>NC_058056.1:23724428-26149428 GCF_020085105.1 Siniperca chuatsi
AGTAGCCAGCAGACTTTGGATCAGACACACTGCAGTTACACAACAGCCAGCACCGGTCCAAATAGACCCATATGGGCCAGAAGGAGCTTCCCTGTAAACCACGAGTTAGCAGAAGAGTCTGAGCTCAAAACAGTGAGGCCTGGAGTAACAAGAGATGTTACACTGGGGGGAGAGAGCTTGTTTATGAGGCCATTTTGAAGATGGATATCAATAAAAAAAAAAATTGTGCAGACTTGTGCAGATTTGAAACCTATGTTTTGGTCTTCATACCAAAGCTGTGTTTCCTTTTGATGCCTTATTTTGCTGAGTGAAAATGTTTCTTTACAAAACCCTTTTTTACATTAAACAAATTAAGCCAAACATCTGTTGATGTTTTAAGTGTAAAATGCTGTCTTAACGCTAACAACTGCAGAAGAGCTTTGCCTGAATAAAATACAGCAGTAAACTGATGAAATTATGATTTCAGTCATCTCATCAAAGAATATGTAAACATGGCAAAAAATCTGCCCAACAACTTTCAGTAGTTGCTAGTTTTTGATCTAAACTACAGAGACACAAAGCATTGAGATTCAATGCAAAGCCGAACTTCTGATTCTAATTCCCAGAATACGGGTTGATAATCAATTCTTTACCAGTTTGAGGCCACTGCACAAACATTTTATGAGATGAAAGCCGTTAATATACATTTAAAAAAACTAACATTGCACATGTGAAAAACAAAAGCCACTTCACTTTGTACAGTTATACTTCTATACTTTACTTTTGATCCATCTTAATCAAATATAGTACGTCACTACTGGTGTCAGTGAATTCCTGAACACAACCCGATCAGCGGAGAGATGACTAGTGGGTTTGAGGGGAATTCATGTCAAATACAGTGAGACAAATAGGGAGAGAAACAACAACAACAAAAAAAAAGATTAAAAGCTCCTTGCTTGCAAAAAGTAAAAATTGTTAAAGATTCTGATGCACACATTATAATTAAAGCTTCAAGCTTAAGCAGCATGTTGCCTGAGGATGAGCTTGAAACGTGCTACCTATCTGCATGTTTTGTAACAGTCACTGATGTTTGTCTATTGCACTATGTGCGCTTTTGTTTATGTAAGCGCATCAGAATCTTAATCATTTTCACGTTTTTGAAGCACTGAGGGTTTTTTTTTTTGTCTTTTTGACATGAGGAACCAACTCTGAACATTTTGTTGGGTCTTATTGATCTTATTGCTGCATCACCTAGCAACCGCTATGGTGGTTACCAGGGAACCGGTGCCACGGCAACGTTGATAAACATCCAGGTTGACGACAGTAGGTGGGGCTAAGAAAAGCCAGGAATATACTACAGATTAGACAGAACTATAGTAGAAACAACATGCAGACTGTCTGCTCAGCCAAGTAAATGACAATTGTGCACAATGTGTGTCACTCATGCTATAGACAGGGAGTCATTAGACATAAACACAGACACACGCACACACGTCACTTAGTTTTCAGACAGGGAGTTATTACACCAACCACACCCTGAGATGTTTACATTAGTGCATACAGAGGAACAGAGAGGTGGGATGCACCGATGTGGTTTTATAAAGCCAATACCAAAATCTGATTTTGTGTCACACACATCCAATGAAGATTTTAGTCATGCTACAAATGCAGGTGCAGGTTAAGCCTTGCACATTTGTGTATGTTTAGGTAATAAATGTTTTTTTTATACAGGTAACTAACATCTGGTCATATTAATTAACAAACCTCAAGAAAATATGAGAAATATATCAATTCTATAGTCAAATATTGGTGGCAAAAATAGCATTGGTCGACCTGAGAAGCAAGACAGAGAAGGACCCAGTGAACAAGGAGGGGTGGGAAACTTTAAATCACAAACAAAACTCCTCAAATCCAAAACCACTGCCAGTGGCAGATAATACAATGAAACTGCTACCAGAAAAGAGTAGAAAGACTTGATTCCCTATTTTTATAGCTAAGTTAATGTATTTGTAACCTACTGGTGACTTTTTGGGTCAATCTTATTGTTTTCTAAATACTTGCATCTTCGAGAGGCGACAAACACACCTCGGCCAAAAGACTTACACGTCTAGCACTCCGGCTGGCACAAAGTTCCCACCCTGTGAGATACACCACCGATCACTCCGTCCTGGGTCACTCTTAATTAAACCAGAGATCAGAGGGCTGAATAAAGCATGAGCTGTTCCAGGCCAGGAGGCTCAGGTATCACTCTATATAAGGGCCCAGAGAGACAAAAGGAGTCCCTCAGCCCCATACCATACCCAGGGAGGAGTGATACAGACACAAACCTGAAAGGCAACTCCTTGCATACAGTCACGCACCCCCAACCCCCCAAGCCCTAATCCACACTTTACACAGCCAGAGCAAAATGAGGAGCTCAATGCCCCTTGGACCTAATTAAGCTAAAGATATTGTCCCAAATGGGGACCCTCAAAGAACTGCATTCAACACAGTAACACCATGCAACACCCACCCTTACACTGTTGTTTTTCATTTTTTAAATGAGTGCTGGGTGCTGACACAGCCATATACTGCGACTAAAAAACAGCCCACAGACAAATACTGCATGGTGTGTATAAAATAGTGACACTATTACTACCTCTATGGTAATGTAACCATTCTTCACTGACAGTAGGAGCATGATTTTAAAAACATTCATGCAAATGCAAAATTCAGTTTGCTTTATAAAAAGGTTAAGATACTAATTTGTTTTTTTTTCTATAGAAATGGAAATTCTTGACAATGTACCCAATAAACATTTTTACAGGTTTTTATTTATGTGATTGTGCAATAAAAATACCTCAGACAAAGAATTTAAAGTCATGTTAAAATAATGTGAGTGGAGGAAACAATGTTACAGGGCTGCTATGGTTGTGACTGCTAGTTCTGTTAGCTACTTTTTGATTTCTTCTCAAGGACTATCATCTCATATAGTCCACGTTTGATTACAATATTGTGCAGATAACAACATGAGACATGATGTTCGGTTTCCTAACTTAACCTGATTGGTGTGTGTGTGTGTGTATGTGTGTGTGTGTCAGTCAAAGATGTTCTGTAGTATTCATCTTGTGTACAATCAGTTTCTGAAACAGATCTTACAAAGTGACTGATTTATGTGAAAAGGCCATGACCAACAACAACAATAAAGTAGAGGATAACACTGCTTACCAACAAACACATCAAAAGGCACAAGTTCAAGCCAACTCTGTGGAACCACAGAACCTATTTTAGGCTACTTATGTTGAAATGGGGTCAGCTGCACATTTGAGATCCTGATTCTAAAACCTCCCCTCTGGTTGAATCTTCTCAGAGTGTCTCTGTTGGATCCAGTCCCAATCAGCTCAGAATATGGTGCTCTGTGTGTGGATGTGCAGACAGCATGCCTTCTTTATAATGATGCATAGGCACCAATTACCACATGGTACTGGATGTTAATGATTCTCACGTGAACATTTGTCCTCTGAAGGGATCATTAGAATAATTTTACAGGTAATTTTCTCTGTGCTTAACCATAGTAGAGAAATTTACTTTGGTGCATTTTTGTACACAGTTCATCTTGAGTCACACTGTCCAATTTTGTAAAAACAAAAAAAAAAAGTGTAAAAATCTCCAGACTGCAAACAGCTCCATTACTGAGCAGTGTTTTGGTAGCTTATCATCCCAAAAGGTTAGAGCGTTTGGCAGAGGAAAGTGTCAAAACAAATCCCACTCTAGTTCCTGTAACTTTAACAACAGATTTGTCTGCATTTTTTGGCATACTCTCTGCCATCAAAATCACACAAATTTGGATTACATTGTCACTCCTAATGAACGATACCTCTCTAAACCTGGGACAAGAACCAGATTTTCAGGCATCTCAGTGCACCTGAGTTTACATGTCCTTATTCTCACCTTCCTACACAAATTAAATTGCGTAAGTAAACATTTGAGCATTTTATTAAATCAGCTGTGATGTTGACAAAAACCACAGGTTATGGACGATAACATCTGCAGGCACATTCAATGGCCCGCATCAAAACTGCAGCCAAAAGTAAGGATTTATATGGCAAATAAACATGGCAGGTGAGCAGTCAAGAGATGGTCACAGACAAAATGCCCTGATCGAGACCATTCGATGTAGTAAAAGAAAACAAACACAGAGGCATATCTCACGTTCTTGTCATCTCATATCAATTAATTTACTGTAACAAAGAGTTTCCCTACGGGGATCAATAAAGTATTTCTGATTACCACTGGACTGAAAGCTAAGCTGACATTGACGCTCACTCTACTTTCACCATAAGAAGTTCGACTATCTCGCTGCTATCAGGGGACAAAAGTGAAGTCCTTTGATTGCGTCGTCATTGCACAGCAAGTTTATCTACCCATATTGCATCACAACTCAGCATTCACATGTACAGCTCCCTGCCAAGAAAAGGGCCTCTCCTTTGAGAACAGAGCAAACTGCTGAGAGTAACGCTAGTTTCTCCCACAGAGTGAATCACAATGCTCCGGACAGTGACTTGCTCTGGCATTCTCCTCCTCTCTCAAACAGCTGACAGACACAGTGGGTTTGGTGGCAGATAGCCAATCTTGCCTCCCTCATTCTGTGAGATGAGCTAAGCCATGAGTTACTCTGGGGAAATGTGGGGCACCCACAAATCACTGCTCTCTCTTTGTATGGGTGAGACATCAAATTCCATTCCAAAAGACATTTACAGTTTCTAAATGTATGCCCTATATAGGATACAAGTAGCATCAGTTTTATAAAGATTAAACTGTCAGTTTCTACCTTGGATTTTTCACACCATTGTCTTCACAATGGAAAGTACAAAACAGTGGCATGTACGAATGTTTTACATACTTGATGCTGACAACTACATAACTCATCTTGTAGTATTCAAGTCACAAACCTCATGACTCAACAATTATGGCTAATAAGAGCGTCCAAATGTGGTTACTGTCCAATAAGAAGGGTGTTTCAGTCAAATGGGTGTGCTGCTGTGGCTATCACACAATCTATTATGGAGCTATCTTTGTAAAGTCTGCATGTGGAAGGTAATCTGACCACTGATGTTTATCTGATCACGGATGGCAGACCAGAATGGAAATATCTTGCTTTGTGGTTGCTCCGAGGAGCAAACTCCCATGCAAGTTAAAGGTCTAGCAAGCGTCTATCATTACCATATAAGATAATCTAGGGCACATTATCACACTTCACAAAAATTCAGAGTGTTAAGACTATGAGTCACAGTTTATATCTTCAGGGCGATCAACCTGTCTGATGGCTGGGTGCTGGACGTCTAAGCAGCTGTCTTTCTAGCCATATGTTTCGATTGTAGCTAGGTCGTGACCTATTTTATACAGTCGACGGTTGTGAAACATTTTTACAAACTTGCCAAGTCACTAAACTAAACTGCAAATGAATACACCCCCTTAATGCCAGCCTACATTAGTAACGATGATATAACACAAGTGATCCGTGTGACAATCAATGAGAAATTCTATGAGAAATGATGTGCTAGTTGATCATCATTTTAATCCGAGTTGGGTTTATTATTTTGCTGAGTAATGTTCATCTCTTAAAGTTAACCAGGTAAGTTGAGTATCGATAGCTACTTAACTAACGTTAGCTAGCTAACTAACCTCTTAGCTCATTCGGTAGGGCAGAGGGAGACCTTTTCCAACAACCGTAAGGGATGCTAGACAGCTTACATTTAGATCATTATGTTTTCTAGTCAGGTTAGCAAGCGAGCTAACCTAAATGCCATATAACTGGGAGCTAAAAGCCGTGAAGCTAACATAGCTGCGTGTGCCGCATCCGAAAAACACAAGCTAGTGCTGCTTAGCTTGCTGAGCTAACAAGCATTACCGGGCAGGCTGGTTAAAATAAAACGTTACACGTTTTTCAACCTACCTGTGATCACCGCTGCGACCCAGAAGATGCCCGGTTAATGCCGTCACCTATGTATCACGAACCGTGCAGTGCCAAAATAATTCAAATTCCACAGAAAGTGTTGGGGGAGACGCTCGCAGTCCAATCGCTTCAGCCACTGCCGCTGAATGGCTGCTACTCGGAGACTCAACCAAACTTCATCCTTAGCAACGGACCGCCTCCGCGCGCCCTCATTGGCCGGCGCGTGCAGATTGGAGGTGATCGATAGACGACAGTGCAGCCTGGATCAAATTGGGCTTTCACTGCATTTTTTTTTTTTTTTTAGAGCAGTAAGCGTTATACCACCCTGTAAACCAGTGGTGGACGGTACTGTAAATAAGTACAAGTTTGAGGTACTTGATATTAGTTAATATTACTTTACTCGACTATTATTCTGATTATTCTTGACAGTTCATGCACTATTACCTTATACCGTATTATTATCATAAACCCACTTTGTACTTCACACTTGTGTGTATTATATTTTTTGCTTATTACTTCTTTCCCTGTGTGCACTGACGTGATAGTGAGCTGCTCTAGCGAAACAGTTTCCCCTCGGGGATCAATAAAGTATTTCTGATTCTGATTCTGATTATTTCCCTTTTATGGTTCTTTATACTTCTACTTCACTACATTTAGCCTACACATGGAGGCAAATATTGTACTTTTTACTCCTCTACATTTATTTGACAGCTTTAGTTACTAGTTACTTTGCTGATTTAGACTATTAATACAAAATATAAATCAACTAACAAATTATGATAGACTCCACCTTTACCAGCTGCAACATTAAAGAGATAAACACATTAATGCATCACTAATTATAATCCAGTAATATAACATATGTGAATTTAAAATGGGCCATTCTGCACAATGAGTACTTATATTTTGATGCTAAGACTTTTTTTTTTTTTTTTACTTAAGTAAGATTTTGAATGCAGGACATTTACTTGCAACAGAGTATTTTTACACTGTAGTATTGCTACTTTTACTTACGTAAAAGATCTGAATACTTCTTCCACCACTGCTGTAGACTCATCACTGCAAAGGAGAGATCAGCTGCTAGACTGGACAAATATTTCAAACTAAATTACTTAAATTATTGTACTGTGATCTATTGATAGAGCCCAGACAAAAACACTATTTGATGCTCCCTAAAATAACTGATCAAGTTGTGTCTGGCCAGGTTGTCCTATTTTGAAAGATCCACGGCTGGAAGTTATCATTTCTGCCTTTGCTCTTTGCACATTAGAAACAACATAGATGTAAAACTGTGCAATGAGTGTACAGTGAGGCTCCAGCAGTGGTAGAAGAAGTATTCACATCTATTAGATTTTAATACATAAGTATTAGATTAAAATATCACAATGTAAAAATACTTAGTTACAAGTCCTGTGAAATTTTACTGAAGTATAATAATAGAAGTATTATCAGCTAAATGTGCTCAAAGTATCAAAAGTAAAAGTGCTTCCATGAGTGTTATATATTATTATATATTATTTATATCTTTATTACTGGATCATAATTACTGCTGCATTAATGTGTACTGTAAGCAGCCTATTACTTTTGTATTTGGTTGAGGAGGAGCTAATTTTAACTAAATACTTTATGGTAGTTTTAATCTATAACAATGCATCAAATGTTATGTTTATGTTGATCTTTGTATGTAAAATCGAAATGCACAGTAACTTGTAACTAAAACTGTGAAATGGAGTAAAAAGTACAATATTTCCCACTGAAATGCGGTGAAGTAAAGTTGTGATGTAGCATATAATAGCAATGCTCAAGTAAAGTACAGCTATCTAAAAATTGTACTTATGTGGAGTGTGTGAGTAAATGTACTTGGTCACATTTCACCACTCGTGTCAGTCATGTAATCCATTCTTTATTATATATTCTCTGTCTGGCTGGTATGCAAATAAAGACCTGTCAGTGAAGAAGCTCTTCAAACCACATAGTTTAAAGGCCCATTTGGATAACACAGCAGTCTTAATGCCCTTCCTGTTATCACGTGAGTGATCTCGAACATTGTTGTCTCTTACAACAATTGTCAAGTATTGATCTGGTTTTTTTGTTTTTGTTTTTAGTCCCCCAAATGGCAAACATGTTTTCGTGACCGACACTCACTATGCTGCATTCAAAAACTGATCTGACTTTTCATATTTATTTGTCATAATGTCTTTTCTCCAGCTTCTGCCATGTTTGCCTCCACCCCGTCTACCCCAGATGATGAAACCTCGGCCTCTTTAAAAGGCCAGAAGTTTATCAGCATCAAGTTGCATTCCTCGCATAGCTGCAGTGTGGCATGTTTTGTGGCCTGGAAGGTCAACAAAGAAGAAAAAAAAAACTTTTGTTAACAAAGTTGTCAAGCCTGTTATGCTGATTATTGTCATGCCAATAGTATTTCTTTGCACCAATGCACCTGCTTTAAATATCTCCCTCTCTATCAAACACACATTTTCTCTTCCTTCTTTTCACTGCCACGCTCCTTTTATTTTTGATTATCTTAAACCCAATCGTCTTTATCACTCCTTTTTTATTTTTACAACAAGCGTTCATCCATCAACCTGTCAAGGTCTTTGAGTCAATGAGTCAATAAAATGTAGCCTGGTGAGCCTCTAACACATTTGTGAGGATATTCTGCCCCCTTGTGGGCGCCATGTGTAACTTCAGTAACGTGCCCTTACACACACACACCGGTGTTTTCACTTACTGTGCTTAATTAGACTTCATCACGTTTCCACTTCTTCACTGATTTTGTCACTTCATCATATGTTCCTCTGCTTTCATGTGACATGTTTGAAATTGTCAGTGGTGGAAGAAGTAGTTCTACTTAAGTAATAGTACCAACACAACAATGTAGAAATATCCATTACAAGTAAGAGTCCTGTATTCAAAATTATACTTGAGTAGAAGAAAAGTATGAACAAAATGTACTTCATGTAGCAAAATCAAAAGTATTCATTATGCAGAATGACCCATTTAAGAATAATATATATTATATAACTGGATTGCGTAAGCATCACTTTAATGTTGCAGCTGGTAAAGGTGGAGCTAATTTTAACTACTTTATATACTGCTGGGTAGCTTAATCTATAACAAACACATCAGAATGGATCTGTTGATTCTATTTTGCATTGATAACTTGAATCTGCAAAGTAACTAAATAAATGTAGTGGATAAGATTAATAAAGCAGCATAAAATGGAAATACTCAAGTGAAGTACACGTACCTAAAAATTGTACTTAAGTGCAGTACTTGAGTAAATGTACTTACTTAATATTTAGTATGCTAACATGTTTACACTTAGTATGTTGTCTAGCATGCTAACATGCCCACACTAGGAAGTCGAAGAGATGATGGCTGATACATTAACTAAATTAATGGGAATGGGCCGGTATATATACTGCAAGGCTAATGAGGACGTGGCAACAGGTGTGCAGGTGGGCAGGGCAGGTCAGGTGACGAAATGGAGGGAACACAGGGGTTACTGCAGGGCAGCAGGGAGTGGCAGGATCTGAAATGACTGGAGAGTTAGTATTTGGCAAGAGAGGAGAGCAGATAGAAAATGTGGAACTAGAATCAGGTTGACGTTGTGACAATTAAAAAGTACTGTGGAACCTAACAGGTTTAGTAACTGGTTTTAGAGTTATCCTGCCATGAACTTAAGTTTAGGACAACTGAAAATTTTGACTTGTTGGTAGCACTGAATGAAAAGTCAGCGAATAACCAAATCATTAGGATTCATCCTCTGCAGACCTTCAACGTTTGTGCCAAATTTCACGGCAGTTCATTTAATAGATGTTGAAATTTTTCACTCTGGCCCCAAGTGTAGGACCAACAGACAAACCTACTGGCACTACCAGCAAACATAACATTTGCTTTATTACATGTTTGAAATACTTATTGAAGCTGTGTCATATCTATAATGAATTATAAATTCAGGACATTTCTACTGTCAACACATATTTGCAATATAAAATGACACAAATGTCAAAAGTATCTTTTGTTGTTTAAAATGAAGTTTGATGCTCAGATGATACTGTGTTGTAGAAAGACTCCTCTTTGCTATATTATTGTAGCTCAAACAAGACCAAACAGCACAATATTCCAACTTATTTTGCAAATAACTACAGCAATAATTCCTTTGTTACCACATTTTATTTTTCAAACAACATATAGAGTACTTTACACAAAAACCAAGCCATTATCTGCTTCAAATATTTACATAAAATCTATTGTAGAGAGACAGAAAAAAAAAAACATTCTTTGGGTGTGACCATGCAAAACAATAAATAATGTTCCTGATGGCGCTTTGCATGGTGCTTTCAAGACTGCTATTCATCAATAAAAAAAATCTCAGATTTTAGTTGGCTATACATGAAGCTGTCCTGGTCCGTCATCAGAAACACCTCAACCTAATACTAGCCAACAAGACAGGCAGTGACTTTTACTCAGAGTAGGTCAGGTGCACCTCAACACATTTGCTACAGTACAGTATGCATTCATTTGTTTTTAGGCAATCCTCACTACTCCAATTTTAAGCAAACTGTTGACCAGGATAGATACAGAAATTAAAAAGTGAGATGTGCAACAGTTTTCAGTGAAAAGCTTAGATTATGTAGAAGAATGGCAGCATCCTCGAGGGATGAAGCACTGTACACAAAAGACCTCAGATGTTTTGCTCAACAAGGCCTTAAAATGTTTTCAGCGACGCTGTTGTCACCAAGACACAATGATAAGGAGCTTGAAGTTCACATCACAAAAGTACAGTTCTCACTCCTT
The DNA here is from genome assembly GCF_020085105.1 of Siniperca chuatsi. Lineage (NCBI taxonomy): Eukaryota > Metazoa > Chordata > Actinopteri > Centrarchiformes > Sinipercidae > Siniperca > Siniperca chuatsi. The sequence goes on from NC_058056.1 coordinate 23,735,146, forward strand.
TCATCCCTCAACAGACAGTGTGACAGATGTGATCCCCTGAGTCCTTCTGCAGGCCGGGTCTAGAATCTGCTCCTCTCCTCCCTCTCCCCCCGTCTGCTGTGGCTCAGGTGATAATTTGTGGCTCCCAGGACTGGCTGGCCATCTGGGGGCGACACTGTGTGATGACCGGAGGGCCTGTCGGGGTCTGACTGTCCAGGCAGAGGCCACTGACCATGTGCTGCAGAGCCGTGCCTTTTGGCTTCCACTTCTGCAGAGAGAGAAAAAACTAAAGATGAAAAGACCTGATTTCATCTCTGCCAATTACTTTTATAGAAAGCGTAGATGTCCTTCGACATTCTCTGGTTTGTATTACTCTGCTACTCATAAATTATGTGTATCAGCACAGAAGGTTCAAGTTAGTAGTGAGTAATGGACTGAGTCAGACCTGGATTAACAGTAATCACATGAATGATTGACTTGCTGAACTCAGCGGAAAAATCATAGTATAGCCAGCTGTAGTGCACAGCAGCCTGCCATCCCACAAGAGAAAAAACAATTTGTTTTAGCTGATTAAATGTTCTATACACCATTTGTTACTGAGTTTACTTTACTTTTCCTTTTCATACTCCTTTATACTTCACCTCCACTACATTTCAGAGGGAAATATTGTACTTTTTACTCCACTACATTTATTTGACAGTTTTAGTTATTAGTGACTTTACAAAGTAAGAAGATTAATTTTAGATACAAAAGTTTAGTTGAGTTTATAAAAAATGATGCACTAAACTACCCAACAGTATATAAAATAGTTAAAATTAGAGCCACCTCGACCAACTTACACATTATCATCAGTAGTAATTATCAAATAATATAATACATAACACTCACAGAGGCTTTATGTGTACCTTCACTTTTTACTTTTACTTTTAATTTGTGTATGTAGGTGTAAGTGTGTCTGTATTATAGCCGACTGATACTCAAATCAGTTTGGCATTTCTGTACTGCAAATTCTTGTTACTTATTGGCCTACATATACACACTGATACTAATATATCTGTAATAAGCTAATATATAATATCCAAAATATCAGCCTGGCCTATTTATCAGCCTAGCTGTATTTTGTATATATGTATGTAAATATTTGTGTGAACATATCATTATATCTTATATAATAGTTTTATTTGTAATATGCAAACAAATAATTTAATTAATTATTACTTATTTTTACACTCTTTATTAGGTACAGCTAAGTAAAACTAATGTAGCCTAATGCAACAGCCATGAAATAAATCCTGCATGAAGGTTAATATATTTTAGAGAGATGCTGATTCAACTTTATGATCATTTTGGCTGTAGATTGTGCTGCTGTTAAATTGTATTGCATTATACAGAGAGGTGTTTCTGTTTTTTACTCTACCCTCACTGATATAAATTGGTTGGACATAATGTTAGAAACACTTCTCAGTATGATGCAACATAATTCAACAGCACCACAAACTGCAGCCTCCAAAATGACCATAAAGTTGAATCCTCTCTAAAACGGGTCCAAACAACAATGGAACATTATAACCTTCATGGAAGTAGGATTTATTTCAGGACTGCTCTTTAACTTTTAGCTAAATGTATCTAATAAACTGGCAACTGAGTGTATATTGCAGTATAATTACTTGTACGGTAACAATGTACAGAGGTACATTTGACTGTAGGCTAAAGCTTAGAGGAGACAGCTCATTACCAAAAGGCCACAGGCTCATATCATCACCCAAGCTGGAAAAAATGGTGTTGTATTTCTTTTTTATTGCTGTACTTTCTCCTAATATTTATTTATGGTTATCATTAAATCACTTAACACTCCTTCGCCCTTTCCACAAATCACTCACAGGATACTCTGATGGGAGGAATTCAAATGTAAAGTTCATTAAGGGAGCCAGATTAACTCCAATTCTTACTTACAAATACGTCATGTTGTAATTTTGTATTGTAACATGATTTCCACTGAGTAACAAGTCAGCTGGATTTCTTCGCTATAAATCTAATATTCTTTTCAACAGAGAGACTCCCCAGGGTCCAGTCTAGCATACCTGTTCTTGTTATTTGCAGCCTCTTTTGTTTATTATTCATTTGATTGCTTTCTTTTAATCGTGCAATATTTGCAGTATTTGTTTCAATTTGCCTTTTGTTTCTTCACTTTATTGTAACACACTTTGAACTACACCCCCTGTATGAAAGGTGCTATATAAACATACTTTTATTATTATTATTATTATTATTATTATTATTATTATTATTATTATTATTATCATCATAGTCACTAAGTGCCGGAGCAATTTCAACAAGAAACTTGAGACTGAAGTAAAGAGGTTGAGAAAGTGTGTTCCCCTTAAACAGGCTGTCTATAAATCACCAGGTCTAAGTGGTTTGTTTATTAGCTTGTTGATTAAATAGTTAGAGCTGAACTTCAGGCAACAGCAGAGAATGAGAGTGCCAAGCACAGATTTTTCTGGGGCCATGTGGAGGCTTATCAAAGTCTGGAGGTGAATAGGGGGTTTAATCTTAAAATCCCAGAGGAGGGAGAGTAGGTCTGTGTATACCTATGTGTGTCACATATTGTAAGCATGTTGTACTGTTACATGTGCCTGCCCTGTGCGTGTTTGTGAAACAAAGAAAAGGATGAAATGAAATGTCAGAGTGAAAACATCAACAGTTTAGTAACAATGATTAGTACATTGAGTGTGTTTAACTACAGTTTACATTTTTTTAATGCAGATATAGACACCAACATATTTGTGATACAGTTTCTAAAACCCAACATTTTGAGCCAGTTTTCTGTGTCTTGAAAGTTGCCTAATTCATGCCAAAAGATCTTGGAGTATTTCATTAAATTTATTTTTATTGGACAAGCTTCTAAAGCAGCCTTTAGACCAGCATTGGACATAATCTCTCCAGTGAAACCCAAACTAATGAAATTCTTTCAGGATTAAATGTACGAATTTATACATAAAAAAAACTGAAATTTTCAATAAAACTTTAATGCTGAGAAAATAAAATGGTGCAAAATTGTTCCAGACCATTTTTATGCAGCAGTGATCAGGGAAACGCCTCTGTCATATTGGTGATGGATGACATGACTGAAAAATATCCAATAATGAATAACAGCCCAGGATCAGACATATCAGTCAGTAAACTCACAACATCATTCTAACCCAAGTTCTGCTTTAATGTCGAAATATGCCTACATATTTACATTATTAAATAAGGTGCCACTATCACTTGTTGCTCCAGGAGTTAATCACTTCAATACTCTTTCATTTAGAGAGCAAAGTAATGTTTTCCTTTCTCTAAGAATAAACACTCAGGACAAAGAGGCCAAATGTCTCCCACAAAACTGGTTGCTTGTTGATGGGCAGGCTCCCAAAGAACTCTCAAAGGATTGTGATGGACCTACAGAGAGATGAGAGGATGGCCTGGCAAGAGTCCCGCACACTCATACACATGGTTCCAGTTAATGACTCCCTCTTGGATGTCATGAATCAACCGTGCAGCCAACGAGAGTCCACATGGGATGTGAGTGCTCAACATTCACAAAGGGGAGAACTAGGAAGGAACAGGGTGGGGTCTGAAGTTATGGGAGCGCTTGTTCTACTGCATCTATAAAATCAACTGCTCTGCCTTTGGCATGAGCTGCATCAGTGCATTAAGGCCACTCAGATCGTCTGAGCCTCCTGGCATCATCAGCAGACGGGCTGCGTAGCATCTGTTCTGGAACCACCTCTTAGCTCAAAATCTTTCATGTCTGAGTTCACCAATGTGAGTGGCACATTAAGGACAAACGAGCAGCTTGATTCCAAAATGAGATATCCATTTGGAAAAACTGAGACCTACTTTTAAAATGACTGATAGTGCAAGATTAAAGCAAATTCCAAGTTTCTTTTGTTAACCCTTAGTTAACACAATAACTTAGCAGAATAGCTTGTTTATAAAAGAAATTAAATTAGACTTTTTATGGCACTCTTTAAATGTATTGTGGAAAAAATGTTCAAAATGTAACTGAAATGTACTGTATTTTGAAAGGCTAATGAACAATTTCTTCTTACCTGTCTGGGCTCTTTTGTACTGCAGGGCTCCATCTTGACCTTTGACCCTGCTGTGAAGGCTGAAATGGCCAGGCAGAGGTCCTGCTGCCGGATCAGTGGCTCTATTAGTTCCCATCTCTGCAAAACACAGAAAAACTGTGGTGGCTGCTATCGTCTCAGTGAAAAACATAGAGTTTGGGTTCATGTGATTTACAGGAACCTTTGGTTTAATTTATTCTTTTATAATGTACAAGTTTCCATCTATATGCTACTAATTCAAAAGGTTACAACTGTGCACAAGGCATTTAACCTTATTGAAACCTGGTTTAAAGAGATGCAGTGTGAAATCAAGGAACTTGGGCTGGGTTTACTTCCTGAAAAGGGAAAAACTGTTCCAAGTTTTTCTCACATTTACTGGCTTGAACCACATTTCCTTGTCGGCAACATAACCACAGGTTGCACAGGATACAAACATTACACACAATAATAACTGTGATGTCCAGCTGAGTTGGTATGCATCATGATAAATATAATGGTAAAATCGTAACAGTGATTAGTGTGACTAAACTTAAATTAAGGCTTGGCATGTAGTTCCTCATGTGATGATTGATAACATGAGTTTATCAGCTCTGTAACCAGGCAACAACAATGTTTTTTTATTTAGGCTACAGAACAGGAGACTGAAGGATCTTGGCATTAACATGTTAATATATGTAAGTTTTACAAAATGAAGGTAAGAGCCATTTATGTCACCATACTTTATGATAATTTGTCAGCTAAATCACAGAATACATTTTTACTATATTATATAAGTCATACAGTCATTAAATTTTGTACACATCCAAGCATCTATGTAATTGTTCACATTTGACATCATCACTATTGCTTGGGCCCTTTGCACAGAATCTGAGCTCTTACGTAGTCCATGTGCCTGCTATATACTCAAACCAGTGCATTAATTATTAATATGCCCTTACACCAGTGTCATCAGGTCAAATTCCTGCACATTTTCATATTTTCTGGTAATAATTCAGACTTCAGAAGTCTCCCCCTAGTGGCAGAGTCCTAACCTGCGACTGCGGCCTGATGGCGCCGATGCCCCTGCACTCTGCCAGGCCAAGGGTGTCTGTCCCACGGGTCTCCAGACACAAACCGCCTTGTTTCAGCACACTGGACACAGCTTCCTGCTCAGGGACCCTGAGGGAACCATTGACAGAGAGAAGTGGGGCCAATGAAAGGTCTTATTACAACAATGAAGAACAGATGGATTGAATTGACTGGTCGCCCTCCTGAGTAGAATCGCACCACAAGTAATGCGCCTTTTTACAACACATATTCATAAAAATATACAATTACTATTCGAGAGACCACTGTTATTTGGAAGCATGACATAAAGCAGATAAGCCAGAGAGGTGGGGGCTGAGCTTTAAGAAACAAGCTAGTGGGATACACACTGTGACCCCACTCAGAGTTTCCCATCCAAATCAGATATATTTAGATCATTGGCTCTGAACTTCGGGGTCATGACATCCCAAGGAGTTGCAAGATTATTAAGAGCTTAGGAAAAAGAAATTCCTACTGCATTCATTATTGTGTCTTTTCTTTCTCTAAACATGCTTTTTTTCTTTTGAAATGAAATCACGACTGAAAATCATTTCTGCCTCACTGCAGCCTCTTGGCCTCCTTAAATAATCAATCAAAAGAAACACAGGAAAACACATTTTTCACATGAAATATTTTCCATTTGTTGGTTTTTAATGGTGTTTGGAAGGAAGGTTTGGCCCTCTTTGGTGTTGCATAACAGACAGCACAACATGAATTTTAACAATTTTATAATGGCCACAGGTCAGGCATAAAAGTCATCCAAAAATTTCAGGATAACATGCATACAAACCGTATACCTTGCAATCGAAAATGTGTTTTGCTTATTGTTACTTCACTTAGATTTTTGACCTTCACTGTGCAGAGTTTGACACTAGAAGGATGTTTCTACATTCATCTGCACACCTTAAATCTCAGTTTAAGACGCGTACGTATGAGCGTGATTTTGTGAATTTGTAAACCAATCGTGGTTCAGTATGCAGCCTACATAAGTGTGATGTGGAAACTTGAAGCCTCCAGGTCACATACACTGAGAATGGACGTTATAGTGACGTAGGAGACATCTTGTGTCCAGCAGTTAAACTTTTGAAATGAAAAATATTTGCATATTCACAAATTCTGGATTTTTCAATGGGAATTTTTAACAAGATAATTAAACTTATGTTGTGGAAAAAACATATCAGACACAACTAATTATTATACATTTATTATTAGTAATATTATTTATTATCTATGTATTTTATATATCTTAAAATATGTCTGCAGGGGAAGCTTTGTAAGATAGTATGAATTAAACTGAGCTGCTATCACTATCATTCATGTTTAACAGGTTGTGTGTGAGTGTCGCACCTCAGCTCAGGATAGACGTTCTCCATATACCAGCGGAAAGGTTTGCAGTTCAACTTCCGCCGCAGTGTCAGACGGTCTGCAATGCTACAAAAAGAAAACACATAAGGATGTAGGGACACAGAGAGATCAAGTAGAGAGGAGAAAATAGAAAAGGGAAGGAGGAGAGGAGAATGAGAGACACAGTAAGAGAGATCAGTGAGCATCTTGCTGATCTTGATGCAAAGAACTCAGCTGACCCTACAGACTCAACTAATGGGGATCTTATTAATAGTGTTGAACCAGCAATAACTCTTTTCTGCTAATACCAGAGAGGGCTTTCTGTTATAATCTACAAACACAGCACTGAGTGCTCTCTTGTGTTTCTCTGGCGCTGGGCCTCTTATACAAATAGAGATGAAACTATTAGTCCGATAATTGATGAGTCAATCAACATAAAATTCATTGGCAACAATTTTGCTAATCAGTTTATAATTTCAGTAATTTTTTCAAATAAAAATGTCAATCCTTCTCTGGTTCCAGCTTCTCAAATGTGAGGTTTTGCTGCTTTTCTTTTGTTATATATGATAGTAAACTGAATATCTTTGGGTTTTGGACTGATGATTGGATAAAACAAGGAATTGAAGATGCCCCCTTGGGCTCTCGGAAGTTATAATAGGCATTTCTCACAAGTTTCTGATATTTTATAGACAAAACGATGAACTGATTAATCAAGAATGTGTCCTTAAAGAGAGTGCACATAAGAAAATGGTGAAATAAAGAGATCTCGCTTACTAGCTCTATTATTTATATTAAGAGTTTGTACGGGAACCAATTGTTTGTTATTAAAATTCTAAGCATGGTTAGAACGACTCTTTTACCACATTGATTGCTTGACTGAAGCATTAAAGACTGTGCATAAAAGATGGTATCTGAGATTTACAATAAAAACATTGAGAAGAGACAAAATCAGTGAATCTCTAACCTGAATGAAACATAACCAAACCTGTATGTGAGCTGCTGTCTGTACTGTACGGTGAGAGAAGAGCGTGACAGTGTAATGGACATACCTGCCAAAGGCCTTGCCCTGGGCTGACGGCCTTGCAGAGTAGTAGTACTGTTTATACTCGTCCATCCACACCTCAGCAGCCCGGCGGGTGTTCCTGCATGGACACAGACACAACACCTGCTCAGACGCAGTAATGACAGTGCTGCTGGCATCCTAATGACAGTGTCCCACGCAGGAGCATTCAGACACAAACATCTCCATCAGGAATTTCATCTTCCTTAAATTCTCTGTGTATTTGCAAGTGAAGACAAATTGGGACAGTTTGGGACCAGTCCGACTTGTTTAAGGAATTCAGCAGCAGTATCTTTTAGACAAGATATTTATACAAAACTACAGCTGTATTTCCAGCTTTAGTTGCTGATATGTACAGTATACTGGTGGTAAATCTTGTCTGTGTTTAGGAAGTGATGAAATAAAGGCCCTAATGCAGAGGTTCCCAACATCGTTTACACTGTTTTTATTACAATTATATTGTTGGGGAGCAGCCAAAAAACAGAAATTTAACATCATTTGCTGGTTACTTATTAAATTAGAATACAAATAGACCTCTAAGAAACACTTGGGTAGTGTTGGCCTGACACAGATCTCATATACTGCTGAATGCTGAAAGGTGCTGGTTGCCTTGCATACTAACAACCAACTGTAAAAATAAGTATACTGTTCTTGGGGGCAAAAACTAAATCTCAGATTACAACTTCAAAGAAATTACAGCAAAAATAGCCTATAAAGTTTCATTATTATTCAGTTTTTGTTGCTTAATCATATTGTTTCCTTGCAGCATGGTAGAAAAGGTCCAGGCCCAAGAGTTGGAAATCTCTGCTTTAGTCTATCCAGAGAAAGCTGGATCCTGGTCACTAAGAACAACTTCAAGATGAGAATTGAGTAGTTCACTATTTTTATGTTATGTGATGTCTGGGTGAAGACGTTGTGCAAACTTTTTAAAAATTCAGTTTCTTGCTTACTCATCTCTCACTGCCACTTGAGTCGAAACATGTGAAAAGTGTGAAGTTTGCCTGGTGAAGCACTTAACGTCACACTGAACTGTGCTGAATCATGTGACACTTAAGATTTTAAGGCCGACTAAAAGATTAACCTTCTAGCAAGTTGGTAATTTGTTTTGCAGTGTAATAATACTGTGCAGCAGACAGGATCTCAGGCTTCTAACAGATCAACGCACTCACTTAATGTAGGTGAGAGCATTGCCTTCTGGGAAGTCGTACGGGTGTCGTTTCCTGAACACATGACCCACGCGGCTGCAGGGAAGAATCTCCAGGCTTCCTCCGCACATCCACACCCGGAAAGAAAGCTCTGCAGGAGTACAGACACAGAGGATGAGGTCAAGTTGTCTCAAGTGGTGTCTGTCTGTCTGTCTGTCTGTCTATCCATCTATAAATTACACTGCTGTGCTGCATCATCCAAATATTGGCCTGGCCATTTTCACCTGCTACATTCTTTATGCAGCAGATTGCTATAAGCTGTAAATCAGCAGAATGAAAGCTGTTGTAGTGGACAATTTAATGCCCTGCTGCCTTGCAAATTCCAAGGACACAATTGACATTTCGGAGAGCGGGCTGCTGGACTTGTGCAGCACCCAAAAGCATCTGCGTTTGTCCAGAGCCAATATATACAAAAAAAAATTAAGACATTAAAACGTCCCGTTGCATCACTTGAATTTGAATTTTTCATTGTTATTTATGTGTTTAGTTTCCAAATAAACACAACAGTCAGTAAGAAGAATAAACGTTCTTTTCTTCATTCATTTTTGTTCCAAACTAGTGATATTTATCCAAGGTAAAATCCATTATACCTCATTGATTTACCTTTTAAAATCAGTGACTTGTTGGATGTTTAAGTTCAGCTAAATATACTGTAGGGATTTGGTTTAATAATTAAATTCAGTATGCTTTTTATTTTGTAAAGTAAGTGCATAATCTCCTATCCACCTACTTCTCCTCTTCTGGAAACCTCTAGGAAAGTCCACATATCAAAATGTAAACATCTTTTAGAAAAGGAAAGTTTAAGAAAATGAAATGAAATCCTACTTTCTGGCTCTTTTAGGAACATTTACTGTAAATCAGCTTATTGAACATACATAGAGTAGAAGTATTGCCAGTAGGGCAGTAAAGCTTGGTTTTGTGCATTTAAAGGCATTCTGAGTAGGATACATGTGGAGGATGATTAATAAAAAGTCATTATTCTGATTCAAGTAAACGTTACAAATCATCAGTGAGCTCACCAAAGTTCTCCCCTCCCCAGATGTCCATGTGGGTGTCATACTGGCCCAGGTGGTTGAACCAGCTCTTGTCCATGACAAAAATCCCACCAGCAATGACGGGAGTCCTGCAGAGTAGGGAGGAAAGGAGTCACTTACATTTTCTACACTTACTGTAACTCACACTCTTATTCAGAAAGACTCACTAATGGGGGGAGATCTTCAATCCCAAAAATTGTCAAACTAATTTCAGATTGGCCATTTTTAGAGTTTGGAAAGGTTTTAGAAGCCTGGAGATGGAATTATGATGATGATTTCTAATTCTGCAGAGAAGATTGTCATACTTCAATATAAATGCAACAGCAAGAGAAATAGTGAGTTAGGCAAGGGTGCAACTCCACAGGCCGGCGACAGGCCTTCTATGTGTTCACTGTTTTGTGCTAATTTAATTGAACATTTGTTTGTGAAAATCTACTAAAGCACACTACCAACTGACAAAATAAAGGCCTTAAGGTGGGTCCTGCTTTATTGCCTGATCTTGAGGTTTTGTAGAGGGTCTTTGTGTCAAAATTCAGTTTTAGACCTTAATATTTCAGTTTTGTGCTAACATGTAGTGTATTCCTAAATTAATTTGTATTTAACCACTCTGCAAACTGGGAACCAGGTAATAGTTCAGCGTAGCAAAAACAAACATAGTGCCCCTGTGGCACTCTAGCAGGTTAATCCTGCCATGGGCAAGAAATATCACAAATGTTCCTACAAGACAGAAAATAAGAGATGGCAGAAAAGGTTTTATATTGTTAAACGAGAAGTACTCCTATAACTAACTTTAGTGAGAGCATAATTTGAACTTTTTGTAGTCTAGGATCTAGTGAAGAATATCTAGGAAGATGAATATCTTTTTTGTATTTTAGCATGTGTCAGTATGTTTTTGCTTACATCCTTTGTACTTTGATATTAATGCATATCCATAATATTTCATACATATAAATAATATATGTTTATGATGAATTATTCAGGTTAGGAATCAATACTATGGCGCTATGGATCCCTACACTATGATAACAAGCTTTGTAGACACACCTGATTGCCTGTGTGGGGTCGCTCCTCGCCATTTTCTGCTCGATGGGAATCTGCTCCCATTTGAAGTGGAGACTCCAGTCAAATCCTAAAGTGAAAGAGTGCAAAAATTGAGACTAAAAGTCAGTCCAGCAGTTAAATTTACAACCACTTTGTCTAGACATCAGTTCTAAAGCAGCCAAGAAGACAGATAGTATCCTGCTCATTTTGGCTGAACTAACTTTCATGATTTCACCTTCTAAATGGGCCGACTCTTCATACCGATCATAGCATCAAGTCCTTGCAGCAAATATTTTTAAAAACTCACTTCTGTTGAATGAAAACTTTGTATCGTCACAAACTTTACTTCCAGATGAACTCTAATCCATTTAGGAATTTCTATCATGGATTTTGAATTGGCCTGGCTGGGATTGTGAGGTCATATAATGAGGGTTTTGCGAAACAGGGGTTTTCCTTGACTGCAGCTGTGTGTTATCAGCTGTTACTGTGCAGACCTCCTCTCAAGTCAGCCGAGGCAGCCAAGTAGGCAAAGTTATCCAGGCTGATGACGTCAATGATGGGGCTGACCACTCGCGTATGGTCCTGCATGGGAGGAGAAGGACAGACAGACAAATCATCATTGAGACAATAATTAGAAGTGATTGAACATTTTATACTTGAACTCTTTAACAATATTTATATGCCGTTTTTAACTGCTCTGCAATGATGGGAGTCACAACAGGTTTAAGTCAGTGTCTTTAAATATGTTTTACACATTATAATCCTTTAAGTCACAGAGGTGATGTGGTGGAAAGATTGTTAACAACAAACAGTCACATTTATCTAAGATAGCAGTTCCAGCTACAGTAATTATTTTTATGTTAACCAGATTGTCGGTTAAATAGCTCGACAGCTTTGTGTTTCTGAATCATTGGGATGGTAACTTAAAGCTCTTTTTAATAACAGATAAATTGCAGAGTAGGGATTTCTGCCACAACTTCAATTACTACCAAGGTGCATGGAGAGGGGAAATAGTCTAAAGAGGTCAAAACTCTTTTATAAGAGGAATGAACTAATCCTGTGGCAAGACATTTCAGTGAAATGAAGCATCGCATTTCATCTTTGTTTCTCTGAGGCATACAAGTGATTAAGCGCTGCCAAGGAAATGTCTATTTTCCCAGAAAAAAAGAGAGAAGTATTTTGGATTATTTTTATCTCAGAAGATTATTCCCAAGAGGCATGAAAATGGAGATCTCAATTGAACAGTGTTTTATGAGTTCTCAAATGTTTATCCGTAACACATCCGTAATTTAGCCCCCCTAATGAGCATTAATAAGCAATATGTAAACACTTAAGACGTGTTGATGACACATTATAATGTAGTTGTAAAGAAATGCAAAGGCATTTATGACTAACTGTCAACAACTGTAACTCCTCTTATGATGCATCTGCAACTGGTGTTTAAACAGATTATTTGATATCACAACATAACATAGTTTGTAGTTTGTACAAATCTGTTTATACACAGTTACTGATGCTTCATAAGTTAGAAAACATTAACCAAGAGTTTATATACTGCTTATCAATGCCAAACTGGGGGGGGGTTAAAATAAAAAGTTACTGTACCTATTTATCTGCTTAAGTTATTAATTTTGTGTGCTTTGATTATGTTTCTCAGTGCTTGGTTCTCTTTTTATCTCTTTGTAATGAGCTGTATGATGACCCTGATGAAGGCCACAAACTGAAACTCGTTGGTCTCACAATAAAGTTGTTCTTAATACTACAAGTGTTGCTGGAGTTTTGACTTCTTCCCAATAACAGATCAATCAACCCAACATTCTAGAAATCTTATTCAGTCAGTGTAGCCTTAAAAAAGTGCAATATCACATACTCAGTCCTCCTGCTGTTTTTGCATTGGATGAGGATGATAATAAATTGGAATTTCTGACCTCATCAAAAGATGTTAGAAAAGGTGCCACAGGCTGTCTAAAGTCTGTGCAACTGAAGCTTTTTCTTGAACAATGTCTCAATCAGACAAGAATCTTCCTCAGAATCAAGTGAAAGTTCAGCAAAGTAATTATCGATTAATCGATATATATCACTGTAATGAATATCAAATATCAGATCGTGCTCTGGGGGCAGTGAATTAGTCGCCCACTGGAATATGTGACTAAAGGCAGTTTAATAATTATTTAATTGCCTGCTTTTTGATTAGAAGTGAACTAGAACAGTACACTGTACAAATACATGTATGCTCAAAGTGGACCTTAACTCGTCCCTTTTTTTGAGTTTGTAAGTTTATAGTGTTATATTATGGAAAATTAGAATAAAAACTGAAAACCAGCCATTTAATGCTTAGATTGTTCAGCACATAAGCACCTCTGAATGTGCCAAACCTCCCCATTCTTCCCACAGTTCATAGTGAACATGAATTCATGACAAATAAACTCTGAACCGTTAAACTACTTCCTGATGGAGAAGTAACATGAACCATAAAGTAAACACGGTGGAGAAGAGAACTGTTGATTGTGTGTGTGTTTGTATGCGAGTGTCGTTTGCATCTGTCTGAGAATGCGTGTCTGTGCCAACACTGCTGTTTGCCCATAAGGCATCTATGTGTGTGTGTGTGTGTGTGTGTGTTCATGTAGTCGAACAGTTTAGCATCGGGACAATCCAAAGGACTGTTTCTAATTAGAGCTGTCCCCCTCTTTGCTCAGAGATTGAACCCATCGTTAACTTTGTGTTCATTGCACCAAAGAGTGTGGGGGAAGAGCAAGTGTGAAATGCCACTCTGCCAGAGAGCAATTTGGAAAGTGATGCTCTCAACAGCTTTAAGCAATAGACATTTATTGGGCTTTTAATGAGCCTCTGTGATTTGGTAATGCATGAAGAGGCTGCACTTCCAAAATGGATGTCACTGATCTCTCAATATCGCTACCCTCTTTTCCTCTTTTTGTTCTCTCTTTCTGTGTCTGAATTTATTATGGTGTCAGAGTGCTGTGATTTTGTCTCTTACATCTGGCTGCTTTTAATGTAGCTGATACAGGTATTTAAGCTTATTCGTGTGCTACTGTCTGTCAATTTGTGGAAAAGTGGATTGATTTACATGATGAAGTGAAAAAAGAGAAAACAGAGAACTGAAAAACGAACTTTAGAATAGAATAAAAAGCTCTATCCTCCATAACTGGAGATGTGTTTTGTGCACGCTGAATTTCACAGTTTCCAAATGCCATTTGACGTGTGGTGATCTCTATTCCTTCGCTTTATCGCACAGAAAACACACTGTCCAGCTTGGGTTAAAGATCAAGAGCCAGACTTACAGGTACATGCTTATTGCTCATACACAGTGTGGAGATATTTTGTTGTTTGTGATACAGATTTGACTTTTTACTTAACAGAAACATGGCAGAAGTATTCTCTGTGTTTATATCTAAATGCATATTATCTTGAGTGATTAAGAATGAAATCTGGTCAAACAATACAATAAATTTAAAATGTAACTGCAAGTGATAAGCCTACTAACTAGCGTAGCTATAGGCATTGGCATTAGTACAATTTTGAGGTATTTGTACTATACTCTGGTAGTACTACTCTACTTTATATTTCTACTTCACTACATTTCAGGGTGAAATACATTATCTGACAACTGTAGTTACTAGTTACTTTAAAGATTGATATTTTACTATATTTACACAATATAAGAAAAGCTCATAAATATGATGTTTTGCTTTGTATATAAAGTAGTTGAATTTAGCTCCACCTCGACCAGAGACAACATTAGAATACTGCTTATACTTATATAATAATAATGATTTAATAATATAATATAACAGTGACAGGGGCCATTGTGCCATCATAATGAGTAAAAATTTTTAATGCAGATATTTTACTTGTAACAGAATAGTTACATTGTGGTACTGCTACTTTAACTTAAGTAAATGATCTGAATACTTCTTCCACCACTAACCAGCTAACCTAGAAAATGTCATGGCTATGGTTGATTTTTTTTCATTGGATTTCATACTAATGTCACTCTAAATAACATTTTGGCACCAGCTTTCACTTTATCAATAAGACAGTTTCCGCCTCAAGAGCAGTTGTGCTTCTGAGAAACGTCTCTTAGCTAAAATGCTAATTGTTCATGGTCTATTAGACAAATGGTTCCCATCCTGGGGTCAGGTCCCAAGATAAATATGAGGGGGCTGCAGGGTTGCACAAAGATTAACAGGACGGGAAAGAAGAAAAAAACATATTTTCTGCTACACAAAGTTAGGTTTATTTTTTTTAACAGTTTTTTTAACTTAATTTTTTTAACTGGCAGTTGGTGAAGTAGCTTCAATTTATGGAGTCACAAGCCAAAAAGGTCGGGGGCCACTGCATTAGTTATGGTCAGTGAATACAAACAAGGAAAAAAAGGGATAGGGGCATCATACAACCAGTGATGATAGATTATGAGCTACTTGTTAAGTGTATAACTGCTGTATCAAAAGTCCTTCAGCACATTATAATTATTCTCCATGGTCTAAAAAAGATAATGACTTTTAAGAAATTAAGTCACCCAAGAGGTATGAAATGTCACGACCAACCTGGTCAGAAAATGAACGCGCTGGAGAGAGTGCATGTGAAAGGTTATACCTTTCACTGAAATTATATCTCTCTAATCCCCCATCATTTGTGAGTGGAGAGCTCATTATTGGTACTTCATCACTAATTAAATTTAAGCAGTTTCAATTACTGCTCTAAATTATCAAATGAAAAGCGTAGTTATGTTGCATTAAAGGACATACTAGACGGTGATCCTTCATCAGTATTCCAGCTCTCAGAGGCCTTTATGAACCCGGGACTGTGGTCTCAGGGAGACTAATGAATCCAGGACGGGGTGTAGCTGGACCGAGGAACTGGTGAATTATTGCTGAGCCCGGCGCTCTCATGAATGCCAGACTAAAAGATTGTAATGCAAGCTGGATGAGTCACAGCTGCCCGGAGCCAAGGATGAGTGTACGGAAACACAAACACGATGTGCATGCACTCACAATGTGTAGAGTCTTCTGAATAAAACATTGAGGGGTTTTGTAAGAGATTTGAATATGAGTTTTGTTGCATGCAGAGTTTTTGAATTAATGTGTTTTAGTTTGGTTATTGTCTGGTGTACTTTCTGAACAAACATCAGATGTTTGTCCTTCTGCAAAGAATTGTTTACTTTTTCTGCAGTAAATAGACACTTAATCTTCTTTAAAATAGGAATTGTTCAACATTTTTTTGAGCTATACTGGCTTTCTTTGTGAGAGTTAGATGAGGAGATCGTTACCACTATCACGTCTGTACGGTAAATATGAAGCTAGTCAGGAGACAGTTAGCTTAGCTTAGCATAAAGACCGGAAACTAGGGGAAACAGCTAGCCTGGCTCTGTTCAAGAGTAACAAAATAGAGCAGCACATCCAGAGCTTACTAATTAACATCTCATTATTTTTGCACTTCAGCTTTTGTACAGATGAAACACCTGAGATATAATGTATTAACTTGTGAGCTTTAAAGGTGCTGGTAGGGGGATTTTGTTACCCTCAGACAGAGTCAGGCTAGCTGTTTCCCCATGCTTCTTCAAACATGAGTGGTATCAATCTTCTCATCTAACTCACGGCATGAAAGTGAATAAACGTATTTCCCAAAATGTCGAACTATTCTTTTATTTAAATGTTGTGTCTAGTATTTTCCGTGCATTGACAGGACTGGAGAAGCATTTGGAGGAAGAGAGGAGAAAAATTAGATAAGATTAGATAATGTGCTTGTTAATAAAGTTGTTTTTGTAATAGA
Organism: Siniperca chuatsi; assembly: GCF_020085105.1. NCBI lineage: Eukaryota > Metazoa > Chordata > Actinopteri > Centrarchiformes > Sinipercidae > Siniperca > Siniperca chuatsi. The sequence continues at coordinate 23,751,776 of NC_058056.1, forward strand.
GTCTTATGAATAAATAGCATAGTGAGTCGAGGTCGTTGAGACAGATGCAGCACTTCTTTAAAACCAATGGAGTGGATGAAAAAATGAGGCACACTAAAGGCAGCTCTGTCTGATTGTCAGACTTTAGTGGGAGCACACATGAAAGGAGAAGTAATTACTGAGAAAAATCTGAAATGAAACAGCTCCTCCTGCAGAGTCAGTGGGAATGTTTGCCTGTGATTGGGGATGACAGCAGATTTGGGGAGCAGCTGTGCTGGTTAGAGCCCAGTCACAGGTTCGTAATGTCAGGGGAGGGAGGAGACAGTCAGCAAACAGCCTATTACTCATTAGTGAGGGATAAAGGTCTCTTTCCACAGTTACACCTCTCCTTATCATAATACCAGACTCTCATGTCTCAGTAAGTGCACACGCTCATCTCAGACTCTTACGTGTCTCTAAATCACATATTTACATGCTGAGCGCACTTTGCTTGCATGACTTTGTGAAACTGATACAGAAAAGCAGACTTGGACAGAAACAGTGAGGGCTCAAAGCCAAAAGGTTCACATGTAAATGCCAGTGAAATTAAAAATGACAGAGCAAAAATTCCCTTGATAATGAAGAGTGGCTGGTTTTGCATTTCATCCTGTTCACATTTTCGTTTTGAATTGCGAAACATTCATGTGTGGATGTGATGGTAGTGTCCCTGGTGGGCTGCATAATTTAATTTGTAGGATGCGTTGAATGGGAAGAATCTTCCCACTGCATTGAAAGAAGACTGTTTTTGATCAGAAAAGAACCCAGCATGCAGCCTGAAGCAAGAGCAAATGCTATGCTGTCACCATGCACAACACAAACCACTGCAGCAACACAAAACAGATCAACTAATATGATGAAACACTTGAGAATCAAGTGGAAAACGGATTGGTTGGGAAAATGGCCCCATACGCTTTCCAGCAGAAACAAAGTGGAGTGTGACATCTATCTGGTGTAGTATGACCTTAATCTTAGCCGAACAAATTAAGTGTTTATTTAACAATATGCAATGCCAACTTATTACATCACAGCCAATAAAATCTAATCTGAAAAGGAGCAAAATCCCCTGAAGCGTTACATCACAGAGGCAAAAAAAAGTTGCACCTCCAAAATGCATGTGTATGATCGTGTGTGTGTGTGTACGTGTGCGTGCGTGTGTGAGCTGCATGTATTAAGTGTCTAATTGGAGAGTGCGAATGACGGCAGACTGTGAGCCTGTGGGTCTGTACCTCCTTGACTCTCTGGATCATCGGCTGCAGCCAATCAGCGTTGACCTCGCAGTGGCTGTCCAAGAAGGTCAAGATGGAGGCAGAGGCCGTGTTGGCTCCTCGCACACGTGATCGGATCAGACCTGAGGGAGGCACAGGGAAGAAATGACACTGAAGTCTGAAACCGTTCAAATATCTACACTTTGATTAAATTGGATGCTGCTTCACTGCAAGTAGGGATGTTGTAAAGGGACTGCTCGCATTAAACTAAAGCACATTGTGGGTCACTATTCAAGATGCACTCCACTGATTTAACATGTTGTAGTCAATTTACTTGTCACAATGAATACTCCTCTGCCTGTTAACAGTAGTATCATATCTTCTGTGGCTCTGTAGGAGCTTTGAATTTGAGAAAATCACTGACTGTCTTAAACTGAGATGGAGATGATCATTCACTCTTTTATTTCATTTCGTCTATTGCAACTCCCTCTTCACCTGCCTTAGCAAAACACTGTACTGCTTACATATGGTCCAAAATGCTGCAGCTACTCTACTGACCAAGTCCTCTAAGGTCTCATGTGACACAGATGCAGACCGGCTCCTCATCAAATTCAAAATTCAATTCAAGGTTCTTGTGATTATTTATCGAGCTCTGCATGGTGAGGCAAATGAATCCCTTATTGAATCTTTAATTCACAATCTCTATTGAATAGTCTCTTTCTGACACTACAGGCATCTGCAAAGACAGAAATGTTCTAAAAGTATGGATACACCAAAGTCAACAAAACAACTGCCAGATGCAACATTAGCGGGAGGGAACTCACAACAAGTCCATCGTGTTAAAGTAAGAACTTGAGGCATTTTTGATAACTCAAGTGCTACCACCGGTGTTACCGCCTATATCAGTGCAACAACCATTTCGCCTTCAGGCAATGTTAAGTTCATTGTGCATGCAGAGAAATCTGCAATTTATTTAGTTGATAATTGCTGAATGATAAAGTAGAATAAATATTATTTCCACTGTGTTGTTTTAACTGCTGTAGCTCATCCCCCCAGTGGGGGTCAGCAAAAGGAAAAATGAGTCAGGACAGGGTTAATGAACATCTCAGAGCAGTGACAAAATACCGTATGTGGTGAAGCCCTCCACCCTTTCAGCACAGTATCACATCTAAACAAAAAACAGGACATATTTCTTTAACAAAGCGATGTCTTCATTCCCCACCAAACAGACTACTTAATGTAATAAGATTCAATAAGAGATTCAAAAGGATTCTGATTCGATTAGTCGATTCAGAACTGGATTCAGATTCAATAAAAAAGTTATTTCTGATGTTCTGCTCTTGAAAGGTGCTATATAAATAAACGTACGGCTCAATTGACATTGCTTGAATTATCTCATCTTCGGCACAGAGACCTCAAATTTATAACAGAAACCCTTTTTACAAAGTAGTTGCAAGAGTTTGAAAATCAAAAAGTCAGGGAGGGTCAAACAAAAGATTGACGTTATCATTAATGTAGGATGTTTTTTAGTATTTGGCTCATATTAGGAACTACAATTTGGAATATTTCAACCTCTGCTGCATCAATTATTGACCATTCTTTTTATAAACTGTTCCTTGTAATTCCCCAACTTTATGGAAGTCCAATACTAAATGACTGGAGTCTGCTTTAAAGGAAAAAAACACTCCTACCAAGTGTTGATTAATGCACCCACTCTCCCTGCCTTGCCTTGTCTACTTTATTTTAATTTTATTTGTTGTTATGTTGTTTTCTAACAATGACTTGCAACAGCTACAAGTGAACAGGTGTGAACTTCAGGTATGGATTGCAGGTGGAGAGAATGATTGCAAAAGGGAAAAGAGTTTTTCCAGATGGCTGCATTGCATTCTGGTCTACTGAGGCAACTAGTGACAGAAAAATGTGTCTCTCTGCCTCTACAATGGATTTCTCCATATTTTATTATTGAATATCATTGCAAAACAGAAAGAATATGTTGATCTTTGATTACAAGTGATTCACAGCATGTTTACAAGTGATGTTTTTAAATGGCTAAAGGCTTTTCTGCTGTCAAACTCCATTTAAACTGCATCCAAAAGGTCTTCACAGGTCACATTGTCTCTGTTTCATCAGCTATCTGCCTGCAAGAATTAGAAACAAACAAACAGCACAGTAGTACATCTCCAGTTTTTTTAAACAGTATCAATTTTCCTTTTAAGTTCTGAACAATTTGAAGACCTTTGCTCATTAAATAGTTGTTTTTTTTCTTCAGGAGGGAATTGTCTGTGTTTCTGAGATATTTACATTTGACTTTTAGGTGGAAAAGCTTCTACGGAAAAAACAGCCTTTTGAAATGAAACCGGTTAATTGGATTGGTCTGAAGTAGTTACCAGAATGTGTCTCGCCTTTTGCCCAGTTTTTAACAGTTTTAAATTGCTTGTAAAAAAAAAAAAAAAGGTGTTAAATTGGAGCTGAGAGTAAAATCAATTTTAAAGGACACCTTGCTAAGAACAGAATTGCTACAGGCAAGAGAGGAATGGGAATGAAGGTGTCGTTCTCATCAAAAGCGTGTCTGCAATCACAGTAATTTGCATTTAACACAGGGAACTGTGGTGGAGGTTAATTGTCTTCTACAGTTAATTAAACAGATGCATCTCATCATCTGAAGAGTTTTATTCTAAAGTCTAAGATCATTAAAATAACAGAAACTTGTGAAATAGTTTGAAAAGATAATTGTGCTTTTTAAAAAGAGTACAAAAAGCAGTCCTGGAGTCTAACATTCAGCTGATTATTTGTAGCTGTTAAATTAATCTATATTAAACTTGATGCTTGATGAGGAAGTTATATTTCTCAGAATAATTTAAAGGATTCATTTAGCCCCCCCTCCCCTCACTTGAACATCTCACAGCATCAGCAGGGATGAAAAGGAAAGATTTATTTGTGCTGTATAGAAGTCATAGGGAAGGAGAGATTATTGTCTACGTCTTTTTTAAAACAAATTCCTCAGAGATGCACTTTGTAACGAGGCAGTTCTGTCTCAGGAGCCTTAAATAACAAGCACATGCAGTACGAAGCTGAACAGAATAAATAGGATTCAACAGAAACTGGTATGAAGAAGCTTGGCTCAGTGCTGCTCAGTGCAGTTTGGTAGTACATTGTTTTTACAAACAGACTACTAAAACATTTGCCAAAGTGCCTTTTTCTGAACCTTTACTTAAAGGATGAGGCATTGCAACATTAAACATTTTTTGTTATTGGCAAAAAATCCCATGAAAAGACCAAAACCAACAATGTGTTAGTCTGTCTCACAATACTTTCTCACTTTCCTGCCGTATCTGTGGCTCTCAGCTCCAAGCCCATTGATTCTTACTGAATATAAATCTTTAAAAACAGGCCAGGAATACAGAGTTTTATTTTAAGAAAAGACTCAGCAATCTCCCAAAACAACTGGGAACTGTAGTTTTTAGCAAATGTTACTCATCACGGAGAAAATAGGGCATTTGTTAGAGCTGCAGATTTGGTTCGCTAGCGACTATTTAAAAACATTTAGAAGACTTTAGAGATTGCCAACAAACATATTAAAATACAATTATTTGAGAATAACTAATCTTTTAAAACTAAAATTAACAATTTAATTTAAAAAAAAAGCAAAAAAAAATCATTTAAATACCAGGATACACCAGGGCAAGATTAAAAAGGTGAGCTGCAAGCTGTTTCTTAGAGGAGTTTACAGATGTCGCATGTCCGATTTTTATTGGCGGTCTATACCACACTTCTCATCTATAACAAGAAAAGCCTAATCATGCTTGTTTGTTGTAACTGTGGATACATTTAATGCTCCAGTGCTTGATGACCTCAGGCGAGGAGAAAGTCAATGATGCCTGAAGGTGTGAAACCATTAAGAGCTGTGTAGTAGGAATGAAATCTTAAAATCAATTCTTAATATCACAGGGACAAGGACTGTTCTCTTTTACAGTAAGTGTGTTGATAAAATCTCTGTATTTCTTGGGTCATCCAGTTAAAACAATATTAATTATTGTTCATTTTTACCTCACAAAAGCTAACAGAAAGATTTAGATTACTTTCATGGTTTATTCTGTGACATGGATTTGGAGACTCTTTTAAAGTAAACTTGAGCTCACTCTGGCTCGCGTACCTCGGATGCCAGTTGGGAACTGCTGGCCTAAATCCAATATGCTTATGTTTTGTCAGCATGTGGTTCGTAAACCCAAACAAAGTATTTCGGCTCCAGTGAGAGCAGCAACACAGGCAGCAATCTGAGTACGAGGGATTACTGTTAGACATCCAAACAAATCAGTAACACAGGTTCTTGACTTGGCTTGGTTTTTTGTTTGGCTGAACTTTCTTGTTTTGTAGGTTGAGGATTTAATCTAATTCAGGGATTAATTTAATTAAATTCAGAAACTTGTGGGTGATGACTCAAACAATGCAAAACATTTTGTGTTTTTGCATACGAGGAAGAAATGGAAAAAAAAAATGTCACATACTTTGTAGAGTTGATATCCAAATTTATTTCTCATGTCAGGTTTGTGCACCTGTCCACAGGAAGTGACAAATCCAAATGTACTATATCGCTACTGTACTTCTACTATACTTGATAGAAATACATACCAGCCGCTTTTTGGATTGTATGCATTTCTATCTTTGTTTTTTCTCATTTTCTTTGGTGGGAGCTGTACCTCTGTGTCAGTAATGTAGACTTTGGTTGTTTTGTGTTGATTAAGTCTTTGATATATCAGCTACAGTCTGGCTAAGTTATTTTTTCTCACTGGTTGTGCTGAAAATATTAGACAACTGATTGACTGACAGAAAAATTAATCTATTAACTATTTTGGTAATCGATTTTATAGTCATTTATCTGGTTATCTCTGGTTCCACCTTGTGTGACGATTTGCTGCTTTTCTCTTTTTTATTTTATTGAAAATTTAATATTTTGGGGTTTGTTCAGACAGAATGGGTAATTTGAAGATGTTACCTTGGGCTCTTAGAACTTGTGATGGGTATTTTTAAACTATTTTATTCACATTTTACTGAGTAAACTATTAATTGATCAAGTGATTGTTAGTTACAGCCCAGTTTTCTTTGGTAACTGCACTGTATTCTGTATTACTTTGTCTATTTTTTGGGTCTATTTTTATTTTACTTTAATTGATCTAATTAATGATTGATTTTATTTTCCTCCTCATTGTGTTTTTAAATGTAGTTCTAATGCATTATGTATTGTAAAGCGGTTTGAGTTGCCTCTGTGTTTAAAAGGTGCTGTACTAATAAACTTGTTTATTAACTTGTTCATTTTTCTTTATTTAAGATACTATGAGTAGCAGTTATGCTTTCATGCTGGATTGCTTAGAAAACAAACAACACACAGCACCTTTTAGCCCAGTCTCTTTTCCATTAAACCAATTTGCATCCACCCCACCTTCCCCCCCGTCCCTCCACGCTCACCCTCTCTCCTGTCGTTCCTCAGGCAGCGCACTTTGGGGATCTGAGAGAGCAGCTGGCAGTCCTCAGCTGGAGGAGGAAAGCAGAGGAGATTGGATGTTATGGTGGAAGCAGAACACACACAGAGAAAAACATTCACACTCTGTCATTCACACACCCACAAACACACACATACATGGATTTTTAGTGCACTTAAGCACACACAAACACAGTCACACAAGGAGATGGTTACACAGATGCACACCCTCAGTAAAGGCCACTTTTACCACAGTATGACGTAAACACATCACATTCAAACACTACATCTGTCAGTGCTCCATCACATTCCTGCAAATAATCAGAAACACCAAAAGCACACAGTTCAAAGTGACTGAGTGTGCAAACAAAACAGCTTCATTTCGCTGGATAATTCAATTCAAAATCCTTTTTCCATAAACAAATCGAGCGAGCAGCTCATTCCCATCATCCACTCCCTTTATATACATGAGCAATCTCTGGCGCAGACTTTTTGTTGATGCCTACGAACGGACATCATTACAAACACAGGTATGTACACACACACACACACACACTTGAGAGGATTAGCATTAGCAGCAGAGAGTGAGTGTGATCTTGCTAAGGGGTTGTGGGTAGATCATGCAGACCCCCTCCCCAGCAGCAACACAGCCTTATGCTGACAGAAACAAACATGACAAGTTGTAATCCTCCTTGATTAAATTTGCTATGTGTACAAAACTGTTTGTTTGCATTTAAGCGTCAAAGTGTCATATCACAGGAGATGTGTGTGTAAGAGTAATACTGTATTAGTGCTTTAGTTTTGCTCGTAAGGAAGAGAAAGCTGGTGTGTGTGTGTTTGTGTGTGTACTTGTACTTGCTACATAGTGAGGACTGAAACACGTTTTCTACCTGCAGAGTGAGGACATTTTTGGAAAGTGAGGACATTTTGGCCGATCCTCACAACTTCAAAGGGGTGTTTGAAGGTTAAGACTTGGTTTTAAGGGTTAGGTTAGAATTAGACTATGGTTAGGGTAAGGGTTAGGGTTAGGCATTTAGTTGTGATGGTTAAGGTTAGGGTAAGGGGCTAGAGAATGCATTATGTCAATGACGGTCCTCACAAAGATAGAAGTACAAGGATGTGTGTGTGTGTGGAGTGAAGAGGAGGGGGGCTTTAACCACTGAAGAAGGGCAGAAAGTCACAGATCACACCCACGGAACAGATGTTGTACACTTTTAGCCAGATTGTGTGCGTGTGCATGTGTGTGTATGTGTGTGCGCACTTACGTGCATTATACAGTTACATGCACACAACTGCGTACTCTGCTCCACTTGTATCCATGTTTTGAATATGGCCACGCAGGACTAAATGAAGTATAATTTAAAATGCCAGACTACATACATTAATTTACAAATTTAAGTTTTTTGTCGATGGGAGCTCCTGTCCCATAATGCAGTGCACAATGGAAATAAAAGAGCTTCTTATTGAAATAGAAAATTAGCATTAGTGATCTAAAGTTGGAGTTTGACTGATGTAATCCGTGCCACAACGTGCATGATTTCCTGTCAGTACAACACCGCAAAGGCCTTTAATTTATTGTACGCTAACTGCCAAAATAGTGCACGGTTAACAACAGCACAAAGTGTTTACTGGGGGTGTTTTCTTGTCTCGACATTATTGGAGTCACATGCTGTCGTCTGGACTCGCAGTAAAGATCACTGTCCTTGATTGAGGACGGCGTCCTTATGATTAAGGCAAGTCTTAATAGGATTACACTCAGGCAGGATGATCCCTCCCCCTGCTGCTGAACGACATCATCTTCCACCACCTCCTCCACCCGTCTGCCTGCCAGGTCACATCTACTGACCTATCAGCTCACACTCTCACTGCCTCAGCTGACTGCCTGTCTAAGTCCCTGGCTTAAATATATTTATTTATTTAACTATTTTGTCTTGCTAGTTATTTGAAAACAATAAAATAGTTGGGTGAATATGTCTGAATATACATGAATATTCTAAAAATGCGGGCACTTCAAAAGAGGATAACAGAAAACAAATACATTACAAAATCTATTGTATTAGGCTGGTCTAAAAATTCAGACATTGCAAAACATGAGCAAATACAAAAGTTCAGTGAGAAAATACATGTTTGTTTTTGTAATTTGGGTGAACTGACCCTTTTAGTTTCTCAACACTAAGATGTGCTGGATGTGAGTGTCTGTGATTGTTGCTCATACAGAAGAAGACGTATGCTAAAAAAAGCTGAAAGATAGAAGTTGAGAGTGGGAAACACATTCCTGACCTTTGTACAAAAACAAAGACACCTGTGTGTTTAAGTGTTTGTCTGCTCTGACAGTATTGCAGTATCGTAAAATAAGTAAGGTCGTAAAATCAATGATTTACTGTGAAAATAAGCCATATTAAAAATCAGACTTTGAAATGATTTATAAAGAATTTAATTTTGTGTGGGTGGTATCTGTTTCTGTATCTTTATATACAATCCATTGATTAGTCACATTACTTAAAAGTAGAGCTTGTACCTCAGTGTGTGTGCGATCTGAAAGAAAAAAAATCCATGTTCATTTAACATCATGTAGTGATTTGGGGTTTTAGAGAAAATGCTCAACCCCCTGCCTTTAAACCACAACTTAAATGGCAGTTTTACTTTGCTTTTCTTAGTGGGGATTACTGAGACTTTTAACAAAACACAGCATTAGAAAGTGGCAACACATGGAGACCACAGAGAAGAGCTGGAGGAAATATAACAGTCGCCTAATGGGAGGCTTATTGGTTCACAGGCAGACTCAGTCAAAAGTAAAAGCCACAAACCAGAACCAAAGTGTGTTTGTAACGGTTTCACATCATAATTAATGCTAAAAATTTTAATCCAAAACAGGGAGGAGGTTATAAGTCTTGCTCAAGGACAACAGAAAGTTATGAGACTGTTTCCGCTCTGACCCCATGGTACTGCCAGTTTAATGTGGGTGCAGGTAGACTGGCTGCAGCAGAGGGAGAATAAACAAGGCATTAGTAAGCTAATAGAGCTCCCGCTGCTACTGCCGCTGAGACACTACTGTTTAGATGTCTGGCCAGCTCTGACACCTCTGAGTGTGTCTCCGTGTGTGTGTGTGTGTGTGTGTACAGAGCGCATGTGTGCAGTGAGTACACAGTGAATGTAGGTCGCTGTGCTGTTCCCACAGAGAGAAGATGCATGTGGTGGTAATTACTGTGGACAGTGTGAAGCATGAGCTCATTTAATTTTTCTACCTAATGCTGACATGGGGGAATAATTACTGGTTATCCTCTAATTCTACAGTCCTGGTCAGCTACATAAAAACATAACCTGCAGTTTCTAGTGCTATTAGCTGATTTGTTTTCTAAATGTCAAGGTCATTTAAAATTTTGCTTTTACATAAAAACTAAGCAGTTTCTCACGATGGTAGCAGCTCCTGCTCATTTCTGCTATTGCTGTGTTGTTAATGTATTTTTATCCCTCAGCAGCATCACTGATCAGTTACATAAAAAGTGAGCAAATCCTCAGGATGCTCTCACCCACGATTCAATTTCTGATTTTCTGTGATATCAGACGCCAGTGTGACACATGTTCAAAGCCACTCCTGTCTCTTGACATTAACCTGCCACCTACATTTTCCTTTTATTTGGCTTACTCGTTTGCTGGAACATTCCTTTGACATTTGCATCACACATTTTCATAGCAGATGGCAGAATGAAAAGAGCTTAACACCTTGCACCCATGGCTGCAGCCAGGATTTTAAAAATACAGAAGTCATGGGTCCAGATTCCCTCAGTGCCCCAACTCCTGAGGGAAATATCTGGATCTTTATCTGCTAAATGCTCCACTATGTTCACCTGCTAGTCTCTAACTTTCTCTGTTTGCTGTTCAGTGCTAAGCAGGTTGTGTACTGTGGGTTTTTCTTAAGCATTTTTTTCGCTGAAAACATGATTGTGCTTGTATTTTAACTGTGAATAAACTGAAACTGAAACTCTTCCTCAAATTCCCAGAAACAATGCAGATGACAAAACCTTAGTGTGCTCAATGGCAGCTCCACCATAACCATATCTTTCATCAGCAATTAAAAAGCAGAAACTCACGGTCAGAGCTGAAGTCGTCTATCAAGATTATTTCTTGAATCAGAGGTGGAGGACTTCGCATCAGGACACTGGGAGGAGAAAAAGAGAGATGGAGATCAGAAAGCAAAACTCAATGTCATTTTCCTGTCTCATCGGGCCATTTGTGTCCGACCTCATTACCTTTTGATGGTGCGAAGGAGAGTGGAGCGAGCCTCATTGTGGAAAGTGATGATGATACTCGTGGAGGGAAGGTCTGTGTCATAATTCAGAGATGCACACCTACAGAAAGAAGAGTTTATTACACAGTAAAAGCAAGTTTAACTTCTTTCTCTTTAGAAATTGCTTTCTTTTGAATTGCCTCAGATATTTGGCACACAGTGAAAGAAATATCCTGTCCTTGAACACACACATATACTGGGCAGCATTTTGGGCAGCTGTGATTAGCAGCGGTGCCCTGTGGAGTCGCCTCAGCATTGTTGCCGTAGTGACATGGAAATATCTGGTTGCCAGGCAACAATTGCATCCTTTAACATGCAACCTGTTGGAAGCTTTAAGCCCAGGTCAGAAGACATGAAGATGAAATATCACACACTACTGATTCTGTTACTGTAAACCAATTCACTGTTTGTTTACAGCAACAAAATAACAAAAGAATTGTTTATTTGTTTCTTGCTTCATAGAAGAAAAGTTAAGGCTACAAAAAATAAACACAGAGGAATCATTATCACAAGGTGACACAGATGAAGTTTGTATGAAGCCTCCATTTGCTTACTTTATAACTGCATACTGTATGTAGATTCATCAAGACCTGTTGCCATTTTATATTAGATTCATTTGTGTAAATAATGAATAAAATCCAACAGCAGCTTATCAAAAGAAGAGAAACTGGAATTGGGGATCTTAGTGATGCAGCATACAAGATCTAGACAAAATAATGTTTTTGAAACATCTATGTGTGCAGTTTTTATGTGATTGGAGCATCTTTCAAATCATTCTGTTGGCATAAGTTTTTGTTTATAGAAGGATTAGGCAGTACTGGTGAAAACTGGTCACAATAGCAAACAGTATCATTATAACTGCCTGTAACTGCTTTAATTGAGTTTTTACATTGTTTTTTTGTCTATTATTCTGTTTTGCTTATGACTCCCTGATATTATTATTTTATTTCTCAGTATTAACTCTAAAAGAGCATGCACACTCAGCCAATCTATCCTGCCTTTATAAATACAGTAAGTAGCAGTGCTTGCAATAAATCACTTAAGTCACTTAAAGCAAACAATAATAGTCACTTAAAAATTGTAAATCTTTGTAAGTTTATCAGGTAGTGTTTTTTAATCATATATGGTTATCATAATATGAAATTATTTGGAGCAACTCCATCCACTAAGGAAGCCCACAAGATGTAGTTGAAAGCTTCGGAAACAACAACAAAGTAACCTCCAACCTCCAGCAACTTCCAATCCATGTGCAGCTCAAGCAAGAGTACTCTATTAGTAATTGGTAATCTACTTGTGCAGATCAAAGCAGAGGCGTTAACACTGCTCACCTGTAATGTCGGGTGTCTCTGATGGCTCGCTCGCTGCCCAGTCGGTCGCTCTCCTGCAGGTTGAAGGCGTGGTCTCTGTACGGGTCGTCTCCCGGCTTCAGCTGCTTCCCGGCCAGGTAGGCTTCTCATCGAGGCCGCCCAGCAGCTGGTTCTGCTGCTCTGCCCGCGGGGGCTGGGTCACCTGCAGAGGACACGACAAGGTGTGTTTACATGTTCACATCAGCCAGAAAAACAAGGATAAACTTTAAATCAACATCTAAGTAAAATAAAATCAAGTCAAATATGTTGTTCATAAAAATAGACAGCATTTCATTTTCTAAATTCCACTGAAGGTTTTGAATAAATTTCACAGACCTTTTGGCCAAAAATCTTTCTCAGTATATAAACGACAAACTAAACCTTTGACTGAGGTAGAAGCAGAAATATTGTTCAAACATGATGTTTGATGAAACTGTTGTGCTACATGTTTGCTACATGTAGCTACGGCCTATGCTTGAGACTGAAAGTTCATTTTTGATTTTGGAAACAGCAGTTGACGAAACAATCTCACCACAAGGTCCCTGTAGTAGCTGTTCTGGAGTTTTTGATCACATCCCATGATCTTCCTCAGCAAATGGAGTTTGCCCACTTGTCATGAAATTGTAAGTCTTCAAATTTCCATTTTTCTGAACACAACAGGAAATTCTCATCCATGTTGGCTTAAAAATTGAGATTGAGGCTTATACTGTATATTTTAATAGGACTGCATCTAATGATTATTTTCATCATTGATTAATCTCTTGATTTTTTTTTTATGAAACGTTTGGGCTATAAAAAGTCAGAAAATAGTGAGAAATGCCCATCAGATTTTCCAAGAGCCCAAGGTGACGTCTTCAAAGTGCTTGTTTTGTTTGACTAACAATCCAAAACCTAAAGAACTGCAGACTGTGAGATGTGGTTGAAAGCCCTGGAAAAAGATAGTAAGTGGACCTTGAGTTAAGATTTTTTTTGCCAAACTGCTGAAGCTGAAACAATTAATTGATTAGTCAATTGAGCAAAAATTAATCTGCAACTATGATAATTGATTAATCTTTCAAGTCATTTTTAAAGTAAAAATGTAATACACTCTCTGGTTCCAGCTTCTCAAACAGGATATTTAGTTGCTTTTCTTTGTTTTATACTTTCTTATTCTTTGGGGGGGTTGGACGTTTTATTGGACCAAACAAGCAATGTGAAGATGTCACCTTCGACTCTGGGAACTTGTGATGGGCATTGTCACTATTTTCTGACAATTTGGGGTTCAGTGTCTTGTCCAACGACATTTTAACATGTGGACAGGAGGAGCTGGGAATCGAAAAAACCAACCTTGAGAATAATGGACGACTCGCTCTACCTTCTGCAGCAACAGCAGATTAACCAATAAACTGTTCCACCTCTTTATTCAGGCAATGTCTGAAAAGTCTGTGGTGCTGTATTGCAATCCTGCTGCAACGCTGCTCATCTGAGAATTAAACCTTGCTCTTATATTGCACTCACTTTTACGCAAGTCTGAAGAAAAGTATCAGCCAAATGATTAAAATGTAAATGTTACTTTCTTATTCAGGTCACCATGTCAGTGCTAACACTGCACGATGGGAGGTCACTCATCAAATCAGAATACACAGTCTATAAATCCTCAGTAATTAATGGGTTTCCCCTCGCAAAGAGCTTTGACATTCGCTGGAACAGGTGAGTCGGAGGTTTAAACAGCCAATGAATACATAAAAGCAGATGAGGAAATAGCCCTCATTACAGAGAAGCAACAGCTGGACAGATGGGAAAGAGAAAATTAAAAGAAAGGTTGAAGCTTTGTCCTGTGCTGCTTTATTAAAGGTTGGTGTAGCTGGAGGATTTAGAAAAAGCTCCTGACAAGGTTCAGGCGAGAGTGACCTCATTTTCTGTCTCTCCAGAGAGGCAGCCAGAAAGTTTCAAGGATTCACACACAAACATGTCCGCAGTACAAAGCTACAGAGAAAGTACTGTAGATGAATTTTGATACCATTGTGTTATCTTCACAGACTAAAGCTCTAAAAACCCACTGCACACAACAAAAACAACAGACAAACAAAGCTAGCGTCTGGAAGGTGGACCAGGTGGAGCGTTTAGCAGGTAAAGAGTCAGATGTTTCCCTCAGAAGTTGGCAGTGGTGGAATGTAACTAAGTACATTTAGTCAAGTACAAATTTGAGGTACTTGTACTTTACGTGACTATTTTTCTTACATTTCATGGTTCAAGCTTCACAAATGTGAAGATTTGCTGCTTTTCCTTTTAATTATTTTAATTTATTTTTAATAATATTGAGGTTTGGACTGTTGGTTGAACAAAACAAGCATTGTGAAGGTTGGGCTCTGGGAAATCATGATGCCATTTCTCATTATTTTCAGAATTTTTACAAACTAAACAATCGATTAATTGAGAAAATAATCAGCAGATTAATCCATAGTGAAAATAATCATTAGTTGCAGTCCTATACAAAATAGTTAATACTTTATACATTTTCCTGATTATACTTATATCGTTTTACTTAGTGTGGTATTACTTTCAAGTACTTTTACTTAAGTAAAGGATCTGAATATTTCCTCTACCACTGGGGGTTGGTGGAGTGCAAAACAGAGCTAAAAGAGAGTGAATATTGGACTTGATTTAATCAGGTAGCCAGAAACACAACTCCAAATGAATGCTAATGTTACTCTGTGTCTGTTAGATGCTTGGAGTGGCCCAGAAATCAGTTTACATTGGCCTGGTGAGTAGCTGACAACAAACATTTACTGTCTATTTCTGCGGTGAGGAGGTTAAGAGATGCTTTTGTTCATGAACAAAAAGGCTATTTTATCTCAGTGTTAGCAAACGTAAAACACAAGCTAGTAACGTTAACGTTAGATACATTAGCTCCTGCACTTTAACCTGAGCTCTTTGGGCTCATTAACACAAACTTCCTACCAAGATGGCGACGACCAATTTCTCACAGCTGGGCAGAAACAATGGACTTAGGTTGTAAAAGGTATGGCCAAACGTAAGCTAATATATATTGTTCATACCTTATATATAATATAACAGGTATAAACGAGATAGCCTAACAACGGCATAGCAACAGACTACCCATAATGCAACACTTTCTTAATGTGACAGGCACACAAAGCCCACCTGTATTGACCATGCCCCCTTTTTTCTTGGTCCTCTCTAGATGGTAACCCTGGAAACTCTGGTGAAATTTAGGTTTAGACAATAAAACTACTTTTTTTAGGTTTAGGAATGTGCTGTGTGTAATAGTGAAACTAACAATATATTATATATTGAAATCTTTAAACATAAACTTAAAACCTACCTCTTCAGCCTGGCTTTTGATTAGGAATGGTTTATAGACATTATTTATTTTATTCACTTGTTTTATTGTATTTATGCTGTAAAATGTTATTCTATTTTATTTTATCTGCTATGTTATTATTAATAATATTATGTTTTTTATCCCTCTTATCGATTGTATTTGTTTTTATTTTGTTTTGTCTTTTTAATATATTTTATCTAGTTTTTAGTTAGCTTTTATCTAATTATTTTATTATTGTAGCTTTTAAATCTATTTTATTGTATTTCATTGTCATTATTTTTATCTTTGTTTTGTCTGTGAAGCACTCTGAACTGCACTAACCTGCTATACAAATAAAGTTTGATCGATTGATTGATATAAGAAATATTGTATTAGCACAAGTTTTGAATGGCCCCACTCACGCAACTTCTGTTATGATATCATATTGTTATAAACACATAATAAAACACAAATACCAACACATCCAGACCGGTCACCATGACTAATATAACAGTAACATGGCCAGTTGATCCCAGTGCTGTGTGGGAGAACTGATCTAATTAGTGCCGCTATGTAAATAGCGATCGATGTTTGTCAGACTGCTGTAGAAGAAAGTCTCTCATTTTTTCCAGCTCTGACAGTCCTTCATGCTGTATGTTATATTATAAAACTGGTCAGATATTTGCTAAAATTCTTATTGTACTGTATGATAGGTGCTAGAGAAATAAAATTAACATACTTACTCACCAACACCCTGCGCCAACCGTTTTAACAGCAGCTGCTTGTTCTAACGTTTAAGGTCTGAATATGAATTGGGAATATAACATATGAAGAAGAACTACACTGTCACAATTCAATTCAATGCACTTTTAAAATAAGGCTTTTTATCTGGTTATTTTATGCTGCATTGTAAAGCACTTTTTAATCTTGTTTTGGAATGTGCACATATAAAGTTTATTATAAACACAATTATATAATTATTATTTTACTGTATTTACTTAACTTTATTTAAAATAAAAAAGGGAACTGTATAAATAGAGTTGCTACAGTTCCTGTGCGGCTTTGGTTGAATTAACCAACGGATCAATTATACTGTTCTCTACCTCATCTAATATAACATGCATTTATACATAAGGTTGGCACAAACATCTTCATGGCGTCATTCTATGTGTCTGTAAGTCTCTGCATACTGCCTACAGTTAAACCCAAAGAGAAAGGCTAAGACATCAGTTGAGAGCATGTGAAGTCATCTAAGCGTGTTTCCCTGAGTATATAATTTTCAACATTGTCGACGCACTTCTCTGTTGTCCATCAAATCATCTGTAAAATGATGACCAAGATGTTACTTACTTCAAGAGCATCTCCACTTAAGTACAATTAAGAAATACAATCCTCTCTACATCTAATTACTAATTAGATGAGAGAGATGTCTAACTACTCTTCCGCATGCAAAAATTGCTTAATTATAATGTTTAATTACCAAAAACACAACTCACTCACAGCAGAACTCTACATTAGTTAGTTACATCGGTTACATGAAAAGAATGAGATACAGCTCCTCCGAATCTAACTTATGTGTATGTATATCACACGTATGGTGTGAAAGGCAATACCCCAGTTTTCTGAGCTGATTTTCAGGCACTCCTCTAACACTCATTCAGTTTCAAGAAACACACAAACATGTTGGAATTAAGACTATAACTATGATTTCTTTTAGAGCAGAGATGCACATTTCTGTGCTCCTTTTAAAGCCATTTTCATTATCATATGTGAAGATCAACCATTAACTTGTTTATTAGCATTTTCCAAATCAGCTACAGGCCTATATTTATATTTATATTACTGCTATGCATTTAAGCAGTTTTTTCTGACAGGAACCAAGAGCACTAAGATGACAGAGTCCGGCCATTAAGTAGAAAGCCTTTAACACAAGTGGCAAGAAGAGGAAGTGTTTGATAAGTATATGTGATTAGTTCCTCTCATCTAGCTTCACATCATCGTCAACAGTAAACACAGTGAAACAAGTCATTTCTTCCACCATAACCTAAATTTCATTGGAGCCACTCACACCAGCAATATTAGATGGCAAAGAGGTTTTACTGTTATTCATAGTTAAGACCTCTTTCCAAACACTTGTATCTTACATCCCTTGGTAATCCGCAAGTATCATCATAGCTAAATATTAAAAGCTACAAAAATGGTACTCTGAGGATAATAAGACAAAAATAACAGAAGGCACTTCGAGGCTCGGTCCACTGAATTAAATATGAAGCTCGTCTGGAAGATGAACATGTCTGCTGTCTCTTTCAAGCCGAGTTATAAGACTCAGCAAATCACATACAAGTCAAATCTGCCTGATGGGCTTAAGATGAAGCGCTGCTGTGGCTCTGAGTCTGTGATCACAGATGACGGTGTCCCACAGAGGACACGCAGCATATTGATCATGTTGTGGTGATGAGTTGGGTTTGAGTCCTATTCATGATCTATTTACATGTCATCCAAGCAAGGAACTACTTTGTTCTTCTTCATCAATCCAGCTGGTTATTGTTTTTCCTAAAAACATGTTTTTGCTAATTTACCAGCCACAAATGTACAGACTTAATATGTCATGCCATAGTTACTGTATTACTGTTTGCAAGGTTTTCAATGTTCTGTTTTTTTGTTTGGCAAACCAAAAGCTAACAGGGATTCATATGACACAAACGCGTAAACAAGTTAAATTATAAAACTGTATTACATGTAGGCCTATGTTGTATGTTATGGTAACAGTACATTTCAAAAGTATTGAAACTTCAAAAATATTGACGAACACTCCTCAACAGCTCAAAACTGAAATTATATATTTTTAGGATTCTCTTTTACAACAAACTAAACTTCAAACCATTTTGTTTCAGTGGTTCCAAACCATTTTTGCTTGTGACTCCTTATTACAAGGCCATGCCTACTTGTGACCTCCCATCACAGTTCAATCAAAGGGTGATTTTCTTTTCTCAGACTGTTTCATTTGAATATTTTTTATGGGCCTGAAGAAATAAAACATTCCAGCATTTCACAATAAAAAGGCAAAGATTAGAGAGCAGAAATTCAGCAGAAATGATCTGGCTACAACTTAGATTCATCTCAGGTCCCCTTGTGGAGGTCCCGCCGCCCTGGTTGGGAACCATGGTTTTATCTGACTATCAACAAGTTATCTCAAAAACTTTTGAACATATTTTCTTGGAATTTGGCAGACAGTTAAGCTATGAGCTAAAGATTACTAGATGTTGGTAGTGATCTGGATGAAGATTTCCATTGAAGAATATTACTTTATCTATATTCAGCGGTGAAAAGAAAGTATTGTGCAATTGTGAAGAATGTGTACTTTCCTTTAGTATTTCTATTTGATGCTACTTTACTTCTACTTTTACACTATTTCTTTTTTATTCTACTACATTTATGTGACATCTGTTGTTACTGGTTACATGTGAAATATAGGATCACTTTATAAAATATGATGAATTGTTATAAATTTAACTACCCAACAGTATTTACAGTTAAACATAGCTCCCCCTTGACCAGCGTTAAAACACGGCTCACACGTTAATGCATTAATTATGATAATATGTAACAGTATATCACTCTAAAGGGGCCATTCTAAGATATATAAAGCTAGATAAACAAAGATGAACTTAGATATGAGTAGTTTAAGAACATTTTGATGACAATACTTTGTGAGTACTTGTTTATAACTTGCACTGTCATTTTTATTTCCCTGTTTTATCTGTTTTATTCTATTTTCACTTATTTTTATATTCTATTTTATTTTACTCTTTTAAATCCTATTTGAATGTGTTTTTTTATGTTGTCTTGAGTTTCTTTTCTTAATGCATAATGTATGTAAAGCACTACTTGTTGAAAGGTGTTATACAAAAAAATTGCCTAAATGCAGGACTTTCTGGAGTATGTTTACATTGTGATATTGCTACTTGTACTTATGTTAAAGGATATGAATAATTCTTCCACCACTTATTCTATTTTCCAAACTAATGGACATGGAGGCTTGATGCCAAAGAAATATTATTTATATATATTATTATTATATTATATTATTTATTTATATTATTATTATTTATTATAATATATTTGAAGATGAAAAACAAAATGTAAAAACAGACTTAAATCAAAGCTTAAATGACAAAAAGGGATGATGTCTTTGGGTACCAGAACCTTCCCAAACTGTGCAGATTTAATGGAGTTTTAATACCTTCAAGTTTTGTATGTATTACTGTAATGGAAAATGTAGCTAATCCTAGTTCAGGCAAGATTGTTAACAGCACATTTAACCCAGTTCTCTTGTGAAGTGTTTATATGGTCGCATGTCAAATCAAAAAATTGTTGCCGAGTTAGTCAGAAAAAAGTACCAAATGGTCTAAAGTCTGAGCACTTAAACCAGCAGTCACAGCCTACGATCTGAGTACTGACAACTACTTAATATAAAATAATAGATAAGTTGTATAACCTTTATGGTAAGTTGTATTTGTGCTGGAAAAACTTGACCACACATATGAAAACACGTGGGAGTGGTAACATCAAGTAAAAGCTGAGGATAATGACAAACTGATTAGCTGGATGTGGATCTGAGGTCAGATGTTTACAACATGTCCAGTGCTGATGCTGAGAGCCATGACAGCAGATGTGCAGGTCAGAGAGACTGCTGATTACTGCGAATGTTACAATAAAGAGTTAGACTGACAACAGTGTTCACACACACTCATGTTACTGTAGAAAGAGACTGAAAAGTGGTGCTGGGAAATTAGACCACTCAGCAGAGGAAATGAAGAGAAAAAAGTGGAGCCAGTGCAAACAGATTTCACAGATGATGTCATTAGTGAATCAAATGCTGCTAATGAACGGGTTTAGGAGAAAAGAGAAGAGCAAGAGAGGGGGGAGAAAATGGGGAGGGAGGAAAGGATATAAGGAAAGCAATGAATGAAAAAATAAAAAGAGAGAGAAGGGAGGGAGGGAGGGACAAAACAATAAAAGAAAGAAAGTAAGCAATGATGTAAGAAAGAAAGAAAAGGAAATAATGAAGGAAGGGACAAAGGAGGGAAAGAAAGACAGAAATAAGAAGGGAGGACAGAAGGAAAAAGAAGAAAGAATAAAGGAAAGACAGAATGATGAAATAAAGAAAGAGAAAATGAGGAAAGAGAGAAGGATTGACAGAATGAAAAATGGAAAAAGAATATTAATAGAAGGAAGGAGAGAACGACAGAGGATAGAGGATAAAATAAAGACAAAAAGGAGGGAAGGAAGGAAGAAGAGAATAAAAGAAAGGGAAAGAATGAGGGAAGGACAGTAAGAACGAATGAAGGAAAGAAAGACCCCTTCAGTGGAGCCCTTCTTTCTGTACCAGCCTCCTCTTGTTGAACTGTAGGACCCTGTGATGCCGAGCTGGCAGCCTGTGAGCTCCAGGTCAGATTACCAGAACAAACTACAGGAACTGAGGAAATCTCAGTTTGGTGAGAAAGGTGAACGACCCTGCCGGGCAACTCCAAAGTGTACAGTTCAAAGAACGATCTGATTAGAAGTTTGTGGTTCATCAGCAGTTTACAGCATCGGCCTGTAAACAGTTCTGGAGAGATGATATATGTCTCTTTTTACTACAATCAGATACTCCGATTATTCAAAGTGCTTCCATATTTGTTTGCAGGCATCTTCTGATCATCACCATATTCTTGGCCTGCATTCATACACTGATGCAAACCACAGTTTCCTCTTTTTTTATACATGAGGAGACTGCTTAAAAACGCGTGCAAGCATGAATGCCACAACAGCTCCACTGTTTGGCATTTGCCCTTAAATGATTAAATCTTGTGAACAGGGTTTTAATGATTCTGCTGCTGCCGGAGTGAAACATCCTGACATGTTGGCACACATCCTCGGCCACAGCTGAGACAATTTTATTGGGTTAGTAAATTGTGAAAGAGGCTCCAGTGTGCTGTATTTCCTCAACAGCCCCTGTCTCCTAAAAATACAATTGGATATACATGTTTAATTGATTTGTCTGTCAGCTTGGTTGTGGAGAGGTGGATCGCAGTAATTCAGCAAAGAACTGATTTATGTTTTCACCCTAAAAATCTCATTTTCTCATAGAACTGTAACTGGAGTTACACTTTTACATTCAATGAATCTCTCTGTCTCACAGATTATGAATATGAGGATTTGATGCTTTGTTTGTCACATATGACAACAAACTTATCATACATTTCAGTTTTGTACCAATGGATGAATAAAACAAGCACATTGCCTTGACCTGTGGGACCTTATAACAGGCTTTTTTCACTATTTTCTGACATTTCATAGACAAAATGATTAATTGATGAATCAAGAAAATGATCAGCAGATGAATTGTTAATCAAATATAATCATTAGTTGCAGCCGTAGTTTATGCTAAGGCTCCAACTAACTATTATTTTCATTATCAGTTATTCTGTTAATACAGTCAATTTACCGTTTAGATTCATTTCGTTTCCAAAGCCTGAGTGACATCTTCATATTGCTTGTTTTGTCCGACCAACTGTCCAAAACTCAAACATATTCACTGACAGTGATATAAAACAGCTGAAAAGCAGCTGGAAACACACCAAAAATGGCATTCTTGCTTGTTAAAGGCCTTTAATTACTGTTGATCAATTGTTTGCCTATAGACAAATCAATTATGTGCAGCATTAGAGTCATATTCACGTTGTCCCTGGTTAAAGGACTAAAAGCACAAGCTACAGGTCTTGTATGTTTTTACACTTAATGCATCAGTAAACCCTGCAGCCAAGTAGACGAGATCTCCTAATCTGAGCTGGCATGGACCCAGCTACAGTCCCAGCATACACTGTTCAGACTGTGTTGCAACCTGGAGAGGTTACTGCACGCCAAGCCTGACGACCACCACACCTTCAGTTACAGTATTTACCAGAGGTTATTTTCTCTTCTCCGCCCTGGCGCAGGCAACAGCAGGCGAATACAGACCTGACCTGACTGAAATAGGCATTGAATGACAGACTTAAGTGCAGGGCCGATAGAGCAAAAGATGCCTCCTCTTGTGCCCTGTCCGAGCTGAAAGCCCTTGTTTTTCACCTCACATGTACAATCCAAGAAAGGTCTCAGCATAATATGGTTTACGGGGCGTTTGCGCACGACGCACAGGACTTATGGAAAGCCTCTTACGTGTACTTGAGATTCTCTCAGGCTCGGGGAATTCACGGAAAACATCGACAAACATTGGCAGGCAGCTGATTCTACAGTCTGTAGAATAATGCTAATGGTATGGCTGCACGGGAGGAGGTTGGAGATGGTTATGATGCGTGTTAAAGCCACACATGTCCGTCAAAGCAACATATTCCTGCTGTGACACCCAGCTGTGCATTGTCACCACCACCTCCACCACCACCATCCTCATCACCCCAGGTTTCACACACACACATGCACATCAACATGCAGCACACACTCTCCTGCAGCTCGGCGCCTCCAGCGACAGCGCCGTGCGCAGCGCCGCTCTCCTTTCCCCTTTCTCTTTACCCCCCCACAGCCGCGCTCACTCACTATCAGCGGGATGGTCCTGTCGTCCCGGTGGATCTCCAGTCGACCGGAGACCACCTTCTGCCCATGGCCCCTGCCGCGGGTCTGCGATGCCGACGACGACGGCGACGACTGGGGCTTGTTGTCCTGCCACAGGTAATAAAACGTCCCCAAGATCCACGCAACGGTCAGAATCGCGATGGCGTTGGCCCGTATCCTGCGCATGGTGAGCCCATATGGAGGGCTCCGGAGGCGAGCCCGGCTGGTTCAGGACCGTCCTCGGCAGAAGGTGCAGCCTCCCCGCTGGTGATGGGTTGAGTCGCAGCAGACAGACAGTCTCTATCTCTCCTCGAACAGGCTCTTCGCTGCCTCTCTGCTGGGATTTGCGCACTGAAAGAGCCACGGTCCTAGCGCCGAGTCATATCACCCCCTACACACACACACACACACACACAAATTTACACACTTACACATCATCCATCCACTGGCTACAATGAGGAGAGGAGGTCCAAGCTGCATCTAGCAGCTGAGGGCCTAATTTCAGCCACATATAGATGCAGATCGAGGGGGAGGACTGTCGAAACCACCAAATTTTAGGAATTTTTACTTGTAAAATCATTGAATCGATCATCAGCATAGTTCATTTTCTGTCATCGACTTATCAATTATTAGACTAATTGTTGCAGCTGTAGAACAGAGGTTCCCATATACCAATGGATATGTGTGATTTGTTGTTTTTTAAAGGGTCCGTTCACATAAATTACAAAAAATCTTGTTTCTCACTTACTTGAAGTACTGTCGTATCCAAGCACATATTTTTGGTTTGGTTTTATTTGCCCGGTTTTTGACATATCTGTTTCTGAGATTTCTGCTTCCACTTCATTACAATGGAAGTGAATGGAATTTAATTTGTGGGGCTCAACGTTTTCAAAAATGACATGTAAAAATTCAACAGCAGCATCTTCCACCAGAAACAGTGTTACCCTGGACAATCCTCGGGCCTCAATTTTAATAGGAACTATTTCATTTGTATATAGTAGTTTCAAAGAAAACTGAAATTAAACTCTGGAAAAATTTAACTAAATCAACCTGCATGGCTAGATATCACTATAGGTAAATGAGAAAATATGTTAATTTCAGTGAACTGACCATTTAATTTCTTCCATACTGCTCCCCCTCCAGCCAGAATCAAAATGAGATCTGCACCTTTACTGCAACATATTTATCCCCACTGTATAAGAAGACTCATTATTCTGCCTATGCATTTTAAATTATACATTTAAATGAAGAGCCTGCAGCTCACACAGAGCAAATTAAGCAATGCAGCTGAATTGATCATGATGGAAAAAGAGGCGATTGCAGTCTTTGAACACCAGCATCATGAATATTCAACTCCTCCTGAGTTAATTCTGGATTTGCACAGATGACCTCGGCACCTATGACTTATTCAGTGTACGAATAAATCAGTAGTGTAAAAAAAAAAGTCAGAATACATTACACTGAGAGGACCCCTCTCCAAAATCCATAACGGCCTTTAAACCGCTGCACAAACCAGCAATGAAACCAGAGCAGAGCAATAATACCCCAGAGGCATAACAGAGCTGAGGAGGCTGAAATATTTTCATCTTATTCCTTCTCTGTTAGAAGAAACATAAAAACAGCCCACAGTATGAGCTCATCCAACCCCACCTTACAGCAATATATTGTGTGTGTGCAAGGCATCCACACAGCTGGGCCCACCACCACAACATCAGGATTTAGGAATGCCAAGTTTTCCCTCATCAGAAACATAAGCATAAAGAAACCTAATGCAGAGTCAGCGGGGGAGAGGCAACACTGAGTACAATGAAATCAATAGATGAAGCGAAAATCCATCTGCAGCTGTACGCTGTTATGTCATTCGTCTGTGATGCATTCAAGCAATTATTTTGTGATGAAACATGGTAACTTTAATTGGTTTCTATGTAAGTTTGCATTTAAATTGCCTTGTGCTTTTATTTCTCCTACATTTAGGTTTTTCTAACAGAAAACCACTCCTTGCTGGGCCTTGCGGTCCTGTTCAGTGCTATTTCCTAACCAGGCAGTGATGTTCCCTGTCAGGACGCTCTCGATGGTGACGTTCAGGAGTAGGTTGTTGTCCTGACACCACCGGGTCAGGTCCTCTACTTCCTTCAGGTAGACCTTTTCATTGTTATCTGGCCCACCACGGCTGTGTCGTCAGCAAACTTGAAAACTTACAGCAGGGGGCTCAAGACGCAGCCCTGGGGTGCTCCAGAGGTGTGCCCTTGACTTCCTGACGGGCAGGTGGTGAGGGTGGGTGGACGGACATAAATATGTATTCTTTGTGTTTGAATGTGTATGGTATATTGTATTGTGTTTTGTATTTTGTATTGTTTCACCCTGGTAGAGCTGTGTTTTCGTATTCACTTTGTATTTGTTAAAACAGTTTTAATAAATAAAAATGTATTGTGGCTGCTTTCCATGTTGAAATTGTTCTCTATGTTTCTTCTATGATTAATTATTGAATGTTGGTGCAAAAGGTTGATTAGACAGAAGCTTTGTCTCTTTGATTCAGACAGTTGCTTGTAAAATAAAAGGAGAAATTTAGCCAAAAGAAAACGTGGAAGAAAATCAAAAAGTATGTACAGTACAATGTAGTAAGCTGTAGAATGTAAGTAGTAGTTGAAAATGTGGCTATGGGACAATGGATGTGAGATATGTAGTAATAAGGGACATGATAATAATGCAGAACAAAATGTGAATATGGACATTGTAAAGGACAATAGGATAAAAAAAATATCCTCAGATATATGGAGGTGACGTGTACAATAGAAAAACTGACATTTACTATTGATGTTTTAGACTGCTGAAAATTTCCTTTTATATCAAACTCCCTGGTTGCTAAAAACATTGATGTGATATTTTGTTGCCCATATTACACCAGTTATCTTCAGGAATAAGAATAACACAACAGCAAGCTACAGAAATGAAGGGTGCATCACCAATAACAATGTTGAATTATTGCAGGCTGGATTTTATATCAAACAAATCTGTCAAGTCATCTGTTTGTGCCTCTTTTCTTCTTCAGTTAATTTAATTGCCACATATAAATGCACTTAGTAAAAATCAAAGAGTCTAACAAGCTGCAGGAAGAGGTCTATCTGTGGTCTATACTGTGCCTGCTGTCTCTCTGAAGCCTTGCACTTGGAGGTTAATCTCATTATACATGTAAGCTACTATTCCCTCTCTTCCATCCCGTCATGGAGAGACCCGTCAGCATACGAGATCTGCCCTACATCCAGCTTGTGTATATGGAGAGGGAAGGTCACAGGGGTCAGAGCCACATCTGGCTCAAGGCTGGGTGATATTTGTCTTCATTCGTACGGACAGGGCTGCGCCTCTCACGGCGCTGCTGTCACTATTATCTTTGGGAAAGACAATGATGCCCCAAAGCAGGGAGGAAAAGCCTCTGCACATTCAGACAAGGGAAGGATAAAAGCACACAGCAGTTATGGTGAGGTGTTGGTACTGGCAGCTCTGTGGGGAATACTGCACTCTCACAGCCTGTGGACCTGACAACCCAGCCCTTTGGTGGTTTGGTTATGTCAAGATTACTGGGTGCAGAGAGGAAACAAGGGCTGCATGTAGAGTTTCCAGCAGGGTCAGTAAGCCACTCATGTCAACAATCCCTCTCCTAAGACTCATGGAAAGACAAAGCTCCACATTCCCATGTCGGCAGTGAAAAAAAGGAAAAAATGGGAGACTTTCCAAAGTCAAATATACTGGGTGGGAACTAGGACTAAAAAGTTGGCCTGTTTTTTAACCAAAAATCAGCACACTAATCACACACACACAAAACAAAAAATAGAATTAAGGCTGAAAAAACGGAGTAATAAGATTATTTAATTTTCTTGAAGAAATTGACATATTTAGCTTTAAAATACGCCCCCCTTTTATAAAGAGGAACTAATGCATCTGTTAATGTTAATAAATCATTAACTACTTCTTTACAGATCAATTATTAGAACAAGTTATAAATTATAAGATCAAGAATAAGAACAACTTTTGAGTTGCCAGGTTGTAAAAAAAATTCTCAGACTGTTGAGTCATTAATAGTCTGTTGGCTTATTAGAAAGTTATCACAAAGTTATTGTATATGTTATTAAGTAATTAATAAAGAGTACTAAACATCAAGTCTGCAGTTGTAAATGTTAATAAGTTGTAGATAGCATGTTCTCAATGATAATGCTAACATGCTGATGTTTACTATGTTCGCCATCTTAGTTTAGCATGTTGGCATGCTAACATTTGCTAATTAGCAGTAAGCAGAGCTGCGATAA
This sequence comes from Siniperca chuatsi, assembly GCF_020085105.1. Lineage (NCBI taxonomy): Eukaryota > Metazoa > Chordata > Actinopteri > Centrarchiformes > Sinipercidae > Siniperca > Siniperca chuatsi. The sequence goes on from NC_058056.1 coordinate 23,779,304, forward strand.
TAAATAAACCAAAGTACTGGTTTATTTAAAAATTATGACCTGATGATTGCGTTAGATGAAAAGTTAAAGTATCCCCAGAGTTGTTAACAATTCATCCGGATGGGGACCAAATGTCATGGCAATCCATCCAGTAGTTGTGGAGAGGTTTCACCTAAATCCTCAAATGTCAACCTCATGGTGGCGCTAGATGAAAAGTCATACGATCACCAAAGACAGTAGGGTTCATCCTCTGGGAACCATGGATGTCTGTATAAAATTTAATGGCAATGCATTTAATAGTTGTTGAGATATTTCATTCAGGACTAAAGTGGTAGACTGACCGACAGACCAACATTGCTATTCCTAGAGCTACTCCACTAGCATAGCTAAAAATTAGATGACAAGTAGGTCTCAATTCTCCTATCAAATGTATAAAAACTTAAAGAAGAAAAATTAAACCATGAAAATAAAGGTATTAAAGCCAAAGAAGGACTCAACCACAAACTACAGATACTACTAATTGCCCATTTTTAAAAGCAGGATTTACGTATTTGCACATAAATGGACACTCTATGTAACTGGTCAAACAGTTATCAGGAGTGTGTGGGGGTGTGTGAACTCTCTCTTGCATCCTTGAACAAAAATCTCAACCAGCTCAAGGGTTTCTGTTCTGATCAGGACTTTTGTCCTTTTTGTCTTTGAGGATGTCAAAGGATAAGAGAATTTTCCTACAGGAATTTACACAAGTGTTGTGTTATGATTGTGTAAAAGCACAAATCCTGAAGCAGAAAGTAAGATGGTATTTTCTTGTGTGTGTATGTGTGTGTGTGTGTGTGTGTGTGTGTGTGTGTGTGTGTGTGTGTGTGTGTGTTTTCTGCAGCCTTTTAGTTCCGGCGAGAATCACTGCTGGCATTTCAGACAACTATGCCAAAATGGTGAATCCAGAAAAAGCAAACAAAGACACACACAGAAATTCCAGTATCCACACACACACACACACACACACACACACACACACAAAACATGCACTTTCTTGCTTCCAAAAAGACCAAAACAGATAGATTATTATCACCAGTGATTATGCATGTTTGCACAAAGATCTTCCAGAAAGATGAGAAGAAAAACACACAGAGGTCTTGTGTGTAAATGCACACACACACACACACACACACACACACAATCCCGTAAGCCTCTATGGAATTCCACTACGATAATAGTGGAAACTCAGCCAATCGCCTTTCGGCTGTAACCAGTGATCATCAAGCTCTGCAATGTGCAAGTTCAGTCTTGTGTGTGTGTTGCGTGTGTGTGCGACGTGTTATGCAAACATCGAGTGTCAGAGAGCAGACACACACAGCGAGCAGGAATTTATCCGAGCTTCTGTCGTGATGTGGAGGTAACGAGCGCAGGTTTCCCATGCTGCTTCACTGCAGGCCAGAGTGGACTGTAGCTTTAGTGAGTCAACTCTGGATAACTTAAGTCTTTTTACATCAGACCATGTTCCAGATTTAAAGTCACACTTCATCCAGAATCTATCTTTTGAGTATGAAGCACTCCCTGTAGGCTTGAGAAGGGGCTGTAAAACTTTGTAGTTCTCTCACTGACAAGAGATTGTAAACTTACAGTGGATTCGATGATGAAAAGTTTTCACTGCAGGAAAAAAAGAATCCATAGAAACTTCACAAACCACTCTTTTCCACTATCCATCTGTATGCTCAGTTTGTTGCAAACAAACACAGCTGTGGGGCAAGTCACAAGTCTTCATAAGCAAACTGCAAGTTAAGATGTATTTCTTTTATATCTCTGAATGCTGACCATTAAAATGGCACAGCATCTACTGTGTGCTACGTGTTTGAATAATTGAATATTCATGGTTTGGGGCTTTGCAAGGTCTGCTTTGTGCTGTCTTGTTTGTTAGTTATTTTTCCATGGATTTTACTCAAAGGCATATATATCCTCAGGTCAAAACATGACCTGAGGATATTTGCATTCAAGTCTCAAGGCAAGTCGAGTCTTAAAGGAATAGTTTGACATTTTGGGAAACACGCTTATTTGCTCTCTTATTTGCTGAGAAAATCAATACCTCTCTCTTATCTGTTGGTTAAATATGAAGCTACAGCTAGGCGTTTCTTAGCTTAGCTTAGCATAAAGACTGGAAACAGGGCGATACAGCTAGCCTGGCTCTGTCCAAAGGTAATAACCTACCAGCATCTCTAAAGCTCGTTAGTTTAATCTGTACAAAAACCGAAGTGTAAAAACCAGAGTTATGGTTTTACAGGGGGGTTATGTGCCAGAATATTTCATGGACGGGCGCAATATGTCCTGCTAATAAGTAAGCTTTAGAGGTGCTGTTACTCCCAATTTGCAGTCTTTATGCTAAGCTAGGCTAATTAGCTGATGGCTTCATATTTAAGGGACAGTGGTATCGATCTTCTCATCTTACTTGTCAAGAAAGAAAAAAGGCGCATTTCCAAAAATGTCAAACTGTTCCTTCTGGCTCGAGCCCAGGTCTCCTTGGTCCAATGCTCATAGTTTGACAAAAGCTCATAAAATGTTTTATGATTCATAGATATGTCTGAAAAAGATCTATAAATTGTCAACTTTTTAAGAGGCTTGCAGAAACAGACTTGTTTCAGCTTAATTAAAATCCTTTGTAGCTACACTAGCAGCATGGCTCTAGGGATGGCGATGTTGGTTTGTCGGTTCCACCACTTTAGTCCTGATGGAAATATCTCCACAATTATTGGATGGATTCATCGTAGAAAAAGTTTCAGTCGTAGTTGTAATCTGGACACTGTTTTCCATCCGGAAGTCATTCTCAATTGTAAAAAATGGTCTGAGAACTTAGAATTTAAGCTACTCTGTGTTGCTTAAGCCCTGCCCTCAGGGAAGAGTCTTCCTGAGTGTCTGTTGTTTACCCTACCCTTATCCTTTGTTTCCATGATGGCCCAGTAATCAGGCCTATTGTTTTCTGGCTGCACCTCCCTCAACACTGTTAAGTCCCTGATTAGCATATGATTGGCTTGACCATGGTGATAATACACTGTGGTAGATCGTTGGCAAGTTGAATCTCAGACCACCATTTCTATTTAAAGAGGGGTTTTCTTTTTTCACAAACAATGGCTTCTTTGACTCCTCTTTCAAACCAACTCTTCTCTCTACTTAGAATCTTCACCTCACTGTCTTCAAATGAGCTTTTAGATGCAAATGCACGGCGCTCTACAATCCAGAGTTAGCGTGTCGTCTGTGCTGATAGTCTTTTGCAAAGTGGTTGTTTAGTCTCACCTATGTACCGTTCTTTGCAGTTTTCCTCACTGCATTGAATTGAATAAACTACATTGCTCTGTTTTTGTGTGGGCATCTTGTCCTTAGGATGAACGAGTTTAGTCTTAAAGTGTTGGTGCCTGGTTTAAAGAAAACAGGAACATCATGCTGTCTAAAGATCCTTTGTAGTTTTTCAGACAGTCCAGATACATAAGGGATGGAGACACCGTTCCTTCTTGGTTCTGTTTCCCTTTTGTCCTGTTTTTTGGCTCTTTTAACTTTGTTGAGAGCCCAAGTAGGATAACCACAGGCTGAGAGAGCATTCTGGACATTCCTGTACTCTTTCTTCTTACCCTCTGGGCCGGTGGGTACTTCTTGGGCTCTATGTTACTCTTCCCTGAGGGCAGGGCTTAAGCACACAGAGTAGCTTAAATTTCTGAGTTCTCAGACCTTTTCCACAATTGAGAATGACTTCCGGATGGGAGCCGAAACGTCTTGATTCTGAAAACAGTGTCCAGATGACTACGACTGAAACCTTTTCTACAATGGAACAATCCTGGACGAATGAGGGACTACACCGTCTTATTGGATGGATTACCATGACATTTTGTACAGACATTCGTGGTCCCCAGAGGATGAATCCTACTGACATTGATGATCCCATGACTTTTCCTCTAGTTCCAGTATGAGGTTGATATTTGTAATTTTGAGTGAAATGTTTCAGCAACTATATTAATCCATCCAATTATAATAATATTGGATGGATTGGCATTAAATTTGATACAGACATTCATGTCTCCCTCAGGATGAATTGTAATAACTTTGGTGATCCTCTGACTTTCCATCTAGTGCCATCATCAGGTCGAAATATTAATTTGTCCAATACTTTTAATGACAAAATACCTGCAAAACTAATGACATTCCCATCAAACTCAGCTGTACTTTGGGTTTAGTGCTAATAAGCAAATGTTAGCAGGCTAACATTTTAGTTTAGTGGAGTGGAGATAACAATAGATGGAAGCTGGTTTGTTGAGGCTATTGGGGCTTAGAAAATTGGCATCTTTGTCTCTTCTATTATAGATTTGATCTCTGTGTGATTGTTGAACGTTGGTGTTTGTGAAAGAAGTTTTTGGTTGTTAATTCTGAGGAACTTAAATCTGACATATAGCCTCTATGTTGCGGATCTTTGATACCAAACAGTGTATCTGTGCTGGAAATAACTCAATATAACCTTCCATCTTCTACTGCTGGTCAGTTACCAGCAAGAAAAAATAAAAAAAATCACGCTTAACACAAATAGACCCATGAAAACTTAAACCACTTCACTCCCAGTTTTTTGTCTTAGGCTGGGTTCTCTCTTTAAGTTCCCATACCACCTACTATCCTTAAATAAGTACAACTGTTTTCTTAATCAGTCATTTTGTAAGAGCAGCTTACAGCTTTTTTCCAAGTGATGTCTGATGGAACAAAGCATCATTTGTGGTTTGTTTTATGCAAGTCATACCAGATGGGTGGAGCAACAGGATACAGACACTAGTGAGCAGGAAAGTACACTAACCTGATGTGCAGATATTGTCAAACTCTGCCACTAACTCTTGTGTCCTGTTTCAAACCCCACTTATCACTCACCGGAGCTGACACACACAAACCAACAAATGAAAGAACAAATATTTAGATTTTTTGATTCTCTTTGTAACACACAGGAGTGTGTTACAAAGAGGTGTGTGCTCTCACCTCTCAGCCTTCTCTGTCAAGATGGAGACAAAGCTGAAGGTTCACAATACAAGGTAGATTGTTGTCGCCAAAAGGGACAACACATCCGCCGCCAGACTGCCAGAGGTGAGCCGACAGGGCCAATTAGCAGCCACCGAAGACCATGTTGTCACAAGGCACATGAGGGATTAGGAGAGAAGAAAAGAGGCAGCTACAGTGTTTACACACATACTAAACACATATCTCTAAAATAATAAAATGCTGGGAAGATAATCACATCTTGGTAAGATAAGATACAAAATGCACGTGAAGACATTTTTCATAATCTGATGACAAATGAGAGAAATAGATTCCTGGGGAATATATATTTTTTTATGACTCAAAGCTCTTACTTTCTATGAAATGGGTATTAATACCCCACTTCTACCCCTGCTGTGCCTTGGCAGGCAGCAGCTGTGAGTGTGTGTGTGTTTTATAATAAGTCTGTGATTGTATAAGCCACAGTCAGCAAAGAATATGTTTCTAAAATCCACAAATTGTGAAAATCAGTGTTGAGACTGCACGCTAGCATCTCTGTGAAGCTGCACTTAGGCACAGTGGTGCTTTAATATATCTGCAACATGATAACATGTTGATATTTAGCAGTTATAATGTTTACTAAGTTCATCATCTTAGTTTAGTGTTACCCTGACAACATTTCCTAAGCTCACAGTACAGCTGTGTCTAATGGGTATGTCCATTTTGTGTTTGGTGTATGTAAGGTCATTTTTATGTATTATTTAGAGCTATTTCCAGTGCAGCTACACTGGAGTTTAATATCAGAGATGTACAACATCTAGTGTAAATGTCAAGTTTGGTCATAAAACAAAGTATTGGACAAACTGAAAATTTGACTTGATGATGGCACTAGATGAAAGTCAGGGGGATAAAAAAAGTGATTAACATTCATCCTGAGGGGTGCATGAATGTCTGAATCAAATTTTGTGCCAATCCATCCAGTAGATGTTGAGATATTTCAACTCAAAGCCACAAATGTGAACCTCATGTTGGAGCCAGAGGAAAAGACAGCAGATCACCAAAGTTGTTAGGATTCATCGTCTGGGAACTATGACTGTCTGGACCATATTTTGTGCCAATCAATCCAGAGATATTTCACTTGAATAGTGAAAACGTTTACCTGCTGGTGGCACTAGAGGAAAAGTCAGGGGATCGCCAAAGTCATTAGGATTCATCCTTTGGGAACAATGAATGTCTGTACAAAATTTCATGGCATAGTTGTTGAGATGTTTCAGTCTGGACCAGTGTGGTGAACCAACAGACCAACATTGCTATCCATGGAGCCAGGCCTCTAGCATAGCCAAAAAACAAACAAAACAAAAACAGATGGAAGTTTCAGCGTCTTAAAATCACCGTCATCATCATCGTCATAATTTGCTCAGTATTTACACAAAGGAGTTTTCCACAAAAACTGAGGAGGTATTTTCTGCCAGCTTTGCAGAACATAAAGCTGAGGTGGGCTGGGTTGAACTGGGCAAACTGCTGGCCTCACAGCTTCCAACTGGAACATCTTTTCCATTTGCACACTGGTGCACCATTCCAAGACATTACAGCATCCCAGTAAAACACACACACACTCATTCACACACACATTCAAATAAATAGAGCTACAATAATTTGGAGCATGATGAATTATTCAGTGTTTCTCTCAGTCTCATGGACACTGCTTTTTCAAAGTCACAGGGGACCTTCTTACGATCACGTTGGAGCTCTCCATATGCTCCAGTGATGCGTCTACCAGCCAAACATATTCTGCTGGTTTGGGCTGATTTCTCAGGCTGGGTCCTGTCTCCCTGCCCAGACAAGGGAGTCATCAGGATCCATCCGAAGCCCCGATGTAGAAAGTAGTTGGCAGACTTCACAATGAGGGTGTGTGACTAAATGCGTTGCTGAGCAGTCGGGCTGTTGTGATTCTGTTACTCCAGCTGGCTCGGCTCAGTTTAGGAAGTCCAGGACAAGTAACAGTGTGGGTATTCTATGGTGCCTCAGCCCCCGAGGATAATGGGCCTATATGGGAAAAGGACTTCCAGATGAGAGATGGGGATGCTGACTGTCCATGAATATATACTGTAAGTGACGTATAGCCACTCTTCTTCATGTCTGGGAAGAGGAAGAGGAAGTGCTTTAATCTAAAATGTCACACACATATAACAAAAAAATATTGCTCAATACCTTTAATACCTTTAATGCACAGCCTTTAAAGATACCTGTAAGGTGTATTTTATTTCTGACAGTGTGTATTGCTTTAATTGGCTCATTTATATAAAAATAAAAATCGAAGAAGAAATAGAAAGAATAAAACAAATAGTCAAAATTATGATGCTAAGTCAAAACTGTTAGTAAGTCAGCAGTAAAATGGTAGTAGCAGTAATAGTAGTAGTAAAAAGTTGTAACATTTTGACCAAGACAAAATAAAGATAAAATTAGGAGACTATACAAAATGTTGCATATGTTAAAATTATTAGTAAGTAATGTTTACTTACTAGTAAAAAATAATTGCTTTAAAATGTAGATACTGTCACTTTTATAATACTCTTTTTAATTTACAATTTCATCATTATCATAATTTTGACTTAAACAATCATGACTTAGTATAGTAGTATACTTATAAATGTATACACTAAGTCACAGTTGTGAGATATTAAATCAAAATTTGGATTAAAGGTCATGTGGCATCTAGCGGTGAAGTTGCACTTTGCAACCATTTGAATACCGCTCACATCAACCTCCCCTTCCAAGCGTGTAGGAGAAACTACGATTCTTATTTTTAGGCGATTATACACTAATTAAAACATACCTATAAATATTATATTCCATTTCTGCCAACAGCTCCTCCTAAATGTTACACACTGGACCTTTAAGTCGAAATTAGGATATTCTAAATCATGAGAATATCTTGTGAAATAAAAATTTTGATTTACCTGAGTCAATATTTTTAAATAACTAATGAATAATTAATATTTCATAGATATGAATTATCATTAACTAATTTTACTTAATCATAATTTTGACTTAAATTCTTTATTTGTATTTAGCATTTATAATATATTTGTGTTAGTATTACATCATTTGACTTAGTGTCTCATTATTTTGACTTTTTGTATTTTTGATTAACAATCTCACAATTTTGACATATCTTTCGATTGACTTTATTTATTTACTAATTTTTCACCTGGCGTTGATGGACTTTGGTACATTTTTCCGTACAATTATTTTAGAAATTTCAATGTATATTTTCACACTGCCCACATTATTTTTGGGGTTTCATGAATGTTCAACTTAAAGAGGAATCACACTGGCATCAATTAAATTAAAATGTAAGCAGGAATAAGATATTAACACCTAACCAGTAAATACCAGCAGCACCAGTGTGAACATCCGCTACACAGTGTGGTATCACACAGACAAACATGAGTGGAAATGTTTGATTATTACTTATTAAAGCCAGACAAACAGATCGGTCGCTGCTCAGAATCAAATAACTTCAATGAGAATTGTGTCATTAACACTCAGTCTTTATACAGTATACACAGTGGTACAAATGCTCCCACTAAAAAAAAAAAAAAAAAAACAACAACAACCCAAAAACGTCAGAAACAGTCTTAGCAGAGAATGTGTGCAAACCTTTAAGAGCAGAAGAGGATGAGTGGGTATTTAAAGGAGCAGAAGATGCAGATAATGCTACAACTTGTGAAAGTTCACTTAAAAAAACCTAGACTTAGTGGTTAAAAAGTTCGAGTCATGTAAGACAACTGTCCAGAGTGTCACTGAGCAATAACACTATGGACCTCAACTCATTCTAAAAACATACATTCATTGCTTGTATTTAATTTTCAATAAACTGTGAGTCCTGCTTCTAGAATTACCTCCCAGGCGGACGGTAAACAGACACATTTTATAACAATATTGCTAGAAAATGCACAGATCAATCATACTTTCCAAGTCAATCACATTACTTCCAGTTCTTATCATGCAGACGTGTTATTTGACAATAAATTAACAGGACATCCATCCACTTTTAAAGTGCTGTACTTTTGTGATCTGTCTTAGAGCGAGACAATATAACTTTTGAAAGAAGCATTTTGCTGCTACAGCCTGAATTGATCTGGTATGACCAGTAGCTTATGGTGGCTAACGTTAGCAAACCTGACTTGCTACTGTAACACTCCTTGTGACAGTGATGTAGGGCTGCAACTAATGATGATGTTCATTATCAATTAATCTGCTGTTTATTTTCTATATTAATCGTTTAGTCTATAAAATGTTAAAAACAATAGCGAAAAAGGCCATTTACAATTTCTCCAAGCCCACAGTGATGTCTTCAATTTGCCTGTTTTATCCAATCAACAGTCCAAAACCCAAAGGGATTCAATTTACTGTCATATATGACAAAGAAAAGCAGCAAATCCTCACATTTGAGAAGCTAGATAGCTATAGAGAAACCAGTGAATTTGGGCATTTTTGCTTGAAAAAGTACTGAAACGATGAATTGACTATCAAAATAGTTGCACACTTGGCTGCTGTTCAAAAGTTGCATAGTCTCACTTTAAATGAGTTCTACTTCATAAACTTTTAATGTCTGGGAAAGAAAAAACTAAAAATGAATACAAAGAAGACAGACGACAACTTCAAAAAATACATTAAAGAGAGGATGTCTGGTAGCAATCATTCACAAACTGTAAAGACAGTAAATAAGGAAAAGAACATAGCGATGAATAATGTTAGTTGGAGAAGCCGCCTCAAATGTTTAAATAAAATACAAAAATGTCAAACACACAGTGAGATGAATACTATTTTGCTTAGTCAGTACCAGCACATGCTAACAAAAAATCATGACAGACATCTGACCTCTCTGTAAATACAATCTTCAGAGTCACAAAAGGCATTTAACAGTACTCCTGCAGAGCGTATATGGCATATGAAGCAGTGTTTGAGGCTTAGACAGTGTTACAGGAAGGGTGGGAGACAGTGAGAGGCAAGAAGAGAGAGAAAAGATGAAAAAAAAACGCTGACCAAAGCTTGTAATCACCTCCTGGTGAGAACGAGCACTAACTTCTGTTGTTACAGCTCCTCTTCCGCTTGGCGTCTGTCAGTAGCGCCCATTTCTTCCGAGGCAACATGTAGGGCTGTGAATCCCTTCTAGGGTTACAGTGACACATGCTTTTCAAATGTCAGAGTCTACCTCCCTCTTTCTCTTCATTTCTCCCCTCCTGTTCAGCGACCCCGGACATTCCTCCTGGTACTTCATGCACAGAGAGAAAGAAAGTCGTAAGCCTTTCGAGAGGACGTCCTGTTCTGCTCAGCGGGTAAAGCATGACAACAACTGTGCCCAAGGTTAACTCAGGTTAAAAAATGTCTGCACTTGTAGTTCTGTAAGGTGCTTTGGATACAAGCATCCAATTCTACAGCCTGGCAATTCAATCGAGCACTTCCAACCTTCTGATGCATTTCTAGGTCAAAGATGTCCGAGCATTGAAATCCACAGAGAGGGAGGGGGGGATTATTTATTAGTAAACAGTCGTTTTCAGGTGCAGCTGTTACTGCTCAGTGGGACACACGTTTCGGTCTTTGCAGCAGAAATAATGCACAACCACGCCGTTGGGATACCTGGCAAACGCACTGAAAGAGAAAAACAAACAAATAGAGAATGTTTTACTGTTGGTGGGATTATTACTCACTGCATCATAGCAGATAAACAAGAGTTGAATTTAAATTTATAAGAGCAAACTAAAAATGAACAGGGTATGAAATGAACAGCCACTCAGGGCATTAAATTGTGTTTAAGTTAATAAAACTGCAACTGCAGACACACAATAAAAAGCTGATAAAAAGAGATAAGATAAAAGATAGATATAAATCCTACACTGAGAGACAGTTACCTGTTTCCTATTTTCTTCTTGCAGACTCTGCAGGTCTTTTCTTCGGTAATGACACATTTAACCTGCTGGTGGAAGATGCGCTCCTCCTGCACCTGAAAAACAGAGAACATGCTAGATGAGCAGAGGCAGACAGCTCAGTAAATCAGCTTTAACATCTTGTTTCTGAGGCAGAGTTACCGCTATGCTTATAGATTATAAGGTACAAAACCTAAACCTAAAACTCTTTGTCAACCCTCACTTCAACACAAACATTCAAAAATACATCATGACAAGCTGAGGACAAAATATCGTGAAACTCCCTCCTCATTAGTTCTAAGCAGTCACTGCGTTTCTGCACTGTCAGAGTCACCTGTTAATCAAACACTGTGGGCTCTAGACCGGTACTTCCCAACCTGGGGGTCTGAGCCCCCACAATGGAGTCTCAAAATGACTCTAAGGGGTTGAGAGATTATTCCAGGAAAAGAAAATAAGAAAAAACCTGCTGCAACACAAACATTGTTTATTTTTGGGACTTTCCTCCAATATTTGCTTTTTTTTCTTGCAAAATACTGCATACATTTACCTCTACAGGCCAAGCCCAACTGAAAGTAATCTTAATTTAGTCATTCTAAAAATATGTGTTTTTTTTATTGTTAATAGTTTTATATTATTAAAAAGGAAAGAAAAAGGGTCTTTGGGGAAATATCAGAAATACTCATTAAGAAAAACTAAACAACCGGAGCCAAATGACATTTGCAGGTACATTTATATGCTGTTCAATGTGCTGCAGCTGAGCAGCTAATTAGCTATCTAACCTGCAAACTGACATTAGCAGTGCAGTTTTCCCCCGGTGAATGTTTGTTTGGTCGGTCGCTTGTTCAACAAGCTAAGATGCAGAACAAGACGTGTGTTCATGTTTGTAAGTTAGATTAGAAGGAGACTTTAGCAGGAAATCTAAAGTAGGTTGTTGTTCAAAGTCTATGGCTCTTGTGTTGTGTAGCTGGCTGCTGTCTGGCTGTTAGTCAGTGGGACTGTCTGCCTGTGATAGAACATTGACGTTACTGCAAATTACTTATGCAAAGGTTTTATTGGCTGCATGGAAACAAGTTCTCCATCTACGTAGACAAAGAACTAACAGTTTCTGATTTTCTTTCTCAAAGGAGAACAGAGGACATGTGATTCACAGAGCAGTTATGTATGCTGAAGCAGATAATTTAATTTCAGTAGGAATCAAATAAAATAATCCGACAAGGAAAAATCAATCTTCAATTGAACTGCTCTCAACTAATAGACATGCAACCTGTGACCAGGGGCAGTAAAGTAGACACTACTGCTTTGTATTAAAGGTGTCACCCCTGCACTCGGCAACTGCGACAACATCTTTGATTTTCTGTCGATGAGTTTATGTAAATGGTGCTCTTTTATCTGTTCTGCAAAGGTGGCTGTCACTGAGATAGAACAACTCATCAGATGGGTACAGGTAGAACCACTACTGTGCTACATTACCTGGAAATTACGTGACATACAGCACATTTAACATAATACAGTATGTATAAGACATGAGTTACAAACTTTGACTTGACCTGAATTTATCCACATTGTTCCAGGTTCAAATCTTCAACTTCTTCTCTAATTGTTGACATTTGAATGGCCATATGGTTCTAAAAATTTGTCCTTCAACATGAGGACTTTGGTTTAAGCTCCGTGTGTCACACATGCACACATCTATCATGCTTGAAGTGTCCTTGAAAAATAACTGAATCTCTCTCTCTCAGATGAAGGGAAGCAGTTTTGTAGCTGACCCTGCTCTCTGACCTCACCAGAGGGAAGCCTATAAACATACTATTACTCTGTGGGGACCAATATGGTATCACATTATTTTTTAAGAAAGAGGACAGGGGCCCTGATTCCTTGTCAAAAGAAAATAATCAATTCTCACCAATCCCACATGAAACCACATTTTCTTAAGGAAGGGTTTTTCTTTGACTTTAGATGTTACAACTGAAATTTTAATCTAATTTACTCTTCTCCAGGACTCACCCTGAGGAACTCAGCCTGCAGCAGACTCTTCAGCACCTGGTTGCAGCGTTTCCTCTGCGCCTTCTCCTCCAGGACGCTCTCCAGGAAGACCCGGATCTCTCTGATCTGGGTGTTTGCTGGGAGCAGATTCATGGCCTGAGAAAGACAAAAACATTGGCTTGTTAAACACTGGTGACCAGACATTATTAGTTTAAAAAAAAACATTACAACTCATTCATTAAGAGAGGGAACACTGTGGATTGGATGGAGTAAATGTCTCCTTTCAGAAGTAAATTACACTAATTTTAAAAGTATAATTGATCAAAATGAGCATCTTCTCTAGCAGTGGTGGTAATCTTCATGTTGTGGTAAAACAATTGCTGAACTGAATTCAGAGGGAACAGTGATAAAGACTACTAATTTCCACATTCATTAGACTTATAATTCAAAAAATAAACACAACTCATTAATCATTCCAAAGTGATAATATTAAATTAAATTGCTCCCTCTAGGAAAAAGAATTTGCTGTACGACTTCTTAGACTGCTGTTATATGACATCCTGAACTTTGTCAACTGCATCTTCTTCTTTACCTTTAGAAATCAAAATATCTCTATATGTCTAGTGTGTGTGTTTCTCTGTGAGACTAAATATTAAAATATTAAAAACTATTTAAAAACAAAAATGTACTTAAAAGACAAGTTATAGCAATAGGCAGTTTGTGTAATACGCCGAATAATATGCATTAGTTAGATTTTGTGACAGCCTACCATATCACCACCAGCAGTTACTATTTTCCTTTTTGAGAGCACCAACAATGTCTATACTACATCAAGATAAAAACATCTGTAAGCCTTCAGTCATGTTTTGTGGAGGTTTAGCAGAACAAGTAGCAGGATCAACCTGCAGCAACCTCGCTTTGTTACTGGAAGGCTTCAAAGATTCGTCTGTTGGGGAAATTTATAAAATTCCTCTTCATCAATATCTATTGTGCTGAAGTGCTGTTGAACAAGGAGCTTGACCTTGTTGCTCATGTGGGGGCCTCTCAGTAGCCAACAGAAAAAAACTGAGGTAGTGCTGGGCACCTGCTACCTACTTTGGAGGTCCCACTTGTTCCAAACTCCTTGTAAACTAACTTACTTTTGAGACAAGAATTTGTGCTGAAACGATTAGTCAATCAACAGAAAAGTAATTGGCAACAATTTTGATAATTAAAGAATGATTTAAGCCATTTATCAAGCATACATTAGCTGTTTCCAGGTTCTCAAATGTAATGCTGCTTTTCCCTGTTTATCATTAAAATATGGAATATCTTTGGGTGTTGGACTGTCAGTCAGACAAACCAACAATGTGAAGAATATCACCCTGAGCTCTGGAAACTTGTGTTTTTCACTATTTTCATACATTCTATAAACTAAATGATTAATTGATTATTCAAGAAAATATATTGTCTAACTGATATGGAAAATAATCTTAAATCGCAGCTCTAGACAAGAAATTGTTCAAAAAAGCATACAAAAAAAACTGCATCATGTTGAAAGTCTTGTCAGCCTTATGCTCTCTTGGCGAGGCAGAGTCTGGGAGCAAGGCCAGGGGAAATTAAAGCAGGGTGCCATTAGAGTCAGTGAGGGAGCGCAGGGAGGCACAATGGCACAGAAAGACAAGATGGAGAGCTCCTGGATTTGGGATCTAAACCTAAACATTCATATAAACCTGCAGTGTTCCCCTTGAGAGACTCTTAATATGACATGTCTGTGGTCGGACACAGACCAGTGGTGCCTTTCACACACAATCACATCCTTTTTAAATCACAGATACAACAGAGTCTGTTATGGTGCATTTTACAACGAGAATATAACTCAGAATAGAACTTGCTCGTTTTTTTTGCAGTGGTGAAAGAAGTACTCAGATCTTTTACTTAAGTAAAAGTAGCAATAACCACAGTGTAGAAATACAAAGTACAGAAGTATTAGCATCAAAATATACTTAAAATACCAAAAGTAAAAGTAAACATTATGCAGTATGGCCCATTTCAGAATAATGTGTATTATATTATTAGAATATAATTAGTGACGCATTCATATGTAAGAATCTTTAATGTTGCAGCTAGTAAAGGTGGAGCAAATTTTAAGTACTTTATATACGTATATCTATAATGATACATCATAATTTATTAGTTTATTGTATATTTTGTATTAATCTGAATCTGCACAGTAAGTAGAAACTATAGCTGTCAGTTGAATGTAGTGCAGTAAAAAGTACAATATTTGCCTCCCAATTGTAGTGGAGTAGAAGTATAAAGTAGCATAAAATGGAAATACTCAAGTAAAGTACAAGTACCTCAAAATTGTACTTAAGCACAGGACTTGAGAAAATGTACTTTGTTACATTCCACCACTGTTTTTTTGTATTAAAATATTTCAGTGACACAGTGGAGGCGTTTCAAAGACTGGGCCTCTGTTCATTTGTGATAAGATATGGAAAGAAAGAATATACAATCTGCTGAGTGAATGTTTTCTCCTCGACGTGGACTGTGTGGAAAGATTTTTTGCAGCTGGAGTTGGATTGTTTCGAAAAATACCGAACCAAACATCTTTATAAAGAATTCTTTTAAGGAATATCGTCTTTACTAGACAGCAGTCGGTGGATTGTGACATAAAGATTTGACAAGCAAAATAGGTCATGAGCTAGTTTTGAACATAACAGCTTTTATTCAATTAACTCTTTGCTATTTTGGTTCTGTGTTCAGGTATATGAAAGGAATTTCATCAAAGATATTCCCATTGCAACGCAGACACCTCTCAAGGGAGATCAGCACCCTGGTGGAAATCTTTTTTTGGTTCGCTGGATCTTTTCTATCACAAAGGCGGCAGCTTGATCACCCCCGACAGTGCAAACCCCTCTCATCTCGCTCTAAAAACAAACTAAATCAAATCTTTAAACGAGCTGTGTTCAGTTCAGTTGCTGCTTTAATTTCACACCAAATGCCAAATGACTAATTTTGTGTGAGCGCGTCATTGTTAATCATGTTATTCTATCTCATTTTAATCCAGCCTAAACAAACCGACTCTTATCAGTTTCACTTTCGCGGCCACGTCTTGTGTGTCTGAATTAGCAATGATCACTAAATCTGTGAGATGGCAAGGAGTCAATTTATAATAATAAAGCCCTGGGTTGAATTGGAAGCTAATTCTTGCTTTCTGATTTAATGAGCAGTTTGAAGTATCAGATGGAGTTTGCCACGTAGGAAAGTTTAATTTAAGTGCATGAATTTTATGCACGTCAGAAGTACTTTTCTGTGACTGACAGCTTACTTGACATTGATACAGTCTTAATGCAGTAAACATAGGTTATACTCCAAGGAGATAAAAATAGAATTATTTGTGAGTATCACCAGATTGGAGATTGTTCTTAAGTCATCCTGGTGAGGAATGTGAATGAGAGTGCTACTCTGTCGTTGTTTACCTTGGTGGTGTTGAGTTTGCTGTGGTGCAGCTCCAGGACATGTAGGGCCGCCTGGAGGTTGGCCTGAGGCTCTGACAGCTCCATCTTGATGGGCCCCAGGCAGTGGACGTCAGGAGGTGACAGGTACATTCGTAGCAAAGACAGATAAACCTGAAGGGAAGAAAGACAGCTGTTAATATTTTGCTTAGTCCACATTTGATCTGAATAAAAAATTTGTCACTGAGATACACAGGGCTGCAAAATATCATGTATAAAACTATAAGGTCCTTCACAGAATAAAAAAACAGGTTTAATGAATTAAAACAGTAAGTAAGATAAAATAAGATATAATATTTGCCATGTTATGGCAAGAAATTGGTTTCATTAAAATATATGAAGAATATAAAAGAAGTTAGAGAAAGCTACGTGACTAAAAACATGCAGAAATAGTGTGACATTATAGATTATAGATCAAAAAAACAAGATATAACATGTTAATAACTGAACTTTAAGTATGCTAGTAGGTTGATTTTGTTACCTTCGGACAGAGCCGGGCTAGCTATTTCCAGTCTTTGTGCTAAGCTAAGCTAAGCGTCTGCTGGCTGTAGCTTCATACTTAATGTGCAGATATGAGAGTGACATAAGTCTTCTCATCAAAAAAGCGATTAAGCTTATTTCCTAAAATGTCAAACTATTCCTTTAAAATCAGCCTATAATAATGGGTTTAATATTGACTGTAGACTTTACACACAGGCATCCAATATTTAGTGTCCAAACAGGGACCTTATTTCTTTCTGATCTTTACAGGAACACCAATGATTTCATTGGGTTTCCCCTCCAATCCAATGCTTATTCATTCATTTTCAGTACTTTAATATTGGTCTTGTTTGGTCGCAGAGTCAAGCAACATTGTATTCACATAACAGACAATGTCAGCTGTCATTTCTGAGATATTAGGTTTTTTGTAGAACTGGCAATGTGCCTGTCAGAGGGTGCTTGAGCCATAAATAATCCATTATATTTGTATAGCAATTTCTGCAGACACAAAAGCACTTAACAGAAGGCAGCAGAGCGTACAAAATGAAAAAAGTGGTCATAAAAAAAACAAACAAACACAACACAGCTATAAGAAAATCCAAGTGGACACAACAGGACAAGGCAAAGAAACATTTTTTTTCTGAAAAATTAACAAATCGGGAACAAGACATATCAAAATGAAATTACATTAAAAGCTACTTACATCTTTATTCCCTTCGACCAAACTGTTGTAATGCCCGTGACAGTATCTGTAGAGCACACAGAGAAAATAATGAGCAAAGATAAAACGTGAAAATTCTGCTTATTTCTATGATGTTGACCAATTGACCTTATTTGAACAACATGCTCACAGCACTGTAACAAGATAATCAGGATGGCACAATTAAGTCACATGATCGGTTTCAGTTGTTTTTAAATCAAATTATCCTTGCAGAACAAGCTTGCACTTAAATATGATTTCAGGGCAGAAACCAACTTACTACTTTCACATATTTATATGTTTTAGACTCCTTTACAGTCAGACGTTAATTGCTCATCATTAGTCAAATTAGCTACTGGAGTTAGCAAACATTAGGCTGATGGCTGGAGTTAATTTCCCACCCAGTTATGTAGGTGTCTGCAGGAGTACTCACTCTTCAGCCATGCGGGTGTCTTTCAGGATGTGCACATAGATGAAAAGCGCCTGCTCGTGTTTACCCATCCGACCCAGAAGCAGAGCCCGTTCCTCCAGCAGGCCTTGGAGATGGAAAACAAGGTCAGAAGGTGCAAGTTTCACCCTTCAGCTTAAACATATATAACTTCGCCAAAACATTCCTCTACAGCTGAGAACATATGTAAATGAGGTAATGGGAAATATTCAAAATACTATATTTTTCTTAGGCACATGTTACGTATATCCTGATATTAAAATCTGTGGTTTACTTTAAATTTCTGAGATGTATCAAAAACAACTAATTTCCATCCATACCCAAGGTATATATGCTGAAGACATTATTTTCACATTATCACAAAGGAAGTGGAATGTCAGCTTCTTTAGAAACAAAACCCACATCCTTGTTTGTATTTGTCAAGCAACCAGAAGTGATGTCTTGTTTGTCCACTGTGTAAACCCAGTTCTTACCATCAAAGGGGAAGTCACTGATCAGTCTGGCTGGTTCATAGCTGGTAGAAATATCCAGGAAAGACAGCAGCTTGTTCCTGAACTCTCCCAGATCACCTTCCTCCTTCCCCGCAGCAACAGCTGGAACTCCTACAACAGCACAGAGGTTTTAATTATAGAGTCTAGAGCTGCAAAGATTGGTCGATGAATTAATTAGTTGATCGACAGAACATTCATCTGCAAAAATTTTGATAATCAACTATTGATCAGCCAAAATAAGCAAAATCACCTTTGACTATGGGAAATTATGAAGGGCATTTTTCACAATTTTCTGACATTTTATAGACCAAACGTTTAATCAAGTAATTGAGAATGTGATTGGCAGATAACTTGATAATGGAAATAATCTAGGTTACAACCCTAATAGTATCAATGATCAAGTACATCCAGTGTTTCAAACTTTCATCCTTGATTTAAAAGGTACCCTAAGGAGTTTTGAACCAAGAGTAGCGCTATGGATGAATGTTTTTATCCTGTTTTGTCTGTATTTGTTCACATTCTGCCAATGGTTTCACACTATTCCACTGATTGACAGTTCGTGGTGGTAACACGCCAACAAAGGCAGTGAAGAAGACGACTGCTGGAAGGCAAATATGGATGTAAACATTGCAGGTTTTCAGATATTTATTTTGCAAATGTTTTATGAGGAAGAAAATGCACTCAGCACGTTTGTTAGACCTCAAGGATACACACAATGGGTTTAGGTAAGAAACACTGAATGTAAACATAACTTTTTAGTTTTTCTTTTTGCAAGAAAGCTCCAGAAGAAAACTCAACAGGGCACATTTGAGGTGAACCTGAAAATAGTTAACATTTTTATTGATACAGTAATTATAAATAATGTATATAAAACTGTAAACTGTACAGTTGCTGTTGAAACAGGCTTGGACCGGATGCTATAATGCTGAACGAATCCCAATAATCTCAGTGAAACAATATCTTAATATTACAGGCTGTGTCCTGCAATATGCTTCAAAACAATGAAGCTATAGGCTGCCACGAGGACCGATTTATTTATTTTATTAGTTTATTTCTCAGACAGAGTGCACATTAATGAGCATCCCTGCAAGTGTAGTCATGTTGGCTGAGAGGTTCATTTCAATACACGGTCCCTAGATGATCATTAAAAGGCACAAACAGAGAGAGATGGATGGACTTCATAATAAGTCCTGACACAAGCTTTATTTGCAAAGCAATGAGAGAAAACTATCTGGATGATTAACAAAGGCAAACTTAACCCATATGCAGTGATGCAATCACATGCAAATCCTATGAATTAGAATTACGTTCTTTTGGCATTAAGTTAATTTTCAGAAATGAGGGTTTTGTTAAGAAGATATTAAAGCCCAAGGGCCACGTTGCCCTGCAGCTCTGACACAACAATTACACATTTCCATTTAAAGCATTCCCTTTACTTTCTAGCTTTGCTTGAGGTAGAAATCACTGAATGTTAAGTATCTGTCAGTATTTTTATTTACATATCTTTATCAGGATGAAAATAAAAAATAAGCCCTTAATTTTTTGTTGAAACATCTAAAAACATTACTTCCATCATTTTCATAGTTTTTAAAGTGGTAAAAATGAGTTACTGTAAAACTTTTCATGACTTTTTAAAGGGCCCACAGATACTGTGAAATTAAATTAACCTTCAAGTTTTCTCTTGCTCGTACCTTCTGGCAGTGTGCTGAGGTACTTTTTCATGAGGCCTTGAACCCTCTCCAGGTAGAGCTGGATCAGCACATTGTGAAACTCCGGGCCCTTATCGTCCCAGACATAAATGATGTGCTCCAAATATGGGATGGCGAGCTCCTTAAAGCCCTCCTTCAGGAAGTTCAGCACCTTGTCTCTGGGCAAAGTCTCCACCTCTGTCAGGTCCTCGGTGAATATCTGGACAGGAGGAGAGATTTTTAATCCTACAGAGAGCTTTCTTCATGGCAAGTGGACATAAAATATAGTTAGACTTTATAAAGAAAGGTGTATTGTCATTTTTCTGCTCTTAGTGCTGACTGTCATTATGATAAATGGAGGTTTTGTGAATTAAAAAGGTACAAAAAAAAAAAAAAGAATGAGCATCCATCTACAACCAAACAGCAATAAATACAAAAAAGTAAAACAATTTACAACATTCATGTGCATATAGAATAAAACAAATAACTGAACCCTTATTTAACTGAAATCGCTGTGTCCCACCTTCAGGCCATCATCAGGACAGATCTTCAACACCCAGGGAGAAAACTCAAAGATTATTCCCAAATTCTCCACTCCTGTGTGTGGGGGATTACAATAGATAAGTAAGTTTAACTTCACCAAGGAAGCTCAGAGAAAAACAAGTCAGGACGGAAACACAGCACATGATCAAGCCCATAATCAGCCATCAGTTCCAGAAAACGCCCTTTCAAGGTGATACATGCAGCACTTTATGATCAATAACTGATTACAACAATGATTTAGAGTTATTGGCACAGCTAGTGCTGGGGAATATGGCTGAATCCATATTCATATCTTGCAATTGCAATATTTATCACAATGCATTATTTGCTTCTTGCGGTAAACGCTTATTTTTCTGAAACACAAAAGAGACCAATGCGGTAGAGCTGCAACAACTATTAACAACTATTTTGATAATATTTTATATCAATAATTAATAAGTCATTTTTTCAGGGAAAAAAAAGTCAGACAAAAAAGACAAAAGATGTCATCTTGGACTCTGGGAAACTGTCATTTTTTTCAGACAGCATCAAACGATAAATTCAAATTCAAAATTATGAAAATAATCAGTAAATTAATTTTTAATGAAAATATGTGTTAGTTGCAGCCCTACAAAGCAGTGTAGTGTATAGCAGTGTAGTAGTGTATAAATATAGTGGTAGATCAACATTTAAATTAAACAAACAGAATATTCCAAAATATAACAAGCAAGAACGTGTTGTTGTCGTCCTCGACCTGAAAAAAAGACCCGGTGTTGTCCACATGTTGAAAACGTATTTGTGGTAGATCTGCCAAAAACAGACTCTTAAGGGTTGTTTGTACTGTTATTCCACAACCATTATTTCAGTTATAATGGCATTTTTTATAATTTTTTTGATGTGTCATTGGTTGTAGTTGGTAGAAAGCAGCAAAATTGTGCTGTGCCATCAAACAGATGATTTTGTTAGTCACTGCCCCCAAAAAAATGAGATAATTGTTGTAATTACTTTACTGCCCACCGCCAAGCATTGCTACCATTACCAAACTAAACCGCTGCCAAGGAGGTTGAAAGCCTCCACACAGCGTTTGATATTTTTTGCCACTAGGGTTTTATTTTCAATTTTCTGAGTTGTTCTTGAGTTTAACCACATTTTGGGAAACAGGTGAAAGGCTGATGGGAAGAAACAAAAGCAAAATCACTCCCAACATGTTTTTCCTTCAATTTAAAAAAATAACATCCTCTTTGTGACCAAATGCAACGCTTTTTAGGAAAAGTGGATAAAACTATAACAAAACATAGGCACTAACAATACAACTGGTATCAAAAAATCATCTCCATCATGGGCTACAAGAGAGAGTGTAATTACCTAATTATTATACCACAGTGTCACAATTAATATAAAACGGATACATTTAACAAAAACACAAAAAGCACCTTTAACTGCCAAGTACACCAGCAAGTACAGGAATTTTTCTTGGCATCACTGATACACAGATATAAACGAGTTACACAGTAAATACTGACACACATGGTACAAAAACCTCTCATTTAGTCGGTGCCAGACATTTGAAAGACTGCAGACCATACATTTCATCCAACATCCACAATCAATCAGGGTGAATGTTTTCTCAGAGGCTTTCCCAAAATCACTCCAACAAATTAAACATATAAAGCAGAGATGACAACTTCTAAGCTAAAACAGACTTGAGTTGTCCGGTGATCCTTACCCAGTCTTTGGAGGTACTGCACTGTTCGTTCGTGGCCCTTCAGTGGAGAGTTGGCCTTGGTGGACTGGTCCAGCAGCACCTGCAGAGCTGCGAGAGGGCAGACGGAGTGAAGAAAAGTGAAGGGAGGCGAGTGAGAGGGGAGCAAAAGCAAATGTGAGATTAGTCTGAGTGATGGCAGGTAGCAAGCTGTCATCTACTCGGTGTGCACTGCATTACATAATTCCTCTGTCAAACAGAAACTGGATGAAGCACATGTGGTGTTAATTGGTGGACGGGAGCAGCTGGTTTGAATTGGCAGAAATAAAGAGGGGCAGACTTGAACAGCATGACATCACAATCGCAAATTTCAGCAGACCGATTAAAACCAGCCGCGCTCACAGCGAGAACAGCCCAGAATCTGCCGCAGAACACTGCCAGAAACCAAATGACATTAAGACAGCTCTGATCTACAAAGATGACGAGTCGACCACATGCAGGAAACCTCCTCTGAGATAAACTGTGTAGCCTGACAGAGCTGTGCCCAGAATACAGCTTTGATACAAGCACATAACTGGTATCTATTGAATTTAAACATAATGGAACAATTCAGCTTACAATGGCTCTTGCATTTGAACTGGGAGGTAATGAGGAGGCTGCTGACAAAGGCCGACGTAGGTCTGGCATCAAGTGATCCATTATTTAAATACGAAACCCCAAATTCAAGTGAAAGTGGGAACAGATGTTTCATTGTGTTTTACTGTTATGTATTCAGTTGTCATACTGAGGTCTGCAACAAATAAACCACATTCTGACAAATTAAACTGAACTCTGATATCAGTCATTATCTGGTTGATTGACTTATCTGTTGTCTGTGGCTTGATAATAAATTTCCCACTTCAAAAGAACTAATTATCACATCAGAAATTTCCTTGTAAAGTGATCCTCCAAATTGAATTTGCCTATATCATATTATTAAATATGATTGCTGATGCATTAACATGTATGCAGCATATCAATGTCTTAGCTACTCCATATGTATATATTTAATATTATTTATATTAATGCATCATATGTTATAAGTTGATCATATCTTTAAATGTAAAAACTTAGTTTGAAAAGTAACTAGTAACTGCAGCTGTCATGTAATAAATGTAGTGGAGTAAAAAGTACAATATTTCTCTCTGAAATGTAGTGGAGTAGAAGTATGAAGTAGCATAAAATTGAAATACTCAAGTTAAGTACAAGTACCTCAATATTGTACTTAAGTACAGCAGTTGAGTTTATGTACTTTCTACCGCTGACCAATTCTTTTAAACATGATTTAACATTTTGATATTTAGAGAGACAAGACCTCGCTTTAACCAAGAGAACAAAATTCATACAGAGAAAAATGCACTTGTATCTAGCATTGTACATACTAAATACTAAATGTTACATGACACTGATTTGACTTTCCTCACAGAGGGACTTCAACAAGCCATTGTTCAAGCTTTGTTTCTTGATTAAAAACAATATTGAGAATTCATTAGAAAACTCAAGAATAAACCTGTTTTCTATTCCCAGCATTTTGAAAAGAATATGTTTGTTTACCAATGAGTTAAAATAATTAGAGGGAAACCTTGCAGCATTTCAGCTTTTTATTGCAGAATAAATCTGCTCTAATTCAAGCAACAAGGCAGTGATCACTATTAGGCTTTTCACTAATAAGAAAACCACCACTGATATTCCTTTCCTCGCATACTGAATAAGATTACATTAATAAGGGTTTATTAGTGTATGTTGGAGTTTACCAGGTTGGTCAGTTTGGATCTGTGTTCAATTAAAGTCAGTGCAGATTTCTTTAGAATAATCTCAGATTTCAGTTAACTCGTCCAAATGAAAGAGTAAACTGAAAGAAACTCAGAGAGAAAAAATCTGTTTAATGACACCCCTGTGAACCCAGTTTACAGTGTATGTACATACATGTCTCGACGTGACTCACGAAATGTATATTAGATATTTAGAAATTCTTGTGCATATAATACATACATGCTTTTATGTATGATAAATTTACCATTTGACTAATTTATGTTATTGAATGTTAACTTATACTGTGGGTTTATCCACTTCTGTTTAATGTATGTTCTTGTTACTCACTCTCTGGCTTGTGCAGCTAAAAATGGCTATTACCCATTCATGCAAAAAACAAAAAAAAGCATTTGTGAACTTGCACTTGATCTCAACAGAGCGAAATATCTGCCAGTTTTCCAGGGGAGCCATCAACAGCTGAAGGAGGTGTATAAATCCCCACCATTTCAAATGAATTATTACGCCCCAAATCAGACATAATAATACAGAATTCAAACTGTTTTTGCAGAGAAGCACAGCTCAGTATAAATAAACAAATATGGAATTGGAATTAATACCATGCTTTTGAGACAGAGCTGGATGAAAAGTAAAAATCACTTTGTAAATAAACTGTCCTCTTGAAGTAAGGCAGATCACTTATTTTGTTTGTGTCAAGAAAATGCACGAAATATGCACCTAATATTTTGATTAGCATTAAATACAAATAGCATACAAACTGCAAAAAAACTATTTTACAATACAGACGCAAATGTTGATATAAAAACATCAACAGTTTTCAGATCATTATCTTTAGCTCACAGGACCTGCCAAAAAACTATAAGGTTTAACATTTTTAGATACTGCTGCAAATCACTGGCTATTTAGGAATGAAAAGAGTAATGCCTGCGCAATGACTCCAAACCACAATCTAAATAGCATAAAATGAAAACGTGCTAAAAAAAACATTAATCCCAAAGAGTAGGAGAGGAGTTCAGAGATGAAAATACATGAAATATATTAAAAATATATAAATAACACAGTTGTAAAGTTGTAAGTTCGACCTGACGAAGATCCGGCTGGGATCAATACGTTGTCCATTTCAATAAATCTGTGGTTTGAAGTCACTGTGTGGGCGTTACTCTTTTCATCGATGTAATTTACCAATAGCCCTGCATCTACATGTCATGTGCATATAATTAAACTCTGATTCCCATAATTATACACAGCTCCATTCTGCAGATGAGACTTAAAGATTTATCAGGATTTACGATGAAATACTACATAAAACATCGTGATCAGATCATCAGGTTTGCAGAACAGGTGACTGACCAAGTAAGCAGACCCTCACCTTTCTGGTGCAGGCCCTTCTTCTCATAGAGAATAATGAGCTCGCTGTACTTATGGGCCTTCTTCAGGACGTACTCGCTCTCCTCGATGTGGCAGTGGTTGTTTTCCAGACGAAGGAGGGGGGACACCATGGCCACGTTGGTCTAAACGGGGGATAAGAGCAGACAAAACATGAACACCACACATTTCTAAACTTTAATTCATTCACCCCTTTAAAGCTCAGGTTGTGTTTCACCCAAAGACTACAAGCAGGTAACTTCACTGATTAGTTCAACCTCTCTGCTTCACAGTGTGTTTATCATTTAAGTAATCTGGTGCAGATGCATGGCACTCCAAAGCTCACAGTTGTCTTAGAGGATCTCCAGTCACCTGTAGGTTATCCCTCCAGCGTGATCTGGGTCTGCCCTAGGAGTTCCTCTGATTAAATACTGCTTATTATACCTCCAAAGTGAAGCACCTGGTGGCATTTTTCCTGGATGCCCACATAATCTGGCTTGTCTAAACGATGACGAGCAGCAGAAAGACTTTGAAGTCGAACTAGACTGTTTTGCTTCTCACACAAAGCCTGCCTTCCTGTGGAGAAACTTACTTTGGCTGCATATATCTGTGATCTCATTCCAACACAAGTTCCTTTTTTTTTCCCTCTCTCTTTTTTTTAAACCATAGATGAGGTTTGACTGGTAAATCGAAGGTTTTGCTTTTGCTTACTTCCCTGAATCAAATTCTAGACCCACATAACTGAAGCTACTACACCAAGATGAGAGTCAAACTCACACAACTTTTAGCTGTGGCTCAGTTTTTGTTACTTCAAAGTCA
Organism: Siniperca chuatsi; assembly: GCF_020085105.1. NCBI lineage: Eukaryota > Metazoa > Chordata > Actinopteri > Centrarchiformes > Sinipercidae > Siniperca > Siniperca chuatsi. Next base: position 23,805,718 of record NC_058056.1, read on the forward strand.
ATCTACCAATGAGCTACATAACACAGAACCCATTTGGCTACATGTGAGGTAATGTTAACTGCCTAGTGTTGCTGCCAATTTCTATGAGTGTTTGGAATTACTTTCTTGTGATATCATACTGTTTGGCTGTAAGTGGACGGTAAGAGCTGATATAATTTTCATCATGAAATATAAACATTTGAATTTGGTTCACTGACAACTGCAGGGTGGTTGTTAATCAAAATGTATGACATTAGTGACATTAAGGAAAAGAGAAAGAAACAGCTTAAGATTCAAAAAAGTCTGTTTGTTCTAATAAAATGTGTTTCATTTCAAAATTAAAAATCCATTGTATGGAACAAAGGTGACACACACTGACAAAATGACAGCATAAAAGAAAAACAGGACAGTAGATCACTTTTGGTTGACTAAAGAGCGGCACACTGTACAGAGTGTATGCTGAATATTCTGTTGCACATTGTTATCAATATCAAGTAATAATTAATGTTCAAAAGTGGCAGTTTGGACTGAAAATACACCATTTGCTGAATCACAACATGCATGAAAAAAGAAAAGGAAGATAGTCTGGGCCTTACATGTAGGTAACATTTCAGCAGGGTGGTATCAATGATCTGCAGGAGTTTTTTGCGGCTTTTAATAGTAGGCGTGCCCTCCATGAGTGGAGACGTTGTAGAAGGGTCAGAGTCATTCAGCTGTTTTACAAGGTGGCTGCGTTTCTGTGAGGACAATAAAAAAAGAAGATTTACACCAATTATCTTAAACCTCACCCTTAACAGGCTTTTATTATTATATGACCCTGGGGTTTTGTTAATTCTCCTCTAAGTAGATCCTCAGTCAAAGCTTAAATCCTTTACAAAGTAGGGTGTGACAAAATGTATCACTTCCATGGATTTTTCTAATTATCTCTGTGTTGTAAGGACACACACACACCTGGGTAAGGTAATCGATGAGAGCGAGATGAGCTTTCTCCAGCTCTGCCCCGGACAGAGTAGGCAGAGGGTTGGGATAGTGCAGCTGTTTGCGGTAGTCTAACGGGAGCAGGTCTGGGTACAGCCCAATCACATGGGTGGGATCTGCAGAGCACAGGAGGGGAAATTTGTCGTACTTTATTCCACGTATGATACTTGAGGTTGTTTATTAGCCTTTGATTAAAGGGGAAAGTGACTTAAGAACAGAGTTCTTAATGCAAACAAAAAATTACCATAACATATACCATAAAAGAATAATCTTTAGTTGGCCAGACATGATGTGACATCATTACATGTGAAAGTCATATGTGAATAAAAATATTTCCATCAATATACACAATAAGCAACAGATGTCTAATGAGTTCAAGAAAAGAGAAAGAAAAAATAGCAGGCAGAATAAATGTGATAGAATTATGACCAGATTCACCTTAATTAGGCTGCAACACATAAACATAGATTGTGAAAGTAAAATGGGTGATGTTTACCACACTGGGACAAATCTGATCAAAGTATACAAAAGTACAAAATATTTACTTTAAACATGTCTAAGCTATGAGCACTTATTGTGGAGTCCTATGTAGTGAATAGTAACCATGTGTTATAGGTTAAAACAAATTAATATTGCAACACATACAATTTTATCCAAATCTGACTATACTTTACAAATTTAGCCTGAACAGACAGAAATCACATGTCGGCTGGGAGGGAGGAACGCCTTACCTGTGCCGAGTTTGGCAAACACCTGCATGGAGTCATCAAATCTCTTCTGGCAAAACAGATTGAAGGCATAGAGATTCTGGATGTGATGTATCTGCTGCTTCTTATCACCATCTGAATCATCCTTCATCTTCTGGCAGAAAGAAAAAGAAAAGCAAACAAATTCATTAGGCTACAGAAAAATGGCTACAGCTTATTTATGCTAGCTTCCAAGAATGTGAAAAGCACATGAATGGCATTTTTTATTCTTGGAAATGCGCCTGGAAAGCTAGATTGCTAGATAGGCTGACCATAACGTACAAAGCTGTGAGCATTTTACTGTTTCAACATACAGCTCCTAATCAAGATAAGTGATTTTAATGTTCCGTCCTCTGAGCTGAAGCACAAATTGAATCTTGAGTAATTTAACAACAAGGTTTAATAGTGAAGTGAGTGGTTCTGCTGCTCACCGCCAGCTGGAGAGCCAGCTCAAACTGCTTGTCCTGAAGAAGCTGCCGGATCTGGCTGGCTATTGACACGGGCACCAGGCGCCACACAAAGTGGTTGCTGGCAACATACACAATATTTGGCCTGAGAAAGAAAGAGGAGAAAACAAGATTAGAGAGAATAGGTTGAAACACAAGTGTTTTCTTTGTAAGGAAGATCATGAGAACCAGAAAGCAGGATAACTGATGAAAGAGGCAAAACATGCAAGATGTTCTTTTAAGGATGTTATGCATAGGAACCAGAGTGGTAGCCATCAAAAAAAGCCACCATTCATTATCAAATCTGAAACTTTAAGCTGGGAGTCTTGCAATAGCCACTGCAGGCTTTTTTTTATCTCAAAATACTGCAGTGCTGCACCATACTGGCACCACCATGACAAAAAATATTTGCTCATTTTCTTGTTATAACGTGAAAGATTTCTCATTTTGACAAGATCCTTTTCACATTATAACAAAGTATGTTATTATGACACATTTTCTTGTTATTACTACATACCAAATGATTCGGTTCAAGAACCTTTTGTTGTTATAACAGCAAATCATCTTACCTTTTTATATCAAGAAACTTTCTCATTATGACACAAAATCAACGTATCTTATTAAAACAAGAAACGTTTCTCATTATAACATGATAAGATGTTATGATAGTGGTATAAGTTTGTATGTTGTTATAACAAGAGAACTCATTAATCTTTCAATTTATTACCAATTTTAAAAAGAAAAAGGTGCAACAATGCAGCTAGCATGATGTAAAAGGTCAGACATATATAAAAAGTAAACAGCTAATTTCCACAAAATCTGTTTGTGCTATAGTTCAGTCAGAATTAGGTATAATAACTGCAATTTGCAAGTGTTGCCAGAAAATCTTAAACATATTACAGTTTACTAATGAGACAACAAAACTTCACAGAGGACTGCCTCACCCTGCTGAAGTGATGAAGCGAGGTCTCTGAAGCTCCACACTCTGCACCAGCAGCCTCGGCTCAAAGGTCCGGATCTCCACGTACCGAGGGAGAACAGCTATGATGTATGGAGGCTGGTGCTCTGAGAACATATGAAAAGACGCAAGAGTGTAAAATTTGTGTGCACATCAACCAAAACCAAACTGTCACAACTGGGTTTGTGACATAAAAATTTCACATATCTTTGGCAAGTCATCACATATCTGTGGCCTTAGATACCGTAGCTGTTGTTTAAGTTAATACATGGGTCTGACAAAATGAATAAAAATAATACAACAAAACCTAAACAAAGGGTTCACCTTTTTGAGGGAGAACAGGTAACTAAAGTTCCTGGAAATAAAATAACACTTTTATAAAATGGATAATATATGTAGTATTTTGCCTACAATACATTTTTTTTTAATTTTTTGCTTTATTCAACAGTTGACAGAAGAGGAAGACAGGAAACCAGGGGAGACAGTGGTGAGACATGCAACAAAGATCCTCAGCTGGAAACAAACCAGGGAAGTTGTAGTGAGGGTTAGCTTAGGTTGCAGCACATGCCACATGTGCTGTAACCATTTGTCTACCAGGGCGCTCCTACAATATATTTTGAGATTGAGAAAACAAAGGGCTATTTGAGCTAACTTTTACCTTATCTTACCTAATCTACCGTGTATTTTCTCGATTAATCGTTTAGTCTATAACATGTAAAAGAATATATTGAAAAATGCCCTCTATAACTTCTCAGAAGCCAGGGTGAAGTCTTCAAGTCGCTTGTTTTGTTTTGTCCGACCAACAGTATTTATTTTACAATGATATAAAACGTTAGATGTATTTAAACTGACCAGCTCTCATCCTTAGCCAATGCACGCCAAAGCCACAATACTGACTATATCAAAACAAGGAAATTGCAAACTGTAAGAAACCACTGCTTGGAGGCTTCATTTCCCCTTCATATTGTTCCTTTCTGCATTCCAATGAGCACAAAAGAGAGGAGCCGTTGAAACAATGTGAGAGTTTATCGGCATCACTTCTGTCACAAAGCTCATTAGTAACCCAGACCTGTAGTGTCTTAGTGACGGGATAAAAAAGCTAATCTAAAATTATGTTTCCTCTTCTGACATGTGGACAACAGCAGCACAGCTCAGAGTGGAAATAAAGACTTTGCACAGGGTAAGGAAAGCTCTAGGAAGAGAAAAGAAAAGACAGACAGCAGATGGATGACAACATCTGACAAAACAATGGGAATATTTACACCAAAAGCTTCATCAGGTGTTTGTTTTAATATCCAGTTACAAACCTGCTCAATCAGTGTGACAAGAAGAGAATAAACTGTACTGTTACAGGCACAGGCATAGTCAACATACATAACATTTCTTAACCAGTCGGTGAAATCAAATAGCAACATACTGAACACTTTAAACAGATGCCGTAAAAGCTGCATATCATTCAACAGCTTACTATTAACAGAAGAGAAACCAAAACTTCTTTCAAATGATGGAAACTTCCAAAGAGGAAGGAGATCAATCTCAGATTATGCTCATGCTGAAAAAGTTCCAATTAGATGCTGACTATGTTTTACACATACACTTACCTGCACTACTTATGTTTTCATATACCAATACATATTTATACTACTGTCCATTCTGTATATATTTGCCCTATAGGGTATTCATATTTATACTACTGTTTATACTGTACATATCTGACCTATAGTGTATACACAGTATTAATATCCAGCTGTTTATTATGTATATGTCTACTACTACCATTACTCATACTTACACCTGCACTATATATTTACACTTATAACTACAATGCCCACTGTAACTGCTGGACATGGTGTATATATCTTAGTGTTTTCATTTAACTGTGTTCATACTGTTAATATTGTTCATACTGTATATATCTCAGCGTATTCATTATCTGTTATTTATATGCTACCTCTATACATATGCACAATACTCACTGCACTTAACTGCTTTTTGCATTTCTGGTTAAATGCTTTCGTTGTCTCAGTACTTGTACTCTGTGCAATGACAAAGTTGAATCTAATCTAAGCTTTTCTAATCTGCGTGTGAAACAAAAAACCTGCATGTGACCTAGAAAAAGGTAAATTTTACACCAGTCTAATAATTTATAGTAGGCATTGTCCTTGGCAAAATCAATGGATGCTTACTTTTGAGATACCAAAAATATTCTATTGAAATATAATATCCGTTTATTAAAACATGGATACGTTTTAAGGGTTTACTGTTTATAAAGAGTGATAAGAAAACAAAGAAATTAAGATGATTTTGTTCCCGAGTGAAATTGACTGCCTGGGGTGACGCATTTTGGCAAAACACCTTCTGTGTTATCTGGAAGACTAACCCACATAGAGAGCTGGGGGGGGATTTCTGGCTCTTGTTACTCAGCCTGTGTGTGTACTTTTGACTTTGCTATCAGTTCCAATCGATACTGAATACAAGTTAACACTAGTGAACACATGAAGAGTCATAAAAGGATAGAAACAGTGATTTGGACTGGGTATGTAGTAGCTTGTTTTCCATATAAGCAGGAATATGATACCCACTAAGAATTTAATGTCTACAAACAGGTCGCATAAAAGGGACACAGCTAAAAAATAACTATAGTAAGTGCAGAAACAGATGAATATGAAAATGTCTTCATAGTATTAGTTGCTGTGCCTCTTTCTTACCCATTGCTATAGGGATGTCTGTCCAGTTCAGGGCACACTTCTGGGTGCAAACGCCCTCTTCATTTAGCACTACAGTTAGGTCATCCTGACCAACAGCCACCTTCCCATCAGCCAGTGGGGTAACCAGAGGTTCCAACTGTTTCCCAGTGGGGAAGAGCTCCTTGATGGAGCCACGGCCATCCATCTGGTTGACAGGAGAGTTAGCACGAGTGAGTCAGAATATAAAGAACCTATTAATAACATCTTACAAACGTCATCTGTAAGGTAAATTATAAAGTGCTTTAGACAAACAATTAAGCAACATTAAAGAGAAGCTGATTATACTAGCAATAACACTACCAAACATTAGTTGAAGAATAACAAGAAAAAGAAATATTAAGGAAGAAGCCCAAAATAAACACAAAAAATTCAAGGACAACAAAACAGACAGGAACTAATTATATAAACAGCCTGCTTCTAAACTTCAGAAAATGTATAAAAAGATCATTTTAAAGTGATACTCCTTCCAAAACCTGTCCATGAAACACACACTGTAGACTTGAAAGGCACCTGCGAAATGTTTGTAGTTTGCCCCTTCACAGAGAATAAAAGATTCAAGCTAGTTCATATAAGAGTCATGATGTGGTCCAACCCAGTCCACAAGGTTGCACATTAAATCGCTGAACACTGAGACTTATGCTGTGTTTTTAACAAATGAGCATGACACTAAAGAAGTGAATTCTGCTACAGGAGTGGTTTAAGTGGTTTCTACGGGTGTTTCGATACTTCACTGTCACTATTGGAATCCATTTTAAATGCCATGAATCCAAACTGACTACAGCCTCGCTTCTCCATTAAGGAACACACTACAAGCCTTTTACAGCCTTCTTGCAAGTCTACAAGGGATGAGCTTTTCATATTCAAAAGATAGATTATGGGTGGGAAATCACTTAAGTTGTAAGTAGCTACAGATAAGTAAAGCTGAGTCTATAAAGCTTAATGTTATCCTTTTCTGTAGCACATACCCGAATGAGGTAATAGTCTCGTTTGAAACCAACACATATGGAGTTTTCACACCAAGCCATGGACTTTGGAATATCTGGAGCACCGAAGTCCCCCTGACAGACAAAAAGAAAACATTAGGGTGTCTAAATGTGTCAAAGGGTTGGAAAAAAAACCTTCTAAATCTGATCATACTGCAGTGAGTCACATCTCAAATATATATTTTTACCTGCAGCTCGTGGAACTCTCTATCCTTCCAGTAATACAGCTGGAGTTTCTTTTTCACTGCGACACACATTCTCAACCTTTCCTCTCCTGAGCTGGTTTGCTGAGAACAAAAGACAAAATATACAAATCATGACTTCAAATCAGGGAAAATATGAGTATAACACAGTTACAGTTATGACTGTCTTTGACTGTGTCATAAAATTGTAAGGGAATCACACCAGTTTTTTGTATGTTTTGGCCCATTTACTGCAAATTGAGTGTATCTTACATTACTGCTGAACATTTTTAAAACATACTGTTGTATAGATTTCTAAATGTGTTTTCCTGTCTCTACGGCAGCCACCGTTACAAACACCGTACAAACTGATTTCAATACAACTTGACAAATGCTTGAGCTTGGTAATCCATAACTACATCCATCACATCATATTGCTTTCTATTCTTGTCAAGAATATATTGGCAAACTCTGAAATAGGGGGCTGATTTAAAAAGTATAAATCGGTGTGGTGTGTTTATGTGCTGGTTGGAGGCAGCAGTATGAGATGTGCTGATTCGACCTAATAAAAAGCAATGAACTTGACATGCACTGCAAATATGCATATAGGATTATTATTATTATTATTATTATTATTATTATTCGGCTCTTTATTTGCTTTTGTTAATTCAAGCGTTACTAAACCATTACTAAAAATTTTAATATGATGGATTACCTATCTTAATCCTTTAAGTCTCTTTTTTTTCTTACCTCACGGAAATTAATTGCAAAAAAGAAAAAAGGCTGCCTGGAACGTAGAAAACACATTCAAAAGGCTGAAAGACAATGGTGAGCTCCAGGAAACAGTGAGCAGTAATGTAAATTATACTGTACATGAATTGCAGTAAATAATAATGGCTAATTTAACATCTGGACAAGGGACAACAGTTGAAAATGTGCCTTTTGGCTAACAATGGCAGATTAGCAGTGATGTTGATCAATGTGCATTGACCCTGAAAATAAATAAATAAATCTGGTCTAGACATGTAACAACAATGGTTATGACCCACATGAAGCCTAATTTGATAAAACTGAACAAACCAGTTCACTCAAAGCTCCCTGGTCATAAAAAAGCTTCCCATTAAGACACTGACTCATCTGCCTTTTCTCTTAACCAGTCCACTAACTTATAACTGTATGATTGCAGTACTGTACATACTGAACAAGTGAAAATTGTCTCACTAGAAATATTTAGAATGGGAAGCAATACAAATGCATGAATAGTACTGTACAGTAACAATGGAATAATGCCTGAAATCCTAAACTGCAACCACAAAGGGACAGTAACCGACCTGCAAGTCACAGGCGAAGAGCGTGGCTCCTTTGGCTTTGGACAACACAGTGATCTGCTGGAAGGTCAGGAGGTCATGGACGTGGATGTTGTTCTCTGCAGGAGAAAACAGATTACTGACTATCTGTTAAGAGAATGAAGATGAATGCTATGCTTTGTGTCAATACACAAAAAGATTGTAGTTTTAAGGCTGAAAAGGTTTGACAATAAACACATGAAGACTAATCAGCATTAACTCTTAAATTAAAAAAAAATATATATATATATTCATATTTTAGGGAGAGAAACTTACCAAGAAGACTGACAAGAATTTTGTACTGCGAGACAACGTAGAGCTGTAGAAAGAGTAAGAAACACAATTAGAGGTTTGAACCAAATGAATCCAAGATCAACCAGTCATCCTTGTGGACATTAACAGTACATCACACCTGGGCTGAGAACACACTAGAGCTCAGATGTTTAACCCACTTTGCCTGGGGCTCCTGCCTCTATCTGTAAGCATGAGAAGTCTTAACTACATTGTTCAATTTGAAGGTTGATCTGAGCCATGCTAATCACATCAATCATCTTTGGTATTCTAATCTAAGTTGGCATATGGATGTGTCTTGAGATGTGTGGGATTCTCAGATTCATTCCAAGAGAGGGAGTTGGCCATTGGCAATTAAGAACCAAATTTAGAGTGAAGCTTATGTTTACGATCAGACGGTCCTATTATCAATAATAACAGGACAACAAAGTATGTAGTCCTAGAAATCTGAAGTATTTGAGTTGTGACTTCCCTCACCAGACTTCTTCCCCACAGAGTTTTTTAATTAATGCAGAAATTAGTCTGTGGTTATTCTAAATCTCATCCCACAGTTTTATCTACCTGCTGAATCTTCTTGGAGAAGTTCTTATTGGATTTTTCCAGTGTCACCTCAAACCGGTTGGTGCCTAACGGGAAAAGAGACTAGTCATTAAAAATAACTTTTTGAAATGAAATTTTGACGCAGGCAACAGTAAGTTGAGAAGGTCTGCAAAGGAATCAGTTGCTTCCTTCATCCCCTTGGCTCTTCCTACCTGCATCCTTCTTTATTCGGTAGAGAAGAAGATGCCCTGGCTTTGTTCCCACAAGAAGCCAGTCCTCTGTGGGAAGAAAAACTCAAGAATCAGGGTCTGACAGTTCAAAGGATTTTGTCATTTCAGACATATTATGCAATCAAAGACAACCATTTTCAGTCAAATTCTGAGCTGTCCTTGCAGGAAAATCATTCATGTCTGTGGTGACGCAATTCATCACCTCTAGACAAGTGGGACACCTGAGACTGCAGTTCAATAGGCGACTAGAGGGACCACTTCAATGTCAAAGAATAAAAAAAGTAGCACTGACATATCTCACTATACAAAAAGTATAAACAACTTACCCCAGGCCGCAAGACAGTCAATCTGAAGAGGAAGCTTTTCCAAAATAGGCACTGATTCATACGCGTCATGCATCTTGAAGCAATATTGTTGATTCAATTACAAACCGCTCTGATGGATCAATCCCACACGGAGTTGACGTCTGCCGTTCAACAGCTGACTGACTGACCGCTGATAAGTCTGTCAGGGTGGTACGCCTTTATGTGTCGCCATTAACCGACTGAGCAGTTCAGTGTTTCAACAAGCAATGAGGAAATCTGGTCTAGTAAACCTGGTATCGCAGACTTCTGCAACGCTATGCAGTTTAGCTTGTTAGCCAGCTATCTCTCCGACCAAAACAACAGCTGATCGTTAGCCTGCTAGCTTAGAAGTTAGCAAGCAACGGCTACTGCTCCTAAACAGTGTTCCCTCTCACTCCATGCCAAGTGAAACCCGAACAAAGATAGTTACTGTGTCGATAAAGACAAACACAGCCTTTAGTTAACTTAATACAAATAGTAAACACTGTATTGGCTATAACGGTTAGTTTTCGTTAGCCAGGTTAGCTTCTTTCCACTTCCTCAGTTGTGTTGACGACGGCTGCGCGAGAGAATAGGGTTTGACAGCCACGTGACAGAAGTCAGCGCACTCACGAGGAACGCATTAAAGGTGCAATGACTAAATTTGTAGTCATAGCTAAATGGTGCTGTGCAATTCTCGCGAGACATTATGGAGGTTTAAAAACAATAGTTTTTAAAAAAATTTATTGTATTTTTAGTTTGGGGGGCAATTGGATAATAAGGATAAATGCTGCTGTACAGTCTGTGTCATAGTGCACGCACTAGAGATTTCTTCCGTTATTTAAATTAATAAAATTTTAAGAAAGCACTATAATGCATAAAAGAATACTTAACAAAAAATACTTGTTTCAGTTCCTGATTTGACCTCATTCTTTAATTTTTGTTGTTTGTTTCGTTATCATTATTTTAGTTGGGGTTTTTTTTGTTTTTGGATACATGTCTTGCTATTTTACATTTTTTGATCAATTTAATGTTGCAGCTAATTTGTTTTGTAATGGTTATGCTGTTTTTAGGATAAATGTATATTGCCATGAACTGCTGTACAGTAAAGGGTTAATAAAAGAATGGAATTATGTCATAATTCACAACATTCTAAGCCACTCTTGTGCAAAACCAACATTCCTTTTTGGAATGCGTAGCAAAGAGCATTCTAAAAGTCATACAGCATACTCAATAATAGGCAGCTACGTATCAAAAAGATTTGTCCTAAATGCACACAAAACTGACATTGTAACCATGTTTCAATATAAATTTTATTTGCAGGACATACGCAAAAAGCCATACAATATCATCAGCTTCACATTACAATGCAGACTTACATCCAGAAATTGGGCTTTAGTGTCTCTCTAAAATAAAATATCCTCAACAAGACTTGGACAAATATAAAAATCATAAATGAAGGAATTTAGAATATCCGCACATACTGCAGTAGATTGCACAAGGACGGGGATATAATTCTGCCAGATAAGGCAAGATTATTTTGCAGTGTGAATGGGATAGGCTCAAAGGAATCTGTAATTGTGGTGAAATGAAGATTATTTATTTAGTGTGTACAGTACAAGTTTTTTATTTTTTTTTTTAACTACCCTGTGCTATTGAATTTGGGTGAGGAACCTTAACAAAACTCTGGCCCAGTTAGTGGAGGAGGAGTGAGAAAGGATTACATACATACAGCAAATTTCCTCTATTTTCGAATTTAGGCACACACCACATCCGTGAGGCTTATTAATGGGTTCAGAGATTCAGTAGCTAAAAAATAAAGTTTCACTCTGGTGACAACAACACAAAGTGGACCTAAATCACTGCTGTTATGTGAAAAGCTACAAAATGTTACTTTTTATAGAAATGAAAATAAACATCCATCAAGTTTAGACTTATGACTACTTCTGCTTGAAAACAGGTCTGGAATTTTCTTTATGAGGGTCATACAGGTTCCCCACTCACTAAGGACCAAGCAGTCTTTCACTTGTCAGTAAAAGCTTGAAAATCGCCAATATTAGAGTCATATTTTCAGTTGCTTGAACTGTTCTGTGTAAAGAATGACATCTCAGAGAAGTGATCTGGTGTAACGCTCGTGTGTACAAAATGGATACTTCTGATTCTGTGTTTACGAAAGTATTTACTTGGCTTTGAAAGAGTTTCATGACCAAGAGGGCCATTACATTCTCCCAGCCCAGAAAACAGTGGGTTTCAACACAAGAATCACCCAAACACAGATGTAGCATGTTTTACCCTGACTGCGATATGCTTCAAGTATCAATATTCACTGATGCAGCCGTGTTTACATAGAATTATCAGGATTACTCAGTTAGCCAGACAACAAAGTGTTAGTTATGTGGTAACAATAATATGTACATATATAATTTGTTGGTGCAGATACAAGAAATGAGCCCAGGTAATCTTCACTGGTTAGGTAAAAGCATTAAAACATTGTTATTTTTTGTTTTAGTTATCTGGCTAAATGGTTAATCATACCATACAGTTGCTCGCTCATTTCAATATTAAATATACGTCATCATGTGACCTATTAAATATGTAATGCAATAAAACACATGTTGAAAACAGCCTGTTTTTTTACATTTAGGTTAGGGCACAGCACATCTCTGAAGATAACCTAAAGTCGCTGTGTTGGCTTAAATATAATCTTATTATGCACAATAACATGGGGTTTTCAGCATGTGTTTTCCATCATCTGACTTCTTGGTTGAGACAACTGCCAAGCGTCATGATTTGTACCTGAATAGATTCGAAATCAGTCCTCACAGTCCTACAAATTTCACCAATCAGACACTGACTGGGGTCACTTCTGCAATTTGAAGTGGGTGGGGAAACTTTTCAAATGTTTTTATCTTGCACCCCAGTGCTCAAGAAACCACACGCCCCATTAAATACTGTATTAGTCTAAAACTGATAAATTCGATAAATATCCTATTTTCCACAAGGACACTGTGGAAAATGCCCAGTTTCTGCTCGATTTTGGCCAAGATTATGACACTGAAGAAACATCTTTGAAACAAATAAAATATTAATCAAAATGCTCTGCTGGGTAATTGCTTCACTTTCACCCCCCTCCCAGAATGCTGATCTTGACATTAACAGCCAACCCATCCAACTACAGGTTGCACAGTACCCCTTAATATAAACACACTATTAATGCATCTCTGAGCTTATTATAGTGTTACACAATTCCTGTGAAATAAAAATATAAATGTAAAGTGTCTGGAGAGAACAGTTAGCTTTGCCCACATTTTTTGTAATCACTCAGAATGCATTCATTGCTGCCTCAGTGAAATTGCCTTTTTTTCCCATTCCCGCATCATCTTCTCGCATTTACTTCTATTCCATTTTGGATCTCTCCATCTTGGTTTTCAGGATTTCCTGGAAAAAGAGAGCACAGAATAATGCATGTACAGTAATGCGGTTGTGGAATCACAGCACAGTAAAGCTCATAACCACAAGCATTTTAAATAGACAAAAATGTGATTGGAAATCATGGGACTAGCAGAGGGAAAGTAAAAGGACCCTTTACCTCTTCCTCATCTAGCATTACAGGGAGAGCTCTGTATGGAGAGAAAAAAAGCAGAGAAGGAGGCAGTGAATGCATTCACACAGTCCAGGCCTGGGTCAAACAACATTTTAAGATACTCTCTATAGCTTGTTTGTGCTTCCAAAGCATTGCTATTTGAGTATCAACATTATATCTTTCTAGTCTGAGCTGTCCTTGATCAGGTACTGTAAGTTACATTCATACAATTACATAAGCAGAGACAATATGACATATTAAAAAGGATTACTGTTTTAAGCTGATACCTTATTCTCACAAATTCCAGCTTGCTTAATACTATATGTTTTTAGGAAGCCTTGAGCATGCAGAGACTGGTCCTAAGAGTGCCAGCTCAAATTTACTTTACTTACACATCAGCAACAGTTGTAGGGATGTTCTCCTCAACCCATTTTAGGTCTTCATCCTGGCAATAGCAGAGTTTAGAAATACAACATTATTAAATTATGTGTGAAAAAACAATAAATGGATGAAAGAAGAGAGATGTTGACAGAAGACAGTTGACCAACCTCTTTACTCAACAGTTTCTGGGAGCCATTAGAATCAGGCTTTGAGCCTCTCATCTTCATTCCCTCTAAAAAAAATAAATAAAATAAGCCCAATGAAATCACATAAAAGTCCCATTTCCAATAATATGATTATAAGATGAACATTTCTAAAAGAATCTGTTCTCCACATATGTGCGTGAACAGATTTAGATCATGGCCTCACTATCACCGGGTTATATAACACAACACCCCAGTTGACATGGTCGTCTTATTGGATCTGAGGTAAAATGTGAGCAGATTATTTGCATTTGTCACAGAGTACAAAAATGGATCCATCAGAACAGAACAGGAAAAAATAGTCATCAGAAAAGACTGTGTTTCCACATTTAGTGTGTTGATGTGACAAACATCAAACTGTCTTGTCTTCATCCCTGCAGCCCTTATGGCCCTGGGATCTACACTACGCTATTTAAGTATGAGTTGTAGATCAAAAAGCATCCATTCATTTCACCTGAAACAAAACCTAGCTTTTGGCCTTCAAATTAATTTAGACAAGCAGCTGATATCTAGTATATTTATATACAAAAATCACCTCTATTAATGCTAGCTTTTACTGTGTACTTTAGCTAACATGCATATCAGATATGTTTACAAGACAATACTGGTTAGCTGGCTGGATAGAGTTGCTTGATAGCAAACACTGACATTGAAATACATTAAACAAACCGTACATCAGTCATAATTATCAGAGACAAAAGGATTACTCTTCAGTCAAAAACAGCACAGGAATGGGGCATCCTGGTAGAAGAGTGGTTAAGACATATAACCACATGCATGTTGCATAACCCCCTCTCTCCCCACTGTTCCTGTCTATTTCTACACACAATTATTATTGAAAAAAGACAAAAATGCCCCCAAAAAAAATCTACTTACAAAAAGAGCACATAAATGAACCGTGCCTGTTTTAATTGTATAAAAAGGAGGCCAAGTTCTACAATGCAGTTGTAAAATGTGTTCAAGTGTTGATAGCAACTGATGCCCATGAGGACCTCCAATATGGCTGCCAGGGAGGGTATTAGTTGTCACACTCAGCTGCTATAGCCCAAGATTTAGATACTGACAGAATGTATCTGAACTGTACTAAAGCAACAGCCCACCCCACATATTTCTATTCTAAACACTATCTGATGAGGGTGTCCTCAATAATAAGCAATTATTGGATAACCCTTGGCTGGTCTTGTGATGGAAAGCAGGAGAACGATAAGTCTCACCAAAAGCCTCATTCAGCATGGGCTCCTTGGCCTCTTCCTCTTCATCATCTTCATCAATCAGAGGAGAATGGGAGAACCTGAGAGAAAACCAGAACCAAAAATGAAATATAAGTACTGGCAACTTTAAATGACAGAAATGGTTTTGGGTTCCAGGATCAGCCCCAGCTCCAGATTGACTCTGACCTCTGGCTGTTAGCAGAGGGCCGCAGCAGCACCATGATAACCAGCAGAATGGTGGAGAACAGGAGACGCCAGAAGGCATCGTCTACCCACAAGTCCCTCCAACCCTGTGGAAAAGATAAAAACAGAAAACAGTGAACACAACAGTGAGATGATTGTTATCAGGTTTGAAGACAAGTTCACTTTTCATCTCTGTATAAACAAGAAAGGTAAACCAAATGAAGGAAGAGGACCGGAACACAATACAATCATCAATCGATGACGGAAAACAAACTGACCGTCTGGCAGTCTACCAGCTTGAAGACTTTGGTGGTCCAGATGATGAATATGATTGAAGCTGTGGACACAAAGTAAACACTGGTCTCACTTTGATGTCTGTAAACAAGATGCAAATGCTCAGAAACAGCACATGAAAACTCCCACCAGTGGAACCAAAATTAGAAAAGGTTATCCCTGCCAAAGGTTTGGCAAATACACAAATGCATTTACCTACTTAAATACATGAAAAGCATATATTTATTCAGTATAGGACATGTGTTAAAGAATAGTTTGCATGCTTATTCGCTTTCTTGCTGAGAGTTAGATGAGGAGATCAATACCACTCTTACGTCTGAACAGTAAATATGTAGCAGGAGCCAGCAGCCAGTTAGCTTAGCTTAGCATAAAGAATGGAAACAGGCAGTAGGCGATTTAACCGGCGCAGCTTTTCTAGCCTTCACGGCACTTCTGTAGCGAGTCGAGTCAGTGAGTGAGGTACACACGCACACACAGGGTAGAGACAAGATGAGTCGGAGAAATAATTTCAGATGGCGTGCTCTGAAAAGAGTAAAGTAGACAGCCGAAACAGAGCTTTAAATCAAGAATGGACAGACTCTTACATGTTCAATCTTCCCACAGGCAGTTCAAAACCAGTATGTCTCATGTTCCAAGATCATGCCGATTATTAAAAGCGGCAATGTGAAGCACCACTACGAGACAAAGCACAGAGCATCTTTTGAGCAGGTTAAAAAGGGGGACGGATTTTGGTAATTTGGTAAAAAGGGGGATGGCATCCCCCCCTCAAATCTCCTACTGGAAACAGGGGGCAACAGTTAGCCTGGCTCTGTCCAAAGGCAACAAAATCCACCTAAAAGCACCTCTAAAGCTCACTAATTAATACATTATATCTCCTTTGTTTAATCCGTACAGAAAAATAGAAACTGAAATATGTATTACTTCAGTTTCAGATGCTGACCTTGCTAAAAGAGTACTCCACCAATTCAGCATTGCACTCCTGTAACATTATCAGACTCAAGATGGACAGTTAAAAAACAAAAACAAATGAACAACAACAACAACAACCGTGCAGCAGTCTTTTTAATTCCACACATTTTTCTTCCCTGTCAAAACCTGGTGCCTACATTACCCATAATGCAACTCAAACGGTGACAGTTCTGTCAGAGATTGGGGTGTGTTATGCACATAGCGGCTAACGTAGCCTCAAGCCACTAGCCTTAAGTAGAGATGAAGAGCGGGCCACAGAGGTCTGGTAAGCTCACTCATGTTTCCATTTTCAAACTGATGTTGCCTCAATATAATCTATCAGCTCCCTCTGGAGCCACACAAGGCTTTAATACAACTTTTTTCATATATGCAGTAGAACTCTCCAACACCTGTAAAAAGACATTGATGTGTGAAATCGGTGGAGTTCCCCTTAAACTGATCATAATGAAGCAGCTGTTTCTGAACTAAGGTACAGCTCTAAGAGGCAATCCATCTCAGAGCAGTTGCTACTCACCGACAACAGTGAAGATGAGAGTGTTGGTAAAGTGCTGATACAAAGAGAGTTTCACTACATTTCTGCGGAGTTTCAGGAGACGAGTGGTTTGTGACAGACTGATGAAAATGTAGATGCAAATTAAGGAGAACAAACTGTATAGACATTAAAATAATCAGAATCAAAGGTTAAATCTGCAACAAAAATGCAAATCCTGATTAGCCCCGAGTAGCCGTTTTGGCTGGTTGGGTAAAGGATATCCACCACATGACACAGGAGTCAATAAGGGAGAGGCTGAGATTAGCCACCAGGGCAACGGTCCCATAGAAACCCTGGAAAAAGAAGAAAAGAGTTGGATTTTACCAACGAGACAAAAGACGAGCCTAGAGGACAGCAAGTGTGTGTATATAAACATGACTGAGAGAGAGAATAATTACTTAATCACGAGGGAAGTGCTTTTTTAAACATAAGATAAGCTTGTGTTAAGATCTGGTGAAGATTCAAGTTTCACATCTTGACGAAACACATCTGCTCACCAAACTACCCAACCTCTCTCCATTCTTCTTTCTGTCTTTCTTATCTTATATTTGTTTGTGTAACTTTGTGTTTTCATGACTTTTTGAACTTGAACTTGAAAATCACTCTTAGAACAAATTCGTCATTCCCTATTATCATCACTTGTCTGCCTCCCAGAGACTGAATCCCTGCGTAACCTTCTCTCTCTATCGTCTCCTCTGCTCAAATCAAATTTATTTATACAGAGTGCCTTGAAAGCTGAGCCAGGCAAGAGTTTTATGTAAAAATACACCACCACTATCAGCTTCAATCAGCCTGTGGGGGCTGCAACAGATAATGTCCTATCTGCACTAGTTGAAATGCAGTGGGTTCATTATATTTGCCTGGATGAAATTAATCTGTGGCCACAGAAAATGATGAATTAAGTGAAATAGAAATGGTCTCCTAAACAGCAGCAAGAGAGTGTGCCTCCCAGAGAAAGTTAGACTCAGTGTTAAATCTTTTTCCTTTCTCATCCATTTGGTATATTTTGGGATACATTAAATCTTCACTGGGTGGTTTGATTGATATAGATTAGTGTGTCCTGTGCAGTCTATTTATGCCACCTAACAGGATCTCTGTTTCAAAAAAAGTTACCTCTCGCTGCCATCTGAAGCTAACAAGTTTAAACTGTGCAGAGTGCTGCGTTTAAGTTGTGAGCTGTTGATACTAATTATGGTCAGCATTTTTTTTCCAGCAATAGGCATTTAATGTACTTACATTCTATAATAACTGCTCTATATAGTAATTTTCATTTTTAGTGGCGGAGTCCGCCACTCGCATGCGGGATTTCAATTTCCTCTACACACACGAGAGATTCACAGGAAAAGATGCAGCAATATAAATCCATCGTCACTGTTTTGAAATTTATCTCACTGATATCAGCCTCACTGTTTACTGTTCACTCTTTAGTCACTGCTAATACAAACCAAATACTTGACGAGTGGAGTTACAACCAGGACAATTTAGACGGTTAGAGGATAGTTACCTTTTATGTATTTGTGTGAATTATCTGAAACTGTCATTGTGTCCTACATGGCATCTGCCACTCCAAATAGGCTAAAATAAAATTTAAGAATGACAGCTATTGAGTGGTGACCAAGCGAGAAGCTGGTGGAGTATATTAATAGTCGATACTTACACCGGTCACTCTTAGCACACCTTCCACAGAGGAGAAAAGCAGGTAGAGAAGCCCAACAGCTACCAGCCGGTGCACTGTGGTACCCAACCTGGGCCTACACAAGTGAGGGGGAAAACTGTTCAGTTATACTGACAAATAATTGAAATGGGAGTAAAAGCAGCAAGTCCCTCACTGTTTTTTAATTTGTAAAGAATACAGGATAAATATTTAAAAACAACAACTGTGCCTTGAAACGATCTTAAAATGTTAAAGTATTGAGACATGACATGAGGCAAAAGGTCTGTTTTAAAAGAGTAAACTTACCTGACTATGCCATAGCCAAGACTGACAATGAGGACCAGGATTCGGGCTAAAGATCTTTTGAGTGCAGAGAGCAGCTCAGCAAAAATCACAGCACCTTGAACTGTGAAGAGAAAAACACACAAACAAAATTACTATTATAAGCAGACTGGAGTAAAGAGAAAAGAGAAAAAACATTATTCCACGAACAAGCAAATAAATTAAATCAACCAACCGTAGTCTCCTTTGTAACGGATGCTCTGGTATTCTGAGTAAAACACAGCTTTTTCCAGCATGCCGAGAATGATGACAGCGCCGATCCAGAACTGGATCCGCAATAGATCCCTCCAATAGCAGGCACACCAGAAGAGCCAGAGAGCCCCGAACAGCACATACACAATGCACATGATCATGAAGAACTGTGATGGACAGGAGAGAGAGAGACAAGTATAATATACAATGTATATATATATTATATTGTCTGTTGTCCCCAGACTGTGATGTCATTTATTCATACAATTTCTGTTTCTGATTTAGTCATAACGATTTTTAAGACATTTTTTTTTTTTTAAAAAAAACCCTCCATTTCTATAATTTATAGTACATACCATCATCAGGGGCCAGTCTGCTGGAGAAGAGTAGTCATGTGGTCCCTTCATCTCAACTTTCACTGGGGAGCGAAAAATAAAAAAGTCACTTCTGCTGACACAAAAGTGCCACTTCTTAAAATTCTCAATACTTAGATTTTTTATTCCTCTTTACCAATGTATCTACTGAGTAAATATGAGACATTCTGAAGTTTCTGAATTGAAATGGTGTTGTTTCTCACTTGTGAAAGCAAAGTTGAGCTGCTCTGCCCCGATGTCTTCTTCCTCAACTCCGCGGAACACAGGCTGAACCTTCACTATGAACAGATATGGACTGTCCTCCCAGGCTTTGGCCACTGCACTGATGTCCTGCAAAAAGATGTTTATGAGCAAAGAATCATAAGGGTTGTGATTTTTATTTATTTATAGTTTTTACATAGACCCACTAAAACCATAAACAAAGAAATGTTAAGACCAACAGTATTTGCAATGACCTCAATACCTGAAAAGTGTCAGACAGAACTGAAAGTTTCCAAGGTCTTGGTTTGACACTGCAGTACGGAGCCCCTGAATGGTCACAGTAGGATTGTTTTTTCTGAATTACCTTACAATAAATTTGGCATTACTTCGAATTAAATTTGGGTTACCTCACAATACAAGGCTAGAGTGAGCGCACCCTCAGCTGAAGCTGCCTCAGTCTGTATCATAGCAGCTAATGTTAAGATAACTAGTTCTCTAACGACGCTAGCCACA
This sequence comes from Siniperca chuatsi, assembly GCF_020085105.1. NCBI lineage: Eukaryota > Metazoa > Chordata > Actinopteri > Centrarchiformes > Sinipercidae > Siniperca > Siniperca chuatsi. The sequence continues at coordinate 23,826,099 of NC_058056.1, forward strand.
GTATGGCTATTGCTTTGGCTGCTGCTGTTGCTGTGATTATGGCTGTAGTCTTGGCTGTGGCTTTTGATTGTTATGATGACCAAGGCAGTGACATTTTAGTTTTTAATGGGTGTAACTATGCAGGGGATGTGTGTGTGTGTGTGTGTGTGTGTGTGTGTGTGTGTGTGTGTGTGTGTGCAGTCAGGTGACATGGCTGTGCTGAGCGGGTGAACCTATTCCTGAAATCCTGTCATATCTGATAGAAGCACCAGCTTCAAATCCTGGCTTTACAATGCTTTCTCAGCTAATGTTAGTAGGAGCAGTAAAGAGTAGTCACAGTACAGCTACCGTAGCCATATCCAAAGCATCACAGAAACAACTACAACTGCAGCTTTAGCCCTAGCAATGACCATGTCCACAGCAACAGCTCAGCCCACAGCCAGGCAGAGTAGATGTAGTCACAGCCAGTGGATGTAAAGCTTACTGTCGGAGCTCTGCCTTTTTAAAAGGAGTAATGAACGATAAATGCATAATGTAAAGTGTCAGATCATTGCTCCTGTCTGTAGTATATGCAGGGCATTACTCTAAACGGGCAGTGTATTATATCTGGACCAACACACAAACTGTTCCACAGGGAACGCAAAAGTAGTTCAGAAAAAAAAAAAAAATTCCCACTGTGACCTTTCAGGGGCTCCGTAGGACATGAGCTCTGATAAAAACATATATTTAAAAGACATTTCCATTAAACGTAATAACAACATGTCTTACCGGCTTGTCCGGCCAAATAAGGCTCTGATTCGATGGGTCACTCTAAACAACATAGTGAACATAGTGTTAAGGTGAACTGACAATACAAACAATACAATATAAATTTAAAAAACAATGCTTCACAGAGTTTTTAGATATTATGGTCAATCCATCCATGATCCGTGACTCACATTTGGGCTAGTGAGGGGCTGATATGGGTTGAAGTCTGCATAATACACCTAGGTGAGAGGATAGAGTAAAGACATTTTTATGAAGTTACATGAAATAGCCAGACATTAGATAACTGCCGCACTAACAAACACTGAGGTTAAACTTATGTATATAGTGATGATTAATTGGGCAACCCTTTGTTTATGTGCTATCCATTGTAAGAAAACACCTCTGTCTTAGTCACAAACCTTCGGTAAGAAGAGGGAGGAGCAGTTGTCGAAGTACATGTAACCCTGACTGTAGAAGCCACTCCAGCCGTCCTTCAACATGTGGTCCATACCAAACATGTTCATCGCTTTGTTGTCCTACAATGACAGTGAGGGGAAATCAATTACACTATGCAGTCAGTTAATTCTCTAAAAACTATACTGATGTTGCAACATTATGTCAAATGAATGGAGAACAGTGTCGACTGAACAGGCAGAAAAACTGCATTTACGATCCAACAGTGGTTGAATGACAAAAGTTGTCATTCAACCACTGATGGAGGTAAAGTCTTACACTGTTACAACAAAAACAAGGAGATGTAAATATTTAAGGTTACGCGCAGGGATGGGAGGTATGCCTAACTTTAGTGTACATCAGAATTAATTCATGCAATTCATACTGAATATTAAAAACTGCATGTGGCAGTAGTTTATTTCATACATATCTAGTTTATACTTTATATAGACTTGTGACCCCCACCAAAACCACACATGCATATTTCAAACTAAAAGTGTGGAGTAGTAATGAAATCAGAATAAACAGTTAAAGTTAGAGAGTATGTCAGCTTGTTGACTAACAACTTATTATTTGGATAATTTTAGATTACTTTTAGGTATTTAATTTATTATAATCTATTAAAATTTTAAAAAATATTGTAAATTGTATTTCTGTATCTTCTTTTTTGGAGGAAAGTGTCCATGATTTCTTCACTACTTTCTTGTCAGCTGCCAGAAAGTGAAGAACAAAGAAGAAAACACTGTGAGCTGCTCTCATCTTGCTTGAAGTCAGTCTTCTATCTGTTTTAGGAGAATGTTTTGAGGATGACAGAAGAAGACACTGACATTTCAAAACACATCTGAATGAAATATGTCCTGACCAGGCTATAGGTAACCTCGATATATATCCTTGCAACGGCGACGGGGTGAAGCACATCAAAGCCGAAGCAGCAGCTGAGTTTGAGACACTTCTGGACAAAGAGCCAGCGCTGGCACAAAGACAGAAGCAGAGCCCAAGGCCACGAAAACACTTTCAGATAGGACACACCAGCTGCTCTGACTGACAGATTGTTGATGCTGAATGTGAAGCCAAAACCCCTGAACTGGAGAAAAGTCCATGAAGAGAACTTTCTGAGAGTGACAAAAAGTGCTTAAAAGCTTGAAGATGTAGTAAACTTGTCTTTCTTGCACAAAATCCATGAAGCAAGTAGACGATTGATTTGATTTTGAGTGCTATTGATTTTCAAAACCCAATTTCTAGCTACCATGTCTGCAGTACCTGTGTGTGATATTAACATTCATGGCAAAACAAATAGTTGAGACTCAGACATCAACAGACAAAAGTCAATACTCACTGGTGTGTTAAAGACCTCATTGTAGCAAACAGAGGAGCGCAGGTACCAGCTGATGTTGAAGGGTAGATTTCTATCACATGATGCTGTGTCACCCTGGACTGCAGAGAGATAAAAGACAACCAGTTACTCAAAGGGTAGCGCTAGAGGGCATGTTGCTGCATTGCATCCTGGTCTATTTTCTGCTACCATGAGAGTAGAAATCAGTATCCCTCCCTCATTTACAGTATGTGTTATATTTTAAACTAAAAAAAACAACTTGAGGTATACTGTAACTGGGTCAAAACTACGAGATGTGAAGCCAAATCATCCTCCAGGCACTGCATAAAATTTCAGACGAAGGAGAGGCAGAGGACACAAAGGGCCTTTCTGCGCATAACAACTCATTTGCCTGTACTCTTGTATTGCTGTGTCACAACACTGACTTGGGTCAAATGCAACCGATACATTTTGACTGTGGTTTTGTTTTAGCTTTTGAATTTAGGTGCCTGATGGGTGGAATTTGCCACTTCGCAAAAGACAACAAGTGCCAGAGAAAACACCAACAACAAAAAGAAGGATGTACTGTACCTGAGTGTTACCTTCCTGTGTCTCACAACTTGCCAGGCAGTACATTAATTAATGTCGTGTTATTTTAAATATTCCACTTATCAGACAAATGATCTTTGTACTTTGTATCTTAATATTTATAATAAGGTGGATACAGATGCAGGAAGTAGCGATGGGGAAAATGGTACCCTCATTGTTGGCATTAATTATCGAATGCCCCAATCCTGTTTTAGCGAAGTAAAAAAAAACATTGCATGATGAGGAGGTCAGACTACTTACACTTCATGAAGATGGTGGTGTTGGCGTACAGCGTCTTTCGAAACACAGCATCCTGTGTCTGAAAACACAACAGACAAATTCTGTTCTTATCTAATAACTCTAGTTTAGCGGCATGACATGTTAATATCAACACTCCTGTCTGGAGCCACTTCAGGCCACAGCAACATATCATCAAGGAGCAGGATACATTTTCAGGAGAAGCAAAAGATGATACTGACTGAATACAACAAGATTTTATTTTGTGAGATGAATCATGAACGCTTAAACTGAGGATAGTAATCAGCCATTGACAGATTAAAACTGCATTTAAAACTACAAATGTACAAATCTGGCAAAACCTGTTAATGGATCCACAAAATGCATGCCATATCTGTAAGAATGTGCTGCTAGGAATATCTGTGTTTTCACAGTTGAAAAAAAAAAAACTCAGTTGTTCCTGTCAACTACTTTGTAAGTGTGCATCAGCTTTTACATGAGCTATGTGCAAACTATAAGGGGTGGACACTCGACACAATCAAATGTACTAACATTTTTGTATTTTTTCATATGAGGAACCTCAAGCTTCTGGATAAAAGACCATGCTATTAGCCAAAATAAATCAGTTTTTTGGTGCAGTGCAACATCAGCTACAGATGACAGCTGAAGACGGTGTGAAATGCAAGTTAAAAAAAATAAAAGTGTCTATAAAAGTGGTTGCTTTTTAAATGAACTATATTCTAGTCCAACATCAATGAATTTACTTTGTTGAGCCATATTTGTAGGTAGCTAATTCTTATAAATATTAACAACCGAGGGTGTTAATTACCCTTGTTATAACAACATGAATGCAGACAGTAGCACATTCTGATGTCCTGCGAGGATATACTACCCTGGCTCCAATAACAATAACAAGTAATGCATTCAAATGTTTTACTTAAGTAAAAGTACAAAAGTATTGGCATCAAAATGTACTTTAAGTACCAAAAGTACTCATTATGCAGAAAGGCCCATTTCAGAATAATGTATATTATATTAGTGGATAATAATTTTTTATGCATTAATTTGTATCACTCATCAAAAGCTGATAAAGGTGGAGCTCATTTTTACTACTTAATGTACTTTATCTGCTGGCTAGCTTGCATTCACAAGGGGATCAATAAAGTTTTATCTTAATCTATAATATTACATCATCATTTATTTGTTAATTATATTTTGTATTATTAATCTGAACATACAAAATAACTAGTAACTTAAGTTGTTAAATAAATGTAGTGGAGTAAAAAGTACAATATTTGCCTCCGAAATGTAGTGGACTAGAAGTATAAAGAAGCAGAAAATGGAAATGCTCAAGTAAAATACAAGTACCTCAAAATTGTACTTAGATACAGACAGTACTTGAGTGAGTGTACTTAGTTACCTTTCACCACTAGTTAGTAGTTTATTCTGATACATGTTTCCCTTTCTCTCAAGACTAACTACAACACTTTTAACAGTAGCCCCTTCTGTCATGCACTGAAGTAATAACCGGTTGAGCTACCCTCTATGGTTGCTCTATGACAGGGTTATGTTTTCTAACAGAATGGCCTTCCTTTCTTTTAATTACACATCTATTTGTACAGGTACATTCTCTTCTCCTCTGTGACACACTTGCAAATAACATTATGTCCTGACAGATGCCTTTACTAACTTACACTGGTAGTATTAAGATGTGCACTGCTATCTAGCAGGGGGAAATACCATTATTGACAGCCAGAGTTATGAGTTTAAATTAGTGTAATGTAAGATAGCTCATTCCGATTGAGAGGCTCATCTTGTCAGGCTAGCTAATCCAGGACTGTTAAAACAGAGTAGTGTGTCTAAAAGGTGGAACATTCAGCGGAATGAAGGGTTGCTCTGGGGCTAGTTAGCTATCCTGCCTAACAGCTGCTATGGAAGATTTAACACGACAGACTATGCAATAACCGTACAAATGCACATGTTGAAGGTGTAACACCCACCGAGTTGATATCCACCTTCCATACGGAGACCTCGGACGCTGTTCCGAGACGGAAAACTAATGCAAAAATGAGCAAACATAACCGATGAGCCTGAGCATCTGGCATCTTCATTTGAGCATCTACTACAGGTCAGACTCATATCCGCCTCCAGTTCCGGGTTCTTCTTGTTGTAGTTCACGCTGTCACCACAAGATGGCGACAGAACACTCGGAAGGCAGTTAACTTAATAACGGCAATTTGAGGCTGCTAATGTCATGTAAGCTAAGATCTACTACCCCTTATTAAATGTATTCCTTACTTCTTTTCTCATACTATGTATAGCTTTGAACCAAAAGTAGTCTCATTAAGGCAATTTAAAAAAAAATATTTTGTTAAAGCAAAAGTGTATTTTCCTAAAATGTGTAGCTCACGTTAGCTATAGCTAGCTAATGGTAGCATGTTGGACGTTAAGATATCACTCTCTGCAAACCCCCACCCAAACTATTAGCTGAGAAAGACAATTTTGAAACACAAATTGGAAATAAAAATAGAAGAAGCTCTAAAATCCAATATGAAGAGCCATGTTTCTTAGTTTGTCCAGTGTAGTAATAATTTCTGGTATTGATTTGGAGTCACATTAATGTTAAATGGAAGGTATTTTTTTTAAAAAGCCATTATTTTATCTTAAAATATTTATGTAAACTAAATGAATTACACATTAGCAATCAAAATAGTATGCTACATGAGACCAATTTAGTTTTTTTAAACCTTTATTTAACCAGGAAAGTCCCATTGAGATTAAGAATCTCAGTTTCAATAAAGACCTAGTATATTTTTAATCCAAATTTTCACTAATATGGGCAAGTCAGCAGCATGAAGGTATTGGTAAAAAACATAGGTATTGTGTCATTAAAACAATAATTTATTTATGGGCATGGGCAACCCCCAGCTTTAAGGCCTGGGCTGGGAGGAGAAGGTGAGCTAACTGTCCTACTGGGGAAAACTGATTAAGACGCAGACAAGTCGTCTGACTGTCGAATATAATAATATATATAATATATAATATAAAACTAACTTCATCCCGGTGCGGAAAGTTATCTCTGCCAAATTAGTTTAGTTTTGTGTAACGTTGACGTTTTTGTTGTGCTTATCAGCAGGCTAGCTAAACTTAGCATAAACACATTTCAATAAAGTTTTGTGGAAAGTTCGGCTGTGTGCCGTGGAACAAGTGGAAAAAATACAGAATTATTTTAAATGGCACCGTAACGTTTCAATAAAGAACAATTTTGCACGTTTTCGCTTTTTGCTCATGAACTAGCGCACCAAAAAGCTGGGTGCGCTTCAGTGGGAAGTTTAGTTTGAAAGTTCACACCGGAAGTCTGGTTGGTGGTGTATTGGTGGACTTGACGCATTCAATATCCTCTCTGTGTGATCGGTTTCTTGTTCTGTCAGCGTCAAAGAGAGCCTACAAGTTTACACAGAAAAGTAATGTAGTTAATGCTCTTACCAGAAGACCACAACCGACTGTTAACGGCTGATGTTTTCTGTCTGTCTGTCTGTCTGCTCGAAATGGCGGAAGTGAGCCAAGCCGTTGTTAGGTATAAACAACAAGCTGTTTTCAGCCACTCTGCAGCAGGGGCAAGTTTTATTATTGACCTTTTGTAAAGACAGCCACTTGAAGTACTTCGGTCCCCTGCGGCGCACAATGTCATACAGTGTGTTGATAATGTCTAATGTCTGATAATGTGCGTGTTTACATTGCACAAAACTCACTTGCGTGTTGTGGGCAGATGTGTGTGGATTTTGTCTATTCATAGTTACTCTGCCAGCTAATCCATTATTTGAGGGTTTTTACACTAAACAATCTACATGGTTTCTGTATAAAAGTCATTTTGGACAGCCAGGGAAATAAGTTTGTTTCCCACCCTGCTCCTGGTATATGATATGTATATTTATTTTTCTCTCTGCTTGGTCCTCAGTGTTGTCCCGGATGATGAAGGGAAAGAAAAGTTCAAGAAAAGTGACCATGTTGCTTTTTACAGGTATGTTGGGCATTTAATATGAATTTTATAATACACATTTAACTCTTTAATCGCCCACAATTAAATATATTTTGCAGAACATAACCTCTTCTGTACCTTGCTGTACAGGATCACTCTGAAATGTTTAATGCATTGTAATGTTGACGTTTATTGTCACATTTTATTTTTAGGCGACAGATCCAGGCCCCAAACATGCAGCACCAAGCCCTTTTGGACACCATGGTGCTCACAGAGAAGGGGGCTCGTTTTGAACTGTTGGAGCCTGACACACAGGTCTGAATACCAGTATTATTGTAAATCAAAACCAAGGATGATCTAATTGTTGATTCACATTTTACACAGTTTGATCATTGCCGTAAAAACAAAAGTTGCTAGTATTTTTCTGCTGTGTTAGTGCATGTCCGTGAAGAGATATTTTTTATAGAATATATTTTGTTTTAATTTAGGTAGTAAATTTAAATTCACTGAATTGTGCATAGAAGCCAAACCCTACATCAATGAAATCCCCTACAGGTAACTATAACCTAAGCTAGCTAATTGTGTAGCAGTTGTGTAATATAATTATCTCAGACAACCTTCTCTAGCATTGTTAAAAATGCAAATTAAATCTGCCCCCAGTATCTCCATAATAAAAACAGTCATACAAGTGCAGAACTAATTTTATAATAAATCACATTGGCTCGTTATAATATCTGAACTTCCCTTTTTAATTCTATATCGAAAAAACTCTGACTTTGCTTTTTTCACAGACTAAACTGCTTCTCTCTGTGTCACCTTGCAAAAATGACACTGTGAGGATATTAATAGATGAACTCCAGCCCATTAAAGCACGCTACCGAGTTCCAGATGTGCTAACGGGGGAACCGCAGTGTGAACAGTAAGAGCTGCATCAGCATCATCCTTCTATCCACTCCAAAATCCACTCCTCCCCTCTTTGGCCTTTCTCTGATACACAAAAAGCTTTGTGTCTGTGTTGCACATCTGTAATTCTCATTTGGAAATTATTTATTGTTGAAATCAATTTAGGCTGTTCAGGGAGTGGTAGTTCTTCCCGGTCTGTTGTTTTTGTTCATAATTCAAAAGTTCAACGTCTTAAATAGGCTTTTAAGTTAAAATTTAAGGGTGCAGTTTCCAACCCCAAATGTTACAAAACTTTTTCAAATGGTGGTGGAATTGTTTTAACTATGTCTAGATTTGTGTGACTGCTGCAGTACTCGGACAGTGGTTGACCTTTCCCTTCATCTTCTGGCAGGCTGAGAGTGGAGAGACAGTCTAAGGACTCGGTCACCCTTTCTTGGTCTTCAGGACGTCACCAGGTTTGTGTGTGGCGTTTCCCTTTCCGACTGGAGGTCCTGTGCGAAGATGAAGTGATGGTTACATTCAACTCTAAAGGCAAACTGTGGTTCGAGACGCTGCAGGTTCCACCCAGGTGAGGATCTCAGAGAAAGGTTGTGTACTGGGAACAAATCAACACATGAAGAAGTGAATTAAATTACATTTTCTTTGTCCCTTTCTCCCCCAGGGCCACATCTCATGTTAATGAGGTAAGAGAATACCAACACTGTTCAAATTCCAGTAATATTACTCCTATTTGAAGCCTAATCCGGTCTATAAATGCCTTTGTTCTTTTTCGTTTTGTTCCACTGACAGCTTCAAGAGGACCACACAAGCTTATTATGGAAAGAGACTTTCAGGCAGTTTGTGGATGTCAAAGCTAATGGTAACAGCACCTTTCCTAACAAGTATATCGAGAGGAATTTGTAAAAGTTAAAAAGACGACAGCCAGTAAATATCTTCTGTACATTGTGGCTCCATTAATAATAATATAATAATAATAATTTATTTATTTATATAGCAGTTATCAAAACAAAGCTACAAAGTGCTTCACATAGCAAGCAAAGAACACATAAAGCATAAAATAAAAACAAATAAAACAGCAGTAATAGAATAAAAATATTAAACGAACCATAATAAATAATAAAAACTAAAATCAGATGAAATCAGGGAAGGCGGTGCGATAAAAGTACATTTTAAGCGTAGATTTTAAAAAAAGCCACTGACTCAGCCTGACGTATTTATTTCAAAAGCTCTGTCCCCCTTAGTCTTCAGCCGAGAGTCTGGAACAGATAAAAGCCAGAGGATGCCAGAGGATCTCAAGGTGCAAGCAAGGTCGTACAGGGACTGTGGCTTAGTGGTAGAGCGGGTCGTCCACCAATCGGAAGGTCGGCAGTTCGATCTCGGCGGTTCGATCCCGGCTTCCCACAGACCACATGCAAGACACTGAACCCCAAATTGCTCCTGAATTGCTGTGCCTTCGGTGTGTGAATGGGGTGAATGAGATATGTAGTAGAAGCGCTTTGAGTAGTCAGAAAGACTAGAAAGGCACTATATAAGTACAGTCCATTTACCATTTTACCATAAAAGATCTGAGATATACTGAGGAGTCAGGCCATTAAGTGACTTGAATTAAGGCTCATTTAGAGAAAAAAAAATACAGAAATACATAAATAAAACAAAAAATACTTCTTGTTCATCTCCAGGTCCCAGTAGCATTGGGTCAGACCTCTGTATTCATGGGTTCAGTCATGTGTACGGTCTACCAGAGCACGCTGACGGCCTCCAGCTCAGAGACACCAGGTACACACATGGATTTTAACAAAATGCAAGTAGCAGAGGAGGAAGTTAATGCAATAAAGACATATCCATTGGTATTTATTTGCATTTCCCCAACTAAAGCTTTAAATTTTCATAATCAGTTGGTAATCATGTCCTTAATTAATTTCATTTCACAGAGATGGTGAACCTTATCGGCTGTATAACTTGGATGTCTTTGCCTATGACTTGTACAGCCGCCTCGGCCTGTATGGGTCTGTGCCGCTGTTGGTGGCCCACAAGCCCGACAGGACTTTGGGATTATTTTGGCTGAATGCGTCCGAAACTTTTGTGAACGTTCATTACAGCCCATCTGAGCACGAGGTAACCCTTGTTCCAGTGCTGTTCTCATACAGTATCTGCCTAGCTGTCTGTCAAAGCTTAGTTTTTCAGGGCTTCTTGTTTATTCCCAAAAGTCAGAGAGGCAGAAGTTTTGGATCGAACCACCAGGCTGGGTAAAAGATTTTGGTGGGGAAACTGAAACAGCAACGCTACCTGATAACAACCACTGTCTTAGAGTAAGAAGTCCAGTCCTGCAGACTTTTGGTGTTGCTTTTGCAAGTCCTTCTGGTTGCAAACAGACAAAAACAAGTTTATTTAACTTTATTAAAATCATGATGGTCCTAGAAACCATTTCCAAGCTAAAGCATTTTAGAAGACATGCATAACCACATAATAACCCCTTACTTTACCCAGGATGACCAAACACCCCCAGTGAAGAGGAGGCGGATGCAGCCTCAGACTGATGTCCACTGGCTGTCAGAAAGTGGTGTGATTGACTGCGTGGTTCTGCTCGGGCCTAGTCCACAGCAGCTCTTCGCCCAGTACGCTCAGCTGACAGGTGTGTTTGCAGCACTGAATGTATTTTATTGTGTTTATTAGCACAAAGCATGACCTGAAAAAAGCTTTAAGATTTTATGCAGATTATTATGGATGTTTTTACCTTACGATGTCGGATTTATTTGTAATTTCCGTGTACAATTAAACCGCAGTTATTCTTTTAACAAATAACATGAATTTTCTATGTTTGTCATGTGCTTCGTTTTATCCTTAACCGCTCTATGTTGACATGGAAAATGGAATGAAAACTAAGCAAGAAGAGAAATTAATTAGAAGGAAAACTAATACTATATTGTATAATTTCAGTCTTATTTTGTTGACTGCTTTTAATTTTATCCTCTGGATGTTAAATCCCATGTGATGCTGGCAATGTGCCCATACATTATCCATCAAAACTATGCTTCACTCTGTCTGTCAGGATATCAAGCCCTACCCCCTTTGTTTGCACTCGGGTACCACCAGTGCCGCTGGAACTACGACGATGAAGCTGACGTGAACGCCGTAGATGCTGGATTTGATCGACATGACATCCCATACGACGTTATCTGGCTGGATATTGAGCACACGGACGGGAAGCGTTATTTTACCTGGGACTCTGCTCTTTTCCCTGAACCAGCCGGCCTGCAGCGCCACCTAGAGAAGAAGAATCGGAAGGTCAGTTTTAGGATGCACCATATATTTTTACTGCTTTTTTCGGTTGTCATATGTCACAAATTTAGGTTATTTATCGTGCATATGTTTCTTATCTTTCAGTTGGTTGTTATAAGTGATCCCCACATCAAGGTTGATCCTGATTGGTCCCTGTACTGTGAGGCCAGAGACGGAGGGCATTTTGTCAAGGACAGAGAGGGGCAGATCTATCAGGGCTCATGCTGGCCTGGTAATGTTTTTCTTACTATAATAATTTAATTCTAAAATGACATAAGGAAATCTTAACAAATGGGACACCTACTATGAAAAGCCTCTGCTGACATAAAAATAATTTCTGAATATTATTGTAGTCAGTTTATTGCTTGTATCATTTGGTTGTTAGAAACATTTCTCAGGATGTTATCATTATGACTATTATGACTTTGAGACATTTTGGAGCTCCTCCGCATACAGTTAAGACATGAAAATAATTTTCTTGCTACCTGCTTTTTGTTCTTCCTAATTGGAATTTTTATTAACCTCGCTCATAGGTAAGTCCTCTTACCTTGACTTCAGCAGTCCCGACACTCGAGCGTGGTACTCCGGATGTTTCAGCCTGGATAAGTACAAAGTAAGTGTGAAAATAATCCACAAGAATTGATAAGGTTTAATCTTGTTTAAAACAGAATGAGTATACTGATCCCTGATGAAGGTCAAAACATTTAAAAATTTGCACTTAGTTTTATTGTAGGCTACTTTATATGATAACCTATTTGCACCTTTGTAAGAATACAAAGCAAAAATCCTGAATTATTTTGGTTTGATGAAAATGAGAAGTTGTCTGAGTGGCAAAGTAAGGGCTAGTTTTATTTCTAAAGCTCGGAAAATTAGGCGAACTACACTAAATAATACATGCATACAATATGAGGTCAGTTATTTTGATGCATGTCAAGTATGAAGGCACACAGAATATACTATTAATGTTTTCCTATAATTTGTATATTTGGTCTCACACCTATGTACATGGAAATTGATAGTCTGCCTGCTTTGTTGTTGGACATAATTTAGTGTCAATATATTTTAGCACTATTTAGTTGTACATATTTTCCAGTATAACGTTATGATGGTCAATTTGAAACTGTATCAACAGTCAGGTAAAAGTCATTTGAAAATCTGCAGGGAAGGCTAGTCGCAGTTGCAGCCGTGCCAGCAGTTCAAGGAGCAAAAATCTAAGCATATTTTCACTGATCACAGAAAAGCCCCATCTCTGTTTGAAGTTACAATTCAGCGTGAGCTCTCCTGTAGGTTTAATATTGGGGTTAAGGCAAAGATTAGGTTAATAAACAACTTTTTAGGTTACGGTTTTACTGGCTTATCCAAAAAGTGACAAGACGACCCAAAGCAAGCCGACAGGAACGCGCATCAGGCACACAACACTCTTTGTTACGCAGGACGCAAGGTACACCGCCCAGTATGAAATACCAAGTTTTTAGGGAGTCCTATTTTTCCTTTCCTTCCTTAGGCTAGGAAAAATGGTTCCTCCTCAATGTCGTATAATAATGTTTTATATATATATCATATTCTCACTCACTGAGTAGTTTTACAGCCATGAACTCGCAGCAAGCAGTTTTGCTGTTGTTGAAGTGTTTATGCCTGATGCAGGGGTCAACGCCATCATTATTTGTGTGGAATGACATGAATGAACCGTCTGTGTTCGACGGGCCAGAGCAGACAATGCCAAAGGACGCAGTACATTATGGGGGCTGGGAGCACCGGGAATTACACAACCTGTACGGCTTCTACCAGGTGAGCGGGCTCATTTAACTTTAACAGTATTTTTTGGATTAAAGCTGTTGTATCGTTTTTCCACCTGTGTAATTTTAACATTGTCTATGCATTACTGCCTTACGATTTCTTTGTTTTCTCACAGCACATGGCCACAGTGGAGGGTCTGATAACTCGCTCCGGTGGCTTAGAGAGACCTTTTGTCCTTTCACGCTCCTTCTTTGCTGGGTCACAGAGACTTGGTACATTCTTGAAATGAAAAATAAACTCAATCCCCTGCAATATATTCATGGTTGTACCCTTAACTGCACTGTTTGTTTGGGATGCAGGAGCGATATGGACAGGTGACAACGTTGCCAGTTGGGAGTATCTGAAGATCTCGATTCCAATGCTTTTGTCTCTAAGCGTGGCAGGCATAGTATTTTGTGGAGGTGAGCTCAGTACTGTAGCCTACATGGTCGACTGATTTCTTTAAATAATAAAATCACAACTAGAATTGTTATTGACAGGTTTGAGTGACAGAAATACTGGACTGTATTTGGTACAGAGACATTAACAAGGCACATACTGTTAAAAATGTAGTTTCGACCGTAAAACTAGACTCACAATACTGTAACTTTCTGCTTTTCTGCTATTTATTTTCTTAACACTGTTAAGTTGCGGGCTCTCACATCCTTTTCCCTCAGCCGATGTCGGTGGGTTTGTTCAGGATCCGGAGCCGGAGTTGCTGGTGCGCTGGTACCAGGCAGCCGCCCTGCAGCCATTTTTCCGAGGCCACTCTGCAAAAGAGACAAAGCGTCGGGAGCCCTGGCTGTTTGGAGAGGACGTCACCGCTGCAATCCGCACTGTGATCCAACAGAGGTGCTTTATGTGAGGTGTCAGCCAAATGAGTTTCAAACAATTCAATTCAATTTTATTTATATAGCGCCAATCCATAACAGAAGTTATCTCATTGCACTTTTCCTATAGAGCAGGTCTAGACCGTACTCTTTATAATATTATTTACAGAGACCCAACAAATCCTACCATGAGCAAGCATTTGGCGACAGTGGCAAGAAAAAACTTCCTTTAAGAGGGCAGAAACCTTGGACAGAACCAGACTCAATGGTGGGCGGCCATCCGCCGCTGCCGTGTTAGGAGAGAGAGAGAAAAGAAGAGAGAGAGACAGAGGGAAAGAAACAATGGGAGCTGTTGTCTTTTTTTGTTAGTACACATTACACATAATTTTTCGTGTCCAAATTAACCAGTGTTTGGTGGTAGTCAAATGTAACATCCTCTGTTTTCTGTTGATTTGCTGATTTTGCTTGGAAAGAAATTTGAAATGATCGATAGTTAGTGGGTTAGTGGGGTTTGTTACAGTCTTGTCTCTTTTGTACTCAGGTACTGTTTGCTGCCCTACTGGTACACTCTGTTCCACCAGGCTCACACCTCTGGTCTGCCTCCACTCAGGTTGGTGCCGCCTCCATCTGCTGCTCAGTGAAAGTACTGCAGGCCCCTCGCTTTTATCATTAAAGCCTCTGTAGCATTACCTTAGAGTTTTTTTTTTTCAGGCACTAGAGGTCAATGTCTCTCATGTTTTGATGATGTAATGTTGGCAAGCATGAATTTAACTCTAAATGGATGGATTGATGGATGACCGATAGATAGATAGAAAGATAGATTTTTAAAGAAAATTAAAAGCTGTACAAAATGTTATAGAAATGCTCATTTTATTTAAAACTCCACAGACCTCTGTGGGTGGAGTTCCCGGGAGAAAAGAGCACCTTCACTGTGGACAACCAGTATATGATTGGTGATAAATACCTTGTTATTGTTGCATTATTACACACTGGAATTATTGCACATTTGTTTTTCTTAGTTTAACTGTTTTTGATTTCATGTAGGAGGAGCACTGCTGGCCTGTCCTGTGACCGAAGCAGGTGTTCAAGAAGTCAAAGTCTTACTTCCTGGATCTGGTGAGGTAAATCAACCACCAGGTAACATATTTATATGTGATAATGTATTTGTGATACACCTTAGTGTGGATGTTATGTTAAGGCTTGTTTCTGTTTTAGGTTTGGTATGATGTCCACTCTGCAAAGGTGTATAAAGGAGGCAGGACTCTGAGTCTTCCCGTCACCCTGGACACAGTTAGTGTTTGTCTTGATTCACACAGCTGTGGTAGGACTGTAATGTACACTGTCAGTAGTTTTCATACTTCAGATCAGATTAATTAATGGGTTTGTTTTGCTTCTAGTGCAGATTATAGCACTGTACTTTTTGTAAATGATTACTTCATATATAATAAAATGCCAATTCTAAACTGAAATAAAGCCAAATATTATATTATGGAGGAAAGCTGATTTTAATTTTCTGGTGTTTCCTTTGTTCAGGTTCCTGTGTTCCAGCGAGGCGGCTCGGTGGTCTGCAGGTCAGCAGGAAGTGGCTCCTGTACAGCCGAACTCCAGCAGCTTCCCCTCTCCATCACTGTGGCCCTCAACTCTCAGGTGAGCTCCAAAGGATGTGGGAACCTGGTGTCTGTTCTGACCATGATCCTGACTTGAAGAAATATAGTGATACAAACTGATATACCAGACAAATAGGAATACCTCTACAATCTAATGCATTTCAGTACTGCAGCCCTTCTAATATTTTGTCCACCTCTATTTACATAATTAGTGATGGCTAAAATATTAGAAACAACTTTGATAGTACATTGTGGTGCCAAGTTTTTACTTACTATTAATTGAACATGATTGTGCTAAAGTTTTAGCATCCATTGTAACAGTAGATGTTGGTCATACAGAGGTGATTTAGCTACAAATGTTCTGTTTGATGCAATTTGTAACACAGTATGGTGCCTTCAAGATCATGTTCACAATATTTCTAAATTTGTTCCAGTGCATGCTAAAGGATTTTTGCAGACCATGTTACAAACTAATAATTATTGGTAAGACAGAGATGTAATTGCTAAAAGTGTTTTATCAAGTTTAATACTTTATTAATTTAAAAATTATGCCTTTTAAGGCTGAGCCAAAGTTCATTCGTACCTTGCAAAAACTGTTTAGTAATGAAACTCTATATTAGTTAAGACTTGTGACGTGTATAATTTAATTAGTAAAATCCTGACTGCAGTCCCTTCTCTCTGCAGGGCGTCGCTGATGGTGAGTTGTACCTGGACGACGGCCACTCCTTCAGCTACCGTGACAAAAAGGCCTTCTGCCTGCGCAGGTTCAATATGCTGTCAGGCCATCTGCTCTGCCGGTGAGTCATAACTCACACCTCCACTTTTAGACCACACGTGAAAGTAGCTAAAAATAAACATTTCTATTTCTTTGGTTGTACAAGTGACTGACATGAAAGCTAAGGGCTGAAGTGAACCTCAAACTGTTAGTATTTTTGAAGTAAAACACTTCACACATGATGATTTGATATCTGTTGTTGCGTCTTGCAGTCCTGCTAGTGAAGAAGGAACATTTGACTGTGATACTGTCGTACAGTCAGTCACCATCCTGGGGGTGAAGAGCAAACCGTCCGCAGTGGTTGTGCATATGTCAGGTGAGGAGCTGTGCTATTATAGTTACATATATTCACAGCTGGACTGTAACAACTGACATTCACAAGTATAGTAACTCATATGCACAAACGTTGGTCCCAGGACAAGCAAAGTCACATCCATCACAACCAACATTAAGTGTGAGACACTGAACACTGGTGGGGTCCAACTGGAAAAAGATTTATAGGAAAAACCCACCCTAAAACACTAGCATGTTCAAGTCTATGTCATTGTTTGATGGTATGTGGCCAAAATGGCGAAACATAGACAAAATCTCTCAAAATCAAAGATCAAAAACATCTTTCTTGATGCATTATTTTGTACTGTTCAACAATGATAAAAGAAGAAATCCATGTTAAAGAGGCAGGGAAAAACAATTTCTCCTGTAGGAAATAATCAAATGAAGCAGTTACAGGTGAAGGGGGAAAAAAAGCAAATTACAACAATTTGTTACAAACAATCTTGGAAATTGAGCCCAAGGCAAAGCATAACATCTTTTTTTTTTATCACCAGGTGCTAAACACACCTCTGCTGCATTTCAGTACATGGAGACATGCTGCATGCTGACAGTGAGCAACCTGAACCTTAGAGTGGCGATGGACTGGGAGATACAGATAGGTTAACTGTGAATGTGTCAGTCACTGATTTACCCTCCTCTGGATTTATTATTCATGTGAGAAGAATGTCAGATAAACCTTGTCAGAATATTTTTTATTAGCAAAGTACAACACTGGACTGAATATATTTGAAATGAAATGGAGACTTTTTTACGCTGTTTACACAAAAGTGGAGTTCACAGCACAAACTGGCACATGTGTAGCTAAGAAATAAGTCTAAAAAAAGTGCTAAAGAGATTACATGCACCACTGCACAATTACATTTTAATTATTTTACTTGTATTGAACTTCAGATTTACTTTTACTATTGGCAAATCCCTCCACTGACTTCTGTTTCATCGAGTACTGTACTTCTTTTAAATGAAGGTTGACTAAAACCTGAGTTTGCTTCTGAATCTGGGTCTGTAGTCATAAACACCAAGAGAACAAATGAAACATATTTTAATCTGTCAACGATGACATTATTTCTTCTTGAATTATCAAGATAATTGACTGATTATTAATAATAATCAATGAGAAATTACATGTGGTTTTAAAGTTGTGGAGTGAATGTTTACTTAATAAAGGGCGAACTGATGTGCAGCTTCCAGTGTTACTCGTTGTAACAGACCTCTTATTCTTAACATCTTGTCATGCTAAGCTAATACTTGGTGACAAAGCATATATTTTGTTCAACAACATTGTGTTGTGTTGGTGTTATGTGTGACCTGACCTCTTCCTAACCCAACTGTTTGCATACTTAAGAATGACACAAAATAGCACAATAGGAAATGCTGGAATAAGCTGAATTCCTATATGAGACATTACATAATAGCAGCGAGCGTAAGATTCAGAGTCAAAACACCCTGACATTGTAACATATCCTTGTAATGTACCTTTATTTTCCTGGAATGATTATGTTTGATAGAAAGGTGCTATGAGAGTTATTATAAAAGAGAGTATAAAAGAGACTGATGTTTGGTTTAGTTTTATAGCTGTCTGTTGCTAAATGTTGAAGCTTCCTAGTTTAATACCATATTAGACTATCAAGCAGATACACTTTAGTGATGTAGTAACTGCTGTATAGGAGGAAGAAAAGAAAAAGAGGGAGACAGAAGAGACAATATATAAATCAAGTAGAAATAAGTGTATAACCCACAAAGAAAAAGCAAATGGGTTTTAAGATGTGTTATGCACTGATTTGGATTCTCTGATTCCCTTTGCGGGAGGCTGTTCCAGAGCTGAGGAGCAACAATAGTAATAGGACCAGATATCAATCCTCTGTGCAAATATTCTGTACTTTTTTATGCTTATTCTATTTTCATCCCAGAAATTGTTAGGTATTTGCATTTTTCCGCCAGAATGTCATTCATATCTGAAAGGAAAAACCACCTCTGATGCAACAGGTAGACCATCATGTCAGACTGAATGTTGTGATCATTTAACTGTTAACCGCTCCTTAAGACAGGCTGATCCACTGTATACACATACAGTATACATTGGCAGTCTATTGGTGATCATCTATACCCAAAACATTGGCTTGAATTTGGACTTTTCCGACCAGTGCTAAAAATGGATGATACTCCTCTTGATAGCATTAGCCTGCTCTAGTTATGCTGAGACTGCTCAATGCTGAGCTCCATTGAGAATAGGTTTAAAGGGGTTGAATGCCTTCTGCTGAGGCAGGGCATCTACTGACCACTCTTTACATGCCCTCTGGCGCAGCCCGCTGGCCTTTGTGTTACCCAACAATGATGGCACTGGAGCACCACAGCCAGGGAGAGATCATTGTCCAGTTCAGCCAATGGGAAAGCAACAAATAGACGTTTATGTGATGTGTGAGTTGTTTCTGTGCATATGTGTGTGTGTATGTGCATGGTAATGCAAAGGTGAATGCATGTGGAGTGAATGTGTCTTTCACATCAAGCTTTTGCTACTCTGTGACGAAGGGGAGGGGGACGTCACACAAAGAAAGAGCCAATCAGACTTTAGCTGTTTGGATTTATGCCAGGGTTTTTAGGCTTGTAAGACTTTAGTACAAGTGGCAAAAGCCAGTTTTTAAAAAAAAAAAAAGTCAGCTGAGACGAGATGCCCTATACACCGTCTGGCTTTTTCTGTGACCGGTTGATCCGGGAACGAGAGAGGAGAGACGGGGAAGGGACTCTGAACAAGCCCCTCCGCTTTAACGGCCAGGACTACAACGCCCTGAGACAGGAGTGCCTTCAGAGGAAGACCCTGTTTGAGGATGAGTCTTTCCCGGCCACTGTGGAGTCTTTGGGCTTCAAGGAGCTCGGACACAAGTCCAACAAGGTCAAGAACATCGTCTGGAAGAGGCCCAAGGTAGGAGGGTGGTTATACCGGGTCACGTTGATCGCAAAGTTAAATAAAGAGGGGATGAATCACACATGTGGGAGGTGGGACATTATTTTTGATGCACAGCAACATCAAACCTGCATGGAAAACTAACAGCTGCTGCAGGATTTCACCTGGAGATGCAGATAGGATCAAAATACTCCCCACCAGTCTTACATGGATGGATTGGAATTAAGATACTGTATATATATTACTGTATATGTTTTTTGGCTTAATGGCTCTAATATAATGGACATTTTACTACTTATCTATTTAGAGACCGCTGTAATTTAGCCCCAGTCAGTATTTGCCAAAATCACAAGCATACGGCACCCTCAATCCTTAGACTAACAAAATCAGATGCATAGCTGATATGGGATTGATTATTGGTCCTTTTTGCGCTGAAGTTAACCCCTTTTGTTTATTATTGTCTACAGGAAATCTGTGAGAACCCTCAGTTCATTGTTGGAGGAGCCAGTAGGACAGACATCTGCCAGGGAGATCTTGGTAAATTATGCCTCTTCTAACACTCTACGCACAGCAATAACATCATGGTGTCAACTGACATTGACATTTTCTTTTGTGAAGTGAAAGTTTCATTGAGAATGGTAGGAGGGATTTCATTTGGATTTGAAACATCTGAGAAGGAAAGTTTCAATGATGACTGACTTTACAATGGACTAAAATCAAGCCCAGCGTAATGTTAATGAGTTAAAATAACAAGAACAACACATCTGTGTAATGACAGAAGGAAGAAATACGTGTTTAAACACCTTAAGGACTTAAGGACTCCTGTCCTTTCATTGTTTGGCGTCGTATTAACTGTTTCTAGGTATTGTTGAAACTCACTGACAGAAGCAAAAATGCACAAGGCAGGTAGGGGAAAAAGTGGTTACAACACATACAGTGTGACTGGACTGTGTACATACTGTATGGAACCACTCTCAGTGAATTCAACATTCAGTCACAGTCTGTATTCAGGCAGCGTGGGGGGTGACAGGGTAGCAAACATCCCATCGATCCCCCGCACACGGCCTCTCTGCCTGCAACGGCCTCCCCATATTGTGCTTACTCTTTTGGAAGGGAATCCAACTAGCAGCACTTCTCATTGTTGTTCAGTTCAGACTGCAAATAAAGGGGACCAAAGGGACAAAGGTCCTGGCAGACACTGTCAACCATTCCCTGTTGAAAAACTTACATTGTTTCCAGCCCGGCAGCTAACACCCTGTCACACACCTGGACAATCAGAAAACACAAACGTCAGCACTCAGCGGCAATCTTTTCCCCCAGCAAAACAAAATACGTCCAGCAGAGAATTTCCTGTCAGTCTTTGTTTTTGATGTCCGTGAAATCACAATCGCCAAGGTACATGTCCTTTAGCGTGGCAGCTATTTTCTTGTTGAATGAAGGAAAGGCGATACATTTCCAACTAAATCCATACAGTAGGAATTGGGAAAAGGCAGAATTTTAGATATCGCAACAAATGTCAATCAGAATCTGTGTTTAAACAGTTCCCATCCTGATCTGTTGAACACATTTGTCTCGAACTCCATTAGTACATTTTAAAATAATTTTATAAGCCCAAGAGTTCATGAAATCACCCTGTGGTTACTATTTGTTGTGTATGATATGTGACTGTCATGAAAATTGCTCTGCTGCAGTAACAGTCATTAAATTTGTATTTAGGTGAATTAAATGAAATGATTTTCTGTGTTCAGGTGACTGCTGGTTGCTGGCTGCCATCGCCTGTCTCACCTTGAATGAGAAGCTTCTCTACCGTGTTGTTCCCCAGGAGCAAAGCTACTCAGAGGGCTATGGTGGCATCTTCCACTTCCAGGTCAGAAACATCTGTCTAATTTCCAAGTATTCCCACATAGTCTCCATCCTAATATTCAGTCTTTAACATCTTAAAATCAAGTTTACTGAAACAGCATTCATTATATGAATATAATATAAATAATCCTGATGAAGGTCCTTTGATTCAAGTGTTTAAAGTTTGTAGAAGTTGAAGGAATGTCAATGGCTTCTCCTCCTTTTAACACTTGACACTCAGTATTGTTTCTCCTCCCTCACCTCCAACTGTCCTTCAGTTCTGGCGTTATGGCGACTGGGTTGATGTCGTCATTGACGACCGCATCCCAACCTTCAACAACCAGCTGGTCTTCACTAAGTCCGCTGAGAGGAACGAGTTCTGGAGCGCCCTACTTGAGAAGGCCTATGCTAAGTGAGTACTCTGAATGTTTACCTGTGGCTGAATACTTACATGGAAGAACAGGGCTCATCTACAGTTAGGAAGTAAACACGGCGCTTTTTTGTTTTATTGGATTGCAGATTTATGATTTAGAATAACTGTTTTGTAACTACATACATTAGCTACTACATATCTGCAACTAAATATATTAGCAGTTTTTACAATTTTTCCAAACATTGGAAATGCTTTTTTGTTCCAAGCTGAGTTTGGGTGCTGCAGTTTTGTGTAATCAGTCTTTGTCTCATATAATACGTCATTCTTGGCCTACGAAAACACTACTATTCAGGTTAGGGCTAAATAATAGGAAGAATGAAAATAACTTTATTTAACCAGGAAAAGTATCTCACTAAGACTAAACATGAAGGCCAAGATAACAGCAGCACATATAACGACACAATATAACACAGAAGTAAAAAAAAAAAAAGAAAAAAAAAAGGAAAGTAACACAGACTAATAATACATTTACAATAAAATTAATTCATGGATATGTCTAAATGAATGAATTGAAAATGTACATGTAACATCTGTGCTCATCCCTGTCCAGGCTGCACGGCTCCTACGAGGCCTTGAAGGGCGGAAACACCACTGAGGCCATGGAGGATTTCACTGGTGGGGTCACTGAGTTCTATGAGTTGAAGGAAGCTCCCAAAGAGCTCTATAAGATCATGAAGAAAGCTCTGGAGAGAGGCTCCCTCATGGGCTGCTCCATTGATGTGAGTGAGACATTTTTATGTAACTGCGATACAGAGGATGAACACTATGATTCCAAACTGACAAGCATTGTCTCACTGACCTCTTCTGGTTGACAAGTCTGTTGCATCTGTAAAAAGGGATGTCATTGTGCATTGAGCACACTTTGCATGGAAGCAATATCAGAACTTCAACCACTGGATGTCAGTCAGCAAAAAAGATTTTCAAATAGTGTTAAATTACACATTAAGGGTTTTTGTTATGCAAATTGCATCAGTCAAAATATGTCATGTGCATATAATTTTTATTTGTTAATGAAGAGCTTTACTTTGCATAAAATGCTGGTTGTGTTTACAGCATTTCTCTCTTCAAATGTTTTCTCCTTGTTTTTGTTCTAAATGGGTACAATATATATAACATAAATACAACGTATTTTGTGTATCTGCAGTCCCTGGTTCCTGCTCGCTTTGAGACTCGTACCGTGACGGGACTTGTGAAGGGTCACGCCTACTCTGTGACGGCAGTGGAGGAGGTAAAGCTGGTCACTGACAAACAAAACAGTATTGTGTTTAATGTACTGGGATTGTTCCAACTCTGTGGTTCTGCAGAGCTGCACAGCAAATGGCTGAGCGCAGGACAACACAGTAACAATGCCAGCGTTAGTTTGGGGTCACTAATGCTGCATTTAATTGTTTAAAAACAGCAAATTAAGCAGTGGTGGAAGAAATATTTAGATCTTTTACTTAAGTAAAAGTAACAATACTGCTCCGTAAAAATACCCTGTTACAAGTCCTACATTCAAGTTTTCACTTAAGTAAAAGTACAAAATATTAACAGCAAAATGTGCTTAAAGTACTAAAGTAAAAGTACTTGTTGGGCAGAGTGGTCCCTTTCAGAGAGTTATATTATTATATATATCATATTATTGGAATATTATTACTGATGCTTTAACATGTAAGCAGCATTTTAATATTACAGCTGCTGGAGGTGGAGCACATTTTAACTACTTTATATGTTGCTGGATAGTTTCAGCTATAGCACAGTATCATATTTTATAAATTGATATGTTTTGTTTGTAAAATCTGTAAAGTAATTCGTAGCTGTCAGATAAATGTAAATGGAGTAAAAAGTAAAATATTTTCCCTCTGAAATGTTGTGAACTAGAAATATAAAGTAGCATAAAACTGAAATACTTAAGTAAAGTAAAAGTAGTTAAAAATTGTACTTACAGTACAGCAAGTACAGTACTTGAGTAAATGTACTTAGTTACTTTCCACCAATGAAATTAGGTAAAGACGGTATCAGTAAGTATGAGTTTAAATGTGAGAATCTCCACTGTTTTCAACTTCAACAGTGTAAATCGTCTCAGCACAAGGACACTAAAGTTCGTCTGGTGCGTCTCAGGAACCCGTGGGGTCAAGTGGAATGGAACGGCCCCTGGAGTGACAAGTGAGGAGTTTTTAACCATCTTTACTCATAATTAAATCTTTTATTTTAGCCCTATTTTTTTGTCACTGTGGAGCTAGAGTTTGATGAAGGTACAATTGTGATGTCTTAATATTTCTATTTATTTATTACAACATTAAGCTCAATTTTTTAGTTAAATGTATCGTAGCTTTGGCAAATTTCATTATTTTTCACCTTCTCTCCGACAGCTCTAAGGAGTGGGCTACACTCTCTAAGACTGAAAAAGAGAAGCTGCAGCACCAGAGTGCCGAGGATGGAGAGTTCTGGTAAGTTTTCCTGCAGCTGTGAGGTGGGGATTTAATTAACAGGATCTGTTTATCTGCTAAGTAATGTGAATTTTTTATTTCGTTTATAGGGAATTAAAACAGAAGACAAATTGCATATACAAATAATTCATGTAACGAAAAAGACAATTATTTTAACACAGCTTTGAGTTTTTCTAAGCTGGTATCATTATCAATTCCAACCAACGCAAACTACTGATTACCACCAGTGTGGGTGTGTTGCCAAAGTAATACTATGAGGAAAGCACTTTCCTCATAGTTTTATTGGTATTTAGAGGGCGTCAGGAACTATACTGTGCTGAAGTGTGATCAGATCAGAAATCAGAATCAGATGCCTCATGTAGAGATACTAGCCAGATGTCCGATCTCTTCTCTGCCCATCTAGGATGTCATTTGAGGACTTCAAGAAGAACTACACTAAGATTGAGATCTGTAACCTCACCCCTGACGCCCTGGAAGACGATAAGATTCACAAGTGGACGGTTTCTGTGAACGAGGGTCGCTGGGTGAGAGGCTGCTCTGCTGGGGGCTGCAGGAACTACCCAGGTACCTCAATCTACAGAAGAACATAACAATTTACTCCTTTTAACCCCACAAACAGAAGAGCTTGATCACTAAGGCTGGTCTCGGTTTTTCACTCAATGTATCAACGTATTTATCGAATCAGAATCAGAAACAGGTTTATTGCCAAGTAGGTTTTCACATACAAGGAGTTTCCCTTGTTATTTTGGTGAATAGTAAGAGAAAAGAAAAAAATAAGTACTGCAAAAGTCAAGAATCATAAATATAAAGTAGAAATATATGTTTTTATCTGTATTTATATAAAATATATTTGTTTTATGTATGTATGTCTTATATAGAGAATCAAGTCTGAAAAAGACACCACTCTAGTATAGAAGTCGGAAAAAGCATTTTGTCAGTTGAAGAATTACGCTTCTTTCTGTCAATGAAAATGTACCCTAATTATATTGAAAGAGCCTGAATGTGTTAAATGGTGGATATGTTGTTTTGGATATCTACTCTTTTTATCAATGCTTATTAAGAGATATCATCATGTATTGAAGAACAGAACAATTAAGAATAATGCGGGAAAACATTTCAAAAAATAGAAATGAAAACTGATTTAAAAAAGCCAAATATTACACCTGTGAAAATACTTTTAAAATGTCCTGCAGACACTTTCTGGACCAACCCTCAGTACCGCCTTCGTTTGATGGAGGAGGATGATGATCCCGAGGACAACGAAGTGTGCTGCACCTTCGTGGTGGCTCTGATGCAGAAGAACAGGCGGAAAGAGCGCAAGATGGGAGCCAACCTCTTCACCATCGGATTCGCCATTTATGAGGTGTCCTGTTCTTATTCACGATTAAGAGATTGGGTTACTTTGACAGACAGCCAAACATTTGCACAGAATCTTCAACATCTGTGAAAACTTACTGAGAACATACAGGGTTTTTTTTTTTTTTACATCAAGATGTAAATATTAAATATTGTAATGTTAATAAGATTTTATAGCATTTTTCTTTGAGGCACGTTTCCTAATTCAGCACCAAACTATGATGAAATGATGACTAAAAGTTATTTAAATTGCTATTTGTTCTTATGCACATATGTAATAATTGTTTTGAATGTTTCCCATTCAACACCATAAGAAAAATTAGCTTTTGGTTTTAATTTGCATCCTTAAATGACACAAACACTGATGTTGCTTCTGTCTCTCTACAGGTGCCAAAGGAGGTAAGGAAACGAAACTCTCACAGTGGAGCAGCAGTTTGCAAGTTAATTACATCTTACGCTGTTTGTTTTCAAATCCCTGTTTCCAATTTGTCACCAGTGTTTGTTTGTTTTTGTTTTGAGTGTTTCCATTCAACATTTCCTACCCTTGCCATGGTGACTTTCCCCTTGCAGATGCATGGGAACAAGCAGCACATGCAGAAGGACTTCTTCCTGTTCACCTCCTCCAAAGCTCGTTGCAAGTCCTACATTAACCTGCGCGAGGTGACCCAGCGTTTCCGCCTGACCCCTGGGGAGTACGTCATCGTTCCCTCAACGTACGAGCCGCACCAGGAGGGAGAGTTCATTCTGCGAGTCTTCTCTGAAAAGAAGAATACCTCAGAGTGAGTGGGTGAGGGCAATCAGGGTGGCCTGCAGGGGGGTAAGAGGAAGGAATGGGTAGATAGTTTTCCCCCAGTTAGAATAATATAGTTACAGTTAGATATGTTTGTTAATAGATGCTTATTTCACTCAATTGATGTTGATTCTATGTTTCTTAGTAGGGCTGGGTATTAAAATACAATATATATTTCAGCCCTAACACTGTTAAATGCTCCCGATAATCTTCTATTTTATTACATGTGCAAAAGTACCGAACCCAAATGGCTCTTTGTCAGGTGTAGAGGAATCAAATCAAAACTAGTTTGAACCACACTGTTTGGATTCCTGTTTGAATCAAAGCAGTTTTAATTCCTCTGCATAGTTTGGGCTCTAAATGCTACTTTTTCTCATATAAAAATAGAAATCTTAGAAGAAGTGTTCAACAATGTTGCTAGTCTTTGTGAGGCAGAAATCACCGGAGGTATTTGGACTCGGCACGTGGACGAGAAAGATGTCTGTGTGCTTTACGCACTGAAAAACCAAGTCTCAAATGTTATTTTTGTAGATAATGAAATGTACATTTTGTTAAGTTCTGTAAGTATCAAATATAGCCACTGTAGATAAATTGTAGATAGATACCCAGCCCTACTTATTAATATTTAAAGAAGCAGCAGCAGGTTTGATTTAGCCTAGAAAATACCAAGTTTAATGGTGATTTATCCACCTTCCATGTGCATTTTACAGTGGGGGTGTGTGTGTTTGTTAATGAGGGTGGGGTTTTATCAGGGTGCTTGGTGGGTGGGACACAAACCAGCAAGAACAAACAATTTTAACGGCAATTTGATTTGTAGAACTGGAAGAAATCGGCCCCAGTTCGAAGCTGTTATGGAATCTTTTTTAGGACAAGCGACTTCAGATTTGGGCATGATCCGGTAAACTTTCAAAATATTCAGTACTGCATACTCAAGGCTCAACAAACTCCCCCCACCCCACCCCCACCCCCACCCGCCCGGGAGGACCAGACAGCATGCAGAGCCTGCCTGCACTCTGATGGACCAGGACCTGGCTGTGAATCAGGCTGTGGGATGGATGTGCACAGCAAACAGCTCACTGTGATGGGCTTTAGATTTCACATGGGTCATTTTTAGCAAATGATATAATAGTAATACCATTAGTTTTAACCTACTTGAATACCAGAAGGGTGTGTGTTATCACTTAGTAATTTATTAATTGACAAACTTACGCAAACCCCATCTAATTCAAAATGGAAAATAAAGAAGACGACGCCTTCTACAACCACGATTGTCCAAAATAAGAAAAATCAAGAGAAAATACTCGACTGGAAGAAGCAACAGGTGGTACTAAACTAACACATTTTATTCACAGCTTCATTAAGTGTTTGTGGAATAATTTTGCCCTTTTAGTCCAACGTGAGTATGGGACTATAAGCCTTTAGAAATGGTGTAATGAATCAGCTGAATGCCTGTTTAAGTCTTGACTCAGGATTTCAGACTTATTTAACTGTTTGTGTAACGTGATGAGAATAACATGATTGGCTGTAGTAAACAGATGAGTGCACAGGCTTGTGGTCCTGATGAGATGTTGTTGTCATCATCGTGACTG
Organism: Siniperca chuatsi; assembly: GCF_020085105.1. Classification (NCBI taxonomy): domain Eukaryota; kingdom Metazoa; phylum Chordata; class Actinopteri; order Centrarchiformes; family Sinipercidae; genus Siniperca; species Siniperca chuatsi. The sequence continues at coordinate 23,854,235 of NC_058056.1, forward strand.
CTGTTTGTTCGTCTTCACCCAGGGAGATAGAGAACAGGATCGAGGCCGATCATCCAGTGGTAAGTGACGTTCTTTTTTTGTTTCCTGACTTTGCAGAATTAGGATATTAGATTTTACAACAGTTCTCCAAGACAGGCTGACTTCTTCTTGTTGTTTTCTTTAATTGATTGAAAACCAGCTACAGCATGACAGAGCTCTCTTCTTCAACACCTTTAGTTTTCTGTTTTTAATTCATTCAAACCAACAAGCATACAGCTCCCCATTTTCATCCAAGCAATTCAAAGCTATTCTTGCAGTGCAGTGTTGTTCTGTGTCCTAGATAACCTAGTCACATTAAAACATATATTGAAACTATTCCTTCAGTATGTTCACAACGCATCATTAATCCTAATAATATAAACGAAATTCCTAATACATGAAGGCAGTTATGCACTGTATGTGAGATCAAAAAGGGAGTTTTCCGCAAATTTGATCTCCACATTTTTTCTTTTCACATCCTCTCCCTCTTGTCTCTTTATCTCCTTCTACTTTGTGGCTCCATGACGCCTCAGCCGGCGCCGGCCTCAGCGGGGGAAGAGAGCGAGGAGGACCAGCAGTTCAGGACTATTTTTCAGGAGATAGCCGGCGATGTGAGTACAATGAGTAGACAAGAGAAGAGGAACTGTTGAGTTTGACTTGAAATATGTGTATTGCAGAGTTATGATTTAAGTCAAATTTTAATGGTTGTCTCCTCTCTTGTTCTACTGTTTTCCTCTCCCATCTGGTCTCTCTCGCAGGACATGGAAATCACAGCCAACGAATTGAAAAACGTTCTCAACAGAGTGATCACCAAACGTGAGTCCAGTTAGATCAACTGAACTGTTTCACAGTGTTATTGCCATGTTAACACTCAGTTTAGGCTGCTCTCCATTATTTTAAAAGATAAAGTGCTGCAATTGGCACAAACTTTACAAGTCATCTACCTCATGTCCAGAGATGGACAGCAGAGGCATGGCGTGCTGAGGCGGCTCTGGCCTCCATTTCAGCCCTGTTTGTTTAATCTTAATCTCTCTATTACTGTCTCTCCATGGATTACAATCATTACAACTCTCTGATTTACGGGACATAATGGGACGTTACGTACAATATCGTGGACATAATCATTGAACATTTTGAATTAACCATGTACACTTACTCGTACTTCAGATTTGATATTGTAAAAAAACTGTATGTAGCTATATGCAACTCATCAAGAAGCAATGTTACCGTTAACCTGTTTATATTTTTGGCATTGTGTGTATTTTGTATTTGCACCTTATTGATATTTTACATTTGCACTCTTTCCTACTTTGTACTGCAACTGCTGTACAACAATTTCCCTCTGGATGAACAAAGTCTTAATCTTATCTTAAAGTGAAGGAAGGGAATTGTGTCAGAAACCAGAGTGGAGCAGTTAATCCCCACATCACATCATAATACACAATTACATCAATAGTGAAGCAAAATTTAAACCTCTAGACTGAGCAATGAGCATTAAAACTAAAAATGCATTATGTGGAAGTTATTCTACAACATTCGTGTTGATTGCTGGAACCAGCTGAAACACCTGTCACTCAAGGAGATTTTTAGTCTAAATATTTCCTTAATGGAACAATATTTTTCCGAATTGCCTCTGATATTAGAAGTGAAATTAACTTCTGAGAAACTTACTTAAGGGGGAAAATTCATCCTACTGGAAGAGTCATTTCGAAACATTTTATAGGTTGAAAAGTGAGTTTTAAAAGCCTACAATCACTCCAAGCAGCTCCCTGTAGATATAATATGGTAATTCTGTCTTTATTTATTGCCCTCTGAATCTCTTGCACTGCCGTGTCTCCCTCCAGATAAGGACCTGAACACTGAGGGCTTCAGCCTGGAGAGCTGCAGGAGCATGATTGCTCTGATGGACGTATCCTTTGTATCGAGTGCATCGGGCTGGCTGTGTTGTCTGTAGGAGGCACAACCTGCCGAGACCCATGGCAGGGTCTGTGATGAACGCTCACAGGGCCTAGGCCTCATTTCACTACACAAACACAGCGAAATTTTCACTTAAAGGATCAATATTTCCATCTGTCATTATTCAGTATGCTTTTGACCTCTGACCTCTGAGTATTGACTCCTGCTGACATTTTGCCACTCTGGGACATGATGACACGATGGAGAACGTGCAAAATTATTACACAGTCCACTTACAGTAGCTGATGCAGTATGTTAGAGATGTAATTCCAACACACACAAAACAAAAGTTGCAATCACTGATGTTGTTTTACTGCTCAAACGTAACACTGAAATTATGTTTTTAACTGAAATGTCAGTTTTAGGCTCATAGAGCAATACTGGAATATGAAGCCAGTTGTTTTGTGAGGGGAAACTGACTCATGTTACACGATTTTGGTCTTAACTGCTTCTGTTTAGATGGATGGGACAGGTAGACTCAATCTTAAGGAGTTCAGACATCTGTGGAATAAGATCAAACAGTGGCAGGTGGGAATGCAGGTTTCCCTCTCTCTCATTTTATATTATAGCAGTTACACTCCATATCTCTCTCTTGTCTTTTTTACACTTTACAGTGTTTCCCTCTTTTATTCCCTCTTTTATTTACTCAGAGTTTAATTTAGTCTGCAAAGATGAACTTCTTCCAGCAGGATGATCTACATCAAATTCACACTTTCTGTCTTTCAGGGAATCTTTAAGCACTATGATGCTGACCAGTCCGGTATCATCAACAGTTACGAGATGAGGAATGCTGTCAACGATGCAGGTAATAACGCCGACAGACAAATGAGAAGTTGTTTCAGTTCATCCACATTACAAAAAGACATTACAAATTTTTGGCACCTATTAAAAATATCCATGCAGATATTTTGGTCTTTTTTTGCCCAGAATTTGAGAAATTTGTGTCATGATTGTTCTGCTGCTGTGCCAATACAATGGAGGTGAATGGAATTTAGTTTGTTGTGCTCGCAGCTTTGAAACAATAAACATTATCCAGAGTAACCACGACTTTCAGAGGCAGATATCTCAAAACCTCAGCAAATAAAACCACAACTATCTGAACAGCCATATAGTACCGGGGATTTTTGTAATTTTGGTGAACTGATCCTTTAAGGTTGTTGTTTACAATGCTCATATATTGAACACTTGAAAAAGTACTTTAAGTGGTTTTCAAAAACTGGTACACATTTTGCAAATTTATTTAAAGTTGCTGAAAAATGTTTTTTAATGCTCTATTTTATATTTATATTTTAACAAACCAACATAGTCTGATCCTGATCCCTAAAATATTAAAAATGGTCTCTGAGAGCAGTAGGGGTTTATCAGTCATGGGCTTATGTTACCTCATGACCTTTTAAAAGCTAATTTGTTTGATGTTTTGCCATATGCTATTTTGAAATCATCATATTTTCTGGTTTATGATGTAAGCATTTGTAGACAGTAGGATTAATTCAGTCTGTGCTGCAGATGAACTTGAACAGCTTGAACTCATCCTCTAAATGTTCTTGTCACTGTACAGCCATGTGTCTTGTGTCCCGCTCAGGCTTCCGTCTCAACAACCAGCTGTACGACATCATCACCCTGCGCTACGCAAACGAGAACATGAACATCGACTTCGACAGCTTCATCAGCTGTCTGGTTCGGCTCGAAGCCATGTTCAGTAAGTCAGTGCCTCACCCACAAAGCCATTGTGTTAAATTACTGACTGTAGTTGATGTTGCTGATAAGCTGCAATAGATAACATTTTGAAAACACTCTTTCAAGCCTTGCACCAGTATTTTACTTAGTGTGTCTGTTAAAAACATGTTTTTCTATTTCTTTTTCCATGAAGTATGAATTTGAGTTCAGTTAAACGTGGTTTGGCACTTCACTTGGCAAGATTTTAATGTGAAAATACACTCTTATCAACCTTATTCACAAAGTGGGGCTGCCACATCCCGTCTAATTTACAGCTTGTAGATTCATTAGTCTACACAAATTCTAGTGTCAGGTACAGATGTTTCTCTAACCAGAGGCTGGGAAAAATATAAACCTAAGAGAGGAAATACAGCCATCAAGTACGTTCATAGAAAGACATGTTCCTTTTTGCCAAAACCCTTTTAACTAGGATAGCAGGGTATTTGGCAAGTTGAGAAAGGAGCCTGTATTTTCTATTTCTGAACAATTACTTCAACTACAGCCGCTATCAGGGGTGCACAAGAGAGGAAAACAAGGTCCCCTGTGTCTAGTATAATTTTATGGATGGTTCCTTCTACCATCCTGAAATAAATCCTGCTAACCCCCGCAGTGTTGTTTTGTATAAAGCATCACCCACCGGGTTGGTAATCATGACTGTGTTGTCATTTTGAGCCCTCAAACAATGTGTAACTTTAAGTAGTTCAGTATCCTTAATGGGCTCTTGGATGAAGTGGATAACACTTATGTTGAATCAAGCATTAAGTGTTATGTTTTTCTCTCCAGGGGTGTTCCAGGCCTTTGATCAGGATGGAGATGGTACAATCAGACTCAGTGTCCTGGAGGTAAGCGCTACGACGACATGTTAGCTGTAAACTCGCTCCACAACCCTTGAATAAGATGTTCTTCCACTCCACAGACAGACATACATTTATTCCTTTGGGTAGCTCTCTCGCTAAGCCCATTACTGCTGAAGTGCATCTAAAGAAGCATCAACCTGCAGCAAAAGAAATGTTATTCTAAACTAGCTAGGTAATAGGATATACTGTAACTCAACAGGCAATTGGCTCTAATATGACATCACAGACAGAAGGGCTTTTTAAAGTTTATTTAGACAATATGAAACCGAAATCTCCCAGTAAAACCAACACAAGTCAAATAGATGGCCTTCACACCTACAGTATGTAGTAGCTCAACGTCTGAACATTGTCTCAGGGGTTTTGTTCGACAAGATCTTGTGTAAAGGAACATCTAATGCAGTGGTTGGGACCCCCACAAGAGATCGCAAGATGATTACGGCAGAAGGAAATAAGAAAAAACAACCTTCAGCAACACAAAACTGTTAATTTTTCAGACTTTTCTATAATCTTCTCCTTCAGGCATCAAACAAATATTCAAATAAAACAGTCTGAGAAGAGAGAATACCTCTTTAATTGAACTGCTTACAACTTACAAACATGCACAAATGTGTCTTATAAGTTGTAAGCAAAAAATGTTGTGAACCACTGCTCTTATCTCTATTACTGAAATCTATCACACTCAGAAGGATTAGCATATAAATAAAACTATATTTACTTGTGACTATTTTTTAGTTAAAAAATGAAGCTGTTGCTCCCAAGGAATCACTCTAATTTTAAAGGGTAATATATCAAATGTTAATTGTACAAATGTGGATCTTGGTACACAAAAGTGGAACTTAACTGAGCTGAATTTGCCTTTCTGTGTAGTGTAAATTAAGTAAAAAAATTGCCACCGTGAGAAGGTGTATGAACCAGATTTAGTGAATCTTTTCCTTCTCTCCATCTGCAGTGGCTCCAGTTGACCATGTACGCCTAGAAAGGCCTATCTTCTCCCAGGTGAGCTCCACTCCACACAAGGACCAGACCTGCCAGCCTTTACCTCAATATTCAGTGTGCCCGATCGTCGTTAGCTCTCATCCACCTCACCTCCAGCCTTCCCTCCCTCGGTCCCAGCAGCTCTGCTCTTTCTACTCCGAAATGTTCAACATGCTTCTTCCATTTTATCTTTTCAATTTTTCTTCCTCTTCCTAGTTCCCTCTATCTAGGTCTCAGGACTTTTGCATTTCTCTCTGCTTTTGTCCTTTAATTATCATCGAAATATCAGTATCTCCTTTCAGCCATTAGCCTTCTTTTTTTTTTTTTTTTTTTAAAGACACCCTTATGTAAAACTTGTACGGTACTTTTCTCAGGCATCAAACACACACAACCTCTTTTTTTCTGTCACAATACCTCACAGAGCTCCTTCTACCACACCCTGTGTTATCTTCATCTTTTATCAAACTGAGCAGCAAGGGCATTCTTCCTGTGTTCATTCCAGTGAACTGGGCTCTCTGGTGGACAGTGAATAAACTTGTGAATCACTTCTACACCTGTTATTTTTCTGATAATACAACCAACACTTTCTATAGGATTTCCAGGCCTCCTGAAGAAATATCCCTCTGCCCCAACCGGTTTTTAATTATTTATTTTATTTATTTTTGTGAATAAAACTATCCTGCTGGAATTTTTGTGGGCCTCAAGGATCAGTCCCATTTCACTCCACTAGCAACTGTGCTGGGTACAAGCTCCAGTCTTATGGACAGCGCTCCCTGGTGGACAGACTCAGGCTTCTTTTGTTCATCTCAGCTCCAGCAAACAGGAATTAACCCCCCCAACAACTGTCCAGTCTTTCAGCTCTTCATGTGGATGGATGAGATTCAAGAACAAAACTGTGGAGCTGACGAGTTTTTACTTAAACACCGACGTTCGAGGTTCAAATATGGATTTGAAAGAATATGGCTAATGGTTTTTGTGATTTTCCTATTAAGGCTTTGGTCAAATGAGTGTACTGCATTTTTAACCATTTTAACCAAATAAATAAATAAATGTGTAGTTATTGGTTTGACTGCGTTAACAGTAGATTTGATGTGAAATTGGTGTTTTTGACCTTAAAATGTGTTTTATTGTTCATATCGGCTATTTTGACACATAAGATTCACTTTAAATCATCATATAAATCAAAAGCACCATATAGAAGACAAAAAAAATTTTATGATGTTGCAACATTATTTTATTATTATTATTAACAATGTATTAGATTGCACTTTCTTAAAAAATATGTTTTCACAACTTTGATAACAACTGAAAAAATTGAAGAAACTCAGGAATGCCAGGTAAGAGGTGAACTGCATGCTTTCCTCAGTCATAAATAACGAGCGGGTGAGGCGAGTTTGGAAGATGGCAGCTGTGAGAACGTAGGGTTAACTTGGCTGAGAACTAATCCTCAAAAAAGGACACAACCAAGAGAGCTGTAACCACACCAAAGTATTCCAAAGAGCATCGGCTGGGCTTTCATATTGGTTAAAACTGGTTGAATATGCCTTTAAAAAAGTAGCTTTGTTACCAACTTGCCTGTTTTTAGGGGGTGAGGTATGGCATGGGAGATGAATCCTAATTCTTCCCTTCAAGCTCTTCCATTGAACACCTCCTCGAAATATCCTTCACCTCCACACTTCATTAGAAAACTATTTTCACTGTGGAAAATACAGCTCCAGCGCCTTCTGCTCGATGCTCCAAATATAAAATAAATTCCCCAAAACATCTCCAAGGAGGAACTTGTGTCATAAAAACAGTACTGCACACTCACTCATGGAAAACAGGGTTCACCAAACGGAGTTAAACCACTCTCGACGTTTAGGAAGAATAAACCCATACAGATAAACACATGTAGGAACACAAACACGACACCATCACCATGTCTTGGTTTGTTATCACTGCAAATGTAAATTCTCTAATGGCAACCTCAAGTCACACAACACTGCACCAACGTCCCTCACTGAGCAACAAAAAAAACCCCAAAATGAATGTAATCCTAAGCCGCTAACAAAACAAAGAGAGATTGTTAGAAACTGTGTTTTTCAGAAAACAAAATAAAAACCAAACAGAAAATAAACTGTGTCACTTCAATGAAACTCCTTCAAAACAAATACTCACACCGTTGAACTAAAACACGGCCTGAGAGTCTACACCATGAATTTCTGAAAACTTTAAATCACTCATTATTGTCTTAAATATAAGGTTACTTTGAGTGAATTATGGCAACTTAATAAAAGAAAAGAAAAAAAAACTACAGGTTGCTCAACATGACACATCACAACTGCACCACAACAATAAAAACATCTCTTAACCCATGCCATATTGTAGCCAACCAATCCGGAAGATGACTATTGGTTTCTGTTGCAGTTTCAACAGAAAAGCATAAGTCCCTCTGATACTGGCAACACTGAAGTTTCTTCAATAAACAAAAGTCACGTGTTTCTTTCTCTTACTTTGGTCAGTGAAAAGAGGAACTGCAGTGGTCAGACAGAGAGAGGAAGGCGTGTTTTGTAGAACGTAAAAAAAACAACAACAGCACAGCCAACCCTCCTTTCATGATTGTATTATGGTTGGATTCCAACACCGAACATAAAGGATGGAGTCGTCAGACGCCACTCATCAGGCTCGACAGGAGCGCTGCTAAGTTAAGTGGGTCCCAAGAACATCCCCCCCAATATGGGAGGTTAACGGGGGGGGGGTAAAGATAGCGGGAAAGGGAAGAGGGCTCAGGGAGAAACAATGTTCCCACCACCAGCCCTTAAGGCTCCAATTCAGTCTCCTCCTCAGCATGTTTCTGCATGTGCACCAGCATCCCCTGCAACAGACAAAGAAATAAAGTTATAATAAATCAAGTTCTAAACCCTAAATGTACTCCTCTATATACTAAAAAGACAATAAAATGGTGTAAATAGAATAAAAACATCTTTATACCTGCTTGGAGCTGTTGCGTGCACAGAAAAACTCTTCACAGTTTTTCCAGCGACACTTGAGCGTCTGGAAGTTGGCACTGGTGTGGTCATTGATCAGGTGCTGCTGCAGATGCTCCATCATCCCAAACACCAGCGAACAGCCGTGCCACTGTCAACACAAGACAGCTTTAAATCACTAATTTGTTACAAAAAGCAGGTGAAACAGGAAACAGCGCGAGTAGGGTTGGCTAGTGGGCTAACAAACAGCAATCCACAAAGTTGTAAAATATACAGCAACACTTTACTGTCATTAACCTCTGTCACTGTCCTTGCACTGACTGCAGCCCAACAGCATCACTCCTCTGCTGCTTCTTTTATTTCACCATACAGTTATAAAAAAAGAAACGTTAAATCAGTTTGAACTCTGCGCAAAGCGAAAGAGGTGAGGTCAAAACGCGACCGTAAGCAAATATGTCCTGCCCCGTTCCTCAGACAAATGATTGTGGAGCTAAATCCAGTCTGCCCGCATTTCCCGAAGGAAAAAGAGCAGCAATCGCTGATAATGGAGTTAAGGTAGACCGAAACCTAGTAGACTTGCAACTTGGGGCTCAGGACCATGATAAATCTGAGGGGTGGAAAGATGATTAACAGGATAGGAAAGCAGGAAAAAACATATTTCTACTATACAATGTTATGATTATTTGTATACCGGCATGTTCCTCTAGTGTTTGCTATTTTTACATGAATTACTGGATAATATTACCTAAAAAAAGTCACTCTTTGGTTAAACTATTCACATCTTATGGATTTTGCAAGAGGTGACAATGTGTCCCGAGCAGACATTGCTTCGTTGGTAGGGGCCACAAGCTTAAAAGGTCGGGAACCAGCGTACCACAGGGATGCTTACACTGACAAATTATAAAGAAAGTCCACCTTAAAACTCCTTTAATATTGTTATAAACACAAGACGGCTGCTGGGTGCATTTTGATTGTATTTTTTATTTTTGTTTTTTAGAAAACTTCACTTCATCACAGGACAAACAGATGACACGACTACATGTCAACATTTCCAGGCCTGCGACAATGAAGTTTGGCGGCAGCAAAAATGTTTAACAATCGATAACATCAATGTCATCAAAGTCCCTCAGAAGCCCTAAATCAATTCTAAAGAGGCAGATGTCTCCTAAATTTTCTTGATTTCTTCTATTACAGTAGCCTAAATAGCCTACACCAAAATGAAATCCAGCCACATGACATGTTGCGTAAGTGACTCATAAACTCTCCATTGACCTGTCAGCTCTGCTCCCTATCTGTAATACACTATATCTCTTATCTTACCCAGCAACGGTAGTTCTGCATCAGGTTCATCTTGACGACCTGCACACTGCCATCGTAACAACCTGTGTAGATCTGAAACACAGAATTAACACAAATAACGGGTTAAGATCTGATCTTTAAGCGTATGTTGTCCAAATATTTGCAACATAACGTGTTTGCTTACATTAATATATTCATCACTGAAAACATGTATAGATCATACATTACAGAAAAACACATCAGCTGGTTATAATCTAATCTAAACATGTTTTAATGTGACAGAAAACATAATTGTGTTTGAGAGCCAATATAATTAGTTTATTCTTTAACGAGTTAGTTAGGAATGGATGGATGATGTCTGTACTGTCCTTAATATATTTCCTCGTTTAATTTCACAATTTTCCTAGCATATAGCACTGGAATAAGCCGGTTTCTCACCATGTTCTTGTGGACAGCCATACACATCACCATGTCCCTGTGTCCACCATAGACCTGCAGCTGATCATGAGACTGTGGAGAGAATGACAGGTTGAAATCCTTTCAGATTTTATTGTGTGAAGACATGAAAATGTGCACAAAATTGCTTTCACACCCAAATTTAAATGAGCAAATTGCTCAGTAGGCAGAGTGTCTAAAAGACAAATATTAATTAAAGACAGATGGTTTAAGGGTGCAGACCTGTAGATCGTAGACACGGACAAGTTTGTCCAGACAAGCGGTCACCATCACCTTCCCCAGGACGGCCACTACAGTGACAGCGTGACTGTGGCCCTTATAGACCCGGACCAGCTCTCCTGTCTGTTCAAGTGGCACAGTGTTGAGTAGTGTGATGTACAGATATTAATACGTTTCTAAAACATTATAACTTGTGATTCAACTGAACTGTGCATATGGCTTCACTTACGTTTTTTTATTTTCAAGAACTAGAATTATAAACATGTAAAATTGTGTCATCAAAGCCTTATCGTGCATAAATAGATAAACAAGACGACTCACATGGATGTTGTGTGCGTAGACACATTGATCACTGGATCCACTAAATACCAGGTCATTGACCACCTGAGGAAACAAGGAGGAATTAAACTCGCTCTAAACAAACGAATTCTCGGCACCTAGAAAATGTAAAACATGACAGAATCATGACTTGAAATAGGAAAACATATTCAATTATTATCACAGATAATACACAAATCTTCTTAACACAATCTTAGCATAGTTCTCTGAACAAATGACGTAAGTTGTTTACTGTTCCTGTCTTTCAAATGCTTACATCAGCATGATAACAACCACACTATATATACAGATAGATAGATTAATTGATTGAATATGTGCATTATGCGTGCAGCCAGGATATAGATATATACAGCATAGATACATTTGTACAGTTCATACACTCCATCACTACAAAGCATCACAAGTTTAAACTATGCCACACAAAATGTCTGTTTTTGTAAATTCCTGTGCTCGTTCCTTTGCTTTTCTGTGCGTTCAAAATCTTTTTATGTCTTAAATGAAATTTACACCAACAGTAATGGAGTCACACTGTTGAAGCTCAGAGTTCAGACTCGACCTACCTTCATGCAGAGTACAGTTTTGGTGTGCCCCTCCAGTGTGCGCAGTAGCAGTCCGTTCTTGGCGTCTCTCACACTGATGGTGCTGTCGTAGGAGCCGACCAGCAGGATCCTCCGGGCTCCCTCCTGTGTTGATGCCAGACAGCTCACGGCTCGCGGGCCGTGGCACTCAAACACATCCATCTGCTTGTTTGTCTGAAACAAATAATTGCAAAATAAAAATGAAAGCCTCTGGATAGAGACACTTGTTTCCACCTTTTTTTCCTAAAGCTAGCTAAATACATTTTCTGACGTGATGCATTTAAAACTGTGGCAAAATGTAACTGTGTGAAAATATTAACTTCAAGACAGTTTATGACAATATCTAATTTATCACTTTTTGTGTTCATAACTACTGCAACATTTCATCTTGGAAAACTGAAAAAAATGTACAGCCTGCCAGTTAGTGGATGTTGACATTTTTTTCTGTGACACAGCCCAACTTCTTGATTTTAGGATGCCACATACATAATACATCTTTTTATATAACTACTGTATGTCACAGGTTTAAAGTGCTAGAGCTACTTGAAACTTCCTTCCTTCTGTCAAAGGCACCTGGATCAATGAACAACACATTTAAGGAAAGAAGATGAATACATTTCCAAATAGTTTGTTCCTCATCAGCACCAATCTGGAGCCCAGAATTTACTGCCTTAAATTTACAGTAATAACAGTATTACTGTAGACTTGTTGGCTACTTAATGCACATTGCGGTACACTGCATCTCTCACCTTGAGGTTAAAGGTCACCACTGTGCCGTTTGCCAGACCAGCGTACAAAATCTTCCAGCGACTGTGAAGGCAAAGGACTCGGTCTGACAGGGAGAACTGCTGCTCCAGTTCTCGTGTCTGTGGACATGAAAGAACATCAATTGAGCGTCCAGAAATCCAGAAATGAATTGACTTAAGGTGAAAGTTTGATCCCAATTACACGTTTCTAAAAGTAGAGTGAAGAATAGCACCTCGTGGCACTCTTCTTCCATTTCCCATGATGTTGACAGTAAGAAATTTTGACTCAACGTGCTTTACAAACATGGCTATCATCAATCACGGTCATTAAAAGAGCCCAAATCAACCAACAGCCAACACAATAAAGACAAGCATAAGTAACAATAAAAGAAATATTTAAAACATTTAAAAAACAGTCTAGTTATTAATCAGCGACAAGTCCTATAATGTGTATCTGACCAGATTGAGCAGTGCAAAGATAATCAATTATTAATCTGATTAATCAGTAAATGAAGATACATGTTTTTACCCTGAGACTGTAGCAGCGGATGGTCTGGTCACTGGAACCAGAATAAAGGCGATGATGCAGGCCTGGAGCCGCGGACACCAACAGGCAGCTTACTTTGGAGCTGTGACCCTCAAACACACCCACACATTTATGACTCTGCAACAAGAACGACAAGTTTATTCGGTTGTTGCATTCACAGAAAAATAGGAATTAATGCAGTTGTGGGTCCAACACAACCGCTGACATCCTGACAAACAGCAGCAGAAATTCTTTAACACCCACCACCAGGTCGAAGGCTTTGACAGTCCGGTCTCCTGAGCATGTGTACAGCAGCCCGCTGTGGATCTGCATGGCGTTCACCGCCTCCTGGTGACCCTCGAACACACCCTCAGTGGGCAAATCATCCTCACCGTGGTCAGATGATGCATCTGGGAAACACGAAATACACAAAAATACATACATGAGCACAAAGATAACGAGCATTTTGTATAAATGTTCAGTTTAAAAAGAATAATTATTATCTTCATAGCTTAAATGACAACAACATATCCACAGCTGTTGGTCACTACAAATAAACAGGTGCAGAGGTTTGTAGTTCTCTAAACTCTCTCCAGGTTGTAATCTGTTTTAAACGTAGAAAGAAAGAAATTTTTCCTTAACTTCCTTGGTAAAAAACTAAAATATTCAGGATCTAGTTTATATAAGTGTCATTTTGGTCATCAAAGTACCTAATTTAACAAATGTTCTACCAATTATTTTCTAAATGTAGGTTTCGTATGTTTTTCTGTAGATGCTGGTCAGAGTATAAACAATTAAATGAGGGGTAGTCCAGCGATCAGTATGCTGCAGGTTAAATATACACATTCTCAGAAAGTTGTGTCCGTTCATCACTGCACTCATCATGTTGTACAGCGTCACTGAAAGTCAACTAACAGCTCTATGAATATCCTGCCCATAAAAAGTAATTTGGGCACTCCAGAGTCTATTTTAACCTGCTCAAGGAGTCTGAAATTTCTAATTCTGGCTGCTCAGAACGTGGTATGATTTTATGTTTGGTTATGTGTTCAAACATCAAGACTAGTGGGGGCCAATTTCTCTTTACTGTGCTTAGTGATGGTGTGCTACCCTCACTGCAAAATTTCCTTCATTCCTGAGAAAAATGCAAAATAAAAAATGACGGGACGATAAAAACAAACGTATTTACATTTTTTTTAAATACTACTACTTTATTTATAATAAAGTATACAAGAAAGACACTTTAAGATATATAAGATTACCCACCAGTGCACAAATAACTTAAGCTGCCAGCATACTCCAGAAAAACTGCTTGTCTAATGGTCAATAGCTTCGGAAACCCCCTACCCCGACACCTTTCCAACGTCGGATTGGGGGGGGCTGTCCGACAATTTCTGTACCTTTCCGAAACAGACAATCTGACATTCACACCCACTTCACGCCGTGATTCACCAGATGTGCAGAGGTGAAAAGGCTGGGTTTATCAACTATAAATACTTTGATTTCCAATGTGGTCGGACAGCACGTCGTACAAACTAGTTCTGTTCGAGCATAACTAGACCTGTATAACATGAGCACCTCCCCAGAGATGAACATACCTGATGAGATCTTCGTTATCTTGGGCAATGTGATGGTAATCTGCACGTCACTGTGGGGAGAAAAGGTGGAAATGATGAGTGATTTGCTTTTTGTCTGCCAAAGTTTCATCTAAAATGATCTGTGATTAGACTCCATACAAAGATCATCACTGGTTTTTAGCACTGGCAGAAGACAAACAAAAATGTGAGGTTCTGGCAGAAAGTTAGCTATCATGACCTCTGACCTCTCTAAAATGCAGCTCTGGCATCTTATAATTTTGGATTATACATGAAATTTAGTTTTCTTATGTTTGTTATTAGTGGGTATTGGCTTGGTGCTTCTGCAAGAGCACATGAGTAACCTAGGTAGTTGTAGAGTATAATTTCGACATAAGTTTATGGCATTATAAAGTTAGCTTTAAAATTACATTTATTGTATACTCTACATATATTTACTGTTGATATCACTCGATATCACTCGATAATCTTTTTTGTGCACTGGAGTTGCATTATAAGCAACTCCAGTGTGAAACGATTGAAAACTCCAGAACAAGCGAATAGGTCGACCTTTAGTTGATATTGTTTTGTCAACGGCTGTTGAACAATGAACTGTCAGGGTTAAAAAAAAAAGAATGTGTGGGTCAAGTCTCACCTCTCAGAGGATTTACACACATCCATGTCACTGGTGGAGGTGACCTCGTTGCAGGCCAAGCTCTGTGGTTCAGGTCTGGAGGAATCTGGGACCTGGACTGGAGGGGGAGTTGGAATTGGGGCATCCATGTGGGGCTGCTGGCAGGCTGCGGTGACCTCCATGCTTTCTTCTGAATCTAAGTTCACTGTAAGTTCTGCGGGGGCCACCTGGGGAAGCTCCACCATGTTTTTGGGTAACTTGAATTCTACTTTCTCAGGTTTGATTTTTGGATTCAGCACCCTTGAGGCCTCCTCACCCCCCTCCATGTTCATGTCACCTTCTCTATCTTCTGAAGGCTGAGTGGAGGTACTGACCTGAGAGCTTCCACTGGGTCTCCTGCGTGGTCGAAGCCACCTCGGTCTCAAGGCCTCTCCATCTATTTCTGTGTCACTGCTCTCAGGCTGCTCTGTCCCTTGGGCCTTCTTCAACACCTTTCTCTTCTTCAGCTTCCTTACACGCTTTCCGCTCCTCAGTTCAGATGGAGAGGCAGGCAGATTAAGGACTGAGGGGACTGAGGGGGGCTCAAAGGACTGTGTGGCTGCACAGTCAACAACACTCCCCACCTCAGAGCCCCTCCTGCTGGCTGAGAGAAGCTTTACGGAAGTTTTAGAGTCAGGCAAAGAGGTGAGACAGTTCCTCGTTGCCTGTATGGCCTTTTCCGTTGTCTCAACCAGTCCTGACAGGCTCTCTTTGCAGTCTGCAGGCTCTCCAAAGTTCTCCCAATTATGTTCTGTGTTAGTTTGGTACAGCTCAGGCTTTCTTTCAGGAGATGGCTGGAAATTAAGGGCAGGATCTGCAAGAGTTTCATATGCGCATGGATTAGTACACTGCAAATTTAATTACATTTTTGAGCATTTTCTCTATTTTCCTTTGAGTTACTGCACTTATCTAAATGTAAAAAAATCTGGCAGGCAAAACCCATGACTGTCTATGTCACATTACTACATTACTATGTGTATTAAATGCAGACTAAACATTTCTGAAATGTTCTATGATTTAGGACCAGGCAGTCTTGGCAGAGGTATATGCTTTTAGGTTAAAGGTTACATATCTAGTTGAGCACATGGTCATCAACACGGGAAATGGCAAGAAATGTTGTGATAACAACAGGAACAGTGATCAATTAGCACACCATGTCAATTAAACTAATAAAATTAATTAATAAATAAACAATAAAGAAGACATTGGTGGCACTGCTATCAAATCAATGTACTTGTCTGGCACTGTGAACACTGATATACTCTAATTGTGCATTGAATGATGTTACCTGGTGGAGAGGCTGCAGCAGGAGCGATAGGCAGCTCTGGAGTGGTGCTGTGAGCATAGTGGGTTATATTATCCACAGGGTCCAGCTCTGAGCTGACATGGACAGGAGACTGAGGCTCCTGTTTGATAACTACAGACATGAAGGGAAGGCTGGAAGAGGGAGGGGAGGCACACTCGGCAAGAGGACTAGGACTGGGGGCAGCAGCAGTGTCCGTAACAGAGGAAAGTGTAATGGAGAAGGGCATGTGTGGCTCAGCTTCTACTGAATCCATCTTTTCTTCTTTCAACTTTACCTGAGGTGCTTCCTCCATACTACCTGAATAAAAATTGCACAAAAAAACTTAATTCCATTGTTTATTTCAGTTTCAGTTATGTTTACTGCACTCATCATAGGTCGCTCTAGAAAATGTAATGTACTGTATGTGTTAGGGTCAAATTGTTCTGATATGAATTGGCTTCTATAGTCAGTTTCAGTTGTAGTGGCATGTGAATTCTGTCCCATTTCACATTAAACCTCAAATGTATTCACTGGCAGTAAAAGTTACTATTTAATGCATTTAATAAAACCTAATTTCAGGTATTTCATACTAAGACAGCATCCCTTACCTTGCATCCCTTTTAGTAACTCGATGCGCTTGTTTCTCAGTGTGCTCATCTCTCCAGTCATCTGAGCAAGACAAAATCATACAAGAGCAATCAGAAAGTGAAAATTTCTGCTTGAAAGTGGGTAATATTATTACTGGCTTAGTTTGGACAGCCTTCACTACCTCAACAGTAGAAATAATCATGTGGCTGGCAAGACAACAAATACTCGCTAAGCTCAGCATACTGTGGACATCTGCTTCAACTGCACTGGCCCCAAGACTAGGCAACTCTCCAGGAGAGAATGAGCCACTCAGAGGGGAACTCTAACACTCTTTCTTACACTCAGAAACCAAAACATAAGCGTATATAATCACTTACACACCACTTTGTATGTGTTGATTTTGTGGAATCACAATTAAAAGTGAAGGTTGGGCATGTAGTTGCTTGAAATGATTGAGAACTCTTTTTTTACCTGCTGTTTAACCACCATGAGACGCTGCACCTCCATGTAGGCGGCCTCCAGTGTAGCCCGGGCCTGGATCAGGCTGGTATCCACAGTCTGCAGCGAGCGACTCAGCTCTTCCTCCCGCAGAGACACAGCCAGCAGCTGGTCAATCTGTAAACGCTCTGCACAGAGCCCAAGAGATACTTATGATACTTATGTAAATGATGACTGAACCTGTTAAATTATGTCAAATCACTCCCAAATAGTGTCAGTAAAACAATACAGCATATATATATATATCACAAATGACTTCATTAATACAGCTGAACTTATAGATACTTACCTTTTTTGGATTTGACCTTCCTTCTTTTGTTATTGTGTTCCAAGCAAGAAGTCTCTACACTCGGAACATCCTACAAGGGAGAAAGAAAATGTTCACATTCTGTTTGTTTGTATTAAAGTAGACACAAATAAAAGCGATTGGTCACACAGACCTTCTTTAACAGAGCACTGGCATTGCACTACTAAAACATTGTCAGACTCACAATAGTTGTTTTTTAGTATCAAAGTATCAAAATTGATGCAGCAGAACCAGAGATACTGTCTCTTTTATTCCATGCATTCCTCTTTCTTGTCAAAACCTTGCACCTACATTACCCACAATGCATCTCAACAGCCGACAAGTAAAAATGGAGATTCAGATGTTATGCTAGTAGCAGCTAACGTAGCCTCGAGCCAATAGCCTCAAGCAGAGATGAGGAGCGAGCAACTGAGGTGTGGTAAGCTCACTTCTTTCTAACTCCACACCACGAGATGTTTTTATCTTCAAACTTGTAGTCTTCAGCCCCAACTAACGCTGACTCAGGTGACATCACTTGAGGACATTTTTCAGATTTTGTGTAGCGCCCTCTGGCTATAGAGGTACAACAACTTTTTTCACATATGCAGTAGTACTCCCCAAGACCTGTAAACAGACTTTGAAGTGTAAAATCGGTGGGGTTCCCCTTTAACTTGGTTTCCTTTACTCACCCCAGCTGCTCTTCGCCTCTTTCCTGTTCCCTGGCCGTCATACTGCTCCGTCCCCGAACTGCTGTCCCCGAGCACTGAATCAGACCGCTGGAGGGCCTTCACTGTTGCAGACGTTAGTTTGTCTGGCTGCTTCTGTGTTTTAGCCTCAAACTGACCAAGTATCTGCTCTACCTCTTGCTGACGCTGACTGTCTTTGTTCCCTTGAGCGAATATGGGACTAGGAGAAACGGAGGATCCCTGCTGCTCTGAGATGTGGCCTTCTCTTTGTGCTGTCTCCTTTGACATCAGGGATGTAAACAGGGAGTGAGTGGATGCAGGGGCAAGGCTGCTCTCTGATAAGGAACGTTTTCGGGAGACGCCCGAGGCAGAGATGTCCATCAGCGACTCCCACTGGAAACCCTCTAGCAGGGGAATGTCATCTTCCTCCTGGCTCTGGTCCTCCTGTTCATATGGCACCATCTCTATCCCAAACCTGGAGGACAGTAGACAGACAGGACATAACATGAGCTTGAAGTAACTGAAATCAAAAATAACATTGACTGCAAACTCTAAATGAAAGATCAATATTTCACCTTGGCATGCCTTTTCCTTTGTCTTGCTTCTTCCTGACCTCCTGATACACCTGTTCCCAGTTCACATTGCGTCGAGACCCAGAGGAGCTGATGAGCTGCCGTACAGTTGGTTTGAGCCCTGAGTCCTTTTCTGTGTCACTTCTCCGTGACTCACTTAGGTTTCGCACCCGTCTGGCAATGTTCAGGTTGGGCTCGTGGCTACCTGTTTTGCTCTTGGAGCTGATGTGTTTGGTCAGGTCACGTTTTAACACAGGAGGCAGGTCAAGTTTGGACAGACTTGATGTGTTTGACCCTGAGACCGTCTGTGCTTCACCACTTCTGGAGGTGTCACTCTCTGAGCTCTGCCCTGCTTCAACAGCCTGCATGGCTTCATCTGGGGCTACTGGGCATGATACCTTCTCCCCTTTCTTCCTGTTCTCCTCATCTTCCCTGCTTGAGGCTGCAGGCTCGGAGCTCTCCATGGTAGAGGTACTAACTTGCAATGATTGGAGAAACTGGCTGCTGTCTGAAGACTGCAATGCAGGCTTTTCTGGCCTGAGTGAGTCAGGTAAATTTGGTTTAGCTGGATTCTGCCTACAGCTGTTTTCTTTGTTCACTCCAATCTGACTCTGTACATGATCCCTCTGCTGCTCCTCCACAATGTGCAGTGTCATTTCCATCCTGTGGTCTCTAGAGCTATCCAAAGAGCTCCTCTTTTCTAACACAATCTGTCTGGCTTTCTTGAACGTTTCTGGGAGCTGCCGTTCTTGCCTTGATTGAAGGGGCCCAATAGGTGGAGCCTGGTAACTGAATCCACTCTGCTTTGCAGTTGATTTTGATTGTGCATGACTGGAGTCCTTGCTGAGTTGAGCTCCACAGTTGAGACCAAAAACTGAGGACTTCTTCCGATCTTTATGTAGCAATGGCTTATTTACGTTCTGATTGGAAGGACCAGATGTGGAGTTCTGGTGGCCATCTCCCTGAGCACTGTTGCTTCTACTGCTGCTGCTACTCCTTTCTCTGGGTTTGGTTTTGGGGTTTGTTTTATGCCTCCGTTTGTCTTCCACACTTTGTCCACTCGAGGTCAACTGCCCTGGTTTCTGTTCAGGTCGGGACTGCCTGTTAAAGGCACAGGTTTCTGGTGCCTTGTCTTGTTTCTGGGATTTGGGGACTTTGGGGTACTTCTCTGATGAGTTTGGGTTGGTATCCTTGTGGGGTACAGATTCAAAACCCTTTGTGACTGGATAGGGTGACCAGCGACAGGCTTTGTCCAGCTTTGGATTGCTACCAAAGGTCTTAGAGCTCTTACTGCTGTTGTGGTCAGGTTCTGCTGTTTGACCCTCCCCATTCTGAAGCCCATCACCCTGCTGACCTCCCTGGTCACTTCCTGTATTTTGAAACTGGTTAAGAGCCTGAGCAAAAAAACTGGGTGGGGGTGGATACATAGGAGGAGGCCCGAAAAGGCTCAGGGGCCGCCCCCTTTGTGGGTTCTGGGAAATATTGTTTCGACCATAGACCCCGTTACTACTGCCACCGTTGCTGAGCCAAGGCAGTCGACTTCGTTGATTGCTAGAAAATGCCCCCTGATCGCACTGCTTGTTACCCAAACCCTCCTGGCTATACAAGCTTCCACCAGCAAACTCTCCAGATGCCCATTTCTGATAGTTGGGAGGCTCCTGAGCATGCCAGGTGGCGCTCTTTCCCTGTTTACTGTGGTGCCAGGGTCGTGCCTCCCCTGATCTGGCATTATATCGGTTGCTCCTGTACCAAGAACTGTGTTGACTGGATCCACTGAACCCCTGTGATGGCTGCTGCCAGGAACACTGCAGCCGGTAACACTCTTTGGCTTCCTTTAACTTCTGCTGAAACTCCTCTTTTCTCCTTCGATCCTCTTCTTCTTTTGCCAGCTTTGCAGCAGCAGCCTCTTTCTCTTTTCTGCAAAAAATAAATATATATATATATATATATATATATATATATATATATATCTTACATGTATTACATTAACTTCCATTCATAATGTCAGGCACGTAGCCGGTATTCAGAGTCAAACAATAAGTGCACATGGTAACTTTAAGAAAAGCTCATTGGTCAGTAGTGAGGATAGCAAATGAGAAAAATGTGACAGGCTGACACCTGAATTCCAGCTTTTGCCTTCAACAGTCAAAGGTTTCCAGTAAGACAGTGAGGTCAAGATTGTGTGTTAAGCCAAACATGCACACAAAAGGCGTTTTGAAGAGGTGGTCTTGCAGGACAATTAATTTGAAGTTTGTGTTTTTACAATCCTAAAACCACAATTATATATCAAAGGAAAGTAATTTATTCCAGAATTCAGAGATTCACAGGGTTGGAGTGAAGGTTTTTGGTTGGGTTTTACCATTTCTAGAGGGCAGTAAACTTAAGTCAGCATGTGTCTGAACTTTGTACGTGCGGTCATTCTTTTTTTTAGGCTGCAGTCCTGACATACGACTCCAGCCGCAGCTCAACTTGAAACAGCAGCTAAAACAGGCCTGTGCGCACCACTGAGCAAAATGTGACTATACATGGCGTATGTACACACAAACGAGGGCTAAGGGGGTTACAATTACATTTGTGGTTAAATCATAAAAACATTATAAGCAGACTAGTGTTGAACAGTTAAATCAAAGAAGTATTGTAATGGAAATATTGCCCACTGAAATTGAGTTTTATAAACTGCCATATTTATAGGCCCCGGTCCAGTGATCAAATGCCATGTTGACATATATAAATATGCATTTGGTTTTAAATATTTTTAAAAAACTGAATATTTCTCATATTCGAAACACAATTTAATAAACTATTATAAGCACTGAAAAGAAAATAATTTTTGAGCCGTTTATCAATAAATAAGCATTAGACATTTTCTTTGTAATTTACAAAAAATGACTTTTTGTAAATACTACAACTTTTTTTGTTGTTGTTTTAAAGCAACACTACTAACTATTATTCCCCGAGCAGCTCAAAAGCTAATAACATCAAAAACATGCGTTCAGCAGCATGACTGTCTTACCTGATCTGTTCTTTTCTCTTCTCAATCAGGTCCACCAAAGCCTGATCGAAGTAGTTCTCGTCATGGTCGTTCCCAGCATGCTTTTGTTCTGCAGCCTCCACATTCTGCTTGTGCGTGGGACTGGAAATGTGGCTGGCATAGTCAGTTAGGCTCACCACCGTTACCTTGCACACTCTGCAATCATGTCCGCAGTCCCTGGGGAGGGAAGGCGAGAGCGGGCGTTCAATCGTTCCTTCAGGCATTGTTGTGATCTAGTCTGGTTTGGTTTTCTTGCCTGCAGAGCCGGCAACAATGTACTCTGGCTCTACTTTCTGTTACTTCAAAGTCAAAATAAAATCAGGAAAGGAGAATACTCAACAATCCTTAGAAAATAACTTGTCCGAATTCTCTAGCCGTCATAGATCAGGAGGTAGCTAACTTATAATTTTCCTCTTGTTAAAAAAAAGTTAAAATCTTTATCGTCCTGATCTTGTTTTTCCTTTCTTGTGCAGGCCTTAGGTGGCAGGGTGAGGGCAGGAGGAGCAGCCAGGCTGGACCCAGGCAGCATGCTAATCTAGCTGTTTATGTCCAGCCATGCAGCACAGCACTGGGATGCGAGGAGGGGAGAGAGGCACGGCGCCCTCAGCCTAGTGCACTTTCATGATGGTGTCCGCTGCACTCTGAGACTCTACAGAAGGCAATGTCTGTATTTGACCTCACACTTCTCTCTGAGAGCCAGGACCCAGCCCCCCTACAGGCCATCATGTGTTATTAGAGCAGGCCTGTGCATCCTGCTGACCAATCCCAAGCAAAGCCCATGTAACTGGAGCTTTGTGCAGCTGCTCATAGCCTCCACTTCAAAACCTCTCCCAAGTATGTCATCCCCTGATTCTGATAGGGGCAGTGACTTTGTTGGCTCCTTCTCAATTTCTTTTTCAAATCTGTGTCATGGCATGCTGCCATTTTCTGACCTCTCGTGGAGGTCTTTATTAATGAGATAGGGTTACTTTTTCTTTTTGATACATTATTTCTCAGATGCAGTTGTGGGGTAAATATAACCTGAATTAGTAATGATGAATTCCTTTGCTGGAATTGCAATTCATAAGTCAGCACGGACCTCACATAGACGTGTATTGAGCTGTATCTAACATCAAGCGTCAGCCATCCCATGTCAATGTTTTGCTTTGTTTTGTTTTTTTACAAATTTAACTGACCATCAAATAAAAAAAAGCCATATTTGCATATCAATGTTTATATGAAATCCCAGTAACTTAGCAACAACTCAGGCCCTTAATCAGTATTTGCTCCACTCCAGATTCTTCCATCTCAGCGACAGGCCACATACTTTTAGTAATCTACATGGGAGTCACAAGATAACCAGTTGCCTTCCATCTGTCATGCCTGTTGTTCCGGAGAGATTGTGTCTAAATATATGTGCTACGGTTGAGACAGCTGCCCATATATCCACTTGCCCGATAACTGTGATGAACACGTGCCCGTGTGCACACGTGCCTCATGACCCAAATATATTTGGATAAAACTCTTAAAACAAAGTCAAAGCTTTTATATTAACATTACTAGTTCATTTAAAAATTGTGTATTGAATAAGATGCAATTCCATTCAAACTCCAAATAGTCCAAATTATAATACTAAATATTTTATATATTTTTATATAGTTTCTATCTTACTAATTTCTACAAAAATCTATGTGAAATTTAAAGTCATGCTAATATTAATTACATGATATATGTGCATGCTGTTTATTTTTGGAGAAATGCAAATAACAATCACTAACTCACCGGCCTTTGAGCTTCTCCAGCTCACGGTGGTGCAGCATACTTCTCATGTGCTCATCCATCTCCTGCAGATACACATTGAAAATAAAGCTCTTCTTTTAGGCATCCATAAACAAGTTTCCTTGTTTAGTTAGGTGGTAGATAACACTTTACTGATCCACGAAAGGGGGAATTTACACATCCCAGCAGTGCAGAACACAGGTGATTGAGACAGATACGTCGCTTTACAAAGAAAAACATGTATCTCCAAATTTGGTGATTTTAAATTTTTCTGATACACCGAACGATAAAAATGTTGCTTAAAATTAGCTGAAAAACCGAACTGTCACAAAGATGAAAACAGAGCTGTTCTTTTCAGCTCATGAAAAGTTGACATTTGGGAGATGAATGATTTTCTATAGACAGCAATTTACGAATGACATGGTATAACATGGGTATAATAAACTTACATTAAAGTACATAAACACAAAATCTATTCTATATATTGCTGCATTGATAATTTGTCAAACCCTTAATATTTATTTTGTCAAACCCCTTGTGTAACTCCAGTGTCAGTGTAGGCTGAGCTCCTGAATGTATCAAATTAAATCCTACAGTATTTACACATTTATAGTGTAAATCATGTTTGAGGGTGAATTACCTGCTTGGAGACGTGGACGGTTTCACAGAGGATGCACTTTCTGTCTCTCGCCATCTTGAACACAAGTGGAAATCAGCCCATTACTGTCAAGAGAGATAATTTGATAAAGTAAAAGAACTCACCAATCACAGCTTACAAAGGACAAAACAATAAAGTTCTGTAAAACCATCCTGAATTATAAATATATGTGGTGTGGTGACTGTGGTTTAACCTTAGTTGGATGTTGTACTTGTACTTGGTATTGATACTTAGTATAGCTCTCAGGAACAACTCAGACTCATCAAAGCAACACAGCAGAGGGAGCTCAAGGCTAATACTCTCTAAACAACCACACCTAGCTATTCAACAACATGCCTCGGTACCACAGCCCAAATGCCAGCACAGCGCACAGAGTTCAACCTGGACACTGGTCTAATTCCAGTCTGCTGATTGAGCAACTCTGTGGCCAGGATGTAGAAGAGCCATGGCAGCATCAGGGCTATGTCTGGACTTGTTTAATGTTCACAAACAGGGTGGGAATCTAACGCCAGCCACGAGTCAAAGGCTGGTGAAGTTACGCTTGTGGCTCTTAGCTTTTTCTACACTAACATCATCTTCTCAAGATGCAACTGACCCTGTTCTATTATTAGGCTGGTTTATACATTCTGGCAATAAATAAAAGGTTTGAAAGCACTCTGTCTTCTTCGTAATAGCTTTCGTGCCGTCTAAAACAAAACCATAACAAAAAAAAAAAAGAAAAGAAGTTTTGGGAACGTCAAAATGTTTGGTTCAAGTGAAGGATGAAGTAAAATCAGTTCATGAAGAGGAAAGATATCTGCACACTGAAAGTAGCTCCAGTAATTGATTTATTTATCTCCGCAATGTTTTGGCCACATAAACCTTCTTCAAGCAACAATCTAATTGGCACTTGGAGAACATAATGTTATTAAAGTGTACTTTTTCTAACTCAAATCTGGCACTCTAACCTTCCTACAGCCAACATCCTACAAGGCTCTGATGGGGATATTGATTGGCTAAGAACAAGAAAGGATATGCAACACTTGGCCTGGTAGAAAATGATCAAAATGCTATTATGATAAAGACTGACATTTTGGCAAGGTTGGCCTTCACTGGGTAAAAAAACACAAAAATCAGGATTCTTGTACATAACTGTGTATGAAGATAAAGCCTGGGTTTTATGTCTATTTTACCTGGTGAAAGCTAACCTAGCCAAAATATTATGCAAAATATATTTTCTTCACATGGTTTTCTTCTTATAATTTAAGGCAGTGCCTTGCTGAGTGACTAATCAGTCAAACAGCAAAGTTGAATAGAGAATAAGTCTAATAATGACCATGGGTAAAGGTCTGGAGATCACATTGTCCTCATTAGTTAGGCCTATATTCTGTTTGACATTATGAAATGCCACACAATACCTCCATCACCATTTCTTTTCACTCTCAAAGCACCAGAGGGCAACTATTTATAATAATAATATGATCCATAGGTCAGATTCCCTCTCAGCCACTGAATCTCTAGGGGGCAGTAGGCAAGACAGTGCAATATATCAAATCAATCTCTAAACACTGATGTTAACTACTGATGGAACTATGCCAAAAATGTTTGAAAACAGACAGGAGACAGATGAAGATGTTTGATGTAGGATTAATTCAGAAAATGTTTAATCACCACAAAGCTTTCCTCTGCACGCCTCGTGCATAAACTGAGAAGGACAGTTGTCTTTGAAGTTAAGATCAACACAAAATGTAACTTACGGTTCTAAGCTAATTAGCATTGAATTGTGCTGAATCAGAAAGTGACAATAAAAGCACTTCTGCCCAAAGTACTTTAACAACAGTGGCTTGTTAAGTTAGCTTGCTAACGCTTGGCTATCTGGTTGCATAACATGTAAACATCTGGAGTTTCGAAAACAATTATGTTATTGACATTATAAAGCAAGCAAAGTTAGCCAGCTGCTACAACAACTCTTACTTTACATCTGTATTAGTCAAAGACTACCTTATGACTAACTGGGTCAGCTAGCAAAGGGTTGTATCCTTGTTTGTTGTTAGCCTAGCTGTAGCTAGCTGCTCAATTCTACAGAGTGCAGATATTCGTGTCTCCATAATAATTGGGTCGAAAAAGCAAACAAGAAGATCAGCAGACCTAGGAACAATGATTTGAAACAGAATTAACGTCATTTGAACTGTTAAGTAAGAGCTATAACCTAGTTAGCTAATAGGTTAGCAAGCTAGCAGCAAAATGCTAGCTAGCCAGCGACACCAACGTTAACTAACGTTACACCACTAATGTAGTTCACTGATTTACTAATTATAAACGCGTGAGGGAGCACAGCTAAGATATAATGTTTTTATACATTACAAACACTGAGAAATGACTGTTGGCTACCTTTATAACATCCAAATGTGTGTGGGACTACTGCATTTTCTCATCCACCGCTGAAGCTAACAATAACATCCTCCTTGCCCCCCAGGATGCGTTCAAGAACATCGCTGTTCAGGAAAACCGCACACCAGGTTCAGTGTTAGCTAAAATGTTTAATTTAATTGTGCAGTTTTTATAATTGTTATACAGGTAACGCGGGACAGTAGATAATTTTACTTTTGGAGCAGTTTTATTAAGATAATCCTCACTTATGTGCCCTTGAAGACAAAAGTCCACATTTAACGTTACTGCGCTCACAACTGATGTGCGTACTTTCCTGGCTGCATGTTAGTTGTTTATTGTTCCATTAAATGGCTAAAAATGACATGAAACTCACTCCTATAGTTAACAACGTTAAGTCCACTTTATTTATCTATCTATACCTTGTCAAATTGGGCAGCTTCAAGCAGGATGTGAGTAAATCAAATTTTCAGATCTTGGGTTGTTCTTCAACACAAAGTAACATTCAGGCATAAAAATAAAATATATTTTTATTTTCAAAAATTTCTAAAAACATAACGTGTGAGATACATATTGAACAACAACACAATTAAGACATTAATTCAAGTAAATTTGGACAACAATGAACACAGTGATCATTTGTTTTTACATTATGTTAAAAATCAAATAATAACAACAGTAGTAAGACAAAGTTCGGCCAGGACAGATTTAGCTTAAATCTACAAAAAAAAAAAAATACAGCAGATCATGCTGTAGTAGTAGTCCATGGCAATCCCTTTAGTTCAGTATAATTATAATGCTTTTTGACATGAATGTGATATTTTCTGAAATTGTTTTTTTATTTCCCTTTAGAATAAGGTTATACAAATGAGAAACAATCTATTTTGACCAAAGTTCACATTTTCTCAGTTTTACACCTGAAACAGCCATACATCTAAACATCCTTTGAAAAGCTCTCAAACCATAAGAAACATTTTAAGTGTCTCATCTTTAAGCAACATTTTCTTTTACGTGCATACAAAAACAGAATTTCCAGGAATGTTTAAAACAATATTTATGAAATACCTCTTATTTTGAAATGCAACAACAAATAAAAATCCACAAACATTTTGCCAAACTGACCATTTTTAGGAAATAATTAATTGAGCAGTAATATTTGGTTAGAACATATCACTTTCTGTTATGTTATGGAACAGCATTCTTTAGTGTTGATAATCCTTATCAATGATGACAAAATGGTCCAAGTAGAGACCTCAAAAATAAAACTTAGATCAATCACATGGATGATTTGGATGTTGTCAGATTGTGTCATCAGTGCCTTCCTGCAAAGCGTTTCAGTTTACTCGGTTCAGTTCCCGTACTTTATTCCTCAGATGCCTCTTACGCATCCTGATTATCCACTGAATGGTGAGTTTGGCAAAATTTGCAGCCTTGAAGAGAGCCATGAAGACGCCACAGAGGATGGCTACAGAGCTCCAGGGATTTGCAGTCACTATCTGTTTGGAAGTAAGAAAGGTTGTGTTACAGACTGATACGCTGATATGGACAGATCAATGCTAATGAGGATAAAATGTCTGGGGGAACTTACCAGTCTGATTTCTTGCATGAACGGATCCCGCCATTCAAAGACAGCAAAGAACAGCTGATTGGTTTTCTCTGATTCAGGCCTTTTGTCGTTGAATTTCACCACAGCGGACTAGAAGATCCAACATAAATGATGAGATGAATGCTTTTAAAAACAATTTTCATCATGTATTTAAGTGTCACATTCTGCCTCTCTGTCCCTCCCTCCAGCCACATTTCCACTTCCCCGCACTCCTTCATTGCCATTCTCTACCTGTCCACCAGATGCCCTCAGACTGTTCCACCCGTCCCACTCACCTGACTCCCACATCCAGCTGCTCACCTGTTTCCACTTTTCCTCATCAGCCCTGCAGTATTTATACTAGCCCTTCTCCACTTGCTCCTTGCCAGATTGTCAGTGTTTCTTATGCCTTTGCTTTCCAGCCATGGGAACCTGAACCTGCTTTCTAGTTACCTGTTCCTGTATTTTGACCCTGCAACCTGAGCCCTTTATCCTTGAACCTGTATCTGCCTGCCTGCAAGCTTATGCCTGTTCATGTGGTTATTAAATCGCTGAACCCTTCCTTTCTGCCTGGACTGTCTGCTTTTTGGTCCTTCCCCCTGTGACTGTAAGTATGTGTACACTGGTTGGATATAAATACCTCTTGCCGAAACTCGACAGCTTCGTTGCTTTTCCCAGACGTCCTCACTGAAGACATCTTGACCCAGGTTCTGAATCCTCCAGAGAAAGTCCACATGGAGTAATTCCTCTCACAATCCCTCATAAACTCAGATTTATTTGCACTAGTCACAAAATACAAAAGCAAACACACATGCTACTATCAGACTGGGTCAAATAGTTTTTTAAAATCACTTTGTTTCATAAAAAGTGTGACATAGCAGAATGGCATTTCAGATAAGTTGTCAGTCCTAACAGTTTACTTAATCAACGTTTAAATTACATACTTTCCTTTGGAAACTTTCAAGCAGTCTGTGTATTATCTGTGTTGTGAGCCTCTTCCTCTCCAGGGTTTAAGCAAAACAACACACACCAGAAACGGTATCTGCAAATCATGTATGACCTACTTCAGCTATCACACCAGTCAGACATCACAGGATCAATACTTGTTTGCAGTTACCTGTCAGTCAAGTCACTAAACTTAGCAAAAAGCATGTAAGTGATGGCGCTGAAGTCCTCTTCTGTTTCATTATGACTGAACTGTAGGAAGACCAACTCTTTGTTTCTGACATCAGATGGGCCACGGACCACCAGAGCTCTTTTCTGTGATAACAAAGTTGAGAATTAGTATAATCTTTCTTTAAAACAAAAAGTGGATCACTTTCACAAGAATGCAAGATCTATCTTGATGGACAACTAGTCGTTCAAAGAAGTTCAGGACGACCATTAAATTCTACATACATGATTTTTTTTGTATTGCTGTAATTCTGTGAAATCACCAGCTGAATGTTTTTATAACTGACCTCTGTTTGATTATTAAATGGCCCAAAGTAAGTCACTTCTTTAATCAAACAGTCTCCTTCTTGAGGCTTGCCTGGGTCCACTAAAGGAGGGATGTAGTCATGGTAGTGATGTTTGCAGCTCAACAGCTGAGCTTTGCCGGGGTACAAAGCGATACCTGCGCAAAGAAGGGGGAAAAAAACAACACAATTAATAATAAGACATTATGTACTGATACTTAAATACAGCAGAAAGCTCTTGGCTGTCCAACCGCTTTAGATTGATATGATTTATGATGTTCAAACTGCCCCCAAACTTTCACTGTATATCGTAGCACGGTTTAACTTCATAACACTGTACACTTGAGTCCTGCTTTCAAAAAATGTTGCAGGAACAACTACAATATAAAATGCACTGTGCACAAATATATTGTGTTTTTCTAACCTCAAACATTCCCAAGTGTGTTTTATTAAGTCTGGAGGAACGTAGAGACGCACCACTCTCTGTAATGATACCCGGTTTATTAAAGCATTCAGATGATGTAACACACCCTCTGGTGGTCATATTGGAAGTACTGTTTTCCACTTATACAATTTAATCTTCACAGTATTCAATAAACTGACATGTTTTATAGTGATGTTATGGTTTTATTACTTAAAATTCTGATAAATTTTACATCTAGAAATTGTTAGCTTGTTAGCTAGCTAACTAACCATGGTATCTAGACAGCTAGCTTTCACTTTCAATTTGTTGTAGGCACATTTGATTTGTACAGTAGGCAGCATAACCTAATTTTTAGCTCAAAGATATATGCTAACATTAGCCTCACACTGTTTAATTACAGTGGTTTAGCTATTAAAAAAGCAGTTTGTTCATATTAACTAAGTTGACTTTTGCCAAGTTTAGAGTAAAAAAGCTTTAAAGACAGGACAGCTATAATATATTTTTCTATTCTGTCTGTGTATATTACTTAGCAGCAGCTGTGGAAAGTATAAGTACATTTACTCAAGTACTGTACTTACAGTAAGTACAGTTTTGATGTATTTCTTGAGTATTTCCATTTTCTGCTAGTTCATACATGTAATCCACAACATTTCAGAGACAAATACTGTAGTTTGTAATCCACTACATTTATTTGACAGCTATAGTTACTACTTACTTTGTGTAATAAGATTTTAAATACAAAACATATATCAGTTAACAAAATATGATTAAATAATCTTGATTAAACAACCCAGGCTGGCTCCACTTGTAAAATGCTGCTTACATGTTAAGTATCAAAAGTAAAAGTTCTGATGCATTAAGTTAATTTCCATGTATAATATTTCTGCACCTTGTAATGGAGCATTTTTACAGTGTGTCATTAATACTTTTCTTTAAACAAAAGATCTGAATATTTCTCCACCACATTGGCTGTTACCTCCCAAAGTATGGTCCCAAAGTATCCTCCAAATTCCCTGCCCTATGTTTTACTTATACAAACCTGGGGGTGAAAACGAGTCAACTTCTTTGTAGGTGACAGACATAATAGGGTGGTTGAGTTTCTCCAAAAAGTCAGAGATGGTCTGGTAGGCCAGGAACACTGCCACCGCAGTCAGCAGCAGGTAGATGAAGATGAGCACGACTGTGAAGAAATTCTTCAGGCAGGCTTTACTGAATCTCACCGACGGACTGCTTTCCCTGATGTCCTCCTCTGTGATGAAAGAAGAGGGGAAATGTGCAGGAGGGAGGTCAGTCTCACTCTCAAGGCTCAAGAGATTACTTTTATGGCTGTATTAGGAGTCAAATTACTTAATTAAAATGTAATAACTATATATAGGCAGTAGTGCTAAATCATGTTCAGCTTCTACGACAGCATTTGGACCTTCATGGGACACTAAAATCCAGTAAAATTCTCCTGAGGTTAGCAGCTCATTAAAGCAGAGTGACCAATTAAAAATGTATGAACTTGTGAGGCCGTGAGATGTTTTAGATGAGTGTCCACCATATTGGCACAGAGGAACTTCACTGGTTATCACCTTGTGAGATGCTGCCGTTCGGCTCCTCGTGCTCCAGGTCTTTAGTGGCATCGTCAAAAAAGCCTGGAGACTGTGTGTCGCCTTCATCGTCGTCGTCGTCATTGAACTGTGAGGTTAAGAAAAGGACATTCGGAGTGCAGTAACAAGTGTCGCAACAAAGAAAGATTATGCTTAGTCCATTATGGATATGCAATAGTGGAGAAAGAACACAAAACCGTTTAAAGTGGCAATAACACAATAAAAAAAAAAACATTGCCCTGCATTTAACATTATACTCGTGTGTAAAATTAGAAGCAGTAAAAAGTGTTTTAGTAAGGGTAAAGTTCTTGAAACAACCTGTAACCATGTTGTCGAAGGTTTAACTACTCTATATGCTGTTGGTTTGTCCCTCATACGTTGTCCCTTAACCCTATTCTGGAAAGGAACTATGAGGTAAGTGTAGTTGAGTAATTTAGGGAAGTAAAAGTATAAAATCTCTTTTTTTAAAATGGGAATCTTCAAGTGCCAGTAGTTAAAACGCTTCTCTCAGATAAAAATGTATTTAACAGTATTCAGAACCGAATTATTCATATTTATTATGACGGTGAACAGAAGTCAGTGATCAAATTAATCCATTATATCTTGCTGTGATGAAGTTTAAAATATTATAAAATTATTAATTACATTACATAAAGCTATCGGACCAGATCACGAAGATGGAGATCTGTCTCCAGAGTCTGTTCTGCAGACACAAAGATCTCGGCACCCTGGGCTTTGTTTACATTCAGATTATGTTATAATATATAATTGTTTTAAATAGTAAAGGTCTCTCCTTTATGTCTCTTAGTTCCTATGATATGTGCTCTTTGGTACAAAAAGATAATGTATCTCAAGAGACTTCCTGGTTAAATAAAAGTTAAAATAAATACAGTAGATTTCGCTTGTTTACTGACATTTTGACAAGTCACAGGTATCAAGAAGAATTAATAAATACTGATTACAACAATAAAAACAACCAATATTACTTGATCAATATCAATGTATTGACTGTTAATGTTACTAGTTTGTTCAGACTATCATTTGATCTGAGTGATTAATTCTTCAAGCGTTTCAAAAATATCACTTTATTTTTCATATAATTAGTTTACATTACATTTTATATTACTTTAATCACACGGTGAACTTTGCTTCACTATATTACAAACAAACATTACTACATTTCAGCGGTGGAATGTAACTAAGTACATTTACTCAAATACTGTACTTAAGTACAAATTTGAGGTACTTATTTGTCTTTTCTTTTCATGCCACCACCTTCTACTTCAACTCCACGACATCTCAGGGGGAAATATTGTACTTTTTACTTCTACAATTATTTGGCAGCTGTAGTTACGCGTTACTGTACAATTTGAGATTATTGCACACAAAACATATAAAGATCTTCTAAAATATGATGTTTTGTTATAACTTACTAACTACCCAACAGTATATACAAGTGAAACGATTAGTTGATTAATCGATTAGGGGATTGACAGAAAATTAATTGACAACTATTTTGATAATGGTTTAAGTCATTTCATGGTTCATTTCATGTGAGGATTTGCTGCTTTTACGTTTATTTATTTTAATTATTTCGAACTGTGTACTTTTGGTTGGACAAAACAAGCATTGTGAAGGTGCTCGGGGTAATTCTGACTCACTATTTTCAGAATTTTTACAATCCAAACAATCAATCGATTAATGGAGAAAATAATCAGCAGATGAATCCATAATGAAAATAATCATTAGTTGCAGTCCGATACAAAAATAGTTAGCTCCACGTCAACCAACTACAACAGAAAAACCTGCTTTTACATTAATGTTTGAGTAATAATAATGTAATGATATAATATATATAATAGTATAACAGTCACATGGGACATTTTCTTTTACCTTTTTTCTGATTAAACTTAAGTAACATTTTCAATGCAGGACTTTTACTTACAGTGAGGTATTAGTACTAATACTTCCTCCACCACTGCTACATTTGTATTGTATTACAATCAAATATTACAAACAAGTAGATGTACTACAACAAAATTCATCATTTGTACTATACAGTACTAACAGTAGTAAAAAAAAAAAAGGCTTATAGGGTATCAGTTATAGTGTTTTTAACATTTATTGCATTACTTATTTTTATCATGGCAATAGTCCTCCAAAATGACAATACTCCTACAGTGACTTCCAGTGTTGTTGGAATAACCCAGCGACATTTTTTAAAGATTATTTTAGAGCAGACTTCATGTTTGGCTTTAAAATAACAAGGTGAAACTTAATTACCAGGCAGACTCAAAAGAAAGCGTGAAGTCAGCTTATTTCATGTCGCTGCCTGCAACAGCAGCCATCAGCTGTAGCTGTTACCGTCACGTGATGTCAAGTGAGCTGGGCAGATTGTGGACCCTTCGTGTCGCGAGGAAGTTAACGAAAAGTTTGAGACAAACATCAAAGGCGACATGTACACACAAAAGAGACACAAAGGAGGCTGTAGCGTTGTCTTACCTCTTGGTATGACCGGGAGTTTTCTTTAGCGAGCATTCCTCTTGCACTTTTCAAAACTATCTCTGCTCTTCAAGGGGAACTGTTGGGCTATTTGTGCGAAGTCTGAAAACTAGTTTTAATAAATAAAAGATGCATTTTTAAGAAATGTAATCCCCCCCGCCCCCATGGCCCGTGCTTAGGTCCCTGTTTTTCGCTCTGCAACGTAAGACACACCGCACAAGCCCATGGAGATCTTGGCGACGACGATAAAGGCCACTCCAATGATAATGAGGCACCTACAGCTCGCGCTCCGATAGTAAGCCTCGTGTCCTTGACGTTTCCTTGTTTCCTTCCTCCTTCCCTCAGGTTGAACCCTACTGCTGCCTTCAGGTGCGGCTCGTAAAAGTCTACGCTCCAAGCTCAAAGGTGACAAACAGAGCTAAAAAAAGTGAATTGGCCGCAAATACCCAGTGGTGGGGGAAGTATTCAGATCCTTTACGGAAGTGAAAGTACTAATACCACACTGTAAAAAATACTCTGTTACAAGTAAAAGTCCTGCATTGAAAATGTTACCAGTGTAAAAGTATGTTTAAAAAAAGAAGTATGAAAAGTAAAAGAAAATGTTCCCTGTGACTGTTAAACTATTATATATTAAATCATTAGATTATTATTATTATTACTCGTGCATTAATGTAAAAGCAGGATTTTACTGCTGTAGTTGGTGGAGGTGGAGCTATTTTTTTTTAAACTATTTTGTATCAGACTGCAACTAATGATTATTTTCATTATGGATTAATCTGCTGATCATTTTCTCCATTAATCGATTGATTGTTTGGTTTGTAAAAATTCTGAAAATATGCTGTCAGAATTACAGAGAGCCCAAAGTGACACCTTCACAATGCTTGTTTTGTCCAACCAACAGTCTGAACCCCAAAATTGTTTAAAAAATATATTACAATTATTAATATAATTTAAATTAAAGCAAATCCTCACATTTGTGACGCTGGAACCATGAAATGCTTTTGAAAAATTATTAAAAGATTTTTTTAAATAGTTGCCATCCATTTTGTGTCAATCTATTAATCGACTAATAGAATTCAGATCTTCTTGTACTGTTGGGTACAAGTACCTCAAATTTGTACAGTAGGCTACTTGATTAAATTTACTAAGTTGCAAATACCCCATCACATTTCAGTAACCATGAACACACATTATATTAACACACATTTTTGCAAATATCTAGGTTTTTATTTTCACACATTGCACATAATCTTTTTTTCTTTAGACTTTTTTTTTAACATATATTAAATGTAAATTTTATATTTATGACTCTTGACGTTTACAGTGGCCTACTTATTTTCTTTTCTCTTAGCCTACTTTGTTTATTTTGAGTGTTATGCACCACAACACCAAGGCAAATTCCTTGTAGGTGAAAACCTACTTGGCAATAAACCTGATTCTGTAAATTTCCTTTAAGGAGCTTTAGGATTTAAACCAACCTGTTGAGTGATGGGGGCTGACTAAAAGTCAGCTGTAATGATCATTTTTGCAGTTTAATTTTTGTAGTTTAGTTTTTACATTCACCTAAAAGCCCATTTCCCTCTTTCATATTGCAGCTAAGGTGAAATGTCGGCTACTTTAAACAAATTAAAATTAAGGGGGGGGAATTTAATTTGATCCATGAAGACTAAAGTTTTTGTGCTTGTCAGTCTGCTCTTAAAGAATAACTTAATTTACGGTTCATTTACTTAATATGCCTGCCCTCTCTTACAAATGATGTGAAATTCAAGTCAATAAATACACAGATTTAAGGGATTTAATGAAATGTTTTTCATTATAACTACTTTCTGTGAAATTGAATGGAAAATTTTAGAAATAGAAATTACCAAAAATGAAATTATGGTTTTGTGTGCTGAAGTTAAAGTGCAAAAACCACAATTAGCCGTTTGACTGTTTATTTGCGGTTGTAACGTTAACTTCCTGCCGTTTCCGCTGGTTGCCTAGCAACTGCTCCCGGTCAAAATGGCGAATTGTCAAAGAAGATATATAACATGTAAAATAGTGAGCTTTAAATATGCTGGTAGATGGATTTTGTTACGGACAGAGCCAGGCTAGCTCCAGTCCAGCTAACGCTAACTACATATTTTAAACTAACCTAGCTATTGTAACGTTATTAATCTTCTCATCTAGCTAACGTTAATTATCTGCAAGAAAGCGAACAAGCATATATGAAAGAAAGTTTATTCTTGACCTAGAAAACAGTAAGTTAGTTTGACAAAAGAATCCCAACTCAAGTGCAGTCACTTGCTAGCTTTTTCCGAAGCAGGTCTTCACAGTTTTCACGGTAAGATAATTAACTTTCATGCACCTTTTTGTTAAGTTTTCAGTTTTTCCCCTTAAGAGTGATTGTTATTGTAACTGACCAATAATTGCTGCTGTGCACATCCGGCATAAGGCCCTGTTGCAGCCCGACGTATGCTATGTTTCAGACAGTCGCCCGACCGTTATCCCTCAAATTTCCGACGGCATTAAACGCAGCATCAACTCCATAGGGCAGCGACAGAGAAGTAAGAGAGTTTCCGCATCAAACTCGTCCAAACAACGATCCTACCATGGCAACAGCACGAATTTGTGTCCTGTTTGTTGTCCTTTCTACGACTTTAGCGGAAGACGTTAAATTAAAATATAAACCAGCCACCAAACCTGTCCGATTATTCACCGAGGAGGAGCTGAAGAGATACGACGGCAGCGAGGTAAACTTGATATGTAAGCCATAATCCCAGGTGTGTTTTTGTGTGTGCCTACGTGCGTATGTATCCATGCAAGTATATATGATAACGGTTTATCTTTTTTTTATCTTTTCTCCGTTGTTTTTTGCCTCCCTGTTTTAGGAGGCACAGCCTATTTACATGGCAGTAAAGGGGGTGGTGTTTGATGTCACCAAGGGAAAAGGTAAATAATACCCACCACTCAACCCCTGGAAATTAGGCTATAATGATTTACAAGATAAAAAACGATTGTCTGGGAACTTTGTTGTGCTTTATTCATTCAAACAAAACTGTGAAATGAACATGAATGAAAATAAAATTGATGCTCACTAGAAAGCTTTCCAGTCCCATTAGTGCTCCAGTCCCAAATCTAAAAACCCAGAGAGTTATCCACCTAGAACCAACTGACTCTGATGTTGCGTTCATTGCACTGTTTTGAATTGATGTTTTATTTTACACATTGCAGAGTTTTATGGAAAAGATGCACCATACAATGCCATGGTTGGTAAGGACTCCACTCGGGCTGTGGCTAAGATGTCCCTGGACCCAGCAGACCTGACATCAGATACTGTACGTTTAGTGTGAACACCCACAAGCTATTTTTTATTTATTTATTTTTTTGTCCTCACACCATTTCAACCAGCTATTGTCAGTGTTTAATGTATTTGTTGTGGTTAACTCCCATGGGTGGGGATCACCGACATCTGACACCTGAGTGTCAGCTACATAATTATACCGAAACTTTAAAGTTTCGTATGAATGCACCATGCTTGCAGGCTTTTCAAACATTCTGCGCTTACATCAGTATTTTTACACACTGTAGACTTTTGAAAGAAAGAAATAATAAACACAAAAACAAAATAATGTATTTGGAGAGCCTAAACAAAATTCTGCATATGGGAAACACTGGGTCTGGACAGGTAAAAGCAAATTCCTGCAACACTTTAATCACTATAGACATTATATATTTCCTCTGTATTCCACTTCTTACCTATTCACATTTTTCACACCAAGATGCACCTGATTCAGGGGGTAAATGGAGTCTCCTTAATATTACAGGATCTCTGAGGGACTTTAAAGTTCCACTTCTGATATTTTAATAATGCTTGTGTGTGTTTGAAGACTGCTTTGTGTGACTATTCTTATTCTAAGTATGTTGTGTTGTAAATATGTGTTTTTGTTCTCAGGTCTCTCTTGCAAAAGAGATTTTGATCTCAACGAGACTCCTTGAATAAATGAAGCTTAACTATAATACACTCAATATTAAGAATAATCTGAGGAAAAAGTGCAGAATGTACTCCCTAAAATGGATCCTGAAATTAATCGGCAACTCAAATGTGGGGGGAAAAAACTTACCTGAAAGCAACCAGCCATTTTAAAGTCGTTTCTGGAAAAACAATGATTTATTGGTAAAAACTAATGTGTTTCAGCTCTTTAGCACTTGGATTTTTGCAAACAAATTAGTAATAACGTTGTTTTCACTACTGCAAGTGTTAGAAGACTTTCTTCTCTCCCAGACTTGGTAAAAACAAAACATTGACGCAAGTGCCTCTTCCTGTTCTTTTCTTCTTTGGCTTCCAGAGTGTGCTTTTCATTTTAAATATTAAAATAAAGTTAAATGTAATAGTCAAGTCAACTGTCTTTATATAGCCCAAAATTACAAAGGGCTTTACTGTACAACATATAACACCATCTTTTCTTCGATGCTCAATGCGGATAAGAACCTCGAAAGTTATTGTTTTCCATCTTTCCATCCACAGACGGGCCTCACTGAAGAGCAGCTGAAGTCTCTGGATAGTATATTTGAAGGCACGTACAAAAAAAAGTATCCCATTGTGGGTTACACAGCGTCACGCATCCTCACCGAGGATGGAAGTCCCAACAAAGACTTCAAACCAGAGGACCAGCCTCATTTTCAAATCAAAGATGAGTTTTAATCTCATTTTACCTTTTTTATAAAATGTAGTGGTGAAAAAGGTTTTTTTTTGTTAGCTTTATGAATACTTTCTCTTTACTTGACCAGAATCAAACCTAATTTACTTGAACTAAAGGTTTACATGATCCTTTATTATCTGTGAGAGCTTTAATGTGCACAGTCCCCAAGAAACCATTTCAATACTTATTGTACCTTTTTTTTTTTAAAATGCATTATGTCAAGATTAAAATAAGGCTGTTTAAATAAACATCAGGGAATACAGAGTAAATTGATCCAGATTTAATGATCCCATCCAGACATGTTTTAAGACACATAAAAAATACTGTTTCCGTTTCGAGTTCAATTACCTTGGTAAAAATTCTTAAAATTACATCTACATCATCTCTTAATAAATGCCAATTAATTTTCTGTCAATTGACTATTCCATTAATTGTTTCAGCTCTAGATTTTTGTATACAATGTTGTCATTAAATGCATTATCCATTAGAATATTTATGTAATTAAAAAACACTGAATGCGTACATGATCAGAATCAGTCCATTTGTTTTCTGCCTGATTTTGTTTTTGTACAATTACCATTAAAGTCTGTAAATCTCAAAACTTCTTAGAGTTTGTTTCTCTTGAGTTTTACCACAGGAACATTCTGCCATCAGGACGTTATCTTGATACGGTCTCTTTATGACAGCCCATGATTCACTCATGTCACCTTCAAACAGGCAACGTAAATAGTATGTCCGGGCCTATATAGCCTTGCATGTTCCGATCAAAGGTCACAGCAGTTCAGGCGCTGAGACAGGTGATTGTCTTTAGGTGAAGCTGTCTTGCCCTGCCAGGTGGTCACAGTGGATGCAAGTCTGTCAGTTTGTATGATAGTAACCAAGTTGAATCTCCTACGTCACTGTGAGTGATCTGCAGCCCAGTTCAAAGGACACAAGCCCTGCCCTTGAGTCTGCCTGCGAGAGTAGAGTGCGTTCTTTATCAGGTGGAGGTTCTGCTGGGAGTCGGTCACTGCAGCCTCGATCAGCCTGGGAAACACTTTCTTCTGCTGGAGCTCGCCCACCAACCAGAGCCAAGATGCCCAAAACGGTAAGACCCTCGTGATTTTCTTGACAAGATCATTGAATGTGTCACTAAAATGTCTCTTCCTGGTCCAAGTTTGAAAGGGGGATGGTGGGTTTATAGATTCACCTGTTATGGTTGTTGAAATATTTATGCCTAAATACTTGTGTAGAAAGACCATAAAACAAATTTAAGGGTCAATCATGTATATTTTGATAGTTTTAGTCACTTTTAGTCTTTTTTTCTATGTTGAAGCTTGTGCCATATTTCCAAGAGGCACCTATCCTTCTTGGTATTTACTCATTAACCAAATGTAGAGTTTGACCCATGTTGCACACATTCCTGGCAGAAAGAAATGCTACTAAAATGCTAATTCTTGGCTAGAGATGGGCCGTATGTTGTAGTGTGGTCGTGCATAACTGATAATAATCGTGGTAATTACCTTTGGTGACATTGGAGTGATTTGTAAATGTCAAGAGTGACTTTCACCAACAACTCATGACTGTATGGTTCAGTGGCTTTATTCTTCCACTTTGATTTTGTAAGTCAGTCAGCAATAATCGATCTTCCATCCAAAACAAAAGGAACCCTTGTGTTTTATTAGCTGTAAGTCCTAAATGCCCCCAGTTAGAGTTAGTTAAGTATTCAGCATCAGTCTGTTGGAAAACTGATAAGAAAAGCCTGCCTCTGCATTACGATTGCAACTCTGTGCTTATATTGACACTCCAAGGAGAAAGCCTCTCTTAAGAGGTCATGCTGACGTTAAACTAACTTGAAATCAAACAAAGTTATGAGTCATAGTAGCAGGTATTGCTTGTGTTGTTATGGAAAATGCTGAAAATGTGATTTATGAGTTGAATTCTGGCTTAAATTTGAACAGTTAAACAGGAAAGTAAGAGTTTTGTAGAGTCCAAAAAATACAATCCAAGTATAAAAAAAATAAAAACTCTAAAGTTCAATGCAGCAACATACTGATTGATTGTAATGGATTGCTGCTCGCATAATGCTGATTTTCACAGTCAATGATTTGAGAAGAGGTTGGCTAGCAGTGAGGAATGCAACAGTCGGAAGTTATCTTACACGTGATTATGGAAAGTGGAAACAGTTGAGAAACATGTCGGAGGTTTCATAAATGGATGTTCCAGTTTTAGTTGCCCAAGTTTCAGTGGGTTTATCTTTATGACACCTGGGGTGTGCTCTAGTGTAACTTCATAAAATGATTGTGTAACTGCTCCAAGCCCAACCTGGCCTGCAGGCCGGAGTCATGTAGTTGTCATATGTTTGTCATGCTTTTATGGAAAATATTGAGAATAACCCTTTTTTTTTCATCTGGGAAAGTCATTCTAGAAAAACTTGAAAGTTAGATTTATGCGGCAGTTTAATTGCCTTTTGTTATAAAAGATCTTACTAACAATGGTAAAGTCTGAAGGGAACTTGGCAAACAGAGGGTATTTTGATATTTGAATCTGTGTATGTGCAACCTTGTGGCACCTCGCAAGGGTAGTCCAAAGTCTATTGAGATAGTCAGCAATTATAGTTTATGAACAATCCACTTCACAGCTCCACATTAAAGGCATCCTTCACACAACTGGCTGTATTATTTGTGTTTTTTTACAATGAAAAAACTTGTGTTTCATGATGTAACCATCAAAAGCAAATGTGCCCAAATTAAAAAGCAATATTTCTACAAAATTAAAGATGTGATCTTACAGAAAACTGCACAAATATGAGAAATGCAGGACTGATGGATTCAGATTTATATCAGGGAACACATCTAAATGGAATGGAAAATAAGAGGGTTTATGTGTATCCAAACAGAAAATCTATGTCATCATGTGACTGAATGACCTTTTTGCTGCAGGTCAATGTTCGCGTCACCACCATGGACGCGGAGCTGGAGTTTTCCTTCCACCCCAACACCACAGGGAAGCAGCTCTTTGACCAGGTCTGTATGTTACAGTAGGAAAAGCACTAGAAGAGTTTACACAGATTTATAGGATCAGAGTTGTCTTAGCTAGGGCTTTGGGAACTTCAGTCTCAGTGGTTTCAGCTGATAAAGTTCTGTTCATGTCTAACCATACACTTTACTGGTATCTGACTGTTGTAAGTCAGTCAGTAAACCCTACCTGATGCTGTCAGTGGTGGAAGAAGTATTCAGATCTTTTACTTAAGTAAAAGTAGCAATACAAAATCCTGCATTCAAAATCTTATTTAAGTAAAAGTACAGAAGGTTTGTGAGAAAAACACACTTAAAGTATAGAAAGTATTTGTTATGCAGACAAATGGCCTCATGTAATTGTTATACTGTTATTATATTATTGGATTATTGCTACTGCTGCATTAATATGAAAGTAGCATTTTAATGTTGTAGATGGTCAAACTGGAACCGATTGTATCTACATTATGTAAATTTGTGTGGTTTAATCTATAACAGTGTGTCTTTTATAACCTGTTTACATGTTTTGAATGTAAAATCTTCATCAGCAAAGTAACTGGTAACTACAGCTGTCAAATAAATGTAGTGGAGTAAAAAAGTAAAATATTTCCTGAATTGTAGAGGAATAAGTATAAAGTAGCATAAAATGAAAACACTCAAATAAGTACCTCAAAATTGTACTTAAGTACAGTACGTGAGTAAATGTACTTAGTTACTTTCCACCACTAGTGGTATTATATCAAAGAGCAATTTTTAAAATCAGAGTAGTAGCATTCCCAGCTATTTCCAGACACTCCAAGTACTTGAATTATTTATTGATTATATCTACATTTATCCTGGTGGTAAAAATCATATTGTATCATACCATAGTTGAAACAAGTTAAATAAAATGCATTTTACCTGTAGAAAAGTGTACAGTACGTGCAACTAATTAGGGGTTCCATACCTGAAGGGG
Source organism: Siniperca chuatsi (assembly GCF_020085105.1). Classification (NCBI taxonomy): domain Eukaryota; kingdom Metazoa; phylum Chordata; class Actinopteri; order Centrarchiformes; family Sinipercidae; genus Siniperca; species Siniperca chuatsi. The sequence continues at coordinate 23,897,052 of NC_058056.1, forward strand.
CATAGCACAAATCAGACTATAAATCAGGCATTGTTTGTCCAGTCATCACAAAACTTCCAGGATATGTCCAGGATATAAGAACCTGAAAGTTTCCTTCAAATCGACTGCTAGGGGGCGCTACAAGGGCAAAAAATGTGCATAGAATAACACGAATCAGACTATGAATCAGAAATTGTTTGTTTTCTTCATTCTGTTTGTGAAAATGCAAAAAAAAAGGGAGATTTCACTGCTTTTGTCACGTCTAGGCCACATTTGATCAGGTCCAGATCAAAAGCTTTAAACGTCTAACGGTCTGTGTTGGCTTGAAACCTGGAACTGCCACTTGCGGATATATTTGCACATTTCTGTTAAGTGAAAACTGCAAAACTCTTCTTGCTTCATACGGTCAAAGTTGTTAAAAGTTGTTTTTAACTTACGCCGTCTGTCTCATGTAACCCTGTTAGAAAAACTCAAAAATGCACAAACAATGAAAAGTTTACATATTAATACATTCACCCAAATGTAACTTGTACTGAAAGGTGACATCACCACCCAACAGTATGACGCCCTCTTTCCCTGGAGCCTACTGTAGAGTGTATAATTACCTAAACCTTTGTACATGACAGGAAGGCAGCGCCATGATAAAGTATATTCACCACCTCAGCTACTGTTGCAGTTGTTCAGAGTGAGACTGATGTACACATCAATCTACAGTCTTTGCATAATCCTGCTTTGTGCTGTAAATTACATTTTGTCCAAAGGTTGTTTCTTAAGGGGGCAGAATATTAGAAGCGTGATGAATGAAGAAGTAGAAGTGAAGGAGATCCCCTGTCATCATGTCTCCGTTCTTTTCTCTCTGTGTCTCAGGTTGCCAGGACCATTGGACTGCGTGAGAATTGGTACTTTGGGCTGCAGTTTGTTGACGCCAAAGGATTCATCACATGGCTGAACTCTGAAAAGAAGGTAAATCTGTGGTTTCAGATGAGTGAGTGTGATGCTAACTGACATGTTTTGTTCTTGTTCATCATCCTGTTCTGTTTACCTGTTGTGTTTCTCTACTCAAATCTACTCTAATGTTACTTGATGGACTTAATATCTTACACTATTTACTCTACTGTATCCTTCTCTTCTTAACTGTACTACATTCTACTCAACACTATATTACTCTAATATATTATTCAACTTTATCTTGTTAGCTGATCCACTGTACTTAACTCTGTCCTAAAATATTCTAATATACGTTAATGAACTGAATCTTACTTTGTTCTTTTAACTCTTTTAACTATACTCTATTTTACATTTACTTCACAAACTATCAAACCGCAGCATGTTCTGTTCAGGTGCTACAACTGACTCAGGTTGGTGGGATGTGTGTCCTGTGCAGTCAGCTTGCTGTAGCTGGTAGTTTAGTGGTTATTATGAAAATAAACATATTATAGATCAGCCTTACACCAATTTGTAATCCTATTTGTGTGTTTTTCCCCCCTAAACACAAATATGTGGATTTACATATATACTTTAGCTACTCTCCAATCTTTCCGAGTAACTCTTGGCAACTCCTACTAGTACCCCATGGCTGGGAATAACTGCTCTACTCTATTTTAGGTCCAAGATATTCTTTCTATCTTAATGTATACTGGCTCCTACTGTACTAAATTCTACTCTAATATATTTTAATATAAGTTAATAAACTTTGTCTTACTCTCTTCTGTCAAAATGTCCCTATTTAACTCTACTCTATCCTGCTTCCCTCTACTTAACTGTACCATGTTCTTCTGTACCTTATTACACACCATTGTACTCTATTCTATTCTATATTATCATACGCCTGTACTACGCCATACTGTAATGGAATACTGACATTTCACGTTTTTCTTCTCTACTCATACTTTATTTAAATCTGCTCTGTCTACCATACCTTACCGTAGTCTTTTATCATCATATCTGCTCTGCTCAGGTGATGTCCCAGGATGTGAAGAAGGAGACTACCCTGCAGTTCAAGCTGAGGGCCAAGTTTTACCCCGAGGACGTGTCTGAGGAGCTGATCCAGGACGTCACCCGGAAGCTTTTCTTCCTGCAGGTGAAGGAGGACATTCTGGGAGATGATGTCTACTGCCCTCCAGAGTCCGCTGTGCTGCTGGCCTCTTATGCCGTCCAGGCCAAGTATGGAGACTACGACAAGTCAGGGCATCATCCAGGTTACCTGTGCTCCGAGCGCCTGCTGCCCAAGAGGTGAGTGTGGGTTGGACAATGTATGAGCTCAGTTAAAGCTGGTGGTCATTTCTCTTATATTTTACTTTCTGCACTGCACTTACCAGAGACCCAGATCAACAAATACACATAGAAGAAAGAAACTTGCACAGCTAAACACAATCAAAGGCTATAAGCTTAAAAAAAGTATATGTGGAATTAGTAATAAATATATTATTAAATTGATATGTAATGAAGCCGTACAATAGCATAAAAAATGACCCATGAAGAGGTGAGAAGATGGATAGATGGATCGGACTGTCAATAAAAGACTGATAAAAACGATTAAGAAAAAGTGAACTTGTACCCAGAAGAACACGATTTTCTTTCCATTACCATGCTAAAAGACTGATTGCACTGTTTTGGAAAAAGACTTAAAAGACCAATATTAAACAATGGGTGATGCAGATTATTTGGCTATTAAGTCCTCTGAAAAGGTTACTTGTATATAAAAGGGCAAACAGGATATGTTTGATATGTTTATTGCTTTTGTTGATGAAGAGGAGGAATGAATGCTCCTTGGTGTAAACCCTGCAGAATATTTTTTATGAGCTCTCCAGACAGTTACTATGTGAAATTAATTGATTAAATATTATGTGATAATTTACTTTTAATTTAGATTTGTTCAATTAGGGAGTACAAATGTATGAACAGAATGTTTTATGTCTGCTGCTTTATGTGTTGTAAGTGCCTAAATATGTGCTTTGCTTTGATTTATGTGTTGTGTATGTATGTATTTATGTAAAAAGCATTGAACTGAACTGACTTAAAATCAGTGTTGGCAGTGCTGCAACTTCTTTTTCTTTAGCTTTTCAGATAATGAAGCTTAATCTTCAGTAGGTGACAGCGTCACCTGGTGACTATTGCAGCTCTTTAGGCCACAACTGTGTTATATTGCTTTGTGACTGAAAGTAGCAAAATGGACATTATTAATATGAAATGTTATCAAGGTGCAGTGATTTCTCTCTGCAACTTTTTGAAATTAGACAAAAACATGTGAGTTGGTCAGTGGCTTAAAAAGAAAAGTGCGTTCCAGCTTTCGCATGGCAACTACAGCAGTAGTTCCCAACCTTTTTGGCTTGTAACCCCTTAATTATATAAAATAAAGCAATGTCTACTGGTGACCTATCATCAACGCTTGCATATACCTGTGGGTTATGACCAGGTCAACCAAGGAATGATTTCTTACCGTGTTTTATTTTATAAAATAATTTTTAGAGGCCTAAAATTTTACAGGAACATCTGAAAAAATAGATATAACTTGGGGTGGTAATGGTATAAATGTTTTTTTTCTGCTTTCCTTTACTGTTAATCATCTTGTAACCCCTCAAATTCATCTTGCACTAAAGCCTAAACTACTGTCTGAATAAAACAGCACTAAAACGTCTCCTGGACTGGAAGCCAGTCAAATCCACAGTTAAAAAGATCAGAGATATTCGGATAAGGAAAGAAATCCCAACAAAGCAGAAGAACTTTACCATTTACTGATCTCTCTGGAGGCAGGGCCTGTGTGTATCAAGAAAGGTTACTTTCCATAAACTGGAAAATAAAAAAATCTGAATCCCGTTAAACTGGAAATCACCCAGCCGAATAGCTCCCTCAGTGAATTATGAACCTATGTCCTATTACGTACTCACAATTGGCAGCATAAGATGTAACAGGATAGGAAAGACATAACAATGCAGCATGTGTTTGATTTAGCTCTGTAGGTATACACAGACTGTTTACATTTTCACCAGTGGGTTGCTAATAACTCATCTTTCTCCTCAGAGTGCTGGAGCAACACAAGCTGTCCAAGGAGCAGTGGGAAGAGAGAATCCAGGTTTGGCACGAAGAGCACAGATCGATGCTGAAGTAAGTGATAAATACTCTGATGTAAATCTCCTCCTGAAGAATGACTGTATTGGCAACTCTACCGTGTATCTATCTTCATTTTAAACCAAGACTATGTGACTTTTTAATGAATAAATAACACAATCTTCCTCTTACAAGTGAAAAGTTAAATTCATAAGCAATAAAACACACTCTTACTCAATTCACTATACTCAGGGGTTTTACTGCTGCAGCCTTACTTGGTCTGGTATGACCAGTAGCTGTGTTTGCTAACTTGTGTTTCACAGATAAACATTTATTTGATTTGATCTCAAAAGTAAAACAAAAAGTAAACGCATGATTCAGTGTGTCCTGTAATTGCCACTTGTGGCCACATGGGCCGCTGCTGCACAAAAGTTAAATCAGCACCTCCATGTTTTTGCTCAGGATCAAGGTTGGATAACATTTTACAGAATTTATTGCACCAGATAAAGCTAAATGTACATTTTCATCTGCAGTCCATGGGTGGAGGCAAACAGTGATGTGCAGGCTGACATAATAAATTTAACAATAACAGACAATTTGGTGAATTAACACTTTGCAAGTTGAAATTCAGTATTGAATCTACTTACTGAATGTGAATCTTTGTCAATCCGTTGATTAATCTATTTAGGTTTAGCTTTAGACATTTGTAAATATCAAAAAATTAATATTAAATATAAATTCAAAGACGGGCATGCAGAGAACTAAAAATCTAAAATTCCCACACGTGTTAAGTATTTGCTATTTAACTAAATGACTACATACAATACAAGTGTTGTAAATTGCCTAAAATTAAAAGAGAAGATGAAGGCTTCACTAATACATTTGTTAACACATTTGTGTATTTTACCAACTTGGAACCAGATCTAAATGGAGCTGGCTATGGGAAGCCAACCCTACTTAAGGTCTTAGTCTTAAGTTTAAACCTAGTTTCTGAGGTCACACACATCCTGGTGTAGTTGGAACTAACCATTTTCTCTCACCTATTTGAGTAAAGATAAATAAATTAATTGAATAGGAAATTATATCATAAACTGTAAGATCATTTACGCTCATGCAGTTTGTGTATCTGTGTGTGTTCTTCCATGTTTCTGTCTACCGTCTAACCGCCTGTTTAACCTGAACAGGGAAGAGGCCATGATTGAGTACCTGAAGATTGCGCAGGACCTGGAAATGTACGGCGTCAACTACTTTGAGATCAAGAACAAGAAGGGGACAGACCTGTGGCTGGGAGTCGACGCTCTGGGACTTAACATCTATGAGAAGCAGGACAGGTAAGTCAATGTATCAGTGACTGCAGTACAGTACTTACTTATTACCGTCTCTCCTAACATCATAGGTGAAGCGTGTATTTATTTGATGACATACAGTGGTAGACAGGAGGGCAACACATGAGCAGTCATTGACCTCTGCTACCTTCCCTTCCAGTCGGTCAAGTTTTAAATATCATGTTTGGCTGCATGGCTGTTGTTTTGAAGAGGCCATTGACCTAGTTCTCTTGATTCTACCACAACATGAACATACAAGGTCTCACTGGCCTGTTGCTCTGATAGCTCATGTGTCAATATATTCAGTGAAACGATTTTTTTTTTTTTAACATGCTGTTGAATTTGTGTGATCACCTCTTTTTTCTCCGTCCTCCAGGCTGTCCCCAAAGATTGGATTCCCCTGGAGTGAAATTAGAAACATTTCTTTCAGTGATAAGAAATTCATCATCAAGCCCATAGATAAGAAAGCTAATGTAAGTGTTTTATGAGTCTTACAATCCTAAGTAGCATCTCAAGTGTCTGTAAATGTGTTAGAAAGAAGATAAGTTAGATGGGAATGCAGACTTGCACCACGAAGCACCATTAATGTTTGATTTTAGTTAATGGCAGAATAAGTAGGATTTGTCGGTTGCTGTTTGTAAACACATGATTCAAAGTTGGCCCCTTGGGCCCCCCCAGCTCAGAGCGAGAGAGAGAGCTAATGAAGAGAAGGAGCAGCGTTAGTGAGAAAAAAGCAGTGAATCAGAGAAATAAAATGCTATTTTCTGATTTATTCATGGCGGTTATGTTCTGAAGCACAAATAAAATCACCCACACCTCCGCACAACCCTGCGGGAAGGAGCCAGCTTCATCCTGTTCGCTGCTCTCTGCTCTGCGTGTAGCTCAGACCTGACCTATCTCCACACTTTCATAATCATATCCTTGATATAAAGAAAATTGAACATAAACTTTTAGGAAGCTTCTTTGTCAAATAAATGTGGAATAAATTTTGATTTAAAAGGTTAGAGGTTTAGAGACGATCTTTGGATGTAGCCTAAGCAGCTCAGTGCTGTTTGGACATATATGAAACGAAACCAAACTGCCCCTGACATGATGTTTTCTTTTCTTTTTTTTCTTTCCAAGGATTTCATATTCTATGCCCCACGACTGCGAGTCAACAAGCGCATCCTGCAGCTGTGCATGGGCAACCATGAGCTGTACATGCGCCGCCGCAAGCCTGACACCATCGAGGTTCAACAGATGAAGGCTCAGGCCAAAGAGGAGAGGCTGCAGAAAAAGATGGAGAGGTAGGGGAAGGGTTATCAAGTTGAAGCAGAATACTAATCAATTTACAAAGTCACATGTGTTACTTTAATGGCCTTAGACAGACTAAGCATTTGAATTTGAATTCAGGCTGTGATTAAAATGTATAATCAGTCTTTTGTGTTCTGCAGGGATCAGCTGGAGGCTGAGAAGAAGAAGAGGGAGGCCATCGAGAAAGAGAAGGAGAATATGGAGAGAGAAAAGCAGGAGCTGATGATGAAGCTTCACCAGTTTGAAGAGACAACCAAGAGAGCAGAGAGAGGTGAGACAGAGACCCTTTGAATTTGGTATTCTCATCATTACAGACCATATTGGTCATATTATGCTGCAGAAAAAAACAACTGTGGACAACATAAGTAAGTCAACAGTATAATTTATGCTGTATTATAGATTTCAAACTTAGACATGTAACATGACTTTACTGCCCTCTTCTGTTTATTTGCTTGAAAGTTAAGAAAGAGTTACTTAAGGGCACATGTTTGTATTTGCTTGCAAATACTCGAGGTCACTACCACAATACTTTGCCAGGGTCAGAAATGAACAGTGCTGTCAAGTCTTAATCTGCATCAAATGGCTTTTAAACACGTTTTTGTATTCAAGGATGATTGTAGCCAGAACTGCCGCCCCATGCGAAAGTGAAAGAGTGAGTGAAAGGGGGTGCAGTCTTTAAATAGGGAGTGATCAGGCAAACTCAATCAGGAAAATGAGAGGTGAAAACAAGAGCCAATTAGTGACGAGGAAGGGAAGTGAGGTAAAGGATGTGAGGTAGGTGAAGAAAGGAAGACAAGAATAAAAGAATATTGGGATCTTTAATACAGGGTCCATACGCCAAAAAGGTCAGGAACCACTGCCTTAAGTAATTAAATTTAGGAATTTGGCTTGACAGCAGACTATCTATCATTCAAGATTCACATTCAACAACTTAAAAAAGCAAACTAGGTTTCTTGTATAGAATTAAAGGATATCTGTCTTCTCCCAACCGTAAAACTATTGTGCAGTCAGCCTTCATGTCTGTCCTTGACTATGGAGATATTCTGTATTGTCACGCTGCCCCATCAACACTTCAGCAGTTAAATCCTGTGTATCACAGTGCATTACGCTTTATCACAAATGACAAATTTCGTACTCATCATTGTTCTCTGTATCACACGGTTGGATGGACGTCCTTACAGTCAAGAAGAAATAGCCATCTCATGTTATTCATCTATAAAGCTTCCAAACCACCTCACATCTCTTCTCTCGTCTAAATCTAGTAACTACAGTACACGATCCAGTAACTACCTGACCTTAGATATCCCTCATGTATGCACTAATGTTGGCAGAACTGGGTTCAGGTACTATGCACCTTTTTAAATGGAATGAACTGCAAACTGCCCTCAAACTACAGTCTTACATTCCCCTTGGAGATTTTAAAACCTTATTATCTGAATTCTTCAATGATTCTTGTAAATGTTTTAATTAATTATCTTGTTTATTGTGTAGTTGTAGTGATTCTGTTTTTGTTTGTGTTCTTTTGAATGTTCTTGTTCTCAGTTCTCTGTATATATAAGATATCTTAATCTTAGTGAGACTGCCTGATTAATAAAGATTAAATAAAAAATAAATTGTCCCAGAAAAGCACCATAATGCAGCAAAAATCAGAGTGATTCATTTTTCACCCTGTACAATACATGATAGATTTTTCCTGTGTTTCACTGACTTTGTCCTATAGAGCTTCAGGAGCAGCTGGACAGGGCCATGAGACTGGAGGAGGAGAGGAGGAGGGTGGAGCAGGAGGCGGCCCGGCTGGAGGCTGAGAGGATGGAGGCCATAATAGCCAAGGAGGAGCTGGCCAGGCAAGCTGAGGACCAGATAAAGAGCCAGGAGCAGCTGGTGAGTACACGGTGCAAGAAATACTGAAATCCTTCACGTGAGAAAAAGTCGTGATAGAAAAACACTCATTACAAACAAAGCTCCTATATTCAGGATAAACACAAATTAACTGCTTTAACTGCAGGTTGAACTAATACATCCTTGTTTGGGGGATTTTCCTGGGATTACATTTCTCTTACAGCTTGAGAAAATTCTGTAAGACTCTTTCTCACTTTAAAACTCTTTAGAAAACGTCACATATTCATTATGTCATTGAGCTAAAACAAGGCTATTTTTATGTTTTTGTGATATTTTATGAGCTTATCGGAAGTTAAATGTGAAATCTGTAAAGCAAGAAGTAAGTACAGCTTTCAGGTAAATGCACTGGAATTAAAAGTACTATATTTATTCACTTTACATTTAAACTATTATTAAATAAATGTTGAATTCCAGTCATAAGTGTTTGATCGCCTTCAGTTTTTTTGTCCGTCCATTCATAAAATGTCACCTGTTCCGGATAATTCAGGTTGCTGAGGTAAACAGGTGTCTATTCTTGGGCTTTTTGACGACACGGTTTGTGCCTCCTCCCGCAGGCTGCAGAGCTGGCTGAGTACAGCAGCAAGATCGCTGTGCTAGAGGAGGCCAAGAGAGTCAAGGAGGAAGAGGCTGAGTCATGGCACAGCAAGGTGAGTTTCCAACACCCGATCAAAGGATGTACATCCTCCTTGAAGTCACAGGGATTACCTGGAAAATGTCAGAACACGCCATTTCCTACTTGGAGGGGGGGAGCAACTTTAGTTCCCCTATTTAGGATTCATAAGCAGTATATAAATACTTAATAAATGATTGTATGCAGATTAAATGTCTGTATATAGCTTATAATTGCTAAAAAGCGGGACTTAGTACTGTGTAAAAGTACTGTGTAAAGATCAACAGATATCTCATCATCTAGCTCAGTAATACATGAATACTGACCATCCATGAATAAAGGTTTGAGGCTCCTCACATTCTAAAGGGAAAGTCCCTTTAAGTGCTTGTAGTAATGGAAGAAAAATATATATCCATATCAAAATCTGTTGCATTGCCGTGCACATTTCATATTTGCAATTGTGACATATGTACATTTTACTTTTTCACATATATTTATAATTTTTTTATATTCAATTTTACACCTTTTATATTTCTTTTTTCTAATCCTTATTTTTCACACTAGTCTGTGACAAATAAAGCTTACAATCCTTGAATAAATGACCCAATATATTTATAGGAATACATCAAGCCAACAAGTCGTCATAAAACAGTTTTTCAAAAGAGAAATTAAGACCTGAGATCAGAGTCCGGCTCTGCTTGCTAGTTTCATTTGTCCATAAACTGGTCACAGTCAAACTGATACTTAACAAATGTCAAAACTTACAGTATGTATGTTTAGATCATATGTTGTATGGTGTTAACTATCAGCAAGTCAAACTACAACACAGTGAATGACCCTGATATCCATCACAACCTATTTTTCTATTTTTGGGTACCTCTTTAACATCTGGCCAGGGACAACCGAGGAAAATTAGCTTTTTAGGCTAACTCTGGTTCATTTAAAGTTTTTTGTCCTGTTGATTAATGAGCACTGTCCCTGTCAAATAAACTAAACCTCTCCTCTTCGTCCCAGGCTAAGGAAGTGGAGGAGAGTCTGATTAGGACGAAGGAAGAGCTGCACAGTGTGATGAGCTCTACTAATTCAGCTCCTGCTGCCGCTCCTGCTTCCTCCTCCTCCTCTTCGGACAGCGAGAGCGACCACGAGCACAGCGAAGAGAACAGCACCTACAGCGCTGAACTGCAGACACAGGGCATCAACGACCACTACCAGGAGGAGGAGCGACTCACCGAGGCAGAGAAGAACGAGCGCCTGCAGAAGCAGCTAAAGGTGAGTTCAGGGAGTTCAGTATAGGATTTTGACAGTACTGCTTTAGCCCTAAAATCTTTTCATGGTCAACCACAGTTTAGGTAAATTGTCATTTTTACCTGCTCTGATTTGAATACACAGTAGAAACTTATATTACACATGTTTGCGTTGGATTTCATTTGATTTGTGAAATTTAAAAGTACATGATAATGATAAAAAAATAATCCATGTAACAGTCCACCCCAAAGAAAAGAAAACATTTATTTCAATATTCTCCCTAGATGGAAGATAAAATAACTATTTCAGTCCTGGTCAGTTCTCAGTTTGGACCAAAGAGTGATGATATTAGAGGAGCAAATTGATTGTCAAGATGCACATAGAGCTGCTATAATTGGGGATTATTTAGGTTTTACAGCTTGAAGCTTAGTTTAGAGATCCCCTCCAGACATGTTATGTCATGCTGTGTCAATACTCTGCTTTGAATAATGTGGAATAATTTGTGTCTAGAGAAATCTACAGGAAAAACAATTGCTCAGTAGCTTCAAATTTTTCACCTACCTAAGGCCTGATGGGAAACTTCAGGACGTCCCAATCAAAGAGAAAAGGTCTCCATCTGGCCTCAGCATTTTGCACTGATACTCAACAATCATACAAAGAGAAATTCATCATAGACTTACTGTCAATCCACCAGAATGTACTGCAGCCACCAGACAGGTCGTGTTTTGATAACACGAGCCTCAATTCTTCTTAACTGCTAAACCTCACATGTGACCTACAGCTGAGTAACAAGCATAGAGTTATAGAGCAAGCTTATTCAATGTAAAACTGAGATCATTCATCATTCTGAAAAAATCATTCTGGGACATTTGAGCAAATCACTAACTGATGAAGTAGTTAAAGTAAATGGCAGCACTCAAGAAGTCTTGTAAGCACCAAACATTTCCACACAAGTGGAAAGAATGTACCAATGTGAGAATATCTAAACTTGGAATTTTTTTAGTGTAAACATCTGTGAGGAGTATCTCCTTGTGGTTTAATAACCAGAGTTTCTTCCCTCCACAGGCCCTGAGTTCAGAGCTGGAACAAGCCAGAGACGACAACAAGAAGACCCAGAACGATCTGCTCCACGCCGAGAATGTCCGAGCCGGCCGCGACAAGTACAAGACCCTGCGTCAGATCCGTCAGGGCAACACCAAGCAGAGGGTTGATGAGTTTGAGGCCTTGTAGAAAACTCAGAGACCTGAAGATCTCTCCCAAATACCTCCACGAAGGCTCTGATCAGCAATGTTTTTAGTTTAAGTGTGATGTAATTGCAGTAACACCTGATTTTAAAGACCCAGAAAAGCATGGAGCTGATCTGTGTAAAAGTTTATTTTATCGGTTTAACTTTTGCTTGAAAGCACTGTTTTGTTTTGCCTTGTTTTTCTTTGTAGCACTCAAACATCTCCAATGTGCTTTTTTGTCCCATTAAAACATTAAAACATAGCAGCTGATATACTGCATGAACAAAGCTGGTATGTGAGGTGTTCTGTAGAAATGATGTGTTATGATAAACGATCAAAAAAGTGCAATTTGGCTTTGCAGTTTTATATTATACCAAACTGAAGTGGCCATATTTAGATTTATTTAATGAATGTCCCATATTGCAATCACTGCCTTTTAGAACTGCAACTAACGATTATTTTTATTATTGATTAATGTATTGATTTTGTATGCATTGAACCCAAACATATTACATTTATAACAATATAAAATAGACAAACAGCAAATTCTCAGATTTGAGAAGCTGAAACCAGAGAATGTTTGGCATCTTTGCTTGATAAATGACTTAAAACGATTAATCGATTACTAAAATTTTCTGTTGATCAACTAATCGATTAATCTATTATGTCCAAATAACATTGCAATTCATTTAACTGGCTTTAATATGCTTCACTTGATAAGTCTTTACATCAGCGTTACAAGATGAATATTTTAGATATTTCTGATGGGAGTTCACCACACAGGAACCTTTTGGACCCTTATGTTATTTAAATTACTTTTTCTGCTTTAAGTGTTACATTCTTAATTTAAAGGATATTAGCCTCCTGTTTATGTAGTGTTATATATTTTAGGTAAAATCTAGATAATCTAATTTACTCTTAAAGAGGCCATTTAGTTTTTTTTAAAGAATGGCCAAAATTGAAGCCGCAGAGCCTGAGATATCCCGAATTTGTAGTCTCTAGTATGGGTCAAACTCCAACAACACTGGATCCTACATTTCCCATAATGCAATAGACCCAACCGGACTCTTAAAACGCCCACGACTTTCATTCACCACACCTGCACTTTGTAACACAGACTTTCTGTTCTGTTTTAAATAAATGTGTAGTCTCAAATCCAAACCCAGGTAACTCTGATGACATCACTGTGACATCATCAGGGTCATTTTATTTTTCAACCTTTGAAAAGCTCCTTCAGAGCCACAGAAGATATTATAGCTGATATGAATTTGTTTTCACAGGCTGAGGAGTGCTCCTTGTTATGACTGAACTGTGGAATGATCCTTTAAACCAGCATTAACAGACTTTACATTGCAGCTTTACATTCAGGCAGGAGAGCAAATAAAGACAGTGGTAACTCTCTGATGTCAAACTTGTATGTATGATATCATAAATATTGTCCTCTTCCATGCCATAAAATAATAAAAGCATACATTGTCATTCTTTTTTTTTTTATATAATCATACAGTGTGACACAAGTTGTGTTTAAAGAATCCTGCAGCCTGCTCACCCTGAAAAGGATGTGGCTTTTAAATATTTACTCAAGGAAAAGGATGGTTATCATTAGGTTGCTAGACAACTTGTGAAGCCAGTAGAGGTGGCCTGTTTAAATAGCCACTAGGTAAATATTTTATCTGTGAATGAACACGTGAATTGTACAGCAAGTCATATTTGACAAGGATATGGACTAGGCTACTTGTTGGAGGCTGAACCGCCTCTGCTGCAGAAATGTTTATTTTGGCCTCTGGGAAGAAAGCTGCATGTGCGTGTGCGCGCGCAAAAGCTCCGGAAAGGTGAGCGCTTGATTCGACTACTCCAAGAAGCCGCCTCTGACAGTCTGTGGGATTGCCCTGTGTTTCTTTTCTGCAGAATCTAAATATAAGTCGATGACAAATCGTCCAAATACAGTAGCAACCCAACTGCGATGTGGGGGTGGTGCTGAGAGAACAGCTCCGTCTCCAAAGTCCCCCCTCTGTTGGATCCGGAGTCCGCCAGGAGAAGGTCGCAGAGAGTCTCAGCTCCCACCTGCACTTTGATGATTTTTTTTTGTTGTTGTCTTTATTATCATGAAGAGACAAAACGCCAGGACTCTCGCCCTCATCATCAGCATCCTCACCTACCTGGTGGTCGGAGCGGCCGTCTTCGAGACCCTGGAGTCGAAACAGGAGAAGAGTCACAAGAGGAAGCTCGACGCCAGAAAGTACGAACTCATGCGCAAATACAACTTGACCAAAGAGAACTTCGAGGAGCTGGAGCACGTCGTCTTACAGCTCAAACCTCACAAAGCAGGGGTGCAGTGGAAATTTGCTGGGTCCTTTTACTTCGCCATCACTGTGATTACGACAATAGGTGAGCAGCATTTACTTCATTAACACAAAAGGATGTAGTTAAAGCCATTTCATGGAAAGATGCTGTGTGCAGGGCCGTAGCCAGGGTTTTAGAGCCCCCTTTGCCCCAGTGTGTGCCTCTCATTAGGATTACACTTGAGTGACAGAGCTAAGCTTCAGCTTTTTCCCTAAAGAAATAAACCCCTGGTGATCTTTGACAGGTTGTTAAACACATACTGCTGTTCTGAAAGTAGGCTTGTTTACTTATAACCCTCTAGATGAGAAATTATTGCTTGCTTGAAAACAGTGGCCCAACTTGAGAAACAGGTTAAAAATATTTTAACCCGTTTCTCAAGTTGGGCCACTGTTTTCTAACCCAAACAAAAATAGGCGTAAATGACATATGTCTTTGCTCAATGTGTAGCCTACAACCTAAACCAAATTTAAAGAATTTTACCATTGCTTAGATTTGTCCATATTAACACATATTAACATTTTGTCAGACTGTGGTTTAAATGAGGAATTTGAATGAAACCCTTCTTATAAAAACAAGGAATACATAAGGTCATTTCCTTTATACCAGTGGTGGAAGAAGTACTCAGATCTTTAAGTAAAAGTAGTAATAGCATAATGTGTTCATCACTTTAATGATGCAGCTGGTAAAGGTGGAGCTAATTCTAACTACTTTATATAAGGCTAGCTTGTGAATTCCCCCCATCTTAGCTTATCTTAACCTATAATAATACATATTATTTTATTTGTTGGTTATATTTTGTATTATTAATCTGAATTAAAGTCACTAAGTAACTAAAGTCATCAAATAAATGTATTGGAGTAAAAAGTAGAATATTTCCCTATGAATTATAGAGGAGTAGAAGTATAAATTAGCAGAAATTCATGATTTTATAATCACATTGCTTTTTAATTCTGATTTTGTGGCATATTTTGTGTTACCTGTCTTATGTAGTTTGTCTCTAAGTCATTGCTTTTGCTGCCTCTTTTGCCAGGACACCTTTGAAAAAGACATTATTAAAAAACTGTATCTTAATGAGTCTTATAAAGGTTAAATAAATAATTAAATAAAATGCCAGGAATATAATTTTGGTTGGACAAAAACTAAATTCCTTCATTTCTTTTTCTTTTCTTTTTTTGTGGCTTAAAACAGTCAAATCTAAGAAAAGTCTTAGATTCAAGAAAATATCAGAATCAGCCTAAAAAACACCAAGTGTAATTTGTGTATACTTGTAAAATGGAAACACCTTCTCAAGTCATTAAAACCAGCACTTTACCTAAACAACATGTCTACACATGTCTCGGCCCTGGCTCAGTATCTGTTATTATGATTAGGCCACTTCAGGGTAATTTAGGTGGAGAAAGTGTTGTCTTTCTGATTTATTTCCAGTGTTTAAAATGTCTCAGCGGACAACAACGTGGGAGTTATAAATAAATAGCTGTTAATTCACAACATTGAAGTCAAGCTGAATAGTGTGATTGGGTTTTCCATTAATGGGAGGATTTAGTGAGAGTGTGTGTTGGTTTCCTGCAGATTTAAAGCAACAACTTTAAATCATTTTATTATAGGAGCTTGAGGAGTTTCACCACAACACAAAACCACATCATAGCTTCTTAGATAACATATAACACCATGTGCACAGTGTCTGAGGTGTAAAACTGTCACGTCTTCTCATTCAGGTTACGGCCATGCAGCGCCCAGCTCCGACTCAGGGAAAGTGTTTTGCATGTTCTACGCCCTCCTGGGGATCCCGCTCACCCTGGTCATGTTCCAGAGCCTGGGTGAGCGGATCAATACGTTCGTCAGGTACCTGCTGCACCAAGCCAAGAAGTGCCTGGGAATGCGTCAGACTGAGGTCTCCATGGCAAACATGGTGACCGTGGGCTTCTTCTCTTGCATGAGCACCCTGTGCGTAGGGGCCGTGGCGTTCTCCCACTGCGAGGGATGGAGCTTCCTCCACGCCTTTTACTATTGCTTCATTACGCTCACCACTATCGGGTTTGGAGACTATGTGGCTCTGCAGAGGGATGACGCGCTGCAGAATGACCCTCGGTATGTGGCTTTCTGCTTTGTCTACATCCTGATGGGCCTGACTGTGATCGGAGCGTTCCTAAACCTGGTCGTGCTTCGCTTCCTGACCATGAACACCGAGGATGAGCGGAGGGACGCCAAGCAGAGGGCCTTGATGTCCGTCACTAAGCCCAGAGGAGAGGTGGCTCGCCTAATACCAATCTCAGCCTCAACCTCTTCCACACCTGTAGCAGACGACACTACAAAGGCTAAAGATTTAAAAGGTGTCTACACTGAGGTGCTGCATTTCCAGACTATATGCTCCTGCTTGTGGTACCGGAGCAAGGAGAAACTGCAGGGCTCCATACCCACTATGATCCCTCAGGAGCTGACGTTCTCGGATGCCTACTTGCAGCAGAACACTAACTGTCCTCACTACATGGAGCCTGGATCAACAGGCTGCGTTTGCAGTCCACGTCAGTGTTCAAGCATAAGCTCCATAACAACAGGCCTACACATTCTCTCTCCGTTCAGGGTGTTTAAGAGACGCAGCTCCGTCTAGCCTTGCAATACAGCAGATTTCAGTACAGCACAATGCATCTACTGCCAAGTGGACAACAGATACTTGGCAGTCCTCACAGCAAAGACATGACTGCAAGTAGATGTTTGTGGTGCTATAATCCCAGTAAACCAACAGTAGAACTCGCAAAAGGTAAAAGCACATAAAATACTGTAAACAGCAAAGTCTTACTCAAATACGGATTTGAGAAAGCACAGCATGCAATGTTTTGACTTGAGGTCTTATTCAGGGGCGTCCCGTGTGCTTTGACAAATCATGTAGGAAGTCATCTGGGTCACTACACATGAACACATGAACACGCTGCAGTACATGTGGTGTACACAACGCAGAACAGCTGCTGCAGGAGGCGGTTCAGGTTGAGTCAACTGAGCAACGGCACAATAAAATAACTGAAACCTCTTAGACAACAGCTCTGCAGTAAATTCCAATGTTGTGTTTTTGTTGATAATCTCAGAGGTGCTGATTCAGCTCAGGGGTTATTGCTTAAAGTTGTAGTTTGTAATGTTGTTTGTTTGTTGTTTTCCTATGTTAGACACATGTCTTGATGATTTTTTAGACATTTCCCATCATAGCAAATGTGACCGATGCAGCACCAATTTAGACAACGACTTTATGGCGTCATATAAGTTGTCTTGTGTTGTCCTAAAAACGTATCTAAACAAATCGTGATTGTCAGAACTTTATTAAAGCTGCCACACACTGATAACTCAATATGACTCATTCCCTGTGTAGCTGCCTCTATTGTGATTTTCAGTGCTCTCTGCCCAAATTGCTGGTGCATCAGTCACAAACACTGCAAAATTATATAACGTCACAAGTGGTGAAGTTCAAAAAATCACGATGACATATCCCAAACACTGTAAAACTGCATTAGGAAAGAAGTACAGTAATCATAAGTAGCCACTCATCAGCACTGACTGAAACACACTTAACTGGATTTGTTCAACAACACTACAAACCACTGCTTTAAAAACCATCAATCATCGGGCTAAATCAACAACTCTGACAGTCTTAACAAAAACTGAACATGATTAGCTTTACCAACCTGGTATTCCCTGCAGGGTTACTGTATTGCAAGGTGTTTCCGTTACTTTGTCCACCCCTGTAGCTGATGGTTGGTTACATTAGTGGCTATTTGGCACTGCTGGGTCCAGAAGTCAGTCTAGAGCAGGTCTGCTTCATGGGGTTTCCATTGTCATGCTTTTACTACAGTAAATACACACCAAACACCCAGGTACTTGTGAGGTACAGTTGTTGCACTATTAAAGAAATAATAAACATTTTGGGAAATAAATAATAATAATAATTTGCAGAGAGTTAGATGAGAAGATCGATATGAGTGTCATGTCTGTGCATTAAGTATGGAGCTGGAGCTAGGAAGTGATTAGTTTAGCTTAGAATAACAACTGGAAGCAGGGAAAACAGCTAGCCTGGCGCTGGCCAAAGTTCCAAAATACCTCTACCAACACCTCTAAAACTTTGTTTGTTTAAAGGAATAGTTCAATGTTTTGGGAAATACGCGCTTATACGCTGTCCTGCCAGATGAGAAGATCAATCCCACTGTCACGTTTGAACGCTAAATATGAAGCTAAAGCCGAGAGTTAGATGAGAAGATTGATACTACTCTGACTTTGTATATAAATATGTAACTTGTTAGCTAGTTACCTGGAGCCAGCCAGGAGCCGGTTATTTTAGCATAAACACTGGAAAAAGGGGGAAACACCTAGCCTGGCTCTAACATGTTATATCTTGTTTGTTTAATCTGTACAAAAAGTGCAAAACGATGATATGGTTTAACACAGGGTTATATGCAAACTATTCCTTCAGTGCCAACAAGACTCCAGGATGTTAATGCGCCAGGCCAAGAAATAATCCGGCACATAACCTCCTGGAAAACCAAAAATGTTGTGTGTTTTTGTACGGATTCAACAAACAAGGTATATTGTGTTAATTAGTGAGCTTTAGAGGTGCTGGTAGATGGATTTTGTTACCTTAGGACAGAGCCAGGCTAGCTGTTTCCCCCTGCTTCCAGTCAATGCTACGCTAAGCTAATCGGGGACTGGCTCCAGGTTCATATTTAGCATACAGACAGCACTGGCCCGCTCTATCGGCTGAATATGCAATTGTGTAGGCTCCCGCGAATCCTTTTTTTTAATAAAAAATGTTGAGACCCTCTCAATGGGACTGTATTTCACCAGCAGAGTAAACATGAGGATTGCTGAATTGCCCCCGACATTGTGCACAAATGAAGAGATCAAAAATTCCACCTGCTTTCATGTTGCATTCTGTCAGGTCAACAGGCACTGCCATCAACAAACAGCAGGGGTCATGCAAGTATGCTAAATAAATATCAAAACCCATCAAAATGTAGGCCTACTGAATTGAAAAATATATTTATAGATTACATTACAGTAATCTACAGTTATATTTGCGGCATCTATAATACCGCAAATTCAATTAACGCCAAATATAAATGAACCATTCAGATTATTAGTGCAAGAATGATTTCATTTTTTTTCGAGATTATTTTGAATTGTATGACTGCTGGTGAGTGTTGGCTGGGTTGTATTGTTTTTCTGCCAACATGCCTGTCGTCAAGTTGTATCACCCTCATTTTTCGTTGACAGTTTAGAAAGACTTTTTGCCTTGAGGATGTTGCTGAGACCTCTGATTTAAGGTCTGAGGGCATAATTCTTAATGTACATCTATTGAATGAAGGCATGCTAACTACAAATGTGTATGATTATGCCCACTTTACAGATTACAGCAATGTTCTTGCCACAGTGCGGTAGTACACTATCAAAGGGTATATATATATATATTATAGTTAAACTATATATATAGTTTTATTTCAAAGTTCTCGGCTCCAGGCAAAGTAAGGAGGGCCCCCACAGAAAATGTTGCCTAGGGCCCCCTGTTGTCTAGAGCCGGGCCTGCGTACAGACATGAGAGTGCTATCGATCTTCTTATCTAACTCTTAACAAAAAAACAAGCATATTTCCCCAAAATGTTGAACTATTCCTTTAATCAATATTCAAAGTGAAATATGTGTCAAAACGACAATTTGTGATTTTTTTTAGGGGGAGTTTTGTGTTGTAACTATTTCTTGGGTAACAACAGCCGGAAACTGCCAGCAACGTTGCAACCAGCAGAGAAACTGCACAGATGTTCTGGGTGAATGGATAAAAATGTTGTTTGTCAAAGAGATAGTTCTAGCAAACTCCCTCTAAAGCCACAGATTGTAATCTTTCGATTTCTGTTTGTGTGCTGATTTAATATAAATAGAGTAGCAGGCAGGTGGAATTTTTGAAGTTTGGACAGAGCCAAGCTAGCCGTTTCCCCCTGCTTCCAGTCTTTATGCTAAGCTAGGCTAACCTAGCTTCCTGGCTCTATACTTAACACACAAACATGACAGTGGTATTCATTTTCTTATCTAATGCTTGGCAAGAAAACAAATGAGTGTATTCCCAAAATAGTTGAAATATTCTTTTAAAGCCAACTGTCAATCCCTCTGAACGCTAGCCTACTGTTCAAAAACCTGTCACATCTTAACATGTTGTTCCTTGTCAACAGCAGCATTAAACACAGAACAACTGAAATGATGAATTATGAAAAGAAATTACAGATTAAACCCGTAAACATGGATCATGATTATCTATCAAAGTACATGTTTGGGGTGTAAATCTACTATATTTCTCTCCACTCCACTCTTTTGACCTGAAGGACCATGAGGAACTCACATCAACATTCAGATACGAAGTGTGCAGAGCTGCCCAAACCACATCTGGATCAAACTGGAGATGCAAGCTATTTTTAGCAGCAGTTTACAGTGGCAGATGGGAGGGGGTCGTCTGTGTTTGGACAATGGATAATAAACTGGTTGTCAGTCACCGCCAATTATGCCACAACAGACTTAGCCTCTCTGATTGATGGAAAAGGAAAAGAAATCCACCCTCAGATACTTTTCCTTGTATTTCTGGGCCTATTTTGTGTGGTGGTGTATTTTTTCTGTAGGCGACATGGTGTGACATCACGTTAAGTTTATTTCTGGCAGCTGTAAATGAGATTCGGGGATCTGATTAATTTTGAAACTACAGTTCAACAATCATACAGTGAGAAATCCATCATAGATGATGCAGAGAAACACCAGCAGTAGCCTCAACAGAATGCAATGCAGCCACAATATATCTGTTTTGTTGAGCACACAAGTCTCACATCTGTTATTGCTTTGTCCACCGCTTATAACCAACAACTGATGCAGCAAATTTTTACCTGTTCTCTTTGAATTGTTGAAAGGCATTTTGGAAATTGTAGATAATCACCTCTCAGTGGGGAAAGAAGTACTCATAGTAAAGGTGTCAGTATAACAATGTGCTTCATTACAAGTAAAAGTCCTGCATTCAAAATCTTACTTAGGTAAAAGTATTATCAGTAAAATGTACTTAAAGTATCAAAAGTGGTCCCTGTGAGTGTTATATTATTTTATATTACAATATGAGATTGTTATGACTGATGCATTCATTTATAAGCAGCATTTTACTGTTGAAGCAGGTCGTGGTGGAGCTAGTTTTAATTACTTTATATACAGTTTGTCCAGTGGTTCCAACCAACGGGTCAGGCCCCCCCAAAGGGGTCACAAGATAAATCTGAGGGACCCCCAAAAAATGAATGACAAGATTTAATTTAGACATCACTCTTGAAATAAATCGAACATCACAGATTGATGATATTCTGAATATCTGAAGGTGGATTTTTTTTTTCCTTTTTACTGTCTGGCATTTATTGTTTTGCCTTGTTGGGTGAAATACCACCCATGTGACACACAATGTACAAAAAAATTGCTAAAAATGACTTGCAAATACTATTTGATCCAGGTCTGGTGTCTATTGAGAAACTGATCTCATCTATGTTAGGGAAACGGACCTGTTGTGTTGGACTGTATTGTCCCTTACTGAAATACATGAGTACTATTTGCACATGATAATGGAAGAAAAATGATGATTATGATGTGTTTTGCTTTTGACTTGCTTTTAACAATAAGTGACCAAGAAAACAACAGCGTACTGTATATTTCATGCAAGTACTGTATTAGTTTTAAAGTAGAACTACATCAGGTTGCACTAGCGTAAACAGGTTTCTCTGTTTTTTGCTTGGAAAATAAAATGTTTTTTAAAACGATGACGGGGGCAAAATAGTACTTGAACACACAAGAAGTACTTGAAATAATTGTAAGAACATTTTTATCTTAACTTGCCAAGGGATGTGTGCACAGTTGAGACTATTACAAGATAAATCATGTGCATCACATCTAGTCCAAAACTTTACTGTACTATTTTGCCCAAGTATAGAAAAGAACTTCCACAGAAAACATTAAAAACATGGATATTTTATCTAAAAAACTGCCTGTTACTGTTGCTTTACTGGATGTCCTGATCACCGGATAACCACCTTAAATTAATTTTAATTTAAAGAGAAGATTTATGAAATAAATTTCTGTATACAATATAAGTACTGTATAAGATGTAGCCATGTGATGTTACCATCTCCATGCTGTTTCTTAACATGTGCTGTGTGAGAAACGCCTGCTGAATGTATAGAAATGACCGTTTGGTCCAGATGGTTTCCCCCTGGGAATTCTGACCTAAGTCCAGTTCCGGACAATCTACAGCAGGTTAGTCACGAGCGGAAAGTATGGCGGTGTATCATTATGTCATCGTTTGTGGCAGTATGTATATTTGTTATATCCAACTCATCATCATGTCGTACTGAAAGCAGGGGGTGGACAAAATAACAGAAACCCTTCACATTAAAGCAGCAAATACTGTTTTGGAAAAGGTGTTAATGTTGCGTTTTTAATTAGGCCACCAGAACAGAGGTGCCACAGGTGTTGATTCAGCCAATTTATTTGGTCAAGTCCATAATATCTAAATCATTTCCTAAACATTTTCAATATTTTTCCTGGAAAGAACAATGTAATTTTGTTCTAATTATTGAGAAAATGAAAAATGGTACACTTCCACTTAATGAATTCCAGTTCATTTCTAGTGTAACCTAGAGCCTTTTAGTCAGTGCACTTATAAACATGCATAAATGTTAAATTTGTTTACAAGCAAACATACAATTCAACATAAATGAAGAATAAAAGTTTACGATATTAAATAAATAATGAATGGAGATTTACTTGAGTTTAAATTGAGCTTTTCTCACAAGAAAATAGTTATTTTCTCCATAATTATTACCATATTACAAAGTTATTTACAGGAAACTTTCTACATACCTATAAAATACTCTATTGTTATATATATGTCTTCTGTGCTTTACTAGGGAGTTATATTTACTTGAATATGAATTAGCAATATGTATAAGCTTTAAATGAGGTCTTTTATGAGTGAGTTTTAGAGGTACAAAGGGACCAGACACTGGTCGCCTGACTTGCTGAGACCTCAGTAGCAAACACTGCAAAATGATGAAATGTCTCAATGGAAAAAGTCTCAATAATCATAATAACGTGCCAAACTCAGGAACACTGTATTAGCAAGCAACAACGGTCACAAGAAACCACTGAGCTGAATCCACACCATCAAAACTAAACATTATTTATCTTAAACAAATTTGTATTTACAACAAGGATACTGTACTGCTTTGTAACTGTGTTTCTTCTATTTTGTCCACCCCTGTGTAACATGTCTGTCCTTCCATTTTTTACTCTGTACCATTAAGACTGAGTCCTTAATGCAGCGGCATGGGTTTGATTCCAACCCGAGGCCCTTTGCTGCATGTCATCTCCTCTGTCTCTCTCTGCAGCTGTCACTGTCCAATAAAGGCAAAATGCCCTAAAAAAAAGGTCTGGCTTTGTTTGCCTTGTAAGTTTGATTTCTGTCGTGAGTAATGCAAGGTTTGTTGTTTTCTGTGGAATAATTTCACTAACTAGTTATTAAAGGCCAATTAGTCTCTCAGATGATCAGTCCAAAGGAATAAAATACTGTTATGCTCCATATCAGGGGTTCCCAACCATTTTGGCCATTGTGTGACCCCTCAAAATGAAGCAATGTCTACTTGTGAACCCTCATCACTGGTTGCATATGTCTACGGGTTGAGAAGAGGTTGACTAGGTTGGGAACCACCGCTCTATATGACTATATGAAAGTAGTGCGGCAATGATGCAGGAAAGGGCATCAATAAAGTGAATGATGAGCCCAAGATCAGGAAAAAAAAATTTAAATCAAGTCCTATGAAGCTATGAATGCATAAAACCACAAATCCAATTGTTGTATGCACCAAGAACAGAATTATAATCAAAGTCTCAGTTGCTGAGAATAGAGCAATTAGGACTGTATCTCGTTATCGAAATGCAACATCAAACCAGCTTGTAAGGCCTGGCCCTGTGCCTATGAATCTGCCTTCAGCCATTAGATGTGCACAGAAAAGCAACAGAAGGAGTATCCATTCGACAAATCCCTGTATTGACCCCCTGTGGCTGGAGCATCTGCTGTTTTCTACTTTGGCCATAGACCTGAGTATCTATGTCAAAGACAAAAATAGTTCCACTGAGAAGGTCAACTATGGCATTACGTCACTTGGTTTCTTCTCTGTTTTTAGAAAAATTCTGGACAGGTTAAAACTGAAGGTGTCACATATTTATGCCAATTTGAAGTGTTGAAGTGTCAATTTTGAGTGTTAAAGTGTACTTGTGAATTTACTTTTTTTTAAATCTTTTCCACCACTATATTTGATTAATTTTACTAAATTAAGCATAGTTAATTACCTATATGCCTGTTTAAGTTTTCCAACATCTGGCAAGGCAAATTTCTTCGATAAAGGCCCGAGCAGACCTTCATTCATCACATCTATGTTTAAGGTTTGACATTTTGGAAAATGTTGAATTTCTTGTTGAGAGTTAGGTGAGAAGGTTGATACCACTCTCATGCCTGTATAATAAATATAAAGCTACAGCTAGTAGCCAGTTAGCTTAGCACAAAGACTGGAAACAGCTAGCCTGGCTCTGTTGGAAGGTGACATCTGCCTACCAGCGCCTCCAAAGATCACTAATTAACACTTTATATCAGGTTCGCTTAATCCGTACCAATGTGTGTGTGAACAGGGGTTTATCCCAGGGATAGCCCTGGGCTAAGAAAATGCAGAGTGAAAAGCCTCTTTGAGTGATTTAACTGTGACACACTGTGCACAGGTGCTTGCAAATGTTAATAATATCTCTTAAATGAAAATTAAGAAAATCAAATCCTCAGTTGGGCCCCAAAAAGGCTTGTTCTGCCTGTCTGGGGGGTTCAAAACTGGACAAAATAGAAACAACGGTGGCAACAACGTTGGGATAACGCAACAAAAGCACGACATCTACACCCAATACAGGGAAACAGGGAAAGTAGAGGCCAGTGTAAAAAGTAGATTAGAGTGTGGATACAGTGTGTCTGTAATCCTTCCTCTGAGCAGCAGCAGAGTTTCTTTTTTTTTATCTGGAGCATCAGAAACTTTTCTTGGACACTTAGGTTTTACTCCTAGTTGCTGTAGCCATTGCTATGGTTGCTCCAGAGCCATGTAGAGCCATGTTCAATTCAAGTAGCTTTATTGGCATGGCTGCATACAATGCAACGTTGCAACGTTGCAACGCATATTAACACAAACTATACAATCATAATAAATAAAATAAACAATTAACAAATGCTCAATAATAAACATTCTCTCCAATGGACCTTTTGTTTTGGTTTTGGTTTTTTTTACAGCAATGGCAGATCATGGAGCTCTCTACTTAGCTCTGGGTTGCTCCCCCTTACCTCTGGCAAACCAAATCAAATCAAATCCAAACCAATCAATGCTGGTTGGCATAAAAGCATCATTACCTGTGCGCCTGCGCGGGAATGTCGCCACAGACACCAGATTTAAAAACTCTGTATACTGCAAAATATTGAATGTTGTGGTCCCGAACTCTAGCTTTAAGTTATCATAGCCTGAGTTTAATTTACCTCTGTTATGGGCCCTGAACTTTTGTTGCACATTTTGTAATTTGTTTCTTTAATTTTTTGGGTGAAGAAGAAGAAAAATAGTACAATTAGCAGCCTATCAAACCGAAGCCCGGAGGCGAGTTGCTGTTGATCGAGCGCCAGTGAACGTTGCACATGGAGTTTCCTGTGTCTTTAACGAAAGTTCAATGTCCAAGAAAAGTCTGTTAGGCTCCAAAATGGAGCTGAGGGACCTGGCTGTGAATGCGGTGGCACAGAATAAGAAAGCCGTTCTTCTGATCGGCGGAGCTGGCGTTGCTGTTTTGGGTCTTGCTCTTGGTTATAAATACCTGCGAAAGCCAGAAAAAGTTGTTCGTGTAGGCGTAGTGTCGCAGCTCCTCATTCACCCTCTCAAGTCTGGCAAAGCTGTGTCTGTGGCTCTCGCAGAATGCCAGAAAATAGGCTTTAAGTTTGGAGAACTGCAGGATCGGTGAGTGTTGAGCACAAAAGATTTAAAGTTTGTCATGTTCAGGTGTTTACCGACTAGTTCAGACAAAAACAATCAATGCAACTAAAGTAAATAGTCACACTCTGTTCACTGTTGAGCATTGGTGTAAAGTATATTTACTCAAGCAGCCTACTGTACAAACTTGAGGTACTTGTAGGCCTACTTAACTTGAATATTTGTGCTACTTTATGCTTCTGCTCCACTATATTTAATGTGGAAATATTGTACTTTTTACATCACTACATTTATTTGACAGCTATAGTAACTTTGATTTTACATGCTCAACATATGATCAACTTATAAAACATGATGCATTATTATAGATTGAAAGCCCTTCACACCCACACAGGTGTTTGCAGTTGTTGTGGCTG
Organism: Siniperca chuatsi; assembly: GCF_020085105.1. Taxonomy (NCBI): domain Eukaryota; kingdom Metazoa; phylum Chordata; class Actinopteri; order Centrarchiformes; family Sinipercidae; genus Siniperca; species Siniperca chuatsi. The sequence goes on from NC_058056.1 coordinate 23,923,478, forward strand.
GTTAGACCTGAAAGGAGGTCTAATCGCGCAATATAAATAAAAAATACCTGTGGTGTGCAGAGGCCTTGAACTACCCAACAGCTTTTAAAATAGTCAAAATTATCTCCACCTTAACCTGCTATATTAAAATGCAGCTTACATTTGAACTCATCAATAATAATCCACTAATGTAGCTTAATATATTTAATATGGAGCCACAAATGTCAACAAAATATATAATTTTTTATTTTGTTGCACATGATAAACTATATAACTTTTGAGCACGTTTAAAAAATAAAATCATCTTTTGGGACTTCGATAATTTAAAACTCTGAAAGGGACCTTCCTGCTTAATGAATATTTTAACTTTTGATACTTTGAGTATATTTTGCAAATAAAACGTTTACTAAAGCAACATTTTGAATGCAGGACTTCTGCTTTTATACTGTGGTATTTTTCCCTTTTTACTTAAGTAAAGAATCTGAATCCAACACTGTTATTTAGCTTCCGCCAGGACAAAAGATGAAATTATAGGAATTTCAAAAAATATTGTATATTAAATAAACATGTAAATAAACATTGTTTGGATTTGACTTTAAAAGTTACAGTTATGATTTAGTATCTCATAATTTTGACTTGCTAACTTGTAATTCTGACATATAAAGTATAAATTTTGACTCTGTATCTCATAAATCTGACTTAGTATCACATAGTTTTAACTTGTCATGACCATTTTTATTTTTATCACAGTTTGTAAGAAATGACTAGTAAGTCTAGTAAGAAATTAGTTGAAAACTGGAATAAATAGTTCACGAAAATCTATAAAATTTTATATCGCCAGTGCAGTCTTTGTTTTGTATATGATTCCCAGATCAATTTCTAACCAGTGGATAAAAATAAAATTTAAATCTGGGATTTATGGATGAGTCAGCAGCACTGCTGTATCCATGGCAACATGTGATGTCATCAGTCCTGTCTTGTTTTCTTTTATACCCTCTCCTGTAACTTTTGCTTCAAATCTGTGAGAGCTCAGTGTGCAGGTTTAGTGCCTGGACATTGGAATCAAACAAGGGATGCCAAACGGTGCAGATGACGGGAAAAACCACAGCTCTGTTTGTTTTGATTGCAGACACTGGCTGGTGGTCACGGAAGACGGTCACATGGTGACGGGCAGACAGGAGCCTCGTCTGGTGTTGGTGTCTCTGACATGCGAGGGAGGTCATGTATGTCTGAACGGCCCAAACATGGAGGAGCTGCGATTCCCCGTCAAACAGTCCGACAACCCCGTCATCGACTGCAGGTTTTACATCAGAGTTAAATTTTGGCACCACAGTCTTCTGACTGAATCCATAACTGTTTATTTTACTTTTTTATTTGGCATTTTTTTGCCTTTTATCTGACAGTCGCTTGTGTAGAGAGATGTGGAAGTATACTGACGAAAAAAGATTTGAGAGCACAAAACAAATTCTAGCACTACTCAGTGTGCAATTTAATTATTTTTCAGTAACTACTTGACCGGAAGCTCGTTAGTTATTTTTAAAAATATTAAAAAGATACAGACAGTTACAGTCTGCTAGGTCTGCAACTACCAATTATTTGAATCATTAAATAATCTGTAGATTATTTTCTCGGTTAATCGATTAATCACAAAAAAGGCAGGAAACAGTTGCCCCGTTATAATTTCCCACAGTTCAAGGTGACTAAATGTCTTGTTTTGTCCTACCAACCGTCCAAAAACCCAAAAATATTCAGTTTACGATCAAATAAAACAGAGAAGCAGCAAATCCTAAAATCAGAGAAGCCTGAACCAGTAGATTTTCGTCATTTTCGCTTGAAAAATAACTAAAGCTGTTAATTGATGATCAGAATAGTCGGAGATTAATTTTGCTGCTCCAATATCTGCTATTTTTGTCATCTAAGGACTTTGTATATCCTATTATTCACAAAACAGGGACATAATAGATACTGAGATATTGTTGATAACACTTGTTTCAAATGATAAATATCAAATTTTAGAATAAGTTTACACTGTTAATTTGTCCTTTGCAATATTAACTTTTGTTCCAACTGTTTTCAGACTTGTATAAATGCTTCTTGTTGTTTTTGTGTTGCAGAGTGTTTGGAGCTGACATTCAGGGACGGGATTGCGGCGACGAAGCGTCTCGCTGGCTCACTCGTTATCTGGGGGCAGAGAAAACCTTTCGCTTGGTGCACTTTGAACCCGGGATGAGGGCCAGGAAGCCAGCGGAGATTGAGCCTCTTTTCCCACAATATGAGGTAAATATGACTATGTGCTGGAGTCTGTGTTGCTTTTTTATTCCCAGATTTTAAGGCTCTAACTGAATGCCTCCACTTAAGACCGATATTTTTGTCCTTTAGGTCAGCTTTAATTCTCTCTTAATTGAAATACCAAAACATTTTACTACATTTGTAAAACCTTTTGAGAAAAAACCATAAAATCAAAACCAGATTTGTCTTTTCCAAGTATTACCAGAAACAACCTGTTGCATACAGGAGAACAGGATATCCATTTGTGATTTGTATTCCTGGTGTTTACCCATTTATTCAGCAGGTTGCCTACCCAGATTGCGGACCTGTGATGCTGCTGTCCGAGTCCTCTGTCAAGGATCTCAGCAGCAAGTTAGAGAAGGATGTCACAGTGGAGCGTTTCCGCCCAAACATTGTCATAAGTGACTGTGAAGCATTCGATGAGGTGTGTTGCCAACAAGAAGCGCATCTGCAAATACTGCTTTGATTTCTTTCCCCTGCTGATTCCTCTGTTTGGCTACAAGATGAGAAATCTTGGCTACATAAACAAAGAAAAATATATCAGACAGTCATGTAAAGATTAGATTATAACCACAAAAGGTCTTAAAAATAACAGATCCTATGTGTCTCTACACTACAACCCATGAGGTTTTGTTTTCTTTTTCCCTCCTGTTTGGAAAAATTATCATTTGGTCTTCTACTTCTGACTAATACCTTGCCCTTTTCAGTGTGAGCAGCGTGGACTAATTTTAACTCCAACTCAAAAACCAACTGCTTTGCTTTTTCAGGATTCATGGGAAGAGATCCAGATTGGCAGCGTGAGACTGCAGCGTGTAATGTCATGTGGACGGTAACACAGTTGATGCTTCACACAGTTGATGCTTCACACAGATTTTAATCAGAGACAGAATCACTTCATTTATCAACTGAAATCAAAACTGCAGTGCAGTCACTGCTGGGATTTTGGGTTTGATTCCCTGGATACACATTAAATTCACCACTGATTGTGAATTGATGTCTCTGTTTGATGTTAAAATGCATGAATTTGTCTTTTTAACTGTAGAGATTCAGGGTTAACAGGATGGTTGCAAACTCACCTGTAACGTTTGTTTCCAGATGCATTTTCACCACTGTGGACCCTGAAACAGGTATAATCACCCGAAAAGAGCCTCTGGAAACACTGAAAAGGTAAAGTTTTAACTTCATATTGTTTAGAGAAGGTTGATATTTTACATTTTGGTGGTAATTAGTGTTGATACATACAACTTTTTTTCACCTACGCAGTATCACTTCCCAAGACCTGTAAACAGACTTTAATGTGTAAAATTGGTGGAGTTCCCCTTTAATGGAACAGTGTCCAAGAGACTTGGTGGAGATCATTTTCAATATACTAACCGTGGCTTTGGGTTTGCTTAAATGTATAGCTTATAGCTTGTTTTCCCTTTTGCACTCATATTCAGCCACAGAAAAGAACAAAGCTGCTTGTGTATGTGTTTGAACAAAATATCAGCATCAGCAGCATCCCACTTCTGCCTAAAAAAGCCTAATTATTATTTCCTGCATGCAAGTGTTGGACAGACAAAAACCTCTCTCCAATTCAAAGCTACTTTTATGACAATTAGGCAGATTCAAGGCTCTAACTGGGCTTTTTAATGTCAGTAAACCTGGCAACCCTGGTGTTGATAAGAGTCAGCATGACATCCTTTTTTACAAATTCATATGTAGCTTCATTGAGTTATGTATTATTTTTGAAGTATCTAGACTGGTAATTGTACTTTTTCTGTGTGCATTCTGAGTTTTTCTAATTTATCTATAATTACAAACAGTTTCCCTGTTTTTTAGTTCATTTAAATGCGATTTCTATCTTGTCAATGAGATGAGAAGTCTAATTTTAAGAACTGAAAAATAACATGAATCTTGTACTCATAGTGGCCTTTGTTCACACCTAAATGCCTTTTGAACTTTTTCTGATGAAAATTCTTTCACAGCTACCGTCTGTGCAAACCATCTGAGAAGCACATCTACAAAGCGTCTCCATTGTTTGGACAGCTGCACACTGTGAAGAAGACGGGGATCCTGCAGGTCGGCGATGTGGTGTACAAGATCATCCGTTGATTGAGGGAGTCAGAAAGGGAAAAACATGCCGACAAACATTTAGTCACTTTTTTATGCTAGTCCGCATGAAAGAAATCACTTAAATAGATGTAGTACACATAAATAATGAACGAATAGCACAAACATGTAACAAAGACTGAAATTAAATGCAGTTAATAATATAACAATAATACATTTTTTATAGTGGATTGTATTAATTGTCATGCCATTGGGCTGCATCTGCGTCAGAAGGGTTGTTGTGTAACGCTAATGGTGCTTGAATTAAACAAATTTCTACATATTGAGTTCACTGGTAATTAAATCAAAGAGAGAAATTAAACTGCCTAAAGCCTTTGTAATATAATACTTTATAGGTGTAATTATTCCTGCAATAAACAGGGCAGAGAAACACTGCTGGGCAACAACAGCGTCTGGTATTAAAACATAGCAGAACATTTGGGATGTCATCCGTCTCACTGCTGATAAATCTTTCATTCACATGAATAAACTTTCCTTCCATATAATACTGTTAACATGTAAGGCATGTGTTGGTTATTTAAAAAAAGGAAAAGCCTAATTTCAAATGGACTGGTAGCACAAAATGACAGTAGTTTAGATTTTTGAAAATTCTATATGACTATGTAACATCATCAATGAAAAAAGTAGTATTTTGGAAATGAATGGCTTGTATTTGAAATTCCTGTTGTGAATGTTTAAACCTGATACCTGAGAACTGACCCTGTTCTGTATCACTCGTCAGGGTAAATATTTTTCAGCCTCCTTGTTTGTCATGTACTTGACACTTTTATTTAGTAAAACCTACAAACTTTTACCAGCAGAGGGTCAGTGGGTCAGTGACACTTGAACATGACAAACACGCTGAAGCATCTGATGGAAACAAAGATCAAACCTGTGACCTTTCAGTTAATCTGCAATCTGTGCTTCCCTGTCAGCATTTTAGACCTATTGCCATGACCAGAGTGCCATGAGTGTGAACAGTTTTAGCATTGGAGATCCCAGTGAGACCCCGTTTTAGTTACATACAATGGCCAGTAGGGAGCAATATGCCTTTACTTAACCACTACAGGAGCCTGTAGAGGAGAGGAAGATATTTCTGGATATTTTTACTTTGCTACTCTTGTAAAATATTTCAGTTCATTTCAGCTTTTAAATGTGTTGTTTTAAGCAACCAGTAGATTTGTATATTGCAGCAGTGACAGTCGCTTGAGTTGAGAAGGTCAGCATGAGTGGACTAAGAAGTGTCAGCTACAGAAACTTTGCAAAATCAAAAAATGCAAAAATAATTGCATGCAGTAATTCTGATCCAACAGCCTGATCCAACATAAGTCCAACATTTCATTCAAATTCCTCTTTGAGGTTTTCTTACAAAATATGGAACACGTTTGTAAGGCATGTTTGGACCACAATCCCTTATATAGTTACTGTGTTTTACTTCTAAATCAAAATAGACCCAAACAGACAACTGTTGTTGTTTTTTTGCAGTCAGTCACAGATCATCATTTCTACACTGAGAGTAAGTTGTGGAATGGTGCTACATTTCTCACAGAGCTGAGAGAGGTCTTCACTAGTGTTGATGTTACAGCAAGGGCACAGGTTTCATTTTAAAGTGGATCTGTTTCTGAGAGGGTCAACCACTTACTGTACCTGCTCTGCATAAGTAATAGAATAAGTTTAGTGTGTCAGCATGCTAACATTTGCTATAAGCACTAAACAAAGTACAGCTGAGGCTGATGGGAATGTCATTAGTTTTGCAGGTATTTGGTCATCAACCAAAGTATTGGATGAATTAAAATTTTGACCTGATGGCCACTAAATGAAAAGTCTGGGTCACCAATATTATTTGGATACATCGTCTGGGGACCATGAATGTCTGTACAAAATTTTGTGACAATCCATTCACTAGAAGTTTAGATATTTTACTGGATGAGCGAAAACTTGACCTGCTGGTGGTGCTGGAGAAAACGTCAGGAACTCATCCTCTGGCCACCATGAATGAGGGCACAAAATATCGTGGCAATCCATCCAATATTTGTTTTGATATTTTAGTCTGAGTCTGGCCAGACCAACAGACATTGTCGTACTTGCTAGCGTGGCTTATCAAAAAAATCACATTTTACCACAGAAAAAGAGCTCAATCAACAAGCAACAAAGTTACACACTACCTTCTGTAGTTTCACTACAGAAGGGTTGGCACCTCTAACATGGGCACAGGGTAGAGTCAAAGGTCCAAGAAGCCGAGCTGTGTTTTCTAAATTGGTGACGTTTTAGCACACATAGTTATGTAGGTCTGTAATTTGTAGGGGTCCTGGTTTCAAAGAACTTACATATACCATATTGAAAACACATGGTAGACTTGAGTGCAACCCTTTATATTTTCAGACCTACAAATATAGACCCACCATCACTTTAAATGACTCTTATGCTTCTTTTTCTAATCAGTGTAATTTACGTTTTGCATTGCATTTGCAGGAGGTGAGGTGCTAGATGTGCGGCATTATGAGTACTTGGGGTCCTGTAATATGGCAGGGCCCCTAAAGTTTCCAGACTTGCATTGCTTTAGTTGTCCAGAGGAGTATAAATAAACAAATAATACACTTTTATTTCATACTGATTTGGATTTGGGCTTGACTGAAATCTTCCAAACATCCTGTAAATTGTCCGGACAGAGTGGAACAAGCAGGAATAAAATGTGACTGTGAAGGAGAGCTGATGAAAGCACAAGCACATGAGGATTTGTCAAGGGAAGATGTATTGTTTATGTATGTGACCGCTGTTGTCCTTTATATTTCTATATTTCAGCAGCAGCACTTTTTTCTTTTCTTTCTTCATTGAGGGTTTATAGTTTGTATCCTCATATCATGTTGTGGTATATGTGGTTAATGTCATCTTGTCTCGTCATTTCATATGTTGTGTTATGGTACGGTGTGGTGAGTTTTTGTCATGTCATGGAATGGGACTAATGATTATTTTCATTGTCGATTGTTTTCTCGATTAATCAATAAGTTGTTTGGTCTATGAAATGTCAGAAAATGTTGAAAAATGTCGATCAGTGTTTCCCAAGGCCCAAGATGATGTACTCAAATGTCTTGCTTTGTCCACAACCCAAAGATATTCAGTTTATTGTCATAGAGGAGTAAAGAAACCAGAAAATATTCACATTTAAGAAGCTGGAATCAGAGAATTTAAACTTTTTTTTCTCTTAAATAATTACTCAAACTGATTTATCGATTATCAAAATAGTTGGCGATAAATTTAATAACTAATAACAACTAATCGATTAATCGTTGCACCTCTAAAGGTAAGTTTACATTGTGTCTTGTTAAGTCATGTCATGGTATGGTATGATATAGTAATGTCATGTCATGGCATGCCCTCATGTCATGTTACAAAATATATGTTTTATAAGTTATGTCATGTTATGATAAATGGTTTAACTTTGGATGTTTGAAATCATAATGTTGAATGTTAAACAAATAAGTTATCATGCCGTATGTTAACTGTGTGTCACGTCCATCAAACAAAAAGCTATGTTGTACCTTAAAATATGACATGTCATGGTACAGAAAGATTATGTCATTTCATAGTATAGGATGGCATGTTTGTGTCATGTCATACTATAGTATGATTGTTATGTCATGTTATACAAAAGCAGGCACGGTAGTAGTTGACTCGAAGGTACATAACCTTTGGTAACCTTTCTATCACCAGAATCAGAACAACAGAGTTTTAAAAAATATGTAAATTCTGCATCTTTTAGTAATTACAAAATACATACTGTGGGTCTCAAGATTGGCAGCAGAGAAAACGCTAAATTGTGAGATTCATGTAACCTCAACTGCACAACTGCACGCCACAGTCAGGACGGCTTTACATTTACAGCAGTCGTTATGCAACCCACGGCCACAGTAGTTTCAGTTATGATCAGTGTTGTGGAGTTTAATTACAGAGAGCGTCTGAGAGACACACACACAGACACGTTCTAATGTTTATTTTCAACACTTGCACGTGTTGTAAGATTAGAGCAATTTAACAACACTGGGCTTTGGTATGGTTATATGTTTTTTTCTGTTTGCTGCTTATTTCTACTTCAAACCTGTTTGATATGTTTTAAATACAGACAGGGTGGTTCCACCAATGATTTTATGACAGTCAAAAATAAAATGTAAAGGAAACAGTGTCATTACATGCATAATAAACAGTTGTGTGCGTTGTATTTTAAAGGAATAGTTCAACATTTAAGGAAATACGCTTATTCACGTTCTTGCCGAGCATTATATAACTCTTGGCAAGAAAACTAATAAGCACATTTGCCAAAATGTCAAACTATTCTTTTAAATTGTGACAGTCGACACTGATTGTTTGACAAACAAAAATATACAAAATAATGACTGAAAAATAATGTTTTAAAGTTATTTGGCATCTTTTGCTCACTTGCTCTTTAGCTGAAGTTTGTTTTGCATTGTTCTGTTCCTTTTCACTTTCAAGTTTGTCTTAGTTTTATTCATGAAGGCATGATATTCTTTTGCAGATTGTTTCAACTTTATTCTGTTTTTCTCGTGTCTGATTTGGTACTCTGCACCTTTCTTTGGGGGAATCTTCCTTGTGTGGATTGGGTTTCGTTTCAGGCTGTTCGGGGTTTGTAGAGCGTTGCCTTTTAAATCAGCTGTGGCAGTTTGATTGGTCTTTAGTTTTACTTTGTCACCCACAGGCTTTATCACAGTGGTCTTTTTTGATTGTTCTTTGGATTTCTGTCTCAAAGTAATCTTCTTAATTTGTGCGTTAGCTGCCTGCTTGTTCAGCACTTTGTTTTTCCTCCATGGTTTCAGCTTGTTTTTCTTCCTCACTTTCTTATCAGATGATTTCCATTTCGGCTTTACAGCAGCGCTCTTCGTCGTCACGCTGGCTGCAGACGTAGGTTTGACCTGGCTGCTTGTCACCGGTGGTTTGGTGGTGAGTTTGAATTTTCTTGGTGGTGGTCTCGTAGGTTTTTCATTTGTGTCCATCACAGTCACTGAAATGGCACAGATGTCAGTAAGTACCCATTTTAAAAGTTTTACTTGTTCAACTCTGAAGCCACATATGTTGCATTTTATAAGGCTGGATTGAATATTTGGCTCCAAAAACAGGCCTAAATGTTTGAAATGCTTTCCTCTTTTATCTGTTTATGTTTGATGTAAAATGGGAGACTGCTTTTTATAGTTTTATATATGACCTCAATGCGATTATACAATTTGGCAGTATATAGACATAAATGAGGAGGAAAAAAGCAGTTTGGACAAGCATACCATAGAGTAAACAGTGACTGTATTTCTTGGCTTGCCAGAACAGACGACTTCTTAAACTAACCCCTAACATCAATTCAATTGACTTGATAATATGTTGTGTATATGTTGTTCATATTTAGTGCATCTTGACTGAACCTAGTCTAAAAAATGAAAAACACTTTGGTTCCACTTTGTCAGACAAAACAATTCCCTTTCAAATGGCTTCTTCAACAAGTCTGGTATGCACACGCCATAAAAAGTAGACATGAAGTTGTGAGCAGAAGTGATAAAAATGCAAAGGTAAACTGAGGTGACATACATTCTCTGGGCACAAAAGGAAGCTTTTTCCCCCTCACTTTGACAGGCAGTGGCTTCTGCTTACATTTCCCTGGAGGAGCTCTCCTGCAAAAGTTAAAGGGGAAGTAGTTTTTCAAAAGTTCAAATAGGGTAACGTTATGTTAATAAATTGCTCTTTATTAGTTTCAGGACAAAACATGATACACATTATATAAGACATTATTAGCGCCAATACTGACTATTTAATGTTAATGCAAGTTTTTGATCTGGGCGAGTCTCATGTTGTAGTGCTTTTTCACATGCCTTGAAAGTCCTTGAAAGTATAATTGATGAGAACAATATAAAAAGGCCTTTAAATGTATTGTTGGCCCGGAATGTACTGATTTATTTAAATATTAAATAAACTCTAGCACCAAAATAATCATTACACCTGCTGAAAACTCTGTAATGGATATTTGTGATGGCAAAGCAGCACATACAAAATGACTAATTTTATTCAGATTCTGGTTGACGAGTCTGTTGCTGTCCAATCTGTTACGTTCAGTTCAGTACAAAACTAGCCTATACAAGCACTGTACATAAGGTTAATAGCTCAGCATAATTTTTTACGACAAGAGTCATCATATTAAAATTGTTTCTGTGGCTTTCGCTGTCTTTTAATAGGATTTTAACGAGGAAGCAACTACTACTACTGTGAATCACAGCTAAGCTGGCAACGGCGCTCTCAGTCACCAGTTAGGGGAGCTCCACTGATAAAAGCTACTGATTCAGTCAGTGACAATGGTGATTCAGTCAGTTAACTTCGTTGATAAAGATTTGTTCGTACATGTACTGAACACCTCTAGTGGAAGAGCGCCGCTCATTGTTGCCCCCTGTGCAGCCTTTACAGCGATGTGTTCCTTTCAGGTTTATTTGGCTGCAGGGATTTATTCTAATATTCTCCAATTTCTTGTATGATTTAGAAGAAAGACAATTTGAGAAATGTGTCTGTGTCCTTGACTCGCTGCTCCAAGCAGGCATGTTTGTCCAACACAGGTGTGCATTTGAGAAGAAAAAGGGATCACTATTCTTAAAGGTCTCTAATAGAAGTACTGAACCTTGACTCAAATATTACTTAAATAGAAGTAAGATTACTTGGGTTGATAACTGCAAATGTAGCTGTTTTCAAGACTATTCCATCAGTTTCATTACAATGTGGCATCCTGAAAGTAAGTACTTCAATATGAATACGCTTGAATTACTCGTCATGTTGGCAGTCCGGTTCATGATGCCACAACAGGTGAAATCAGAGCCTACAGACCACAAAATTACAACATATCCTACCTATCACCATATATGATAGATGATATGAATGTTGTTTTCCCAGCTGGCAACGTGTTTTTATGGTAAATCAAATCTATGATGATGGTTAAAAGCACATCACATGGTTTAATGTGCCTGATACTGCACCTGGAGGGGTCCATGAATTTGAAAACAGTTCCAAAAGGAGACATGGCACTGGGGTACGCAGTGGCCAAAAAATATAGCTCCCCTAAAAGACAGAAACAGCTCATGAGTACTGTTAAATTGGTGCATATCTAAATGCTGTGAGAGACTGAATGAATGTTACCTGCTTCATCTTCAGCAAAGGAGATGATGAACTTGTGGTGATGATTGATGAGTCCAGGAAAAGAGCACGTCTTTGTGTCACCCATACACACACCCCTCTCCTTCCAGTTTCCTGTTGTCTTGTCTTCCTCTAACGCCATAATTCGACTGCAAGATTGACAGGAATCACTTATTTGTTATAACCAAACACCATGGGTTTATCATTATATTTAAGGCAGGAATTAATAGTTCTCTCTCTCAACTTTCTTTTAGTCTTTTAGTCCAGTCTTTATGCTAAGCTAAGCAGTTAGCAGGTAGTTAACCTGCTGGCTCCAACTTCATATTTAGCATACAGACATGCGAGTGGTATCAATCTTCACATCTCAACATAAAAGCAAATGAGACAATTTCCCAAAATCTCAAACTGTTCCTTTAAATGACATATAGCTGGTGACTAGTGACTACTACTTAGTGACTTCAAATGCTTTTTAAATTTGTTCACATTTTGTCAAACTGTGCCAGTGAAAGACTAGACTGGAATTAGTTTTAACCTACTTGCAGAACCACATGGGTGTAGTTTCTCTCAGCTCTTCAAGTCAGATGAAAGTGAATGGAAAGTACAACAATTTGCTGATACATATTCTTTCCTCAGATTGTCTAACCAAGCTTTGCTTGAGTGCTAAATCAGTCTCAGTCTTAAGTCTGTAAGCATAAAACACCACGTCAAACCTCAAGTCTAAAAGTATGAAATAAAGTTAATAAATCGGAACAAATTTGAGCCCAAACTAAATATTTATAGTGTGCTTAAATACCAGTGGATCAATACCGATGCTAGAACCCATGACAAATTTTATCAGCCTGGAGACTTAGGTGATGTGACTTGAATTCATTCAAAAATGCATGGATTTTTCAATATATTCAGAAATGCACAACAGCTGAGCAAACAAGCTAAGAAAACTAGTCTGTTTTAACTTCACTCCTGAAAAGTTGATTTATTTATAAAGAAGATTTATTTTACCCGACAGTTGGAGTAAACTATTTGGCTCAGATCAACACAGTCTTACCCACTCATAAAGTCTCCAAAAATGTACAGGCCGTTCAGATTGGGTGATTCACATCCTCTGTACACATATCCCCCTGTCACAGACTTCCCAACATGATGGCTGTATGCAAATATAGGGAGGATGTCATCTGTTGTGGCAGGGAAAGATGCACTGAATTTAACAAAAATCTGAAGCATCAAAATTAGATAGAAAACAGGGCATTATGGTGGAAATAACAGGTGGTGAAAGTATGAGATAGAAAATAGTTCTTGATTTTTATCAGAAAAGTTTCACATGAACAGAAAATACTAACTCAAGGAGGAGTTGTGGCACAGTTTCATATCGTAGCACTCAAAGCCCTCTTTGGCTCTCCATCCATAGTTTCCTCCCTTCACAATAATGTCAATTTCCTCATAGCGGTTTTGACCCACATCTCCGCAGAATATCCTGCCCCGGCCATAGCGGCTGACCAGGTCTCCACGATCCACAGAACACCGCCACATGTTTCTAACCCCATATGCATACACCTCTGGCCGGGCATCTGGGTCACCGAGGAATGGGTTATCAGGAGGGAACCGGTACTGCTTCCCACTGGAGTCACTTCCGTCTACATCAATGCGGAGTACTTTTCCCAACAGAGCACTCCTGGGTGGAAAAAATGGGATTTAGCAACAGTTGAGAGGCCTTCTAGCACAGCGATTCCCAACCAGGGGTGTACTTGTATCACAGGGGGTACTTTTGCAGTTGCAAGGGAGTATGTGGAAAGACTGGGGAGTAGCTCCACAGAAAAAAACTGAAATAATGATTTGATGAAAAACAAAATCAGCATATTGAGTCAGCTGTAATACCAGAACACTACATGTTGCAACTGATAGTGCATGAAAATTAGATACCAAGCAAGGAGATTAGTCTAAACAGTTAGCTAAAAGCAATGGTGGTTGAAATAAATAACTAAAAGTAAATAGTTAGCTAAAAGTGATGGATAAATTGTTAATATAGATATCTAGAATAATGGTAATGGTTGAAATAGCTAAAAGTAATGGATACATTATAGTAATAGTTATAGGTTGGGTAAATATTTGAAATATTTAGCTAAAAGTAATGGATAAATATTTGAAATATTTAGGTAAAAGTAATGGATAAATATTTGAAATAGCTAAAAGTAATGGATAAATGGTTGAAACAGACAAAAAAGGTCAGGAACCACAGTTGTAGTGGAACATCTTTCTGCTTCATTCCTCACTCTTCCTAACACTTGAAGAAACCTGAAGCACCTTACTTGTTTTGTGCGTTGCCATACTTCCCAAATGGATCCCCAGCTTTTCCACCATCTCCAGTGAAGATGTACAAATATCCATCGAGACCAAACAGCAACTGGCCTCCATTGTGGTTTGCGGCTGGCTCCTCGATCTCTAGAATGATGCTGAATGTAAAAAGGATGCAGATCAGTACAAAAACATCTACTAGAGGTAATATTCTTGTTTTTCAGACATAAATATCTGGTTGCCTTGATTCTTAAGTATGACTTCAGGTCATGATTCGTTCAGCCTTTATGCAGTAATTATTTTTGTAACAGAGCAGGCCTCAGGCGTTAAAGCGTCGGTTCACCCAAATTACAGAAGAACTGATTTTCTCACCTACCTCTAGCAATATCTGGGGGAGGGTTTGCTCAGGTTTTAGGATAACCACCTCTGAGATTTCTGTTACCACACCAAAACAATGAAGGTGAATATTTGTGGGAAATATGATTATTCCCCTTCTGGCAGAGAGTTAGCTGTTCAGATTGATACCACTCTCATGCCTGTTAGATTTGAAGCTAAAGCCAGCAGCCGCTTAGCTTAGGATAAAAACTGAAAACATCTAGCCTGGTTCTGTCCAAAGGTAACAAAATCCGCCTACAAGCACCAATTAACATTTTATATCTTGTTTGTTTAATCTGTCCCTTGGAGAGAGTCAGGCTAGCTGTTTCCCCTGCTTCCAGTCTTTATCCTAAGCTAGGCTAACCAACCACTGGTGGCAACTTCATGTTTACCGCACAGACATGAGAGTGGTATTGATCTTCCCATCTAATTCTTGGCAAAACATCAAATAAGCTTATTTCCCAAAATGCCAAAATATTCCTTTAAGCAAAGGAAACAGCTGCTGAATACCTCTCATTCACCTGGGGGACCCTAAACAAACCAAAAATGCGAATTCTCTTTAGGCTCCTCTGTTAAAGTTATTTTTTTGTCATATAACTAAGATTATGGATTATACCAAATTACAAATTTTGTAGGTGCTGTACCCTATTTTGGATAGCAGTCGTTTGGGGATTATGAGAAATAAATATTCAGGTGCTATACCTCATTTTGGGATTTCAGGTGGCTATAACAAAGTCAGTGACTGTGTCTTAAATTCATACTATCTTATGGGGAGGGGGTTGTACTTTTTATATGTGCTTTCTCCTTTTTTAAAATTGAGTTATTTTAACTGTTGCACATTGCAAAGTTGAGTGTAACTCTTTCCTTAAAAAAAGAATATTTAAATTGTGCTCAGGGCCCCAGAAAAGTTTGGGCCGACCGTGAAGTGACTTACTGTAGCTCAGAACATGTTAATGCAAGCTTTGGTGCAATTACAGCCAAGGGGGTGTATGACACTATAGTCCTATATTTCTTTCAATGGGTAATTGCAGTATAGGTACAGATCTACACATCATCATCCAAACTTTGATGCTATAAAAAGAGCTAAAGGAAAACTTCCCTCTGGGTACCTCTCTGAGTAAGGATCAGCCATGTTCATATCGTGGGCAGACACCTTCATTTCACTGACTCTGACTTTCTCCAGCTTACTGTTGACCTGGATAGAGTAGTAGATGAAGAAGCGTCCATTGTCCCGGTACTTGGGGTGGAAGGCCATGCCCAGCAAGCCCCTCTCATCCCCCAGCCAGGGCGTGGTCATCACCTCCCCGCTCATGTCCAGGAAGGGCTGCTCTAACCGGCTGCCGTCACGCAGGTAAACCCACACAAAGCCCACCTGCTCGGCGATGAACATGCGATGTGTGTCGTCGCCGCTGTGTAGCATCAACACTGGGTTCCTGAGATTGTTGGCCACCTCTGTCAGGCACACCTGAAGACACCCTCTGGGGTCCTCTGCTACCTCTCCCAGGTTGCTGTAGAGGTCAGGGCTCTTCAAAACGTTGGGGTAGCAGTAGTCCTGGTCGGACAAGTCGACTATGCTGCAGAACGTGGACACATCTCGCTCAGAGGTGTCCCGCAGCAGCTGGTTCTCAGTTAGATATTTAACCACATAGTGACATTTGCCATGAAACTCAGAGCAGTAGCCAAAGCAAAGGCCAGGTAGTTCTCTGACAGGTGTGTGGGGGTCTTCAGCATCAAAGAGGTGGGCGGCATATGGAGAGCACTCCTGCATGGGGTAAACACGAGAGACATTACAGTGTACCGATTATCACAGAGACATTTCAGGGCACTGGTAAGGCAGGAGGGGACCAGACATTAGATCAAAGTTAAAGTGTGGAAGTGTCCCTTATAGGACAAAGACATATTCTGTTTTTCAAAAAATTGCACGTCAGCATTCAGCAAGTTGCCCCCCTCCCCTCCCCTATGCACACCACTATTTTAGGAATATCGAAATATTTCATAGTAATATTCATCTGTCAAGATGTTGACCTTCCAGACCTTAATATTGGTTGCTAGAAGTGTTGGTAAATGGGAATGTAAGATTATTTTTCTTTTTAAATCAGTCTAAACACTCTGGATTGAAGCCCGTAATAGATTTTACCTAATAAAGGTAACCTACATAGTTTTGTGAAATGCTTATTTAAAGAAGAAAATCACAGGTCTCCATCAAAATATCACTTCCTCTAAACTGAGTTCTCCCCAACTGCTTTTTAAAAATTTTGATTAAATTAGATTAAAGAACGGGAGTACTGTATGTTAATTCAATTATAAAAAATTAAATCAAAGTTGCATGATGCCTAAATTTTGATCTCTTTACAATTGTAGGTCTTAGATAAGCTTAATGATGGCTTTAATTAGACAAAACTGAAAGTAATTCAAAAGTTGATAGAGAGTTGTAGATTATGATAGACAGTTTAGACTGTGCTTCAGGATGTTAAATTATAAACATAGTTCTACTGTATATAGATTATATAGATTAGACAAAGTTTCTGCAGAGGTGAAGAGACTGCTGTAGCACCCTCAAAAGCACACAACCCAACCTTTAGAGAAGAAAATATATTTACCTGGCACATGATTTCCTTTAACGTGTCTGCACAGAGCTCATAACCCGCCACTTCCAACTGGTCAATAATGTCCCAGTATCTCTCCGCGATCATGTTGTCGGTTTTCTGGTCGCAGCAGCCAAACTGCTCGTACTGCGTGCAAAACTCCAGGTGCCACGGAGGTTTGAAAGGAGGCTCGAAGTCCAGACACTGAGGATGAGCTGATGCTGGCGGGATCGGGCCGAGCAACATCACTGATATGATCAGGATAAACTCAGGAAGGCTCTGGGTCTTTCTGGATGAGCTCGGACCTGCCACCGTGCGTAAAACCACGCAACCGGCTCCGCTTGGATGGAGCGCAGCATCCCGCGTACTTGTCATTTTTGCCGTCTGCCCCCGAAAGAGTTCAGCTGTTTGCTCTCCTTTATGTTTGAGCCAGCGTGTAAGTGTGCGCGCGTGCACGTGAATGCTTGTGTTACGCGTGCGCAAAAGTATGTAGCTGGATGTGCCTAATTTGCCCTCCGTGTCTCGCCACCTGCTCAAGCCAAAAATGCACCTTGTCGCCAGTTCTGTCTCCCATCAGGCAAATTAGCAGCAATTAAAACAAAACAGATTTGTAATGGCGGTCAAGTTAATTGGATTTATACTCCACCAACCACAGTGGTTTTCTACACCGCAGCGACGTTGGCAGAGTAATATGCACGCTCTCAAGTGTACACAAAGCAGGGCACATTGTCGAGGCATTGTCGAGGCATGCAAACATCAACATAACTGTAATTTTGTCTCACATTCATGTAAAAGCACCTCCAGGAAACTCGGCTGCTGTGCTTCATCTTATAGATCTACTGTCCCGGCATGTCAACATTTGGAAATACAGTCAAAGGAGTCTGTTATCACGGTGGTGCCAAGGGAAAAAGGAGAATGGCAGAGACATCTTCATCAAACCCATGTGCTTACATAATAAACCACACATGTAATCAAGACCAACAACAGTCTAACGACATACTGTTTAGCGCTATATGCTTTTTTGAAGGGACATTGAATATTAGCCGATAATAAATAAGAACTGTGTAATCTAGGAATTATTAAGGTTGCTTTAAGTGCACTGCAATTTGGATAAATATCGTACTTTCATTTGATACTGCACAGCCAAGAAAATCTCATTTTGTTTGTTTAAAAACTTAATTAACTTTAAGATAAAATAGTAGGCCTACATGACAGTGAATTGTTTAGCACAGGGGGTAAACCGCCCAGCACCTGACGCATTTAATTTCTTCTATTGATCAATCTTTAGATAACAGTCTTAACAAAATAGCCACACTAAATAAATGTATGGCATTTGAAAAGTGACAAAGCACCTTCGCTATTTGTCCCTGAAGGCAACGCCAGATTACCAACTGGGTAACTGCCTGGGTCACACAAGCACCAGTCTTACTGTGTGTCAGCTGGTTTGTGCTGATTTAAATACACATTTGTTTAGAAATATGCACCACTAGAAGACAAGTGAGATGATAATACCTTAAGGTGGTTGCTTTAGTACCTGATCTTGAGACCCTGTCTGGAAGAGTGTCCATGTGTTAAATTCCAGTTTCAAGACCTTCATTATTTCGGTTTTATGCTTATATGTTGCATACTCCTAAATTAATTTGTGGTTATTTAATACCACACAGCAGACTGGGGGCCAGGTAGTATTCCATCTTAGAAAATGTGTTCAAATGCACAGAGTGGGTGAAATGTGGGTGTTAATAGGGGCCCAGCAGATTATTCACAGACCTGGGTGCGAGCCCTTTCATGTAAGATATATCGGTAGAAAGAAAATAGTTCCTACATGAAACTTCTCACAACAAATCTGTGGATTATCTTGAGTAACCGGGTCATGATTTCTGGAAAGAGACATTGCTGTTGAGTTTTTAAAATGTAGTTTTTTGGCGCTTTGAGCACCACAAACCGAGTGCCATATACTCACATACTTATAACTACTTATAAAGTTGATTCTGAAAAGGTAATACGCTAAAGAACTTGCAGTATGTATCCAGCAGATGGCAGCAACCAAATTACACGAATGCGCCTCAAAGTGGACAAGGAAGCGGAAGTTCGTCATTTCTTCTTATTTTGCGTTTGTTTTGGTGAAAAGAAAAGTGTCAAGTTAGTTAGAATAAAAACATAAAACTTCCGCCTTGACGTTTCAGCTTAAAATATTTATTGATGAAAATGGATTTGTTGATACGTAATTTAATTCGTAAAAACGGCAAAAAAATAAATAAAGATGCGATTTAAAACGAATAAGTAATCATTCTGATGTGTTTTGCTTTTATGTAACACGCACGCGTAGTATTTGTTCTGAAAAACTAATTCCCACTTTTATTTTGAAGGCTAAATCTGTACTCTTCCGGTCGCATTTTAGCTAACCGTGTTTGGACTGACTCCGCGGCGATAAGGCGCTGCCAAGTCTGACAACAAAATTTTAATTTCCCCAACGTAACCTATGCAGCTGGACTCCACTACAATGGCATATTAAAGGGGTGGAGGAAGACACGGTTTCATGCTCGGTAGGTGACCGGAGTCAGTCAACTTTTCGCCGTTGAGCAGAGACGCTGCGCGGCTGGGAGAAGCTACAATGAGCTCGGAGCACCAGAGCGACAGCGAGGACGCCGACGAGTCGCAGGACAGGCCCAACAGCGGCAGCGTCTCCGACAAAGAGGAAGACCCTGACATCGACGACTCGGACGTGGAAGATGAAATCGCTCCGGTGGTGTCTCCTTCACCCCCGGGGAGCAGCGGGGACAGGCCGGAGCGGAGTGCGAGGTCTCCGGCATCGGAGGCGCGAGATCCGGGCTGCCAACCGGCCGCCGCGCCGGAGACAGGGAGCGGCGGGGACTCCAGCATCGATAGCCGCAGGGGGAATAGCCTGTTTTCCTGGCTGCAGAGCAGGACAATAAGACGAGGGGTGTTTGTGGACCCAGCTAGGGATAACTTCAGGACAATGACCAGTTTATACTGCTCTATGAATCCGGCTGTGGAGTCTATCAACCTGAGCACTCAGACCCATGGA
The DNA here is from genome assembly GCF_020085105.1 of Siniperca chuatsi. Lineage (NCBI taxonomy): Eukaryota > Metazoa > Chordata > Actinopteri > Centrarchiformes > Sinipercidae > Siniperca > Siniperca chuatsi. The sequence continues at coordinate 23,943,302 of NC_058056.1, forward strand.
GCGGTCTTCAACCTGGAGTACTCCCCGGACGGGTAAGACAACATTTCGGGCCTTTCACCCTTGAGTTCATGTTCACAGGGAGGGTTGCCTGGGAAATCTTTGTAAAACAGCGCACGGGTTTGAAGAAGATTGGGTAAATTGCCTGGGAAGTGCTTGAATTGCATAATCAAATTCACCCTCACGTGCTTCATCTCCCTGGACTCCTTACCATCCAAGGACCACTTCACATGCCTAGGAAAGCCCACTGATTGGTATTTATGTTGAAACAGCAGTAGTTTAACAACTTCAACATGATTTCTTGACTTGTAAAGATTTTGTTATAAACTGACAATTTGACAATCTTAACTGACAACCAAAACATGAAAACTTAAAGTTCTTGAATTCCTCTAAACAAAACTGAGAAGGTCTTGCAAAAGCCACTCACAGTAAGAACAACTAAACTAAAGAGTACGCCCAGGATTTAAGCCTCAGTGACAGACAGCAGATTTAGGAAGTAAATCCTGCCATCAAACAAGGTCAAGCGGTGTCCAGTCTGGGTCAAATTTGTTTTTGTGCTCATGTGACAGCAGGACAAAACGCACGTTTTTCCTGCACAAAGAAGTGTTTTTGTGGAAAATGCATTTGAACCTGCTCAGCCTTGGACCTCTACATCTTGGGGCCTAAAAGATAAAATTGATCTCATCTTATGGCACAGTTTTAATAATCTTTATCACAGTATTACTACTGTTAGCACAGGGACACCCTTCATGATGCTTTTGCATCAGTTAGGAGTGTAAGTCAGTTTAGTGGAGTGTAAGTCAGTTTCAGTTTATTAACTTAATTTCTTTTGCCAGCAGACTTGATCTCTAGCTGAGAAATCAGCAGTTTTCTGAAAAGCATTTTTTCTGCTGATCAGTTTGCTGCATTTCCTTATTGGGGATTGTTTTGTCGTCGGATGATCACTGATCAGGGTGTAATTTTATTAATTTATCTTTTCATTTACCTCTGCATCTATGTTCTTGATTCATACAGTGTCATAAATCCAAGAATGGTGTCCAGAAATTGAAAAGGGAAGTTAAATTTCTTCTGTTGCTTTAAATTAATATTAAAGGCTCATCAAAGAAGGCTGTTAAGTGTTTTTATATTTGCTGGCCGGGATAATATATTGCTCAGATGGATTGATATTACACCACCTACAAATGTGAGGTGGCATGCGCTGATATTTGACCAATACCAATGGAATATCTAATAATATCTAACATGCATATTTAAAGTAAATGTAAAATATTTTTATTACTATTTATTTTCCCTCGTTTCTCTCCAGATGTGTGTGTGTGTGTGTGTGTGTGTGTGTGCGTGTGCATCATATATCTTGGATCTAAGTCAGATGTTTAGTTCTTGTATCCACTGTGTGTTGTTATTGTTGGAGCTGTCTGTGTTTGTGTTTGTGTTGAAAAGCATAATTTAAAAAATTCTTCTGCAACACGGCCAAAGAGATCAACTCTCTCCTGCTCTGTTATGTTTAGGAGCTTCTCTGATTTGTGTGTCTGCTCTGCTTAGGTCTGTGCTGACTGTGGCCTGTGAGCAGACTGAGGTCCTGCTGTTTGATCCCATCTCATCCAGACACATCAAAACCCTGACCGAGGCCCACGAGGACTGCGTCAACAACATAAGGTGCATTTTTCTAATCTTAAAACATCCAGTGAGCGTTTATAAGTGTACAGCATCCTGCATCCACACCAGGGAAAGGACCAAGGGAAGCTCAAAGCAGTGAAACATAAAAAGATTCAGGATGGCAACATGACTCCTTAAATCGTTTTTATTGGTCAAAGTACATCAGATTAAGCTCCTTGTCAGGATATCAAGTACAGAGGCCAATAAAAACTACTAAAGGGACCAAGCTGCTGTCTAGATTCATGTCTGCAGACGGTAAATGAAAAATTTCCCCTGACTATCTGTGCCCTGCAGGTTTTTGGACAATCGTTTGTTTGCCACCTGCTCCGACGACACCACAATTGCATTATGGGATCTCCGTAAGCTGAATTCAAAGGTTTGCTCGTTGCACGGCCACGCCAGCTGGGTGAAGAATATCGAGTACGACACCAACACTCGTCTCCTCGTCACGTCTGGCTTCGACGGCAACGTCATCACGTGGGACACTAACAGGTTTGTGTGTGTAGATGTGTGAGCATCACAGTATGAAGGGTTTACATTTTCAAAATGAAAATTATGACTATTTAAAGGTGAATGTGGTGATTGTGTGAGGTGACCGGACACATGCTTTAAAATGTTTGCATATATACTGCGTACATTACACAAGGTAATTTATTTATCATTGTACAACACAAATTTGTTCAACTAAATTAAATTTGCAGTCCCTTCATGTTCATGTTTGCGATTCATTATGTTGCCTTTATGATATCACAACCACTATATATCACCTCCGGTCTGTCACATAATGAGATATAAATAAATTACTTCAATTGTTGTAATTCAACCCTGAAAACCAAATGTTTTTCTATTGGAGAACTACCCAAAGGTGATGATTGTAACGTTTCTGTAACTCTAGACAAGCTGTTTCACCGTGGATTGTTTGCAAACCCTTTTAACTAGAATTACATCGAATTATTTACGAAAACGGCATCAAACTGCCGCTTAAGTGTTCTGTAATTGTCCTTCCCCTGCAGGTTTACAGAGGACGGCTGCCCGCACAAAAAGTTCTTCCATACCCGCTACCTAATGAGGATGCGCCTGACACCCGACTGTTCCAAGATGCTCATCTCCACTTCCTCAGGGTACCTGCTCATCCTCCACGACCTGGACCTCACCCAGTCCCTCGAGGTGGGCAGCTACCGCATGCTGCGAGCGCGACGCACACCCCTCAGTTCAGGTCAGAACACTGAACACTTAAAAAAAAAAAAAAAACAATCTGCCCATATTTCATGCAATTATTTCACAGTTTTTTTTTTTTACCTTTTTTCACTGAAAAAACTGTGTTTCCATTTCTCTCCATATTATTATTTATTTTTAAGATTTTTCACAGTTTTGATTCCTTTCTGTGAAGCTAACACCTACTTAGTGCCAATCAATTTGGTTGTTTAGTTGATAAAGACATAATTAACAAGCTGTAATTCTGATGGTTGAGTAATTGTTTTTAGTCCTTTATCAGGTAAAAATATTAAATATTTCAGTACAGATTCATAAATTCAAAGAGTTACTTGGTTATCTCCATTTGATGTCATTTCAGATGTAATACTTTAAATTTTTTTAGCCATTGCACAAATTAATTAAGCAGTTTTCACTTACGATGGGCATTTGTCATTATTACTGACATTTTGTTGACTAAACAGTTAAGTAATTAAAACGTTCCTGTTTCTAGATTAAAGAAAATTATTTTTGATTGTGATTGTGATTCTGTAGATGGAGGCACATCAGCGTCCAGGTCAGCTGGAACTCCTCGCCAGGGAAACGACTCCAGCAAGATCCACCCTCATAGAGAAGGTCAGAGACAATCATGGTGTAAAACTGAATAACGGATGTCAGCCGAGGTTTTCTTCTGCCAAAGTAATAAAAGATGGACTATAAAGTTCTCACACTTTGTTCTCGCAGGTCTTTCTCCCAGGAACAGCCTGGAGGTTTTGACTCCAGAGATCCCCGGAGAGAGAGACCGAGGGAACTGCATCACCTCCCTGCAGCTCCATCCTAAAGGCTGGGCCACGCTCATCCGATGCTCCAGCAACATGGACGACCAGGAGGTGAGAAACATTTAGCTGCAGATACACCTGTTGTCTTGAAGCTGTTTTTCTAAGATATTATCCTAATTTTTTTTTATTAAGTCGCCTCGCTGCATGTCTCCATCTTCATGTTTTTATAGATATGAAAGCAAAGTGAGATATATTTTATGCATCTCGATCTATTAAGTCATTTATGATCTCTGTTGACCCTTTGTGAGTGTACTATAGGAACTGCATCATCATCGTCACTTGGAACAATCAATCCAAGTACAGTAGTTCTTTGTGGTGGTTTGAGAAGTTTGTGTACACAAGCCCCTGTAAAACCCCCCCTTCAAACCGTCCTGTACTTTTGATCTTGCCCTTGATATACAGTGGCCTGTAAGATAAGATAAGATAAGCCTTTATTGATCCCCAGAGGGGAAATTCGGTTTGTTGCAACAGCCCAAAGACAGAAATAAGTACAGATAATTAGACAAGTTAAAAAAAATGTTTTTATAATAATAAGAGGTATATAAAACTAAGTAAGAAAAGAAGTAAAAACTTTACAATGGCAAATTAAAGACAAAATTACAAGGCAAAAGTGACGTGATGTGATGGAATTAGTAGCAGCAAAGTCTAGTATATGTAAACAGCATACACCTGAATAATATATGATTTAAGTAATAATACTTAGTGTACAAGCATCCATCAGAACTTTGCCTTAATAAATTGCAATCTAATATTGGCAACATTTTAATTTTAAATCAGAGAAGTGTTTGATAAAAGATTATTATGATTTCAGTTGGTATCAAAAGTATTGAGGTTTGATATCCTCCCCTACTCACACAAAGATCAGGTGCAGAAATGTATTGCCAATGTTTTGCAAGACAAAGCTGCCTTTATCACGTTTACTTCAAGCAGTTCATTCTGTCAAAACATCATTTATATTTAAATTGTTTTGCATTGGATCCTAGGCCTGGTGTCAGTTTGTCATACTGCTGTACCTTGTATGTCCAAATTCATTCTCAAATAACACCACCAGGAACAAAATATAAGAACTTTTTTTAATACAATTTATTTACAGTTTGCCTTCAGTGCAGTTCTACTGTTGTATGATTATGTGAACTGGTGTCTTATCACAAGCAAAAAACCACTAATGGTTGGTTGGTGTCACTGTGGGGCCCGGACCAACGTCAAGTGTCTTTCCAGTGACGACACCAACATAATTAATAGTTTCAGGCCCCAGTATGTGACATTGACTACATCTAACCCTGCGTGTCCACCTTTCTTCTTGTCTCTCTCCAGTGGACGTGTGTGTACGAGTTCCAGGAGGGAGCACCCACCCGCCCGCTGGTCTCCCCCCGCTGCTCCCTCCGCCTCACCCACTACATCGAGGAGGCCAACGTCGGCAGGGGCTACATCAAAGAGCTGTGTTTCAGCCCGGACGGACGACTCATCTGCTCCCCGTATGGCTACGGCGTCCGCCTGCTGGCCTTCGACGAGAACTGTGGCGAGCTGGCCGACTGCCTGCCCGTTCAGACCAGCTGCCTCAGGGAGATCCGCTCCATCTACTCGCACAGCGACGTGGTGCTCACCACCAAGTTCTCCCCAACACACTGCCAGCTGGCCTCGGGCTGCCTCAGTGGACGCGTTGCCCTTTACCAGCCCAAGTTTTAGCAACCCAATGCTATCAAAGAACGATGCACTGCAGACCTGGGTAAAGAAGTTCTCATCAGGGCCTCAAAATGCCCAGAATACTTTTCGTACGACTACATATTTTTGATTTTAGACTCCTATCAGCTAATATATGCAGATTTTTGTTGTGCTAAGACTATATCTACATAGTAATATGGCCTTCTTGGCACCCTTTGGTATAAATTATATCAAAACCATCAAAGGAAATTAAAATTTTCAAAAATTCAGAATCTTTAAGTACCCCGAATCACATTTCCTAGCATTTGTTTTAAAGTGCTGAAGTGGTACAGATGGGTGGGATTTACTATATGCCGATATTTCAGATAGTCTGACGCATGGCATAACTGGAATATTGGGATTTTTCTGGACTCTCTGCCAGACAAATCTGTAGCGAAGACTCCACCCATCTGGTACCTAAAAGGGATAAAGCAAAGATTTTAAGTACTTCTAGACCCAGGTCTGCAGCCGTGAAGCAGAGTTTGTTGGGGTGTGAACCGCTGACGGCCACTGACCTGAATTAAAAAAATTGAAGGATAAGACTTAAGCTGTGGCCACTTGACCAGGGTGCAGTAGTGGATGAAAACTTTCAGCCTCTCTGACCCTGAACTTTAAGAACAAAAATGGAAAAAATAACACTTTGAGGCACCAAAACAAAAAACTGCAAACTTAACTCCCATCTAGACTGAGGAGAGGAAGTCCAAACCTTGACGCTCTTGATCATTAAATCAAGAGATGCAACATGGCATCAGTCAAAAACAAACTCTGCAGTTTGTCTGTGGCTCTTTTTCATGCTAAAGATTAATTTTGGTCTCTATAGCAGTAGAAAACTTTGACTTATTTTGAGACTCGGCACAACCAGATGTTGCTGTCTCGGGACAAAAACACTAAGGATGCAGACAAACAGTCACATATTAATTCATTAATTCTAACGAGACAAACAAGAAACAGGCGCTTGTGTTTGTCATCTGCGCTGTCGTTGATCGTCTTGACACGGCGTCCTCTGCTGCAGATCGTGTCGCTCTCAGCTGCTCCGCTCTGCTCATGCCTTTTCTACAGGTGCTGCTTCTCTGCTCATACAATCTGAACTATGACCCCCGACTTCAAGGACCTCATCATCAACGCCTTTCCGCTTTACCTACCTTTTTGTTTTCCATCTCCACCCTGTTTCCGCCTTCATAGTCTTTACTGGTTTGGTTTTTAGTGGTTTTATTGGTGTATTAATGTTGGCACTACTTGTTCACGGTGTTTGATTCATTTGATTCTGTTTGCCATCGTTGAGGCCGCTTGAGGCACTTCTCATTTCCCTTCACAGTTTGCGTGGTTTTATTTTGAACCTGTGAATGGAAACTTGCTGTCTGGACAATAGAAAAGTCCAGCTCCTGTCAGTATCTCAGTTTTCAAAGTATCCCACCCTGACATTTTCCAGACCCACTTTCTCTACAAACCACTCTTACAAGATTTTCATACTTTTGCGAAGGAAATACTAATTTATTTCACATATTTCTTCCCTAAAAGACAAGGTTGGTCTGTGTTTTTTACATAGAGCACGGTAGTCCTTCTCTGAATACTTTCTGACTTCCCTATCTTGTCTGTGCACTCAGCCCAAGCCTAGTTCCTATTGAAGACATAAATCTTTACTAACAGCTCACAAATACATAGTTTAAAGGCTCGGTAATTTCCTGAAACAGGTGGTCACTGTAGTTTGTAGCAAACATTACTCAAACAGGAGTAAATAGGGAAATTGTTGGGGACTACTTTCAGCCGCGGAGTAATACACAATTAGTGTTCTAGTGAGTATTACGGCAGCAGGACAGCGTATATGGGATAGATACAACAAAAAACTACAGTGGCACAGAGGAATAAGATATATCAGTATTTGGCCACACAGACAATACTAGTTAGTAGAATCAATTCATTGCTGGTTTTGGTCTTTTCATGGGATTTGTTGAATATTACCAGCCTCACCCTTTAATCAGCTTTTTGACTCTTTGCAGAAGAAGTTGCCTCAGCATCATCATTAACCTTTGAAGGATGAAATTGTTGCCAAGAAACATTTGACTCGTATTTTTGACCTTGTACCTCATTTTGTTGGTTTTTGAAGAGAGTTTTGATCCACATCAGTGTTTCTTCCACCCCCGCACTCCCCCATCACATCCAGTTTGTCATTTTTACAATGTTGTCATAAAAGTGACCAGTCGGGTTTTTTCCTCTGTAAGGACCGAATGGATTGCTTTGACTGTTCTAGTATCGGCAATGCTTTTGTGTTTTCAACTAGTGTAGTATAGCTGCTGTAAGAGCCAAGCACATGCGTGGATGTTACACTTTAATGTAAACTGGTTAGAGTACACACTGACTGACTGCAGTATAGATATAACATAAACAAAAGATAGACATTAGCTTATACTACTATGCATACCAGCCTTCATGAAGATTCTCCTTTCTTATTTATGCGAGGGTGATGCTCTGTGTGGAGCTGTCCGATGCCAAAATATGTTTTGCTTGGACAAGGCAGTGCTTCTCCTCTGTAGTGGAACTGTGAGCTGAGAACTAAAGGTGAACATCTGCTATTATGGATTTTTTTTTTTAAAGTTCTTTACATGTGGCAAAAACTTAAATTTTAAAAGAATTTATTGAAATTTTTGGAAATACGCTTTCTTGCCAAAAGTTAGATGAGCAGATCGATACTTGTCTCACACTTGTCCGTTGAATATAAGGCTACAGCAAGCAGTCGGTTAGCTTAGCTTAGCATAAAGTCTGGAAACAGGGGTAACGGCTATCCTGGCTCAGCCCAACAGTCACAAAATCTACCTATCAGCACCTTTTTAAGATCACTAATTAACATATTATATCTTGTTTGTTTAATCTGTATTAAAACAGAAGTGTAAAACAGAAAATTTGCCGTTTTATGGGTGGTTATGTACCTGACTATTTCCTGGCTGGGACCAGTAACTGTCTGGAGTCTCCGCTGGTTGCCTGGCAACCAAACAATAAAGAAATAGTCCAGAAAATTACCCCCTTAGAACGACAACTTGTCGTTTTTCCACTTCAGTTTTTATACAGATAAAACAAACGAAGTATGTGTTAATTAATGAGCTTTATAGGTGCTGGTAGGTGGGTTTGTTGCTGTTTTACAGAGCCAGGCTAACTGTTTCCCGCTGTTTCCACTTTGCGCTAAGCTAAGCTAACCGGCTGCTCGCAGTAGCTTCATATTAACCGTTTACACATAAGAGTGGTATCAATCTTCTCATCTAACCCACTTCCAGAAAGTGTAATAAGTGTATTCCCCAAAATGTTTGAAAACAAAAATGACATGATTGAGACATTTCATTTAAATTTGAGGAGAAAAGATGAAGTTGTCTGAACACAGATGTGATTTCATAATTCCCAGCTCACAACATGGTCCTGTATGTACTGACAAAGGATGCTTTCAACACTTTGTACCTCAGTTAACCGCTCAAAATGTGCGTATTTCACAAATGGCGTCCATTTCTCTTTCAGTTCAGTCAATTCAGGGACTTTTTCCCCCTCTGGAATAACTCATTTCCCAAGTTACAGACATTAAAAAATACTCAAATGATTTCACTGGTTAACTGTTAAATTTATAGTTTGTTTTTTTTTAAATTGACTGAGCTGAAGGTTAAAGGACCTGCCATGCTGTATATTCAATGCTGCTTTTATTTTACTTATATTCACAAGCTCTTCGGAGAGAAGTGTCTTATCTGCCATTTTCACTTCAGGTATACAAACTAAAAAACCGGGTTCATTTTTATGAATTTGTTCTTTATGTTGTTGTTTTTTTTGGTCAGTCCTGTTCTAGGTTTTAACCTGTATTCTGTTGTGGATTAATTGAATGTTCTTAGTAGTTCTGGTGTTACCTGCACACTGTCACCTCAACTGGTCACAGATGGAGGAGGGGTGGACAAGAGATGAAAACATGTTGAATTGCTCACACTGTTTCCTAAATTGCTATACACAGCAAGTAATCCCAACAATAATACTAAAATGGTACTTATTATCACTGAAATAAAAAGGTTAGCTTCTTTTGCACTCCTGACTGTTTGGTGTTTGAGTCCAATGTTTCTATTCTTCAGGGTTTTTTTTAAATTACAGTGTTAAAACTCCGCACATGAAGTGTTGAAAATCAGCCACGAGATGGCAGTCAATCACATTGGCAACAAAGCCTGCAATGTAAACTCTAAGCCAGTGGTTCCCAAACTACGGGTCACAAGATGATTAGCAAGTTAAGAAGGAAGAAATATGTCGCTTCTTCAGCCAATATGAGAAGGAAGAATCACGTACTGGTTGAACTTGGTCATAACTTGTAGACAAATACAACCTGTGATAAGGGGTCGCAAGTAGGTATAGCTGTGTTTTAGGAGGTCACAAGCCAAAGAAGGTTGGGAACGATTTCCCTAACACACTGGTTTGCAACTTTATTTTGGCTTATGACTCTTTATAGCCACGCAATGGCTTCTAACAACCCTTTGTCACAGGTTGCATGTACCCATGAGCTGTGAGCAGTTTAACTAAAGGAGTGATGTTCCCTGCTTAGATTGTTTCATTTGAACACTTTTAAAGTCATGAACAAGCAAAACTCTCCCGTATTTCACCAGGTAAAAAAGCAAATCAGATTTAAAAAAGGAAGTAATGTTTGTAGCCATGCTCTATAGGAGATGTCTGTTGGTCAGTCGGTCCTCCACTTTGGTCCAGACTGAAATATCTCAACAACTACTGGATGGATTGTCATGAAATTTGGTACAGATATTCATGGTGACCAGAGGATGTATCCAACTGAATTTTAATCTAGCGCCACCAGCAGGTCAAAGTTATCACATATCCAGTGAAATATCTCTGGATCATCTACAGGAGGGATTGGAATAAAATGTTGTACCGACGTTCATGGTTTCCGGACGATGAACCCTAAAGACTTTGGTTATTTCCTGACCTTTTCTTGTAGCACCACCATGAGGTTCTCATTTGTGCCTTTGCCATGAAATTTGGTACCGACATTCACGTTACCCTCCGGATGAATTGTAAAAACTTGGGGTTCCTCTGACTTTTCATCTAGCGCCACCATCAGGTAGAAATTTTAATTTGTTGAATACTTTGGTTCATGACCAAAGACCTGTAAAACGAACGACATCACAACTGTACTTTTACTGTTTAGTGCAAATTAGCAAATTTTAGCATGCTAACACTACACTAAGATGGTGAATGTGGAAAACATTATACCTGCTTAACATTAGCATGGTCCTAAGTAAAGCCTCACAGAGGCACTAGCATGGCTGTAGACTTTGTTTTGTTTCCTTTTCTTTCCAATTTTGTCGATCATCTCATGGCCCCTCATTTTTATTTTGTGACCCCTTGGGGTTGGGAAGTGCTCTAGCAGTTTCTTTCAGTTCCGGGTTCTTTGGTTAAGATTTAGACACTAGAATATAGACACAAATAAGTAATATTTATTTGAGATTTTATGGTCCTGTTGGACTTTGGTCAAACAAAAAAAAACTGTTAGAAAAAACATGTCACATATCAGACCAGCTGACAGTTAAATCCTCAACTCAGTCGTCTTACAGATAAGCAACAAACATTACAGCATCATCAGCTATTATGTAGAATAAAACAGTTAATATCCAAAACAAAAAACTAGTAAAATGAATGCCTGTCTGTAAATGTATAGATGTCCATTATCCTCTTAAAAAGTTCCATAACTTGTTTATGGAACTTTTTTAGAAGTGATTCAGTTTGTGTCCTTGTTTTTGTATAAAAACCCTGGTTGGTATCCTGTCAACGTCTGTAAGAGTTTGTGTGACTGTCATGGTTTAATCTGCCTTAAAGGGTCAGCACACCCAAATACGTCACTTTTGAATTTTTGAATTTAATATATTAAAGCTGTGATCGCCACATTGGTGGAAGCAGAAATCTCAGAGAAAGATATTTTAAAACCTCCCCACATAAAACTGTCTGCATGTCTTGATTTCACTGGGGCTATGTAGAAAAATTGGGTGAACTGACCCTTAAATAGTTTCCTCTCAGTAATTACTCGCAGGAACATGTCACTATTCCCAGAGGTCAATTTTCACCATTTGAACTGAGCTTCTTCAATCTATAATCCAGCTCCTCTCTGATGCTTCTTCAGCCCCTCGTCCTGTCTGCTCTCATGCTCTCCGGGCTCCGGTGGACCGAGCTCTCCTCTCCTGCAACAGCTGCTCCCGCTGACTCTCCCTGCGGCGATTGATGGCCTTGGTGCTCGCGCGAAGCTTGCGGAGCCTCAGAGCACGAAGACGCAGCTGAAGATCCTGGGGGATCTTCCCTCCTTTGGCCCGGATCTCCTTCAGCCTCTGAATGGGTGTTTTGGTCAGGGTGAAGTCACAGATGGTGGGATGTGGCTCCATTCCAACATGGCACCGACGCATGGATGGGAAGTAACCCTCAGCCCAAACCACCACCTTATACTCGCCTGGGTTCAGCAGACGCCAGTAGTCCCCGTCAGCAGCTAAGGAAATAAAAATGAGGTGGAGACGAAAACAAAGATTGATGTTGATGTCTCCAAATTTAAACTTCATGTTCCTAACAGTTACATTTCTATGGTTTAGTGGATAATGCACCTTCCGAATGTCACATTCATCACCTTTAAATAACTTTGCTATACAGTCAAATGCAAGTTAATGACTTACCTACCTACATTTCCCAGAATGCCTATCAAGAAAACAGTGGTGAGCTTGTTGGATTCATGTTTAGCGCAGCGGTTCCCAGACCTTTTTAGCTTGTGATACCTTAAAACGAAGCAATGTCTACTTGTGACCCCATATAAGCCTTTAACTTAAACTTTAAACTCATCTTTTCATTTCAAAATTGCTTTTTTCTAGAACGTTTTACTATATTTTAAACTCACCTACAGTAGCCTTTTAATTGTCATTTCATCTACGATTCATTTCATTCATTTTCAAAATTGCTGTCATCCTTACAGTTACACATTTTCTGCCCACTGGTCAAGCTGACAGACAAATAAAATCGAGTGGCTGACCTGATCGGATGTCATGGTCGTGGTCCTCCACCTTGATCATAGCATCTGCTATTCCTTTTTTGGTCAGCTTGTCCCTGACTACACCCTTGATGCCTCTGTGGACCTGAGAGAAGAGGAAATGTTGCACTGTGAGGCCCCAAAGAGGGAATTAAGGCAGAAATGACAACAACAAAAAAAAAGATCCAAAAATTGATCAAAGCTGCTGCTCGGGACGTAGCAGCTTTGAAATCCTGCTGATGACTTGTGTCATTTCTTTGTACAGATGGATGCTGTAGCTGCAGACTGACCTGCTCCATGTAAACCAGCAGAGACTCCTTGTTGTTCTCCCACTCGATGGGAAGCTCACTGGCATGAGGGAACTTATCACAGGACAACTCCACTGTCACCTCAAAGCAGTTGGTGTGCATGTAACTGAAGTCATTCATACCTGCAGAAAACACATGCAAGTTTACAATGTGCATAAGAAAGTCAGGCAAAAAAAGGTGTTTCAGGAGATGAACCTTTTAATTTATTAGTTTTATTTTTGCAAAGATGCAAAGGTGAGCTTTAATAAAAATAATAAAAAATAAAAATACAGTCGCAGGGAGGGATGTAAATGATAAAATTTGAAGAATTTTATGTATCTGTCTTGATGACCTATTTTAGATTTAAAACATATTAAACTATTTCAATAAATGTAACATTCACAGACAGATTGCCATTGCTGTAAAAGTGAACTTTTGTTCACTAGGGGAAAACATCCCTAAATTGTAGACTTTAAAACACCCTCAAGTATTTCAGTATTAAGATTATGGTGAAATGTTCATAGAATTAGTCAATTTAAAGGGTAAAACAATTAAATTTGATTATTAATAGAGAAAAATTACACCCATAAAAGGTGGTTAATCTCATCAGTCAGCACATACATTAGTGATTAAGGGTTTAACCACTTAATTTAAGGTAGTAAAGAAAAACTAAAGCATTAAATCAGAGATTAAAGGGACCCTAGTTTAAATTAAGAGTGATGTGTTTTGAAAGGATGTCCACCGGTAGTAACATTTTTTTCAAGTTACTACCTGCTGGCTTTCATCATTCGCTCACTGAGGTGACTCACTGCCAGGGACGGTGTGCCAGGCTCCGCCGTTGATGATGTTGTTGTGTGACTGGAAGTCTTCATAGTGGCAGATGCGGCGGTTGGGGTTGGCCATCACCAGGTTAGTCGAGGCGTAGACTGTGGCCAGCCAGCGGAAGAAAGCATTGTCCGCCGTCGGGGTGTCCTCCTGGGGGGCCCAGTCACGGGTGCAGTCGAAGGGATACGTGACCACCAGTTCTCCCCCGTGGAGGTTCGCACTGAGCACGAAGGGAATATCCTGCATCCAGTTGATGACGGCACGGGTCTCTGGTGCAACCTGGGAGGGATGGACAAGCTGGATTAGCTGGCGTTATGTCACTTTTTAGACAGAAAGAAATTATCATAATTTAACTCATACAATGATCTTCATTCTTCTTACATGCAGCAAAATAAATATTTGCTTTATAAAGTTAAGTTACAGTTTATTTATTTGGAATAAGGAATAAAAAAGGAGTGTGCAGGTGACTTCATTGCTATTTGGACTTTGTTGTGATGGTTTTGGCTTCCCAGACTTCATTTGTTAATCAAACAGCACAGGCATTAGCAGCATTGGAAATTCTTTACTTGGATTTTCTGCTGATGACATTTTAATTTCTGTGGTGCTCTTTTCTTTGTCTCTTCAGTCATTGTAATGATCTCTGTCTAAGCTACCTTCTTCTATGAATAGACCTACAGGTACAGGTAACTTTTGTGACATATCACTCAGCAGAAACCAATATAAAGTAACACTTTTAAAGGGAATATTTTAAAATTTGGTGAACTTTTTACTGTATATCTGGAGGCAGAGTTTCAACATGTGTTCACCTTTAACAAAGAAACTGTTACCAAACACTGAGTGACAATGTTCAGGCTTCCAGGAAAACCTCAGTTCTCTTGGCCTTGAACTTATTTCCTGATCTGGGGCTTGCATGCCACTAAAGTGGAAAAATTATTTTCCTCTTCTCAAACTGTCTACACACTACCCTCAAAAACTGCTTTTTAGTTTGACCTACATTTATGCACCAATACAATGGAAATCTAAGAACTATTACATGTCACCCTTTTTTATGTGGCAGAGTTAGGTCCTTTGGTAAAGGCATCTTTGGTGCAGTAATCTGTATTTCATTAAAATCTCTTCTCTGAAATGTATACAGTATATTCATTAATTGCTAATATTTGCGGCATCAGGGTATTACTCTTTTGTCAGACAGTGAAGTGTGTTTTCAAAGTCCCCTTTCTTCATTTCATACAAGAAAGTTAACAGTTGAATTTTTATGTGATTGTAGTTTCTTCACTGGCATGCGTTTCTGTCTCCCACAGTGTCATTCTTAATGATACCACCAGATGGCGCCAAAGTAAGGAATTTTTCAAATCTTACACATAGTGGCTCTAACTAAATTCCTAAACTTGCTCAGCAATGCCTATTGATTATTGATTATGGTACATTGGTACATACTGCAGTGGTAGAATGTAACTGAGTACATTTACTCAAGTACTGTACTTAACTACAAATCCAAGGTACTTGTACTTTACTTGAGTATTTCCATTTTATGCAACTTTATACTTGTATTCCACGACATCTCAGAGCCAAATATTGTACGTTTTACTTCACTGCATTTGTCTGACAGCTTTAGTTACTTTACAGATTACCATTTTTCATACCCCTCCTGTCCAGTGAAAACCATGTATCTCCACATTTGGTGATTTTGAATTCGAATTTTTCTGATAAATTGAAGGATTAGACATCCACAGCAGTAAAATGCAACACACACATTAATGCAGCAGTAATATTAATCCAAAAACATCATATATAATAGTAAAACGTACTTTTACTTTTGATACTTTAAGTACATTTTGCTGATAATGCTTACATACTTTAACTTAAGTAAGGTTTTGAATGCAGGACTTTCACTTGTAGTTGAGTATTTTCACAGTGTGATATTAGTACTTTTACTTAAGTAAAGGATTTGAATACTTCCTCCACCACTGCATTGTTGTTTACAAGAGAGCTACATGTCCTTACCATCGCGTCTTCTTTAGTGTAGTACTCTGGGATGGGGATGTAGTGGTTGGAGACTTTAGATTTATCTGCTGCCGTCTCTTGGGCGTCCCACATGATGTTGTTCAGGTCTGGAAAGTTATGATTCAGGTCGATTCCTTCATAGCTGTATCGTCCGTCAGCCCAGCCGGCCAGTTCTGACCCCTGCAGCATATCAGTAGACCAGAAACAGAATTAGTAGGTACAATGGATGGGTGGATTAATATGAATGCATGCTACATACCAGCACAAATGGCACATTGGAATAATAACATCTAGTACAAAATGCTACTGGGTACCACTTGCATTCTTCCTGTAGCCTCAATAAAGAAATGTGTAAACGTGCCGTTGGTTATTGGGTGTAGCAGCATCTTCTGTTGTGAAAAGTGAAATTTAGATTTTTGATTTGACTGCAGCTATCCCATCAGACTATCACTGTAGTTATGGTAAAGACTCTATGAAATGTGGATTTCCTGGAAAACAGAACGTAAACAAGAAACTCCTTCAGAGGGATCCCTCCCTTCTGCCTCTCCTATGCAATTTAACTGCCTTTTCTCCTTAACTGTCCATTGGTTTACTGGATTAGAATGATCCTACCCTGTGCTTTCTTTTTCAACAGTATATACAGGAATTAAAGTTGTAAAGAACTGCTACAACAGTGTGTTAAAATTGGTAACTCCGCCAGATTTGTCATGCCTGAGTTATTGCATGTGAGTTTAAATTTCTAACCATTAAATATTAGATCATATTTTACAGAGTAGGAATCAGGGCTGTTCAAAGTCTTTTAAAATCTTAATCTTTTTATTTCATCATCCCCATTAAACTAATCTTTGAATTAGTTTGAAATGCCAGAAAAATTATACCAATCTTATTTTTCCACCATCCCTCCAAATCTGAGCAAAATTTGACATTTGACCAAACCCAAACCCAGCAGTCCAACCCTGCCACTTTTATCATCAAGTGATGGACAGAAAATACAAAGGAAGCAGATCTGCTCTCTCTCCTTTAACACATCTTGGGCAAAATACAAGAAACGTGTCTATTAATTCTACACAAAGTCACTTTAAATTCACCCACCTTCTCATATGCTGCTTCGTATCCATCGGGGTTCATAGAGGGCAGGAGGTGGATTCGCGTCTCCGTCACCAGCCGAACGATGCGTTGGTTGCCTTTCTTGTATTCTCTGCACAAGTACTGCATGAGGTTGAGGACGAGCTCTCGGCCAAGAGCCTCGTTCCCGTGCATCCCCGCCACGTAGCGAAACTCCGGCTCACCTGCCAAGAGGACAATTTAGAGAGTCACTTTAGTTGCCAAGCAATAAATGTGGAGGCATTTGTCTGCGTCAACATCAACTCATAGTAACAGATCACACTAAACAAGAAGCACCTGAAATTATAAGTTTGATTTTATTCAGTAGGTCAAAGTTAAAGCCCAGAGGCACATCAGGAACACATTCAATCTCTCTGATAAAACTTTCAACTTTGTATTGTGTTAGGCAACAGTGTGACAGCACTTTGCCAGTAATCATACATGGATTGGCCAGACTTGATGGCAGACATTCCTAAAGCTAAAACTCAAAAGACCCCAAATCTGCACTTACATCAGCACTTCTTGTAACTCAAAAATAAGAAATGTGCAACGCCTGCCCCTCTTCTTGGATTTGGCACCAGTGTTCACTTAACCATGACACCACTGAAATTTAAATCAGCTGATGACACTTAAATAACCTAAATTCCCATTATTACCCCTTTGGAGTGAAGCAATTTTAAAATGTGTTTATGCCATTTGTCAGAGAAGAAGAAAGAAAGAAAAGCCGTACTCTTTATTTGAACTTTTTGGCAGATGTACAGTTGTTGCAAAACCCTGCATCTGAAGACAAGATCACAAAGAAATCTGTCTTGTTTGGTGGAGAGTGCTGTGTCCAATTTCAAACTGTTATCAGTTTGTTTACACAAGAGAGGCCTTCTCTACAAGACACCCCAGCCTCCCTGTGTGGTGCTGCTGCAATGAAAAGCCTCTGTAAACAATGGAGGATGTTGAACTGGGCCCCTGAGAAACATGAACATGAACTCAGGCTTTAAGGTTTCATCTCAACTCATAGAAGAAGAGTTGAAACGCTCTTACCTAGTTCATGTTTGCCGGGGTTATCTGAGATCTCCATGACGTACAATTTGAGGCCCATGTAGCTCTTCCCGATGGTGTAGATGTGGGTGATGTCCGGGCACTCCTCGGTCACAGACTTCATGAGCTTCAGGGTTAAGAAGACAAGTTGAACTAAAAGTCTTCAAAGGGTTAAATCTGAACTCTGGGGAAATCTGCAAACTGTTAAGAGTCTGAGTAAAAACCCTGGCATTAGCTTTAGGGGAACCAAAGTTACTCATCATGCAAGTGTGGCCTTGCAGCCATTTCTCACGCTCTAACCTTTCTCATCTCCTTGTAGTTGTGGTGTCTGAAGTCCAGAGCGTCCTTTGATCCTGGTTCTTGCTCTGAAGAGTAGATGTCCATTGGATCTATGAGGAAAGAGCACATTAACTTCCTTTTGTTGACTGACAGACTGAAAGACCACTTAGCCTTTAAAAATAGCCAAAACCTTAATGTATTTTGACATATTAGTCACTGAGAGCATCTTGTTCTGAAAGCAAAACGTTCAACTGAATCATTATTAGTACCAGTTACACACTCTATAGCTGTACACTGCAGCATTTTAGCCTACCATCAACACGACAGCCGAGTATCTCAGCCCTGAGACAGATGGTGCCGTTGGGGTACCAGGTCTGCGGGTTGATGCGGATGAAACGGGCAACGGTGGGAACAGGGAGGAGTCCGAGCACCGGAGTCTCTGGACCTTGGTTTCCTTCAAAGATCTGTGCAATTCAATGTGACGCCACATAGTTTTGACACATTAACACTTAAAACTAAAAATCCACCACCATTGCTGCACAATCCTCTAAATAGAGAGAATAAGAATTAGACATTTTCAGCGACACTATGTGGGTTGGTTGGTCCACCACTTTGGTTCGGACTGAAATATCTCAACAACTGTTGGATGGATTGCCTTGAAATTTTATACAGACATTCGTGATCCCCAGAGGATTAATTTTTCCAATACTTTGGTTCATGACCAAATACCTGCAAAAATAATCTAATTCCCATCAGCCTCTGCTGTACTTTGTGTTTACTGATAATTAGCAAGTGTTAGCATGCTAACAAGCTTAACTAAGATGGCGAACATGGTAACCATTAAACCTGCTAAACATCAGCATATTATCATTGTCACTGGAAACATGTTAGCATGCTAGTGTTAGCATTTAGCTCAAAGCGCCTCTGTGCCGAACTACAGCATCACAGAGCTGCAATCATGGCTGCAGACTCTTGTTAATCTGCTTCTGGATCTGGATTTACACCAAAATACATACACTGGGAGACAATCATGGGATATATTTGTTAGATGTTTTTCATTCAAATGCAGTAGCTCATAATAAAAGAGTACAAACTGCTCTGGATCTGCACCAAAAACTAACTTGTTTCTTGATCCTTGGACTTGCTTTGAACCAAGTCTGACTGAAATCTGTTAAAAGGTCTGTGAGATACTAACAGACAAAAAAACAGGACTGAAAACACAACCTCCTTGCCAGATGTGATAACCTTAAGATAAAAAACAGTACAAAGAATTTTGTGTTTCACCTCCAGCTGCTTGGAAAGAGTTTCAACTTTCCAAAAAACTGCCCAACACCCTGATGTGGTGTCGAACAATAAAGGCCTTTAGGTTGAGGTGCAGGTTTAGATCAAACCATACATTTCTTTGTACTTCCACCTGCATGATGCAGCCTTCATCAAGGTCTATTTTAGTTTGAATACTTTATTTGTTTTCATTTTGAGTCGTCTCTTCTTCTGTAGTAAGAGTAGCTCACTTTTTTGTTCACAGTACATATTTCACTTTGGCACAAACTCTTCAAAATCTGTTTTCTATCTGTACGAGGTCCATCAATCACGGTTGGTACATTCCTTATGTCAGAGAATACACAAAGTAGTCCTTACCGCTTCTTCTGTCCCATTCATGCAGGTTTCCCAGTTCACAGAGTCGTTACTCAGCTGGACTTTGTAGGTGTGGACCCAGTCCCAACTATAATGAAGACCAAGAAGGACAAGAAATACATTTTTAATAGACTTCAACGTAGTAAAAGAACATCGCGTTCTGTCTTCACTGAGCAGAACACTGAATTTAGACAACCTACAGTATATTAAAAGAAGAGCTAATTTCCAAAACGCTATAAACTAGTAAACATGCTGTCATCTTGTCAACAAGCGACTTCTGTAACCAGTTATTTCTTGTGTTGTCACTCATTTTTAGCAGCAGTTTTAAATGTTCCATTTTGGAACAAAAACTCTTCAGATTTTCATCCTGACACTACCTGACCTCCAGATGGAGTTTCGGCCCTGCAGGATGACTCCAGTGAACAGGGTGAAGTGGATGGCGTCCACCTCAAGCCACTGGTGCCGGTCCTCATACTCAGCACACCAGGCGCCATCATACAGATCCCCGTCCTCAATGCCAGACTAAAAACACATGTTACACAGAATTTTTTTGTCAACTGCAGAATCCTTTAAACTCTTGGCTCTGGTTCAATGTGAAGCATTGCATAAGATTTTGTTGACCCTGATTGTACAATAATTGCTTTCAGACTGCAGAACACGAGTGCGGGGATGTTTGTGATTTGAATAGCACTGCTGGCTCTGTATTTTACAGATTTCTTTATTTAATTTCCAAGAGACTGTTCATAGAAAAACTTGACAAGAACACTTTTTACTGCAAATACAGTCAGTGGAGTTTTATTATAATGGTAATTTTACATGCCAATAAAAGCAGAGAAAAAACAGTGATGGTGAGTGTGTGCTTTATTTTGTAGCCCATTAGTTTAAGAAATATGCAGCAGAAATTATGGACAGAAATAAAACATGATAATATGAAGTGAATGAGTAAGGACATTCTGCAAATAAGTTCAAATATTTTGTGTAATGTAGGAACCACTCATACTTTTACAGAGATTAAGACTCAGATATTTGACATTTGTATAAAAACCTATTAATTAAAGCCACTTCAATTAGAGTTGAAACAATTAGTCCATTAATCGATTTGTTGATCAAATCCATCACTTTGCTTGACTGAAATATCTCAACAACTATTGGATGGATTGCTATGAAATTTTGTACAGACATTTTGTACAGGATGAATCCTCTGGGGATCAAGACTTTGGTGATCCGCTGACTTTTCCTCTAGCGCCACCAGCAGATAGAAATTTTGAAATGTGTGTTTTTAAGTGAAATGTCTCGACAACTGTTGGATGGATTGCCATGAAAGTTGGTTCAGACATCCATGGTCTGCAATGCCAAAAATTTAATCAGTCTAACCTCTCAAATGTGAACATTTGCTTCTTTTGTTTGTTGTTGCAGTCCCATATGGTCTAGCGGTCAGGATTCCTGGTTTTCACCCAGGTGGCCCGGGTTCAACTCCCGGTATGGGAAGCAACATTTAGTACAACAAGAACTGATTTGACCTCTGTTTCAATTTAAATTGAAACAAGCTAACCATGGGGGTGGCATGGTTTGGGTCAACTTGGTCAAGTCCAGCACGGCACCAAACCTGATAATGCGTGTCTATAGCTCCTGTTTGTACACATGTGTGTATTTTGGGCCTGTGTGAGTAAATGAAATAACTGAAAAACGTAATTAATAAAGTAGTTCTTCTTCTTACATATCAGCCTCAGTATAATCAAGGGGAGTGATACTTCTACACTCTCCCTTTACGAGTTCCTGTTTCCTGCTCTTCTATCTCTTTGAATTTCTATGAGGCAGTTCTCTGTACTTGGTGTTTAAAGTGACTTTGATCCAGATCTAGACCCACCTGGATATTCAGCCTCCCCCTGTGAGGACCCAGACCCATCCGCTGGTAGGAAGAAGCTTGGATCTGGCTGTCATCAACCCGCAGGGACTCCAGGCCGAGGGGAGGACAGTCTGGAAGGAAAAGGAAAAGCAATCAGGAGATAAAATCTTCTTTGGGTTTGTGTCCGTGCTTGTCTGAATATGCTGGATATCCTTTGCAGAAACAGCTCCGCAGAAACAGACTGCTGAGGGGTTAAAAACTCTCTTTCTGGTTTCTCTGAGTAAGCAAACACACAGCTGATGTAATAAGCGGTACCAGTGGTTGTTGTCGAATATCCCTAATCATCCCAGGCCAGTTCAGTGGAACTCTGGAGGCCCTCTTCTAAGGAAACTGCAGAAAAGCGAATCCGTGGAGTGTTTGAATGTAATTTGAGACAAAGTTGAGGGCCAAGAGGAAGTAAAGTCAAACGCCTAGCAGAGCAGGGAGACGAAATCTACAGCTGCAGGGTATTTTATGGCTTTGGGAACAAGCAATAACAGTCCCATTAATCACAAAGATTACCAGTACTGGCAGTTCGAAATAGCTTTGTTGTTCTCTTTAGGTCAAGGGATGTTTTTTTTTAATAGCAATATCTTCAAAATTAAAGAAAAAGGAGCAAAATAAAGATATCTGTGTCAGGGAGGTTTACATTAGCACTTCACATGGACAAATCTCCTCTAATATCTGTAGAGCATTTATTAGTCGAATAATCAATCAGTGAACAAATTCATTAGTTCCAGCTTTTCTGTTTTCTGGCGTCAAGTAAATAATTTATAACAAAAGTAATTGTTTGTAAAGAAGCTCTAGTTTATCCTGGAATTACAGAATTATATAAACTAATATTCATTTTCACTATTATAAAGATTCTCAATGAACCCTCTTCATTTACAAAACCATGTGATGTTTTTATGTTTTACAGGTTGAGCTGAGCTGATGTACGTCAGGCAGTGGGGGGAAGTAACTCAGTACAT
Organism: Siniperca chuatsi; assembly: GCF_020085105.1. Lineage (NCBI taxonomy): Eukaryota > Metazoa > Chordata > Actinopteri > Centrarchiformes > Sinipercidae > Siniperca > Siniperca chuatsi. The sequence goes on from NC_058056.1 coordinate 23,965,732, forward strand.
TTACTCAAGTACTGTACTTAAGTACAGTTTTTGAGATGTTTGTACTTGGACTTGAGTCTTTCCGCTTTGTCACTTTATACTTCTACTCCACTACATTTCAGAGGTAAATATTGTACTTTTTACTCCACTACATTTATCTGACTGACTTTAGTTACTGGTTACTTTACAGATTCAGATTATTAATACAAAATATTATCAACAAATAAAATATGATGTATTATTATAGGTTAAGATACCCAGCTGAAAAAGTATATAAAGTAATCAAAATTAGCTCCACCTTCACCAGCTGCAACATTAAAGTGATATGTATATTAATGCATCAATGATTATAATCCAATAAAATAATATATATAATTCTGAAATGGGCCATTCTACAAAATTTTTACTTTAAATACATTGTGATGCTAATACTTTTGTACTTTTACTAAAGTAACATTTTGAATGCAGGACTTTTACTTGTACCAGAGTATTTCTACACTGTGGTATTACTACTTTTACTTAAGTAAAAGATCTGAGTACTTCTTCCACCACTGAAGTCAGGAGCTCAGTGGGTCCCTGAAGGCATCATTCATTAATTGCATTTAACAGCTTCCTTAATGAACCTTAATAACTGGGTTTAATCAGCTTGAAGTCTCCCTGGCAGCTCAACTGCTCTACTTGGCTGACGTTCAGATGTTAGATATTTTTTTTGTCCTACCCAGTTCTGATTTCTCATCTTCTGTCTTGCTGTCATCTTTTTCTTCTTCGCTGTCTTGGCTGATGCTTTTAGCGTCTAGATGTTTGTCTCTGCCAGCGGTGGTGGATAATTTTGTCTGTGCAGTTGTTGGAGTCGGTCGGTCTGTGCTGTGATCCTGTGGCTTCACAGTGACAGACTCGGCTGTAGTTGTGCTGTTTAATAATGAATAAGGCTCAGTCGTTTTATCGTCTGTCAGCGCTCCGACTGCATCTAAAAATCCTCCCAGAAAAATCACCGCAGCCAACATGCACAATGACTTTTCCATCTTCCTCTTTGTTTGCTGCTGCAGAGTGGGGGGAAAAAATCCCCGGCCAATTTATGTGGATTTGACATTTCCACACTCCTCCTCTTCCTCAATCCCACCTCCCCTTCCTCCCCAAATTCCAGCTAAAGTCCCGCTGCAAAAAAAAAAAAAAAAAGGATTGTAAAAACTTTGTATGATTGCAGTTTACATAATGTGGGTTATGTGTGCATCAGTGACCCACATATTCAACTGCCACATACAAATGAGTAAAACGTTTGAAAAGTTTACCTTTCTGTGCAATTTACACCACATTTGTTTCGTTTTCCACCTTCTCTCATGAAAGGAGGATGGCTATAATATGCAGTGGTGGAAAGTACATTCATCAATAATTATAATCCAATAATATATTATCCATTCAATATAATCAGTGTATTGTGATGCTAATTCTTCTGTACTCTTACTTTCGTAAAAATTTGAAAGCAGGACTTTAAATTGTAACAGAGTATTTCTACACTGTGGTTTTGCTACTTTGACTTAAGTAAAAGATCTAAGTACTTCTTCCACCTCTGGGAATGTACAAGAAAAAACTAATTGACCAAAGTGTTGTACAACTTAATAGTTAAATGAAGCATAAAGATTGCCCTAACTAATTTCCATATCTTAAACAAGATGGTAAATAGACATAACATCGAACAAGAGATGTTTCACCACAAAAAACAATGATGGCATCGGAGGAAATGCATCTTAGCAACTTAAGACATTACAATACATAGAGTAAATTAAACTACTGCATATAATACAGAGACTACAAAACAATTTGCATATTAAGTGACATCCTCGCTTCTATACCATATAAGCTCTTTCTGCACTAATAGTGCCATCCCAAATCCCTTAACATTTCATGTACTTGATGAAAAAAAGAGACCTCAGTACCACATTACCGCTCAGCGAAACCTTTTAAACTGACATATACAGTAATATAAGTCTTTCCTTACTATTTAGATGTTTGTGGGAGATCACACTTTAACATTTTGTTTGCTGCATGAAGGCAAAGACTGTCTGGCAGGTACATCCTGTTTCTGATTGTTTCAGCAAACTGTCATGTGTCAGTTATCAGTTTATATGATGGTTTCATCTGATATCAACCCCACTCAGGATATTGGTGATAGAGAGAAGAGACTTTTGTGTTACAGGTTATACAAATCTTCTCGCTCCAAACTGCGTTTGGACATTTCATTTTTCACCTCCCTCTGTTGCACTGACTTTCTGGGAAACTTCTTTTTAACTCTGTAACTCAGACAACTTTGTCTCCAGCTTGATATGTTCCCAAATCATGACCTGCAGATCCTGCTGGTGAATAACATTTCTTCAGAAGTCATGCCACATTATACAAAACATCTGAGGCAATGATAATGTTACAGCTAAACAACAATATGAAAACCACATAGTCACAATATCCTCAGTGACTGTTGAAACACTGGTATCAAGACCTACCAGCTTTAATGTGTGTCTTTGTGTTGTGTATCTATTAGACTGGATAGACAAGCTGAGATTTAAAAACTAAAACTAAAAAGCACAGATTATTTTGAATGTGACTAACACACTTACAGGGAACACACCATCCCCTGTTAACTGACCACTTCCATCTAAACCACATATTTTTAGATTGTCAGCAAACCATCACATCTGTGTTGTATATAAGTTGTACTATCGTGAACTCACTTGGCTGTCAGCATGTGGTAAAATTACTAATGTTGCAATGCAAGAGGACATTAAGAAAAACAAGGAGTCACTCTCTAAGCTGTGTATGACTTGTTCCCAGATGGTCTGTCTTATCAGTGAGGCTAACATTGTTTGTGTTTCCAGCATTTTAATGATCTTCTCTTCAGCCCTGAGTCTGTCCAACTATGAATTCGTCCACTACCATAAAGTTTACCTGTTTAATGTCAGTAATTATACCTCTAAAAATAACAGAGACAGTGAAAGCAATTCTAACTTCAATTCAGTGGTACAGGTACAGTGTGACAGGATGAGGCATTAAAATATTAACATGAAAGACATAAACACAATAAAAGATCCTGTACATCTTCACATATTAATAACACATGACCACTTTAAACAGAGTGTAAACATCTCATAATGTTGCACACTTATGCTCTTATTTAGTCTTATTTAGAGGTTACAGCTCTTGGAAAAGTCTTTGGCAAATAAATGATCTGCAAATACTGTTCGTGTCATGGTTTTTGGGATGAAAATATATTTTTTTCTACATGAGTTTTATTTTTAAGAATATCAATCCTTTACTATGGCCATTACATCATCCTGATCAACTACAGGAGGTATGGTACGAAGTGCCTGAGGTTTAAGAGTTTAAGTGTAAAATAGTGACTTTTAGGTGATGATGTCTAGACTAACTGACATGAGAAACAGCTTCTTTCTATATGCAGATAGATACTGAAAGTATAGAGCCAGGCAACATCTCACCCACACAATCAGGAAATGTATTTTCTTTATATTAGTCATCTTTTTTTCTGAGAAAGAGCATCTGCACTTTGTAGCCAAATGTCACAATCCTAAAAAGCAAGTCATGAGAGAGATTTCTACTGCTTGTTCTGGGAATTTAACTTCATAATTTCTTTGTTTGGATAGACAGGATTATATTATGTTTGAGAAAGCTTGTGTGGAGACAGCAGTTGTGCAGTGCTTTGGAGACTGAGAGAAATCAGACAAATGGATGATGGTAGGAAAAATGAATACACACAAAGGTACAACACACAACCAGATATTCCACATGTCAAAAACAGTCTTAATCCTTCTGAAATTTCAGAGATTCTAAAAGATGATGGACGCATGAATTTGGATTTTCTGTGGAACATCTTTCATCACAGCATGGCGCCTCGTGCTTTAGGAGGTTCAGGAAGTATATCTTCCTTTTCTGCTGATTATGAGAAAAGAAATTGTTTATATAAACATGTTTGTTCAATGTGTGAAATTATTAATCTGGTCCAGAAAGTAACATTGATAGTTGTGGTTTTAGTTTTCATCTGTTATTACTGCACTCTCCACAACTATATTAGACCAGTGGTTCCCGACCTTTTTTAGCTTTTGACACATTAAAACAAGTCAGTGTCTTGTTGTGACCCCTTCATAAATTACAGCCTTATATGAACATGAGCTGTGAGCAGTTTGACCTAAGAGTAATTTTTCCTTCTCAGATTGTTTCCTTTGAATGATTTTTAGAGGCCCAAAGAGGTGTTTGTGCCAAGTATTTCAAGCAAAAAAGCAAGAAGTAGAGAAAAGTCATAAAAAATGTAATTAATTTTGTGTAACACAAATATAATTTTTTCTTTCTTATACCTTTAATTACCCCTCATATTTAGCTTGGGACCCCAACCACTGCAAAAGAATAATATGTAGGCCTAAGAATAAGAATATATTATTCTATTTATATATCTAAACGGGAAAACATATGTAATGTTCTTTTATGGTATGTCATTTCTACTTTTAATTGACCTTTCTTTATTTTGTATACAAAAATGGCAAAAAAGAAAGTAGCATCATGTTGTTAAAAAGTGCAGTATAAAAATGCGTATTATTATTATTAGTGATAGTAGTAGTAAGAGCAGTAGTATCCTAAAATAGTCCTTTTATTTTGAAATCGAGAATACCTGAACCTGATTGGTGCGTTTCAACATGACGCATGTATAAGGGAAATGGCCACGCAAGCGAGCGGAATCATAACATTGCATTTGAAGTCTATTTACTCATCCTCATATCGTTTAATTTGAGCTATTTAATTTCGCTCTTTCCAATGCGGCTATTTCTAACTATAGTTAACAAGCGGAAGTTACAGAAAAACTAAAATATTTGGCGCGCATTGCTATGAAAACATGTTTCTGGTCGCTCTGAAAGCTAACCACCAGCAGCAACTAGCTAGCAAATGGCTGTTCGGCTGTGATGTCTTTCACTGTGGAAAGTAAGTGAACCACTGTCACTTTATACACACTAGCTACTTAAAAGCTTTGTGACTGTGATATCTTAATTCTGCTCTACTCTCGCGTTAATTAATGACTCGAATTTGACGCTAATGCAGGAATTCACAGCTAAATAACGGCTCTTTCTCAAAGAGGAGTCCTCTGATAAGCCTAACACGAGTTTATTTTGTGTTTTTCAGATGACAAGAAGACGAGCAAAACAGTAGTGAAGCGGCTAATTAAGCAGTTAGCTAACAGCATGTGACACACAAGCTCTCTGCACACCAAAAAGTTGGTATTAAAAGATGCCTCGTCTGGAAGAGTTGGCCAACGTTGCCCTCAGGGTGCCGAGCATACTGGTGCTGGACCTGCTGTATAAATGTGACATTGAAGGTTTAACGGAGCACCTCAAGGCCAAAAATGAAGACATGCTCTTCAAATACAAATATGTCATCTGGAACATGTACTACCTTGGTAAGTAAGTAAGTGTGCATTTGATAAAGTAATGAGCTCAGAGAACATTGTACCCAAATGCACAGTTTTAAACAGGAAACTGTGTTTTGACACTGTAAAGTTCATTCACTGCTGTTTTCTGCCAGTTCAGCTGCTTGATGTTTTAATTTGGACTTTTCTTAAATATCAGTCAGTGTTCCCTCTGATTTTTATGGTGATTCCTCCTTGACCACATCGCCACTGTGTGTTGAACGGCTGCAGTGAGATTTTTATTTCTCAATCTCAATCTTCTTTCACTCAATTGATCTAAATATCTTTGTAAATTAGTTTGTCTTGTGAACGCCTAAGAACCATTGCAAATGTTTTACACTGTGATGGTCTAAATGCTGTTTCTGAGGGGTTTCCAGGTCTTACCTCAGAAGGAATTACATCCTGAAAGAAAACAAAAAAGTATTTGTATGGGCTAATGAAAGAATAAGCCAAAACTTAGAACATATGGTTGAATCAAAACTGAGTTTAGTATTGATAATTATGTGGAATTTTAAAGGTTTCTTTGTGCCCAACTGAGTTGTGGTATCTTAACACTACATTTGCTAATTGGGCATTATGTTAAAAAGTAAAAATTTAGTTTTATACTGTCCTTCATTCAGTTTTCAACTAAAAATATTACTTTTGGAAGATGCTGAAATATTGAAAAGACTATTTTTGAAAAGACTTTTGCGTTGTTAGAGTATCTGGACAATTCATGGTCACTAGTAAAGAGAACTTGTTGTATAAGTAGCTTTTTATATCATGTTTCTGTGCAAAACAGGTTTTACTTTTCTGTGGTTTAGGAACCATGTACAGTATGTGGTCGATTAGTTGATTTGTTGATCGACAGAAAATTAATCAGCAACAATTTTGATAATTGATTCATCGTTTTAGCAAAAATGCCAAACATTTTCTGGTTATAACTTGTCGAATGTGAGGAGTTGCTGCTTTTCCCTTTTTTATTTAACTGTAACCTGAATTTCTTTGGGTTTTGGTCCGTTGGTTGAACAAGACAAGACATTTGAAGACGTGACCTTGGCCTGTGGGAAATTATAATGGGTATATTTACATTTTATTGACACAACGATTAATCAGAAAAGAGTCTGTAGATTAAGTAATAATGAAAATATTTCTTAGTTGAAGCCCTAGCCATTACCTTAAAAAACAAACTATTGAACACAGTGTCGTTGTGTAACTTTAGTGTTTTGGCAGCTAAGTCCGCCTGATAAGTAAAGTCAGCAGGTTGGATGTGAATCCACCTTGTGTGCCTTTGTAGTGTGTATCTTTTATACAAGAGTATCTACGATCTTCACTCTTGGCTTCATCAAACACAAAAAACATAAAATGAGCATTCCCATTTTCCTTCCAGGTCATCTGATAAACGTGGTGTTGTTGGTTCTGCCATTGAGACACATTGTGACGCTCTACCTCCACATCCTCGCTGCCCTTCTCCTATACATGGGGCATCAGATTTCCAAGTGAGATGCCCTACTACTTCTATTACTACTAGGCTTCCTTTCCCCCCCTTCTGATTTTATTGTGCCAGGATCAGTTTTTTCTCCTGACAAAGCTTGGCTGCACAGTGCCCCTCTTTCTGTGTATCCAGTGTCCTCCAGGCTGATATTTAATTTTAGGAGACAGAGTACTGTATCATGTAACGTGAGAACAACCAGTGGTTTTCTTAAAAGGCTTCAGACTTGTTACTATAAAAAGACCAAGCCTGACTTATTTGGACAGAAATAAATTAATTGAACTGAATTAATCAAATAAGAAATAAACAAACGCATGAATCAATAATGCCCACAAAAATTAAGAAAATAATTCCATAATGTGTAAATTGTATCTTTTACTGTCACCTCAGGAATTATTTTACTTTAGTAGGATGATATTTTCCTCTCAAATGTTTGTACATCCACTAACTTATTGCTCAATTTATTTATTTATTTCTCAGGTTATTTGAGCATTTCATTTATTTATTAATTTCATTAAATATATTTGGGTCCTCTGAATAAGGACAGATACTAACTCCAAAAAACAAGCTAACGTTAGCAAAATGCAAACGTAAGATAACTCAGACAATTATGTGTTGCTGTGTGTTCTTTTAATGGTATGTGTCTGCTAAAAACAAACATACAGTGTACATATAATTATTTTTTTCTGTTAATTTTTCAGGGATTATGTTCGTGAGGAGCTGCAGTACGGTTATGAAGGAGCAGTATACCTTGATTCGCTGGCGTTCAATAGATTTGTCTCTGCAATGACTAGTGAGTACCAAAACCAAACTTACATGGAAATACATAGCATTTAGTCTCATTTAGATTCATATTCATAGACTATTTTTGTTTGCCATTTTTCTAAAAAAAAAAAAAAAAAAGCCTTATGAAGGTTGCATTTCCTAGGGCTTCACAATGAATATGCTGTAATTTATCCCCCTAACATATAGTTTTACTCCTTTTTGTCCCCCAAAAAACATCTTACTCCACAATGTCTGACAGTAATAGATATTCTGTATTAGCCTGTTCCACTCTTGAAAATTATATGATGGGAAATATTCCATCCATCAAATTTTTCATTATTGTAACCATGGTTTTGAGTTTGCCTAATTATACTGATAAACACAGGCGACAGGACCGGTTATTTTTCTTCTTGGTTGTGGGTTCTAGGCTCTTTTGTCAGTCCAGTCTGGAAACTCTGTGCAGGATGCCTCTTCAAAAAGTGCTAAAATGTCATTAGTTGTAAAATAATCTAGTTATTGGTCATCAACTCTCATAAATACAATGTACGGTCATGATCACAGTATCTAGTAATTGAGTAGCCTAAGCTTTACAATTGTTGTAATGTTGTTTTCTGTCCAGGTCAGATTATTCTCAGCACGCTGTGTGCCTTCTTGATGAGCACCAGAAAGGTGTGGTTGTTCTCTGCTCACATGCTTCCCCTGCTGGCCAGACTCTGCGCTGCTCCTCACGCTACGCTGTTAACTGTCAACACTTTCTCCATGGGACTGACTGGAGCTGGAATCACCGTATTCCTCCTCTCACATCTCTTTCTACCATATCGTCTTGCAAGGGCTGCCTATTCAGAGCTGCTTCAGCTGGAGGTACTCTTATTCTGAAATGCTTTTTTCGTATGTTAAAACATTTTCACAATGCATCCTGTTTGTCTGAAGAGATTGTAGATTCCTTTGTCCTACATATGAGGATGGCTTGACTTAGCTTTTATGCAAGCAGTGTTTTTTCTTTTGAGAGTTTCCGAGATCAGTAAAACCACCTCAGTTGACAAAGTTATTAAGATATTTTGACTGTTTCAATGCAGGATTGTTCAGTCATTTTGCCATTTTATCAGTACCTGTTACTTATTTAGAAATTTTCCTCTTCATCTTACGGCACTTGTGGAAATATCTGCAGATATTTTCAATAATAAATAAATCAAAACTCAATTTATCATAGATTTTGTGGCTTTTCATGTGTAAATAAATTAAGTTTACATTGTTAGTTTTCTATGATTTTTATGTTTATTTATTACTCCAAATTTTATTTTGTTTTTATTATGTTTTAGTGTTGTCCGTTCGTATGTCCCATTCTCGTTAACGCGATATTTCAGGAACGCCTGGAAGGAATTTAATCAAATTTGGCACAAATGTCCACTTGGACACAAGGATGACCTTATTAGGGGCGCCCCAGTGGCTCACCTGGTGGGGCACATGCCAGTGGGGCTGGGTCCTTGCTGCAGTGGGGCCCTTTGCTGCATGTCGTCCTCTCTCTCTCCTCCCTTTTCCTTTGTCTACATCTGTCACTGTCCAATAAAGGCAAAATGCCCCTTAATGTGGTTGTCAAAGGTCAAGGTCACTGTTACCTCACAAAACACATTTTTGGCCGTAACTCAAGAATTGATGACTGTATTTCACAGTTGGTTGGACAATAAATTGGTGCCACTTTTCTTTTACATCACGTCACTGGTTTCCTGTCCCTCAGGTGATCGAGCTGTACAGACTTCTGGCTGTGGGAATCTCTCTGTGGAACCAGTTTGCCGTCCCAGTGCTCTTCAGTGTTTTCTGGTTTGTTCTGTTCATCGTCCAGCTGTGCTCAGACACCATGTCTGGCAGTGCCTCAGCAGGCCATCAGGGAATCATGTTCTTCCTGCTCACAAGGTGTGATGTGATTATGTGGATTAGTATTCCTTTGTGTAGGTTTGTACCTGACATTATACACATTGTATCTTGTTTATAATTTGGTGTTTTATTTGCTTCATTTATTGAACCCTACAGTGTCTCTGAATGTTGTGCCACACCATACTCTCTTCTGGGTCTGACCTTCGTGGTGTCCTATCTCGCTCTTGGACTGCTAAACCTATGCAAGTTCTACCTGGGAGGTTATGTAGCTGTTCAGAATGAGAACGTCATGCACAGGTGAGATGTTTATACTATCACCAATTAACTCCTTTTGGTCCACTTTCCACATTCAAACCTGCAATAACACCTGGCAAATGTAAGTCCAATATTCACTTTCTTTTAGTTCTGTTTTTGGTCTCTACCAACTCCTGAGGGAAATATCTAGCTCTTTAGCTGCTAAATGCTCCACTGTGTTCACCAGCTAGTCTCTTAACTGTGTCGGCTGTTTAGTGCTGAGCAGGTATTGCACAGTGGGTTTTTAGAACTTTTTCACTGAAAACAGCTGCCTGCTGCAACCCAAAACAACACTGTGAGAGCGGTGAGAGTGAACCAAAACAGTAAAGTTGCAGCCGGATGGATAAACAATGAGCTGAAACTTACTATAAAGCTCTGTAAACCTGAGGGGAGCTGCAGATTCAGGTGATTATTCTCTGTAGGTTCATCACTACAATTGACCCCTTTCACATTATCAAATTGTAATTTGATACATTTTTACTATAGAAATATAGATTATAGACGCTTTAAGTATATTTACGTCTGTTTGGTGGTTTCTTCAATATTTTTGTTTTATTGTCTTTGTTTAGAGACCCTGTGTGGAGAATGTTTGTGATTATAGCATCTTTCTGATAATATTAGTTACCACTGGGGGGCGCCCAAGTCACATAGTGGCAGCAAACATTGCAAGTCACTTCCAAGGACAAATTACTTGTAACCTTGCTCAGGAACAAGGCTACTTATATAATTCCCTCCCTTTATGCACAAACACTTTTGGTAGCATTATTGTCATTGTAATCATTAGGATGGCAACTGACAAATATTTTCATTATTGCTGATTATTTTATAGATTCATTGATTATTGTTTTGTTTATAAAATGTCATAAAATAATGAAAATGCCCCTCACAAGTTCCAAAATCCCATCTTCAAATTCTTTGTTTTGTTTAACTAACAGTCCAAAACTCAAAGATACTCAGTTTAATATCACATAAGACAAAGAAAAGAAGCAAATGCTCACAGTTGAGAAGCTGGACATAGTTGTGTTGGATATTTATGCTTAAAAATAACTTAAATAATTAATTGATTGTAAAAATAGTTGCTGATTAATTATGTCAGTTTAGAATATATAATATCATAAGAGATTAGATGAAACTTAATTGAGTAGCAAATGTTAAGTGATTCAGTAAAAAAAAGACAAATATAATGTTCAAGAGAGCAAAACAGTGTACAAAAGTAATAATAGGATTAAGTGGTGTAGCTGGTGCAAAGCGTGATGCAAACAAAAATTACAAAAAAGTTTGCAGGGGCTTTTTTTTGTTTTGTTTGTTGTTCATTGACTCATATGAAGGGAGTTTTGTTTTTAGTGGTGTATCGTTTCTTTGTGTTTTCTTCTAAAAATAAAAAATTTTAAAAAAAAACAGCTGAAATGACCAAGTCTAAAGTCAAAGTGTTACTTCTGCTCTATTGTGATTTAACCTCAATTCTTTACCCTCCTTGACCTCAGAGGTGTGACCGAGGGCGTCACGCTGCTCCTACTCGCTCTTCAGACGGGCCTGTTAGATATGCAGGCACTGCAGCGCACCTTCCTCCTCAGCATCATCCTCTTCATCGTGGTGACTTCAACCCTGCAGTCAATGATCGAAATAACAGATCCAGTTATTCTGGCCCTGGGTGCATCACGCAACAGGTAACAGCATCAACAGTGAATGTAATTTATTTTGGCAAGATGCAAGTGAAGCTTGCTGAGTTAAAAAGTTATATTCTAGTTATAAGTACAAAAGTTCAAAAGGATTTCGCATCGTTGCCTTCATTTCTGTTTCTTCTGCACTTCTAGGAGTCTGTGGAAACACTTTCGTGGCCTCAGCATGTGTCTGCTTTTGCTGATTTTCCCTGTGTATATGGCTTATAAAATCTCCCAGTTCTTCCACATGGACTTCTGGCTCCTTATACTGGTGTCTAGCTGCATGCTGACATCCCTTCAGGTAGGAAGAGTGACTTTGTCTTTCTTGTGAAATGTTGAAGACAGGAAGCTGGATTGCTCTTTGTAGCACGTGTTTGAAGAGTTAAAGAAATGAAACTTTGTTCGCTGAATAAAATGACATTAAATTAAACTTCCATGACAATTAAATTAAGTAAAATAACTAATAAACTGATAAAGTGACTCTGGTATTAAATACATTACAGTATTCACACGCTTAATGTTTTGAATTGCTGTCAGTTTTATTTTGACATCATTGACATTTTTATTAATTAATCTGCCTGTACTTTCATTTGCAACAACTTTTATCAGTTCAGGAGCACTTTACTGTAAACTGAGTAATAGGTCCCATTTGTCAGACATATCCCATTACCTATTCTTGACAACTTTCTTACAGTCTTCTCAATCAATGACAGCATCTTGAATGTGGGCAGTTTTGATTGACATACTTGTTTAATTTCTTTTTCTTTATACCCTCCATACCCTACACCAGGCCTATTCAATTGGCGGCCTGCGGGCCACACCCAGCCCAGAAGCAACCTCCTCCTATAAGACAAAATAAGTAAACTACATATATAGTGTATGGAAGTAGCTAACGAGTGAGCCATCTCGCTTCCTTCTCATCTCTGTTGAGAGTTGCACATGCGCAGTACCGATCGGGCACGATGTTTACTGATGTAGCAACACCGCCAATCATGTCTTTCACAAATCAACGTTTTCTCATGTGAGTTCCGACCGCGCTTAGTAGCTTTTCAAAACATCTGGCTATTGATAAGCACAAGTAGGGAAGTGCTCTACTGAAAATATGTCATCTGTAAATATGACCATGAAAACTGTCAGTTTAACCCTGCCTGGACTGGCAAGTATTTGTTTATTTTACCGCCATCTCCAAACGCCTGCTATTTTTTATTACATTCATTTGCATTTATTTAAAATTTGTCATTACCAAAAACTAAAGGTTTTATATAGGCTGCTGAAAATGTCTGGCCCATCTACATTTCCTGGTTTTTAAATCTGACCCAATTGAATTTGTAATCGAATAGCCGTGCCCTACACCCTTCATTTGTCATCACTGTGCAGCTCAGTGAATAACCATGGTACTAATACTACTGCAGTTATGCTTTATTTCTAATTCATGATAGGTAACAATGTGTGCAGTCATGATACTTTTTTGGATTAAGATATTATAATCACATAAAAATTCTACATATAGCACCTGTAAATTAAAGTAAAACAAAAAGAAAACATTGCAAGTCACATAATTTCTTCCATAAAGTCAATTATTTGTAATATTCTAAATAAAAATGCGTACTCTTTGTCCAGGTTACAGGCACTATGCTGATCTACTCCCTCTTTATGGTGGAGCTGTTTCGCAGTGACCCGATTGAGAGCCTGGACGAAGTGATCTACTGGGTGAATGCCGTCAGCAGGGTGCTGGAGTTTGTGGTGGCGCTCTGCGTAGTGGCGTACGGCACCTGGGAGTCGCTGTTTGGGGAGTGGAGCTGGATGGGCGCCTCTGTCATTATCATCCACTCTTACTTCAACGTTTGGCTCAGAGCTCAGTCCGGCTGGAGGAGCTTCCTGCTCAGACAGGAAGCAGCTAAGAAGATCAACTCCCTCCCCAGAGCCACGGCTCAACAGCTGCAGCAGCACAACGACGTCTGCTCCATCTGCTTCCAGGTTAGTCACACTGTCATGGGCAAGTCATTGAAGTGCTTATGGGGTGTATTTAAGGCTGGGAACAAACTACACAACATACCGTAAAATCGAAAGCCCCATCTTAACCCTGATTTGGCCATGATAACTGATTTTAAAGATCATGGAGTGTCTGCATTTATCAGCTCTGTAAATACCTGCAAACGTTTTACCATTGTCTGAGTCATCTAGTTGTTCTCCCCACTTTTATTTTCTATATGAGTTACAAAGTTATTGACTCTATCTGAATTAAAGCTCTATGCAATGATTTTTTCTTGCCAAAATATCAAACTTTAATTTTTTTCCAGTGTTGTTGACTCCTGCAGCACATAATGAAGCATTTAGTCTAATTTCTGACTAGCTTCCCGCTGTTTTCCCAAGTTAACCTGAGTTTTAATGTAGTGACAGAGATAGACAACTAAATTCAAACTGACATGGCCACCATTGTGACATTTTCTTAACTGGTGATGTAAGAATTAGTTAGACTAGGGTGAGTTTGTACCAAGAGGACAGTCAATCAATCAATCAATCAATCAATCAATCACACTTTATTTATATAGCACCTTTCAGACAAATCAAATGCAATTCAAAGTGCTTTACAAGGGATTGACAAAATTTTGATAAATGGAAAAAAAAGTCAATACCCTCTAAATGTTGTATGAAAATGCATATTCAAAAATGTATTCATACCCAAAATATCAAAACAATATCAACATTAGTATAGAGTTATACATTTTGTGATACTTGATAATTGACAGTATTGCCCTGCTCTACATGCAGGTTGCAGACTGTGACATACACTACTGTGTATGTAATACTTAACATTGTGTGTAACTTTAAGGCATGTTGTTCCTGTTTTTCCAGTTTAGCCCTACCTCTTCGTGTGCTGTTCAGGCACAATTCTTTGGCCTTCATCCATGGTTTTTATTAAAACCGGTTTATGTGTTTATTTCCCTGTCCTTGACAATGATGTCTAGTTTGTTGTCAAGAAAGCAGCTACAGAAAATCTTGCTAATATTACAGAGAACAGTTGCAGCGATGATGTTAGCCCTGCCATTTGGTGGTTTAAGAGCTTTTCAAGTGGCTTTTTAAAGAAAAGGATAAGATAATATAAGACTTTATTGATCCTAATGGAGAAATTCACATGTTACAGCAGCACAGACACACAACACAGAGGTAAGAAAACAGATAAAGAACTCTGTGATTAATGGAGAGAGGTTACATTAAAAAAAACAATATACAATATATACATTACAATACGAATATGAAGTATTATACTGTGTAATAGTATTATAGATATGTAACTACTTCTTATACTACTACATTAAGCCAAATACTGGTCTACAGGTATTGTTGTCAAGTCAAATATGTCTCTCCTCACAGGAAATGAGCTCTGCTGTGATCACATACTGCGGACATTTCTTCCATGGCAACTGCCTCCGCAAGTGGCTGTATGTGCAGGAGACCTGCCCCATGTGCCACCAAACGGTGCGACCCACCCCGCCAGGTCAGAGCCAGGCTTCAGGCGACGCTCCGGCAGCTCCAACTCAGAGAGACACAGGCCCAGATCCGGCTGCACAAGAGGGAGATCAGAACCAGGACAACGGCACGTCCCAAGAGACACAGAGCGATGCTGTAACTCCTGATCCCACCAAGCAGCAGGAGGAGACGGAAAGCTTTGAGGATGGGCATTGTGGGACAGAAGATAAAGGCCAACCAGCTGAACCTCACAGGGAAGCTGTCCAAGGTCTTCGTTTCAGTTCCAGTGGAGACTTTGTTGGATTTGTCAGCCCAGTGTCAAGCTGCTCTTCGGGGGGCATTTCTAGTTCTCATGTGCTACTGGGTAAAACTTCTCCTCCTAACAAGCACAACCAAGTTGAGGAGAGTGACAAGAACTTCCCACTGCCATTGACTCCTAATGCTGTGAATGAGAACACGGTGGAGGGCCAATCTGACTCAAAAAGAGCAGAACTTGAAGTTACATTCTGTCCTAGAGTGCCACAAAATGGCGATGGTAGATATGACAGCTGTGATGGGACACCTAAAACATGGAACAGCCTTGATTCACCTGAATCATCAAACAATCCTGAGAGAAATCTTGAGGCATCTGGTACAAGCCTTGTTGACAGCCAAACATCTGTCACATCATGTAACTCAGAACTCTTAGACTGCATTGACAATCCACAAAGTCATAAAGGTAACAGCACATTTTAAAACTTGCACCTGGACAGGCTCAGAGAGGCTGAAACTGTCCCACAGTTCCCCCGGCTGTCCCCCTCAGATGCCACCTGTGATTGACTGCCCTGCATCGGTGCCTTGAAGGGTGAAAAAGGGTGATTCTCCATAATGAACCAATAGAACCTTTTTTTATGTTTTACCAGACAGTGTACTGAATGTGCTTCCGTTGAGCAAATGCATCTGGATTTAATATAGAGACTAAATTGTGTTGGGTTAAAATAATACCCTTATTGTACAACTGTAAAGAAAAAAAATCTAATTCATAGAAATTATGTGTAAAGCAATTATCGTTTGTCAATATTTACCAAATTCTAGCAGGTGATGTTTACTTAGAGAAATTAAATGGCATTTTATTTATTTTCATTTAATTTTTTCCACTGTCCTGGTAGTTGTCATGTATAGATTTTTGTGAAAGCAATGTGGCAAAAAGAAAAGCTTCAGCAGTCAGTCTTTGTTATTCATGATTCAGCCTTTTGTACTGCAAAGATTCACTCTCTTCAGTATTAAATTACTGCTGTGAACTGTACCTTTTTTTTTATATATATATATATATATATACTAGTTTCTATATTAATAAAATTGTGACAGGTGCACAGTGAGGCTGGCATTATGTGAGAAGTCTAAACAGAACATTACTTCTGTAGCCTTAAGCTAAGAGAGTCCAGATTAAATGTTTGGCTGATATGTTGATTTGGGGATAATAAAGTATTTTACATCACTGTATAATTTCACAATCATTTACAGTAAAGTATCATAATCATCTTAAAATATATTTCTCTTGAAAATATTCTAGTTGTTGTAAGCCATTTCCTCAAAACAATTCTTTGCAGAACTTGGGTTGTATCGTTGATAGGCAAAACATTTTTGGCAGTGTCCTCCCTAACACACTGCTAGTAAAATACAGAAGATTTTCTTTTTAATATCTTCCCTGAATTTGTTTTTTAAATGTCAAATTTGAATGTGTAAATTGCATCAAACGTGAAATTAAGTTCGTTTTTTTTTCAGGTGACAGAAACTGAAATATTTACAAATAATGTGACCCGTATCTTTGCCAGACTATTAACTCCCATTACGCTCTCTTTCTGTGCATTGTGTACAGTCTTCCTATGTTAGGATGTTACATTGCTCCAGGTTTGCTGTGTAGTAATTTAATTAAACCTAAACTAATTTAGAAACATGCATCATATATTGGATGGTGTATTATCCACAATAAGTGCGATTAATAAAATGGACTAATGGGTTAAATGTCCATTGGAACAGTGACTAATGTTTATATTCTAGGATTCAACCGTTTCACAATCAGCGAATGTTGATTTGCATTTGTGCTTGAGAAATGACTATTGACTAATCATTGCAGCTCTAAGTAACATTGATGATGACTCTGGCCCATGTTATTGCCC
This sequence comes from Siniperca chuatsi, assembly GCF_020085105.1. Classification (NCBI taxonomy): domain Eukaryota; kingdom Metazoa; phylum Chordata; class Actinopteri; order Centrarchiformes; family Sinipercidae; genus Siniperca; species Siniperca chuatsi. The sequence continues at coordinate 23,982,862 of NC_058056.1, forward strand.
CAGTTGGCCATGACAGTAAGCAAGCTGGCAACAACAGGAATCAGGAGCTGGAGCACTTGATGGGATGCAGACATCATTAATGTTATTAATTACATCTGTGCCTTTCCTGCTATTACATGTTAAAATTAATGCTGTGAAAATGGCCTATTACCACAAACCAACCCTGAGGTTCTGGGGCCATGGTGCTTTTACCAGTTGGTAAAATAATCATGTTGTGATTTAATAAAATGTTTTTACTGAGAATACTATTTTACATAATTATTATATTTTTTAAGTTAATAAATGTCATGGTACAGCGTATTTTTGAAGTTGTAAATGTGGTTCAATTTAAATGTTTACATGACAAAACCTTTGTATGTTTTTTTTTTTTTTTTAATACAATCTAGTGACAAAACACAGCATCCCAATTTAATTTAGGGCCCTTAACAATTAAACGCTGACACGTCCTGGCTGGTCTGTCACGCATGTTGTTTTTTTATTTTTATTTTTATTTTTTTCCAGCAGGCTTGTAACCAATCTGCCACCACATCCGCCCCGTCACTCAGCAGCCAACCGGACCGCCTTCTCGTCATAAAGCTTCAAATACGTGTAGACACCCGTTAGTTGGCTAACGGCATCGACCGAAACCGAAGAGAGTGGAGCCTTGTCGTCCGGGTTACTTCACCTGGCACACGCACTTATTCAGCCTCAACCGGGGAAACAAATAATCTATATAAGACGTTGAAACTACGCGGAAAGTGAGGGTTATCGAAAGGACTGTGTTACGTCTGTCGTTCGGCGAAAATAAGCTGGATAAGATCGCCAGCTAGCTAGCTTTGTTACCAACTCCGCGCATACGTAGTTTTAGCTCGCTAGCCAGCTAACTACGCTAGCTCGAGAAGAAAGGCCGTCGTGTTGACCCAGCGTCAATTATTAAACAGATAGCGAATCATCCTGGCATATTACGGTTGCCCCTCACTTGTTGGATCGGAAAACCTTCAAATTAAAGAGTACAACATCGAGAGAGGATGGCTCTGAAAAGGATCAACAAGGTAAGATCGCGTCTTTAGCTAGTTGTATTAGCTCGTCGCGCTAGCCTCCCACAATGTAACGTTAACGCTGTTCTTGATGCCGTATCCTGTGAAACATGGCGGTGAAACATATTCGCGGAAGTGTTAAGTCTGTGATTGTTCGTGTGTACAAGCATTTGGTGTGTTTAGGGTTGAGTGAATTGACGATAATTTATTTTATTTTTTTTACTGTTGGTACCGCTGGCAAACACGGACACTGCTCAACGTTTGAACACCATTCAGCTAGCTAGTTAACATTAGCAGTTTCAGTTACAGGTTCCGTGTGTTCGTCGAAGTGAGTGAGCAAAAAGAGGCCGCATAAATTGCCCAACACTTCATACCTTCACATGAACACACAAACGTTTGAATGCTGTCTGGTTATAGTACTAAGCCTTAACTGGAGCCTCACATTGATGTTGTGTGTCTTGGTAACTAGCTAATAGTTGAAACATTTCATAATATCGGCGATACTCAGTGTTACTAGAACCCATGACTCACATCACTCACCGAATCTGTGTTGGCAGTCAGAGCTGTGTTCATGATACATTTCCTTGGTATGTGAACGTATTGGCTGTGTCTGTGCACATCACAGGGTGTGTTCTAGCAGTTAAATGTTGGACGTTGGTGTAGAGTAACACCTATAGTACACCTAGGCTTCATTTCTTCACTCTGCTGTTGAGTAGAATCGTCATCCAAGGAAATCCATAAACTAACTTGTGAAATGGTGTGTGTGTGTGTGTGTGTGGCTGAATGCCGGGGTGGGGCTGCGGCTGCCACCTAACTCTAAAGTAGCTGTAGACCTAAAAATAACAGTAGTGTATATATGCTTCGGGCTCATCTTGCTGTTAACTGTGGAGTTGATAACAAGGTGGCCCCCTGCCCCTGAGCTGGTGCAGGGTTGAACTTGGAGGAGGGTAGCAGTAGATAACAACACAGGCGGGAGGGTGTTGTGAAATAAATGAAGCACACGACCTCTCATGTAGCATCTCCCTTCCCCAGTCCCCATGTTGGCATTTATACCCAGGATGTTAAGTGCTACTCAGTCTGGCACATTGATTTCAGATTGTATCTCCTCATTGTTTTGTCTCTGAAGATTACTGCGGTCTAATTGGTTATTGTTCTAAACCTCTTTTCATTACAGGAGCTTAACGACCTGGCTCGTGACCCTCCAGCACAGTGCTCAGCCGGCCCAGTGGGTGATGACAGTAAGTGTCCCAAAACTGGTCCAAAGTTTTTAGGGCTGCAACTAATGATTATTTTCATTATCAAATAATCTGCCAATTATTCTTTTATTATTAACCATTTTGTCTCCAAATTTTCAGAAAATAGTGAAAAATGTCAGTTTTTAACTTCACAAAAGGCCAAGGTGACATTTTCAAATGACTCACCAAGAGTCCAAAACCCAAAGATATTCAGTTTATCATGCATGACAAAGAAAAACATTAGGTCTTAACATTTGAGAAACTAGAAACAGCAAATGTGACAATGCATTTTAAAAAGCAAAACTGAAACTGAATGAGCTACATTTTGAAGATGAGGTGATAGGGTGAAAACCAACTTTTTACAATCTGAATTTTAGAGAACTTGTATTCCATGTTTAAGTTAACTCAAAGCACACAGATGGATGTATGGCCATGGCTGCAAAATAGTATTGAGTATGAAAATGATTTGATTAAATTATTTATAGAGAGCCAAATCTTAACAGAAGTTATCTCAGGGCACTTTTGATCTATAAAGGGAAATTGTTTCTTGGAAGCTGCAAAGATGATTTAGAAGCAGAGTTCCTGTCTGTTCACATACCTGTGACCTTCCCCTGTTTCCTAACATTTACTTTCTGTCCTCTGCAGTGTTTCACTGGCAAGCCACAATCATGGGACCTGTAAGTATATACTTTATGACATAATTGTTGCTCTCTTTGTACTTTAAAGCAGCATGATGTTGAAATTTGTTGCTGAGGTTGTGTTCTGGCTGCTTTAAATGTATTCATGAGATAAAGGTTGAAATTTGACTTGATAATGGGAAGCTGTGGACAGGAGGTTTATAGATAATCTTTTCTGAAATATATGTAAATGTCATTCCTGCTTTCAGAACGACAGTCCATATCAGGGAGGTGTTTTCTTCTTGACAATTCATTTTCCAACAGACTACCCATTCAAACCACCCAAGGTAAGCTCAATCACACCTGGGGGAGAAAAGGTTTTCCTTTTTTCTTGCTTTAATATTTTGTGGCAACTAAAGATATATTGTTGTTCATCTATCAAGCCACCCACCTTTTTTTAGTATTCCTCTTGCAACAGACACAAGTCTCGTTTGCGAATATATTCAGTGTTAGGAACTTTGGTCAAACATTGTATATGTGTAAACACTCATCATTTTATAAATGATATCTTTGTAAAAGTTAGAGAATCAACAAAGAAACACTTCTTGTAAATGAAACCAAACCCAGCAGTTTGGCATTATGAACACACTTTCTGTTGACAACCCTTACGAAGTAATACCGGTCATTCCAGAAGTTGATAGTCATGGACATCAAACGTCACTGCATGGTGTTAAGAAATTTGAATTGCATAACATTGACTTGGTTTGTGACTCAGCCTAATTTTACTTGTCCTCACTGTTATGTTTTTCTTTTCAGGTTGCATTTACAACAAGAATTTACCACCCAAATATTAACAGTAATGGCAGTATCTGTCTGGATATTCTCAGATCACAGTGGTCTCCTGCACTTACTATTTCTAAAGGTATGGATAATCACAAAAGGTCACCATGAGTACTTGACAATAAACTTGTCAATTGTTAGTTGACAGCAGTGTCTGAAATGAGCACCCATAAATTACCAAATACTGATAGAGGATCTTAATGGACAAATCAAGAAGGATACTGCTAGTAACAACATGGACGTTTCAAACTGGTCTCCTGTAGATTTAATTATGTTTTACTGCAATTTTAAATGTCAAAGTTTTAAATAAACACAGTACCTGATTCTGCGCACATAAAAGCATTTTAAAATGATCAGGATGAGAGCATTTAAATGTATAATGTTTTTGGAAGGTATTTTATTTTCTTAAATGTTTTTTATAATTTTCGACACTGCAAATAATACAATTTAACTTGATTAACACAGACTATGAGATGTCATCTTTTGTCAAATTTCTTACTTGCATTTAACAATGTGCACAGTTTTGGGGTTAGTTATTTGTAGACACCTTGATTTGAGACATTACAAGATAAGTTGAGCATTGAATCTATCCCAGAGTAAGGTTAAAGTAACTTGTGTAGAATGTGAAAAATAAGGATTGCAAACCATTTTTATTTGCTTATTAGAAAATTGTATTAAATTGGTTAATGTCTTTTTCTTGCAGTTCTTCTCTCCATTTGCTCACTCCTATGTGACCCAAACCCAGATGACCCACTAGTGCCAGAGATCGCACGAATCTACAAAACAGATAGTCAGAAGTAAGTATATAATCATATGTGTGGTAAACTAAACTATTCTCTAAACATGTGAAACACATTCTCCTTTTCCAAAAGGAAGAACATCCCTGTAGTACATTTTGTATGGTACATTATCCACAATAGGCCCTAATCCAACTTTCAAAGGCATAGTTAATTGAATTGATTCACCTGTACAAGTATCACCTGAGTCTAGTATGTAACCTAGTTCCACTCTGTCAGGTACAATAAACTAGCTCAGGAGTGGACAACAAAGTATGCCATGCTTTAGGGTAAGGCCAAGAGGCAGTGCTGCATCTTGGCTAGTGCTATGGGATTGGTTGGTTGTGATGCTCTGGTCTCACTGGCATAGCCAGAGGCTCAGATCTCTGTTATGATGTGTATATGACTGCAGTGTGGGATTTGACTGATTATACTAATCTCTGGCTGGCTGTACATAGAGTACTGCATTGGCCATATGCAGCTCAGATCTTGGGTTCAGCTTTTTACATGCACCTTGATACCCTGTAGATGGAGTCTGTTGCTGTAAATAAACAATCTAAATTAATATTTCTGCCAATCCAATGGTGTCCTGCCCACTGACAAAATGGTCTCTTGACAGTTGTGGGTTACTGCTAATACAGGCCAGAGAGATGAAGATCCAGTGGTAGTAATAACAAGTCTTCTGTTGCATGAAAAAATACTCTTAAGTAAGATTTCACAGATATGGTAGCAACATGGATTAATTAAGGTATTTTCCTGCCCTATAAACTTTGATATTTTAGACAAACATTTTCTTAAACCACACTTTAGTACAGATCACATATATTACATTATTGCTGACCACTTTCCAACACATCACACATACCATACGTTTTTATATTTTACACTTGTCGAATCAACTTCATAGGGGATCCCTCACAGTAAAAAATGGGTTGCCTTTATTTTTCAGTTGTTGTTGCCTGTTAAAGCAGTTGTCAGTAGGGACCATTCTGAAAAATGTTCTTGGTGGTGCATTCGAGGACACACCAACATTTGGCTGCCAAAAGAACTGCATTCATGAGCTATGATGTCTGAAACTGAAGCCTAGCAGACAAACAATAAGGATAATACGAGTTGGGTTTCTTGTATGAAAAGGTTGCGGTTATAATTATTGCATGTTGTAACAGTGTTTTTATAACGGCGGACCAACCCAAAATCAAATCTCTTGGGTAACAAATTTGGAAGCTGAATTTTCTGTGCATGTAAACGTAGTCACTAACTCCAGCATGAGACGGTTTGTTGTTTTTTAAAAAAAAAAAAAAAATTTAAAAAGTAGCCTTGTCATATTGGCATGTAAAGATGACATGTCAGAAATATTTCACTGTTTCAAATTTAAGAAGTTTTGTTTGTGCAAGGTGTCTTCTTTCTTTGTGTGTGTGTGTGCATATACTGACACATTTTGTTAGGATACTAACTTTGCTTGCGATGTTAAAAAGCAGTGTGCTCAATCGCATGTACCTATACAAATAGTTGCACAGTCGCCTTTTTGTCCAGGATTAACATCAAGAGTTTTTACGCCAAAAATTTGATGTGTTCAGTCAGTGATGTGTTTGCTTGAGATTTCCTAAAGTTTAATTTTTTTTTCTCTTTGCAGATACACCAAAACGGCGAAAGAATGGACAAACAAATATGCAATGTGATGGCATCGTTTGGAAAGCTGGAAAATGTCGTTGCTGATTCAAACAAAAAAAAATCTGGGATTCTGTTTTTCTTTTTCACTTCATTTTTTGTTTTTGTTTTTTGTTAATCAGAGCATTTTACCCCCTCCTTTTTCCAGCTGTGTGCTCATAAGAAGATAGTGTTTTCTCTCTAGGACACGTGCCAGTTTCTGTGAAGTTTCTACTCCCATTTTGTATGGAGTTCAAAAAAAAATAAAAATAAAAAAGTTGGTTCTGAACACTCGGCTTGAGCATGCACCAGTAGGAGTTTTTCAACCCAAAATTGGTGATGTTAGTCATTTACTCTGCACACACTTAGTAGAATCTGATGCGACTGGTCTCCTGACACTGAACACTGTATCAACCCCATGACGATCCAGTTGATTAACCGGCTGGATTCTGTGCGGCCGATATTAACTGGATTTCTCAGAGCACTTGTAGAGGAGCCTGTCTTTGCCATACACTTAAATTCTTAAAGTTTCAAATTGGCAAACATTGTGATGCATTTTATTTGAAAGTGGTAAAATCTGAAGGGGGTGGGTGCCAATTCTCTGAAAGATTTGGAAAACTGGTTAGTGGCTCCTGTATCTTCCTCCTGGACTGGTGTGACGTCAGTATGTTCCTCTGATCATTAGTATAGGAATCTATTACCTGAGGAAAGACTTGTATCTTATTCCACTATCAAAGTGTGTGTACAGAGAAGCACAGCAGTATATATCAATGTTAAGGAAACAAAGTATAAGAACTTCAATGTTGTATTTTATGCATGTTAATAAAGGTAGGCTATTATATCTGATATGTTTCTGCAAATTAAGTGGATTGTAAAGCTGGAAGTTGGAAAAATTTGGTTCCCCTCAAAGGCTTACTATTTCTTTTTCTTTTTTTTTTTTTTTTTGTTATTTAGAAGCCAGTAGATGAGCTATTAGTTCTATGCCCACTCAAACACTGTCTTCTTGTAGCCCTAAAATATTGATGCAAAGCTAATGGTTGATAATCAACTTGTGGCTCTGTTTCTTTTTACTTTTCCCTTCAATAAAGTTACTTAAACCATAAAATGAAACAGTGGTGCTTTTTTTTGTTTTTCATTCAAAGTGAACATGTAAACATTTGTTGACTACAGAAGTTCCATTGTTGACCGTGGAAGACTGATGCTAATGTGCATGTGTTTTTAAGTGTCTACAAAGTAGCAGCAAAGTCACATTTTTAGTCTTTGTATAGTTTATATGCCTGTTTCATCCTTTCATAAACCTCTTGTGCCTGTTAAACAAAGGGGAAGAATCATCAGCTGTCTTATTTAGTAAAGCCTTGAATGTTTTGGGGACATTTTTGTATTTGTAGAAAATGTCCTCAGATGTCAAGGCCTGTTAAAATATTTTTATTTGCTCTTAATAACTAAATAGACTTTTGACAAATAAAAGTATAATTTCAGTTTTTCCATGCAAAAAATTCTCACTGTGACTCTGTTATGAATGATTAAGAACTGACTGGTAAATGGGCCAAAGATACATCTATATATTGAATAAGTTGAATGTCCCATCAGTTGAAAATCAAATGCTATCATTAAACCAGTCTCTAGTGTTTTTATGACGAGCAATACTGATAGTTTTCAGTTACACTAGAGCAGTTTTAACTTTAAATATAGATAAATACCTTTTCTGCCAGGGTAATTAAATATGATGTTTATACAATATGAATCTCTAGGTTTTCCAAAACTGATGACCATATCAATAATTATGAACATGAAGTGTTTGTTCAATATTATCAAAACGGACCATTAAACCTGTTTTTGTTCAACAGTACAAAAAATTACATTATTTTTATCTTTAAAAATCTTAATCTTAACACGAAGTTGAGAAGCAGCACTTATTTTTCTGCACAATGAGTACTTTTGATACTTCAATTAAATTTTGCTGCTAATACTTACATACTTTTACTTAATTTGATTTTGAATGCAGGACTTTAACTTGTAGTGGAGTATTCTCTCAGTGCGGTATTAGTACTTTTACTTAAATAAAGGATGTGAATACTTCTTCCACTACTGGCTGTGCCATAATTATCTTTAAAGTTTAAAGACAGATCTTAAAACACATCCGAAAATGTGAAACCTTTCCGCGCCAAGACTTGTCCCTCGTGCAACAACTCTGATCAGCTGACTGCTACGAGGGGGGAGGGTCACATGACAAACAAGGAAGCGCCCGTTCAGTAAACACAACGAACCGCAGATAGTACACTTTTGAAGCGTATTCCCGTTAGTTACCATGCCTACAACAAACCAAAAACTATGACTCCGTGTGGAAACATTTACATTTGTGTTTTTGGTGTTTTGTTGTGTTTGTTTTTCGGGGTTTTATCCGGATTTTCTGCAGTGGCGGAGCAGCAACAAACTCTGAGTCTGAACGGTAAATGGAGTCTCTCAAACTCCAACGGGTCACTGTCGCTGCCTGCAGAGGTGCCTGGGTGTGTTCATTCAGCTCTGCAGCAACAGGGATACATCCAGGTGGGTACATTAGTGACTACCTGAATATAACTACACCTTAATGTCAGACCGAGGACACAGGGTGTTGTGTATGCTGCACAGACTGTAAAACCCCTTGAAGCAATTTGTGATATTGGGCTATATAAATAAAATTGACTTGAAATGAACTATTCCCTTTATTTTACTTTATTTTGAAGGTACAGCAGTCATTATTTATGCAGTAACCAGTGCTACATTTAGTTAAGTATTGTACTTGAATACAATTTTGGGGTACTTTTTTCTTAACTACATTTATTTGACAACTTTGGTTACTAGCTTATAGATTATAAAACGCAATGTAATGTTTTAGATTAATGCAGTGACCATGAGTTGTGTGCAGTTCCACCAAAGAGACATTTCCCCTCTAAACTCCAAAAACTGAAAACCCTCAGATTTATCTGGTGACCCTTTGGAGGGGTCCGACCCCTAGGTTGGGAACCTGAACTGGACTAAACTAGCTAACTGTATGTAAAGAAGTTAAAACTAGCTCCGCATCGAGCAGCTACAACAGTAAAATGCTACTTACACACTGATGCATCAGTATTAATAATCTAATGATAAAATATATAGTAAAATAACAGACACAGGGATCATTTTACTGTGGAACGAGTACTTTTACTTTTGATACTTTAAGTACATTTAGCAAATAATACTTATTTGATTTTGAATGCAGGACTTTTACTTGTAATGGAGTATTTTTACATTGTTGTATCGGTACTTTTACTTAAGTAAAAGATCTTAATACTTCTTCCACCTCTAGCAGTAAGTACTCTGAGTCAATGAAGTAAATTTTAGCCTGACTCCTGCTAGAGCGAATAGTGACCTGATGCTGGGTTTCAAGTACTGTACTTAAGTACAATTTTGAGGTACTTTACTTGACTATTTCCGTTTTATGTTACTGTATACTTACACGCATGCTACATTTCAGTGGGAAATGTCATGTATGTTTTGTTATAGATTAACACACCCAACAGTATGTAAAATAGGTAAAATTAACATATTCTTGAGCAGCTGCAACATCAAAATGCTGCTTATATGTTAAAGCATTAGAACTTATAATTTAATGATACAATATAACAATCTTATATAGGCCATTCTGAGCACTTTTACTTTTGATACTTTAAGTATATTTTGTCTCTAATACTTCTGCACATCTACTTCAATTAAAATTATGAATGTTGGACTTTCACCTTTGTGGTATTGATATCTTAAGGGACATATCTCAATACTTCTTGCACCACTTTGACTTTCATTAAAGTTAAATATTGACTAGGTGGCTGTGGTACTTTGTTTAAATTGGTTTGGTCAGTAAAGCTCTGGTTGTCTGTGGAAAAGTCCTTAACCAGACTCTGCTGTCAGGCAACATTTTGTTTTTGGTACCTGTTAATCGTCCTCTTGCCTGTGAAATAATGTCTTAATATATGAAACTAATACAGGTAGAGAGAAAAGAGAGAAAACCCCCGCATGTAACTGGCCTCACTGACTTTAAATGTCTACATATAACATACATGACAACATCTATCCAAGACTTTATTTTTTGCAAGGAATTTTTGTGTTTTTCTACAATACAATACAACAGGGACGTACATTTTTTTTTAACACTTGCTGGATATTTTATCAGGGTGATCCCAGTATTTTTTAGGCTGTATATTTAAATTTGATACTTTTAGGCCAAAAAAGGATTCAGTATTTCCACTATTAATTTTATTAAAATCTACAGGAAAAACAAAAATAATTTGTACATTTAACATTTTTTTTCGGTTTGTGGCCAAAGTTTTCTTGAGGTGTGGTGCAGACCTTGAACTTATGACCTCAGTATTTCCTAAATCCTGGCTACGCCCTTTTATTTGGCTTGACAATGTGAGCACATGCTACAGTATCTGCAGCAGATGTCAGTAAAAACCCATATTAAACTTTAAACACATTTTTACATCCATAATCTAAGAGAGGAATGAAAGTAAATTTACTAAAGTACTTTACTTTTCTTTCAGGATCCATATTTCAGGTTCAACGATGTGTCCTATCGGTGGGTTGCCCTTGACAACTGGACTTACACAACCACATTTATTGGGTTTACCCAGCTGAGGTCAGTATAATGATTTATATTATTTTTTACAGCATTTTCTGTATCCTGTTCCTGACTCACTTTCTCTGCATTAACAGGGCCAAACAGAAGGTGCTGCTTGTCTTTGACGGCATTGACACTGCAGCTTCGATTTGGCTCAATGGGATTATTGTCGGGAAGACGGACAACATGTTTCGTAGATATGTGTGTTCACTGGAAAATAAGCAGTTCACAATGCACTCTACACATTTTCTTCTACGTCAATGCATCATTTGTTTGCTTTCTTTGAAATACCATCTGTTCTCGGCGTGTAGGACTTCCCAGTCAGAGACTTGCTGAAGGACGAGGATAATGTGCTGAATGTTAGCTTGTTGTCTCCAGTTCTTTATGCGTCTGAGCAGCGGAAAGCTCACTCGGCCTACAGAGTTCCTCCTGAATGTCCTCCAGATGTCCAGAAGGGGGAATGTCATGTCAATTTCATCAGAAAAGTAAGCATGTCCTACCTTGTTTTACCTCTCCTCTGGAAACCTGAATGTAAAACAGTCTCAGTCAAAACAGAAACATTTTTATACACCAGATCCCAGTCTTTAGAAGCTATTCTGGTGACATCGGTAATAGGACTGGATTAAATTTAAAAGCCTGTTTTTCCCCAAACTGGTAAGGCAGGGAAGAGGATGGTTTTTATGCTAAAAATCAGGATGATCTCTGTCTGATTTGAAAGGTGACTTTATGGTGAACATATGTATGTACAGTCAGTAAAACATCATACTGAATGGATATTAGAATCTTGATTTATTTAGATACAAGTTTTACATGTTTTTCAGAACACTGAAAAAGTCTTGTAGTTTACAGTCTTTTTTTATTTTTGTACATCCGCCTTTAACTTAGGCGCCAATGTATTAATGATTTCGAGTTTCTTCTAGCAATTCTGATCCTTTCATTGTGCAGACGTTTTAGTCGTGCACCTTCACTAAACACTGACCTTCATCTCACCCCAACCAGCACTTTCTTCCTTATTTTCTGATGTTTACATTTTACTGAATTAACTAAATATGCAGAACAAAGTCTCACACCCTTAAGAGCACTTACATTTTAACAGTATTCATATCACTGTACATCTAAAGTTCAATATCTCTGTTTTGGTGAAGGAGCAAAGCTCTTTCAGTTGGGATTGGGGGCCTTCGTTCCCCACGATGGGACTGTGGAAGGGAGTGCAGCTGGAGGCGTTTGATGTCCTGCAGCTCATCCAGGTTTCCTCTGTTCCTCTATACAGTAAGTCCCATCTAATCTTTATCACCAACCGTTTGTTGGTTAAAACTACAAAAAATAAGGAATACTTTTAAACATAAACGGGGATGCTTTGAGGCAAAATTTGAAAAAAACAGGAGCTGCTCTCATCTGATAGAAAGTGTAAATTATTTATCTGTTGCATAAGAGCAGTAGCTCAACAAATAAAGTGGGTGGTTTGATTTATTCTGGAAGTGAGAGTTGCCTTGAAATTAAGTAAAATGTACTGCATTATCATTATTTATATATATATATATATATATGGGATGGACAAAATAATAGAATAGCATAACACAATAAAATTCAACAGCACCACAAACTGCAGCCTCCAAAATGACCACAAGGTTGAATCAACACCTTCCAAAACAGTTAAAAACTGAACATTATAACACGAAGGGAGGATTTATTGCAGGACTGTTGTATTAGACTGTAATAGATTTAGCAACTGAGTGTAGATGGGAATTTTATTTTACAAATATACAAATACAAATATTTGTATAGTTGTATAAAAGAGAAATAAGTATGACTTTGTTTTCCAGAATAAATTAAAAGTTGTTGCATCTTTCCATTTTCTTTTTCTGCCAGCATTACATTGTCTCACCCCACTCACCCTATGTGGAATAATTAAATGTGTTTTTATTTAAAATCTATATAATCTGTTTGTCTGTCTAGATTTGGACCTCTCTCAATGGAGAGTTCAGGTTCAGCTTCTTGTTGATGCGGTTCAGACAACAAATGGCCAAATCACGCTCTCCGTACCGGAGCTGGACTCAGAGCAGACCTTCCAGACACAGTTTCTGCCAGGAAAGACCACAAACAACTTCACCTTACACGTCAACACGGTACTCGATACAGTGCAGTCAAACTGTTGAAGTTTGAAGTTGGAAAGGAATTTTCACCTGTGTCAATCCGGTGCGAGCCAGAGAAGTTGTACAGTGAATTAAAGTTTTGAAAAGGCTGCCCTGTTAAAATGTTAGTTACCCTTCTTAAGAAATGTATGTTGTTGCAACTGTGTCAGCAACAGTCTTCCTAAACTGCATTGAAACATACCACACTGAGTGTGTTGTGACAGCAATGACTCTCCTCAGTATCTCTGAATTATGTTCAGCAGTAAAAAATCAGTTTGTAACCACTTGTGTTGAAGTTTTGAGAGCTTTTTCTTCTTCTTCCAGAGTAGCCAGGTGAAGCTATGGTGGCCCAACGGACACGGTGACCAACCCTTTTACCATCTCATTGTCAGAGGCTTTCAGGATGGATTTTTAATCCTGAATACAGAATCTAAGGTCAGTTCACTGCCTGTCAACACTTACATCTTCCTCATATTTTATTTAGGCATATTTAGCTGATGTATTTATCCATGACACTGTGCTTGTATTAGCTTAAATTCCTAGTTTGCTCTTCAAAAGCCCACATATCTCCACCTCTTCACTCTGAAAACGAGATAAAATGAGAAGGAACTTCTTTTTCATTTCTAGCTGCTTAATTTGACATCCAACAGGAGATTAGATTATACTCATGATACATAGAAGGTATTAAATACTGTCTAAGTTATAATACACAGACACCACAGCATACACCATATCTGTAAAGAGCCAATAAAACAGCAGAATTAATGATAATCCTGATTCAGTCTGAAGGATTAAATGTTTTTTCCGTCACCTATATTGTACTATGCTAAACACACTGATTGATTGAAGCTCTCCATTTAGGAAATCAAACTGAGGAATTTAAACTGTAAATTTGGTGTGAGCAGTTTACCAACATGTTTCTGGATGCTGAGGTTCAATTTTTTTTCTACTTGAAGAAAACATTTTCACATCCATTGCGCTTTACTGAAATTTCCTATCACTGTTGAGGTGCCACAGAGGTGAAAGTGAATTCATAGACGTCGGTGCTTTTTTGCCATTAAAGTTTTAGTGTTTCACTGTTTGATGAAAATGTCTCCTGCAGGTGTATTTTCGCACAGTAGAACTTGTCCAGGAGCCAGTTGTTGGGTCTCCAGGCTTGAGCTTTTATTTCCACATCAATGGGAAACCAATTTTCCTCAAAGGCTCCAACTGGATCCCAGCCCACTCCTTCCAGGACCAAGTCACCCCTGCTGTGTGAGTTTAGTTTGAAAAGCTGCTTTTTAAATTGTTGCACTTGAGTCCTGCCTGGTGAGGTGAATACTGATCACTAATTATGAGAATATTCTAAGGGAAACTATTCTCCTCCTGTTTTTCTTCTTTCTGTGTCTCTGTATGGTTTTTTTCTGACTTGAAATCACAGGACAGGAGTTTGATTCAGTTATAAATACATTAATAATGGAGCTACTATGCTCTCTGTTTGCCCTGCAGCTTAAGGAACTTGTTGCAGTCAGCCGTGGATGCGAGCATGAACGCCCTCAGGGTCTGGGGAGGAGGAGTGTATGAACAGGACCTTTTCTACAGCATCTGTGATGAGATGGGAATCATGGTAACTACCATTATCCTCTAGTGTTATCAATATTACTTATCAATATTAATATCACCACAAATGTAAAATTTAAAATAACAATATCATAATGTAGACAAATCTCTCAATGAGACAAAACACATTGCTAAATCTTTGTACTAGTAGTTACAGTTGCAAAATAAACCCTGAAATCATTTAGCCACATTTACTTTTTGACATTAGTTATAAAACAGGAGACTATCATCAGCATAAAAAGAAATTGAAAGCATGTGGAGGAATGGGGGAAGTCCACTGGGGTTTATGGGAAATGTGGTCTTAACACATTACAGGTCTTCTGCCTCAGTGTCATTTGTTTGTAGCAGGTTTCTGTTTGTTGATAAATTACATGTTTTAGCCTGTGAGATTTAATTTTATCTGATTATTCTAACAGACAACATAACTCTATAACACTGGACATCTGCTACAGTGAAAATGTCAGTGTTATAGCATTTGTTAAAGTTGCCTCTGAATGTGGGGAACTCTGTATATGCACTCAACATAACATGCATTTTAACAAAAATACATCTGCACTTCCTTATATTTGTTGAACCTCTTTGACTCATGACGTTTTATACAGAAAAGAAATTGTGATGTAAAGTATATTTGCTGCCAATGCTGCCTGCTCAACTGATCTATGTTTACTGTTTTATTGTGTAATGGGCTCATAGGCTTTGCACTATTGGGAGTCCTTGTGTTCCTGTACAGTACATGTTAGTATATCATTACTGAAAAAATGCAGGGCCATTTTAGAACAGATGACTATATTTCTATATGATTTTGATTGCATAACACCACTATGACTCATGAACATATTGTAGATGGAACAGATGGATGCTCAAAGTGTTTAGATAGATATGTGTCTTTAGATTTGGCAGGACTTCATGTTTGCCTGTGCCATGTATCCCACTGAGGAAGACTTCATACACACTGTAAGAGAAGAGGTCGTCCACCAGGTAAGATGTGATTTTATTTAATTTTATTTTCATTATTTTAGAAGATGTCATATCTGGAAACTATGTAGAACCACATGGAAAGATTAAGAAAAGTGGTACTTCACCTTCAGTGTTTCTGTCCAAAGTATGTTAAATCAAAACACATTTTTAGATGGTAAATTAACCAAACCAAAATATTCTTTTTTATTTTCATCCTATCATGACATCCACTGTGACTGTCTCTCCACTGAATGTAAAATAACGAGAGTTGCAGCTTAATGGCAGCTGTGGCTTAGTGGTAGAGCGGGTCATCCACTAATCGGAAAGTCGGCATGTCGAAGTATCCTTGGGCAAGATACTGAACCCCAAAATTGCTCCCGAGGGCTGTGCCTTTGGTGTGTGTGTGTGTGAGAATGATTAGTTTCTTTGGACTGATGACTAGTGTATGAATGTGTGTGAATGGGGTGAATGTGAAATGTATTGTGAAGTGCTTTGAGTGATCGGAAGACTAGAAAGGCGCTGTACAAGTACAGTTCATTTACCATTTAAGTTTCCCAAAAGTTGTTGTCGCATCCTGTACTGACCATAAATGTACTCACTTTTATTTTGTGTTTACTCATCAGGTTCAGCGCCTCAAGTCTCACCCTTCCATAATAATTTGGAGTGGGAACAATGAAAACGAAGCTGCTCTGGCGACAGACTGGTTCGGCATCCCAGTTTCCCAGAGGCCTACATACCTGAAAGATTATGTGACACTGTATGTGAACAACATAAAGGCGATAGTTCAAGAGGTGAGAGTCAAATCATATGTCATGTTTAAGAAAAGTTGTAAGGATTTATGTTTTAAACGGTTACAGATTACATGGTTAAAAGTGTAATATGCAGTCTGATGATTTATTGTTTTATAATTAATATAATAAGAAAATATATACAAAAGGCTAAGAAGTGAGCGTCTAATATGTCCTTCAGGAGGACCAGAGTCGCCCGTTCCTCGTCTCCAGTCCGACAAACGGGGCTGAATCGGAGCAGGAAGGATGGGTGGCAGTGAACCCCTACGACCCTCACTACGGGGACACACATTTCTACAGCTACATCCTGGACTGCTGGGATTGGCGGACTTTCCCTCGAACGCGCTTCGCCTCTGAATATGGCTTCCAGTCCTGGCCTTCCTTCTCCACCCTGCAGCCGGTGACTGAATAAACCTTCCATTCGTGTTTTGTTTTTCCTGATGAATTTACCAGAAGATTTGTATTTAAAATCTGAAAACAGGAAGAGATAAGAAAAGAAAAGAAAAGAAAAGAAAAGAAAAGAAAGCTACATCAGATAAAACAGTGACGAAAAAATTTAAAAGTTATTAAAGAGAAATTAAACATGGTGAAATAATTACAAAAAGACTAACCCTAAAAAAATAAAAAATAAATTGAAACAGGAGTTAAGAGGTAGAAGCCTTTAGTTTTATTGTTTTCTTTTTTTTTTAGGTGGTCTAAAGTTTTTGGCTATTTTCTGATGTTTCAGGTTTCCATAAAAGAAGACTGGAGCTACAACAGTAATTTCACTTCCCATCGTCAGCACCATGAGAGTGGGAACCAGCAGATGTTACTGCAGGCAGCTTTACATTTCAACCTGCCAAACTCCACAGATCCCTTGAAAAGATTTACAGATACTCTGTACATCACTCAGGTAAAACTGCATGGGGCAAGTTTGTGCACAGGTACAGTAGCTTCAGATGGTATTTAGAGTTAAGTCAAGTAATGTAAAAAATGTATATAGCCCATTTATGTCTACCAATCTGTGACCATTTAAGAAACAGTGAGTTTTCAGTTCTCTCTGGATGGAGTGTCACTCACTTCTGTAAAGCAGTAGGTTTTGCATTTTGCTATTTAAATATTTATTTTTGGTATCAAGCTCACACCTGTAGGCTTCATATCTGGCTGTTAAAATATAGTAGTTTCTTCAATGTGCTCCATCATGCCCTTTTCACATAAGACATTTTGACATCTCACACTAAGAAAAGCACAGGTGTTAACAATCACATTAATGACGGCTGAATTCCATTTAGCTGCTTCAGTTTCAGAGTCCTAGTATTGTGCATGCTGACTAACTGTCACACTGTCATATACTGGGACACTTAGAACAGAACCATCATTAATGTTATTAGTAACACCTGGGATTCCCCTTTATGATAAGTCAAAATGTCTGCTGTGGCTGAACAGGCATCAAAATGTCCATAGGAACTTTTCGGACCACTCCTGCAGCAGAAGCCACTTCTCTATGCCCAGTATGAGCCCAGTCATATTTTTGCCAAAATATAGCTCAGTACACAGTAAGCTAACTGCCAAGCTACCAACTTTTAGTAGCCTTCTTTCAAGCCTGTAGATGTGAATATTTGGTACTAAAAATATAGATTAGTTTGTGGAGTATTACTTTAGATGCAAATCTAACAGGCTAATGGCCTGAGATTGTTTTATTTAACCAAGCTTCGGAACATTTGCTTCTGGGCTGGGAGGGAACCATATGATTCAGCAAAAAATCTGGATAATATTCATAACTTTATAGGGTATTTTTGTGGTAATTTCCTTGAACTTGGTGCATATTTCCCCACCACTCACTCTCATGACCCCAACAACAAGTTTTTGTTCATGTACGCAAGATCAGTTTTTTGTTTTTTTTCTTGTAAATAATTTGACGATATTAAAATAGTCCGCTATGCAAAACTTGTTGTAAAACCTGTAAACCATCAAGCCAATTTAAACACTGTTAACATGTAGTAATGATCATATTTCATGTCCAGGTCATGCAGGCTCAGTGTGTAAAGACTCAGACAGAGTTTTATCGACGAAGTCAGAGTGAGATCATTGAGGGCAAAGGTCACACTATGGGCGCTCTCTACTGGCAGCTCAATGATATCTGGCAGGCGCCTTCCTGGTCGTCGATCGGTGAGTGAACGCCCACTCAGCAGATATATATTTTGGACTCCTGCATTCAACACTTGTAGAGATGTGGCAGTGAGAAAAGTATGTTATAATGGAAATATATTTATGATCAATATAAATAATTTGTTGTGTAATGAATGTACTTATTACTTGGGATTAGAGGTCACTGTTGCAAAATAATCACATATAATTTCCTGGTGCGTGTACAGAGTTTGGTGGGAAGTGGAAAATGCTGCATTATTTTGCACAGAACTTCTTTGCCGCCGTCCTGCCTGTCAGCTTTGAGGATGACGACACACTGTTCATCTACGCCGTCTCGGACCTGAGTCACGACCTGAAGCTCAGGGCTGTGGTATGTTTTCAATGGTAAACTGTATCTTTACATAACATTCATTTTGCAGGCGCTTTTGTCCAAACGACTTACAATAAGTGCATTCAAACTCTAAAGGAACAAGAGCTAGATGTCATAAAAAAAGTGCATCCCTCCTAAACAAACAACTGAAAGCGTGTTCAGTGAGGCAGTCCAGGGTCTTACAGTTTCTACGTAATGCTGTGCAGATAATAAAACTAGAATGCATTAACAGAAAACAGGATAAAAAAACAGGCATTTAATTAATTGTTTGCCTCAATGGTTAGAAATGATCAAAAGTTTGCAATACGTTTTTTTATCTGTTTCATTCATTACTTTTCACGTTTCCTCCTTGTGTAGTTCATACTATACTTACTTTTGAAATTTTCTGTGCAGAATTTCATTAAAATAAAAATAGAAACACAATTTCCAAAAGTAAATTTAACCCTAGAGTTTGAACAATATGGGTTTTGAAGACCAGTACTGTGTATTTTTGGATTTAAGCTGCTAACATGCGATAGTTTGCTTTAAGTTTAAATGAGACTGGTTACATGTTGACATTTCAAGGTTCAATTTTGGCAATAGAGGCTAAATTCATATCACAAAACACTAAATCTCAGCCCTTTGTTATCCATATCTCACATTATCCACTAATTGCTAAATAATGGCACAAAATCAAGTGTTGCACTGTATGGCAAAATAAAATGAAGATGGAGTACAACTGATAAAACTGTACTTATTGCCAAGTTTGTTTCAAATTTGTTTTTGTGAGAGTTTCTCATTAATAAAAAAAAGTGTATCACAATAGCACAGTGTCACTATCTCTATGACCACAGTATATTTCTAATAAAAGAAGAAATATTGCTCAGTCCTACATTCAATTCAAAAGCTCAAAAACTAATGCTAACAACAGTTTCTTGCTTAAATCATCCTCCATTTCAGTAATGTGTCTAATTTCATTTAAATGTGTGGTCATTGGTCTGCTACACCAGCAGAAACCGGTCTGTTGTTTTGTCGATCAGGTGATCGTGTACTCCTGGACTGATCTGGATCCAGTGTGCACACTGAAGTCGGAGCTGCTCCTGGTCCCTGGAGGCAGCGCTGTGGTCATTTTTAACCAGCCAGTCACCGCCCTGCTGGCAGGTTGTGGACGCTGCACCCGCTTCACCTGCCTGCTCACCTTTCACCTGGAGGACAGCAGCGGCCAGCAGGGTCCCACCAACCACCACTTCCTCTGCTCACCCAAAGACGCTCAGGAACTCCAGAGACCCAACATCACAGTAAGACACCTTGTTCCAAAGGACATTAACCATTGTTTTATTTATTTATACACAGATTTGAAATAATGCATGGAAGCAGTGAAGGAATAGTCCCTTAATCTTTTGGGGGGTTAGAATAGTAACACCATTTTATATTTTTAAAATCTAAACATCATCATAATAAATCTATAACTATTAGGGGCCGTCGTAGTTGGGGGGCCCAAGGCAGTTGCCTACCTTGCCTAATGGTGAAGTCTGCCCCTGAAAACGAGGCAGAAAATTGAGGGAAGCAAAGGGAAGATATGCAACAAAGGTATCAAGGCCACCACATTGTTGATCAGACTTTAAGATGACACTTTATTGGACTAAATTGGGCACTTCAAAATTTTGTTTACTTGCTACTGATTGTCTTACGTTTATTCTCATATTCACTCGTTACAAACACAGTGTGTCTTTCCCCGCAGGCGAAGGTGCAGGCGGATAAGACAGGATACTCTGTCACTCTCCACTCTGCCTCTGTGGCTCCTTTTGTGTGGCTCGATGTGGGAAACATCCCAGGACGCTTCAGCTCCAACGGCTTCCTGATGATTTCTAGAAACAGGACGGTCAGTTTTAACGCGTGGCGTCCCACCAGCGTTGCAGAACTCACCAGATCCCTCACCATCACATCTTTAAGGGACGTATACTGACCTGAGACCAGCCAGCCTCCATGTTGAGGTTAACCGTGCAGAGTCCACAGACGGGCAAAGTTACTGGCTGCTAATTATCTTTTTTAAAGTGTCTTTAAAGAGATACTATGGATGAGGTTTGGTCCTTGTGGAGATTTGAAGGCCAGACTGTTATTTTTAAACTGTAGCTGGTGAAGCTGATATTTTCCAAACTTGTTTACTTGCCAAATAAAGGAGAACCTTTTTTCCCCAGACATTTTTTTTTCTTCATATCAGAGCAGAAAAGCCTCGGAAAACGGCAGTTTGATCATCGTGGGACACTAAAACTCACCGATGAAAATTTCCAAACAAATGATTTTAGGTGGATAAACAGCTCTTAACAACTGAGTGACCCACTGTTCTCATTCACTAGAAGGGAAACTTTACATACAGCTTTAATTTAAACAAAACACCATCAAATAAATCTTTATTCTAGCTTTTACAGAACTTACCTGGGGTGCACAACATTTACTGGCCATTTTCTGAAATGTTTTGTTTTTAGATGATTTTTTTATTAGATAGCGACAGTGTCGATACAGACCGGAAACATGGGGAGAGAGAGAGAGAGGGTACGACATGCAACAAAGGAGGACATTGCACTTATATGGAATCTGTCTCGACCACCAGGCCACCGGAACAAAAGTAGGCAAACTGATTTTGAAGTTGGACTACAAGGTGGCGATTCCTGCACTGATCAGAAGTTTGCTGTTGCAGAGACAACATGTAATCAGACCTGGGTTTGACACGACAGATGATTGTATATTGTGCACTAAACCTTTTCATTTTGCATTTTGCACATCATAAATAAGACTTGAACTTTTGACATCTTGGAAGTATTGTATTACACACATTGCTTTCCAAAATCTGCTTTGTATTATTTTTCATTCATTCTTAATTCCGATCGGTTTTGTAGATTTGTTTTTGGCATTTAATAATAATAATAAACTTTATTTATGTAGCACTTTTCTTAACAGTGTTACAAAGTGCTTTACAAACAGAAATAAAACCAAACAAGTCAGATAAAATGAGAATAAGGCCAATGAACATGAGCGAAGAGGAAGTAAAGGCAATAAAATGAATAGGAATAAAAAGAGTAAAAACAAAAGGATTTAACTGTTAATCACTGTTTGTTCTATCTATCACTGCTCAATACATCAGTCGTGGGGTTGAATACTTTTTACAGGCGCTGTAAGTTAACGATTTGAGAAATATTTTTGGTAATACACACTTACTGCTCAAATAAACAACTTTAATTAGACATTTTTTGAGTGGTCTAAGGCATGCATAATATTATATACTTTTTACTGCACTACATTAATGTTAACAGCTATAGTTACTGTGCAGGTTAAGCTTTTACATCTAATCAGTTTATAAAATATGAAGCATTGTTATACCCAACAGTATATAAAGCAGTTAAAGTTAGTTCTATCTCAACCAAATGCAGCAGCAAAGCACAGGTTACGTTAATGCATTAATAATAATAATCCAATAATATACTGTAATAGTACAA
Source organism: Siniperca chuatsi (assembly GCF_020085105.1). Lineage (NCBI taxonomy): Eukaryota > Metazoa > Chordata > Actinopteri > Centrarchiformes > Sinipercidae > Siniperca > Siniperca chuatsi. Next base: position 24,005,072 of record NC_058056.1, read on the forward strand.
CACTGGCAGGGTCCAATCTGTAGAAAGAGTACTTTTACTTTTGTAAGTACATTTTGTTGCTAATACTTAATACTACTTAAGTAAAACTTTGAATGCAGGACTTTTACTTAGTATTTTTATAGTTTATTGATATTTTTAGTTAAGTAAATTATCTCAATACTTCTTCCACTACTGTAAACAAACGCTTACTGCTCAAAAAACAGCTTTAAATTAAAGTTTAGAGTGGATTTACACAGTATATTATTCAGTGTTGGAATGTAACTAAGTACATTTACTCAAGTACTGTACTTAAGTACAAATCCAAAGTACTTGTCCTTTACTTGAGTATTTCTGTTTTATGCAACTCTATACTTGTACTCCACGACATCTCAGAGGCAAATATTGTAATTTTTACTCCTCTACATTTGTCTGACAGCTTTAGTTACTTTTCAGATTACAATTTTCCATACCCCTCCTGTCCAGTGAAAACCATGTATCTCCACATTTGATGATTTGGAATAAAACATTTTCTGATGAAGTGAAGGATGAAGTGTTCCTTTGTGGGTTAAAAAAAATTCTCATACTTTTTAAACTAAATAAACTATTTAAAACACCCCAATCATGAAAAGTTGACTTTTTAGAGATATGTGGTTCTCACAGGACAGTTTTACAAACATATGATGATCTTATAGAATATGATGCATTGCTGTAGATTAAACTACCCGACAGTATATAAAGTAATTAAAATCAGCATACACATTAATGCAGCAGTAAGATTAATCCAGAAACAACATATTAAAGACTTACAGGGACCATTTTACTGCACAGTGAGTACTTTTACTTTTGATACTTTAAGTACATGCTGATAATACTTCCATACCTTTACTTATGTAAGGTTTTGAATGCAGGACTTTTACTTGTAGTGGAGTATTTTCACAGTGTGGTATTAGTGCTTTTACTAAAGTAAAGGATCTGAATTCTTCCTCCACACTGATATTATTGCATCTGTTTTGCAACCCTTTGGGTTCTGCATTGATCATCAGCTGCCACTAGGGGGCAACAGGGCCCTTTAAACACAACCGTCGACTCACATGGGCTCATGTTTATGATTTTTTTTTCATAATTGAACTAACAGAGAGACGCAGTTGCAAACTGAGCTGCACTGCCTCATGCATCCGGCATGTTTTCCCCTCTTAACACTGTTACCCTTTGAGCGCACACACACGAGGAGACACCTAAAAGTAGGAGTGTGTGTTTGTGTGTGAGCACGCTGCATACCAAGTGAGAAAGTCAGTAACAAAAGAAAGCATTGAAACATTGAGTGCACGCGGTCGGTCACCTCCATTTTTTCCCTTCATGCCTCTGCAGACTGATCTTTGAACCTGATGTACCTCAGATAGTCCTGATAGATCACTCAGAGCACATCAGACTGCTGCGCCCAAAATAAGTTAATCAGGCTGGGAAAAAACTACAAGACTTAAAGGACAAACCCGATTCATCTGCTCCGACTCTTCCACGGATCTGATTCAGGACTGCGCACAAACTCCACGGATATCATGATGTTTGTGTTTTGAGTAAAATGCTTTCAGAGGAGCAGAAGTAGCAGATTTATTTACTGAAGGAAATAACACTTAAAACCCAGAGATGTTTAACTTAAGATGTTTTATTACGTGCGTCTTGGTTTTTATTTCAAAGTCCCAGAGTGTACATGTGATTGACCGGGATGCACAGGGATTTCTAGAGAATATTTTACGCTATTATGGTGAAAATAAATCCATCTCAACGGAGAATCTGGATGATTTACTGCTGTTAATCTCAACCAGAAGATCCGATTTAATAACTGAAGCAAATCCACTGGCAAACAAAGAGGTGAGCACATGAACTATTTATATTTATTGCTATTTTTATTACTTTAAACTGATTAATGATCATTTACAGAAGTAGTTTATAATTGATTTCTTATAGTGAAACATGTAGTTATACCCAGTTCATAAGGCTTATTTATGAAAAAAAACTAGTCGTAAATTAACTGTAAATTGTTGTAGCCTATATATACACTTTGTTGACATTGTATAGTAATAAATACTGCAATAAATGCCTGAAACATTGTCTAATAGTATATCTGACTCACTTGCTATCTGTAGGCATTTGTCATTAAATTATTGGGCTTATTTTTGACCAAATACTGGTTATTAATGCATATTTCATGTCCTTTTTTCGCTAATAGTTTTTGTTTTTTAATATAATTAATACATTTAAAGATGCAATAATGCACTCAATATGATGAAAAGCATTTCTGTATAAAATTAGGTTATAAATAATCACATTAAACCTACATGTAAATATGTATCAGTCTTCTTGTCGTTTTACCTTTGCTCTACTCTTTTCTACTTTACAGTATGATTAGGCTAATTTCATAATAAATGTCATGAATGTTATCTTGTTTTATCCCCTGCCAATAATAATAATAAAACTTTACTTATAGCACATTTCATACAAAAAGATGAAAAATACATATAAAAGAAGACAGATGCAAGAAATAGGAGAATTAAAAACATAGTAGGAAGGATTTTAGAGACAAAAGAGAGAAAAACAATAAAAAAAAGACATCTAATAAGGTCTTTCTGGCCCTCAGTGTCCCTCAGCAGAGCAGATCCTGTCCCACTTTGGGTTCAGTAATGTCAGTCAGCTGACTGTGGGACATCTGGGGAGGATCTGTCCCGCTGTGTTGACCCAGGTGCTGCTGCCCTCCTGCCCCTACACCGCCCCCAAGGCTCTGCCGCCTCTCGACTACACTGGTGAGTTGCTTCATCACAACATTGGTTTATTTGTCAAGACCCCCACAACTCAAATAATTCACAGTTCATGGGGGTTTGTTGCCTTGAATTAGGTCTGGCAGTGCTTTAATCCACAGTGACACAGAGATCATTACGCAGTCACTGTGGATGCTCCTTGAAGACGGTGGTTGCCAGTTTCTTTTTTGCTTGTAAACCCTAAAAAAACAAAAGGATGTGGGTTGGCTGAAGTTTCATTTGATTCAGCTGTGAAGTCGTGGGTTCAAATCCGGCCTCAGAGCCATGTCAGATGTCTTCCCTTCTCTCTGTCTCTTATCTTTCATGTCTCTTTTCATTGTAAATTGTCTACTACAGACGAATAATGACCAACTAAAACCTGTGACACTCAACAACAACTTTTTCTTTTTAGACTCTTTTACTTGGTTCATCACTAGAAGAAGCAAATGACAGGAGACATAGTAATTAAATTTATCACATGTTTTTAGATTATTCCATTTTATTCATTTATTACTGCAAGGGTTACTATATAAAGTTAATAAACTATGGGAAAAAAGTTTTCACAAATGGTTTGAAAAAGTATGAAAAAGTTACCGTTTATAGTTTACATATGGTGTCACATTCCCTGTTTTTCCCCATTTTTGTTATCCCACATATTCTGATATTTCTTGCTATTTAGAATAAATTTCATCCAGAGAATAGCTTTTAAAATCAAATCAGGAAATGAGGATATGGAAAAAAGGAAAATTTAACCTGCTGTAGAGGCAAAATAATCTCACCGAATGGTCCATCTTATAGCCGTTATGGAGCTTTCATTCGTATCACACAATCTTCCCTGTTGTCCACTTGTCACGGAATTTATTGTGCCATTTAAGGACAAGATTTAAGATAATTTTGCCAACTGCTGTTTCCTCGGTCAAGAACAAACTTTCAATGTCAACTTTTAAGCCAACATGAACAAGCAGACCTTAAAGTTTGAACATCTACACTGGGCTAAACTGGGCAAACTCCATCTGCTGAAGAAGATCGTGTGGTACCATCAAAATCTCTGGAACTGTTACTAAATGAAAAGATTGTTTTGTTGTTTCCAAGGTCAAGAATTAACTTTGAGTCTCTGCTTTCACCGCAAGAAAGCAAAAGTGGACGTTTGTCTTGTGTAGCTATGATGTGGACAGTTACAGAGATTTAAAGCACATACAGAGTCACAATATGGTGCAATGACAACAGGACGTCACTCTGAACTCTGCCCTCGTCCCTTTATGTCCTTGCTCAAGTTGGTAAAATGTGGATCGATAAAATTAATATTTAGGGTTTCATTCCACAAGAGGATATACTGTACGACTAGATTTAGAATATGGCTTAGTTACTTGTAATCAGTCTTACTGTCAACCCATCAATCAGTCAGTTTTTAATTTAGTTTTTCTTATTATTTTGAAGTCCTCACTTTGTTCCTAACTAATAAATGGGTGTCCTGGTGGATCCTCATGTTTGAATCTGGACCTTTGTCTCAGGTCATCACCCTCTATCTCCCAGTCTTACTTGTCTGTCTCCACTCTTGTCAAATAAAGTCAAAAACACCGTCGTCTCCTGTGGAGGAGCCATAACGCTCCACAATGTCCTGGATTGACTAACAGAGCCACTGACCTCTCAGATTCACCGTCAAACACTCATCCTGCTGTTGACACAATAACAGCCAACTGTGACTGTTGTTCAGTGTGTTGTTCATGATGCATGCTGTTTCTTCACCGGCCTCATGAACAGAATTTCTCCTCCACAAATAAACAATGTTGTGTCTTTTGTTGAGTTGAAACGTCTGTTTGGTAACTCTGCGGTAATAAATATAACAAAATGTAGGTTTTCAAGTTACAGATCTTCCAGGAGAAATGTCTCCATCATGGAGGTGCTTTTGAAGAACTGGTTGTGCCCAAACAATGGCAAATTATATAGGATAAGCCTTCATTGATCCCCAGAGGGGAAATTCAGTTGTTGCAGCAGCACAAGCACAGAATAAAGTACAGATAAATAGAGAAAGTAAAAAATAAGTAATTACAGGTATATAAAAATAAGAATAGAAGTAAAAATACAAACTATAAAAGAGCAATTAAAGATATTATAAGGCAAGAGTGACAGTGGTACAGTTAGTAGCAGCAAGTCTAGTATATGTAATAATATATAATATGATTAAGTAATGATACTTAGTGTTTGTTTGTATTAATATAGAAATATAATATAGTTATACAATGTAATAAAAATAGTATAACATATTAACATCATATAGTATAATATAGTATGGGAGATAAGATATATTATAAGGTGAAATGTAGTTATATAGTATACCATAATAGTAAAGCAATATAACATAAAATATAAAATATAATATAGTATATATAACAAAAATACAACAACAAAAAAGATACCTTAAAATTGTGCTCTGCAGTTGTAGATAAATTCAGTGATGTTGTAATTTAAGGAGATACATTTGTTCCTAAATTTTAGTTTCTATCACACAGGAAGTTGTGGTGTGAAAAAAGTCAGCTCAGTCTTTGCTTGCTCACTAGCTAGGAAGCTAATTCAACAATCCATACAGCCTTCACTAGCTACACACGCTAGTTCCCATGCTAATATTTACTTTTACTACCAGTAGATACATTTTGCATATTAAGGGCTGGTTTCACTCAAATATCATTGTCGAGCCAATACTAATTTTGCTCATATACCAGTCTAATGCTTGTTAAGATAGCTGGCTATTAGCCTAAAAATTAATTCACCATACCTCAGAGCTATGTGTTTAACAACTATTTAACAATAAATTCCACCAGCAACTAACAAATAAAAACTAAAACTAAAAGAAGTTTGTGGGTTGCTGACAATGCTGAGAGTGAGCAGAGCTAACCAGCTTGAAAATGCAGCTTAGTTGGTCGTGTTTTTTTAGTTTGAACACAATTTACCCAGATACAAATAAAATAAAAGTTATTCTTTAGATAATTTTGTTATGTTGGTTTATTCTGTACACGTGACATCTTTTGCATGTCTGTCCATCCTGGGAGAGGGATCCCTCTTCCCGAGGTTTCTTCCATTTTTTACAAGTTTTTTTTGGGGGAGTTTTTCCTCATCTGAATTGAGCGTCTTATGACACAGGATGTCGTATGCTGTACAGATTGTAAAGCCCCCTGAGGAAAATTTGTGATTTGTGATATTGGGCTATATAAATAAATGTGACCTGACTTGACTTGATGTTTTCGTATTAATATTTTAAGACACCTATGAAACCAGTCAGATGTGTTTAAAGCCCCTGAAAACATGGCTTCAAATCTAGGATTTCCCCATAACATTAAATATTCATGACTAAATAAGCAACAATCACAGTTTAAAAAAAAACTTCAGATATTGTTTATCAAGAGTTTAAGTCCAAAAACTCAGCTAATCTGATTCGTCAGGACTGTGTGCGTCTGATTGGATCAGATTTGATTAACAGTAACCAAACAATCCACCAACTGTCATCAGATTCTGCCTAAAATGTTGCTGAATCCTGATTGGTGCACAGAAGTATCCGACATCAACTGAGCCTTGACAACAAAGCATAGAAAAAAAACCCTCTGTCATGTAAAATAACCAAAACTATGTACCTTTGGCAGATATTGTGTGGATCCTATCACTAATAGTAACAAGCTGATTGAGAAAATAAGTTTAAAACATGGCAGTGATGTGCCTATCTGCTAGCCAACTAGCTATTAACTAAACACAAAATCTATGTGATTAATCAGCGGACAAATGAGTCGTAAGTTATCAATGAGAAAAACTATTCAATTAACCATGTCAGTTTTTTCACAATGATCAAGTTGTTCAGTACATTTAGAAATGGCCTTCTGCTTTCAGTCTGTTATCTAAGAGCTGGATTAAAAGGACTTTTTTTGCCCTGAGTTCAGCCTTACAGGCAGGAGTTACTCTTAGCTTGTGCACTGCCCCCAGCCCCTCTTTGGTTATGTTTGGGTCAGGTCCATGGTTGGATTTAGGGCCTGCTAATATTGGCAAAAGGAGGCAGGATTTGAAATGAAGCCTAAGAGGAAGTCCTGCCTCATAAACTTAACTCAGGGGGGAAAAAAGTCCTAATATCATGAAGGACCTCCAATATGGCCAACAGTAGATGTCCTGCATGACCTTAAATCCTCTACAGTAATTCAACTTTTGCCTAGTTTATGAAATCTTTTACATTTGTTGTTTTAAACACATTCCTGAGAAGAAAAATCCTTCAAGCAGCAGCAACAATAGTTTGTTTCTAATGAATAGAAGACGAATTGGTAGAAAAGATTAGAAGAGTAGTTGAGTAAATAAAGAAAAGCGTTCAAACAAACAGATACTCAATAGAAACTTAAACCACATTAACAGAAAATTCAAGATAGACCACGTCACTTCCCAAAAAGGATGCAGAAACACCACATCAACAAGCCTAAAGCATTGAAGATGTAAACAAAGTTTAGAGGAAGAAACTTTAGCATTATAATGTTAAATATTAGTAACTGTTTATTCTTAAATTCTGCCTTGACAGTGTGGGGTTACGGGTTTCTGGCGGTCACAGTGATCAACCTGGCGTCTCTGCTTGGTCTCCTACTGATCCCCTTCGCCAAGAAGCCTTATTTCCCCAAAGTGCTGACCTACTTCATTGGCCTGGCCATCGGGACACTCTTCTCCAACGCTGTACTTCAGCTCATACCAGAGGTTTGTAAGCAGTGGATTGGGTAAAATGGAGCCACTCACCAGATCACGAAATTACATGTTTTGAAGATGTTTTAGTGCTTCAAAGGGAGGTATTGTATACTAACATGCCTCTTACATTCTCCTGTTAATCCACAGGCCCTGGGTTTTGATCCCAAATTGGATAACTACGTGGCAAATGCAGTTGGAATATTTGGAGGGTTTTATATCCTATTCTTCGTGGAGAAGATACTGAAAATGGCTCTCGGGGTAGAGCATGAGGTAATATAACAGTGCAGTGAGTGAGTTTATTATGTGCAAAGCACTTTTCTTTTATTGCAAAGTGATATCACTTATTCCAGTTGTTTAACTGCCAGAGAATAGCCCAGGTTTATTGGCTAATTTGGCTGCTAATTAGTGACTACCATGAGGGCAATTACACTTTATGTCACTTACATCATTTGTTACTATTTTAATCATTTTGCACAAGGGTCAGGGACACGTGGGTCACAGATTGTGACCTTCTGTAATCATAAGATTAGAGCACAGAATCTTAATATTGTTAACTTTAAACTAACACAGAGGTATTATAATCAGGCAACAGTATATAAAACTGAATTTTAAAGGCAGAAAAAGAATTTGATGAAAGCTGAAAAAGTCAAAATAGTAGAATAAAGGGTAACACTTTATTTGAAGGGGTGTGCATAAGACAGACATGACATCTGTCATGAACATGAAGTCTTTATGAATGTTTATTACTATTGTCATTAAGTGTCATTTGGTCAATTATGTCATTTATGTCAAGTTGACAGTTGGAGATGTCTTTGTTATGACAACTTGACATTAACCAAGACAACATAAACATGCCGTAGCAGACCAAATTATCAAACTTAAAGAAATTATTTAGCTTTATGTGTTAACATTACATTATACTGTCATATGTGGTTGGTTTTGACATTGGCTGTCATGAGACCATTATAATTGCATCATGAATAATTCCCTTGACCTCAACTAAAGTTTTGGACTTGTCATAAAGATGTTTTGGACTTGTCATAAAGATGTCATTAAGTTTTATTTCACTGTCAAATGCTTTTATAACGGTGTCATGAATAATTCCCTACACCTCAACTAAAGTGGAACCATTTGGACTTGGAAAGATGTTATTAAATATAAGGCCAGTTAGATGACAGAGTACAGTACCGAGATTATTTACAGAGTTTTCTGATGGGCAGCTTTACTTGTTGCTAAAGTAGGCTAACCGCTAACTGCTGCTAAGTGTAGTTGCCATTAGCTTGTTAGCTCGGTTAGCCGTGCAGCTAGCCATCCTACTCAGCCCGGGTGCCAGGAGCCAAACCCAGCAAGAAAACCACCTCAGTACTGTATCCCCTGTCAAACTGGCCACCCTCAGTCTTGAAGGCTGTGTTTGGTCCCAGTCTGTCCGTGTTCAACGGCTAACAGAGAGCTATTTGATTCCACCACATATCGCTACATCCTGCCCAATCGGTACCACGCATGTGCAACTCTCAACAGAGATGAGAAGGAAGCAAGATGGCTTACAAATGAAATATAACGTGTTAATTTGTGAGCTTTAGAGGTGCTTGTAGTTAGATTTAGTTACCTTTGGACGTAGCCAGCCTTGGAAAGAAAGCAAATAAACGTATTTCCCAAAATGTTGAACTTTAAGAGAAAAAAAACAAAGGCTCTGTTGGCACCTACTGTTTCCATGTGCCACCATATTGATCAGACCTCTTTGTTTAATTTACTCATGGTAGATTTACTGAGCCTATACAGAATGCTATTTTTAGCCATGCTAGCGGTGGTGCTCTATGATCGGTCTGTTGGTCGGTATACCGCTTTGGTCCAGACTGAAATATCTCAACATGAATTTATGTACAGAGATTCATGGTCTCCAGAGGATGAATCCTACTGACTTTGGTGATCCCCTGACTTTTCCTTTAGGGGTTGACATTATTGGTTTTGAGTGAAAAACCTCAACTATTGGATGGATTGCCAAGACTTTTGGCCAACACATTCATGTCCCCCCTCAGGATGAATTGTAATCACTGTGGTGATCCCTTAACGTTTCATCTAGCGCCATCATCAGGTAAAAAATTTCATTTGTGCAATAGGCTACTTTGGTTTATGGCCAAATATGTGGTAAACTCATTTCCCATCATCCTCAGCTGTACTTTGTATTTGTGTTTGTGTAATTAGCAAATGTTAGCATGCTAACACACTAAACTAAGATGGTGAACATGGTAAACATTATACCAGCTAAGCATCAGCATGTTAGCATGGTGATGTTAGCATTTAAGCAACGCTGTGCCTAAGCACAGCCTCACAGAGCTGCTAGCATGTCTGTAGACTTTTAGTTCAACTATATTTTATTCCACATTCATTCAGTAACACATGGTGCTGCCCAGGAACAACAGTTTATACTGATTTAAGTACTGATTTAACTATTAACCTGCAGGTTGGGAATGACAAAGTGCACTAAAAGAAACAAATGGCACAATTTGAAAACTTAAGCTGAGTTTTAAAAACTGGGAACTAGATTTGAAAGTTTGTAGATTAGTTTTCAATCTTTGCTGTAAATATTTGCAGTCTATACCTGTGTTTGACATTTTGTAGATTTAAAATTTAAAAAAGGAAGACTTGCGTATCATCTCCTCAGGCTACCAATTCATTAAACCTACAGGGTGTTTCTTTCTGTTCGGTTGATTTCATGTTCTTGGACATCCACTCTCCTGCTTATCTGCCTCTTGTGTGTCTCTTGTCCTTAGCATGGCCACAGCCATTTCACTCCTGCAGAGGCACCTCAAGAAAACTCCCTCCACAACGGAAACATACTGGAGAAAAAGGACTCCATCGTTTTGACAAGAATCAACACTATCGCCACAGACAAGAGCAGCCCGAACCCAGAACCTCCACATACAAATGTGACACCTTCTCAGGTACCGGTGCCGTCTCATGTCATCTGTAACAGTAATAAAATAGGCTGAATTAAACTGTGCAACTCTTGGGATTGATCAACTCTCTCTACGCACATGTCAAAGTAACCTACTGAGCAATTAACTTTGTACTCAATCATCTTTTATCTAATGAGTAGCTAAGTCTTAAGATAAGCTTGTAAAAACAATGAGTCTTCCCTGAAGTTTTATCTTAAGTACTTTTGTGCTTGATAGAGATTTTCTCTTCACCACAGTCCACTATCACAGACACACCTGACACGAATTCATCATGGACTATAAATTGATGACATCTGTCGTACAGCTGTGAGTTACAGTATGTGTCATGCAAAGAGTAAAATTGTGCAATCGTGAACGGTATTTCAAAATATGTCCAAAGAGCGACCAGAGAGTGGTGATATTTTATTGTGGTTTAGACACACTTCTTTTGTTTTTCTATAAGTTCAGATGTTTAGTGTTAGCTTAAGAGTCATTTATTGAGCTGTTATCAGTGACACAGGGCGATTAGAGCTGCTGTTAATATTTAACAGTGAAATCTCTTGTGTCCTATGGAGGAGTCTGGGTTTCTAGGGATCAAATACTAAACAAACAGACCAGCCGGTGTCACAAAGGGATCAAGCAGTGAAACCAAGCTGAAGGCCTCAGTTCCTATCCCTCATGGTAAATGTTGGAATTGTCTGACTTGAGTACAAAGACTCCTTGTTTGGCCTTGGCTTATAAAAGGGGCATTTTGTCACAGCAGAGTATCTTCAACCAAGGCCCAAAGGCTCTGTTTATGTACGCCTGTTCTCAGGTTTCCCATTAAACACACTTGTGCCATTATATCTGTAAGTGAAGAGTTCTGTTGCAAATGGTGCACATCCATTTAGGGAAAATATTTCCTGAAGTTGATTAATCAGTACAGCTTTGTTGATTAAAGCCTAAAGATTTCGTCAAAGCCAAATTTTTAAACTGTACAATGGCCCATTAAGTAAGTATCTTATTCACAATTCTTTAAAAAAAAACCTAGTCTAAGACATTTATGTGACAAGTGTTTTTAAGTTATATCGGACGATTTACAATATATCCTCAGCCTTGTGTTTAGTGATAATTAGCAAATGTTAGCATGCTAACATGTTAAAATAAGATGGTGACAATGGTGAACATTATACCTGCTAAACATCAGTATGTTAGCATTGTCATTGCGTGCATGCTGATATTAGCATTTAGCTTACATCACCGATTTGCCTAAGTTCAGCCTCAGAGCTGCTAGCATGTAAACTCTTTGTTTTGTTTAAAATTGAAATCCATTTTCGAATACAGCAGTGCAAGTTTAAGCTTTTGTCACTGCAGTGATGTCCAAAATTAAACACGTAGGGTATTAAAGCAATCACATCCAATCTTAACTTAAAATCTAAACCTTTGTTGCTCTTTAGTTTGGAATATTGATGAGAAAATGCCTTAACGGGGTATCGATCAGATGCCAAAAGCAAAATGTTCAAATTGTCCTTTATTTTCTGGATGATTTGTGGGATTAAACATAGAGATAACATTGTGGGTCATTTTTGTGGCTCGTTAACTCCACATATGTTATTGTTTGCATGTGACTCATCTATGGTATAATCAAACAGTAGCATGAGTTGAATGCCTTTAACCTGTCTCATCACATCTTCCAGGATGTAGAGGTGTCTCATGTGATGTGCCACTGGCTGCGTGGGCAACGCATCTCCAACATCAAGACAGTGGCGTGGATGATAACTCTGAGTGACGCACTGCATAACTTCATTGATGGTCTAGCTATCGGTGCCTCGTTCACTGTGTCGGTACTGGCGGGGTTCAGCACGTCCACCGCCATTGTATGTGAGGAGTTTCCCCATGAGCTGGGTGAGTGTGTCTTGGATCCTGTTCATCCCCAAAGATTAAAAGCAGGTTACATCTTTTCACTCAAACAAAAAGGGCCATTAGGAATCTATGATCTTTATCGACCTCTACTGACATACTGCAGAAGTTCACCAAAACTTTTATCTTCTTCTATGGTGTGTTTCAACTCCACACAATTAATAAACTATAAAAGTAGAAACCCCTACAATGTAATCCGATACAACAGTCATATAAGAAATACTATCTCTGATGCTTTTAGTTTTTACCTTTTTACTACTCTTTATAGCATACCAAGTGACATAAGAAAGTAAACATGTTCTTTTATACATTAGGGTACACAGGAATTAGAGAGAGACTTTTCATGAGCTCTGAAAACAGCCCTGTTTTCAGCTTTGTGACGATGCATTTTCCAGCTAATCCAAGGGGGGTTTAAATAGTTTAGCTTAAGAAGTAGGAGATTTTTCTCAACCCATAAAGGAACACTTTATCCTTAAGTTTATCAGAAAAAATCTAATTCTAAATCACCAAATGTGGAGATACATGGTTTTCACTAGACAGGAAGGGTATGGAAAATTGTAATCTGAAAAGTAACTAAAGCTGTCAGACAAATGTAGAGGAGTAAGAATGACAATATTTGCCTCTGAGATGTCGTGGAGTACAAGTATGAAGTTGCATAAAACGGATATACTCAAGTAAAGTACAAGTACCTCGGATTTGTTCTTAGGTACAGTACTTGGGTAAATGTACTTAGTTACATTCCACCACAGGCTACCAGGATGACTGCAAAGCAAGTTTTCAAAATGGAAACACATGTGTTTGCTAATTACTTCAGAGACTGGACAGAAATGTCTACTGAAGAAGGAATAAATGTATATTGCCACAGAGATGGAATAATATTACTGAGAGTGAGGCCTCTACCTGAAGCATGTTGAAAATATCTCCGGCTTACTCGTAGCAGCATTCGCTATTATTTAGCAAAATGAAAAAGTGTTGAGAGCTTCTTTGAACTCCAGTGGGTAATTCATTTTTGTGCCAAGACTGAATAAAAGGCCATACAGTCTTTTCAAACACCTCATAATTATTTTTTGGTTTTGGGGTAAAAGTCTTACTAATTGTCTTACTAATTGCACTTTTAAACTCAAACCTTATGTTTGCAAAAATGATCTACAGAATATTTCAGCTACGGCACATTTAACTTGTTTTAAAACCTTCGTTTGCTGGATGCTTTGTTACAGAAATAATATCAGTATCTCTGTTTCAAGTGAAGTCAAAAACTCTTTTAATCAAACATACACATTATATTACACTAATTTACAGAGCAAAATGACATACACTGCTTTTAAAATAATGTTCAAACTGCTGTTTAACTTATCAGTTTTAATCACTGTTGTATCAGCCTTGTGTTTTGTTCTCTCTGCAGGTGACTTTGTTATCCTGCTGAATGCTGGTATGAGCGTCCCACAAGCCATTTTCTTCAACCTGCTGTCAGCAGTGTCGTGTTACATCGGCCTCGTCTTTGGCATCCTGCTCGGGAGCAACTTTGCCCCCAATGCAATCTTTGCCATCGCAGGAGGAATGTTCCTGTATATTTCACTGGCAGACATGGTGAGTTAGCTTACACCATCTGAGGATACTCTACATGTGCAGATTGCTATTCATGTTTGCATTTTTATTTCCACAAATCTGATCTTTTTTTAGTGTTATTTGGTGTTATTCTATATGTTTGTTATTGTCAACACATCCCATGAAAAGTCCATGAAAATCAACAACGTGTTAGTCAACTTCCCTACCCTGTCTGTGGCACTCAGTCCCAAGCCCATTGGTTCCTACTGATGATGTAAATCTTTAAAGCTGCAACAATCACTATTTTTATTTTAACAACAGATCAAATGACTACATGCATGTGAAAGGTGTTACTCGTAGTGACAAACCCACAGGAAATTATCACCTGACACTGCAGTTTTTCAGAGTGTTTTAGCATCTTTCAGCTCATTGGTTTGGTTTACAGCCCACAACTTTACTGTTTTGGTTCCCTCTCACCGCTCTCATCTTTGTAGTTTTGGCAGCTGTTTTCAGGAAAAAGCATTGATAATGACACTGTACACTCTTCTGTCCAGCACCAAACAGCAGAGATATCAGCAGAAACATTAGATTTACATTCATTGGGTGGCCAGAAACACGACTCCAAATAAATGCTAATGCTGCTCTGTGCCTGTTGGTTGTGTAAATAGCCAACAGTTTGCTAACATGTTGTCCATATCAACAACAAGGGTGATAACATGTTGTGTTTACAAAATGTTGTGCTGCCCCCAGGTGGCCAAAAGAATCAATGACTGCTGGTTTAAAATTGATCAAAAATACATTGTTTTGTTAATAAAAAGAGAAAAGTTCACCTGGGCACTGTAGTTTTTAGCAAACATTTCCCAAACAGAAGTAAAATTATACAAAGTCAACTCAGAACCCCTCATCAAAGTTTATATATTTCTATAAGCTGTGAGCACTTCAAGCAAGCAAAGAGTTATTTTTTACCTTCTCAGTTTGGTTAATTAGAGGCCTGAAGAGGTAAAACTATCCAGTATAGTATCCAGTATTGTAAAGATAAATATCCTAAAAAATAAACTTAATTTTATGGAGGAGAAAATTGTTTTTGTTCCTAACTTGTTAATCAACTCTTGACTTGTGGTCTTTTCTCCAGTTATACTGCATGAGAACAACATGATAATTGTAGCTCACACAAACCAGCTGATTCACACTTCATGTTTGTATACTATCACTTCCTATTATTGTTGACTGTTGAACAATAAGGCCATTGTATTTTGTCTGTTAGAGGATTGTGCATGAGACAGATATCTGAATGTCATTCTTCATCTCAGTTTCCAGAGATGGACAGCATAGCACGGGAACAGGAGCGGACTTCCACCAAGATCATCTTCTTCCTGATCCAGAACGCAGGGCTGCTCACCGGGTTCACCATCATACTGCTGATCACCTTGTTTGCAGGGGACATCAACCTGGGCTAGAGGGGAGGGGAGACAGAGGAACACAAACTGGAAAGATAAATAAATAAGAGCTGCTTCCGTTTCTGCTCACAGCTCACTCAGCTGGGCAGGAAAGTAAATGTAAAGTGAATGTTTTGTACAAACAAAACCAAATGTTTAAAGGAAAAAAATATGCTTTTATATCTTTTGACTATCAATTTAGTGGAATGTTTACTCCATATAAAAAGGGAAAATCTTAACAATCATTTGATGTATGAACTCTTGTCAAATTTGTTTTTGAGGAGACAATAAATTATTTTTTCAGTCTTCATATAGTGTGAAATATCTTACATTTATTGTACCTCATTGGTGCTGTAGTGTGAACTAACATAAGCTGTGTTGTTGTGACAGCACTTATTGTTTTGCCTTTTATGGTGTTTGACCTCAGAGTTTTGTGACCTCTATGACCTTCACTGGCTCTTTTTTTTTTCTTTATGCTCTTTTTGAGCATAATATGTATTTTGATGTCTGTCAAATTATAGACAATGTTAAGATGTTAATGAAACCTGTGTGACTCTAACCGATTGTGCTCCCGTAGGGCAAAATACAACACAAATCACCACCACGACTTCGAATGACATGAGCTTTGTAGCCAGGTTCAAAGTACATGAACCTGGTAGTACTTGCTCTACATCAGAGACTGCCATATAGCCATTATATTATGTATGAATGTATGAGTTTTTCCCCTCAGGGTTTAATTACATTTACAGTTTCTGTCAGTGACTGTATGATTAGTACAATAACCAACATGGGACGCCACAAATACCAAAGACAAATTAAAGAAACTTCTCGACAATACAAATGGACCTATTATGTACAATATGTGCATTTTTCAGTAATATACTTGAACCTTTGACTTGTGTCGCCCCACTTTATTCTATGTACTCTGTTCAGTTCTCTCAAAATGATATTCTCTTCGTATGCAAGCCACTTTATTTGTTAAACTTTTTTGCATAGTATTGTGTGGCTATCTTATTCTATAAAATGATAAATTCTAAATTGTCAACCATGTACTGTAGGCCAGTGGTTTCCAACTGGGGGTCGCAAGATAAAATCTGATGGGTCATAAGATGATAAACAATATAGAAAAGCAGAAAAACATATTTCTGCTACACAAAAATATATTTATTTAGACTTTACTTTAGTGTTAACCTTTCTTGTGAATTATTTGATCATTTTCCTTCTCAGGTCTCTAATAAATAGTCAATTAAAACAGAAAAACAAATGCCTTTTTAGTTGAACTGGTCACAACCTGTAGACATACGATTGGTTACGAGGAGGAGTCTGTTTGTTTTAAGGGGTCACAAGCTAAAAAGGTTGGGAAATAAGTAAATAGTTTTATTTCTTTATGCCAACAACAAAATATTAACTGTTAATCTAGTAATACATATACAGTGCCATTGTTAATCAATCATGTAAAGTTACACCATAATAGGTTCAGAGTGAGGATATATTAGACAATATTTGACTTTATAACTTACCTTACCAATGCAGACAGTGCCAACGCGCATTAAACAGGAAGTGGATCAAGCTGCGTTCAGGCAACATCGTACAGCTCGTAATTATGAGCAGCCCAGTGAGAAAAACGCTTCACATCAACAGCCTTGTTGTCGTCCCGCGTCGAACATATCGGGGGTGTTTGACAGTGACAGTGAGAGAAGTTTAAACAATCCTATGGCAAAATGAATGGAGTTTAAGCTAACAGAAATTCCATATTTCAACGACGGGACGTTTTATTTTCCCATTCTGCTGATATTCCGTGAATGCAGCATATCCGAGGCGTTGTAATATTAGATAAATGAAATGAGACGATTTTGACTTCTGGCAACTTCGCAGCGCTCAGCACATTCAGACCCTGCTGTCAAACATTAAAATAAAACACGTAAGTCATGTTTATTCACCCTGTTTGGTCCACCAGAGAATCTCGGAGCAAATCAAAGCTAATCAGCTTTGCGAGGCTAGCACTGATGCTAGCTGCTGATACGTTAGCTAATCAGTGGAATTAAAGTATTGAACATTTTCTTAAAGGACATAACGTTGCGTAGTTTATGCTCTGAATATTCACTTATATTTAATGTGGAATTATTACGTGTTAAAGTTGATCAATGGCTAGCAAAGTTGGTATTACTAACATAACCTGGCTTTTCGTTTAAAATCGTTAAAACTGACTCTTGAGGGTCATTGTGATCATAGGTGAAACTTGTTATTATCAGCTTGCAGCAATAATAATTAATGGCGTGTTTACTGTAAGTTATTGTTAAGTTCCCTTACGATCTTTCTAGAGTGTTTTTCCGCCTTCCGCATAGTACAGGGCTGCACGTAATGGTTATTATTCGTTCTGACTGACTATTGAGTTTCTCTTTTAATATTAATGTGTTACAATGCAAGTACTTAGTCTATATTTTGTGGTCTGCTTGCTCCACTTACTATTGGGTACTTTAAGCTATAGCAATTAGAGCCAGACTGATTTGGAGTCTGGTACCTGTATCGACACAAACACATGACATTAACAAACATTTTTGATGAGGATCTCTCAAATTTAATTATTAAAGAAGTGTGACTATTATGTACAGAGCCAGTCATTTTACACTTGAAACATATTTTTTAGCATTTCACTGCTACAATTTCTTGTTACCTATTGTACTTATACTTATATACACCAATACTGATATATGTCTGTGATGAGCTTAAATCAGCCTGTATATTTGCTATATATATTGTGTGTATTATATATACTGTATATATGCTTCCCAGCATATGAGTTAATGATGAGTTTAGCATGTAAAATCTTTTTTGGCAAAGTAAGTAGGAACTACAGCTGTGAGAGGAATTGATCAAAATGTACAGTATTCTCTTATGAAATGTTGAAGTACACTATAAAGTTTCACAAATTATTATTATGGAAGTGCCAGTACTTCTCAGCCTTGCTTCAGTACATTATATGACACTGTGTACTTGCCACCTCTGATAATATTACAAGTGAAGTTACCAGAGCCCGAAGTGATGTCTATATTTCAGTCAAAGTAGTTGAACCAGTAACCTTAACCTTAAAATCTAAATTATTCAGTTTATCTTAATTCATATGGAGAATGGTTAATATTTTTACTTGAAAAATCACTATGATTTTATACATTTAGAGATACAGGGACAGGCTTCAGCACACTGTGATGCTGAACAGAAACAAGACAAAACAAAAGGACAAAAGAATGAATATATGATTGCAAACTAGTCATTTGTAGTATTTTGTCACCTCTCACATTTTGACCTCCTGTTGTCATTTTAAAAAGCAGGGCTGAGCCATGGCCAGTATTCAGATTCGGAAGTATCGGGATGACGACGCCGAGGCAGTGAAGGAGATCTTCACCCTGGGGATGAGCGAGCACGTGCCTTCGTCTTTCATGCACCTTCTGAAACAGCCGCTGACCCAAATGGTGCTCATGTGCATGTTCTGCGCTCTCCTGACCAGCTCCAAGTCCTTCCTGCTACCCATCCTGGCCCTTACCCTCTTCCTGGCCGGGGCTCGGCAGTTTGTCGTCTACATGTTTAACTGCTACATCGACACCTCCCTCAAGAAGGACCTCAACAGCATCAGTGAGACCTACCTGCAGCAGAAGGACTCATGCTTTTGGGTGGCTGAAAGTGACGGTCGGGTGGTCGGCACCGTGGCTTGCCTCCCTACCGAGAATGCGCCTGAGTGCTTGGAGCTGAAACGCATGTCTGTACACCGCAGTCACCGTGGGAAGGGCATCGCTAAGGCTCTGTGTCAGACAGTAGCTGATTTTACTCGTGACAGGGGTTATGCAGCAGTTATCCTGTACACCTCTGTGGTGCAGACAGACGCTCAGAAGCTGTATGAGCACATGGGTTACAGGAAGATAAGAGAGTTTGTCATTCCTGAGCTTGCTGCCAAAATTACAAACTTCACTCTGTTTGAATACAGACTCGATTTACAGAGAGATGGGAAAAGGGACTGAGTGGTCTTAAACTGAGTAACACAAAGACTGTGTAACATTTCAGGGCGACAGTACCGTCCATTCGCCCAGTTTCTGTGCTTATCTTTACCCAGCATGCATTGCAGTTAAGGCAACCAAACACTCAGGACAGGTCAGGTGATAGTATCCGCTGTTTACTCAACACACTTGCAGTAAAAGGTTAGGCATGTTTTCTCTTGTTACAAAACACACACAGGTCAGATTGATAATTTATTACTGTTTTCCCAACAAACCTTTTAATAGTTGATAAAAATATCTGCTACATCCATGACCATGCTGCTAAAGGGTTTGTGTTGTTTGAGATTCTTGAAAGTAATTTGATTATTTACTTTTGTAAAGGATTTCATGTCTACATGATACTGAGAATAAATTGATAGATCTGAACATGCTCCTATAATTTTCTTTGTAGTACTATTAGGGATGCACCAATCCAATACACCAGATTAGTATCGGCCCTGATATTGATCTTATTAAGCGGATCAGGTATTGGCCAAGACAATACTGTTTTTTTGGTTTTTTTTTGGTCAATGTCATTATAAAATTCAGTTTTTCTGTTATCGGTTAGATTTGTTAAGTCATGGCATGCAGCCAACTCACTCCTTACCTTACATGAAAACGATTCCAATAAATTTTATGCAGTGAGGTATACACATTTTAAATTTGGGGAAAAAGAAAGCAGTGGAATTGGATCGGCATCAGTAGATAACGGGAGAGAGAAAAGTTTGATTGGTGCATCCCTAGTACTGTCAATGTCATGTTGTCAGTTTACCAAAGCCATGCCATGACATTATGTTGCAGTAGAAATTAGGTGGTTGTGAATCTGTGAACACTAAGGTGCTTTAGATAAATTATAAGTTGTAGGTCTGATTTTAGGATTTTATTAGTCTACTTTAATAGCTTACTTCACATTCTTTTCATGTCAACCAAAAACATTACCTGAGGGAGCACATCCTCTGCTGTTCTCAACTATGAGTTCTTGCTGTCGTTACACTTCATGCACTTAGATATTTACTAAACGAAACTGAGTCCTACCGCTTCCCATTTTTCATTTTTCAATTTCACAATTGTGATACTGAAGGCCTAAAAGAGAGTTAGGCCAAACAAGAAGAACAAGTTCCTTCCAGTAATGGTTTGTGGCCACAGGGCGAGGATACTGCCGGGAACTGAATCAGATAAAGATGGGTTTGGGCAATACTGAGGTTCTCCCCTGGGGCTTGTTTTGCATACACGATGCTACACTGTTAATGTCTGTGTTCCAGTCTGATGCTCACAAGCTGTGAGGTTGTCAGGTTGTTGTTGTATTTTTCATATCAAATTTGTGACTTAAATCGGGATTCAAGGTAAAATGTGCATATTTCCCTTGGCTATTTCCCCTATGCCTTCTGCATTCTCTGTTTTCTTACCCCTTCATCTTACATGTTTCTGATGTTTGTTTGTTTTTTTTAACATACTAATATATATATACATATATATATTTTACACACACTAGTACCTGCCTTGCCTAAATAAAGTTTAAAAACCTCATCACATGGCAAAAAAGAAACATAGCTACTCAGGAAAAGAAGACATGACATTTTCAGAGGAATTCTCCTTAATGTACTAAATTATCTTCTAATAAAAATATATTATATTTAACACGACATTGTCTGTCTGTGTTTAAACCTTGTCAGCTGCTATCTACATACGAGTGAATGCAATAATATACTTAATATCTTTATAGTCTGATACAGTGTGGAAAAATATCACCGGGCTCCTCGTTTTCTGTGAGGCGGGCTGGGTCAGGCAGCAGCTCGGACACCTCAGGAGGGATGTGTCCGGTCAGACCTCCATGGATGGATGTAGCCTGTCAGGGACGAAGCTGAGCGGTTAGCCGGATTTTGGGACACAAAGAGGTACGATTTAGCACACACATGTCATGTGGACAGTGGGAGAAACATTCAAAATACATATACACAGCTGTTTAGAAATATGTGTGTGTGTGTCTTGTTAAAATTAACTCGGTAAAAGGTTTTTATTGAGAAAGCTAACCGAGGCTAACGGTTACTTTTGCTAGCAGCTGGTCAGGGAGTGTCCCACTGACAGCACCAAATGTCAGCGTTAAAAGTGATGGTTTTAATACCAGTCACAGCTGTTAAAATGCACATTAAAACGACTAATTGTGGAGTCGAGACCATTACAAACATTTAATTAGCTTTGGTTGGTGATTAATGGAGGCGGTGTGGATCCGGATATCCAGCCCTAATCAGATGAATGGGCTTTACTCTGGTTTGAATTAATTAATCTCCAATCCAGATTGTTTTTTTTTCCTAATTTCTCATCCAATTTGGTTAATCTTTCAGGAGGAAATGTCATGTCAGGCTGCAGCCACACCCATGCTGTGATTTATTATGATTTCCACCAGACATAACAGGCAAAAAATTACTATTATTTCGCTTTTTTTGAATGAATAGTTGCTCATTATGTTAAATAAATGACTGAAATTACATTATTCTGGTCAGCGATGCAGTAGGATGTTTTTGGAGCAGTGGTCTCTCGGCTTTGAACTCACTAGATGGCACCAAATTACAGATTTAGCTCTCATATCATATATATTATATTTTGTAAGGATTGTTTTATTGACCATGCAGTTAAATTGGCCAATTGGTACTAATTTGATACACATTGGAGTGAAGCATTTGAATGAACAGGCTCTGCCCCTGTTTTCTATGGTGACCTATTTTCCCTGTATGCATGGTATAGTGTTGAGAACATGGCTGGATATCATTAGCATGCATGTAGTGGAGAGGAAGCCCAATATATAATTAGTTAATGTGTTTCCACTATTGTAAGCAGAGTTGCTGCCATTATCAATTCATCTAACGATTATTTTTTCAAGTAATTCATCGTTGAATAAAGTAAATGTTAAATACATGTAAAAGCCCCAAGTGATATCCTCAAATTGTTTGTTTGTCTAAGAAGCAATTCAATACCCAAAGATATTTCATTTACAATAATATAAAACCAAGAAAAGTAGCAAATCCTCACATTTGAGACACTGGAGCCAGTGAATGTTTTGTAATTTCTTTACTAACAGAACTGTTGCAGAATAATTTTCCAACCAATTTATTGACAAATCACTACATATAAGCCTTACAATGGAATATTGGAATTATGTGGGAAACATGGTTATACTGTACTTTATATTAGAGCTGAAATAATTAGTTTATTCATTGATTAGTCGATAGACAGAAAATTAATTGGCAATATTTTAGATAATTGGTTAATTATTTAAATCATTTTTTAATAAAAAATTAAAAAATGAATAAATCTCTAGTTCCACCTACTCCAAATGTCAATATTTGCTGTTTTTTTTTTTTTTTTTTTTGTAATGATCATTAACTTGATATCTTCGTGTATTGGACTGTTGGTCAGACAAAAACAAGTAATTTTGTCAACTTGGGCTTTGGGAACTTGTGATGGGCATTTTTCACTAATTCATCAGTTAATCAAGAAAATAATGCAAATAATCTTTAGTTGCAGCCTATTGTACATGGTAATTAAGGGGGAAATACACATACAGTATATGCTGTAATTTAGAGAGAAAAAATAATGAATTACTTACGTTTGATGATCACAGACTAACCATATTTCCACATTAAAATGTAACCACTACATTACAATCATGAGGGCAACATCACATGTACAGTAGGACACTATTAAAGTCGCTCTGATCACTTCTGGTGTTTTAATATGGATTAAATGAACTTTTGTGACATTGACCTATCAGTTACTAAATTATTCTCATAATAAATGAAACTAGTGCAGAAGTCAGTGAGTCAAGCAAGTAGAAAAAGGAAATTATTCCACTTTTAATCAACAGACCATTTATCAGGTAAAACAACAAATATTTGCTGATTTTAAAAATTAGAACAGTGGTGAAAAGTTGCTTGATCTGTTTCAGATCTTTGTGCACTGAATCATTTGGTTTTCTGGCTGCAGGTCATATTAAATAGTCAATCCGAAGACATCACTTTGGTATCTGGAAGCTAACATTAAGCATTTATCATTATTTTTGATGAAAAATTAACAAATTACTAACTTAATTAAAAGAAGAAATCAGATTAAATAGATTCATTTCTTTAGATTCATTTGCAGCCCTAAATGAAGCTCTTTTTGTGACGTACCTAAGAATTCTTTACCTTGGTGTCTCCTGACACAGCAGTTTGCATTTCAGCCCATGATTCAACAATCTATGTAGGCACAATCTCTTTCACACATGCCATACTTAAATCCTATTTCTCCTAAATAGTCTTAATCAATGCCAGCTTCCCGGACGCAGACATGCTCATCTTTACCTTGTTTAGTGACGTCGATTTGTTCTCCTCCTGGACCGGCAGACCGCTGGAGGTGCAGTGTGGTCGTAATGTTCCTCCTAAAATCCCTGTGTGTCACCTCTGTTCCTGCAACCTTCCTGCGCACCGGTCTGAAAAGAGTCGCAACAGCAGGCGGCGGCAGGCTGAGCTGGTAACGCCTCTTTTTGTCTGCCATTGTCCTCATCTTCTGTAAGGAGGCAGTTCTTTGATTTTGGCTGTTTGCTGGTCGTCTCCTTATTATTTCTTCTGTGAGAGATAAGGGCTCCCCCTCTCCCCTTCCGCCTACAACTGCCCAACACCCCTTCTTTTGGTTCTGCCTTTGTCATTTGCATAAAAGGGTGCAAAGAGACTGCAGAGGTTTACTTTGTGTTCCTAAACATCCCCAACTGTGTTTCTCTCCCACTTATCTAGGCCCTGAAGCCACAAACATATACTGCTTCAATCAGTTTGTCCCTGCTGTATATGAAGTGATAATACTGAGCCTACAGACCGTACATTTGTTGTCCTGGTCCATGCTTGGTTGCTGAAGCTTTATGAGCGATGCATTATTCGGTATGAGAAATATCTCCCCCTCCTGAAGGCTGTGTTTCTTTTGTTGTGATGCCGAAATGCATACTCTTACAACATCTGTCATCAGCCTTTAAGCTGAAAGCTTTTACATGGAAACCCTGCAGTGTTTGCCTCTATTGCAAAAAGATGACAACACAGAAATAGAGAGGACTGAGAGTTAAAAAAGCCCCAGCCATGCAGTTAGCTGATAAAAGCTGATAAAGGAGAGTTAATCCTTGCTCTGTGACGGGCCACAGCATCAGGCGGGGCCCTAATGCAATCTGCTGGCTTTTGCTTACAGTGTGCTGCATTACAGAGCATCACCTGGGCCTTTTGTGTTCAACCACAATGAAACAGCATCAGATTGAGTTGAACTGACTCACTCTTCCCCCGGTTTAAAACTGCTTACTGCCTGTGTTTTTTTTATTTTTTATTTTTGTTTTTTTTTTATTTTTAGGCTAGATGTATTTTTCCCCCTCCAAGCATTCACACTTTTAGCAGAAGAAAGAAAGAGAATTTGACAATAATCTGACAAAGACTGCAGTGCAAGGAAAGTAGAGTTTTAGGATACATATGGGCCCTTTTGCAATATTTCTTTACTATATTGATGACCTTAATGGAGTTGTTTTTATTGACTCATTGATCATTTATAACAGTTGTGATTATTAAAGGTACTTAAATGATTTGTCTTATCAGGACTTAAAATGTTCTTTTAAGTCTCAGCCAAAGAGAAGTCCTGAAGAAGTCCAAAACAACTCCAAACCTCTGCATCATGCCACATTAGGAGGACATGCATGGGAATAATGACTGTCAAGTTTATTTTGAGAAGCTTTTGAGAGGCGTATTTGCAGGCTTTAGGACCCAGCACCTCAGTGTGGGCCTAAACCACCCTCCCTCCTGCAGAAGCCAGCGCAGACACTAGCGCAGTGCTGCCACTCAGCTGATGCACTCACAGCAGACTGAAGCCTGGCTGTTTTTTCTCCTTCTTTGCTCTGCTGTTTTCCTCTGGTCCATTCATCGGAGAGGTGGATCGGCACTGTCTGCCCCTCAGAAACTTTCTGAAAGAGCTAAAAGCTCCCGCTGGCTTTCCTCTGGGAGCAGCAGAGAGGAGGGACGGGGAGTTTTGAGAGCTCAGGCTGTGCTGTGTGGATCAGGTGAGGGATGGTGTGATTCTGTAAAGAGACAGAGAGAGAGGAAGAGGGAGACGCTCCGGCAGCATCACCAAACCCCCTCCACCCCTCTCCCAGACCCCCTTCTGTCTGGCCGACGCTCTCCCCAATAACACTCTCCTTCAGTCAAGACAGGCGGTTTGGGGGCGGCTCGGAAACCAGCAAACATGTCACAGACTAGGAGGAACACGTACACTCGGGTGAGTGTGCACAAGGTTTTTATACATCCCAGTTAGATGAATGAATGGGCCAGACTGTGGTGTTTAAGTTAGTCCTGATCGGTGCGCCATTGTTCCTGTTACGTCTGTTCAATTTGTTTCACTCTGTCATCTGCTCCATGTCGATTTCTACTTTGAATAGAAGGGTTTCTAATCCATTTCAGCGCTGCATTCCTCTGTCTGAATTGTTGCCTCTTTGTTCGGCTCAGATGCCCCTCCGGGTTCAACATTGCTGCTGTGATGTTAGGGTTCAGACCTCTGTGATGACTCAACTCTGTGGACCTGTAAAGTAGGAGATGATATGTGACAGGTTCATAAGGCTTTTTGTTATCAGCAGACACTGGACACACAATCCACAAGCCCCAGAAGACTTCCTGTTTGTCATCCGTCTCTGAGTCAGGCCGCTTCCCTGTCACCGGGAGGGATGACATCAGTGCTCAGTCTTAGATTTTAGATACAGTACCTTTCAGTTACTCTTTTCTTTCCTTCAGATCACAGAAAGCCCCTTACTTATCAAGAATAGTCCTTAGATTGTATACTTTGTAATTTAGCCTGTCTGACATGGTGATAATCTGTAAACACCATGTGGATGACAGCATTTCAGTAGCTTACTTTTTTGAGAAAACAAAGCAGTACCGTCTTCAGGCTGACAAGTTTCATCAGTGTCTTCATCAGAGCATCATGAGTGTTACAGCGCAGCAAATGAGGCTGTATCACTGTTTTTATCTTCTTTTAGCATTATATTCAGTGTGAGCTTGCATGTGTTTTTAAGAGTAGAGTGGCACTAAATAATTCAACATGCCCTCGTCGGGTCCTCTCTGCCTCCAGCACATGGCAAACAGGTCGGAGTAATGACTGAACAACACTCAAGGCTTCATTACAGACTGTTAGCAGGACCAAAGCAGTCCATTCACAACACT
This sequence comes from Siniperca chuatsi, assembly GCF_020085105.1. Classification (NCBI taxonomy): domain Eukaryota; kingdom Metazoa; phylum Chordata; class Actinopteri; order Centrarchiformes; family Sinipercidae; genus Siniperca; species Siniperca chuatsi. The sequence goes on from NC_058056.1 coordinate 24,031,602, forward strand.
TTTGTTTTAAGTATTTTATGACTTTAAAGAAGACATGAATTATAAACCCCAATGGATGTTTGATTGCAGATTGTTGACAGGTGCATTTGAGCTGTGTAGTCTACCTGAAGCACTGTAAACCAAGGATTCCTGCTTCTGTTATGAATCTGAAGTAATTTGATGGCTTTAAATAGACGTTAAAGCTTCAATAAAAGATCTTGAAGGACCTGACTGTGACGTAGAAAATGCTTGACAAAGAGGCAAAGCCTCAAGGACACGACGAGTTAAAATGTCTCTTTCCATGTTGGTCATGAATTATAAGCTAGGTTAATTAGACTTTAAGCAATCGTGGGAATGCATAATTTGCATAATTGCTGAGTATCTTGTGTCTGGTTTAATATATGATGTCTGGTTTTATATGTAAGCAGTATGAAAGTGGAGATGAATGGCTGCCAGAAGAAGAATTGATCATTTCTTTTCAACAAAATGTTTGGATATATTGACTCCAAACTGATATCCTAGCTCTAAGTTATGCCTAACCAATTAGTTTCTGCTAATACTAAGCTGAGAATAGAAATAAGTGACATATTTCCCCCAGTATACACCTCCCTACACTGTGGTTGAGAATATATTTCTTTATATACAGTCTGTATTTTGACCAGTAAATCCATTGTTCAGTGGCTATGGTTGAGAAATATAAATTGTTCAAAATGCCTCTTAAGGCGTGACACCATCTTTGAGCTTATGTCTAACAAAACAGTCTTTATATTACCACATTCCAGCCTATACTTTGCTTAGATGTAATGCCTCCACCTTGTGCAATATGGATGGCTGACTGTTAAGGCCTGTAGGTATGCGGTTTAACCAGATATTACATATTGATGTGTTTGGTTTTTTTTTTACCTCTTCTTCTTTCCAACTTTGAATGGCCGGCCCCCTTGTATTGCTTTCCATGTCACTGCTGTCTCCACCGTTGGCCTGAAAAGGGAGTAGACAGCAGCAGGTCAAGGAGGACAAAAATATGATCCCTCACTGGCTTCCCCCCGAAGTGTGAACAGTGTTGTGTTCATTGCAACACATGACCGAACAGGAAGTACCGCTGCCAGGGGTTGAACCTGTTTAAGGCTGGGCGATAATTAAGTATTCTTGTTTATCAACTTTTGATTATATGGTCATTGGAGCTAGACTGAAAAATTCACTGAGCCGATAAATTGACCGATATTAGCTTATTGCAGATATATTTGTGTATATGGCGGCCAATAAGTAACAAGAAATTGCAACAGAGAAAAGTAAAAGATATGTTTTACGTATTTTAGAAACAGTGTCACACTAGTGACATACTTTGTCTGCCAGAGAGCACTGACAAGTTCATTTTTCAGCTGTAAAATGTTCTTGCTCAGCATCACTATTTATTAATCATACTACCGTTTCGGTCCCTCTGGACCTTCGTCAACAAACATTGATCTGAAATAGGTAATGCTCCGCCTACTCTGTGTACACAGGTGTGGGACAATTATTCTCCAGTGGGAATGTCTCTCAATTATTTACAGCCACAAATGTGCAATATGTCATATCATATGCAACCAAAATAAGAACAGAAATACATGAAACTCTCCGAGCCAAAAACAAGTCTATTTACAGAAATATTTACACAAATTACATATCTGATGAATGAAAACATCGGCCTTGCATCCCACATCTGTGTACACAGAGTGGGTGGAGCATTACCTATTTCAGATCAATGTTTGTAAAATTGTTTAAAACATTCTTGACGAAGGTCCAGAGGGACCGAAACGTTAGTATGATTAATAAATAGTGATGCTGAGCAAGAGCAAAGTGCGGGATTTTCTTTCGTTTTTATTAAGACGGAAGTTATATTTTCCTACGCACCTGCATCGAAGCTAGTTGGATGTGCGAATATCTTCTTTAAGCATATTAACTGTAAAATGTTTTAAATTCTTTAAAAACCAAATTCAAGGGGTCCTTAACAAACGTGTTTGTTTTTATTATGTGTTTATGCAAAAAATTTATATTGGCCGATAAGTTGTTTGATTTTTAAAACCATCAACTATCAATATCAGTATTAGCCTCAAAAATCCAAGGAATTCCAAGGAACTTGTTATTAATACGAACAAAATTAGTTATTGAAGCTTTCGTTTGATATTTATTGAGAGTTTTGAGAGTTAGTAAAAGGTATATTAATAAGTTGTCAACAAGTTTAGCATTGGAGACTAAAAGTAGTGTCAGACTTAAAATTGCTTGGATCATACAACAAGAAGAGTCTAACATGTCCACAGAAACCTGCAGTGGATGGGACAGATTAGCGTATGATACTTAATATTTTTAAAATGTCTTCATGTTGCTGCTGTCTGTCTGTTGGGGTTCACTGTCCTGCGGAGGTTGTTTAAGTTAAACAGCAGCACATAGACAGTGTGTTTTAAAGTAAGCTCAAGGAGAGTGAGAGCATGTTCTCTCACAGTGTAATAATATCTGCTCCTCTCTCTGCTCTTCTGCTGAGTCACCATCAGTTCTAGGACATCACACTGTAAATTGGGTTATGCAGGATTATTTGATTACAAAATATTGCAGCTCGAGTAAATTTGCCCCTGTTTAAACATTTTACTGTGCGATTTGTTCTCCACACATCAGAACTGCTTTATGAAATCTCAGTTGATTGTTGCCATGGAATTATCACAAAAAACTGGGCTCCTCAGCTAGAAAGCAAGAGTGCTGTTTTAGCAATTAGCATGCATTGACATTTAGAGAGTGCAGGACAAGGCTTTGCTTTGACTTTTTGTGTGGTCCTGCACAGCTCAGTGGGTCAGAATGACACTAAAACTTTTTGTTCTATCTTTTCTCTCCGCAGCAAACCTTTGTGTGCTAAAATGGTCCTGTAAAAGACCTCTTTAATGCAAATGTCCACTGAACACCTTCAGTATGTGATGCTTTGCACTGTAGTCAATGTATGTACCGTAGCCTACTCTCAAACAGAGTCATGCAGAGAAATGTGGGTTTTGCTACTCCACGTCAAGGGTTTATCTAATAAAGCAGTGATTGAACTTGTAGCCAGTTCATGAAAGGTTCTCCTTTTGCTCTAATCCTTATTTATCATGTTAGAAGGTGGTTACTGTAAAGTTGTGATGAAGGTGACAATAACTCAAATAACTCTTGGATGATCGGATTGGAATTAGATAATGCTTTAAGAGAAATTGAACACCAAAAATGTTTTATAAGCTGTTAACATTTACAATATGTACAATCCATATGGTAAACTTTATCAATAAAATATATTAGCAATGCTAATAAAACATGTGTATGCCACTTTAAAGGGCATCTATTCATGCAGATAGTTTAAACTCAAGTTAGACTTCGGTTTGGAAATTTTTATAACAACTAATGGAAGGCAGGTTTGCTAAACCAAGGCCAAGTTTCAAGCACAGCATATTTACACCTAGAAATGTGCTTTGGACAAGTTATAATCTGATTGACCCAAACTATTTCCGGCGAGCAGCCAGTGATGCATTTGGAGACACAAAAACAATAAGTGTAAATGCAGAGTGTCTCATTAGAAGTTTAGTAAATGCAAAGATACGTTTGCGCACTGATCAGACCACAAAAGAAAGCAGAACTCATAAGCACCAGGCAGCTTGGATCGTAACAGTAACATGAAACAAAAGAACGCACTGGATAGGAAAGGTTAGATATGTACTTAGTTGTGATTGGGGCTGCACGATATGGTAAAAAAATCATATTGTTATTATTTAGATAGATAGATACTACGAATGCATTTTCACTGCAAAAACTATTAAAATCATGATGATGTGACATTTGTTGGGGTCTGTCATGTTTTCTTACATCTGGAGAACAAGATTTGTAGGCCAGGGCATCTCTGCAGCACTACAGTACTTCATTATAATGCTGTTTGGTCACACATTTGACCATTTATCAAAACATTGCAGCTTCTGCGATTTGCACTTAGCCATATTGCGATTTTGACAATATTTTGATTAACTGTGCGGCCCTAGTTGTGATAGGATGGTCCTCTAAATCCTCATAAACATCAAGCATTCTTTGGAGGCCATCTTAATTCACTTCCATAAAGTTGGGGAACTTGTGACACAGATAAAAAAGAAAAAAGAAAGGTGCTGCTACTTTTAATCCCTAGTATTCATCAAGCTTCGAAATCACTAGATCCACAATACAACTTGATAGTGTCTTTCGTTAGACTGTCTGGTAAACACCCACATCTTTTTCACTCCCCTTCTCCAGTTTGTAGCACAGGCTTTCTGTAAATTTGTTGTCACCAAGCCTAAGGTGAGACAACCCTGATGACATCACTATGACATCATCAGGGTTATTTCCTCAGATTCTCAGACGAAGCTTCTCCAGAGCCACAGAAGACAACTAGATAGAGATATGTATGTATAGTGGAGTGCCCCCTTTAAATGTACAAATGAGATTACCTTCAACAGTGTTGATGTGAACATTCCTGTTTTAACAGTCTAGTCCTCTGTGTGTTTCTTCGTCCCACCCAGACCTACAGCAGCGGCAGCAGCAGGATGAGCTCGGACGGGGGCGGGCGGCCCGTCAAAGTGGGCTCCCTGGTGGAGGTGATTGGGAAGGGGCAGCGCGGCACGGTGGCCTACATTGGCAACACGCTCTTTGCCTCCGGAAAATGGGTGGGAGTCATCCTGGATGAGGCCAAGGGCAAGAACGACGGCACTGTGCAGGGCAAGCGCTACTTCACCTGCGCGGAGAATCGTGGGATATTTGTGAGACAATCACAGGTAACTATAGAAATATTTAGTAAATCAGATATACTTTCCTAAATGCTTGATGTCCAGTGCTAGAAACCTAAAGCAGAGGATGATGCCATTTTCTCCACCCTCTAGTAACCTACCAGTACACCCCTCATCTATCTATTGTTTAGATTCTCATTTTGTAAGATGTTTGAGATTTAGTTTTTCTTTTTATTTGACGCAGTGGGCTTGTGTGGGGGCTGATATTTTCCTCTGCTGTCTGAAGGGTGCCAGCATTTTTCTACTGCTTCAGGCTACGAGCTTGGTTGTTTTCTGATCAAAAACAGCTCGTTTTTTCTCCCAGAAAAATACTGCAAAGTCACTCTGCATGTTACAGTGACCATAGATTACCTATGGTGGCCTGGAGGGAACAGTCAAATACACCCCAAGGGAAAATTAAAGAAAAATTGGTGAAATATCAGAGTTGCTTTTTTGTCACAGCTTAAATTTCCTGGGCATTTAATGGACTCCTGTTGTTTTCTCATTGTGGTAGGTTTTCATTTTTTGAAATGGTAGATATCTCATTTTGGTGTAAAGCACTCCACATGTAAAAACAGTAAACACACATTCAGTGCACAGACATTAGAGTTAATGGTCCCTTGTGGAGTTTTCTTGTAAACAAACATTCAGTGTTACTCACCAAAATGCATTGTGTGCATCCTTGAGGTCTAACAAACATGCTGAATGCATTTCCTTCCTCATAAAACATTTACAAAGCTGATTTTTTTTAAAGTATTTTAAATCTGCATTGTTTACATCCATGTTTACTAGCTAGCAGTCTTCTTCTTCTTCTTCTCTGTCTTTGCTGGCACATTGCAGTGTTTCTTGGCATTACCATCACCTGTCAATCAGTGTATTGCGTCACCCATGTGCACATGTGTCCTCGTGTGCATGCACGAGACAAACAACATGGGGACAAAATCTCCACAAGGCACATTTTAAACTTCTTAGACACATTTGGCCTCATGCAAGAACATTTCTTAATCCTAAACCTCTTGTACTTTTTTTTCTGTGAGGTTTGCTCATACAAGTGTTTTGTTCGTTGAACAACTTGTTGAATGCCACTTGTAGATGAGCAGGTGTGTTTTTGTGAAATTGGACCACTTGCATAATCAACACTCCCAAATCGCTATGTAAGGCTGCCTGCTTCGTTTCATTTGTGGGCAAGTTTCATTTGCAAAAATGTCAGAGGAAAAAAGAAGGACATCAGAAATCAGCAGATGAAAACAGAACAAATGTAGCAGTATCAGTGGTGGTAACAGGGGACCAGAAACAATTTAAAAATATTACTACAGCTGTAAATGCTGTGTTATCACAGAACTGTGACAAGAATAAAGTAGGAATGGTCTGACATGAAGTTAGATGCAGAAAATGTCTTAAAGCAAAGCAGTCCATGACTAAAATGAGAGGCAGTCAAGTAAATGTGACAGTCACGGAGAAAGAGAATATAATCCATTACATGTGATGTTACGATGTTGAGTGCAGCAGAGGATGTTACCCCGGAGTTGCACAGCGATCTGGATAAAGACCCTGAGGAAGCTGTTGGAGTGTGAGAATATTCCCAGCAATAAATACATTGTAGATGTTTTCATGCCAGAAAAAGTTGTTAAACCTCTCAGTAAATTGGCAAGCCATGATGCAGATCGAGGAGCAGAATATTAATTTTATATGAACTTGTGTTCGTTTTTCATTTTTATTTTTATTTCGTTATCTTATTTTATAGATTTATTCAGAATCCTTAGTTCAAACTAGTGTTTTTTCTGCTGTGAAGAAAGGCAGACTATCTGTACATGTTGTACGACAGGTCTGGACCACTCTTGAATTTCGTTTGTACCGAAGAGAAAATTCTTAATACGAGAAAACTGGTGAATGCAACAGGTTGTAAATCATCTTAAATAATTTTCACTTGAGTCTGTTTGTTCGAGTGGTTCTTGCACGAGGCCCACTTTGCTGAGTGAGTAAATACTTGCTACCTGTGACCCGGTAGTACAGGTACAGACACACACACATGGGTCAGCTTCAGAATCGATTAGGTGTTGTATTACTAATCCTCTTCATTATGTCTCCCACTTGGCTTAAAATACTGTCTGACCCTGACTGTCTCTGCACTGTTGTTAAAAAGGTTGCTATGGAGATGGAACAATTACTACTGCTATATTTGAATGAACATCAATAAACAAGCCAATTTGTTTTTTGTGGCTACCCTTTAACATCTGTTGCTCCCTCTCTGTCAGCTCTGCTGATGAATAAGATAGTTTGCAGTAAAAGACATGATTAACTGTTTCTTGCTGTCTTTCTTTCTGTCTCTTGTGTCTCTGTCTCAGATCCAGCTGGTTGATGATGGGGCGGACACGACGTCTCCAGAGACACCTGAGCCCGGCACCGGCAAGGTTCCCAAACGAGGTAAAGACACACACATTCAGATGGTTACGGTTTGTGGTTTTGTCCTTGGTCATCATTCATCCATAGTTTTCAGTATTCTGTAGGTGTTTTGCCAGTAAACAAAAAAAAAGGCAATTTACTCAAACAAAGTGCAATCACGTCGATCCTGACCTTTCTGAAATGGAAGTTGTCTAGGGAATGTCTCTGCTCAGAACATTAAACATGCAGTGGTATTTGAAAGCAAAGGAAAAAAAATCTAAATATGAAATCTCCTGCAATGTGAGAGCACGCAGGTAAACAAATCACCTTTTTTGTGACTTTAATAAAAACATTATCAGCTGATGCAGGGCAGTCAGCAAACACCTCTTTGTAACTGACAGATTACAGGTTTTATCACCACAGTTGTGAAAGGGTTTACGCTCTTGAATCCAGGCTTTTCAATAAATAGTGTCGGGAGCTTTTAACCAAAATAAACGGTCCCATCCAGTAGCTGGTGATGCAGAACACCTTCTGCATCATACCTCCTTTCTCCTGAGTGGCTGTTTTTCTAATAGCCTATTCATATCTCTAGAATTACGTGGTCTGTAAGTTGTGCTGACCATGCTCCTTTGAACGAAAAAAAACACTTTTTTGGTCATATTTTTTCACCTTGTGTCACCGTTTGTGCATGGAATAAAAAGCTAATTTTTGCATCTGACAAGCCTCTTCGACTTTATTTGTCAGTTAGCAGGTCATTTTTCTATGAGATGGGACTTATCACCACTTCAGCCATCTCTGCATTTGTGTATCAGTGTATAAGTGCCCTTAAGCAAGGCAGTGTAACCCCACATGCTTAGCCACTGTAAGTCACTGTGGTTTAGAGTTTCTGCTTATGGCCTAAAATATGAATGTGCTTCAGTAAATATCTAATTACATGGACACTGCATTTTGGTCATGAGTCAATGATCAAGCACAGTGTGGGACCAACACTGCCAAGGTTGTGGGTTTGAATCCCTCTGTGTGCACTCCACTCCAGTAAAGCTCTTGGGGCTGAAGTGTCTACCAGCTGGCGTCATCTGGCTTTCTGTTGACATCTTCTTTTTTACTCGTCAGAGTAAACAGGCGTTGTTTAGTGTTGACACATTTGTCTCTCTTTTTGGAAAAGAGATGAGAGACAAAATCATTGTGAAAATCAAGCAAGGTATTTGTGCTGTTTTGAGAACAGTTGCGAGCTATCAACAATATAATTCACTTTCAACAAGGGCTACAGGACAAAATTAAAGTCACAGTAATCATGAGAAATTAATTTAATACCAGTTGACAAAACAATCTCACGAAAGGGCCGTTAGTAGATGTTCTGGTGCTTTTGTTTGTATCACCATCGTTATTTCATCTGCTGAGGAATATTACAGGAATCGAAAGCTCCAGAACAGCTACTAATGGACCTTCTGGTGAGGTTTTTTTGTCAACTGCTGTGTCCAAGGTCAAGAATGAAGTTTAAGTTTGTAACGATTAAAGATGATAAGTTTAAGTACGATAACAAACTCTTACTGTATATAAAATCACTAATTTTCTACTTGATCAATTTTATGGGAGATTTAAATTTACCATCAGTTTAGAAGTAGATAAATGGTAACACTGAATTATTTTCCTCTCTCTGGTTTCAACACGAGAACAGAAATGTTTTCCACATCTGGTCACCAATATGTTTTATCATCACAAGGATGGAGTTGCTCTCTGTTTCCATGGTTACACCTCAGTGCTGCTACATCAAATAGGGGGTGGTGGGTTGGTGCATTGTATTCGGTTTAGTAACGTTCACTTCCTGGTGCAGAGAGAGGTAGTTAAAGTGCTGACACACCAGGGACTTTATTGGGCAAAGTTGATGTTTCAAGAACAGGCAACCTAAGTGAGACTCAGTAGTTGATTCAGATGTATTACATGACAATGACATGTTTCTTCAGATTAAAGTAACAACAGAATTTAATTGAATGTTTACAGTTGAAGAAATGTAGTTGATGCTCGTCTCCAGAGCAACTTAGGATGGCATAGTAAGCTAAAGCCCTTTTCAGACATGGATTATGTACAAATGCTGACTTCATCTATCAGTTAAAGTGATGGCCTTTTGTCATTCAGACATAGATGGCTTTTACGTTAATGTTCCTTACAGCTTCATTCAGACATGACATGACATTTATGCAAAGAGCCACAATGCTCACGCGATATTTGGCACCTGGTGCACGTGAGGGAGCAGAAATAAAAATATTATAATAGCGAGGATGAACACTGTTTTCTCACAGGCTGCAATCCTAATGTTTTTTAAAACTTATTTTGCTTGTAGAAGCCTAAATTAAAGACCATCATGAATACGAGTGATGCTTTCCACTTTTCACACTAATCCACTGATGCATTCTTGCACCAGTTTCATCATTTAAGTTATTAGAGAGCAAATTCCAACATGCACAAGCATTGAATGGCAGGACGATAAGTTGCAACTCTATTTCTACTCTATCTTCTATTAGCTCACATGCTGTATGTAAAATGTCATGCTCGATATTCATTTATTCATCTGTAGTTGGCATGAATAAAAATTGAAAATATAGAGAGGGAGTGCTGGTCTGAGGTTTTTTTAAATAACTTCTTCTGTTCCTGTCGAGAAATATAGTTTGTTTAGACTGATCTGATAAAAGAAGAATCTCCTCAACAACTTAGATCTTTCACAGTGTTTCCTGGTTAATTAAACAAATTTGATTTTTTTTTTGTGCATAAGAGATGAAGATAATAGATTTATTACAGTGATCTTTATAAAATGGTACAAGATTCAGATTTCTCTTTCTCTCTGCATGTTTAACCTTTTGCCGCCGCAGTCTTTATATTAATCTGACAGCATTCAATTCAGACGTGTTGAAAATGATACAGAAATGTTAGTCTGACCTGATAAGATTGTTGTCGTGAGTTTTATGTAAAAGTGACCTTGGTGCTTATTCAGACATGAGACCAACATGTTAAATTGCCATCAGATTAACGTAAATGGGTGCATGTCTGAAAGGGGCTGTGTATACTGAAATCACCAACATACAAGTAACAGTTACTTTCCTCCGGGATCATCTGAAGGGAGAAAATGGACACAGAGAGATTAATTTAAGACAGGTGTTTCAGCAGGACAGTTGACGCAGTTTTCCACAGCTGACCGTGTCTCTAACAGTCCTTTATCAGTGTTGACCATCTGGTTAAAAGACAATAAATCATGTTGACTTGCATCAGGATCTTTGTGGGACTTTATACCTTGTGAAATGTGATAAACATTGATGATAACAGGAAAGTCCTCTTCTCACTTTCTTTGTTTCTTTTGTTTTTTTTTAATCTCCTCAGAGATCCTGGAGACGCCCAAGTCCACTAAACTGGTGAGTCAGATAGCGCTGCACTGTGACGCAAAGTTCCCCTGCAGGAAATCAGCAGCAGATATTGCAGCGCACACCTGGACCTTTTATACACACACACACACACACACACACACACACACACACACACACACACACACACACACACACACAGACACATAAACTCTATGTCATCTAAGGTAAATCCTGTATGTTCCTGTTGACTGTTGGAGGAAAGAATGACCTGCTCTGTTGTTTTATCCTGGTTCTTTTGTTGTTAGTAACTGTGTGAGAAGATGCTTGGTAGCTCTTCAATGAGTATATTGACATTTATTTTTAGCATTTTTATGATAAAGTGCTTTTCTTTTGCTCAATAGCATGTTATAATTCAGCCTAAAAGAGAGCTAGTGAAAATCTCTCAGTGCATTAAATGTACAGTAGTTTTTCTCTGTGACACACTGACAATATGCAACTAAGAAGTAGTAATTTACAGTACAAAGGAGTAATATACATATATAAATAAATATTACAAATGATGAATGCAATTAATTCTTCTTTTATACATGCCTGTAAAAGGATGCAGAAGAATCTGGAAGAATCTTTGTTCATGATTACACATTGTCGTCCTCCATAATTAAAATACAGATTTCAAATTTATGGAAACAGTTTATAAAGATAAATATTTTTTTCTTTTAAATAATCCCTGAAATTGTGCGCTTACCAAATAAGACAAACTGTGTTAAACCAAATCAGATCTTCTTAAATCCAGAGCTGAAAGCTGTTTTCATATCTGACCAGTAGGGGGTGATGTTTACTTAAAAACACTAGTTGGGTACTGTGATACATCAACAGATTATTTATTATTAAGTGAAACAAATAGAAGAGCTCCCCTGAGATCAGTATAACCTTTTTAAATTAAAATAATATAGGAAGCCTTTATTATTGCTCTATGGATCTGGTTCCACAAGTGAATTCTTTTATGGACAAAGATTTCAAAAATATAATTCCCAAGAATTAGATTTAGCAGTTTTGCTGTTGTGCTCACAGGTCGAACAGGTGTACAGTCAAAGCATGGGATGAAAACAACCCATCCTGTTGCACCGTAACAGCTGAAAAATTCTCAACTCTTGAAAATTGAAAGCTACATTTTAAATGTTTCAATTAACTTTAGATTTTAGATTTCAGAGATTCAGCTGACGGCACTTTCCAAATCAGTTTGCAGTATATTAAACAGTGAAATATGCTGTTAGATTAACAGCATCGCATGAGTCAGAGCCATAATGTCCGGAAAATAGATGATACCAGTGATAACAGAAGTCTTAAAGAATCACATAAGAGTAGTTACTTGATACTAATAATACATTACACCAATTACCAAAGTTATATTCAGGGGTATGAATGTAAATAGTTTTTTAGATTTGTGTCACTATTAGAGGAAATCTTAGAAGAAATTTTATGCTGAGTCACAGCAGCCATGATTTTTCTTCTGAGGCCTGAAATATCCTGGTGACCTTGAGTTTGATTCAACCCTGAACTGCACCATGTTTAACAAAAGATGTGCATTTTATAATCAAAGCAAAGTGAGTTTTTGCAGGATAGAGGACCAAAAGTAAACCTGGAGGATGCTTCTTTGGATTTTACATGCTGATTAAATGCTCACCTACAACAGACAACAGATATTTTCCGGCTCCAAACACTATAATTTATTCACTTTTTATGAACAATTTTTCTGACCTAAATTTTATGCGTTAGAAATACAAAATGTGGAGTTTAACAGCCAGACTTGAATTCTCCTTAGATTTTAATATACTGTAATCCCAAATGGTTGATAATTTGCAAGTGTTACTTTTCAACTTTATTTTCAATGCTTTCCTGACTCAAATCTCAGTCAAAATTTTTTATTCTGCCTTCCTGAAACTTATCACATCCAATCAGGTCTTATTGGATTCAGGTTTAAATGTCAACACCTTCATAATGTTACAACTGACATTTGCTAGATGTTTCACAGAACCATCAGTTAATTTTTTTTAACCCAGAGGTAGTGACGTGTAGTATTTTGTTCCATTTTTTAACGCGGTAAAAGTCTCATTGAGTCTCATTTATCAAGAGAAACACAGAGAAAGAGAGAGAGACACCCGGCCAAAAGGACAAGGTCATGTTTAAAAACAGAGATATTAAAATTACAATATGTTTTATTTGCCAAATCAGATCTGTGCAGCTGCATTAAATAACAGTAATTAACCTGCATTATCTTCTCTCCTCATCAAATGTGTCATTGTACACAAGGGCTCAATATGTTTTATTATAAGAGCTCTTGGTTCCCATTTTTATTTCACAGTTTGTCCTGTAAAAAAAACACAAAAGTAGTCGCTGTGTGAAAAACCAATTGGACAAATATTTTTATTTCACTGAGCTAAACACACTAAATGTGTTGAAAACAATCTATGCAATAAATGCATAAGAATGTGAGTCATATCATACATTCTTGATTAATCACTGTACAGAGAGAAAGTCATGTTTGACACATTTTTAATGGGATTTTTTTATGTGCAGTTCGTGTGCAGTTCGTGTGAAAATGAACTGAATGAAGACGTGTGTGTGTGTGTATCTGTGTGTGAAAGAGAAGTGTGTGAAGGTGTGTTTGCGAAAATATGTGTACTCTATATTTGATGCACCAACGAAGAGCACCGACTCACTACAGTCCCCGTCACCCCCAGCATGCCTCTGACAAACTCTTGACCTTTAACCTTCACCCTCCCTCCCTTCCTTCCCTCCTCTCCTTCCTCACTTCCTTCCCTTCTTTCCTTCGACCACGCAGCGAGGATTGAAGCCCAAAAAGGTGGTGCATGTTTCTCTAACCTCGGTACAGTGGTAATGTTATGATGATGACTGTAGTAACCGTGGTGACTGTGACTCTGACTGGCCTCGCTGCTGCATGGCAACAGGGCCTCATCCCTCATTTACCCATGATTCCTCTCAGCTCACCACACCGCCATCTGTGATCTTGTTACCGAACTGCTCTGTGTTTATGCGGGAGTGAGTGGAAGCTAGTGAAAAGGGCAAGAGGTGGCACCTGTGTCACGCCCACTTCCTGTCACCTGACACCTGTCACCCCACCGTGCTGTCTGCTCTGGTCTGTGTGCATCGGTTCAGCTCTGTGGCACATGGTGTGTGTGGTTTGTTGCATCTGTGTTTGTCTGCTTTTTGTGCATTTTAAAGCATGTTGAAGTCACAGTGAAATTCAATTAAATTTTATTTATATAACGCCAGTTCATAACAGAAGTTATCTCATTGCACTTTTCCTATAGAGCAGATCATTGCCAGGAATATACTTTTAATATATTATCCTATTATTATTATTATTATTATTATTATTATTATTATCCTTTTATTTATTTTATTATCAAAGTCCCAAGAACCTCTAGGAAAACTGTTGTTTTAGTGGTTATTTCTTGGTGTATCAGTAGAAGAAAACACAAGTTCCATCCAATCATCAGGTTTTGAGAGAATCAGTCAGGTGCTCTTATAATATTCAGCGCTAAGCTCTAGAGAACATTTAACTTTAACTTTTAGTGTCTGTGAAGGCACGATGAGTTTCTGAGGGGACTTTCGGAGGTTTTGGGAGATTTTATTAATAGGCCAGAAACTACAGCTGAAGGCACTTCATTTTTTAGACTTGTTGGTTGCCACTTACCACCGGTTGCTGCTGCGATGCCACATCTGTAAAAGTAAAATGATGCACTGGTGTAATAGCGGTCTTAGACGCATGTGAAATCAACCAGGCTGCTTTGGGGCTGAATGATTAGTCATTTAAGATCAGAAATTTAATCGTCATCAATTTTGACAAGCAATTGATTGCTTAGGCTAAGCAAAAATGCAAAACATTCCCTATTTCCTGCCTCTTAACGTGAGGATTTGCTACTTTTCTCTGTTTAATATCATAGTAAGTTGAATATCTTTGGTTTTTGGTTTGGAGTTAAGACGTCACCTTTTTGTTTTATTTATAGACTAAAAGATCAATCAGTTAATCGTAAAAATCAACAGATTCATTGATGATAAAAACAATTGTTATCTGCAGCCCAAGTTTGGGGCCTTTGTCCCATCATATCCCTCTTTCTCTCTACTGTCTACTGTCAGTAAGGCTCAGCATTTTTATTTTGTATTAAAAATTAAAACTAAGAATGTATCTTTGGTTATTTTAGCTGTTAAAAAACTGTTGAAATTTTGATTTTAGAAAAATTATTGTACAAAACCGTTTCGGTTGATAGGGACATAAAATGGATAAACACAGTTTAAACCTTTCTGCTCTATCTGGGTACTTTTTCATGAATTTTGGTAAAAGATGAGAAGTTTTAACTATCAAAGAAGAACATAAAGAATTAACGGATCTGGCAACATAGTAGAGCAGTGGAGTTTGGGGTGTTTACCCCATAAATCCTTGTTTTTTTTTTATTTTTGTCCCTGAGAGTTTATTCATTTTGGAGAATCTCATATTTCTGACAGAATATGAGCCAATTTTTCAGTCTTTTTGAATTATTTTTCTTCTTTGCTGGGGTCCACCTCACTTGCGATCAGCCCCCAACAAGTATTTTAAGTCCAGTCACAATATCTTGTTTCAGCTGAACATACATCGAACAAGACACCATAAAGATATAATGACACAATATGATATAATATATTGTGACTTTAACATTTTATGTTGTGCCACCCGGGGATTCATCACAAGGCTCATGCTGACAGTCCAGTGCTCTTTAACAATCATCCTCGGCTGAGTCATACATGCAGACGTTCCTCTGCTGCGCTGTCTTGAAAATGTCAGACTGTGACCGAGGTGAAATCAGCCGCCCTCCCGCCTGCAGAGAACAGACCTGCAGAGAATGGTTTTCCTGTCAGCTCGGTTCTATTTTATCGTCTCCTGCTCTGCTATTCCTCCTCAGCAGACTGACTTTCAACATCAGGAGCTCAGTTTAGTCTTAGGAGTCCAGATCTAACTGAGGGATGTTGGGTATTAAATGTCAGAGTTTCAGAACATGCAGGAAAATAGTTCACCCCAAAGTGAAAACTAAGTCGATACCTACTTGTCCTCCAGCTGAAGGTCGTAGGACCAAAAAAAACAACAATTCAGTATCCAGTCTTTAAGTTTAGCCTCTAAAGAACAGGGACATGCCGTCTGTTTCTATGGAGGCACAAGGTTTTCATAAATATAGATAAATAAATAGAATAAAATGTGTAAAAGAACCAATACTTAACTCATTACTATGAAATGTTAGCATTCTTATTTTCATAGTAATTAGAGTTTTATTGGAAATCATTTTGTTGCCATTATAGAGAATCACAATGTCACTTTTTATGACAGTGGAGTTGTCGTCAATAACACTTCATAATAATGACTTTGGGGCTCCAAACAACATACAATGAATCATACTTAAAGCCAAATGAATACTGTGGGACCTCATTATCACTTCTATTTAACTCTGTTCCCTAAAGATTTAATTAACTTATGTTCCTGTTTAAATGTGTGTTTGAACATTTTTAAATATCTGGCAGTCCGTTTAATTTGTTTGCCAAATCCTCAACTAGCGTCACAATCGGCAGCAGTTTGTTTTGTTTTGATTTGCAAGTAGCCACAGACGTGTTTACTACATGTAGACTCAGTGGACAGATCCAGAAAACCAAGGGCTTACAGCAGGTTTGGTTTCAGAAGTGAGGACACACAACAAAGTTAGAGGTTCTTCAACCAGTAATACATAAATAAAAATCTAACTAGCAAATAACAGTTTATGATGAAGTTGGTTATTGTGCTTTTTATAATAATATCTCTATAACATTGCTACAAAGGGCACAGGGCTTTATTATTCTGTCTTTGATTGATGTTCAATTTCAGTGAGTTTTTAGGAGAATATTAAAGGAATATTTAGATATTTTTGGAAGCACGCTTATTCGCTTTCTTGCCGAGAGTTAGATGAGAAGATTTAATCCTCTCTCGTGTCTCATGAAACAGCTAGCCTGGCTTTGTCCAAAGTTAACAAAATCCACCTACGTGCACCTCACTAATCAACACCTTACATCTTGTTTGTTTAACCAAGAAGTAGTCCAGCACATAACCCCCAGTAAAACACTGAATTATTGTTTTTTACACAGAACTGAGAGTGGTACTGATCTTCTTATCTAACTCTCAGCAATTCCAAAAATGTCATACTATTCCTTTAACAGTAAATAAAAACCTGTTTGTTTGTTTTTTTACCTGAAGACCATGCACAGGAAGAGTCAGTGCCTTTCCTCAGCCTTTCTTTCAGACTGCATATCCCCTAAACCTCAGGACTACCTTTATAACGCCTGAGAGGGGAAACCCAGTACGAAAAATGTCTCTCTACAGACTTTAATTGAAGGTGACTCAGCTGAGCATACAGTATCAACATTTTTCTCAACTTTTCTCAACTGGATTGTGGTGAATGGACAGTAAGAGGACACTGTTTATGGAGATTTTAGTGAATAAATCACTAACTGAAACTTGAAAAATGGGACAGGCAGACAGAGAGGATGATGGGATTTCTAAAAAGTTAAATTATCTGGTCAAATCCTCAGCTGCTTTTTGTGCTGCAAAGTATTAATTAAGCTATAAATATGATGACATTGTATGCTTTCTTGACAAAAATAAGATTTTAAAAAGTGAGGGGGACACGTCCTCCTCGTCCCCAGTGGAAATTACTTATATTTGCTTGTACTGCTGTCCTGTGTGATAAACTTCTTCAGTCTGACACCAGAGTACCTTGAGTATCACGTCTTTCTCAAGGTTCTTCAAGTATGTGAAGTAACAGTCATCGTTTTTGCCCAGGCAGTACAAGCCGAGCGTGTTGGGTTCTGCTTCCTGGGCAGTAATTTTATCCCCTTTTGTCCTGCTGGAGGCTGCAGAGTAGCGACCTTGGAGGCAGCGATCCTCGTTGTTTGTGCTGGGAAAGCAGGAACTTGATACATTTCCACCCATCCCATCATCCTCTCTGTCTGACTTTCTGTCTGGATTTCCTCTCAGAGCAGCACTCAGTCTGTGCGCTGGTGGAGAGAAAGTGAAGGGATTACAGAGAAAGATGTTTAATATTTCAACAGGACAGATTTCCCTCAGCTGCTCTGTAATGGATACACATAAACAGTTTTTCTTTCTGCTTCAGCAGCCCGGACTCTGAAGTTCTGACTCTGTTTTTCTCGTAATAAACACTTTTCTTCTATATTAAATTCCTTAATACTCACTATTATATAATCTTACAAAGAAACGCTACACAGCCTGTATTTACTATAACCTAAGCCTCAGTAAGTTTCATCTCAAATTACTTCTGCCCATTCTCATGCCCACAATGTGAAAGTATTTCAGGTTTAAAGCTCACAGCTACTCAGAGTATTCCCGTTGAATTAATCCTCTTACATCCCTCTCTCTTCCTGCTGAGCTGTTGGTGCAGAGAAGGAGATTAGTGGAGCTGAGGAAGATATTACGATAGTTACTCAAACGGCTCTGGGCTGTTTAGGAAGGAATTGTCCTATTAAATCACTTTTTTACACTAAAAACTCCTTTTTCTACAATCAGTGTTACCGCTAAAGCTCAAGACTGATGTTTTGTTCAAGTCTTAATTCTGGCTGTTATGATCCTGGACGTATTAACCCATACTGCAAGACTTCATTCTCCTTGTGTTCTCCTCTATTAGAACAAGTAACCAGTATAGAACAAATATAAATATTGGGTATGGGCAATCTGAGGGTATTTACTGTGAGACAATAGAAATTTTGTCACCCATCAGAGATTTTTCAGTAACATTTATATCCGTGGTAGCCTAGTTCCAGACCTTTGAATTGCTGCCCACTTGCAGATTTTTTCAGTGATTCCAGTTGTATAATATATGAATAATAAAGTAAAATGAAAGGGCAATTCAGTGTGATTAACAGGTTAATACCGTGATAGTGATCTCTTAAATGGTTTTATTAGGCCATTGTGGGCAATTTTGCAAATCCACAAGCACTGTTTCATGGCAATATTGGATTTAAAGGGGCTTCAAGACTACAATTTTTGAGGCTGAAAGACGTGGGCATTAACCAGGCAATGATGGTCTAATGAAAGACGCTGTTGAGTTGCATTATGGGAAATGTAGGATCTCGTTTTTTGGTGGGCTTGACCTATACTTGAGACTAAAGTCGGGATATCTTGGCCTTTGCTACTTAGATTTCAACGATTTGGTCTTTCTCCTGTAAGTCTCCCAACTTTATGGAAGTGCAATATGAAATTGCAGGAGTGCCCCTTTAAATGGTCAGTGTGATGAAGTACCTTGATTTGTCAGGTATTTAATTCACTGGACCTTCCCATCCAGTTATGATATTCATAAACTTTCTGGATACTTTATTATGATATATATCGATACCATGGTAAAAGATTTTATCCATATTGCTCACCCTTAATGACTATATGAATGAGTACACATCAACTGCATTAAATAATGTATGAAATGACTTAATGTGAAGAATTAAATCAAATTTAATATGAAAATAATGTTAATATTTTTTAAGAAAGACTTGGCCAGGAGGGCAGCATTAACCAGGTAAGATGCATTAACAGGTATGACTTTCGAAAGCTATCAAAATTGGGTAAAAACAATACATTTAGAAGCAAACAAAAATGAATTTCAAATGGATTTGAATTCACTAAAATGAATCACCTCTGTCCCTCTGTGCATTGTTCCAGGAGGAAGGGGCAGCAAATTTAAAATCAAATAACATTGTAAAAAGGTACAACTTAAATGTCTTTAATTTGTAATACAGACCAGCTGTAGGTTTCCTCATTGTTTTTGTCTCATTTTAATGAGCCCATAGGAGGGTTGCTAGGAGACAAGAGAGGCTTGCATCTGCGTTGCTGCTCATTTTCCCCTCTCACCTCCGTTTATAGCCCCGCCCTCGTCTGTCTCACATCCTCTCCTCTGTGGTAGAGGTGGTGGTGAGCAGCAGCGAGCATTGGGGAGGGAGGGAGGAGGGTGCACAGTGATGTAATGCGGGAGCAGGGCATTGGCTGGGCTGACAAATCACAATAAGCAGAGCGAGAAAGGGGGGATATGAGACAGAGGGGAGGGGAGGAAGGAGGGAGGAGAGGAAGGTTAGGGGAGGCGAGGCGTCTCCTGTGAACAGTAGCAGGTCGGAGGCTCGCGGCAGCAAGATGTCAGAGTCGTAATCGGAGCAGAAAGGAAAGGGAGGCACTGACCGAGGGCTCCGGCAAATGGATTATGAGAGAAGCCGAGAAGGAGGACATAAAGGAGGACGATAGTGGGAGGAAGGGACGGACGGAGGCAGGGAGAGGGAGCCTGGGAAAAAATCGCTGCAGCCATTTGCACCACTGCAGCTTCCCGGCCTGAGTGGCTGCCTGTCTGACTGTTTGTTCGGCTTCAGCTGTCTGTCTGTCCTAAACCTGGGCTCCGTGGACCGAGCATCTTTACCTGTTTTATCACCTTTCTGTGTGTGTGTGTGTGTGTGTGTGTGTATTTCTTGGTGACTGTGTTGTTTGTCTTCTTCTCTCGCAAATATGATGAGACAGACTCCAGCACCCCGGAAGGTACAAAACTCCATATGATCGTCCTTTTCTGTTGGGATGTTGTTGTTGTTGTCACCATCCATTTGTTTTGTTGTTGGCAGAGCTGCTGTAAAGGTCATGCTTGGAAGTTTCAGTTATTCCTCATTTCGTTTTGGTGGGAATTGCCCTTTTGTTTTTCGCTCAAGTGATAATTGATATTCCCAGTGTGGAAGTACAGTATAAGTGTACCTGCAGCTTGGTTGTGCTCTTTTTCTCTGTTTATTTTTCCCTCAGTATTGATTTTTGCTAACTCACAGTGCCTTTTTTGCAGAATGTCATGATATATGTGTGCTGTAGCTTTTTTATTTTTATTTGGCCTCAGCATGCTGAAGTCATGCCTTCCACAGCGTTTTACGAGGTCAATGATTTTTGTCCATCAGGGGAGAATCAAATGATTTCACTCTTGGTTGCAGATGTAGCAAACAGGCTGATGTGATTTCAGTACAGCCTGTTCTTGTATCTACAGCACGACACTATGGCTTAAGAGTGCTGTCAGCTCTGATTTGGTACAGCTGTTAGCTCGGGCTAATTTCTGCTGAATGGTCCAGCTCTAATCCAATAAAGAACGGTAACTTAGCCAAAGCGATGGCCGTGCCCAAGCTGAAGCAGAGAGTCAGTGTGCAAAGGAGGAGGTAAAGTGAAAGGTAGAAGAGAAGAGAAAGAGAAGTGAAGGACTTCAGATCATTTTGCATGAATGTAGAAAGGATAGAAGTGTCTGCACAGAACTGGGTTAGTTGTGTTTTGTTAACTAAGAAACCAGACTTGTATCTAGTTTGTAGTGAAGGCCTATGTACTGTACAAGACTCACCTCAGTATCAAAGTATAACAACATTTACTCAGTCTCACCTCAATGTCCATTTGGTAGCTGTTATGGCTATCTGCAGATTGAGTTTGCTCAAAAAAATATTTGATTATTGATATTTAAGCAACGCTCTATTTTACGAGTCCATAAATTCCTCACAGTTTCCTGATAATGTCCGAGTAAGTTTCCTGGAGAGAACCATGTAATTTGGCACTAATCATAAGTAAAACAGAAACAGTGTTCAGCTGGTGCACTTACTATAAATTACAATTAACTGCTAAACTATCATAATCTAGAGTCTTTTACTGAACAAAATGTACAATTTGTCTAGAGGAAAACAAACAATTGAACATATACTGTATGAAGAACAACGTTTCCAATAATAAATGAATGTTGAATAAATATTTACTTGGGTTTAAAGGCAGCACCTCTTTTAGACCTTTGCCTCTGATTTCCTATAATTAATACCAAATTACAGTAGTTGTTTCCAGGAAACTTTCTTGGAAATAATTAAGACATTATTAGGATATGAAGTAAAATAAAGTATTACCAATATTTATTAATAATCAAACAAAATAGTGATAATTTGAACATCTACAGTACAAATTCATGACAACTGAGCAAAATTTCTAGAGCTGCAATGATTAGTTGGATAATCGATTAGTCGATCGAAAAAAAATTAATCTGCAACTTTTTTGATACTTGATGAATCGTTTCAGTAATTTTTCAAGTAAAAATGTGCAGATTCCAGCTTGACATATGTGAGGACTTTTTTGCTTTTCTCAGTTTTTATCAGAGTAAATTGAATATCTTTGGCTTTTGGACTGTTGGTCCAAACAAAACAAGACATTTGAAGAAGTTACCTTGGACTAATCGGCAGATAAATCGATAATGAAAATAATCATTAGTTGCAGCCCCAATATCACCGAAAGCTCCAGAACAGCTACTAAATGGATCGTGAGATGAGATCGTTCTGTCAAGTGCTTTTTCCAAGGTCAAGAATGAACTTTGAAAATGCGAATTCAAATGAATTTTCATCACATTTAATAAAAGACTAACCGAAATATTTTTTGCTGCCCCCTTTACCTTGTGCTAGATTTTATGTCTGATCTGTACAGAAAATAATATTTTTTTAATTATGAATTTGGAGAAATTTAAATTGTAATTTGGAGAAATTACACATTATACCGTGGAATTATTGTCCATGTTGAAGTCAGTACAATTGGAATAAGCCTAAAGGTTGTGAAAAATATCTTAGCTTGCAGAGAAGCTATGTCATCTTTGAATATGAGTTAACTCAAAAATAAAGATGCAGATATTTACTTGAGAACAAAATACAGTATAATATTGATCTTCTCAGAATAATTGTGGCATTGTCTCCACTTTTTAAAGGATGCTCTTTGTTGTCCTTTATGGCAAATCCCTCCTCCTCCAAGCAGTTTCATTCAAAGTTAAAATAATGTAACCCAGGTCTGCTGGACAGACTCTAGAAATGAGATAAGTGTGAATATCTCTCAGCACACTTCACTTCACTGAAAATCCACTCATCCAGCCGGCTGTGTAGCATGTCTGAAACACGCGATGTAGCAGGATAACAAGCTATTATCCCAGCGCTGTCTACAGTATGAGCGCAGTACAACAGAATTGGGTTCCCTCTCTCCCGTCCCCTGAGACACAATGCAGCCATTTAGGTCACAGCGGCTGTACCAGTCTCGGTGTCCATGTTGTTACTGAGGTTTTTGGTCACGTGGGTGGAAGAGATGAGGCCCTGGAGACCAGCTAGGACAAGAGAGATCAGAGAGGAAAACAACAGAGTAGAGATCTGTAGGGATGTTACATGATAATGGATTCATTGTGGTACTTTTCAGAGCGAAAAAAGAAAAACTTTTATTGGTTTATTGTCGTTAAAGTAGCAGGGTTCCAGGTCATATCAGTTTCATCCATCCATTTTGTCCTTTTGTCTGTGATTGCCAGATTAATATGAACTTTGAGCCTTGAAATACTAACTCTGGCTGTTTGTTTCCTTCCCTCCCCTCCTCTGCTGCCCTTTGACCTTTTCCACTTCCTCTCCTCCTTTTTCTTCTCCGTCTGCTCCTCAGACCACGGCCAGAAGGCCCAAGGTGAGCCCAATCTTCAAAGTCTTCAGGGCTTCCCATTTCTATCAGTTTGAATTATTTATGTGTGATTGTTGTTTTACTTCATGCAGCAGTTTGTGTGTGTTTGTGTGAGTGTTGCCAAATCAGTAGTGACAATCCATTTTGCTTTCCTTGAAGGAATTACAATTTTGATTAATAGCACCAAAATGTTTCTACTTAGTATGACACATTGCTGTTTTTTTTTGTTTTGTTTTTTTGTCCATTTGGACTTTTTCACATTGATATTTACAGCACAAATACTGCCTCCTTTCTCCATCACTACTCTAGCATTCATGTTTGTTTTGTTTTCTCGATTTCTGTTGCTTTGTTTAGTTTTGTCCATTTTTGTTGTTTTAATTAGCTCCAGAACAGTTTCAGCATATTAATTGCTTTGTTTGCATTCTAATTTTGGTTTTATATATTCTTTCATTTTGAGCATTTGTCTGTTGCGGTTTTGTATTTGCGTCCTAAATCAGGTCTGTGGCCATCATGGAGGTCCACGGAAGAATTGGCAGTTTGCAAATACAAAATTAGACATACCTAAAAAAAAAATGTAACAAATGGTTGCAATGTGGGTGGGTTTAGGTCTGTTTGGTAATTATATAAATGAAAGTGAATCGTTTGATAGTGAAAATTTGTGAATCTTTAAATTTGTTAATCTGTGAATGAAGTTGTGAGCTGCTCTAGTACAGACCAGTTGTAGCATGAGAGGCAACAACTTAATTAACCTGAAAAAGCAGCCGGTTAGCTTGGAAACTAGCGAGTAATCAAGGAAAGTAAATGATGTGAGTTAGCATGCAGCTGCTAGCTTCTACTAATGCTAGTTTGTATTAAGGTTATGTAGTCCAAAACAAGTGTTTTTATAATGAGTGCATTTATACAGACGTTAGTATCCTGGTTATGTGTTGCACATGTAAACATCATATCTGGATCCAGATTTCTGATCATTTCCTGCCATGTTTGCAAGTTCCATCAACTTAAGTTACATAGTCCTTAACCAGTAAAAGAAAAAATATGATGGTGAATAATGTAATAATGTTCAATCTGCAGACATTAAAAGAAAGTCTGACTTTGGTAATGCAGAACATACACTGTATTGTTGCCTTTATTTTTCATTACCTGATGGAGAAGCTAAATCCAGCAGAAGTCAGGCAGCTGGAAACTAAAAGGTGTTCATCCTCAACTATTGAGGTATTTAAATCTGTACAGAAATTAGTGAGATGTTGAGGAATCAAAACACACCTGCACACTGATGATCAGAAACCTGGATACTGTTATAATCATGTATACAGAGAAACAAACAGGTTTCTTTATCTTCATTGTAAACGTCATATCCTCAAAACCAGGATACTGTGTGCTTGTAAACATACTCAGCGAGGGACCTCCATTATGGCCGCTATTACATCACCAGACAGCCATTTATACCCAGCGGGATCTTTTAATTTTTTTAATCTAGATTTCCTATGGGTCTGTGTTTTTGTAAACATTATTTTTCCCCTTGGTTTCTTCAGCAGCCCAGCCGACCTGCAGGCACCGGTGGGAAGGGGGCTGCGTCCGGCTCGGCCTCGGCCTCTGCTGGGGAGATGAGCAGCAGCGAGCCCAGCACGCCGGCCCAGACCCCTCTGGCCGCTCCGGTCATCCCCACCCTCCACTCCCCTGGAAACCCTCCAGCCCCCGTCCCCAGCAAGGTCAGTACCAGCTTAAAACATCATCTGATGTTTCACAATCAGCATGAAAATGGAAACGCTGCTTGCCAATGAATTAAGAACAAGTTGCATCCATCAGATACTGAGAAAATACTGGAAGTCTCTGTTCTTTATGCAGTACTTGCTTACAGAGAGATTTTATTGGTTTTACATATAGGGAACAGGTGACTAATGCCAGCTTAGGATATATTTTGCTCTATAAAAACCAATAATTACACGTCTGTAATCAGGAATAAGATGGATGACAGGTGACACTGCGGATTTGTAACACAGTGCCACAACGTGCCAACAAGATCAAAGACATCTTAGGACTTAACTATAGAAACCATAGTAGCAAAAGTGTGGGAGTTAAATCAGATGTGACATTTCTTTGCTCTCCCCTAAATATACAGCTTTTTTGACACAGTTGTCAGTTTATATTGGTGTCAACAACAGTGGAAAAAAAATCTGAAATGAGCCGGAGGCCTTAACTGGTGCCTTACAAAACATCAAGGAAATTTCAGTCTAATAAAATTGAAACTAAATATTTGGTTTTAATTCATAATGTAGCACCAATCTTTTAGTTATATATAATCCATCCATCCACAAATTTTCTAAACAGCTTATGCCCTCCATGGTCACAGGTGGCTGGAGCGTATCCCAGCATGCTCTGGGTAATGAGGCAAGGTAAATCCTCCACAGTGCTGATTTATTATTTAAATCATTATTTCTAATTTAAGAGTAACTGCACAGAGACGATTTGCTTGCACTGCCGAATAGTGGATAATACATGATCTTTCCACACACTGTGTTTCAGCTGGGAGTGGTCACAAATACAAGACCACAGCTGACATTCAACAAGACGTAGCGGAGATTCAGACAGAAAACAGCCCTGCATTAAAACAAGGCAGGGCTGTGTTGGTGGAGGTGTGTTGTTTGTAACGGTGAGACAGTTGCTTTGTCCCAAATTCATACTTCATTCTGATTCTAAGCAGGTTTCCAGTATGTTGTGTGTTCACACTAGAAGTGACAAGATAAAGTATACTCAAAGCAGACAGTATGCATAATAAATACACTTCATTTTTGAGTGTGCTGTTGATGGATATATATATATATATATATATATATATATATATATATATATATATAAGAAATGGAGGAGCTGCTCACAGCTGGGAAAAAATAAAATAAAATATGGGTGGCGGTGAAACTGCTCCAAAAAAAATCTTTAAAATGTGTCTTAAATCTTAGGAAAAACATGTTGATGTCTCTTTGTGAAGTTAAATTGTCAGTAGCTTTCCAAAGTTGCAGTTATCATTTCCTGTTAGTATAAAACAGTAAAGTATATTGATATTTTTGTATACTAACTGCTTAAACAATATACTATGACTATTAGTACAATATATAGTACATACTGTATAGTATTAGTACGTAGTATGGATTTGGGAACTGCTGGGAGTGGTCACAAGTACAACAGACCACACCTGAGGTTCAATAAGAATTATACCTTTCAATGTACAGAGGTTAGTTAGTTAGAGGTTAGAGGTTTGGTCGAGTGTGGAGCGCCTTCTTAATTCCTCCTTTTTAACTCTTCTGAAAGCAATCTTTAAAGGGACAGTTCACCCCAAAATCAAAAATATATATTTTTCCTCTTATCTGTAGTGCTATTTATCCATCTAGATTGTTTTGATGTCAGTTGCTGAGTTTTGGAGATATCGGCCGTAGATATGTCTGCATCTTTTTAATATAATGGAACTATATGGCACTTGGCTTGTGGTGCTCAAAGCCCTAAAGAAAATAAATTTGAAACACTCAATAGCAATGTCTTGGTTAAATGCATAACCTGTAGTGCTATTTATCCATTTAGATAGTTTTGGTGTGAGTTGCCGAGTTTTGGAGATATCAGCCAGAAATCATGACCCGGTTACTCAAGATAATCCACAGATTTGTTGTGAGCAGTTTCATGTAGGAACTATTTTCTTTCTACCGATAGTTCCTACACGATAACACAGAGATGCAAGGCTACAGTCGCAGCCGCTTCAAAAACGTAAAAACAGCTGGTGCGCCCCTGCTCCGTAGCTCTCTCACAGTCCAACAGTTAGCCTATTTATCAGCATAGTAAACGGCATTACGCTCACAAGAGAGATTCACATGGCTGCTCAGCAGGAAGTGGTAAAGTAAAAAGCATGCCTCTCGCTTGATTTGATTGGCTGCCTGGGCTAAGTTTGACATTGACGAGTTGTGCTGAAAAGTTGAGAATATTTTAACTTTTTAAACTTTTTTGCATCTAAAAACCGCTAGAAAAACGTGAAGCACAAGAGAGAGAGGAGCGCACGCCAGGCGCACCGTACCATAGGAAAACAGTGGTTTTGCTGGCAACGCGATTCGCATCTCTGTGTGATCGCCCCCTGAAACTGCTCACAACAAATCTGTGGATTATCTTGAGTAACCGGATCATTATTTCTGGCCAATATCTCCAAAACTCGGCAACTCACACCAAAAGAATCTAGATGGATAAATAGCACTACAGGTTATGCATTTAACCAAGGAGTTAATGTGAGTAAAATCATCTGGAGATTCAGGGATATACAGTGGGGTGTCATCTGCTTAGGTGTGAAAATGTATTTGTTGCATTGCACAACCTTAACCTTACATGAAAGAGAAGTTGGCCCAGGATTGAGCTCTGAGGGACACCACACTCAGTCTAAAACTAATATTTATATAAATAAATACTATCTTAACTTTATACATTTTGCATCTAATGTCATCAGTCTACAATAGTCTCCTACTTTTGAGTGTTTTGTGCAACACATTTAAAAAATTTCATTAACTGGAGACAAAAAGAAAAGTGTCTGCATTTCAGCTAATGACTTTTAGTTTGCTGCTTATCTAAGAATGAGACGAAGCAGTAATCACTGAAGTGATAAGCTCTGGAGCACACGGTCAATTAAGCATGATTAAGACTCAAATGTCCAAATGTTAGTCGATTTGAACCAATTGTGAACTCTTTGTTAATCACTAACCGGGGACAGGTAGAATCTCTTGTGTGTTATTTGAGCTGGCGATAGAGAGAAGCAACATGTACGTTCATTTGTAAATATCAGGTATTATCACTTTAACATTTTGTAAAAGTCAGCTGCCATTTGGTGTTTAATTTTAAGGCGGCCATAATTGATTCGTATTTTATCCCCTCAGGAGGACGTCACTATGGAAACACAGGTGCAGTCGTGTGGCGTGATGTGATGTTTTTGCACTTGATATTGAAGTGTTGTTTTTCTCTCACTAACATTTTAACAAGCTGTCAAAAGTGTGACTTCTAGTTTTTAATTGGTGTGTGAGGTGGCTCCGTCTTCTGTTCACAGGCTGGATTTCTGCAAAAAGAAAGGCACATTTATTGTAGGATTGAATTGAGATCTCCTGCTGTTAAGTTGTGTGTGATTAAGTGTGTCCTTCCTGAGGAGGCATGTTTGTGTCTTGACACGGACTTTCTCCTCTCCACAGGTGGAGTCACTGCATGGCAAGTGAAATTAAAGCTTTCTAACACATAAAAAGATGAAGGTGCTGTTACCTTAGAGTGAAAACTTTATACTTGGTCTTTTATTATTCACTGAGAAAAAACTTGAGGAATCATGAAAGTGAAACGATTAAAGAATTAAGCATCCTGCACCAGCAGCATGTGTTTAAACTAATTAAATCTCTCCATTTCCTCCCATCTGTCCTTATCACCAATCCTCCATTTTCAAATATCTGCTTCTCCATCCTCTCATCCTTTTGTTACCCTCCGACCTCTGTCTCCTCCATGTGTCCTGTGTCCAGGAGGAAGAGGCGCTGCGTGCTCAGGTGAAGGACCTGGAGGAGAAGCTGGAGACGCTGAAGATGAAGCGGACGGAGGACAAGGCCAAGCTGAAGGAGCTGGAGAAGCACAAGATCCAGCTGGAGCAGCTGCAGGAGTGGAAGACCAAGATGCAGGAGCAGCAGGCTGAGCTGCAGAAACAACTCAAAGAGGCCAAGAGGGTAAGGAGCAACAGACGAATGAGTAGATGGTGGAGAGGTTGCTTGATGAATGGGTGGGTGGATGATTGGATTGGAAGTACACGTTATCAGTGCATCTACAAAATGGCTGCAGAAACAACTCAGGTGTTCAAGTCAAGATGATAAAAATGAAGGGTATGAATAGGTGGATGGATGATGGACAAACAGTTTTTTAGTGTGAAAATTGAATAGTGAATAATAAGATTCATGGCTATGGGCAAAAAAATAAGTGTTTTGAATATAATGTAAAGATAACCTCTCCAAACTATGTATTAGGGCTCTGATGAAAATTGTTTTTAAAGACAGATGCTGATATTTTTATATTGGAGAAGCTGATATCTGAAACTGATCTCATCCTAAAAACGTATTTTTCCAATGAGTTTCTTATTATGAATGATTTGATCCTACATGAACACAAAATGTTCTGTGAAAGTTTTGGTTATTTTACATGAGGGATTTCAGTATTTGTGTTTTTGTCTTTGATTTACCTACTGGTTTGAATGTTGCCAGGGTACTGTCAATCAAATCTAATCAAACCACACCCACACGGTCCTGATGAAGCAGATTAGCTGAGTTTTGACTGTTAACGCTTCATGAAATATACCTAAGGATGTTTTCCCCCCAACTTTAACTTTGATTCTTGCTTATTTAGTCATGAATATCTAAAGTTATAGAGAAACATTTCAGACTAAAACCAAGTTTTCAGGGGCTTTAAGTGTAAACTTTGAATAGTGAAGAACAAAATATATGGTTTGGGGCAGAAATGAAAGACAATGTACTAAATGTAACATGGAGGTAACATAACTCCTCCTAACTATGTACAAAGGCTCAGCTAAAAAGACTTGATGGCAGATAATTTTTTTTTATTACTGATAATGATATCTGATAATTTGCAGTGCGGTTCATTTTCAAGTAATCATGTTTTTCATCCAAGAACAATACTCTTGTCAGGGTTTGTCTCACTAATATGAGACAAAAATAAAACATTTTGAGGATTATTAGCTAATAGTGCCTTTAAATGAATAATTAACTTAACACAAGTGAGTTATGAACTAAAAAAATAAAATGAATATAGAGAAAAAAATGTCCTTGAAGGCTTTAAAGACTGTATTAAGACTATATAGACAACTGTACATAACTGAGTTTTTCTGTGTGTAGGAGGCAAAAGAAGCCTTGGAGGCGAAGGAGCATTACATGGAGGAGATGTCGGACACAGCGGATGCGATCGAGATGGCCACACTGGATAAGGAGATGGCTGAGGAGAGAGCAGAGTCTCTGCAGCTGGAGGTCGACTCCCTCAAGGAGAAAGTGGACGAGCTCACCATGGACCTGGAGATCCTCAAGCACGAGATTGAGGAGAAAGGTACAGCTAAGACGCAGCGATGAAAACATGTTTTATTATAAACATATTTTTATTATAATTGGCTGATTCTTGTTTGCAATGCAAAGCAGATTTGCTCTTATTTTCTCTTGTATTGCTTTTATTTTATTTTAAAAGTTCACAATAGAGCAATGCAACAACTCAGTTCTATTATAACACATTCTTAACCCTGCATGTGGAAACTGACACGAGTTTTTATCCAAAAATAATTTATTACTACATGTTGATATTGCATCAGTCACCTCTTGCTGCAGGTAGCCTCTGAAAAACATTTTTATTAAAGAAACATAGGCTATTCTTTCTGCTTGAATACATAATTGTTTCAGTCTTTAAGGCCTAAAACAAGAAAATCCTTAACTACACTCACAGGAATTCTGAAATTTAAAACGTCAAGGTTGCATAAAATATGGATGAGTTATTCTGATGTGTTCAGTAGCACAGGAGCAGAAATGACAAATGTTGGCCTACAACGTGATTAGACTGTTGAAATGGTGCAGAGCCGTGACCATCAGTGAAGTATGTTGTTGGCTGATTTATTGACGCTTCCTACTTTTTCTTCATCCTTGAACTTTTTTTAACAACTGCAGCAAGTGGAGCTAACAGTGATCAGAGCCAAATCAAAAGGAACAGTCCCATTTGTTTAATTGAAACTTGCCATCGTCTCTTTTGGCAATAACATGCAGCAACACCAATTCTTCTTAAGTGTCATTTGGTGATATAAATTAAAGGATCTTGGTCTTTTTTAACCCCCTGCAGAAAAAAGGATGTATATTTCACCCACTGGATACTGTAGTGCTCATTTGTGTTTTTGGGGTTTCTGACAGGTTCGGATGGTGCTGCCTCCAGTTACCATGTCAAACAGCTGGAAGAGCAGAATGGCAGACTGAAGGAAGCACTGGTCAGGTAGGTGGGTTGACACGTCCTTAAATGGGCTCTTCACCCCGGAAGGAAAACCAGGAAAAGTCATGAATGCCACAAATTTTTTTGGTGTCATTTTGCTTTATTAAAGTTGACAATAAGAGAGGTTAGGAGAGAAGGGAAAGAAAATTCAACAAAGCTCTTGATCCAGATCTTAATGATCTATTTTTCCTGTGCGTCAGGATGCGTGACCTGTCGGCATCAGAGAAGCAGGAACATGTGAAGTTGCAGAAGCAGATGGAGAAGAAGAACGTGGAGCTGGACACTCTGAGGAGCCAGAAAGAAAAACTGCAGGAAGAGATGACGGTGGCAGAAAGGACCATCGACGAGCTCAAAGAGCAGGTCAGTGTTTTATGACGCAGGCTGAACTTCTGACTGGCTGAGCTGCTGCAGCTATGCAGTGACATAAATCAGTCTGCAGGCCACCAGCATCAGCCTCTTTACTCACTAGTGGCTTTTTTATTTATTTTTTTTAACATTCAGATGAGATATTTATTTTGAGTTTTTCCAAGAAACCTATTGTAATGTGAACTTTAAAGCTGATATTGGCAAGGTGATAGATGATTAAAATAAGACAAATAACAATGCTATTTCTGATGATGATGATGTGCTTTGCTTTAGGTGGATGCAGCCTTGGGGGCGGAGGAGATGGTGGAGATGCTGACAGAGAGGAACCTGGACCTGGAGGAGAAAGTCAGGGAACTGAGAGAGACTGTCACCGACCTGGTGAGTGAAAATCATGCGTTTAGTTCATTCTGTGTCTGTTGACAGCAACGACAAACAAATATGCATCTTATGAGATTAAGTTAACAAAAACACAAAGTTGATTCAGTTTATTTGCTTAAAGAATCTAAGACTAATAACTGGAGACTCGTGCATTTTCCTGCTCAGCCCCTTCGTGTGTATTAATAGGACTGAGGTCAGAGAAAATTCAAGTGCCACAGTGTGCTGACTCATTTCATTATTGATATGTGCTGCCCTCTGGTGTTTGTTATCACTGCAGTCATTGTTGAGTTATTATTTGAAGTCCACTTCTTTTATCCATTAACTTCGAATGACCCTGTAGAAGAAACCTGACTGGTCTGTCATTGTCTCGGGCAATCACTTACAGTATGTGCAGAATTTTTATAGTAATGGCATTTTTCAAAAACATTAAGGCGACAGACGTTTTTGTTACTAGAAAAATGGGACAATCCCAAAGCTTTCAAATTATACACATTGTGGCTTTACTTTTTAAATCTATTTTATTTAAAATTTAAATCATTTTAGAGCATTTAACCTCCATTAATGTGATAAGTTGTAAAAACCAGCAACAGTTTCATGTAAATGTCCGTTTTGCTACATTATTGCCAGTTGATACAAAACAATTAAAAAAAAAAAAAACCTAAACTAAAAGAAAAACTAAATACATTCAGGAGTAGAAATATTTTGCTTTTCTGGCAGAGACATTAGCAGTTTGTCTGCAATAAACATAGTCGTTAGTCATAGTCAAGTACAGAAACTCAAACTTCAACAGAAATCAGGTGATCTCCAGCGGTGCAGTGGAAATCTGAAAAACAAGAAACATAAATCATTAGAAATTTCCGTAGTGGTCACTAAAGGATTCCAGTAAAGGACTGAACCTGTTTGTTGGTCGTTTTCTTCACCCTTCAGGAAGCTATAAATGAGATGAACGATGAGCTGCAGGAGAACGCCAGAGAGACAGAGCTGGAGCTGAGGGAGATGTTGGATCTGGGAGCTGCGAGAGTCCGAGAGGCCGAGAAACATGTTGAAGCTGCACAGGAGACTGTAGCAGATTACCAGCAGACCATCAAGAAATACCGCGAGCTCACAGCTCACCTGCAGGTACAGACAGTCAAAATGGGTTAGACCCACATTGGTTGATCGTACATGTTTCTGTCTAATGATCCGTCCCGATTCTTCCTTTGTGTTTGCTGCAGGAGGTGAACAGAGAGCTGACCAGCCAGCAGGAAGCCTCAGCAGAGCTGCAGCAGCAGCCGCCAGCAGAGATGTTTGATTTCAAGATTAAGTTTGCAGAGACGAAGGCCTACGCCAAGGTCAGAGACAATAAGAGCTCTTTGTATAATAATGAGTAGTTCTCAGTAGTCTGATAACGTTAAATGTGATTCTGTATCAGCCTGAATGTCCTCTTTTGGTTTTCTTTGGGTTTAGAGGTTCTATCAGCTAGATTTTAACTCTGTATATTATTTTTGATATCTGTAAACTGAGTTGTGTGTGTGTTTCCAGGCCATTGAGATGGAGCTGAGGAAGATGGAGGTGGGCCAGGCCAACAGACACGTTTCTCTTCTGACCTCCTTCATGCCCGAGTCCTTCCTTCGTCATGGCGGAGACCATGACTGCATCCTGGTGCTGCTGCTCATGCCCCGGCTCATCTGCAAGGTAAACTGTTTACTTATTTAACCACATTTCCTCCAACAGATGGTGTATGGTGAGAAAGATAAAGAGGTGAGGATGACACAGAGCCATGGTTTTCAGTACTCAGTACTTACAGTACTCTGTAAGATATCATTAAAGACAAATGAATTGTGGGAGTTCAGAATTTCAAAGAGTATACTAAGTGTATCTCAGATTTTTGTAAATCATTGTCTTTTTACTTTAATGTGAATATACACTGAATGTAGAAACTGTTAGGGACACTTCGACAAGAATAAGGTCAGTAAACTGAAGCAGATAAAGCACTTTTAAGCTTAGAGACAACTGAGATGTGGATTGTTCAAAAGGGGCTGCAAATCAATACTTTGTTTTTTAATTCAGTCTATTTCTGTATGATGTTAAACTATCTGTTTGCGTGTGTCTGCAGGCCGAGCTGATCAGCAAACAAGCCCAGGAGAAGTTTGACCTGAATGAAAATTTTGTGGAGCGAGCGGGGCTGAAGGGAGCCGTCGGGGAGCAGCTGAGCTTCGCTGGCGGTTTGGTCTACTCGCTCAGTCTGCTGCAGGCCACACTACACAAATACGAGCAGTACGTTTCACCACAGTGGTCCCTAAATCAAGGATATACAGCAGGAGAGAGTCTGAGCGACCAGCTAACCCCTAACCCTTATCTCCACTTAATTTCCCATTTTATCTAAATCTGTAAACTGAATTTCACATCAGTCTTCTCTTTTTGGGAAATCCCTCTTTCTGTGCAGTTTGTTTGTGTGACTGTGCTTTGCTATAATAGCACAATGTGTAACATGTTGTGACATGTCGCTGAATTTGTGTTCAGTATTGCTTTCAACTAAGCAGTGGTGGAAAGTAACTAAGTATATTTACCCAAGTACTGAACTTAAGTACACCTTTGAGGTACTTTTACTCCACTACATTTATCTGACAGTTACTTTACAGATTAAGATTTTACAAACAAAACATATGCTCAATTTATAAAATGATAATGTGCTGTAGATGAAACTATCCAACAGTATATAAAGTGATGTATACGTTAATGCATTAATTAATTAAAATGCTGCTTACATGTTAAAGCATCAGTAATAATATTCCAATAATATGATTTATATAACTGTGAAAGGGACCATTCTGCCCAACAAGTACTTTTACTTCAATACTTTTGTACTTTTACTTGTAACAGTATTTTTACAGAGCGGTATCGCTACTTTCACTTGAATATATTTCCCATTATTACCACACAACTTAAAATTAAGCATTAGAAAAATGAGGAATAAAAGAATGTGCATGAAGTTAGCTGAAAATGTAGATTCATTTCTAAAAATGTATTTTCAAAATGTTACATGTATATGAAGGCACCTTTTAACAGTTACAGTTAAGACTGATTTTGAACTGATAAACAGATATTTAGTTCCTGATTTCACACAATGATGCACATTACATGTCACCTTGGATTTTTGTGCCACATCACATGGATACCTGCATATGTTTGACTGGAGATAGTTAACATGTCTTAATGCAGCTCAGTTGAATTCAATCATGACACCAACCTCCCTCCTGTTGACTTTTGTGTGACTCTATAATGATACAAGGTATATACACTCAAACAAATCTCACTCTGTGCGTGTGTGTCAGGGCTCTGGCTCAGTGCAGTGTGGATGTCTATAAGAAGATCGGCTCTCTGTACCCGGAGATGAGCGTCCATGAACGTTCTCTGGATTTCCTCATCGACCTGCTGCACAAAGACCAGCTGGACGAGACTGTCAACGTGGAGCCGCTCACCAAGGCCATTAAATACTATCAGGTACACACACATATAAACACAAATACACTGTTATAGATGATTATTTCAGTTAAATCCAGTTAAGCAACAATTTCACATGAAGAGGATATATCTATATGGTATTTAGGTCCACCTCTCCATGTGTTTGCACACTTTATGTAAAAACAAAACAGACACACAGAGCTGAAACAGTTAGTCAATCCATTTGTCAATCGACAGAACATATATAAAATAAACAATTCTGGATTAAAATATTTAAATCAGATTTACAAATGTTTAATGAGGAAGGAAATACATTCAACATGTTCAGTTAGTTTTGGTTAGAAACTGAATGTAAACATAACTTGTGTTTGTTTACAAGAAAACTCCACAGGGAACCTTTAAGTCACTTATCAAGTATAGTGTTTGTCTTAAAGAGTAGTCATGACTTGATTTTCCGTTAAGCAGTAAAATAGTTTATGTAATGTACCATGTTGGACCTAATTGTTCTTAATTACAACTGTATTACAAAATACAATTGCACTTAAGTACATTACAGTGCCAGTGTTGAAAAGATATGTTATTCAGCCTGTATCAAACGCAGGAACTATAGACACAAACCATGATACTGAATGTGAATTTATACTTACCTACAAAATGACTCCTTTCTCAGCACCTGTACAGTATCCACCTGGCAGATCAGAATGAAGACTGCACCATGCAGCTGGCTGATCACATCAGAGTGAGTACCAACATCACCAACAGGCTGTGAGGAATCTGTACAAAGTAAAAAAGCAGAACCACATCCTACTTCATCCATTAAAATAAAGGAAGAAGTCCAATCTTAAACTATCTCACACTTTTGGATATATTGTTATAAATTTGCTCTGTTTCCTACATTTCTGTTTGGATGTTGCTTCTTCTTTCGAGTCCAATCAGCTTGTGTGTTAAAAGGGTTATGAACATTATGGTTGTATATCTAGCTTAAACAGATTTGTCTTCACCAGTTGAACATCACCTGTTGTGTCCATGTGCAGTTTACCCAGAGTGCCTTGGACTGTATGGCGGTGGAGGTCGGTCGTCTACGTGCGTTCCTGCACGCGGGTCAGGAGAAGGCCGACCTCGCCGTGCTGCTGAAGGACCTGGAGACTTCCTGCAGCGACATCCGACAGTTCTGCAAGAAGATTCGCCGCAGGATGCCAGGAACCGACGCACCAGGCATCCCAGCAGCGCTCAACTTCGGACAACAGGTAACCATG
The DNA here is from genome assembly GCF_020085105.1 of Siniperca chuatsi. Lineage (NCBI taxonomy): Eukaryota > Metazoa > Chordata > Actinopteri > Centrarchiformes > Sinipercidae > Siniperca > Siniperca chuatsi. Next base: position 24,068,098 of record NC_058056.1, read on the forward strand.
GCAACCAAACATCTCAACTGTCCACTCGACTGCTGATTTGGCCAGCTTCTGGGTTCACGTCAAAGCTTACATTACTGTATCATTTCAATTATGATTTTATGTTTAGTTAAATGTATTTTATTATTGCAGAGGTGAAGATTATTTTCTAGGAAATCTTGAGTAGAATTATATATATATATATATATATATATATATATATATATATATATATATATATATATATATATATATATATATATATATATATATATATATATATATATATATATATATATATATATATATATATATATATATATATATATATATATATATATATATATATATATATATATATATATATATATATATATATATATATATATATTGTGAGAACTGTAGTCATGTTGACCTTTGGCCCGCAGGTGTCAGACACCCTCTCAGACTGTAGGAAACACCTGACCTGGGTGGTGGCGGTGCTGCAGGAAGTGGCAGCAGCTGGAGCTCAGATGATGTCGCCTCTTGGTGAACAGGAGGGGCTGTCAGCCGTCAAACTGGAGGACGTAGCGTTCAAGGCAGGAGAGCAGGTATACACAATAATACTTCTGTTTATCTGTGTTGGAAATAGCACAAAGAAACAAGCTAACTCTGACCGACAAAGATAAATCCAAAACTAAAAAGATAATTTAGAAGTGTATTTAATGGCCATACACTGCAATAGGTTGCGTAGCCTCAGAAACTCTTAACATATAGTTTTGATTTTATTTTATTAGTTTCAAGGATTGTGTTATTGTGGCCGACACTATCAGATTATTATCAAAATGTAATAGTTAAAGCAAGACTTTCTCCATAACAGAAGATATACTTTCTTGAATGAAATTCTACTTCTGCTGAAGAACAGCTCTGATGTGTGGAAAAGTTCGTAAAGTGCTGTAAACTGAGAAAAAGATGGACAGAGGAAGACTCAATCTAAACTAACTGGTATTTACTTGCAAGAACTTACAAGAACTGGACGTGTTGGTTTGGATAAAAAGTCATCTTGCATTACAAATTATTGCTAGTTTGTAGCAACTAAAATTAATGTAGAAATAAAGGCAGCTGGAAACTGAAAAATTAGACCCACAGTGACATATGAGAACACCACAAATTATCTGACTGCTCTGGTTATTGACAAGCATACCATCATCTTCAGATTTATGGATCCCAGGGCGCCAACCCCTACGAATATCTGCGGCAGTCCTGTGGCATCGTCATAGCAACCATGAACAAGATGGCCACCGCCATGCAGGAGGGAGAATATGACTCAGACAAGCCTCAAAACAAGGTAATTAAGTGTCAACTAGCTCTGTATGGGGAGTTCTCACCTTGACGTGTTTTATTTTCAACCGGTGCAGGTTTTTGTTATGACGGCAGGATTCGGTTTTTCCGTTTTGACATTATACTGTTGTCGTCTATCAGAACCCTCCACCTGTGGATCTGCGAGCGGCGTCTCTTCGAGCTGAAATCACCGACGCAGAAGGTCTCGGCTTGAAGCTGGAGGACAGAGAGACGGTCATCAAAGAGCTGAAGAAGTCTCTCAAGATCAAGGTAGGTGCTGAAACTGAGCAAATTCACTGAGAATGAAAAACACATTGAACATACAACTGCTGAGTCATTGTTGCCACCTGTGTCATCCTAAATGGAAAAATCAGATAGGTGAGATTTACCTGCATAAGCAAGTCAAATGAAAAGTTGAATTCATAAGCAATAAAACACCGTAAGTCAGTTCAACACACTCAGTGGTTTTACAGCTACACCTTTACTTGGTCTGGTATAACCAGCTTATGGTGGCTAATGTTAGATTTAGATAGATTGCTGACTTTATTACTCTTTCACTTGTACTACCGTTACACTACGATACTATTTGACCCAGAACTGACAAAAAGTTTTTTACAAAAATATTGAAAACTTGACTTTGGTGCATTTTTTTTAATTATTTAGTTTAGATTCTTACTGTGCAATGACGAGCAAACCAGGGTGTGTAAAATAAAGTAAAATGACTCACAAGAAGCTTGTCAGAAATCTGACAGAATTGATTGTGAGTAGATGCAAGGTCATCTTAAGTCACAGTAGGAAACTTTGCAGATATATATATATTTGAAATATTTGATTTGTTTTTGTTCTAAATATAAACCTAAAAATAGCAAAACATGACATCATCAATGTCAAAAGCAGATAAATCAACAATGAAAAAATAAGAAAAATGTTTATTGCATGTAACCTGTGTTTGTGTGTTTTCAGGGAGAGGAGCTAAGCGAGGCGAACGTCCGTCTCAGTCTGCTGGAGAAGAAGCTGGACAGTTCATCCAAAGACGCAGACGAACGTGTTGAGAAGATTCAGACTCGACTGGACGAGGCCCAGACTCTGCTGAAGAAGAAAGAAAAGTAAGAACGACCTCCGACTGTAGATTCAGACATGAAGTCATGTTGTGTAACAGACATCTACAGCTGCGCAATGTCATCCTCTCTGCAGGGAGTTTGAGGAGACGATGGACGCCCTGCAGGCCGACATCGACCAGCTGGAGTCAGAGAAGGCTGAGCTGAAGCAACGAATCAACAGCCAATCAAAGATGACCAGCGACGGGCTGAGAGGAACCGGCCCATTAGGAATTGCTTCCATCGTCACAGGAATGGCAGGAGGTGAGTGGCAGGAAAACTACATGACCATACATTTACCAGCAACAGGCTGAACACATTAAAGAAGCCACATTACATGTGTCTTATATAAAAGTGTTGTTTTTAGCAATTAACTAAACCATAAATCATTTTAACTCCAACGACTGTTTTATTCCTCCTTTTGACCTCAGCAACCTAAAAACCTCCTCTTTGTCTTTACTCTTTTTAATCTCTTACTTTACCTTCTGCAGAGGAACAAAAAGGTATCTACATCTGTTGGTTCTGCATGCTCATCTTTGTTTCCAAGAAGAACTAACCTTGAAAATGAAATGTTTTAATTGAGCATGGTTTGACGGCAGTTAAATACTACTTGCATGTTTTATTCAGAGTATCCGCATGTATTGAAAAGTCCTTAAAAAGCACTGAATTCACTTTCCTCAAAAAAGGCTTTGGAAGGTATTAAAAAGTCTTAAATATTTTCTTTGTTAGTTCTAAAATGTTTTTATCTGATCTGCTGCCATCAGATACAGCTCAGAATGGTTTTAAAAGTTTTAGCAAAACTTAAATGAATTAATTTTTAATTCGTTAATCCATCAATTTTTCTGCTGCTTATCCAGTTCCAGGTCATCTTAATTTCATTATATCATTAGGAATTATTGTTATATACTGCTGGAAAGTACTGAGAAAAAAAGTGATATAATAAATAAATCTAGGCCATGTCGTCCCTACTGGTTTTCCATCATACTTTCATACTGGACAGTATGATTGTGAAAAAGGCTATTAAATTGCATTTTATGTGGTATTAAAAAAAAAAGTTTGTAAAAAAGGTCTTAAATTTAACTTGGGAAACCCTGCAGAAACCCTGTTGTTTAACCATTAAGACTGAAAAGGTTTTATGTATATATCTATTGTGATATTCATCTCATAAATCTGCATTTTCTGGCATGTACATCATCTCCTTGCATGGTCTTCATCAATATTTGGCAACTCTGTAGTATCTCAGTATGTAAGTCACACACACCAATATCAAGTTGTTTTGTCAAAAACAAAGAAAATAGTGTTTAAACATGTTGGCTGTAATAATTGATGATTACACCAGAGGAGAAAAACTGAACAATGATGGTCAGTCTAAAAATCACAAGTAAAAGTCCAGCATTCAAAATCTTACTTTAGTAAGTATTATGAGATACATGTAATTATTTGATTATTATTACTGATTTTAATGTTGTAGCTGGTTAAGGTGGAGCCACTACTTTCAGACTGTTGATTAGTTTAATCTGTAACAATACATCATGTTTTATAAATTCATCATAGGTTTAGTATGTTAAAAAAAAAAAAAAGCTGTAAAAAGCACAATATTTAATAAATAAATGTAGTGGACCGGAATTATAAAGCAACATAAAATGAAAATACTCTTAGTGGCATTCCACCTTTACTAAAGTATGCATGCTAACAAGCTCAAACTCTAAATGTAGCAGCTGTAAACAAAGTGTTTGTTTGGACATGAAGTGGACATTGTTTTTTAGTTACATATAAAGGCAGGAAACTGTATTAAGTGAAGCAGTCGAGCCGATGGCTTGAGTGTTTATATTTAGCAAACACTCCATGAATAAATGAAGGTTTGGGTCCAGTCATTTGTTCTTAATGTATACCTGCTCTCGCTCCCGCAGCAAACATGATGTCCGATGTCGGTTCAAGTTCGGGTGTCCAGGTGATCGACTCTCCTCTGCTGACTCAGCAGATTGAAGCTCAGAGACTCTGCATCAAACACCTGAAGAATGACAACAACAGACTGAAGGTACAAATCATCTCTCCACCATCTCAACATCTGACTTGTTATACAGATTTTACACTTTCATTTCATGATGGCCCCTCAAAGGCATATGGAAGAAGTTACACATAAAAAAAAAAAAATAAATAAAAAAGGAAACAGAAATAAAGTAAGAGGACATCAACACTTATTGCCCAGTAACGTACAAATACAATACTATTAAAAGAAGAAAATTATAGTGAATGAATAAATAAATAAACAAATATACAAATGAGCACATTAGTTTATGGTTTAACTAACCTGTTTCCCAAGACAAGCTAAAAAAAAAATGACACCTTTGAGCTTGGCAGATTATGACTACCACACCTAAATTTAGACAGATGAATTCTGTACAGAGAGCTAAGCAAAAACATATTTTTAGGGTTGTCATAAACCTCATTGTGCCAATCCTAAAGATTCATATTCTTGACTTTAAAATTTACAAGAAATTGAATGTACTCTGGATTGATATCTCCACTGTTGTGCTATAAACATGGTAACCCACATTTGTCAAGAATATTTTTAACCTTAGAAATCCATTGTGACTGATATAGATCGGAGGAACTGACTAAAACAGGCTTTGTCTTCAAATTGTCCACCAACACCAGTGTTGTTGAACATCTACAATCTTAGTCACATTGAGTCCTCATTCACTGATGTTATTTGATCCATTTTGCTGCTGTTATGTCTGGATTTATTGTGTGTCCACGTGGCTGCAGTAACATCTTTTCCCCTCGCAGGCTGAGAAGATGCGTGCTCAGCTCGCCTCTCTGCCTCCTCTTCATGTGACCAAACTTCCCTCCAGAGACGGAGGTCGTCCTGAAGTGCTCTCTAGTGCCCTCTACCGCAAGACCGACCAGCTCCTGGAGACTCTGTTGCAAATGAGTGCCAATGTCAAGGTGGTGGACATCACTGGGAAATCTCCAGGTATGTGTGTGAGGCATAAAGCAAGTGTGTTAATGTCTTCAAAATCCTTTTTGTCCCCCCCCCGTCGTCTGACTGTCCAGCCGCCAAAATCCAGATGAGAGAAAAGAAGAGTTCATTAAATGTTAATACATGTATATACAGTAGGTTGCCATCAGTTTTACAGAGCGCTCAAAGCAGCAGCAAGTATGCTGGGCTGTTTTGGTCCTGGGTTTTGCTTCTCAGGCCACATAGAGGCTGCCCTAGACTTCTGATTGGTGGGGCTTTTTGGGGCTGTATGCAGCCTGACAAGCAGCTCTGCAAACACTACTCTGGACTCAAAAAACTATGTTTGGGGGGGGGGGAATAATTACATTTTTAGTTTGATTTACACAGAGTTTATGGTTAGATGTGTAAATACTTGCATTGTCTCAGTCTAGTTTCAATGAAACTAAATATTATTTACAGGATTAGTGCATTTAAAATACTGAAATTTACTCCACAATTCTGATTCTTTTGTTTGACTTACAAAAGACATGATGACCATTTTTATTATAATGTGTTATTTGCTAGGTTAATATAAATGTTTGTAAATTAATTGCATTCATAGTTGGGATTTTTGTCTGAATGAAGAACCCAAGACTTCATTGCTTCTCCTCCTAGGGAGGAGGTTACATATTACTCCCTGTATGAAGAACAGATGTGGGTTTTTTTGTCCTGCAGTGACACCTAGTGCTCAGCTCCTGGAACAGACCGCTAGATTACAGTCCCTGAGTGACACACTGGGCAGACTGAAGGTACACACACACCTTGACGACTGCATGCAACAAGGCTTTAAAACACAAAAGGAATAAACTAAAAATCTACAAAAAGTTGATTGTACAAATGTACAAAAAAGACAGTATTCTCCAACTACTCACCTTGCAGGCAAATTCAGTAATAATTAAAATTTCCTCCTCCACGTTTCTTCTCTTTTCCCTCCACTTTGTCAGGATGAAGTTGCAGAGCACGTCGTCAACCAGCAACCTGGAGCTCGAGTGTCGTCTGATTTCGCTACGTTCCCTTCGAACTCGTTTGTTAAGGTAAGAGCGTTGCTAAAGACGCATCAGTCAAAGCTCATCACTAATTAGCCCTTTCTTTGGAGTTTGGATTCATAGAGGAGGCTGAATGAAAGCTTTTGGGTGTCACAGTCAGAGTTGAGCGACCTTTTCGTGCCTGTATTAAAGCTTTACCACCCACACTGTTTTTCATAATTGGTAACCCTGAGAGTCTTAATTTTTTTTTATTAATTAGTTGAATTATTTTGCGGAAACTGAGTCATATGTTTTTCCTAACCAGAGTTTAGGAAGGTTATTCTGAAATGTTTATATCCATCAACCCAAAACCCAAATTTTTATGTTTTTCACATATATTTAATGCGTCATTATCTCATTCTAACAACAGGGTTTCTGCAGGGTTGAGAAATTGATTCAATTAATTTACATTTTTCCAAAAAATTAACAGCTCTACAATAAGTACAGAAAAACTAAAATGATTCAGTCAATTATTAAACCATGTTTACATTTTACTAAGGCTCTAGTTGAAAGAGTGACAAATTTTAAAGTCCAGTCTTTAGCCTCAAACAACAGTGTTTCTAAATATTTTAAGCAACTGATTTTCTTCCAGGATTCACTCTTGCGCTGTTTAGTTGTGCAGAACAGAAAGTACACAACCCTTTTCTAAATCCAGCAGTCTAAACCAGCTACTTATTTGTGTAAACACTGCCCAGTAGGTAGTGCTTCAATAAAAAGTACTCTACCTCCTCTCCATTTATTGAGAAAGCAGTTAGACATCTCAAAAGGACAGAGTAGGGGAGGCAGAAGTGAAACAGATCTGGGAGGAATCAGTCTCGGGCCACTAGATGTGGCTAAGGGGACTTACCACATTTCACCATCTCTCTGCAGATCTAATATTGAACCCTTTTCTGTCTTTAGGCGAAGGAGGAGAAGCAGGGCGATGCAGTGCTGGTGGGTCGGGTCATGGTGCCGTGTCCCCGCGGTCAGGAGCAGGTCCACCGCCTCGTCCTGTCACAGTTTCAGCTGCAGAGAGTTCACAGTCTGCTGTGGACCTAAAACTTCACCTGCCCTGCGATCCTGCCTGCTGTACCAAGACAACAACACCCCCCATCATCAGCTTGGTAGCCTGGTTTCCACTACAGGGCCGAACAAGTCAAACCAGGAGGTATTTCAAATCATTAGTGGAGAGATTACAACCTGCAGGAAATTATCTTAATCTTCTTTGAAAAGCAAGTTGATCTGTGACAGAGTGGTGGCTTGAGACGAGTCTAATCTCAAGATCACTTTGGATTTTAGATATGTGGGACTTGATTGGTCTGGTCTGGGTCTGTCTGGGCCTGTTTTGACGCTGCCTAGCCTTAGTTGCTTCTCAATATCTTTGAGTTTGTCAAACAAAACATCTCAAGATGCCACTTAAGACTTTGGTCAATTATAATGGTATTTGTTTTATTAATTAAAAAAAAAGTTTAACATTTTATCAACAAAACGATTTATTACTTGAAGGCCTGACTACAACTGTTAATTTCTGAAAATTTTAAACACACAAAATCCACTTAAGACCAGAAAAGCAGCATATTTATTTAGTGGTGTACCACTAAAGAGTGATACTATCAAATATCTCCTTTTCCCTCCTGTAAAAACTGCAACTTTCAGGCATTCGACTCAACTTGGTTTTCAAAGTGACTTGGATGAGACTGCTGTGCTCCTGACTACAGCCCTGCATGCAGTAACTTATAGACTGGGTGAGGCGATCATGGCTCCACACTCATAACTTACATGTCTAAATTTTGTTTTATGGCCAGGAAAAGAAGTAGAGATACTTGCAACTGCACTGCTGCATGCTGCCCAGATTCACTTAATGTTTTGTTGCGTAGAGTATTCATCAAACTCCTCCTTGGCCCTGGGCTGGAACCTGCACAGTGTGGTTTATATTAGGCCATAACATTGGATGTTGCTCCACGTTTCTATGTTACACCATTGGCGCTACTGTTAATGCTACACGGGATAAGAAGGATCATGACTGTGTTGTGCATTTTAATCAGGTGTCACTGTTTTGTGCTCCATTTTTATAACTAAACTGTCTAAAGGGAAAGAAGGATTGTGATTTTGAAATTCTACTGAAAAAAAAATAATAGATTTGTCCATTTAAAGTAGTGGGCATTTTACTGTGGTTTGAACAAAGAGACTTTTTGCACATATAACAAGTCCTGAGTGACAGGAGAAACCATAGGAGAACAAAATCCTGCAGTCGCTTTACTTGGATGTAACTTTATTGCTGCAAAGACGTTTCACTGATGGTCGAATGACAAAATCATTTCAGCAATGAAGTTACATGCAAACTACAGTGTTGAGGATTTTGCTCTGTGGTTTGATTAAAACCTTGTGGACTGCACAGAACAAGAAAAGCTGATTAACCTCAAGGGATTTGCTGTGTAAAAACGCAGATAAAATTCTTTCGCAGATTTTTCATGTTTATTTAAAAAGAAAAAAAACACAGATGAAGCATTATATGGTTTAAATTATTTAGTATTTATTACACTCGTGGTGTAAATTCCAGTATGTTGTTACCGTCTACTTTTACATGCGTGATATAAATGACACGTTGGTTGTATTGGTAAAGTTACTGACTTACAAAAAAAAAAAAAAAAAAATCCAGAAACGACTGTATTACCTTTGTTCTGCTGAGATTCCTGTTGCTGTTTCAGACGTAAACTTTGTCCGAGCCTTAAACCTGCAGAGAACCTTGTGGTTAAAAGCGGTCACCTGCCTTAATTTTGATTTGTTTAAAACCTTATTTAAAAGCAAAACTACATCTTTGCCAAAGAATCTTTGTTTCTCTTCACCACATTTGCCATGGCTGATTTTAAAAAGGCTTTTAGTTTATTAATCCATGCTAAATTATTTTAATTTAATCACTATTTATGTTTACAATGTATTGTCATAACTTGAAGTTTTATTTTATTATTAATTTAATTAATGGGCATAGTGCATCTACATAACTGTAGTAGGGAAAATGCAGACATTTCTTATTTATTCATTATATTTATCTGTTCTCTCACTGAGCAGCTGATGTACTGAATCTGCAGCTTGTCTAACTTGTCTTACCTTTTCCCTTGTGTGGCTTCCTTCTCTTGCACAACCGATAACTGATCAATAAAGACATTAAAGCCAGTGTATCTTTGTCAGCCTTCACTGTCTTGAATCAAAACATGGAATTTAGCAAAAAGTTAAAGAATCTGCAGAAATCTGATTTATTATTTTTTTTTTTTTACACTGAAACACATTTTCAAGTTTTAACAAATTAAAACATTCCACTGGTCTGTAAGTAGGAAAAAGTAAAAAATTAGTTTTTAATCTAATGAGTAGAATTCTACTTTTCTCCATAATCTTTCAAATAGCAACTAAAAAAAAAAGTTGGTCACAAATAAATAAAAGCTAATTTTTAGTTAGGTCAGGTAGTTTTGTTCTTAATGTTATTAAAATTCTTGTCACATCACTGATTTTATATACAGTAAAAAGTTTCACTGGTCTCTTTGATCACTGCCACGCTGTTCGTCTGCCCAGGACACGGCTGGTGATTCTCTGAAAAACAGAAAACAGTTCATTAATTTGATTAATACAAACAGATACATAGAATTTGTCTTTGAAGCACATTTCCTGAACTGTTCTCAAATCAGCTCCAGTCAGACATTTTGACCAGCAGAAGGGAAATGTCTACCAGCCACTTTGATATAAAACCAGCTCTTAAAATAACTTACTTATTACAGAGATTGTAGACTTAGTGAATTAAGCTGTTTGTGTTATACCTTATTGTAGAGTTGGGCATTCAGCCGGTAAGATCGATACTCTGCTTTTCTTCTTTCCTCCTCCTTCCTCCTCTGTACCTCTGGCAGATTCTCATATATCCTGGAGAAGAGACGGCGTTAAGATAAAAAGTTTGCGAAAGCCAAACTTAAAGATCCCCTCCAGACATGTATTAAAACATATACACAAATAGTTTGCTTGGAACAATAATGTGTCTTGTGTTTTTTCTGTTTCCACATTAAAATCCTTAAAAAAAAGGCATCTACTCCTAGCTCATTAGAAATTAACAACATTTTCATAGATTCTGGAATTTCTATTTTTTCCTGCTGGACACAAGATGTCTTCTTCACTGTAAAGTCCATTCTCAGTGTATGTGCACTGGCAGCTTCAAGTTTCTACATCACACACTATAAGTTGCAAATTGGACCAGGATTGGCTTCCAAACTATTTGTGATGTCACAAATCACGCTCCACCCCTTTAAAAATCAATTTTTAATGAGCACAGAGAAACTTTCTGCTTTCAGCAGATGAATGTGAAAACAGCCTTCTAGTGTCAAACTCTGCACATACATCATTCTGCACAGTGAAGCTCAAACATCCAACTGTAGGAACAAGAAAAACATTTGAGTGGAGGGGGACTTTGATATTGTTATATATAGTTTCTTTTGCGTCCTTTCTGCAACATCTGTTAACGTCATATCAGAATTCTCAGTCATAATATCTAAACATTTAATACCTCTGCTGTAGCTGAAAATGGCCACGATGTTATTAGTTTCCAAAACATTTATTACAATATCAAGTGAATACTGTAGCCATGTCATAATAAGTGTAAAAAGATCTTGCATCATACATTACTTTTTTAACCATTTATTACACTAATTGATGTTAAATCCAGTCTCAAGTCCAAATAAGCAGCCTTGGTCAAATGGTACTATATCATTTTTCTTACCTGTTTTGAGATTTTTTTTATGCTTGTGGTACAAATTGGAAAATCTGACAAAACAAGTTTTAGCCAATCACCCTAGATTGTCTTAACTTTTGTTATTAAAGTATTGATACTAATGTCATTAGAATAATGAATCCTCAATTAAAAATTAGATTCAAAACAGTAAATGAAACGCTTACTGTTTGGACCTCTGTATCATCTCCTTCCTGGGAACAGCTCTCCTGAGCAGAGCGGTGCCTTAACAAAGAGATAAAAGAAAAATCAGTCCAGTTTTTAAAAGAACATCTATAAATACTACTAATAATGGATAGTTTCTAAAACCATTATTCCCCTTTACAGTAGTGGCTGCGTATGTAGCTGTCAGACAGAACATTAGCAACACCTCAGTTACGGGGCTCCATACACAAAAAAAAATAGACACTTCATGAGCTAAAGTATCCAGCAGATTTGATGTTACAATTGCACTTTCCCCTCCTGGTGTTTGTTGTTGAGTACCTGCAGGCTTTGGCAGCCTCCCTGGTCCTCCAGGCCAGCTAAAGAGTTCGTCTCTCTCTCTGCTGAGGACTTCCTGTAGCTTCCTCTCCTCCACCTGCAGAGCCAGGCGCTTCACCCTCTGCCTGGACTGAGAGATGAACTCCGGACGACGCATCTCCAGAGCCTCCTTGCAGCATTAACGTTTTTAAACCACAAAAAAAGGGACATTAGTAAGAGATTTTTTTTTAATAAGGACACCATTTACTGTCGTGTTTGAAAGGTCTTATGGTAACGTTCAAATCAGAGTGTCAGAATGACACCCAACATTTTATCTTAAGAAAAAGAAAAGACCTGGAAACAACAACACTTTCCTTCAAACAGCCAATTCATAACATGAGTCTCTCACATCTTAAATCTATAAATAAACAATTGTCCTATGCGACAGCCTGTTAAGTGATGTTTTGTAAAGACAAATACAAACCAACCTGGAGAGAGATACGTGCCAGACCAGAGGACATCGCTTTGGTTCTTGGATGTAAATCAGGTTCAGCATGATGTATAAAACTGGTCTGTTTGTTTCTGTCTTGATGGACTTGTCTCTGTCTGAGTGGTTGTCTCCATGGACTGATTCTGCTGTACGGCTCAAACCAGGCAGTGTTCGGCCTCAACATCGACTCCTCTTCCTCTGGCCGATTCTCCTTCCTCGCCTCTGACCTCAGATCGTCAGCAGAGATGAACCATGAAACACCTGGAAAGGACCAGGGAAATTCAAACCAGCCAAATCAATACAAGGATTCAGTTTTACTCTGTGCTCTTATTGTTATATTTTTGCATGTATGTATACAGTATATTGTTTTATGCCAGACACCTCATTTGTAGTCTGACGTACCTTCAGGGTAGGTCTTTGATGGGCTTTTCTTGCTTTTTCTCTGTTTTTGTAACCCCTGAGTCTTAGAGGAGCTCCTCCGCCCTCCTCTTCCTCTCTCTAAACTGGATGAGGAAGACGAGATCTGCCTGGAAGTTCTGGCTTCACCAGGCGACGGGAATGTGGTTCCAACATCTCTGGTGTGGCGTAGAGTCCCGTCACTGACAAGCTCTAGGTCACCTGAGGAAAAAGAAAACAACAATGTGAATAATTTTTTTTTAGAGGATTACTTTCATTGCAACTTTATTATGTATGTTTTTATCCATTTGTCAGTTATTAGTTGTGTTGGGATTTTGGGTTCACTGTTGAGCTAACCCCGGCAAATTTACATTGATGTTGTTAAAATGTCATTGTTGATTAATGTGCACTGCCCCTACAAATAAATAAATAAATAAATAAATTGCCTCATTCTTCCATCTTAGCTAAAAAAGAGACTAGTTACTCTAGAGCAACAACAAACTATTGTTTTTTGCAAATAAAAAGTCAGTTTACAATCTGTTCATGAGGAATAGTGACATAGTTGAACATATTTCACAAAGTGAAATCTGAATAAAGCTAACTGTAACCCCTGATAAAAGTTTCTCATCAATGCTCACTGTTTTAAATTTGTAGCAAATGTAGAACACAAATTAACTCCAATAATAATTCAAGTACATTATTATATAAGATTTTTTGCTGGAAATTGTTTGAAAAAGTTGGGGTCGTCTTATATTGGAGGACTAGACACATCACGTATACACAACAGCAGAGTAGCAGCTTCTACAGAGTTGCATTATGGCTTGTTTGCAGCCTTAATGTTGTTAGGCTAATGAGTTTCTTCAAGTCAGTTTATCGTGTGTCTTTTAGTGTTAATTTATTCATTTAGCTTAGTTTAACATAAGGGGGTGTCTGACGGCTTGTGTAATGTGTTTCGAAGTAAATAAATTCCTAAAAAGCGAAACGAGTGGAAAGTGGCTCCTGATGTCTTTACTGCAGAAACAGACTGGAGCACAAAACAGGCTGCCAAGAATTACCGGTGTCAGAACATCAAGAGTGCGAGTATGAAAATGATGAACAGAATGAAGAAGTAGTTGCACCTAAAACATGCCTGAACAAGCTACACAAATGTGATGTTTGGTAGTATAAAAGTTCCACTTTTACAAGAGAAAGAGCTTCAAGGATGACAACGGGATATTTTCTTAACAGGAATAGTCTGAGAGTGTTTTGTATCTTCAGATACTTTTTCAAAAATCAGGTGTTGGCAAAGTGTAAGGCCATCTTATATTCAGGCCAATACAATAATAATGTGGACATTTTCACACAAATTTGTTTTCTGTATTGATACTCTCTATTGTTGACTGAGGAAACAACAGTAACTCAGTGATTCATCATGTAGACAGTTTAGGAAATATTTTGCACTGTGGGATAGGTCTTTCTTGGTAAAGGTTTTCCACCACAAAAGACCTTACCAAAACGTGAGAAATGTACCAAATTACTGCAAATACTTAATCTGAGTGACCTCCTTTGCTGGACTGACCTGCCTGGATGCCTTTGCTGACCAGTTTAACAGCCTTCTTGGCTGCCAGAGTCCTGTAGCAACCGTGATGTGATGGGAGGGTGTAAGTGCTGGTTGATGATGCAGAATCAGCAGCAACCTGAAGACCAGTGCAATGACATCAAAAATGTGGAGCTGTTCAATACTTGTAATTATAACTATATTTGAGTGTCACTTTGTCATGTCACAGTAGAAAAAAACCACAAAATAAATAAATGAATACTGGCTGAATTCCATTTAGCTGCATCAGTTTCAGGGTCCTGAAATTGTTTATCCTGGTTCACTGTCACACTGTTAGGGTTTACTGGGACACTTGAATATAGCAGAGCCAACGTTAACGTTATTAGTAACACATGTGCTTTCCCTACTATGACACGTCAAAATGTCTGCTGTGAAAAAGGCCTGTTTAGGTGCTGATACACCTCTGCAACCTACATAGATTTTTGTGGATTTATTCATTCATGCCACAGTCAGACATGAAATTCAAAGACTTTTTAAATGATCTTCAAGTTCCTCTTTGGTGGAATTTAGCAGCTCAAAACTGGCACATTTTGGATCAAGATGTCATACTGGTAAAAACACAAAGACTAAATTTTTTTGACTAATCTTGTAAGTCAAGAAAATCTGGTAAAATCACAAGTTTTTTTGTCAAATAGTGTTGATGCATGCACAGAGAAAGGTGTACTGATAAATTCTGGTGCTATATTTTAAGTAAAAAGGATTTCCAAGGCTCTCCATCTTCTTTAAAGTTTTAACTATGAAGCTTCATTTTATTTTTCTCAAATCCTCAAGCTTTGAAGGGTGGTGAAAGCCAGAAAGAGCTACATTTATTGCACTTAGATGTATGAGGATAATCATATTTATGTACTGTTATTAGCTTTACTTAAGAATGAGGGCAATACTATGCAGATATACTTACTGTGGATTCGTCAGTGCTGGTGGTCTCCGACAGTGCGATGATGTGAGGCGGCTCTTTGTTTCTTCCTCTCCTCTGTTCCCTCTCGTCTTTCTGCTTGTTGATGGTGCTGTACAGTTTACTGAGGCTGGAGCTCGTCTTCAGGTACTGGACTCTGTGGGCACCGAAGGCTCGGATTAGCCGTGCCGTGTCGACAGTGGACATTGAGCCGGACATGGTAGACATGGTCTCTGACTCGTCTCTGTCTGTAGGACAGAGGTGCTGACTCTGGGAGTCGTGCGAGAAGCTGGAGGCGAAGGAGTCACGGCTGTCCTCATCTGCAGGCTGAGAAGTTTCCTCTACCTGAAGTCTTTGTCTCCAGCCCTGATGAGGGATGGGAGGTTCACCTTGAACCTTTCTGCCTCCTCTGACTTTCCACTCCTTTTCTCTGGCCTCACCTCCTACGCTCCTGTTCACCTCTCCAATATGCTTCTGTCTTTCTTTTCCTGTAGTATCTTCTCCCCTCCCCCTTGGCTTTTCTTCTGGATGACAATATGCCTCCTCTTGTAGTTCTGACATGTTAGTAGCCCTTGTACTGTGAATAAGACGGGACAGCCGCTCTAGCCGCTTCAGCAGCGATGCCTCTCTGTCACTCGTCGGTCGGGACTCCTCCAGGCTCCACCGATCACAGAAACTCTGCCACAGCTGGCCCAGAGTGCTGTTGCTCTGCTGGGCAGCTGGGAGAGGGAGGTCAGAGTCCCTCCTCTCCTGGTCTCGCTCCCCTCCTGCCTGAGAGACAGAGCTTTGGTCAAGCCGATGGCTCACGTTGTTGTAGTCCATGTCCACATGAACTGGCTGAAATCTCTCACAGCTTGGCTTTGGTTGATCATAATTGAGGAACCGCACTGGGCTGGTCCCCTGGTCTCTCTTGGAGGCTTCTCGGTTGCTCGATAAAGGCATTCTGGTAAAGGCAACGGATACATGAGAAGACTGCTTTGGAGCTCGAGTCACACTTGTTTGTGAGGTTCCATCTGCTGATACAGAGACACCCATGAGGAGAGAGCAATAACAGGTGTTAAGATTGAATTTAAAAACAATATATTTATTATTCATTGCCTCATGTACACACAAACATACAGAAAAACTAAGCAAAGCTGTGTAAACAAAAGCACATATTAAGGGATTTAAAAAAACAAAAAACAACGCCAAGTTGCTTTGCAGACTCATTTTCATACAACCCGAAATAAACCATTTCTAAATTGAAAATAAAATTCTCAAATAATATGTCTTTAATTAAGTTCAGTTACTGTCTTGAGATCTCATGCTGCAAGGTTTACACCAAGGAGCATTCATTCCTCCTCCATACACTTCACAAAAGCAATAAATGGTCCCCAAACCTTTTCAAACTCATCCTGTTTTTCTTTTAATATACGTAAATAAAACCATTTGCCAAACCCATTGTTTACTAGGTCTTTTTTGGCATGAAGAAAACAAAAGTCTACCACTAAATTGTGTTCTTCTGGATAGAACCCAAATACTAAAAAAACAACACACACACACACACACAAAAAAAAAAAAAAAAACAACTTAGGATCCATTGGAAAGCTTTTAGAAATAATTTTCTCCACTGTATTTCTTACCTCTTCCCAAAAGAGTTTTATTTTTTCTGCATTGCCAAACATGTTTCTATTATATGGATTTAATTTAACCAGAATGACATTATGTTCCAACGAACCAATGATTTTTTTATGTTGCAATTTATGGACAGATGACGCTTGCTTCCTAACATTTGATGTCACAACCGAAGAAATTAAGAAAGTAATTACAGTGAGTATGCATACTGTTTGTGTGTATGTTCAACTCACCTCTGTGTCCAGGCTTGTGCATTTTGAAGGTGGCTGTTTTCAACCTCTTGCTGTAGATGCCCTCTGTGTGTTTGATGGTGACTCCACGGTCCAACCCCGGGTCTTGGTGCCCGAGGACCTCAATGCTGAAGCGTGGGGGCACAGCGTCGTCTGAGCCTGGTCAGAATTCAAAAGTCCCAAATCCTTAATTTTTAACCAGTAATGAACAGAAGATATTCAAAGATGGAGTGTATAGTCACCGCTCTGTCTCTGCTGGGGCCCTAGCTCTGCCTTTGTCTCACTCAGCCCCTGAACATGAATAATTAATGCACTGCCTGGTGTACGTTACAATAGACCAGCTGCTACCCATACAGGCACAGGGGAACTGAGAGCAGAACCTCCTCATTCATCTCAGATTTAACTGACAATTCAATTCTTTTAACTTTTATTTTTTTCTTTACACTATTTGCTATGTTTGAGTCCAGTTATTTTCCAAGACCAATTTGTCTTCATGGGTTCATGCTTTTTCTTATCTATAGATTTTTTTTACACCAATTTCTTTTTATCATTTTAAACACTAAATATTACTGATTATTACTGATTTCTTCAATGCACCTTACCTACAAAATATGAGAAATATATTATTTACTCCCGTGCCGAGTTACGGTCAGTTCAGCGCAGAGTAGCTGCCCCACACTCCTATACGAGTCTACATTAGTCTCAGGTTTTACCTGTAAGACCCACATTTTAATTTAACGCCTGTGATTTGAAAACATCAGATTTCCACACTGTCACTGCTTTTTTGCTTAAAATAAAAAGTGCAGTGATTTGTCTGACAAAATGTTGACTCAGGGTCTCGACTCGGCCATCCCTGCAAATTGTGATGGCGTGGAAATCGTGGAGTGCACCCAATGTTGAATGTGATCCAAGTTGCTCAATAAAATTATATTTGAGACGAATGTACCTGTGTGGGAGCTCTCTATGGTGGTGTCAGAAGGGTTTGTAGAGGAGAAGTCAGGTTCTGTTTGAGGGATGTAGAAGAGCTCCTCACTGCCACGGGGTTTATAAGGCAACAGAACAGGCACTGCTGTAAGAGGAAAGGTGAGAAAGAACATACAAATCATCTTTACCTACCAAAGATCATTTAGAATAAAGCCATGTAGATGGTTCATTAATTTCTTAGGATCTGATGTTGCAGCATCAGAAAATGTAGTCTGAGTCAAAAGATGTTTCACAGTGGAACAGCAAATTCTGTTTTTGCTTGGTCTTTGTGTTTTAGCCTACTAATCTCACCATCTCATGGAAGCAAAAGTTATTAAAACACAAATAAAACTTACACAGTATGTTCTCATCCATCCTCTAGAACAGAACACTTCTAGTGTGATAAAAAGTATAGTGAAGGGTTGGGTTTTCTTTTTCAGTTAAACTGTACTATAAAACGGTCCTGCTACAGAAATAAAAACAAGAGTTAAGTCTTAACTCTTAAGTATTATATACTTAGTTATAATTATATTACATAATTACATTTCATAACAAGCCTACCTGGTGTTTCAGTGGTTAAGGGTCTTGGTGACACCACAACTCTGTGACATGGTGTAAAGGACTGTGGGGATGTTGAGGTCATCCTACGCTGAGGCACAGTGGTTTTGAACAGGGTGGAGGTGTCGGCTCTTTCAGGCCTCTGCTGTCTTATTGGCTCTCTGGTGTCGTACCACTCTGGTGGACTGGACAAACCGACACCTTCGTCCAGACTGCTGGCAGCAGAAGAGGAATGTCTGAGGGGGACAAATTCTTTACGTGGCAGCCCCACAACAGCATCAGCATGACTGGAGTGGACAGCAGCGACCAAGCTGTGATCAGTGGCTTTGGGGGACAGAGTGAGATGGACATGTGACACGTGACCTGTCCTGGCTGGAGATTCAGGGGTGGATGACCCTGTGGCCTGTTCAGCTTTATGACCAACACCAGAAACAGAGCTGTCCTGGACGGATAACTCATCTCGCCTGAAAGACTGCATGTTGTCGTCTTGAGCATTCACATCCTCCCTACCCAAAGCCTGAGAGGGTGTGGGAGGTTCTTCAAAGTGGCCTCCTAAAGCGTCTTGCCTCTTCTGATTCCCTGGTGCTGACTGAGAAGTCAGGTTTTGGTTTCTGTTAAAGAGACTACTGCTTTGCTCAAACACTGATGCTGGCTCCCTGGCTGTCTCATCTTCTTTATCCATGGTAGGGGGAAGCTGCCCATTAGTTTTAGGGTGTTCAACTGCTCCTGTGGAGAGCTCGGTCAGGTGGAGCGGCTCTGGTGCTGGACTGATGGGAGGTGCAGGCGACAATGAGGGAGAGGGGGAGGTGGAGCGCTTGCAGGTGGCGATGGTGATAGATGTGAGGGCCAGAGGGTTTGTCCTAGGGAGGATTACCCCTTCTCTGGCAGCGATCTCACGTACCCGAGCCTCTAGATCTGGGCGAAGAGGGTTTTGAAGCGGCACGCTAGAGTTAGAGAGATCTGTGCTGAGGCCCTGCAGTGGCTGGGATGGCTGGTTGTTAGCATCACCGAGGGCAGTGAATGTCTCCACTTGCTGAGGCAGATCCTGCCCCATTGGGACTCTAACACTAGATGCTACACTGCTCTCTGTATCTGTGCTCCCCTGACTCTGAAAGGAGAAACAAAAAACGTTGGTGTCAAACAGTGGGACTAGGCAAGATCCTAATTTATGTTATCCTGTGTATTAATTCATCCACCACAAAAAGATCGAAAGTCAAACTTTTTGCATTGCAAAATTGCGCTAGAACCATAACTGGGAACAATTTCAATTAAATTTTTCCAAAAATCTAACATGCATCTGTTGACACACCATGCCTGCAACACACAAGTTACCTTAATATCTGTACTGTCCAGAGATTGGAGGTAGATATCAAATGACAAAAATAAATAAATAAATAAATTTTTTAAACAATATTTAGATGATTAAAAAAAGGGAAATGTGTGACAAAACATACATTTGTTATTGTTATTGTTAAATTTACTAAATTCATATAGTACTGTAAATTAAGTAAATTGCTACAAATGAAGCTTTTAGAATTATGATTGCTAGTGAAGTGTAATGTTAAAGAGCTTCTCAGTAGTTTACCTTTATAGGGTTTTTTAACAGCAACTCTCTCTTGATCTCTTCAATCCGCTTTCTGTCTTCTTTGTCCAACTCCAGGGGCTCACACTGCTGTCCTGATATCTTCAGCTTGATCCACTCTGCAACATTGAAAATTTTATGCTTGTACAAATGATAGTTTATTTCACTGTACATCAATATACATAGCCAGTGAATGAGAGACTCTGTATCTATCTATCTATTTTGGGGAAAACATGACTGTTTGGAACTGTCTAAGCACAAGGATAGACCACAAGGAAGATAATTAGGCTGCAGGAGTACTTAGAAAAGTTTATTTTAATCTTATTTCACCATGAAAACTTATCACTCGAGATTAGGGTGTATCATTTTAACATCTCAACATCTCTTACCTCTGGCTTTGCTCTCCTCTTGATCAGTGATGCTGGGTGTACTGGACACCATGGTGGCTGGAGATTCACTCTGCAGTAACTTGGCCACTCTGCCTGCTAGCGAGCTCTCACTGCTCCCATCACTCATCACTCCCTGATCACTGTCCTCGAGGATGGGTGAGGAGGAGCTACTCTGTACAGGACCTTCCAGAGTAGTCTGTTTTTCCTCCTCTGTGACACCCGCCATGTCTGTAGGAGTAGTGGTGAGCTGTTGTATACTCAAAGCTAGTAAAGGCTTGATGACTGGTGGCTGTGCTGGGACTGTATTGTCAGGGGGAGCAGCACTGCAGCCCTCAGGCTCTGCCCGCCGGGCTGATTGGGAGAGAACAAGGGGCGACCCTGCACCTCTACTAACAGTGCTATCTTGTGGTCTTCTGTATGCACCTGTGGCCGGTGCAGTAATAAGAGCTTGAGTGGATGGATAATTCGGTTGCCCTGATGAAGTCATACTCTCTCGACCAACAGAGCTTTCTCTCAGTTTCTCTGAGGTCAGCATGGAGTCGGACGAGGACCTGGCCCACATCAGGGAGGATCGAGTTCTGGGATCTCCAGTAGCGGAGTAGGAGGAGAATGTGGAGTCCTGGAGTCGGCTGGTTTTCTTCCTCAGTGAGAGGAATAAGTCATCATCAGAGAGAAGACGGGGCGCTGCAGGGGAAGCTGAGGAAGCCACGGAAGACCCAGCAGATACCACATTCTTCGCCTGAGAGAGTAGTTTACGGATCTCCAACAAGACCTTGGAGCTAACAAAAGAAGCTTCTGCGTTTTGCTCCATACTACGGCTCATTTGCAAGGGTGACTCCAAGTCTCTATTCCCACACCTAGCCTTGGTAGCTAATGAGAGGTCAGAGTCAAGCCTGTCCTCTTGTTGGATTGTATTCTGGCTGCTGGTAGTCTGCAGTGTGGAAGGATAAGAGTCTTCATCAGGCTGGGAGGAGGGTGTCAGTCTGCGTTCACCCTGGATAGCTTCTGCATCTGATGAAGGAGAAGCCCGCCTGGGCCTCTCTGGGATGGATACAGCTGGACAAAGACTGTCCAGGCTTAATGGTATGGATATACTGGAGTCCACTGACAGAATGCTGGACCTGGAAAACTCTCCTTTATGGGGACTGCCACCTGAAAATACAATGAGAGAACCACATTGGTTCATTATGGGCAGTAAATTTAGCAGTTGATAAAAAATTATCAATTCGTCTTTTAAGTGGAGAATATTTAATTTGTAATAAATGTTTTTAAAAAGCCTACATTGTGGTCGACATTGAAACAATGTATTTGTTTTACTTGTATTCCTCTTCAAAGAACAGTAGATAAAACTTGGCTTTACCCTTGGCGTACAATATGCTATAACTTTTTGTACCTTCTGTATGTCTGTATGATGACCTACAGGGAATGACATTTAGCCTTTAGATACTTTCCTCCATCTTTGATTCTCAGCCCAACTGACCCAACTTGGGTTTGGCCTGGATGGTTAAAACATAATATGTTGGTTTAAATAGGTTCAGAACAGATTTTTAATGGCCGAATGAAAATTCTACTCTTCAAGTATCAGTTATATTTTTTGTTTAGACTGTCAGTTTTAAAAAGGTACCTTCAGAGGGTTGGGTGCTCTTGGTTGGGGTTCCAATAGATCCTTTAATTGTACAGAGATCACTGGGAGAGAATTCAGGCTCTCTGATTGGCCCTCTGGGTGCAAATGGAGTTAAGATTGTTGAGGGGGACTGGTCAATACCCAGGTTATGGAGATACAACTGCAAGAAAAACAAATACAGAACATATCCAAATCAGAAATACAACGCTACATGTATATAGTATTTTTTTTCCTACTACAAAGTGCATGCTGAATAAAATTAACTGCTAAATCTTTGTATTAATAATTATACATACAAATTAATAATAATATAAATAATAATATTCTAAAGAAATGCTATGCTTGTCTATATATGATTTTCAATTACCGGAATTCGTTCTTCAATGTTGAGCTCTTGAGGCCTGGGCAGAGGTGGTGGTGTTGATAGTTTTGAAGTCCAGTACGGGGCATAGTTATCGACTTCTAGGCTGACAACAGAAGAAGCTCCAATGGAAGTTCCTAATTTAATTCCGCTGTTATAACTATCTTGGGAACTTGAGAGTGTCAAATCTCGATCAAGTGACACATCACTGAACTGACCAAGGCTCACAAGAGGTAAGGGTTTAACTGTGGCGCTTGGCTGATGATGGCCATCATCCTGAGTCTGACTTATCTCTTTTTCTGCACGCGTCTCTGTTTGCTGATCTTTCTGTATAGACATGACAACCGTGCTAAGAGAGGAGTGGGACTGTGACCTACCAAAGGGTGAGGCAGAGGGTCTTGTTGCAGACCGAGTGTTATCTTTGTCACTGGGAGCACTGCCCACCGCCTCCCCTCTTCTTGAAGAAGAGGCCGCAGAGGGAGCCATTAAGGAGCTCTGTGTAATATTCTGATTGGCAGCACTTGAAACAGGAGGCTGTTGTAAACTCCTCACCTGCTGACTCAGGATGCGATTCAGGGAGTCAGATACTGCATCGTAAGCTTTCTTTTTAGGAGAGATGCCAGAAAATCCTTGCAGTGCCAAGCTATCAAATAGTGACGTCTTGCCTGAACTCTGGTTTGTCCTCCAAGCGTCTACTTTCTGCATATAGTTGAGACTTGGGAGAGACTGGACTTTTGCAGAGGTAGCTTCCTCTTGGCACTGATTTGCTGTGTCTGGGCTATAGGTATCAGCCACAGGAACAGCTGGCTGTGGAGAGACCCCTGTGTTTGTCTGATAGGAGCTCTCTTTATTGGATTCTATGGCAGAAAGTTGCCCTAATTTAGCCTTGATGCTGGATTTTGGTGGGGCCTTAAAAACCCCTGGAGTGGACTGAGACCGTGGAAGGAAACCCAGGTAGGACCCATCAATCCCTGTTTGGTTCCCTGAGGACCAGAGGTCCTGCTCTCTGTTACCCCATTCGACACCTGCTGAAAATGGCCCTGTCCATGGCACAAGATTTGTTCTGGTCACACTTGGCTTGCCTTTGGACATCTCTTTGGGATATGGTGTGAGAGATTGCCCAGGTGGTGTAGGACTTTTCCGCTGTTGGTTTTTAGATTCAGATTCACAGCTGCTGCACCTCTCTACTTCAGACAGCAGCTCTCTATGTAACACTTGACTACTGTCATCAGGTTGAGTGCAGCGGAACCCCATGGTGATGTTACAGACCTCAGATGACAATGTTCGTGATTGGTCAGGGTATAAATCTCTGTCAGGTTGTTGTGTCTGCTGGTGGGGAAGACAAGCTTCACCTGGAGGACCTTCTCTTCTAACCATGCTTTGGTCAATGCCTGGTTTGCAAACATTAGTGATTTTAGACTCTTCTGCAAAAGATGCAGCATTCTTCACAGAGATCTCAGAGGCAGAGGAAACAGTACTACTTCTGCTGCTTGGCATGCCAATATCTTTCTGAAGGCGCTCCAGAAGATGCTGGGCAGGAATATCCTTACTCAGAGAGAATGTCACATCTACAGCAGCCTCTCCTACAGGCTTGTCTGGAGGATCAGTTAGGGTATCTGAATCCTTCTCTCTGCTACCTGTATCATCTCTGGATGGTACTCCCTGTTGGTCAGTGGTGGCAATCAGCGGGGAGTGAACAGTTTCCTTTTGTTTGCCTGCGTCCCCTGGTGACAAACTGTGCTGGGACAGAGAACAGCAGCTACTCGTTCCTTCTTCAGACAGGATGGTTGCCTGGGCCAAAGGGTGCTGGGACAGTGAGCCACGCTCAGAGACCTGACTGGTGTGATCCTGGTGTAGAAAGTGAAACCTCTCTGATGCCATGGAAATGTCGGGGTATGCCCTTTAAAAAGTAAATAAATAAAATGATAAACTTCTGAACATTCAAGTGACATGTTGTAGAAAACTATGTCCACAGAACCAATAAATTACTTTTAAATTGATTTTTTTCCCCCCTTCTTTTTTTTTTTTACCTTAAAGGGGCGAATTCATTGTCACTTTGTTGGAATAACGAATATTCAGTGAAGATGTGTTCCACTCCAGAGTGGGCAGGCAACAGGGGAAGGGATGGAGAGAGGTTACTGTCCTGAAACTCTGATGATACAGAAAATGCTGAATGTTATCAACAGGCACCGTAAACAGGTTTACAATTTACAACTGAAGTATAAATCCAACAAACTTAATCTATGCAAACTATCACTGCCTTCAACTTCCCTTTATCAAGCGATGCAATGGGATGGATTATCAACTAGACATGTGATTTTCCATACCTGCAGATATCATGAAATCATGAGACAAAAATATATTTCAAATACATACCATAATGTATAGCTTATATTTTTAGTCAAAAACACAGATTTCCAGTAACACATTTTGTTCTAACTCACCTAGTCCTATTCAACATCATGGAGGAAAAAAAACAGCAGAGAACTTGAAATTCATTTTTATTCAATGTACATACCTGGCTGCAATGAGTGAGCCCACGGCTGTTGAAGCTCCCAGTCATCTGTTTCCAGCCTGGGCTGCCTCTGTTCCAGACTATGACTTTGAGCTCCCAGTTGGTTTATGGATGTTTGTCCAACAGACTGACTCACATCTTCATCTGCTGGCACCTGAGGAGACGCTGCCACCCTCTGTGAACCAAATCACCAAACAAAAAAACTCACTGTTACCGTCTTCTTGTGCCATTTAACACTGCTGTGTAACCTAAAACAGAAAATCAAACAGTGTCTTTGGAGGCTTAAAACAACAACTTCTGGTAACAACTCTGTAGCCTCTGGAGTTGGTAGTGGAGAGCTGCAAAAACTGTTATTCATCCTGGAAAATGTCTCGCACACCCTCCACAACCTGCTGGTCAAACAGCAGAGCACCTTCAGCAAGAAGTTTATTCAGCTCCTTTGTGACAAGGAACACTGCAGGAAGTCATTCCTCCCAGCTGCCATCACTTTATATAACGAGTCTTCTCTGTGTTGGGGGTCACTGAAACCTCAGGTTCATAACAAGGACAGACTGCTGACTTGGATTTGTAAATGTATTTCATTCATTCACAATCATATCATAATGTTCTTTGTATCTATTGTGTGACCTCTTTACTGTAGATTATTGCATAACAGACCTATTTCTGTGTTTACATCTAGATAGATAGATGTTCTTCATATATGTTTACAATCTATCTATAATTTTGTCATCCTGATTGTCCATACTGTAATTTTACTATGTTGGTCTGTCCTTGTCTGTGTCTGTGTTCGCCTGCGCGACGAGGTTGGCCACTGTCTGTACCAACTGGGATATCTATTGCATGTCTGGATCCGGATGGATGGTCTCTGGAAGAGTTATTCATGTCTGTCCGTTCTGGAAGAGTTATTCCTCATCCGAGTCGGGGGTCTAAGGATAGAGGGTGTTGTATGCTGTACAGACTGTAAAGCACCTTGAGGCAATTTGTGATTCGTGATATTGGGCTATAGAAATAAAAGTGACTTGACCTTACTATCTATCTAGGCATTCCCGTGACTAATGTAATCTCAACTGCTTAGATATGATGACAGACAAAATCATGTTAATACTTCATGGGAAAGGGCTTTATCCTTGAAATAACTGAATTACAAATAAAAACATTAATGCACAGCAGAGCCATTTTAAGGTTGAATGCGAATTAGCAGTATTTATCACACTCTCCCTAGTTGTTAGTTTCAGCTTGAAACTGCTGTTTCTATATATCAGTGCAGTTTGTGAACAATTATGTAGTTGTTCTGGCTTGCAGTTCAAGCCTCTTTGGAGCTCTGTCAGTTTTGTCATCAAAAAGATTGATGACTGCCTGACCTCTTGAATAGTTGTGAAATGCTGCTAAAAGGCAGTCAATTTAATATGACCCACCTTTGTGGCAATGGTTACAGTTGCGAATAAGTTACTTTTCTATGAGGAGTTTAACTACATTATCCTATATACCACATATCAATTAGTTAACAAGCATAGCAAAAAGTTAGCTAAGGGCAACAGGTTACAATTAGCTAGCTTAGTGACAGACACATGATTACGCTCTGTATAATCTGCAAACAAATTGCTAACGTTAACTTGCAACTGAGTAGCCGCCAATCATCCATGCTACTATCGTTACTACCGGAATCGCAATATTTTGTCTAACAATAACATTACGTTTAAAAGGAGTAACATTAACGTTGGGTAAACCGTTTGTTAGTCAGCCGATAAATTAGCTAACAATCTAGCAAAGCAGTTAGCTAGCTCCTGACAACGGCTAACGTTGGGTAAACTTTAGCTTTATTTCCCTGGGTGATAATTACGTGAAAGCGTGCCGAAGGACGACACAAACATGTTGTATAACATAATTTTCACACCATGAATTAAGTTAAAGTTATACAAATTACCAATGGAGGTTCCATGTTGTTGATATTGTTGTCAGTCCGCCACAGTGGGCGCGCTTCCTCCAGCTCGTATCCAAGGAGCGTTGCTAGGAAATGTAGGAGAAAAACCCGGAAACTGGCGCGGGCGCGAGACAGATTTGATTTGAACTGAATAACGCGAAAGATCGTCTATTGAACAGATGGATCACTCGCTTCCGTAAAAAATAAATAAATTCTTCCGGTATGTGTACACATACAAGGAATTTGACTCCGTTTTTTCATTGCTCTCAATGTACATACACAGAAATAGACTGAAATATAAATATGGCTAAGAACAAGGACAACAAGCGCAACAAGGTAGACAAACATTAAGCTACTATGTGCTTAATAATAATATAATGCTTTATATATATTTATATAAATATAAAGTACAAAGTACAAAAAATAACAACAGTAACATTTGTAAACAGTAAGACAATTAGTGCAATGATGCAGAGTGCAAATGCTGCTGAAATAAATATGCTTAATGTAACAGGTTGCTTTATATACATGAGGTAGGTGGATATGACAGTATATACAATATGTACAGCGTGCGTAGATTTAAAAAGTGCTAATATTTACATAAAACAATGAGATAAATTTACAGGTACAGTGGAGGTTTTTGTCAGGGGTTATTGCACAGGGATTGTTCCTGACACTATGTGACTGTTAACTGTTCAGAGTGATGGCCTGTGGGTAGAAACTGTTCTTGTGTCTGGTGGTTTTGGCGTACAGTGTGACCAGGGTGTGATGGATCTGCAGAGATGTTTCCTGCCCGTTTCCTGACTCTGGATATGTATGAGTCCTGAATGGAGGGCAGGTTGGCACCTATGATTCTTTCTGCAGTCCTGACTGTCCGTTTGTCTGTTTCCGTCCTGTTTGGTGGCTGATCCAAACCAGACAGTGATGGATGTGCAGAGAACAGACTGGATTATTGCAGAGTAGAACTGGATCAGCAGCTTTTGAGGCAGGTTGAACATCCTGAGCTGGCGCAGGAAGTACATCCTCTGCTAGGACTTTATGTTGACTGCATCATCCACTGACCTGTTTGCCTGGTAGGCAAACTGCAGGGGGTCCAGCAGGGGTCCTGTGATGTCCTTCAGGTGGGTCAACACCAGTCTTTCAGAGGACTTCATGACTACAGACTTCAGGGTGATGAGCCTGTAGTCATTTAATCCTGTGATGGAGGGTTTTTTGGGGACCGGAATGATTGTGGAGCGTTTGAAGCAGGAGGCTTAGCAGATTTTAGTTTCTGCATGTATGTCAGAGGAAGATGATCCAGGCAGTGATCAGAGAGTCCCAAAGCTGCACGGGGGACAGAGCGCTAGGCGTCCTTTAATACAGTATAATGGAGACAGTAAAACAGTGGGAATCGACCCCACCTCACCCCCTCATTCAAGTTTCTGTTGTCACTATAAATATTTCACCAATATTGTTGTTTTATTTTGTTATTGCTGTCAACTGTTCAGTTCCTGTTTTGGCAGCTGAAGTGCAGAAACACATATTTCACATCGTGCCTCAGAAATAAAACAGAGTTGAAGCTCTTTACTTTTTGCCCGTCCCAGAATTGAAAAAAACTTGTAGCAATAAGCTTAATTGTTTTTGCCATGTCTCACACATCCCTGAATTGTTTGTATATTTATATTTTGTAAGTGTATTGTACAAGATAATATATAGCTGGCTGCTGGTAAAATACCCGGACTGACCAGCAAAATAGAAAGTCCTATGCAATCCAGTACAACAGCCTGGTAATATCCTGTCACTGAGGATGTTATGTAGTTTTTGTGGAAACTGTGTGTTGAGTCAACACCACTGTCATTTTTGAGGAAGTGGTTTCTGGCATTGTGGATTGTTTGCTATTATTTCTAATGTTTAAAAACATTTTCCCTAATGTATAATAGTGGACAAATAATCCAATATTAGAAATATAGAGTGAAACAGCAAACTGAATATTATATCTTCATAAAGATTGGAATTAGAATGAAAAAACAGAGTTACATTCTTTTAATTAGATATAATAAGAATATGTTATCTCTATTAACATTTCAACTTTATATGGTATTTTGTATGAGAAAAAGGAGAAAGTAGCTGATGTTTAAATTAATTTCATTGCCACAGTTGGCACAGAACCTTATACTGGTTAAAATAGTCTGCTAAACGACTAAACATCGCTCAGTTTCTCAAATTAAGCCTTTTCTGTTCTATCCATGGCTGGATTCAAAATCTTGTTATACATCCCTGTGTTGTAAAATTATCAATAAATCTATCTTGTTTCTTGTATTAACACATTAGGGCGCCCAAGCACTTTTTGTAGTAATTTGGTTAAACACAAGTTTAAAAGAATATGCACCATGTAAATTTAGAGATAGGGCTCCTCTGCAAGACAGGCAGGGCTGAATAACCAAGTGGGCAACTGCCCTGGGGCCCTAGACCTAGAGAGGTCCCTAATGCACCAGGTTCAGAGCATGTCAAGGGGTTTTGGTAATTTGATTCATTGCAAATGTGTTAGGGAATTTGCACCCCTAAAATATTATTAGCTAATTGTGAGTCTGTGTCTTGTAGAGGAAACCTGTATTTTAAGTGCTTGATTATTTTAGTTTATATTTTACTCATATAATGCATATTCCTAATACAGTTGTATCTAATTAAATTACGAAAATAAGTATTTTTCAAGCATAGAAGTATACAGAGAAATAATAGTTTACCTTCATATTTGAGTGACTACGTATTAATTTTAACACCATCATATTTACTTTCCATGTCCACATGTATCCACAGATGTTTCCATTTAGTTTAAGTTTGGAAGTTGACTATACCTTTGAATGGATGAAGTCTCCAATGTTATTCTGCTGTCGCAAGATAATGGTAGCCTACATGTTCGTTTCTAACAAAATGCTTTGCCTGCGTAGCAAACAAAAGGAGCTGAAACCCAGCAGAAGGGAGGCTATCGACAGAGGTGGTCTCCCATGCGTGTGGTTTGCTCTCCAATACAGATACTGGTCCTGTGTATTTGTTCTTCACAAGGTGTTGAGTTACACGACAACAGTACACATTGCACAGAGGGCGGTAAGTGGGTAGTCAGTAAGGGGCCCCAACATAAAATTTTTACCTCAGGCCCTGCTAACAGGTTAATCCACCCATTAATACAGGTAGACAAGCCAGGTAATAATTAAGGGCCTTATTATTTAAGTTGATATTGTGCTTTAGCGGCACATATTCCCAAAATAATTTGCATTTACTCAGATTACCATGAACCAACTGACACATAATGAATATGGGGTCCATGAGGATCAGGGCAGTTACCTTCTTTGCCCTGTTGGCAATTGGTTTTTATCTAATGAGGTTTAAATTAAATACAATGGATATAAATATATAAATTATTTTGTTTATATGTATTGCAGTTATACTTTTATATGATTTATGTACTTGATTTTTTTTTTAAATTGTACAGCACTTTACATCACTGTCTGTTCTTATAGTTATATTTATTATTGCCATTATTTTAAACATAGCTAAAAGGTATCACTAAATCATCAAGATAACACAAACAAACCGGACTCTGGGACTTTTGCCCTCAGTCTGCCACTCAGGCAGCACGCTGCATTCAAATCACGCCTACTTTACCACGATTGGCAGGCCCGACAACCAATCATAGCCTTAAACCACAGGAGGAAGCCTGAAAGGTTTATTTCAGGGCAACATAAGACCCACTGTTCTAACGCGGAAAGAAGAAAACGCTAATCGCAGTACTGTAAAATTTGACTGCAACAAGATAGTCACAGATAACGTTAACCATAGTCGCGGAACACCAGTATAAAGAAATAAGCTAACACCATGCCAAGAAAGAAAGACATTGTTAAAGGTAAGAATAAAGCAGTGATTGTCATTTGTCACTTTGACAGTTTATTCGTCGCTGAGTTTCATTTACTGAGAACTTGACCTATTTCGGCTAATGTGTAGCTAGCTAGTTAGCTTCCTAGCTAGCTGTAACGCTGTGGCGTTTGGTGAATACCAAAGCAGTGTTAACGTAACTGTATCACCACGACTACTGACTTTATAACGTTAAAGTCATGTGTTTAATAAAACCCATGCATTTTACGTGTTTTTGAACATTACCCTTTTCTACCTTTTCAGGTGGCGCTCCAATAGCTAGAATTCGAGAAAGCTCGAGACTTATGCGCACACACGTGAGTATGAGTCCAGCATAGGAAAACTTAAGTTATGCTATTGTTGTTGTGGCATAACAGGTCTTTCCAGTTTTTTGCGTGATGCTGATAACATGCCGCTAGTTATGCCTTTGATAATACAATTAGTCATCCTAATATGGCATGCTATAGCAGCCTGTTTTCACAAGTAGGATCAAAGTTAAAAATGCCATATAATGCAGCCTTCAAGAAGGGAAACACTATATTCATAGTGTATTACATCTTACAAAAAAACTAAATCTTAGGCGAAATCTAGTCTCAACCTTGCATCAATATATCTTGTGGTAACTGATGCAGAGGGCACCCAAAATAAGAAAGTTAAATTAATGAAGAAACACACAGTGTATTATAGCAGTAAGTAGTTAACACTTTTTTGTACAGCAGTAGGGCTGCAACTAACATTTAATTGATAAATTGAATAAACTTGTTTGGTCTATATAATGTCAGAAAATACTGATACATGTCCATCACAATTTCCTAAAGCTCAAAGCTGACATCTTCCAATTGCTTTGTTTTTTCTTGCTTTTTGCCAAAGTCCAAAAGAGTCCAAAATCCAAAAAACGATTATAGTCCATCTACAATGATGTAAAACAGAAAAGCAGCAAGTCCTCACATTTGAGAAGCTGTAACCAGAGAATGTTTAGCATTTTTGCTTGGAAAAATGACTCGTATTATTAATTTATTATCTAAATAGTCGGCGATCTTCTCAGGGGATATCTTGTCTCAGTGTTAAAATATCAATATTATCTATCAGCTTTTGTGGTAACTGCTGCAGGAAACAGCCAATTCACACACAGCAAATGACTGAAGGGTTACACAGTATGTTACTTATAGCAGTAAGTAGTTAAATACTTTTGCACAGTAGACAAGCGTTAGTGTGGCCACTAACTGCATTTTAAGTTGCCGATCTTTCTCCTTCTCAGGAATCTATGGTAGATTTCATAAATGGACGTCATCCTCCGAGCTCTATCCTGGATGTGTTTGCCTCTGGCCTATTAGGTAAGGCATTTTCTGAACTGGCTGCTGCAGGTTATTTCAAAGTGGCGGTGGAGAAGTGAACTGGCGATAAAACAATGCCCAGTATTATTGGATCTAAAACTAGTTAAACAAAACAGACTAGTTTGCTGGTACTCATTTAAACTGCACGAGTACATAAAGTTTGTTTACTTTGTATCTTAGAGATGTCGGATGTTAGACATGCTGATAGCAGGTAACACAAATTTAGTGCCTTCTTAGTAAGTTCCTGAATCATCCTGAAATCCAAATTTCTGTGTGTGTGTGTGTATATATATATATATATATATATATATATATATATATATATATATATATATATATATATATATATATATATATATATATATATATATATATTCACACACACACACACACACACACCAGCAAGGAGAGAGCATATCAAATTGCTTAATTTCGTGATCTCTATTGCAGTGCAAGGCTTCCTTCAAATAGCTCATTACAGATCTAAAGGAACATAACAGTTTAGGTAACATTGGATGCATATTAGGCTTTATCCCCCTTAACCTAATCTTCTTTTAGAGAAGCTATTGACCATCTAACAAGCAGCTCTGATGAAGTATAGTGGCGTCATTATTCACCAAGCTCTTTCTTAATGGTCAAGTTATGCTAATGCACATACAACTAGTTGTATTGTATACTGTACTATACTTAACTGTCGTTCCTTAATGTTAGAAAAATGTTTTAGCTCCATCAAGATCAGACTTTTTGTAAATCTTTCACAAAGACAGTGATGAAACAGATTATGTACCCTGTTCTTTTAATGTTATGATTTAAATCTCTTTTGGGGTTCAGATGATGCATGTGCTCACTTGAAATTAGAGAACTAGAGTAAATGAATGGCACCTTTTTTGTGTTCCTGTATCTCCCAGGTTTAGATTTTTTAAGAACCTTTGACGGAGACCTGGATGACGACCTCATATATTCTGATGACGACGATGATGATGATTATGATCACTTCTATCCACACAGTGCTGCTCACAGGCCTTTAGAACCACATCCACGAATTAGACAACTCACTGATGAGGTATTACTCTTCTGTTTCACTTTTTTTGAAAGTGAAACCAAAAACTTCCCTTTTTATTATTTATAAATGCCTGACTGACTCATGTACTTTTGTGGAGAATACATTTAAGAACTTTGATTTCTTTTGTGAATTTCTTGAACATTGGCTCAAAGCATAGTTTTTTTTTTTTTTTTTTTTTTTTTTTTCAGGAGGCTGATAAACATGCAAAGGAATTGATAAAAGAAGAGGAACGGCGTAAGGAGAAAACTGAGAAGAACAAGCGTAAGAAATTGGTCAGTGTTGGTATAATTATTAATATTTAATGTAATTTTGCTTTTTTTTTTTTTTTTTTCTTTGACGGTAGCTCACAACACATCTTCTTTCTGTTACAGCGTAAAAAAGAAAAGAAACGACTCGAAAAGGAGAATGCAGTTAAAGACATTTTACCTGTAAGTCTTGTTTTACTCACATTGCTGTGAGTGCAACAAAGTGTTATAGTCTGGAAATAAAATCCAGACTATAAGGCCTTTTCAAAGCCATGCTGATTAATTGTAATGTCATTTTGTTGTCATTTCAGGAAGAAGAACAAGGGAAGTCGGACTCCTCAGAAAATCAGGAAGAAAATCCTGTTATTGAAAGTAATGCAGAAGCAAGTAAATCTTCTGAATCTGGTAAAACACACAATGCAACTGAGGCAATCGGATGTGATGAAAGCAGTGGTAATAATAAAGAAGAAAATCTTGTGAAGATGAAAGAGAATAAGGAGCAAAAGGTTTGTGGAGATTTTTACATTTCAGTTTGTCAGATTGCTACGAGTTAGCCTGGGGTTAGGGTGGCTAAGACCCATGTTTCCATGGTATCAGTCAGTGACAAAAAAAAAGAGCAAAACACAGCTCATAATTGAGCAACAATGATCAGTTCTGTAACAATATTGTGCAGCAAGCAATGAGAAGGGAAAGAGTTTTTAGAAACTGCAGTAAGCTGTTGGAAATATACCACAGTGACGAAATATACAGCAGTGAGGACCAGTCATCAACCTGACTGATGAGGTAGCAAAAGAACTGAGAGCTCAGCGCTGCTACGGGTCTGCACTTCACTGAGACCTTATGCCACTGGAAGTTTTTTGTATTGTTACACTCTTTGCTGAATTGTATCAGTAAAATGTACTGTAAGTGTTGCGTTCTTTCAGAAGGCAAACCTCTTCTGCTGGAGTGACAGGGAGCTGAGATTTTTGACTCTGTTGCTCGATCTGCCATGTTTGTGTTTTATTTATTTATTTTATTTTTTTAAGTCTTAATTTGCCCAAAATTCATTGCAAATTAGTTCTACTTAAGATGTTCAAGAACTAGACAGCTTTGTGCAACAAATTAATTTAGATGTCTGTCTGAGGTTTGAGGTATTAGTTTGATCTAAGCCATCGTCAAAGTCTGTCTTTGTGAAACCGGCCCCAGATCTTTAACATTGGTCTAGTTGTATCAGCATCCCTTTTAACATTGGAATGTGTTAGGTCAATGCATCTAGACAAAATAACTATGGATGATTCCTAAAACCACCACCTTGTGTGTTTCATTATGCTCAACAGGATTTGGATTTAAATAATTCATATGCTTCTACGGCAAAATCGGTGCCTGAGGAGACGTGTAACCAGAGGCCTGCAAAAGAAAGAAAAAAGAACAAAACAAATTTTTTGGAAGTTCAGCAATCCAAGGAGGAAAAGCCTAAAGTTGTGGAGAAACCTGAAGTTCAAAAGAAGAAGGAAGAGAAACGTGAACCCAATAAAGAGGTGGGAACACTGAAAATATTTATAGCAGTTTCATGTAGGAACTAATGGTAGTAAGAAAATAGTTCCTACATGGAACTGCTCACAACAAAGTCTGTGGATTATCTTGAGTAACCAGGTCATGATTTCTGGGCAATGTGGGTTTTTTTTTTAAATTTTATATATATTATTTATAATTTATTTATGGCACTTTGAGCACCCCAAGCCGAGTGGCATATAGTTCCATTATATTAAAAAAATGCAGAAATCTCCAAAACTCAGCAACTCACACCAAAACAATCTAGATGGATAAATAGCACTACAGGTAAGAGGAAAAATATGTATTTTTGATTTTGGGGTGAACTGTCCCTTTTTTAAGGCATAATCTTATCCAAATAAAGGGTTGAAATTCAGAAACCTGCTGTCACTCCCAAATTGATTGACAGATATTTCACCACATTTGAGACAAACCAGGCGACAGCTACTAAATCTTGAAAAGTTACTTATGTTTTCTGATGTTATATCAGTGGCTTAATAGATAATACGATACAACAATATTTTAAAATTATCAGCCTAGAAACACAAAACCCTAATTTTCCCTATAAAAGCCCAACTCTTCAATTATATTTGTGAATGTACCTTTTATTTTATGTGGTCAAACGATAACTGGTAAGTCATCTGGTAAGCTGGGCCTTAAAATCATCATTACTTGGTGTTTGACAGAAAGCTACATGCAAAGTAGTTTCCGGCAGTGCTCGGCATGCTTCAGAGATTAATGTGCTAACTGTAATTTCAACAGAAAACAATGGATCCCACTGCAGAAGAGTTTGCAAAAAGAAGTAGAGAGCTTGCTGGTAAGTTTAAAAAAAAAAAAAAACAAAAAAAAACTTACCAGCCAAAAAAAACAATTTCATTGAGACTTTGACAAACCAAACGTGAAAGTACTGAAGCAGGCACAACTGTTCTTGCTCTTCCTTCCAGGTACTGGAAATCGTTTGGCTGCCTCTGGACAGTACGAAGTGGCAGTGAAATGCTTTACTGATGCCATAAAATACAACCCAAAGGAATTTAAGTAAGAACATGGACTTAAATTGACTTCAGCCTTTTAATGCACCCAGAAGCAGTGGCCATTAATGACCATGAATGAATTATGTTTACTCTGTTCTTCAGGTTATTTGGAAATCGGTCCCTCTGTTATGAAAGAATGCAGCAGTATGAAAACGCTCTCAGGGATGCTGACGTAGCACTCTCCATGGAGCCAAACTGGATAAAAGGTTTATTTAGGAAAGGAAAAGCTCTCTGTGGGCTCAAGGTAAATCACAGCTCCTGTATCAGTTAACCTTGCTTACACTCTTTTCATGTATAGTATCTCTTTATGTTGTAACTGGCTTGACATTTTCAGAAAAACACCTAATGTTGTGGTAAAACCTGCAGTACAGATAAAACTTACCTCTATTTTACAATATACAGGTGTGTTACTAAATATTTTTGTTGTTTTATAGTAGTGGAAAATGACACCATCTACAATGTTAATTCCCAACATTTACAATGCTTAACTTGAAGTGAATGTGCTTTATTACTTAATTTAAGATTTTTAAATCCTTTATTGCCTTTCTTCTCT
Source organism: Siniperca chuatsi (assembly GCF_020085105.1). NCBI lineage: Eukaryota > Metazoa > Chordata > Actinopteri > Centrarchiformes > Sinipercidae > Siniperca > Siniperca chuatsi. The sequence continues at coordinate 24,104,496 of NC_058056.1, forward strand.
CCTCCACTTCTCCAGAGATACTATGAGGCCTCGCTGATCTATAAGGAGGTGTTGAAGCTGGAAAGTTCGAGCGCTGAAGCCACACAAGAGCTGAAACGAGCACAGACATTGCACCTCATGGTGGGAGAAGCTTATGTGCAACACTTTACAAGGCAAAAAAAAAAAAAAAAACAGATAGTAAAAAAATTCTTCATAACAAAGTCTTCATAACCACTGAGAATGTCTAAAGCTCCTATGAAAGTTGCATGTGGTAACTTTGCATGTTGTTGGCTCCAAATGGTAAACAATTGAACATAGTACCCCAAAAATCACAGTGTGATGTCAGAACACATTACACAGCACACTCAATGTAGAGCATCCCCAACAGAAAAAATTAGTGCGGTTGGATAGTTCAACTTTCAATAGACAGAACGCTCACTTCTGGAGCAGTTTGATTTACATGTTTCCTCTGCCTGGTTTATATTTTACTCAGTAGTTTCAGTTCATGTTTCAGTTCATGCACAGTTTGAATTGGACACACAAGTTGTAGATGGAGAGGTGTACATGCCCAACGCTGTAATTGCAGTTATGGTGAATCTACAGGGTTTCAGTTGGAGAGAATTAGATGCTAGTTTTGGTTTAAGTTTTAGATGCTAATAATTTTAGATGCTAATAATTAAACTAAGTCAGTGTATCAGTCATTCATGGCTCTAATGTGTGTATCCTGTATCATGTCAGCTTAGGAGGTTGTTTTTGGACTTCCATTTTAGGAAATGGGATTCACCTGGGCACAGAGCTCTGAGGCCTTGAAAACACATGCCACGTTGGAGGAAGCTGTTGAAGCCCTGTTTGGTGTTGACAGTAAACCAGGTCCTGGAGGTAAATGTCACAAAATGTTTCTCAAAGTTGGAAAGATTACATGTCACTACGCAGTGATGTCCTGGTATTTGAATTCTCTTACCATTTGTTCGCTCTCTTCAGATGCCAGTGCCAGTAGGGACAATACAGACCAACCAGTGGTGCAGCAGGAAGACGACGATGAGGGAGAGTGGATTGTCCTACAACCAAGCCGTCCTAGAATGCAGCAGGTCAAAGAGTGTGATGCTTTTGGCCAAAGCAGATCGAAATCTCAGTCACCAACCCCTCATTCAAGGAATTCTATGAAACCGTAAGTTGACTGCGTATTAATGTGTATTTTTACATGGATGATTACATTTAATTTTAAAATGAAAAATGTTACTTTTAATACAGTGGTTGCTGAGCTTTTTGGCTTGTGATCCTTTAAAGAGGCACAGTGTCTACTTGTGACCCCTCACCACAGGTTGGATATGTCTCTCAGATTGTTACCTTATGAAACGTTTAGAGGCCTGAAGGTAATACTATCCATTGTCTCGCAGTTTTTAAAAAGAAAGATTAAAGAAAAGTCAGGAAAAAATTTTAGTTATTCATGTAGCAGGTTTAAAATTAAGATTTCTTGATTGTTGGCAGTCGGTTTGCAGATCTCAGTTTTACTTTTTTCGGTTATTATGTGTCTCACTTGGGATCTTAGAAATGTTGAAATATGCACAGATGTACAACAACTGTTTGTTAGTTTGTTCATTCACTACTGTATATTTTGAACAGAAAGTGTGGTACATGATTGCAATACCAAATTATAATTAGTGATTTAGCATTTACAAACTGAATGTAAGGTGACTGTCCTTTGCACTATTGAGCAAAGGTGAGTGCCTGTGGAAGAATAGATATTGATGTGGAGTGTTGATAGATTTGAGTATAGGGTTTTCAGGATAATTTGCTGAACTGTAAACTGTAAACCCAGAGTGCAACATAATTGTTTTATCTCTTCTGTTTTGTATAAAGGGAGCTTTTCCCCATCTGGGTTGGATCCTTGGCCCCTGCTGTCACCTACACAACACTCCACGAGCTCTTCAGCAGGTGAAGCACCACAGTCTGATCTCCTTCAAGCCTCTGAGCAGGTTTTTGTTTGAGGATGTCATTCAGCACTTTGTCAGAATCAGATGCTGTTCAGCATGTTTCAGCAACAAGAAAACAAAGAATGGAAAAACGGCAGCTTTAAGTATGTAGAATTAAATAATAACAAAGTCGCAAGTACGATGTTTTCCGATATTTGACAGGTGCAGCTTGAGTTTCTGGATTGTTAACACACATTTTAGCATTTAATTTAGAGTCCATGAAATACTTTGATGCTGTGTTCTTGGAGTTTGACCACCAGAAGGCTCAAGTGTGTCGACTCTGAGTTTGTTAATGTGTTATTGGTGTTGATTTGACCTTATTGACTCCTAGCTGCAAAACAAATTACTCCACAGGGAAATTTTAAGATATCAGCTCATGTGCTTACACTCTTTTCTGTCTCAATTCAATTGGGCTTTAATGGCATGGGAAAGATGTTAACATTGCCAAAGCATGTGTGAAATAAAAACAAACAGAAAAAATGTGCTATTAGAACATATACAGATAAGATAATGTAGTAGTAGTAGTAGTAGTAATGATAATAATTAAAAATAATAGACTTGCAGTTAAAGGTCATTCATATACAATATGCCCTGTCTCCTCCTCCTAGGAGTATTTTAAATTTTGAGGTCACTTAGCATTTTGAAATCCGAGATTACCCTGAGCCTGTACTTGGTTAGGATCTGTCTCTGCTTTCTATCTCTGACAGTACAGAGATATTCTAGCAATTCATAATCTCTTTTTAGGGCCAGATAACATTCTGATCTACTTTGGCTTTTAGTTTCTTCTTTCCAATGTTCCAAATAGGTTTGTTTACATTGTGTTAATAATTTGGTTTCCTCTGATTGGTGTCTGGAAAGCAGTGCTGTTGTGAGACTGGTCTCTATCTCTCTATCTCAGAGCTGGGACAGTCTACAGCATCAAGATGCTGCTGGAACAGCAGTGTGCCTTTGTGAACTACACCAAAAAGGAAGACTGTGACAGAGCCATCCAGTGTATTAATGTATGTATCTGTTTACTTTGAATGATATTTACATATTATATGTTTAGGCATTTAGCTTTATGTGTTAATCTTGAGCCACATGTTGAAATAGTAGAATGAGCGTATGTCATGTTACATATTGTGGTATTTCCTGTTGTAAACAGTAATCATTTAGAGAGTTGAATGACCTAGTTGAAAGGCATGTGCTCTATCCCTTATCAGCAGCAAAGTGTTTATTACATTTAACATGAAGCTGAAAATGAAGGTCTTGAAAATTTTGAAGTTTGTAGATTCACTTTATTACAAACAAAGGCACAGGGATTTATATTCACAGGCAAATTTAAAATATTCCTGTAAATAGTGCAAAGTTAAGAAGTAAATCAGAAAATATTAGGTTGTTTGTATTCACACTTTGGCAGGTTCTAAGCAGAGCAGGAATTTGGTGACTAGGTGAAAACTTGATTGTGTGCTATTAAAGCAGTGACTAACAACTGGAGCTCTTATAACTCTGTATAGTTATTCATGCTTTAAGGTCTGTCTTCTCTAAAACAAGTATTATTTTCCCATCATACAAATGACAACTCTGACATAAATCGTATTAGTTGTTTCTCTGTAAAGCTCCTTCCCTTTGTTTTTCTAAGCTGTATGGCTCTAAAGTACAGCTCTGCCAGGCCAAATGGATGCTCAAAAGATCAACCACAAGTTCACTTAAAGCATTTATTTTTCAACAGTGATTTTACAGTAAGCAAGGAAATATGTTGGTTAAAAGATATAAATGAAAGTTGTCAAGTCAATCCTTTCTTGTACTTTAGCCATTGCTTTAACACTTTTTTCCAGCTGTGACTGGCTGCTTTTGTGCATGGCTGTGTACATTAGTGCAATATTTAATAATTGTCAAGCCATGATGGATGAAATTAGAGCTGAAAGAATTAACTAAATTAATCTGCAACTATTAGAAGTAATGTTTTAAGTAAAAATGCCAAAAATACACTGGCTACAGCTTGTTCAACGTTCTGGTTGCAGATGTGAATATTTGCATCTTGTAGGGTTTTTATTTGTTTTATTTTTTTGTCCTTTTTTATAACAAATTGAATATTTTGAACTTTTGGTCAGACACAGGAACACATTTAAATATGTCATACTGAGTTCTGGGAAACTGATGGATATTTTTCACCGTTTTCTGACATTTTATAGACCAAATGACTAATCGATTTATTAGAGAAAACAATTATAGTCAATCGATTTAATGAAAATAATTGTTCGTTGCAGCCCTAGATAAAACACTGTAAATAATACTGTCCATTGGCCTTACGAACAACGCACACTATAAGTAGCTAAATAGTGAAGCAGATGTTCGTTAGTATGATGGAAACTTTAGTCCAGGTCTGGCCAGTTTTACTTTACAGAACATCATTATTCACGTTAGCAATTACTGCACTCAATGAGCAAAATGAATTTTAAACTGCTGTTTATGTGTGTTAGATGTGAAATGTCTGTTTCCTCTTCAGGGAATGGTGGTAGAGGGGGCTCCACTGTCAGTGCGATATCCCAATAAAATCCACACTGGACTGGGTATGTCCAAATCTGCCGCCACGGACTCCTTTTCACGCCCTGGGTAAGAACATGCATGCGTTCTTTTCTTCTTTTGTATTGATAAAAATCACTGTTTCTCTTTGGATATGAGTTTAGATTTTACTTATCTTCAAGTGTAAAATGATTAAAATCACAGAAATGAGAATTTTTTTTTTTTTTTTGACCACACATGCATAGGATTTATTAATGGTTAACTTCACACTCCGAGGACTTGTAGTTGCCAGTACTCAACAAGATTGTTTTTCAAAACCTGTTCTTAAAACATACCCCTAAACGCAAACTAGAATTACATTTAGCCAGTTTATATGTTTTGCTTATTTTGTTTCAGTTATTGAAAAGGAACTCTGTCATTTTCTGGCCTCCTGCTCCTGATCTTAACAATGAAAATAAACCAAATTAAATATGCTTTAAAATATTTAAACTTTGACATGAATCCCTAGAATTTAATCTGAGAGAAATTGTTTTTCCTGTTGTAGCCCGTTCAAGAAGGAGTGCTTTTTCTGGAGGACCACAGGCTGCACGAGGCAGGACTGCACCTACAAACATCTCCCAGAGCACAAAAACATTGACAAGGACAAATTCACCAGTAGACTGGGAAATCTAGGAATTCAAAAATGACAAGCATGCATTGTTTCCTTTGACATTTAACACAGCAATGGTGCCAAACTGTGCTGCTTTTAGTAGTTTTGGTTCTTGTGAAGTTTGGCCTCAAAAAAGAATCATTGTGTTTGGATTTGTCATTCTGTTGCAATTTTGAAAATGTTTGCACCATGATGGCCCACCATTGTACGAATACAAAGGACACGCCAAACTACGTTATACTACTGTATTATAGTAATAATTCATGTGCATCAAGCTTTGAGCATTCCTTTGCAATAGGATTTTGTCAGGGATTATTTGTGATTATCTAATCTGTTTAAAGATTGTGTTAAAACATTTGATTTTTTACTTTGTTGCATTATTTTAACAGATTTTTCTGTTGATTTTCAGTCCACACTAGGTGGCACTGTTACCTTTATCCCTTAACTTTGGGGCTATAAACCGTTCTGCTTTCATTTTAAAGGCTGTGATTGATGAGTAGTAATGCTATCGGCACATTTAATGTGCCATGTTTAACTTTGAAACTGTGCTCTGTAATTAGATTGTTGGGGAATTCTTTAATATGCAGCGTGACTGGTTCAGAAGTTATATACATTATGTATACATTTTGTAATGCCATGTCTGTTGGAGAATCTGTTTAAGTGTAGTGATGTTTGGACATAAACTGTCATTCAATAAGTGCCTTTTAGTAGCACTGTGGCTGCAGTTTATCATGGGTCAGCCCAGAGGGAATTAAAGCCTCAATTTTGAGAGTGTTAATGTCATGCACATTAATATATACAGTACAAGACCAAAGACTTGGTATAGGTGGAATAGTATAGATGGGCCTGGATGTGACGAAGAATAGTAAAATCAGACTCATGATAAACTGCATAAGGCTAAAGCACGATTTGTGAGGATGATTATTCAAGCCTCAGCATGTTACTCTGTGTAACTTGGGGTATCACTATAAGATCAGAGGAAGCTGTGATTTGAGGATGAGGCCTAGTGGTTTTTCGCTGTCCCATCGCTAAAACATCACCAGATAAATCCCGGCAGCAGTTGTGTATCCTGTTGCAGTGTCCTTGAGTGAGAAGCCCTCTGCGGTCGTCTTAGGCCAGCCTGAATTAAGAGTAGAGTGCCACTTAAATGCCTGTAAAGTAACTCTTGTCCCTGAGATTTTATCTAAAGCGAGGTTCTTCTAAGCTGAAAATACCTCACTTCAATCTGCCTGACTGTGTCTCCTCGCTGTTAATGTGGGTGGGATTTGTATAGATCCCCCCCCCCCCCTCTTTTTGCTCGTTTGTTATTTGACTCAAGCAGTTCAAGGTCACTTCTGTGACTCCTGTTACGCAATGTGCGGGGTGTGAATTACAAAACCTTCCCAAAGACCTGAATAATTACCTAAAAATGAGGTTGGAGCAGTGAAAAGAGTTGAGGCTTTTAGCTGTGAAAAGTGCTTAGTCTTGACCTTACAGACAGAGCAGCTGTACTTGTGGGCATTAATTGGCTGATGGTGGCATACCTCACAAAGCCCTTTTGATCTGTGTGAGATTTGAGAGCATGAAAGGCCTGTAATACTAATAACATGAACTCTGGTTGAACCCATAGGCAGCACTGGGACATTGCAAAATGGGTCTATATTTAATCTTATTGGTCTACTTGGCTTTGACCTGCTTAGAAACCTGTTCAAATGCAGATAAAGACTGATAAGAGGCTAAGGTTCACAAACCGGCTGGAATCAACATCCTGCCACTCCGGGCCCGCACAGAGCCAATCCCTTACTTAACTAAAGCAAACACCAGGAAGATTAAGTGCATCTTGCTAAGAGGCTGTGTGGTTTGTAGAACTTTTAACAGATTTCTCTTTCCCTCCCTCCCAATAGGAAGAAAAGGGAACAAGAAAACACAGCAGACATGACATGTTGCTCTCCCACTCTTTGCTTTGTGATATATGGCTATGCAGCAAAAATCCTCCTCACTCCCCCTCAAGAGACGTTTTGAGTTGGATTAATTGAATGCATTGCTTTTAGCGCAGGGATACATAAACTAATTCTTATTCTAATTCTGTGGTTTTTCCTCTGCTGGTAAATAAACTATTGATGTGACACAAGGGAGAAGCTGACTCGAGCTGTAAATCAACAGTCTGATTTGTTTCTTAGGAAGCCAAAATAAATGCTCCACTGCAGCTTTGCAGCCGCTCAGCTTTCAGGCTTCTGCTTGAACTTCATAACCTTCCCAGCAGGGCTGCTGCTGTTTGCTTGTCCTCTTTTAAAGGAATGACACTTCAAACGTATCATTGTGTATTTTGGAGCAACACACCAAAAAGTTATCTTTTGAACATTGTCTTTGCAGTTTAAAGTCCCTAAAAACGTGTTTTCTCAATCGGCTACTCATTATGAATGATGTGGTCCTACGCTTTTCTGCCAAAGTTCGAACAGTTTTGGTTATTTCACAGGAGAAATCTCAGCCTGTACTGTTTAAAGTGAGCAGGGTAATGCTGTTACCTAAATGGGATCACAACACACCCACAAAGTCCTGAAGATTAGCTGTGTTTTTCAGTGTTCAGATATTCAATTCATTTCAATAAGGAATTTTTACAGTTATAGAGAAATAATAATAATAATAATAATTTTCAGGGGCTTTAAGACTTGTTTATATTCCCAAGAGTTAGCTTGGAGTCTGTCAACACCAAACTAATCTTTTTGGGTCATACAGTCGTTTCTCCCCCCCCCCCAGATATAATACAACATTTGATTTTTTTATTTATTTTTTTTGGTTTGTTGCTGCTGGAAATTCTGTCAAAAATCTGCCAATGCCAAGACGAACATTAATTTTAAAAGTGACTTATAGTATTCTTTATTTTGAAATGTAGAAATATAATTTTGGACCAAACTGTTGTGTCTGCTGATGGTAATGAGCGTGATAACTGAGATCAACAAGATGTCATGATGGTGCACTCACACAATGGGGAGGCATCTGGTTCACTGCAGTCTCTTCTCAACCCTTGCTGGATTCCTTTGTTGCACTGTGAAATGAATACAGTAATTGTCACAATGAGAAATTGACCTTCTCTTTAATCTAGACAGAGGCCCCCTTAACAAGTTAAAATAACGCAAACCCAATTAGGGAATTGATTGCTTGCTTTCATTTTCCTCATTTGCATCAGGGTCATATAGGGAAGATAAATTAATGTCTAGTCTTTTGTCCACACTTTCCTGGTTGTGGAGTATCTCTCGCTAAGAAATGAGCAGGAGAAAAGTCTTTTGTCTACTGTTGATGAACTCATCTCTGATAACTGCTGTTAAACACCTACAGAAAGAAAGACTTACAGAAGATCCGGCTGTACAAATAGACGTTTTTATGGTAATGAGATAATTTGATGTATCATTCAAAGGGAATTATCAGTGTTGATGTGTTTTAGCTCATTCACGACCATTCAGCATAGGTATACTTTATTACCAGCCTAATAAAGGCTTATTACAGGTTTTGAACATGATTATCATGTTTAGTGGTTTCCATTCATTTCACTATGATTTAAAAAAAACTCCACTTGAAGAGACTACAAAGATACATTTCTGTTATTGTCAATAAATCCCATGAAAAGGCCAAAACCAACAATGCATCAGTCCGTTTCTCAACACTTTACTACTTTTCTACCGTCTATGGCACTGAGCCCCAAGCCCATTGGTTCCCACAAAATTTGCAAATCTTTATATTTTACTTTCATTCAAAAAAGGTTCAGTTATTTCCTAAAACAGCTGGGCACTGTTGTTTTTAGCAAGTAAATCGTGCATATGTTGGGAACTGTTTCAGCTGTGGATTAATGCACATTTGGTGCACTGAGTATCTGCAGCAGCAGGATGACGAATGTGGGACTGAGTCAAAATAAACGGTGCACGTGTTCATCTTAAAGGGGAGCTCCACCGATTTTAACGCATCAAAGTCTGTTTACAGGACTTGGGAAGTACTACTGCACTGTCATTTAAAGCCTTTGGTGCCAGAAGGAGCTGCGTGAAGTCACTTGAGTTGAAGACTACAAGTTTTAAAATGACAAAAATCTGGGGGTGTGGAGTTAGAAAGAAGTGATGTTACCAGACCTCTGTAGCCCGCTCCGCATCTCTGCTTGAGGCTACCAGCTCAAGGCTACATTAGCTGCTACTAGCAAAACACACCAGAATCTCTGACAGAACTGTTGGTGGTTGAGTTGCATTGTGGGTAATATAGGCACCAGGTTTTGACAAGGAAGAAGACTGTGGAATAAAAAAGAGGATGTCTCTGGTTCTGCTGCATTGATTTTGATACTTATTTTTAAACTGTCCATTGTGAAGCTGACAATGTCATGAGTGCAAAGCTAAATCAGTGCAGTACTCTTAGTAAAATATGTTACCCAGTGCAGCGGTGTGACTCAAAGTGTTTTTAATAGTTTTTGAACAACAATGGAGCTCTATGGCACAGATGGGCTAGACTCAGTATATAAGATTTTTTACACCTTAAAAACTTGTTAGTAGAGTCAATTGATTGTTGGTTTTGATCTTTTCATGGAATTTATTGACAAAAAGAAAAATATATAATATCACCAGACTTATGCTTTAAAACATTTTTTTCCCCAGTGGTTTGGAAAGGAAGCATTTAAAAATTCTAAAACACTACAGAATGCTTTAAACAATGATCAGCAGTAATATACTGATTACAATAGTTGTCGTTAATAGGTTAACACATAAAAACACTGGTATGGTCCTTTATAACACCCATGTTTTCATGTTTCTGCACATAAAGTATGTTCAGTAAAACTAACTTCATCCATAATATACACTCCTGTTTCTGTACATTTGAATAAATTATTAAAGTGTGCAGATTTTTATGTGTGTATGTGCATGTTTATGTTCACACACAGAGACTGTAGGGTGATGGGGAGGATAATGGCATTGATTTCCTTCATTGTCTTCCCTGATAAATGGCACTTTAAAGGTTGAATCTCACATCTCTTTCATCTCCGTCAGACCTGCACAGGCACACTTTCTACGCGTTGTCCCTTTATTTTGGTCTTTGTCTCTGTGATCAATTGAGAAATGGCCTGTATGGGAGCAAAGTGTCATTAACATGATTAGAAGCTTGTAAACAAAAAGGGCCTTTGGGTTTTCAAGGTGCACAGCGTGATGTAAAGCTGGGCATGCCTTAACTTGTGTTTCCTTCAAGTATTTACGTGACTTAATGGGGCAAGAACTATGTGGCCTGTGTGCGTTGTAATCATTAAAACCTCCCGTCAGGTTGTATTTCATCTTGCTATCGACCTACATATCTAGAGGTAACATGTTCAAGGGCATGAAAAATGTTGCGGCCTCTAAATCCTCTCATTGTTGCCTGAAGGAGTTTGACCTCCAATAATTGATGCCCATTTCCATAAATCACCGGTCTTCATTCCTGCAGAACTCTTAATGCTAAATCTTACACGGGCCTCTTTCACAAGTTGTCCAGTGGCTGTCTTCCGTTTTGTGTCATTCATTTTTCAAAAACCATAGATTAACCTCTACAACACCGAACAAAATAATGTCACCATTAATACAATTATTCCTTGACGGTGATTTATAACGGGAGACACTTGTAATAAAACTTTGCCCTCCAGCCTTTACTAAACGCCATGCTTCCTGTACAAATGAAACCTGCTTCCTTTAATACAGATAATGCTGAGTGGCATGTCAGCTCAGCTAAAGTCTTATATTAAAAATATATTGATGTTTTGTGAATGGGTAAGGACATATAATTTACTGCCGATTTTGGCCACTCACTCACTCTTTGTTACTTAACCAGTTTGCACCGCGCTAAGCTTTATTGTTAACGCGCCTTGTGTACGAGTGGGACAAGGCAAACAAGGTGCTTTGCTGTGTAATGTTTACCACCCATTTAAGAAGCACTGAGGAGGCTGTTTATCTCTCTGGTAATAGAGGCTGTGCAGAAACCAGGATGTCTGGGACGATTTAAGACTTCCTCCTGCTCGCCTGCTTGCTTTCCTAGTTTGAAAATGCTGCAGAGGATCCATCTATTCCTCCCGTTGTAATGAACCTCCCTGGGGGCCCGTGCACACCATGTGAAGACGCCTTAGTACCAGAGCGATTCATTACCTCGGAAATGTGAGCTTTTGTTCCGTTTTCAGCAGAGCCCCATTAATCTTGGGCTGCCTCCTGGCATGCAGGCCAGGTACTGCTTTGGTAATTACAGTTAATCATCATTCAGACGTGCACATGGACCGCAGGCTCCTCTGTGGTTTCCATGCAGGGGCAAATCTACCCCCGACCCCCTGTTTATCCTCCTCCAACTGCAACTCTGCCTCCCCGTTGCACCATAAAGAAGCCTCATTTCTGTCTTTTTTTTTCTTTTTTGTCCTGGTAACCGAACCACAAGAGTTTTGGTAATTGTGTCCAGTAAGATTTGGCTCTAGTTGTGCAGCAGCCTCCCCAGTACAAACAAGTAAACATCCCAGCTCCGCCTCCCCTCCAAACATTTACACTATCCAGCTGTCATTGTTGCACAGTTACTGGAGCCTACTGTTCACCTGCCGTTTATGATTGTGATTAATGGACAGATTACAAGATGGATGATTTTTAGGAGCAACAAGCAGAAAGAGACCATCTGTATCTTGGCGTCTCGTGGCAGAGGGACGTGCAGAGATGGATGACTTCATCACCCAGGGTTTCCTACTGTCACTGAAAACAGGGAGAGCTATGATCGTTGAAATGTTTATATTTAGAGCTAAATTAATAAATATATTAATCTTTTAGGTGATCGGCAAAGAATTAAATCAACAGCAATTTTGATATTTGATCAACTGTTTAAGTCAATTTTGACGTGCTAGCAGCATAGCTTTTTGGTCCGCCGCTTTGGTCTGGTCGGAAATATCCGTGTTATTAATTGTGTTATTATATAATTCCATGGGAAAGAAGATTTCCATACTGAAAATAATAAAGAATTACTTTTATAATTTATCATTTATCAGACAATATCTCTAAAATATTCAGTCAATAAAACTTTTATGATTTGCAAACATAAAAGGGCATGGAGGAAAATTTACTCAGTACATAGTTATGTATCATAAATATGTGTTGTCATTTTACTTTTGCTGTACCATTTTACCTAAAGCTACCTACTAACTATTACTGCTACAGTTAGTGATTACCTGTGTTTCCCAAAATGCCTTTCACTCTGAGAATGTACCTGATGTTGCTGCATTCAGCTGTAGGTTATACTATACATAAAGGTGGAGAGAAAGGTACTGATAATATAGTCAGAGCAAGAGAGACGGGTAGAAATCCATTTTAGAAGAGATAAAGACAAAGATTAATTTGTGCACCCACAGTAGGAGGAATTGTACCAGAATGTGTGTTTAGGGTCACAACTCTCAACGGTGTTCCTTTTCGTTTCTGCTATGAGTCATCTTGTAAGAGTAGGTGTCACTTTTTAGAAATGTTTTTTCAACAAAACCCTTCAGCTGTGTAGTTTCCCAAAAGACCATCCAGTCAGTCATCCATTCAACAGATTAAAAAAACATTAGCATCTAGGGAAACTGTGAGGACTCTTGATCAGCTCGCTGTTGCACATTCCTCTAAAGACCAGTCACAAGCTCTCTGGGTATTGATTAACATTTTAGATATGAGCAAAGAAGAGAATCAATGTGTGCCGTTCTATTAGCAAAACGTGCCCTTGGCGGTTTGTTGTTTGTAATTTGTATGAAGATAAACCCAGAGCTTAAAGGCTGCAAATGAGAGTTTGAGTCTGGTTGACCTCCTTCAAGGAGAACAAAAGCAAACTCAAACAAGACCGTGCTGTTGTTTGCTTTGCTTGATAAAAAAACCAAACGTAAAACAGAGATCGCAATGATGGCAAAGTATGCTGAAGACATTTGGGTCCTGTCTGTCGGAAATGAGAAATGAGTGAGGGCGGCGGCCTGTTATCTGAGGGATAACCAGAGGAGGGAAGAAAGCTTTTCTCAGGTTTGTTTCACACCTGTTGGGTTGTGTATTGTATACAAAAGGAGGAAGAAGCGGGAAGATGTACTGACAGAGTCGTCATCCAGTGTTGCAGACTCACTCATGCATGCATGGAGCAAAATCAAAAGGGTACAGTCTCTTTTATCCCCTTAAGAAATTCCTGGGAGCTGGGAACCTAGTCTGACTTGGGTCAATTAGACATAGAAAAGCTGTATGTTAGCAGTCAAGATCATTAAAGGATAAGTCTAGTGATATTCTATATTCAACAAATCAGTGTGCTGAGGACTCACACATCTTTCTTGTCTATGTGCATAGTGCAAGTATGAATTATGTCTGCCTAAAGGACTTGCAACAGTGTTGAATGCTCACTTTAAAATGTCTGTTTTATAACATTAGCAAAAAGTATGTTTCGAGCCCAAATTGGCTCTTTGGGATAATGTTATAAAAACAGAAATTTTAAAAGGGAGCATTCAACAGTGTTTTGAGTTTTTGCAGGACATACATTATTATCAACAAATCCCATGAAAAAAACAAAACCCACCATGAACTGATCCTGAGATTATACCCTTTAAACTGCCATTTATCAGGGAAGACAACAAAGGGAGTCAATGCCAATATCCTCCCCATCACCCTATAGTCTCTGTATGTGAACATAAACATGCACATACACACATAAAAACCTGCACACTTGAATAATTCATTCAAATGAAAACAGGAATGTACATTATGGATGCAGTCAGACAGTTTTACTGAATATACTTTATGTGCAGAAGCATAAAAAACAAGGGTGTTATAAGGACCACAGTGTTTTGGGATTTTAACCTACATTAACTGCATTAATCTTTATATTACTGCTGACTATTGTCTGTAGTGTTTTCCTTCTATCCAGACAACCAAGGGGGGAAAAGCTGTTTTTAGATAAGTTTAGCGATATTCTATATTTTTCTTATTGTCAACAAATCCCATGAAAAGATCAAAACCAACAATCAATTGATTCTACTAACAAGTATTGTGTGTGTATCCAGAACCTGATATATCTTATTCTTCTGTGCCATAGAGCTCTATTGTTGTCCTAAAAACACATCAATGAGCCACACTGTTATACTGGCTGACACACACTGTAATTTATTTTGACTCAATCCCACACACACCGTCCTGCTAGTGTAAATACTCACTTGAGAACCAAATGTGCATTAATCCGCAGATGAAAATAGTCCCCGACAAATACACTATTTACTTCTATTTGAGTAGCATTTGTTAAAAACAGTGCCCAGCTGCTTTAGGAAATTATTTAACAAAATAAATAAAAATGACACTATATATTTGTGACCTGTTTTTAAAGATTTATATCTTCAGTAAGAACCAACGGTATTGGGGTTTGGTGCCACAGACAGGGAAGGGAAGTCAGAAAGTATTGAGAGACGGACTAACACGTTGTTTTTGGTCTTTTCATAGGATTTGTTGACAACAAGAAAAATAAAAGAATAACACCAGCCTTATCCTTTAAAGTTTTAGGGATATTGGTACAGGTATAATGTTATTTTGATTATGATTATGTCATGCAGAAACAAGCTTCAGATTCTTCCATTTATTTCAGGCTTGAACATTAGAGGAGGAACAGGTTACGGAGCATATCTTTCTCAATGAGGCCTCACCAATTGTTTGCTTTTACCTTTGTGTCCTCACTGCTGCCACCTTAAACCGCGAGACACCTGTCCCTTTGTGTGACACTTTCCACACACACACACACACACACACACACACACAGAAAACCTCTGGGGGTTTCTGCCCAGTCATTTGGCACATTTTTGATGTTGAATCAAAAAAGACAAAATGAGAGAGTGAGGAGGGAGTGGGGAGGGAGAGGGAGCAATCTAGGCTTTCCCCTCCAGTGAAAGGCACTCTTTGTTGAGCACTCCTCTGCAACCACCCCCCTACCCAACCCTCCCTCCATATCCACCCTTCACCCCCCCTCCTCCCCTCCCCTCCCTCCCTCCCCTCCCTCCCTCCCCTCCCCCCCCCCTCCCCTCCCCTCCAAAGCCCGGGTGGATTTTTCATTAAATGCTATCAGAAATGTGACTGGTCCTATTCATGGGCCGATGGAGGGCTGGCTGTGCGGCTGGAGACCAATACCTTCACTAGAGAATGACAGGAATCTGGGCTGTAGGTGAAGGTCCGGGTGGATAGGCTGGTCAGACTTTAGAGGACCTGACAGAGATGGAAATATTTGCTTTTTCCAAGGTTTTCTCTGTGTATAAGAGCCCCTTTTCCCAATTCTGATTATATTTGATATATGATTCCTCTGGACCAGTGTGTTCTCGCTCTGATTTTCTCCGGTTAGTTCTCCTTTGTTTGCAGAGAAAAGAAAAACAACCTCACTTTTACTCATAGCAGCTCAATGTTTTCTCTCTCTGTTCTGAGGCTCCTCCAAGTAAGACCTCCTTGTCCTCATTTTTTTAAAAAGCTACTTAAAGAGTTAAGAGCACTCTGCCTAAACAAAACAACATATTGAGCCACTGTTTTCTCAGACAAACAAGGTGACCAGATCCATCCGCTGTTCATTTCTCACCAAAGGAAAGAGATGAACCTCTCATATTGTTAGAGAGCAGTCGATTATGTCACGGGACAATGAAAGGCAGCGGGTTGCAAGAAAACACAAACAATGATTTCCGCAACAGCAATTTCATCCTCTGGCGTTAAAACCTGACACAAAGTGGACAAAAGCGAGGAGGCTGGCACGAATAAACCCCTGAATCTGAAGATTAAGCAAAAAAAAAAAAAAGGATCCTTTGTGTAAAAAGGTCCTTTATCTGCTTTTGAAGTCTGTGAGACCTGCCAGCGGTCCTCAGCCTCTCTTTGTAACCGGCCCCCATGTCCCACAGCAAACCACCACCTCACTTTCATCTGCCCGTCATCTTAGGGGGCAATTAATGCCATTCAGGTCCACCCTCTACACGGAGAGAGAGAGACAGAGAGAGAGAGAGAGAGAGAGAGAGAGAGAGAGAGAGAGAGAGAGAGAGAGAGAGAGAGAGAGAGAGAGAGAGAGAGAGAGAGAGAGAGAGAGAGAGAGATAGATGGTGGGAAGGCTCATCTACTTGTTGAAGAAGGGACTTGACAACAGTTTAGTGTAGCCTAATTTGCGTTTGCGTTTGCATATAAGGCAAGAGCCATTCCTTATCAGATAAAATTCAGCGCCGCTCTCTTCTCCTGTTATTACTTATATTTGATTGGGCTTCTGTTTACAGGCAGGCAGCGTGGAAACCAGCCATGCTGTTGCTTAATGAATATTTCACTGCCTTCACACAATAAGCCTCCCATGATAGCCCTGTGAATAACGTCCCGCTTTGCTCTGCAATTCTGCCGTGCAGCGTGCAATTACTCCAACTCATACTTGATAAAACAGCATGTGAGGAGAAGCCCCGGGTTTTATCGTTGACCTTTTCGCTCTCTGCTGTAGTTCCTTTACTCTGGGGACTCCCACTGTTTCTGCTTTGCTGTTCTAATACAGTGGCGTCTGCAAGAGGCAGGGGAAATAAAGCCTCCATTTGCATTACGTAATTTCATGCATTATTCAGAGCTTCAGAGAATCATTTCACCTAGACAACTCCTCAGAGGGCAGTGAGGAGATAACTGTTAGTGACAGGACTGGCTCATGAAATGCAGAGCGACTTAACCACCCAATCTGCAGATATTATCCCGGCCTGAATTGGAAATAGACACCGGCACACTCATACAGATGCGCTCTAACAAAAGTACACACTCGTTACTTTCATTTTGTCTTTTTTTATCACTGAGGGGGGACAATTGATATCAGATGCACATTTTTACGGTATATCTGTTTTATGATGCTCTTGATATTTCAAAAGATTTCACAGACCGTGGAAAACTACAGCACAGATGAATAGTGCCGTATGGGTAGGAGTTGATCTGGATTTTTCTTCCTCACACACAAAACCACAAAAGATTTTGAATTCAGATGCTGTTAGATAATGATGTTCTATTTCTGCTTGTGCTTGCTTTTCTCAGTGCTGCTCCGCTGCAGCCTGTAATGTTGTAGTCTTGTCAAAATGGGGAATATGTTAAGGTTTTATTGTCATAATCTCTTTTTAATGGGCTGCATTAGTTTGGAAGCAGAACTGAACAGCAGCAGCGAGTCCATCACGAGGCAAAGAGAGTGCAGACAGGCCAATTAGTGCAATCAAACAGCCACTGTAGCACATAAGCTGCATAGCAGGGCTGCTCACAGCAACTGGACATTGTTTCTTTATTGTCCAAGGCTCACAACAGAAAAAAGTCTGAAAGAGCCCACAGCTCCAATGTTGGTGCAGTTGTTATCGCAGCCAGGGAACACTGCAACACAAGAATACGGAGAAATAAAGCTTTCTCCTTCTAATCATAGACAATGGAGTGTATTTCATTAAGCCAGATAATGGTGTGTGCATTTCATTACCATAGATAACTAGGGATATTTAGATGAGGGATGAGGTGCTCATAAAGCGCCAGTTGGTAGCCATGGTAACCTGGATATTGGCAAACAAAAGAGTCAGGGAGAAATGTTTGCTAGGGGATGGAAAGAAAAGGGGGAAACAGAGAAAAGAGGGAAGGAGGTAGACAGAGAGGAACCGCAGAGCTAAACACAGTCCCAGGCCAAAGCAACCAGGCCGAACGCTTCCATGTTGTTTTTCTTCCTGCATCCAGAAAAGGACTCAGGTGACCCCCGTGATCCTCCTTTGTTCTGTAAAGTTAAATATGCTTCCCTCCGCTGGATACCCAGGATAATCACATGCTAATGCAGCCGCGGGGCAAATAATAAACTTAATCACCCAAATGTGGAAATCAATGTGCAGTATGAAAACCTATCCATCCATCTTGCTCTGCTCCTGTGAATTTTACAATCCCCATGTGCCCTGCTCATGCTGCCAGTCAAACCTGATGTTAATGTGAATTTCAAATGAAGACGCTTTCTGACAATAAGAAGGGCGTCTGAGCCTAAATCAGCCCAAACCATGACCTTGACCTTGGGAGATGGTTCTCATTCATCCTGTTTCAGAGCTGTCAGTTTGAGGACGAAAACCAGGACGGGTTATATTACTGTGGATGACACTAAAGCAATGGAAATCCATTTCTTTTTGGCAGCATGCAACATTAAGCCTTGCTCCTCAGATATCATTATTAATGTAGAAACATTATTTGTGGCTGGAAAATGAAGGGTTCGAGTCAATGACAACTCAATACAGCAGATTTGGCATTCGCAAAATATAACATTGATTACGGCTGCTCACATATTTTCTCGTAAATTGGCCAGTCAAGCTTCTGTTCACTGTAATTACAAGTTAAGTCACAATTGCGTGATTTCATTTTAATTGATTAAAACATATTTTTGCTGTCTTGTCATACTACCTAAATTAATATTTTTATTCAGATGACAACTGAAAAGACATGGAGAAAAAAAATGCTTTTGTTTTATTTTCTTTGGCATTTTTTCTTATTGCACGTCTTTATTCAGTTTATTTTATACATTTATCCTTTTATGCATCATGAGCTTCTGTTTTAAAACTCTCCTCTTTTTATGATTGTGTTTAAATTCTGAACAATACTAAGAGTCTACAGCCATGCTAGGGGCTTTGTGAGGCTGTACTTAGACTAACATTAGCATGGCAACAGGCTCACAATGCTAACATGCTGATACTAAGCTGGTATAATGTTTACCACGTTCACCGTCTTAGTATAGTGTGTTAGCATACTAACATTTGCTAATTAGCACTAAACACAAAGTACAGCTAAAGCTGATAGTTGGTGTACCTAATTCCATTATTGTATTAATTTATTCTTTTTACGCATCACAAGCGTCAGTTTTAACGTTCTCCTCTTTTCTTGATTGTGTTTAAATTCTGAAAAACACCACTGCAGATGACACAGAAAACAGAAAATAACTACACATGACCTGCACATGGAGTTCAGCCATTAGGTGAAAGCAGATAGGACTCCATATGGACAACCTCATTCTTGTTACCCCCACTTTAACAGGAATGTAGCACTGCTGTCAGAACATTGATCTGAAAGAAATTCAGCTTTTTAAACTTTTATTTATCCTGGGAACTGTTTTACAGAGCATACTGAGTATGTTTGCACTAACAACCTGCCTCACATTCAGCAGCACTCATCCATATTTGGAAATCTCAAATTCTCCAGGAGAGCTCCAGGAGAGAATTCATTTTTAGAGCTTTGTTCATTAACATTTTAGGATGTGATAAAAAAAGGGTTGATATTCTAATTTTACGTGGCAGTATTTGTGCTTTTTTGAATGGATATAAAATAAGAAAGTGGGAATAAGGGTTAGATTCACATACAAGTTTCCAGCTATATTATTTTGATATTTATGAGATATAAAATATTAGCCAGTGATGGCCCACAGCTGCAAGATGCAGATTCCTCACTGAAAACATACTGGGGGGAAGCAGTGCACACACCCAAAAACAACAGTAAACATGGGCCATCGCAAGTCGCAGTAAAATCAAATCTCAGTACTGGCCTACAAAGACCGTGTTAGGAAAATGAACTGTGTTACTATGTAGCTGGTTGCACATCCAGCATTCCCCCATCCTGAGTAACCTGAGAAGGCACCATTTTCCTGCCATGAGAATTCAGTTTTTTGTTATCTAATCTAAACATGGGAAACCCACATGGAACCTGATTTTTCCGGTTTGAACAGCGATGAAAATATCTGACAAGCTACACAGGTGAAACACACACACACACACACACACACACACACACACACACACTCAACGGGGTGAATCTGAACTGCGACAGTCAGGCATGATAATGTGGACTCCCCCAATGATGTGTGTGTGTGGAACCAGACTCCAGTCCCACAGTAATAAGATCAGCCTGTTTGGGCCTGACAGGCTCAGCCTCTCTCAGGGTGGCCCATCTGGCCAGCGCCCAGGCCACGGCGCCAGCCACCGGCTCCACTGTGCGGGGACCCATCTGTGGTCCTGTGTGGTATCAACCATTACACTGCCAGGCCTGTCCCGATCTGCACATGGGTCCACTGGTCTGTGTGTGTTCTGCAGATGGGACAGTGGGTCAACTAATAGCAGCAAATCACTCTTAGAGATTGTTTTAACCTCCCTGAGGTGTACAGATGGGTGGGATTTACAGCAGTAAGATGTTTCAGTCAGATAGTGTCAGGTAAGCTGTCTGATGCAAGAAAGCACAACTGGCAAAATGAGGTAATATTGGTCAAATTCATTCAGTTCACACAATGTAAATCATTTTAAGCTGGTTCAACTTAAAAATGTAAAAATGTGAGTTAAATGAACTTAGTTTGAATAATTAGGTCAAACTTGTCCTATGAGTTGTGAAATGTAAAACTGAGTTAAGTTAGCTTCAGTCACAGTGACAAACGTTACAGACAGACTTGATTTCAATTTACATTTTTTCAGTTTGAAGAATTAGTAAAAACTTAATTTGATGAGCTGAATGAACTCTCAGCTCAACATTCATTCAACTCATCATTTCAAGTCCAAAGCCTTCAAGTCAGAAGAACTCATGTTTATATGTTCTGAAGTGGCCTGAAAATGTAGAAATTTTAAGTTGAATTAACTTGAAACTTGAAAACTCTACGAAAAGGTTAATTTCCAATAAAATTGTAAACTGTTCTTTTGAAGTCCAACTGACATCACATTTAATCATCTCTTTTTGTAGTCAAAATAATGTCAACGAGTTCTTTAAATGTATTGTTAATTTTTTTTATCATTAAAAGGAAGAAAATAGTCTTTGGGGAAATTAATCTTCTGAACTGCATCTTCACTGACTGACACTGCAGAAGAGTTTTTCATCTGCTGGGGAGTCGGGGGTGTTTGTCTCAGCTGGCTGGAGGGGCGTGTCGATGTGGTGTTTGATTGACAGCAGCTGGCAGGCTGAGTGCCGGTGTTACACTGTACGGAACGAGCGACAAAGTAAACAAACTTGCGCTGAAAGCTTCATGTCATGGGCAGACAGTGTGTTGTTAGTGGTATTGATTGTTGCAGCTTAGCAGCTAATTAGCTATCCAGCCTGCAAACTGACATTAGCAGTGCACTTTCCCCAGTGAATGTTTGTTTGGTCACTCATTCAACAAATGAAGGTGCAGGACAAGACGTGTGTTCATGTTTGTAAGTTAGATAAGAAGGAGACTTTGGCAGGAAAGCTAATGTAGTTATTGTTCAGTGTGTAGCTGCTGTCTGGCTCAGTATGACAGTCTGCTCTGCCTATGATAGAACGCCAACGTTACTGCTTTATGCAATATTTGTTTAGCTGTATCGAAATAAGGTTTCCGTCTACGTAGACGGATACCGAAACAGTATTCTGTCGATTGAATGCAAAACTAGGTCATGGATTATAATTAGGATTATAATTACTACATCTGAGGGTAAAGTCTGATCAGTGACAACCATACTTGCATATGTGATAATTCCCCTGTATTTGATATGTTGCTGCTTATTATTTTAACACAAAACAGACATGTTTGGAAGCTTGCTCAACTGGACTGCATTAATAAACAGTGATAATAAGTAAAAACACCCAACTCTCTCTGAGCCTTCCTTTTTTTGTCCTCAAACCAAGACACCTTTACTGTCAACTCTCTCAGGTCCTCTACCTCAACACCAAACACAGACAGCTAGTACAAATACAGTATTAGATTTGAATGTGAATATATTGAAGAACACATGTACAAACTGAGAATGGGATTGCCATCCAGCCATTTAAGCAACTTACCCCTACATACAGTATGTTGTGTCTATTGCCCACAAGTGTATAGTTTCTTTGTAATTCAGTTTCAGGAAACTGAATGCGAGATGAGAGAATGCAGACAAGACAGCAGCTGCATAGCTGAAAGATCACAAGAGACAGCCGAGCATGAGCTAATATGAGACAAGACACATCTGCCTCTGAGATCTAATGGTCCGTGAGGTAGAAGTGCATGGAGCTTACTGCATATTAGCAGTAAAGCACAAACAGGACTGCACTCAGTGAGGAAAGGATTTTAGTACGGAGCAAACAGAGTATAATATTTACAGTACATCAGAGTCAGTCAGTTTAATCAAAAAATACTGTGGCTCTAGGATTGGCAATGTTGGCCTGTTGGCAATGTTGGCCTGTTCGTCAGTCAGTCCGTCAATCCATTCCTCTAGCGCCACCAGCAGGTCAAAGAATTCACTTTTCCAGTGAATCTCAGAATTTATTTGATGGAATTGTTCAAAACTTTGAACAGACTTTCATAGTTTCCAGACGATGAATCCAAATGACTTTGGTGATCCCCTGACTTTTCCTCTAACGCCACTATGGGGTGCACATTTGTGGTTTTGAGCAAAATGTTTCGAGAACTGGATTGCCATGAAATTTATTACAGACATTCATGTTCCCCTCTGGATGAATTATAATAATTTTGGTGATCCCTTAAAGGACAGGTATGTAGGATTTAGTGGCATCTAGCAGTGAGGTTGCAGATTGCAACCATTTGAATACTGCTCGCCTCACCCTCCCCTTCCAGGCGTGTAGGAGAAACTATAGTGGCCGCGAAACTTGTGAAAAACACGAACAGCCCTACCTAGAGCCAACAATTGGTTTGTCTGTTCTGGGCTACTGTAGAAACATGGCGGTGCAACATGGCGGCCTCCGTGGAAGGAGACCCGCTCCCTCTGTAGATAAAAATGTATTATTCTAAGGTAATGAAAACACAACAATTCTTATTTTCCGGTGATTATACACTTATGGAAACATACTTGAATATTACATTCCATTTCTGCCATATTCTGCCAATAGATCACCCTAAATCTTATACACTGGTCCTTTAAGCTTTCATCTAGTGTCATCATCAAGTCAAAATTTCTATTTACTAATATATACTAATGACATTCCCATCAGCCTCAGCTGTACTTTGTGTTTAGTGCTATAAGCAAATGTTAGCTAACATGCTAAACTAAGACAGGTAACATGGTAAACATTACCAGCTAAACATCAGTATATTAGCATAGTCATTGTAAGCATGTTAGCATGTTGACATTAGCATTTAGCTCAAAGCACAGCTGTGCCTAAGTACAGCCTCATTTGTTTCTCTGTGGATTAATGGAAATAATTCTACCACCATACAGCTAGTTAGTTAACTGCTTTGTTTTTCATATTTCTGAGCAGCTATTTCCTTTTTCTTAAGGTTTGCTGGTTAGCCATGTTTCCTTGGCTCTGCCTATTGAGGTTTTTGTCAACCATTAAGACTATTCCTCTGCCGATCAGCTCTGCAACTGAGAAATATTATTCAATCTGCAGCCTACCGAAAGTGCAGCACTAGGACAATGGGACCTCTCAAAGAGACAGTGTAAGATCATTTGGATGGTAACTATCAAACCTTTTACCTTTCATACACACATTCATTACTTTATATCACTATGTTACAACCCATTAAGCTCCGTACTACTGCATATATTTTAGACATGGGTGGCCACAGTGGCAATTAAAGCCCTGGCAGTGCTAGTGTTAGCATTATGCTCCCACCATAAAGTAGATGCACATATCAGCATTGTTTTAATAAAGGTTATTTTTACCGGGCGAAAATACAGCAAGTAGACTTCAAACGCCTTGCAGTCCACTCGCCTGGCTGCACAGTTTAAAAGCTCGACATGGTGTGTGGGACAATGGCGGCTCTCGAAAGCAATGTGGTAATCAGGGCCAATGGAATTTTCCCTGCATCATTAAAAAGGGATTGGTCTGTTCACTGTGTTCATGGGAAGTGCCGTTAGTTAACCCAACAAAGGTGCTCTGGCTGTGGACCCCCAGAGATGAAGGGCATTACAGGGGCTCAGTGAATCCACCTCTAATCCTCTCGGCCCCATTGTACCGATACACTCTAAACCCTTTGACCACTTCCCGCTCTAATCTCTGCAGATTTGGGTGAGTTAAACAAGTTTGTGATCCGTGGGCCCACAACTTCCCTCCTCCTCCTCCTCCTCCTCCTCCTCTGCTCTCCTTGCTGTGGTGACAAGTTTAGTTACAGCAACCGACCTCAGCAGAGTTTTTAGTCGCTTTTTAAACAGTAATAAATTGATGGAATTTATAAAAGACCTTTTAAAACCAGTATTGCAAAGCACTTTGCAAGCAGTCACAAACTGAAAATGGTTTCATCTAGAGCTTGTTGATTGCTTAATTGTCATTTTTCAAACAAAAATGCCAAACATTTGTTCGTTACAACTTCTCCATTGTGAGTATTTGCTGCTCTTCTTTATCTAATATGATAGTAAACTGAATATTTTGGGGGCTTTGGGCTGTTGGTCAGACAAAACAAGCTATTTGAAGACATCACATTGGGCTTTATGAAATTGTGATTGAAATTGTTATTTTTCTCTATTTCTTGACATTTTATAGACCAAACAGTTAATCCAAAAGTTAATTGACAATGAAAACAATTGTTAGTTGCAGTCTTAGATTCATCAGAATAAACAATTAGAATTATTCTGGTTAAAAGCGAATTCAATAAAATGCTATCTGTAAAAATATGCTTTGAAGGTAATTCAATTCTAAAAAAAAAACTGTTACAGAGGAAGAGAGGGAGCTCTTGTGTTCAGGGGTTATCAATATGCAAACACTGTTCTCCTGAATGTTTGTTTGAACATTAAAGTTATCTGGTAACTTAAATATTGAATCAAACAAGAGTGCGTCTTTAAGATGAAGGAAAATACTGGAAAATGCCCAACACATTTTCCCAAAACAGAAGGTGAAGACTTGAGATTACTTGCTTTGTCCTACCAAAGTTTACAATGATATAAAAACAGGGAAAAGCAGCAAATCCTCACATTGGAGAAGCTGGAACCAGGGAATGTTTGGCATTTTTGCTGGAGAAATGATTTAAACATTAAATCGACAATCAAAATAGTTGCTGATTAATTTTCTGTCCATCGACTAATCGTTTCAGCTTAAATTTTTTAAAAGATTTAAAAAAAAAAATACTGTATAACATGGAATCGAGACTTAAAAATGTAAAAATATCCACCATTACTCAACATTTCACACAAAACATTAATATTTAAGTGCACAAGTTTTCTCGGTCTATAGCTCTATGGACATTGATCCATATTCCTTTCAGTCCCACCACTTCCACCATGTCAAGAGGATATTGTGTATATGTGTGTGAATACATGAATGCCTAGCTGCTGGGAGGAGGGGGTGGAGTTTTTGGGTAAGTAATAGCAGGCCGCATTCAGAAAACTGGTGGTCGTGACAAAGCACTTGACAGGCCAAAAGACACCCCCTAATTTCATGTTGACCTTGGCTTGTTTAGCATTCCCGATTGCTGCTGGTGACAGTGACACGTGTCTGGGATTGGGTTGACTCGAGTTGCTGAAGTCTGGGGGTGGCAGAAGCTGTGTGAGTGTGTTTGTGCAGATGGACGGACCGTTAGGGATGCAGTCCTATATTCCCAAGAGAGGAGACAGAGGTCAGGGATCAAAGCCCCAACTGACTCCCCTCCCAGCTCTGTGTCTGGGGACGTAAAGATCCAGAATGAAGCGTTGCTCTGACCGGCTGCATTATGCAGTTTGTGCAATTAATGCAGCGACAGGAATGGCAGGGGTGTATAGCCGTGGTGGGCTGTTTATGTCTGCGAGTGTGTGTGTTTGCATGGAAGGGAGTTTTGTGTGTGTCTCTTGTGCCAGGCTGTTGTAGCGTGCACAATGTAGCAGTGCAGCTGGCACGTGCCCCACACACACACACACACACACACACACACACACACACACACACACACACACACACACACACACACACACGCAGCAGAGTCTAGAGAGGTCTTTTAATTAAGGGATTTGTTAATTTTCTATTCAACTTGACAGTGATGAATGGGGGAGCAGTGCCTGCCCATCTCAGCCTCGGCTGTTTGGCAGACAGAGCTGCCTAGGAGGCCTCTGGGTGCGATCATCACACTCTGAAACTGTATTCACACATGAAGATTTTTAACCCTTTGGAAGCCAGAGTCAATACAGTTACTGGAGCTGAAAAAAAAAACAAAAAACCCTACTAGACGTGGCTCGCACTCCTCACAGCCTGTGTGGAGGCAAGATAGGACTGAGAAGTAAACAGAGTCAAACAATGGCCACACAAAGCAAGATTTGTCACTGCTATTTGGCAACGGAAGTAACTCTTTTATTGTTATCTTGGCCAGTTACCAGTTTAAGCTTATCATGCACTCTTTTTAAGTTCCTTTAAATGCCTAAAATGTACATTAAGCCTTTTATTGCTTCTTGCATCCTATCGACTTTGAGGGAAAAGAAGCAAAAAATTATTCAAAAACTGACTATTTTATTCTCAAGTACATAACTATTTGCAAGAAACTGTTAATTTGACTTAAAATTTCAGTAACAATCAGTGTGTATTAGTTTGTATGTATTACAAAGACGATTAGACAACTGCAGCACATTCATAATTATGTTGTCAGAGTCTAATAAGAATGAGGAGAACTAAGCACATTATTCACATTATTACACTAGTTTCCAGTTATAGATTATATTTTAAAGGATAAGGCTGGTGTTTTTCTATATTTTTCATATTTTCAACAAATTCCATGAAAAAAACTGTGCTGTGCTGTGAAGTGAAAAAGCGCTGCTGCTAGATTTAAATCACTTAATGTCCTAGGGGCAAGTATACAGTCAGTTGCCAGTTTATTAGGTACACCTAAGACTAATGCAATCTAATACAACGGTCCTGCAATAAATCCTCCCTTCATGTTTTAGAGAGGTGCTGATTCAACTGTATGATCATTCTGGAGGCTGCAGTTTGTGGTGCTGTTGAATTGTATCACATTATACTGACAGGTGTCTAATATTTTGTCCATCACGTTAATATCAATGAGCTAATTATAAAAAACAATCACCAAACAATAGAAACACCTCTCTGTACAATACAATTCAACAGCAGCACAAACTACAACCTCAAAAATGACCATAAAGTTGAATCAACACCTCTCTTTCAACAAAAACTGAACATTATAATCTTCATGAAGGTTGGATTTATTGCAGGACTGTTGTATTAGACTGTAATAGTTTTAGCTAGGTGTACCTAATAAACTGGCAATGGAGTGTATAAACCTAGGCAGAATCAAGCACAATGAAGCTGTGTTTAACTGTAAACACAGATGGAACCAACTTCCTGATGATCTTAAATGTGCCCCAACTTTGGCCTCTTTTAAATCTAAATTAAAAACTGTCTTGTTACCCTGTGTCTTTGACTGATTCATTTTCTCTACTGCAATTTAGTTTCCTTTATTAAATTTGGGGTGATTTATTACTGCACTGTAAGTACACTGAAACTGTACTCCCTGTCTGCTTTTTTTTGGTGTCTATTGTTATTTCATTTTATTCTTATTTAACTGTTTTTATTTTTATTTTAAAGCTACCTTGTCTTATGTATAGCACTTTGAATTGCCCTCTGTGTTTTAAAAAGGTGCCATGCAAATAAACTTGCCATAACTTGCCTGTGAGATCAGCTGCTGCCCTTTTTCAAGTGATGGGACTGAATGAAGCTCTCCTAAATGGAAAAGTGAATGTATTTCATATTCATTATCAATACTTTCTTTGTTGCTGCCAAACACATTTCGCATTAAGAATAATATAGGTGCCTCGAAGCAGCAGAGCCACATGTCATATTGGCCCCCATGCAATTTATCTATTGTGATTTGGCAGCCATTCATCTTTTAAATGCTCTCTCATGATTTCCTTTGTGCATGCAGAGCCGGAGGTGACCTTGAAATGGACCATGTGGTGTATTCTGATGATAATTTATTCTAACATACAAGAAACTGTCTCACTAACATGATTTTCTTCATGCTTTGTGCCATCTACACTCGCTGGAAATGTTTAGAGCAGCAGCCAATGTATTCTCTTTTCAAAGAATCCATTTCAAGATTTATAGGGCCATGCAAATTTTGGACACACTTTTTTTTGGGATGATTTTAGCATGATTTAACGTCAAATTCAATCCTTTTGTAACACCAAATACAGGTCTCTTACTTCAGCATTTATATGGAGTGTCAAGGTACACAAACACTAAAAGTTGTGATTAACTGGTGTAAAAAAACAACACTGAATCCAGAAGTAGGATGAATTTTAGTTTTTATATAAATTTCCCTATCACTGATTCACAGGATCATTTTCAGGGACCTACTTTAAGTCTGTGAAAGACTGATATGGATTTATTTCATCAATTAAAACCCCCACAATGGTGGCAAACTGGATCTTAGTTCCAATTTTAAAATATAAGACGTGCAAATGACTTTTGTCTCTACTTTGACTGTCCTTAATATTTCACTTGAGTGTCTGACCAAAATAGTAACATAGTCATTGTCCCGGCAGTCAAGTCAGTTATCAAGCTCTTTTTTTGTGAGCCTGTCTTACTGAGCTTTGACTGACACACACACACACGGCACACTCTGTTTTAATGCATATTAATGAATTTAAACGGCCCACTGTAAAGAGGAGACAATGGAGCAGAGGAGGGCTGGTTGTGAGCACAAAGCCGTGGACTCAGGGGAAGCAGAACAGGTGCAGGGAGGACACGGCAGCTTCACGTGGAACAACTAACTATAGGTTCAACAGTGCAGGAAGGGATCTATTAATGTAGTCAACGCACCACTCTGATGTTTTTGTCTTCATTTTTTGTGCCAAGGGATCATTGTTGTGGTGTTACTGCACTTTGTGTCCCAGAAATATCCTGTCAACCAAACACAGAGGCCTTGTACAAGAGTATTTCCTTACATTTTTCGAGCGGTCTTTTGTTTATTTCTTCAGCCGCTGTTATTGCTACTCATTCTAACACCCAAGTTCTTTTATTCAAAGTTGTATGCGATGACTGTTTTATCCTAAAATACTAACTTTTAGGACTTTTAAAGGAAACATTTAGCTTAAAAGGATAGTTTCAAGTCTCTCTTAAAACAATACTCACATATCCATATGTACATTAAAACAGTTTTTGTTCACTGTAATTATTCCTCCTCTAAATACTGGCCATAAAGAGATCCCTTTCTAATGCGACTCCAATGTAAGAAATGTGGGACAAAATCTACAGCCCTCGTAGAATATTGTTACAAGACAGACGCCAAAAATGTAAACCCATCCTTTATTAAGACTCTTCTTAATCTAAAAGTCTTCAGAGTCTAGGGTGTAGGCCAGTGGTTCCCAACTTTTATTGGCTTGTGACGCCCTAAAACAAAGCTTTGTCTACTTATGACACCTTGTCAGATCATCTGTAAGTTGTGATATGTGACTCTTCATTCTCACATTGTTTTATCTGAAGTGGTAAAATGATCCAGAAATTCACAAAAGCAAATTTTAGAAGAAACTTTTTTTTTTGTGAGGCAAAAATACGTCTGGATAATGATGCTTTAAAAAAGCAATGAAATGATAAAAACAATGTTCCTATTCTGAATGTGTTTTTTGATCCAACCTGAGCTACAAACACCAGTCAGTACATTCATGTATTGTCTATAATGTCTTAAGTGAAAATAGACTGCAGTTGCAAATTCTGGCATTTTATGTGTATTGTGCCAAGTTAGTACTATAATGTTTCCTTTGACTCTGGAAAAGCTTTGACAAGTCTGAGAAAATAACCCTGATGATATAATCAAGGCTATCTGAGCTTAGCTTAGACCAATAATATCTGGCCCTAAACCATATGTTTAGGGTGAGACGCTATGAGACAAATGTAGGATACAGTGTGTTCAGAGCTTGAGCCAAACTAGGGACAAAAAGCCAAGTTGTCTTGGCTCCTGCTGCATCGATTTTGACAATTCCTTCTAAAGTCTGTCTCTTGCAAGTCCCCTAACTTCATGGAAGTGTAATACAAAACCAGCGCAGGGCTCCTTTAAATTAACTGTTGTTGCTGCTGCTGGAAGCAAACAAAGCATCACTTCTACTTCTTGTACATTACAAACCCTTTATGACCTGGCTGTGTAAAGTACACACTAAAAATCAAAAAGACCCAATTTGTGTCAATATAGCACCAAACAAGGGATGGCAGGGCAAAAATGAATGTGCCAATTTCTATCCAGGCCTTCAACAAGGACAAAAACAACCTAATAAATAATTATGAGATTGAAAAATATATCAGTCTCTCTCAACAGACTGGATAAATAATTCTCTTGTAACACAAAGAGATACTCTTTCCGTGATAATAGTCCTATTCTGGGAGGGAAACTGGTTTTCCCAGCTCAGTAACTGCTTGCTCTGCTCTGTCGACCCTCCTATGGGGCCAGAGAGATAATCAACTTGAACCAAACCACGCCCCCCTGTTTTATTCTGGGGAGTTTATCAGCGCCTACATGTTGAGTGCTCTGCACACTAGACCCAGCAAGAGAAGAGAGTAGATCACCTCCAGAAACGACCCATGCTGACAGACATAGCATCCGAAACGCCTATTCACTTCTGTGGACATTAAACTCTGCAGCTCTGACAGGATGGATTTTTTAGACCGCGGTTACCTGGAAGCGCGGTCTCCGTATGATTACACCTTTAATTTTTGGAACGACTACCTCGGCCTGTCG
The DNA here is from genome assembly GCF_020085105.1 of Siniperca chuatsi. Classification (NCBI taxonomy): domain Eukaryota; kingdom Metazoa; phylum Chordata; class Actinopteri; order Centrarchiformes; family Sinipercidae; genus Siniperca; species Siniperca chuatsi. Next base: position 24,135,150 of record NC_058056.1, read on the forward strand.
ACACTCGTCGCCAAAAATAAGATCAACAGCCCGTCCTGCAGCCCCAACTCTATAACCGAGTCTCTTAAGGCGACTCTGGGCTTGGAGGACGATTCCCCGGTTTGCTCCTGCGTAATTGGGCACGGCAGGGACAGCGACGGACACTTGGACTGCTGCTGCGCGGCCCCGGGCTCCCCGCCGATCTCCATCTATGATCTCAAGGAGCGCATCTCGCTTCTCAGGCCATACGAACAGCTTGCTGGTGACTCGCCGCTGGCAGACAGAGATTCACCCTCCTATAGGGGTAGCTTCGCCGGCCTCGACCTGCTCTCCATGGACAGAAGGCGCAAACAGACTCAGAGGGGCAAGCCGGAGCCGAAGGTGTGCGTCTTCTGTCGGAATAACGGCGCACCGGAGGAAGTTTACGGCACCCATATCCTGAAGACAGCGGACGGCAGAGTCCTGTGCCCCATCCTCCGGGCATACACCTGCCCCCTCTGCAGTGCCAACGGCGACAATGCACACACCATCAAGTACTGCCCGCTTTCTAAAGACCAGGCGAGCCAGAGAGTGGCAAAGGGAGGCAGAGTGATTGGCAAAAGGCTGAAAATCTTCTAAGCGAGGAGCTGAATGAAGTTTGAGTTGCACTGTAAATTACTAGTGTGTATGGCAGTAATTTTGCCCCATTTCATGCACAAGACAAGTCCGGAGAGAAAGATTTTAAGAAAATAAGATTTTTATTGATTTTTTTTTTGTACGTGTCACTGCTTCATTTGTAATGTTTTCGTCTATCATGTAACTCTATGGGCACATAGTTTACACTTGGACGCAATGCGCGCAATACCCCCCCCCCCGCAGCACTCTAAGGACTTTGTGATCAAAAATGAACCAAAGTACTGTACAGATCGACCTGTGAATGACCACCTTCATGCTGTAATCAGAAGTTGCTGTGTTTCAAGAAGCACAGTGCCAGCGCAAACAGCCCTGCGCATGTCAGCGGGTTTATGAAATGCCAACATACATAAATATGTAGCACTCCTGATATGAGATGAATGTTTAGTCACATAGTTCATTGGCCCATGGATGTAAGAAGTCTGACAGGCCATGCAAGATGCAAGATATATTTGTTTATATCGAGCACATTTTTTTCCTGAGATAAATGTCTTCTACCAAAGGAATACACTTTTGTATTGAAACTTAGCCTAAAGGTAATTTCTGTATGGTTTATATGTTGGATGTCTTATATTCTTCATGTGATTTTATGTGGATAGTATTTTGCAGATTTCAACTGAATGTAAAAACAGTGGAAGGTAGATCTGACACGCAGTTCACCTACATGCTCTTCACTTAGCTCCAAGCTCTATCATTTCAGTTTACTATCCTGAGTTCAAAAACACAGATGCTGAGATGATTTTTTTTCACGTGGAAATGTATTCCTGCAATTCTTGTAAATGTATTAAAGGGGTGAACAAATTTAGCAATGAAAGGCCTGACATTCCAAAGTCTTTATCTGTCAACAGAAATGTTTTATGTACTTATTTTTACTTTATGTATCATTGGGAAATATATTCACTGTAAATGACCTCTGAATAAACATGTAATTTGCATTTTTCTTTGACTATATGGGACTACAACTGATTTTAATACACCACGAATCGCTCACTTCATGGTGTAGGTGACAGAGTTTGCTGCAGCACATGATAACATGACTAAATATGCTAATTTGAGTTAAGGTTATTTTGTCACAACTGTATTTCATCTGAAAACTTCTGCAATAGTCACACTGTCATGCCATGCAATGCAAATGCGCCACCTAGCGTTCAAAACCTTCAACGACAACATCCCTTGGCAGTATTTACTAACAAGATCTCCACTGGACTCACATATAAGCACTGGGTTGTTTAATAAAGTACTTTTTGTGATTTATGATGGATTGGTCTTTGCCATGCGAGACAAGATTCAGGAAGTTATTAAAGTCAACTCTGATCAGAAACGTATTTGAAACAATTTGACTTGTCCTGATGTGCGTAACCTCATCTATGTGTCACTGACAACTTGTGAAAAATCTTCCTACTCAGTGTCAGAAATTAAAAAACAGCTCAGATGTTCCTCAAAGTCCCTGCATGTTTGCATGTTGATAAGTTTTTAATTTAGTAGCAAGTTTTCTTTTTAAAAATCATGTTTACATGCAACACTAACTCAGCTATCAAACATCAAATTTTAGTATCGAGGGATGGTCCACTAAGAAACACAATAAAACCATTTTTCCATTGATATTTCAAATGTTTATATATATATATATATATATATATATATATATATATATATATATATATGTATGATCATTCACAGACCTTATTAGGTAGAGTTTCATCTTCCTGTGCAGAGAGACACCTGTTTGGGCTTGTAACTATAGTTCAAAATGAAACTTCTCAAAATGAGATCTGTGGATTCCTGTGAGTCATAATTGTATGAAGGCACTGCTGTCACTTTTTTGGTGCTGTGAGCACGAAAAACCTCAAATTGAGCTCAGCTGATAGCTCAAATAATCAGGCGGTCACACCGAAACACTGATCGCACTCCAGCTAAAAGAGGGGGGAAAGATTTTCATTGTGTTTTTGGGTGAGATGTCACTTTAAAAACGTTAAGCAATCAATGAGTTTCATTGACCTCTATTGGCAACTGCCAAGAACTGCAACAACATAAATAGACCTTATCGCCCTCTATGACAGTTATCAATACACAGTCAAATGTGCCAATAGTTGGGTGAGCATTTCAGAATCATATATATTATATTACTGTATTATAATTAGTGATACATTCATGTGTACATCACTTTAATGTTGCAGCTGGTAAAGGTGGAGCTAATTTTAATTACTTGATATGCTGGGTAGCTTAACCTATAATAATATATCATAATGTATTAGTTGATTTATATTTTGTATTGATAATCAAAATCTGTAACTAGTAACTAAATCTGTCAAATAAATGTAGTGGAATAAAAAGTACAATATTTGCCTCCAAAAGTAGAAATATGAAGTAAAATAGAAATACTCAAGTAAAGTACAAGCACCTCAAAAATTGTACTTGTACAGTAATTGAGTAAATTAACTTAGTTACATTCCACTGCTGATGTGAAAAAGGCTTACTGAGCCTCAACGTTAGATTTTAGAACGAAGGAGTGGTCCACCAAATAAATAATAAATAAACAAACACACACCATAAAACCTGTTTTTCTCTTATATTTCCTCTGTATATTTAGTTTATGATTATTCACAGACCGTATTGTGGAGTGCTTCTTTCTTCTGTGAAAAGAAAACAACTGCTGGTGGGCATATTTAGCTAGAAAGGCCCTTCTAAATAAAACTTTTCACAATTAGATCTGTGGAATCCTGTGAGTAACCATGCCATATTTTGCAAAGAGACACTGTTGTCCACAAATCAAATGTCATTAGGATAAACTGTATATGAGTGAACTGCAGTATAGCTTAAATAATCAAGCAGCCACACTGAAACTACTCCAGCTGTCACACTAACCAGAGATGGGAGCTGCAAATTAGCTTCAGCTGGATGCCCTGTATACATCTGTTGCATTTCTTCTCCCTATGTAACAATGTTTATGTCTTGTCCCTTTTAAATCAACTATGAAATGGATAAATTAATTAAATACAGCTATAAGTGGAGAGAAAACATTTATTGTCTTTTTGGGTGAACTGTCCCTTTAAATCAATGACGCGATCGAGCGTCATTGACCTCTTTTGGCAACTACTAAGAATTGCAACAACATAAATAGAACTCTCTACAAAAGCCTTCGGATGTAACTGACAGTAATCAAGTCACAATTTTTACAATCTAATGGAGTAATCTAGTTAATTGGATCAGAAACGTCTCATCTTTGAGTTTGACACGTATTAAGATTTCAGTTTGGGAAAACTGATGGAGGATATTTCCTGGCTAAATGGTGTCACCTACTGGCATAATAATACTGCTTTATCATTTGCTTTTTAGGCTTGAAAACAACACATTTTAGCATTTGTAGCTAGAGGGTGATGTTGAAAATACTGCCAGCTGTGTGTTAGGACTCCGGGGAATGACAAGATTTTCTTCCCAAGACTCTTCTCCAACATACCATGCTTTATTCCCCCAAATCGAATAAAGCATGGTGCTTTATTCCCCAAATATTTTAAGGCTATCTTGCAGAATCTTACAGAAATTTCAGCAGCTGGTAGGACTTTGGTTGAATCGTCAGTATTGATCAAGAACTATATCAATACTCTGCTGATAAATCACGGTCATTTTGTGCTAGAAATCTTAATTATTTTCCCTTTAAGTTGTTTGATTTTTAATGTATTCCACTTGACTAGGGGTCAAACAGTGAGTGCTTGCAGGATCCTGACACCCTCCAGGGGTATAATGTTGGCTTTAAAGAGACTGTCCCACAACTGTCACCAGTCTGAAAGTGTCTGTCACCAAAAACGTGTCCTTGAGCAGAAATCTCAAGCTCTTCCTGTATAAGAACATCATCATTGATGTCTCTTTTTCAACAAATACTAAGGATGATTTACAGGTACCCTTTGACTCATCTCTGGATGTTAAACAGCAATCAAACAGAGTGTTTCTCTGTGTCAGCAGATACAGATAGCACACAGTGGTGTCTCCCACACACAGTCAGAGTCAGGACGGCTCGAGAACATCAGTGACTCATCAATTTGCAATCTAAATAGATCAAATAGATACGTCTAAAGATACTCTGGGAACAATAGCAGTATGTAGGACATTACAAAGGGGTATCTATCTACTAAAGGACATTCATAACAATACAGGCAACAATGAAGAGAGATGATCAAAAAGAAAAGTGCATAAAAAGGAGAAAATATTACTTTTTTTAAATATCTGTAAAGTATAAAGTACCAGCATCTGTGTAATGTTCAATTAGCAGGAAAGGGTCTTGATATCTGTGTATACGGGCTAATGTGGGATTATTTAATCATCATTCATATTATTCAGATAATGCAGTAGGGATGTATCAACGACATCAATCTATTTTAGTACCAAGCAATCTGTCTGGTAATTAATTCATTGTTTTCCATGGCATTAAAACCTTTAAGTGCCTGGCTGTTAAGGTATATGCCCCCCACTCTGTCTTTACGCACTATGTATCGATTCTCTCTAAATGGGTTGTGGAAAACCCTTTGTTTCAAGTCATTTTCACAAGGTTTGCCCCAGTTTGTTCCCCATTTTATTGATGTGGATGTGTTCATTGCTTAAGAGAGATGCATCTGAACCTGCATTGAGGGCATAAAGTAGAGTAAAATATGCCTCCAGAAATTCATAAAGTAACGAGTAATTGATTGCAATGCCATTTTTAGGGCAGAGGAAAAGAAAACCTGCTCTACCACGTCAACTCTGCCTGCCGATGCTGAGAGAGAGTCTGAAAACCAACCTCCTCTCTCCTCACTGCAGCAGTCTGCTATTGGCCTGGTGGATGCTGACAGCACTGATGTTTCTCTGTGGTGGAGGGGGGGCAGCCTCACTCTATAAAAGCCAGGGATCTGCAGCATCACTGGTGCAGTGCAAAAACGCCCGCTCATCCTCACCGATGGTGTGCAGAACAAGGGGGACATAAAAAAAAATCTTCTGAAACTAAAAAACATCCATATCTTTTTCTTAAGCAAACAACAAAATCCATAACTAAAAATTCATCATGAGCTACGATTCCTACCTCTCCTACCGCCGCCCTTGGGACAGCTACAGAGGCTCCCAATACACCACCAAATCCTCCATGTCTTCCTCCCTCTTCTCTTCTCCTCGAGCTCCTCCGTCTGGGAAGAGGATCCTGAGGCTGGCCTCCTCTTCCCTGCCAGACGGGTCTCAGCGGATGGACCTGGCTCAGGCCAGCTCCCTCAACACAGAGCTGCTGGGCCTGCGCTCCCAGGAGAGGGAACAGCTAGTGGACCTGAACGACCGCTTCGCCACCTACATCGAGAAGGTGAGACACCTGGAGCTGCAGAATCGAGCCCTGCTGGCCGAGCTGGAGGCGCTGAGGAGGCGGCAGAACGACCCGTCACGTCTGCAGACGCTCTACGAGGGGCAGGCGCGGAGTTTGAGGGCCATGATAGACTCCGAGAACGGGGAGAAGATGCGGATGGAGGCAGAGAGAGACTACCTGCGTGATGTGTATGAGCAGATGAAGGAGCGCTTTGAGGAGGAGTCGAGGCGGCGTATTGATGCTGAAGAGGCCCTGCAGGGGTCCAGAGAGGAGGCCAGCAGGGTCGCGCTCTCCAACTCTGATGCCGAGGCCACCGTGGTCTCTCTGTGCGATGAGATGGTGTTCCTGAAGAAAGTCTTTGCAGAGGAGCAAGCAGAGCTGCAGGCCCAGCTGCAGGTGGCTAACATCAGCGTGGATGTGGAAGTGTCCCGGCCTGACCTCTCCACCGCCCTGCGAGACATCCGAGCACAGTACGAGCGACTGGCAAACAAGAACATGCAGGCCGCTGAGGACTGGTACAAGAACAAGTTTGCAAGTGTGGCGGAGATGGCCAGCAAAAACAACGAGGCTGTGCACGCCATCCGAGAGGAGACCATGGAGTACCGGAGGCTGCTTCAGTCCCGCTCCTCGGAGATCGAAGCTCTCCGGAACGTCATCAACTCCCTAAATAAGCAACTGGAGGATCTGGAGGAGACGCAGGCCAAAGAGGTGGCAAAGTATCAGGTGAATGAGGGATATTTGGATCCTGATCTGCGTGAATGTTCATCCAATAGGAGAATGTGGAATAATGTGGTGCCTGGTCTGGTTATCTGCCCATTTGTGCTACAATATGACTTGAGAAGTATTCTGCGCTTAGATCAGAAGCAATCTTCCTCTTATGGGCAGGAAAGACAGAAAGATGAAAAGATGGCATGTATAATGTCTTGGCCTCAAGGTTTGACATAGATATAAGACGGAATAATATTAATAGACACCACTCAGAATAAAAGATGAAACTCTATGTGCAGAAAGTAGAGAAACAGCAGGGGAAGCAATGCTTCTTTTTTCTACAACATGTAAATATATTCTCTGCAGCAGCTACACCCTCCCCAAACTGTAGTGCTCAGCAGGAAATGATGGCAGACTCACAGCAGAGGTGAAAATCTGCAAGGTTACTGTCTGAGAGAACTGAGAGAGCACACTATAACTACACACACACACACACACACACACACACACACAAAAAAGAGACCATATCATATTTATCAAGTCTTACATGTTTCCGGGGTTTATCTTCTTGTGTCTCGCATCACTAACTGTGATATTTGATAATGAATGGGTGTGTTTTTTTGCATTCATAGATGAAGATAAGTGAGCTGGAGCGGGATATCACTGATGCCAAGCAGGAGATGGCACGCTACCTGAGAGAGTACCAAGACCTTCTCAATGTGAAGATGGCCCTTGACATTGAAATAGCTGCGTACAGGTGCGATCTGGCTTTTGTCTGCTGATCTCCACCAATATTGGACATTTATAGTTTCTCTTAAACACATGTTTATGATTTTATGAGGCAACATGTTTTAAAAGACCTTGTTTATTTTATCTTTAATCTCACTTGACCTACATAAATTATGTTTTTCACATTTTCATTGTGAAAATATGAAAGGAAATGCACAGTAAGCTCAAGGATAATTTGGCTTCTTTTTCTTTTCAGAAAACTTCTGGAGGGGGAAGAGATTCGTCTGGCTTACCCTTCCCTTCACGGCCTAAACTGAAGCCTAAATGCCACCAGCCCGGCATAAACCTGAATTCTTCATACCCCTTCTTTCCTGCCATGACCCGAACATCACCCCTCTCCCTCCCTCATTTCTTTTACATTAATCTTTCTCCCCAAAATACTCTTTCCTTTACTCCCCCCAAAACCAAACCGCAAACCAAAGTTCATCGTTCTCAAGACAGATGCGCCCTTGTGCTAAACAAGAGGTCTACCAGAAGTCCCCCTTCTTCTACACACGTTCTGACACCACACATCAAGAAGATGGCAAACTGTAAAATGCAGAGTGGCTGCACTGCATTAGTTACATAGCTATGTCGGACAGCAATGTTGTTTTGGCTGAGTTCCTCTCTGTCACACACGTTAAGGTCCAAGCAGCAGAGTTACTATTTGACTCTTCTGATCCCTCATTGTGCAAACATTTGACCAACTGTTTGTGAAGGAGGAAAACAATTTCTTTTTATCTCTCGATGCTTGGACTTTATCTGTTTTTAAACTGACGCAAGAAACCTGCAGCATTATTGACCAGGAACTCTACCAATCGATTATGCATTGTCCTGCACCCCTGGTTCTGTATTAGTAGTCACTGAACCAGTAACCTTAAAATTTTCTTTTCACTATATTAAAAGACCCATTTTTGTCCTTTTTAGTTAGTCTTCCTCTGCATTTACATCTACACAGTGAGTTTGGATCTTCCTATTTGGCCGGTTATTTAAATTTCTAAATTAAAGTGGGTCTTTTCTTGGTCTTCTTCTTCTGGACATGTAAATGCTGTGGAAGACTAATTGTTACTGGTTTCTCTGTATATTCATGCAGTGTGTCTCACAGCCTATCTGCATTAGATTTTTTTCTGTTCTGTGAGTTCATTCAAAGCTAAATGATGAAACTGTAAGATTACTGCAGGAGCTCCTTGTTGTTTGTCTGCTGATGTTAGATCTAAATGGTGCTTTACATCTGTGAAACTAATACAAAGTCTGCACCGTTGCGCTTGGTGTACCTGTAACAGCCGGCAACAAGCTGAATAAACATATAACTGACCTGCAAATCAGTTCACATCTCGTGTTTTCCTTCGACACTTTTAAGGATATTTAGGACATTACAACAGGCTAAACACACACCCCTGAGGAGAAGACTTAATTTCAATGTCCCCACTGTAGCTCTCATGCACAACAGAATAATTTGCCTGTGTTGCCTAGTTGCCTAGTTTCAGACCAATAAGCAAATGACTAATTACATGTTTAATCAAGGTGTAAACAGGTGTTAACATAAATATTATATAGAGATGCCCATATGCACAATACAAGACACAATACAAGACACAGACATCAACAGCAGCCTCATTTTAGCCTTGACGTCTACAACTATTAATTGTACGTTCAAAGCAGGTCAGCTGTTGGATGAAACCTTCATCATCAAAAATACATTTTAAAAGAGGCAATTCAGGCAAAAACAGGCATATTTTTGAAAGCATTTCATTGTAAAATTGGCTCTTATTAATTTAATAAATTAATATTCAGTCATAATGACCGAAATTTGTACTACATCAGTGATGATCTACAAACACCTGCAAAATCTTACTAATGTCTTTCATAACATGACAAATGTATTTTAAAGGATGAGGTACCTTTAAGAAATAAAAAGTGCAATGGATATATAGAAATTGTTATAGTAATGGTTAATAGTGAACGGGACATTACATCTGCGACTTGCCAGGCTGAATCTGAGACTGCTGAGAATGGTGAATATTTTCCATGTGTGATTTTTGATTTGTGAATTGTCTGAGTTTCAAGGCTTCTGTAAACATCTTCCCTCTGAAATACTGTGTAACATAAGCAAAACAGGCATCTCTCAGAACACATCCTGCTTACATTTCTTCTTACTTACAGCTCTCAGTGTCACAGGAACGACACACAGCGGCACTGCACCATTTCCCATCATTCCATGTTCCTGGCAAGCTGACTGTAGCAGGAATGTGTTGGTGCCTTGCCTCAGCAGGATCATCAGTCACACGGCTGACACCAGGCATCCCAACGAACCCTGAAGAAAAGTGACACAACAAATACAGGAGTGTGAAGTGTTTTCAAGTGTTGTGTTGTGTCACTGTCTCGTTTTAAGGGCCAGTTGGTTTTCAGTAATTAGAAGTACTGTCATTACTCAAATTTAATGTCTTTTTTATGTACTTTAAAAAGGATGAGTAATTCCATTTTTATTCAAGTAGATTTTCAATGAAGTTTTGCACTAAACAAAACTGTGCAAAAGTTCTGATAAAGAAAAAATATAGTATATAAGAGTATCACTGAATTGAAGTGGGGTTGGTTTGTAGGGTGTGTTGAAATGTTGAAATGAAAGGCAGACATTTTGACATTGTCCTATAATTAATAGCATTATTAGAGGCTGAATCCCATTCAGTTTTTCCAGTTCCAGGGCCCTGGTACTGTGCATGATGGCTCACTGGTATGGATTGATGGGAATGCACCATTGTCACTTTAGTGGTTTTCAATACATGTCATTTAACTTCTTTTTAAGTAATCCTTTCATTAAATAACACTTACGCTTACCGGAGTAGGATATTCTAGTATTATTTCCACCTCAGCTCTATAGATTCCTCCAAGCCTGTGACTGGTCACAGTGGAGTCTAGTGGTGGGCAATATGTTGATATACACCCATGATGTGATATAAATTTGTCAACCGTCAGAAATTTAGCTCTACGGTTTATACCGAGGTAGCTATCCCTTTAATATATCTGGTGAATTTAGACCATTTTGTGCAATATTGCAAATCAATAATCACACTTTTTTTATGGATTTTTGCATCAATGTGATAAAGTACTTTGATTTTGTCAGGTAGTTAATTTGCTGCATAAGCCAAAACAGGCATTCTTACCTTTTTGTATCTATAAACAGTTTCTCAATTGAATTTCCACAGAATTAATAATAATAATATCAAATTGCCTATACAGTTATATAGGGTTTTATTTTAGTTTAGTAATTTGATGGAGAGCTCTAAAACAACTATTCAGTTTCACCTATCATTGCCACTGGATAATGTGTTTTTATTAAAATACTGCAAATACAAATACCCTGATTATCCTATTTGGTTATCTCTCTACATACTTTATTTAGGCTACCATCCCCCTGCTGCAAAATGCCCTTAAACTACTTTCGTGCAGTAAAAAATAACTCCCAAACAAGGACTGTAATGGAAGTATGAGGACATTTAGCCCCCATCATTAAACATTAATTACATTAATGATAATACATACAGAGGCACAAACTGGGGCTAGAGCCAGGACATTATGCACTAAACAGTGCGTTAGTTGCCAAAATGTGTGACAATCACTCATATGACTGGTCACGTTTATGAGAAGGTAAAAATGCACCTGGCCTGCTGAACACCTGTTAAGCTAACTTAGCTATCTAGCTTGCTATCTGTTTAGCTATTATATTTAGCTACCTAGCTTAGTAGCTAGCTATCTGCCACTATAGTTAGCTTACTGACTGGACCACAACAACAACAACACAAATTTAAAGTCCAATAGAAACTCTCTTTAAATACATCCATGACGCCCTTTCTGCTGCCTACAGATGGCGGTCGAGTCTAAAAACGTCTTAGCTACTTTGCTAATTACTTCCCCCGGTCAGAGGACACCAACATGGCCGCCACCTTATGTCGATAACGGTTCTTTCTCAATGTTAACTTACAGCGCAAGTTTCAAACCCAAATGCTTTGATTAACCGTTACACTGAGCGACTAAGAATCTGCACCTGTTACCACATTTTTGACGCCGACATGTTCCAGGTAATCGGCGGGCGGAGCGTCCAGGCTGCCCGGCTCTTCGCACCCAGGAGCGCCGTGGTCGTGGAGGTTGTCCGGGGCAGAAAGTCCCGCACCGACCCGGTAGCCAAGTCCAAAGTGGGGCGACTCAAAGTGCCTCCCCCCGTCGATCCGGTGGAGATGGTGGTCCTCAAGGAGAGATACACGGAGTACCAGCTGATCATGAGGGCGCTTCGGTGCGTTAAATCACTGTGCTATCTGTTAATAACTGAAATGTCAGGTCACCTGGTGTTGTGGCAAATTCTGTTTTCCTGCTCAAACCCCCATCCAATAAATGTGACAAAACAGGTGCTGCAAATTTTCAAGTATTGTGCCAAAATTTGCGTTTCTCAAAGTTGTGTCGAAGTTGGTTATTCCCTTTTTAAGAAATTTGAAAAAAAAAAAAAAAAATTAATTTGCATCCCCTAACTGGAATCAACACTTCGAATAAAGTAAAAGTAGTTAAATAATCAATTTGGTTTCCATTAATTTAACAGCATATGCAGACTAGAACAGAAATGATTAGTCGATTAATTGATTAGTCAATTGACAGAATATTAATCGGTATGTTGCCTAGAATCAACTAGTTCTAGCTTTTCAAATGTGAATATTTGCTGTTTTTCTCAGATTTCTAAAATAGTAAACTGAATATCTTTGACTTTTGGACTATTAGTTTGACAAAACAAGCAGTTTAATCTCTCAACTTGGGCTCTGGCAATTTGTTATGAGCATTTTTTCACTATTTTCTGACATGTTTTAGACCAAACAACTAACCGATTTAATTGATAACATTATTGGCGGATTAATTAATCATTTAAATAATCGAAAGAATCGCTCTCTATGTATGCAGTTCATTTTCATAGAATTTCCCTCAGAAAATACAACGGCATCATGACTTTTCTCTGACGTTGCCCATCATTACACGCTCTCTTTTTAAAACCACATGCACCACAATCTGTGACAAGGGTCTGTAGCTGCAGGTATCCAATAAACATACATGTTTGGTCCTATAAGAACAGACAAGAAGGGAAAATAATCGATAGCCGCAGCCCTAATGTAAACAGAAAAGTAATATTCCTTAGAATGATTCATCATGTCGTCAGAGTTGTGAATTATTGTGTGCTTTATACTATCAGAACATCACTATTCATCATGATATAATACCACTGAAATCCAGTTTTAAACATGTATTTGAACATGTAAAAGATTCTGACTGGTTTCCTTTTAAATGTTGGGAATCGCAGTCAGAGTTAAATATCGACCTGGTTCTTTCCTCCGTGTTTGTCAGTCTGGAGTTTAAGGAGGAGGTGCTTCGAACAAAGTACGAGGAGGAGACGGGCTCCCTGGCGGAGGAGAGGGCGAGGCAGGAGGCGGAGGAGCATCGCGCCCTCATGGCCTGGAACAACCAGGAAAACCTCCGAAGGCTCAAACTCAGGTAAGAAGAAACTCAAAATTACAACATGAAGAATAAAAATCGAATTTAAAGATATGCAGTACTCTGACTGCTCTTGGTTTTGTGTTTTATATATCCATCTGTGTGGTTAAAAAAAGGATTTTGTCCTGTTCCAAAAGCAATAGCTCACCTTCTCCCCCTGTATCTCTCAGGATGCTGAGGGTCCAGAAGGAAAAGGAGGATGCTGAGCGCAAGCAGGTAGAAGCTGCCATTAAGCGTGAACAAGAACAGCAAGAATTCATCAAAGAAAAAGAGAGGGAAATTTTGAAGTTGCAGGTATGATTTTCTCAATCTTTGTTTATCTTCTTCCTGTTTTCTCCCTCCAAAGTGAAGTGGAAATTGTATGTTAGTTTTTCAAGTCTGCAAGGTGCTTTTGCATGTTTTTCTGCTAGTGAAAATTTGAAATTCTGCATCTATATAGATAAAAATGAGAGCTTACATTGACTTTTTACTTCTCTTACAGGAGGATGCAAAGAACTTCATCACCTTGGAGAACATGGATCAGCGTATAGAAGAGGCTCTGGACAATCCAAAGAATTACAACTTTGCCATTGACAAAGAAGGGAGAGTTGTTAAACAGACAATGCTGCAGTGAAACCCCAGACCGACCTGTATGTGTCTGTCTCAGAAGATAAACAAAGACAGACGAACATCATTCAGTTGTAGTCAGGACTGTGAGCCGAGTTCAGTCTGATCACCGTGGAAGCGGATTTCCCTCAAACTTAAACACAGAAAACATTCAGCGTGAGAGTGTTATCGTAGCTGTCAAAGTAAGAAATATCTGAGACGTTTCCATTAGCAGATGACGTGGAGATTCTGAATCCATTTTGAAACAATTTAAAGTGACTAATGTTGATGGAAAGCTTCTATCACGTTTGATGGTATTCTCCTAGTTTGATGGAAAACCTACATTCTCATGTCATCAGGAAAGTATGAGCTTGAGTTCAGTTTGGCTTTTGACAGAATGAGACCATGTTTCCATCACAGGGCCACGCTGCCTTTATTTTCTTCCTTATTTGAGTGCTGGACTGTCAACATGTTCTTTTCATCTTTACTGTCTTCTCATGATATGCAATGTATGTAAAGTAAATTAATGTTTATTGGAGTTTCCACTAAATTGGTCTGAATCTTTTTGAACAGTATAGGATGCAAATGAGATCAAGAATTAGACTCCATTTTCTTATTCAGTTTTGGAGGCTAAATGCACTTACTCAGCTTACTCCAAAATTGAATAAGATGCATTGCTACATTGAGATTATTGAATAATTTACAGTTTTTTCATTTACTTCTTTTATTTCTTCTTACAACATTGAGTCAGACTGTGAGAATCTGGTCATAAAAAACAAGTAAAATGGAAACCGAGGTGGAATTTTCAAGTCAGGATGACTTAGCTATTCTACATGTGTTTTCAAATTTTTAACATAAAACAATAGAAATTAATTAGACAACATACCTTCAGATGCTGTAAAGTAAAGCTGGATCATCACCTGAGCAAAGTGGGAAACTTTCTCTTAAACGTCAGGCACCCTGAAGGCTCCACATTCACCGTGTCAACTGGTTTGTTGTAGTTTTTAGTTTGATTAACTGCAACTAAAGCACAATATTAACTGTTAAGGGCCTTTAGGTTGTTAAGTCATTGTTTAAGTTTTAATTTTTCGCCTTTATTTTATAGTCAGCAAAGATCGAGACAGTGGGCAGAGAGAGGGTTATGACAAGCAACACAGGTCAGTAATCTGACAATAGAACTATGGACGTTGTGGTTATGTGGTGTACACCTCACCGCCTGGCTACAGAGGCACCCTGAAAGTGATGGTTCAGTGCAGTGGTTCCCAACCTGGGGATCAGCTTTAAGGGGTCCCAGGATGATTAAAGGGATAAGAAAAGATCTATATATTACTGAATATTACAGAATATTACTGTTTGTGGCTTTACTTGAAATATTGGGTACTTTCAGATCTATAAACATCCTTCAAATGAAACAATCTGAGATTGAAAAATCGCTCTTTGGTTGATCTTCTCAGTCCATTGAGGCCGTAACCTGTGACGAAATGTCACAAGTGGACATTGTGGTTTATTGTACAACCTCCTAACTGTAGTTTAGAAAATAACAGTGGGGATGTGGAAACTTTAAATATAATAATGAGTGGGGTTTTTCACATAACGATCACATCCTTTAGTATCGCACTTGAAGCTGCTGCCCTCTAGGTGGCGCTGTGTGCAGCTCTCCTCACTGGTCTCAGAGTTTACTGTACTAGGCCTGCAGGTTGATGGATTGGTGATGATCAGAGGTGAAGACTTCAAGAGATAATCTCAGGCAACCTGCAGCAGCTTTAGTGTGAAGAGGGCAGCGATAAAGCATTTAAACTCAGGCAATACTGTTGTGAAATTTACTTTGTGAAATACTGGCCTTTTTTTTTTACGTGAATACATGATTTGAAGTCAGTGGGGTTAAAGAACAGAGCAGTTTCTCTTCTTGAAATTACTTAAATTTTTACCTCCACATTTTTAATGCCACATTGACAGAAAGTGTAGAAAATGACGAGGAAAATATACGTTTAGACTCATTACGCAAAACATCCAGAAAACACTTGAGTGCACTGCTTTTGAACAACATACAGTGCATCTCAATCTTTTTAAAGCCAATTTCAAATCCTTCGTCTGTATCTCCTCTTCAGAAATATCATGATAAATTCATTACTCAATTAGATGATTGACAGAAAATTAAATTGCAACTATTTTGATAATTGATTGATGATGAATTGAGTTATTTTTAAAGCTGAAATGACAAACTTTCTCTGGTTCCAGCTTCTTCAGTGTGAGGATTTTCTGCCTTTCTCTATTTTACAACATATTTTTGGGGTTTTGAGTATCGGTGTTGGACAAAAACTGACTATTAATCAACAAAATAATTGGCAGAATAATCATTAGTTGCAGCCCTATGTTAGAGGGTAAACCTACTTATAGTACAGTAAGTAGGGTGATAAGAAAAATCTGATTATTAATTTTCTGAAAGCTAATGAAGGATTGAATGTATTTTAGTGGTTTTATTCTTTGCAATCATCATGTTAGGACTTCTTACAAAATAGTGGCACGTTACTATTTCTGCTGTATACTGACGTTCGTGTTAAACATCATAGGATGTGACAACTGTGTTGTTGTAATGCAGTGCACACGGTCAATGTGATTGGTAGCTGAGGTTAATGGGATTATTCAACCGTGGCAGCAAAGGCTGGGATTAGAGGTAATGCGACAGAGTAGATTGAGATGAACTCGGTTTAGCAGCACACAACTGGCTGCTGTTCTCACAACTCAGTCAGTATCACAGTCAGTACATCAGAGTTTTAGTCAATGGTAAGGATTCTTTTATTTTTCTTTGCCAAGCAGGACTAAAATGATTAATTTATAGCCCTTTAGAGGTAGATCTGCAAATCAATGTTTCTTAAAAATAAGTTAAAAGTATTCGCTCATAAATGAAAATCCAGTCAGTATCTATTCACCCCAATGTCAGTAGAAACTTCAGTTCATCCTTTATAGTTGCACTTCAGTCTTAGTTAAACAGGACCTATTTTTACAGCTTAAAAATACCACAAACTGCTCATTCATCATAGGCCAAGGGTTTGTTTCCAAATGACTGCACTGTGAATCTGTGAAGCAAATGTACACTATAATAATGGTCAATACTGGACCAGTGACACAGTTTTAGAAACGAGGACCACAGAAAGAAAAAATCCTTTGTTTTGGTTCTGTGAATAACACCTGAAAAAGTAAAATCTAGGGTTAGAGAGATTATTATCATGGCAGGAAATCAGAAAAAAACATATCTGTAACCCAAAATTATGTAGATTTTTCACTTTCCTTTAATCTTTTTTTTAAGTACTGGATGATTTTAGAAGCTTCAGGCCTTTTAAAAATGTATTCAAACAAAACAAGGACAGAAAATGAGCCGTGGTTTAAACTGGCCACAATTGGTGGACATATGCAACTCAAGTAGACTTTGTTTTAAGGTGTCATGAGCCAAAAAGGTTGAGAACCACTGCCCTTTCTAATTAAATAAGTTTCTTAGATACAGCACAATTATTGTTCCTTTCCTTTTTATTTAGTGCAGCGGGTGTGATTACATCAGCATACATACAGCAATTCTTGAGGGTAATTGCAGTTTTTTGTCTTTGCCCAATAACATCTATGTTCTGACCCTAAATGACTATTAATAATACATACAAACTAAAGCAACAGATGGCTTCTAACTGGTTCCAAAGCACTTCAAACTGACAATAATGCTAATGAATAAGTGTTGTTCTTGAGCACCTTGATATTAGCAATAAATACATTCACAAAATATTGTAACTGTGGAGGCATGTTATGACTTAAAACAATTTCTGTGAACAAGATGACAGAAAACTGAACAGTAGTTGATGTGAAAACCTTCTTGGAGCCTTTCTCTTGAGCAACATGCTCATTTACATTTAGCCTGCAAGATAACACTCCAGTCCAGAGTGAATTATCCAGGTAATATTACATGTTTTGCTCTCTTCTGTCCATAATGCCCAGTTTGAAGTTGCACTCAAGACCAGTAAGACTTTCATAGAGCTGCATTTGTTCCTGTTCATGCCTCAGTTTTTACTTTTTAAATGTGTTATAGCTAACGCTAACACCTCAGGTAGTTCTCAACCTGTTTGCTCCAAGTAAAACAAAAAACGGGTTATAGAAAAATAATAAAAATGACGCTTCATTCATAACTCGGAACAAAAACATTCAATAGAAGGCTGTACATTTGTCATACACAGACTGTATAAAATCCTATTTTGTGATAAAAAATATAGCATTAGCTCACATTAGACTGAGAAAAAAACCCCATTAACACTTGAATATTCAAGTATAATAACTCAGACATACAACACATTCACTGGAGGAAAATACCGTTGGCTTCTTCCATGACTCAAATAATCTGACATATGTGGGGGAATCCTTTTTGGTAGCTAAAAACAAACGGTTTGTGTTTTGCTTTTTGAGCTAGTCAGGTGTGTTTTTATTCATTCAACCACCTCTTATATTGTTGTGAATTTATTGTTGATTAAGAAACCTGGTTATTCAGCTGGCCGGGGTATTTCTCAAACCTCCTCTCTGCCTCTTCACTGAACGCATCACCTGTAAGGATTAAAGAAACAATGAATAAAGCAGTCAAAAAAGTTTAAATAACAGCCAGTAGTTTTTGTGTTTTTGACTGCTTACCAGTGTGGCAGTTATGGAGCCAGATTCGATGTCCGTCATATTTGCAGTTGCACTTCATGGCGTTGTTGGTGAAATCACTCTCAGCCACTTCGTGATTTGGATTAATCACAATCTGAAGAGGTGAGAGATGTAAAAGGAACATTTCTATAATAAGACACACAACAGCAACTATTTCGCTTGACAGTAAACCCACTTGCTAAGTCTGGTTAAAAGCTGGTGTCAGGGAATGAATTGCCGAGTCTGGCTTTCTTATGTTGTACACAGCAGTTTAAATGAAATTACTTCAGTGAGTTGTTTTTACATATGACTACAATGTGTAAAAACTTTATTTATTTTGTTGGGTTTGACTGATAGTGTCCTTCGGTTCTTGTGGTGAGAGGAAAGTCTCAAATCATGTAAACAGGGTTCCTGAAGTACTTCCTGTAGTCTTCTCTATAGTGTTTTTTGGTTCCATGGAGAGAGGAGAGTGAATCTATGCCTGTATGCCTGATTATGCCAAAATGTTGCAGATATTTATTTTCAGACATTTATATCGTCTGTAAATTGTATTGTTATCTAAAAATTCAGAAACATAGTGAGACAGGCAGGAGGAGAAATAAGACAGAGGCAGGGGAACTTTGTAACTGCAGAGATCAAACATAAGCTATAGTTTGATTTGCAGTTGCAAATACTGTAGCAATATTGTGTCTGTTAGTCTACAAAGTTGCTGTTGAAGTTTGAAAGCTGCCTGACTTGTTGTTGGAACTGGCTGATGTTGACTTCATTTATTTACAAATCCAGACCCACATGCTCTTTCAGCACTATTTTATTATATGTAATGGAGTTGGTGAAGAGCGTCTGGAAGTGTGTTGCCAGTTTAACTATTTGACAGACACTGTAAATAAGTACATTTTTTTGTCTGGGTGTTGGTTTTTGGGTTATATCCATGCAGTTTTATATGTTTTTCAGCTCTAAGACACCGAGCAGTATTTGTTCTATGCTCTACAAATTGAGCCACACGTGCTCACCTGCAAAATGTAGTTTCCAGGTTTGACGTCTGTGATGTCGATCCACTGGCAGTCGATGTCGTGCCGGTACAAATCCCAGCAGCCCACAGTGATGCCCTGATCGCCAAAGTTGGCACATTCGTACCGCTTAGAAACACCTGGATGACACAGACATAAAGATTAATTGATTTTAAGACGCATTAGTGGATCCATAAAAACAGACTTAATAAACATGTTTAGAATATTTACATATGACTCTTAAAACTGGAATTTTTAAAATTTAATGTGAAATCCCCTTTGATTAAGTGATATTTACTTTTTCATTTGCCAACTGCAAGCCCACACACAAGCCCTCAAAACCTTAAAGATGGCAGAAAATTCAACCTTTATCTGTGTCATTATTATCGCTTGTTTAAATCTCCTTGTTGTACCAGACAGGCGGGACAGCTCAGTGTGGGAATCGCTGTGGTCACCCTCTGCTTCATGACAGACTCCACCCTTCTGGTTCTCCAAACAAATGAAAACAGACCCTGAAGTTTGACTCTAATCTGAAGCATCAAGACTCACCCTCTTGACAATCTGTGTCCTCCAGACAGAAACTGGCTTTGTGTCCCTCTGCCACTTTGGTACCGTTGGCGTTCAGCAGATCATAGTGGGTGAAAATATCCATGCTGTGGTAGTGGCTGTGTAATACAGAGAAAATATTTGCTGTTAAAAACAAAAAGCTTGTCCAAAATTTGAAAATCCTCTATTTCACAGTCAATGTGGCTTCTCCTGGAACATATATGGCTGAACCGAAGCCATAGTTACCGCTGAGGCGGCTTTGTTTTGGATCACACTACCTTGCTCGTCAGGACCCGCCCTACTCTGCTTCTGATTGGCTAGTAGTCCATACCTAGATACTGTGCATGTGCAACTCCCAACAAAGATCGAATAGAAGTCCGATGCCTCACTCTGTAGCTAAAACGGAGCGTTCAAGACACAGGGTGAAAAGAGGTGCTGCATTAATGTGCAGTGTGACAAAAAATATGGTGTCTTGTGAAAATCAAACCAAGTAAACCTATTCTGGTACAACCCCAAAATACAATTATGAACCTGAAAATGAGCATAATATGACCACTTTAAAACAATTTGTAGCCCAAAAAAAGAGAATTAAAGGTCCAATGAAATGGATGTGAAATTATGATTTTCTTCAGCTGTCAGATGTATTTCTGGATGAAACTGTCATGCCCTCTGCTTCCTCCTAGCCAGGAGTCTCCCTCTCTCTCTCTCTGTTAGTCTGTGCTTGATTACAGGAGTGGGATCAGGTGTGTGGGTGAATTTCTCCTCAACTATTAGCAGTCTATGTTGCCTGAGAGGCTACAGAATAATGATGGGGGAGGACACACTTGGCTGTCTTTCTCTCCTAGTCTTTCTGAGTTTCTTTTTTTATCATCTGACTCAGAAGGAAAAAAATATTTGTACATCTACTGGGCACAAATGTAGGAGGGTTTTTGGGTTTATATCTAGCTTATAAATTAAATTCACATACATTATAAACATATATGCTCTTACTCAGGGCTGCAAATTTATCTTAAGGATTAATTTTGTATTTTCATCTGTATCTACCTTTTCTGCTGCAATGACTCAATCTCTTTAACTTATTCTTAAACATTTTTGCATAAAATAGAAACACACAATGTTAGAAGAAATGTACTGTTATGCTAGAATATGTGCGTCATATAGACTAATGTTGATTTATGACAAAATAATGTAACTTCATTGGTGTAAACTTCATTTTTTTTTTTTTACTTTTCCTGTCAGGTTTGCCTGCTTGTACTCCAGAACAGTGTCCGCCTTTATCTCCGCACACTGAGACTTAGATCGCTGCATCATTAAAACTCCAGTCTGCTATTATTCGGATAAAGCAGCATCTAAACAGAGATTTTCTCCAGAAACTATGTTAATGAAGACAATGTTACCCATGACAGGCATGCCAGACCCACGAGTGCCGCCCGGCCTTTGGTTTGAAGTCAGCCCGACCGATGTTGTGGATCTGGGAGGAGAAGCGGAGCAGGCGTCGGTGTCCATAGGGCCAGTTGGCTTTGGCTGCAGATTTTGACAGGCAGTCCTCCTCAGCAGCACAGTAGAGCATGTGCAGAGGGCGATCCTCGATGTAGACTGTCTGCTGGACCAGGGGGGCATTCAGGACGAGGTCAGAGGCCGCTGGGCACAGGGGTAGTAGCAGGATTAGGATTGAGTTATGTTCTACATATTAAAATATATCTATCACAATCATTTTGCTTGCAAGTACAAGTGAACAATTTGTCTTTTTGGAATAGATAAGAAATATGCAACAAGGCTATGACAAAACTGCGGGAAAAAAAATTCAGATTACAGGATGACAGGAAAATGACTGCCACATCAAATATCAGTGGGCTTCAACCAGCTGGATTTACACATTGCAGAAGAGGTAAAAACTCCAGCAACTGGTCTGACAATAAAGTTGTTCATTATGCCACAAGTGTTGCTGGAGTTTTGAGATCGTGTTTTTTTTCTGTTCTCTTCTCTCTTGGAGTTTTAACAGGTCAACAAAATATTTCTATGATTGTCAGTCAACAAAGTAGTTTCTTTAAAATTTCCATTTGTTTCTGTTGTTGTCACTCACTGTCAGAACAGATGACTCCCGCTGCAAACTTTGTTGCCGACTTCTGGCAGCTGACAGTTTTGTGATGCTGGCAGTGGCTCAGAGACATCTCGTTCCCCGTGCACTTCACACCGCTCATCACCATCTCCGTCACATTGCTGCTGTCCCAGTACCAGGTTTCCTTAGATGGGGGTTAGGCAACAAATAGACAAACATGCAAACGAAAACAAACACAGTGCATCGATCAGGAAATAATCATTCACAAATGGAGCTGCAGAGAGTTCCATGTGATGTTGCTGCTCTGAAAAACACATGTTCATGACTCATGTTTGGCTGCTTACTGAGGACAAAGTGTAATGCCGAGTTTATGATCGCTGGAGGACAATAACTTTGTGCAGATACGTGTAATTCAATAATCTTACTTACTGGAATGGCTTGTCAATTATACACCGATTATGAATATTTTGTATTATGTTGCTTTGGTATGCAGTTTGCAATTTGTGCATTTGGTTTTTGCAATCACTTTTAAAGATCACTTAAAAGTTTGTGTCTGAAGTGCTAAATATCTAAAAACTATAGTTAAAAAGCTCTTACTGCCCTTTAAAGGAAAAATCCATCAATGCACTCTCATATATTGAGTTCCAGGTGTAATATTGTAACGAAGAATTTTAAATAGTTGTTTTAGTAGTTAAGTAAGTTAATTGTAAGTTTTTGTGTTCCCACTTTCCCTCAGCCAGCCTCATTTACTTCTACTTCAGTCAATGATTATCTACATTTGCAAGAAGCCACGGAATGACAAAGTAAGTCTTGCCCTGTAACTGTGGTATGTTTTGTTCTGTGGGTGTAGAAATTGGTCTCTGTGCCTCTTTAACGATGGATTTTCCTTTGATTCTGGGCAACTGACACCAAAACTTGACATTTATTGCTGATGTTTAAATATACTAATTTTGTTTTAGGGCACTTTAGTACACCCAAATTTCCTCCCAGTTTATTGCTTTGAAACTCAACACAGTTCAGAGCTGAGTCAAAGCTTCAACGACGAGCTGGGATTACCACTGGGAGGCGGTATTGGGTGCTATGCCAAAATCAGGAAGTGTATCTTTAAGATAGCTGAAACATTTTCTTTTTATATCAAACCCACTACATCCTTTGGATTATTCAAAACTATTCTTATTTCTCTAATGTCATGACAATTATTCTGTCACGCTATTGGTTTAGTTTACTATTTGTTCAGTTTTTTTAAATGCGTGTGTTCTGTGTATGTTTTGGTCATGATGCATCTCAAGAGGAGTATCCTGTAAACAATAAATGTGTTCAATTTCATTGTGTAACGAATCTCTTCATTTAAGTCTTCGGTCCTACTTACAGTGATGGCATGCATGGAGTAGCCGAGCCCTAGCTGCCTGCAAACCACCATGGCTTCCTTTGTGGTCCAGCCTGTGCTGCACACTGTGCCCCACTTGGACCCAACCTGAACCTCCACCCGGCCCTCATAATTGGTCCGGCCGCCCACTATCCGGATCTGTAGAAATGCCCTGCTGAGAGTCAGTCACTTCCTGTCCTGTCTCTGAACTGTCTGGGCTCAAAACTAACGTTGTTCATATATAGTCCTCAGACAGTGGAGAACGTGTTGCTGAAGCAGCAGTTTGGTTAGACCTTTCTAGGCGTGGAGAACGTCAACGTGATTTCCAGATGAGGTCACCACTTGACTTTAGTGGTGAGTGGCTTTTGAGTTTGATTAGAAACTTCATGTGAGTCTGTTTTGGTCTGCCCACAAAGAAAAGACCAAAACAGTATCATGTTCCTCCATGTAGGAAAAGAAATGTCTACTCCATATGTAACTTATAATGCACTGTCAGACGTTAATACATGCATGCGTGTTCAAGTATATTCCAAAAATATATACACCAAAATTTAGCACGATAGTTATTTTTTAGGAATAATTTGAATGTGTTACGAGATAATATGTGACTGAACAGAAATACTGAATATATTTGAACATGTATGCATAGAATTAAGATATTTTTTTGTTGTGTGAAGAAAAAAGTCAAAAAAATGACAGTATATTATATTTGCATATGTCAAATATACCAAAAAACGCAGCTCTGCTCTGCTGCAGAAACTTGGCTTCAGTGGTGTTAATAACCTACTTGCAGGCCCTGGTTAGCGTAGCCCAAGCCCAGCTGCCTGCAGGCCACCATGGCCTCCTTGGTGCTCCAGGTCTCTCCACAGATCAGACCCCAGCTCTGTGTCCCGTTAGAGTCTAAGCTCAGCACCTCCACACGGCCCTCGTAACGGGTCCGTCCTCCTGTGAGTCGGATCTGTGTGGAGCTGAGGGGTTAGGAACCACAAAGCAGAGTACAGATACACAAGGGCCGGGCTGGATAAAAACTCTTTTTATCTGTTAGAAGTTCTGTTGATGTCAGTCATGGTCTACAATCTTAAAGGTGACATGGTTAACATCATAAGATGTACTTTAGTGGTGGTTTACATGTATGTAACTTGAATTGAAAACTATCGATAAGATGAAAGTGTTCCCTTGCAGAGTTTTTATCCCACTTGGTCCGGCCTCTATGTGTATCTACAGGAAACATAAAAGAGTATGATCTGGTAAAATACAAACTGTGCAGCCAGAAATACTCTGTGTTAAAAGGAATTCACTGTTGTCACAAAAAAAAGTATCTGCAAAAATACTTTTTTCAATTCAATTCAATTTAATTTATATAGCGGCAATTCATAACAGAAGTTATCTCATTGCACTTTTCCTATAGAGCAGGTCTAGACCGTACTCTTTATAATATTATTTACAGAGACCCAACAAATCCCACCATGAAAAAAAAATCTCTGACATATTTTTCAAACAATAAATTAGCTCTGAGTTAGTTTCAAACAACTGAACTAATTCAGTACATACAAATATGAAAAAGACCAAACAAAAAATGACATTACTGTTTTGTGTGACAGCAGTGAAGAAGTTAAGAAGGTTAAGAGTGAAAATGTGAGATTTGAGTATCAGCTCTAAATCTCACATGTTAGGGCAAACCGAAAAAACTTTTAGAGCAGCAAAGAACTAAATTAATGCAAAACAATTAACACAGTATAATATGAGCCATTTTTCAAGTTCTTTCCTATGCTACATTTATCACAGCAGAAGACAGTAAAACGAAATCTGATGCAGTTAACTTATTCAGCCCAATTCTATACAAGTAATCTACATAATTTCCTGTCCTGTCCTGGCTGATGCAATAAATAGTATAATAACAGTATAAACAATTCAATCAACTTTCTAACTTAACTTAACAGCACAATTTAAAGATGAAATTTGAGCAAGAAGGTTCAGCTCTGACCGAGTTCTCGAATCCCATGTAGGGAACGTTGCAGCGGACGGCAGCGTCCTCCATGTGTTGACAGTTCTCTGATGTGATGTTTTTAAAGGGGCAGTTCCAGATGGACTTCTCCTGACCAAGGCACTTCACCTCGTTCATGTAGATCGGACCCATTCCTGGACAGACAGACGGTCAGAAGCTTAAAAGTTAAAGAAGGTAGACTTGTTTGTGGAATAGTTTGAAGTTCTAATGAGAGAACCAAGGCAAAGTGGCAAAGGGTTCAAACTTTTTCCCCCACTTCTATATTTACAGCTTCTTACATTTAGAGCTTCTCAAAAAATTACTTTCAATTTGCCAGGGCATTTAAAAATATTCTTAATAGCAACTAAGGGTTATATAAACATATGTGTTTTAATGGGTCACAGGCTTTTTATATGTTGCAACCACTGCAGCATTTAATGAGCCTGACCCCATTTAACAAGGTGCTTAGATTGATTAGAACAATCCAGGTCAGTTCATGCCTGATTCCTGCAAAACTCTGGTTTCAAGTCTCTTGAAGGACTGACTAAGACAAACTAATGAATACCCCAAACAACCACTGCTGACATCCACCCTAACCAAGGGACCAAATAAAATAAATAGTGATGTCTTTTTCCTTGGATTTTCTGTTGGGGAACTTTATCTCTTCTTTGTTGTTAGTTATTATTAACCGTGTTAGCCGTTACTGGCCATGCTGTCTACCCTGTTTTACTTCATTCTAATCACACTAATGATACTGGTACCAGAATTGTAAAACGAATACATCAGCTTTTTCATGGTGCTGACTATTTTGCCCTGGAAAAATGATGTAAACGCTTTAATGAACTGTCATTAAACCACAGACTCAAAACAAAAAGAGCAAAACAGACACTGATTCATATGAAAATGTCACTTACTTACTTTTCATCACGGCGGATAGGACTATACAAAGGCACAGATGCCCAGGATGTACAGTATATTTGCTGTTTAATGTGTAGAATTTAGCTGTGATGTTTTTTCAGATTTCTATTGCTCTGATGTTACATTTTAACATGTTTCCATACAGAACTGGTAGTTATGGACTTCAGTCTTGTATGCTTTTCAAACTACATATACAGTACCTCTTGAAACTTATCCGCAGCTCACTTTTTAACCTGAGGCATGTTTGCTGAGCATGCATGCTCTCTGTCAGCGACACCCTGGTATACATTCACCCTCTCAACTCTCACTCCATCACTACGATTCATAGTACCATGAGGTGATTGTATTATAAAATTTCTGTGAAAGGAATTCCTTCAGCGGTGCTAGTTTCCGACTTCAGTGGCGTTAAGGAATGTTTCTTGGACAAATTCATCCAGGTGGCGGTCTGACATCCATCTGAGCACAGAGCAGGTATGCTGCTGCCTCAAAGGGATTTTGTGATGAGTCTCCTCGACCAATTTCCTCTGTGGTAGAAATCATAATGTACACACATGAGAGCAGACATCCCCACCCAGCGTTTCTGAGAACTGCACCTTCAAAAGACTGCTTGTTTCTTCTTTGGTGGAAACTCAGGGCAGTTTACCTAAAAACTTCACACACCTCCATGTTGTTGAAAAGAATCACTAATGAGGAACACACACACTAAGATAAATATTTTAATATTTAGCTGGCATCTTTATTCTGAGTGACATGGTGGCACTGGCACAACACTTAAAAGTTTTGTTTGGTTAGAGAATAATTATTCACAACAATGTTTCACAGTGACCTTCCTCATGCTGCACAGTGAATTGACACACTTCACTAATGCTGGATTCACATCATATGGGATGAATGGTAGAGATAGGAAAGACTCATGTTTATGACTTGCAAGTGTTCACATCTTCCAACAATTCAAGATGATTGTATGATTGTACAGTTGGCCGTGTGACAGTTTAAAATACTGTGTATTTACAATTTTTAATGTAGTAATTGGATGGCCTTGGATGTTGACGAGGATGCAATTTCAATCAATAAGTTGGAAAGTGGTAACTGGGGTAACTGATATGAAATGAATGTGGTAGTAATGTGGTTTCTAATAAGTAACAGGTGAAAACCGTAGACGTAGTTATTATTCCTTTAATTTTAGGCCACCACAGAAATGATCAAAAACAATCCATACAAATCAATAAAAGCGCCAAAAGGTAGAGATTACCAGTTCTAGTATGTATACATACACATTTCTTAAGAGCAGACTCATCAAACACTTGAATTTTAAAGAACAGTCAAATTTTACTAAAAATCAGTAAACATAATCTAAAGGCAAAGAAGTAGGAAAACAGCTATACAGCTTTATCCTTTTTTTGCATCACAAGAACAAGTCTTTCAGGAAAAAACACAGACTTTATTTATTTCATGTTTTTTATGGATCCAAAGAAATTCTCAACGCAGTTGTTATTGTATTTACACCAATTAGGACTAATATTTTCACTTGTTGGGGCTTTTATTGCTTTATAAGTACAGTATTTTGTAAATGCAAGAGGATCTCTGTGGTGGCCTAATATACTGCAGAAGGAACAATTAGTGTGTCCAGGGTGTCTCGCCCTCTGATTACTGATTCACCACATCTGAGTCAGGTGGATTGGTACTCGCTCTCTCTGCAGCCTGAGGATATTTAATGGAACCGACATGTTGCTGTGAGATAACGATTTTCTGAACAAACAATACTCGTGTTGAGACCATGTTATGTTTCCTTAAACAATGGATGAGTTTAAGGAATTTTCTCCAAATGCAGCACCGTGTGGTGTGTCAAATCAGTTACTTATAATGACCCACAAACAGCTGTAAGTTTAAAAACCAGCCTAATATCGGCAGAATTCATTCACAAGGAGACGTGCTCACTCACACACACACACACAAACTACTTCATTCAGCTGTAGGGTTGCCTTTGGCTGCTTTCAGCCTTCAGTGAGGAATTTTGAGTCAGATTAGCTTTTCAGCCAAATTTCTTAGCAGTTTCCAACCAACTCACGAAAGGAATATGGTAAGTGTGTGCGTGTGTGCCAACTGTAGTTTTACACCCAGGGTATCAAACAGTTTGGTATGAAGTATTTCAGTTCCAATCATCTGGTGTAAAACGACCAGAAAAAGTAATTTTTTGTCCTAAAATTGATTTACCGTTACTCATGCGGAGGCCAGGTGGCTCAGTACAAGGTGGACTTATAAAATCGACTGCCTCATTTTCACATGAAATGGTCCATAGCCTAGCTGGAATAACACAGATGGGTTTTCTGTTCTAAAAAATGCCTGGCCGACACTTAGCAATCAGAAATACACATAGAAAAGAGCTATTTAATGAATGAGGAACTGTATGGGTGACTTAATGTCAGGAATGTAGTAGAAGGATGCCTTGTATTTGTGAAAAAGACATATTCAGAGATAGAAATGATACACTAAGATTTGTCTATTATTGTGGTAACTTGATTAGAAAATGAACAGCATATTTGTTTACTGTGATTAAGTTCTTTCTTTCATGTCTTTTTGTGTTTGTTTCTTTTCTTTCTTCAGGCACAGCATCCCTTTACTTATTAAAATAAGCTCCAAATGAGGAATCCATGTAGGAATGTGGACTTGTTGAAGAGATGACCTGAGAGATAAGACAGGCTGCAGACAGACAAGTGGTGACGGGTTTAATGCAAAGCACAGAATCGACTGGGCTATCCTCATAATCAGAAATCAAATGAAATAGGGATTTTGGGGCTACAGGATCTACATTATTATCACACAAGTCAACAAAATATGGCGAATTATAAACATAGTTTACTTTTGCCATGTTGAATCATGTCTTTTTTATTTGTATTATGGTGTATACCATCTCATTAGGGCTCACAGACTTAAGATTTTACTTCTACAAACATTTTAGGATGCAGAAATAACATCACTGGTTGAGTCAAACCTCTGTGGGTGGAGCCAAAGATATAATTTTGTGAGAGGTTACCTGTGATTGCAGGGTAAACATTTTACTGGATGGAGCGCTGCTTCTGCAGGCGGACAAAACTAAAGTTTTTTGGCCTCCTCTCAAACAGGGCGTTGACTACTTCCTTTTAGTTTTTCATTGGACTTCTGTCTGAAGTTACAAAGCTGAAAAAATTTTTCTTTACTTCCGAACAAAATGCACATTGCACAAAAATGTAGATTTTGATTGACAAGTCAGCCGACCAATGAGGCACGCTGGATTGGTGTTAGCTCCCTTCCTTAAATCACATAAATTAAAAACCTTGTTAAAGACATAAAGATGAGAATTGTCTAAAAAAAGCCTGAGAGCCTTACGCTGGCTAAATCCAGATAATCACTTAAATTTGGTCCTTAATTTATACAGACTGGCTTGTATTATGTAATGACCTTTAATTACATGTTTTTGTGATCTCTTATTGTTTTTTAATTTATCATTAGAATTAAAAACCCTTTCAACTTCTGCTTGGGCTGGCACAAACCAATACATTTTTATCACTGTACAATTTTTCCTGACCTTGTCCCATGCGGGCTCCGGTGAGAGCCTCCTTGGCGCTGCCGAAGCCGAGCTCCCTGCAGACGACGCTGGCTGACTGCAGGCTCCAGCGATCATCACACACCGTTCCCCACTCGTTGTCTTTCAGCACCTCCACCCGACCCTCGCCCAGCCTGGCACCTCCCTTCAGCCTCACTATGCTCTAGACAACAAGCAGACACATAAAACAGTATTTTAATCTACGTTTGGCAGGTTAGTCTTCTGAGCATCCTGGCAGGCATCTACAGTAATCTGACCAGACTAATAGATTAATACATTTTAATAACTGTGTAATGGAGCTATCTATACAAAATACCTTGTTTTGTGGGAAATTTTGTATCTTTAATTTAGACTACTTCCATTCCACGAAAAACGCGAAAGTCCCTATCTAGAGC
This sequence comes from Siniperca chuatsi, assembly GCF_020085105.1. NCBI lineage: Eukaryota > Metazoa > Chordata > Actinopteri > Centrarchiformes > Sinipercidae > Siniperca > Siniperca chuatsi. The sequence goes on from NC_058056.1 coordinate 24,165,222, forward strand.
CAGTGATTGGTTTGTCTGTTCTGGGCTACTGTAGAAACATGGCGGTGAAACATGGCGACCTCCTAGGAAGGGCACCCGCTCCCTCTGTAGATAAAAACGGCTTATTCTAAGGTAATGAAAACACAACAATTCTTATTTTCAGGTGATTATTCACTAATGAAAACATACTTATAAATATTATATTCCATTTCTGCCAATAGATCCTCCTAAATGCTACACACTGGACCTTTAAGTTCCATGCTTGTCATGTGTTGTCACAACTGAGTTATCTTCAACTGAGCAAAATCTATCCACTGAGGAAGACCATGAGATGCGGTTGAAAGCTGTTTCCAGGGTAAAGATTGAAATTTAATGCTCAACAAACTAATAAAGCTAAAGGAACCCATTCTATTTCAGTGACAGGCAAACAAAGGTTTTAAATGAAGTAAATAAACTACATTTATGGTGTACAGTAGCTGTGGTCAAGGTGAAACCTAAATCCTATTAGAAGTGGATGATATGAGTAGTTATTATTTGATATTGTCAAATATCTAGCATGAAGCTAACAAACATTATTGGCTGAGAGTAAATTCTATTAATACACTAATAGCAAAGGCAGTAAAAAGCCTGTAGATATTGACTTCTGGTTGCTGTTTACAGTTAAACTAACATCAGAGCATACCCTCCCATAGGCCTTTTTCACAGAGTAGCCTACAATTTGACATGTCACAGTAGAGAAAGCATTGATGTAAATAGTCAAATTAATGATGGCTGAATTCCATTTAGCTGCTTCAGTTTCAGGGTCCTGGTATTGTGCATGCTGGCTCACTGTCACACTGTGTCATGGCTTACTGGGATACTTAATGTCATTAGTAACAATTTGTTCTTTTTCTAATGTGACAAGTCAAAATGTCTGCTGTGAAAAAGGCCTATTGAGCCACCCTTAAGTTAAAGAATACATTACCGAAGTTTTAAGTTTCTTTTTCAAACCACTGTTTTGCATGAACAACGGCCCTGGCATGCAGCTGACCACAGCCGCCATGCCGCCCTCGCAGGATGAAGTCGCGTTTGGCTTGTTGAACTCCAGGGGGCAGGCTGCCAGGTGGACCTCTGTGCCCGTACACTCCACAGAGTGAATGTAGAAGTAGGTCTTCTGACGCTCTAAATACAACCTGAGCAGAGACAGGGGCGAGGACTGTGATGACAGAAACATTAGCTGTATCCCAAATCCATACTACATAATAATTCTATGTATGTATTATATACTAATCATCATAGTATACTGTTTAAGCAGTTGGTATACAAACATCTGTATGTAGTATGGACTTGGGACATGGCATGATTTAATGAATGAATTATTGCCTTAGTTGTATTTACAGTATACAGTGACAATTAAAGCTTTGACAGTATGCTGAGAATTAATGAAAAAAATATTTTTTAATGAATGAACACACAAATGCATGAATGAATGACTAAAAATGAGGCTAAATAATCCTCCTGATGTACAAGGGAAAACAGAACATATACGCTCGTTTATGAAAATGCTGTGGGTTTGTTTCAGGTCATTACAACATGCACACCCATCAACTCATGTTACAGTATATAATATCATTCAGGCTCGCACAAACTATCACAGACATTGTCTTAAATTATAAAAACATGTTGGACAAATGGAAAAATTCAGGCGCCTTAGTTTGATCCTGGGTACCAACAGTAAATATGTATCCAGTAAAGCCAAATATTAAATTGATTGCATAAATTTAACTTGCAAAACCATTAATTGGAGGTTAATGGACATTAATTGGACATTTTAGTTAATATGCTAAATTACTTTCTTGCCAAGAGTTAGAGGAGAAGATTGATACCACTTTCATGCCTGTATGGTAAATATGTAGCTGTAGCCAGCAGCCGTTTAGCTTAGCTTAGCATAAAGATTGGAAACAGGGGGAAACAGCTAGCCCAGTTCTGTCCAAAGTAAAAAAAAAAGCCTACCAGCACCTACAACATTTTACTAATTAACACCTATATCTTTGTTTAATCCGTAAAGAAATGTAAAACTGACAAATTGTGGTTTAACAGGGAGTTACAAGCTAGCCAAAGACTGGAAACAGGGGAAAGAGCTAGCCTGGCTCTATCCAAGGGTCACAAAATCAACCTACCAGCACCTCTAAAGCTCAATAATTTACATGTTATATCTCATTAGTTTAATCCATACTGGTATTAAACTAATGTTAGTATTACATTAGTTAGCTGCTGGCTGTAACTTCATATTTAGCGTACAGACATGAGAGTGGTATCAATGTTCTTATTTAACTTATAGCAATAAAGTGAATAAGCCTATTTCCTTGAACACTTCTTAAGCACACTTGGAACATTTTTTTGTGAGGCTTGTGGAAGCAGCATGTGTGTGGGTCTTTTCAGACAGCTTGAATTTACCCACTGAATTGTTTATCCTCAGATTACCTTTTGCCAGGGCTGCTCTGTTTAGACTTAGAGTTAGCTTTAGCTTTGGATGTCTGCCTGCAAGGTAAACACGGGTTAGAAGGCACAGTTAGGAGAAGAAAATGAGGTTACAAAGTGAAAAACTATTATGTTAAAAACTGTAGTTACTCTGTTCAAAAGGATGTGTCTCCTTCAACACAGTTGTTAAATACACATAATATGTCATTTCCAGTATACAAAAGACACACAGATTTGAGATTAAGTGAGACATCCTTTTTAAATGCACGTAAACAAACACAAATGTTACAAAGAATTCAATCAGTCATTTTCCTGTGTTTTATCAACACTGCACAGCCAAAAGTATGTGGACACACACTCTTCTACATACTCTTGTCTACTTTCGGTCTGGGGCTGTTTTTCATAGTTTGGGCATCTCAGTTCCAATTAAGGGGAATCTTAATATTATGCCATACAACGATATTTTAAACAAAAGTGTGCTTCGAACTTTGTGGCAACAGTTTGGGGAAGGATCTCTCCTGTTTCAACATAACAATGTCTATATGCACAAAGCCAGGTTCATAATGACATGAGTTTCCCAGTTTGGTGTGGAGGAACTTAACTGGCCTGCACAGAGCCCTGACCTCGACCCCATCCAACACCTCTGGGATGAACTGGAGGTGGAACAAATTAGTGTACTGTTTAGGTGTCCATATACCTTTGGCCCCATAGTGTATGACATACAGAGCATGATCATTAACATGTTTGTTAGTACAATCTATGCTATTGTGATTGTAGTTTTTCTATTGTGTCAATGTGAACCTCAAGTTACCACATTGATTTTGTTTGACGTATGGCATTGCTTTTAAATTATAGAAGTAGGTGTAATAATTAAAGCATGATGTTACATGGTATTATCATAAACCACACACATGTGGTAACATGTGTAACATCTATGTTAGAGAGTTCTTCAACTTTTTCAGTACAGGTCTGAGGATAGAAGTGTAGTTTCATTCTGTGAAAAAAACCCTCAGATATGTTGTTACTCTGGTCCAGACCCAGTCATTTAGAATCTGCAAATGATTATTATCTTGTTTAAACATATATGGAGCAAAAGGCAGAGTGTCAATATGGTTGCTAAAATATTTGAACCCATTGTGTCCAAAGGATAAGTCTGGCAATATTCTATATTTTTCTTGTCAACAAATCTCATGAAAAGACCAAAACCAAGAATGAATATTGTCTGTGTATCCAAAGCCTGATATATCTTAATCCTCTGTAAGCTCCATTGTTATAAAAAAAAAACCTACACATCAATGAGCCACACTGGTGCACTGTTCCTTCATTACCATGAACACACACACTAGTTTATTTTGACTTAATCCCACATACACCGTCCTGCTGCTGTAAATACTCACTAGAGCCAAATGTGTGTTAATCCACAGATTAAAATAGTCCCCAACAAATAATAACAATAATTATTTATTATAATTATTTATATAGCACCTTTCAAAACAAAGTTACAAAGTGCTTTACAGTAAAAACAAAGATTAAAAGTGAAAACATAAAATATAAAACAAGATAAATTAATTTAAACAATTACAACAAATACCTTTTCCTGATGATGATCATCAGGAAAAAGCCACAAGACAAAGATGAGTTTTAAGAATAGATTTAAAAGACGATACTGATTTTCTCCTGTTTCAGTAAAGTTTGCTAAAAACTTTGTTGTTTTAGGAAACTACTGAGCCTTTTTTAAAAATGAAACTATATATTTGTGAGTTTTTCAGTAGGAACAAATGGGCTTGGAGATGGGTGCTACAGACAGGGTAGGGAAGTCTGAAAGCACCGAGAGACGAGCTAACGGATTGTTGGTTTTGATCTTTACATGGGAATTGTTGACAATAAGGAAAATATAGAGAGCCAGCCTTATCCTTTAAGGCAGTGTTTCCCAAACCTCTCCTGGAGAACCTCTTGTCCTGCATGTTTTAGATCTCTCCCTGCTCCAGCACAGGTGATTTAAATTATCAGGTTGTTATCAAGCAGCTTCGGAAGTTCATAACGAGTTGATCATTTGAATCAGCTGTGTTGGAGCAGGGACAGATCTAAAACATGCAGGACAAGGGGTTTGGGAAACGCTGCAGTCATCTGGTGAGCTTCATAATATAAGAAAATATGAATTGTTATGTATGTAATTCTAATGTAATAATTTGTTTTTATCTACTTAGAGCGCCTACTTGGTGCAATTTTCTAGCCTCAGGCACTTTATAAATGGTGTCACATAATAATTGTAAAAAAAAAAAAAGTATGATGGACTGACTTCCTCTCTCATGATCCAACGTGGCAAACCTCACCCATCTGGAACTCTGAGCAGACTAAAACAAACGCTGTGAATTATTTGCAGATTCTACCAGACGCAGGTCGGTTCTTGTCATGTGGACTCTCATGAGGCCTGTGACTTTTTTAGTAGAAGAACCCAGGATGAAAAATTACTGACCTCCTCCAAAAAGCATGCCATATTGAGGAATGGGATTTCCAGCTGTTAGATTAAAAAGGACTAATCTGTGGAAAAATTAAGCCCCTGTCACTGACACAGCACAGATTGACGACATCTGTCCCATCAAAAAGGTCTAAATGATAAAACACCCAATAAACTTTGTATGTATGTTGAGAGCAAAGACGAATAACTCCTGTACATTTACTGTACTTAGTAACAATTCTAATTAGAAATTATTTGTGCACTAGATGTAGAAGTCGGCTTGATTAGGTCAGCCTTTACAATCTGTGCCCTGTCAGTAGAAATGTGAAAGAATGACAGAAAACAGAAATTAAAAGAAAACTAAACCTTCACACATGGCAACCATGTGTTTTAGCAGGTTAAAATTAAAATCTGCAACCCATTCACATGCTGCACATCATAATAATATGATATTAGAGAAAAGGGAAGTGGTCACCTAGTGAGAAACAGGAGCTAAATGGTTATTGTCTACTCCAACAGGAAACCCACTATCAAAACTACAGTAAACAGAGTGCAGACGGTAGATTTTCCCAGTGACAGTGTACCTTCCACCGGGTGAAACATTAACCTTTGGCCTGGAGACCTTCTCAGCTGCTCGCTTTTTCAGACGTCTGCAACAGTGAGACAGCCAAATTCCATCACATACAGGAGAGAGACTACATGCAAACACACACATACACAGGTTGCATATATACACACACACACACCGTCTCTGGGCTGCACACATAAGACGTTTCTTTAAGGTGAAGTACTGGAGGGTCAGCAGTGAATAACATTTTTGTCATTCCACAAGTCTCCAGTATATTATGTTACAGACTGCAGGTCACCAGTGTATGATCACAATTACAGAGCTATTCCAACTATTCAGAATTCAGCACTATGGTGGCAATGTGAGTCTTATTCAGCAGCTACAACACCTCAGTAGCTGCCTGTTGTTAGCTGTTAATACCATAGAAATCTGCTGTGGTGCAGTGAGAGTGGCAGACTTGCCAATTAAACCAATTAAAGTTAGAGTTCTCTTTAATACTGATTTTAAATTACTTTAAGTTTTTGTTTTTTACCTTAAAAGTCCCTCTTAAGTTTGCACAATGTTTTCATGTCATCATAAACCTGAACTGATAACAGCTGCCTACAGGCTTCAGATGTACAGTTTGTCCAGTTCAACTTTTCAACAGACCTCTATAGCCCACCACTAATTTCTGCTTGAGGCTACATTAGCCGCTACAGGTTTTGACAAGAAAGAAGAATGCGTGGAATAAAAAAGATGATATCTCTGGATCTGCTGCATCGATTTTGAACCTTTTTTTTTTAAACTGTCCATTTTGAGTCTGACAATGTTAAAGGGGTGTAATGGTAAGTCAGTGGATTGCTCCTTTAAAGTCTGACAAAAAAAACACTTAAAATCCTGCCTGAAATAACAGCTGGTAGCAAATTATTGCATCTGCCTGGGTTTCAGTGGGTTTAAATGTCCTGTAATAGTTTTAAATGCTGTTCCACCCTGACAGCCATACATATTTTTAGGCATGAAAATGGTCAAATTTGAGGACAATGAACACAAAATCAACAATTGACAAATAGTCTCAATATGTGCCTGTTTGTATGTACTTGCCTTCAAAACACCTTTGTGACCAAACTCTCAAACTTATGATTGCCCGTCTTCAGCCTCTCCTACACTCATACAATATAACTGAAAAGACTAAAAAAGGACAGAGAGACTGACAAAACAAAAGAATCTGACTGTTGCTGAATGCAGGTTGGCTTCACTCCAGTTGTTGTTGTCTGTGTAACATCACCCTCCCCAATTCCCCTGAGCCTCAGTCTTCACACATGCTTGAGAGAAAACACACATTTCCCCTCGTACTACTGTGAACCATCTGCAGGGAATGAATAAAACGCTTTCCACTGGAACGCAGCCAGGAATGTGTGCAGTCATACTGGAAGGACAAACTGGGAAAAGAAAGTCTGAGAGTCCACTAACATAATCACTGTCCTCACATACCACAGCAGGGTCTGTTCAATCTAGAGTCCATATAGTTTTAATTTGTAAAGAAAACGGTGTGAATAGGTCTTAAGTGTTGTAACTGAACCATTAATCTTTTGATTCTGTATAATTCTCTAATGCGATTTGTTATTTTCACCCCTCTGTGCATGCATTTATACACACACTGAATGAACCCAATTGACTGTCAAAGCAAAAAATGTAGGTTTTCACCTGCATTGTAAACAACCTATAGTGCTTCATAACATAGATCCTGTTTTTAGGGCTACAACTAACAATTCTTTTTATTCAGGGCTGAAACTATTTTGAAAAATCTATTTTTTGTTAAAGACATTTATCAAGCAAAACTGCTACTGTAAGCATTTTCTTGTTCCAGCTTCTCAATTGTGAGGATTTGCTGCTTTTGTCTATTTTCTATCTGAATATAGTTTTGGACTGTTGGTCGGAAAAAAACAAGACATTTGAAGGTGTCACCTTGGGCTTTAGTAAATAGTGATGGGCATTTTTCACTTTCTGACATTTTATAGACCAAAGGGTTAATTTATTAATCAAGAAAATAATTGGCTGTCGATCACGCCGATCACAAGAACTCAAAAGCCCAAGTGATGTCTTCAAATGTCTTTTCAGACCAAAACTCAAAAATACTCAATTGAAAATTATATAAACAGAAAAAAGCATCAAATCCTCACACTGGAGAAGCTGCTTGACATTTTTTCCTGATTTAACACATTAAGCGATAAATCGATAATCAAATGTGTTGCCTGTTAATTTTCTGTCTAATTGTTTCAACTCTCCCCATTTTTTCATATTTAAATATTGAGATTTGAATGCAGATATCTCACTTTTTTTCTGAAGTATCACACTGTGCCACACAGAGCCCTGCAGATGTGAAAATACATAGGACAAAACGCACACTGATTCGTACTTTTCCATCTCCGTAGGCAATTATAATTGCTCTTCAACTTCCTCTGCAAAGTAATGAACAGAGGCCGAGAACATGAAATATATGACCCTACCCATGGCTTTACTGTCTATCCAAAGGAAAAACAAAAACATCCTTAAAAAGAAGAAATAAGAAACAATCAGAGGCTCATGTGCTGCAGAGCTGCAGTTCTGGCAGATGGTAGAGAAAGTCTACACACAGTCCCTCTCTTTACCGAACAATGACTAAGATCCTTCTTGTGGTTTGGTCAAAGTGTTGCCACTTTGTTTTACAGACTAAAACGACAACGAATGTCAAACAGGCTGCAGCAAACATCCCATCATGAGTGAATGAGAAAGTTACAGCCACTTTAATAAGTAGCCTAATTCCCACTGTTGGTACTGGCAAACAAGTTGAAAAAGAAAGATTCTGCATGTTCCAGTGGAATACAGGTTCAATGTCCTTCAGTTTAGAGACTACTCCTTTGTTGCATATTTTCTTTTCTTTGCTTTCTTGCCGAGTTAAATGAGAAGATTAACACCACTCTCTTGTCTGTTTGTTAAATATGAAGCTACCACCAGCAGCCGGCTAGCTTAGCATAACATAGAGACTGGAAACAGAGCTCTGTCCAGAGGTACAAAATACACCTACCAGCATCTCTAAAGCTCACTAATTAATACATTATATCTTGTTTGTTTAAGTGTAAAAACGACACACTGTGGTTTTCCGGGGGGCTATGTGCCGGGCTAGCTGTTAAGATAAGCTAACCAGCTGCTGGCTGTAGCTTCATATTTACCATACATGAGAGTGGTATCCATCTTCTCATCTATCTCTCAGCAAGAAAGCAAATTTGCGTATTTCCCAAAATGTCAAACTACACTTTTAAGTAGCCATGAGGATGAGTAACAGTCTGTTTCCACTAAATAAGAGAATACAGATTTATCTTTTTGTGCAGTTTTGGTGTCAGGTATGCAGACGTCTTCCACATGAAGTGATTAATCAAAACTTAAGAGTTACATCCAAGCTGTCCCTGAAACAGCAGAGGACTGCCTCTCTTGTCCTTGGCTTTCCTTTGCTATAAACCATTGCAGACTGGCTGATTTGATAAGCATGAGCACGCCATTCTCTGATGACAACTTATATGATTTCTGGGTCCTGAAGTTCAAATTTTTCCTCACAGACTGTGTAAAAAGCTGGGGCTGCTCTGGTGCCTCACCTGGTAGAAAGCGTACCATTAAGGCTGAGTCCTTGCCGCAGCGGCTTGGGTTAAATTCCAACCTGCGGCCCTTTGCTGCATGTCATCCCCTCTCTCTTCTCTCTCTCCCACCTTTCCTGTCTATCTCTGCAGCTATCACTATCAAATAAAGGCAAAATTGCCCCCCAAAAAAGTTGTCAGTTGCAGCTTTAACCTCATGAACCCACACCAGAATCAGGTTTTAATGATTGAAGTCAAGCAATTCACTTACTTGTAGAAGTTCTTGTTGACTTTCCTCTCATGCGGGAACCCCAGCATGCCGCAGACCACGCGGGTGTTTTTGATCGTCCATCCCAGGTCGCAGATCTGCGCCCAACCGTCTTTGTATTTCACCTCCACCACACCCTCCGCGATGGGCAGCTTCTTTTTGGCCATGGCGACCACGGGCCGGAGTCGCACCTCCTCTATCTTGTTCTCATCGATGTGAGCCTGAAATCAGGGCTGGCTGTCAGTTTGTTTTCAACTAAAATACTTCCAGATTTAAATTTGCTCCAAATTCAAAATCTGTACCTCTTCATTAATGAAGAATGAATTATGTATGTATCATCAGTGGGCTTTTTAAAACTGACTGAAAACATACATTTTACACAACACAGATATAGTCAAGGAAAAATCTTCATTCCATTACCGACCTGCACTGATAATTAAATGAGGATAGGAGGCTTTAGTTTGCAGACAATCATAGGGGTTGTTTTCCTTATAATGATTATATTGACACATCCATGCATGCAGACATATGCTCACGTATGCACGTCTCTTTTAGACTCTCTTTGAGAGCAGCAGACTAAACAGTGAGTCATAGCATTTACGTAGAGTAATTTTCAGGTCTAATCCTCTCACTAACAGCTCTTAAGTGGTAATGGTGACTATCTCTGATTGCTAGCTTTGCAATGAGTCACTTCCGCTGTGGTTTATTTGGAAAAAAAATTGGCTGTGGTCACAGATTGAAGTCTGGACGCCACATTTGACTGAGCCTGACTCGCAGCAACAGGCAGAAAAAGGGAGAGTAGTTATACATCTGAAAGTCCGCCCACTTACTCTTATGAAACTTTTTTTCATAAGATCCTTCTATGTAACAGAGACACCTCATCCAGTCATTCAAGCCATTTCCAGTGGTCTGTGGAGACGAGTCCCGGTCTAACCTCGTTCACCTCGGATCAGTCAGTTATACAATGGCATTCAGAAAGGACTAATACTTTTAAATCTTTATTTTTATTTATCCATTTAGAAACACTGTGTTTCACATTCATTCAGCCATCATTCACACCTGAGAGTACACGAATACAAACACTCTCTGAATAATTCCACTGGAGTTGGTGGGAGTGAAGTGCCTCCTCATTCAAAGGTACAAAGAGTAGGGCTCGACAATAGTTTAATATCATTTACTGTCTTTCTATATAATATTGAGATTAAATAGACTATTTGTCAGGAGCTCATATGAAGAGCAACTTACTGCTGAGTAATCATGCAAGACAAAAATGAGCAATTGTGAACAATGCTCACTTTTGTTCCCGACACTCTACATCTGTCTGGTTTGGCCATTATCAGGATGATATCATGTACTGTAGTCTGATCCCAGCACAAGTTTCCTATCTATCGATTTACACCACAATGCAATTTAATGTAATGAGTATCAGTTCTTTGAAATGTTATGCAGACCATCCAGATTGTTTTTATGTGATTTGCTGAGGTTTGGAGCTTCATACATATGAGTTCAATTACATTTAGTGCACAAATGCCAGGAAAATTGCATTAAAATAAATCAACAACAATGTTTACTAATAAAACACAGAACTATTTGAAGAGTGAACTTAACAGTGTCAGTAAGCTGTACTTTCTAGTCTACCAAGGCATGCCACACAGCTGTTTATCTCCATACAAATGGAAAAAACACAGAAGTTAAGATTAAGATTTTAAGATTTTGCTTGTTGTCTTTGGGTGAGTTAATCAACAGGAGAATTTCACATCTGAACCAGTGACTGAGGTCACGACCCTGCTCTTCTCCACAACACCACAAACAATCAGTCAAAGGAAGTGATGCTGATGCTGTTATGGAAGGTATTTCAGGTTTACTGAGAAAGCTCTCCACACAGTACATCACCTCAGGACAATATAATTGGAGAGGTTGCTGCTTTTAACAGGTTCAGACACATGGTATAGAGCAGAGCTAAACAACACCATGTGTGTGGCAGGTGGAGTTGCACTGAGGTGTTGAATGTCTTCCATGTGGGTTAAACCTTATAGTCTATAGGCTATGGAGCAGTAGAGTTTATGGGCTTATAACAGATTCTTAATGAATGCATCATCAAAATTACAAAATCTTATTAAATGTATTTTAGCCACTTACGTCAATAACATTGGAGTCCACAAAGCCAGGAATCCTCTCGTCTTTGCACACAACTCCGGCATCTTCATCATGAGTGCAGTCACTGTTGCCCCAGCCGCGAGACTTGCAGAATTCAATGCTCTTCTCACCTCCGTTACACAGCACGTTGTCCAGCCAGATTTTCCCTGGACAGGCAGCAGACTGTCAGTGTGGCTCCAGCACACTCCCAGGCCTGCGGAAAGTAATCAGTCCAGGCCTGGAAGTGACACTTGGTTGCTTGTAACACTGGCGCTCTGGGAATTTATGGCAGCAAGCTCTCCACAGTTGCACTTATTCTGGACAAGAGGCTGAATAAGAGAATCCGCTAAATGCCTAAAATGTAAATGTAGTCCAATATGTTTAAAATGATTCCTAATAAACATGAGGGTTTCTAATTTTACAAAAATTAAAGTGTGGCTGGAGTGGCTTGGAAGTCAAATCAAACTGTCCTTAAGTTGGTCAAACACTGAAACAAATTTCATTCATATTTTTGTAAAGATTTGTAAAGAATAGTCATGATATAAATTGTAACGAGACTTAAAGTCTACAGCCACACTGGCAGCTCTGTGAGGCTTAGCTAAATGCTAACATCAGCATGCTAATATGCTCACAGTTACAAGGTTAAAATGCTGTTGTTTAGCAGGTATAATGTTTACCATGTTCATCATCTTAGTTTAGTGTGTTAGCATGATAACATTTGCTAACTAGCACTAAAATCAAAGTACAGCTGAGGCTGATGGGAAGGTCATTAGTTTTGCAGGTATTTTGTCATAGCCAAAGTTATTAAAATTCATCGTGAGGGGGACATGGACGCCTGAATTTCTCTTCTCTGATAGTTGTCAAGTTGTCTAAACCACAAATGTCAACCACATGTTGGCACTAGAGGAAAGTCATTAGGATTCATTGTCTGGGAACCATGAATGACTGTACAGTTTTCGTTCCTGTCAATACAGTAGATGTTGAGATATTTCAGTCTGGACCAAAGTGACAAACCGACATTGTCATCCCTAGAGCCACGCTGCTAGCATGGCTAAAAATATTCATAATAATAAACATTGCTCAAATATTTGTTTTAACCTACTTGGATTACAGGGTAGGTCGGGATTGCCACCTACAACTGCCAAAGTTTAGACTGTTTAAATATTATTTTGATACACTAAATTCTGTGATTGGAAACTTATTTCAGAATATCTGAATATCCCTGATGTGTATATATGTCATTCTGAACACCATAAATACTCATATGGCAGAGCACACAGTGTATTAAACAAGAAACTGAATCTCAGGAAGTGGCTGAGGTCATTCCTACCTTGGCCCTTGCCGTATTTGGCGCTGTGGGTCCATCCTGTGGCTGAGACGAAGCCCAGTTGGCGACAGAGCACGTTGGCGTTAGTTATTGAGAAGTCGTCATCACAGATGGTTCCCCACTCTCCCTTGTGGAAAAGCTCTATCCGACCCTCGTTGTGTTTTCGGGGGTATCCAGCCAGTCTAACCTTTAGCCGTTCGGTCTGGGGCTGGGGGGACGGGGATGGTGTGGCTGCGTTTGACGGTGTGGTCTGGGCCAAACAGCAAGGTAACCACAACCCAAACAGAAGGCTGAATGCTAACTGTTGCCTGCATCTTGACATTATTTCAGCTGCACATGAAGAAAAGGAAAATACAATGTCAAGACAAATCTAAGGACACAGGTATAAATAAGAAGACTGTTTCAGGTTTTCTATAAATCTAAATACTGAATATTGGGCCCATTCGAGTAGGTTTTATGAGGTGTCATAATCAGTTTATCAGCTGAGCAACAACCAACCAAGACTGCTTGAGCACCACTTGAATTAAGGAGAAACCAGCTTCTACAGTCAAGTTACAGAGCCCCTAAAGGGACATGGGTAAAAATGTTTCTTCCACAAGTTTGTGGTACACATCAGACAGTATCTATGAGGATGAGAAACTATTTAGGAGCTGACAAAACACCAGTAAGCTTTTTTTTATTACCCAGGATGGCAACAAACTCGGCTATAGTCCTGAGAATACAAAATATAAAATATCATCAAACAACTAAAGATAATAAGTTAAACAATATCACCTTTAAATTAAATATTAAAAAATATTACGTGAACACATATACCATGCACATGGTTTCGTATACAAGATGAACATGATGGGGAAAACAGAATGAAATGAATATGCACTATGAGCATTCAATTTGCTGGCACAGTCCATGTTGTGGTTTCCATAAAACCACAACATGTCGTTTTTACACTTCAGTTTTTGTATGGAATCAACAAACAATATTCGGGGTACTGGTAGGAGAACTTTGTTACCTTCAGACAAAGCCAGGCCAGCTGTTTCCAGTCTTTATGCTAAGCTAAATGGATTGATGTCAGTGTGTAGAGTTGTTTCAAACCATCTGGTCAGTGCTTGACTCTGATGTGGGGTAGAATAACAGGGAACATTTACAAATGTGTAGGCCTCAGTGGCATGAATGTTTATATTTATGAAATTAACAGCTCCACTTGCAAAGTATGTTCATCGATTTCATAGCTTTTCTGTTCAGTTTTTTACAATGCTGGTGTGCTAATGTTCAGTTTTTATTGAGCAGACATCATTATTATTCAAAGAATGTTCCTCTGGGTTAATAGTCATTCATATGTCTTGATACAACAAGCCACCTTTTCCCTACAACATGTTCACTCTGCCTTCTTAAACCTTCCTGTACAGCTTTGGTAGGTACTGAATGCTAACATAGACCTGCTATTGATAACTTGACAGTTACACTCTTAGCTTTTAGCGAGTGGGGGGTTGTTCCTCCAGAGACACAAATACAGTAGTGTGATGTGTTTGTACAGAAACCTCAAACTTAAGGTGCCCTTTCCAAAACATGTCTGAGACTGACTGCATCGTCTGAGTCCAATTTCACAGTGTATGGAAGGACACACACAGGTTCACACTAAGCTTTAGTCAGCAGGGGCTTTTAAAGGCATAGTCACTATGTCTGAACTGAAGCCATGTGGTGGCAAATTTTTGTGCAGATATTCTGTATCTTAGAGCTTTTTTAAAGATTATTTTTCTGCCTTTATCATATTGTTGATAGTAGAGACAGGAACAAACACAGGGAGAATGAGCAGCATAATATACAAACATACCCAGAAAAAATAAACCAGGCATGCCACAGTTACACACTATGTATCTTAGGCCACTGTCCCTCCAAGATACACATAGGACACAAAAACTCTCAACGCAAACAAACTCAGCTTAAAGGAATAAGCCAACATTTTGGGAACTATACTTGTTTGCTTACTTACTGGGAGTCAGATGAGAATTTAGCATTTGAAGCAGTTCAGCATATTTGATGAAGCTGACGTTCTTGCATGATTCTTGCAATGTTTGGATTGTATCCACATGGTTGAAATGCGCTTATTGTAAGTCGCTTTGGATAAAAGCGTCAGCTAAATACATGTAATGTGATGTAAAGAATATGCCCTGCTACCAGTGTTTGTGCTAAGCTAGGCTAAATACATCCTGTCTCTACTAAACACACACATTTAAAACTGATACACAGTAGATCTAACTCCTGATAAGAGAGCAAAAAGGTGTAAAAGGAGTATTCTGCTGATAGATTTTTTTTTTCATGTTCAGCCTCTAGAAGGGAAAAATCTACCTGGAAACTCACAAAAAAACACAAATGCATCAAATACATTCCACGATGATGGGTGACTTGAAGGCCCACTTTTTTTTTTTGGTGGTATATTATTTTCTTGTTCCTTTACATAACTGGCCAAACTAGACACAGCGACATAACTAGGTATTTCCAGCTGCTACAATAGATTCTGGTTTGGTGTTTGTCCCTCAAAAAGCAGCGGCTGCATTCACACAAATGTTCAACAATCACAGAGGAAGAACTGTGTTGCAATATAGGCAGTGAGGATGTTTTTTTCCACCAACTGTAGCAGCAAATAGATGAGGATGCAAAGAACTACAACTACTTTATCCCCATTTTGACTGGAAGCAACAAGTGCACGTCACGTCTGGGAAATGTGCTCAATCACTAAGTGAAGGTTGTAACAGTTTAGCCAAATTATGTGGAGCTATGCTGATATTTTTACCCCGACTGCTGTAAACATCCATTACAGTTTACAGACCAACTTCCTGCTTCTGACCTACCGTAATTACTGTATCTTTGCATACACACAGTTTTACTTTGCAATGAGGGATTATTACCAACATTTCAGGTACGTTCACGTTCCATTGCACCTCCAAATATAGTATATAATATATGGTTTTAATAATCTGGCTAAACTGTTTATAACCTGTCTGATTATCTGACCTCTCATGTGTCTAGCCACCGTTGGATTCAGTTGCCATGTTGCCAGATCTTAGCAATTACTTTGGTAAGTACAAGGTTATCGTAACTAATAGAGACGATGGGCAAAACTACGTAAATAAGATGAATTAACTGGAATTATCCTGTAAGGGAGACTGACCCACTGCAACCATTCAGTGGAAAGGGAGCCTCAGATAGCTTAGGCCTTTAAAGAATGAATTAACAGAAATACTGAGTGGACCATTAATTAAAAAAAAGAAATATATTACGTACAGAATATAAAAGATTATTTCATGATCAAATTGTCGATTTTGTAGCTTTTGTTACAAGGAACCGCCATCACATCAGGCGACACAAGCTGGAAAGTATTTGATTTTAATAAAAAGGCCAGCTCTTGTGTATCAGTCCAACTCTAATTAAAACCAACAGTCTGTCTCTCTCTCACACACACACACTCACACACACATTGAACTGTTTCTCTTCCTCGCTCGCCCCTCACTGAAGCAGGAAATCTCCATACCAATGTGCTCATGGATCAGGTCTTGTGAAAGGCTCAAATCAACCAGTGCTCCGGATCAGCGCTTCTTATCCTGAGACACTGCATGCACACATTCCCACCAAAACACACTCTGAATGTTTGCTACCAGAGGTCTGCACCTTGTTGTGCTTTTATAGACTGAAACAAACTGGGAGTGCTGTAGCATGTTGTTGACCTCAGAGGAACTTTGTGAAACTTTATACCTAAACCAGTCAACATGAGCATGAGCCACATCACAGGGAGTAGATGGGTGATTGAAGAAACTGCATCTTAGATGAACACTGAGGGATAAAGATAGGTTTCAGATATAGAAGCAAATATATAGAAGATCAGGAAAAAAGAAAACTGCTAAATGTGGAAAGACATGGTGGTCAAACATTTCCTAGAAATTCTGAGAAAGTGCAATTAGGAATTGTTGGCTTTCTGATCCACGTAACTGTTTTGTCAGAAGAGTCCAGATGCAAACCGTAACACAGGGATGTAATCTTTTCCAAACTCAAGAGAGAAATTTAAAAGCTATTAATAAGAACAACTTTTGGGTTGCCATGTTGTCCTTTTGTCTGCTGTTTATTCTCTTCCAGCATGATACTTGCTTTGTCTTTTTAGCTCTGCAGAGAACCAAACCCCCCTCACCAAATGATCATTTCACCACTTATCTTCTGGAAAACCACCACAGAGCAGTTTCTAAACATTTATAACTGCAGGCTTGACGGCTCATTAGAAAGTGAGAAACCCATGAGGATTTATTAATGCATAATGAACTTTGATTACCAAATAGAAGACACAAAGGATTTTACTTGATCTATGAAGCATTAATAAATAATTCATTATCCATTCATAAATAACTTATTTACCCTTAATGAGTGTGTCTTATTAGAAAGTGGTAGCAATTTCACAAATGTAAGTACAAGTAAGTCAGTATTTGGCTTTGGGACCATATTTTGTTTCCTGTTGCAGCATTCCTAACTTTTTTTTTCATCTCAAATATTCAGCATCCTAAAAGTGAAAGTTTGTTTTGGTGAACAAATATACTGCTGCAGAGGGGGCTTGATTTTGCATGAGGCGACTTTATAGCACAATGCTGCCTCACAGTTATCAAAGCAGTACTGAAATACAATATATTATGTGTATTTAATACCCTGACTATGAATTGCATAAAAATGTATTAAATGTTGCTTGTTACTTTCTTCTTACAGATTAGGGCGTTTTACTGTCTACAGCACAATCACTTTTTGCACAGTTTTGCAGCTAAATCACGATTCCACTCTGCATTTCTCTTCATTTCGGTCTATTAAAAACTCAATCTATTAACAATTCTGCCTTTCTTCTTACCTTTTGTTTCCAGTATGAGGAGGTTATAGCGGTTCCAGTGGAGAGGGGGGTGCCGGGTCTTAAATTGTTGTGATCCAGAGGTTCATAAACTGAACCACCAAAGACAAAAGAATAATAAATATCCCAGTACTTGTGCTAATTCATCTCCTCCGTAAGACACGGGTCCAATTTGCGGGGCAGTGGTCCACCTAGCAGCCAATTACTCCTTGCGGCGTTATTGTCTGTAACTTGCCAGCTGTGCAGCCCTCACTGAGGAAGAGGAGGAGGAAGGCTGCGAGACTGAAGTGGGCTGGATTTATTCCCTGGAAAGACACTAACTCTTTCATGCATGGTTCTGTAACAGGCTGTCCTCTCTTGCATAACGTCAAAAAACGTGAATTTCACTTGTTTCACACGCAGGCTACGTGCCTGACGAAGCGCAACGTGTCCGCAGATTTACAACCGGAAAATAGTTTCTTGTAAAAAAAAAAAAAAAAAACGCCGACTGGAAAGCCAGTAAAATATCCTTACACTGACCTACAGATTATGTAGGACGCTAAGGTGACTTTACACTAAATTGGTATCTTTATGTCCCATGATCAATATATAGAGAAGTAGGCCAGCAGGAATATCCTACAATATAATGCAACCCGCAAATTTGCCCTCAAAAAGCTACAGTTTGCCCTTTCAGTGAACCTTTGACTTTTTTGGGAAATAACATTATGCTTATTCACTTTCTTGATCCACTGGAAGCAACACATTGCACAACACCACCTGTGCAACTTCTGATCGCATGAAAGGGCTTGCAAGCTAGCAAGTAGCTTGCTCATTAGCAAACCCTGTGTAAATAAATCTGGCAACCTGGCTGCACTTCAATTTCTCCCACAATTTACATGAAGTTGTGCCAAGCTTCTTTTTGTTTGTATCTGTAATCATGGATGCCTGGTAAAATCCTGACAAACCACTTTTTCTTTGTTGGTTTTTTTGGCAAATCACAGCAGAGTTTCCAGGCCAATTCCGTCCTCATTTGCATAAAGTAAAAAAGAAATTCAACTTTATGTAAATAAATTTTTGTTCACGTTGCTTGTCAGTCCTGTGCATGGATGTATTATTATTATTAGTATCTAATAATACATCCATGGTCCTGCCTTGCCTGGAATCCCACAATGTCTTGCAAAGCAATTTGCTCATGTCACATAAAAAAAGGAAAGCAAACTTCCCTTCGCCTTCGGTTGGTCTGTACCATTGGATGAGATAATACATACCACTGTCATGGTAAACATAAAGCTACAGCCAGCAGCCACTTCGCTTAGTGTCTCAAAGTCTCTGGTCCAGGTGTCCTCTGGTCCTGGTCCATGCTGAGGGCATGACTGTACAGTTGTGACATCACAACTTTACGGAAGTCCTGACTGCTCCTTTAAAAGCAGGGTTTCTGAATAGGTGTGTAGCTTTGTGCGGGATTTCCTCGGGACTGAGCGTTTTGATACTTTCACTGTATTTATATAGCACCCAGACCTGCTTCATAATACATTTTTAATAAACCCATTGAAATCCCACTTTCTACAATATGGGAACTTTAATGTAACACTAAGCAATAGTTAGTTTGCCCCACTTGTTTCATCGAAGTCACAAATAATGGTAAAATGAAAAGTGAGTTAAATCGTACTTACAACCGAATGCAAAGCCACTGATTTAAAAGTACACCAATAGGACAACACAGCAGTCAGTAAAGTTACTCGGCAAAAAAACAACAAAAAAAGGCGGTCAGTAGCTACTAAGTAAACCAATGATCTACGTGCCCCCCCCGCGCAGATGCAATCAGACTCTAATGCTGTCATGTCTGCATGGTGAACATAAAGCTACAGCCAGCAGACAGTTAGCTTAGTTTAGCATAAAGTCTGGAAACAGGGAAACACCGCCAGCCTGGCTCCTTCCAAAGGTAACAAAACCCGCCTACCAGCACCTCTAAAGCTCAGTAATTACCACGTTATATAACAAAAACTGAAGTTTAAAAGAAAATTCGCTTAAAGAGAACGTGCTGGAATATTTCTTGGTGGAGTCTCCGCTGGTTGCCTGGCAACTGGACGAGGTAACGGTTAACATACTTCCGGCCGGGAAAAAAAACGTAGTTTCCAGTCTTATTGCTAAGCTAAATTAGCCTGCTGCCGGTGGTAGCTTCACATTTAGTTTCCAACCGACCAGCGGTATCAATCTTCTTATCTGACTCTTAGCAAGAAAGCGAATAAACGTATTTCCCCAAATGTCACATTTCTCCTTTTAAAGTTCTCCAATAAAAACGCCACATGTAGTCACAAAGATATGAAAAGTTTGTATTTTAAACAATGCAGTAAGAAATTTGGAATCACAAAAAAAAAGTAACAATGTTGTTTCCTTCTACATTGCAAAGAAAACTGCGGGAAACCTTGACAATTACAAGTAAGTGTGTCTCATTTTAAATCACATTGCTCAACACATTATTGTATTCTATACAAAAACAAGACAGGCACTTAATTTTAAGGTCCAGTGTGTAACATTTAGAAGTAGCTACTGGCAGAAATGGAATATAATATTTATAAGTATGTTTTCATTAGTGTATAATCGCCTGAAAATAAGAATTGTTGTTTTTTCATTGCCTCGGAATAAGCCATTTTTAATCTACATAGGGAGCGGGTCCCCTTACACAAAGATCGCCATGGCGTACCGCCATATTTCTACAGTAGCCCAGAACAGACAAACCAACCACTGGCTCTACATAGCGGCCTTCCGCATTTCTCGCGGCCACCGTAGTTTCTCATATACTCTTGAAATGGTAGGGTGAGGTGAGCAGTATTCAAATGTTTGCAATCTGCAATTTCACCGCTAGATGCCACTAAATCCTACACACTGGACCTTTAAAATCAACTTACTGTATATTCAACTTGCAGATACATCATTTCTAGTAACAGCTGAAAAACTCACATCTCTTAATTAGGTAGTTTATAAGTCATTATGGTCCCTGTAATCCACCTGGACCAATAACTGAACAAACAGATTACAGTAAAATGGGCAGATAAAGCATTAAATGAAATGATGGGACAAATAACTCACACACACACCAGTCATCAGAAGTTCTACTTTGCTAAACTCCTCTTAAAAAACAAGCCTCAGGAAGACTGACCAAGATGTACAAAACATTAATATTTTATTAAGTACATACTGAACATGCTCAACAAGACATAAATGGTTTGGGGTCACAGGACCTAAAACCTCCATTGGAGGGATGCATCAAGTTTCTGCATTAAAATTTTTTTTTTTCTTAAATCTGGCCAAAGTTCAGGGATATAATGCCGTAATTACCTCTATTTTGCGTTTTCACATTTATCGATATCAATCGTTTCACTTGCTCGGATTTCTCTCCACAAGAAAAGGAATGCAGTGGCTCAAGGGCACTTCAGCAGGGCAGCGGTTTGGGGCCAGAAAGGGATTTAAATTTATCACTCATATAGTAACCCACTAACCCCCCACACGGATTGTCCAGATTTCCTGACACCAGCACTGTTGCAAAAACAAACAAACAAAAAAATAACTGCTTGCAGTAAACAATTGGATTCATAAACTTTACAAACATTGAGATCTTAGTTGGGAAAAGTACTGTAACAGGGCAATATTTGCCCTTTACAGACGCATAAACAATCTACAAATGATACACAGTCTATAACGGTAACAGTTAATGTCTCCATTAAAGAATAAGTCTGATGAAATGGTGACCTTGTATGCATTTTTATCAATTATGGTGTCAATTAAGAGAGACTGAAATGTAAGTTTAAATGTGAGTCAACATACAATGAAGGAAACCTGCTCGTTTTTTGCAGCAACTGTTTAAAAATCATTGACCATTCACACCTTCATTTCAAGTCCAATTGGTGACAATGAGTAAATGCTCACAGATAATAAAAACACTAATAATAAGTGGTTGTAAATGATTCTCAGTGTTTTGTTTCAGCTTACTACGAGTACCAGATGGATGGGAGTACTATCACGACAATATATCTTGCCTGACAAAACGGTCAGGCATGTTACAGTACACGAAAATCAGCAGCTGAATCAGTTAGTGAGTACTTTTAATTCAATCATCTCAACTCTCAAGACATCATCCAAGACTTTTATAAGATCAACGAGTGTTGTTTGGTTTCCAATATGTTGTTATTTTTAACTACAGGTATGTGGAGCTGAAAGGATTAGTCAATTAGTAGACAGAAAATTAATCTGCAACATAATAAATCGCAAAAATGTCACAATTTCCCGTTTACAGCTTCCCAAATATGAAGATTTCTTCCACAATAGTAAAACTTAATATCTTTGGGTTTAGAATTGTTGTTCGGACAAAACAAGCATTTTAAAGAAGTCAACTTTGGCTCTGGAAACGTATGTCGGGCATTTTTAACTATTTTCTAGACCTAACAATTCATCAACAATATGTTTGCCAAATACATAACGATGAATGATGCTTTTCTATTAAAAATCTTTCCTGTGATTATCTTTATGTTCTAACACCCATAATATTAACTCATACACTACAGTCTAATTAAACAAACTCCCATCCACCTGGTACCTAAGTAGGGTAAAAAAACCATAAAAGTACTTGCAAATATTTGGCCCAGGACCTGATGCCCACAGTGCAGTCCACAAGACAAGACTATGTGATGACTTTTTAAGCTACATTATTTCAGGCAACCTTGGTGAATTTCCTTGAGATGTTTCAGACCAAACCTGGTTTCTGCAAAGTTCTGCAAACAATGACTTTGACAACTTTGCTGCTTTGGTCAGGGGAGGACAAAGACTTCCATGCACTGACCACAACAGCAGATGTTCATCAACATTTAGACGCCACTTTCACCATTTTACAAACCAGCTTGATATCTGAGAACATAATAGGACCTCCACATGTTTGACAGTTTGCTTGCCACAACCAAAATGTATGAGTAACTGGCTCGTGGCTGGCGTAACAGCCCACTGTGGAATTAATTCTGAAAAGTCTAAAGTGCTAATGGTCTTTGCAGCAGACTGACAAGTACTTCTTTGGATGTAGTTCGGACGGATTAGGATGGATGCAGAAGCTCTAACAGGGCTCCAACCGCTCCAAAGTAACCCTAAAAAAAACAGAAAAAACTTTGAGTTAGAAATCATTGAGCCCATCAAAGCACGAAACTACATTTTTGGTGTCTGAGGTCAATAAGGGGTTGATTTATTTACCTCATGCTGTAGGAAGAGTGCCTTGAGCTGTCCTTTAGACCAGTAGTCCATGGCGTAGGCCAACAGCTTCATGGAGAGGGTGTTCACTCTTAGGAAGTTGCCCACAAACACCACTCTCTCTATGTTCTTAGTAATGAAAGGTATTAGGGTAAACAGGTAAGATTATTATCTCAAAACAGTAAAAACACAAATTACAAATATTATCCATGTGAGGCAGTTAAACAGAAACTTTCAGCTAAGCAATCTCATTGCTCTCATATAATTATTACTTATTACTGTTTCTATAAAAGAAACAACTCACTAATAAATCATATTGACATACAACTGTTCTGCCTATATTATTTAATGTATTTCTCTCCAACATGCGTACATTTTTAACACTGTAACCAAGTATTTTGGTCAACATTTATTGTTTTTAAACTTCAAAACTATAAATAAATACATTTATTTGACTACTGCTGCTAAATTAAAAAACACATCACATTATTGCTGGCTTTTTAGATTTTTTCTTGGGTCTTTAACTGGTTTTTGAGTTGGACACACCCCGCCCTGGGCTGTGAAAGACATGAGGATAATGCAGCTTACCTCCTCTACGCCTTCATAGCCCTGTACAATGCTGCTTGATCAAGATGCCACAAGGCAGCACCGTAAAGAGGCTGAACGCAAAGAGGAAACGGCCTGCAGGGACGCCAGAGGGAAAGGGATTTTTCCCCAGACAGGTTAATCTAAAGTAAGTCTTTTAAAATGTCTTTTATAAGAACCGTGCTGTCCCCATACCAAAATTCTGACTCTGATACAAACAAGAAATCATCCTTATGTCACCACACTTTTCTGTGTAGTAGCAACGTTTGCACAAAGATATTTGATGTCTGTTGGACGTCCCATCCTCATTAGTCTAAGTGTCTCTGATTCAGTTTAAGATTTTGACAACTGTTTCGATGCTTTGTTGACTGCTGAAATCCACTGCTAATTGATAAATACATGATCAAAATTCATAAATATTTCCTCACCCTTGTATCTTGACATCCATCCATCTTGGACTCTTTTTGCCAGTAAAACACAGATGTCAAGAAAATACTCTCCAGCAACTACAATGAATTTTACCATCCCCCCGTTACTAACCTCATTGAGTGCACACATCCTGGTGATGGAGCCGATGTTATTGGTGATGGTGACCAGTGTTGCCCTGGCCAGGTCCTCTTTGGACACCGACTCCCTCTTCTCTTTGGACATCATGTTGCCAAAACTATCAAATCAAAACACAAGCCATATCAGATGAACAAACACTTCAGAAGTCTGTTAAAATTCAGCAATGTTATGCATCAAACCGCCAATCCCAAAAGCATGATTCAGACCAAAAATAAATAAATAAATAAATCATATATTATATATATATATATATATATATATATATGGAAGCTACGCTTGTTGAAAATGGCCGATAGATTTTGGTATTCACTCGATATTCTATCTGTGGATGAAAACGTCTTGCTCCTAGTGCTTCAAATTGAAATCACGGCTTCTTCTTTTCACCCTGGGATAGGAAACGGTAAATTTAGCACTGTCCTGGTTTCCCGTTTCATTAAAGCTGTGACTGCGTTTATGCTGGAATCCACCAAAAACAGGCTTGTGGCCTACAGTAAAAAAAAATAAATAAATAAAAAAAATGCTGCTGTAAACCGCACCTTGAGGCTACAGCCCAGCCTGGCAGCCCAAACCTCTCATAGTCTCCTCCATAGATGTCCCGAACCAGCTTGTCCACTCGGGTGCTCTCCCCTTGAGAAGCCATTTCCAGAGCTTCCTCGAATGTAGAGCAACCAGTCAGCAGGCAACACAGGCCCAGGAAGGTCCCACCACCGAGGCTGTAAACACACACAGATTAACAGGGTGATGATACATAAACCATTAATATTCTAGAAATGTAAAATACATGGATTAAAAGCTTCCTGCTTCACTGGGTAGGGAGAAATGTCTCTGCCAAAAGTAAGACTGACCACTTAAAATAACGGTTATGTATATTATACAGACTCCCAGTTCAAATACACTCGAGTTGTTTCTTTTTCAGCACAAAGGGCCATTATGTCAAATAAGAACTAAGCATTCATGAGTCTCTTTCAAGGCCACCAGACAGAGAAACCACACATGAACAGACCAACAAACCAGTGGAGAGAGTAGGAGGAGGGAAAACTGTCAGTTAACATATTTCAAACTTTAAACTAAACCCAAATCAAATTAACAAAAAAACATTTTGCTTCAACTCACAAGCAAACAGTTGGTAAAGGAAGTGGTTTGGTAGCCCCCAGCTAAAACAAATGCTGCTACTTTTCACACCAAGGCACTAGGGAGACACAGAGGGCAGACGTCACCAAACAGGCCACCCACTTGACTGGAGTAGACCCTCCTGCAAATCCCTGCATCACTTTAACCCGTATCCGCCTGTGTATGGTTCGCTAGTGACATATGTTTTCTGTTTATCTGCTGACATTTGTGACCAGTGACACGCAAAGCAAACCAAGATATCTTTTAATGTGTAATGCTGCACTCGACAAATAAAGTTTTCTAGGTTTTCTTTGCTCATACTTATTCTAAGATTGTAGATTATCTGACATCCAAACTGCAACTTTAATCTTTCATCAGTGTCAGATAAAGTCCCGACTCATCATGAACATAAATTAAATACTCAAAGAAATCTAATGGGGCATTTTTATACTTTGTCTTATGTATTGACTGCTTTGTGAAAAATGTTTTGGACAGACACTTTTCTTTACACATTACCAAGTAGCAACATGGGTAAAAACATGTAATTTGTCAGACAGCACTTTCCTGTGTTCTACCAGCAATTAATTTCTTCATATAAAGTACATAGCTCTCACAGGCATGTTTGATTTTTATAGTCAGAGCAGAGGTCTGAGTCTGTGACAGTGATGATGTCGGGATCAAAACTGGGCTATCCCTAGATCAATAATACTGATTATTACATGGTTGGATTTTAAACCAAGGAAAAGGAAAACAGGCAAGCATCCATATGAACAATAAGCAGGTTATATATACACAGACAAAAAATGACAGCTGGACAGACAAAGACCTTGACATTACCGTTTTCTCGATAAATCTATTAATCGTTGGTCTATAAAACAGTGAGAAATGCCTCTCACAACTTTCTACACCTCAAGGCGATGTCATCAAATGTCTTCTTTTGCTCCGACAACAGTCAAAAACTCAAAGATATTCAATTTAATATAATGTAACACATCAGGCTCAACACTAACTATTAAAAGTTAGGCATCAGCTTTTGGTTGCTGAAACTGAAAATATGGTTGCCATTTTTAGTCACCTTATAGTTTGAGTAATTAAGATACTATGCAGTTATACGTCAGCTTGATAATGAAAATGTGACATAAATGTTTAAAAGCTTTATTAAAGTAACTAAAGTTTATGTTTCATTTGATACTTTACTGAATTTGAATCTTTAGTGTTATCAGTTAACGTGTCCATCCTCAATTCCTGGTATACAAAATACCAGCATTCGTTTGTGATGTTGACGGGTTAGTTAAACTTTTCACCCCACAGTTAGACAACTTCATTTGCTTGGCCGTTGTCTCTAAAACAGATACCTGTACGTGCACACGAGTAAATGTACCAACGCACGTGCAGCGTTGTCTGGTTCCGGTTCCAACTAACAGCAATATTTAAATATCACGAGTGCGACAAATATTAAAAAAAGATTTATTTTGGGGTGCACGTTTTGCTGTCCCTATTTTTCATATGTTAAGAAGTAGGGGTGTCACGACTCTCCAAATCTATGATTCGATTTGACTTTTGATTTCAAGGTCACGATTCATTTTGATTTACGAATAAAACTTTTTTTTCCAGCACTGACGGCTGTGCCATTGTTAGACTATCCTCTGTGTCAGTACAAAAGTTCTCTGCTCAGTTGAGACTTTCTTGGTTTCCACAATTTCTCAGCAGAATTGGAGTTCCGAGAATTTAGACAGAGTGAAACCTCTCTTCAGAGTTGCAGCTTTGTAATTTGGCCCAGAAAGTCAGACGTTACTTCCTGTAGTCCCGGGAATGGACGGCCCGGACGATGAACGGATGGTTAGTGGGTAAATGGCGTGGTGGGTGAAGAGAAGATGGATCTGGACTAACAGGCAGCCTAACAAATGGCAGACTTTTTGATGCGCTGCCAAGCACTGGCAGGCTTGCGACGGACACTCTCAGACAGTCTGACCACTTCCCTGTGTGTCTCGAAAAGTGCTGTGTCTCATTGAAGTGTTGTTATTTTTTCTTTGGATGCGTGCAAGTAGGTGTGGGTAGAGAGAAAAAACGAATACTGGGAGAATCGCTGATTCTGCTTTTGAAGCTTGAAATCTAAAAGGCCAAGAATCTGTTACTGTCAAAAACCAGCCAATTCACCCATTTGAAGCTCGAACCATCAAATGTTTGACTGTGTAATTCATTTTTCAAGCAAAAATACCAATTACCTAAATAGTTGCAAATTGTTGATTTTATGTCAATCGACTAATCAATTCATTGACTAATCGTTGCAGCTCTAGTCAAGTTAATAACCATTTGCATTAAAATCTGTGCTTAATGGATAGTCCTAGGTTTTATCATACATAAGTAGACAATTTATGAAATATGGGCCTATTACATTATGAACAAGAACTAATACAACTATCCGCGTGTCTTTCACAGAAATAATAAAAGTCCACTAGCCAACATAGCCAGTGCACAGTAAATCTCCACCACTGATAATTACCTGGTCCCTGTAACTCGTTTGTAGTTGCTCTCAGAGTAGACGGCCAGGATGCTGACCCCAGACCCTATGTTGACCAGCAGCAGAGGATAGGGGTTCTCCAGTGTGTAGGGCCGCTGGATGCAGTGATCTGGGTCGGTGGGGTTTTCAAAGTAGTAGCACTCTGAGGGTCCGCTGGACACCACCGAGTCGATGTACAACACCCCCCGAATCAAACAGTCCAGCTCATCCAGCTTGTGAAGCTGCAGGTCTGCCATCTTTTTTTTTTTGAGGTGAGAAAAAGAGAACATGGATTACATCACTGAGGGGATATGGTCAGGAGGACACACAGACAGGAAACTGAGGGAGGAGGGAAAGCAGGGAGGCAAGAAAACAGGAACCTTCATTACAAATTGAATGCGTCGCACCAAAAACAAGAAGAAAAACCATCACATGATTAAAATCTACAACTAACACAAAAATCACAGCCTAAATTAGCAGGTAATTGTGCATTTATACATCCCAGTTTGATTAAAAATACAGCATTTGAAGTGACATTTAGAGCAACAATCATGATTCATCTCATTGTCGTCACTGTTTAATTTGCTCAAATTAATTAACCAATGCTTTATCGTGGTCCAGAAGGTAAAAAGTGATGTTATATGTATAATGTATCAGAAAATGAATTTGCCTTGATGTCTTGCAAATATGGACATTTACAATTAGACAGCTAATAAAAAGCCATTTTTGTCCTGGTATTCACTGGTGGTATTGCTACATCTTTAAACGTGGATTTCAGGTGCTCTCCATCACTGGCTGTTCCCCATCATATGCTATGAATATGTTATGACTTCACAATTATCTTTCTCTCTCCTCTTTCCTTCCTGTCCATCTTCACTGCCCAGCCTGTAAAAGCAAACAAAAGACAACAACTGCAGACCCACCATGCGGAAATCAGACTCAAACTTGTATGCCCCCCCTCCTGTGGCGCAGAGGGTGGTGTGGAGGCTGGAGAAGTGCTTGTTGCGAGCCATCTGCAGGAAGGCCGGCAGGTCATGCGTGGGGAAGCGGATGAAGTGCAGGTTGCCTGTCCTGCCGCACAGCGTCAGGTCCTGCAGCTCCAGGTGCACGTCCCTGATGCCCGTTTTACTATAGGCAGTGTTGGAGGTAAGGTAGCGCCGGATGCTCTTCAGGTTCTCCACCTCTTCCTGCTCCTCCTCTGCTGTGATGTCTTTGGGCTCAAAGTACACCAGCTTCACCAGAGTGCCTCCAATGTCCATCCCAAACCAGGGAAATGCTGCATTATGTGAGATAATATATGCAAAAAAAATGTTTACTAACCAACATTTTGTAAAAAAAAAAACCAAAAAAAAAACATTACGTTGAATGATATTAAACACATATCTTTAATATTTAAATGCTTAGTGACAATAGGGACAAATAGAGCTGATGTCTCACTGTTGGTCGACATAATACCAAGCAGCTTCATCCAGAGGCAAGAGTACAGTGTGTACCGCGAACGCCATCTTGTTGCAAAATAGATCCTGGCTATTTACTGCCACTACAGCTCACCGATATTACATTGTAATACCAACGCTAAAATTATTTTGTCAGTTTTTGCAGCATCCCAGCACATTATACAACAATTTACAATTAATTTGGCGGAATTTATGCGGCCAATTACAGGATTTTCTTT
Source organism: Siniperca chuatsi (assembly GCF_020085105.1). NCBI lineage: Eukaryota > Metazoa > Chordata > Actinopteri > Centrarchiformes > Sinipercidae > Siniperca > Siniperca chuatsi. The sequence goes on from NC_058056.1 coordinate 24,194,532, forward strand.
CCAAATCTGTATGATCAATGAGTGTCTTTTGTGGGGTACGCCTTAGATTTTTGTATCCATGCAACGGTACCTTTCCCAGTAAATACACTAAACACACGATAGCAATGTTAACACCTACGCGGCCTTGTTTTCTTCACCGAGTCGATCCGATGCCTCGCAGTCGCGTTGGACGTCCGCCGGTCGGATGTGGCTCTTCCTGCGGACGCGGCTGACTCATTGTTGGGCTCATTGCTGAAACAACCGGGCATCTCCTTGTTGGACCGCGGGTGCTTCGTGGGCGTTTCGTCTTCGTCGATACTTTCATCGTCGCGTTGATGGCCATTGAACGCCATTGAAATAACTAAGTAACTACATATAAGCTATAGTTTATGTTAAATTAAACCATTGCACGTCAATGATTTATGTGGACAATGACGTCCAACGGTCTATAGGCTAGCTAATTAGCTAGCTAAGTAGCTGTGTCGTTACAAACGGCCGGAGTGCATGTCCTTTTTATGTTCGCTGTCAAGACTGAGGTGGGCGGGGTCAGTAGGTGATTGAAGGACGCCAGAACCAATCAGAATGCGAATCCTTCAGCCAGGACAGTTTATAAAACGAGGCTGATGTCATTGTTATATTTTGAGTTTTTGGTCACATTTAAAAACCATGATGTATGTATAAATAGCAAAGGTACAAAATCTTATATGATATAGCTACAGTCAACATACATCCCACCAACACTGCTATAATTATTACACAATAACATTATGGGAGAAGCTGGATGATTATTTTGCTCATCAATCAAATTATGCAAATAAGCTAAGAGATAAGAATGTTATTTTGCATTATGAAAACAAGAACCAAAAAATACAATAAGTTGTAAACTTATTAATTTTATTTGGTAAATTAAATCCAAGCTTTCTAAATCTCTCCCATCTTTAAAATTATTTATTATATAATTTATAAATTACACTGATTCACTGTTAAGGTTATTAATAAAAATAAATGTAGTAGTAAGGTAGAGTAAGATAATTAAAGTGCAAAAGGCATAGTTCATTTATTATTTTATTTACTTTTTTCAATTTAGTCTTAATTTTTGTATGTTATCTTATTTTTTCTTTACAGTCAACAATTTATTTATTTAATTTGTAATAGGAGTACTATATATTTTCTATTTTTAAAGGATAATAATGATACAATGGATTCCTATAAAGGATGTTCTGTCACCCTTGTGTGACATTAGTCCAATAAAATTGGGGAAGCACGATTTCATAATTGACAAACTTTCTCTGAAGGGAATTCAACACGCACATTCAATAAAAGAATAATCTTTTTTTTATAATTTCAGGTTTATTGATGTGATTGCCAAGCATAGCTAGAGACAGTGCATACAAATTGAGCTAAAACTTAAACTAAGATTACAATTTACATATCAGAATACATTTCATCCACAAAGTGTCTTTGCGGCTCAAATATCCTTAAAATGTGCAACCGCGCCCCCCCCCCAACATTTCTTGTACTGACTGCTATTTACAGTAAATACTCATCTCACAGAACATGACACTGTCAAACGTTTTTCTATTTTAAGGAGAAGAAACCCTATGGAAAAATTAAATGTCATCAGATGATATCCAGAACGCACACAGTCACTTGTCTAGACCAGTGGTTAAAGAGGGTGCCTCAAGTGGAGCAGCAAGATTTGCTAATTTCCAATTTTTTATTGCATTTTTAACATGATCTCATTGCATAAAAAACTAGGTGATGTTTATACTAACTACATTTTTATAATAATAATACATTTCAAACATCCAAACGGAAGAAATATGCAATAAGCACAAAAATCGCCATTTCAAAACCCAGTTTAATATGCAGCTCATGACATTAATCCTCACAGTTGCCACTTGTCATATTAAAGATATAATATGCAACTTTTCTGCATTCAAATGTCTAAACCGACTAAACCTGTTATTTATTTTGTAGAGTTGTGTACTTCTATTATCCCAAATGTTTCCAACAATTTTCAAACCTAAAGAAATACGTAATTTTAATGAAGGTAACGGTGCGTTTCATTTGGTCGCCTGTCAATGGCGTCATATCCCCTTTGCGTGTGTGTCAGCCAGAATCTGTATAGATTTTTTTCATCCAGATTTAAGCCACATTTTTACATAAACCTTTTAGATGTTGGTCATTTGTAACTATATGTTTTAACCGGTTGAGGGATTTTAGTCATCTGACGTCTGGATCTTAAGTTATCAGAGAAACATGCTGAGGAAACGTTAGCGGCGGCTCGGCCCGCAGCCCACCCGGAACGTCCTGTGTCCGCTTTGTGTCTGCTTTATTCAGTGTTTTTACCGGTTTTAATCACCTGGTCCGTTTGTTTTGAAGGAGAGACTTCTGCTGAAAATTCAGCTCCTGGTAAAAACCTCCTGAACGATTAACACTGAAGGAATCCTAACCGGGAGAAGCTGACTGCAATGACAGCAATGGTGGTGAACACAACAACTCCCATGATCCCACACTACTTCACGGCGTCATCAAACTACATCTTTTGTTATTGTTTTGATGTGAGAGATCCCTAGCGATAGAGAGGACATACTGTGTGTTTAACACAACACGACTTCCAGGTCAATAAGAAAACGGGACAGTCAGTGCTATGAAAGAAAAATCCCTATCAAGGAGTGCCATGGTTTTAAAAAAGTTTGGGAGCAGCTGGTCTAGACTATGAACTAGACACATTTGCAAAGTATGTAATTTAATTATGAAGGGTTTAGCTGACTGATTCTTTGAGTGCTATGCTGAATTTCTGAGACACTATGGATTCCTTGTGAATGTTTTTGACATGAGCCTTTCTTAAAATACATAATTGGATACCTATAAATTGGAAATATATATGTACAAATAAATACAGACAGTGCACTAGCCATCATTTACAGCACCATTTCCCACTATTAACACAAAAAGATAATTTACCAAGCGTGATGCTGGTACTTTCTTCCACATTCAGTAAAATTCAGGTCCTTGGTACACTAATCCTCACTGGATGACAGCCAACAGTCTTATCTAGAAAGTGCTGATCAGACAAGTGAACATACAAATACTTCTATCATTAATACACAGCACTGGTGCATAAATAACCTGAGATCTCAACCCAGTTCCATAACTACAATAAGAAGGGCAGATTTGGTTTTTGCTCACTAGGGTCAACTTCATTCAACAAATGATAAAACACAGTCCAACTTGTAATTAATGACATGATCAAAGGTCTGGTAAGTCAGCTGTTATTACTATAGGTAATTATTAAACAGCTGCCTCACGCCATTCCAGGCAGGTGTACCCTTAAGATTCTCCTTAGCATGCCTTAAAGCCTAATCTTCTCTTCCTTTATATGTATTAAATCCCCTTAATTCTTAAACTTCCACGCAATCAGCAGTGCACAGGCGCCCACTCCTGCAGCGGTCAGAATGTACTTTGTATTAGCTGGCAGGGCGCGAGAGGCCGTCTTCTCCTCCTGCAGTGTCTCTGGTGAACTATCAGCTGGTGCAGGCTCAGAGGGGTGGTAGTACTCACTGGAGGGGGTGTTTACACTCGATACAGTATCAGCAGTGCTCGTGGATAGTGGTGGTGCAGAGGTGATCTCTTTATCTGCTTCTCCGTTGATGATTTGAACTTGTGGGGTTGAGCTTTGGCCGTCTAGGTTAAGGATAGACGGCTCCTCGGATATGTGCCCCACGTTCTCCAGCACCTCCTGCATTTCCAAACTCTGACAAGGAGAGTCGTAGTGGTTTTCCTCCGGTTCGTTATGGCTAAGAGCAATGCCGTTCTCCAGGCATGGCAGTGCAGAGATTGTATTCACAGTGGCGGAGCTGACAGCAGAGCATGAAGAGACGTGGGTAGAGGTCACAGCAGCATCGCTGATTTCCAGACGCTCACTATTACCCGAGTAGGGCTCCACCAGTTGGCTGGGTGCGGGGATAGTAGGGCTGTTATGAATGTTAGCATGGATGCTGATGAGTTGGCCTGGCTTGCTCAGACACAGAGTGTTGTCATCAAAGAGAGAGGCGTCCATCCCAGCAGCACCAGGCAGGGGGGAGGTTGTAGTTTCAGTTTCTGTCTGCGGGCTGCTTTCAACAACCTGCAGGTGAAATTGATAATACATGTCAAGTGTATTTTTTTTAAAGAAAGCTGGTGTAGTTTGTTTTTTTTTAACATCCTGTCTACCTCTCATGTACTGTATGTGAATGTGGCTTGACAAGATGTCAAGAACACCTACAACACTACAACTGACTATTGCCTCAAAGTTTAGTTGATCTCTCTCTGATACACTGTTAAACCAAAACTGAATATTATAAGCTTCACAGAGGTAGGTGTTAGATTCCTCTCATCTGTACAGGTGTCCCTAAAAAACTTGAGTATTTTCTACTCAAAAAAACTGCAAGCAAGCAAACATGAATGTAAACAATGCAGGATTTTAAATATTTTTTAAAAATCAGCTTTGCAAATGTATACACACACACATACACAATGTGTTTTGGTCAGAAACACTGAATGTAAATATAACTTTGTTTACAGGAAATTCAACAGGGTATCTTTAACTTTGCCCTCTGGAACACTTTTAAAACCCCAGATATTATTACTACTGTATTAAAAAGGGAATACTCCACACTAAAATGCTTCAATACTAATAACAAAATATACATTTTTGATGTGCCTTGGTACAGTTTTGTTGTTTAGTGGTGTATTTCTGTTGTTCCACAGATTACTTTCCCAATATAAACCATGTGATGTCACTTGAGATAATTCTTGTTAAGCTAAATGGAGGTTTATGACAGAAAAGTACATTTCAGAGGAGAAAGAAATACCAATTATAGCACCCAAAGGAGCCGAAATATAACAGAATATAATGCATCTATCAGACTTGTACTTTGAATATGTGGGTCATTTGGGCAAATTTTAGATAGTTATAACTAAGTTAACAATTACTACAAATTTCACCAGCGTGTCTTATTGGCAAAAACCTTTCATGAAACAAACAAAAGATCTCATACACTGTTGGTCACTTGTAGTCTATTAATGACGTTTCAGTCCTCACACCTTCACCAGGTAAAATTCATGAATGAATAAATTTAATTAAATGAATTTTAGCCTGATGAAGATTTGAGGACAGAAACAAATAAAGTGAGTACCAGAGATCAAAAGAAAATTCAGTTTCTTTGTTGTTTGTACTAAATCTTAAAATGACCATATTTTGGTATTCACCTGTGTAGCTGGAGGTTCAGAAGTCTCTTCAGGCTGCAGGACAGCAGCAGATTTTTTGTCCCCTGGAGGGGTGGTGTCCTGGACTGGAGGCTTCTCTGGGGTCATCATGGGGAAAGAGGATCCATCGGTCACATCTGAGTTTATCTGAGTTGGAGAGGGACTCCGTGGTGGCCTGACCTGTGTGGATGTTGTTGTTGTTTGGTGAGGATCTGGGCCAGGACGGGATGGTCGAGGAGTGGCCACAGAGTTGATCGATACCTTGCCGTTTCCTGCGCTCACCTGATCAGGGATCACATCATTATCACCAGAGATATCCTGGATGTCTGATTCGGAGTTTTCCACCGGCTCCTGGTGAGAATTAATCTCCCGTTGAAGCGGTGGGGTTGTAGTCGCCTGAGTGTGTTTGGTTTCAGGGGAAGGCGGAGGTGTTGATGGGGGAGGTGCCACTTCAACCTGAGTTGGCTGTTGAGGCTCAGGGACAGGCTCGGGTGGAGAAACAGCCTCAGGAACTTGGGCTGCTGAGATCTGGGGGACTTGTGGCAGCAAAGGGATTTCCAGAGGGGGTGAGGCCTGGGCAGCTGGCTCTGGAGGAGCTGATGCTTCAGCTGGCGGAGCAACAGCAACCTGACTGTTTGCACCACTCTCTGGGATGGACAGATGACTGACAGATGGTGTTGGATGGACGTGTGCCCTGACGACAGTCGTTGAAGGGGAGCTGGGGTTGGAATCTAGGGAAAAGCAAACAATGTTGTCATTTAAATCCATTTTGAAAGCATATGACTCCTGAGGGACTATCATTTACCCATTTACTGTCAGACAAATCAGCACAAAGTCCAGCAAACATACAGCAAGTTATTCTCTGCAGCATCTTGTGGAGAAATAGCTGACTGCAGCTTCCTTGTGATTTCATAAACATCCAGCAATTCCACCTCTTTATTTAAAAAAAAAAACAAACAAAAAAACATTAGTTTCAATGGAGATGCGCGACAACGGCGCTCAAAACCGAAAGAGACACCATCGCAACGCGCCTGTTTTTTGGGGCGCATCCCGCGGCGCACCGAGATGGAAAAATGCAGCTAGCTCACCACAAGTCTTGTGACCAGAATTAACCAATCAGCTTCACACGACTTGCTTCACCCTCCATCCAAGGACGTCACAACATCCAGTTGAAAGGTCAGCCAGAATGAAGTAACTGAAGATGGAAGAGCAACTGATGTACTCATTCAGACTGACTGCGATTTGGACCGGTTGCTTAGTAACGGCAGGCGCGACTGTAGCGCAACCTCCCAAGCACCTTGGATAATAGGATGAAAGCGGCACGGCTGGCGTTTTCCACGCAATTTTAGATGCAACATCTGAACAAGCCTTATGTACAGAAGCGTAATGCATTCACTTGAGAAAAAAAGATTCTGCTGTATCCGTATAGCATTTTTCTCTCTCACTGCACAAGCGCTTTATCCGAGCACTCCCCAGCGCCCTGCCAGCTCTTTTCTGCCAGAGAAAAGCGCTAGGCCTATATGGACACACACTCTTATGTTGTTGTTATTTAGCCTTTCTGAGGCTATTGCATGGTTAAATCCAGTGCTTAATTTGTAAATCAGGAGGTCCCAGAATACAGAGAGGGTGCTGTTCTAGTGGGTCAGCTCAAAAATCCACAGTGCCTGGAGCTGTTAAAATAAAGTATCATTCATTTACATTTAGTAATTCACAATAATTACTCAGAATCAGCAGGGGGCCTCGTCTCACTCTCTCTCTGCTAAAATGGAGGAAAAATGGAATTAGGGCCGAAAATATACAACCACGAAAAGTAATCAGGCTAAGAAACCAAACTAAGTGACGCGTTCTGTCTGTCGATCTCCTCCGCTCCGTTTCAGCACTACGGACAGCGCCGCACCTACACACAAACCCTAATTTACTCATTTCACCATTTCACCAGTGCATTCAGGCTGGCTATGTGGTGACTTAAGAGACAATCAGGCAATTGCTGAAAATGCTGGATTACTTAATGACAGAAGTAGCCCAGTGTCTCAAACCCAAACCAAAAAAAAAAATTGGACTAAACAGGCGGGACGTTTGCTTCCATGAAATCAAGCTAAATGACAGCTTCTTGCAGGATTTTGAGGTATCTCATTAATTCAGAAAAACAAGAGCTAAATGTATTTTTTCATGAAAACTTATCTAGTAATTCTGAGATAATTATCTCATTAATTCAGGAAAACAGAGCAGAATTTTTTTCTCAAGTGAATGCATTACGCTTCTGTACTTATGCAAACATTTTGTTTCCAAATGGTTGCAATGTCCTACCCGATATTATGTGCTCCAATGTTCACACACTCAACCAGAAAGTACAGTATATTAGATAATAATGAAAATGGGACCTTTAGATGCACAGTACAAATGTTTGGCCACAAACACAGAAATTCAGAAAACATTTTTGTGTTTTTTGTGGCTGTAACAATGTGGTCCTGTTCAACACTTTGGGATAAGACTAAACTGAAACTGCGGTTGCTAACACACTGTGTGGTATTCTGACAAACTTCAGTGGCGTATCAACTTAGATAAGGGTAAAATATTACTACAAAATCTCATATACTACTTAGATAAAAGGGAACCTGAAAAATATTTTGATAGAATTAGTTTGAGGTAGTGCTAAATATTTTATTATATTTTTATATATTTTAGTCTTTGCATATACACAAAAAAGGAAAAAATGCATTCAATTCTACACTGTAATACACAATACTAGATACATGACTTGGTGACTTACTGTTGATGCCTCTCAGAGCGTTGTATTCTGCTCTAATCTCAGCTGCTATAGTTGGCTGTTCACACGCCTCAAGTGCTTCGATGAATTGCTCCGGCCAGTTTTCTCTTCTCTTTAGACAGTCCAGAAGAAGCACCATGCTGTCATAGTTCCCACAAGTCTCTCTTTTGGCGTCTATGTTTTCCTAAAATTAGATTTTATTTTAAGAAAGCACAGGGAAAAAAAACACACATTAAATTATCATAGTATGCAAAACTCAATACTTTTTGGTACTGACTGAAATGTGTCCATAGCACCGAGTATTGAAAACAGTCAAGTAACGAAAGATGGCATCAAATGTCAGGTCAGATTCGTAATCTTCTTTACTTATTCTTTGATCAGATAGTTCCTGATTTAAATAAAAAAAAAATGCCAATTTTAAATTTAAAAAATTGCCAATTTGACTATTTTATTTAGGCAAAGTTGTGCGGCTGCTTGTGTTTAGACAACATTTAACATTTGAGAGCTTTGATTTAAGGTGAGTAAGGTGTCGGAGAAAGTCTTTTCTTGATATCTGTACAGAAACTATCGGAACTAGTATCAAATAATTTGGATACTAGTACCAATATTATTGAAACAATCCCCAGCCCTAGTTCAAGGTCCATATCCCTAATGAAACCTACCCTGTCGTGATCAGTCAAGCAAGGCAGATAGGTCACTATTTCTCTCACTTTCACCGTGCTCACAATGGCTGGCATTTTCCGCCGCAAGTATCCTTTGTACAGTTTGTCATTGGCAAACGACATCTGTGAAATGAGAAATGAGAAACAAAAACAAAGAGATAGTTAAGACAGGGCTCGACAGTAACAGTTGCCAGGTTGCCATTGGCAATCATTTTGAGAAACTGGCAACAAATTATTTGTTAGGCCGCCCGTTCTTACAGTCCAGATCCGTCTTCTCTTCACCCACCACGCCATTTACCCACTAACCATCCGTTCTTCGTCCGGGCCGTCCATTCCCGGGACTACAGGAAGTAACGTCTGACTTTCTGGGCCAAATTACAAAGCTGCGACTCTGAAGAGAGATTTCACTCTGTCTAAATTCTCGGAACTCCAATTCTGCTGAGTAATTGTGGAAACCAAGAAAGTGACACAGAGGATAGTCTAACAATGGCACAGCCGTCAGTGCTGGAAAAAAAAAGTTTTATTCGTAAATCAAAATGAATCGTGACCTTGAAATCAAAAGTCAAATCGAATCATAGATTTGGAGAGTCGTGACACCCCTACTTCTTAACATATGAAAAATAGGGACAGCAAAACGTGCACCCCAAAATAAATCTTTTTTATAATATTTGTCGCACTAGTGATATTTAAATATTGCTGTTGGAACCGGAACCAGACAACGCTGCACGTGCGTTGGTGCGTTTACTCGTGTGCACGTACAGGTATCTGTTTTAGAGACAACGGCGAAGCAAATGAAGTTGTCTAACTGTGTGGTGAAAAGTTTAACTAACCCGTCAACATCACAAACGAATGCTGGTATTTTGTATACCAGGAATTGAGGATGGACACGTTAACTGATAACACTAAACACTAAAGATTCAAATTCAGTAAAGTATCAAATAACAGATAACACCTCAGTTGGCAAGGCACCTTGGCCACATTCCCTATCTCTACCCTTTTACTACATGTGAGACGTGAAAGTACCCAAAAACACACTGATGAAACTTGGTCTTTGTTTCTGCAGTGATCACAGACACAGTTAGGGGATTTTTACTCAATGAAACCGAAAGTGAAAGGGAAGATCAGTCAGCTTGCTGAAGCTGTGGGGGAAAAAAATGTACCTCCCTTTCATTTCAAAAACGTTTTTTTTTTGTTGTTTTTTTTAATTTAAAGGATGTGACAACTCTTTTTTCTTTTTCAAGGCAAGGACAACACTCCTACACTTCAAGGTTGCAGCTGTCTGGAGTAAGAAGGTGAACGGGCTCTGACTAGTAACTGATTAATCAACTCCAGACTCTAGTTTAATAACTGAACTTCAAATGTGCAGCATTAAAATCTCAAACGTCTCACTCCAAAACACACCCGCAAATTCTTTTGGCTATTCAGGGTGAAATAGAAAGCTTGAGCATATTTGTTTTGCATTTTATACACCTTAAGACTTTTTACTTTGTTTGTACCTAAACAGTCAGATGGAGTAATCTGTTGGGGGAACGTTTTCCCAGGATAATCTGTCATCGCCGGCCACGTCAAACGGAGCAGGACGTTAAAGTTTAGTGTAAACGTGGGACAGCAGGGCTGCGTCTCATAATAGAATAAATGTCAAATGCAGCAACCAAAGAGCAAAGTCTTCCTGACACACACACACACACACACACACACACACACACACTGTTAGAACATATACTGCGTTGTGTTCAGGCCTTAAGAGGAATGTGGGAAGTTTGTGTGAGTGTGTATTATTTTCAAGCATGTATCTAAGTGTAAAGTGATGAGAGATTGCAGATTAACAAGACAAGGATGGTGGTGTGAGAGGAAAAGAAAGGACCTTGAAACATGGGTGAATTATGCAGAACTGAGCCAAACGAATGACCTCTAAACTGACAGGTCATGACAGTCCTTTTCTTGCAAGTCTCCTTCGCTTTCCAAGACACTGGATCACATTTCATGCGTAACAGATCTGGTTAAGTAAAATCTGAAAACAACTGCTTCAAGTCTTACTCTTCTTTTAGTCTCAGGAAGCTTGCAAGGGAACTACAAGCTTACAAGAGTTGACAACAAGTGAAAGTACAGATGTTTAGACTTGTTGGTAAGAGGAAATAACTTGTGAAGCCCATTTTGGAGTACAAGAACTGACCAAGAAGGTTGGGAAGAATTAAGAAAAGCTGCACACAAACAACAAGGACGACAGAGACTGATACCTGCCTGTAAATTATAAAAAATATATTGTGTAAAATACTTTTCAAGCACATTTTTGGATAAAACAACTGACAAAGAAGGTTGGGAAGAATTAAGAAAAGCTGCACACAAACAACAAGGACGACAGAGACTGATACCTGCCTGTAAATTATTGAAATATGTTGTAATGCTAGCGAACAGGAAGTAAATTAGCAGTTAAAAGTTGTGTACAAGCTAACGTTAAATTGAAAAATACGAAACAACCTAATGCCACCGCTGTTTCCTGAGTTGGCACTGCCAGAGCCATGGGCACTGCTATTACCGACTAAAACATTCAATGAAATACCAATTATATGTATTTACACACTTCTTTTAGGTTTGTTTGTCGTAATGTCACTTAATCTAGAGCTCACCTTTCGTGTTTTGGTGCCTCAGCAGTTCGTGACTCCCTCTCAAATGCTATTCCTGTTCTCACTAAAACCTATGCTGTCTTCTTCGCACACATCTGCGCAGCACGTCCCCGTTCTCTATCCCTATTGGACGACAGCGCCGTCAATCAAAGAGTGGGCCAATAGAAACGCTCAGGCTGTAAACGAAGGCGGGGTGTACTTAATCTTAGCTGGGCTGGGATGGGATAGCCGCAGAATTAGATTGGATCTCGATTTCTGGTTTACATCTGTCTCTAATCCCCGATCCTAATCCGTTCACATGAACGCACAGAGAGATAGAGGAGGGGACAAAATGTGTTATTTATGCATTAAGTAGAAAATACATGACCATATGACCAATACGTGACTATTACAATTTTATTTTGTAATGCAAATAAAGCTGGTATTCAACAAAAGACAATCCAGGAAGGTTAAAGCAGACTATGGTGGAATGTAACTACGTATGTTTACTCAAGTACTGTACAAATTTGAGGTACTTGTACTTGAATATGTCAATTTAATGCCACTTCAATTTAGAAGGAAATACTGCACTGGCTACTCCACTATATTTATTTGACAGCTACAGTTCCTAGTTACTTTACAGATTCAGATTTTACATACAAAACATTTGATAATCTTCTAAAATATAATGCATTGTTATAGATTAAAATACCTAACAGTATATAAAGCAGTAAAAATTTGCACCCCCTCGACCAACAGCAGTAAAATTCTAGTTACACATTGATGCATCAATAATAATAATCCAGTGTTATAATATTTTAGAGTAATACTCAGAGGGGCCATTTCTTCTGCACTGAGTACTTTTACTTTTGATAATTTAAATACATTTTGCCCTTGTCACATAGTAATACCGATACTTTTACTTAAGTAAAGAATCTGAATACTTCTTCCACCACTGGGAGCAGAAAAAACGAGTGCACCACTATTTCTTATGGTATACATACTGATATTCAAAGGTTGAAGAAAGGCTCAGAGCCTTAACTTCAGTAAAAGCAGCAGTACCACAGTGTAGAAATACATGATTCCAAGTAAAAGTCCTATATTCAAAGAGTTTCCCCTCAGGGATCAATAAAGTATTTCCGATTCTGATTCTCGTTCAACCTTCCAGTGAAGTAAAGAAGTATTATCAGCAAAATGTACTTGAAGTATGAAAAGTAAAAGTATTATCATTATACAGAATGGCCGCTGCTAATGTTACATTATTATGCTGCTCCTGGATTATTATTATTGATGCATTAACATATAAACAGCATAATGTTGTAGATGGTCGAGGTGGAGCAAATTTCAATTACTTTATATATTGTTGGGTAGTTAACAATATATCTAATTTTTTAAACTCATCATAGCTTTTCTAAGTAAAATTGTTATTTGCAAAGTAAAGTAGTGGAGTAGCAGTATAAAGTATGACATTTGTGCTATTATTAAAGAGAGATGTATTTTAGTTCTGAATGTAGCACAGCTTTCAAATGTACTAATCCACATTTATCCACATTTAATCATGACTAATCTGTGTGCAACAACTATAAGCAACTGCAGTGGGAACATTTGTTTAATTATTTATTTTTATTTATACTTCCCCTCAGCCTTAATCCATACTTCCCTCTGCATAAACCCCACCAGTGCTGACTTTTTCACCGGTGTAAACTGTCAGCAGCATTCACAACAACACAAACACCTGGCGATTATTCTACAATATATGTAATAGTCCTGCAACCTTCTGAGGTTCAGGAGGTGCATCTTGTGGCATTCTGGTGTTTCGGATGTATGCACTGCCGAATTACCCCACTAGGGAGGCCCCTTGACGACAGAAAGAAAAATAAACTGTAGGTCCCCAACCGACCCCCGTTTCTCTCACTCTCTGTGTACTGTGTAGGTATCCAGTCACCTTCAAGTGCCCATCATGTACAGTGCACACAGCAGACTACACATAACAACTTTATTACGTTTTGCGCAGAGTCCTAGAAACCAGCCAGTACTCCTTTCTTGGAAAACTATCCTGCCAAGATTTGCTGTGTGTCAGTTAGTTTGGGAATTTGATTAAAAATAAATTTATTTAGGAATGTGCATCACGTCAGCACAATACAAACTCAAATAATAATAGGTTTTATAGCTAGATTTTGACACAGGGCCCCTCTACTGTAGAAGACAGGGCCACAAGACTCTTAACATTTTAGTGTAGATTCTCCTTTATTGGTGCATATTTCAACAAACAAATTTGCAGTTAATCAGATAACTGCCACACATTGAACCTGGGGCCTTTGGGGTCCCTCAGGATCTAGGCCCCAGAGCAGTAGCCTGCTTTGCTCAGTTAGTAATCCATCCTCTACTGCATGATAATGTTTGTGGCCTGAGTTCTGTAGAGTGTGCATTATGTTGTATGGTGTTTATGTCTGATAAATTACTAACCTGGTTCCAGACCTCTGCTCTGTGTTTCAGTTTTTTATTGTTTCTGTAATGTCACCATTTCTTTTGTTTTATAAATGTTTGTTTTATGTTCTCAGCGTGGCCTTATTATTGAAAACCCTGTATGTGGTTCTCATGTTATTTTTAATCTTTACAATTATTTCAGTTATATATTATTGAAGCTTGATCATTAAAGACTACAATGGAAACAAGATAAGATTAATTTGATTAAACCCATGCCAGGAATTAAAGTGTGTAATAGGGACAAAACAATAGGTGAGGCAACAAATAGCTCTGTTATACTCTGCCCAAGATCTGCTGAATAATAAAAACATAATAGTTATATGACTTTAAATTATGGGTAAAACACAAGTTTATAGCAGCAGAGCAGGAACAAGTGAAATCATGGCCTATGCTCATTTCAAACCAGAAGGTGAAGCCACTTACACACTCACTGAGTCAGGAGACTGAATGTGATTGTGCAGAAACATAATTATATAAAACATTTCCTTTTCACCCCCCTGAATGAAATGAGCATGCCTCCAATGATCTGTATTAACAGGAGATCCGTCTTTGCATAGCAATAAACTTATTTAATGCACATCTTTGTTAATGGCTGTAAGTTAACAACATGAAGATCCCAGTGATCTGAATTATTGGAGGATTATGGGAAGGAAAATGGCATCAGGCAGGATGTTTGTTCACTATACTGCAGCTCTGTTGAACAGGGATAAAGATGTTTCATTGCATGTAAAGGTTTTTTATGATTATCTGCTCTCTATCCTGTAAACGTGTCTGTAAACATTTAATATTTTATTGCATTATACATATTGAATGCATTGCCTCAAGTAAAACCACATCTCTCAAAGATTTTTATGATGCAAAGAGGGAAAAATCATGTTTGCTGCTGAACCATGATCACAGTTTAGCCTTTGTGGTAGACACAAACATTAGTTGTGTTGAGTTGAGCTGCAGCCAGCTGCTGAAAGAAGGACCTGGGTGGAAAAGTGACAGATGGAAAGAGATTACACACCTCAGAGAATATGTTTATTTATTCAATGTCCATTTTTGTGACATAAGTCATGTGAATCTACCTCAGTTCATGCTCCAATATGTAATTTGAGTTGTGGCATTTTTATACATATTACTTCTTCACTGGGTGATCAACGCAACTGTGTTTCTGTGTTTAAATCCATTAGCTATTACATGAACTGCCATTAGGAGATCCAGTCATTTTGTATGAATTGTACAGACATTTTTTCAACCCACTTCCTTGCATTGTGAATCCCCTCTCCAGTGCACTTTAATGTCCAATTTGAAGCCATAGAGGTGAGTTTCTGACTTTAAAGGGCCACTTCACCAATTTTACACATGAAGATGAGTTTACTCTTAATGGAGAGCACTACTCAGCCTGTTAGTATAATGTCTTCTGTTGCTCTAGAGCAGTGTTTCTCAAACCTTTTCTGTCATGCCCCCCTTTGGAAGGCAAAGAAACTGCTCTTAATAGCCTTGCCGCACACTTGTTAGTTATTGTTCCTTCATGAATCAGATTATTTTAACTTGACATGCTCTCTACATTTTTTCACCCGCTCATGTGCATCCCACCTGCAATGGCTTTGTCAAGTCTGGAGAAATTATTAAATTGGTTTTGTCACAAATGTAATTTGGCTTGGAGGCTTTGCATCTTTAACATAAACTGCATTTCAAACAGAGGATGTGGAGTTTCAAGACATCTGCATTTACCAGGCAGGGAGGCTCAAGCTAAAAGACGCTATCAAACTGCATTATGGAAAATGTAGGATCGAGGGGTTTCAGAGCTTGACCCATATTGGGGACTAAAAATTAGGATATGTTGGCTTTTGATGTTTGATGTTTGACTTTTTAACCAGCCTCTTGCACAGCCTTCAACTTTATGGAGTTACATTACTAAAGTGCCTGTTTATGTTTTCAACCTCAAAACTCTCTGTTTTATCTTGTTGGCATCTTTGGTGCTCAGAGCTCATTACTGTGGTTGTTCTGCACTGCACTTCTAAGAGATCACCTGTCAATCAAACCGTGTGGGTGGTACTAGTCCGTGACATCTCCTTCAGTGCATTTCTTTTTGTTGTTTCTGCATCTAGGTGGCGCTCTTGTCTTTGTCTGTTCAGTCATGGGGGCCTTTACTGTTCATTATCTTGTGCTTGGTTTTGACAACTGAACTGTAAATGTAAAGCATGTCACTGACTGCCAGAGGATTTTTTCCCTGGAGAGTAAGAACACAGTGGGTGTTTAGAAAAGCAAATGCGAGTTGGATGCAGGCTGAATCACTGCTGTGTTCAATCGGCTCTACAGAATAGGAAACCAAAGATTCCTTTGTGTGAAAATGTGAAAAAGTGTGATAATTATCATGCTTAGATATTTGATGAAAGCACTGCTCACATTTGGCCTGCAGCCTAGACATCAGAGTGGACAGTTAATTATCAAGGTTATCGTATTTATTTTCTTTTTTTTTGTCTGTCAGTGATTAAAAACATCCAAAAATGTAGCTTAATCACCAGGTAGACGCATTCTGACACAGTAATCCAGACCTGAAACTGAGCAGAAACCTTAAATGACTGGATTTCGCCTGATAAAATGACAGATGGACAATGGTTTACCACATGCAGCAACACATTGAGCAGCAAATATTAAAGGGGATATGAAAATCTATTTAGCGCAGATAACAAACCAGACACTAAACAACACACCCCTGTAACACTACATGCAGCTCAGAACAAATGCTAAAAGTATTAGTGAGTCCTTTTTGACTCAAGTCTGCTTCAAACATTTCATATCTTGCAGGGAAAACCTTCTTTCGCAGAAAGGAGGCTACAAATAAAGCCACAGTGAGAGCCTGAGGCAGCAGCCACAATCCATCACGGTTGAGTGGGGAGGAAAAAACACCATGTACATCTCAATGAAAGAGCAGGACTGTACTCTTTTCAGAGGCCGTTAGCTTTAAAACTACAGCACACTGGTAAGAAAAACTGACATGCAAGATTCTCATGTAGCAACACACAAATGTTTCAACTCAGGCTTTAGCAGTGATTCAATCTGGCAGTGGTGGAGGAAGTATTCAGATCCTTTACTGAAGCAAAAGTACCTCACTGCAAAAATACTCTGTTACAAGTAAAAGTCCTGCATTGAAAATGTTACTTAAGTAATAGTTTAGTCAGGAAAATGTACTCAAAGTGTTAAAAGTAAAAGTACTCATTATAGACTATACTCACTACTATTATATATTATATCATTAGATTATTTTTACTCATGCATTAATGTAAAAGCAGGATTTTACTGTTGTAGTTGGTTGAGGTGGAACAATTTTGTATCAGACTGCAACTGATGATTATTTCCATTCTGGATTAATCTGCTGATTATTTTCTACATTAATCGATCGTTTGTAAAAATTCTGAAAATAGTTAGAAACACCGTTTTAATGACCCAGAGTCCAAAGTGACACCTTCACAATGCCTGTTTTGTCCAACCAACAGTCCAAACCTCAAAATTATAAAAAAATAAATTAAAACTGATAAAATAATTAAAAGGAAAAGCAGCAAATCTACATTTGAGAAGCTGGAACCATGAAATGTTTGGCATCTTTGCATCAACAGTTATTTTAAAATGAACGATTATCAAAATAGTTGCCAATTAATTATGTGTCAATCGATTAATTGATTAATTGAGTAAATGACTAATCATTTCAGCTCTACTTGTATATACTGTTGGGTAGTTTAATTTATAACAAAACGTCATATTTTATTAGCTCGTCATATGTTTTGTAAAGTAACTAGTAACTAAAGTTATCAAATAATTATAGTGAAGTAAAAAGTAAAATGTTTCCCTCTGTAATGGAGTAAAACTAGAAAGTGGCATGAGAAGAAAAGCAAAGTATCTCGAATTTGTACTTAAGTAGAGTAGAGTAAATGTACTTTCCTCTACTGCAATTTGGTGTGGTTGAGGACATTTTGTAGCTCTTACAACCCAATCCTGTTCATTCTATGTGCACATTAACATGAACTAGAGCTTCTTGGATCAAAACAAATGATTTCTTACAGTATGTGGAGCCATGCCAGCCATCAAATCACAACTTGTTTTTTTCTTTTGCCTTCTGCTAATCGGACCTGACTGCTTTTTTTACATTTTGTGCGAGCGTAGTGTGAGTTCAGAGCTTGGTTAAAGTTCATCAGTTCAGTCTTTAGCAGAGACGACTAACCCTAAATCGACATATGAAGAAGCTCACAGACTGTATGAATGACGATGGCTTTCATGTAACTACGTGCACGCCTATGTAAAGCATACATGTAAAGTGGAAATGGGACCTTACAGACTGTATCCCCCATTGGCAGTTTAATTTCTTTTATGCCAGCATTATGTTTAAATGGCCAAGTGAACCATGCATAGTGGCTGCATTATACACTTATCACAGATCGCTCTGGGTTATGAGAAAATGTCTCGACCTCGACTCGAGCCTCTGCTGAGTGCATGAAGGTTGTGCCGGTCTGTAAGTGCCTATGATCTGGGACCTAGATAGCTCACACATGCACTAACACCATCAGGGTTAAAGGTTGGATCTCTACTGGGGTTTTAACCCACAAAGGCAGCAGTGGAGAAAAGTAAAGGCAAATACATTTCAGTCATAGACACACACACACACACACACACACACTATCCCCGTGGGGGGCAGTCATTGACATAATGCTTTCCCTAGCCCCTTACCCTAACCTTAACCATCACAACTAAGTGCCTAGCCTTAACCTAATTGTAACCTGTACCCTAAAACCAAGTCGTAACCCTCAAAAAGCAGTCTCTATCCATGGGGACCTCAGTTTTTGTCCCCAAGGTGACACAAGTCCCCATGGGTTAGTGTGTATTCAGGTTAAAGTCCCCATCGGGATATAAGAACATGAAACACACACACACACACACACACACATATATATATATATAGCATATTTATAGAAAAAAATCAGAGCAGCAATGATGATTCTGCTGGAGAACTACTTTCCGTTAATAAAGATACATGGACATTAAATCTTGGTTAAATCAACAATACCAAAAATATAGCAGCTACAGAGGAGGTGAGGGTGGTGGAGGGTGTGTCATGTTTTAATGGCCACGCTGCACACCAACATGAATATGACTGGATGATACTTGTCAGCTGATAACTACTGTACACAGCTGCGAATGAGCCTGTGATAGTGAAGCATGAATGAAACAGATGGTGCTAATAAGCTAATGCTAACGCGACCTCGGTGCTCTGCCTGAACTAACACTATGCTTCATTTATTTGCATTTTATTCCATTCTGTATCTTATTTCCTTCAGAAATATTATTCATTTTATTCTTCTACTCCACTAGATGAACTGTATGTGACAGCTGTAGTTCCAACTTACTTGAGATTAAAAATGTCATCCAAAAAACATATGATCAATTTAGAAACTTTAGAAACTGACGCCCTGTTACAGACTATACTACCCAATAATTAAAAAAATAAATAGCTCAACCTCAAACAGTACAGTAAAATTACGCTTACATTTTGATTCAACATAAATAACAGTTCAAAATAAATATAACAGTTTATAATAACTCGTATTATTTCTTTTGATACATTAGTACATTTTGTCACTAATACTTCAGTACTTAAATTGAATTGAATTCACACAAAACACATCCTTGTTGGATTGAATACACTCAGGGGTTTTGCTGCTACAGCCATGCTTGTCTGGTATGACCAGTAGCTCATGTTAGTGAACTTAAGATAGACATGTAACTGACATGACTGAGTCAGTTTGCAGACTTTATGATTCTTCTCCGCTTGTGCTACTGTTACACCCTGTTTGAGTATGTCACAGATAAACAATGGTTTTATCACAAAAGTAAAACTAGAAGTAAACCTCATCCATGAGTACTAGCAGACATGTTTGTTCACTTGCTCTCACTCAGGTCGCTTAATGGCGATGTCTTTAAAGCAATAGACTCATGAAAAGTTACATAGTGCTGCTAAATACTTCTTCCACCACTGACTAACAATGGCGTCAAACCTGCCAGAATAACAGAAATATTTGTGCACAAGATTGTGAATACTTGTTGCAGGTTTTGTATTGTTTATTTACTTGTACTTCATTGCCCTGGGGATCCACTAGGGGCCCTTGCTTATATACTCCACTGCACATACTTACACTGCACATACAAAGCACTTTCTTGACTGTATTGCAAACCTTTATGTGAGCTTCTTTTCCACATATTCTTATTTACTTTTTATTTTGAATCCTTATAATTTCAAATCTACTTGGAAGTACGCACAAACATGGCATTTAGTTACAACCTGCTTAGTTCCTTCTGCAGTGCAAATTCTTGTTTTTGTAATGAAGACATTGACATTAAGAATATAGAGGTAAATATGAACAAGGGAAACTTGAATCTGCAGAAGCAAAAATTCAAACACGAGTAGCAACAGCAACGTCTGCAGTAAAATGAGGATTTAGAATCAGTTTGATCAGTCTTAAAGGGGCAGATGTCCTCTTGAGAATCTTGATTTTTGTCTCTTTAGCCCATTCGTATGATAATGTCCCCAGCAGGGTTGTTAATCCGAATACAAACAAGTTTTCTGTTTCAGTACCTTTGAACCTGAACTTATCCTCTCCTATGTACTTTCAAGTACATTAGTCAGCTATACAAAAATAAAAACTGAGGATCTGTAGTCTTGACTGACATGTTCCACCATTTATTAGGGTTCTGGTGATCTTTATAGTGAACTTTACTGTCCTACAGCTTGTCTACAAAGCTATAAATGGCCTGGTTGTTATAAGCCAGTCTGTCAGGTCCTTTTGGCGCTGTCCTTTCAATTTTTTTTTTTTCAAGGATTAAATCTAAAGCTGGTGAAGCTGCTTTTACCCTCTGAGTTGTTGCAATCACTTGCCGGACGACACAAGATGTGCCTCAACACTAACCTCTGTTAAAAGCAGGCTAAAAACTTCTCTCTAAAGCCTTTGATTAGGTTTTATCCTGTTTCTATGGGGTTGTCTGTAGGGGTGTGATCAGGGTTACGTTTGGTCTGATTGTACACATATTCTGTCTTTTTAAATTGTATTTTTATGGTCCGTTTGAACTACATTTGTGTTTTTTTTTGTATAAAACAATGTTTGCTGTGTATAAATGTTACAAGCAGACATTGAAAGCAGAGCCGTAGCCAGGATTTTAGAAATATTAAGGTCATCATGAGTGAAAGTTCCCCCAATGCCGCAACCACTAATCATCTAAATGTTTATATCATTTGAATGTTTTTCAATTGTACTTATTCAGCCCATAGTCTATGATTCAGCCAAATGTTCATTAATACTTTCTGTAAATTTCATCTCCCAACATGAACGTCCAAAATGCTGTTTCAAAGCTCCTCTACAAGCTGCCAGGATATTTTCTGATTTAAACCAGGAAACTTTTGTAAACGTCAACTACATTTTATCTAGACAAGTTCTTTATTTAACACGGATTCATTTAGCAGTTTGTTAAATGAGAAAAAAAAAGTGTATACTGCATATTTATATTCCTCGAAATAAGGCATTGAAATAGCACCAATATGTATGTAATATACTAGTTTTATTTTTTGTTGGCCTAAACGTAGTCAAATTCAATTACTTCAGGTCTAAACTGAAATCAGCCTATAAAATAACCGTTTTAATTGTGGAATTTACTACTTTATATTGTATATATTCTTCTATAGCAGCACTAAATAAAATACCCTACTGAACACCATGTATAGATGTGTATATATATATATATATATATATATATATATGAGAGTGTGTACATGCATATGTAAGTATGTGTAGGGGCATATACTTGTATATCTGACCTATTGAGTGTATCTGTATGTTTTTCATGTGAATGGATATGTGTGTCATGGTTTTGTGTCTAGTTAATTTCCTGTTTTGTTTTGAAATACTCTCCTTCCCTCATGTGTCTGGTAGTTTTGCTTCCGGTCGTTGATGGCTTTGATTGTTTTCATCAGTGTCATTTAGTTTCACCTGTGTCTCGTTGTCTCCCCTCACTGAGTGTATATAAGTCTGTGTCCTTTCTTTGCTCAGTGTCAGATGTCCCTTGTGTTTTGTGCTTCTGGATTTTGCTCTTCTTGTTTTTTTTTTTTTTTATCTCTACCTACCTGACTACCCATGTAAGTCTGGTGTCTATTAAACCATTGATCTGCGCCTCTGTGTCTACATTTTGGGTCCTACTCGACACACCACAACAATGTGAAAGCTGTGAAGACTAATTTACAGCAATAAATGATCAACACACAACAATAGATCTTGACCTTATGAATAAAGTGGTAACTGTGAATAAGAAAAACCTCAATTTGGAGAGACAAAAATTCAAACAAGGAAAAACAACAATAAAATAAGTTTGATCAGTCTTAAAGGTGTATATTTCCTCTCAGAATGTAGATTTTCTCCTGGGACAATAAAAACTATGTATCTTTATAGTATTTTTTTATTTGTATAAACAATACTATTCAACTACTTTTTTAACTTCTCTGCTGCTGTGACACTTTGATTTCCCTGCATGTTCAAGACATTAAGATCCTATTTTATCAAATTGTAAATGACAGGTTACTGCTCTAAAATGCTCTTTGTAGCATTTAATTTAAAACATGAGTCAATTAACTTTTTACACCTGACTTTATAAGTCAGTCAGTGTTTTTATATTTTACATTTCTTACATTATAATTAATCCCCTTAAAAGTTATGAGCACGTTGTCGTCAGCAGGACAGTGTCTCTATCTTTAATTAATGAAGGAGAATAACACAGGACAGAAATGTGGGAGAATTAATTTTGCAGATTTGTCTATTAAAAAGACTCCTTGATTGGCTTAAAAAATTATGTCTGTTATTCAGTGGAGTGTCCTCCTTTGATGGAGAACTCTAAAATACAGTGAATCATAAAATGAAAAACCAAGTGACCCAAGGGCAGACATTTGGAGACACGGTCTATTGTCAATGAATAAATTATGTGCAGGAGCACAATCATGCTGAAGAGCTTTAGAGGCTTGTTTTTTTCCCCTCTTCAACCTCTAACCTTTCTTTTCACTCAGGCAGACTAAAATGTCAAATCTGCTGGGGCGTCGGAGCCATGGGCGGCCGCTGCTTTACTGGTAACACACGGATGACTAAAAGCAGGTTTCTTTTCACGACCACTGAAAGGTTAGACTGTTAACACAGGTTATGTGGGGTGTTGGTGGTGGTGGGCATCTGACCATCCACTATACATCAGACCAAAACAATCTCTACATCAAGAAATACCATTTTAAGAATCTAACAAGGCCTGGTTTCTCATTTTAACTGTGTAAAATGTGAATAAACTGGTTTTACTACACAAGAAATCAAAATTAACTCATACTACAAACTCATGTTGTCTAAAAAGGCTTTAGTTTAATGTCTCATATTACTTTATTTGTACTTTTATCTACTTTAACTGCCTTTAGTATGTTGTAAATAACTAAATTCACAAGTTAAAGTATATAAAGCAGTTAAAATTAGCTCCACCTTTACCAGCAACATTAATGTACACATTAAAGCATCAATAATTATAAGTCAGTAATATAATATACATTATTCTAGAAT
Source organism: Siniperca chuatsi (assembly GCF_020085105.1). Classification (NCBI taxonomy): domain Eukaryota; kingdom Metazoa; phylum Chordata; class Actinopteri; order Centrarchiformes; family Sinipercidae; genus Siniperca; species Siniperca chuatsi. The sequence goes on from NC_058056.1 coordinate 24,217,894, forward strand.
GGGACATTCTGCATAATGAGTGCTTTTACTTTTGGTACATTTTGATGCTAATGCTTTTGTACTTTTACTTAAGTAAAATTTTCAATGCAGGACTTTTGTTTGTATTTCTACAGTGTATTTCTACTTTTACTGAAGTAAAATGTCTGAGTAGCCTATCTTTTCCACCACTGCTTGTACATCATGAATGGGGGTGGGGGGTGGAGTAAATAAAGTGTTACCAGAAATTCACAAACTTGTTTTAACTGCACTTAAATCAAACTTCCTGGAGGTTCTTTAACATTTAAACTGTGAAAATAATACTACACGATGCACGTTTATGGCCACGTCACTGAATCAGGCTGTTAGTGTGACTCTGCAGTCATTCATGCTGAGGGAAAATAAAGACATGAATATTGACCTGCTTTTACACTACTACTTGCTAAAACTGCCAAAATGCTGCTTTCACTGAAATGATGATGATTGACTTGACCTTAAACGCAGCAGCTGGATTAGTTGTGAATTTAATATGGTTAAATGATCTCTCTGTCTGCACAGTGCATGTCATCTCATAACCTTCTGAATTAAATTGAGAGATTTGATGTCGAATTGTATTTTATCCGTGATTAAGGTATGCAGAGTGTGTTTATAGCCTTTGAAAAAAAACAACAACAGAGCAGTCCAGGTTTGAGAATATTTTAATATCCATGTTATGCATCACACGTACACAATCACAACAAACTTTGATGCTCGAGTGTCCTGGATATTTACATTGGCTTCATATTTGTACAACCCTCCTCTAATAAAGGTGTTCTAATGACAGTGCAGCATTACTGCAGGCAAGAACAAATATTCAAAATAGATAGTAGAAACATGTGTAACATCAAAACATGATGACAAGTTTATTTTACATCTAATCAAGCTCACGACAGCAAATTTAGGCCGCTACAGCCGTTCAACGAGGGTCTGCACTGTGGGTCAACAAACTAGAAACCAGCTGAGAACAAGTTGAACTCTTCTGCTAAAAATAAGAAACTTTCACATCTGATTCACTACAACATTTTCTCCTCTCTCTCCCACGGAACCGGATCCTGCTCCTCCTCGACGTGCGTATTCCTGCGCCCTGTCCAAAAGTGCTCCACATCTGGGAAGGTCTTCTCCTTCTCCTGTGAGACCGCGTTGGCGACGGCGTTGGCTCCGAGTTCTGCTCCGTTTCCCTCCGTTTTAGGACAGTTGATTCTGGGGAGGTGCTTTGAGCTTCTGCACGTCGCCATGAACCAGATGGTGATCAGTCCTTGGCGCACGTCGTCGTACATGGTCATTAAGATCACCGGAGAGAGGGAGCTGCATGCGTAAAGGAGGACTTGCGCAAAGATGATCAAACCCACAGGAGGTTTGTTGTACCCGAGCCTGATCCAGGTGAATGTCCCCCACTCTGGTAGCAGCATGAGCCCAAGGGCGCCGCTGAGACACAGTAAAACCAGGATAACCTTGCTCTGATGCTGCGGGCTGGGTGCGTGGTTCACCGCAGTGTGCAGCGTTTTTGTGTAGTAGGCCAGTGTGAAGATGACCGGCACCACAAAGGCTGCAGTTGGATAAATCTTGTAGAACAGACTCATGAAGTCAGACGCGCACACTGGCATTTTAGAGACGCAAATAGTGCCGCTGCCGTGCGGCACCAAAGAGGCGAAAAGCATCTGGGGAATTGGAAACATCATCGACACAATCCAAATGAACGCCAGGGCTCCGTGAATCCACGTCGGGCTGTAGAGGGGCCCCGTGGCGGTGCTGGGAACAAAAGTGTGTTTGGCTCTGGTGGTGAGTGCAAGGATTAAAGTTTTTGCAACCACACAGGAGTGCTGGAACCAGTCCGTGGTGCTGCAAACAAAACTCCCCAGGGTCCAGGTCTGCTTGTAGTAGGTGACGGCGCGCACGGGGGCGCACAGCAGCAGGATCACCAAGTCCGTGGAGGCCAGAGAGGCGAGGAGCGCTTTCACCTCTGAGCCCTTTCCGTTTCTAAAGTCACGAATGAAAATCAGCAAAACGAGCAAATTCCCAACTGCTCCGGACACGCAGATCCCAATGAGGATGACAGGCATGGCTGTCCTGGTGTCCTCCCCCTGGAGAAGTTGAACTCCTCCAACAAAATCAAAAAAGGAGACATTTGCCGGTCGATCGATATCCATCTCTTCCCCTGACTCTTTAAAGTTCGAGCTCCTTAAAGTGAAAAAAGAAATGCAGTCAACAAACGAAATTAAATGTTTTTTGTTTTGCGTTGAGTTCCACTTTTCTCCGCAGATTTAACGTCCTGGAGGACAAAAAGGCGGAGGAGCTGCCCAGCGCAGTGCTGAAACGCTGTGAACGGGGTCGTGATCGCATCAGCAAGTGGGTGAGCAGCCTGGCAGGTAGGCTATTTCAAGTGCTGCCATTTAGCATCGTCAACCACTCACGTCATTTTAGCAGTGTGGCTCCAGCGTGACGTGATTTACATTTAAAACCTCAGAGGGATCACGGCTGGTGTGGGCTGTCAGAAATATGTCAAAGTAACAAATGATCTCACTCTTCTGGATATCTGTTAATTATCTCTTCAGATTAAACAAAAGTAACAAAAGAGTTTCCCCTCCGGGATCAATAAAGTATTTCTGATTCTGATAAACAGCCTACATGAAAACAGGCAACAGAGCTGTGACTTTTACTGGAATCTCTGCACAAATAAATGTCATGTAGTGCAGCCATATGAAATGTTTAAATAATAATCACATGCTGCAAAAAGCTGTAATGTAACTGTAATAAAATATCATAAAGTGCCTTAATCTCGTCTTAGTATATGCACACTACCAAAAATATAAAGAAAGATTATTTTAAATCCCCGAATTAAGGGCTCAAATTTCCCTAACTTTGCAATCTGACATCCTTATAAAACTATCTCAAATTCAGTCAATGCCAAGTATTAATTCCTTTACTCATCCATTTTATAGCAAACGGAGAAGAATACACAACATTTGGGATTTAACTTTGGTCTACTGAGGATCAAATTCAGTATTTGGCCCTTTGTACTTCTTTTCCTGTGTGCACTGACGTGATAGTGAGCTGCTGTAACAAAAGAGTTTCCCCTCGGGGATCAATAAAATATTTCTGATTCTGATGTAAGGTACTTATTCTGTCCATATATAAAACATTTAAAGGTGCATTTTTTTCCTGTCATAAATGAACTCATATGTAATCAAACACACATTTGCTCAGTTCAATACACTCAGGAGTTTTGCTGTTACAGCCTGACTTGGTCTGGTATGACCATTAGCTTATGGTACAACGTTAGCTGTTGGCAAACTTCTGACTTCTGACAGATATTGCTGTCTGACTGATAATGCTGAGTCAGTCTGATGACTTTCTCTGCTTGTGCTACTGTGACACTATGTTTTAGTATTCATCCTGCACTCTTCACATGTGACCACAGTGGCTGCTGTTCGGCAAAAGTTACATACCGGTAGGCTTTCTTTAAGTTATTGTATTGTTATTGATTAAGAATTGTATCAAGAACGTTTTGTTGGTATCACTTTCCAATAAGGTACCATTTATATAACTAATGGATTATAGGTAATAAGTCAGTTACAACTGCTTTGTAGATCAGTTATAACCTGTTAATAAGAACAACGTTTTGGTTGGATAGTGCTAGATCAATAAATCGGCCAGGCCAATACATCGGCTGATATTGGCTTACTGCAGATATATCAGTGTTGGTATGTATGTTGGCTGATGAGTAACAAGAAATGTGACAAGACAAAAACAGTGTCTCCATTACGTATTTTGTCCAGCTGAGAGCACTGACAAGTTTATTGTTCAAATGTAAAATTATCTGCTCCGTACATATCTCAGACAGAGTTCTTTAATAACCCAATTTAAAGGATCCTTCTCAAAAATTATATTACGTGTTTATGTTAAAAATGAAAATATATAAATATTAGCAGATAAATTGTCGTCAGATTTTTAAAACTCTCAAATACCAACATCAGTATCAGTCTCAAAAATCCAGTATTGGTCAGGCTCTGTTGGTACGTTGTGGAAAATCCTTTCAACATTACACTTGTTTTGTCCTTTTAGATATTACTGTAATAAATCAGGAAGACCTCTCCAATGAACTTAAAACATTTACACCTGCAGGCTTGATGGATTTTTTTTTTCTTTTATTAATTACTTACCAACATTTATACATTTACGTCAGTCTTGATGGCTTATTAGAAAGTGAGAAACCAATGAGTATTTATTAATGGAATACCAACATTTATAACTGCTTTATTACCAAACAGAAAGTAGGGATGCACCAATCCAACTTTCTCCCTCTTAATATACAGATTCTGAAACCTCAACTCGTGGTTTCTGCTGAAACAGATCTGATAGCAGTTCTCTCTTTTTTCCCAAATTCACCTCGCTGCATGTACCTCATTTGAATAACTTTTATGTGAGGTAACATGAGGCCATGGATTGCTGTGGCACTAAAAACTGAGTTATGATATTGACAAAGAAACTGTATTAAACTTAAACTGTAATGTGGATCAGTCACGTCATGGCTGATACCTGAACTTCTTAATAAGTTCAGTATCGGGGTCACAAATAAACACGAATGAATCATGTTATGTCCTGTTTTACTAAAGGTATTCGCATAGTGATTCATCGATTCAAATATGAATGAATGAAGTGACAATTCAGGCTCATTATCAGTCTAATACAGTGACCCTAATGCATAAGTGACAGACTGCATGACTGCAGTGAGGTGTGTTTACTTGACTTGAAGAGCATCCGGATGATGAAGGGAAGGGAGGGTGAGGTTGGGGGAGGTGGTGGTGATGGGAGGAGGGGGGGATTGTATGTGGAGAGGTGAGGGTGCCCACTCAAATGCTGTCACCTCCTCTAAGAGGGCTGGTTGCTAGGAGACCGGAGCCACCATCACAGTATGGGGTTAGGAAGATGTGAAGCTTCATGAAGTAGTGTGAGATATGGACGGATAGAGAGGCTTTAAAGCGACTCTGGAGCTTCAGATCTAATGAATGAACAGTTACATAGTGTGATTGCAGAGGGGGAAAAGGCTCTTGTGGTATTTAGAGGGATGATATAATAGCACAAGCAGGAGTGCTGGCATCGCGGCGTGCAGCAGTCAGGGATAATTGATATGTTATGCACTGTGCAAGGCTAAGAATACAAGCAGGTTTCAGCTCCCACTGATTTTGCTTTTGGAAAACTATCAGTGTTAACGCAAATGTAACAATCAAATCTGCATTTCTTTTCGTAGAGATGCACTTCTATTTTCCCCACATGACAAGACCTGCAACATATTTTCACTAGTCTAGGATTAATAATGATATAAATAATAGTAACCTAATTTGTATAGCACTTTTCATGCAGAGTTGCAGCATCATTAAACAAAGTTAAGCAGAAAATAAAAACAAAAATAAGCCTGTACAAAAATAAGCAGTTACACTAAGTAAAATGTTTGATAACAATATCATAAAACATTAAAAACAATAACAATAAAACCAATAGAAATTATATAAATAAATATTTAAGACCTGACAAGGTGGGATTACCCCAAATTAAAAGCCAGATTTTAAAAATCTGGCTTATAATTTCTGTTTGGTGAAACTAAGTCTAAGTGTTTTGAGGTAAATGCTAACGTTAGCATGCTAACATGCGCACAAGGACAACCATCAGTGTATTAGCATGTTAACATTTGCTAATTAGCACAAAACTGAAGGACAGCTGAGGCTGATGGGAGTTTTGCAGGTATTTGGTTATAAACCAAAGTACCTGACAAATTGAATCTTTTACCTGCTGGTGGCGCTAGAGGAAAAGTCAGGGGATCACAAAAGTTCATTGGATTCATCGTGTGAGGATCATGAATGTCTATGCAAAATTTAGTTGCAATATTGTTGAGGTATTTCAATCTGGACCAAAATGGTGGACTGACCGACATCTCTAGAGCCATGCTGCTACCATCCCTAACAATTCAATAAATTAATAATTCAATATACTAAGTTATGTTTGTCTTTATAAACAAGTAAAAGGACTTTGAAATTAATTCTAAAAGATACACAGACTGACTGCAACATTTCGAGTTAGATATAAATGTAAGTTAGACAGGCAATGAGAGCATTCAAAGATATACAGTTGTGTATTATCTGTATAACAGTGATAGTTGTCTGATGAGTAATAATGTTGCCCAGATGTAGCTTGTATAAAGAAAATATAATGGGGCCCAGTATGCTCCCTTGAGGAACTCTGAAATATCAAACGTGATACAAGACCTACCCATTTCTATTGATTAAAATGCCATGATCAATTGTGTCAAATGCAGTACTTAAATCTGAAAGAATGACAGCCACTTATCTGGAATCAACAGAGATTCGTAGGTTATTTATTACCTTAAAGGTCCAGTGTGTAACATTTAGGAGGAGCTATTGGCAGAAATGGAATATAATATTCATAAGTATGTTTTCATCCGTGTATATTGGCCTGAAAATAAGTTTTTGTTATCTTAGAATAAGCCGTTAATATCTACATACATAAGGAGTGGGTCCCCTTCCATGGAGGTTGCCATGTTGCACCGCCATGTTGCACCTCCGTGTTTCTACAGTAACCCAGGACAGACAAACCAAACACTGGCTCTAGATAGGGCCTTACGTGTTTTTCGTGAGATTCGCGGCCACCGTAGTTTCTCCTACACGCTTGGAAGAGAGGGTGAGGCGAGCAGTATTCAAATGGTAGCAAAGTGCAATTTCACCGCTAGATGCCACTAAATCCTACATATTGGACCTTTAAATAAAGTTTCATTGCTATGGTAAATCCAATAGCCAGACTGGAATATTTAGTCATGTTAGCAGCATGGCTCTATGTCGATGTGTCAGTCGGACCAGTCCGACTGAAATATCTTTATCCATAAAATTTTGTACAGACATTCATGGAACACTCTGCCTGTTGAGATCAGTGTCTCTACTGTTTTTCTTCCTGTAAAGCACTTTGTAACCTTATCAAGAAAAGTGCTATATAAATAAATTTTATTATTATTATGGTGACCAGAGGATGACATCTAATGACTCAGGCGATCACCTGAGTTTTCAACTAGCACCACCATGAAGATGACATGTGGTTTTGAGTGAAATTTCTCAACAACTATTGGATGGATTACAATGAAATTTGGTACAGCCATTCATGTTCCCCTCAGGCTGAACTGTAACAACTTTGGTGAGCCTCTGGCTTATCATCTAGCGCTATCATCAAGTCAAAATTTCAGTTTGTCCAATACTTTGGATTATGACCAAACACCTGCAAAACTGATGACATTCCCATCAGCCTCAGTTGTACTTTGTGTTTGGTGCTAATTTTCAAACGTTAACATGCTAACTTGCTAAACTGAGAAACATGGAAGATAGAAAACATTATACCTGCTTAACAATCAGCATGTTAGCATTGTTATTGTCACCATGTTAGCATCATATCCTAGCATTGGCATTTAGCTCAAAGCAGCGCTGTGCAAATACAGCCTAACAGAGCCACTCTGTTAATCCATTTGAGGGGGAACATTAAATGAAGAAGATCTTGTGAGGTGTTATTATTCTGTCTATCACGTTTGCTATTCTAATTTAAAAGGTGCATTAATGTGCTGTACTGTGCGTCATTCGAGAAAATAAGTCAGTTCTTAAATGGAGGCAGTCTCATCTTGGAACAAAACAGTTTCTCAGCGGGGTCTTGGAAGCATGAAAGACTTCTTTATGAATCGTACGTGCGCCTACGTGTAGTGTCTGGTACTCAGACTGTAATTGTGGTCTTTTTTTCTTGGGAAGCAACCCAGACCAACTGAGATACAAAAGCAAATGCCCATGAGTTTTTTTTTTGTTTGTTTGTTGTTTAATCTCTGCATCCACCACTCCAGCCTGGACTGAATCAGTATTGTGTGATAGTTGGATCCTTCACATCCCCCCAAGGCTTTTACAGAAGGACAAAATAACAGTGAAAGAAAATGATAGAGAGGAGGGGGAGAACATGAACAAAAACCCAGAGCTGGGTAAGAGTCTAATGTTCCCTTTGGAGATTTTTCAGAGTAGAAACAAAGATGAAGTACTTTTTCAACCACAGGGATGTCTACCCTAAAAAGCAAACCTTGCCATGATACATTTCTGTCCCAAATCCCTTGGTGCAGAAAAGCTCTTACAGTATCAAAGAAAGCAAATGCAGGTTTTTGTCATTAGCCTCATTCAGAAAGATCAAAGGTAAAAAGGTCTCCCCAGGTAACTGCAGACATAAACAGTGCTGTTATCAGAGCCTCTTCTTATTGATGTTATTGCTCAGAAGTGCAGAAGTGATTAGCAATTTGTTGTTGATGTTGCGACCCGGTTTTACATGAAAACTGACTGCTTTCAAGTTCCCCCACCATCAAACAGAGCTCAAGATGGAGAGTGATGGCTGCTGACATCAAGTTGCTCCTATAGGTGGCAAGACTGACAGTTACCACGACAACCTGTGGATGGAAACCACTTTAGCAGGGCCGCTTGTGACGGTCTTCGTGTTTCAGACAGCAGATGAATTTCACCTCTTTAACAGTTTTAATTTCCCTGCTTGTGCGACTAAATCTGTATTAACTCTGTGTTGAGCCACAGGAAACATCATTATCTTCATCGTTGTTTAGTTCATTTGTTTCAGGCATCATGCAAAGGGATAAATGACTCCCTTTAGCAAAAGGGCAGACTCCCGCCTGCAAAATAGCAAATAATTAATGTCAGGGTTTTTTTTATAGTGTGTATGGGAGGGGGAGCGGATGGAGATGTAGGCTTTTCTTTTTTTCTCCTTTAATTATAAATTCATAAAAAGCCAAGACATGTGCAACTGGAAACATTATATTAGCAGATGCTGTATAGATTATGGTTTTAGTGAATATTACTCCCATTACTTGCATTTTAATGATTCCTTGTTTAATTTGTCTCTTTTTTTTTGTGTAAATTAATGTTACCACTATGCTGCTACCTGCTGTGCCTTCCTATTGTCTGCTATCATGACTGATCATGGCAGTGAAAGCTTATCACCTGTCCCAAAGTAATGCACAACAACAAAAAGCAGTGGTGGAAGGTAATTAAGTACAATTATGAAGTAGTTGAGTGTTGAGAATAACAACACTTTGTTGAGTGCTTCATTTTAAAGCTACTTTATTGTTCAGGGAAATGTCATTTTTCTTCACTACATTTATTTTATATCTTTAGTTACTTAAAATTTTACATATAAAACCTATGATCAGTTTATAAACTGTGATGTGAGGTCATCGTTTAAACAACCAAAAGTATAAAGAGTCATTAAAATGATCTCGCTCACAGCCAGATGCAGCATTAAAAGATTCAGGATTTGAGATTCAAAGGGTTTATTTGTCACATGCAGTGAAATGAAATGCAGGGTGGCATAATGGCTGTGCAGAAAAGGCTAATGTGCAATTAAAAATAAGTCACAGTTGTGACATATATACATTATACATATATACAGACAAACTATACAATAACATTTTATACAATAATATGATATATAATAATATAACACTGATAGGGGACTGTCAGCTGCACAATGAGTACTTTGACTTTTGATATTTAAAGTACTTTTTTTGATAATACTTCAGTACTTGTTAAAAGTTAAATGTATAACAGTATTTTTACATTACAGTAGGAAATGTAAGGTACTGAATGATATTATAACACTGTGAAAGGAACAGTTCAGTTCTAATACAACTGGAAGTAAAATCCGATTTCCAAAATAAAAGCTAGTGCATCACATCAGAGAGATTTAGGGTGTCAATAAATTACTTTACTTTAGTATCAAGGGGTTTCAAAGTTGTGAAACCCGGCAGTCTGCAGAATACTGTGAGGTTTTCTGGGCTTCATGTCAATGATGTTGACAAATGTGTGACCTGAATAAATACTAATGTAAGAGTGCCACCATGTGACAGAGGAAGGAAAAGCAAAACTGTTTCACTTCACATATTTGACACAATTTAATATTTGTTATCTTGAAACAATTACTTGCCAACATGCAGCAGGATAGATAATAAAGAATATTTACACATTTTCTTCTAAATATCTGTATAATATGATACTTATAATGATAATTTACCACATAAGATGAAGGTATTTCCACTTTCCCACTTCAATTTGACCTATACTGTTAGACTACCTTCATCTCTGTGTGTGTAGCACATTTTAAGAAAACAGCACTTCTTTTCCTCATGAAAATATGAGTACACTGACATCAACAGTAGATGGCAGCAGATGATAGTTTGTATCAATAACCCCAAAGTAATTTAGCCTCGCAGCCACTAGATGGAGACTTTGACATATGAGTTGTCAAAATAACTGATGGATGGAGTGACTGAATGAGTAAAAATCTTTTGTTGGGTTGTATTTGAATCTGGGATAAAAGAGATTTGCTCCAGTGATAGAAATTGAAACCAGCATGAATGAAAAACTAACTAAACCAGACCAAACCATAGACCAGTTTTACTTTTAGGCCTATATGTGTTTTTTATGCAAAAGTATCCCATGTGAGGCTGGCAATCAACAAATCATTGAATGGTGAAAGTAACTACACCCACTTTTTTTTTAGCAGGACAGGGTTGAAATTAATGTGTAAAAAATGGGGCTTTGCTCTAAAATACCTTTATTCATACTACTTATACTTCGCTTACTGATAAAAAGAGAATAAAGCTTTTCCCATATTATGTACAAAGGTGCTGCTGATGAACTTGTAGTTAGAAAAAAATAAGCTGGACTGTGTTTATGTAGCGCTTTTAACCAAAGTACTTTACAATTTCTCATTCACCTATTCACACACACATCGATATCAGCAAGCTACCACACAAGGTGCTGGCCTGACCATCAGGAGCAACCTGGGGTTCTCTCCAAGTCTCTACAAGTTGACTTACATACTGTCGTCAATTACATGGAAATCAACGGCTCTCTGAAATAAGACACGTTCAGAAATCTAAAACACTACAGCATGACTGATCCTACTAACAAGTACTGTGTGTGTAGCCACAGCCTGATATATCTTATTCCTCTGTGCCACAGAGCTCCATTGTTGTCCAAAAACAGTTAAAAACACATCAGTGAGCCACACTGTTGCCCTGGGTGACATGTTCCTTCATTACAATGAACATGGTCAATTATTTTGAGTCAATCCCACATACACCCTCCTGCTGCTGTAAATACTCTATAGTGAACCAAATGTGTATTATTCCGCAGCTGAAAATAGTCCACAACAACTGCACTATTTACTCCTGTTTGAGTAACTTTTGCCAAAAACTACAGTACCCAGCTGTTTCAGGAAATTACTGAGCCTTTTTAAAAAATAAAACTATATATTTGTTGGCTGCTGAAAACAAATGGGCTTGGTGTTGAGAGATGGATGAACACACTGTTGGTTTTGGTCTTTTCATGGGATTTGCTGACAATACACATTCATTAAACTGGCCTTCTTAGTCTGTGTATAACTTCAGTCACTTGTTTGTGCAGTGAGTGTGAAATAACAACCAAATTACACTTCATTTAGGCACATAAGAACCCCATGAAACCCCTCCAAAGGGCTTAAATTCAATCTGTTCCACATGTAGGCGGATAAATAATTAGTTCAAATGTGTCTTTTATGGTGTTTTATTGGTAAAAGAGAAGGAAAGCCTGCCGCAGTAGCAGTCTGTGTGTCTGTGTGCATGCATGTCAGAAAGACAATAATATATTAATACGCACACACACAAACACACACATGGTCAAACTGATTAAAGTTAAAGTTTTAATGCACACAATAAAAAACAAAATGTGTTTTGTTTATAGACCCGCGCTGTGGGAAAAAAGGTGTTTTTATTTAATCTAGATGACTTGTATGTTCCCACCTTTATGCACACAAGGCCCCGCTAATCTTGTTCTCCATCGGCCCCTGTGCATAATGAAAAGGGGCTTATCATGATGCTGGCCTCGGGGTGACGTCGACTTTCTCCATTCGCAGAGAATAAGGTGAATGCCACTTAAACCACGTGACCGGCGGAAATCTCCCAGGACCTATAGGTGCCATCGCTGGCTGGAATGGGAACAATAACTCAGTGAGAATAAAATGAAGAGTTCAATTGGGAAGCGATTAAAATGAATAGAAGCTTTGACTAGATAAGACACATACCATTTCCTCATCTATTTAACATTCATTGAATTGAATAATCCGGTCTTATTATCGTAAATAGTCTGCATATTTACCCTGAATATGCTAATTTATGTTTGCTGCAAGCCCTCTGCGACTTAATAATTTTTCCATCAATATATGCATATCTCTGGCTTTCTCCTATAGCTATTTCTAAAGAGGAGTGGAGAGAGAGGGAGGGCGAGAGACCTAGAGAAAGAGCGAAACACAGTTATATTGTGCTCATTGTTTCTGTAACTTTTCTATTCATTTTTTTTTTGCACTTTGCCCAGGGCCAAGCGAGTTACATTTCAATCAAAAGATTCATTGTAAAGTCATTATCCCAAACTAGGCCCCGATAATTGGCTGTCATTTTGCATAGTGGTGGCACTCTGGCTTTAGGGCAAATGACTGTGGTCTTATCTTTCACTTTTAAGAAAAAATAATGGACAATTTATCATTAATCTTCTCTGGGAAATAATAACAAGTTAAATGTCATTCCCCGTGTCGCGCCTTACAAATAAAATTGTGTTGCTCTGGGCCTGGGCTGATCTGACCTATCCTCTTCACTGTGAAGGTAGAGGAGAAATTTAACACAGGCAGCACGGTGAAGGCAGGTTGGATCAGAAAACATTAGTCCTCTGCAGCGCGTAAATAGACATGTAATATGAGTCATAACAACATTTTCCTGTGTATTTTTATTACTTCTCCTGCAGCTCTTAAAGCGTGGGTAGCTGTTAACGTTTTTCTATCTTTAAGGCAGCCTTTTGTTGCAATGAATTTCTATATGCGATGTGATCGAAAGCTCCGGAACAGCTTCTAAATTGACCTTTTGGTAAGATTGTTTTTTCATCTTGCTTTTTCATTTATTTGTTACTAAGTCTCTGTGTGTGTGTTTAAAGTCAAACTAGTGATTTACTGAATGGGGTTGCACCATTAAAACTTAAGGAGTGTCTTAGCTCGTTAAGACTTGAGTCGTTTGTAAATTGGTTGCTAGGAAGCATCTGTAGCGTTGTCCAATCCAAAGCTATCAAAAGTTAACAGGAAGTCACTGTAGCATCTTAAGCTGGAGCATAACTGCCAACATTAACAGTTTTAGAGGGAAAAATGATATATTAAACTTATCTACCAATCCTTTGGAAATGTAGGTAAAACTTAAAAGTTTTATTCATCTGCATACATGGAGAAATATGTGTTTCAGAGAAATATTCATAGAGAATGAAAAGAAAGAGAACTCATACAGAATGAGAAATGTTATTCTAACCTAACCAACATAATTTGGTCACTTAGTTATTAGCATAACATTTTGTAATTTGAGGTACAATGTGTTATTTTTGTGAAATGTAATTTAAAACCAATAAAGTGTCAAGTCAGATGTGCCAGTTACCTACTCTTCAATCCAATCAGGTCGTATATTAGCAAGCTAACGTTAGTTTAGTCAGTTGGTTCAGGTATACGTAGCAGCACACCTGGCATTTACTGGGTGAAAATATTTAGAAACAACTCATTTCTAGTATGAACTAGTTTGTGCCGTAAGAGCCATTTTAATTTAATGAGGCAAAAATCTCCACTAAGTTAACACTTACATTATAACTAAATTTGAACTTACAAACAGCTGGTGCAAGTGCTCAAAAACAACAACAACAAAAAACAAAATAAAAACGGGAACCATCCACAATTCAATGATAAGTGGGCAAACTCCATCTGCTGAGGAAGATCGAAAGCTCCAGAGCAGCTACTTAATGGGCCTTGTTTTTGCACAGAATTTCCACACAGTATTAAAATAAAATCATAGGCTTTAAGCTATAAATCCATCATATTGAGCATCATGTCCACATATGTTCACAAAAGTTAGGTTATTATTGTACAGGTATTAGTCTGCATCTGTAAAATCAACCTGCACTGACACCTGCATTACTGCACAATAATAATCCAACAAAACTCAGGCAAGTTCCAAGTCTCTCCAACTACAATGCTAGTGGCTCTGTGAGGCTGTACTTAGGCACAGCAGTGCGTTGAGCTAAATGCTAACAGCAAGATGCTAACATGTTCACAATGACAATGTTAACATGCTGATGTTTAGCATGTATAATGTTTACTGTGTTCAGTTTTGCAGGTATTTGGTCACAAACCAAAGTATTTGACAGATTATAATTTTTACATGATGCAACAATTCATCCTGAGGGGGACATTAACGTGTGTGCCAAATTTCATGGAAATCCATTTAACATTTGTTGAAATGCTTCATTCAAATCCATAAAAGTCAACCTCATGGTGGTGCAGACAAGTCAGTTCACCAAAGTCAGTAGGAGTCATCCTCTGAGGATCATGAATGTCTGTACTAATTTTCATGGCAATCCATCCAATAGTTGTTGAGATATTTCAGTCTGGACCAAAGTGGTGGGACGACAGACCGACATTGCCTTTAAAAGATAAAATACTTTTAAAGGCATTTTGTCAGCATTAATATTCAGTTTGCAGGATTTTTAGTGAAGGGGCTGAAACCTCAGCTTGTAACTCAGGAATCTGTGTTGTTCATGAACCACTACTTTGTATGCTCAATGTGAAACAGTAAATTTACTGAGTAAACTCAGTAAATTAACAGCTGCAGTTGTTATTGTGTAGTAGTTGTGTTTTTAAGATTTGTCTTTTTTTGACAAAAGCAGCAGGCCTCAGTGAGTGACCCTGTCCATTTCGGGGGCCTCATCAGTAAACAATATGAGACAAATGGCAGAGTGAAAGGTTGACATCAGCAGAGGACGACACTCATTCCCATTCGTTTATCGGATTAGGTTGCTGTGAGAGGACGAGGCAGAATGACTCGTTTGGCATTCAAAGGCAACTGTGGCCCAAAGAGAGCCTGTTTGAACAGGGATCAATTATCAATCAGTCTATAGGCGAGGAGGGGAGATTACCAAAGCTATACGAGTCGTGTTGACAAATAACCTCTGAGATCCTGACAATGAATGCACATGAACAAACGCCTTTGGCTTTGACACTGGCCACTGCTGAAATTCAGATTAGAGTCCATCTCATCAGCAGATTAGTGCTGTTTACGTCTGCTCAATCATCGCACATCATTTCTGTTGTCATTTCAGCTGCATTAAGCTCCTGACTGGCTCCTGCACGGCCAATTACGTCCTTGTGAGCTCACAGGTTACTTTCACTTTGTCAACAAATCACATTTTTGAAAATATATTTCCACACAAAACCACTTTATACATTTGTACATTTTCTAATAATGTCATAATTGCACGAGCATAAAGGAAACAATCTCACTTAGAAAATACATATTAAATGTTGAGAAAATGACACTTTTACAGTTGGTGTAAATACAAAAATAAACACATAATGAGCTACAGGTGCAAATTCAACAGGTGGAGTACTACAAATAGGTGCAACAATCTCCTCTTCTTTAAAGTGGGAAGTCAGCACTACAGGAAAGCTCAGCAAAGACTTCTTTTTAAGACAGCTGTAAAAGTTTTCCGTATCACGGTCAGGTATGATGCAATTTTATCGTTCCAGGATCGAGAGCATCGTCACCTTTGGAATAACTGTGTGGTTTGGAAATGGCTGGACAAAATAATACGCACTGCTTCAAAAATCATAGGCCAGGAGCTACCGTCCCATTCTGAAATCTACACCATTAGACTACGGAAAAAGAGACACATTCTGCTCGACTCCTCTCACCCTGCTAACCATCTTTTTAACTTCCTCCCTTCTTTTAAAAGACTGAAAAGTGTCAGAACCAGGACAGCCAGGTTCTGCAGCAGCTCCTACCCAGAGGCCGTCTGTGCCCTTAACTTTTAAATCATTAATGTGCTGCTATTACTATTCCTGTCTGTAAGATGCTGTAAGGGCATGTATACAATGTTATACATCATAGCTGGTGTTTTAATTATTTATTATTACTTACTTACTTATTTACTCTTGTATCCTAAGGTAGTCGCTGTATGTGAGGTGTTGTGTCTTGTTGTTTTTGTTTTGTTTTGTGTGGGCTCACCAAACTAAATCCTTATCGACTATGTTGAAATGGCAAAAAAGTATTAATAAAGTAGAATCATGAATCCTGAAGACAATGAACATGCACTCTGGGGCAGGAATTATAAATCATCTGGAATCAATTTAAAATAATCAGATAATAATAGTGAACAAGCTTTTAATGAATGACTGAACTATTGAATGATTAGTTTTGGCTGCTGTAATTAATCCGAGACTGGTGGAAAAAATAAATAATTTGACTTAAATTAATTTTCATATGCAGGTATTCAGACACACTCGTAGATATTTGCCTATGAATGGAAAATTTCCAAGTCTTTCATAAACTCATGTTTATGAACCGGCAAGACCTAAAATATAGGTTTATCTACATATTTTATTGTCTTATCAGGTGGGTGAACAGAAGTTTCATCAGTCCAACTAACAACAATATTAATGTAGCAAAAACAAAGAGTGCAGTGTTTTAAGAGGAGAAGCTGTAAAACATACAATGATTCAGACTTTGAGAAATAAGCTGACTGAGAAGTCAGAAGAGCCATGGCTGCTATAAACAATGACATTTGCCATAGAATTGATCTAAAATGTTCTCTCCCCTCTGTTGTCATATCATGAAGTGAGAAATGTTCTCAGAATTCAAATTTCCTTCTGCCTCCATTTTAGCCAAAGTGTCTCACCAGGAGAAATCTTGATGTCAGCTTCTGTAAGTGTCCCAGCAAAACCAATACACACTGTTTACTCTAATGTTTAGACCAGAACAGGACTATAGGTCTGATATGTTGATTCTGTATTTTGTCATCTTGATCTACAGTATGTTTTACATTGTGTTTACATATATATGGTACTGGAGCTGTTGAAATTAAGGTCTGAGGGCCAAAATGTTGTAAATAAAGTGAATAAAAGTGATCGACAGTGTGCTGGATTTCTTGGTTCTTTCACTTTGGGGGAAAAAGATTTTTAAATACTCACTTCTCTTTTAATAAAATTGTACTGAAAAACAATTAATTGAACCAAATAAACCATCAGCTCAGAAGATAAGAAAACACTTTAATTAAAGGACAGAGGGGCATAAAAATCAGCTGGTGTCATCTTGAATGATAATTACAAACATTCAATACTTCATCACATGAATACATAACGCTCTTAAACCTCATAACTGTTGATGGTTAATGTAAAAATATGGGCAGTGGCCCAGGATTCTTTCCTTAGTTCTTAATGCTGAAAAGTTTTAGAGATACAACAACTTTAGCAAGTGTAGATTAGAAGATATATAACCTATAAAAGCACTTTTGTACTTACACTTATTTTAGCTTTTATACTTATATCCACTTTGTACTTAATTTATCTTACCTGTATTAGAGTTTATTATATTTTGATTTGCTTCTATTCCTGTGTGCATTGACGTGATAGTGAGCAGCTGTAATGAAAGAGTTTCCCCTCGGGGATCAATAAAGTATTTCTGATTCTGATTCTGATCTTGCTTTATTCATGAAATACATGTCAACATCAGATGCAGCCACTGGGTCATGAATTTGACATCATTTGTGTCTGCAAACACGCAAGAAACTGCACGTTTTTGTTGTGAAAAAATGCAACAGATGCGGATTAATTTGACCAAATGCTGCTGTTTGCTGATGCTAATGTTACAAATAAACTTCTCTCGTCTAGAGCGATAAAAGAATGAGATCATGATACTCTCACAATGGATATAAAGGGGGGTTTGACATTGTTCTGAGTGCTGTTGTGCTCATGACTGCATCAATAGCAGCGGTCAGTGTGTCAGTTTGGAGGGCAGGTTGAAGGTCACAGAGGGCCTCAGAGAGCAAACAGTCCCTCGTAATCCCGACCTTCTCTTTCTCCTGCAGTCAGGAGTTGACCGTGACAGTTAAGAACCGCCATGAATCCTCGGGCACGTCTGGACGCCCTCAAAGTTGAGGGAGGCAGGTCTGACTGAGACAGAGGGGACTGCTGTGAAGGATCATGGGAACAGTGCAGAGTAGCGTGGTGGTGCTTAGGACAAGGGCTTATCAATAGGAAGCAACACACATGCAGGGTTTTGGTAGATTGATACTGTATACTGGTTTGTGTTATAACTAGCTGATACTGGCTTTTTAATAAAAATCATCCATGCAGACGATAATTTTTGTAGTGCTCGTTTAAAGGAAAATTTAATGGGTGGGGGGGCTGTGAATGATTCAGGGGTCCCAGACATGATCTGAGGCCCCCCGTCATGTCTAGATATTTTTTGTTTTAGGCCCCTACTGAGCTAAAGGCCCAGAAATATCTTGGAGCTCCCCTGATTTGGTCTCTCAAAAGTCATCAGTTGTCTGGGGGCGACCCAAAGCTGGATCGATATCAGTCACAATAAACACAAACACAAATCACAATAAACAAAATAACAATATGGGAAACATGGTAATAACAGTGCAGAGATGATAGTCATAATAATAATCACAAAATGTAACTATAACAACACTTGTTGACCCAGCAGACCTGACGCTGCTGACCCGTTCTGGAGCTCCTTGATGGTGCCCCGATCCCGCTTCACTGCCAGTGGCCAGGACGAATGTGCTGCCAACACTCTCCCGACTACATCATTATTATTATTATTATTATTAGAGTGAAAATACCACAAAATGTGGAGTTTTAATCGAAGAATATTGGCATTGTTCCAGGATTTTAAAAGTCCTTCATGGGTTTGGAGGACTTGTTGGTTGAACTCCTTGTTGGGACAGTTGTTTAAAGTTTGGGAGATGGGTGTGACACCTGATTTTATGCTAATGGCTTGTAGGTATTGTTAACACTAACGTGTTACTTGTTAAGAGAGTTGCCAGAAATCACGAAACGGCATCAAAGAGTACATTGATTATCGCTCACAAGTGTTCCAATTTCTTTGTTCAACTATTCTTTTCTATTTCAAAGCTTTACAGAATGAATGACTTCCTCCTTAAGATGCCTTTTGCTTCTCGGAAAAAGACTTCCACATCCAGTATTTCTAATGCATGTGAGTCAAAGAGGTGCTCAATAAATTCCCACACCCAAGAATAACTTCATCAAATGTCTAGAATGTAAGAGCAGTGTGCAGAAATCCCCTTTTTTCAAGTCGTCAGATTCCTAAAATAGTAATTAAAGTATTTTTTGTGGAAATAGTTGGATTATTATGCCTTCAACTTTGGTGCCAAGTATATCTTGTTGTGGTGTTTTCTGCCCTCACCTGATCACAGTCACAGTCAGTCAAACAGCTTTGACAGAACTGCGACATCTTTCCCTTTGATTTTTCTCTTGTTGAACTTAAAGGTTCTGTAGGTGGCGCTCTATGCTTTGACTATTTAGCCTGGGTGACTGTTACTACTCATGCTAACTACCCAGCTCTTCCTCCATATATTCCAAACAAGTCGCTGTTTCTGTAAAGTAAATTACATTACTTACTGTTTTGGTGGGAAAGATCAAACAGACAAATCACAGTGACAACGCTTTAATGCATGTTCATGGCTTCAAGTTTAGTTTCTTTTGTGTTTTATTGATCAGCGAGTCATAAAAAGAGACATTTACTTATATGAAAATGTCATAGATTGTTGCTAACGCCTAAAAGAATTGTTATTCCCTGTATATGAAGTGTTTCCAACAATCTGTCTCTTTATCCAGGCATTTATCTCATACACACACACTCATACTCAGTCCTGCGGAGGGTCACGCTGCTCTTCTGCCCTTATGACCTGCAGGGGGTCAACGAGAGCAGCTTTACAAATCCTGACTTTATAAAAACACTGGGAGAAGGTCCTCATGGGAATTAACACTACCCCGGCAACCCCAAACGGTAAATTACAGGGGGGCTTACATGATTTCTGCGTTCCCCGGGGACATCAAACAGTCAGACAGGCTCCGTTAAACTCGCCCTGCTCGCTCCACTTTAGATCTGCTTCTCTCTTTTGTTCCACTGTATAAATTCAATCCCTTAAAGACTGCAGGGAGGCTATTCGGTCTCTACAAGCTTTCTATCTCGTTCTGTTTATGAAGCTGTTTTAAAAATGACATCCTCTTGGGCTTGTTGGTGACCGCAGATTCACCTGATAGAATAAAGTCGTACAATGTGGCTCATGTGGGTCAAAAAATATACATTTTAAGGATAAAAGACAATCCAGAATGAATCCAGAGTGGCTGCAGATCCGAGTCTTTCTTGTGTGTGTTGTTGATGCTATTAAGTGTCTTAAGATGTTATTTCATGATGAAGTTTTGCAATTTACCTCTTTTCTGTACATACTTTCAACCTCATCTACTTCTACCGTCGTTAGTAATGTACTATTTTACATTTACTACATTTCCCAGGTTGCCTTTTGCCCACAGAACAAATGTAAACTTATTGCATTTATTTCCGGGTGATTGAGATGGTGCTGAAAGCTTTTCAAGTCCAGAAAATGTTGCTGGCTTTCCTACAAAGATCATCTTTCTTGTAACTGTATTGCATGCTGATCTATTGAGGCTGGTGTTGGTGCTGAAATTTGTTGCTTTGTCATCTAAAATACGCTTCCTCTTCATAATCGGCAATGAGTCTAGAAACCCACACACAAATGCACAAATGTTTATTTGGTTTTTGGGCCATAGTGCAGCTAGGTAGGGCTGTGCCACATACACACGTCAATTTCAGCAAACATCTCAGTATGATTTGATGCAAAAAAGTGAGCTAAATATTTAACTTTAATTAAATATTTAACTTTAAATATTATTTTATTCCAACATAAAATAAAGCAGTAAGTAATGCCTTGACAAACACATCAGGACAAATTCAGTACAATATGAAACATGTAACAGAAAATGTTTATTTCTTGTGATGTCCCTATGGACCTTGTTTTGTTGGGGAAACCAATAGGGAGGCAAAGATCAGGATATTTAAACATGAAGTGCAGTTAGCGGTGTTAAGTTGCTATTCAGACACTTGAATGGACATAAGCATTGGAGTCAGGTGCTCTGAGGTGTAGAGATAGTAAACTCCAGCAAAATTCTGCTTCAAAACACTCTCAGACTACTATTACTACTCAGACCCGCCTCCTGTGGGCGATTCCTCCATCGCCCCAGAGCTGCTGAGACATGTGGACAGGCGAAGGGGACGTGTAGGAAAAGCATATATACTGCGCAGATAATTTTCTATCATATTTTACACATATTACTGGGTGCACTCCATATTTCAAACACACAAATATTGACCATTTGTTTAATTTTTTTTTTATTAGTAGTAATGGGGGTTTTTGTGGCTCATGGGCTCAGGGAGGGCGGCGCCCTATAGCACCCTCTATTGGTCAGCCGCCACTGGTCAAATCTAGCAACATATTCTCATGTTTTGTATGATTTACTGAAAAAAAGTGATGTCACACCATCAAACACAACAGACCTAAAACTACATCTTCAACAGCCATTTTCCTAATTGTGTAAAGATGTTTTGATGTCTTATGCGTGGGTTTCAACTGTGAGTGTTTATGTCTCATTTTGGTTTAAATTAGATCTTTGTTTCTCCACCCTGCACAGGATATGAATCCTTTTGTACTTGGAAAGGTTTTTTTGGTATTAAATGGTCAAATATAGCAACATATTCCCATGTTTTGTATGACTTTCTTCATTGAATTTGCTATGATTAGTTTAAAGTTAGTTTGGTGTTATTTGAGCCATACAACAACACAAATGAAGGTACAGTACTGTTGTTATAACAACGCCAAAATAGTGTAAAAAATCTTATTGTGAGAACTGTGGCTGCTCTCTGCTGACGTAGAAGACTGACTGGCCTGTATTGACTTGGGGACAATAGCTCGTATGTCTGAGTGTTTTTTCTCAGCTCTTCATTGGGTGGAGCCCCCGCTGGGAGCAGATTAGCCTCTTCATGGGGGATGTGACGCCCAGAGAGGAAGTATCAGAGGAGGACAAACACAAGGACAAATCATCCGGCCATCACTTAATATTCACCACAGACAAGCAGACGGCAGGAGAGGGCTTTCTCTGAGCTGGAGACTGAGATCCTTTTCTTCTCTTCTTTGTTTTCCCCCATTTTGATCTCCATTAGCTGCTACTGAGATTATTGTTGGTCGTCTCTGGAGGCAGAAATGTATTAAGTAACAGCAAAGGGGGGATGGTTAAATTTATAAAAAATCATGCACCTTTATAATAAATTACAATCTGTTGTTTATTAATCCCTGCATATAAAATGTATGTTCTGTTTTATTTTGTTTTTTTTTTTGGACATAGAAGTTTTATAGATTTTTTAAGAAAGGGTTTGTATGTTATGTAATTTCAGGGTTACAGGAGTAGACACTATTACAAGACATGCTGTAGGAAATAAAAAATGTGAATCAGAGTCAGAAGTCAGTTTATTGCTAAGTAGGTTGTCACATTCAAGGAGTTTTGGTGCATAACGGTCACAATAAACATAGTAAGAGATGTGCTGCAAAAGTCAAGAATCATCAATATAAACTAGAAATTTACAATAAAAATTTTTACTGAAAAGAGCTGTACAGTGTTTAAAACAAAGAGGATGGAATGTGCAAAATATTGACTAAGGAATGTGCAACAGTATGAAGAAAATATGCAATAATAAACAAGTATAATAAATAAGTTAAATAAGTAAAATTAAGTAGCACATACAGAAGTGAGAGACCCCAACAAAATTAAAAGAAAACATGCCAGTCACAGAACCTAGGCTTGTAATCTAAACAGGCACTTCATTGGCTTTTATATATTGTATATTTTATATAAGTCAAACAGGATGCTGCTCTACCACCACATTTAACCATTTCTTTCAAATCTGGAGCTTTAATTATTTCCCCGTCTCTCAGAATATGCCTGGAGGCTGTCATTACACCTGCCATAATAACAGAAAAGGCACATTTTGATATGTTTGGATCAGAGATTTGCAGTGGTGGAAGGTAACTAAGTACATTTTCTTCTACTTTATACTTTTTACTACATTTTACAGCTATAGTAACTTTTCAGATTAAGATTAGACATGACAACATTTAAGTTTATAAACTACATTGTTCGAGATTCATCCTTTTCGGCTTGTGGTGGGAGCCCCTTGTTACATTTTATCATCTATGAATCTAAATACACAATCTAATGTCTATTATTTAATCATTTCATGACCCCACAGATTTAATCTTTTGAGCCTTTGGAGGGGCCCAACCCAGATGTTGGGAACCACTGGACTAAACTACCAACTGTATCTTAACCTCGAGCACCTGCAACAGTAAAATGCCGCTTACACATTAATGCATCAGTATTAACAATCTAACAATGTCAGATAGAATAATTTATCAGTCACGGGGGACATTTTACTGCAGAACGAGTACTTTTACTTTGGTCCTTTAAGTACATTTAGTTGATTACACTTTTGTACTATTTTTGAATGCAGGACTGGAAATGGAGTATTTTTACATTGTGGTATTGTTACTTTAACTTAAGTAAAGTATCTGAATACTTCTTCCACCACTGGAGATTTGTCCATTTGAATATGTGTCCAATCTGGGGTCCTGTAAGATTACCAAAGGGAAACGAGGAGGATTTAGTTGTATATTTGTTTGTTTTGAAATTTGCAAGATCAAGATGACTTTGTCAAACATTGAGGAATGGAAAAAAATTAATAATATATATATATTTATGTCTTTAATTTCTTAAAATGGCATTTTGAGAGGTGAGAAAATGTAGATGTTTGCCAACATCTTGAGTATTTTTCTGCAGAGATGGATTTCATGTCCAACAGATGGCGTCAAACCCAAAGTTATTTAGACCGAACTGATTATATTAGATCACCACTTGATACTGATTTAGAGGAATCTGTATCAGAAACCTAAAAATGTTTTAAACTCACTATTATTGTAGAAAATGAAACTCCAGTTAGAGGATCTTGTTAACAGCGGCATCACCTAGTTTGGAAATGAAATGAACCAAATAAAAACATGATTTAATATTGTATTTGTATATATATTTTATGTACAATGTTGTGTGTGTGTATGTGTGTCTCAATAAGACAGATAAACAACATATGAATATTTTTAAGTCCTCCTCCTTGCTGGATGATTGACAGCTGCTGAGGTCAGTCCTCGGCTCTTTCCCACATGGCCCTCAGCCGCAGTTTAGCAGATAATTAAAATATAAATCGGACAAAGACCACTAAGTCTCCGGTTAAGCGTCACAAAGGGAGAGCCCACATCCCCAGAGCTGGTAAACCAACACCGTATTATTGAGCCCGCAAAGAAAAACACACCGGTCTCTGCCAGCTGTTCACCGCAAGTGTTGTGGTGTGACGGGCCGCCGAAACGGTCTGCAGGTCGCGGGAGGCACGCCGCGTTCAGGGGCTGTCGGAAATATGAGAATCATGAGTTTTCTGCACATAGATCATCAATGATGAATCATAGCTACCCTAAGTTTACATTACTTTGGGAAAATGAATCACTGAACATGACAAGATTTCTTGTTATCAGTTTTATCAGATTGATTTAAATGTTATTTTGACCAAATTCTTCAGAATCAGCTTTATCGGCCACGTGTGCGCGCACGTACAAGGAATTTGACTCCGGTTTTAAGTTGCTCTGTATACGTACACACAGAACAATTTACAGGAAGATAGAAATAGACGTACAGCTAAAAAACAAAGCTGAACAAAGATAAACAAACATAAACATTGTGAACTATTGTGTACATACAAGTAGGTGAAAAAATAGGTATAAATATAACACAACAAGCAAGAAACCAAACGTCTCTAGGTTTCCTTAGTTGTTATAACATATAACATATAACACCTGTTTCATTCAATAATATTCAACTGCTTCTTCCTTTTGAAAATGTATCTTGCTCCCCCTGGCATGTTTGTGTGGGCATGTTATGTGATTGTTATATATATACATAAAAGTATCTATCTATCTATCTATCTATCTATCTATCTATCTATCTATCTATCTATCTAGTTGGATAAATTGGATGCTCTATGAAAATGGCCCGAGTGCGATGTGCCTAAAGGCTGCTATTTTGTTATTTTATTGAAAATTTTAAAAAGAAAAGGATAAATAGCATACTAATGTAACTAACTAATAAAACGAGACAGAGAAAAAGTACAATAAAGCTGGTTTAATTTTTTATATTTGTGTGTTTCAGCTTTTACTTTGCGCACCAACACTGCAGGGGAAAGATTTGATGAAGGCCTAAAACTGCACCCATATAAGCCTAAATCACAACATAGGAATATATGTAGAAAAACCTCCCATGTATCAGTGATAGAGACGATATAGATTCAATGCATTTGTCCACATTAAACTTTGGATTGTCATTGTTGGAACAATGTTTACATTGAGAGTTTGCACTATAGGGCCACAAGGTCTACATTTACGGTAACTGCCTGGTTGGTAAACATGACTGTGCTGTAAGAAGCTATCCCTACAAAGCTTTCCCTAACTCTGACCAACTTCAGGTACTTTTAGGTGCCTAAACATAAATATAGACACTCATGCTTTACTTAACATGAGTGGATATTTTAGGCAGAATAATGAAAAAGTTGCATAAATGAAAACGTTTGACAGTAAACACTTTGCAGACACTGTCAGTATTAACTTGCATACAGTTTGCATACAGTATGCTCAGTATGAAAGTAAATCTTCAAGGGAACATTTTGCATATATGTTTAATATGATTTTTTTGACGATATGTTGATTAGTTGATGTAAAATAGTAACGTAATAATGTAATACAGGCAGCTTACTGTGATGCAGTGTCTTTGTTACAGGGTTTCTTGGTGATGAAGTTTGCCTGTCAATGTCATCTGTAGCCACTAATGTGCACAAGCCACTAAGGTATCCTTGTAAAGGTTAACCTGAAGTCAGTGTGAAATATAGTGATATTTGGAAAATACATAGTCACACTATCCTGCAACACATGCACATTTACTCTCCTTGTACTGCTGCAGTGCTTTAACTTTGCTCTCTGCTGCTGAAACTGCTTTTCAAAGTCACTAAAAACTAACTTCCTTTGCTCTTTCCATCCAACATCATCTTGGAAGTTGCAGCAATTTAAATTGACTGACTGCACCTGAACGTAGCTTGCGCAGATTGCTGGCAGGTTAGGAGTCTCCTGTTGGCTATGGGCTGCTTCGCTTTTGGCGCTGAGTTAATCTCCTGTGCTGTTTAGAAAGGATAACACTCGTCTACCTTCACAGAGCTGATCTGAATTTCACAGATCTGTTCACAATTTAAATAAACTCCTGACTCTGAATAATAGGCTCATGGTTGTAATAAAAACATATTGGAATACCAACCCTACTTATAATTACCACAGATGTAGCAGAAAATGATGCCTCCATAGGATGATCTGAAAAGATGGAGACCAATTATTTTTTCTACTGTAACATGAACATGCAGCAGTACACTCCTCAAAATCTATGCCTGAGAATAAAGAATACTGTGTAAGCTATTTTCCTTGCAGCAGTGATTTTTCTCAGCTTAGTTACCTGATTTTGACAGCTAATATTACTCCTATGACCCTGTTTGATCAAATAGTTCTTAAATTGCTCAAATAATCCATCAGCAGGTGAACAACATTATCACAGAGGTGAAAAAAAAAGACAGTATTTCCAAAGATTTTCCAAATGTTTGGGTTATTGGTTTAAGAGGTGTGTAAAATGTTACACTGTTTTTCAATAAGGGAAGGATACTGAAAGATTGAGACTTTATGTCCAGCCACAAAATATCACTGTGCAGAAGATGAAAGCTAAACACCTGCCATACTATAGTGGAGTTTGGTTTAGTCTGGGATCGCCTCTCTGGATCCATGATCTCCTGTTCAGTCCAGATAAAAACTCATTATGGAACCTCAGGTCCAGCAGATACCTGATCTCCTCCACACAGTCTAAATATTTGGATTTACATAAAGCCCAGTAACACCAGTATCACCAGTGCTCACAGCTCAGTAACAGCTGCTGCTCACCAGCAGTGTAATATGACAGACAGGAGGGTGTGCAATCATATTGCGGTCTACTGACAAGGGTTTCTATTAGTTTGTCCTCCCCATTTATATCAGTGAGGGAAAAACTGAACATTATAACCTTCATGAAGGGAGGATTCATAGCAGGACTGTCATATTAGACTGCATTAGCTTTAGCTAGGTGTAACTAATACACTTTTTAATATTGGGTTAATTGGTAGCACCTTACTTTACAGTTTTTCTCAATCGCTTTGGCTCATTTTTGTGAAACAGTCATAACAGTTTCATGAGACATCACAGCTCTATTGCATGTCTGCATAAGGTAGTAACTCACTCAAAACATTTCATTCATGCTTCAAAACCTAGTTATTGTGTCAGTAAACTGGCCAATGCCACCAAATTGGAAAGTTGTTTTGTCATCGTGTGAGCCGTACTGGTCAAAATGTTTCCCCAGTCAACCCTGGAAATGTTTCTTATATACAAATCTCTGCTTTGTTCTACTGTTTTTGTTGACACTGACTGCTTTACTATACAAGAATGTCAGTCTTGTCTAGCTGAATGCTATTGTGTATTGCACTGAGCTTTTTAGATTCAGATTTCAGCAGTAGGTAGGAAAAGTCAATACTGTACAATACTGTAGTGCACAGAAAAAGAATATGCACATTTGTATGTATACAGTAAATGTATTTATATAGCAATGTGTTACATGTACTGTAAACACAAAATGACATACATGCCAAAAAAAAAAATCAAACACAGCAACAATGAAAAAATCTAAAGATAAAAAGCAACAAATTGTACGTCCTCACAGTACGTAACACTACAAATTCTCATCTGTCACCTGGCAGGTAATTTGCCAATTCAGCAGACATCACAAACAGTCCATGTCATAGATATTTATGGAAAAGACATGTATGTCTGACAGGTTTTGATAATTGAATGGATCATTTTATGAGATTATAGATTATAAGACTATATTAGCAGTATATAAACATTTAATACATGGATTATAACAGCTGTAAGCACATATAAGGACATTTTTAAGTGCTTATTACTGTGCAGTATTTTCAATAATTCTAACTTCTTGTATGAGGACGAATTTTAAATAATAACGCCCACGGGAGGAGTTACAGTTGTTGAGAAATGCATTCATAAACACTTATATCTGCTTACAACTACATTATAGTGTGTTATAAATCATTTAAATGTTTATATAAATGCTAAATATGGAGCCCTGAGGTAAATTGTTACTGTTTAAAATGTACTGTTGTTTTTATCCTGAATCATTTATATACTTTCATCTGTTTTGTTGTTTTAACTTGAATTTGAAAGCCTAACCAGAGACGTTGCCTGCAAATTAGCTTCAGCTAGATGATATACACATATATACACACATATTACATCTGTTGCTTTGCTTCTTTGTATGTAACAACGTTTATCTGTATTTTTCCTGTTAAATAAACTAACAAACAAATGAATAAATAAGGAGGTATATAGTATGTCAAGTGCATGGATTTAAAGATATAAACAAAAATGAATGGGAAGCCCAGATGAAGCTGGGTGAGCTGCGTACCATCAGGACAAGAGATCAAGCCTTAAGCATCCGACAGACAGTTTTCACCCATTATCTCATCAGTGTGAGACTCTAGGAGGCGCTACAAGGTGACTTTGGCAACTAAAATGATTTTTAAGAAGTCTTTCATTCCAAGAGCAATCAGCATTTTAAGCTAAAAAAAACTGAGCCACAAGTCTTGCTCCAGAGTATTTCATGTTATGTTTGTTACTTTGTTTTAGGTATTTTATGTATATTCTTTACTTGTGTACCATACTTTATGCTTACGTATTGTCTCGTCTCAGTGGTATCTTGTTACCACATTTGTGCTACATGTTACTTGTTGTATATGTTAAATGTAACTGTGCTGTTTTTATGCTTTGGTGAAAGACAGTTTTCTGTAGAAAATCTTCTGGATTTCCTTTTTTTTTTTAATAAATTCATGAGTTCTTACTGAATTATGTTTGAATCACACGTGTCGACATATTGTGATGTGAGTTGTGTTTACAGGCAGTCACAGCTGTTTTTGGGGCCTGGACAATCTGTGTTAGTGTGAGTGTCATGTACGAGGACGGGAGCATTTCATTACGTTCATCAGGGGTGAGAAAGTGAGCCCTGATTAGGTTTCTAATTACCCAGTTTAAACTCTAAGTAGGCCATTTGCACTGCGGTGCTTGAACTGGATCCATTTTAGGCCTTCGTCTATCTGTTTCTCTTGGCTCCACAGAAAGTTTGTGTGTGGCAGCTGCTGGCCCTCATTGTCTACCAGAGTGTGTGTTTATATGTGCGTGTGTATATCCATCTTAAATGTGGATTAGCTGTGGTTATGTAACAGCTGTTGGTGTCAGGATCTGATATGAATCTGTGAGCCTGATGAGGGGATGATTGACAGCTCGCCTCCCAGAATAGATGAGGAATCTCTCTTTGATGAGGCCCTAAACTCTTAGTTGACCTCTTCACGGGGCTTTCTATAGACATCTCTCTGTCGTCTTCATGATTGGCGCGGATAATATCTTAATTAGACAGATTAGTTTGTAAGAAAATATTGCTAAACATTTCAGCCCCTCATTTAGAGCCTGTTAGATGCCTTTATGGCTCTCAAATAGGTTTTGTCTCTCGTGTGATTAGAGGACGTCGAGGGATGTTAGGCAGCCTTAAAACCTCATATTGGTCTGTGAAGCATTAGGAAATAATAGGCCATTTGGCACCGTATCATGGAAAATGATACAATCTCTTCACAAGGTCCTAGTAGCTGTTCTGCATCACATGATCTTCTTCAGCATTGGAATTGTAGATGTTGAAATTTAAATTTCTCTGAGCACCTTAAGGACTTCTTCGAGGGCAGCTGTGGCTTAGTGGTAGAGCGCGTCGTCCACCAATTCCCCCAGCCCACAAAGTGTCAAAGTGTCCTTGGGCGAGACACTGAACCCCAAAATGCTCCCGAGAGCTGTGCCTTCGGTGTGTGTGAATGATTAGTTAGTTTCTTTGTTCTGATGCAGTTGGCAGCATCAGTGTGTGAATGGGGTAAATGTGATATGTAGTGTGTGAAGCGCTTTGAGTGGTCGGAAGACTAGAAAGGCGCTATACAAGTACAGTCCATTTGCCATTCTTGTCTACGTTGGCTTAAAAACTAAGATTGAAAGTTTATTCTTGACCTTTGAAACAGAGTTGACAAAAACAATCTCAATGGGAAAAGTCTGTGTAATCAGTGGTGCTGAAACAATTAGTCAATCAACAGAAAATGAGCCATTAACAACTTTGCTGGTCAGACAAAACAAACCATTTAAATATGTCACTTTCTGGTTCTGGGCAATAGTGATGGGCATTTTTCACTATTTTTGACATTTTTATGATTAAATGATTAACTAATAATTGAATGAGTCCCTCTCCACTCAAAAATGTATTTTGCTTATTGATACTTCACTTGGATGTTTGACCCTCATTGTGCAGAATCATGTATGTGCAGTCTGACACTAGAAAGGGGGAAAGTTTCTCTGTGCTCACCTTAAATCTCAGTTTAAGACCAGTGGTGGAATGTAACTTAGTACATTTGAACAAAAGTACTGTACTTAAGTACAAATTTGAGGTACTTGTATTTTATTTGAGTCTTTTCATACCACTTTCTACTTCTACTCCACTACATTTCAGAGGGAAATATTGTACTTTTTACTTCACTACATATTTGAACGCCTTAGTTACTAGTTACTGAATTAAGATTTTTGCTTACAAAACATACAAAAAGCTTATAAAATATGATGTTTTGTTATGAATTAAAGTACCCAACATTATATACAAGTACAGCTGAAACGATTAGTTTATTAATTCTATTTTTACAGTGTAGTATTAGTACTTTTACTTAAGTAAAGGACCTGAATACTTCCTCCATCACTGTTTAAGACGTATACGTACGAGATGATTTTGTGACACTAGTTTGGAAGCCAATCACGGTCCAATATGCAACTTGTGTGATGTGGAAACTTGAAACATCCAGTGCACACACACACACACACACACACACACACACACACACACTGAGAATGGACTTTTCAGTTAAGTGGCAGACATCTTGTGTCCAGCAGTTAAACTTTTGAAATAAAAAATATTTGCATATTCATAGATTCTCAGTTTTTCAAAAAAGGAGAATGAATAGATGTTATTTTAAGTATTTCGTAACTTGTTAATTGACTTTTTTTGTGGAAAAACCATGTCAGAAACAAAGAGTGTTTTTATATGTCTTAAAACATGTCTGGAGGGAATCTTTAATTAATTGATTATGAGAACTGATCAATCAACAATGGGAAAAAATGGTCCTTTGCAGCCCTGAAGAGAGGCTTCTCAAATAATGTCAACATTGCCCAACAGTGGTAGTGAGTTGTTGCCTGTGATGCCCGACAGAGGGCGCTGTACGCCTCAGCTGGTATCTGTGCAACCCATGTTCACTGTTTCTGACCGCAAACAGGACAACTTGTGTTTACAGAAATGCAGCAGGGAAAGAAAGAAGAAGAATAAAAGACAAAAAAAATAATTCAAGTCATTTGGTTGTTATCAAACTCCCAAGTGTCCATCAAAGCTCTTGGCTGTTTGGGTAAAACCTTTTATGCAGTCTATGGGTAAAACCTGAGCAGGCCCTCATAATTCATGCAAAGCGTGTTAGCCATTCCTTTACATTCACTGCATTTTGATTTGCATGGATACAGCACAAAGATTTATATGATGTAATTGAGGTCGAACGCTTTTGCATATTATGTATAAGCTTAAGTATGTTATTTCATTTTAGACACATTACAGGTAAATGCTAAATTCACTCAAAAAGTCTCATCTCTTTAAAATGTACCATATTTTCCTTGGCAGCAAACTCCCACCCAA
Source organism: Siniperca chuatsi (assembly GCF_020085105.1). Classification (NCBI taxonomy): domain Eukaryota; kingdom Metazoa; phylum Chordata; class Actinopteri; order Centrarchiformes; family Sinipercidae; genus Siniperca; species Siniperca chuatsi. Next base: position 24,249,922 of record NC_058056.1, read on the forward strand.
CTGGCAGTCCGAGTAAGGTAAAAACACAACATTAAGATTTATTTGCTAATGCTGTTTGATGCAAGTCTGGACATAACAACCATGACGCCTGCCTGCTGCCCTCACTGCCTGTATAGGACACAGTAACAGATATCTGGACTTCTACCAACCTGCTTCATCACGCCAAAATCACATCTTTCCACAGCCAAAAACTCCATCTTGGCAACGCTAAAATGTTTCTGTAGCATCTTCCAACTCACAGAAATTCCATAAAACAGGACCATTTATCAGAGCCATTTTCCATCCACATTTGATTAATTTTTTTCAGTTCAGAGAAATCACAACCTTTGCTTTGACACCTGCATTCCTAGCTCCTTCAAAACTAATTTATTCTCAAACCTCATTACTGCCTCCACTAAAATTAACTTCCTGTGAAACACTATGGACAGATTCCTGGTATCTAAAATAATGTGACCACAGTGGACAAATGAAATTTTGCGGGAGGCGATAAACTGGACGTGTGGGAATCAGAACGTTCTTAATATTACAATCCAAATCCATCTCTCTCATAAAAACTTTTTTATGGTTTTATTTAGCAATCTCTGTCTTTGTGCAGTAGATTTTAAATACTTGTTGGAGGTGGAAATACGCCAATTAGAGGACAGAAAGGATTAAGTCAGTATTTGTGGTGGTTTGTTGATGGAAAGAAATGAGTGGGAAGGAGGAGTTTTAGTCAGAAATACTGAAATAATCCCCCACATTTTCAGCTTCCCTGCTGACTAAAAACTCTCCCTGCACTTCAGATTTCATGGATACAAAGATTTGTCAAGTGGCCCACGCTGCCTCCCTCTCCTTGGTCGCCACTTCAGAGCCAGTCTGTTTACTCGGTCTTTATCTGAGTGGAAAATCTCAAGTGCTTCTGTCAAAATACCCTCAAAGAAATCCCCTCAAAGAAAGAAAATCCTCTTCCTGTCAGCACAAATTGGCCCATAAAGTAATATTTCATATGTGAGCGGCAGTGGACAAAAGGTTAAGGTAAAGCTAGTATCTGATTGGATGGCAGTCACTTTGAAATTGGGGTCCAAGTAGTACTGTTCAGGCTTTTAACAGCAGTTGATGTGCTTTTGAGCATGGGACTCTGTCTTGCTTTAGCGGAGCTGCTAAGTGAGCTACACAGGAAGCTTTTAGTTATGAATGTGTGGATGTTTGATGTAGATGTAGTTAAATGTTTATCTATTCAGATATCTGTTTTGCAAGAGAGACTTGAGAACAAATTACATAGGCCTACATGAATCATCACAAGAAAATTCAGTCACACACAGCAGTCATTATGAGTACACACACTGACTAACACATTCACAAATAAAAGTATCAGTAAGTAGAACTTCAAGTCCCTCAGAGGAATGAGAAACAAAGAAAAACAGCAAAAAGTTAGCCTTTTTTTTTTAAATATTCACTTTCTGGGGGAGAATAAGATGAGAAGATAGGCCTATCACTTCCATACTTGTCCGTTAATTATAAGACTAACTTCCTCCGTCACTTCCTGGAATCTCTGCTGGTTGCCTGGCAACGGCCCCCAACCAGGAAATAGTCCGACACATAAAATTTAAAACTGCGAATTTTCGTTTTTACAATTCGGTTTTTGTACGGATTAAACAAACAAGATATTACGTGTTAATTGGTGAGCTTTAGACTTGCTAGTTTATGTATTTTATTACCTTCGGACAGTGCTAGGCTAGCTGTTACTCCGTTTTCAGACTTCATGCTTAGTCAAGCTAACCGGGGCTGTAAACGTATTTCCCAAACTGTCAAACTATTCCTTTAAGGTAAAAAATATATATATACCCACCTGTTTCAGTGACTAGCTTTTTCCATATTGCTCCTGTTCTGGCCTCTCTTAACTGGTTACCACTCAGTTTCAGAGTTGATTTTAAGATACTAATTAAGAACTTCATTGGTCTGCTCCAGGTCACATCAGAGCCACAGTGCGCCCTCAGACCCTCTGGCCATTGTTGAATCCTGGCTCAAGACTAAGGTGACCAGGCTTTTGCAGTCAGGACCCCTCAGCTCCGGAACTCCCTTCCTGAGGATCTGGATTCGGTTGCACTGGCTGGTCATAAATCCATTATTAGGTTTGTGTGTAAAGTCCTTCCTAAGAAACTACTAGCTAGCTTGTTTTTAATACCTGGATCAGACAAGCTAACGTTGTTTTTGTCAGTTAAGCTAGCTTGTTCAGTTAGCTACAGTATGCAACAGCTACACCTGAGTTAGTGGGAGTAAATATTTAGTAACATCTAATCTCTATTAATTGCTAATTTGTGTGGTGCAAAGTGTTTTAATTTAGTGATGCATGAATCTTCACTAACTGTCTTATCTGTTTTATTTATGTATTTTTAAATCTTATTTGAATGTGATGTATTTTATTTTTGTGCTTTTAATTGCCTACTTTTATTCGTAGTGCTGATATGTGGTAGTCTTAACTTCCCATGTGAAGCACATTAACTCTTCTTTAAAATGTGCTGTTTAGCATAAAATAAAAAAGTTTATTATTATTATTTGAGGGTTTAGGATGCGGTTTAGAATTACTGTATTTTTATATATATTAATTTATATTTATATTTTATTTTTATTTGTTACTTTCTTCTCCATAGTGTAGGAGGAATTATTCTTATCTTTGGAAGAATTATGAGTATTTCAGTGTGTATGAATTACCTCCATACAATTAAGGACATATCCAACTTTGGCTTCCTTGGGAAATAACTGTATTTATGCGTGCAAGATTCTTTGATTTGTCAATATTTCTATCAAAATGTAGTAAAACCGTTGGTCACAAAAGAAAACAGACCCATAACTTCATTAGTTGTCCTTATAAAAGCATAATTTTAATATGCTTATAAAAAATATAATTGAGCTCAAAGACTGGACATTTGAAATCTTTACAAAAGTAAAAACAACAAAAACAACAAAAAAATATTTCTTACAGTTTCTTAAATGTGTGTGGCCAGTGAATGTCCTTGGACAATGTGATAAACCTCAAACTGCTCCTGAGCTGCTGCTTTGCTTCCAAAGCTGCACTTTGGTCAGCCTGTGGGATGATGTACATTCACATCTACTATAGGAACGATACAAATGTCATTACTGTGTGTAAATTAACTAATTAACTACCTCTAACCTAAATGAATGATCCGTTTAACTTGTTTGTCAATAAATAGACCGGGATATGACATATAGCGAAGGCCGTACACTCTCCTCAGGTCAAGCAGCGGCAAATTCTTCACTATTTATTGATTTTTCTCACATGCAAGCTGTGCACAGTTAAGCACTACATCACCAACACCAGCATCGGCCACTAACCTCACATGCCCCGGGTTGTATAAGTCCTTTCACAGCAGCACGTCAAGTAAGTTCAGACAGAATGAAGCAGGCAAGTCAACTGGGAACAAATTCTTCTTCACAATGACAGCTGGTTAGAGACAAACAGGGTCTCGATGGTGAAGGAGGGACAAAAACAAAACAAAAGGGAAGGATAAGAATACTACTAGTATGCAAAAGATAAAAGAAACCAGAATTTAAAAAGACTTAACAGGCATAAGTACTCAGTCGAAGACAGCAAACAGCTTGACAAATGACATGAGCAACCACAAGGACACTACAACAAGCTATTAAAACATGCGGCAAACGGTCGCATCTGTTCTGCATGAATATGGCAAAGTTGACTTAACACCAAAGGGAAGTTTTTTGAAAAATCAAAATCATGTTCTGGAAACATCTAATTAGTGAAACCGTCACGTGAAAACAGGATGTGCCAAAAATATCAGCCAGGGATATCACAAATGTGGTTGACTTAATGTCACGGCCATTGGTGACCAATGGTGCTTTGGTCTGGAAAATTCTGCCTGCAGTGCTGACGAAGAAAATGGTGCCACAGATTCCCCTTAAAGGCAGAATAAGTAGGATTTTCCTAAAAAACAATGTATAGACTCATACAAAAATAATCCCTCTCAATCATCACTTATGACCCACTCGAAGTGTGTGGCGGTGTCTGTATCTGCAGAGACCCTGCCCTCTGCCTGTATTTTCTTAGTTTCTTATTAGTTTGCTGTGTTCGGGACGTTTCTGGGTGTCAACCTTTGGGCAGTGGCGTGTGTCCCCCAGCCAATAACAGCGCGCATGCTGTGAGGTCGGGACTCTGTAAAAACGTAGCAAGCAGGTTATATCGCTGTCTCCGTCTCTCTCCTCTGCTCTCTGTCTGTGTCATAGATGCATCCCCAGCTGGCACAGTGCTAAAACGAAGTGTGGAGATAGGTTGGGTCTGAGCTAAATTCTAATCAGCATGCTAACATGCTCACAATGATAATACTAACATGCTAATGTTTAGCAGGTATAATGTTTACCATTTTAGTTTACCATCTTAGCATGCTAACATTTGGTAAGTAGCACTATTAGCACTAAGTACAACTGAGGCTGATGGGAATGTCATTATGTCATTGGCGCTAGAGGAAATGTCAGAGGATCATCAAAGTTATTACAATTCATCCTGAGGGGGACATGAATGTCCGGACCAAATTTCATAACAATCCATCAAATAGTTGTTTAGATATTGTCATCCATAGCAAGGCAGGAAAACAACTGATTGCTCCTTGTCGTTAGTTTGCATTTTATAACAGCCAATACAGACTTGTAGGTCCAACGAGCTGCAATCTGGTTCATATTTACATTTTTACATTTATTCATTTGGCAGATGCTTTTATCTAAACGATGTACAAATGAAGTACAATCCAAGCCAAAGTAGATCAAGGAGAAGCCATTGGGAATAAGTTCCAGACCGCTCAAATCCATGTTCCACCTAACGCAAGTGCTTCAAGGTTTGCAGGTGCATGAAGTAAGAAATAATAGTGTAGGAAATGAGAATTGTTGTTTTTAGAAAGAGAGAAAGAGCATATGAGGTTAAAAGATCTGAGATATGGTTTCATATATTTTTAGAACTAGTAGATAGACTAAACTGATTATAGTGAAGCAATCTGAATTTTAGTTTATTGTGAAATGTTGTTTCTCTTGCCAAAAAGCCTTTGAGCAAAGCACTAATGTGCATTTGTTATCTGATCATCATGTGTGGACTGTCTGCTCTCAGACAGAGAAGACTAAACTCAGCCAAGCCATAACAAGACTCCAAAAATGGCTGCCAATTACTCTGTCTGGGACATTTGGTCCAATGGCATAGCTGACGAGTGCATTTCTGTACGTTCTACCTCCACATTTACAACAGAACCAGAAGAGTTGGATCATAGTTTAAATGCCAGTGCACTCTCAGAGAAACAAGGATGGCACAGATTTCAGATGAAACTCTGTAAAGATGAAACATGGCATGGCTTTAAAAAGGGCAACAGTGCTCAGTATGTTTACTGGGTAAATGTAAAGATGCAGCATTTAACTTCTGAGTTGATGTATCAGGATAATAAAAGGCTGTAATAGTCTCTGTTACTACTTAAAATATCCAGATAAAGATAACTTGAAGATTTGGATTGATCATAAATCAGCCTCGTCCATCAGTGGCTACGCGGAAAGATTTCAGAGTAAAGTTGTTTATGTGAGATGGCCGAAGCCTCCTGCTACCATGTAATGAAACTGCTGATGAAGACCATGTGATACAGTTAAAAGCTTGTAAGTGGAGCTTGAGTTGTGGTTGTTTTGGCAAGAATGAACTTTAATGCTTAACTCTAAGCCAACATGGAAAAGAAGTCCTAAAAGTGTTGTATGGATGAAATCATAACAGCTACCGATCACGCATATCAACAGATCCATTTCCATGACAACTGAGCAAACGCCATCCACTGATAAAGATCATGTGGTATGATTGAAAGTTCTGGGAAAAGCTAGAAAGTGGACCTTGAGTTGGGATTGTTTTGTCAAATGAAACAGCCAGTTTTCAAGCCATTTCCTTTCAAAATGTAGTCTAGTTTTATGAAAATGTACACACAAACATGTCTACTTATACATATATATACTACATGTAATCTTATAAATTATGTGCACCAATTATGACTCTCAGGTTTAACATCTTATCAGAGTAGAGCTGCAATATTTAGTTGATTCATTCATTAGTCAGTCAACTATTTTGATCATCAATTAATCATTTAAGTCAGTTTTCAAGCAAAAATGCCAAATATTCTCTGGTTCCAGCTTCTTTCCTTGTCTTAACATTATAGTAAAGTGTAATATCTTTGGGATTTAGACTGTTGGTTTGACAAAACATGGAAATTGCAGGAAATAGGAAACTGTAATAGGCTTTGTCACAGTGTTCTGGTGTTTTAGCAAATAATGGAAAAAATATAATTAATCGATAATGAAAATAATCATTACTTGCAGCCCTATGTCACATGTAAAGTAACATTTGAAGTGTTACGTCAGTCTGAGGGAGTTGTTTAAGTCTACAAATGTTACTGTAGTACATGGAAAGGATTTGGCTTTCATGTAGTTTTCAAAAGAATGTTTTTATAGCTTGTACTACAGAGGCCTCCATCAGGGTATCTGCAGTGTGAACAGGCATTACAGCCAAACAGAGACGAGTTTTACATTCTTTCAGAGGAGCGGAGTTGACTTGGTTGCCTAATACAGCAAGCAGATACATATCACCTCACATTCCAGTACAGGCTTGTATTGCAGTGTCTGTTCATTGCAGCCCATGTGTTGTGGCGGAGCTGAACTTCCTTGTCCTGCAGAAGAAGGAGGATAGAGGCGTGACGTCGCTGCCCGCAGAGAGGCCCGTACGGCAGGAGAAGAGAGGCAGGGACACGCCGTGCGGGGACGGACGCTGTTTGTGCCGCAGAGCAGACTGCTGCGAAACACATGAACAGCCAGGGCACAAAACAACCGGCAACCGCGGAAACTTTGCAGAGACGATAGACAGCAATAATGCGGCACCGCCCGCCGACTCCGGAGCTGATGTGACTGACACACCCAGAGCAGGGAGGAAGCGGCGGACACCACCACCACCTCTCCCGGGTTGCCTCGCCTCGTCACGGTGTGCGCGGCAGGTCAGTCGGTTGGTCTGTCTGTCTGTCTGGAGGGGGACATGTCCTCGCTAACCGTCGAGGAGGACCAGAAATGGGCACCGACACACGTCCAGGTGACTGTGTTGAGAGGCAGGGGCTTACGGGGCAAGGGCAAGCACGGCACCAGCGACGTGTACACCATCATCCAGCTGGGGAAGGAGAAATACTCGACCTGCGTGGTGGAGAAGACTACCGAGCCGGAGTGGAGGGAGGAGTGCTCGTTCGAGCTGCAGCCCGGCGTGCTGGAGAGCGGCGGGGGGAGCGGCTATCCGGCCGGGAGCAACGAGCTGGTCCTCACCGTCATGCACCGGGCGCTCATCGGGCTGGACGTGTTCCTAGGACAGGCGGTGATCCAGCTGGATAAGGTCTTTCGCGAGACTAGATACGTGAAAAACGAGTAAGTTCAGCTGTCTATACATGTGATAGTTGTGTGTGTGTGTGTGTGTGTGTGTGTGTGTGGCGTCAGCATGCAGCTGAGGGTATCAAACGCTGCATACATATGCTTCATCTGCCATTAATTCATCTGTTTTCCTATGTTCATTGAACTCATCAGGGTGTTTCTTTTGTTTTACAGTCAGCTTTTGTCCTGTTTTAGTTGCTACACAGTTTGTGCTCAGATATAAACACAGCTGTCAAGTCTCTGGTGCTGCATCAGGGCCCTGCAGACACACCCTCCTCCCACAGACACCAAACTAACTCTGAGTACATGACCACTATACACCTCAAGGCTTCCCCAAAACCTGACCTTCTAGAAACCACACTTTCACCTCCTTCAGGGTGTCCACATTAGGTGCTTGTTGTGTTTGTTTTGTTGTGGGTTCTTAAAATGTTGTTTCCCAGTAGCTGAGACATGACGTAGAGCAGGGGGGGATTAATGCCTGTCCCAGTTCCAGGGATTATCTAACGGATTCATGATCCGAAGTCCCCAAGGTATTTTTAGCATAACATGTTGTTTTACAAAAGCTAAACCACTGGAGCACAGATTTGGATGTATAGAAGTGACGCAAAATTAGATGTTGCATACATTTAACAGCTTAAACATTTGCCAAATCTTATAGTAAATTTCCATCCTCAGATAACTCTTATTTATGATCAAGATGTGATTTTGGAGTTATTTAGTGGTGAAGGACAGCAATGTTTTGGTGCACCAAATTTCCCTTAACCATAATGTTATATATAGCTCTATTCATGATGTCCTACACTCCCCGTAATACCTTTCAACACCTCACATAAAACAAGTTTTAACTTGTTGCATTCAGCTGTAGGTTTGATGTTTTTAGCATAGAAATGAGCAAGAAACAAAGTGAGATTTGCTTAACTCAAACATTTCTCATGACAGCAATGCATTATGGTCAATTGATACTACTGTCAGTGGAGAAATTGGACTCCCTGCTTCTTCTATGATTGATTTCTCCCTGTTTTATTGTAGATTGGTGCAAAATTTAGCACATACATTATTCAGAGAGACTGGCAGCAAAACCTGAAATTTATTGCTGATTATTTGGATAGCTAAATCATTTCCTGCGATCAAACCATAATGAGAAGTGATGGCACTTTGTTTACATTATCCCAGACAGAGCTAAATTACTTTTTTTCAACACCAGTATCATAGTGTGTGTTAATCCTGACTTTAAAAGGACCAACTGCGGTCAAAACGTCAGTGATAAATAAAACCACCTCTTTTCAAATGTGTCATTTCCACAATCAGGACCTCATTTTTTGTTATTTATTCTTTAATTAACATAAGTCCAGTATTAAACAGAATTGGTAGAAGATGCTCTAGGACATCCGCCTTCATACTGACACCCTGTTGACTGAGCACAGATTGAATATTTTGGCTTGATGATGAATGCAAACGTTCCTCTTGCCCACTTTAGTTTCCGTGTCCTTTATGGCAGTTTGGTTAAAAACGACTACCAGCCGACCTGACTGTGCTTTCACTCAGATAGACCTGTGAATGTGAGATGAAAGGGGAACCAGTCTCCTCCTGTCGGCCCTGTTGGAGCTGGTCACTTGAAGGTTAGAGTCAGCCTGTGATTTTGAAGTGTCAGCAGTTTGGTGTCTTGGTACATTCAATGTCTCCACGTGGTATTTAGTGAATCTGGGCTGGTCATTAGCAACACATCCCACAGTCAACACTAATCACCAATGTCAACCCAAAAAAAAAAAAAACGTCCTTGGTTTGACAGCGAACATCCACCAAAACATGAGCCACGTTTTAGGAGAAACTGTTGTTCTTGTGCTACTTGATGCTACAGTATAAGATGTTAAATACAAAAGCTCCTGCATACTCAGTCACAGTCAACTCTACAATTTAATTTGTGAAAAAGCTTTGAAATCTATCTGGAAGATTGATAGACTGAAATGTCTGTGACTGAAAGAGCAAAATAAGCACAGTGTCATGTTTTTGAGCTGTAAACAAAAGCAGTATGCATGGCTCTCATATTGTAAACATTATTGAGATTGAAGTACTCTACTTAAGAGTACTGCACCGTTTTTAGCATTGCACTCCTATAAAATGTTTGGACTTGCGATGGACAGTTTACAAAAAGGATCAAAATTGATGCAGCAGAACCAGAGATATTGTCTTTTTTCTTTCTTGTCAAAACCTGGCGCCTACATTACCCACAGTGCAACTTGAGCACCGACAGCTTGGTTGGAGATTTGGGTGTGTTATGCTAGCAGTAGCTAATGTAGCCTCTAGCCTCTAGCCTCAAGTAGAGATGAGGAGCTGGGCTACAGAGGTCTGGTAAGCTCACTTCTTTCCAACTCCACACCCGCAGATTTTTTTATTTTCACACTTGTTGTCTTCAGCCCCAACCGACACTGACTCAAGTGACATCATTTGAGGAAATTTGTCAGATTTCGCGCAGCTCCCACTGGAGCCACAAAAGGCTTTATACAATTTTTTTCACATATACAGTTGTACTCCCCAACACCTGTATTTTACTAAGTTAAGAAAGTTATTGCACTGCTGTCTGTGAGCTGAACTTGTTAAGGCTCTGGCACCTCAGTCAGTGATGACTTTGGCTGCATGGATATTGTTCTAAATGTTTTGCTACAAGTGACACAGCAATTATTTTGCTTTTTCAATGCTGAAAATGTTTTGAGATCAGAAAATTAACAATCACACATAGAAAAGGATGATTTGCTTAATCTTTTTGCATCTTTAAAAACTGTCAGCCAGATGGAGACTGACCAGTATGTTACAGTATGTTTTTCCCTTCAGGGTGATTTGTGGTTGTGGGCTGTTCCCAGTAACACCCCTAAATGTAAAGCTGTGTGATTTGTGTTATCTTTGGACTCTCATGATAGAGTAATAATAGGTTCTTCAAGGTTGTCGTTTTGTTTGAGCCAAGCTTTATTTGCATGGTGATAAAACCTAGAAGGAGATATGAATGGTGGCAGTAAAATCTGATAATAAAAACACACAGAAAGAATAAGTGCAATCAAGAAGATGCTCAGGTGAGATGGAGGAAAGAAAAACAGGTGCTTTTTAAAACCAGCTCAGCTCAACACAAACAAAGCAACAACAAAAGTTACTTAACATACACATGAATTTCAAAACATAAAAAATACACTTTCCAGTGATAGTAGTGTTGCATTTAGTATTGCATAGAGAGGACTGATGTGTGTGCCTAGACTTCTTCACTTTACAGTTTCTAATATTTATAAAGCCCTTTAGAGGAGGTGGGGGCTTCACAGTGATATAGTGCTTTGGGTGACCGTATATTTCAGCAAATGGTGGTATGGCAGGTCGAAATGGCTCTTTTCTTCTGAACCTCTGACTTGTTTTATTCTCTCTAGGATTCATCAGTTTCCATTCAGTGTACCTCTAAGTCAGCGTGTTCCAGTCACAGTCAGTGGAAATGATGGATGAGGTTTAAATTTAGATGTGGTTATGCTGGGAAAAGATGAGTTTATTCTGCGTGTGAGATGATGAAGTGATGATTAAAGTGAGGTAGTACTAGAGGTATGGACTCAAGTCACATGACTTGGACTCAAGTTGTGAATCTGGTGACTTTAGACTTGACAAAATCAAAAAAGACTCAACTTTTTCAACCGAGTGTAACTTTAAAGGAGCACATCATTAACAAACTGTGTGGGTTACAGGTTACGTTAGAAAAGTAAATAGCATATCCACTGTGTAGTATTTCCCCACTGTGTGGAAGCTGGTCATGGATGCTATCAGAGTTCAGGCTAACATTGGCAGCTCTGTCCTGTACTTTATTGGATTTGGGGAAATTTACAAACAACCCCAGCAACTTTACCTGAGAAAGTGTTACTTTTGCCAAACATATTTAGTCCTCATCCTGAATGCCATCCAACTTAAAGCATTCTGTTTGAAAATATACACAGGTATGTAAGCTAAGCTCAGCGGGATTTTTGTCAACCAAATCATGGCGCTAAGTAGCTAGCAAGCTAGCTACAGCTAATAAAATCTGCTAGCGACAGTTCTCATTTCAGCCAGCAAAATTTATGGTCACTGGCTGTAAATTTACTATACTAACTATTCAAAAGTTTTAAATTGCATTCAATTTCTGAAGTTTTACAAACTAAACGATTAAACAATAATGAAAATAATCATTAGTTGCAGCCCTACAGTGAGGCAAAAAATCCAGTACCAAACATCTAATTAATATTCTGATCAGTATGAAACACTCTAAATGACATTAGGTTTAATAGTTTCTATATATATATATATATATATATATATATATATATATATATATATATATATATATATATATATAATATATGAGACAGTTTAACTTAAATAACAGTGAGAGCAAAAACAACCACATGAATGCTTTATTTTAATGTCGAATCTTTATTCAGCTAATTCGTCATAAAATGGGTGGCATGGGAGGATGCAGTGGCTGTAATGTATTTGCATGTTGAGCTATCAGTGTAGAGCAGATTCTTTGAAAGGTGGGCGTTGGGTGAATTCCCCTACCAGGGTCTGCCTGGAGGAAGCTACAAAAACACTGCCAGATCAGCACGCTGTGGACAAAAACTAGCAAGCAACCCACATTATTAACAATTTTTTTTATTTGTGATGCTTTTGCTAGATATTGAACTTGTCATACACATTTTTTTCTTAATAAGCAAGTTTTTTCCCAGGAGGGTAATTTAAAATGTCAGCTTTTTTCCCCCTACAGATCAGGCATTTTTCACGGTATTGGTTGGGTGATTCTTGCAGTGCTGATATTATGATTTAGATGTTAGATTTGGTATTTTACAACCACTCCTTTTTATGCCATTGCTGTCTCAGTTTCACACCACCTGTCATGTTGTGTATCTGTAGGAGGCAAAGCTCTGATGTTTCAGACCTTAGTGTTACTAAGGCAGGCCTGAGAACTGAACCTCCTTCTGCTGAGTGAGGCAGAAAGACTGTGTGTGTGTGTGTGTGTGGTTTTCTGTCTATTTGTGCGTGATGTACATCCAGAAAAATCCTCTGCTAAGAGTCGACAGACTTTCAGTAGCTACTGCAGAGAGAGAATATAGTCTAATGGACATGAGAAGTTACATAACAGTGTGACCTGACAAGTCATCCTACATAATATAAATGTACCTCAGCTTGTTGAAAACATTTGTGTGGAGATTTATCAGATTAATTTAAGTAAAAAACATTCATAGGTAGAAGGATATACAGCAGCCGACATTTTACTCATATTGCTACTATCTTGCTGTAGAGGCTGTGTGGTTGCATCACAAATCTCCCATCAGCCTGTTATGCATCATCATCATGGAGGTAGAGTGAAGCAAAGACAAGAAGACACATGAAAATGACTTGCGGTTTAGGTAAAGGACATTTTACATGTGTTATTAGCAGACGAGAAGAGACAGGTAAGCCAAATCTAGGTCACTGTGACACATGCGCCTAAATTGCCCTGTCGGTGTTCAGTTCAGGTCAAAGCACTCTTAAGCTGCGTTTCCACCCAAAGTACTTGGAACTTTTATTCCCAGGAACTACTTTTCAAGGAACTAAAAGATTCCTTAAGCCCATTAGCTAGGTAATTAGCTAGCATGCTAATGTAAGCAAAACAGCCAATGCTAAGGGATGCTAGTACTAGCCATAACTAGCTTCTTCAGTATTTAGCAATTGTGTAAATTGTGTCTACAGGACAGTGAGTTTTAGCTGACCAGGTATACTTTTTATCTGACTATAAACTCTGCAAAATAGAGATACATTTCTCCTTACTTGATTCCAAACCCACTTAAAATTATTTGTATTATTAATGGAGAAGGAGCATACATTTATTTTACATTAGTTTTTGGAACCACTTTAATTGCTTAATTTTTAATGCTTACTTTTTAGTCTAAAATGAATCATAATCTCAAAACCCTAATTTCTCAGTGTCATGGTATGAAAGGGGCTTGTTGTCTTTGTCATTAAAGCACAAAATCAATTAGAAGCTTTAATCATTTTGATTATACATTAATAACCAACTAATAACACTGCAAGTCATGCTCAAAGGCATAATAAATCCACTTAGTGGTGCATCCACATCAGTTCATAAAGAAATCCCTTCCTCAAAAACCGGATATAGGAACCTGTGCTGTTTTTAGCAATGGGATTTTTATTACTGATTAATCTTCATGTGGAGAAAGTAAGGACATTTGAGGGATAAAACAATGTGATTTGGTTTCTAGTGAAACTCAATGAATCAGATATTTTGTTAATTGTGTTTATAAAATGCCAGTTTGGTTGCTAGCTAAGTAGCAGTGATGAATTGACCAGCTTCCACTCAACATCTGCATTCAAATGAATTGAATTGTGTTGAGAGGGCAAAGTTGTACATTAAGAAAATGCCACCAGCTGTCCAATAGCTGCCAATATGATTGCCAGTCCTCGAAGCCTTAGTCTTTTTAGGGTGATCTCCCTTTAAAGATTATATATATTTTTTAAACTGTTAGTTATTTAAGACATTTAGCATTGGTTGTTGTACATAAATCTCCTAAAGTCTGCTCAAATAGAGAAACCCACAGTACATCTAGTCTCACATAGCTTGACAATTTTGCTACTTCTGGACACAAAGTTAACTGGAATCTTTTGTAATGCAGAAATTGGCCTTGGACTTCACATAAGATGGCTTTGTATAATAACAGCACAGTCCAATAGAAAGTTGTATTATTTGTCGCAGCCTTTGTAAGCAAACAGACAGCAGTCGCCTTGTTCTCAGGATGTGTTTGTAGCTGCAGCACCTGCTTCTGTTTGTGGTGATCTACCTTTCCTCATTGACTCATTTTGCTGTTGCTTAATACTTGGGTAAACAACACCCACCTAATGAATTTAAATGCTAGGCCCTGCTTCAGTGGCTTTTCACATGTGATCAGTTAGATATTTTGGAGAGGATATGCTACTATTTATTTTTCATGTGTTGTTTTCTTGTGACCACAATTTATTGATTTTATGATCTTGGCATTAGAAGCTTGGGTTTCCCTGTGATCGTGAAATATTTGTACTGTGATCATGAAAAATAATTCTGTCACCATGTTGAGTTGACAAACTAATTATCCTGTGATCATGTTATGTTAAGATCACAAACTTTTCTAACATCCATTCATTATCTTCATGACATAATTATTTGGTGGGAAAAAAACTTTTAACAATCACCCATTTGCTCTCTGGTTTTCTTTTTAATTTTCTGTAATCAACAAAGTTTACCTTCTCTACATCTCTTTGCTTAAAGCTACATAAAAACTTGGTTAGTTGGTTACAAGTTGACTACTAAAACAGTTTTACGAGTATCTACGAGTATATTTCTGTCTAGCTGACCGCTAAATATTTAGTTGACGATGTCTGTTATTGTCCTCTCAGTCTGCTAAGGGTAGGTAGCCTCTGTTTGTTCGTCTTTTTGATACAACTATGACTTACTATTCACAAAAAAAGAACAATTATCTTGGTTTTCTATCACTGATCCCTAATGTGGGCCCGAGGAGATGTAGTTTGAAGATACAATGCTTGGCTGTGTGAAAGTATTGGGAGGGAAGTTGGTTGTGAGGTTAGAGCTCATCGCATCCAGATGTGGAATGTGGTCTGGGTCTCGCGGCCTTGTCTGCTACTTGAGCTGACGAGGCAGGAATCCAGGCCACTTTACCAGCATTGCCCACAGTGCTCCTGGAGGGTTTATTGGTTTGTATCATTGAAAGAGATGTCATGGGAAGTCTTCACTTGATAATTCAAATGAAGTAGAACCACTTACCTACCTTGCATCCTCTCTAAGTGGCTTGACACACCAAGCCGATAATCTGCCACTGTTGTGCCATTCTTGGGCCGTCGTCAAGTGCCTTCAGCTGACCGTGGATTGTAGTTTTTGCAGTGTGCCAAGCACTGTTGGCTCTAATTGGACCTTGCCAGTGACTATTTTGCTGAATCAGCATGTTTAATTTGCAGCAGAGGTAGTTGGTGAGAGACGGCTCTCTGAATGTTGATGTCTGTTCAGCATAATGAATCAGAAATTTCACACTTTAAGGGAACATTTATGTTTATCAAAGATCTAATGTTTGTGAGTCCCCATTTCTTTGGACAAAAATCTGTGTAACTGGTGGCTTGCCTAGGTTTAATATTCAAATTGGATAATTACGATGCTATTGGAGATTTAGGCTATAACCTTAGCGTTAGCTTTCACTTATTACTAGCGTGTTCTTCTGTTCTGATTATGTTGTGTTGGACTTGCTGTGTTTCTGTATTTTTCTGTCATGTATGTGCTATCAAATTAGTGAATGTGTTTCTCAATTAGCTTGTGTTTTATTCTTTTGCTGCATTTTCTAGCCTGCTAATGGCGTGGCTATAGGGATGTTTGTTGGCTGGCCAGTCAGTCAGTAGGTCTGTTAGTCGCTCCACCACTTTGGTCCAGAGTGAAATATCTCAACAACTATTTGATGGATTGCCATGAAATTCGCGACATGTGTCCATGGTGCCCAGAGGATGAGTCCTATTGACTTTGGTGATCCTCTCTTTTCTTCTAGCACCATCAAAATTTGGGTCAAAAGTTCTTTGGTTTATGACCAAATAGCTGCAAAACCAGTGACATTCCCATCAGCCTCAGCTCTATTTTGTGTTGCTAATTAGCAAATGTTAGGATGTCAACATGCTAAACTAAGACGGTGAACATCGTAAACATTATACGTGCTAAACTCAGCATGTTAGCATGATGACATTAGCATTTAGCTCAAAGCGCTGCTCTGCCTAAGTCTAGCCTCACAGAGCCGCTAGCATGGCTGTATTAGTTTTGTTTCTAAATGTGACGTATGTGTCAGAGTGGTAAAGATCTTTTCTTTATATGCTTGTGTTGTGCTGCATCAAGCTCTCTCTGCCCCTGTAGAGTGCATTGAGCCTCACAACAACCCCCCTGACTCCTCTGGTAGTAAAAAAAAAAAGAAAAAAAAAAAAAAGAAGTAACTCAGAGCGATTTAACCTTAAATACCAATATGTTTGGTAAATTAAGTGCACAGCTAAATTCCACAGTTGACGCAGATCCTGTGCCCTTGGCACAAGTTTTATTTCAGAGTCTCTTCTCTCTGGCTCTGATACCACCCAGGCTCAGAGAGCCCCACAGAGACATGCTGTACATGCTGGATAAAATAGGTTGATATCCCACTAGCCTTGTAATTTCAGCCCTGTCCTGCCTTGAAGGGTGGTTTCTATGGATCGACTTGTTCCACTGAAGACTTTGTAAGCTGAAGCCTAGAATAAGACGGCAGCTCCTGGAAGAGAAAATGTTCCTATCTACTCCTCAGTGGATCAGGGAGGGGGGGGAGGAGATGGTGTCATACTGGGATGGGGTGGAGTGTTTTGATTTCCTGTTTTTGCAAGATGGGGCAGCAGATCTGCAGTTATGCTTTGCAGCTCTGGAATGGGACTGTATACAACAATGAAATCTGTGTAGACTCCCACATATTCCAAAAAACAGGCAGAGCATTTGGTTATGAAGATTGTTGTGGCTGTTTAGAACCAAAAATGCTTTATAATATCAGCACAGTGGCCTTGTTGAACTATACAGTTGTCTGTGTGGGATGATGCTTTTGGGAAACTGGGTCCTCTTCTGTAACAGACTGTGTAATGCCTGAGTACGTGGGCTTCAAAATGTAGGCTGCTGTTTTTGTCTGTGTTGCAGTTTCTGTATTTAGGCCTCATGCCGTTTACTTAGATTTACATTTGTTGTTGTCAGGGTTTTTCATGCGTCACATGACCCTTGAGCACAGGTGCATGTACGTAAGTAGGCCTGTAACGTTTTTGCATCGTCTTCAAAAACAAAAGACGGTTTGTGTATCATGAAAATTGCTTTTGAAATGTTTTTAGTCAGCAGAAGCAAAATTTTTCTCTCACTGTTTTTATATGAACAGTTTTGATCTAATTCAGTCTGCCTAAGTCAACTAATTACCAAACGTATATAAATCACAAATTTGCAAGTTTTTGCTCCATGATCTTCTAAGTAGAGGCTAGGAGGGAGACTTCTAATACATACTTCATAAATAGTGCCCCAAATTACAATCTCTGCATGGCTGATGGTTTGATGATGGTGGTAGTAGTTGTAGGTTTGCAAAAGAAAACCCTTACATATCTCCCTGGCCCAGTGGAATGTGAACCCCACCTTGGCTACAGGGAGTTGGCGGCCGAATCCGGAGGACGACTGATATTATTGTTGGAGCATCAATGTGAAACTCAAGTCCACACCTGACAGGCATTTGAGGTAGCAGCACTGGTATACAATTTTAGACACTTGAGCAAGTGCATAATCAAAAATCTTTGTGTTTTATGGACAAAGACAGAGTTTCAGAGCTCAGGAATTTCCTTTGTTTACATGTAGCTTGATAATCCGGTAACAGGATTTGATTGAATGAAATGCTCCAAAGTAAATACCTTATCTGGATTAGAATAATTCAGCCTCTGTCAAGTTGATTTTTATGCAAATACAAAAACCTAATACCACGGCTGATATGTACTGTTCTTGCTTCATGGGAGTGTCACTCGTTCCTACGTCTTTTGGATTAGTTAATGAAAACATCTTACATTTCCCATGTCTGCTAATGTGGCACATTTCCATTTTGTTTGTTGTTCCTGTGGAACTATAAAAAGCATCAGCATTCCTCTCTCTTCTGTGTTCTGGGCTCCACCTGCTTGTTATTTGTCATTCTCAGAGTTGTACTGGAAGGAGTTTGTTTGCTAATTGTTTTCACTGGCATTCTTCTTGGGTGTTACCGTGTTTCAGTGCTGAACTTGAGGTCAGTGGCAGGATGATGATGATGATTACATAACAGCCTGTGCTGTGAATTACATGACTTTTTTTTCGTGCAGCCTACAATTACGCCAGTGTTTTTGCTAGAGCAGGAAACTTTCCTGTCTCTTTTCCTATGTAATCAAACAGCTTCATGTTAAAATTGGAATCTGGAAATAAGGGCTCTGGGTTTAGATGACTGTAAGGCTATTGGCCTTTTATTTAATATCACATTCCAGGATTGTTTGTCTTTTTAGTGATTTTTGTTACATTTCTTCTGTTCATTTTAAATTTGTAGAAATGTTTTAGTCATGCTAGCAGCCTGGCTGTACTGTAGATATGGCAATTAGTATTAGTTTATCAGTCCAGCTTTGGTCCAGAGTGAAATATCTTGACATCTTTTGGATTGCAATAAAATTCATTCATTATCCCCACAGGATGAATCTTCATGACTTTAATGAGTTTTTCAACTTGTCCAACACTACTTTATTGGCAGGATAATCTCTTAAAATTGAATTCTGCTCAGCCTCACGTGTAGTTTGAGATTAATGCTAACATAGTGTAGCATGCTAACATTATGATGTTGGCAATATGCTGACAATAGCATGTTATCATGCTAACTTGTAACATTAGCTGTTTATTTAATGTTTAGTTAATATGTTAAACGTTTGATGCTAACTGAACGTATGTTAACATGCTAATGTTAGTAAATGTAGGGCTTGACAACTACACTAAAATAAATCATGATAATACTGATCAGTATTATCATTAATCTTTCTTATAAAAATCATATTTTAATGATATGATCCTGTCATGTTATCGTTCTAAATTTCTGTTTTTCAAAATAATGATTCTGAGCAAGCTGGAAAACAAAAAAAAGTTATTTAAAGGCAGAATAAGTAGGATTTTTTGGTTGCTGTTTGCAAACATGATTCAAAGTTGGCCCGTCTCAACAGGGGAGAGAGAGAGAGAGAGCGAGCTAGAGAGTGAATGAAGAGAGAGAGCAACGTTGGCGAGAACAAATAAAATCACCCACAGATCCACACAATCCTGCGGGAAGGAGCCACATTGAATGCAGCCGAAGCCAGGCGTCATCCTGTCCGCTCTGTGGCCTCTGCACTGTGAGCGATTGTAGCTCAGTCCCGCCCTCGGCCAGTCAGACACACAGCCCTGCACACAGACAGAGCAGAGGACAGTTACACACCACTGCCCAAAGGCTGACGCCCAGAAACGTCCCGAACACAGCAAACTAATAAGAAACTAAGAAAATACAGGCAGAGATATCGGACAAAAAATCTGGATTAATATTTTGATAATGATTCCATATCGCCCAGCTCTACTTTCCTGCTAAAACTTACATACTAGCATGCTAACATGCTAACTGTGATCATGATAACATTCTAACATTAGCATGCTAACATGCTACAATACTAAATGTGAATAGCTGTTAACAGGTATGTTAACTGTTGCCACAGTATTTGCTGTAAGATCTTTAGTTTCCCATGATGCTCTATGAAATAAAAAAATATTTGCACAAATAATGGCAGCCTTAATACACAATATTGATTCACAGTTTTTAAAATCACATTTTGGCTGAATTAAAAGATCCCCAGTCAAACTAACAGCTGAGTTTTAATGAACATACCAGCTACAGCCTATATTTAAAGGTGTTTGGGTTGTGAGCTGTGTAAAATTTCTTCCTCGCTGAGTTTCTGCATTGTCACTCTGTAGGTTTGGTTTGTCTGGTTTCTAAGATAGCTGTGCAGTAACTGTGTGAGGTTCCTTTCTCAGATCATTCATGCATCAGTGGGTTTGCTTTAGTCTCTGTTTTCTTTAATGTAGCAGCTTTCATGTCTCGTCTTTGATGTTTAAACCTCCATTCTTGTAACTTTTCTTCAGTCGCACATTTGGCTTTCCATAGCATGACATTTAGATTTTCTTGTTGACTGAACAGACTGGGACACTTTTGTTGTTCATGAAGCAGCATTTAGGTTACTTAACCTCCAACCCATCTGACATCCTGTTTTATATTTGTGCATTAAGACTGAACACTTGAAGGTATCTTTTTTAGAATTTCACAACCACATAAACTGATTACAAAATTAGCTCCATATAATTTCATATTCATCAAAGACACAGTTGTTTAATGTTTTCATTTAAACTGTATTTTCAACAACATTTATGTTTGGAAAAGATGTCTGCATATGCACATTATTCACATTTTAGTGGGATCGACTGTAGTCTGGTCTTTTATTCTGTATATTTCTGTAAAGCCACTCTATATGGAGTCAACTAAACCTTGAATTTAGAGCCTGAATATACAGTTTAACCTACAAACGGAACTATGTAAAATTGTACTCTATTAGAAAATGATTGCAAAATCTGGGCAGTTATGTGTCACTCAGCCTCATAGTGCTTATATATGAACAATAGAGAAAGGCGCTGTGGTCGAGGTGTGAGGTGAAAATAGCCCAACAGCACAGGAAGTGAAAAAATAAAAGCAGGTCTTGGTTTCACGTCCAGTTTCAGTCCTCCTCCCTGCGCTGATAACTTCACTTTGGCAGCACCAAGTGTCAAAAACGCATGTTAACTGGGGGATTTTTCTGTCATATTATGTTTTTAAACCAGTCACAGACCAGACCAGATGAGACTTTCCCATGAGTCACCATGTGGTGAACTTGTTGGCGCTGTAATACCCACTGATTTACAGCATTTCTAAGAACTGCTCATCTTTGCTCGTCCAGTAAAGGGATTTATAGTTGGGGCGATCAGTTTTTCATTCAGGGTCTGTCATATTTATGTAGGGCACTCACTATTAAATCAGAAATGAGCATTGTTTTACTTCATTATTCTTGCTTACTGGATCTGATAACAAAAACAAGAGGGCTTCTCAAAGTATTTTGGGATGTTTGGCCACACACAGCCTTGTGGTATTAGTAGGACAAAGACACTGACACACACACTCTTACCCTGTGTGAGGACAGATTAACCCCCATTCATAATAACACATACATTCACATTATTTCATGACCCCACTGAACTGATTAATGACTCAGTGAAGTGTTTTAGGGAGGTGAATTGTCATTACACCTTACAATTAGTTCTCGTGTGTGTGTGTCTGTAATTTTAAATTGTAAAAAATGTGTACATTTGTAATTTGATACTTTTTCCACACTGTGAATCCTAAACTCAACTGAGCATGCTGCCATGTTTTCAAAATCACACTTTTCACACTTGTTCAGTTATTATTTAACCATTATTACACTGAAGAATTTAATGCGTAAGTCCATTTTGTCATATAATTGAGTTGTGAAGTGGGAGAGACTGCTTGTTCTGTGAGTGTTTTTCCCCATTCTGTATTCCCATTCATTTTTTTTTAATAATATAATCAATTTTACTTAACATAGAAACACTGGACTTATGTTCACCTTTTTTAATTATTTGAGCTTCGTTTCTGAGAAATCATGTTTTGTCTGTCATTTGGCATGGCAGACAAGTCTAAATACTACAACACCTTTTGTGCCTCGGCCGCCGTTGCCAAGGAATCGGATATTTAAATCAGATAATATAACGCGGTTGTTAACCTTTTGCACTTATGATTCAGCCAGTAGAGTTTCATGCCGACCCAAGCCATAGAAGTGCTCCAACTGTGAGTCACCTCACACTGTCTATGGGAAAATTGTCTCTTACTTCTGGGAACCAGGGGCAACCAAAATAGCTCCTTCCACTCTGCAACTCTATTCAGGGCAAGCACTTGTACAGAAGTCCAATTTGGATATTAAAAGAATGATACCAGGGCTGCAACTAACGAATATTTTCACTAGTGATCAATTTGTTGCTCTGGTGCTGTTTTTGATTCATTGATTAATCCATTTAGGTTATAAAATGTCAGAAGAGTATGAAAAATGCCCATCACAGAGCCCAAGGTTGTGGCTTAAAATTGTATGATCTGACCAACAGCTCATAGCGCAAATACTGTTCTGCATTTTTGCTTGATAAATGACCAACTAAATGATGAATAACTAATTGTTTCACTGCTAAATGATATACACAGTGTGTCTATTAATCTCTTGTAAATGGATTGTTGCCTGTTGCAGGTGGTACAGGCTCAACTCTAAGACGGGGAAGAAGGAAAAGGAACGAGGAGACATTCAAGTCAGCGTCCTTTTCACCCGAAACAACCTGACAGCCAGCATGTACGACCTCGTCATGAAGGACAAGGGCGCCTCCACCTTCGTCAAGCTGAAAGAGCGCATGAGGGGGAAGAAGAGATCCAGCGAGGAGGACACCTCGTCGGCCGTCCTACCAAGTGGTCAAGGGTCCCTTTACCGGATTCGGCAACGGCTGCCGAGCGATGGGGGTGGGGAGGAAGATTACGAGGACGACGAGGGGGGCGAAGCCCGGCGGAGCAAGATGAGGACCTTCTTCCTGAGAGGGAAGCTGAGGAAGTCATCAGACACTCGTTCCAGCACATCCCTAGGCTCGGAGAGCAGTGAGTCATCATCACGGGGTGGGAGCCTGAGCCCCACGGCCGGCATCAGCGTGGTGGTCTCTGACCTCTCCAACTCACCTAGTAACAGCAGCAACCTGACAGTCGATAACAGCCCAGGTGAGAGCGACCAGTAGAGAGGTCAAGTTATCACTTACTGAAGAATATTGGACTATTATACTCATATTTAGTCCAACGGTAGCTTTTCAGCTTCACAGTCATCTTTTTCTTCATAGTCGACAGGTTCAGGTTTCCCTCTTGTGGGACAACCCTGCAACAAAAACAAAAACAGACAACTAAACTAGGGCTGCAACCAACAGTTATTTTCATTATCGATTAATCTGCCAATCATTTTTATAATTAATTATTTCTTAATTGATTTATCCTTAGTCTATAAAATGTCAAATAATAGTGAAAAAATGACAATTGCAACTTCCTAGAGTTCAAGGTGACCTCTTAAAATGTCTTGTTTTGTCTGACCAATAGTCTAAAACCCAAACATATTCAGTTTATGATGATATATGACAAAGAAAAGCAGCAAATCATCTCATTCCTGCCTGGAACCAGAGGATGTTTGGCATTTTTTCACTATTTTCACTTGAAAAATTATTTAAACCATTAATCCATTATCAAAATAATTGCTGATTATTTTTTATGTCAGTCAGGAATCATTTCAGTTCTAACTAATCTTCTTCTACCACCACTATACAATTGCAGAACTTGAAGGATAGTTTCAGGGTGATTTATGTAAAATTTATGTAGACTATTTCTAAATAGTAGTTTGAGAGGTTTTGTTTTTCTTCTCGTTTATGAAGTTGCTTGTCAATTGTATTTACTGTAAGTGTAAAAAGGAAACTCCGCTATTGAGAAAAAGGATGGCTGGATGACTGTGAAACTGAAACTTCTTAGCTTGTAGGTGCTACAGGAGTGGTGAGTATAAAACAGGAAGATGCCACCAATACTCTGTATTTTTCTTTTAATTATCTTAACGAAAGTTAATGGGGGTTATGGTTTCACCTTTTGTTAGCAGATTCTCTTAAAAAGTTAGAAATGTATTTACACAACAAACTTAAAGGAATAGTGTGACATTTTATTCGCTTGTTGCTGAAGGTTAGATGAGAAGATCGATACTACTTTCCCGTCCATCCACTAAATATGTACATTATTGTACATATCCATCAGTATACTTCTGTTTATAGTAATGCCATCTGTATATAATGTCCATAGTACCACTTGTAAAATATTTTCATTATACTGCTCTATCCTGCATTTATGCACACACTTTATATCCTGCACTTGCATATTGCACTTCTGGTTAGACCTAAACTACATTTTGTTGCCTTGTACTTGTACATGTGTAATGACAATAAAGTTGAATCTAATCTAAAAAAAAAACAAAAATATGAAGCTACAGCCAGCAGCTGGTTAGCTTAGCTTAGCACTAAGGCAGGAAACAGGGGGAAACAATATAAAAACTTGCCATCACCACGAGGTTGCCAGGAAACCAGAGACTCCAAGAAATGGTCCGGCATATAACCAGTAAAACACGATTTTACTCTTCAGTTTTTTAACAGATTAAACAAATGAGCTATAACATTAATTAGTGAGCTTTAGAGGTGCTGGTAGGCAGGTTTTGTTACCTTTGGACACAGCCAGGCTATCTGTTTACCCCTGTTTCCAGCCTTTATGCTAAGCTAAGCTAACCATCTGCTGGCTGTAGCTTCATTTAACAGACAAATATAAGAGAGTCTTCTCATCTAACTCTTGGCAAGAAAGCGAGTATGTGTATTTCCCAAGATGTTGAACTAGTCCTTTTAAAGGCTCACAACGGGGGATTACGTGCAATGAGGCAATCTAATGGACCATTTGCCGAAGAAAAGGCAAATCCTCCATCCCGGAGCACTCATTACCAACTGGAACATAATCACCCTACACATGTTTCCAAAACTTCACACTTTGGTTTAAGGACATCCCTAACACCACATAGTGCTTAGAGACAATTAAATATTAGTGTTGCATATGGAGATATTGTAGTTCACAGTTCTTAAATCTAAATAAATTATAGTAAAATCTTTACCAAAGTGTGTCACAGAAAGAGATCTTAGACACTTCAGAATTATATTTTTTATAGTAAATAGTATTTATAGTAGTAAATATCATGACATATTAATATAGAGTATAAATGTTAAATGTGTGCATCTTCTGTTGTGAAACAAGTTGATAATGTTCCTGCATAGAAGTAATTAACTTCAAGTTAAAATCCCACATGTGGAACAGCTATATTTTGTTGTTGTATAGACTTTATGGAGGCATGTGCTCCCCTGAGTGCCATCTACATTGTTAAATCACCTGATTGTAGCATAGGATTGGAGAGATGTTGCACTTTGAGGCACAGAGCAACAGTACCCATTATACTTAATCCATTTCCAATCAATCTTACACCTGTCAGTGATACCGACCCGTGCTGCTGTGGAAAATATTGTCAGTCAAAGCCATTACAAGGTTTTATCACCCAATTAAGCTAACAGTAAATTTTATTTAGAAAAGTCATTGATTATCTGTATCCATTTTCTCACTCTCCCTTTTTGTCTCTCTCCTTTCTACCTCTTTTTATTCCCTCTTGTTTTTGCAGAGCACACGGCAAACACGTCACCCAGGTCGTCCTCTCTCAAATGTGAGTTTGGTGATGAGGCCGGTGAGATCACCATTGCAGTGCCTCAGCCCACTCTGTGCGTTAATGGAAGCCATGCTTACAACATCCAGACCCTGGACCCAGGCTCAGGAAAACCTGCAGATTCTTTAGGCCTGGGACTGTTGCAGAAGTCTTTGCCTCTCTCCGTGTCTCTACAGAATCTCAGTCCGCGGGCGTCCACAGACCTCCCCAAAGGTCCTGTCGGCGATGGGCGCCGCTGGTCTTTTGACAAGCCCGGCGAGGAGGAGAAGGCAGCCATAGCGGCGGCCCTGGAGCAAAGTGGCCCCATGATGGGTGAAGAGGAGCGGTTGGGACTGGCTGCTCTTCCTAAAGCCTCCTCCTCCACGGTGGAGTCGGAAAGCCAGGGGAAAAAGCAGAGGAGGAACTTGTTCTCTCATGGGAGGAGTGAGTCTGCAGGGAAAGGGCAGAATCAGTCCAAGGATGAGTCTGAACAAGCCCCTGCTGCCACTGAGGAGAAACACAAGGGATGGTTTGGATCAAAGGACTCGCACAGCAAACCCAGGTGAGATACACACTGTGATCACAGAGAAGACTAATCACACACTGACAGGTTCATTTGTTCTAAGATCAAACAGATGATAAATTATCATTTCACTATGAATATGGATTAAATCAAGGTCAAAAACTGCTCAAGAGCCCGCAGAGAGTTTGTACCTGTACTGTTTAGATTGCCCTGCCTCAAAAGACTGAGGTGTCTTATTGCATGTGACCTGTATACTTTGGTTTTATTTGGCAAAAATAGGGGCACAAAAGAATGTATTTTATGTAGGCTGATATTTTAGCAGCCGAGTTGAAAAAATAAACTAACTAACTTATAGAAATTTAAAAAAAAAAAAAGATTAGGAAAACATTCGTGCTCATAATTAAAAAGTTACAGATATATGTAATTTGCTTTTTGGCTAACACTGGCACATTTACAGTGATGCCGATCAATATGCATTGTCCCTGTAAAAATAAATGAATAAGCCGTATAAAAGTACAAATAACCTTATGATATAATACAGTCTAATACAACAACAACTTTGCAAACTACAGAGAGCCTCAAAAATTACCATAAAATTTAATCCATCACCTCACTGACACAGTCTCAAAAATAATTTAACCTAATACTTTGAAGAAATAGTTAGATAATTAAGATAGTTAAGAAATTTAAACACCTACTTTCTTTCTGAGAGTTAGATGACACTCTCATGTCTATGTACAGAGCTGGAGTCAGTAGGTGCTTAGCTTAGCTTAGCTTAGCATAAAGACTAGACGAAGGGGAAAACAGCTAGCCTGGCTCTGTGAAAAGTTCAAAAATACGCCTACCAACACCTCTAGATCTCAGTAATTAGCATGTATTTTGTTCAGAAAAAAAATCTGTAAACAAACAGAAATGCAAAAATGTCTAGTTAAGGGGAGTTACGTGCTGGAACAACCCAGTACTTCTGTGCAGTGTCTCGGGCTATTGCGCAGGTTGCCAGATACGGCAGGTGAGCAAAGGTTTTCATATAGGTCTCTGCACCGGCACGGAGGTAAAACCAAACTTGGCAACCTCACTGTGACGACAAGACTCCTGGAAGTCACTGCGCCCGACTCACTAAGAAATAGTTAAAACACCTAATTCCCCCTAAAACCACATATTGTCGTTTTTACATCTCTGTTTGTGTGCGGATTAAACAAATGAGATACAACATGTTAATGAACCAGGAGTTGGTAGGTATATTTTTTAACTTTGGACAGAGCCAGGCTAGATGTTTTCGCCTGTTTAGAGTCTTTATGCTAAGCTAATCTCCTCCTGCCTCTAGCTCCAGCTACTTAACACACAGCTATGAGGGCGGTAACAATCTTCTCATCTCACTCTCGAAAGATAAGCCTATTTCCCAAGATGTTAAAATACTCCTTTTAAAGGGTAGTATTTACAGTAGGGCTATTTTATTGGTTACATGATATCTCGCTGTTTGGTACACAACAGCTATTCCTTACATAAATCTCAAGCATTATCCAGTAAAACTTACAGAAGCTTAAAGGTCCAGTGTAACATTTAGGAGGAGCTATTGGCAGAAATGGAATATAAGTATGTGTTTGTTAGTGAATAATCACCTGAAAATAAGAATTGTTGTGTTTTCATTACTTTAGAATAAGCTGCTTTTACATAGGGAGCGGGTCCCCTTCCATGGAGGTCGCCATGCTGCACCGCCATTTTCTACAGTAGTCCAGAACGTACAAACCAAACACTGGCTCTAGATAGGGCCTTTCGCGTTTTACTGTGAGTTTCCGCAGCCACCCTAGTTTCTCCTACATGCTTGGAAGGGGAGGGTTAGGTGAACGGTATTCAAATGTTTGCAAACTTCAATTTCATCGTTAGATGCCACTAAATCTTACACACTGGACCTTTTAAATTGGAGTAAACATTTTACCCAAATACAAATTTTCAAAATCTATATTCAGAGAAGTAGCATTATGTTGAACAGTCATCAGAGTAGTTGTTTACTTTTCACTTCCTGTGTACCAGCATGGCCGTTTGAAGTTGCTTCCAGCTCTGTACACATCCCTCCTCAGCTTCTGGTCTCAGTCTCTGGTTACAGCAGGTACCTGCAATGCAGATGGAGGAGGGGAGCTGCTCTTGTGAAATGAACTCTATCAAGTTGAAGCCTTGTGCACACTGTAATATGGTTCAGTAATAATCATCATTGGAAAGATGATGATGTGAGCTGGAATAATCCTTGTTCTTTTACAGGTCTTGTGTGTGGGGGTTTTGTCTATGCATTTGTAATGTGTGTGTGTGGGCAGGGAGAAGGGAGGGAAGAAAACCCCATCTAATTTTATTTCCACTTCTAACACAAGCACATTCTTAAAGGTGGGGTATGCGATTCTACTCCAATACACATCTTTTTGTCAAATTCAGCTAATATCTCCTCACGGTCCAGCTGTCCGTTCAATGTGTGCGCTGAAAAAAACTCTGGTGTTTGTACACACTCTGTAAATGGGAAACAAACAAAGTGGCCACACAACACTATTCCAGCCATAATTTGTGTGTCAGATAACGTTAAATGACTTGCCCATGGACATTCAGATTACTTTCTAGTTTTCCTAGATATGCTGTTGTTGTGATGTTAGCTACAGTAGCAGGAGAGTTGTGAGTATCGCTGTCTGGAGCTTCTGTGCTGCTCTGGGAAACGTCTCGTCCTCTCTGGCTGTTAGCTTCGCAGCAGCAACTGTAGCGACAGTTTGCTAACCCCCACCTAGCTAACGTTAGTTATATTACTTGCTGTGTTGTTGTTTACTCTATATCATGGTATTTGTCATGGTACTGGATTTCTCCAGAATCGCATACCCCACCTTTTTAATTGGGTAATTTATTTGGGAGGTGTCACCTATTGCACTCTACTTTCTCTTGCTCACTGTTCTGTTGATTGCATTGCTCTTGCAGTTTGTATTGACTTATATAAAAATAATCTTTAATTCAGGTCTGCAAGAACCTTTAAACAGTTTTAATGTTTTTATCAATTTACTCAACCAAGACCAAAAATCAGTACAGTATCATAATATTTATATACACTGAGCGTAAACAAAATATTGGACAGATAAGCACCAGCATGTTGAAGTGATGTCAGCTATTCTGGACCGTAGTACACTCTACCTTTCTGCCAGCTCTGTAACTATACATTTTCACAGCCTACACACCCACATGCTTTTAGATCCTTGGGGAAAAGTGCCAAGTTGGCACCAGTAGCACTAAGTAATCACTACACCCAGCTGCATCAACTTCTCTTGTAAAGTATTACATCATGGGCCAATGAAAACACAGAAGAGGCACAGAGATGTATGTTTTGGATGTGGATTGGTGCCAGTTTTTGAACATATGAAAATGTGTATGATTGATTTAAACAATTAATATACACATTTTGATTGTTGCTGTTTGCATAGCAGTTATGCATGTTAAATTGAATGTAGAATTTGTATGGGATTTTAAGATGTTTCCAATTATTCTGACAGAAAGATTTAGTTAGATAGAAAATCCTGGTGAAAATCAATGCAAGTGTTGATTTCAGCCCATTTATCTCAGTAACTCCAGGTTGGATCTGTGGGGCGTGGCAGCGTGCATTGCTGTCTGCCAAAATAAAAACATTTCCAATTCTATTCATAGGGGCTTCAAGCTGCACTAATTAATATTTTATATTAACAATGGATAAAATGGATTAAATGACTAATTGTAATGTGAAAGGGGTCGCTAGTAGTGATGAACCCATAGCGTGTTATTACCTGACTCTGTAGTTTCCCTCAGCTCTATGGAGCGCTTTAGCGTCTTTTAGCTCATTGTTTTGGTTTCCCTGCAGCTTTACTGTTTTGGTTCAGTCTCAATGCTCTCATCAAAGCCGTGTCCACAGCAGGCAGCTGTTTTCAGCAAAAAAGCTCTGAAAACCCACTGTACACTACCTGTCCAGCACCAAACAGCAGATGGAAAAAGTTAGCGACTAGCTGGTGAAGTGGAGCATTTAGCAGCTAAAGATATTTCCCTCAGGAGCTGGTAGAGACTAAAAACAGAGCTAAAAGAAGAGTGAACATTGGACTCATCAGGCTGAAGAAACTCCAAATGAATGCTAATGTTGCTCAGTGTCTGCTGGACATGTAAACTGGCAACTCTTTGCTATCAAGTTCACTATAAAAGGTGAAAAAATGTCATTGTTGTGTTTACAGCTTGTTGCGCTGCCCCAAGTGGCCAAAAAAAATCATTTACTGCAGATTTAAAGGTGTTTTCCATACAAAGCAACAATAAAGAAAACATCTATTATAAGCAACAAAACTGCCAGGCCTGAATTAAAACAGGGTTTAAGGGAATTAAAAGGCCTGTACATTTTGAATAAATTGGGTAACACAACACAAGCCAGTCTGTGAGAATGTATGATTAAGATGTGATTTTAGACAGAAAACGTACTGCAGGCCTGTAGTTCAGCTGTGTGAACAATCCTCACTAATCAAGAGGACTGTGTGCCCTTCCTTTCACAGCCTGGTGGTGTCACCTAAACTAGAGCCCAGCACTGTACCCTACCCACCACCCCTCCCACCTAGTCACCACCCCTCGGGTCCCCCTGTAGATCCTGCCTCTCTGGTTTCTCCACTGCATCACACTAACCCCTTCTGCCACTCACAGACCACTTCACCTTCCATATCCCCCTGCAACCCTTTCTTCTCTCTCCTCCAGCACAACCCTTTCTATGAAGACATGCTAACCGCTCAGCCCCTAAAACCATTGCTGCCTCCTTTGCCCTATCTCTCCAGTTCCCGGCCCCCCATAGCTCAACTCTTTCCGCAGGCAAGTAACCCTAACCTCACCCTCATTCACGACAACCCAGTCACAGAGGACTCCGTCATTGGTACAGATGCAAAGAGTGAAGTGATGGCCAAAGTTAAGAAACGACCTCTTCCTCCAGCTCCCACGGAAGGGGAGAAACCTTTAAGTGAGAAGTCATCCAACTCTTTTATGTCTGCTGGGGAGCTGGAACCGGATTCAGAGTGGGATGAATCCTTTGAAGCGTTTGCAGCTGGCAGGCTGCAGTCTCCTGAGGATCTGACCACAGATTGCAAAACACAGCAAAACACACCCGGTGACCATCCACTGGAACACTGCAATAATAAAGGAGCATTACTATTAACAGATGCTGATCAAAACACAGGTGTGAATGACGCACTACATCATCGGCCTTGCACAGAATTTGTATTCGAAGCACATAAAGCCATCAGCCAGGTGACCAAAACTAACACATATCACTTTGATACATTTGCACAATTCCTTGAGACAATCCCAGAGCAGACAAGCTTTCAGAGTGACAACTTAACTTTAAATACTCCCGCTAACTCACCAAAACTGGCTGCTTGCAATGAAACTAATCAAGCTAACAGTGCTACTAACACAAATGAATTAACCGACACTAATATGCATCAAGCTCCCTGTCATACCTCGTCCGTAAAGCTCAACAGTAGCTCCCCAGATCCTGGTTCTTCAGGTCTCGGCAGTTCAGCAGAAGAGGATTTCCTCTCCTGTCTCTCTTCTTCGGACAAATTCTCTGCATCCTCCTCAGAGGAAGCTGAGGCACAGAACTTTGAAAGCAACATCCGCAGCTTTGAGAAATCATATGAGTCAGCTGTGGTAAAAAATGTAAAGCCATCAGAATCTGAAGATGACATTACTGACAGGTCAAATGATCTGTCTTTAGTTGATGTAGCCCAGCACATTGTTATTCAGCACAGGGATGATAATGAAAAGGTAGATTTAAATGGTTTGGAGGGGTCATTGGCACTGCAGCCCCCAGTGCTTAAACATCAGGAGCCTGTGATCTCTGCAAGAGAGTCGGGAACTGAGGATGCTGTTACTCAGGCACCAAACCTCTCAGAACTACAGCCAAAATCCATCGTCTCTTTACAGTCTGACAATGAAAATGGAATGAAAGGCATAGGTAAATTCAATGGATCTCTAGAGGATTTTTCAAAAGCGTTAAATGATTCCTCTGTATCCATAAGTAACACTACAGATGTGAGGACTTATGTGACTCCAGTTGATGAACTCTGCTCCACACACCCATCGTTATACATCACAACCTCCTCCCCTGAGGTAAGGCAGAGTTCGTCGGATTTGCCCATTGAGAGCACTAGTTTAGGAATGCAGGATGTAAGCCAGCGTTCTCCTATACCATTCAGGCTTTTTGGTGATTTCCTCAACACCAGTCACATCGTGAACAGTCCTAGCCAAGACTTTGATGACACACTGTTACATACTCGGGTGTCCTATCAGAGCACCAGCAGCTTTCTCCAAAGCCTTTATGTCAGCGCCGACTCACAGGATTACCAAACATGTGAGTCTCATCCGTCCTCCAAATGCTCCAGCGGCTCAGAGCCAAACAAGACGCTACACTCTGCGAACTCAACGCTCTGTGGTGAGCTGAGTGAGATTCAGGTGACTTCTGATACTGCGTCAGGCCAAGAAGATTTCACTAATGCATGCAAGCCATCTAACGAAGAATACAACCAAATGGACCAATTTGAAGAATCCTTCAGTGGAGCTGAGGACAAGACGGCAACTCTTCAGCCAAGTTTCATGATAGGGGATGAGTTCGGTCTCTCTGTGACATCGTCAGACACTTGTGTGAACTGTAATTCAAGGAAGCTTACAGAAGGAGGTGTGGAAAGTCAGCATATCGTCTTAGGTGACATGTTCTCGAAATGCCCTCAGGCACAAAGTGCTACGCTACACCGCTCCCAGTCTGAGGGCACACTGACACCTGTCTTTGACGAGCTCCTCCTGTCATCCTTTGGGAGTGATCCCGGTGCGATACAGGAGTCCTCTTCAGGTCAGCCTGGCCCTGACCTCCCCTCTCTGACCTCCTTTGCTCCCTCTCTAACTCCTGACAGTAGTAGCTCCCTTGTAGCGCTCTGTTTGCTCCCTCCCCTTGCCAATGCTACAGCGAGGTCACCACCCAGCACGGCACGAGCTGTGGCGCCAAAGCCAATGCTTCAGGAGACCCAGCAGCAGGCAGCCAATCAGCAGAACAGGTGAGGTTGCACATGCTCAGTGCTCGGTGAAAAGGTGGAGAGGAAGCTCTTTTTCCCACTTCCAGAAATTTCTACCCTGTCATCTCTTCAGTCTCACTCTGCCACTCTGCTTCCGCCTGCTTTTCTTATGTGCCGCCGACTCTCAAGGGGTTTCTCCTTTGTGGTGTGACCTTCTCTTTTTCATCACATTGTCACACACACACACACACACACACACACACAAACACACACTGGTGTTAACAGGACTCCTCTGCAGGTGTTTTGTGTGTGTCCTGGCTCTGTGGTAACGGGAGGGGAAACAGAGCCTCGGGCCAATTAGCAGTTATTATTTTGCCCCGATTCCTACCACCCCCCACCTCCCCCTCCCAACACACACACACACACACACACACACACACACACACACACACACACATACACACACCACCACCCCCTCCCCACAGGGCTAGCTAGTGTTCTCACCCAGCCACATATTTGCCAAAATCTCAACCAGAAACCAGCCTTCATACCAAGCAAAAAAGGTGTTGTTGTGTCTCTGATAGCATTTCCTTTTCACCTTAGGGGAATAACACATTAACACAATTTCTACATGTTTGATTGCACCAACGCATGCAATTAAGTCTCTCAGTTTTGAACTCATTTAATTTCAATTTTCACCAGTATTTCCTTTAATGAGGAGTCTTACACATGTCTAACCTGCTTTACTCTTGAACACTAAAATGAAGTTTCTGGGATTTTAAAAGGTTGATCTTTAGCATCCATGTCTGGTGTCATCCTGGAGGTCCAGACGACAAACTGTTGTGCTCAAACAATGGATAAACCTTTATCACCTGGGCCAAAGAAAGACATATGTGACAAAGATTGTGGTTGTGTGAATGCAAGTTTCTGCAATAAGTGAGTGGTTTGATAAGACAGATTTCCTTGTAAATGTAGGTCACTGACACAGGAAACTGTCTTTCCTGTGCTAGTGTATAGTTGTAGTTTGAGAAGATCCTTTAAGTTGACCTGAACAAAGAGCTGATTTCTGGTTGTTTGCCAGCTAACTGGTCAGCAGGCAAATTGATTTAATTAAACAGCAAGACAGTGGCATCTTTTTAGCACATGTAAGATTGTTCTGTGTTGAAAAACAACTAAAAAAACTCAAACAAACTTAATTTGCTGAAGAGGGAATTTTTGATTATTGTGATACTTTTATTTATCATCAAAATTTCCCAAAGGAAACTAGGGTTGTGTTTTGTGTGATTTTCAGAATAAAAGCTCACTGTAACCTTTTCAGCTTGTGACCCCTCACCACATGTTATGGCTTCAGTGTGGACAGTGTGAACATTATGGACTGACTCATTTTAACTAAAGAGTGAGTTGTTCCTTCTCACATTGTTTCATTTGAAAGACTTTTAGGCTTGATAAAGTGAAATAATCCAGTTTTTAACAAGAAAAAAGCAAACATTTGAAAAAAGAAATTTTATGCAGCAGAAATGTTTTTCTTCATTCTTTATCTCTTTAATCATCTTTTGTAGCAGAAATATTTTTTTCTTTATTTCATATCCATTTTAATCATCTTATGACCCCTCAGATTTATCTGTGGATCCCCTGAAGGTCCCGAACCCAAGGTTGAGAATCGATAGTAGTAAGTAACGATAAAAACATGCATGTAGTTTGATGGTTAACTGTAGGTGATTCTCATGGTCTATTTTAATACATCTTGATAATAACATTTAAATGCTAATAAGCACTGAATGTCAGTAACACTAAAAGTGTTAAAACATTATATTCTGCATTCATTAAAATAAGCCTAGAGTATCACCCACAGCCACAAGCATGTTTACTTTTATTTAGCTGTGTAAGTGGCCACTTAAAAGATTTTACTCTGAAAATTACACACAACACAAACCATCCCCCTCTAGTACTTAAAAAAAAAAAAATCAGTGGAAGGAAAAAATATTTAAATTCAAATGAATGATAATTTCAGACAGACTCCAGACTTTCAGACCTCCAGCATGGCAGCCAGATGGAGTCCTTACATCACCTGAAAGTCTTTTACATAAAACTAAAAAGCCACAGGGGTGTTTTGTCGTATGAAGTGGGATACCTGACCGTACATGGTGCTGCTTGTTGTCATCCTGTCCAGCCCGCACCCAGTGAAGCCCCTGACCACTGCCATGCTGGCTGAGGAGAAGCGGACTGAGGGCCGGTCAGTGCTGGCCACCGGCCTGGAGAAGCTCAAGTCCACCATCCACCCGGGGAGGAGCAGCCAGCTCACCGAGCAGGAGACAGACAGGAAGAAGGTACAGTATGTTACAATAATGATATAATGGTACTGCAATACTGCCCTTCAGAGGCAAACAACAGTAACTATGTGTTTGATTTCTGAGGTTTTCTGATGTTGCAAACTGGCAACAATCAGGGAGTAAAAACAAACAGGTAAACATATAATAACTTAAAGTTGCCAATAGAACTGGTGTAAAGATCAAAATCAGCCATAGTTTTATAAACATATAATTTCTTTAAAAAAAATCCTATCTTAATATTACGTACTCTTACCTTCAGGTATATAGATTTTAGGCAGGTTTAAAGTTTGATTTCAGGCAGTTTGATATCGCCATGTTTTCCTTCAGTGAGGATGTTGTAGGACACTACATTAAGTAACAAAAGAGTGATGAGATTTTATTCATTATTGTGGATTTTGTAAGAACCCAGCAGCTGACTAGCAGGTGACTTGGAAAACAAGGGGGAAAATAACCTATTAAAAATTACATTAGTTTTTACATAATTTACTTACATGATCTAAATACTGTAATGTTGATCTCTTTTTAAATAATAAAACAGGGGCAGTGATGGCCTAAAGGTCAGAGAAGGGGGCTTGTGACCAGAAGGTCCAATTTCTCTTGAATAAATAAAGGTTCAAAATAAACAAAAAATCTGTTCATTAAAGTTTTTGCATTTACTGTTCGAAACTTTCTTGGGATAAATGCTGTGGTGCACAGAGAGTTATGTTTTATTAAGTTTCTGATTTGTTTGGAATAAATTAAAGAACAATGTAGTTAGTATGAGCAGTGATCATCCGTACGGCTGAACAGACAAAGGGCTCCACTTTCGGAAATCCAATGAAAAGACATCAAACTGTTCTTACTTTTGTTACACTTTGATTCTTCTTCCTCCCTGTCTGTCTGTTTCTCTCCCTGTCTTCAGTCTCTGACAGAGGGAGCGGGCTCGTACTATCATCTGACCCACAGTGAACTTGTCGCCCTGCTGGTGCAGCGGGAGGCGGATCTGGAGAGGCAGAAGGCGGAGTTTGAGCGTCAGAAAAGTTTGCTGGCTAAGCGGGAGGTGGAGCTGAAGAAGCTGAAGCCACAGGTCAAGGATCTGGAGGACTACATTGACACGCTGCTGGTGCGCATCATGGAGCAGAAGCCCACTCTCCTGCAAGTGCGTTCCAAGTTAAAGTGACGAACGGGGGAAAGGGTTTGCAGTTCAGTCCGCATCTGTTCACTCTAACCTCCACAACAGCTCTTTAGTCTTTTCACTGCTATGCTGTCCTTTTTGATACAAATATCTAGGCACTGAGAGATGTCGAGGTGATGTTTTCCAGATGGCGTGCTTTACTGTGCTGAAACACGTCCTCGTCGAAGGGTTTGGTTCGGGCGGTTTTGAATGTAGCGGGTCCTCAGGTTGTTTTCAGGTTCACACAGCCAGTTGGTTTTAAGTTCACAGAGGAGTGAGCCCAGTGGGTTCAAGACCCAGATGCTTCCATTTTGGGATCCTGATTGTAGAAACATTGATTCCTCCTTTTCACCTCACCTGTCACTTCTATCACCTTATCAAAAAAGAGAGAAATGGTAGAGTTTCAGTCCATAACACTGTATATCCAACTAACTCCTCACGCAAATGTTTCAAAAACATACAGAGTTCTGTGGGGAGAGGGGAGCTAACAACTTGAAGGGCCACTCTGGTTTTGCATGTTTTGGCCCATTAACTACAAATTACATATACTTGCTGCTGGCCATTTCTTTAGCATACCATCAGGTGTAGATTGATTTTATACCTTCAAGGCAGCCATTGGTTTCAGTTCATTTCAGTGCAGCATGCAAATCAACTTGAAGTGACTTGAAACCTGCTGAAGACAATAATCCATCACAGTGAACATTTTGATGCTTTGTTTTAATTTCATAGTTGCAGTTGAGAGCAGGGACCCTTCTCAAAACAATGCAAAAATGCTCTGTTAGACAAGATGCAAGATTCAGTTGCCAGAAAGCATTGCACCCACGAGCTATATTGTAGGTCTGCAAATAATTATTATTTTCATTTTCAATTAATTTGTCAATTATTTTCTTGATTAATGGAATAATAAACAAAATGACTGATTTGAGAGAGGTATCGATCTTCTCATCTAACTCTTGGCAAGAAGGTAAACAGGCATATTTCCCTAAATGTCGAGCTATTCCTTTAACTGAAATGAATTGAAACCAATGGCTGCTTAGCAGGAAGGAAATAAATCCATTATCTTCAAGTGTGCTTCGGAAAATAGTCTGCAGTAGAAAAAGTATACACCATATTTGGTTAATGAGGAAAATGCATGCTAAACCACCAGTATGTTTCTAATACAGTAAGGCACTTCTGTGATTGGCTTCACTTTTTCCAGAAGGTGTATATGTTTTGGATTGACACTCTACAAATGTTCCCTAATAAATATCAAGTGCTCTGACTACAAACCAAATGAGTGGTGTGAGAGTTCAGCCTTGTCATGTGCACATCACTGGGAACTGACTGTAGCTTATGAATGTTCAAAAGTGTTCTTAGCCAGCAAGTGAATGGTTTAATTTTCTACGCACGATATGTGCTGTTATGTTTTGCTTGTTCCTTCCTCCTTTTTTCCCCCCTACTTTTTCTTCTTCTGTTAAATGGGCATGTCTTGAAGTTACCCATAATGCTCAGCCTAATAAGCTAACTGATTCTTGTATGGGTCACAGTGTTATCAGGTGAAGACAGTATCAGCCAGTATCAAGATCAACCATCACAGCTTTTCTGATCTCATGCTTCTGCATTCCCACGGATGTGTTATCAACATGACTCCACTGTTGCGAAAATGCCTGCAACATACTGGTACTTGACTCCGCTCCCCCAGTGTCTGTGTGTCACATCTGCTTCTGCTCCAGCATGCATATTGCTACTGCTTTCAGGTGTTACAAAGGGATATATACAGCATTTTACAGCATATATGCCGTATTGAAATGCCAAAGGCTGCCTTATTTTTGTTTTGTTTTGACATACAGAAAGAATCTAGCACTTCATTTTACTTGCCGGGGCTCGGGGCAGGTTTTGAAAAAGAAAAGCCATCCGTTCACTGAATGTTTTTTTTTTTTTTTTTTTTTTTTTTCATGCTTTGTTTTGATATTGTTTAGATCACTGCACAAAAAGAAATTGTATGCATACCAATAGAAAATGAGCAGTAACAGTGATGTGAAATGCCAAAAAAAAAAAGCCTTGAAACTTAATCTATGGAGCAGATTGATACACCATAAAGTTTTCTGATATGATGCCACTTTTAACAGCATTTGTGGATGTCCTTGCACTACTTAACCTTCAGAACATAACTCTACTGTACCTGTCTGTTGATATTGGTATAGTTAGGTCTACTTTACACCGTACTGCACTTTCTAATCGCTCTGTGAATTAAGCACTTGGCCTACTTTGACACCACAACGTTGATTTTTCCAGTGAGCTTGCAGCATACAAAAACAACCAGAACCGTCTTGTCATCTCAGTTCTGCTGTGCAATCACAATATCAAGTGCATAGATGACTTTAGAGACATATTAAATGTGACTCGGCACTTATGATGCGCAAGAATAAACGTCCTCCTCCATGTCTTCCATTTTAAAAGTTTTTATTTAAGTTTAAATTGATTGTATTTTGTCCTTGATTGTGTAGCCAGTGGAGTGTGCTTAAGGTAGTATGTAAGATTGGAAAGTTTACAATTCGTGATGCAATTCTGTTTCACAAATTTTGTATATTTAATAAAGAATATTTTGTGTTTCTTGCTCACCGTATTTTTGGTTGTAAATCTTTCTTTGGGGTGTGTTTGGGTGTGTTTTTTCACATGGCTGATTGTGGTAATTTGTTGTTTACAGAGGGGGGTTTTACGTTTGCATTCAGTGTTTGTTTCTGATAGCGAGCTCCATTTGTTGGTAAAATACCTGAATTTGTTCAGCTCTTTTTTTCCTTCTTTTATTAGCAATGAGAAATGTACAAAACATTTTGGTAATCATGTAACAAAAGGAGCTTTTATGTTATTATGTTAATTGTTTGCTACTTCTTAACAGAAATTAATTTAATGCATTGTAAGCTTCAACCCTTACCCAGTTTTATAGCTGGTTTTCCTTCAGATAATATCACTCATGAACACATTAATTAATAACACAAAAGCTACTTATCTTGTCATATCAAAAGTGATGTATATGTATGTCACTGCAGTGGTGTTTAACACAAGAGTATTTATTGAATGACCCTGATGCTCTGTGGCAGAACTGTCACAATACTGACAGTCATTATGTGACCAATGCTGTGAGGAGAGCCAATCAAAATCAAGTCCAGTTGGGATATTTTGACTGGAGAAAAACTGGGTGTTGAAATGAAACCCCTTGAGGCAAATTGTGATTTGTGATATTGGGCTATATAAATAAAACTAAAATCTTATTATAGGACACTAACTATCGCAAGCAGGTCTGAAGCCTGGATTTTAGAAACGCTGAGGTCGTGAGTCCATGCCCCCCTTATACAACCCCCTACATTACATTTCTGGATTGATATTCTATTATACTGTTTTAAAGCCTTCACCACACTGCCATGAACCATATTCTGCTGGAGAAATGCAGCACTGAATCCTTCATTTATCAACATTTTTTTTACATGAAATGTCTGAAAGCCCCATATGCCATATGTGCTTCACATGTAATGAACCACATGTGGCTGTATGTGAAATAATCACACGTGAAAATTGTGAATGCGGTGCCCCTTTAATATTGAATGTGAAATTGATGTATTCACATTTGATTTCACATCTGAAATATCTGAAAATCTGTCAACGTGTGAATTTTGCACATGTGGAAGGGTGATCCACATGTGCTTAATGTGAAATATCTTTCACATGACAGGATAAAGTCCCATGTTTTTTTCTAAGGATAAATATATATATAATGTCTTATTATGTATGTATGTACATTGAAAACCCCCAAATTCCCAGTAGACCATACAGAGAACATAACTTCAGTGTCAGTTCACCATACTATTACTGCTACTGTCTACCTACAGGGGATGGGCAGAATAACACAGACACATGCAGTCATTGTACATTAAATCATAAATAATATACATTAAAATCTAAAACAACTGCTCTTGAGGTGTTGATTCAACTCTGTCATAATATTCCAGGCTGAAGTCTGTGTTGTAATGAATGTGGGGAGGATTTGTGTTCATCCACCCTGAGTCTGGTTCTGTCCAAGGTTTGTGCCTCTTAAAGGGAGTTTTTCCTTGCCACTGTCGCCAAGTGCTTGCTCATGGTGGGATTTGTTGGGTCTCTGTAATTAATATTATAAAGAGTACGGTCTAGACCTGCTCTATCGGAAAAGTGCAATGAGATGACTTCTGTTAGGAATTGGCGCTATATAAATAAAATAGATTTGAATGTTATTTTGTCCAACCCCTGCACATTTTTACTACTACTAACTTTAATTCAAACCCACCACTAGGGGGCTATGTTATACTCTTTAAGCTCACACCTTCTTTCAGTGCTTCCATCCACCAACAGCAACACTGTAACTCAAAATGCCTCATTTTCATGTTGTACTGTTTTACTCCAAACTCATGCACAACACTTTCCCCACCGTCAACTTCCCTTCTCAGAGAATGAAAACAACGCATGTTACTCCTGGGAAGTGTAGTCTGCTTTCCAAATGTCCAACCGAGCCAAGCAGCCCAGAAAGAACTACATTACCCCTAATGCAACCTGGCCACTGAGCAGCTAAACGTTGACTGCTCAGCCCTGCAGCTGCAGTTTCATCAAGTGTTGGTGGACACTTTTTAAAATCATCGTAGAGAAGGAGAAGGCTGGTGTAGATTTGTGCGTTTACAGCAGCAGCATGTCTGAATATCCGACATTCCAGCATGGCAAGTCTCGTTTCGACCAGGTACTTTTATTTTTCAATCGACCAAAGTCTGCCAGAGGAACTCTTGTGCACTTCAAGCACCAGGCAGCTGTAGACATAAGACCTATTAACTGTCTGTTTTATCTCTAAATTAACAGACCTTTACATGTTTAACTGTAAAGCCCTAGTTAAGGTAACACAACTTAATTTTTGGTGCTACTTTGTCTCTGTTGTATCTTGGAAACAGCTACACCCACCTGTCAGCATTAGCATTAATAGTTTTTACCAGTGAGAAAAGACAATATATTTATTGTTAGCATCAAACTTGTATTATAACTCTGGAAACTTGCACTTTGTCGGCATTTAAGCGTCTCGGTCAACTGTAATTGTAAAGTTCAGCAGTTAACGGGGTTAAAGGTCACATAATTTGAACTTTGACCTTACGCAGCGCGAGACGTAAAATCCCAACGAGAAGACAATGGCGAAGAAGCGCTGCTGGCCCTGTGTGGCAATCACATCCAGGTGCTCTGTGGTTCCGCAGGTGCGCTGTGCTTGCGTCATCTTGCGAAGGGCTCCTTGCATGGCCAAAACAGTCTCAGTCAGAACTGTAAAGTGTAAGTCTGCTTCAAAGACGACCCGAGGCACACTGTGGGAATTATGCGAAATTAAAATGCCTTTATTGTACATGGCAATATGTATAAAAAAAATGACCGACACAGGTTTTCATCAGGGTCGTTGTCAACAGTATCTCACACACCCATGTTGTGTTACTCTAATGAGTGAGAGGGTGGTTCTCTGTCAGGACGTGATACATGATCAATAGAAAGAGAGGGCAACCCCAAACAGCAAAAAAATACAGTATAATCAAGGCGGACCCATCCTTTCCTTATATACACATAATAAACATCAACCTATAACCTGGAACACACAAAAAGCCAAATTTTTCAGTCATTTGGTCCAGGTTATAGATTGATGTTTATTATTACTTTATTTGAGTATTTCCATTTGAAGCAACTTTTATACTTCTACTCCACTGCATCTCAGGTAAATACTGAACTTTTTACTCCACTACATTTGTCAGGCAGCTTTAGTTACTAGTTACTTTTCAGATTACAATTTTTCATACCCTTCAGGTTCAGTGAAAACCATCTATCTCCAAATTTGCTGATTTTGAATTAGA
The DNA here is from genome assembly GCF_020085105.1 of Siniperca chuatsi. Taxonomy (NCBI): domain Eukaryota; kingdom Metazoa; phylum Chordata; class Actinopteri; order Centrarchiformes; family Sinipercidae; genus Siniperca; species Siniperca chuatsi. The sequence goes on from NC_058056.1 coordinate 24,292,230, forward strand.
ATTTTTTTTTTTCCTGATAAACTGAAGGACTGAAATTCTAATTCAGCTAAATAAACTATAAACAAACAACAACCTTGGATTTGCTGGAAAATGCATTGTTACAAACGGGGCTTTTTTTCTGAGCCAAAAATACACAATTCATTAAAATATAAGAAAATGAGAAGATATAAAAATTACTTAAAGGATCATTCCAGCAATTGTACACATGAAGTCCAGTTTACACATCAGAAAATAGTGGTTTAATTTCTTATGTGGCTCTGAAGGGAGCTTTCTAAAGTCTAAACAAAAATCATCTCAGCTTCAGGCTTAAATTATTCATCAGTAAACCTGCGTTACAAACTAGAGGGGTGGAGCATGTAGGAGACAATCTAACGCTAATTAAAAGACGCTAATGAGTTGCATTATGGGAACTGTGAGTGCCCCAACTTTATGAAAGTGCAATAGTAAATCGCTGGAGTGCCCCATTAATAAAAATAACTAGTAGTAAGTACACTAATAAAGTAATAAATAAATTACATAAAAGAAATGTTGGAGCTATATACCTTTCCAGATTTAACAGCTTTTGCATTGTGAAACTAAGAATTGTTTGCATGAGTTTCTTTAAAAAAATAAATAAAATGTGAAAGCAGGGCTTCACTGTGGTAAATATACTCGAATGTGGAATTTATCCTAGATAATTTATCAGCTTAATAATATAGAAGTGCTTAGATGCATTCCTGGCATAGACTTGGAAACCAAACGACACATGTTCAAAACATAAAACCCACTCGGGAGGGATATGATCAATAATGAAAGCACTAATATCAGACCAAAAATAATGTACATGAGTGATTGCAGTATGTCGATGCTGGTTATGTGACCAACGATTTAGTAAGAGCGTTTCCAATGGCAAGACTTTTAAAAACACTAAAAAAAAGAGGTAAATAGAAGATAAAACAGGAGAGTAAAAGTTACAGTGCAGTGCAAAAAATTAATCATTATTCGATTTAATAAAAGGCAGCGGCAAACAGAAATGTCTTCATCCTTGATTTAAAGCAGACCCGCAGTTTTCTGGGAGTTTGTTCCAGATATATGGTGCATTAAAAACTGAACGCTGCAGGTCACTGAATACAGTGTAACGCTGATGAAGCTGCTGTTAGCCTTGGAGTACAGGTAAGATGAGTCACCTCTCTTCTGTTACTCAAAGTGTCAGCTCAGACTGGTCAAATTGGAGTGGCACTGGTGAATAATTGAATTTAACAGAATTAAAAAACTATTCCCCCATGCCGTGTTTTTACCAACCATCCATATGTTCAGGAAGTCACAAGGCGCAGCAGTGAGTCAGATACCAGATTTTCATCCAAATTAGCAGTTAGTGTAATTAAACTCAAGTTAGGGAGGGATGGGTGGCTCTCAAGGCTGCGTGTTGTGGTGGTGTATCTCTGAAATGATTCCTTATGCTCAGTTATGAATAAATGATCGAAAGGTATTTCTGGCAGTCATTATAGAAAGTAATTGCAAATGGTGCGAGTGGATTCGGGTCCCCAAAAGATGCAGATAGGAAACAGTTTGTTAGCGGTATTAATGAGGAGACTCCACCTGGTGTGTTAAAACAGCTGGCACGCTGTAATATCGCTGTTTACTGGGTGACAGCTGGAATCTCTCTGCCTCTCTCTGCTCAGAAAAACAATCAAGAGTCTGACTTGGCTGCCTATATTTGAGTAAAAATTAGATTTATTTTACCTGTATAGTAGATGGAAAGTAAGATTTTTCTGAACTTTCTCCCGACTCAGGTATTCCAGTGATTACATATTGAAAACTCAAACTTTAAAAGACCACAAGTTGCATGTAATATCTTGTGTTTTAGGTCTCACTGGTAATGATGTTTAGATGAAAAATAATTGTATGGTGCTATAAATGGGCATGTAAACAAAATTAATGTTTTATTGGACCTTTTTCAGTTAATGTGGCATTTAACATAATGTTTGTATGATGTATTTTCTTCCTCTCTTAGAGCACATTTTCTGGTCGGTTCAGGCACTTCCTGGATGTGATTGACCCCAGCACACTCTTCGTGACAGAGGTACACAAACTTAATGATTTATTACATGGATAGGTCTGATAAAAGCTAAACAGAACCATCTTTTAATATGTGTTTTAGCTAGGACAGTTGTGCTTTGCTTAATAGCACCTCAATACTATTGTTTTAGGGAAGGGGTAGAGTTGATTGTTTACTAGTGCTGCCTAGGTTATCTGGTCTGGTCTGGTCTGAGGATTTGAACTGAGTACTGCTTTATTGCCATTTAGCTATGTTTTCTGTTTTGCATTTTAGAGATTGTAGTGAGATAGAGGCACTGTTGCTCTAACATGTGCAAAACAAAAACACAATCCACTTAAAATCATTGGGAGTTTAATATGGTCAAGTTTATTTATACATACCAAAGTCACGAGTTTGTCCCAGAGGACTTTACAATCTGTACATCATATGACACCCACTGTCTGAAGACCCTAAAAAAAAATCAGGATAAGAAATGGGCCAACAGAGGAGAAACTCCTCTTAAACACCATAGACAATATAAAATATGGACGTAGTCTCCGTGACGTCACCCATAGGTTTCAGTGTGGTGGCTCCGGCCGACGCCATCTTGGCAGTGCCTGACTCCGCCGCCTCCCGGCTAATCCAAAAATGGGCAAAGATGTGGAGCGTGTGTGGAGCTGAGGCGGGCCGAATGAAGCCTGGTTGCTGAAACCCGGCACCAGTTACAGCGCCCACCTGTCACACAAAGCAGCCTTAATATAATTTAAACGGATGAGTTGTATAAAAACTCACCCCCCTCACACATGGATAAATAGCACTACAGGTAAGAGGAATCATTTGTATGTTTGATTTTGGGGTGAACTGTCCCTTTTTTAAAATGTCCATGACCTTGTTTTTAAAATCATTTAACATGACTTATTTATTAACATAGGTAGGGATTCTCTGTTACTGGGAATCAGTCTATGACCTTTTGGGTTACAGACCATTCTCTCTAAATGCTGGGCTGGTCTGCCCCGTCGTAACATTTCCCCAGGTCTTGGTTGTGTTGTGGTAATTTTGTTCATGGAGCCATCAGTGCTCTGGGTAATGAAGCTGTTAGCGGGCTCTTTGGTGACAGTAATAGCGGCAGTAGCTCCTGGGATGTGATGAGGTGTGGACACATGGGACAGCTGTGAGGGGTGGAGAGTGTGTACGCTCACACACACACACACACACACACACACACACACACACATTCACACACACATCTTGCATCCTGCTGGGCCAGGCCTAGCCTCAACTTGCCCCTAATGACGAGAGTGGAACAGGGACGGCCGTGATTTTGCATGCGATTGCACACACACATGACCTCATGTGTGCAAAGGCAAAAGTGCACACCTAACACTATCTCACACAAATGTAGAGAAAGGAACGCACACACACAGATGGCAGGCTCATTAGAACAAATTGGGCCTCATGACCTAGTATTTTGCTCAGCATTAGACAATGATCACACCACAGTAAGCTGCTCATTACCTTTTAGGAAACTCATTTGTCAACTGAAAATCAGCATGAAAGTTTTAGTGAAACACAATTATCGCCGATTGAGCCATGTGGCTTACATAGTGGAAGAGGAAAAAAACATCTCTAAGCTGACTAAGACTCTCCAGGGAAGACTGGCCTGGCTTAACTTTACATTTTCCTGACCTTTTTATCTATTTTGTCTAATCAGAAACGGCTGCAGGAGTGCGTGGAGCTGCTCAACCGTTTCAAACAAGGAAGTCTGCCTCCAGGAGTGACAGATGTTCAGGTAAAGGCACAAAAACTTTGAGTTTGCAAACTCATGTACAGTAGGATCAAGTGAGTGAGTCTCTTTGAGCCTTTGACGAGCGTTGTAAAGTTGTGCTGACCGATAAACACGTAAGGGTAAACAGTTACGATAAACAGTTTGCCACGTACCTTTAAAATCTGGCAAATGTAAACTTACTGCCGGCTGAGACAAACTTACTGCCGGCTGAGCCCGTCCTCCCTCTACCAGGTAACTTATCTGCATTGAATCACAGCAGCAGCAGAGGGAGGAGGACAGGAGGAAGTGCGGGTACTGACAGATGTCTGAGTTCTTCATTCTTTATAAACTTCACTCTGTATTTTGATGTCAGGAATATGATTTATTTCATTGACATTTTAGATTTGTTTTCAGTGAGATATTAGAGTTTATATAGTGACTTTACTGTAGTAAACTTTACTGTTGCTGCTCTAGAAACAACATTTAGTTATGTTTTTATTACATTCTAATGGACATTGAGCATTACATCTCCGCCATAATTAATAAATTGTGCAATATTCTGTGTAATACCTCCGTGCAATATTAGTTTTCCCCCTGTTAGTTTTTTCTTATTTATTGCTACTGAAACTATATACCTCAATTACTCTTCGACAGTACATGCACCTCCGCTTATTAATATTATTTATTACATAAGGAGTTACATTGTATTTAGACTGTACTTTCATCACCAACCAGTAAACCCACTTGGTACTTGACACTTAGTTTATCTTATACCGACAGGATACTTAATTTATTTCTGACCTGTTTATAGTGTTTATTTTTTCTAGTACTTTCTCCTGTGTGCACTGACGTAAAGACGAGCTACTGTAACAAAGAGTTTCCCTACGGGGATCAATAAAGTATTTCTGATTCTGATTCTGATCTGATAATCCTGTTCTGAATTTAACGCACTTCAATATTTGTTTATTTATCGCAAGTTATATCGTCATCGCAATATTGAACAAAGGTATCGCACATCGCAGATTTTCCTCGTGTCGTGCAGGCCTAGTGTAAATGTTCAAACACTTTCTTTCTTGTTGTGTTGACACTGTTCAGGGTGTGTTTATTGGTCCACAGAAGGGTAAAAAAGAACCAGGTGTTCGTGAAGCATTTAGAGGCAAATATAGCTATGGAGATGTAAAACAGCCAAATATCTCCTATAAGTAGATATTTAAATGCTGCCATTTTTTGTTTTACATGTTATGTAATTAACTCTCAAACTGTATATAACAGTGCACTGTTCCTGTTAAACAAACCAATAAATACATTTTATAAATGGCTTTCTGTTGTTATATTGCCTTCTGAGTATGCTGCTTTGTCTGTCAAAACACTTTGTAAACTCTGTTTTACATAAAATTGTTATTATTATTATTATTATTATTATTATTATTATTATTATTATAAATAAAGGCTTGAAATTCTACATTACTTATGTGAAAAACAGACATCAACTGACCTGTAACAATACTTGAGACTGTAAAGTACTTATAAATTAAAGTTTTTCTCATTAAAGATATTTGTTATTTGTCTCTACAGCTTTGGCAAGCTCAAAAAATAAAGCAGGTAAGATGTTTCTCTCTTTCAGTCACTTTTTTTTTCTCTCTCAATCACTAACACACAAACACAAACAAACACACTACGATCACTGTCTTTTATCATTTCTGCTTGTTGTGGTGTGGTGTCACTGGATTGGCAAACTTACACCAGTCTTTACACTTTAGCTCAACATTGAACCTGTTTACACAACAAACATACAGCAGAGTGAACAAAAACAGGCAAACGCAACATTAGGAAAGGCTTTAATGGGGAAGTAACTACACTGAAATGACAAACTGCAGTGCTAATTAGCAGTAAGGTCCAGCTTCGAAAGGTGTCTGACAGTCAGTGAACTGCAGGTGCAGTTGGTCAAAACTCTAAATAAAACACTTTTTTAATTCATTCATTATTTAATAAATATGTTGTGAAGTGAAATGTCTATTAACAAAGTATGAAATGACGTTCTGAACTCTTTAGCTTTTCTGAAATTGATCAACAGCTTATTCAGTATATTTACGTGATGAGTTGCCCCTCATGCTGTTTTTCTAAATGTGTTTTTACATTTGAAAAAATGTTTAAAAGTCATCAAATCTCAGTGTTTTGTTCATACTGAACTCAGCGCTAGAATGTGATCTGATTACAAGCTCTGAATACAGATGTGAATACTCCGAAATCTCATCCAGGCTGCACTAGGATTTGAAGACGATTGTTCAAACAACATGCAGGATTGGTCTGGGATGTACTGGACCATATATTAAAGTATATAAACATGTCCTTAACTACAATGTGAACTGTAACTAGATCAACACTAGATCTAGATGTACTGCATCTGGATACAAGAGGTTTGAATGGGGCAAATGCCAGCTGCCAACTATTAAACATGTTAGCTGCTCTTTAGTTTCATGGGCTGCATGGCCATACTGTATAGGCCAAGAAATATCAGGCACTTTTACAGGACTAGGTATACGTGGGGCAAACTTCCCATATTGAGACACGATAATACCCTCATACACGTTACTTCACAAGTTCAAGATTGGCTCCACGAGCATCAGGAAGAAGCTGGATGCCTTCCGTTCCTCTCCAATCAGCAGATCTCATCACCACTGAAGCAGTAGGGGAAAGAGATTTCCATCTGTCTTATCTTGTGGCAGAGAGGATACTGCACTAACAGAACGCTGTCGTTTGTCTTTGGTGCGTATGTAAAAGAAGACTTGAAAAGCTTACCCACACAAAAAAAGCATGGAAAAAAGCCTAAAAAAGTAAGTAAGATTAGAAAAAGATAAAGTTTTGCAACTTTAATGCATTCTGCAAAAGTGCTCAGGTGTACAAAGTGAGGTTATGTATTAATACCAAAGGCTTCAACCCCTCAGACCTTCATCAGTGCTTATACAGTTGATTCAGGGTTTCAGAGCATTTAATTATACAAGACACAGGTGCAGACATCACTTCAGTTAATTAGAATGAACTGTAATAGCACAAATATGTACATGTTAAATGTTTAGATACAATTTAAAAGGCCTCTGTTGGTGTTTATTGATGAATAAAGCTTGATTAAATGATGTTGCAACATTATAATAATTCTAGAGATTAAAACTGGGACAGCCACATCATATAATTTGTGCAAAAAGGAAGTGCACAGAGACACATGCAAATGCTTTGGTTTACGACCAAATACCTGCAAAACTAATCACTTTCCCATCAGCCTCAGCTTTACTTTATGTTTGTCTTTATGTATGTTAAATTGATGAACCTAGTTAACATTATACGTGCTAAACAATAGCATGTTAGCGTTGTCATTCTGAGCACATTAGCATGCTGACATTAGTATTTAGTTCAAAGCACCGCTGGACCTAAGTACAGCCTCACAGAGCCGCTAGCGGGGCTGAAGACTTTTAGTCTTGTTTGAAAACATTAGCATGCGTAACAACTTATTAACTAATACTTTCAGAAGATGATTACTTATAAAGTTGTAAAACCGCATCAGTGAGTTGTTCAAAATGACTCTGATGTCAACACGGTAAACATGACCCCAACTAAAGGCATCATTTCTCAAAGAACTGGAGGCTTTCTTTAAAAAGGTGCCCAATATCCAAGTGCACACATTTTAACAACTGAAAACAATCAATTAAGTAAGTTAAGTAATAATCTTTTGTTGCTTCACACCATTAGCTGTCTGTTCTGTCAGTCTATATCTGATACCTTGTTTAGTAGTTTCACTGTATTTAATGTGATATTCATTTGTTTCCAGTAACACTTAAACCTTTCCTTCACTTTTTAATCCCACAGCAGAACTTTCTTCCTAATTCATTTGAACTGAACTAAACCAAATCATTCAGTAATCATTATTATCGTCTGATTCTAATCATTATGCTCTTATTACAGGCCATCATCCACCCTGACACGGGGGAGAAGATCCTCATGCCCTTTCGGATGTCAGGTACAGTAGCTTGGTGTGGAAGCCTTGGGGGAAGTGGGATCTAGTGGCTTGTTATGTTGTCCAACATGGAGGCGTCGTTCACCCTGGGAACTGTCATGGCTCAATGGGGCTCTCCAGGTTGTCTGGAAAAGGTCACACTCAGCTGGGCGCTGATTAAATCCTCTCTCCCACAGTGACGGGGAAGTTCTCAAGGCCTCTGATTAAACAAACACGAGGATTTTGGTTCCAGTCTCAAAGCATATTTTTTTGTAAGGCCACTTTGAAGTGTCGGAGAGAGAACGAATGAGGGAGGAGAAAGAGACACCAGCGACTAATATGTTAAGACCAACATTCTGTACATGTCAGACAAATGGGAATAAGCTGCCGAATCCTGTTGCTCTGTCTAACCTGTACAGAATAACACACTAATTAAGAGGAACAGAACTGATGTGTTTTTAACAATCTCTAAATCTTGCAGCAGAATAACCTAAAAGCAAACAAATGTGAGTGTAAGATGGTAACAGTTATAATACTGACTCTGTCTTTTAACAGGTTTTATCCCATTTGGAACACCAGTGGTAAGACTTTTCTTACATACATTTTCAGTAATGCAAAGCCAGTCATCATATTTATTGTAATTAGTTCAAAATGTAGACCGAGGATAAAAAGACATTTATCCACATATGTGGTATTTTAAAGCAAGATTTGCCCTCCAGTATATTGTTTAGGCTCTGTTTTTTCTTTTTTGATCATGTATTTGTAGTCCTTTTGTAAAGGGTCTTATCTTTGTGCAGGTTGTTGGCCTCCTTCTCCCAAATCAAACGTTGGTGTCAACTATCTTCTGGCAGGTAAATACCTACTTTTTGACCTTTTAAAACTCTGACATAATGTTATCAAGACTTCTTTTCAGTTTCATTTAATTAATTAATTAATTAATAAAGACAACACACATTAATCAACATTTCTGTAAACGTTCCAGTATTCGCCAGCCAGCCAATTTTCAACTGCATTCCTGGCAAGATGTTGTAAAACCACTGAAGTGACAGGTTGAGAAATACAAACACTTGACAGTAAGACGCCAAAGTGACAACAAAAGCAACAAAATTAGCATTCTGAAGATAGTGCCACAAGAAAAAGCAATTGATTAACATTGATGCAATTATTATATTATTATAATAATAATAACAATGAGAATAATGTCCACTTTTCATCCACTTGACAATGTTTGATTTTGAACACATTTGCATGTTTATTTAATGGTTGGCATATTTCTTCTGAATAAAATGTTTTACATATCAGATGTCAAGCAGTGGGGTTCTCGAAAAATCTGGTTTTAATTTAAAGAAATTAATATAAATACTGCTTGTGTGAGCCATAGACTTATTTCTGCAATAAAATAAAAATGTTGAACTTAAGGATCAGCTTTTTCCAGAACCGGACTGCTCCGTTCGCTCAAGACAGCCTTGAGATACAGGTGAAAGCTCAGGGAAAAGCTTGTAAGTGAAGTTTGAGCTTAAAATATTTGTAGTACCCAAATAGTACCTTTGCTGCACTACTGCTGTATGAGCATTTCTGTTTTACGTCTGCATTTGTGTATTGTTTGTAGATACTCTGATATGCAAAAAAACTAACTTTTTAAAACCAAAAATCTGATGTTTTTCCAGGTTCAAGAACGTCCATAGTCCCATTTGTTTATATTAATTAATTAGACAGGGACATAACAATGTTGAAAATGCTAAATGTAGCACCTGTAATCATAGAGTAATACATCAGGTGTATCGGCACATTTACTAATAAGCTCCTCTCCTTTTACAGTGGTTAAACCAGAGTCACAATGCCTGTGTTAACTACTTCAACCGCAACGCCTCCAAGGTACTATATCAACAGTAAAGTCACCCTGTCCCATTTAGGCAGATACTGTGTGTACTGTATAGTTAATAACAGTTGTGAAATGCTTTCATATTGTAATCTTCCTTACTTTTCACTTAAGCCGGCTCCAGTTTCCAAATTCGTCCAGGGATACCTCGGAGCGGTGACCAGCGCAGTCTCCATTGCTGTGAGTTCCCATAATACCTCTGCTCCTCTGATTGAACAGGCCATGTTACCCCAATGACTTGATGTCATCACACAGCAATGTCTGACACTTGTTGATCCATTATGTCTTTTAAACCAGGAGCAGACCAATATATCAGCATGATAGTGGACTTTTGTCAACCACAAATAGATCTGGAGGTTTCTTTGAACATAGAAAGTGTAAAATCTGAAATCAAATAGTGTTTTCTTTGCAGGCCTGTTTGTCTAGTTGTGATATATGCCAAAGGTTCCCCTAATCACCCTGCTAAACCAATAAAATGTCATTAATCTGGGCTTCAGTGCAGAGTTTAAAGGTGTAACTGCTGCTTCAGATGCTTTTTCAGCCTGACAGGAATACATCTTTAGGTGAAACACTGAATATTTTTAACTGTTTTGACAGGAAAATGGCCAAATTCAAAGAAGTTGAATATTAGCATAAACTTTTCAATACCAGCCTTCACAATACCCTTATCAGTTGAACATTTTTCTTACCTTTTATGTCATCAAAGACTCAAATGTATAATACACGTTCACACACCTTCCTGACACAGCCCTTAGTGTGGACACAAGGCTCAAACCGAGCCAATTACTGGTCCCACTGGGCGCTCATCCGGCTGCTGCCCTAAGGCTTGACAACGGCAACAAGCACAGAAAAAAATAGCGGGGTGTCTGGAGGGCGGAACGACGGGCGTGGAGGGGGGCAGGAGCTCTCCAATTAAACGTCTGCTCTGGTGACGACCCCCCGCCAGGCTGGGGAGAGCTAGAGGCTGAAGTGGGGTGGTGGTGTGTTATCTGAGCGCACGTAGCCTTTTCACTACAGCCCTCTAGTGTGTTAAAATACAGCACAGTATTTTATTGTTTATGCAGAGACGTGAATTTTAGTCATTCTTCTCCCAATCATACCATTTCTGACACTTAAAATTTAGCTTGTGTTTTGTTTCTGTGATTTTCTGCACTGAAACCATGTTTCATGGCACTCTAAAAGACCAAAAACCTGTTTATTAAAATAGTAATATTCAGTGTGTGTATAATTGGTTTTTGAGAACAGAGTCAGAGGCTGATTGTCTGTATCGTCATTGTGCGTCTGGTTTTCCTTCAGGTCGGGTTGAACGTGCTAATCCAGAAAGCCAGCCGCTTCAGCCCAACTACCAGGCTTTTGGTGCAGAGGTTCATCCCCTTCCCAGCAGTGGGTAAGTTCAAAAAGCTCAGCGAAACACTTCATGGGATGGACAGGGATTAAGCCCAGTTCTCTACTAAAATGGCCTTTTTAAACGAAATCAGTTTAAATTTGAGTTCACATTGTGGTTTTGGTCTAGTCTTGAACTAACCGACCGGAGTATGGTGACTAGAGTTTCTCCAGTTTTAAAATAACCCTCCAAGGTGGCAGGTTTACGTGGAAATTGAAGCTGTCTGTCAATACATTTAGTTTTTTTAATTATTTCAGTTTTTGATTAAGTCAGTTTTTTCGGTTGTTATCCATATATAAAGAAATGATATGGACATTATTTAACTGCTGAAGCGCAAACTGCATTAGCATGAGAAAGTTGGAATGTTGGCATGTTAATATGCTTATAGTTAGCATGTGAACTATTGGGTGTTAACATGCTGGTACGTGTTACATAGAGTGGTAACGTTGGCATTACAGTAACAAGCTTACAGTTACTATTTTAACATGCAAAAATGACATTGTAATATTTAGTGTCTTAATGTGCATATTTAGGTTGCGAGCATGATGACATTTAGTATGTAAAATTTAGCATGCCAGTTAAGATGCTGATGCTAGCATTTTAACAAGCTTATGGTTAGCATGACATCACACAAACATTTAATAAATGTAACAAAATAGTCTTAATTTAGGGTCCATTTACTAGCTTTTTGCGGAGCTTCTCACAGCTTTGAACAGTGGAATGATGATGACAGCCCTGGAAAAAACTAGTAAGTGGCCCTTGAGTTACAATTTTTTCCGAAGTCTGGAAACGCTTTTTTATTTAGTATGTAACTTTTATAGCGTTTGCTTGTTAGCATACTGACAATTACCCTGTTAGTGGAGCATGCTAATGTTTAGCATTCTATGTATATAGTCATCTAAAACTACATGCAGCTGACAACAATTTGGTTATTAATTTTAGAAGTATCTTGTCATGAGGTGTTGAAGTGACCTGTCGCTGGGGCTAGATGAAAAGTCAGGCCATCACCAAAGTTTTTAGGTATTATCCTCTGGGGACCATCAATAACGATTCCAGATGTCATGGGTATGCATACAATTTGTCAACATATGGACCACAGTGTTACATACATTTTTTAAAAACTTACAAGTAGTCATAAACAAATATATTGTTGGATATTTCATGCCTGTTTTCCTTGCTGCTTGTTCTACTTTCATGACATACATGATGTAAAGAAAATAATTCTGAAACATAAATAGACTTAGCATAAATCATCAGATACAGTATAAACTCATTCTTATACTTCATGTTGATAAATATAGTGTCTGCCTTTTAGCAATGCTCTGTGTGGCGCCCCGGTGGCTCACCTGGTAGAGCGCGGGCCCCATATACAAGGCTGGGTCCTTACTGCAGCGGCCGGGGTTCGAGAACAGCCCGGGGCACTTTGTGCATGTCACCCCTCCGCTCTCTCTCCCACATTTCCTGTCTCTCTTCAGCTGTTCCTATCAAATAAAGGCAACAAGCCCCCAAAAATAATCTTATTTAAAAAAAAAAAAAAAAAAAAAAAGAAGAACTGCTCTGTGATAATTACAAATGGCTGTATGAGAGCCACGCACAGGTGAGCGATTCGTTTCATTCTGTTCCTCACAGTCCGTTTTCCTCTGCAGGGTTAGAGCCATGTTGCGTGCTCGCTTTGTCAGACGTGTGTGAAGCCACAAAGCTGATATTCATGCCACTCTCCCGCAACCGCACCCAGGGGTATAGACCCGTGTCCCAGAATGCCCCAGCCTGCTGGCTCATAATTAAATTGTTTGCCTGCCCCTGCTTTCTTACCATGGCGGTTCTTTCAATTAAATCAACAGGTTTCTACAGCGCAACCTTTGCCTGGTAATTGGCTGCTTGTTAGGACTCTGCTGCCGCAAACAAATTGGATAATTACCCCCAAAGTGGCGTCTATGTCAAGGCCTCATTTACCTGATTTCTGTTTGTTCATTGTTGTTGCTGTTGTTGTTTTGGTAAGCCCAAATAAAAGGTAATTAAAATGTCTAATTGAAGCGCGCAAAAGCAAAGTGCTGTTTGAATTTTCACCCGCTTGATTTTGTTTGCTTACTTAAGGCTAGATTTATTTGTAATAACCTAATCAAGCAGTGGCCTGTCATTCAATTAGATTGTGAAGACCGGAGGGAAACTGGAGGGAAAGCCATGCCACCAGAAATTTATGGGCATAATTAATTTGTTGTCTTTTGAAAATGTTTGTCATTATTTGTGATATTTAGGAAGTAATTACGTGAAAAGTTCTTGGATGCATTTCCATGAGTGTACCACTAGTTATTAGATGACAATTAAAATGTACATAAATGTAATTATTTCAAATAATTACAAATTATAGTCACATATTTCAGCATTGAGCTGTAAAGACTTCGTAATTAAATGAATAAAGGCATCAAAGTAATTATAAAATTGAATCGATTACTGTTTTTTGAAAATTCTATTTTTTGCTGTAGTTTTTGTTATTCCTTGCCCAAATCCCACTATCTGTCCCTCTATTAATTGGTCTGGATAAAAAAATCCCTTGTAGGTAAAAGAGCTATTTGCTCAGTCAATTGAATTCCCCTCACAAAGCGACCCGCCAGCCCTGCAGCCCTTAGTAAAGATAACTCTGAACGCTGTTGTCTTAAATTAAAAAGGCTAGGGGCGCCACCACTAAACTCTCTAAAATTAGTTTTTCTTATTCCTCCTATTAGAGTCAAGGAGAAAGGTCTTTCTATATTAACATACATTTGTGTTCATTTTGGCTTTCGTGAATAAATCACAAGGTAACAACGCTGCTGTTTGTCGACCTATCAGTCACCTTGGTTGCGGTGTCCGTCGCTGATTTGACTATTGCTTGAGTCAAAGTCGCACACACACAGGGGCATGGCGGTCAGTTTTGGGGGTGATGACACAAATGACATGGCAGTGCTGTACTACATTTGGGCGGTTTCAGTGAGTAAAGCAAGCAGTGGTTCAGTGTCTTTCAGAAGGACTCTCAGTGCCAGGTAGAGGTGTAAAATCTATATTTTCATCACAGTATAAATTCTTTTAAATCATTTTATATTAATAATAATAATAATATTATGTCTTAGATCCCTTAAAATATATAATTTTCTAAAGAAGGCAAGAGAACATGGGCAAAGGTGATTTCTTGAATATACAGTATAAAATATATGCAAATATAACAAGACTCTACAGCCAGGTGTGAGACTGTACTTGTGCACAGTTTTGAGCTAATGCTAACATCACATGCTCACGATGACAATGGTAACATGCTGATGTTGAACAGGTATAAGGCCCTACCTATTCTTTAGGCCCTTCTTTCAGTTGCTGTTTGTTTCGGGGGGGGGTTCTCCCTTCAGTCTCCTCTTCAGCAAGCGAAATGCATTCTCAATAAGACAGTCAGGAGACTGTCTGAAACCTTTGACTCCCCCCCCCATTGGTTTCATCAACTCAAAATATTTCCAGAACATTTTGTCATTGTCATTGAATTATTCATTAACGCAGGAAATACAAAACTTGTGATGTTCAGATCATGAAATTATTAAATTATTCTCTGGGAAAATATTACCAGTGAGTCCTCTCCATTCTTCAATACGATTCCAGTTCTATCAGTCTGATGACACCACAATCAGCCATTCAAGGTGTAATCCCTCATCCTTACAGTACCCACCACAGTGCCCTTGAGCAAAGAACTGAACCCCTTCCTGTTGCAACGGCACTGAACAGGCTGCCTGATCTTAAACCACAGCCCGAGGGTGAAAAGACAATTTGCTCAATTGTGAAATAATAAAATATGTGTTCCTAGAGGTGAGACACTTAACTTTTAAAAACATTCTCACCTGTTTACAGCGAGTGCAAACGTCTGCAACGTGGTACTCATGAGACACTCTGAGCTGTCGGAGGGCATCAGTGTGCTCGACGACAACGGCGACGTGGTGGGAACATCAAAAGTGGCTGCCAGGCATGTATGTTGCTCTGCTCTGGCAACTTTTTATCTGATGTGAATTCTTCAGGTGCAGCTTTGTTGACTTATTGTTGATCGATGTAAAGTTTGTGAATCCAATAGTGCTAACTGTAAATGACAAGGTATTGAATTTACTTCTCAATGTGAACGTAATTAAAATCGTTCCTTAACAAAAAGGAAAAAACTGTTTAAATGTCTTTGTGTGTCCTCTTTTATTTTTGTGTCAGGCACTTTTAGAAACAGCTCTGACCAGAGTGGTCCTACCCATGCCAATTCTGGTGCTCCCTCCCATGATCATGGCTGTACTGGAAAAGTAAGAGACTGCATTATTTTTTATCTTTCATGAATTCTTTATTTCAGTTTTCTCAGAGATGATATAGAGGTTTTGTGGGTAGCAAAGCTTTAGTTATAGGAGGCAACCGCATTATAATCAATTTATTTATGTATTTATTTTATTAATTCAGCCTTGTTCTTTATTCTAAAATGCAGCCTGAGTTTCAAAAATGAAGTTGGTGTTTTTCAGGTTTTTTTTTTATTTCTTTTTGTCTTCCTGTCTGTGGCTCTCAGCCCCAGGCCCATTTCTTCCTCCTGAAGATGTAAATGTTTAAAAATGGCTCAAAAATGTATAGTTTCATATATTTTTTTAAAGGCTCAGTAATTTTTTTAGCAAACGTTACTCATACAGAAGAAAGTACTGCATTCATAGGGGATTATTTTCAGTGGCAGATTAATACACATTTGGTGTGCTAGTGAGTATTTATGGCAGCAGGACGGTGTATTTGTGGGATTGAGTCAAAATCCACTACAGTTGCCACATCTGCTTCAATTCACTATTGCTTTTCTTCTTGGAAAGGCAATACTAGAAGTCTAGTTTCAACATGGTGACAGTTGTCTTAACCTGTTTATTTTCCCCTGGGTTTTCTGTTGATTGACTTTCTGTAAGTGGCACCCTTTTCTTTGTCCATTCTGCAACTGTGACTTTCTGTTCAGGCTAACTAACTTTTCCTGCCTGTTTCAAATACTGATGTTGCTGCGCACATTAAATGCATCACTTGATGCGGGCAAAAGCATTTTTCACAGGAAAAAGAGAGCAAGTCTTTGTATGTGTTGAATCATTGTTTGTATCAATCTGTTAGAGAGGAGCATTTGCTTAATTAAAAAAGTTAATTAATGCTGTAATGAAAGTGGTGAAGGTTTTAGTGTTCTGGTATAATACAAGCTAGATTAATTAAAAATGCAAATGACCCCTAATTAAATGACAATTCATAAATGAATTATTAAATTGTCAAATACTTTAATATTTCAGAGTCTCAGATTCCTTCATCCTCAGAACTGCTATGTAGTCAATGAACCTTTTCCACCACTGAGATTCAGCGTTGTGTGATATGACTGTAATGATGTCTTAATGATGCAACGTGTTTATACGGACGTCCTGTGATCGATGGCACGACTGTGCCTGCGGTGTGCCGAGGAATGCAGCCATCTTTGTAAATCCTTGACAGCACTTGTCCAGACAGCAGGGCCGGCTGCCCAGGTGTGTTTGGGATTCCTGGCAGCTGAATGACTGAATGGGAATAGAGAGGGAGTGTATGTGAGAGTGAGCAGGGGTCTGTGAGGTTGACTGTGCAGGTGAGTAGTGCTCAGCTATCCTCTCTGTCAGCTTGCCTTCACTGGCTCTCAATGGAGCGAGAACAAGGGGACAGAGACGGGTCCCTGGGCGGCCCCTCAATGATGGATTGCACTGCTGAGAGCAGATTTAGAGCAGTGACAGCAGGTTCTGTCCTTCACGTGCTTCTGTAGCTGTGGGAAGCTACAGACTCGTAAGTGTATTCAGAACATATGTTTATTTTTGTGTGTCTTAAACTACATCTACCTGCAGCGAGAATCTCCATTTCAGTCCAAATACCCAGGTAACCTGATTTGGGGCCAAGCCCACACTATGATGTAACAGAGTACACAGGCTCAGAAAGTGCAAGAAACTGTATTTCCGAAAATAGGGGTGGGCAGTATAGGTAAAATTTTGTGTCATGGTATGTTATTTTATATCAGGATAACAATATATATTGTGATATAATATATTCTCTGGAAGTTTTGATAGAGAAACTGTTTATAGATAAAAGGCACTTTATCACTTTGATACAAAAATCCTGCATAAACAATATTACCAAAACGTAGACCTCATTGATTTGCAGCATTGCCCAAAATAGACTAATACACCCTGTTATTAAAGGAATAACTACCACAGTATAAACAGCATGGCAAGATTCCTTATGGTGAACAAATTCATACAATCTCAGGGTTTATCGTCGGTATGACAAAAGTGTGCAAGCCCGTCATATCAGCATTAGCTGGCTAAGCTGATAAAACATCAGGATGTTGGTGCATGTAAGGGCATATGATCGGTTTCAGAAGTGTGGGGCCACAATTAAGTCAGTTTGGCACTAGAAAAATATATGTAATACTATATAATCAGAAGAAAGTGGGAGGTCCTGTTTTTCTCCAGACAGCGTCTTGCTGCAGAGGTTCTGGCTGCATGCGTCTCCCAAGCTCCACCGATCAGATGCTTCTGTTTAGGCTTGGATGTCTATGGTTAAGGCTACAGTCATGTCTGTCTGGAAGGCCTAACTAAAAACTGAATTTTGATAAGTGTGGGGACAAAGATTTATCTTACGTTACTTCACATTACTTGCGTTTTACCTTCGTAGAGTAGTGGAATAGCATGCCCTCGACGCTGTGCGAGAAAACAGGACGCACTCATAAAAACATTGCTCCATAGCGCTACTAGTGGCCATAAATTCCACACGGTACCTTTTTTAATGTTGCATAAGCAAATAAAAGGAAATGTTCTGAACTTTTGAACTATTAACTATTGAAAAATCTCTAGAGCAGTTACAGTATTTAAACAATAGTATCTTCCTGTGCTGACAAAGAAACGCTTTTATTTAATGCGTTTTCATGTTCACCATCACCCCCAAGGTGTTTGTTTAGCATAGAAATTAGAAACCTGCTTTACAGATTAATTGTTCCCCTTCACATACCTCTGTATATACAGTACAGCAGGTTCTGCTTGGTCAGGAAAATACATTGCCACAGGTAGAACCTAATATGACCGCTATTGCTCTTGGAATTTAGAAATGTAGTGTTTTTGTCAGAGTGGTTCAGTGGCATAGTGTCGTATCTGTGTCTGACACAACACAAGTCAGCAGGCATATTCTATTAATTGGTCTTCTCATGGCGACAGGGAAGCTCAGTCACAGTGTCAATAGTTAAACCTGGGTAAGACCTCAACCAGAATATGGCAACTAGCCAGGTTATTCAGTGCACGTAAACACAGCCAGTATTGCATGAAATTCCGTCATTCATTTTGGATAATATCAAGTTTTTCACCTGATTTAAAGGTTTTCAAACTTACATGTGTGGCTAAACCTTCCCTCATCACTCGCATCTCACATACCTCTCAACTTTTCTCCCATTGACTTTTCTCTTTGTAATCCAGTTCTAAAATGTGTTTCTGCACGTTTGTGTGTGTGTGTGTAGCCTAATTAAACCATGGCAGCCATATGTGTTAATGAGCTCCCTCATTAGGCAGTAGCTCTCCTTGTTAGGGGGAGAGGCGTAGCTGGTGGAGGAGCGATGGAGCGGCTCCTTCTCAAGCTCCTGCTGAGTTCGCTGTCCCACACACTGAAGAGGGGATTATCCTACGGAGGGCAGCGAGGAGGGAGGAGAAATATGGGCTGAGACGAGAAAATATATTTCTGGAGATAGATTTTTAAAACGTCCATAAAAAATCTGTTTTGCTCAGATAGAGAAAACACAGCTTTTGCAATTGATGGCAATACATTTTTCTTCTGTTACAATACATTTGAGAGGGATTATACACATAAGAGTTATTTAAAGGCAGAATGAGTAGGATTTGTCAGTTGTGGTTTGTAAAGACAACATTCAAAGTCGCCTGAACGACACCAGAAACGCACGCCCAATGCTGTAAATGACAACGTTGCTGTATCAGTTCTTTGACGTTAGAGGAGGAAAAAAAAAAGCTATCATCACCAGCTCATTACAGACACTAGCACTGAGTCTCAACGATCAGCTTACTACGTTGGTTTGGGACTGCCACGGTAACTGGCGTGGTTTGTGTGTTAGACAGAAAATGATTAGAAGCTCACACTCAGCACTACAGACCTCAAAGGGTTCTTTTCTCAAAAACTTAAGTTATTTGCATTGGTTGATAGTAGGACTTAGTGTGTTCGTACACTGCTCTTACGTACACTGCTAGCTACTATTTTTAGAACGTTACATTTGTTGTAATGGAAAAGCCGATACTTTAGCAAGCTAACTAAGCTAACCGCCGGCACCTACCTGCCCAACAGAAAACAGGCCAACTACGCGTCGCTCTTCATCCCCATCGTTTTGGAAAGAGCTTTGTCCGCTTGGTGTTTCGCCTCGCTATATTTGCGTTTTCCAGTGCTGTGACCGCCATTTTCGTAGCTCACACCCTGCACGCTGTTATTGGCTGGGGTCTACACACCCACTGCCCAAAGGTTGATGCCCAGTAACGTCCCGAACACAGCAAAAAATCAGTACAGGCAGAGGGCAGGATCTCTGCAGATACAGACCCCGCCACACACTTCTAGTGGGTCATAAGTGATGCCATGTAAAATACAATAAAAGCAAAGGTTGACCTGTAAAAAGGAATTGAAGGGATTTTTTAATTTTTATTTATTTTGCTTTTGCAGATACAAGCTTCATGAATACCATTCAGAGAGCCTATCATTGAGCTGCAGCTACACAGGAACATATATGAAGCTGATTTGTGTATGTTTGAAGTCCTTGAGCTTTAGGATTGCAGTCTCCTGCTGAGGAGGTGTTCAATCACATGATTTTGATGTAAATTTGATAGTTTTAATTGGTTACAAAAGCCTTTACAGCTGATTCAGAACAGATAAATCTCTTGCTGTTTTTAAGAGAATTGGTAATAAAGTGTAGTGGTGCATTTCAATTTTATGTTTGTTTTCCATGTTTCTAAAATGAATTTCTAATAAAAACTTTGATCTGTCCACCTACTGATCCACAGGATCCATTTCATAATTAAGCACCTATGTACCGTCTTTCTGACCACTGGTTGATGTGAAGACATTAAAGGATGTGTAAATGTCTGACATACAGTATGTCATGTTGCTGTGACATCAAGTCTGATTATCTGCAAAATCATCTCATGCAGAGAGATCCTGCATGAAATCCCGACTTTGATTTTGACAAGGAGGTTTGATATTTCTGCATTTTGGCTTAAATGGAGGGCATACTTGGCTTAGATTTGTCACTGTTCAAGATGTTGGAAGTGACCATACCTGATGCCTGAATTTGATTTTGGCAAATAAGACAAATTTAGCATTCAAAACATTTGCTGGAAGCTTTTCTGAAAGCTTTACTTTTTGAAAATGTTTGTCTGCCTCGATGATTGGTCTATAAAATTAGAATCTCCTGAATGTACGTATAGATCGAATAGTGAATGTATATTTGTTGACTGTATATGTCCACTGTATATTGAATTGTGTTGAACGTGAGGTTCTGATGTCTAGAGCTAGACCGATCAATCACCTGGGCCGATATATCTATATATATCATAGCATATATGTTGAACAATAATTAACAAGAAAGTTAGTCAGTACAGAAATGCCAAAGATATGTTTGAGCCTCTTTAGCCACCGCATTGTTTGTCAACGAGAGAGCACGGCTTATTTTTCAACTCTTCCATGAACAAATTTATGGGATTCTTAATTTAAAAAATGTTTTTGTCATGTGTTTATGTAAAAAAACAAAAAAAAACTCAAATATTTGTATCTGCGTAAACAAAATCCAGTACCAGTTGGTTCTCCTGCTGTCCCTTTGCCATGTAATGTAAATGGTATAGTGTAAGTTTGTGGAAGATACATCCCCAGTGCCACCACCACAACGCCTATCCGACATTAACTATGAGGTGAATAAAGTGACAGTGTTTGTGTCTCTTCTGTGTCCCACCAGGCTCCCTCTCCTGCAGAGACAGCGGAGGCTCGTCCTGCCTGTCCACAGTCTGGTGTGCCTCGCTGCCTTTGGCCTGGCTCTGCCTCTCGCCATCAGTCTCTTCCCACAGATGTCCCAGGTACGCCATCCCAAAAACTTCCATCACTGCTAAGGAATACGTCTTTCCTCTTAGATACAACAGAACATAATTTAGTAGGGCATTAAAGATGGCCTCCTAACACTGCTTTGTCTGAAGTTGATCTACGACATTCTTGCTATGTTGTTTATTTTATTTTGTCTCCATCTTTGGTCTCAAGTGATCTTTGCTTTGGTGTTTCTGTCAGTCAAACCAAATGGCGGGACTACTGTGGCAAAGCTTTCTTTGGATTTCCTGTTGTTGAAGTTTAAGTTTCTATAGGTGGCACTTTTTTCTTCATCTGTCTGGCCATACTGGCTGTCATTCCTCATGTTAACTAACTATTGAGTCCTCCTTTGATTCAGTACAAATGAAGAGCTGTTGCCTTTTTCTTTGAAAAGGCTTCCAGACAAATGTAAATGTAAAAGCTTTCATTAACTGGGTTAGGTTTGACCAGTATTGTGTTATATCTATATACTGTATGTGTCATGGATGAATTAGTTTCAAAGCCCATGTGGTGATGATTTAACTCAGTAAACACCAGAATCAACGTCCAAATTGATAGATACCAAGAGCTCCTTGTTTTTACTTCTTCACATCGTGACTGCATAAAATATCTGCTTCGCTCAGGTCTGCCATGACTCGGTTTCGGTGACTGATGTTGATGACTGGAGTCTCCTGACCTCTTTCACGTTCCCCATTGAGTTTTACAGAGGCTCTCTCCTAATGAGGCGTAGCCTTCTGAGACTTAACCTACTCTGTTATGATCTGCCCAGAGCCTCTATTGCCTTCATTCATTGATGCCATCCAGGCTAGCAGGATGAGATCTAACTTTAGCCTTATTACCTCAGTGTGTGTCATTCTATTCATTAAATGGCTATGGCATGATTTTGTTTTTCACTCCCATCTCTCTCTTTGTCTTCTCTCTGCCAAATGACTTGCTGACACAAGCCAACCAGCTCTGGCTTTAAAATGTTTAGGATTTAATTACCATTGGAAATAGCTCAGACAGCCATATGGCAAAATACTTCAGACATATGTGCCGCCAACAGTCCTGTGAAAAGCTGCCTCCCGTTCGTGGAGGGGCCTGTTTTTCTCTCACAAGTCCTTTTTGCACTTTCGCAAGAATGGCGGATAGAGAAAAAAAAAATCCCCAAAAAGCAACATGAATGCCCTGTTCCCCAGGAACCCCCGCCTACCCAATTTGTCCCACTTCCCCATTTCACACCTACCAAGATGTCTGATTAGGATTCTGCCTCCAACTCCAACAGCCATCTGTCTCTGGTTCAAATATTAGGAGATGCAAGCCTCAAATTAGACTTTAATCTGCCAAAATGGCTCTTTTTGCACATTAGCAGTAAATACAGAACATTTAAAGCTTTTAAGAATTACTTAGTTACAAATGAAATGTTTAAAATCTTTACGTAGCGGCTCATGTAGACGATTACGGATCCACCTACAGCATACACATTTACTATGTAAACATCTTGTGCCAAGTATTTCTATATTTCAGTATTGACCTTTTGGTTCTCTCTTTGATTCCCACAGATCAGTGTGAATCAGCTAGAGCCGGAGATAGCCATGGCAACAGATTGTAAGTTTGTGACATACAATAAAGGCTTGTGAGTGATCTCCACTGCCCGACACATGAAGATAGGACCCGCTGCTCATCATGGTTCAAACCCCCTGAAGCTTCCAGAGAATGAATTATGGTAAATTTGACTGTGTTATCCAGTGAGCAGCTAGCATACGTTTACAGAGAAAGGCAGTTGATATTCAGAATACATGTTTACGCCAAGACAATGGTTGTTAAATAAGCAATAACACATGATGACATATTGTGATACAGGGAAATATACATCATGACACCTCAGAAAGTATTATCACTGTTACAACATGGACACTTACCAAGGAAATAATACCAATTAACTGAGGCACTCAAAAAGATTTATGGAAGACTTTTCCTGCTCCATGTAGCTAGTGTGCTACCTTTTCAGCAGCGAGAGGGTAACAGCCTGGTTAGGCTGGCTAGCTAAGTTAGCTAACTTATAAGCTTGCCTGGTTTCTTGTGTTTTTTCTTACTCTCTCCCTTTTTCAAAGTAAGACATGTCTAAATGATTGTAGTTGTGGTCTGGACTGTATATGTAAATACTGTGAAAGAAACCGGGATAAACAACTGAACGTCTATAAGTTGTGAGCTGTTCAATCAAAGTGTGATTTTCTCCTCTCAGATTGTTTCATAAGAACACTTTTTAGAGGCCTGAAAGGGTAAAACTGCAGTATGCACCTGGGCAATCATCTTGCAACCCACTAGATTCATCTCGTGACCCCCTGTAGGGCGTCCTGACCCCCAGGTTGGGAACCACTGATTTAATGGATGTAGAAATTCTTGCCAAATGGAAAGAGTTGTTTTTGTAAAATAGTTTTAGCGAGATATGAGGTGACCGCAGATAATTTAGCAAACCGTCACTTTATTTTTTTAAACTAAATCTTAAACTTAGACTTCTAGTAGCTCTGCCTCCAATTGAAATGGGTTTTTTTTTTATTTTGCTCCAAAATCTGAAAAATTCTATTTAAACTCAACTGTGAACTGTATTAAGTTCAAAACAGATCAGTATCTCCTTTGAAATCATCCAATGACACTGTTTTTTGTTTTGTTTTGTTTTTTACCACAACAGCAGGTATTGAAAACATCATTATTAAGTTACTTTAAATCCCAATATTTGCTTTGACTCCCTCTAACTGGGATCTGGAGGTTGAGTCACTCATGTAGTAAAACAACTGCAGTCGGTTTTAGTTTGATGCCATCTTTTAGATTTGCTTCCACCTAGGTGCATTTATTCTTTATAAATTACATTTTTTTGTAATCAAACTAATTGGAAAGTGAATACTGTGTGTGTGTATAATGATAATAATAATAATAATAATAATAATAATTAATAATAATAATAAAAACAGTAAGAATATTTTTTAGTCTTAACCTAAAATATCGAGATTTTGATTTTATAAATGGATTCTGAAAGCACTATTGTTAAAATGCTGCTCTGTCTTTATGTGTGTATTTGCACTTGATTTATATAAACTTTCTGTTTTCAAGTAATATCTTTTGTCACGATCTGTGTGATTAGTATGTTTGCACGGTTGCCGAGGGAACGCAGCACGGTAGACTGCGATGCAGTGTAATTTGACAAGAAGCCACATGCAGGATCAGTGGAGGATGCTGGGTGGAAGTTGTGGAACACAACCCGGGTGAGATAAATAAAAACAAAACCCCATTCACTTAACATATTGTATTTCAAAGAAATACATCAGATTTATTTTTTTTTTTATTACCCAGGTTTTTACTGTTGTATCTCACGCAATCAGATATTAGCATCACACTTGGTTCTGCCTGAATTTCACTCTGTAATGCTGAGAGTTTTATGTAAATGTTACATGGCTATCTGCCATTTCCGAAGACTATATTTCAACAGTTGAGCTCAGAACTTCAAATAATAATCCATAGTGAGTTCAGTTTTAATACCAACAAATACCAGTTTTGTAAAGATGGTTTTTGCATTTTTAGATTCATGGATATCTTTTTTTTATTATATCTTCTGTCATAACTTTTGAACTAAGTGTCTCAGACGGAGACTCAGACATTTATATATAACTAATATATCACTATGTTTTGAGAAAATTTTTTATCTGATCTGTAGCACACTATAGTTGTATACAAATGTCTCAAATTAGGTAATTTAATTTCAGTGAGCACAATGTTACTTCTGTCAGTCATTTTGAAAATGATTTAGAATGACAATCTTTCTTTTTCAGTAATTAGGCGGTGATCAGTGTGCTTACTGCTGCTCCACTGAAACTGATGCAATGTGACGTCTGTGTCTACGCTGCATGATTTATCACTCAATATGCAATTTTATAACCAACAATAAAACACATGTAATTTGTAGTGTTAGCTGCGAAAATAAAAAGCTTCAGTCATCCCACAGAAAACAAGTCAAAATCAAAAAAAATAATGATTAAACCAGTCTTTGTGTTTCAGCTCACTTTTCCAACACCTCTGTAGCAGCAGCACCAGCAGGGATCTGGCATCTCCTTCCCCCACCTCGCAGCACTCTACTCCTCTGGAGAGACTCTTGTTTTTCACGGTGGTTCATCCTGCACTCGCCTCTCTGCTGACTCAGATAACAGGAGATGCGGCGTTTAGGGAGACAGGCGTGATTTTCCCCTTAATTGTTTTTCTAACAGACAACTGAGATGTGCAGCTCTCTTTTAATCTGACTTTTTACCTAACCAAAATGTGATTGGCCTTAAACACAGACGGTTATAGTACTTTGAGGGTCAGAGTGAGCTGTTAAAATACACCTTTGATGGTGTTTATTTGGACAATAAGGAATGCTGAATCTCTTTTAACATGAATTTGCACCTGCAGTGAGTATAGGATATCTTGGAAACTCAAAACAAGGCATGTGGCCCCTTTTGCAACTACAGATGTCTGACGTGTTGTGTGCCTTTGTAAAAAGGTGAGACTACACTTATACTGTGTATTTTACCTTCCCGCCTCCCCCCTGTTCCTTGCTGTCTCTGTTTCTTAGCTTACAAAACAAGGCATCAGGGTCAGACGTCACGGCTCATCTCTAAAGCCTCGGGGTCATTAGGAGGAGATTCCTTCCGTTACTTTTGACAGGTGATTACTGAGGTGGTTTGGTGAAAGGGCCGCCGCACAATAGTACTACTTTCCCTCTTTTTTTTTTTTTTTTTTTTTTCAGAGGTTGCACCCTCTGGATGGGAATTATTTCTGTGTCCCCCTTCTGCTGGAATTCAGAGGAAATACCGGCCGATAGGTAACACACCTGACACCTGTGCAACTGTCCTGCAACATTCCTGACACCGCAGGCTCGATCAGTGGTTCCCAACCTAAGAGGACCCTGTTGAGGGATTTTTGGGGTGTCATGAAACATATACATTTTTCCTAATTCTCATGTAAGTTTCACTTTTTGGGGGAAGGGATACTTTTAGCTGTAGTTTAAAGCATAAAACAACCCGGAAATGGAAAATCCTTCTTCGGTTCATGTGCCATGGAAGCCCAAGTGTCTGCAGGTTTTCATTTCACATCATCAAACACACTGTAATGGCTGGTTAAAAGGAAAACTTGCAGACTCTCCAGCCTGGTTGACGTGATGATGAAGTGAGCACCTGAATTACACAAAAACATTACATTTCTCATCAGAGAAATAGCTTTTTGTTTTTATTTCTAAAACATCTTTTTGTAATTACATGTTCTGCTTGAAAAGTATATTCTCATATACGTTTTATACTACACACAGCGCTTAATGAAATCTGCAGACATTCAACAAATGGAGATGTCATCCATCACCCCACATTGACAAATGTGGCATGGCAGAAGGAGCACAAAGCTGTGAACTTGCTTTTATTATGTGGCACAACTCGCCCCTAACACCAGAGGTCTCTGCAGCTTCTCATCTGTCCCAGAGTCATGCTCAGCTGGTCATGAATCGCCTCTCTGTGGAGAATCTTCATTAGGAAGTGTATCAGAGCCATGAGCGCAGGAATGGCTGTCAAGTCACCAGTGAAAATAAAATCATGCAGCGAGCGACAAATATGGATCTTCTTTGACGCATGGTTAATTTCCTGCTTTGTTCTTCTGGCCAGTCACCAGCCTGTTCTCCGACTCACTGGCTGGATTAAAAGTGTGCGACAACATGTTCGCGTCATTGAGGAGAAATTTAAATTAACATGGTACACAGGTGGCGGAGTGGGTGGGGTGAGCAATGAGGTGTTAATGACCTAAGCAGGTGGTAAAAACAGCTTTAATGAAACAAATAGCTTCTTTCAAAAGCAACCTTTTTTATAAGTGGCCTATGTACAATTTTAAAAAACAAACAAACACTATGATAGAGGTTGACGTTTCTCTTCATCTTTGGTCGCCACACACCAAAGATCATTAAATAATGGAAGGATCTCTCATCCAGAGACATTCAGGATGGATGTCATTATGACGAGATGCGTGGTGATCACATATTAGGTCCTTGTGTCTTCCTCTAATGTGTCTACTTAATAATATTACATAATAAATAGTGTTGGTCCTCTGATGCGTCAGAAGCGGACGCAGGGTTTAGGGCAGCATTGTCGGAGGTTGGGCGGTGGTTTTAGTCCTCTGAGGTCACGTCTATGTCCTCGGAGCTGGCCTGCTTGGTGGCGATACGCCATCTGTTGATGTGGTGGTTTCCCTTCTTCTTCTGCTGGCTGTCTGGTCCCTCCTCCTCCAGCTTCTGTCGCTTGTACTTGGTCCGCCTGTTCTGGAACCACACCTTCACCTGGACAGAAAAATAAACAGGCTAAATGATGACGATGCACATTGTTAAGCAGACCGTATGATTTCAGAGAGGCTCAGGAGGTCAAAGTGATCTCACTGATTTAAATATAAACAATATGCAACAGACCTTTTGTCAAGGTGGACATTTTGACTTGTCAGACACGGGTGTAACGAACAACATCCACAGTATGTTTTCGTTCTAGGGCCCTAGTGTTGTGCATGCCAGCACAACTAAATATAATGGAGCCATTGTTCATGTTTTCAATAATCCCTGTGATCGAGGCTGCAACTAACAATTATTTTCATTATCTGTTAATCTGCTGTGTATTTTCTCAATTAATTGATGAATCGCTCATATAAAATGTGAGAGAATTTCAAACACAAATGCACAATTTCCTAAAGTTCAAGGTGATGTCTTCAAATGACTTGGGTTTTCTCTCTCGGCAACCGTCCGAAACTCCAAAGATGTTTTAAAACAGAGAAAATCAGCAAATTTTCACATTTGAGGAGATGGAACGAGAAAATGTTTGCCATTATTGCTTGAAAAATTATTTTAACGATGAATTGATGATCAAAATAGCTGTCAAGATTTCTACCTGTTGGTATGGCAGACACTGAAGTCAAAATAAAATGAAAAATGACTTTCACACTCTCAGTTTCTATAATAATAATAAAAAAAGAACAGTGTACAGCTCTCATTTGCTCCCTGGAAACCAGTGTAGGCCTCACTTTCTTATCTTCACTTTCTATACATTAAAACTAATTAAACAGCCAGATCCCCCACTGGTTTATACTTTGAATTCTCTGCATCATGTGTCACCCTAGCATCACCTTTGCAAAATCCTCTCAGAATGCTCATTTAAAAGGATTCTGGTTTTAAAAAAACAAAATAAAAATCAAGCTACTTCTCTTTGCGTTAATGCACAGGAGAGGCTAAACAAGCTAAATACAGTATCTTCCTGACTGACTAGTGACGCTAGTATGACCTTGGAACATGAGCTTGGCTGACTAACCCGTGTACGTGGCCGGGAGGCATTTTTTAAATAGCAGCACTCGCACTCGTATAGTTTCCTCCTCTCTTACTTCTTGACTCTTACTAGGCTTCACTCTAATTCTGCATAGTAAAAATTGTTTTCACTGAAACTCCAGAAGAGTATACTGTACTAGTTCCCACTGCTGGATGGTAGTATTTTTGTTTATTTGTTTCAAGTGGAGGCAGCTCAGAAGATCAGGGCTAAAATGATGGCTTTACTTGCCAAGTGCTAATTTGCCAGCCACACAAAAGGTGTAGCTGTATTAAAGCAGCATTTTACGTCCATCTCTGATTTTTTTTCTCACTATTCCTTTACCTGCTGAGGATTATATTGAATAATTTCATAAGCCCAGTGACTTGATCAGTATACTGACTAACTTAATGTTTCTACGTGGGTCCATAAGTGCTCACTCTAAGGAAGCAGAAAACAGTTGCGTCAGATTTGGGAGATCAGTCATGTTATCATTCAGTTGAATGATATAAGTTACTGTGCTGCTCATTGATTTTGTTTTTATGCTATTACAGTACACACTTTAACCCAAGACCAAATAAAAATTGAGTGAGTTAATTAATATTCACTTCACTTTCATTATAATTTGCATAATGCAATCGGTGCTTAATTGCAAGCCTCCTACTGACTGACACAAAACCTGAACTTGCAAGCAGCGTTTATCCATATCGCTGACTCAGGAAACCTCTCCTTATATTGCCTATTAGGCCTAATTGACACCCAGATAATGTGGACTCATTAAACATAACCATCAATAATATTTACTCCCTTATCCTATAGCATGCATGAATTAAACACCTTTAAGAGACGCTTCAACTGACTGAGCTGCAGCCATGTTTTTAGTGGCTAGGGGAAGGGAATTATTCAGATTTGGATTGCACTGATTTATCCAAAAAAGTTTTACAGCAGCCTGTCATTGCAGCTACTATTAGCAGCAGTTCTCAGTACTGTATATAATAGCTTAGATTCAGATGATTCCTTATTTGTAAATAACAACTAAACTATATTTCAAACCGCTATAGTCTATGTAATACCTAAATAAACAATTTAAAACAGGACCTACAGATATTAACAACTTAACAGCTCAAAACATACAGTAAAATAAAAATAATTAAGTTTGTATTTTTTCTGCTTTAAATTTAAGTGATGATTATGGTTATTATTATTGACGTTACAGTATTAGGCGTTAATCTCATTTAGGTCATTAACAAAATTTTATTTTCGGTGATATTTCCAAAATATATCTTTAAAAAAAATATATTATCCCCCATAAATAGCTATTTAACACATCCTCCCACTATTTTGATCCAACACTGTACATCTATCTTTCTCTTGCGCTGGAGAAAATGCAGAGAATTTAGGAGAACTTTATGATTCTGCAAACATTTCCGCCGTTTTGGTTTTATTGTACAAATAATTATAATTCCTTTTTTTTGTTTGTTTGCGTTATCGCGATATTTGACAACAGAAAGAACACCAACCGTTCGATTCAGAAAAGTAACGGAAAAGAATGTTGTAGCGATAGAAATGCTAACTAAATAAAGTAAAAGTAAAAGCAGAAATGGTCCGCAATGAGACAGTTTTAGTGCTTTAAGGGTCAGCTGCTTATTTTTTATTTTATTTTTTTAAACAATTGGTGAGAATTAGCTATGTTTGTCCAAAGCTAGACAACATCAAAATCAAGCAAACATCCATACAGTAGATGCTAGCGTAACATTAGCTTACCTGTGTTTCAGATAAACTCAAGCTGTTTGCTAACTGCTTCCTCTCGGCTCCTACGACGTAGTGGTTCTTCTCGAAGGCTCTTTCCAGACGCAGGAGCTGGGAGGGCGAGAAGGCCGTCCGGATGCGTTTGGGTTTTCTGGCAAAGGGACCGTGGAGTAGCAGGCTGTCCTGGGACACATCGTTACCTGACACCGAATTTAAAGAAACAGCATGGGCCGTCAGTAGGGCTGGCAGAGGTAACGTTATTATAACACGTCGTTTGGACTGGACAGTGCAGGTTGGCTGTCAGCGTGTTGAACCTGCATTACAGGCTACCTAATGAGTATCAGTGTGAACAGTGTGAACAGGCCTACTCTACTCCAAATGATGCTGTAGCTGTCCTTACATTAATGGGAAGCAAAGATCAAGCAAATTATTATTATTATTATATTTATTATTGTTAGGCCTAGCCGTAGTAGTAGTAGTAGTAGTTAATATAATAATAGTAGTAATAATAATAATAAAAATAAAAGCATAATAATGCCATAATAATACCATTTAACATTAATTAAATATTTGCTGTTACATGTTAATCGAATAGAAATTGGTTGTTGTTGTTTTTTTTTTGTCAAATTCCCAATTTCAGGCATGTTTCCATCCAACTTTTCTTCCACTTTTCGTTTTGGATTAATCCTACTGTTAAATCGCGCATTTTAATATGGGTCTTTAACGCACATAAGGCCTATAATCCCTTTTGAACATGGCGTAATGAGACGGAGAAACTTTGCAAATAGTTTTTTGTAACAAAAACGGTTTGCAAGCCATTTTTATAGACCTAACTACAACCTTTTCTTTACTAAAAGTATTATGGGTGTAAGTTGACTGATTACTTTTAAACTAATTCAAAAGAGTTTAGCCAAATATATTAACCAAACATAAATGACGTCCGTGCACAACACGGTTCTAATTTTGGAGAAAATAGACATCAGATGACAAATTTCCTAGCCTATAATAACAGCAAATAAGATAAAGTGTTTGATATTGTGTGTTGTGTGAGCGCCGTTTTTTTTTTAAATAGTTAATAGTGTTTAATTAAAAACTTAATTAGCTTTCACCCTGATATAGCTACTTTTCATTTTTTTTGTCAGGAAGGTTTAATATGTGAAACTGAAAATATTCTGAGAAGATGAGATGTTTATTTTATGGTAAAAAAATAAATAAATCCAAAAGGCTGTTACCTCTCTGATTTTGGAATATAATAAACTCGTTTTCTTCCTCTGTTGATATTCACCTTTTATCTTTATTATATGATAATTATTTTAACTTTTTCTTCGTTTTTGTCCCATATAAATCCAGCCGGAGATCATTATGGGGTCTTAATGAAATAGCCTATATTGTAATTAGAATTACATCGAGCTGCCAGTGTGAAAATAGGCTTATTAGTTTATTGTAATAAATGTATGAGGAGTTTATGGATTTGCATCATTCTGTCTTGTAAAATACATTTTAGGAATCCAATAAAAAGCAATATGAAAATAAAAGTGCAATTTGTCTCATACAGTATAAACATGCCATAACTGGTTTGTGAGCTGAGGTTTGTCTGGTAAATACATCACTGCAGGCTGCGTTAAATCCTTTTCTGCTAATACCTGGGCAGGATTGTCTGAACTGCCTTTCTGTTCCCATTATACTGAAATTATTATCCTGAATTATTATCAGTTCTGTCTCTACAGCCTGGCTGTTGTGCCAGATTTTCACAATGAAATGAAAAACACTGTAGACTAACCTAGGGCGAGTTTTCTTGTATGGAAAAAAACCCCAAAACATCAGCGCTTATCTGCGCCTGGCTGTGGCTTTCTGAGAGTAGCTGCAGGGCGAATGAAAGTGGAAACATGAGAGTAGCCCGACAGCCTGCTGAAAAACTCGCTGGCCTTGTCGTTTATGCTATCTGTGGCTGCAATGTATTGTTCAACTAAGAAATGTTTCCAATATTGACTGTCTATCGTGTTCAAAAGTCATGTGCAAGTATCTGTCATCTCATTCAAATATGGAAACCTTTGAAAAGCAAAGATTGAAGCTCGCTTTTATTGGCTCTCTGAAATACTGCAAACACACACACTCCTTATGATTTCTGTCAGGCAGTAAAACCATGCACCTAAATCTAGTTTATTATGGGCAGAATAGCCTATTTACTTTCATTTGTAGGCTGATCATTCAAGCATAAATAATAGCAGACATCAAAATAGTTTGTAGCCTATAAGAGTGGGATGTTTAAGTAATTAAATAAAATCTGTTCCATCATATTTTATCACAAACACTTCACTTACCTTGAAATCTGTGTCCGAAAAACCTGTTCCGTAGGACCCAGGGGTAGAAGTTGAGCGGGTCTCGGTGTTGCGTCCCGAAGAAGTGCGGATGTTGTAGGTGGGAGGCTCCGAGCTGGTGAGGAGCCACGTTGAGGGAGGGGTGGTTTACCGTCTCTGGGAACATCAGGTCCGGGCTCTGATAGAGGGACCTGGCCGGCGGAGCCTGGTAACTGTTCATTAAGGCATCTGTCGTCGGGTTAGAGTAACTTAAAGCCGTCGGACGGATGGGGTCCTCAGCGGTTAGAGGGTTCTCTTTGGCGACCAGAGACTCTATCGTGAAGCAGCGCTTGCCTGCAGACGAAAACATCATCTCTTGATAAAAATGGAAAACAATACCAAAAGAAAGTGATCGGTCTTTTTTCCTTCCTCTTGCTGGAAAAGATAAGCTCCCTCTCAGAGATGCGTCATGACCAAAGATGGAGGGGGTGCTGGGGGGAGGAGGGGGGTTTGCCTACACACGCTTGTCCAGTGGAGATGCTGATACAAAACTCAACAGTGCTGCAAACTGCCCTGATCCATGGAGTCTGTGCGCACTCAGAGGGTTTCTGTGCACAAGTGCGCACCAAGTAAAGCGCCTCCAACCTTCAATGTGGCTTGACGCTGCGCAGGGAGAGAGCTGATTGGACCAGAGCACCTGCCAATAGGTCTCCTCAAGTACCTGCTTCATAGATCACACAAGACCGGGGAGCTTAGTTACAGAGGCACGCTGAGAAAACATGTGTGCTCCATTTAATGGCTCGTTGTGTGTCCCATTCAGCCTTAATGTCTCGTTTTTCTGAAGGGAAACAATCTGCCGGTGGCGCCGAGAAACTTGTTTCAGTGCGGGTTCAGTCATCCAGGAATTCTCTAGAAGTAGAAGTCAAGAGATTTAAACCTTTTATTAAAGAAAATGTCTCATGGAAACGACTGGGAATTTCACTCCTCGCAGTGAAGCTCTTAGTGTTTTAGTCGCTTTTACTTAATAAATATGATACAGCGTTAAAACTGTTATCAACCGGAAAGCAAACTTGTTCTGAACATGGCCTTTAGCTAAATCCTGCAGGCTGAAGTTTGATTATTATTTGACGTGTTTAGATTTCACAGTTATAATTGTAATGTAATGTAATTTTCATTGACGTTGTGCATAAACGTGCAAACGGAAATATCATTTTTATCTTCTTTCACCCACCAGCGCAAACAGTGTTTCCCATCAGAAAGCATAACTGGTAGCATTTATTGATATTTCAACGCTTTATTTCTAATTGAATTTCTTAGCGTGTGTGCAATAGATGTTGAACTTAACGCTCCCTGTTTTAGAAATAAAGCAAATAATGAACAAAGATTGTTCTGTCACTCTTTGTAGCCAACTAATACATATTTTGTGTGCTAGATTAACAACATCAATATAAAGATATAATAATAATAATAATAATAATAATAATAATAATAATAATAATAATAATATAGGGCTATATAATGTTATAATATGTACTTGAGTAATGAGTATTTTTTCTTTTATTCACTTAATTGGTACATTCTTTCAAATTATGACGTGCAAGTTATGCAATAAGGTGTATCAAGGACACACAATAAAACTTCCCTTTAGGCTTTTCAAATCATCAATTAAAGAAAATAATAATGGTGGGTGATAATTGGCTACTTTTTGAGTTAAACATGAACATCCTGGACTAAATAAGGCGCATCGCTCCGCTGTTATGGAGAGAATGACTCCACTCATGCCCACCTTTTAAGAAAATGGCGCTCACTTTGTCCTCTATGAGAACAATTTAGCAGCATATGGTCTTACAGGAGAAAACGGCAGTAAAGAGGCAGCCTGTAATTGTCATTGGAGCTGCTTTATCCCTCGGCGCGCAGCCTCCATAGTGCACTAACCAAGTTAATAATTATCCTCTTAATACGCTCGTTTGCGTAGAGGTCGCATTAGAAAATCATTACCGATGGAAATTATGAGGTAAAACAAGTTGTTGATTAGGCGTTTAGAGCTAAAGGCTCCTAAAGACGGCTGTAGGTTCTGTGAATGGACCGGTGCCAAAAAGCTCCTTATTTTGCTTCCCCGGTGTAATTTATTTTAAACATTAATCATTGTACGGATTGTGTGGAGAGATAAAAAATCACACATTTACATCGACATTTATTTACTGGGTGTGCCCTGGACGACGTGATACAGTTTCCCTGGAAATATATTTTCTGTGTTGCATGACTCACAAGAGTCACTGTTGAATAACAGGCCTATTAATCCGATTTAAAAAGCTTGTCTATGTCGATTATGATCGCCGAGCTGAAATGATTGCCCAAAAAACAACTGTTGAATGTAGCTGCGCCGAGTTATTTCGCTTCAGGATGCACATCTTTTCATTTAATCTGTTTGGTTATAAGGTCACGTTATAAATCCTTCGCAGGGACTTTAGTAGCATTAACAGTGTTGAAGATGTCACAGGAAATTATGAAAAACACATGTAATAAGTTAATAACGAAGTGTCGTCTTTGTAGGAAAAGTAAAGAGCGATCAGCCTGTGTCAGGACTCAGTCACGTAACTCTTTTATTGCAGGATTTTATATTTAAACCGTCTTTTTCCTCCTAGGGCAGCAGCAGGAAGTTGAGGGCTGAGCGAGCCGGTTGAAAACGCTGTTGAGTTTAATGATGAAACCCTGTGGGCCTTTACGCACTGACCCTGATCGCTGCTGGTTAATAGATGGCCAAATCGCTGTGCATTATCAAAAACAAAGCAGAGCAGTGTACCGTTGTTCCGTACCTGCTGTTGATCTTCCCCCGAGGCTCCGGAGGAGAGTTACTGAGAATCTGACCAAAGTGATCTTCAACTAAGAAACCGAGCAGTGCGGTAGTCTTCAATGGAAATATGTATTTATAGGTTTATAGTGAAATTCCTCTAAAGTAGTTTAATATTACTGAGCAATTTTAGGGACTTTAAATGCATGTGTGACACAATTACTGGCGGGTTGCCACATTATAGTGTTTGTTCCACAAGTTTATGTCCTTTGTGGTTCACACTGGATATCACAATGTCTTCAGATTATGTATTAATTAAAGGAGTAGGGGGTAATGGGTTTAGTTGTAGCATGTTACACATTGGCCAATTAAGTTAACTAAAAGAGAGAATAGTTAACACAAAAGATGATAAAGTTGGGGATTTAACAGGACACATTCCTCTTTATTTTAGGTGCAACACAGTGCCACTATTTCTATGTGAAAACTTTTAATTAACTTGTTTTAAAGTGTTAATTTACCCAAACTGTTGCATGTTTTCTCATAAAGATAGTATTATCATTCTGGGAGAATGCCACAGTGAACCACTTGGCCACCACACTTCATTTTTGCAGTAAACAATAGGAGGAAATATTGTTTTTAAGTATAAATATCATTACACAGCTAATGTAAAACATCTGACTGAGAACATAGTAACGCACATTTCAGGCTACAGTTGATTCCTGGCGATTGGTGACATGTGAAACTGTTCAATTTTGATTTAAAAGAAAAAACTGATTTCCCCACGTACATATTTTGTAGTGCATCTTTGCACATTGTAGAAAAGACGTGTAGCTGTAAATTATAAAAATGTAATTAAATTCACTTTATATCACCAGGATAATCCACTCAGTATCAATACTGCCTTATACACAGTCTGTTGATCAAGTGATCCAAAAAAACAAATTTGATTTCTGCTGATTTTTGTCTTCTAATAATTTGGGGAAATGTAAAAAGTGTCACAAATGACTCTGACCAGAGCTCACCAACAGCTATTGTTAACAGGGAATAACCAGATATTAGGACAAACATCATTAAAGTTTCCTCTAATCAGTATTAATCTTCAATCCTACCGCTGTCCATAATGTTGGCACATTAAAAAAATAGTACTATTCAAAGACATTCTACTAGTTAATTGTTAGTTAATAGGCACAATATTGTTTTTTTGTGGGGGCAAAAGAAAGGGGGGGGACCTATGAAGACAGTTGGCTCAATTTAATATAAGTGCTGCCCTCTAGCGGCCTCTCTCTAAAGAAGATGCTTTTATAATTGATGATTAATGATTGAGATAAATATGATTTTTGCAGCTGCTCGCCTTTAATGAAGAAAATTATGATAGCATAATTATAGTATGAGTGAGCTTTGACCATACTGTGCTTTCCGACTATTTTAAATCTCCTAAATCTAAATCATATTCATTGTTTTGCTGTGACCTTTACATCACCCCTCCATCATAAATCTCTGTATTACCAAAGTTCTGTATGTAATAATGATGCTTACAAATGTGTCTCGTTTCATGGCATAGAAAATAATCCTTCAGTACATTGTAACTTCACAGAAATGTCACCAGTGAACTTAAAAAGTGACAATGCAAGAACTCTTACTCAATATTTCCAACGCAGCTAGAGATTTGGGGAAAAACCTTCTGTTCAGAGAAAAGTTTTGAAGCAAAATTATATCTTTTGCTCTATCAACTGCTTGATTTTGTTTTTTTAATTATATAATCTTTTATTACACCTCCAAAGGGAAATCACTCGCCAGTCTACTAAACCTAATTCACCCTGTTCATTTAAAGATATAGTTTTTTACATTTTTTTTAGACCAATGCTGCCACCCAGTGGTTGAGCGGAGGCAGAGCATGTTTACAGGATTCAAAATGACTCAATTGGAGACTTTGACCTCAGTGGGTTCCAGTTTAGTTTGTCCAAGAGGTCCCAGTTGTTTCAGTAGAAAATGAGGAATATTACCCTGATTAGATAATAGTACAAAACTGGGAGGTTAATACAAGACTTGTTAATGAACATCATGTTATTTGTCTTGCATGTATACAGTAAAAGGACTGGACCCTTGTGAACTCAACAATGTCTAGCGAGGACGAAATCTCCTCAGCTGTGTTTCCTTGGACAGCAGAGGATCAACTGGGATCCTGCGGTCGGCCTCATCATCATGTCAATCTGAAGATCAAAAGACTCAAGACAGAAACACAGACACAAATTAAGCTCTCCAGTAAAACTAAGTAATATACCACTAACTGCTGTTAAGTAAAGGACGGCCTCAATAAACCAAATAATCCAAATTCATTTTAATTGATATAAAACATCTCAGTCTGTCAACTAAAATCTTTTAAAATCATTATTAAATAATTCTACACAAACTTTCCTTTGTAATATAATAGCCTACTTATTTGTTTTGATATATGGCTGGTTTGATTAGACTATTAGGGTCAGTGATAAACTATTAGACAGGGATCAATAGATACAATTCCGGTCT
The DNA here is from genome assembly GCF_020085105.1 of Siniperca chuatsi. Lineage (NCBI taxonomy): Eukaryota > Metazoa > Chordata > Actinopteri > Centrarchiformes > Sinipercidae > Siniperca > Siniperca chuatsi. Next base: position 24,330,079 of record NC_058056.1, read on the forward strand.
CTCTTTCTCCTGATCTTTCTCCATGATGTTGATTAAAATCATCAGATTAAAGCAGACTCCGAGAGGCCAGCTGAAGCTCAGGTTTGCCCTCTCTCCTCCTGCGTTCATTAATAAACTAATTGGCCATTTTGTTTCGCATTAGCGTTGTGTGTTCAACTAATCTATTCCACTTAAATACTTGGAAAATTTCACCCCATTATAACGAGATGGGGAAAGTAGCACGTCGCTGCGTTTGTGCCACCTGCTTGAGAAGTGCGGTCGTTTAGCCACCTGTACGGGGCTCCGCTCCTCCACCGGCTCCCCTCCTCAGCATAAACAAACATCCCACTTTTAACACTGCCTGGAGAAAAAACACGTGTTCATATCAAGAAAAGGTATTTATCTCTGCCTATTTAGCTTCACCTGCTATGTTTTTCATATCTAAAAGTCGATTTTAAACCTTGACAATGGCGTAAACCTGAGCCCAAAAGCGTGTAATGCGAATCTTACAACCACTAAAGCCAATTTACATCCACAGTGATATGGGAACATTTTGGTGATGTTAAATGAGATAAAATACCATTAAAATATCACAAACTTAAAGACTAAAGCTGGAAATGAATTTTGCAGTGATTTATTAGGAGATGAAATCTTTGAAAAATAGGATAAGTGTATCTACTGCTGAGTGTCATAGACCGGCTTTAGTCCTGGCTAGAATATTATAGAGAGATGATCCAACAATTTTCGATTTTTATGTTATTCATGGGTGGTGGTGTGCGTAAAAGACGCACGTTGGATAAATTAGGCGTTAGTTTGGAACCAGCGGTTTCCTGGTGAGATACAATTCCAGCCCTCCCAGGCGTCTTTGTCTTTGACCTTTAACTCGCTTCGTGGTGTTCTCTGTCGCTGAACACGATGTGAACAGGAACTGCTATTTCCTGGGAGAAAAAGAGTCTGTTCTCCAAACATCAGGATGACCGCTGCCCCTCTTGTCAGTGCCCCAGTCAGAAGTCATTGTGCATCTCAAATGCGGCCCTTTCACGACGAGACAAAGGGCAGCTTCTACTTCAAACGCTTGTAATGAAAGCTAATGACTATTAGATGGAGTAGAAGGGCCCTCGCCTTTGCAAATAAAATGCAAATGGTCAAATGAAGTGCACTCGGAGCTGGATGTATTGCTCTCCATGAGAACTTTCACACCTTCTCAGAGCTGCATTACATCTGAACTGAGTCATGTGACCAACGGCATTTAAATGTAGGGAGGAGAATGTTTTTAGGGATGTGTTACAGCTGAGTAATGTAGACACATTGAAGAAGCATCCATTTCTAATAATAATATAAAGAGTTCGTTTTGAGTGATGGATTCATCACTAAATAAATAGATGACAGAGATAAACACATCCTCATCAAACTTCAACATCAAAAGAGGGCTGCAACTAAATTATTTTTATTATCAGTTAATCTGCTGAATTCTATAATCTATAAATTGTCAGGAAATTGTGAAAAATGCCTGTCACAATTTCCCAGAGCCCAAGGTGACGTCTTCGAATGGCTTGTTTTGTTCAACCGTTCTAATCCCAACCATAATAATTACTATCATATAAGACAAAGAAAAGCTCACATTAGAGAGGCTGAAACCAGTATTTTTTTTTGCCTTTTTCTTAGAGAAATGACTTCAACTATTAATCGAGTAACCAAAATTGTTGCAGATGAATTTTCAACTAATCAACTAATTGTTTGAGCTCTAGAAAATAAAGTACAAACCAGCAAAGACACAATATTGTCTAACAAGACAATGTGAATAAACAAAAAACACCTATTGTCTCTGCCACCAAGACAATTTGTGTAAAGTGCTGAAGTGCAAAAGGAATAAGAGCTGATAAGAGCAACAAGTCACGAGGCAAATGAAGATGTAACAGTTGCCTTTCATAAGGAGCTTCAGTTCAGGCTCTGTAGAGAGTCTTAAGAAACCCAGCCAGCGCTGGCATGTTTCCAGCAGTAAAGGTGCCCTGTGCTAATTGGGACGATGAGCCCGGTGGCCCCCACCCCTTCCCTCCCCAGGACTCTCCAGGTTTTCCCAGGCCTCTCACTGCTTGTTTCTTTCTCTCAATGGGATTACGTTGGGCTGTGGAGAGAGAGGAGGGGGAACTCTGATTCCCGGCTGATCACATCAGAAACGGCTCTCGGGGTTTTTACACAAATTCTGCTCCTTCAGCTGCGCTTCAGCCCTAATCAGACTGAGCAGGGACACCAGGAGAGAGCAGGCAGGGGGTGGCGGACAAGAGACATTGCTGTTTATTAAACTTCTCTCTTTGATACTGTTACCAGCCGTCTTCTCCCTATTACAGCACCTCTGCTGCCTACAGTTTTGGTGGGGGTTTTTTTTCACGGTTTCAGGAGTTCAATTTGTCAGCAATGGCAGAAGAAAGTGAAATCATATGTCTTTGATTTATTTCCATGCAAAAACACTACAGGCTTACAAATTTCCCATAATACACCAACATTACAAACAGTTATTAGTTACGAATGTAAAAGTCAAAGTTGATATGATCTGACTGAAATAACTTGCTCTCCAGCTTGAATTGATCGGATTTTGAGTGGATTTGTCGAGTTGAGTTTGCAGTTGGTCAAGGAACCGTTGTGCACACACACACACAAGTTGCACTTGGGAAAGAGACCCTTATTCTGAAATACATTTTGCACAGGAAATAATTGCATTTAAAAAGCAATAGAGCAAACGAACGGGGAGGGAGTTGATTGAGTCATTCTACAATAGTAAATTAGGTTCGTCTGATTATAAAGAATCAACATGCTAAACTCTGATATGTGCAGTATACGGCCTTATAAAGGCAGAAAGCAGTAACTACAGAAACAGTGAAATTGAAAAAAAAGGTATTAAGTATGAAGCCAAACTGTGTAAGAAAATATAAGGTGTACTAATTTTATGCATTTTTATGCTGATTATTAATTAAGCTGGCTATCTGCACTGATTTCTCAATTTGATCCTATTTTGATTCACAAAGTCCAGAATCGATTTATTTCTGTTCTTGCAAATTTAACATGTTTTTTTTTAACCCCGAAATCACACATTTTTATGGCATAATAATTTCCGTATGGTAAAATATGTCAAAGGGTTCCTAAGATAAATCTGAGGAGTCACTAAATAATAAAAGAAAGAAAGCATATGTTTATTTTTCTGACAGTTTTATTTAGTACATTTTTCTTGTGAAATACTGAATGCCTTCAAACAAGCTTCTTAGAAGGAGACAAACTTTTTGGTTGAACTGCTCACAACTCATGTCCACACTGAAGGCCATTTGCCTGTGGTTAGGCATCACAACGAGATATTGCTTCATTTTAAGGGGTCTCGAGCAAAACTGATATAGATGGGTGCTGAATCCTTAGAATCAAAAAGTTATAGCAGGGCAGCACTCAAATTATATGATTTATTCAAAGTGCAAGCTAGCAAGTGGTTGCATGGGTGTTTGGGGCACCTGGAGTGTTGTCCTGTTGATTAGTCTTCCATTTCCACTAGTCAGTTATAAAGACAGCTTATTACTTACCACAACTGTGGCTAGTTGATCACAGATTGTCAATATTAGACATCAGGTTTATGTATCTTTTTGATGTTTCTCAATTAATTTACAACGGCCATGTATTATCAAAGGAAAATGGACACGAGACGGAGATATAAATCTATGAATGAGAAGTCTATATGATCTTTTTTGCACAAAATATTTAATGGAGTATCATATTGCAAAAAAAAGAAGAAGTGAGGATTAAAGAGATGAAAACCACCGTTCTGTGTTCCCATCAGCTTTCTTTGTTTAATATGACCAAGTTAACCACAGGACAGGACTTTCAGGTTGACCACCCCAATTAGCTGCTCTGATGGACTCATTTGCTACATCCCAATCCATTCTACACGCTGTCTTCTCTCCTGTTTTATCCCTCATGTCTGCCAGGCAGGCTTCAGCGGACAGCATGAGTCCCTTTCCACCTGGAAGGAAAGACGTCGAGTCTGAATAGAGCGGAGACAGGACACCTGCCGGCGGTGGGTGGGCATGTGGGAGCCCTGTCCATTGAGAAGCAGTGAGAACAGGCCTAGTGACCGTTTAAACAGCTTAAACAGTGAGACCCAGCTCTCTAGCCCCGAGACAGACTGACCCCTACCACCCCGGGTTACAGATATCCCAGCTAATCCCTCAGCTGGTTATTTATTTGCTTAGCTTAAATCAGAGGGGAACCCAAGTCCGTCCCAGACTTCAAGCATAAACTGACTTAGATCAAACCCGGGAGGAAATGTCTTGCCATGTCTCCATCATCTTCAAACTGGGCACAGAGTGAGATTAGAGGAGCAATAAGGCGAGGTCAAAGGGTATGGTGATGATTTGATTGGGATACATTAGAGAGGAGACAGGTCTTCTCTCTTTAGCTAAATCAGTTTCTGAGACTGATGTGCAGATCAGAACAAAACTGTTTATAAACAGGCAAGCATTCAGTTATAATTTAAATCAGGTTTTGGAAAAGTCTCATCTGATTGTTCGGTGATCAGAATCTCATCGCATTTTGTGCTTTCGGTTTACTTTGATAACTAAACGGTTCTCCCAATGTGCTTTAGAGTCAGCTACAATGAGTCTGACATCATTAGCTGTGGATTGGATAAAATTATGAGTGTCTGATATTGAATATAAACATGTGCTTTATCTGTTTGTCTTTTAAGCCCCTGAAAATGTGGTTTCAAATCTTCAACATTTCATTTAAATACAGTGACTAAATAAGCCACAATCAAAGTTAAAATTTGGAAAAACACATCTTTAGGTGTGATTTATGTAGAGTTTAACACTCAAAAACTGAGCTAATCTGTCTCATCAGGACTGTGTGGGTGTGATTTGATTTGACAGTAGCAAAACAAACCCAGAACTGTCATCAGATTTTGATTCAATTGCTGCTGAATCCTGATTGGCGGACAGTGTATGATGTCACATTTTTCCAACTGAGCCCCGCCCACGTCAAACCAGTGAGAAGAGCACAGACAAAAACCTCTAATGAGAAATAACCAAAACTGCTCTAAATTGTGTGTTGATGTGGGATCACATCTCTAATCTCGGCAGAAGCTGACTGGAAAAAATTGGTTTTCAGGGCCTTTATCAGGTTTTATAAGTTCAACTGGGTTACATGTGCAAATAATAAATGCAGATTTCTTTCCTTGTAACACAAAATGTCACCTTTAACTTCTGAAACACTTGGCTGAATAAAAAAAGAATGAACAGGACAATGTTGCCATTAATGTCATAAAATATATTTCTGAATATTTCATTCAAATATGCAAAAACTGAACACATGAAGTGAACTCATCAAAGAGCAATAAATGTAGGAAATTAAATATATAACTATACATCTATTAAATATTCATAGTAGGAGACACACGCCTCCTTTCTCAGCAGTATGTACAAAAAGTCCTTTCAAAAATCCAGTGGTATTCGGTCAACAGTGGTCAGTAGAGTCATCAGACACGTCAATATCCACATCCAAGTCGGAGAACTCCTCATCTTCATCTCCTTCATCTCCGTGGCCTTGAGATCCGGGACTTTTCGGCGGAGCAGCCAGGCCCAGTTTGGCCAGCTTGGCCTGTTGCTGCTCCAGACTCTGTTTGCGCCACTTGATGCGTCGGTTCTGGAACCAGACTTTGACCTGGAGACAAAAAACAAGATGCATATTAGAAATACTGCAGTAAGAAATGTATGTAAATATGAGGCTTCATTTTAAATGCTAATGAAATTCCGATTTTCAGAATATATTTTCTTACCTGAGCTTCTGTGAGCTGTAGCGCCGAGGCCAGGAGGAACCTCTCTGATCCGACCATGTACTGCTGCCGTGCAAACTCCTTCTCCAGCCGGGAGAGCTGCTCGCTGGTGAAGCTGGTGCGCATCCGTTTCGACTTCCCACCTTTAGTTTTGAACGAATGCAGCCCTGCGTTGACTTTGGACACTGAAGCTGCAAAGAAGACATGACACGTTTAATCACACTGCCACGTGAATATGGTTTTTCGTTTAGACCTGTCTTGTTCTGATACTTCCAGAAAGTAATGAAAACCACTCAATTTACCTTGTGCGTAAAATGCTCCACGGCACGATGACTGGTAGGTGAAAGGCGGGCAGCAGTACACTGAATATCCGGGTTGTGTGTGGACCGCTGAGTGCAACATGTTTGGTGAGTAGACGTAAGGTGTCGTTGCCATCGGTAAGCCTACGTGTCCGGTGAGGGACAGAACTGGGGCTGGTGGTTGATATTTCTCTCTGCACTGAGTAGGACTCGTCCGGCAGCTGGTTGTGTCCTCCGGCTTGGCGAGCAAAGCATCGATAGTGAAAGATTTTCCACTTGGAGGCTTCGTTGACGACGCGCACTGGCTCCCCTGGTACTGCGGGTACAGCGATGCTGGTGCGTAATTACGCACGGAGTATCCATAAGCTGCGACTGGTCTGTTAGGCAACTGCATTATGCCCGTTATTTCTTTTTAAAAAGTGGAAAAATAAGATCTCGAAGAAAACAAGCTGTTGCTCCAAGTGCAGCAGGAAGAGGAATGCTGCTCCTCTGCGGAGAGTCCTCATTTATACTCCGGCCGGGCACAGAGGTGTCAACAGCCCCCCATCGATCCTTTGTCTTTCTAAGTAGCAGATGAGAGAAACGAACATCCCGACAACGTATCCAATTAATTGGTGGAGTAGTACAAGCTGGGATTGTCAAACATCCTAACCCTTTGAATGACAAGGCTTTTGAAGAGTCGTGGGGGCAGGGAACTCAAGAGATTTACTGGGCTACAAATTCTTGCATGGATCTTAAGTCCAAATGTAATCATTACCGCTGGGAAAGCCTTGATGTTACCAAATCATCTTATTTGGAGCCTTTTAAGTCCTGGCTGGCCGACAGATGCTTTAAGCAGCGTAACAATTTACAGAGAATCTACTGTGTTGACTTATACTTCTTTTTATCCTCTTTGAGTCCAAACTTTTTGACGCACCTATTCACCCTTCCACTTTAGGACTTATTTAATTTCCGTTTTTTTCTCAACCAGTTGTAAATCAGGAATCACTCCTGTATGTAAACAGTCCATAATTTTTTTCCTGTATAAAATGAACGCGCTCTATTTCCAAAGTGTGCCTTTTAACAGGAGCGGTGTCGCTCTTAAAACTGAATAACTGTCCTGCGTAATTGAGGCGTCAAATTCAGCGGGTCGGGTGTGGTGACAGAGTGGTGCTGCTGGTTTAACCAAACTGCAACTCCACTAATCTCAGCCACTGCGTTAATCCACACGTTGATCCCATCCTTTGAATGTCGCTGCTCACACACACGGCTTTCCCTGCCTCTGCTCTGGTTGATTCCTAAAACAATCCAAGTTGGTCTAAAGCCTCAAATCTGAGGATGGATTCATTTATTGTGTATGCATACAAGATGTCTTCTGAATTGAAACAAAGCCAGTCTCATTAGGTCACTCAAAGTCTACCGTTGCACACGTATGTTCCACTTGGGAAGGAGAAATTTATTCTGAAATACATTTTGCGCAGGAAACAATATCCCTAAACTGCTTTGTTCTATCGGTTTCTCATTAAAGGTTTGAAGATGAAGCGCTCTGCGGCTTCTTTAAAGGAAGTCATTTGCTTTCTTACACTACCCGAGGTCAAAGACATCCTCTCTTTCAACTTGGATTATTGCCAGCTCTGCAAACTTTCCAGGCTCATTTCCATCATTTGGAGGTGGCAGAGAGTTTCTCCAGAGCCTTAAGTAACTGTTAAAACACATTTAAACACCGAAGCGAACCGTTCTTTCCCTTTGACCTCGGAGCGTTTTATTTATTCTCTTTCACTGACACTAGAATGTCTAATGAAGAGGGCAAACACAGACTTTCTCGACCTGCCCTGAACAATAAGGACGCTTCTTCTGATGCCTCTACGACCGGACCACCCACCCCAGGACCGGTGTTTACTGGCGTGCACTGCAGAAAATCTCTGTCCTGACAAATCGTTTAATTCACATTTAGTGTTGAAACCTTTATTAAACATAATGACAAGATTTCAGATGTTTTTTTAGTCAAATCAGCTTGGGAAAAAAAATAAAAAAGGTTTAATTTAGTGAAGCAATGAGATCAGAGACAAGTTGTTGAAATAAGTGAAACTAATTTAAACAAGTGGAATGAACTCAACTTTTTAAAAGACATTTCAAGCCTGTCAGACTGAATATGATACTTAAGTTATCCAGTTGTGGATACCTGTTGCAGTGTGAAAAGATTAGTCGACTTTTTGATTGACATAAAATTTATCAAAAACTGTTTTGATGACCAGTTACTCCTTCAAGTAAGCGTTTTTTTTTTGAAAATCACTGGCTCCAACAGGTAAAATGTGAATATTTGCTGGTTTTCTATTAAAGTAAACTGAATATATTTGGGTTCTGGGCTGTTGGTTGGATAAAACAAGACAGTTTAAGGCAACACCTTGAGCTTATGGGCATATTTTTGACATTTTATAGGCTAAACGATAAATTGATAATGCAAATAATCGTTAGTTGCAACCCTAATTGCCACACCAAGTGGGAAAGGCTGAAATCTTATTTCAGCCATTTTCAGCCCAGTGCTCCTCCAATATTCTGCCTGCACATCTGAACTCCACGCACGTGTCTTGCCGCACAAAACAGATACTTTTTTTGCTGTATCTGTTTCTGTATCTGAAACCTCTGTGTCCTCTAATGACAGAGCTCCTGTGTTGCTGCGTGGAAGGCAACATGCCCTCTTGTGTATTGGAGCCAGACAAGGAATACACGGACCATTGTCACAGATAGTCCTTTTCATAGTCATGGCCTGAGAGGAGAAAGAAGCTGAAGGGCTGCTGTCTAATAGCTCTATGGGCCATCCTTCCCAAATGAGGCTCTCACCAAAAGCTTGAAACGCCTCATCAGCATTCATTCATTCAGTATCTGTGGTTGGTTACATGCAAAAAAAATTGTTGTACCTCTCGGAATGCTGCAAAGCTCCAAAAACAGACCAAAGACTATAGCTTTTACATTTAAATATTTACAAATATCCCAACGTGACTTTTCCCGAAGCAACTTAACGTACAAGCAAAACTACAGTTATAAAATCCTACAAAAATGTATCAAATTATACATATCAAATGGTTTTATGTTGGTCCCATACTCTCTTGCATACTAAAAGAGTTGTTTGTGACACACTGTAGTATACGAGCAAAAATAAAAGGCATTTGGCATATGTTGGATATTTCTGTATATAAGATACAGAAATATTTATTTATAAAACAATATGTTTGCATATAAAGCAAGCAAGCAAGCATTCCCTTTTATTAAAAAATCACAGTAGTCTGTCAATAACGGAGCATCATTTAGAAGTAGTTTAATAATTTCCTTAAGTAAAAGTAGCAATGCTACACTATAAAAATACATGTTACATGTCCTGTTTTCAAGATTTTACTTAGATAAAAGTACAGAAGTATCCTAAGCAAAATGTGCTCACAGTTTCAAAATAAAAGTACTCATTATGCAGGATGGCATTTGCGCTTTCAGAGTGTAATAGCATAAATATTATATTATTGGATCATACTGATGCATTAACATGTTATCAGCATGTTATTGCTGTAAATGGAGGAGTTTGGGCTACTTTTAAGTACTTCATATAGTACTGGGGAGCTTATTTCCTTACTGCAATTTGCACATGCACCTGCTTAAAAGGGAATGCTTTTTTACTTTTATTTTAGTATTTGTGCTTGGCATTTGTTTTTGCACTATTCTTTGTATACCGTGTGGTATCGTGAGATCTACAGAAATAACAGCGACAGAGAGGAGAAACTCTTTTGCTCTGTTCTGTCTCACCTTCCAGCTCAGTTCACACATGATTGAATGAAACAAAAGCATTGGAGAAACACTGTCATCATTATTATTATTGAGGTGAAAGGGGAGAGTTTTCTCACCTGCCCGACACATTTAACGGGCACTGTAACCTCGGCCTTTCCTGTCCATGCACATCCATCGCTAATGAGTTTATGAAGCCATTTACAGAACGATCCAGAATGACCTGCCTCTGCCACCTTGCTGCTGGGACTGAGGGCTCATTACTGGGACCTGCTGGGCCTTGGCCCTCACCTTGACTATGAATGGGAGTCCAGTAAAAGAGCAGGTATGCTCCGTCTAGCTCCAATACACATTCAGGCTCTGCTGTGGGCTGATATATGTGTGCAGCAGCATGAGGAGCCTGATTTGATGTAAAGTTACAACCGAAACACCTGCTCTTTTTTTACAAGATCAGTCCCAGTTGTTAATTCACCTGGTCGTTTGGTTTGATGCAAGCTGCAGGCGAAGACTACATGTGGCAAAAAAAGGTGCCTAATTATTCACTTAAATGAATTAATAATAGGATTTGTTACAATAACACTGCCATCTAATCTCGCCAACATCGATGAGAATAAAGTAAGTTACAGTTTTCCAATTAAGAAGAAATAAGTGTATTTCATTTTCACTGTAATTTACCTTGATAACTCACTAATGATCCTCCTGTCTGGGTAGTCTTTGATAGTACACCAATGTGAGACAAAGAAAATGATCTAAAAACATGTCTGAACATGCACACCAGTTTGCAAAAGTCTAACTTTAAACATTTAGTTGTGGCTCGATATTAATGAATATGAAGTATTTCCGTTCAGGAAGAGTTTGTGACATTGCTTTTAGATCACAAATACCAAATACAGTTAAAAAAAAAACATCCAGATGTTAAATAAATTATATTAAATGAGAATTAAAAGCTTCTAGTCTTTTGGGGCAAGTCCAAGTCCAAGTCAAGTCTTGTCAAAGCAAGTCCCTAACCAGGTCTTTGAATGCTGACCATTGCACTGATCAGGAATCAACATTTTAACCTTTTGCTTTAAAAGCTGTGTTACAGTTTTTCTTAATCGCTTTGGCTCATTTTTTTGAAACAGACTTAATTCTCTAAACTGTAAGTAACTGTTTCATGGGACATCACAGCTCTATTAAAAGGTAGTAACTCACCCAAAACATTTCATTCATGCTTCAAAACCTAGTTATTGTGTCAGTAAACTGGCCAATGCCACCAAATTGGAAAGTTGTTTTGTCATCGTGTGAGCCGTACTGGTCAAAATGTTTCACCAGTCAACCCTGGAAATGTTTCTTATATACAAATCTCTGCTTTGTTCTACTGTTTTTGTTGACACTGACTGCTTTACTATACAAGAATGTCAGTTTTGTCTAGCTGAATGCTATTGTGTATTGCACTGAGCTTTTTAGATTCAGATTTCAGCAGTAGGTAGGAAAAGTCAATACTGTACAATACTGTAGTGCACAGAAAAAGAATATGCACATTTGTATGTATACAGTAAATGTATTTATATAGCAACGTGTTACATGTACTGTAAACACAAAATGTATCTTTGATCTTTTATGTAAAGTCATACACGTCACCTGGCAGGTATTTTGCCAATTCAGCAGACATCACATGTCATAGATATTTATGGAAAAGACATGTATGTCTGGCAGGTTTTGGTAATTGAATGGATCATTTTGCATGTGATGGCTCAAACGATGTTTATGAAGAGTTGTTGGCAATTTTACTGAGAATCAACTCACCAGTTTTGATGCAAACAATGTGCAAGTGGTTATTGTGCAACTCTTCCGCACACATCTGCCAAAACATGTGCAATTTGCTTGAATGAATGAGAAAGATTTGAATTTATTGTTTTGAAAAAAAATTATTCTCATTCCAGAATTGAGCCAAAGCGAATGTGAAAAACTTAGTAGTGTATTTTATACAGCTGAGACCAAAATATTTCAAGCATACAATTAAACATTTCAAGATATGAGTCACATGCAAAGCCCTGCCTGGCACTGTCTTATTTAACTTATATTCTTCTGGGACTTGAATATGTTTATTTTCAAGTCTCCTGTAAGTCCAATCATATAGCAGTGAAATCTAAAGTCCTCATTTTTTAACTTCAATCCAAGTCGACTCTACAGCTCTTTTAAAAGCAGCCTACACATTAATAATTGACACCTCATTAACACTACGCAGTTAATATGACTACAATGTCATGTACTGTGGCTGCATGTGAATAATTTCACTGTAGAGGAACCCCAACTTGAAACTGAAAGAGCCGGACAGGGACATAGATAGCCATAAAAGTGAGAATTTGTATCCCTCTATCAGTCTTATATCCTGGCAAAGTGCCTTTGGCCAAAACCTTTCAGTCCTGCTCTCTCTCTCTCTCTCTCTCTCTCTCTCTCTCGCTCTCTCTAACATGCTAAATTGACACACAATCAGCTAAATGGTTAAAATGTGAAATGAACTGACTAATTCCAGCATTGATACCTCTTTTGCATGTCACTATGCAGATTCTGTGTGTTTTTCATTTACATGTGTGGCAGAAGGGAGGACCTCCAGTCACTGCAGCGCAAATCATTAGCATCAACACCAGTGCTGTGAAGCGCTACTGTATGCGCTACTCTCCTCTGGGCTAATAGTGGCCATTTAGGCCAGAAAGTCCTCCATGCGCTCACAGAAATGGCCGTCCATGTCATTACCAACTTAATGAGGGATTAACTTTCTCCCTGAACGGTATCTGTTGACTGACATGACTGTCCCATCCTGGGAATAGAGGATGTGTGTATTTGACCTGTCTGACACTCCATGCCACTACACCACTGAGCTGAGGAGAAAGGGATGCCTGCAGATAACTTTTGGCACCAGAATAGCTTTTATTTGGCGTGTACAGTTCATAAAGGAAGTTTGAAGGATTAAAGGAAAGCTTCAGTATAGTCCAGATAGGGAGACTCAACACTGAACAGTAACAGTATTTGAATAATTTGATATGATAACACTTAGAGCGTGGCTCTAGGGATGGCAATGTTGGTCGGTCGGGTCCACCACTTTGGTCTGAAGTGAAGTATCTCAACAACTATTTGATGGATTTCCATGAAATGTTGTACAAACATTTATGGTTTCTTGACGATAAATCCTAATGATCTTGATGACTTTTTTTCAAGTGCCAACACAAGGTTCACATTTGTGGTTTGTAGTGATTTTTTTAAACAACTATTGGATGATTGCCATGAAATTTGGTTCAGGCATTCATGTTCCCTTCAGGATGAATTGTAATGACTTTGGTGATCTCCTGACTTCACCTCTAGCACCATCATTTTGCCAGAATTAGTTTTGTCCAATATTTTATTTCACGGCCAAATACCTGCAAAACTAATTCCATTCCCATCAGCCTTAGCTGTACTTTGTGTTTTGTGCTAACTGGCAAATGTTAGCATGCTAACATGATAAACTAATATGGTGAATGTGATACAAATCATACCTGCTAAACAGTATTAGTATGTTGACTTTTTAGCTCAAAGCAAAACTGTGCCTAAGTAGCTAGCTGAGCTGCTAGCATGGCTGTAGACTCTTAGTCGTGTTGTATTTTCAAGACAGATGTTGCCAGATTTGTCTAATGCAGTGTGTTTTCTTATTTCAGTCTGATACTCTGCTGTCTCTCAGCTGATGGAGTGGATTATTGGAAGTTTAGCTACGAAGGGTTGTACAGCAAATCCTACATTTAGGTCAGGTGCAGGAAAGCAAATACAAGGAAAAATAAAGAGTATCTAGGCACTGGATGATAGCTCCCAAACTTTATTAGACTGAACAGGTTCAACCCTTTTGCCAGGTGAAGAGCTAGTAGAGTCAAAGTGTTGCCTGTTAAAGCACTAATTCAACATTTTGGGAAATACGCTTATTTTTGCTGAGAGTTAGATGAGAAGACTGATACCATTCTCATCTCTGTATGATAAAAATATTTGATATAGGATATAAATGGCTTCACCAAACTCTTTTTAAACTATTTGTTTCTATTATGATTGCACTGTTAACTGTTAAAAACACCATCTGGCTGCAGATCTGCTGCTGTGTATTCCCATCGTGCCGCTCTGCACCATCCAGACAATAATATGATTTCCTGGAGAAGCTGATTCTTCGTCTTTGATTCTTATTTGTTGAGCTGTTGTCGTCCTGCGTCACTGTGAATGGCTCAGCTGTTTCGGAGCGATGAGACCAGTGATGTGACTGGCTGAGAGTTATTTATCAATCACCACGCCCTCTGATCTATATTCCATTTCACTCTTTGTGCTCCCGCACCTACATGAACCAAAACAGCAAGTGCACTTGGAGACACCCACACAGTCCATGAGCCCAAGTCATACTTATTTGCACTTGTCATTGGCTCATGCCATTAAAATAGGGCCTTTTGTTTTAAAGCTCTTTTTGCTCATTAATCAGCTGCCTGGTTTGTACATCAATTCCTAGTTGCTGAAGGTTTAGCAGACTCACATCAATTTCGATTAAGAGGTCCTCTGTGACTGTTTGTGTTGATTTTAGACTTTACATTGCAGCAGCAGAATCTGAACAAATAACTGCTCTTACGGCTTAACCTCCTCTGCTAAGCTAAGCTAACGACTGCTAGCTGTAGCTTCATATTCACAATACAGATAAGAGAGTGGTATCTATCTTCTCATTTAACTCTGGAGGAAAAAAAGCAGATAAGTGCATTTTTCACAAAATGTTGAACTATTCCTTTAAGTCTCATACATTTCAGTATAATCTGGTGTACAGATGCTCTCTGTTTTTTTCCAGTTAGTGGAAGTTTCCTTTACATTTCTTTTTCTTATAAACGTTTCTCTGCTATGGACACACATTAACATTTTAGGACACAGAATTAATGGTTTGATTCTAAAGCTTATGCAGGAGTTCCTTGTGCATTCTTACTCACTGTCAAACCCAAGACTGTCAATACATTGTCAGGAAAAGTTAAAGGCCAGCTGGTAACTCCAGAGGGATTTCATTAATCATTTTGTAGAAAGTTTGTACTTTCTCACATGGTAGATAATTTTAAAATGAAATGTTTAGTCTTTTTTACCACTGTAGTCCAGGTAACTTGGCCATCAGTTTCTTGATAAATGCATAAAATGTAAATGTCCTGTAGACATTTCACATCTTTGCTGATTTGTAAAGCTACTTTATGAAACCAATCATTGAATCATTGCAGTTTTTTAAAGGGGCCCCTTCCCAGGTGCTTTGAGGGCTCTGTGGAGACCCCCCCCCCCCCTTTAATGAAGGTGAGAATTGGCGGGTTGGACTTTAACACTTGACCTCTGTTTACACTTCCTGTGGGTGTCAGGGCTTGTCCATAAAGCGCTGCTTGCAGGGCTCTGCTGTATTGAAAGGAGACAGAGAGCAGCCGAGCACCCCGGCGCTGCGAGCTGAATGCACTGCTGCTTCTGGGCTGTGATTATTAGGACAGGCCATTTCCTCTCTTCACATTCTCTGTTTGCTTATATTACTGCCACACTTCCTCGACCCCCCACACACACCTCCTCAGGCCTTTTATAGGAAAATGATGACAAACCTGCATATTCAACCTGACTGTTGTTCTCAGCTTCAGTCTGGTTTGTAATATCGATTTAATGGATGTTTTCAGTCAGAAATGGAGAATGTAGTGTCTTTTGGACGACTATGACTCTTTTATTTTTGTACTTTTGCAACTAGTGATTATTTTCTTAATTAATCGAGTAATCGTTTGATCTATAAAAGGTCAGAAAATTAACCAAGAGAGCCCAAGATTACGTCTTCAAACATTGTTTTGTCTGACCAACAGTCCAAAGATATTTAATCTAAGACCAGGGAAAGCAGCAAATCTTACATTTGAGAATCTAGAAACGTTGTTCAAAATGTTCAAATGTTTTTTTTTTATTAAAAAATGACTTAAACAATGAATCGATTATCTAAATATTCAAAACACAAAGTTACTGTAAAGTTGACTTGTTTTTGGTAAATGCGCAGACCTGCATTAGTACCTGTTGAACACGTGCAGTTTGTATGGACACTGTGGTTGGACTCCCCACCCAATTTAACTTTCTTTTCTCTCCAACCCACATAACAACATAACTCAGTTTTTATGGTTGAGACTTGTCTGAACATTGCTCAGGCACACATAATCAAAAAAGTGACAAAATG
The DNA here is from genome assembly GCF_020085105.1 of Siniperca chuatsi. Classification (NCBI taxonomy): domain Eukaryota; kingdom Metazoa; phylum Chordata; class Actinopteri; order Centrarchiformes; family Sinipercidae; genus Siniperca; species Siniperca chuatsi. Next base: position 24,346,118 of record NC_058056.1, read on the forward strand.
TAAGATGAAGGGCTGTAAAAGGCTTTAAATATCATAATTTAACAAGGGAATATATGACATTCACAATATATTGGATGGAGCAATATGTTAATTTTTAATTAAGAAATATATGACTACAATTACTTCAAATCTCTCTCTCATTATTGTGCAGCAGATGTTTAGCAAAAATTAATGAGTACAAATACAGAATATTAATCGTTTATAATTGCAATTCTTCAAATAACATCAACTTATCTTCACTGTAACATATTGTCATTGTCAAAAGAAAATCATGTGTCTCCAAATTTTGGGATTTTTACTTTTAATACTCCTACTCTACTTAAATACTCCTTTACAGGTTGCAAAACTCTTCTACTTCTTAGGCTACTAAAAGCCTTTAAAACCCATTGAAGTATCTAAAAAATGCATCGGAACGAATGAAAATAATGAATGACTATTCTGAGAATTATGTATATATGTAACACAACATAGAGTCATATTTGAAGTGCTTATCATTGTGGATGGTATTATATATAAGTTGATGTGACTGTCCTTATCTTAGACTGTGATTTCACATTAAAGGCACCTGCAGGGCTCTCAGCTGCAGGTGGTGGAATAATATTCAGGCATCAAAGGTGAAGCTGAATCTGGAATCTCACACTTGTAGAAAAGAGAAAAAGTATATCTGTTTCTATATTGTTGCATGTATGAAAAAAGTGGAACAGAAATGTAATAATGTGTTCCCAGAGAACACGACTTTATGCTGTTGCATTAAGTTGCATTCAAGGACCTACGTGCACGGATCAGTTATTTATGTCCTAGTATGCATGCCATTTAAAGGCAATGATTGCTGGCTTCTTTCTGGTCACCTGGACTTGACAATAGAGGCTTGAAGACGTTTTGTCTTGTTGGAACATGTTACCAGACAGTGTCTGAGTTCATTGTCTGTTGTGTTTTGTCTATCTGTCTTTCAAAAGTGACCTCAGTTTAGGAATTAGACAAACTGCTGTCTGCAATATGCTTTGATTGATTATATAATACAAGTTTCATTTAAAGGCCCAAAGAGTAACAATGTAGTTTCTCAGCAGAGTAAGAAACTCACAAAAGTCTCTTGAAAATAGAGGAATGTTTTAAAAGATTAGTCTTCTAAATTTTTCTTTATTTTTCTTCTCGTCAACAAATCCCATGAAATGACAAAAATCAACAATATGTTAGTCCGTCTCTCAATACTTCTGACTTCCCTTCGCTGTCTGTGGCACTCAGCCTTGAGCTCACTTGTTCATTCTGAGGACTTAAATCTGGTTACAAATGGTATAGTTTAATATTTTAAAAAAGGTTAAATCATTTCCTTAAACAGCTGTTCACTGTAGTTTTTTTGCAAAAGTTATTCAAACACGAGTAAATAGTGCATTTGTTAGGGACTATTTTTAGTGGCGGATTAATACAAATTTGGTGCTCTAGTGAGTATTTGGGGGAGCAGGACGGTGTATGTGGGATTGAGTCAAAATAAACTACAGTGTGTGTGTTCATGGTAATGTGGGAACATGTCACCCAGTACAACAGTGTGGCTCACTGATGTGTTTTAAATAGTTTTTGGACAACAAGATATATCAGGCTTTGATACACACACAATACGTGTCAGTGGGATCAATTCAGTGTTGGTTTTGGTCTTTTCATGGGATTTGACGATAATAGGAGAAATATATAATATCACCAGAGTTATCCTAGTTTACATTAACATGTAAACAACCCTTTTAAAGAATCAGAAAACTACAACTTAGTTTTAGTTGTTGTAGTGTTCAAAATGTATGAAAAAACCTGTTCATTCAAGTTTTATTCCTTTTGATTTTAGTGGTGGTTTGACACAGTTGGATTGTACCTATAAGGTGTTACTTTAATGGTTTTCCAATTAAATTTAATTTTCTTTCTTTAAGTGAGATTTTTCTTTCTATAGACCCCAGAAAGAGAGGCCTGTGTTTTTAGCGTTTACTCCTCTCTGTAGTGACGTAGCTTCAGTTCCAGAGGTTTACAGTCGTCCCACCTTCGGTGTAGTCTATTGTGTCTGTCCATGTAACTTTGAGCTGAACAGATGACAATCAGTGCCTCCAACTGCAGATCAAAGCAGCGGTCTCCGTGGAGAAACGCCAAACAAAGACAGATATGCTGACTATGTGGACTGTCATGTGGAGGCTGAGTGTTGGGAGCAATAGTTAGTGCAGACAGCCCACCTAAAGGCATGTTACACCTCACTTCCCTGTCTTTTAACTTATGCAAAGAGTGAGGGACCTGTAGCTAATTTAGTGTTTTTACAATAGCTGACTGAACACTTCAAACAAGACCACACACACGCTGACAGGTAGACACGAGATCTGCTGAACATCTGGTGACATCTGGTGGACAAAAGAGGTACAAGTGAGGAAAAACCTGAACAAGCAACAGTTCACATTGTTGTGTCCTAATCCAGCAGTGGTGGAAGAAGTACTCAGATATCTTACTTAAGTAAACGTAGCAATACCACAGTGTAGAAGTCCAGTGTGTAACATTTAGGAGGAGCTATAATCTCCTGAAAATAAGAATCGTTGTGTTTTCATTACCTTAGAATAAGCCGTTTTTATCTTCAAAGGGAGCGGAACCCCTTCCACGGAGGTCGCCATGTTGCACCGCCATGTTTCTACAGTAGCCCAGAACAGAGAAACCAAACACTGGCTCTAGATTTAGTTTTTCACGAGTTTCACGGCCTCCATAGTTTCTCCTGCACCCTTGGAAGGGGAGGGTGAGGCGAGCGGTATTCAAATAGTTGCAAACTGCCATTTCACCACTAGATGCCACTAAATCCTACACACTGGACCTTTAAGTAAAACTACATAAAATATTACATACATTGGCATTAAAATATACTTAAAAGTACCAAAAGTAAATGTACTAATATTGCAGAATGGCACATTTCAGAAAAATATATATTATATCACTGCATTATAATTAGTGACGCATTAATGTGTAAGCATCACTAATGTTGCAGCTGGTAAAGGTGGAGCTCATTTTAACTACTTTATACACTGCCGGTAGCTTAATTCATAATAATACATCATCATTTATTAGTTGATTTATATTTTGTATTAAAAATCTGCAAAGTAATTAGTAACTAATGTTGTCAAATAAACGAAAATTGTACTTAGTACAGTACTTGAGTAAATGTACATTCCACCACTGTAATCCAGAGATGCTAAAATATTTTTTAATTGGCCAAAATGATAAAATATAAGGTTCATTTATATATCACTTATCAAATCAAACACAGAATAATGAAAAAAAAACAATAATCAAGTGAAGGAAATCAAAATGAGGGAAAAGGACTAATGAAATACCAACATCCACACATAAATATTAACAAATATACATTTAAATATACACAGACACACATTAGGTTACACACCAGCATTTTGAAAGACTTTAAAGACCAAGATATGAGCAGATTTTTCTGGAGTAAAAGTGAAGAAGACCTTTTTCACTGTAGACATTTTGGCTCATCAAACACGGGTCACTAATAACATTGTTAATTGCTGGAATGGAGCCATCATCAATGTTATTAGTTACACCTGTGCGTTTCCTGCTATGACATGTCTGCTGTGAAGAAGATCGGATTCATTTGGGAATGATGAAGAAATAATTCTCTGATGCTAGCAGCCTATAAAGATTCAGTTTAGGAAAATGTATTCAGAAAGCAAAATTACCTAATTAATATACCTAATCTAGTAAACAAAGTATCTCAAATAGGCTCCACATTGACGAACTACAACATTAAAACTGCATGTACTAGTGATAAAAACAGAATAATATAATATTCTATAATAATATCACACTGTGAAAGGAATGCGTAATGAGTACTTTTACGTTTGATACTCTGAGTACATTTTTGCTGATAATACTTCTGTACGTAAGAAACATTTTGAGTCTGTCGCCTGAGAACCCCCTCTCTGTGTCTGTTTCTGTCTGTCCAGTAGTCCAATCTGTTTTTAACTCTATAAACTCTTTATTAAAGACATTTCTTTCAAATTATTCTGATTGCACAAGTTGTTTGAAAACTGAAACAATCGCGAAGACAACGTGTGCAGTCTGTGTTGTTTTCAGCCCACACATCCAGTGTCATTCTTGATACAACCACTAGATGCCGCCAAAGAAGGGGTTTTCAAATCCCACATGTAGGTGGCTTTAAAATCAGTGGTTTTTATTTTAGAGTTATGATTTTATTTTCTAGCAAGGCTGCAAAATAGGAGAATACAACTTGGTTCTTTATCGCTAAAATAAAATTTTGCATGCTGCACTTGATTGATTGGCTGATTTACCACACCTGACTACAAAAATGTCATAGCATAAGACCCCATATTTGTTTATATTCATATTTATATCTTATTTTCTATTGTTTTATTGTAATAATAATAATAATCATTTTGACCGTTCCTATATAGAAACTGGGTTAACTTTACCCAGAATCAGTGGTTTGGGTTATTTACCCAAACTAAAATATTGTTATTCTGACTGAGAGCAGTGGTGGAAATATTTTATATAAGGCAGCAGTTAATGATTAATTTCATTATGGATTAATCTGCTGATTATTTTCTTGATTAATCAATATATTGTTTGGTTTGTAAAACTTCAGAAAATAGTGGGAAATGCCGGCACAATTACCCAGAGCCCAAAGTGACAACTTCACACTGCTTGTTTAATAAAATTCTTAAAATAAAATAAAGACAAAAGCAGCAAATCATCACATTTGAGATGCTGGAACCGTGAAATGTGAGGCATATTTGCATGAAGAACAGCAATGCATCATATTCTGTGAGATCATCATATGTTTGTCTGTCCTGTGAGAACCACGTAGTGACTCTAAAAAGTCAACTTTTCAAGATCTCCGATAAACAGCCCTGTTTTCAGCTTTGTGACAATGCATTTTCCAGCTGATCCAAGGAGGGTTGCAAATAGTTTATTTAGCTTAGTGAAGAATTTTCTCAACCCATAAAGGAACATTTAATCCTTCAGTTTTTTAGAAAAAAGAGTTTTGAGAATTTGGTTTTCACTGCAGGACGGGTATGAAACTAATAACCTAAAGCTGTCAGATAAAGTGCAATATTTGCCTCTGAGATGTAGTGGAGTAGAAGTATAAAGTTGCATAAAATAGATATACACACATACAAGTATCTTGAATTTGTCCTTAAGTAAATGTACTTAGTTACATTCCACCACACGCTGTATATCCATATCTTTGTCCCCTTGCTCCAATGGAACTACACTATTTGCCTAATAACTGCTGTGACGCCCCTCTCAATGTCTTGGATGTTGTCCTGGCAAATCTCAGCACTCTGACATGGGGGGGTGTCAGCTGATTAGGCTCACAGGGCCCTTGGGCTATAAAGTGTGGCCCATGTGTTCACTGGTCTTTCGCTTCCTACAACTGACATCCACTCTGCAGCACCTGCTTTTGCACCTCCACAGCACACATCCATCCATGCACTGCTTGCACTGTTGATAGAGCTCACCACATTATTCATTTGTTTGATTGTACCCAAACTGCAGTGCCACAAATTACCAGCAGGTGACACTATACGACAAGTAAACAATTTATCAAAGCTCTCTATTGCAGCTGCTATCACATACTGTATCACGTGTGGATTGTATACAGTCTGTGATATGACTGGATGAATTAGTGGTGAATGCCCTCAAAATGAAGATAAAATATTGAAAGTAATTTTCTTTGCATTGTGAACGTAGTTCACCACCTTTTTGCAACTTGCCAAAAGATGTTACCTACAGTTCCAGGAATTTGTGAATCAATTTGGGGGAAAATATTAATTTCATTTTAAATAATTACTGTAATTAACAGCATTGAGTGTACAAGAGTTTCCCATGGAATGAACCTCAGAAATTACTGTAACGAAAGACCCCCTCAGTGAAGGAATTGTGCAAAATGTTTTTCATTGGTATGTTCCTTTAGGACATAAAAAGTGTTGATGAGTTAGATTTTGAGTTAATTTATTTTGCAGAGCACACATGCATGCCCGGAACATTAACATTTAATGGCTTCACACTTTGACCTTCTGACCTCTGAGATAAAAAAAAAGACTAAGCATTTGGCATGTTCGAGGACCTTTAGGCATTTTCATCAAAGCTGTTGACCTCATCTAAAGATGCTGAAAGGACAATGTGGTGGTTCAGTATTTGGGGCAAAGGGTAAACTGTGGTCTCGCTGTAAAATATATAATGATGAGGTCATATTTTAATGGTAATTAACTCAGTAAATGAGTGCAGTCTTAATGCCCAGAGGAAATGTCCTCTGACCTCAAATGCTCCACTGTGGGACTCTTTTACAAATTGTAAAAGAATAAAATTATACCTGAATGTCCACTGAACGGGACGTTTAACCCCTGCAGGGAAGAATGACATCACACCCAATTAATCCAGCATTAATAAAGAATCAATCAGTTGGGACATTAAACTTATTAACTTTTAATCCCCGACCTCATCCATGATTAATAACTCTCTGTCTGATCCTTTTTAAAATGAGGCCCCAGCAATGCCTGTGACAGATGGGCAGCCCAGCTGCTGCCAACTGCTTTCCATGTAATATTCAAGATGTATGTAACACACAAGCATACACTCACACACACACGTGTGCCCATCACTCTTATTAGCGATCAAACAAAGGGGGAGTCCACTGCCACAAGGGCTTTTTTCTGATCAGGATGTCTCTCTTTACCATTAGTTCATCAGCAAGATGGAGACACAAAAATCATTTACATAAGCAAAGCAAGAAGGTATAATAGAGTGAGAACTATTCACAGTCAGTGTATGAGACATTAAACTGCATCCCTGGAGAGCAAACTTAATATGAGTCTTATTTGCCCACTTGGTTAAATTACTTTCAAACAAACAGGCAAAAGGCTCAATTGTCTTGATGTTTTAAGTTTCTCTCAATTAAAACTTTAGACTAATCTCACTGGATTTTTTTAGTGATTAGTTATAATTAATTAGATAATTAGTTATATGAAAATTAAGTGCATCTCTTTGGAACGATATGACCAAAAAACTGTTCTGCCAGGACGTTTTTTGTGCGTTAAAGTAAGTGAAATCATGACAAACGGTTTAATTAAACCAGAATAACTTGCCTGTATCTTGCATTGTCACTAACCAAAACATTTTCACTTTAACCCCCTCAAATGACATAAAATTAGATTAGATTAGATTCAACGTTGTCATTGCACACAAGTGTCAGTACTACAAAGTACAGTTTGAAATCTAGCCAAAAACGGCAGAAAAAGTGCATATAAACATAATATAAAGATGCTAAACTAATAATAGATTGATTGGGTGATGATAGAAAAAACTAATGTAACTGAGATGTATACAAAATTTTAAAAAACTTTATACAAAAAGTGAAACATGTTATGTTATTGATGCTATAAACAGTGACAAAATATGTACACTGTAGGAGAGACAATATGTACAGCTGAATGTGTTCAAACTATATTTGCTGTCTTTTTTACAAAAACAATGAGTCAAACTTTTATTCTATTTCTATTTTATTCTACAAAAATCACTTTTCACAGGATATGATACAAACCACACTAAACTGTGTAGTGTTTTTCTGTACACGTTATAATATGTATTTTTCTGTTTGTTGTATGGCACAAGTTAGCACCTATAAGCCGGACATAAAACACTTAAATGTAGTGGTTAGCAGATGTATAAATTAAAATGCATTAATAAAGTATTGATGTTGTCTTTATAAATGTGTTTCTTTTTCTTTACTCTCCAAGACAACAGAGCAAAGTCCATCAACTGCCATGAGATGCGGCTGAAAGATCTGGAAGAAATCTAGTAGGTGGACCTTGAGTTAAGAATTTCTGACTATAAACAACCCAGCTATATATACAGTATATAATATATATATAATATATATACATACATCCTCAAGTTCGGGGCCTCTACCAGAGGCCTGGGAGTTATATATATATATCATTATCTCCTTTAATTAAATGATGATTTAATTAAAGGAGGAGTAATAATTGTTGACAAACACATTAAATACATTAACACTTGAAAATGTCCTTGTATTTGCTTGCAGTTACATTATCATGCTTATAAATGCTAAATTAGTGGTGTTACAATAAAGTGTTACCAGTACGGGGAGTTTGTTCAATTGTTTTAATGTAAAAATGTATTGCAGTTATTTGCCTTAAAAATATATTGAAAACTGAAATATACTGTACATATATCATTGAAGTGTAACTACAGCTGATGATGATCTTATATAAGGTTCCTTCGTCCCTCAGAGTTTGGGCCCCCAGCACTCAGGCTGCATAGATTAAGATCAGCTAATTAAAGGCTCTAAACAGAGTGTATTCACACACAAATTCTTTGAGGTTGAGGTTGTTGTTTTTTTTTCAGTTTGGAGCAGGAGTCAACAGACAGACACTTAACAAGCTGCGCAACACAAATGCACCAAACCCCATCTCACATTTGTAAATTTACAGCAGAGTGAGCAGGGCGGAGATTCTTCTACACATGAACGTTTGAAGAGAGATGAGATGTTCACTTCTTTGAAACTGTGATACCTTCGAACTAACAACTCAGCCACTGAAGCAATCTGTAGTTGTGTATGAGTATTTTGTGATATGAGTGTATACAGTGATATTGTTGCTACTAAATGGATCAAACATGTTTTCTGATTGATTTAAAAAAAAGTGGAAATCTCCTTGATTTAGCATATAAAAGTCAAGTCAAATCAATTTTATTTATGTAACCCAAAAATCTTTTGTACCTTTAAAAGAGACATGGCTTAAAATTAATATATTTCTATATTTAATAGTTTAAAGTAACATCTATTTGCTTCAGTTTTCCATTCTGGTTATATTTGCGCATTTCTACATATTCAGCTTCTATGAAATTGTCCATAGCATAGAGTTATAAGACCCCATATTTGTTTATATGTATATATATATTGTATCTTATTTTCTATTGTTTCATAATTTTTACCGTTCCTATATACAAACAGAGGTTAACTTTACCCAGAACAAATGGGTTGGGTTATTTACCCAAACTAAAATATAATAAGTTATTTTTACCCAGTGCAGTGGTGGAAGAAGTAATCAGATCCTTGACTTAATTACTCCATTGGCACAAATTCTGCACAAGTAAAAGTATGTAAGTATAATCAGGAAAAAACACTTAAAGGATCAGAAGTAAAAGTACTCAATGAAGAAATATGGCCCTGAGATATGCTAATATACTATTATACTGATAACAAAGTACCAATACTTTTTTGAGACCTTACATTAAGAAATGTAAATATTTTTCTACAAAAGTCTTCATTTAATAAAAGAAGGCACATTTTTCAAATGTTGCCGCCATACAAGAACATTGTCTAAATAAAATAACTGGCAAAATTATGATTTAGTCCAGATATTGTCTCGTTCAGTGAGATAAGTAAAGAAGAAAAAGCATTTAATGCCAGCTTTTGGTACTTGACAGTTTTCGATACTTGGTGAAATGGACACATCTTGGTTGGTACCAAGAAAGCTACTTTTTGATGCTTCTGAATTATTACCATATCATATGAAAATATACTCAAAGCCTTGTCAGGATGTGTCACTGCACTCTATAAACCTCCTCCTCCTTCCTTCCTTTCTTTAACCCCCACATACATCCACCACAGCCTCCCGTCTTCGTCCCCTCCTCGTCTTTTGTCTGGCTTTCCCTCCAGAATTCCTGGCCACAGTCTCGAGCCTTCTCCCTCTGTGTTGCTGTCCATCTGTCAGCCTCCTCCACGAGCAGATGTGTACTCCTTACTCCTCGTCATGAGCCTGGAGGTGTGTGTGTGTGTGTGTGGTTGGGGGTGTTGACCAGTGGAGGGGTGACCTATACCAAGTGAGAGTCTGCATTGACACTACTGGAGACAATAGGGGGGAACAATGGTAAGGGGTGGGGGGGCTGACTGACCGTCTCCATGCATACATACCCTTCAGTCCTCTGTGAAAAGAGCGTGGAGATATATAGGAAGAAAAGTCTGTGTGGTTACATATTAAACTTCTGGCGGATCGTGATGCACCTTCACAGCAGGACTCATTCAATCATTTGGAGAGAAGATGATCATTTATTTGTCTGTTTGTGTTTTCAGATTTAAAAAGTAATATTTCCTCTTGTACCTCAAATGTCCTTAAAAAGGGGTAGTTAAGTATTGTAGTATAGAACATTATAGTAAGTATTTCCCATCAATCAATAATAATCCTCACTCTCTATGAGATGCCTGCATACTTATCCAATGTAAATGTCTTTCGTTTCAGTCTTGTCTAAATCTTGTCCCATATCCACTAACAAAACTGGAATGAAACTCAGATCATTGACCAAAACTAGGATAAATCATAAGACTTTATAACAGCTAGGCTGATACTGACAGCCTAATGCTACATTAGGTGCTGTGAACTTTGCAGCGGTGACCCATATCCTCCTTTGGTTTACAGTACTGACAAGAAACACAATGTTTTAGCAACATATCTGCATCGGCTCAGTTTGCACATGCTTAGCCTATCTTGAAAAACCTCTTATCTGAAAAGTCTGCTGGCGGGAAACCAGTAATCCTGTGAAAAGGAATTTCTGCACAACCCTGGGACACTATTTTAAGATACTTTTTTCACTGTAGTTGCAGGAATAGTTATACATTTGGAAAATATGCTTATTCTCCTTCTTGCTGAGAGTTAGATGAGAATCGATACCACTCTCATGTCTGTAAGCTAAATGTGAAGCTACAACCAGTAGGCGATTAACTTCTAAATTTGACTAATTAACACGTTATATCTATTTTTTTAAATCTGTGCACAAACGGTAATGTGAAACCAACAAGTTGTGGTTTTATGGGGGCTGCGTTCTGGTGCTAGCAAGAAATATTCCAGCATGTAACTCCCTGTAAAACTGAAACTTGCCAGTGTCACATTTCTATTTGTGGACAGATTAAACAAACAAGATATTGTGTGAATTTGTCAAATCTAGAGGTGCTGGTAGTCATATTCTTTTTAACTTTAGCCACGCTAGCTGTTTCCCCCCGCTCCCATTCTTAGTTGCTGGCTGTTGCTTCATTTTTAGCGTACAGACATAAGAATGGTATCAAACTTCTCACCTAACTCTCAGCAAGAAAATGAATGTCTATGTCTCAAAATGTCAAATTATTCCTAAACTACAATGAAAAACTACCTTAAATACATTTTTGCGTCATGCAGTGTTTTGCTTTCTTATTAGCAGAAATTCCTTTTCACAGGATTTCCCCCTTGCCTCCATGCTTAGCTAATCACGTGCTAGCTGTAGCTTCATTTTTACCATACAGACATGAGAGTGCTGAATCTGGTCATCTCATCTAACTCTTCACAAGAAAGCAAATAAGCACATTTTCCAAAATGGAAAAGTAAAAAAAAGAAGTGAAATCAAGACCGCTTATACAAACATTTGTATTCTGGTTGTCCAAACCTATTTTGAAACCTCTTAGTTTTGATATTATTGCTGGTCTTCTTTATCATGAAGCTGTTATCTGGGGTTGAAAGGTGCTTTATAGATGAGTATCTATTCTACCCACTTCATTATCACATGAAGCCATGAGCGTCAGAGGGCTTTAATTGATGCTACTTTTATGGGCCAAACTTTGATTGTTGCGTGACTCAGCAGAGGGGTGCTTTCATTTTGCGAACAACAAAGCTCATACTATGTTACACAGGGGTGGAACTACAGTGGGTAAATAAAGATGAGCTACCTGCGCAAACTGTGGAAGGGTGTCGGAAAAATTTTGATACTAAAATTGTGAAACTGTCAGTCAGCCAGCCAGTCAGCCACCGTTTGCCCGGGATATAATGGTCTCAGTAACTTGCTCTTGTCGTAGAAAGAAGGTCATAAATAGCTGTGATCACTCCACAGAGAAAACACATCATTACACACTGCTGAGGAATGAAGTTCTGAGACATTTGTCTTGTGAGCCGCCTGCGATTTTAATTAGCCCGAGCGTGGTGTCATCAGTTTGTGGTGGTAAACTGTTTCCTCTGTCCATGTGACAGTCTGGGTGCTCTGTAATGTAGCTGCCACTGAGTCTGTGTTAATGACCTGTTTGAACTAGTGTCAATGTTAATGCCGCTGCAACAATACATTTCCAGATAAGACAAATGCAAATGCACGAGTAAGTGTCCAATCAACTGCTCATTGACCATTCTCCCATCAGTACCCTGCACTGTGTTTTAGGTTAGCTGTCAATCGTCCAGTCTTGATTAGAGGATCCCTGTAACCCAGTGGTGGAAAGTACATTTACTCAAATATTGTACTTAAGTACAACTTTGAGGTACTTGTACTTTTACTTGAGTATTTCTATTTTATGATAGTTTATAACTTATACTCCACTCCATTTCAGGGGAAATTTGTGCATCTAAGAGGAAAGGTTACTAGTTACTTTGCAGATTTTACATCCAAAATGTATGATTAGTTTATAATATATATGCATTGTTAGAGATTGAACTGCCCAACAGCACATAAGGTAGTTAAAGCGGCTCCCTCCAAACCAGCTAAATTCTGCTTTCATGTTAATTAATCTGTAATAACAATCGAAATATAAAATATACAGTAACACAACACACTGACAGGGGCCATTCTGCTGCATGAGTACTTACTTTTGCTAATTTAATTACATTTTGCTGATGATAATTATTGACTTTCACTTAATTAATCATTTGAGTGTGTAGCTTTTACTTGTAACAGTATTTTTAGATTGTGGTATTGCTACTTTTACTTAGGGTGACTTCGGGTAATCTGGGAAATTGGTTAATGTGGGACACCTAAGCTCCAATGTGTTTATTTCCTGTTCTAACAAAATTCAGTCAACAGGATTTTACTGTAGTTTTAGCATGGATGTTATGTGACTGAAATCACACTTCATGGAGGTGATTCCATAGAAAGGGACAGGGCACTTGTCAATCAGGAAGTGACATAGTATTCTGACTAGATTAATGTTAATGATATAAATCTTTCATAAATAAGACAATGTTCCTAATTGTGATCAAATTATGTTTGTGATCTATTCAAGCAACAAAATATGCATTAACGTGTTGAAAATGTGTTTTAGTTATTTTCTTGCAAACATTTTTTAGTTGTCCCACTATCAAACAAGATTGAGAATGTTGGACAGCATGCTTTGGGTAGTCTGGAACAGTCAATTAAGTTCTTCAAATGGGGGAAATATGCATTTATATGCAAATATGCAACTTCCTGAAGTTGTATACATAGTTATTCAAGGTTTATAAGTCTAATGCCAGTAGATAAGGGCATAGATCTCAGTACAACTAAGGGGGGACCACTGATATGCTTTAACTTAACTCTAATATAACGCTAATATATGCCATAATGTGAAATGGGTGTTAATTTGAGCTACTGGAGGTTGTGACGTTAGCATAAGTTCACAGTTGCTAGCTAATGTGAGCTGGCACACATTTAAATAGTTAAGTAAACATTTATGTTAGCTAGAAGATTGTTACCATGTAAGATGTAGCTCCTCCGCATCCACTTTAAAAACTCACCATCAGAAACTGGAATGAGTCTCCGAATTTTTTAATTAATACAGAACTGCTTGTCTCAAATAATGGCCTGTCTCTAGTAAAGGCCGGGTGCACCACGTTGTTCAAACCAATACACGCCCGGGCTATAATTGGAAGTTTTACGGGTATGATCATTGTAACATAAGCTAGCAAGCTAGCTAGCAGCTAGCTAAACATTGATGCTGCCCTCTTCATGCCAAGTGAAACGACTGAGAGAGAGCATTAATTACAGCGTTAATCTAAGTGTTGCTTGCTGTTGCTTGATTTTTAGTTGATTTTTTAAAAATGTTATACAACTTTAGTGTTTTGATGAATTTAAATGAATTAACATGGTAGATCCATTAATCCTGTGTAGAGATAGAAAGTATTTTTCCTGAAATTTTCTTTATTTAGTTCTTTATGAAAGAATATGACTTTATATGTTTATATAAATTAATGAAATGTATATGAATAATATACATTTTCTTATTCAGATTTCTACCCAGAATGGCTTTATAAATAATATACCAATGACTCAGCTGATTTATGGACAGAGATGGCCAACCAACTCGGGACTACAAAGCACAATGATGAGAGAGTGGATGATGAGATAAAGAGATACAAGACCTGGAGTAATGTGATTCCTCAAAAGCATGAAAGAGAGTTAAAGTAATCAAAAAATGAGTAAACAATCTTGGATACTTGTTTTGTATTTTACCGTAGCATCATCTACAGATTGTGAATCGTGTCCCCTTGTTATTTGTGTGTTTGTGTCTGTTGATGTGAGCTGTGGTTTATCAAGTTTGGTGTGAACAGAAGGTGCAGGGAGGTTTGAGGAGGTTTTATTCGAGGTGAGTCTCTCTCTTCCCCTCTTTTGTCTCTTCTTTTGAGATGTAGGGAGGGGAGCCCAGAGTCACAGGCCTGTGCTTGTACCTCTCCAGGGAAGTTCATTAAACTTAATTTACATTGGTGATGCCAATCACACAGATACTTTAACCAAACAAAGACTGTTCTAGTGAACAGTGTTTTTTCCTCTAGCCAAAGGTCAGTACACCCCCGTGCTTACAACTTCAGATTTGCTGAAAATGATACTGAAAGACCTTCTTGTTGGAATACTAAAGCACTGTTGTTGTGCTAAAATGGGTGCTGCCTGCCTGATAAGATATCTGACTGAATTACACATAACTGCACATTCAGCATTGTAAATACAGTCAAGACTGTGCATGAGAACCCTGGGCTCCTGGTGGAAGAATTTTAAAATGAATCAAACTGAGACTTGAGGAAAAGAACCACAAACACAAACCTCACACAAACCTCAGGCAGAATACTGAGGTGTTTTCATTGGTAACATCTGTCTGGTCTTGTCGGTTGGACTGCCTCAGCAGTCTGGTTGAACTAGTTACACGCATGTGTGTGTCTGTCAAGCAAAGTTGTATTTGGCTTTACAAACATGAGTTTTGGTCCCTGTTTGCAGAGTAAGTAGTGCTTTAAACTTTCAAAATGGAGTCCTGAAAAATGAAGCCTGTAGGTGACACAGCAAGACATTAGAGCCTAATCCAGAATACATTACATGTGTGTCTGTGTTGAGATCAGCAGACACCAGAATTGTTATACACAGAAACTAAACTGTTTGAAATCCATGTAATTCATAAGATTGTTCCTTCATATAACCATATGTTCCATGCTTTAAATAAATGGATACCTGAAGAAGCAGTGTGGATGGTTTTGTGTCCTTTAAATAAAAACATATTTGTGACATTTTTTTAGCTCTATTTTAACTGGTTTCTGGGACATAAGTTGCAATTTTCCTCACACTACAGACAGGTAGTGACATTTGATGTAGGAAAATATAATTAAAACCACTTTAAAACCTGCTTACTCCCACACCAACTCACACATGCACCCACAAATGCAAATGCAAACCACACACACATATACACATTCACAAACAGCTAGCAGTATTCATTACAGTTGATTCCCAGTACAGGGAGTTGTACCATCTTCTCCCTATGTTCAACATGATTTTAGAAAGGGGAAGAATGCACTGGTGGGACAGAAACAGCAAAAGGGAAGTAAGTCACACTATTACATCAGTAAAAACTGATTTCTTTTGTCTGAGTCACTTTGTGTGGGAAGCACATGAGCTTGGCTGCTGTTACCGGTATGCATGCACACTGTCAGGTAGCAATATGCTTTACCAAAATGCAAAGATGACAGACTATGTGAGAGGACAAAGCTGTGGTTCTATCTATCTATCTATCTATCTATCTATCTATCTATCTATCTATCTATCTATCTATCTATCTATCTATCTATCTATCTATCTATCTATCTATCTATCTATCTATCTATCTATCTATCTTTCCTGGGTACCTGAATATCTAAATTGTATACCTCTAAAATTGTGGAATTATATACAGGCTTGCAAGTACATTTTGCACTATATCTATCCTGTTGTAAGAATTATGCAATAAAATGATGCATTGTGATTATGGTTTTAGCTTGCATGTGTGAATGAGTTGAACCTCAGTTTAGATGAATTACCAGTGTTTTTATATGTGAACATACAGACTTGCAAGGCAGGCATTTTGTAATTTAAGAGAGATTTTGCAAAGCTTTGTCCTGTTTTTCTCATTTTTCCAAATCTCCTATCAGCAGCCAAGTGAGTCTCCCTCCAAAAAAATTTAAATAAAAACATGTCCTAAAAGCAGGTATGTTTATCAGTAAAACAATAGACTATTTTGACGCCTTCATTGATAAAAGTTAGAGTCCACAGTCTGAGAACAAAAGATAGGCCTATCTGAGAAAAAAGATGAAAATTTTACAAGATTATGTCACATCCTTCTTCTTCTCCCACATCCGGTGAGAGGACAACAGCGAAGAGTCGTTCCGCGCTCTGATTGGTTGGAACAGGATATAACAACAGCGCTGATTGGCAGAAAGATTGCCGCTCCTGAGCTTCTATTTTGAACATAAATACGAGCAGCTTCAGTCTCTTTTTCTCAGAAACCAGGGGCTGTCAGAGAGGGAGTACGCTGTGCTGCAGCTCTCTGACAGGAACAACAATTATGCGGGTTTAATAATTTAGCAAGATAGAATCAAAGTTTCACTCCACACGGAACTGCCGAGTCATTTCCAGCCGGTGTTTCGGATCGTATGTTTGGAAATGTTTTCTTAAATTGTTGCTAGCTAACTGGTTAGCTTCCGGATTAGCTTCAAGTTTGGACCGTCTTGCTAATTCTCACTTTCTGACTCGAAATTCAAACTAAATATACCACAAAGCAATAACGTCTGTAAGATTGATACAAATTGGACAGCTAAAGATGGAGTCGGTCAATATTTTTGGCAGCACCAGTCCTGTTAACACCGTTTTGAAAAGCAGGCCCGACGGGATCCCCGGGCTTTCCTCGCTCTCTCTGCCCGAGCTGAGCACAAAGACCACGCACTGCAGGAACCTATTCTCCCCTGGACCCGCGACTGTGTTGTCTCCTGTCACCAATTTGGCCCTGGACATGAACAATTTAATTGGGCTCGGAAGGTATTGTTATTAAAGTTTTTGTTGTTTGTGTTATTTTTTTATACTGCAGCTGTGGGATTTTTTTTTATTTAACAAGGCATGGACAAAACCTTCATTTATTCCAACCCTTTCCTAGCATACAAAGTCTGTTTAACTGGCCACAATACTGACTTCCCTGTAAATCTTTCTCCCACACAGCCAATGTGATACCCCGAAAAGGAGAAAGCATGCAGTTCTTGAGAAGATTCCCTCCTTTGCTTCTGACGTCTCATCTGATGCTGGTGAGCCCCCATAAAAAGCTATTGTCTGTGCTAATTGATGCTATTACAATTGATGCCCGAGGGCCTAATGTTCACCTATTTATGCATTTTATTTCATAGTCATTCCCTTTACCTTTTTTTTTTTTTTTAGATGTGGTCATGTGATTAATAGTCAGTGGTTATTTTTTTTAGCACTGCAACAATTAATTGATTAATTGATCACCAGAAAACTTATTTGCAACTATTCTGTTAGTTTTTCAAGCAAAAATGCCAAACATGTCCTTGTTCCCAACTTCTCAATTATGAGGTTTTGCTACTTTTCTTTGTTTTTATGTGATAGTTAACATTAGGAAATTGTGATGTGTTAACCTTTTTTTTTCTAGCTCAAGAAAAAGGATTAGGCTAGTCAATAATGAAAATAATCATTACTTGCAGGCCTATTTATTTTTATGCACAGTTGCACTCACACATCACTCCTTTTTTTGCAAATAGAACTGGTCTATAGTATACAATTAAATCCATATTTTCTGTTAAGTTCCTATTAAACTGGTTTAATATGCAAAGTTCACCAGCGACAGTTCTCATCCACTGGTATTTAGCTGGTTCTTGGTGGCAGTTTCCCATCCTGTGCTGCACCAGCTGATGCTTATATCGATCTGTGACACAAATCTCTTCCTTCAGGCCTAGGCATGGATTCCCCGAGCCCCATGGATTCTGTTGAAATGGAGGACACGTAAGTTGAACTGTCCTCATCATGTCTGTTCTAATCAATCAGCCTGTGAGTTGTCTCTCTGCTTACCCCACCGCCACCCCCACCCCTCAAATCCACCCTGTGCTTGGGCTGAGCCAAGCAGTATTTCTCATCTGTAGGATTATTGTTTCTACCGTTGCCCTTAAGATGACGGCTTCACTTTTTTTTTCTTCTTTTTTTTAAACTAAGAAGATTAGGTGGTATGGTCATGTGAGCTTAACTTTCTTTTTGAGTTTAGTATTAAGACTTGTTTGTATCAAATCCTATCAGCACAAAGACAAGTTTGTCATTTGCTGGAAACCTGACTGCTGGTCCTCTTTGTTATCTTTACCAGTTTGTCAGCATATCCTCGGCTTGCTAAACTTGGGTGGCCCTTTTCTTAATTCTCAGTTGGGCGAGTCTCTGCAGACATCTGTCGCCATCAAATGTGAGAGTTCCTTTACAGCAGCATTTTGTCCTCAAGACCTCATTCACCTCCTTTTTACAGCTGCTCAGTTGCTAGGAGTTTTCCAGGTTGGGGGAGGACGTGCCCCGCGCTTGGGTTTAATGATAGCCCACCCCCTCTGGGTTTTGGCACACTCTTCCTATACACTGTAATTTCAATAGGAAAAGGGGGCTGGAGTTTGTTTCTGTGTCAGGGCTATTGAAATGAGGGCACCCCAGAAAACCACTGCCCTCCCGTCTTCTGGTCCGTATTGAATGGGACACGCTCTCTCCTCGACAAACAAAGGGCTCTTGCAGAAAAGGGGTTGGTAGCATTGGCTCCAGCAGGCATATGGTAGATTAGCTGATCTCTGCACCCCACCCACCACCCCCCACCCCCCTCTCCACTCATTTAGCATACAGGTGGGCATTACTTTAATGCAAAGACCACCTACTTGCCTTTTATGCATTTACCCAATTTCCTCTAGTCCAACCGTTCCTCTTGCTCTCTCAATAGAACTCCAGATTTTTTTTTCTTTTTGTAGTTTATGAGCACAAGGTGTTTTTCTGACTGGCAATGAAGGCCTTCCAGCCACTTTCCTTAGCAGGCTTAAATATAAAGATTGTTACTTTTAGTTAGGGCTGAAATAATTAGTCTAATCGATTTGTTGTTCAACTGAGAAGCAACCATTTTGACTTTTAAAAAATGTAAGGATTGCAAAACAAGCGATTTGAAGAAATTAAATTGGGCTCTGAGAAATTGTAGGCATTTTTCACTATTTTCTGTCATTTGTTTTAGACAAAATGATTAATCATAGAAATAATCAGTGAAATTAATTGTTAATTGCAGCCCTTCTCTTCTTTCTTGTACTTGGTTTGAATCTGGAAATTTCAAACATTTTCAACAAATTCTGAATGATTTGTGTTATGTTGCAGATTTGAAAAGGCCATTCAGCAGTCAAGAAGAATTGTCAACGAGTAAGTTGCTTTTCAATAACCTACAATCATTAACTAGTGTTTGGTTTTTATTGCCTCTCATTATTTGAACAATATTGCTCTCCAAGGAGTATTTTACCCCTCAAACAGCCTGTCTGCCTGTTCATTTGATTTGTATTTACTTCAATTGTTTCCTCTCCCTTCTATCAATTATAGAAAGATGCCAATTCGAAGAATCAACTCATTGCCAGTAAGCAGATTTGTCATGTTTTTTGTTTACAGCCCTGCATGTCTTATTTTAATCAGTCAGAATTTCTTGGCTTATGTTCAGGGCTCACAGATGCTGTGAGAATTTGCCCCATTGTAGTATTAATTTGGCTGCCAAGCACCCATAAAGCAATAATAATCCCATCTCAAAATATTCCTCCAGAAGAGTTTAAAGTAAAAAGATCATAAAACACAAGGGACAGGAGAATGGAGAAGCTGGCTTTTAAGCCTCACAATAAGAAACGTCAGACTCGCAGCTGGGTTAGGGTAACAAGATTTCTGTCTTGAGGGGAGGTTTTTCATTTTTAATGAGTTCATGACACCACAGTGTAAAGACTGCTTGTTTACAGTTGCAAAGCTACTGCTGACAGTATCCCTCTTCTCCCCCCTCAGCTCCAGCTCCAGAGTTTCAGTCCATCTCTGAAGGGACAGGAAAAAGATTCTCACCGTTATGGAATATTCGGCCAACCACCCTGCCAAATGACCGCCTCCTCCACCTCTCAACGTGACAAGGAGAACATGCCTGAGGTCAGGATTGCAGTTTGTGTCATTTTTTCCAGAACACACAACTGCAAGAGAACCTACATACATTGTACAGTAGCTACCATAGAACTTAATGCTCAGAAAGCTGACTTGTTGCCATGGTGAAGGCATTGCATTATTTGGCTTAAATGTTTGGCCAATCTTTGGATTTAATGTCACTCAAAGTTGTTATTACAATAATATTGGTTTCAATGTCATGTGTTTAAAAGGAGATTAACCCCAACACACATATTAGTTGTTTGTTTTTGTTTTTTTCCTTCTCAAAGTTTATGGTTGGTATAGATAACGAATGCCTGCAGAATTATAGTGTGTAGCTCAGGAACAGATTAGAGTTTGTATAGTTGGGAAAAGTTAGGAAAGGGTATGATTTTTTTTTTCTTGAGCGTTATCTGTAAATTTGAAACAAATAGGTGCTTTGAAATGCTTCTTAAAGTAGTGAGCATTGATTCACTCTTTATAAAAATCCTCTTATTTATTTTTTCAGGAGGGCTTTGAATTCAAGAAACCAACCAAGCCGGCGTCACGGTGTCGTGTGCGCTCCTTCACCAGCGGTCAGTCAAAGGACTCGTTCGCCTGCCGTCCCAGCTCAGCACCAGCCCTCATGGTATGCGAAGAATCAGTATTCATCTTTGTGCACAGTGTGTTGACCTGGTTTGAGGAAGATGCTAACTCTCCTCATCTTTTCTCCCCCCATCCAGTTTTCTTCACCTCCTCAAATCCAGCAGCTTGACTTTTATGACTCCAGCCCCATGTTCCTGAGACGTTCCTCCCTCACTTCCCCTCTAAACGACGACGAAGATGACGGCTTTCTGGACGTACTGGATGACAACATGGAGGTGAGGGCCTTTCACTTTACACTGACATCCATGGGAATTATGCATTATTTGAATGGAGTCCATTACAGATTGTCTGCGAGTAAAAAATAAAAATTCCAAAACCCTTTTTGAGAATATTTAAAATCAGTCCTTTCCTTGGGAGAATTCAGAAGATCACACTTTTAATCAAAGATCCACATGATTTCACTGTTGGTATCTGTATATTTTGTATTTGTCTGACAACACCTCCGTTGTCACCTACAGAACGACTCTGGGATGCCGATGGGAATGGCCAGCTTGCTCACTGCGCCACTGGTGGCCGACAGCACAGGAGAAGACTCTGTAAGTTTGTCTATTAGGGAACAAAAGCTCTGTCGTAAATTTATCTAAATGTGAATAATTACAGGAGCAAAGCAGTGAGACTTCATCAGCCGTAAGAAAAGTTTGCTTTATTGTATAATTTGCAAGATCACTGAAAATCTAGGAAGATGGAACAGTTCATGTTGGAATTTCTTCCAACGGTTCAATGTGGAAAAATAAATGTTATTCGTGTCACATTTCATATCACATGAATCTAGAAGCTGAAATGTTTACTTTTGCCCTCAAAGTTGTGCCATTCAAAAAAGAAAGCAAAAGTCTTTCATGTTATCCCAAGTCTCTACTCAAACAAATCATTTCTGCTTGGCTGATAGAAGTATTAATCATACTGTATTTATTCGACATGTCATCTTAAGATCACAAAATGTAAATGGAGCATGGAGTTTGATCATTTGTCTCCTTCAGCCTTTGATTCGCTGCCGGCCGCGGAGCCTGTTTCGCTCCCCTTCAATGCCCAGTCCGGTGTCACGTCCCTCTGCGAAGCGTCCCGACTGCCCCGGAGACGAAAACACACCTGTCAGAGTGAAGAGGCGACGCAGCCTGGCAGGAACACAGGTCACCAACCTGGAACAAAACCCTGAATCCCCAAGAATGGTGAGTCCTCGCTGTCTGATACACCATCAGTATTTGTCAAAGTCATTGTGATACCTAATATAATTAGTGTAATGAATGAGACCAGTGTTGACATGATGGCAACAGGACTGGGAAATCAGGCCATAATTTAAACAAAAAACTATAAACTAGTATAGAGGAAGTATCACCATCCTCTGTTCAAGAAAGACTGATTTAAGCTTGTACATGCTTCTCACTGTATTCAGGGATTAGTCAATTATCTGTATCTATCTGGAGGCCAGTAACCAGTATTGATAAGGTCCAAGTCACTAACTACTGGCTGAAAACAGTCTTGTGTAAGGTCAAGCTTAAATGTTTAAGTCAGATAAAAGTTGGAAAAGATCTTTGAGTCACATCTTGGGGCTGCTGGACAGTTGATTGTCAGTGTGATGCTCTATCATTTTGAATCCAGAAAGTGATCAGTTTAGACAAAAGCACAAACATGTTGGTAGGATTAATCTGCAGGGTAAAAACCAGTCTCCACTGACCATCTGTTACCTCCTTAGTGAAGGTGGAGAAATGGTTTCTGAATCATCCGCTGAGGCTGACTGGCTATTGTCACAGGCTTTACAGACTATCTCAAATTACCTAATTTTCTCCTTGACTGCCTCCTTAAGTCTTTCCCTCCTCTCCTTCCAGGGCTGTTCACTGCTCCAGAGGTCCAAGTCCTTCTGCCAGACAGAGATTGAGAAGCTGCTGGACGGTGAGGATGGCTCTAATGAGCTAATAGGAGATTTCACCAAGGTAAGGAAGACTCCTGTGTTTCTTACACTAATAACTTAATTGTGTTAAATTACTCTTCTAATCCAATATCTTGGTTATTTGTTCTTTATTGAGTTTTTCTTTGTTTTCTTTTAGCCTTTTATACTGCCCACAGTAAATGGCAAACATCAAGACCTCAAGTACATTACCTCAGAGACGGTGAGTAGAGGCACTTTGCTCAATTTTGACACGCCCAAAGAGAAACCCACAAACACAACGTTGAGTGTTTTTGCTAGTATAAGTTATCAGCATATTTTCAATATTTAATTGTGCTCTATGTGGTCCTCAGATGGTGGCAGCTGTGTCCGGCCAGTTTAATCAGCTAGTCGAGCAAGTCATTGTCCTCGACTGCCGCTACCCCTACGAGTTTGAGGGAGGACACATCAAGGTGAGCCAGAATCTCCAAGCATGTTTGCATTTTTAAACCATAAAAAACTTTTTTGAGAGTCATATATTGCTAATTTCTCTTGAAACTGCAAGTTACTGAAAGCAATAGATAGCTAAAGTTTGATTAGTATTTCTCCTAGGTAATTGTGTTCTACTTGTTTCTCTTATTTTTAAATAATGGAGGATTTACTGGTGTGCTTTTGAACCAGTTTATACTGTATGTCTGGTGTCATTTCTGAGTTTAGTTAAAAGCATTTCTGCATGAATGTCTCTGGGTCAGTTCCTGCACTTTTTATGAATTAAGTGGTTTGGGTTCGTCTTTGTCGTATCAGGGAGCTCTGAACCTGCACCAGGAGGACCAGGTAGAGGATTTCCTCCTCAAAATGCCCATCATCCCGTCCTGCCCGGACAAACGCATCGTCATCATCTTCCACTGCGAGTTCTCGTCGGAGCGCGGCCCTCGAATGTGCCGCTTCGTCAGGGAGCGAGACCGTGCCATGAACGAGTATCCCAAACTCCACTACCCTGAGCTCTACATCCTCAAGGGCGGATACAAAGACTTCTTCCCCCATTACCAGGTTAGTTTCTGATCCTGCCAAAGTGCCTTTTACACACCAACACATAATGTGCAGGCATGTGACTGTGGCGAAGGACAAAAAAAGCAGGAAAAGTATACAGAGCAGGTTAAGTTCAAGCTGAACGCAAACAAACATCCTCGTGGATTTTGGAAAGTGGAAAAAATCCCCCGTTGGGAATTTCGGATTAATCCAGAAAAATCGCATCCCTAAATGTGAAACAGCTGGTTTTAAGGGCTGCTACTGGAAACCAGCCAATACTGTAACAAAATAAAGTACAATGTCTACAATTACACATTTTGTGATTGACAGATGAGGCTTTGTGCATTTAGGTTTTAATGTTTTGGAGAAAACAAAAGTAGGCGTTCATGTCAGGGATTCCCTTAAAGCCACACATATATTATTAAAAAAAATAATTGCACGGCTTTTTGTTCCACTCTTGCAGTTATTATACAAACAATCACATGTTTTTTTTACAACATTTAGTGAGCAATTCTGTAATGGTTGAATGAAACCCTTGATGGCTCTTCAGTACTCTGAACTTGTCTCGTTCTCTTCCTGCGCAGTCACAATGTGAACCTCAGTCCTACCGGCCCATGCACCACGAGGACTTTAAGGAGGACCTGAGGAAGTTTCGCCTAAAGAGTCGCACCTGGGCCGGGGAGCGCAGCAAGAGAGACATGTACAGCCGACTGAAGAAGCTGTGAGCGCCTCCTCATCCTCTTAAACTGCCTCTAAAACACACTGCCTCCCCCTGAACAGACAGAGTACAAACTCCCCTCAATGCCTGAGGCCTCGCCCCACCAATGAGGAAATGCCTTTTGGGATTGTGCCAACAGAAGGGGGATTTTATAAAGTCTCTAAAAGTTTCATTAATAGCAAAGTTAGTTATTTATGCAAATTCAAAGAGGGAAAGACGTACAATAATGAACGCTTGACCTAAAGAAGTCGCAGAGGTGCAGTGACGAGATTTCATTAAGGTGATGTTAAGCAATGTGATCGTTTTTAAAAACCACTTGGACCTACTGCCTGTTTTACCTTTTTTATTATGCTGGCATTTGCAGCACAAATCACTGCCGGATTGCAATAGTACAAACAAACCAAACCACACTGCCAAGTCTGAAGTTTGTCTTTCATTCTCCTTGCTGGATATTTTTGTTTTGCATTTGTCATGTCCCACTTTATTTAAGCACTTAATTTAAATACCTTGAAATGGTGAGGTGCTTTTTTTGATACTGCCTTTTTGTATGCTTTTTTTTTTTTTAAAAATGAATTGTTTACCCCATTTACATTTTTATTTTGATTTGAAAGTATGCCTTTCTCTAGGCATCGCAAATTGGATATTTTAATGACAACTTGTAAAGTATAAGATTTGTTTTTTTTCCCCCCTTTCCTGATCAGCTGCAATACTTGGTAACTTTTTTTCTTGGTCAGAAGATACCAAAGCAAACCAACTACTACCTGTTAACTTTGCAGTGAGATTAGATTCTAATGCTGCAGGTCAGCAAGTGTGAGGATTTTTGATCTAAGAAAAACATTTTCTTTGTTTTGCTTTGATTCCTTAATTTTGAGAGAGAAAATGTTTCACTCTGCAGAGTGAAATGTCAGTTTATAATGAATGGGGTGGTTTGAATATTTTGGTACAGGCTTGTGGGGGAGCTGCTGAAATAAAGAGCCAGTGTGTGTTCAAATGTGATGTACAGTATCCTTTATTTTATAGTTGTCAAAATTTTGTTTTTGTGCTGTGACTATATTCTTGACCAGAGCCAAGAAATAGGTTTATTCAGTTAATTGGATAACTTTGCAGAGTAAAACTTGGGCTGTGCTGTGAAACTCCCATTTACTACATAGTGCACTACAGTTACTTTCTGTCATAAGTGTCTGTATTTGCAGTACAAAACTTTATCACTATATAGTGCCCTCAAATACCCACAATGAAATGTGTCCATAGCGTACAGGCATTTTTACTAAAATGCTATAATGCAGTTCTCAACCTGTATGTGTAAATTAAGATTATACAACACTACACCTGTCAGTGATGGCAAAATTAAAGTGCTGGCTAATTTATAAATGACTATAATCTCAATGTACTTGAATTAACTATTGAGTGTTTAATGTAGAGAATAGTGATCATGGACACAGCCCTGAAGCATGCCTTGATTGGCAGAAAGTTAAAAATTGGCAATTTTGCTTAATAAATCCAAACATTCTTTAGTCACAGCTTCTCCAATGTGAGTATTTTCTGCTTTTCTGTTTTATATCATTGTAAATGCAGTATCTTTGCGTTTTGGTCTGTTATAAAACAAACAGTACGAATCTTTGAACAAGCGATTTTTAATTTTTTGCTTTGGGAACTTGTGATGAGCATTTTCACTATTTTCAGACATTTTATAGACGAACAATTAATTTGAAAATATAACTGATCTCATTAAAGTGATAGTTAGTTGCTGCCCAATTTTACACATCAGTCCACGTTTTTGATTTAAGGCCTCTCTAGGTTTGATTCAAAGTTGTAACCCAGGTGCTAACAGGGGCCTTTGTGTGCAGAATTTAGTCAAAGCAAACTAGACTTTCCACATTTGAACTCTTAAGAAAAGCGCATCTGCTGTTTTGTTTGGTCTTCTCTTCTGACTGTGGCAGGGATACAGGTTTCCCTGCACATAAACCAGTTCCTGTTTTTTCAAATTCTCCCTCTCTAGCCGACCTTGGGAGTGGCCTCTCTGCTGCAGCACGTGCCCAGGCATACATACACACATTCCTGTATGCAGAAGAGCGTGGCTTTGAGTAGGCAGTGCCTGGCAGCCAGCCGGTTCCCTGACGGGTCCTGACAGGAGTTTAACAGTTCTGTTGCAGGAGGGAAATCAGCCACCACGTGCTGTAAACACGTGACGATCTGATGGAGAGGTTATAAAAGCACAACTCCCTCCCTTCTGGCACGTTACCAAAGTTTGAAATCAGGCAGTTTCCCAGCGGCCATGTGGATGTGGGAAAGGGAGGGCAAGCCTTTGTTTGCATTCCACCGATTGAAGTCTAAAGAGTAATTTACAGCCAACAGTTTCTAGCTGAAACATGTGTCTGTTGGTTGTATTGTGCAACTCCAACTCAACTGAAGATGCTTTAATTCTTTCCTAAACCCTGGAAATGTGTCGGCGGGATAGTAAAGATTAAATGTAGATGGGGAAAAAAGGAAGGGGAAGCAAATCTGAAAAAACACATTTTTGTTCAGTGATCTTTACATGTATTTGTCAATGGGTCCATTCTATTCATATCAAGCTGCCACCTTTGTCTGAGCGAGGCGATTAATTGGCCAGTTGCTGAGGTTTAAGGAGCCTCGCACCTTTACATGAGGGATATATAATGTAACACTTGCAAAAGCCTTTCAAGACAAGCTTCATTTTCCACTTCAACTGATGGTTTTAAAATGTAGAGTCCCCCCCCTAAAGAAACCCAAGCCAGATTTTACAACTGGACCCATCCAATTAGGAGCTGGAGGTTCCACAAAGAAAAGGGGAACTTGAAATTTTGCAAAACCTGGAAAAAAAAAGCTTTTCCAGAAGATTAACAATGTGTTTTGTTATGTATGCTTTTTCCGTTAGGTATGTACTTTTTCCGTTAAGCTTTCAAAAGACTTCAATCTCAAATCATTACATAAAAGCTAAAGATGGTTTGGGATGCTAAGTTCTAAAGATGGTTGTCTGAAAAAGTGTTGCAGTATTGTGACGTGCTGTAACGAGAAGCCAGACTAGTCAGGCAGACTGTCTGAGAGTCTTTGTTTATTCTTGTTCCACTCATAATGGTGAATGGTCTTTTCATTCTCTTAAAATCTCCTAAATTTGACTTAATTAAATCCATAGGCAGTCTTATAATTGTGACTCAAGTTAAATGAACAGTTTGACATTTTGTGAAATACACTCATTTGTTTTCTTGCTGAGAGTTAGAAGAGAAGATTGATGCCATTCAGGTTTATACGCTAAATATAAAGCTGCAGCCAGTTAGCTTAGCTTAGCTTAGCTTAAAGACTGGAAACAGGGGGACACTTATGTTTTTGGACTGATTAAACAAACATTATATAATGTGTTAATTAGAGGTGCTGGTAGGCAGAGTTTGTTACCTTTGGAGCCAGGCTAGCTGTTTTCCCCGTTTCGAGTGTGTATGCTAAGCTAAGATAAGCTAACCGGCTGCTGGCTTTACAGCTTCATATTTACCGTACACATATGAGAATGGTATCTATCTTTTCATCTAACTCTCAGCAAGAAAGCGAAAAAGGGCACTTCCACAAATGTTGAGTAATTCATTTATTGTCCTTTTCTTTTACACAGAAAATGGGGGTCACAATATCATTACTGTTGGAAACATGAAAAAACTAAATTCTGTTTATTTTTTTACTTTTCTCTATCAACAGTGGATCAAATGACTACTTGTAATGTGAAATATGTCACCTCTAGTTCCCCCCAGCTCTATGGAGCGTTTGAGCATCTTGCAGCTCAGTGCTTTTGTTTTCTGGTTGAGTCTTACTGCTCTCATCTACCTCATTTTTAGCCACAACAGGCAGCTGGTTTCAGCAATAAAGCTCTGACAAACCCACTGGACACCTGCCCAGCATCAAACAACAAACAGACAAAGTTAGCGACTAGCTGGTGAGCACAATGGTGCATTTAGCAGCTATAGAACCAGACATTTCTAGAGTTTACTGAGTGAATATTGGATTTACATTCATTAGTTGGCCAGAAACAAGACTCCAATTGAATGCTAATGTTGCTCCATATCTGCTGAATGTATTTGCTAATACATTAGCCATAGCAACTTTGTAAGGTGATAATCAGTGTTGCACTTGTTGCCCACAGGTGGCCAGAAAAATTATTAGAGCTTTAATACTGTATAAATTGAACTCCTTGGTTCTATAAATGTTCAAATAAACCAGTTTAAAAAGGAAAAATCACATCTCTGCTCACAACTCCTAGACATACAACCTGTGATGAGGGGTCACAAGCAAAAAAGTTTGGTATCATTGGTGTGGATGATGGTTAGCAGTGGGGACCTGTTCTCCCTCTAAGCTTAGAAATACAAGATGAAAAACAAATCCATCTGTCTTCCTGTCTGTCAGAGTCATTACAGTGACAACACAGAGCTGATTTCTCTGACTTCTCAGGCACCTCACCAGCACCCTGTAGAGCTGCCCTAAAAACTACCCCACCCTTCCTATCACCATCTCTTGTTTGTGAATCCACCTCTTTACCCCAGCCTGTCCTGTTTTCGGCCCTGCCTGCAGGGTGCCCTGACACAAAGCTCCAGCCTGGGTGTCACCTTTAAAGCTCTGTTTGCTCTGACCCGTTGACACTGACAGTAAAATGACAAACCAGCCTCTAAAACAAAGTACTAACAACCTGGCAAAGGGCGGTGAAACAGAGCATAACACTGTGGTTTCAAAGGAAGGGAGGGGAGGTTGTGGTTTTGTGAGGGGCACTTCCTTTTCAAATGTTATTGAGGATTAGAAACTAATGCCAAGTTTTCAGTAGAGATTTTTTCTGCTTTCTGCACATCCTCTGCAGGCTGAGATGATTTCTCATGTCCCCCTGCTGAGAATGCAGAATAGACAAAAAGATATTTTAGTCGCCTATTGTATGTTGTCTGTAGTTTCCTTTATTTCAAACATGCAGGCCTCGCTGTCATTGGTCCATATGACTGGCTGACACATCCTGTTGTTCTTATTCTGGTTAGCTGGTTTGTTTCATCAGAGGGGAACTGTGACTCATAGATGAAAAAACCTGAAACTTGCTCAGACTTTTCTTGTGGTATTCATGACACGAGTGGGTGAACATCCTTCATGCTTGCTGCTTTTTCTTTGGAAATGTAAGCTCGATATTGAAAATCTGATCCTCTACATGCAGTTGCTACAGTGAACCTCCATATGAAAAATCTAAAACAGTACTTTTACTTCTGATACTTGAATATTGCTGATAATACTTCCATACTTTTACTTAAGTAAGGTTTTGCAGGACTTTTACTTGTCGTGGAGTATTTTCAGTGTGGTACTAGTGCTTTTACTTAAGTAAAGGATCTGAATACTTCTTCCACGTGAAATCTGGCTTCACTTTCACATTGAATTTTCACACTGATTTTGATTAATTATTACCTGCAGTGATCCCTCTCATTCATTCCTTTATTATTAAAGTGTAATGCATGTAAACTGCTGTGGGCTAATAATTACACACAGTGTGGGTGTTGCAGAAATACTTCCCTCCACACCTTTTGAAATGAAAAGCTTCATATACTGTAACTAGGCTGAGCATGAAGTGTTGGTGTCCTGGTCAGAGTATAAACCAAACCAGGACTTGAATATGCTTATTCCCTTTCTTGCAGAGAGTTAGATTGATACCAGACTCATGCTTGTACGGTAAATATGAAGCTACAGTCTGCAGCTGGTTAGCTTAGCTTAACAAAAAGACTGAAAACAGGGGGGAAACAGCTAGCCTGGCTTTGTCTGAAGGTAACAAAATATGCCTACAAACCACACTAACCACTCATTTTTACACAATGTGCACACAGCGTAATCTCATACGAGCTGGAACAGATCATAAAAAGCACATGATTTGGTGGAGTTTGAGAAGTATAAAAGGACCTCAAAGTGATTGTACCGTGGACAAAAGGGGATACTGGCTTTTCTTGTGTGACAAATTTGATATTAACACAAATCTGGGTTCCAACAGTAAACTTTGCATTTTCACATGCAGAAATGGTCCCGCAAACTGGATTTCTTATTTAGCGTCAGACAATACTTGTCTTACTGGTGGTGCTTGTTTGTTGTCACTGAAATAGTCCAAACAAGACAGACAACATTAAACTCAAGTTAAATTCAATTTAAGCCTTCCTTAATGCTGGAGAAACTCTAATCTTCCTTTGGGAAATCAGCTAATTCAAGACCAGGAAAAGTCAGGACCCCGGAGAGAGCCGTGAATTACCAAAGTTATTAGGATTTATTCTCTTAGAATCATGAATGTTTGTGCCAATCCACCCAGTAGTTGTTGAGATATTTCCCTGCATAAGTGAAGACTTTGACCTGCTGGTGGCGCTTGATGAAAAGTCAGAGGATCAACAAAGTAATTTGGATTCGTTCCATGAATGCCCAAAAATGTTATGGCAATTCATCCAAGAGTTGCTGAGATATTTTAGTCTGGAGTCTAAAGTGGTGGACTGACCGACATTGCCATCCCTAAAACACACACGACACATCAAACCTTAAACTCATCCAGCTCTTACAGCTTAGTAACAATGCCACAGGCAGAGCAGAATGTCAGAAAAAGAAGGTTTTTATCCAAAAAAAAACAACTAGAACCATCACATCCTCAGGTCTTGCTACAGTGTGCTTCAGTCTCAGCAGGTCTGTGCAGGGCAGGGTGAGGAGGTTAACAGGGCGGTGGAGTGAATGCTAACAAAGCTGGGTGAATGTTTTCTTTCTTTTCCCTCCACCACTTCTTCATACACACACACACACACACACACACACACACACTGAGCAGGGCCTCTCAGAGTAAAGAAGCGTGACCAGCAGCAGCTGTTAGATTAACAGCTGCCTCTGTTTGTCTGCTGAGACCCCGACACACTCACACTGATCTCTGATCTCAGTCTCTCTGCACCCTCCTTTAGTCTCTCAGCCCTGTTTTCATCCACATCTACTACACTACTATGAAATGTGCATCGCCATTGGTATTTCAGTCCTATCCAATTCAACTGAGCTCGACATTCAAGTAATTTTTCCAGCAAATGACAAAGATTCACAGGTTCCAGCTTCTCAAATGCAGATTTTTTTTTCTGGTGTTGTAAGTAAATTCCATGGTAATAAATTGAATATCTTTGGGTTTGGTGCTGTTGGTCGTACAAAACAAGCAATTTGAAGACTCTTGGAAGGGCTGATGGACATTTGTCACTATTTTCTGACATTTTATAGACTAAACAATAAATTGCTTAATCAAGTAGATTGTTGCAGCCCTATATCTTATCTTCACCGTCCTAAACATCTTACTGGTAGAGGTCAATTTAACTAAGATTTAGAGATACAAAATTATAAGTTTATTTGGCTAAAATCACATTATCCTTAATATTACATAAGATGTTGGTTTGCTTGCTTCTCCCTGACTTCCTTTGTCTATGTTAATGTGTAATATAATATAACATAATATAAAGTGGACCTCATACTGCAAGCGCCATCTGGTGGTTCAAACAACGCAAAACAACGGTAGCCGAGAGCGGTCACGTGACCAACGCGGAAGTGAGTAATAATCAGAAACATTACAATGTAAAGTAAACACTGTTCGTGAGAAGTAAGTAGCTTTTGTGTTTTTCGTCCAACACATGAAACCATGGTTCGATGTTTCCTGATACACACCGTCTGTCCGGTCAGTGCTCTCGGTGCCGGAGAGAGTCGGGTGCTTTACTCCCGGGTTTTCGGCCCAGATGAAGGCATCTTAGCCGGCCAGCACCAAGAGCTCAGTCCGGAGGAGAGACGACTCCTGCAGAAGGAGAAGGTAGCTGTGGTAGCAAGGTGAGTCGGTTTTCAAAAGCTTAGGCTTAAGGTGAAGTCTTTGAAATGACTTATTCCTGTTGCTATTGTGACAAACAACTATATTTTTGAGTTGTTTTTCATCTATAATACATATATACACTCTATATATACACTTAAAGAACTGGCTTGAGAAGTCTTAAATAAAATGGACACTGGGGAACCTAACAGGGATATCTTAGAGGGCACCAAAGGAAACATGTGGAATTAAATTCAGTTCCTCTGTTGTCAGTTAAAGCTTCTGCTCTGTGTTGCATTTACCAACATCAGCATATCACTGATCAATGATCAATGAACTGTGGTGCTTTGGTATTGACACTGTAAGCAAATCAACATAGTGGAGATGATTGGCAGCCTCAGGGTTGCTCACTCTTGCTGTTCTCAGCTTTTAACCCACTATTCACATCCACTGCATTCCCCTCCTGTCCAGTTAGCAGTTGTGATGCACCAATAGACCGCTTTGCCTATTGGTAGTCGACAACAAGGAAGAGTAAATCATGATGGTTAGGATGTAGGTGACCTTCTGTGTTTTAGCACTAGCTTTGTCTGAACAAATCTCACGATTCTGTTGTAGTTTCCCAATGAGATGTGATAATCCTCCACGCACTTGCAGCCTCTAAGTGTAGTCGGGCACTGATGGCCAGAAATATGTCACACAGTTGATTTAACTACAAGTGTGGTTACTTGGATGGGCCCTTCGGTCTTACTGCTTGTGACACTCCAAATTAAGACCACATTTCCCATAAACCCCAGTACTCCATTTGTGCTGCTCTTGTCCCTGTCTTCCTTCTTGATGTTGTTGTATATTTTTGGCTTTGTTGATGATAGCAAACAGCCCTTCACGGCCTGTCATGTCTAGATACATTGACTCCGTTTATCCAAGAACAGCACCCTTGTTCTGTTTTCTGCTATAATGCCTCCACTCTTCTTTCTGCGTCCTGCTGATTTCCTGGTGGCACACAACGTAAAAATGCATCATTAAAAAATCCCGTGGGGGCTGTCAATCATCTCTGCATTCATCTCATTTGTTTTCAGTAAATGAGGATTTCTTTCAAAGAGTGTTTGTGTAGTTTTCTTTTCTATCTATCTATATGACAACCTGTAACTACTGATTATCACTTTCAAAAGAAAATGCTCATTCTCTGTGCTGTAGAAAAGCAATGACAGTACTGTTCTAATGACATACTTTTTCATATATGAACATACAATAATCATTAAGCAGATGTTAGGCCTTCCAAACACTCTGTAAAAGGCCTCAGTTATACTAATGTCTCAGAATAAATGTGGTGAGGATTTATTAATGTTATAACGCTGCATCTAGCACTGTTGGACAAAGCTGTGCAACTGGGCAGGAAAGCTTTATCCCAGTTTCAAAAGCTGGCCATGTGGCTGTTTGATTTAGAATGATATGAAATGAAGGAACGAAAGCAAATACTATATTTTAGAACTTGTTAGTCAAATACTTCTGGGGGGTTTTTGATTGTTGGCCAGACAAAATATCTAATTTCACTTAACATCACTTTAGGCTCTGGTAATTTGTCTTTATTTTTAACACTAAACACACAACAAAACATAGAAAACCACACCCAAAATAATCAAATAAAAAGAGGATAGATTAACAAATAATAAAAATGAGTGTTATTTACTGCTCTAATCTTAGTTATGATGATGGTGGTTTAGAAACAAATAGTAATCTGCAGGTGAAGACTAGTCACCTGCCTGTTTCTATATTTCTGAATATACCACTGATCCTCTGTGAGTCAGGCAGGTCCGGAGCGCTGTCTCTCTGTCCCGGGAGGCTTCAGGTCGGCTGCTGGTGGAGACGGTGCCCGGGGAGGAGGCGCTGGCCCTGCAGGAGGCCGACAGTGGAGTGGTGCGTCTGAGATCTGGAGACCCCTTCTCTGAGGAGATGAGCGCTCTGTGGCTGGGAGTCCAGAGTTTGGGCTTCACCATGGTTTGTGAGCCCCACGAGAACCTCCTGCTGGCTGAGGGAACCCTGCGTAACCTGACCCGACACTGCCTGGAGCACCTGCACATGTTGGGGCAGGGCAGCGAGGTGAGCAGCAACCCCAAACAGACATGTTTTCATTTTCAAGAAAGGGCTTCGGGATGTGTTGTACATTTAGGAACTCTTTTAGACGTGGCACCAAAGTGTTAAAGCAGCACACGGCAACTTTATGCAATGGCAGCTCCAAATGGCAGCAAGGGGTAAATATCTTCAGAATCTTTGATACTCATAAAACATGTAATGAGGCTGAGATGAGACAGTACTCTGTGTACTTAAATTTGTCAAACCTGGACTAGATTAACATTGATCTTGATCTAGACCTGGTCTGATATGGTCTGGATGGAGAAAAACAAATCCAGTAAATGTTTCACAAATCTGCCAGGGGTTTTAAACAGTGTCTGAAGTCTCCTCCATGTCAACGTATTCCTCGTTTTAAAAGTGTAAGTATCTAGACTTGCTCTGATGTGGTCTAAATTAAGAAAAAGCTGTGAAATCGCCATTTTTCTGTTTTCACAAATGGAATAAAGGCTGCTCAAATCCCACAGGGGGTTTTAAACAACGTGAAGGCTGTTAAAATAATATGTAGTACCTGTTTCACAACTTTAAGCAGTGTAACAACAGAGAACTGGCAGAGAAATATTATTTTCCCTTAAGTTACCATTCATTTTTCCCTTAACTTTCGAACTTAGAAGCCATCTTCAGCCTTGTTATTATTTGGACGTCACAGCTAAGTGGACCAAGCTGGACTCAGGCCAGTCTTCAGTGGTGTGCTAGTTGCTATTAACCTTCAGGAGATTAAAAACGTCCAGATTATTTTAAACTTGTCTGATGTTTTTTCTGACTGGAAATCGGTGCGTCAACATCAGGGGTGTGAGTTGGAAAAAATGCCTTATGGAGCTTTGGGGAAAAAAGTTAAATGAAAGGATAGTGAGACCTTTGAGGATCTTCAGGCAGCCGTTTGATTAGCCGACACATTAAAATGCCCACCATAAGAAACCCTGCTTGTTGTGATTAATTTTTAGGTGGCCACAAACAAGTTATTTGTGGCATAACTGTATTTGCTGAAGAATAACGTCAGTCTACTGTCTGTAGACCTTTTTATAACCAGTGTTTGTACTTGAATTGAACAAGATGGAGTGTCTGGCTGTGCCACTTACTGTTAGCCAGTTTGTGAAGCAGGGATTAGAGCAGGGAAAGATTCCTTATTGGCGAGTTTAGCTCTGTCGCTGCTATTTGGGAGACATTTTTTTATTTTAGTCTTAAAGGATCAAATCTGGTGATATTCAACAAATCCCATGGAAAGACCAAAACCAACAATGATTGATCCCAATAACAAGTATTGTGTGTGTAGCCACAGCCTGATATATCTTATTCCTCTGTGCCATAGAGCTCCATTGTTGTCCAAAAACTATTAAAAACACATCAGTGAGCCACACTGTTGCACATGTTCCTTCATTACCATGAACACACACACTGTAGTTTATTTTGACTCCATCGCACATTCACTGTCCTGCTGCTGTAAATATTCACTAGAGCACCAAATGTGTGTTAATCCGCTGCTGAAACTGGACTGGAATATGTTTCTTTGTTGCAGTGCCTCTTGTTGGTTAAGCCTGATAAAAATGGGTGTATTTTTACATTTTTATTTTTGCCTGGTGCAGCTTTAATGATATTGTATTTAAATAAAACCTTTTGTCGCAGAGTGTCTACACACGAATCGTTATCACATCATTAGACTGAAATCTGTTCAGTGAAACAGTTTACCTCCACAGAACTGTTACTGTGTGGAGCATTGATAGCCAAATGCAAAACAACAACAACTCATTATACGTTATGGAAACAGCAATAAAAAAAAAAGGCAACAGTAATGAAACAAGATTGCAGCCATACACATTTTATTACCATCTGTAACTAACTGCGATCGTTAAAAAGTCTGCACAGGGGTCGTCACTAACAACACTTTCCCCCAGGTTCTGCTGAGGAGCAACCGTGTCGATGCTCTGCTCAGCCGCCTACTTCCTCACGGGCAGCTCCTCTTCCTCAACCACCGCTTCGCCCAGAGTCTGGAGAAGGAAGTGGTAGCTTACATGGCCAAGTGACCCGGAGCAGCCCTGTGTACGGACACAGTGTACGACCAACTCACTCCGGTCTGACTTCTAGTTTGAGCTCAATCACTGCTAGCTGTAACTGCTAGCTTTCAAACAAACAGACTGACTTTTGTTTACCTTTGGTGACATTTCTGCGGCAGTAGAAGAAGAACGGGCTACTGGCAGCTGCTGTTTCAGATTGCATGAGGTGGTAAACACACAGAGTGGGAAATATCTCCCTCAGCCACTTACAGCTCACTGTTTACTGTGTGGGAGGCTTCAGTTCAAATCCTGTTTGTCAAATTGAAGAGTGGAAAGGAAAATGTGGCAGATTAAAGAGTGCAGCTGAAGAGGCCAGTTAAAACCTACTTGTCAACATCAAAGACAGCTGTTTATCTGATTCACCATACTTGAATGACATAGTTTGACCTTGAAAAATCAGCTTTGACCTTGTTTTTGAGAATTCTGGAAGCATGAATAAATCTCAAAGTGCTTTATCGTGACATCTAACGCACCTTTTGTTTCTGAAGAGTAGGAGGACACCAGACTGGGATTTTTAAAATGTTTTTGTGCAGTACAAAGTATGATTCATCTCATAGTAACAAATGGCTGAAATGGAGCAAAGAAAGATCAATGTCAGACCTGTTTAGTGTCATTTTGAACCAAAAATGTCATAATTCTTGAGACCATGAAAAAGGAAATATTATAAAACCACAATGAAAGATATGCAGAGATGTTGGCATGCAGAATACAGAACAAAACAGGAAATGATGACAGAAACAACAACTACAACAGAAACATCCAGACACAACACATAACAAATGTATTCCTGTATCTTGTGAACATCTGTTCTACCCCCCCAATCCAATGATGCCAGATTCTCCTGCTCCTCCTCCTGGCCTCATAAAAGCCTCTTAAACCCCACTTTTTTGTTCTGGCAACCAAATCTAAATCCAGAGCGGTGATTTTAGGGGTATAATCTGTCTGGATGCCAACATCAATTGCTTTGATCTTGTCCTTTTTTCTGTATTAAAAAAATAAAACTAATTTTTAGCATTACCCAAGGCGTATTCTTTGAAACGTGTGTACTCTGCAATCAAGGACACACAGTGCGCTTTCCAAAACTGAGGCACCGGGGATAGCACGTTAAAAATGATAAAACACACAAGAGAAGGATTTAGAGTTTGTGTACATCTCATGGGGAATGAAAAGCACAAACTCAACTTCAGCTGCACAACTGAATAACAACGGAATCAGGTAACCAGTAAGTTCCACTGTAAGACCAACAGAGGGCGATGTTGTTCCTGTGAGTTTCAATGTGCAGTGAAGGACATTGTGGAGGAAACCAATTGACTAATTTGAAGTTAACAAGTATTTCAAGTAAATTTAAAACTACTTTCTAAAAGATCAACAGTGGAATTATTATACACTGTGCTTCCAAAACTGTGGGGACAGGCCTGCTTTTACTTAATCTTTTTTGTTGCAATGGTTGCAAAGTGCAATTTCACCGCTAGATGCCACTAAGTCCTACACACTGGACCTTTAAAGTGCACAATAGAAAAGCAAAACTTAGTAAATCGAGCCAGAACATTAGAGTGAATCTTAATGTTACAAAAAAAGAACAGGAAAATTCACATTAATCAAATCAGGTGTAATGTACAAGATGTAACTTTAAATATTAGTTCTTTCCATCTTAAAGATGTCATAAGTAATGTCAGTCCATTCATCACTTGAAGATATTTCTGGTTTTAGCCTCTTTTTTAGTAGCAGCCTTTCTGCCAAGTATCTGACTCCAGAGGTCACATTTCCTGAAGGCAGGTCACCCAAAGACCCTTTCCTGTTTCAACACGATATTACCCCTGTGCACAAGGCCAGGTCCATGATTTTCCCAGTTTGGTGTGGAAGAACTTAACTGGCCTGCACAGAGCCCGGACCTCAACCCATCCAACACCGCTGGGATGAATTGAAAGGTTGACTGCGAGTCAGGCCTCATCGGCCAACATCAGCTTATGAATAAATCAAAGCCTGCAAGCTAGTTCCAGCTACTACACTTCAATGGCATACTTTTCTCACTGCAAGATATATTCATAATAATAATTTCATTAGAGTGGTGTACTTAAGCTGTTAGTGCTCTGCTCACTCTTTTGCTGTCACTTGCTGCTGCTTCTCGTACAGCATTTCATAAGCCCCACCTCCACCCCAGCATCCACCTGTAGACTCTGAGTCTACCTTCGCCATGGGGGGGGGGATTGTTATATAAAGGTATGAGTTATTATATATTATTATATATTTTAAAGATGTCCAGTTTTGAGATTGACACTTGGAGTGTAAAAATCAGCGCCATGCCATTTTTTCCACTGAGAATTTACTTTTTAGTTAAGTGGGAGACATCTTGTGTCCAATAGTTTTGAAATGAATAGTATTTTCACATTTCACAGATTCTGGATTTTTTTAATGAGGGAGAAGAAGTAGATGTCAAGAATTTTTGATCAGCTAATTTAACTTTTTTGTGGGAAAAAACATGTCTGGCAAAAATTACTATTCAAAACAGACTGTTTTTATTTGTCTTACAACATGTCTGGAAGGGATCTTAGATTTTTTTGAAAAGCTGACCTCAACTCTTTGAGCAGATAAACGGCTATGCAGTCTTATTAAGTCTTAAAAATTGTGTGTCGATTTATAATCTTGAAAAACAACATTTGGTTTTGGCTCCTTTAACTCAGCACATCCAGTTACTTGGCTTCGTTAACATTACTGTATTAAACTTTCACAACAAATTGCAGTGTCAGGACTGACAAACCAGGGCTTCTCCACGAGGGGGCAGTATGTAGCCAGACACGATGAGAGCTGCAGTCTTTGCTGCTGATAACAAGAGACAAATAGTGACACCAGAGCAGAAATCCACCAGGCAACAAAATCAGGAATGCTGCTTCAAAACCATTTAAAATTAGCTGGTAGACATCAAACAAACAGCGCTGAGATTGTTTTCATGTGTGTGAAACCAGTTTGTAATTACAACTAATTAGTGATGCACAGGCATAGGAAGTTGATCTATGCCTGCAAACAGCTGTTTGATAAAATGCATCAGTTAATGTCAAGTGCAGATTAAAATTACAGTATCTGCTGCAGATTGTGTGTATGTTTTGCTTTCAAGCTCCTCTCCTGTAGAATCAGGTCCAAGTTTGGGTTCGGGAGGCAGACACCAGCTCCACATTAAAGGATAGGCTTAAGACTTTCCTCTTTGATAAAGCTTATAGTTAGGGCTGGCTTGGGTGAGTCCTGAACCATCCCTTAGTTATGCTGCTATAGGTCTAGACTGCCAGGAGACATCCCATGATGCACTGAGCTCCCCTCTCCTCATCTCCCTCTCCATCTGTATGCATTTTTTATCTCATTAATGCATGTTACTAACTTGACATCTTCTCTCTCCTGTAGTTCTGTGCTTTCTCGTTTCTCTCCTCTCTCCTTCTGACGCTTTTGGCAGGTATTTCTACCTCCGGAGCTGCAGAGTCTGGATCTGTGGTTGTGGGCCACCTGCTGCCCCCGTCTTCCTGCTCGACAACTGCTACTACAATTGTTATTATTAGTCTTATTACTATTATTATCATTATTATTCCTATCACTATCGTTCCTATTATTATTATTATTACTTAATTATATAACCACTACCATTACATTATTATTATTTTAAAATTCTAGGTGCATTTTACATTGTGCTGTGATTGTAAGGTCTACCCACATTTCATACAGCACAGCCTGGTTTGTAGGCAGGATCATCAATGACACGTTACACATCCCAGTTTACAAATCAACATGTGTGGATGAGAAAGAGGGGAAGTCAGAAGGGTGAAAAAGTTCCTCAGTATAATTGCACAAAGAAATCACAGGGCTGGAAAATGCAGCAAAATTAGCATATTTAGTTGTCTTCGCTTTGAAAAGCGGCCACTCTGGGGTCAAAGTTAAAAGATTAAATGGATTAAGGTTATGAAGAGGTTCGCAACTAAGTGCTACTGAAGCCCAAGAATCTGCAAGTTTTTATTCCAGCCAAACACTGGAGGTGATTACTCCCTGATTAGCACAAGGCACAAGCTCGTCTGTGAAATCAGCTGCTTTAATGTGTAGTTGAAATGAAAACCTGAACACTCTCAGGCTTCAATAGCACTTACAGAGGGAATAAATTGAAGGCCATTAACTGAAGTACATAAAATTCTCATAGCAAAAACAATCTTGTACCATTAACCAACTTTGCAAAGTGGTTTTTATCAGCCCAACATTGAAAAAACCAACCAGATGGAGAGTTGGGCGAGTTTCTCGAGGGGACCCAAAGGTCAAACTGCATGAGGCAGCAGTGCCAGTAGATCAAAGACAAAATCTGGGTAGCTGCTTTGTACATGAGCTGGAGTGCACTGCTGACTCACTGAGTCAAGAGAGAGGAGCTTGCAGAGCACCTGATTCTTAAATGGTACTTAGCGGAAAGGTTGTCCTGCACAGATTTTCCAGATCAAGATGTGAACCAGCAACCTTCGGGGCCGTAAACTGTCTTCTCCAACCACCTCCTGCTCTTGTTCTGTGCTTCAAACCCCCCCCCGCCTTTCTTCTTCCAGCTGCCCTCATATTCGCTCATCATCTGTGCAGGCTGAGCAGACCAAAGCTGACATTGTCACAGCCCATCTCAGTCACTCGCTCAATCTTTTCTTCTTCCTTAGTTTTGTTCTCTCCCTCCCACCAGCCTGAATCTCTAACAAAAGATTTTCTCATTGAATTTAGAGACTGGACATTGAATATGCCAACTCCTGAGTTTAAGGATTTTCCTCTTAATATTTTTTCTCCTGCCTCATTAGATGTCTCCCTGACTATTGTATGGCTCATGGCGAGAGCACTGTGGAGAAAATGGGCTCAGCTCCAGCCAGGGATACAATATGAATTTCAATGCGAGTTGACGACTTATTCACTTTAGCCTCTGTCAGGGCATGCGGCGTGAAAAACCTGAACGCCATGGCTCCCATTCATATACATTAGGCATCATTTCTATTCCTTTTCATGCGTACATCCCTAGAATTTCAAATATTTCTCTCACAAGCGAAAGCTAAGTGGAGTTTCTACTGGAGTGGAGGTTGAGGAATGCTCAGTGATAACAGCTAAACGCCACTCATATTGGGTGTCACAACAGATCTTTATGATCTGTAAATGTCTGCATTCTTCACTGCCTGTGTAGGAGTGAGATTATATGTTCGAAGCACAGTATGTAGGCGTTGACATGCTAAGCTTGAATTAAAGGCTTGGATATAATAATCAGCATTTCTCTATGTTGGTTCTTTGCCATAATTATGCAAATTATACCTGGAATTCTCTTAAAACACCCCCCCTTACATGCACAAATACACACACATATACACACCCTCCAGTTTATCAAGCATCAGAAGAGAGATGTTCTCTCTTCGCATCTCAAATCGTGTTAGATTTCCAATTTCAAGCCATTTATTATTATTTATTGTTATTTCCATGGCCCCTGAAAAATGTCTTTTTCACATTTCAACCAATCTGCATGAGATGCCTGCTGTCTAAAGGTATAGCTTGTTGGTGTGAGACTATCACAACACTTCAAACAACTCAATTATTTGAAAATATAAGTCAGTTATTTCTTAATTAAGCTCCCTCTGCAGTGCAGTTCCTCTGTAGGTTTGCTGTTGTTGCTCATTATCAATGAAAAGGCAGCGCTGTCTGTGGGGAAACAGTCGACTTCACCGAAACAAGGACTTTCATATCTTTAATTTTCTGCTTTCTTTTTGGTTCTTTTTGTTTTTCCCTACAAATTGATTTGTTGATCTGTAAATAAGCTAAGTGATAAAGCAGTCTAGACTGAAAAAGGCCACATCCTCCTGATGCTCTGATAGTGACTCAGAGGGGATTATAAGGCAAACAGGATCCCATCTGCCTCTGCAAGAAGGGTAGTCTTATTCTTTTTCACCATTATTTAAATCAAAGATAGACAGACAGACACTTTCAAACTCTTCTCTCTCAAAAATACTGTGTCAGGCAGTGGTGGACTATAAAAAGGGCACCAGCTGTGCAGTATATTGCACTGTATTGCATTTTCTCCACTGGAAGAGCACC
Organism: Siniperca chuatsi; assembly: GCF_020085105.1. Taxonomy (NCBI): domain Eukaryota; kingdom Metazoa; phylum Chordata; class Actinopteri; order Centrarchiformes; family Sinipercidae; genus Siniperca; species Siniperca chuatsi. The sequence continues at coordinate 24,388,681 of NC_058056.1, forward strand.
CATTAGTGCACTGGATCATGTTTTCTCCACTGGAAGGGCACCCTAGAGGGCACTTTATCACTGGAGGGGCACCCTGGAGAGCATTTTATCATGTTTTGTCCACCGAAAGAGGGCACTTTGTCAACATGGGGGTCCATGAGACATAAGTCCACCAGTGGTGACAGGCTACTTCTAACACAGTGCCATCTTTAACGACAAGCTCATTAGTAAAACACACTCATATTTTTATCGTGCAGGAAACCTTCTGCCTCTTTATTGCTTGCGATTGGTCATTAATTGCAATTTTTAACAGTAATTAAAGTAATTCAGTACAGAGGTTATGGCTTGTTTGTGGTAAAACACATAATCCGGGATCATAATCTTAACAGCTCTGAGCAAATGTGATCATATCCAGTACAGAGTACCAGCTGTAAAATGTTACGACCTCCTCAATAAATTTACATCTGAGAATGGCAGACTCTTTCATGGTGTTTCATTGTATTTTACTCAGGCCTGGACGGTTTAATGGGTCATACCCCTTTATCACACGAACATTCCCTTACTTCTTACTCCTCCCTGCTCCTCACACTACTTTTTGCATCATTCAAAACTGTGCAGGAGGATGGGGCAAGTTTAAACTGGGAGGTGGCTTCAAACTATTGCATTCAAACTATTTGTAATATGTTCAAGTTTTAGAAATAAAGTCTTCACTCGAAAACGATTAATCTTGACTCTTTCATGTGATTACACTAAATATATCAGAATATAGAGAATGAAGGTACACTGATACAGGAACGTTTCACACAGTGGTTTTGATTTTTGAGATTTGCAAGATCAAGGACTACCAGTTGTTGTATGATGCAGTCATTGTCAGCCAGACTTAAAGCAGCATTGGTTGATTTTTGGCCACTAGAGGGCAGAAGAACTCAGAAACAAGCTGACATACACACACCTCTGACATACCTTTTAAAGTTGTTAATCATTTGGGGTCATGTTTGTGTCCACCTGAAGAATGTACGTCTAATATTCTCTCTCTTTTTACCTCTGGTTTGGTCTCCACCCACTCCTGAGAAAAATATCTGGCTGCTAGATGTTTCGAGCCTGTTAAACAGATCGAATTGCCTTTTTGTTTCACTTTATTCATTTAGCCTGACATTGTGTTCATGTTAAGTGATTTCTGGTTGGAAGGTAGGGCGTGGTTTGTTTTGTTTTGCCCCACCTAATCAGTAGCAAGTGACGTTCCGCTGATGTCATTTTCATTGTTTCTATAACTGGCAGAAACAGCTGTTGATGAGCACCAGATCTATTTGAATCGCTGAACTGAGATGTGGGCAGTAATTCAGAGGTCGGGAACCAGGCTAAGACTTTTCACTTTCTTCACCAGATAGTCATTAACTGTGTCTTTCCGCCAATTGGTTTTTAGGCAGGTGGTACAGTCGATATATTAAAGCTTTTTTTGCTGAAAATACTGTTAATAAGAGCGATAAGACTGAACCATTCAGCGAATCTGCTGTTAAACTAAAACAATAAGCTAAAACTGGCTAAAAATCTCCAAAGAGCCGCAGAGTTGGTGATAAATCTCTGTGAATTTGTTACTAAGAGCCACACCTTCTATATTACACGTAGTCATTTGACTCAGTGCTTTAAAATGCTACTCATAGTACTTTTATTAAACTTCACAATGATAAGACTGATGTCTTGCATTGGGCTGGAAATCAACAGTACTTTCTGAGTGCCAACCAAGTTGTGCCCGTAGCACAATGTATCAGAAGGTTTTGAGTACTGAGTTGGGTAGGATAGTATTCAGTCACATACCCAAAACATTTCCCTGCCTTTTCTTGGATTCAAGTCTGAAATCCTCAAGTCACGAGATCACTTTTCTGATCTTCATGCTGCTGCCACTCTGAGTTAATTTATGTAAATAAAAGAGTCAATATGTCCCTCAAAATATGAATATTATGTATGTGTCTAACTTTTTGCCTTAACGCCAGTTTACCACAGACCATTAACTGCTTCAAATTCAACCACACAGTGCTTATGACACGTGAGAGCCCAGAGTGGGGAAATACTGTGCAAAAGTGCCTCATTACGGCTGCTTTCAAAATTAAATGGAGACGATGTATTATTCATTTGTGCAGAATCCCCTGTGAGTGCGGCCCAGCAGGAAAACAGGAAGTGTCTGAGGTTTTCTCTCTGCCAGCCACTTAGCAATTGGTTGATACACCCAGTTCTGCAGTTGGGACCCCAGAGAAACCATACAGCATTCACTCACATGAATTACAGGATGTCCAGAAGGCCTGTTAAAATTAGATGGCTTATGTTCATACCTGATGATAGCATCTTTCCTGTGCCGTTGCCCAATTCAGAGTCTGGATCCTCTAGTAGACTGGAATAGGTCGTAACAAGTCAACATCTAATTTCAATGCAATGCCTCCTTCTTCTTCATGTTGTGATAACAGAAATACATACATAGATATATTTACCATTAATGTGGTACACTATTGGTGAAATGTCACAGTTCATACTGTAAACCTGGGTGTTATGGAACTTAGATTACCACTGGTTTTTACACTTTATTGGCCATTTGAGGTCAACTGTCTGGTGATAGTGTGGAAATTTTGACTATACAAGTTGACAAGGGAACCTGCTCTATGGGAAAAGTGCAATGAGATAACTTCTGTTATGAATTGGCGCTATATAAATAAAATTGAACTGAAGACGTGCCTGAATGCACCATTAGTTTTACTCTCTGGAGTCAGATGGTCTCATTTGAGGAGGAGGAGCAGGTCTGACTCTGTCTTCAGGTCCCTTCGTGGGCCACTTTATTCAGAGTTTCTGGACCCAGAATTTGTACACAGCCACAAATATATGAGCAAAAGAAGTGTGTGTGACATAGAATAGCATTGTAAATAAGTGTTTGTTTGTGTTTTGCATAATAAACACACTCCACTTCTTTGACAATAAAGACTAAATCCCCTTGCATTGCGTGTGATCCGCTGCAGACTGTAGGTGCACATTGAATCCTCCTTTGTGAATAGTAATACAGTTTTAAAGAGGGAATTGCAATTAGAGGGGGGAAAGTGGGTCACTTATGACACCAGGGACGTGTACCAGAAAGCACTATGTGCTTGTCATGTCATCTCTGACTAAGCTGCAGTCACTCTGGAGCGGCCCCCAGTGTCAGTCGCGTCAGTTTGGGCAGGTTGAATCCACTCTAAAAGCAAGCCTGTCCAATTTTCTCCCTACTGGTCATTTACCTTTCACAGTGAGAGCCTGCAATATGTTGGCTGACAGCTGTCATGTTTTATGCCGCCCAACGACTGCATACATTTGAGGAGATTAGCGCTCTGTCCAAGCTCTGCATGTGATAAGAATTCTCATCAGAGCAATGGCCTACATGGTGTAGAGATTTCAAGCATTAAAACTATTTTTTTCATTCCATATATGTCATAAATGTGATGTCTGGTTATTTGAGGATACACAGCAGAAGCCCCATTCATTTGTAATGGCAGCTTAATAATTACCTGCATGTGTGTGGGTTGATGCATTTTCGTCACCCGTGTGATAGTAATTGCTTTGAAAATATCTTAGATAGCTGCGACCTTATTTGAACACATCACAGGTTACGTTTTTGACTGATGCCTTTTTCAGTGATGGCCAGAGTCCAGGCCTTTATGATTCAGTATACACTTCATACCAAATCAACAAGGTGAATGGATGCAGGGGTGTATCTAGGAGTTATGGAGCCCATGATTTCCACCAGGGAGAATCTCTGGAGACCCCTCCATATTCCTTTCATTTCTACACCACCATTAGTCAACAAATGAGAAACATCTGGGCGCAGAATGTGAATGTCTACCTTCCAAAACTCAAACAAATGTCTTCATGTTGTTTACTGAGGAATCAGTGGCCACATCTTAAGTAGAACATATGGAAATTGGACGGTTTGATCCTGCTAATAATCTCGCAAAAACATACTTGTTTATTCAACATTTGTCCACATTCTTGCCAAAATTTACATTTAATAACCACCTCAGGGGTCCTCCTTCTAGCAGTGTGGGCCTGTCTTATCCTGATCGGTCCCTTTTACTCCTGTTTCATGTTTTTTCAGGGGTCCTTCTTCTCCCAGTTTGGGTCTGAGGTGAGTGTGACACAGGAGTAAAGGGCGACTCAGGAGTGAAACATTCCTCACCTCCTGCTTGATCCCAATTTATTTCTTCCTATCCCATCCCAGTTCTACTTCCTTTCTCCCTGTTTTGTCCTGATTCTACTCCCGATCCTGTTTCAAGTTTTACAGAGCTCCTTCCTCGCTGCATTGCACCTCACTAACTCTCTGTAACTTGCTAAAACAGGCCTATGTATAACTGATTTTAATTTGGTTGAGAGAATGATTATACATCATTACTGTATGCTACAACAGCTGAGGTATGTAACGTGACTGCTTGGTTTTCCTGTCTTGTCCCGATCCTGAAGCGCTAATGTAATAGCGTTCCCCCAGGAGTCCTGCAGCACCCATGGGACCCTCAGGATTCTTGTGGAATAGGACTGATATATTTCTGATCCACTGCAGTCACTATAACCAAAATGACACCCCTGTAATGATGGCCAGGTAAGCTTTTGTTTTCCCTTGCATGATGCTTCAATTTTCTCCTAACAGTGGGGATGGATTTATAATTTGTGCTAACAATGGAGGCGGCATCCAACAACCCCAAATTACCTCTTCCTGGCTAGTGTAGACAGCAATATTTAATAGCTCATTGCTCTTTCCTCTCAGTCCTAATGAGAAAAAAACTGTCTACAGCTTTCCAACTGTCACAGCTCATTATTGCAGGTTTCAAAGCTGTACCTGCCTGAAGTTTGATGTCTTTTCAAACCGGAGCTTTCTGTTTGACTCTCTCTCAAAGAGAAAAGGTAGTCAGGTTATTGTCACACCAAATATGATTTCCTGACAGATCCTACTGTTTGAACTCAAAAGTACTTTCATTGAAATTGAATGAGTCTACAATTAATGACAGTAACATGCAAATTCCCATTTAAAAAAAAATGTTTTTCACTGTTTACATGCTCACTTATGTTGTTTCTTCTTAAGTTGTTATTGCTCTTTCTTCAAATTTGGGTCCAGTCGGCCCACATGCATCTTACAGCTTGAATGCATTTAAACATTTTCATTTCAAAGTACCACTTTATTAGAAAAGAGATGTTTCCTGGTGTTCCTTGCTCAGCATTTCAAAAAAAAAGAAGACGCTAATGTTTTTCTTACATTGTTAAAAGCTCTAATTATCTTCAGACACATTTTTGAAGATAATTAGAGCTTTGATTAATATTTCACAGCAAATTTTGTCAGTGTAATTTTTTTATTATGTGGATAAAAAGTCAAACTACAAACTGTTTGTAGAAAATAAAGTATTACAGATGTACAGGAAGAGACGATGTGACCAAACTTTCACACCAACCCAGAAGTGTTATATTTCTTATATTTCTGCTTGCTTGCAAGGGGCACTGACACAAGCTGCATCATTTATTTGCTTTGGTGAGGTCTAATTTGGTCTTGTATAGCTCTATTGGTAGAGTGAGACATTAACAAGGGAGATGGTTTAGTTTTTTGATTTGCACTGGGACTTCCCGTATTAAAATGTTCCTGTAAAATCCCAAAAAACTCACCAGTCTAATCAGCTTCAATAAGCAAGTTGGGCGACAGCAATACATTTCATCCCATCCTCCCTAATGAGATGCCACAGACTTTTTTAGACTATTTGGTCATTATAAATACTGGGGTCATGCATGTGTACTTCGATGCCCAGGAGGAAGTCCCAGATAGTAATACAAGAAAGAAACGCCTCTCTCTTTTATTGGAAGTATATTTAGCTTGCTGCATAGCTGTGCACTTACACGCATAGTGAGGGCAGATGAGTTTTTAAAAATGTTTTTTCCACCACTGCGGTGTGGGGCAAAAGAGGTGAAAAGACCCTCCAACAACCACCACAAGAAACAGACCAACACTCGCTCTCTGTACTTAAATTTTTCATTCATCTCAACTGCAGTGACTTTGCAGGCTTATGTGAACACTATTCTACATGAGATGAATGGACATTATGTACATATATTTACTGATGGGTTCAAAAGCCCTGGAAATTGGTAAAACAAGGTGTGCATTTTATGCTCCAGAGTTGAAAGTTTTGGTGACTGACCATATAGCAGTATATTCAGTTGAAATTATGAATTCTATTAATTTCATTTGCTCTACAGTGGATAGAGGACATCAAACCCATGCGAATTCTAATATGCTCAGACTCAAGTGCAGCCCTGGCTAGTCTCAAACATACTTCTTCATGATGTAGACAGGATATTCTTTATGAAATAATGCAATCTTTATACATCAATTCCTAACCTAATAGTTTTAGGTTAGGAATTGATGTACAGTTTTTATGGGTACCAGCTCATGTAGGCGTTCAAGGGAATGAAACAGTAGATCAGCTTGACAAAAATTGATTAAAAGCAAATCAAGTTCGCAATACCAATGAGTAAGGCAGAAACCAAATCTTCCATTTGGAACAAAATTAGGTGCAGTGGCTATGAGATGAAGATATTAAGGCATTTGTTTCTGATCCACTAAGAAGTGGGAGTTGGAAGGTCACTTGGGAAAGAAAGAAGAGTGTCTGATTAGCAGGATTAGACTGGGACATACTAAACGAAATTCATCTCTGCACCTCATCGGAAAGCACCCAAGCGGAAACTGTGATGTCTGCAATCAAATGGAGACTGTGGATCATGTCATCTTTGTTTGTCCTAAATATGCAAATAAAATACATTTATTAAGGAACAAACTGGAATGTAAATGGGTTAAACACGTGGACCATAAAACATTCTTCGCACTATGGTTTTGACGCAGCTATTTACAAGACACAGGAGTGACAGCAAGGATATAAGAATTTTGTAACACTGCAGTTGGTGGCGATAATACTCTGCCCGGTTCCTTCGCACTCCATCATATGACATAGAACTTTCTGTTGTGCTGGTTTTTGCATTACCATACATTTTGCATAATATTTTTATATAACTCTATTTTTGTTCTATTCTAATTTTAAATATTTGAATTTGCTATATGTTCTGTGTGTGTACCGCATGATGGGGGCCACACCTTTCATCTCATTGTGCAACCCTGTGCTGTAAAATGACAAACTGCATTGACTTGGCCTCCACTAGAGGGCGCCAATGATTGGCTGCGGCCCTGGAGAGGGGTCGAATCGCGATGACGTCACGGTCGCCGTTCTGGAAGGTGGTTGGCTCCAGCGAGCGCGGGACGCTCGTTTGTTGCCATGGCTGCTGCTCCCACAGGTGAAAAAAGGTGTAATTAAAGCAAAGTAAAGTAAAGTTGAAGTGTGTTTACTGGCGGTGCGGTTGGAAGGGTTGACTTCAGACTTTCATGTGGGGTACTCATTTTGGATATGAGCGGTGTCGCTGGCCGGAGGACGGAGTGGTTGATGAGGAGAGTAGCCTACTGACGCCCGAGTTACACCTGCGGCCTCCTTGGGTTTTGAAGCCGGAGTCATTAGCTGTAGGGTGGAGAAAATTGGCTTTTCGAGGCCGGGGTACCTGCACCACAGAGGGCAGGAGGCTCTGCACAGAAACCGGACTGTGCTGTCCTCTGTGGATGTAACTTTAACGGTCGTCGCCCAAACCGGATGGATTTAATCTGCACTTCAGGATCTATAAGGTAAATTGATTCTTGTTACAGTTGAGTTAATGCTTGTAAAGTCATGCACATGAGCACTAATTATGGTGTGGCTACTGCTGGGGTGCTGGGTTTAGTGGGCGGTTGTGTAAATTAATATCTAGCTAGATTATTATGCAGAATATTAAAACATGTGGCCTGCATTTTACTAATTGAGTTCACAGTGAAATGTTCCAACTGACTAACATCATAATATTTCATCATCATTGGGACTGTCACAATTCCTGCATCCTGCAAATCTGCATGACTTTTCTCCTTGACAGCTGCTGTAAAGTCTTCCAGTTTAGATCTTTATTGTCCCACATGAGTAACTTCTTTTTAAAAACAATGACACGCAATAAAACGATAAAACGATAAAAGAAAATTCAGTACATACAATGCAAAACAAACAGTAAAAAGTAAATGATGAAAACAATGCAACAAAAAGTGAAGTTATACATAAAGTGCTAGGCCTTATGGGAATGAGAGGCAGTTTAAACCTCCATCAATCAGTCAACAAAGGTATTATGTGTTTAATCAACTCTGTTTATTTGTTTTAATTAAGAATATTTAAAAAAAAGTCAAACCAGGTCCAGAGGTTAATCTAAGATAGAAGCAAAGAAAGTAATTTTAAAATCTACCTTTCAGCCATTGGCTGAAAAAGGAAACGGACACATAAGTTGACCAATGACGGAGCTTTAAGTAGTGCAACCTGCAGCACCTGAACCCACATTTTAAAATCTGGTACTGCCTAAATAAATAATATCTCTTCTCTATGTGGGCCCCTGGCTTGAGACCCTGTAAGCATGTGCGTTAAGTAGGCACTGGTCTTGTGAGGAAGCTGAGACAAAGAGTAACCAGAAATAAGGATGCTTGATAGGTGACTATAAGCGTGGTTGTGGTGTAGGCCTTGTGCCCGAGCCTAAATTAAGCTATGTAACGTCATATGGTGCATAGTTTTCCAGTGCTGCTTCAGTATAAAAGCATTCCTAAACTGGCATGTTCCATTCACAACAATGCATTGCTGCACCTCTCTTACTAACATCAGTCCCAGTGATTCCTGATAACGGCACAGATGCCATCGACCCTCCTTCACCCGACTGAGGGCCACAATTAGCCAACAAAAGGTAATCTCAATCAATTTCAATTTCACCTTTTTTGTAGAGAGGATTGAGAACACAAGGGGTTAATTATCCCTCTGCAGTATTGATTGGTGTTTCACGCTGGCCTGTTAATTAGGGTGACTGATTTGGCACCAGGGTTGGAGTGAGAGATAAAAGATAAGCGGGAGTGAAGAGGACCGTGGAGTAATTCCTCGCAGCTACTCAACAATTTCAAGCCTCCTCTGTTGCTTTTTCTCTTCCTCTGTTTCTTCCTCTTATGAATCCCACTGTGCTTTTAGCTGAATAATGTAGAGGCAGCTGATTCAATCCTCTTTTTTTTTTTTTTTTTTCCCGCTCCTAGTTATGTTTGACGAATCTGGCTTGATGGAGGCATTTTGTGTCACTCAGATACCTGAGACTTTGCATATCACATGGTATTTACCTATGACAGGAAGATGCGCTGCAATAAAAGTTTCTCTAATGTATTTTTCATGATGTGCTGCTTGCAGAAGATGGCATAAAAGGTTATTTTTCTCTTCACTGAAAGACGATACCTCTTCAAGCTGTCTTATTATCATGTCTCATTGATGGGCGCATGATATGGAATGAATAAAACCCAGCCGCAGAAACACGTATATCCCTTTTGTGGGAGCTTTCCATGAGTACTGGGCAGCCTGCCGCTCGGCTATGCTCGGCTACACAGGTGACAGTGTGGCTTAGCTGTGAAAGTCGGGCAGGCAGAGCTGCAAGGCAAGCCTAATTGAAATCCCCTCCTATGTGAGACAGAGGAGATGGAGCTGTAAAAGGGCCTGTAATTACTGAGGCCACTAATGAGAGATAATTAGGTCATATGGCAATGTCTCTACCGGGGGCTCTGCTGCGAGAGTGGTTAGGAATAAAAAGGTGGGCAAACTATGAACTCCTGTTGCTCATCACCATTATGCACCGCCATTACAAATGAACAGTTAATTAGTAGTAATAAGTTATCTTTTTGAAAAGGCCCTTTTTTCCATCACCAATGGAGTGAATACTGTCTAGAAAAATGCCCCACACACGGCATGAGCCATAAGTGAATTTAGCAGCTCTTTGGCACCCAAAAGCTACGGGGGCCCCATAAACGAGCCCCCAGATGAGCAAATATGAAGTTCTCTTGTCATTTTTTATCCTAATGTTTTCATGAACTTTTTAATAAAATTAGATTATGTTTTTATATTTGGGCTTTCCATAATATAGTAACTGTGCTTCATTTTCTAATTTTATATGAAACCATAGTTACGTACCCTTCTCTACATTTGCACAATGCAGACTGTTAACTTTTATAGTTTGGGGATTAAAAAACAAGTGGTGGTGGAAGAAATATTCAGATCCTAGTGAAAGTAGCAGTACCACTGTGTAAAAATACTCCATTAAAGGTAAAAATCCAAGTCTAAATTCAAAACTTCGCTTAAGTACAGAGGTGTTATCAGCAAAATGTACTTGATAATCGAAAGTAAATGTTCACTCATCATACTGCCGTGTGTCAGTTTTATGTTATTATATATTATATATTAGGGCTGCAACTAACGATTATTTTCTTTATTGATTGCAGATTATTTTCTGAATTAATTATTTAGTCTATAAAATGTCAGAAAATAGTGACACAAATCCTTACAAGGTCACATCTTCAAATGTCCTGTTTTGTCAAAAACTCAAAAGTATTCAATTTACAATAATATTAAACAGAGAAAAACTGGCTAAAAACAGCATTTTTTGCTTGAAAAATGTGAAGTACAAGTACTTCAAAATTGTACTTTGGCACAGTACTTGAGTACTTGGTCTTTGTTATGCGTAATTTAATTTTGGGCTGTGATTCTTTCGATCGATCTAGGCTGCTGAAAGTGTATTTCACATAAAACACAGTTGCTGTAAAATAAGTGTAGGTGATTTTTACTCTCCATTGTCTCTGAAAATCCCAGTGAATTTGATCCATCCTGCATAAGTGGAGCGACAAATTAGTAGCACTCATATTCACTAACACACACAGGCCTCATATTTAAAGTGTTTTATCTACATTAATACCCCTTATTGCTCTTTTAACCACTCTTAATTCCTAATAACTATTTTGTAAAAAGCCCTCTTAAATAAATTTAGATTTAACTCGGATGTCGGTGAAGTGATTATGGGGATTCGGGAGAGGCTGAGACAGACTGCTTCTTGTTGAACATGCTGGTGGGACGGCATGACTAATATAGGAGATGCTGCTATGATGTTCACGGTCAGAGAAGTGTGATTATGTAGAGCTGCTGTGCATGAATGAATGATTCCCACACATGTGGAATCCTGTTGAAAAAGACTTAATTTACCCAGTCCTGTTACAGCTGTATATATTGATGTTGCAGTCCGTGTTTTTCTGGCTGTTCAGGGAAACATTTGTACATTGCTTGGTTTACCATCTCTTTTTGCAGGGCTAACGTAAAAGTCGATATTTCTTGGATTTGTTTTGTGTGGAGTGCTCAGTTTGGTTTTTTCTTTTTTCTGCTTAGCTCAGTGTTATTCTCCATAGCTTATACTATGTGTGGTAGCAAAGAGGGTAGCGGTAGTGAATGTATGATAGTGTGTATGGATGATTGAGCTCACAGACACACATATATGGATGACTGCACATGTTCTTCAAATTCAATGAAGGGAAAGCTCTTAACAGGCCAGCAGCCTCCATGGAGCAGAATCAACCATGTGTGTTTTTATTGGAGAAACCGAAAACCAAAGTGGAGGAGTCATGGGTCCAGCTTTGGAAAGCCCTAATGGGCTTCTTCAGAGCTCTTCAGGATAATGACCTCTTCAGCTATCCAACCATTTAAGTGATCTCCAGTTAATTAGGCTGGAACCTCAATCATGTCGACATTTTTCCCCCTTCTGACCCCGCTCTCCTTTTTATCCATTAGCAGTATTTCTATTCCACACTGTTCTGGGCGCCTTCAGAGAAAATCATCTGCAGTGTTGAAGTAGAATCTATTGTCAAAGTGTTTACAATTCATACCAATGTTGAAGGAATTTTTTATTTTTTATTTTTTTTTACAACCTTGTTGTTTTTATTTCTTATTTATTTTGTCCACCAAGGCAATTAGCACAAGCCGTTAAACCATCACACAGGTTTTAAACAAACCAGTTTAACCATATTATCAGACCTGTGGTTGTCATTCCAAGGTGTCACAAGGGGGTCCAGGGGTCACAAGATAATTAACGTGATGGGAAAGAAGAAAAAACATAGCGCTGTTTAGGACTAACAATAATCTTCATAATTTTTTTTTGATTGAGTTTATAAAATGTAATAATATAGTGACAAAATACCACATCACAACAATTTCAATTTACAGTGATATAAAACCGAGAAAAGCAGCCAATCATTACATTTAAGTATCTGGAACCAGAGACTTTAGGTCATTTTTCCCTGAAATGATTAATTGATCATTGAAATTGTTTTCAATGTTTATCAGTTCATTTAAAAGTCATAATTTCAGGACTAGTTCCGTTGTCGACGAGAATGTCATTAGTTTTGGAGATATTTGGTCATAAACCAAAGTCTAGGACAACATAAAATTTTGACCTGATGGAGGCACTAGAGGAAAAGTCAGGGGATCACTTAAGTCAGTAGGATTCATCTTTTGGGAATCATGAATGTCTGTACAACATACCAACTGCTTAAACAGTATACAATAATGATAAGTATGTAGTACATACTGTATAGAACTGGTATGTAGTGTGGATTTGGGACACAGCTTGAGTAATAATTTTGCTTTCCTTGGTTTTCTCTTGAAAAGTGCTGATCTCTCACAACTATTGGCACAAAATTTGTTAAAAATCTTGGTCATTGACCTTTTGTCAGGTGAAGCTCCATGAAATGATTAACCTATGAAACAATTCACGAGATTTCACTCTTCTACACATTAATTATATGCTGCTATGTTTTCTCTTTGAAATAAGTCTGGTTAAACTGGGGGTTTGTTAACAAACTACCATACTTGATTGACTTACCGCTTGTGATCCTTCCCTGCTGGACTGTCGCTCAGTCGCAAGATCTCAGGAATGAAGTCGGAGCACACAGCTGTTATCGCAGCTGATCAGAATGATGGCCAAAACAATGAAAATATTACCCAGCTTGTTGAACCCCAGACATTTATCCAATGTTTTGCCAATTCTCTGCTCCTTGAGTCGCACTCATATCTGTGATGAGCAGCAGAGAAAACAGCCGTGGACAGTGTCATCACTGTCTCGGTGTCTTAACTCTTATTTGATATGGCTCAGATGTATGAGTTTTCAGACTTAGTTTTTCCCTCTTCAGCCTTGGCACAAGAAACCTTCCTGTGGGGTCCATCTTGCCTGTGACAAATAAATGGGGGTTGGAGGCCTCTGCAACACGGCGACTAGGGAGAGAGGCTTGCGGGACGGGATGAATATTCATCACAGGGCGCTTTTTCACCCCATCAGCTCCATGCTGGCTGTTCCCTGTCCTCCGACAGAGACAGAAAGGCAGAACGTGGCTGAGAAAATGTGGTGATGATGTGTGATGAGAGTCAGGGCCGAGGAGAAGGTGAAGCAGATTGAGGGAAGGAGAGGGCTTGGCTTTGAAAGATGCTTTGACCAGATGAGAGAGACAACTTGGGAGGGTAGACGGTGAGAAAAGGGAGCGTAGGGGAAAGGATTGCTTTGGAAAGATAACTAGACAGCGGCAGAGAGAGGAAAAGGTGTAGGAGGTCTGAGAGAGAAAAATGGAAAATGGTGTGACAAGGTGGGGGCTTGGAGGGGAAGACTGAGGGGAGGCGAAAGGGATTACTTTGGAAAGATGAGTAAATTAAACTGGAGTGAGAAAGTGGTAAAGGATGCGGGAAAATGGAGTGAAGAAAAGGATGAATTCAGAGCGACGAGTAGACGGCGTGAGAGGAGCAAAAGGTGTGGAAGTTTGCTGTCGGTGTAAAGAATGATTTATCCCCGGATGAAGACAGAAGCCGACCCCCCTTCTCCTCCTCCTGCTCCTCCCAGCTCGTCCTGAGCACTGGCTGCTTGCTTACCTGTGGACAGGCTGCTGCTGCTCTCTGGTCGAGGGATAAGTAAACAAGGCTGTTGCTCGCAGATGGGACTGTCTGAGATGGATGGCCTTGTCTCCGATACAAGCATGCACACACACACACGGAAATCCACACACGCTCACACTGTGCCAAAGTATGGCAGCATGGAAGGGGAAAACAAATACTCGCACATGGACAAACTCATTGGAAAAATCACTTTAGGCAAAACAAGTCTGCTGTGTTTTTTGTTTTTGGTGGTGGACAAGGCCACAGAGGAGGAGATGGTGCAGTATTTGATTCAGCATTTGCAGAGGTGAAACTGGGACAAAAGCTGGGAGCACACCTGCGTGGCTTGCCTGCTGTGATTGACTGTGTGTGTGTGTGTGTGTGTGTGTGTGTGTGTGTGTGTGTGTGTGTGAGAGAGAGAGAGAGGGAGAAAAGGAACAAATTAAATGGTAAACTCTGCTCATGACAGTGTGTTTGTGTGTGTGTGTGTGGCTGAGCACTCAAGGTTTTCTTTTGTTATACCGCGACCCATTACCTTCACTCTTCCTTTTAGTCTGTCTGTCTGTATTGTGTCTTATTTGCATGAGAAACCTATAATCTTCCAAAAATGTGAGCAATAATAATGAGCAGGTACCAAACACAGTGTCCCTGGATAGACATCTCTAAATCACGGGAGGAAGCACAGAGAAACAAATTTAAAAAAAAAAAAAAGTAGTCATCAACCTTATATTTTTCATTTGTCAGCGAGGCACAAGCGTGACAGCGTGGCTCCCCACATGAAAAGGAAAAATATGAATGCAGAGAACTGCAAGCCTTGCCACTCCGCCATCACACGCGCTGGCCAGCCCTGCTCGATGGGGAAAAACGGGAGAGGGGAATTCATTATCTCTAATGTATTCTAATGCACCCAAGTGCCAGGTTTCATCACAGCTGAAGAGTATAATATATAATATAATACTCCAGTTTTGTTAGCATTAGTATGTATGAAAGTTTCTATACAATATGATCTCATCTACTGTAACTGTACAGCTACTAGCTTCTTGTCTTCTGTGTTTATAGGGCTGACGGTTTAGTGATGAAGGCGAGTTGATGGATGGTTTTTTAGCTTTAATGAGCACACTATATATAAGTGTAAGTTCAATGGTTCATGTGGTAGAAATGTAGGGAAATGAAGAGTTTCTGATATTGAGCTTGACATGTAGTTGACCTGCGATGCCTCAGTGCCCTTCAGATTAGGTATGTTTTACGTTTGGAGGTGCCAGCATGTCCGGTGTTAGAGATAAGTTTTGCCTTGGAGAGTTTCCAGGTTCCCTTGATAATAATGAACTGAGACACACTTTGAGATTGACTGAGAGTTGCCCATAATTGTTTTTCTTCCTTGCTCCCAGATGGTATAAGACTAGATGTTATCCATTGTGGCTTTACGTTTTTGGTATTGACTGTGTCCAAGCATACATGCTGTACCAAGATCTTTTCTGTTAACAGACTTGTGTTGTTTTAAACTCTCTCTCTCTCTCTCTCTCTCTCTCTATATATATATATATATATATATATATATATATATATATATATATAGTTCATTCATATCAACATTGCTGAAAATAATTCAGACAGGACATGAAACACAGGCTGATCATACAGGTTGTGAACAAATCTCCAGGTTAGCCAAACTTACTGGAAAAGAAAACAAAGTCAAACTGTAAAATGACTGTTTGTTGTAAACATTCATCACAGTTTACAGACCAAATTCCTGGTTAGATTTTTACGAACAACAGTCCAAAACCCAAAGGTTTTCAGTTTGCTATCATCGCAGACCAACAAAACAACAAATATCTTTACATTTTCAGCAGTTATTTTCTAGTCATCAAATAATTTCAGCTCTAGCCCAAACTATGAAGATACACAAGTTGTAATAAACCAGAATTATCCTTTAAACCAGTGCAACATCTCTTTAGTGCAAGTATTTAATGCTGAAGTACAATGTTTTATGCACACTGTCCCAGTAAGCATTCCTTTAGTGATTTGCAGGTCAAAAGAAGTTTATACATCTAGTATCATCTAAGTATTGAGTCAAAACTTCCCAAAATAATAGACCTTTCTGAATTTTGACTTGTCATTGCAGGAGAAACACAGCTGTATTTATCCTTCTGTTCCATTTAAATGTGCCAGTATTTATTTATTTGGATCTCTTTTAGCTCAAGGCTAGTCTCCCAAGAGTCCATATTAAAATCACAATAAAAACATTTTCAGAAATACTATGTGTAGCTCTCTCTCGCTCTCGCTCTCTCTCTCTCTCTCTCTCTCAGTTAAACTTAATCATACATAGTAACACACAGTATATGCACATACACACTTCATATACATAAACACATCTATAGGGCCATAACAGTTAGCCATAATGCACAATGGCAATGGGACCTTCATGTTATTAGTTGCACCTGTTTTTGATAAGTCAAAATGTTCTCTGACAAGATCTTGGAGTTTATGAAAGTCTGCCATTATTTCTGACTTCGGTTTAGCAAAAATTACGGTCATTCCAATGTGTTTACCAGAGAGCAGCCAGCATGGACATATTCAGCTGCTAAAACGTGACTTATTATTTTTTTTTTTTTTTTGGAGACAGACGTGCATTGTACATCCTGTTACAAAAGTTTGGTACTACATTAACTAGTTGCTACTTGTCCACATGTCAGCGTGTCGTCTTCTGCTAATCGTCAGATTACAATGAATGGACAATGTTTTGGATTTCAACCCAAACAGGAGCAAACATATCTCAGTCTGTAGCAAAATGTGAAAACTGCAGAATATATGTTCAATGTTGGGAACTGTGGCACAACATTTTCACACTGAAGGGACCTCTGATTTTCGTTCTGAATCCCTCTGCCTTTGACTGTCAAGATAAGATGGTCCCACCCTTTTTCCAACCGAGAGCCTTCATTTAAAATGGGAGTAATGTCAGGGGAGATTTGTATGATTTGTGCAGGTACATGGCATGATAGAAATCCCATCCTCTAATCCAGAGTGAGTCAATTTAGCACCAAACTAGTCGCATTTTATCAGTTTTTCCAGCATGTTACCTAGGTATCTTTTGGTATTACATCACGTAACTGGTAGTTCAGGTCCCAGTGAGATGAATGCTATGAGGTAAGATCCCAGTAACAACTGTCACTTTCACATTATCCCAAAAGAGTCTGACTCACTGAGCTTGATAATGAATTCCTATACAATTTTTAAGTTCACACGCTGTAAAGTCTGCTACAATCCGCAATAAATCGATATAGAAACACCCCGTCTCTCTTATTACATCCACATCACAGAGAGGAGAGGCAGAATATCTTTGAAGACAGGTGTTTAGATAATATATATCGCTGATCACTGCAGATTCCATCATCACAGCTGGTGATTTTATTTTTCATTGGTTTCTTCTTTCCTGCATCTCTATTTTCCTCTTGATCTACCAAGGAGAGATGGAGACAGTGTTCACACTGCACCTAAATATGCCCTCTTTTAAACTTTTTCTCCCTCGTGTGACACAAATCAGTGTTCTCTTACCAGAATGAATTTAATTTAAAGGAATAGTTCAACATTTTGGGAATATGCTTATTTGGTTTCTTTCCATGAATGAGATGAGAAGATTGATATCAGTCTTGTGTTTATGCCTTAAGTACTGAGCTGGAATCACGATGTGGCTAGCTTAGCCTTAAAGGTTAACTCCACCAGCATATTAGTCTGTTTACAGATCTTGGGGAGTACTGCTGCATACTTGAAAAAGGTTGTATAAAGCATTTTGTGAGGGAGCTGCGCCGAGTCTGATTAATTGTCTCACTTGAGTCAGTGTCAGTTGGGGCTAAAGACCACAAGTCCTGAAAATGAAACAAATCTGGGGGTGTGGAGTTAAAAACAAGTGACCAGACCTCTGTAGCCTGTTGCTCATCTCTGCTCGAGGTTCGAGGCTCAAGGCTGCAGTAGTTGCTGTTTCTATCGCAGGGAAATTGTTACAGTACACCATGTAACTCCCACCAAATGCACAAACTGTTGTTTTGCCTGATAATTGCAAAATACAAAGACAGCTGTTGCAGCTTCTCTGTGACGCCTCCAACAAAAAGACTACCTTGTCAGAATGTTTTATATTTAATTAAGATTGGTTTCTTTGGCATTTTTGCCTCATTGCAAAACTGATAGTGTAGAGCCAAACAAGAGGGGAGAGATGATGATGCAGTTATGTGGTATGGGCCTTAAGCATTCGTCTATCAGAGCTTCCCGTGTCACCACATTAACATGCATAAACTTTTGTTGTTGGTGCTGTCAGGGGGAACAGTGAAGCCGGTCGCTGGCACCTTACCGATAACCTTTGTACTTCATGCAAGACTGCAAGCTATGATTGGTTGGGGTCCAGTATGTAGTCTGCCATGTCTCTCAGCTAAGTCACAGCAAGAATTTCTGATTATAAGAATCTGACACAGTGACTCTTGACAGAAAGATTGTGTAGCTGAACCCGGCATTAGAATAACGTCTACCTCCGGCAGCAGCAGGTAAACAATCATACTTATGTTTAATAAAATTCACGTGAAATGGACAGGTGTGTAGTAGAGCAGGTAGCTATGAAAACAAATGTCATTTTTGTTTATTTGTACAAGCTTGTGTTTTCTTACACTGTCTGTCAGTATGTTAGCAGATATGGGTTACATCCCAGAAGACATATGAATGGAAATGGAATCTCACAAATCAGTTCCTGTAGCAGCAGTGACTCAGAATCGAGCGTGAAGGCCTGCGGCGTGAACTCGCCCACCGAGATCAAACCTCTGTCATTTAGCTGAAACAGACGGCAGCGAGGGTAGAAGACGAGACTTCTGTCGAGATGTTTTCTGCTCTCTTCCTCTCAGACAGCTTTTTTGTCACAGGAGGGCGTTACAGCGCACACTCACTCGCCTGTTGTTGCTTTTTAATTTCAGCAGCAAGGTGACGCCCAATGGGTGCCGGGAAATGGCAAGCTGTGAAGTGACAGTTCACTTCTGTTCAAATCTGGTCGCTGTATGACAATGGGGAGAAGGTGCTGCTGCTCTATTACCTTGTCAGCTGACAAAAACACCACATGGTGAATGTGGAAATATTTTATTCATTAGAATAACATGAATGCCATCATGGGTGGGAAATGAGATGCCATATGTACTTAGCTACTTACTGGTTACTAGTGCCTCATGTAATTTTGCCACCTTCTCTTATAACAGTAGCTGAAGGAAACACACTGATTCCCATTTTTTTTTTTGCAAACATTTTGGAAAGTAGCTTTTTACTAAAATGCTAAATTGTGAGCCAGTAACGCACACATAAAAACATTTTGTTTGACCAGACTTGCGTTGGTGTGAAAAGAAATTGTTCATTTTAACGAATACAATACTATCTCTTTCAATGTTTATTGGCAGCATCTATGTAACCAAAGTGGGCATCACCAACACTGCTTCCCCAGACACAATACACTCTATTTTTGTAAAGCATAAAGATTGGAGTGGTGTGTCTGTCTCTGGCATCTCTCCTGTTATTAGCATTTGAGAGCCCATTCACACTCTTTGCCCAAATGAAACTCTGGTGTTGGATGTGGACATTTCCCTCACAAGAAGTAATGAATCAGAACTTGAGAATGAAATTTAAACCACCTGCTGAACAGCACTTAGTGAAAACTTTTTCTAGTTTGACTAACATCAGAGCCTTTCCTCTCTTGTCTTTTTGTGTTAATCATATTCGCTATAAACAGATATTTGCTAATGAATGCAGAATCTGTAGGCAAAAGACAAGATTTTGGTATCGCAAGCGTTCCTGTTTCCGTTTGTAGTCCAAGTAATATTGACCAATCACATCTGAGCGGGCTTTGGTGATGTTGGTCCATGCCTGCCTATGTAAATAAGAAACAGTTTGCTAACACGTTCACCATAACAACTTTATAAGGCAACCAATGTGTTAATGTTTTTACAGCTTTTTGCATGCCCCCAAGTGGACAAAAATCAATTAATGCAACTTTAAAATAACAACCATCAATAGCAGGGCTGCAGCTATGGATTAATTTCATTAGTTTATCTATTGATATTTTAATTATTTAATAATATTGAAAAATGTTGCTTGTCAAGTTGCTTGTTTTTTTTGTTTTTTTTTGAACAACCAAAAAAACAAAGATATTTGATTGACAATGACATAATACAGAGAAAAACAGCAAAAGTCCTCATATTTGTAATGCTATAACCAGCTGATGTTGGTATTTTTGCTTGATAAATGACTTTAAATGATTAATAGATTATCAAATTTGTTGCTGATTAATTTTCTGTCCAGCAACTTATTGATAATCAATAGTCAGTTATTTGCAGGAAAGTGCTTAAGAATAATTGCACCACAGCCCATCATGACCAAACTGTACCAGGCCCAGAACACCATTACACTTCAGGCTTTTCCTGTAACCTACAGCTTACCACAGTGAATCCATCTGAAATGAAATGCCTTCCTGTCTGAAAACATGAAACATGGGCACATTTTAGCTCTCGTGCGGAAGGCTTTTGATCCTGATCCATCCTTTTACTGTGGCTTCCAGGCAGCACAGGCAGCCGCTGGTATTTACTATATGTGTTTGTGTGTCTCTGGTGTATCCTGATCTGTTTGTGTGAGCAGTGTCTTGACTGTTCTTTGCTCCTTCTGCTGTACAAACTGGGCTGTTTTGGTGATAAAGGAATTTCTCTCTGTGGGAACAATAAGGTATTATCAGTCCTGCTTGTTATTTTCATACAGTGTATATATTTTCTTATTTATATGTATTTTCATAAATATTTGGTGTGGTGCCTTGTTTTTTTACACTCTGCATTTGTGCTGTAAATTCGTGAGTCATGCTTATCTTTTCTAATTATACCAATGTTAGTTTTTTGTTCCTAAAGGGAATATTAGAGTTTTTATACAGTCTATGAGCTGCTGAGCTTTGACCTGTCTGATCTTAGGAGGCTAACTTAACCAAACCAGTTACTAATGCCAAAACTACTATTGTAACAACTACTGATCCTAATACAACTAATATTATTAGTATGAGTCCTCCTGCTACTATTACTTCTGCTTCTCCAGTTGCTAGTGTTGCCACTGTACCCTAAAACAGAGGTTCCCAAATGTTTGTCTGCTGTACTCCCACAGTCCTGTCAGATGAGCTCAAGTACCCATTTTTGACACCAACTGTCATGGATGTGATGTAACACTATTAATTACATAAAAGTTGACATTGTTGCAATTTTTTTTTTAATACTAGACAGTGATGCTGAAATTGTTTAGGCTTGGTCTTTTTTTTCTGTAATTTTTGTCAAGTTTGCATTTGTACTAATACTACCTGGAGTAGCAGAAGCTGGGCATTTCAACCATTTTTTAAAATCACTTTTAGCTAACTATTTTGACTTCTCTGCTCGTGTCCTAACAAGTTTACTTCAATTCTCAATCGCAGCACAGTTAAGGTGAACTGACTCAGGTTGGTAGGAGTCTTCTGTAGTTTTCTAAATCATAATTTCTGTTGTTTATTTTAAAAATAGCTGAACTATTCCACAATCTTTCATTATACCCCCTGGCAACTGCAGTAGTCCCGCCTGGGGTACACGTACCCCTAGTTGAGAATCATTGCCCTAAAACACTAAAGGTTGGTAAATTCTTATGAGTGAAACAGAGTGGAAATATTACTGTATCTTTGTGAAGCTAATAATGTTAAGGTTTTCTTGACACTCTGAGAGATGTTTATTCAAGTTTATGGTGACGTCTGAGACCATAGTTGTTTTTTCTTGGCATCATAATTTCAGTTTTTGTAAGACAGTAACAGTAATATGGAAGTATCATGTAATCAAAACCTTACTGTTAAATGTGTAGTACAGATACACAAATACAGACTCTGTTATGCAGGAACACTGGAAGGACATAACTCTCATATTATAAGACCAGATGATTGCTATGATTAAGCCTTATTAATCCAAGGTTTTGGGATTGCCTCCAGATTGCAGCCCTCTTGGAATCACTGACACCTGTCTATTGGCAACATAACAATTTGGCGATGAGCCTCAGCAATCGTAAATATGTAAAATCATTTGAAACTGATTTCTACTGCCACAGGGTTTACAGATAAAGTGCTCTCAGAAACCTCAACTGAATCCAAATTTCCTTGTTTTGTTTTTTCTTACGATTCTCTTGAAGCTGAATGGTTCTTGATAATGTGCCACTGAACTCCAATCAAATTATGGGCTTTTTAGAACTAGATGCTGTTATGGAAAGCAGTGGCCCATTAGAGCATTCGTTTTTATTCTGATAACATGCCATTTCACTCCAATCAAGTAATGGGATTTTAGAACATACTGTACAATTTGTGCATATCATCATATCCTTTAATGCATGATGCTGTTTCCCTTAAAGTACCCTTCCACTCAAAAATGTGTTTTTCTTATGTTTATGTCCCCTAAAATGCCAAATGCCAGACGTTGACTTTACTGACTTGTATTTCTGCAAAGTTTGTCACTGGAGAGGTGTTTTCACATTCCTCTACTGAAGGGGGAGATGCCTGTACACTTTCATAAAATGAGATTTAAACGGACTCCAGGCAAGCTAGATTTGGGACGTTACAAATTCTAAAGCCAATCACAATGCCAGCAGCAAAGAAACCTGAAACCTCCAGCGTAGAGCGGACTTGTCAGTACAGAGAGCGAGAGTTTGCACTAAGTTAGTGTAGTGTAAGTTTTGACAGCAGACAGTAGAGTGTGCAGTTTTTGGATGTAAACCACACCCTGGAGCTTCCTTCCACTATCTACTAACGTTACTTAATAACAATGTGAACACACTGTAACGTTGTAGCAGATATTATTGTATGTTTCACAACCAAGCAATGCTTAACATAAACATAAACAACATAAACAAATAAAAGATGCTAACTACACTTACCATTCTGATACGTCAGCTAGTCACCGATTTTGGTGCACGGTAGACTCCACCTCTGGGTCTGACTGAGGCTCAAACATGTGTGGCTGAATCTCTCCAATGTTTCCTCTAGCCATCTCAACGTGCACCTCTTTCTCACCATGGATATATCTTTTTCACCCACATCCATGCTCTCATCGGCACCGGTCAACCTAACCCGCAGCTGTGGTGGGTGGGCCATTTATGGAGCCAGGACAGTCACTTTAAAATTTGGCATCGAAAACAAAACCGGAACTGAAAAAGGAAACATTTACATAGAAACATTTGTATTGGAAAAAGTTGTATTGGCAATGGAAAACGTTTCACTGAAAAATGCAACACGTTTTTATTTTTTTGCATTCTGTTTTTTAATGACAGTGTTCAGATTTCTCTCTCACACACACACACACACACACACACACACACACACACACACACAAATAGGAAGGACCCACGCACAGAAAGTAGTTGTTTTGTGTTTTCTTTGTTTTTGTGTGTGTCTCTTGGTAGTTATTTTATATCTCTTTGTGGCTGTTTTGTGTTTATTTGCAGTCTCTTTGTAGTAGTTTTACCCTCTCTTTGTGGTCATTTTGCATCTCTTCAACTAGAGACTCTGTATCGGGGGGGGGGCCCTGACGCCTTGGGCCACTGGACCTGTGCCCAGTAGGCCTACTCAGTAATCCTTTTGATCACACAGCAAGACATAAGCAAGTCACTGCTCATTCTCTGATGTTTATGCATGTGAAAATGTGTCTATAAAGAATTCACAACATGAAATGGCCTGCATGTTCAGTGCTTTGGCTTTTGAGGATTCAAATATGTATTATATGTACATAATTTAAATGCAGCTCAGATAGTTGTTTTAACACTTGAGCCATTAGCTCCCAGTCTCCTCAATTATGCACAGTTATCATTATTAAAAGATTCTTTCAGACATCTTTTGTGGCTTCTAATGGAAGAAAGTACCCCTAATGCATTGCAGCACACGTCTCAATCTGCTGTTAGGAAAGCATCACATTTTCTTTTAAAACTAGATGACCCTCATTCTCTTAGCTGGCCTGATGCGAGAACACAAATACTAATGTCATTAAGTTTCTAAGACGAGTCCAATATGGGAGACTGTGTTCTGAAAATTAGTACTTTCAGAATTTGTGCTCTAGAAGCTCCATTATGCCCCAGTAACTTTTGCTTTGGAAAAAAGAGTCATTAGTGTCATTGGTAGAGTGCGGACCAACTTATGGGAAAAGGTTTAAAAGTCTAAAATAATGTGACTACCTTTCCCAGTGTATCCCAGTTCTTTTTACTCTGCTAGTAGTTGGGCCTAAACGATGGCAAATCAGTCGATTAGTTATCACTTTGATGCTCAGAATCAGACGAATCAAGTAAGAAATCAACCTTTTAAGTAGGTTTACACATACAAGAAATTTGCTTTGGTATTATGGTGCAAACAATTATCATGGTAAGTAGAAAAATATAAAGCAAGTAATAAACCAAGCTTACAACCCCACCTAGCTAGTTAGGTAGGTAGCATGTGCAGCCTTGTTAATCTAAGGTTTAAAATCTAAAGAGGTTTAGATGCTGTGTCTGTTTACTGTATTTATTTGCAGCAGCCCTTGGTTGCTTAATTCAGAATGCAGGGGGCATGTGATTGGCTGAAAGGTGAGCGGGCGGGTTAGAGGCACAACACAACGGGTTACAAGCAGCAGAAATGAGTTTCCTTCGAAGGTCGGCTGGGCTCACCCTTAAGGGCCAAATATACTCCAAAACGAATGTGGTCAAGGACAGCGTACATGCCTACAGTTGTTTATACTATACTGGGTGTCTGCATATATGGACGTGTGCGGTGCATACTGCCCCACGGTCATTCATTTTGGACTGCAGACGACTGGTCCATGCAGGCCCTTGTGGACATGGACAGATAACAATGAATGTCACGCAGACCCTTGCAGACTTTCACAACCACCCAGATATGGAAAGTATAATTTGAGACATCTGGAAGGAGCTCTGAGAGGAGCCACTCCTCCTTTACATTGAAAGAAGCCAGTTTTTGGACTTCTTTCTCAATGTTTTCCCAATGTTGATCCCTCAACCGAGAGGTCTCCTCCAGAGACCCAGAACATGCTGGAGGGATTATATATCCCATCTGCCCAGGGAACACCCTGGGATCCTCCAGGAGGAGCTAGAGAATGTGACTAGGGAAAAGGATGTCTGGGCTACCTTGCTTGGCCTG
The DNA here is from genome assembly GCF_020085105.1 of Siniperca chuatsi. Taxonomy (NCBI): domain Eukaryota; kingdom Metazoa; phylum Chordata; class Actinopteri; order Centrarchiformes; family Sinipercidae; genus Siniperca; species Siniperca chuatsi. The sequence goes on from NC_058056.1 coordinate 24,413,701, forward strand.
CTGCCACAGCGACTTGAATAAGATGTGGAAAATGGATGGATGGAATGGATGATATTCAAATTGCCATGACATTTCTTGAGCACATTCATGCTCTTCAGAGGGTACACACTTCAACACTTTTGATTTTAAAGACCCCATGGCCTTTCCTCTAGTTTACTGTCACGAAACCCTTACATTTCTACCATCATTTCTGGTAAGGCTATGCTAATAGCAGAATCATCAGTAGGTTTTGTCCAACACTTTTGTATTGTAGGGTGTAATGATATAATTACTATTGCAGCCTCTTGAGGCCGCTAGTGGACCTTTAGACATTTAGTCTTATTATAACTTTATTCAGCAGAGCAAAATGTATCTATTTAAAAAAACAACAAAAAAAACCCTAACGTCTCACCCACTCCCAAGAATTAGCATATCTTTCTCATGTGGCATCTCGCAACTTCTCACCAGTTTTCCCAAAGATTCAAAAGGTTCCTCCTGAGAATTAATCAAAAGTGCAGTGGTAGTTCAGTGAGCGTACAGTAAAAACTTTGGACTTCCCCAAATGGATTCATGTGCATGTTTCATAAAAGCAGCCCTCATCAGGAGGAATGAAACTAATTCCATGTTCTGTTGCTAAGTTTTTCCTCTTTCCTCTCTGTGAGCGAGGAGATCAGTATCAACAATGTTACTTGAGTGTTTGTATCCTATACTTTCTCCAGATTGTCTTAAAATAGTTGGTCTGCTTTGTGTTTTGTTTTTTTTTTGTGTGGGATTTTTGACCTTTTAATGACTTCAGCATGCCCCTAGCTCCATACGTGATTACTGGGAGCTAGTTATCCTTGAATCTTGGGTGTTAAATCTCTTTTCTCCAGTGCCCTGTGTTGCTGTGTTTTCCGGCAAAGGATTTTATTGAAGGATAGCAGGATGATGGATAAGGTCTATTCCCAGGATCCCCTGCCCAGGGAACGTATCATCAGTGTCAGACTTTGATAGCAGCTCAAGGTGATGAGTGTCAAGGGCTAAAGCAGCAGTGGGGGAAAAAGGAGGTGTGGGATCAGAGCAATAATGGTATCCTCATCATGACCGAGTCTGCCTGTGGCTCATCGTGGCCTCTGTGGCCAGACATCGCTTAGCTGTGGACTCACTGTTAAAGAGGAGGTGTCATTTTTAATACTCCTTTTGTGTCCGCTACAATTAAACCAAGTATTTGACACTTCCAGAGTGACCTACAAGCATGGAGTTTAGTTTCTTGCCCAAAGATAGGGCACAAACTGTAGCTCCTGATGGATGCAACACTGGGTGTAACAGACTAAACTGAACTTGGGACCTGCTGCATATAGGACAGGTCCTCTGAAAACTGGACCACCTGCTTTATTGTTTTATAATTGTACAACGCCTCCAGTATATTGTCTGGACTAAAACATATATAAAATTAAAAATGACCCACTAGAAGTGTGTGGCGGTGTCTGTATCTGCAGAGACCCTGCCCTTTGCATGTATTTTCTTAGTTTGCTATGTTTGGGACGTTTTTGAGCAAAAGTGTGGCCGTGTTTATTTGTGCTTTAGAACGTAACAGCTGTGAAACAATCACAAAATAACGTTTTATTTCTCTGATTCACTGCTTTGTTCTCGCCAACGTCGCTCCCTCTCTTCATTCTCTCTCTCTCTCTCTCTCTCTCTCTCTCTCTCTCTCTCTCTCTCTCTCTCTCTCTCTCTCTCTCTCTCTCTCTCTCTCTCTCTCTCTCTCTCTCTCTCTCTCTCTCTCTCTCTCTCTCTCTCTCTCTCTCTCTCTCTCTCTCTCTCTCTCTCTCTCTCTCTCTCTCTCTCTCTCTCTCTCTCTCTCTGAGCTGTGGAAGAGGGGCCGACTTTGAATCGTGTGTTTACAAACCGCAACCGAGAAATTCTACTTTTTCTGCCTTTAAATTGGAAATGCTATAAGAAGGGATATGTTTGCAGCTGGGACAGGAAGAATGATTACAGCCACTGAAAACCGTTTCATTGTACAAATAGACATGTGAGTGTTGTTTTAAGACAGACTTTTGAAAAATTGTGGACCTATCCTTTTTAATTATGAATGGAAAAACCAGTTAGTGCTGTTCCCTGTGAAATTTCAGTGGTCTTCATTTCTCAATATAGAAGTTTTGTTTCTAAAATAAGTAAAAATAAAAAATGTTTACATGAATAGTGGCTCATACCTAAACAGAGAAAGTTCAACAAGTGGCCTGATGCCACACATGACATCCAGAGCATAAACTAATCAGCTCTTATTTAATTTGCAATTAAGTCCCAAGATGGGCTTTTGTTAAAAGCAGATGTTCAGAAAATGTCATCAACATTGGAACATGAAGGGAAAGAGAGTTAGCTAGGTTAGGTCACTTATAACGTCATGAGTCATTACCCCATTAATCTGTTCCAGTTTGTCTTTCAACTGGTCCCAATAATTACCAAACTTGAGTTGTATTAGTGAGGAGTTCCATATGGGATAGAAACAGTTGTTTATCTAAAGGAGGGTTGAAAAATGGCCAAAAACCCAAACAGGTTTTACCATATCAGTCTTGTATTTGCAAATGTAATGCTGTTAAATAAACACAGTACATAAAATGTTTAATTCCTTTGGATGTGGCAGTGGTTTAAATTAAGAGTTTTCATCAGCTAAATGTTTTGCTTATGGAGTTTTGAGCAATCTATTGAAAGTGACGTTAAAGGCTGAAAATCACAGAAGTCAGTTTTCACATGAAAACAGTGAATTTTGTTGTCTTGGGACCATTTAAGGGAGCGAATGATATACAGCCTTTTTTCTATCTAACCAGAATTATGGAGTTATATGGATTTGAGCTGACAAAAGCAGTATTCAAATGCGTTGTCTGCTATTGTAATTCGAGGGGATATGCTACTTCTGTAAGAGATTTGCAAAAATCACTGTCCATTGTGACGCCGGCTTGTTTCTATCAATCTGTATCAGGCTTACAGCTCTTATAAATACTGCTAACCTTAAATAGCAATTTGCCAGTTTGATCAGTTAAGAGCTTTTGACAGCAGTGTCATTGAGCAACTTTTCCGAGATGCAGCGGGGATCACTCCGTTGCCCTCATTGATACTGTACTCTGTTGGTGGGATTAGCTCCAAATCCTCTCCCTCTCTAAAATCCTCTGTAGGGAGCGCAGTCATTGAACCTGCTGTAACGGAGCTCTCTTCTATTTTTATTCCTTTTGCTCTTAGTCAGCCTTGGTGAGAAACATCAAAGCACATTTGTAGTTCAGCAAAAGGAAAACCAAACCTCTCATTTATAACTGGTTCACAGCTGAATTAATTATTCATTCAGATTACCATTCACCAACACGAACAACAGGAAGATAGGATGAGACACACAAACACGTACACAAATTCTCTCAAAGTGCTTCAGAAAAGTGAAGGGCAGATAATCGGAGCGGTTGCCGTGTTTTCAGTCTGCTAAAAAGCTCTCACCTTCCAAAAATCGAAAACGAAAGAGCACAATGTAGAGGTTTACTGCATAGTCCAACTCCGAGGTGTTTTTAAGCAGATTAGTAGGTGTTTTGAAGCAGATAAGCATACAGATTATAGACTTTCTCTGCAGTGGAGTTAAGAGTTAAAGCTTTTAGTGCCTCTGACGGGTAATTGGGCTTCTGGCAAGACAAACAACATCATACATAATACAGATATGCAAAGCACATTTAAATTAAACAATGCAGAGTGCTACAGATTGAGTTAATAGGGTAGTCTATCAGGGACATTTAAGCAGGATTAAAGCGCACAATAGGGATGAGTCATCCAGGTCACGAATGGGCATGGTCACACATTTTATTTTAGCTTTTTTTTATTTGATAGTGATGATGGAGTGAGACAGGAAAGGCACCGCAGTAAGGACTCAGTCTTCATACGTGGTGCACGCTCTACCAGGTGAGCAACCGGGGCAGCCCCTGTCACGAATTTTAACTGTGAGGTTGTACACCAATTAATTCAGAAAGCAGTCAGTTCATTTTATACACAATGAATGTGAAATTTTACCTTGGCTGTTTTGCCTGAACAAGCAATTTAATTTACTTTTGGCATGCAGGTGTTTTCATGTGTCGATTCATCGCAGGTTTCCATCAGGTGTTTCTGTGCGACAGAAATGGCATGGGAAATGCAATAAGAGCTTGTTGCCTGCAAAACTTTGGCTAACCGGTTCAGGTGTGAATTTTCTAGCTTGTCTTCCATTCCTGTCAACATTTAAAACTGATAAATAGAACAGAGAAAGAAAAGGCAAAACAATGTGCATAAAATGCTTCTCTAATATTTACTGAAAAAGGAGTGAGCAATGGATCAGTAATCACTAACCTTGGTGACTAAGTCAACACTTCCTGTAGCTGTTTCACATTAAATGCCTTCCAGTGCTTTGCAGGTGGAGGGCTTTTTGAGCCAGTGGCAGGAGGGGGAGGTCTTGGGTCTGATCTGAAACTGACCAGTGGAAAACCTAACTTAACCCAGCATGCATACCTACATTTTTTTTAAAAGAGAGACCTGATCTGAAAGAGACCCAAGCACACTCAAACCTGACCTGAATAGACACGGTTGACCGGAAGAGACCCAAACAGAGAACACCAGCGCTGGCAGCAGCATGATGCTCCACCAATTTAAGAGCAGCCGCGGTCAAAAAGAGTAGCAACACATGCCATTTTCTCTGCTCTTCACTGTTTATACTTTGCATCTTTGCATAAAAAAAAAACCTCAAATATTTCACCTGCAAGACACGTAACATAATCAGAGCTAATAGCAAGTCTGCTAGGAACCACTTAGGTATTACACTTATTAACACACAGGCCTGAAACCTGCTGCAATACACTGGGACCCGTGTATGGATAGAAGGAGAGAAATGGAACTAAAGCTAAACTTTTATTAGTTAAATATTCAAGGTAATTCTCTGGTTATCACTATTAGCAGGGACTCCAGTCTCAGTGTAGTCCCACACACTTCACAGCTAAACCAGAGATTAATCCTGTGACAGCTGTCTCATGCTGCGTGTCTCATGTTCAGTGGACCTGCGCAATATGTACAACTGCTGTACGGACAGGGTGTCAGATAAAAGTACGCGCATGTAAGAGTGAAACACAAAGTTGTCACAGGAGCTGTGAAACTACTGAAAAGCGAACACAGAGCCTCACCTGCACAAAAAAACCATAGCAGTAATATGTTTCGGGTGGAATATTGTGCTGGTTGGAATTATTATTCCTACATCAGGTATTAAAAGGCTATCCTTGTTCAAACATAGAGCCTTTTTAACAGCAGTGTTATACTGGAAGTGGTTGCTGGCTATTGTGCACAGTTATATTTAGAGTGAAGAAATTACAGTTGTTTAATATGTTTACATAACTCCCTTTCACCTACTCATGATATTATTCCAGTTAGTGCCAACAATTAATCCCCCACACACACACACACACACACACACACACATTCATACAGAAGTTTCCTAAATGAATGGAAAAAGTTGCATGTCAAAGTCAAACAGTCACGTCAATCTCCTCATAATTCACACAAAGACGTCATGATTACTTCATAAGTATATATGTAAAGTATAGCAAATATATATTACAACTATATAGGAACACTTCTGTTAAGATGTGAACCACAATCACTCACGTACAAGTCACCACTCTAACACACTGCCCCACCACCGCTGCCGTTCTCACCACATGGAATGTTTTGCATGTGAAATGCAAGCATGTTTATTTCCACCAAACTTTGTAATGACTTTATTTATGGGTGGATTTTATGTTCAACCCTGCTAAAGCAGTTCGAGGTCATTAAAGATTCAGTTTTTCACGAAGGCACAGTTTTCTGAGAACAAAGCGTCACAAGGTCTTTAAAGCAGTACTAGTTGATTTATTTTGGCCACTTGGGGGCAGCAGAACAAGCTGTAAATACAATATTGGCATGTTATCACCTTAGTGATATAAAGTATAAAGTTGATATGGCTAATCAAACATCTGCCTTTTTACACATCCATCAACATTTAGCATTCACTTTTAGAGTAATTTCTGGCCAACCAAAGAATGCAAGTCCAATATTCACTCTTGTCTTAGCTCGGTTTAGCTCCCCAACAACATCCACCACATGATTACAGTCCAGTGTGCTGACCTGCTCTGATTCAACTGACATCTTGGTTCTTTGTTCATTCTTTATACATCCTACCTTAGGAAAAAAAAGCACTCACAATTTCTGACTGGCCTCACACAATATGTGGATTAGTAAAAAGAGAAATCTGGGAGCACTTGTTAAGTGTAATTACTTGAACATGCCAGCTGAAACCATCTTCGGGGGAGGGTCTCAGCAGGAGGTTTCTCTGTTGCCCCTGTATTTGAGTTTTTGTGTAAACCTGCACAGACACATGGCACCGGCCCAACCGGCCTGGTTCAACATACCTACTCGCAAAGAGGTATAACGCACACCAGCTTACAAGCTTGGATAAAGCGTCCTGCTGGCACTGAGAATGAAATAAACATGTTTTGGTTATTACTCTACCTCTCTACTTCTAGGCAACCTGCTGGGCACATTACACAACACTACATACCTGCACGAACAGGGCACAGACATACCCAGATGTGTGGCATTCAAAGGAGTGTGAGGGAGGGAAACACATGCCTTCTGTTTTTAAATATGGCAGAACAGGTGTTTTTGTGGTGCTCAAAGACGTCATCGCATTTAAATACACCTCGACCCTGCTGGAGTTTGCGTCTTCTCAGTTGTAGCCCAATAATTTGTCTGCCTGACAGTCAGGCATCTAATGTGAGGACTGGACTGCATCCATCTCTGGCTCACTGTTTCCTCCGCTGTCTGTCCGTCTCAGTCTGTCCCGGCTTTGATCATGTTCGGCTTTGGAATGAGTCAGACATGAACACGCACCGACGCACAACCCACGCAGATCCTGCACATACCATGCACACACACACACTCATTCACGCACATGTATGAAGCTTAGTCTTGCACCGATGCTTCTACGCTTCAGTACTCTGCCTCCTCACGTGTCTCTCCACACTTGTCTGTCTGAATCCATGTGGACAGGGATGTAGATATTCCCTGCTGTTAGAATGTCTACTTTTTTTTTCAAATCTCGTAATCCCTCTACCATATGTGTGGTCATCTAGGACTCATTGAAATATATGGGATACTGCCTGCTTTTTTGACATTATCACAAAAGCTCTTATGAACACTGTTAACAGCCTCAGAGGAGGAGGTCACTGCCTTCCTGGGAATAAAAATCCCCAAAGCCCAGATGTGTTGCTCAGGGAGCTTAAACTTTAAATTAAAGGAAATAATCACATTCATTTTCAGGCCAAAGTCACCTTGCCCTAACAAATTATATTATTCATTTAATTAAAATGAATTAATGAACAAATCGTTTTTAAAAATTCTGCGATCCAATATAAGCACAAGTACAAATTCCTGCATTGATTTCTTTCCGTCCACACATGACTTCCTTTTGTATTTTTTTTCTGCATCTACTGAACAACCAGTGATCTTGCAAATAAGAGGAAGCTGAGTCTGATTAGGGGTTAATGTTAAAGTTTTGTGTTTTCTTAAAACCTTGGATCATAACATCTGTACATATTCATGACAATATTGTGTATAGTGACTGGTGCTCCTGTTTAAAGGCTTAGTAGTTACACAGTTGTCATCTGCAGTCACATGCACTTGCACTTCACTTGAGTATATTTCATTTTGGGAGACTTTCTGCTTTCCTTCCACTACATGACAGGGGAATAATTACTATATGTACTTTTTAGCTGACTGTGTTTGTCTGACTTGTGGAGTTACTTGCAGAGCTTACTTTGCAGATGTAGTTTTACATTCAACATGTCATAAGCTCATAAAATGGTAAAAATCTTTAGTCTCCAAAATTGAATTGAATTGAAAATATCAATGTTTCAGGTGCTGTGAAAAACTGCCTTGTTTCAGAGACAATGACTTCTCAGCCTGTAGAGGACCATGTAATCCTTCAACTGACCTCAAAGCATGAACATAACCAAAATATGAATGCCCATGTCAATGCTTTGTAACCTAGCTAGATAATGCCCCTGAATATTAAAATATTTCCACCTTTTTTTCTTTTTTTTTTTTTTAAGTTTGAAAAAAAAAAAAAACCCTGTGTTTTATATTTATTAAAAACCCAGCTAATTTGCTTCACCTACACTGTGTGGGTGTGATTTGATCATATTTAATTGTGAGTGACCTGACAACATAATCTAATAACCCACCAATTGTCGTCACATTTTGATTTAAATATTGCTAAATCCTGATTGGTGCTGAGAAGTTTGTGACATCACCTTTTTCCAAGTGAGCCCTGTCCACTTTAAACCAGTGAGAAAAGCCCAGACCAAACGGCAGAAACAGAAATATGTCAACGCTTTCTGCAGTGCGGCTCTTCTGTAAAGGAGACGTCCTCCACCATGAAAAGTGGACAGGCAAACCCAGGGAAGTTCTCCTTCCGTGCATCAGTGGAGCAGGAAAAATCCCTACCTGCTACTGTGTGGCGTAACCGGAGCGAGCTATTGGCTCTCTGTAAAGTGGTTTAGGCTGGCTCGCTCCCTGTATCTAAAAGGAAGCGTCTGCCATGCTAATGAGGCACGGCCCGGGGTGAGACGATGTTCAGAGTGTGACATCTGCCTGGGAGTCCATGACTCACTTTAAAAAAAGAAAAAGAAATTAAAAGCCGGTAACTGTTCTTCATGTACAACAACATTGCACTTTAAGGCATAAATCAACCTCTGTGAGGGCTGCTTAGTACTTTATTATACATATTTTGGACGATTTGAGAGGGTTTTTCTAACACTACACAACTTTTGTAATGGCTGCTATGCTTACATTGCACAGAATTATAGTTCACATATGTGATAAGTCACAATGTGATATTGATCAAAGAACACTTGGACACATCTGTTGCAAACAATGGTCAATAATTATAATTAAACGGGATGCTAAGGTTATTAGAGTTCTCAGAGCTGCATGTACTTTTAGTCTTTAGGGTTCTTTTCTTTAGGATTTAGGATCATTTCTTTTATTTAGGGTTTAAAAAAACTTAATTGCATAAATGTTATTTCCTTCCTGCCAAATAAAAGATTTAAGAAAACACTATATCCTTGTAATAATTTTGGGAGTTTGTCATAGAACTGATTATTGATATAAATCACTGGCTTTTGGTGATGTCAGACCTAAAAAAAAAAAAAAAAAAACCTAAAAAATATTTGTGTAACCCAAATTTACTTTATTTTTTGTTTTTGTTTTCCATCCATCATCCATTAGAGCTGCAGGATTTGCTGTACAAGAGTACAGGTGCAAATGGAAACAAGCCAAGGAACAAATGTAAAAAGTAGGACTTTGAGTTCTACTTATGATTGAAACAGGCTGTGTCTGAAACCAACCCCTATTTATATTGTGCACTGTATTTACTGTGTACCATTTTATTTGAGCGAATGAAAAATCAGTTTTGGGCCTATTCAATTCTGTTCTATTTTAAAAATGGAAGGTTTGAGTGTTGTGCTTGTAACATGATGCTGTTCATCGGCTGACAGTGTGGCTGTCAGAAATCGAGTGACATGCACTGCCACAGTGTTAAAACTGTAGCCATAGGCTTCCTGCATTAAAAATGAAACAAGCTGATGTTTGGAAAAGGGATCTCTGTGTAAATATCAAAGTGTGTGAGTGTGGCACATCATTAGCACACCAATCACTACAGTGTTTCACACAGTGCTCATGCTTAATTTTGAACTGTTGCACCACACTGAAAACTGTTATGAGCTGTGACAAATTGTCAACTTAAAAGTCAGACAGCCGGGGGCGTATGTGTGGACTCTTGGCAGTAAGCAACTTGATTTTATCTTTCTGAATGGGACATACCTGACAACAGCTATTTAGTTTTGGCTGTTATGGCGCTCTCTCTCTGGATTATATGATAAAACTCTGCTTGCAGACCACCTACTGGTAATGGCTGCTATATCTTCAGTAAATAATAATCAGATATTGTTTGCCTTTAACATGCTTACAATACATACAATTTAGCTGTAAGGTCACTTAAGTTTATATATAGATATATATATTTTTATATATAGAAAAGAAATCCTAATATAAAACTTGATGATTTCTGGCTTTTGGTTACTTAATAAAACTACAGCAGAAAAGAAGCTGTGGTGAAGCATTTTTTTTCTGCTCAGAGATTTCACATATCCAAATCACATAAGCAGTGTGTGAAACACTTAATTGGAGTCAATTAGAAAAAGGTACATTCTGCTGCTACCACCTAACTTGTGTGTGTGTGTGTGTGTGGGGGGGTAGTTGGCAGTGTAAAGGCATCAATATGCTTCAAATTAAGAGCTTGTCAGATCGCCTAAAAGCATCTGAAAACCCCTTCCGTCCACACCTTTCCGAATTGGGAGGGTTGTGTCTGCTGGTTTCGGAAACTTACAAAAATTCTTATTCAGTCAAGCACACAACTCATGTAGGGATTGAACCAGGTTTGCAGAGGTGAGAAAGTATACAAGGTTTAAACTTTTCTCTTTTTTTTCAGTATTCACACAACTATCAAGACAACACAACGATCACTCACTATTACTGCAGGCTTTTCGCCTTGTCTTTGAGTGTAGCTAGTAGTTAAACTAGTTCGTCTGAAGCATACTGAACCCTTAATTTCCCTTAGAGCAGTGTGGGGTTTTGCTCAAGATCACTTTTGCCATGTAGTAAACACAAGTTACTTCTTTGGTAGCGCGTTGCTACATATACTGGTGAGAAGTTGAAATATAATCCAGGAATTGCAATTTTAGTGAAGCATCTTAGCTTGAAAGCTCCTAAGATGCCAAAACACTGCACACCAGTTACTAGGAAGCAGGATTTTATAACTCTGGAAAGTTACTATGGTGGCATTAATTTTTTCCCTCCGTCTTGAAGAGCTTGCACATGCGGTTGCACCACAGATGTAGTAAAGGAGTTGAACACGGCACTGGCAGTCAGCCGTAGACTGCATTCAGACAGACTTCATCCATGCATGAAAAAACGCAGCCCTCTTATTCATGTGTATGGAGCAAATTATTTCTCTTTGTATTATTGATTTTTAAGCCATGAAGGTTTTGTATTTGCAATTAAACTTTCCCATGGCATATAAAGAGCAATTTGTATGTGTGACATCGTATCAATGAAAAGTCTGAGATAAGCAGGTGAGGCTTATGCGCTGGGCAAGCAATTTTCATTGAAATTAATATGTGGCATCTTAGAGTCCCGTATCAACTTCTTATAATACATCAAATGGTTGCATGTATTTGATCGGCAACTGCGGTGCGTTGCGCCAGGTTAAACTTTTTTGTTGGACGACCCTGCATTTTTTTTGGATGGAGCCCACTGTTAGGGCCCCCTGCTGTGCCAACACAGTAGTCTCATTGTCAAAAAACGCAGCCACCTCGTTCATTTCAAAGTGCGAATGTTGTTCTGAATGGAACCTTATTAAGCACTCAACATGTAATATCAGCCGCCATCCCGCTCATGCTGAAGTGACAAAACCTTTGTCCTTCTGGCACAGTTACAGATGAACCAGGAGCAGCATTCAGGATATAACAAGCTCATCTCTCCTTCGAAGCTAACCTTAAACCCTTTCGTCCCTTTATGGAGAGTCTGATCCATCCAGCATTGCGCCCTATAAGTTAAGGACACCACACTACAAAGAGAAGGGGGACTAAACCAATAACCTCTGCTGAACTTTCTCATCTTCAGGCTGTTTGGGAGCCTTGATGCACTCACTATCAGCTACTGAACAGGAACTTGGGAAATTGTTTGTATGAAAGGGGGAGTTGCGATTGTGTTTTTGTGGTTATCTGAATGTGTGTTCGTGTGCACATGCTTGTGGCATAATGAAGACGTGTGTAATTGTTAGTACATTATGAATCACATACTGACTCTGAATGTGTCTGCATCATGTTTGTCTGTAGGTGTGTGTCTGTGTGCTTATCTGCAAGTAAAACCTTTTAGGCGACCACCTCTTAGTCTTCACTTACATTTGACTGTGTGTTTTGTGCTGTGTGTGTGTGTGTGTGAACTTATCCCTCCTATGTAGCTTCCTGCTTTGATTTGTGTGATGTTCGATGCTGTTCTGATAACAGCAGCCTCTCAGAAAGCCGAGCCTGCAGCTGCTCCGTCTCTCACCCTGTCCTCCATCTTCCACCCTTCTTCCCTTTCGCACTCACCAGCTTTTATGGAGGCAATAAATAATCTCACACTGTCTCCATGTTTAACTTGGTTTTAGAGGCCAGTGGAGCAGGCTGCGTTTGGCAACATCACACTTTACAAAACTGGGGTTCATCGGAGGGTCATCAAAGATCTTCAGAGAGCTGAAGAGCCCCTAAAAGGACCACTTTGACGTTTTGAGAAATATGCTTGTTTGATATCTTACCCACAGTTAGATGAGAAGGTCGATACAAATTTGATATCTGTGGATCCAGTCCAGGGATATGTCTGAAATGTGTCAAGCCTAGTTTAGCCAAAAGGCTGGAAGAGGAGAAATTGCTAGCCTAGCTTTGCCAAAAGTAAAAAAAAAAAAAAAAAAAAAAAAAAATTACTTGTAACACCTCTAAAACAGTCTTATTTATACACTGTATGTTAAGAATTTGAAATGTAAACATTGCAGTGATTGTTTTAGTAGCAATTAGCATAATGACTGAAAACAGAGAAACTGTTAGACTGGTTCCAGTCCTCTGAACCTCACAGGTCTAGTGTTGTGCTCACTGACGACTGCCTTCGACTGGAAAAACAATAAACCAGAGCTTTTGAGGCTGAATCAAGAAAGAGGACGTCATCGTCCTACAGAGCTAGCTAGCTAACCAGCTACATCCATGAGAAATAGCAACTGAAAAATGGCGGCAAATGTGGATGAAGTGGGTGGGATGGATACTTCACTTGCTTGCTTACTTATTGGTTAGTTGGCCAAAACAAAACCAAATGACATTTGAGACCATGGAACCCAGCGACTGGCATTTTTGCTTGATAAATGAGTTCATCAAGTGATCAAAATAGTTGTGAATTCATTTTCAGTCACTCAATTAATCGATTAATCAGTTAATAGTTTCAGTACCAATTCTAAGCTAAATTCGTCCTTGTATCGATATTCTCATTGGACGTTTAGTATGGCAGCAAAGAAGCATATTTTCCATTTGCAAGTTTCAAAAACATGCTTTTTGAGTGTCCAAGCCTGACACAAAAAATGTGCTTCTTTAAATCCCTCCACATATTACTGGTTGTAGAAGGATTAGTTGAATCACTAAATCTTTAAGGAACATGCTGAAGTTCCCATGTAGTTGCCCTCTAAATAACCCCTAAAGGTTCCTCGAAGGCCTTTAACTTGTAAGAGACTAGATAGAGCCAGGCTAAAACAAACTTAGTGTTTCTGAGAGGGACTGGTTCTTATGGAGTCACCGTGGCTAAGTGGATGAAAAGGGATTCGAGAGATCAGAGGCGACTCCCGTTAATTGTGATCTATGTGTGTTTTAGCAAGGATTAACGAGGCAGATGAAGGAAGCAGCATTTACCTGTGTGACCATCTTAAAGCCCTCATGGATCTGAAAGGCAAATACAGTTGCCACAACCAGAAGGCTAGAAGGGGGGGGGGTGGCTTTTCTACATCATGATGTATTTTTATGGTCAAGTTTGTATCACAAACTTCTGGGCCTTTTGTGAACTCTTCCATCTCTTTACAAATAGGCCAGCTATACATGAGTTTCTGGCCATTTGGGCTCTATAATGGAAGCCAGATTAATAAGACTTGCACATTTTATTTGTAGGAAATGGATATCAAAGCCTTCATGTTATAGTATGTCACATTTTAAGTTTAATTTGCCTAAATTGGTGTATTTCCCCTTTTTATTAAAACTATTTTATTGGAATAACTGTTAGCCTACATCTCACCTTGTTTTCTAATATGATCAGATGGAGGGTGGAAATGCTTGCTTCCCTCTCTGCAGCTGTTCTTGTAGATGAGCGCCATCATGTATTTCAAACTACAGTATTATAAGCTTTGTTTTAAATTGACACATCTCTTATATCACTTCATAAAAATGTTATTGCTGCACTTATATAAATTCAGCTTCTGCCCTCTCCACTCTTCTGTCCAAACATACTGATAATTTGCATTTATTCCTTGTGCTGTACTGTTGTGTAAATCCATTAATGTATCAGTAAACTAAGATACACAGACTGCAAGATACATAGCCAAGCAGCTATACCACACAAACAGCTGTATTGGCTAATAGCAGTCTTAAAACATTAGCAAGCTCACCTTTCTTATGACATAAATATGTCATGAGTTGTTTTCCCTCATTTTTATTTCTTTCCTTTCATTTTGGCTTTTTTGGGTATCCAGATTCAGCTTTGATGTTGAGGAAAAAGCATCTAGCTTGCCAGCAGTCAGCACAATTAGCCATGTTAGTTTATGATCAAACCATAGTGCAGGTGCAGACTGAACCATTTGTGTCTTAATGAGGGGGGAGCTCCGGGGGGCAGAGGGCCTCACACAATATTTACTCTTCCATATTAATTTATTTTTTTACCCATATTTTTTAGTTTTTATCAAAGGAAAGATTTTAGGAGTTTATGGCTTCATAATGGTAACTGTAATAGATTTGATTAGCACTGGATACTTTATATTTTAGACATGTGGGATGAAGAACGTCGGGTACACATTTTTCTGAAGCATATGCTGTTTTAGACCACAGCGCTTCAAAAATCATCCCCATGAGTCATTATGACTAATGGCTTCTGATCGGTTTTGTTTATTTTCTCCAACTTTCACACCAGGTACCTGTCTCACCCACACGTGCACATATAGATGGGGAAAATTTTGGTGCAGGACTAGGCTATCACCTGGTATATGAGAGATATATATATATATATATATATATATAATATAAATAAAATATGTTAAAAATCCAGTTCCATGCTCCTTGTCTTCTTCAGAGCAGTGGCAGTAACGTAGGCGGCTAATTGTTTTCTCTCCCTCTTCAGAATCAGTTGATTGCATGTCTTTGAGTTGGTCTGAAAGCAGCTGAAAGGAAATGTGCTGTCATATCCACATCATAAATGTTACTATTCTGCACACATAGCACACAGACACAAGGTTGACATTTTCTAATTAAACGTTTCTTTAAGCTGTGTACATCTCGCTGGGAAGTCTGAAAGACGCAGACGCCCTCACTGCCAAGATGAAAGAACTCATTATTTTCCCTTGCCCACTATCGTCCTCATGTTTCTCCCCTTCTTATCCAGATAACAGAACTATTCCACTGAATCAATGCTGCCTGCTAGAGCATAGCAGAGCAGCTGTGGTCAAGAAAATGCACCTCAACAAGTAAGCATAAAATTCAATTCTGCCCCCCCACCCCCCCAAAACAAACAAGCACACAGAGCAGCGGGGCATTCATCATTGCTGTTTCTGGTTTGACAACTCGCTCTGTTTTAGTATTACAATCATAAGCCCTGAATTGGATAAGGGCATCAGGAGAGGTTGAAAAATGGAAACGCAATGGATTTGGCCCGCCACCAACAGAAAAAACCCCTTTCCTGTATTGTTGGAAATGATAGTACTGCACAGAAGTTGCAAGGAGTCTGAGAATATATTCTAATCCTCAACTCACACTTTAGTGGCTCTGTTTGAGTGGAACCCACAAGCATTGTCAAAAATCCTTAAAATGGAAATGATTTAATGAGACAAAAAAGAGAAGAAAAACTATATTGAAAATGTGATTTTCTTTTTTTTCTTTTTTTAAAATTTTTTATTTGGGGGCGGCTTTATTCTTGGTGTAGGGTTTGATGAGTAGCAGCCAAAGATTAAAAAAAAAAAAAAACTGAGCAGAGAAAAACTGAGATGTTTGGAAAAAAATTAAGTGATCAGTGACAAAAAAGGGAGGACTGGGTGCTGTATCAACTCTACACCAAATCAAAAGCATAAAGATGAACAAATGTTGCTCAATGTATAAAGCACATCATGGGATATATGTTTCAAAACCAGCGTATCTCTGTGTTGCTCGTAGGATTAAGTTTGAAACTCCATCAGATATCCCACTGACAGACAGGCAATCATCAGTCCAAAGCTGTGTGCATTAGGCTGCATTATCTGTCACTGCAAACTGTGCAGCTTCTCTTGTTCACAGACAAAAAGTTTTTGTTACTTGGAAGAATAAAAAACGCCCATAGTTTTTGCAGACAGCAACTAGCATTGAGTTCTCAGATCAGTCACATTTAAATCAATGCTCTCAGCAGGAACAGCAGGGTATTAAAGTTTGCTTTGGAACAGATAGCTGTTATTGCAAACATATTGGTTATCATAGTCAAATATTATCTTAAATAACTAAAGAAAGGAAGCTTGGTGAGCTGATTCTTGGAAAATGCTGCAATAAGTTCTTTTGAACAGATATTGTTTAACAGCTTTTCACATGGTTCATTTCAGTCCAGCTTTTTATACTTTCAACCCACTGGCCAAAGAGAGTGATATTGAATAATTACAACTTCTTTGAAATATTTCTACAATATCTGTGGAAAACAGCTATAGTACGATTAGGTCTGGTTAAGGACAGATAACTACTCAGTTTAAGTTGCATTCATTGATATTTTTCTTTGGCCATTTGGGGGTAGAAGAACAAATAAAAGCTGATTGACAAACAGCCTGAAATATTATTGTGTTTTAGTTTGTTTTAGCAAACAATTGCCTACTCACATATCTAGCATACACTAAACATCAGCATTCAGTTGGAGTTGCACTTAAACCTGATGAATTTAACTAACAGTTATTTTTGTTTTTAAGTTTGGTCCTGGACAATACAGTAATTACAGCAGTCCATTACTTTGCAATGGTCATTTATGTTTGCTCCTCTTTAGCATCAGGGGTCAGATGTATTAACGATAGGTACGCACAAAAACCATGCATACGCCATTTCCGCCACATAAACTGGTATCTATAAAAGAAGAATGTGCGGTGAGAATGTAGAAAAGAACCTCACGGATACTTCAGACCCGGCGTACACACAGTTTACAGAGATAGCAGCAGGTGATGAGGTGGACATGAAATATAAGGTGAGAGAAATAACCTTTTTATAGTAAAACATTGTTTGACATTTTACAGAACGTTGTGTAGACTGCAAAAATGAGTGAAATTGGCAAATAACCTACACAATCAAAGGTGCATTCATAAACTTTTAAATTTTTTATGAGTGATGAATTTTATCAGTCTTTTTATTTACATTCGAGCCATCGTTTCCCTGCGTCAGTGATCTTTTAATTTTAGGTCATTAGGTCATTTTAGGTTCTAGTCTAATGGTAGAGCGAGCACATGTATTGATATGCAAGCAAGTGATTCAAGGCGTATCTATGTCCGTTTATGGCGAACTGAAGGAGTTCAAATGAGTCTCATGCACGTGCACCCAGTTCCACAATGATTGAGATTTATAAAACTGAACCAGCCATACGAATTAGTTGTTAGCAGTTCCTGTTTGCAGTGTACCCATGGATGTACAGACAATTATCACTGGATTACTCTGATACTGAAGAAAATAATAATAAAATTAAGATGTGCTGATTCTCAGTCAAGTTCTGGAGTTATAAGGAGCATATTTTTTCCTATGATTTCTAAGTGGATTGATGGACATTTATTCCTGACAGTCAAAGCTGAACACACAGACATAATACACAGTTTTAGATTCAGTGTGACTTACACTAAGTTATGACTCCAAGGAATATGATTAACGGAAATTGCAGCAATCAGGCACTTAAATCAGGGTTTTAAAGTACCTTAATCACCTCCATGAGCTGTGTCTCAGCCACTACTGCGACTCCAACTGCTGACCGTGTTGATAAGCGAGCCAAACCACCTCCCAACAACACCCTTCTCTGCTAGCAACACCTTTGACATTGCATGTAATCATTTGATTCATTTTTAATAATAAAAATATTGATTGGTGGAGCTTTAAGGTTAGGGGAAGATTATTATCATGCTTTGTATGAGACACAACATGAACTCTAGTGTCTGGCATCAAAGTCAATTGTGACAACCCTTTGCATTTATAAATATATGTCACTACTTCCTGCAAAGTCCCTGAATGTTGGCTTTGGACATAAATTATATACTGCAGAGTTGACCATATGTGGCCGATTTTTCTTAAGGACAAGGGCCAGACTACTGTGAGTCAATGCACAAAGAACAGGTAGGGCACTTCAGCACAGATAATTCCACTGTTATCTTCTGCAGAAAAAACAAAACAAAATGTTCTCTAACCACAGAATCACCTTAATGCTTTTTAAAAAATGTAACCGCCATTAGAACCAGCATACTTAAAAACTTCACCAAGCTTGTGCTGTTATCAGTGCTTTACACATCCAGCAACTGTAGTTTCAAAGTATGGTGCTCTCCAGGAACTCAATATCACGAATTCTGCAAGAGCCTGTGATTCGGTGTATGCTAAAAAAAACTGTTAAAGTGCACATGCACCAAATGGAATATGTAGTTTAGCAAGAATAAGCTTTTTTTCTCATCACATTTAGCTAAACACTTCATTTCATCGTGTTCACAGTAAACTAAAGTGAAAATTTGACTTGCACCTCAGTTTCCCACTTGTTGTGATTGACCTTGCTGTGTATACTCACTGCGATTCAGCTTTAAAGATGTCTACGCTGTTTGAACACTTTTTCACCTCAATCTTAATTCACAACTTTATTTTTCTCATCACAATAGTCATTGCCAATCACCATGAAAGTGAGGAATGTAAACATAATGTTTGCTTGCTGAGTTTAATGGTACTTCTGACAAACATTGTTTAAGCACAGTAGGATTCAATTAGAAGAGAATTAATACTTTAATACCATTATTTTTGTTTTGCTAGGTTTGTTGGATTGAGTACCCTTTGTCTCCCTATTAAAACCCCCTCATGAAATTGTGGGTAGCTGCTCATAAGCTCACACAAGCCAGTTATATGCTGCCTGCAAGCTAAAAAGACCCAGATATTTTTATTAGAAGATAGGATACACAAAAACAGGGCTATAAAGCACCACTGAATATTGGACTTGCATTCAACAGGTAGCAATATTTTGTAACATATTTCCCATAACGTGTAAGTTCAGATAGTACAATTAATTGATTAGTCAATCGCAAGGAAATTAATTGGCAACTATTTTTATAATAGAATAATTCTTTTTTCTAAGAAAGTTGAAAATTGGTTAAAAAAAAAAAATAAAAATTGTAATCAAAAGTTATTTTGGAGTTTACTTTCTGCAGAAACCAAACATCAGACAGCTACACAGAGATAAACAAAACATTCATTTTGGACCCTACAAAATTTTTAAAATGATTAATTCACAGTCATAATATTTATTTATTTATTTATTTATTTATTTATTTATTTATTTATTTTTTTAGGAAAAGCAGTACTCCGCACCTTTCTAAAAGCTCTGTGGATGTTTTTTTTTTTTTTAATTATTCGTCTACATAAAATGTTATCAACAAAACCTTTAATGCAGCTGCCAAGCAAATGTGGGGTATCTCTGGTTGATGAAGTGGTCAGCAGTGTGCCTATACGCCTGGTGCAGTGTTTCTCTGTGACTGATATTCTGAAGTTGGTAAATATGTATCACCCTCCCGTGGTGAGCTGTGAGGGACTTTCTTTGTAATGGTAGGCTCATACTCAAAGACACACATGGAGCTCATTTTGTGTGTGTATGAGTGTTTGTGTGGATCATGTATGTTTATGCATGCATGTGTCGCCCTGTGTCTATGTGTGAGTGTGCAGCTTCAAAGCCACATTAATGGAATAACGTCAGGGGATCTGACTGAGTAGAAACTGGCCGACTGTGGTAATAAGTGTCTTCCTTGTTGGAATAATGCTTAAGACTAAAAATGACTGGAATGATTCAGACTTGCCAGCATGGTCCGCTGGGCTCCCACTCACCACAGCATGAAAATATAGGCTGCAGCAGCACAGTGAGAAATGTTATGGTTTCACTCTGTTGTGACTTTGTGTGTGGGAAGGAGAGGCAATGAAAAAGGCCTCACACAGAGCCCGGCACAATCCGGCTGGTAGAGTTATCCCTGGAGAAATTAGCACATAATGTTCTCAAATTATAATTCATAATGTTCTTTTTAAAGACTTGTTAGCGCCATGTTTGGCCATTTTTTTAAGAAAAAACGGCTCCACAGAGAGCGTAGAGTGGTATTGAAGAGTTTACATGCGGGCTGTTTTAATAAAGACGTAAAATATAAATAGGATTGAAGAGGATGTGGCAGTTAAGCATCCGTTTATCTGCGGATCTACACAAAAGCAACTATCTGAACTATCGGAAAATTCACATAGAAAGTGGTACTCCAAATATGTGGACACAACTTGAGCTCAATTAAATCAGTTTTGTTGATGGCAAAAAATATGGCACAATTGAGGTCAAGTCATGGCTGAGTTTCTGGAGTCCTACCATTTCAGTGTTCTTTGAAAAAAGGAAAAGAAATCATGCACTCATCAATGAGTCATTAATGTGTTAATGCACAAAAGAAGTGTGAAAAATACGCAGCAGATAAAGCTCCCTCCCACCGGCGGTAATGTATTTCTAGAGCACTTTCAAATTTCAATTATAATATATAATGTGTTTTAATTTAAAGCAGAAATCAGGCTCTGAATAATGAATGGGGTTCTGTCGATCAAAAGCACACTTCTCAGAGTTGTATTGTAGCTTTCCATTCTCATTCTGAAACTTTGTAACTATCACTCGATATATTCCATGTACACAGAGCTGTATTGTGTCTGGTGGAGATGTTTGTGTGTGACCACAGCCTCAATTCCACTAACAGTTTGAAGATTGCAGAGCTTTTGTAAAGGCTTCTCTAACTGCAAAATGTAGTCATAGTAATAACTGATGGATAGGCTGGCCCTCAAAATTCAAGCTAACCATAACCTATAGCTTTCTAGGTACGCTAATTTGTTAGCCCACTCACCCCCCAAGACAATGAACACCAGGAACGAGTTAATGAAGTCACTGCCGTTTGTAATATTTGAGTATTTTCTTACACGTTTTTGTTGCCTCTCTGGCTTGCTAGATAGCTAACTTTCCAAAACTTTTATTGGTGACAGATTTAATTCAGCCAATTTGATTATTTCTGCCTTCAGTATAGCTCTGCCTCCTAGAAGCATATTGTACGTAACTGAAACTACAGTCGGCAAAATCAGCAGCTATCGGCTATTTTTACAACCAAAAAAAAACAAAGTCCTCAGAAAATCCTCAAGCTTAACCCTGAAACACTTTGACGAGGGATGTTTTTTGTCTGTCTGTCATGTTTCTGTTGGGTCAACTGAGTCTAGGTCAACACAGTCTTACATTCCAAATGCTACATGTCTGTTTTAAAATAATGCTTTTGAGAAATGAAATCAATATTCAACAAATGCAAACGACGGCCCAAGCAAATAATGTTAACAAATTGTTTAATTAACTTTAATAATGTGCTTAACCTTTTTTGTGTAAGGTACAGTTTCAGCATACAACCAACAGGGTTAGTTATATCAGCCTTTCACAGACAGGATATCTCAAATTGAAATGAAACTGCAAAAAGTAATTAAAAAAAATATGTACAGAGATATGTTTTAGGCTACTTGATGTTGTACATAAACATCTAATGTATGTTTTCCCATGTTAATAAATCAAAGTCAAAAACTAATCTTTGCCAGGAGAAGAGTAAAATATTCATGTCTGACTCAGACATTTTAATCACTGGCGTTGCTGTCGGGGAGGAGGACTTCTACAGTCCTCTGCAGCTCTCAAACTGAGCTCCAGGGGTCTTCTAGGGTCTCCCCGTGAGAAAATGGAAAATAGTTTACTTTCACGATAAATGCATTTAGAGAATTTATAAGAATTACTTCTAATCTCTTTCCATGCACACTTCAATGTTGACAATTCACTATTAAATATACTCAAATGGCAGCATCCAGTCTGTCATGTGTCTGTCCAGTGGTTTGTGACATTTGAAGAACTGTTTTAGAACCCCTGCATTTTTACTGAGTAAAGTTAAATACACAATACATGGAAAACATACCAAACTGAAGTAGTTTATTTAGGCTGTTGTCCACTTAATAAACTGCATGGTAGATTAATTCAGTAGCTCCCGCCTTGCTGTAAACCCGATATAGTCCATGAGGATGCAGGCCTTTCACGCACCGTGGAAAAGTTCAAAGGATCCCATTTTCATGGATTACCTTTCATATTAAATCAAAACACACAACGACCGGAGCCACTGCATTCGAGACAACCAGACCAGCCTGTCTAATCAAAATATTTGAGTACATGAGTTCAGCGAGTTTAGGGTTCGTCTCACCAGTCCCAACCTCCCCCTCGCTGTCTCTTTTTCCCACTCCTCAGTTATAACATCAGTGAAATAATGACACAACTTCCAAGCCGACGCAAGTGAGTTGTTCTTGGCCGTATTTGGAGTCAGAGACACAAACAAGACTGTCGCCTCCCCTTCACCTCCCACTCTGAGGGTGAAAGGTGTATACCCCCCTTTGAATCCTCGTGTCCAGTGAAAGACAATAAATCAGGACAGTTGTCGGGATAGGGGAGACAGCGGAGGACGTCGTCATGCTTCAGTGGTCAGCCCTCTGGATCTCCGGGTTACATTTGCTCAGTGATGTGGTCAGACTCCAAAAAAATAAATAACACAGCCTGGCCCAAAATGTTATTCCATCTCCCAGCTTTCAGATGTTTTTCAAGTCTGTCTCCGCAGACAGAATAATACAATGTTTTCACATTAAATTATTCAGCAGCTGAAATTGCTCAGGAGAGGAAGAGGAAGAACGACGACATTATGTATTAGGCTCGAGAGGACAGCACAGTTATCTCTGCTGGTAATGACAACATGAAACTCCACTGATACCATTTTTTAGCATTTATTTTATCCCTTGGTGTCCCTGCCACGGCCTGTTGTGTCAAATACGCTATATTTGAATTATGTGTGTTGCTCTTCCCTCAAATCCAATAAGATGTATTATTTACTGTTTTCAGAAGGAGTGGCAATCCTTGAAGGCCCTAAGCTTCTCTCTGCACCATGTGGTATGTGCTTAGAATATCACTACAGGGAGGAGGTGTTTAATAGGCAATACTCAACTACGGTTTGGATCACTTATTAATGAGGGGATTTACAAAATACACAAAGCCTGCTGTTGCTGCAAGACCGATAACACGTAAAGTCAGATGATTCCTGAATAATAAATAAAATAAAAAACAATCAATAAATTATGGTCCTCATTATGGTTATTTCAATTCATTCCTACATCGGTGTGGCACCCCAGCCTGCCATTGTAGATTCCAGCTGTCACCGCTTTTGTGAGTCAAAGTACACTCACCACGCTCCAAAACAGAAATATCATTAAACATTTACTTTAGTTCCCTCTACAGAGGGAGATTCATCCTCCTGTAATAAGGCGCTTCTCAAGTGAGTTGTTCCTCATCAACACATGAAGTTTTTAAAAATGTTTTTGTGATCTGTCATCTACACAAGAAAGCCTGCGGATATGACTTATACTGGGAAGAAATACCTAACTTGCTGCATATCACCCAAATCATCTGGATGGAAAAAACATTAATAGTTAAATTGTCAGTTTTGATGTCATTTCTGCTGGCTGCTTTGCTAAAACATTTCTTTTTTGGATTGCTGTCATAACGTTTCTGGGAATTTCCTCAAAGTCCAGAATTCATTATGTGGCTCAATGTGTAATACTATTCCAATGATCAATGGCAAGGATTTAATTAACTTGTCAAAATCTGGACCCTTAGAGCCACACCACCATAAGATTTAGACAGGTAAATGTTGATTTTTATTTTATGTATTTACATTTTTACGATATATCAAGCAGTCTTTTTTTGCTGGCCACACTAACTGGACACCGCTTCACATTTTGCCTTCTCTCTTCATCTGTACCTTTTTTTAACACACATTCCACCAAATCTCTGGAGTTGAATCATACTGTTTCTTTCTGGTGCTTACACCAGCAGTGACATCATGAGACAAAGCGACTGGCACATATTAATTTCATGTGAGTGCAGGGATACAAGGAGTGACAGTGTGAAGTGGCAGCTAGTGGAGAGAGATCAGTGACTTGGCAACACTTGAAAGTTGAGTTCATCTTTATGCAAATAACGAGTGATGCTTTGTAGTGATGGACAGGTGAATGGCAGAGTTAAAGTCTTATGCTATAAAAATGCTTTTGACTTTAATCTGTCAAATGTAAGAAAAGATGATTAATCAGCAACAACATTCTGGTTTCTAACTTAATATAAATGTGTGTCCATTTTCAGTGTGATCTGATCTAAGCATGGTGGTTGGAGTAAAGACACTGAAACTGGTGAGCATGTGCAAGCTTAGCGGGGACGGTCTTTAATTCAGGTGAGGCTGCACGTCTCTGCTATAAAATGTTGCATGTTAACTGGAAGTTGTTGAAATCTCCTTCTCATGTCAAATTACTGCAATCTATCTTGCCAGTGAAGATAATCCATGCAGCAATTAGATTCCCTTCAAAATGTATTGAATTTTGAATTGCAAATTGAGTATTTGCATTTTAAAGTAAAAGGAGATATCCCTCTTCCTAACAAATGGTTACGTTTGGATGGGTCACAATTTAATGTGCTTGCACACAAGAAATCATTGGTGGATAAAGCATTACTGACACACACCAAGCGTCGAGTCTCTTCTAACTGCCGGAGTCCCTGGCTCAGAGGTGACCCCTGATTCCCATTTTGCAGTCCAGGCGGCAACTCTATGAGGTTGACCCTCCACCACCGCTCAGCAGGAGCTGATGAACTAGAGTGGAAGTAACAAATCACATTTTCTCTATTAGTAAATTACTTAATTCTTCCACCTGACTGCTCTCCCAACCTTCAGGAAATCAGCTTTGCCTTGAATAATTCACTGTTTCTGATCTTCTGGAATGGGAAAATGTAATTAAGATAACACCCAAATAAGATTGATTAACAAGCCTAAACCAAGAGACTTCCCTGACAGATTAAAAGAGGGCCACATATAATCTCTACTTGCACTCAGTGAGCAAACACTTTTAATTAACCATACCTATAGGGGGAGAAGAGAATAGTGAATAGTAATGTGTTCAGGTGCTGGTGAGATGAACTGTTGTTTCACTTTATAGCATTACACTACAGCTCTGGAGAAGCAGGGTTGATTCTGTAAGCCCATTTTCTCCAGGTGTCACAGCAATTCATTTCCTGCTTGTGTAAAGACAAAAAAAAAAATCAGTTTCTCTAAAGAAATCCACGAGCCCTGCGAGATGCTTAACTGTTGACTTTGATCATTCATCGGGGAGACATTTATTGCAGTTGCTAATTAAATATTTTCCGTAACAACACCTCGCATCCCACAGGCCTGCTGCAGCGCCTCGTGTTCCTTGTGCAAGAACGAACGCCGAGAGAGTTAGCTTAGCCACAGCGGCTCGTCAGTATTGACCGTGGGTTGTGTTTGCTGTTGGTGTGCTAATGCAGTACCTGCTGTTTCGAACACTTCCTGAGGGATATGTTGAAACCAAGTCAATATTTATGAGTATTGCTGCTGTGGGCTCTTCCCTAATGGCATATGGCTGCTGAGGTGTCTGTGCAGAGTGGTGAAGGCAGGACGCCAGAGGCTGCCGATGATGAGACGGCTGAGTGAGACAGAAAGAAAGACATAGAGGAAGTGTGTGTGTGTGTGTGTGTGTGTGAGGGGAGGTAAAGAGCTTCATACAGTACATATTGACCTGGCCTTTGTAATGTTGATTATGCAATCCTCCGACCTGGCCTCAGGATTAGAAATCTATTCAGTTTAGAGAGTAGAGAAAAACTGTGCTTATCTGTGGGTGTGTACTCAGGTGAAGACAGACCTAGTGTTCCACTTGCATACTGTAATAATATAACAGTGTCTTGAGAATATTGTGTGCTCACACTGGAAAAAAATACAAAATAAAGCATTCTTAAAAACGAGAGCAAGCATGCATACTAAAATCACTTTTTTTTTTTGTTTTTTTTTTTTACCTTGTTTTTCTTTCCCTTTTTCTCCATAATTTGGTCTGGCCAGTGAGGTTTATGCCACTCCCACCAGATTTGTGCAATGGCTGGTGATCCCTCACCGGTTTCCCACACACACTGATTGTTGGAACTAGGACCGCAACTAATGATTGTCATTATCGATTAATCTGCCAGTTATTTTTGACTGTTTTTCGTCTTTAAAATGTCAGAAAATGCTTATTAAAAATCAACAGAACGTAAGGTGATGTATTCAGATTTCTGGTTTTATCTGACCAAAAGTCTAAAAAATTCAGTTTACTATTATATATGACAAAGAAAATCAACAAATCCTTATGTTTATCAAACATTCACTTGTTCCAGCTTCTCAGACACTTTCACTAGTGTCTAATGTGTAACATTTGGAAATAGATTCCATTCTCTCCATTCATATCTGTTTTTTAGCTGCTAATGTAGGTCATAGTTGTAGTGGCAATCAATATGCATGTATCATATTAATATTTATCTGTTGACTGAGAAAGATATTTGTGGAGAGAGTGTTAAAATCTACCAGTCAGGTAGAAATACTGTTACAGCGCTGAAGTTATGAGAAACCACTTTGGTATAAATGTGCTTAGTTATAAAATGCAGCTCATTTAAAACTTAGATTAGATGTTACTGTATTATAGAGACATTCTTCATACATCTGTGATAAAAACAGAGCTGAAAATGCAAAGGTGACAGAGGTAGATAGGATTATGTAAGAAAAAGGTACAACTTGATGTCTCTTGGCTTTATATTAGTAGCAGATAGCTGATATTCTCAAGACTTCGAGACCCCTAGTAGAAGCTCTATTTTTAAATTCTGTGTCTTTTTTTGTGTGGTTGTCAGGAAGCTAATAAAATGAAGACAGCAAGAGAAAAGCTATCTCAGGCACAAGCTGTATGCATGGCTGTCGTCTCAGCTTTCAAGTCAGTATGCATGTTCTGCTTGCCGTGATGCATCAGTACTGGCTGATGGACTTGATTGCAGCTATTGTTTTGATTCAGATGCCTATATAACTTATTTCTTTGTTGATCACAGCTGTTGTCTCATGAAGAACTTTAAGTACTGGGGGTGGGCGATGTGGCCTAAATAAATAAAAAATAAATAAATAAATAAATTTGATAGCATATCTTCACCTCATTCTAGTGTTTACTCACAAACTTTAACTTTAATCTGCTCACCTTGCTTTTCCCTTCACTTCTGTTTTCCACACACACACACACACACACACACACACACACACACACACACACACACACACACACCGGCTTGCCCCGCCTCTTTCTGTTTCTCTTTCTCCCTGCATGTGTTGACTTTCTTCGTCAGCAGTGTTATTTATTTTTATTTTTTTTAAAGTAACCCAAAAAAAACAACTCGTTTTGGACTTTTTCACGATATGGATTTTTGAAATCATATTAAAAATTATACCCGTATTATCGTGACCGATATGATATGGCACTCCCCTAGTAAGTACGCTTTCTGATTGCCAACTTTTCCTGTATTACTCAATTATTAACTGCTCAAGCCGCTTTTGCTGGTGCCAACGATCTTGCATCTTGTCTTTATTGCCTGATATTGATCATAGCTATTTAGGGTTCGATCGCACCTACAGTTTACATTTTCCAAAGCATGGTAGAAAAGTGCTCTGTGTTGGGGTTTTTTCTTTTCTAACCGGGTCCAAGTGAACTAAGGCTCCTAAACAAAAGTCATATGGAGATTATGGAGGCAGTAGCAGGATGGTCGAATTTAATTCCACTCCCTGTAGCATGACGGATCTTTCTGCATGCTTTGCTGTAATTGTCTTTCTCTTGTGTTCATATTTATTCTTCAGTCCTGACTGCAGTTTGCTCTGTTTTTTGGTTTTTTGCTTTTTATTGCATCTTTCCGAAGTTACTGCTTGGAATTGCTCCATTAACTGCTGGCTGTCAGGTATCAACATACTGTATGTCTCCTTATGCACATAAAACTTTTATGTATTTAACTGTCACAGCTTTAGTTTTTTTTGTCATATTGTAATATTTAAAATTATTGGTGACTTTTCATCATGCAGCCATGTAGTTTAAGTTTTTCGTAGGTTTTATTTGGAGGGAACTGCAAAAGATTTAGTTATTGTCTCGTTGTATTCGTTGTCGTATCGTCCATCCTTAGTTTCAGTATTTTTTTGCCCCCTCCCCCCGCACTTTGGCTTGTCCGCTGGAAACTGCTGTGATAACATTTTGTGACAGGCCGACATTATAAATGAGCTCTGCCACAGTCGAGCATTCTCTTTATTAAAATGGAGTGTGATGAGCCAGCTCTGTTGGGTTTGAATCATAGACCCAGTCCCTCCCTCATTAACACCCAGCGAACACTAACTCCATACTGCTGCTGCCTCCCTGCTAGGGAAGGATATGTTAATGCACTGGTGGTGGTGGTGACACAGACAAGTATTGTATACTTTTAATCATGTATAAGTGTACTTTTCGTCTGCACACACGCTGACTATGTGCAAATGTTCAGTCTTGTCTGTGGGCGCGTGCTACGTGGTTGTTTTGGTGTTCATTCGTGTGTATACTGTATGTGTGTGTGTGTGCCTGTAATATGTGTGTGTGATTTCGCTGAGAGAGATCATTAGCAGTAATGTGCACTGGCCTGTTTCTCTGCCTGTCCTCTGCTTCTTTAGATGTATTAATATTTTGGAGTCACCTGGTGAAAGTGAAAGCTTATGCAAGCACAATCACCATGAGAGCGTACATGTATTGTTATATACTGGGCCTCATTATCAGGACAGAAGAATTTGCACACACAGTATTTTAGAATATACATATTGGGGGGAAATAGATTTTTAATGTGTTACACTTTTGAGCCAAGGTTGGACATGGGAAATAAGGGTGCTTAGGGGGCTGCAGCACCCCCTTAAAACCAGGCATTATAAAAACTATCAATTGATGATAAAATAGTGTGATGCAGACGAGGGAGAGGGCGAATATGGACAGAAGCCTAATGTTACTCTAACATTCTGTGGTTTATCAGTGAAGTGTGTGAACTACACTGCAGACTGGAGTCTCTGTTAACAGTGACAGACAGACAGATCCGCGTTATATACGCTTGTCTCTTCTATGAAACGTCTGTATCCTCACTGCACTGCATTATTATAAACTATGATGAAATGGTCGTGGGCCACATCTCTCCCTCTTCATCTCCTTGCAGTTCTCATGCATTAGTTCTGTGTTGTTGACTGTAGTTGTTGTGGCTGCTTTGACAGATGTTATGTTAGACTATGTTGGTGTTCAAGTTTGCTCTCTGTTGTAGTGTAAAACATTCTCAAATTGTTGTTAATATCTATTAGATATAAGTTATCCTTGCCATTCAAATGAATACAAAAAACATTAATATCGCGCACCATTTAGTATGTCGTCATTATATAGACTGACCTTCTCTCAGCACCCCCAACTGTGACTGACTTCCAGCGTCCCTGAAGGTTTGGTCATACAGCATTTTGTTTTTACAGTACCCTTTGTCCACTCATGCACTTCACAGAGGTCCAGAATCATTTGTCATTTGCAGTTTTATTCCACAGTTTTATGATTGTAGCTGTAAAGCTGTAGTATAAAGGGAAATTATAAAATAACATAAAATATATTTATTAAATAAAATAACACTAACTAAATACGAGATTTGGAGTCTTTACCTGTGACCCTGTGTGCTCATGCTTTAATCCCACTCTTTACTTGAAATTAGGGCGGCCTCTAACAATTATTTTTATAATCGGTGAAAGAAAGAATGAAGATTAATGTTTAGGTAAGCTTGTAACTATCAAGGTACAGTAAGGCAGTATTGGAAACTGTACAGGAAGGTTACAGCAACAGCAAAAATGGGATAAACCAGTAAGAATACATTACAATGTATAGATATATCAAAAAGACCCATTTAAAGCCATGAGTAAAGGGCTGTGAAATAAACCTGCCCGTTCCGTTTGTTTGCCGACTTTTTGAAATGCAACTGCCTTGTAACGTTAGCTTGTCACTCCCATCAATCAAAATCAGAAATACTTTATTGATCCCCGTAGGGAAACTCTTTGTTACAGTAGGTCGCCTTTACGTCAGTGCACACAGGAGAAAGTACTAGCAAACAACATGATACACTATAAAACACTTTAAAAACAGATCAGAAAATAAATTAAGTATCAGGTCGGTATAAGTATAAGATAAACTAAGTGTCAAGTACCAAGTGGGTTTACCGGTTGATGATGATAGTACAGTATAATAATACAATGTAACAAAATAAGTAATAAGCAGAGGTGTGTGTACTGTCGAGAGTAATAGAGGTATATAATATCAATAACGATAAATAAGAAAAACTAACATGGGAAAACTAATATTGCACGGGAAGGCAGCAGGAAATGAATGGGGAGCAACATCTGACACATACAAAAGTGTTTATCCTCAAATGTGTTTTTGTACTTTCCAGAAAGCCATCGCTTTCAGTTCATGTCAGTACACCATAAAAAAGAACTTGAACAGACTTGAAACTTCCTTGAGTTATGTTTGTTACAAATAGAATTCCCACAAGATACATTCATCATCACCGTAGTAGTATTTTTTATTTTATTTTAGTCAAAGATAATGTGTCGATGTCTGGTAATACAGTGGAAATTGCAGGTTTATTTGAGGTGAACCGCGGATGGTGCATTCAATTGCTGGTTTAGAAAATACAAAATCTTAAATATAAGAGTTGGCTAACAGAAAGGATTGCATTCACAAACTATGTTGTGGGGAAAATCAAATCTAGAAGACACATACAACAAATATGGATGTCATTAGAAAGATAATTGAATTTGACAGCTCCTTGGATTGAAATGGTGCTGCTGTTCTACATAATTATGAAAGGTGATTGTAGAATAAGAAGTTTAACATGTCAATATCCCAACAGGAATGTAATAGGAGTCAAAAAACACACTCACCTTCAGTTTATCCAAGAACAAATAAAAACTAATTTTCTGTCTCAAAACTGATACAAATACAAAAATCACATCTGTGAACACACCTAACCTTTGCAGCACTTTGCTATGCATATTTCATTTATTAAAGTAAGTCTCAACCACTGCATCGCTTTAATCTTTCTGATAAACAGCCTCCATTGTCCCTTGTAGGAATGGTCTCCAAGCCAAATGTAATCTTCAAAGGGATGCACTGATGCGTCCTTGTGGCTTAGATGCAAGTCAAGGATGTCCTTTGTTTGAATCTGGAACAAGAGCCTTATAACTCTTTTTCTTCTCTAAAACACTAAACTGGACATTGGATCATTAACATCACTGCTATACTTGGAATAATTGTGCAATATTCTGTTTAATACTCCTGTACAATATACTCTGTTTCAGTTTACAATTCCCTATTTATTGATATTTATTCATACTTCTATTACTGCTGTGCAATATCCACCATCTAATAATCTGGTTAATCTGCTACACTTAATTTTCAGTACTCATTATTGCACTATTACTTAGTACTTATATTATTACATTGTATTATACTGTACCATACTTATCAACCTGTGAATCCACTTTGGTACTTTACACTTTTTTTAGCTTTTATACTTTATATCCACTGTGTACTTGATTTATCTTAGCTGTATTAGATTTTGATTTGCTTAGTACTTCTATTCCTGTGTGCATTGACATGATAGTGAGCAGCTGTAACGAAAGAGTTTCCCCTCGGGGATCAATAAAGTATATCTGATTCTGATTAAGAGCACCAGCGTTTGTTTTTGACCTCTACTTTGACTGTGCCTTGGCTTGGGCTGAGTGCTAATGCTAGCAAGCTAACATTAGCACTCAGTGTGATTGTGTACAAAGTCAATGAAAAGACATGGACACGCATTTGCTTTCGGCGCAGTGAACTGAGGCAAAGACACAAGTTAAAAATGCTTCAATGAACAATAAATCTGCACTTATCCCGAAGACTCCACATCATGAACATATGGGAAAAAGGAGAGGGGGCTGGAGAAAGATAACAAAGAACTTAAGTTCCTGTTGAGTTTTGAGATTGTTTCGAGCGTACCACACAAACTAGCTAGCTAACAGCTATAGATACCATTTGGCAGTTTGTGGTGAATAAACCCAGACTGCAAACACATTTTGAACAGCTAAAATCAGTGAAGCAAGGTGAACATTTTTTCTTTACGAAATGTAAAGCAATCCAACATATTTCCACTATCGTTTAGTGATCACGCAAATTTCTTAAATTCATTGTATGAATGATTTCTTCATGGTAATCTGCTACACACAGTAACCTATGTGAAAGGCCCACAGAACAAAAACCTAAGAGAAAATAAACTTAAAGTGCTCACAGTCCTCCTGAAAAACTACTGGCTGCAGCAGCTTGTTGGTAGAAACTTTCCCTTACGGAGGCAATATGTGGACTGAGAGTTTCTTTTTTACCAGTGGAATGATGGAATGCTAAGGCATTTTGAGTGTTTTCCATTAGCCTGAGAAATACTCAAGAGACATAATGTACCAGTTGAACACCTCCCCTTGGAGTGTGTGAGCCGGTGAGTGTATTGCAATGTAAGTATTCTGGAGAGTCGGAGGAATGAAAGGGAGGTAGGAAGAAAGGGAGAGGAGAGAAAAGTCAGAGAAAGACAAGAGGGTGAGAGCGGTAGAAAGAGCAAGAGAGGCAGAGAGAAAGATCAAGAGAGGAGAGGAAAGGGATAGAAATGAAATGGGGGGAGTTGAGGCAGTGGGAGAAAACAGCAGAGCGAAAACATCTCTGAGTGCATCTCAGTGTGAGTGTGTTGGTTCAGAGCAACAGCACATCAGGCTCCACAGGGGATCGTGGAGAGAAGCTTCTTGGCTGACGATGCCTTCCACAAAAACTGACGTTTGATACCTAACACACCCTAACAGTTGTATTTGGCCAGCAGGCCAAAACTTTGAGAGCAGTCAGAGAGTCTCTGGAGATGGAGGCTGCTTGCTTACACCAAATTTTTATGTAATGTACTGCTTTAGTTGTCCAAGTTCCCAGAAAAGGTGCAAATTACAAGGTGCTATCTGGTGGGGTGCACTGACATTTGGCAACGGATCCAAAAAGCCTGGCATGAATCAGACATGTCTGAGCAGGAAACACTGCAGAGATTGTTTGGTAATACGATTCAGTCACTACAGTGATTTGTAAAGTAGGACAGTTGCTGTTAGATAACAGCAGCTCATCAAATAATTACTATCTTTGGTGGTGAGTTGCATGTTGTTACCTAACATGCGGCTCTTCCATGAGACAAACAGAATGTTCTGATTCATTGCACATGGTCCGATGCTGTGTTGTCATTGGCCTGTTGGTCAGTTTTGTCAGAAGTTTTCCAAAGTTGTTTATTTTTTTTAGTACGAAATTCTCTCGTGTTTCCACACACTGTTTCCTTGCTCAGCCACTGCAGAGGGGATACGTCCTGGTTGTATGTGGGGTTTTTTCGGAGGTACCACACCGGCAGTGGACCTACATGCAACTGCCTGGACATAAGAGTTCTGCATGGGCCTAAAACAGAGTCCCAAACCCGGTCCATACCTGCGCCTTTCAGACCGGTCCTGACTGAACCCTCCTGGTACTACCGAATTAGAAACCCGAACCTGACCCGAAGCTGCATTTTTATTTCTTCTTCAGAGACAAAGTTATATGCTTCCGTTTGGCAAGGTTTTCTCACAAATAAAAAAATAATAAATCTGACAGCAGCAATAGACCAGCACAGAATATAGCACAACGGTCCACCAGCACAAAACATATACAGCAACTACTAGCAGATCAGCCATAGGTTTAGTGGCAATACACACATTGCAGTCAACTACCAGCTTGTGACACTATAGCATCTCAAAATAATACCAGTTTGTAGATCAACTTCGCCTTTCCCAATATCGGCCAGATGAATTGACAACAGTCCAAACAATCCAGGCACGATCGTGATGCTCTTTAAGAGTAGGAGCTGTGGAGGAAGGTTAGAGTATTTTATCTGTTGTCACAACAAGGTCATAATGTTGAAGCTACCTTTTTTGCAAGTTTTTTTTTTTTTGCTTTATTTCATCTATTACTAACTTGGCAGTCTAATGCAATGCATTGGCTATGCTGTCTCTGCACAGAGAGAGAGAGAGAGATTTTTTACAGAATGAGTCATGTTAGGAAGGGATCGCTTCACAAAGAGTATGAGAAATTGCTCCAAACTCATCTGATGTTTCATTTGTGCTTGTTTATGCTAGCACTTAGTTAAACACTAAAAGTTTTAACTGCTATCTTCTGTTGTGCACTTTTTAGTAGATTATAAAACAAAATTGGACCTACTCCAAACAACAATTTCCCTCATAACTCTTTAAGACCCTGATGACCACCTACAAACCTTACAAATGGTCCAACAGGGTGAAGACTCACATACTTTAGATGAATTTTACGTATGTTTTTAGCTATGATTGCTATGGTTATCATGGCTGGTAGGTTTTTACAAAACTCCCTGGCAAATGTTAACAGCAAGACACTGGTACAGGAGCTAACAGTGGAAAAGCAGCAGGTTGTGGATTTGCTGGCAGCTACCTGGAATGAATGTATTTCAACTTATCAGTTTGAAGCAGGGTGTTTCTGAAAGGGGAATGAATGCTCAGCAAACCTTTCCTGGATTACAAAACCAGAATAAAAATGTGTCACAATCTACCTGATCTTATATAGAGTATGCTTCAGATTCTGTCTCGTCTTGACTTGAGAACAGAAATTGACTTGAACATAGGGCCCTTCCCTGTGTCAAAATCTTTGAGCTGTTGGTAGGGGTCCAACAGCACATTTTTACCCCGTGGCCCCTTAGGTCATGACTAACTGCCAGATGAAACTGTTGCATAGTTAACTGTCAAATATTAGCATGCCAGTTTTGCTAGCTAATTATAATATTATTATAATACATAGTCAATTGCTCTTGATTGGACAGCGCTATAGATGTTTCCTAGCAACTGATTTACCCATTACTAAAGTCTTTACGAGCTAAGACATTTAAGTTTTAATGGTGCAGCCTGATTTTGTAAATCACTAGTTTGAAACTAGCTAGTAGTTACTAAGAATTTAAGGAGGACTATATGTTCAAACTTAAAAATAGATTTATGAATAGCTGGTGCAAACCAATCCTGTAGAGCACATGCTTATTTCCATGAAAGGCCTACCAGACCCTGGGTGTTTGGATCAGCAATGGTAGGAACTATAAAATAAAGTGTATGTAAGATGATGAGTTGGGGAAAAATAGCAATGAAACTTTAAACTGCTGATCTTACACCATAACTTTGCTGGTCTTCAGAGCACCCAATTTCGGCTGAATGGAAACCGGCTGAATTGGATTCTTCCTTCTAGTACTGTTGCCGTGATCAATGATGAGCTACATTGCCGCGGTAGCCTCTTCTCTCGCTGATCTGATCTTAGCAGACCCATGGGGAGAGGGTTAATGGCCGTGCTGTCGAAGCAGTCCTGTACCGACTCCCGCTACCGAGATGTTCACTCATGAAGATCATTATAGTAATGGAAAAGGTTTGTTAAGCTCCACTTGCCTGTGTACACTACATGACTGGTAGATAGCCCTGGACACAACAGGAGAGGTGCTGGGGCGGGACAGATGGGAGCAAGAAGCCGGGTGAACTTTAAGACTCTCACTCCCTGAGGGCAAAATCATCTGCCCTTCATCTTCCTCTTGTCAACTTCTGTTTTTTTTTCTTGAATGTCTCTTTCTTTTGTTAGTTTTTATGCATCTCTCTTTGATTTCTTTCCAGCTGATTAGCTGTGTTGCCTGCTTGCAGTTTAGTCTACTGTAAAATATATTGAACTTCAGTCTACAGAGTACAATGTGTGTGCAGTATAGTGTGTTCCTGTTGGATGAATGTGGATAATCATTTCCTGAAACACTTTGAATACACTGAATTTATTGTCAAAAAAGCTACTCCTCAGTTAGTATAAAATAAGCCCCAGTGTGCTATGCTAAAAGCTAAAATCATTCTGCCCGCTTAGCTTGTATCTAATGGAAAAGCTACAGCAATGCATGACTATTTAAAAATACCTGTACGCCTGCAAAGCAATAACCCAAACAGTATTTAGCAGGACTTAATTTGACAGTCAGGAGCCTTCAATCTCCACACAGCGTGCTCAGGCATCTGTACTCGGCAACTCGCTGAATCCTAATGAGTACATTTCTACCAGTAACAGCAGAAACAGTGGCTGTCTCGCTATTCATTTGTACCTACAACAGCAGCTCTGCTTCGCTCCTCCAATCACTTACACAGACGCATGAATATTCTTTATTGCAGATTAGTGTCTCTAATCAGCATTTCATGTGAGACGTGCACTGCGACTGTGATTCATCCACACACCCACCTTCAGGGAGGAAAAGAGAATTGAAATTTCTCAAATCGATGTGAAAATACTTGGGGATGGAAAGAAATCATCTCTCCCACTAATGAGTGCATATTCACAGATGCAGCAAGAGTCACAATTGTTTTATATATGTTGGGTGTATTTTTTTGGTGGTGGTTGGGGGGTTATCCTCATGAATATTGCTGAAAAGGAATCTATAGCACAGCGGTAAATAGTAAAACATTAATAAACACTGAAAAATTTACATACACTGTTATGTGCCTCAGCTACAGTAATCCTTAACATGATGAAAACGATGAAAGTGGAGCAGCAACACATCACATGCAGCCCTGTAGTTTCAAGAATGCCATTGTTAGTGTTGGATGGAAAAATCACAAGTCTCGAGAGTGAGCTTTTCACAAAAGACAAAAAAGTGTTTATTTACTAATTAGAAACAATATATCTTTTATATTATTCAGTGCTTTTGAGAGCTGCTTCCACCCTAGACGGCACTCGGTTGGAGCTAGTGTGGGGCTAAATAGGGCAATATTCCCACTAAGAATTACAATACCAAAACCAAGAAATAACTAGGCTGTTTCTCCCATTTTCTTGTTGATCTGGTCCAATAGTTCCCCCAGTTGCCATAGCAACCCTGTATGCACTGGAATCACCTGGGAAGGTTCAAGTTGCTCATGTCACACAAGATGTATTTACTTAAGTAAACTTTTTTTGAGCTTGCTTTGGTACGCTACCAGTGTGATGAAAATACATTTTTTCATCATCAAATAACCTCGTCAAGAGTAACCAGAAACTAGTGAAAATGATAAAGTGGCATTAAAAGAAAGTTAAAACAGCCGGGGGAGACCACCTGTGACTTGCTACAGTACTTCTGTCGGTTCTACTGACTCTTGGCAGTGTAGTTAGCGATGTTAGCTGGCTGGCAGCCAGAATAGGAACCTGGCGCCCAAAGTATCCCCCGCAAATATTCCACAACCAGCAAAAGAGCTTTATTCTGAGCATGTATGAGTAGGACTCCTGGCTGGAATATTTTATCACCAAAGAGTCCCTGTCTGTCTTGCTTGTTTGTCGAGATGTAAGCTGTGTAGTTCCTCTGTTATTCTACCCATAATTTTTCAGCTTTCAGAGTTTTCCAAAGTTGCCTGTTGGCTATTTTTTGCATCTGCACTTTGGTCCTGTCTGCCAGTCATGTCACAGTGCTCAGGTTATTAAAATGTGATTATTGTTAGTGTGCAGTACTTTTGAATCATCACGTTTGTAGTAGGTATACTGTATGATACTTGAAATTTACTTTTAAATGCCACACATCCGTGCCTAGTCTTGTTTATTAATGTATTTATTTACTACAATTTCCATAGTCCCACCTATAAATAATAAATAATTACTGTGGATGTAAACGCCCTCAAATTTAAAGCTGAAAGTCAGCAATTCAATCTAATAGTTGCTCTGTCATTTAAAATCCAATGTGCTAGAGTACACAGCCAAATAAACAAAAAATATCTCACTGTCTAAATATTTTCAGTCTGCACTGAATATAACCACACAATCTCCCAATGCAAGCACTAAAACTGTGCATATTTGTTGCAGAGAGACCGGTTTGGTCCTCAACCAAAGAGACAGCTCTGTTCAGCCCCTCCAAAGAAAACAACATCAAGGGATTTTCACTAGATCGGAGGAACTAACATTGTTATTGGAGCGCTATGTATGTTTGTCTCTGTAGACAGCAAGCATGAGTGGCCCTTGCTGGTTCACTGCTCCTAATATTCCTAGTACCTGGGCTCCGTGCAAGGAGACTCTTTGCAGACCTTTTCCCTGGTAGACGATGGGAAATGAAATGAATGGGGAAAAACAGACAACAGACAGACGCACAGATACCAACAAAAAAAAACACACTGTGTACTGTGGATGTGCTTGTCTCTCACACATGCACATAAAACCAGACATACACACAAGCCGACATATAAACAGGTACATGCATCGTACCAGCACGCATGCACGCACAAAAACAGGTTTACACACACAGATGCAGTCACAGCACAAATGCAAATCATATTCGCATGCATGCTCAGAGACAGTCAAAAAGGGACAGACGGTTATACACACACATATCAACCTTCACCCAGCAAGCACTTGACAGTGATGCGCAGCAGGTGGCCGAGTTCAACACCCACAAAAATCGGCACAAAATGCTGATAATATTACACTTTTATAAATGATATTAAACCAATCAGGAAATTAAGTTAAATTGAAATCCAAAAGATAATAAAGTTCCAATTTTGCAAATGATGCAGCAGGTAACAGCTGTGAAAGGCCACAGATGCCGTCTCCTCTTATTTTGGTAATATGTTTGCACAGGTTTTTAATATTGATGCATGTTTTGTTGTACAGTATTTCAGTTAAAATCTCAATACATTGGACAAACTGCAAAACTGAAGTCTTAACAAGACATTTTTAGGATTCAGTAAAAGGCTAAATGCCATGTTACGGCAGTTTTTGCAGAGTAGGGTGCAGTGCAAAACTAATTCATGAATATATGAAGAACTAATTCCAAAATGAGATAGTGAATTGATTGGCTTTTTTGAGAAGCAAGAGCTGTATTTAGCTACAATTTTAAGGAAGAAAACTTATATTAAGTAGAAACTAATGAAATGGAAAGGTTGCTATTTTATAGTATTTCAAATTCAAAGATTATGTTTTTTTAAATGCATTTTTCACATCTTCAAGCTACTTGCTTAAAATTCATCAACCTGTAAGACCCATAATGAGTTTCCATTTCACATAAGCAATTGCTGTAGACGTGCCATCATTCTCAAGAAATTTTTATCTGGAGTCAGAAAATAATAATGCAACTGACATTAAACTTAAAGAGTCATAAAGTGCCTTGCAGACAACAAAGCATTAATAAATGAAAAAAAGCAATAAGAAACATAATAAAAAAAACAAGCAAACACAGGACACCTGAAAGGCAAAAACATATAAATGTCTGTGTGGAAAAATATGCTGTAGGAGGTGATTTCCAGACTCTGAAAACAACTCCCCCCATGCAGTTAGAAGTGGGTTTGATTGATAAATTGTATGTAAATGTATGCAATGTTCATTATTTACCGGGTTAATGATGAAACAAAACAAACAATTAGAGCAACAATATTATTTTAAAAGTCTGTCTCAAAAAATAGCTTGTAAGAGGTGAATTCCAGAGTCAGCAAACAGCTCCACTTTGCAGTTACAACATGATGTGATTGATATCTCATGCAAATATATGCAAGGTTCATAATGTGGCCGGTTAATGACAACCAGCGTTTGCATTAATGTCTCACTTCTCCGTCGGGGCAACATCCGTGTTGAAGGTGAAAGGTAACGTCTCCTTGGGGAGGAAGGTGAGGGAGAAGGTTATTAGATTAGTGTGAGAGAAGTGTTTCACCAATGGTCCCCGCAGGGCAAAGTGATTGAGCTCTGAAGACAGATTGTATGCAATTACAGTCCATTTGTTCCAGCCTGGCCTCCCCTCCCGTTAGAGAACACCTGGTAATGGAACTGGCTAGCTGGGTTTTGTCTGGCTCCTATTGTCTTTGACTTGCCTCTTCTTTCCCCTTCTCGCCCTCTTCTTTCCCCTTCTCTTTCCATCTGTATCTCTATCGCCCTCCTCTCTTGTCTCCCTTTTCTCTCATGATCAGAATCACTTTATCCTCCAAGTTCAATAAATACACTAGATCTCTCATTCTTTAATTTCTTTCTTTACCTCTACTTCTATATATCTTTATCTTCCCTCCTCTGGTCCTCCCACCCTTTACTCTCCTTCCTGTCCTTTTTATGTTTCTTTCTCCTTTCTGTCTGGCCGAGGCAATTATATGCTTCCCAGCTTCTAACTAAAGGCCTTTCCTTTTTGAAAGCAAGAACCCCCCCTCCCCATTATCCCACTTGGCCTCCTCCAAAGGACCCAGTGGAGTCCGTCACTTGCAGGATATATCGAGTGGAACTTAATTTATTACTTAATTAGATGAAGCTTGTGACACCAACAAATGCAGAGGGTCCTCACATGCAGTGCAAAGGGACATAGAAAAACATAATAATGACATATCACTCTACAAATACAAATTCAGTCAACAATTTCATGTGCCAAATGACCGTGTAACCTCTGTCTTTTCTCCACTTTCTCACACCCTTTCCTCCTCTTCTTTTTTTTTCTGTCTGGCCAAGGCAATTATATGCTTTGCAGCTCATTGCTAAAACTTTCCTTTAAGCAGTAAACCTTCCCTCCCTCCTTGTCTTTCTTTGCCCCCTCCAAAGCAGTTCCACTTTCTGCCTCGCTCATAACCCCCTGGTCCCTGAGGAGGCACTCACCTGGGTGCACCCTTAAAAGATTCAGAGTCGAGCGCAATTAGATGGCAGTACAGTGTTTCCCCTAGGTGTTGAAGTGTGTGGGTTTTATTTTGCGGTGCCGGAAGATATTTAGCGCGTCTGCTGACACGAGAAAAGCTTTAGACACATTTGTACACAGTTGTAGATGTCAAATTACATTTAATAAAATGCTTAGTTTAGTTAATCAAATCATAACCGAAAACTAACGTTAAATTCATTAATAAACCGTGAATTTGATCCGATATTTGGTACTGACATTTCTACCCCGGGACCACTGCCAATACGCCCACAAGCGGGGATATTTGGACAGCTAATTGATGTAACGTTATGGTGAGCTCATCGCTTTCTGTGTGTGTGAGCTGGCACAGTGGGGAATTTTATATTTTCGGATAATAGAGTTTAGTGGTCCTTAAGATATCTGATCCTTTTGACAAATCCCTTCTATCTCTCTGACAATGCAGTTAGCTCAAGGGTGTAACATTGGTTTGAAAAGTTGGGGGTCTGGGGGTCCTCCCCCAGAAAATACCTAGAAAATACCATTTTGCTTTTATCATATTCTCAGCAACACATTATGATTAAGATGGCTATCATGCTTAGTTGAATCATTCTGCCAGAAAAGTGGTAAATATACATTAGAAAATGCTGTCTTACTCTGTGCATGTTCCACCCATAACCCTACTGAACATCACATGCTGTGGTATTCAATTAGGGATATAAGCTATACTCTGAAGAATAGGACTGGTAGAGCTATGGCACATTATTTATGGCAGATAATGTTTCCTTTTCATTAACAAACTCACGTCTCCTTTATTTCTTTTAAAGAAAAGCATCAAACTTGCTGTTGTTGGCGACGCTTCATTTTTCTATTGCAAAACTCTACCAGTAACGTTACCAATGTTACCATTGTTACCAAATTACCATTGCCACTCACAGTTTGAGACTGGGTCCACTTGATTACTATCCCAGCGAATGCTGGTGTCGCACCAGCGGGGCTGAGTTTGCCATCAAATTTCTGTGAAATAAGCACATTGGCGACCCGGCAACATACGCTGAGGTAGTAGACTAATCAAGTGGACCCAACGTTAGAATATCGGATGCTAGAGCGCTACCACAGCGTTTCGTTGGATTAAAAAAAAAGTGGGGGGGACAAAAACGGGATTTCAAAAAGTCGATGTCCCTTGTGGATGTTACGCCGTTGAATAGCTAACAGACTTTCCATAAAGACAAAGAGGGTACCCCCTTTGATAAAGAGGAGTGGCCTACCTTTAAGCTGTTCTTTGTTGTCTCTACGTCTTCACTGAACTTCGTTGTAATAGGTAGGTAGCAAGAACGGCAGTGGAGCTTTCGTTGCAGCCAACTGCACTTTTGAACAACCAATAACTGTGTTAAACGGTAGCAATGTCTGAGGGTGTTCGATTTATAATCCTCGCTCGTCCCAGACTCTGGCTGCTTAAAGTAGAGATAGTGAGTTTATTGCGTTTGGGGAGATTTTTATATAGCAGCAACGCTAATCTTTTAGCTGTGCCGCTGCTGAATACATATAGGGTGCAGTACTTTTGTAAACAAATGCAGTGTGGCCTTACATACAGTGCAAAGGAGAGTGCAAGTTTGAATATTGACATCTTGGTGACATTAATCATCGTTCATGTGCAGCATGATATTTATGTGAACAGGCAGTCTGAATATTTTCTCTTTTATGGGATTATTTCTCGCGAAACATCTGCTCAGAATTCTCCTCTGCTCTTGCATTTTTTTTTTTGTGCAATAACTCTGTCAAAATCCACCAACCAAGAATACCAGGTGTAGTGTTGACCAATGAAATGATCCCTGCCTCATTGTGGGTGCGTTCGCTTTACTTCTTATATATAGGTAATCTGTGAAGGTCCGCGTTGAATTTTGGGTGACATTTACACCGCCATGTTATGAAGATCCCGCTGCTGTTTTCTTCAAGTAAATACTGCTAACATTATTTACTATATATCATTATGCGATTATATAT
The DNA here is from genome assembly GCF_020085105.1 of Siniperca chuatsi. NCBI lineage: Eukaryota > Metazoa > Chordata > Actinopteri > Centrarchiformes > Sinipercidae > Siniperca > Siniperca chuatsi. The sequence continues at coordinate 24,456,469 of NC_058056.1, forward strand.
GTCACATAATGTTAATTAGTTTGTATTTATGCCTAAACTCTCTAAACATACACTCTACGTTTTACAGTGTTGATCCTCTGACATGACTGCACACCTATGACGATGGCTTTCACAAGTTCACCTGGAACTCCCAAACGGTAATTAAGGCTCTATCTCTCTGTCCTTGTTTGTTCACATAGAGCCTAAAGTTAGCTAGCTGTCAGCAAACGTTAGCGCTTGTTCTAGCGGACCTTTGCCAGACAAACATCAGTTAAAAGTTAATTTTAACCAGCTCGGTTCTATGTGAGAAAACAACGGCAGAGAGAAACAGACTTACTTGCTGTTTTGAGAGTTCCCGGTGAACTCGTGGAGGCCATTGCTGTAGGTTTGCGGTGATGTCAGAGGCTTCTGAGCAGACGAGAGAATGGCTGGTTCAGGAAGAGTGACGTTCTCTACTTAGTATGCAGATTATATGTAAATCATGCTCTCCTTGCCCCCTCCCCTCAGACCCCTCCACGCCAAAATGGTGACAGAAAGTTGAAACAGAAAAACGGTGACACTGGAAAAAAAAATGACAGCGTAAAAAAAACAGACGAAACATTAAGAAACAGACATTAAGAAAAATTTTGAACATTGTCATTGAAAAAACAGATCAGAATGCAAAAAAATATCTGTCAAATTAAATACACTTGTCTTTTTTTTTTTTTTTCAGTGCCAATACTTGTTTCAATGCTAATACAACTTTTTCCAATACAAGAGTTCCAATACCAATGTTTCCTTTTTAAGTTCAGGTTTTGTTTCCAATGCCAAATTTTATTTTCGATGCCAAATTTTCAAGTCCCTGTTCTGGCTCCATACACTTTGCTCTCCATACCTCCTTAGCCTGCTCCAAAGAACCTTACAGAGTCTTCGGTTCATGCTCTCAAGATATCGAGTGGAACCTAATTCAATTAACCAAGTGACATAAACGAATGCAGCGGGAGCCCATATATGGTGCAGAGGGCCAGTACAAGACCTGTTCCTGTACATTGTGAAATGATGTGTACAGCTTCTCTTTGATTCTCATGTTCTTTCTCACACTCTTGCTCTTACTTTATCTTTCAGTCTGACTGCAGCAATTACCTCCTATTCTAGCTCTTTGCTAAAGCCCTTTTTTCTCATCAGCAATTCCACAATTCCCTCTTTCCTCCTCCTTTGGCACCTCCAAAGCAGCCCTGTTCTTTCCTCATTCAGTACCTCTTGGCCCTCTCTGAAGGACCCTACGGAGTGTGTCTCTTGGGTGTACTACTGAGTGGAGCATGAACTTTCCACAGGCTTAGCGGATGTCACAGATCACACTGCTTCTTCAGTTTTAGGAGGACAGGTGCTGTCAGAGTGGTACCATCAGAGGTATTTAGCTTCAGATTTCATGTTGTTTCTTTAATGGTGTGTTTTAACAGAAGCACCAGAATCATGTGATTGTCTGAACATGGTGATGAAATGGAGGACTGAGGGGAAAAATATAACCTGTCAAAGATGAACTGTTGCATACCACACACACACTTCCCAGACACTTATATTTCCATCCATACATTTTAGTATTGACAACCTCATCCATCACATCAGATGCAATTCTGAGAGTAGCTTGGTGGTTTTGGTATTATCAAACTTTCACTGTAGTCCTTTATGCATTATCTGAGGATTCACACATACAACGAACCTGTTCTTTTTTTTTTTTTTCCTATTTCACCTTTTCTCATTTCAAAACTGACAGGGTGGGGACAACTGATTGGACCAAGCTGGAGGGAGTCTGTCTGCTTTCTGATCTAGTCATTGCCCATTACTGCAAGACAGCAGTGTTTTGAGCTAAATGCTAACATCAGTATGCCAACATGCTCACAATGCCAATACTAGCTTGCAGATGTTTACTTGCAGGTATAATGTCTAACATGTTAACAATCTGAGTTTAGTGTGTTAGCATGCTAATATTTGCTAATTAACGCTAAACACAAAGTGCCAGTCCATCAATTAGATGTTAAGATATTTTTCTGGATAAGTGAAAATGTTCACCTGCTGGTGGTGCTAGAGGAAAAGTCAGGGGATGTCGAAGATCATTAGGAATACAGCGTCTGGGGACCATGAATGTCTGTACTGAATTTCATGGCAATCCATCCAATAGTTACATAGTGGTGGCCTGGCTGACCAGCCGACATTGCCATCCCTGGAGCCATGCCTTTAGCATAGCTAAAAAAAATGCTAGTCCAAAACCCAAAGAATTATTTTATAATCCAGTTCATTTAGTACAGAGCCAAAACTTGTTCACCTCACTCTTACAAAGTTCACTTACCTCCAGCACTGTCTTCAGAGTTTACTGTCCTTGTACTGTCTTCTTCCAGCACTTCATCCAGCATTTCATCCAAAAAAGAAAGTCCAGTGACACAGTGACAGGGCTGTAATCATATCTTCCTATAGTTTTGCGTGTTGTTGCCTGTATTTACATGCTGACTATCCAGACAAAACAAATCTGTGTACATTGGTGGAAATAAGTTGTTAAAAGTTCAGTGTTCAGTCTCTGTAGGTTTCAGAAATCTTTTCAATAATCAAAGGTCTTTTCCCAGCTTAATTTTCTTTCTGTCCTTCTCTTAATAATTCCCCCATTTCCTCCCCTTCCTTTCTTGTCTTTCCACATAGGCCTACATACTGTAGGCTCATATACTCAGTCTACTTGTGCTGCCCATCTCTTCTACCACACTACATTTTTCTCTCTAAACACCTGCTCTCTGTTGGTTTTTCAATTTCTCTGTCCTCCCCATCTTTCTTTATTATGGACTCTGCAACATAACTCTCTCTCCTGATCTTTCTTCCATTCTCTTCTCTCTCACTATCGTACCATTCCTAGAATATACTGGGTCTCTCAATTAATTTGTTAAACTAATAATCTGACATTTTCACACAAATGTCCATTTTCCCCTCTGAGAAACTGAATGAACTGATTCAGCCTGTATACCTAATTCATCAAGTGCAAATGTTTATGACCTAAACTAATTTCCCATCATCCTCAGCTGTACTTTGTGTTAAGTGTTAACAAGCAAATGTTAGCATGCTAACATGCTAAATTAAGATGTGTTAGTGATAAGCTTAAAGCACTCATAGAAATGTCTTGGCTGCAGACCCTTTAAATGCTTGGTTGTAAAAGTCTTTTCTGGGTGCAAATTTTTGCAACACAGTAAGTCATGCATGTTTATTTTTAGTTTGTTTGGAAGAAACTAATTCATTTTCTGGGAACCTTTGAATGTCCATACATAATTTTTGCCAATCCATCCAGTAGATTTTGAGATATTACACTGGATAGTAGAAAACGTTGACATGCTGATGGCGCCATATGAAAGTTCAAGCAATCGCCAAAGTCAGCAGGATTCATCCTCTGGGCAGCATGAATGTCTGTATGCCATTTGGCAATCCATCCAATATACAGTGGTGTGAAAAATGTTTGCCCCCTTCCTGATTTCTTATTTTTTCATCTGCAAAGATGAGCGAGCCAAAATTCCTCCACAGCGCTGTAAAAGACTCATTGCAAGTTATTGGAAACGCTTGATTGCAGTTGTTGCTGCTAAGGGAGGCCCAACCAGTTATTAGGTTTAGGGGGCAATCGCTATTTCACACAGGGCCGTGTAGGTTTTTTTGTTTTTCCTTAATTACAACCTTCATTTTAAAAATTGCATTTTGTTTGCTTGTGTTATCTTTGACTAATATTTAAATTTGTTTGATGATCTGAAACATTTAAGTGTGACAAACATGCAAAACAATTAAGAAATCAGGAAGGGGGCAAACACTTTTCACACCACTGTATGTCCAGATATTTCAATCTGGACCAAAATTGTGGATGGACCTGCTGATTTAATATTGCTATCCCTAGAGCAACACTGATAGAATAGGTAAAAATGGCAGAGCCACTGGAAGTTACCTTTTCAATACCTCGTTTTCCTTGTTCCTAGCATGACATGAGGAAACACAAAATCATTATCAAAAATGACAAAATCTGTCAGCCTAGCAAAGATATTCTTACAACTTAAATGGCAAACAGCAGTATAATGTAGGCAGGTTCCTATGTCAATACAATTTCAGCAAATTAAATTTCAAGACAGCAAAATATTCATTCTGTCTTTACTGGTAAGAATTATTTAGATCAAAAGTGAGAAACTGTCGGCACTGTAAAAAGCAGCCTTTTTTTTTTTTTGCTCAAAGATTCCTTCACATTTCCTGTCAAGTCTAACCCTGTTGTACACTAGGTAAAGTTGAGACTGTTATAGGCTGCTAATTTTCCTCATGATGGACCTGTTTACTCTAATTATACTGACACCTCAAATGATTCTTGTAATGATTTATTGATGTTAAATTGCTACATGTACCACCTCATATTATGCAGTCAATTTATTTTTTATGGCTTTCTTTCTCTGCTTGTTTTCTGCCACATACATAAACACATTTATACCTTTTCTTTCATTGGTTAAAGCATGCACATTGTTTTCTTTTAACCTCTCCAGTTCTCACATACTCTATACAGCTGCACTGTCAATATACTCTATAAACATTGGATTTGTCAGCCTCTTAATACACTTACACTTTTTACCACTGTCCTCTGTCGCTGTCATCTCTCTCCCACTGATTTCCTGGTGTGTTTTGATCGGACTGTGTTCGGGATGGGAATCTCCTCCACCACGGGTATAATCAGTCCAGAACAGGGTCCAGGTGCAGCTCGGCGGGAGAACCTCTCCCTCCTCCGGAGACCTGGTGATTACAGGACAATTAAAGTAAACACTAACAGCTGAGCTTCATCCCAAACACAGCCTTTATCAGTCAGCAGCCCGCCTCTCTCTGGGCAAAACTGGGCATTTATCTCCATCTAGACAGACAGACAGACGACCCCTCCGGGCAGCATCCTGCATGGAAATAGCATCACTGTAAACTAGTTCATCTTAAGCTGTTTAATATGGTATTGAGTTGTACTGACTCTTTTCCTTTAAATGTTGAGGAAATTGTAAATGACACTAATTGAGGCAAGAGCATTTCACTTGTTTCAATGGCAAGTATATTTTCCAGGAATGTCCTCAAAATAAGTCATTGTAAAAATAAAACAAGGTTCTGGTGGTATGGCTAATGTAAGTATGATACCAAGGAAATCTCAATTTTCAAAAATAGCTAATTTGTCCTCCTATTTCACTCGTGAGCTATAGTATACAAGGTAAACACATTTCTACCTTTTAACAAGAGTGAACAACAGCTCACAGAAAGCTGGACTTTCATCAGTGACACTCACCCCCGATGGACACTATGAATAGGAAATAGCACGGAGCCGCTGGTTCTGGAACTTTTTTTTTTTCTACTGTAAATTCCCATGTGAATACTTTTACTGGTAACCTCAACAGAGAAACTGGAAAGGACTTTCCTCAAAAACTTTGACTAGTTTAAGATTAAACAAGATAAGGATCAAATCAAGGATAAAATTAGTAGAGAAAAAAGATTAGTCAATCAGTCGATCAACAGAGAATTGTCAACTATTTTGATAATAAATTGTTTCAGGCAATGTCAAACATTCATTGGTTCCAGCTTCTCAAATGTTTGAATTTTCTACTTTTCTTTTTCATATACACGCAGTTGCCAGTTTATTAGGTACACCTAGCTAAAACTCTTCTAATACAACAGTCCTGCAATAAATTCTGCCTTCATGAAGGTTAATAACAGTTGAAACTGTTATAGAAAGGTGTTAACTCAACTGTATGATTTTGCAGAATGAAGCAAAGCACCTCTCTGTATAACGCAGTCCAATTCAACAGCACCACAAGCTACACTGCAACCGATTTTTAAGCTCAGTGATCAGATATTTCCTCTGTAGTTCGCCTTTGGACTCAGATATTTTTCTCACTTATGTGTCCCTCTGATATGTTTTAAGGAACAATCATTTTCTTGAAGCTGTTGTTCTTTGAGATCTTTCAACACTTGAATGGAGATGAAAGTCCACATGAATCATGTACAAACAAACTGCCAGTCACCTATTATGTCTGTGGGGAAAAATAAGTGGAGAATGTGATGGATAAATAACCATTAACCATTTAACACAACGATCACCTAAAAAATGACATCTATTGATTATCCTGTTGTGATGTTTTGCCAACAGCAGCTAAAAGGAAAATTTGATTTCAAGACTGAACATTAGGTTTAATAACAAGTATTTATTGCAGTGTTGGCCTTATGTTTTGTTGCTAATGTAACTCTAATGTAACTCTTGTGAATCATAATGCTGAAATCAAGGCTGCACAAATAAAACATATTATAAAAACCGTCAAGTATTGAGCCTGCCATAAGGCTGCAATTTTCTCACAAAGGAATTTTCTTTCACACCACAGTATTCTGGCGCTCGGCAACTAAACTGCATAAACTGAACCCCCATCTTCCCATTTCAGCCCACCCACACACAATTTCTAGGCGATCTGGAGGCCTACAAAAATGAACAAAAGACAGATTGACCTGAACAGCGATTAATGTGTTTTTTTCCCCCCTTTTTTTTTATTACTGTTGTGCTGCTGTTTGCTTTAACACGGCTCAACAATAGAGCAAGAGCTTAATGTAACAGTTCACCTGAACACATGTTTAGTATTAGTATTACATTGAGATTCTCAGCGGGTTATTCTGATGTTGACCAGCTATCCTGCTGCTGGCCAATCACTTCAAAAAAAAAAGTAATTTAGGTTAATGATGCCTTTCCCGCTCTAACTTTGTGTGTGTGTGTGTGTGTGTGTGTGTTCATACTGTACATGCCTGAATATACTGCATAACCGTGAGGAAAGACAACCTCAAACACAAGGACAACGCACATCCATCCGTTCTTTCTCCTCCTCTGCAGCATGTCATGTTTTTCCCCTCTGCGCCGCACGCTGCCGTGAACTCTGGGAAACAAGTTTCCTGCAGCTGTATATATACTGGTCCTGTGGCAATGTTGCCTGCACACTGCTCAGTGATTGTCACACTGCTGCTTTCTCACAATATGCGATGTTGCACACTGTGTGGCCCGCCGGCTCTTTTCATTGCAGAAAAATCAGAGCATGAAAGTATGTGATTTACTTCCATTTTTTTTGTACAAGAAGAATAGATCCAGTGCTGTGGTTCACTGTTATCTCAGACTGTGTTTATAAAATGATGAGATCCTTGTTTTCTCTTTTATTTACAGAAGGAGAGCAGTGGACAGCTAAACCACTTCATATTTTATAGCTATTCTACACTTAGTCATTGAAATTGAGAGATGCAGCTGTACCGCATGAGCCTCAGGCTACATTCAGATTGACAGTAGCAGCCCTAAACACAGCCCTATAATTCATTTGAATGGGGTCAGTCTGTCAGTGCAGCGGGCGTGCCAATGCAGAAGGCACCAGCAAAACAATGCAGTGCTTGTATACTGTACAGTGGTTTAACTTCTCACCTTGCTGCAGTGATGTACAGGTGTACTCCAGGACCCTGTGACATCACTGTTGGGTGTGGTTACAGGCAGTAGACGATTTAAGGGGGGGATGCAATCCCCCTTGTTAGCAAAATGACCAAAATCCGCCCCCCTTTGTTAACCTGCTCAAAAGATGCTCTGTCACGGCCAAAAAAGCACATGTCTGACGACACCCATCAGTGATGCTGGGTGTGCTCAGAGGTGAAACGAGCCTTAAACGTTCAACCAGAGAGTTTTAGTCGTAACTCTTTAAAGAATCACTCTTTTTCTATACTGCTTGCTTGTAATGTCAGTGATTTTACAACTGTATCTTGTTCTTTCGTTAAGGGCCTCTGGACAAGAGCATCAGTTTAAGGCTTGGCATGTAAATTTAAAGCCCTCACTGTTTCCTTTGAATACCTCATTTTCTTTTTGGTATCCGCTCTGTCTATCACATCTGCATTTGGTACAAACACCGTAGTATGGATTGCTATTTCCTTTGATCACAGTCAACTGGCCAGGCAGGAAAACAAATAGGTTGTTTTGAAATTGACACAGACAAACATTACGGCACAATCAAAGCCGTGATCTAAAGCGTTCTGTTTAATGTCAGCCATTCATGTGCTGATTTTAAATTGCTAACAGCACCACGCTGTGCCAAGTGTCTATAATCAGTGACAATATACAATATTCTGGCCCGTAGGCGAGAGCTCCCTCTCCAATTATGTTTCTCTTGGCCTGAGATTGAATCTATTACTGTGTAATTGCCTCTATCTCGCTAACTAGCACCCCGAGCAGTTCCACAGATTATTCAAACATATGGTGAGTAAATGTTTAGAAGTGCTATTTTAGGATGTTGTTGATAGTGAAGGAGCTGTGTCCTGATGAAGGACTGTCTTATCCCAAATTATTAGCGATGGTGACCCAGCAGTTTCTCCATCTGAGAGTTTATTGGAGTGGAAGGAAAAACTGATTCAGAAAAGTATATGTGAGCATGAAGCTGGGATTGTGAAAAATAGTTTTTAACATTTCCTATAATCTTTTGGTCCCAGGTGGGTGCGGTTCACTGCATCAAGACAAATCAGATAGCATCAGTCAAGCTGTCAGGCACTGAAAAGTAGATTTACTTTAACCTTACTTTCCTATGATAGTCCAGCAGGGTAAAGCCTCTGGATCTCAGACTCTAAGCAGACTGAAACAGACATTAAGAATCAAATATTTATAATTCAACTTAATGCTTTCACCTGCCTGTTTTGCCACGTAGAGTCAGGTATATCACTACCAGGGTTGAATCAGTTTACCTTTCTTTTTAGCTGACCACTTTATTTAAATATCTCAAACTACGGGCCAAACTAACAAGACGTTTGCCACAAATATTCGTTGCCCTCTTGAGGGTGATTCTTAATGCACACCAAATGTCTCCTTCCAAGACGGGGAGTATTTTTTTGGGGGTTGGTCCCGGGTTGGTTTTGGGGCTATCGTGACCGGTTTGGCTCTGACATTAAGGAGGTCAAAGGTTTGGATATTACTATATATATGGACATATACTATTATACTACATATAACATAACCCCGAGTAGCGTAAAGGGCTCAACCCCTTTCTCCTACAAATTAAATTTACTGATATACTATGTTGTGTATATAATTATATACTATTAATTTGAAACCGCAAATATGTTTTGAGAGACCTCATGCCGCTTGAATTCTATTTTTATCAACATAATGAAGAAATGCTTTTAATAAACACAAAATGACAACGTATTTCATTTGTTTTTCCCTACAATATGCGTGCTCAACTTAACCATGGTTAACATTTTTTATGTTTAGGCCCTAAAAGCAGTTGGTTAAGGCTGGAGAAAGATTGTGGTCTTGAATAGGCCTAAATATTGAAAAAGTCAACAGTGACTTGAGGCATGAGACAGGAGGTTAAGTTATTAACATTTAACTGAAAGGGTTGATTTGGTGATGGCTGACTGATTACCTTGCCTACTGATGACCTACATTACATGACTGCACCAATTATTTCAATAGCCTATAAGAGCTCATACATTACATAATTATTGTTATTTTTGCCTAATCACAACCTTTCCTTTCGACCTGGTGGCAAATTTTCCGTGTCCTGGTTCGGAAACCACTGATCTAATGTTTTTGGTGACTTCTTGCCTTCCCCTCTAAATGACCATGATCATGCCAAACTACATACATACAAAACATCTGCCATGTTAAAGCAATAAATTCATAGTACATAAGTCAGCCTTTTGTAGTGCACATGAAAACCACCATATGTTGATCTTTGATTCTGATTTAATGAGTTCACAGCTATGATCACATAGCACCCACATCACATCTGGCAGCATCCTGCTAGTCAACAGTTTTTATTGTTAAATTTGACTGCTGTGACATTCCAGGTTTCGGGCTTTGCATATAGTCACATCAGATCAAAATGTTCAGTTTTAAGCTCATGTTTTTAGATTGTTGCGAAGTGGCTACTGAGTTGTGCTGTTGTAAACTATTACTGTTGTGATATTTTTTTCTATTGGAGATGAGAGGAAATGTTGATTTAGGACACTGAATGCACGTGGTGCCGCAGCGATCTAATAGCTTCAAACACTTACCATTTCACCTATTCATTGACAACAAAATATTAAAGACGCATGATGACGCTATGTAATTAGAGCAAAAATAAATAGATAAATAATTATTGGAAACACATCACTCAGGAAATTAGCTACTTTGTTGTGCACAATGTTGGAGACAATGGGAGAAAATAACTGGCCAATCAGAGCTGAGTATGTAATTATGTGCTTAACACATCTGCAAGCTTCAGGGTCGTGAGAGGCAAGAGGGAGCCTGCTACTTTGAGTCTGTATGTGTGAACACGTCGTTGTAGTCAGGAACTAGATAACTAGTTTTGAAGTGTTGAATATATCTCATGGCCATAAGTTCTTTCAAACCTACTACAGATCACAAAATATGCTAGTGAATAGTTAAAAGATTTCACTGCTTTCAGTTGCAAAACAAGGGTTTTTAAAAATGCATGGCCTCGTGTGCATCATCTTACTGCCTCCTATCTGTTAACAAACCTCTGAAGCTAGCGTTCTGTGTGGAAATGGAGCTGACTGCTGCTGGATGCAGACGTGGGTGTTCCACTGATGTTTGTGACACCTGATTGATTTATTCATCCTCACTGGCTCTGCCTTGCCCAGCAACTACGAACACTGCTGGCTTGATGTGGAGGTTGGGGCCTCGGCGTGACAAATGCAATGCTGCGTTTTGACGAGAACCCTGCTGCTGTTTTAAATTAAAAACCTCAAAACCTAAGTCCTGGGAATTTTCATGTTTACACAGAAAGGTTTCAGTCGTAGTCATCTGGACACTGTTTTCAGAATCAAAAAAAAAATAATGGGACGGGAACTAGAAATTTAAGCTACTCTCCTGATGGCAGGGCTTATGTAACACAGAGTAGCTTAAATATCTAGTTCCCATCCCATTTTTTTGATTCTGAAAACAGTGTCCAGATGACTATGACTGAAACCTTTTCTACGATAGAACACTCCTGGACGAATGAGGGACTACACCGTTTTACACAGAAAGTGAAGTTTTATTTAGTTATTGATAGGATAAGAAAGTGTTATGATCTGTTATTTAACTTTATAAAAATGTCAGTCTAAAAGACTCTTCTGCAAAATTTGTGAACAGTAGACTTTTTAAAGAAGCAAGGATTTCATCTGAGAGCAGTGCACAGCTTGAAGGAGTGCCGCTGATGTGCTTATCAGGCTTCTTGATAGGCTGACAGACCATGTCAAACTAAATCTGGGCTATCACCTTTCTCAACACACAACAAAGGAGAAAGATTCAAAGCAGGCAGCAGGGGTTAAAATCTTCTATGGAGTAACAGACCTGTGTAAAGGCAGGTTCGAATACTTTGTTGTTTAAGACTGATCCGAGAGCTAAGATGGGGGATTTTACCACATCAGGACAATTAAGGCTTCGTTCTCACAGAAAAGCAAGGCAGACTGAAGACACAAGGAGCTTCACAAGAGTTGCACTGAAAAAGTGTGGGAATACACAATTTGATTTCTCGCAACAATGACCACAAGTCCTCCAAATTAAATGACAAAATATGTTGTTTGTTCATGCCCTCTAGAATGACACATAAGTGTTTTCTGATATAAAGCTACTATCGGCAGGACAACATAATTTTTCTGTGGCTTCCAAAACCGTTACAAATCCCTGTTGAAAAGAGAAATCTGTTTTATGATGTGACAACGCTCTGGTTTTGGTTTGGTTTAGGCACAAGAATGACTTGGTTAGGTTTGGCATTGTGGTTTGGGTTATTACTACTCTGTTAATGTTAGGTAACCTTCGTCGTTATGGTGACAATAAACATGGTTAAGGTTGTGGAATGATCGTGGTCCTGGTTTTAAAAAAACAAAAACCAAACTCTGACTGTTGGTTGGAAATGGGAACAGGTCTACCGTGTTATAGTTCAGTGTTTTGTTGAGCCATCCAGCCACCAAGAAGTCGTCTCTATGCAGACTTTGTTACTCTATAATGGCGTCACTTGACTTCTACTTCAACGTAAACTGATGTTGTTTTGGGGCTCTTGCTGAAACAATCAATGCTGTCGTTCTTCTTGGGAAGACGTCTCAGTTTGACCGGTGATGAGTGCTGTGTCTTTCCAGAAGTTCATCTGTTTTCTTGCACTCCTCTACCCCATCGTAACACTAAGTCTTATTCTTCCATTAAAATACATGAAGTTCAACAGCACTGCATGTCTGTGTGAAAAGACGCTTAGATGACATCAGGTATATTTTTACTGATTTTCTGGCAGGATTAAACTAAGCATAATAGCCATCTTAATCATAATGTGTTGCTTTTAAGTAGCTGGGAATACCAATGTTGCGCCCTTGACATGAGTACTTCAAATTTGAAAATCAAATCATCAAGTCATATTCGCTCATATATTTAACCCTCCAGATTCTCCTTAGAGTCTTAAAAACGAGTTCTCTGTCACTGCTCTGTAGCACACAGATTGTTTGTCATTATTTTCACTTGTTCATCTTACAACTTGGGTTTATTTTTGTAGATCCGGCCATCACTTAGTTAGGATAGCATTGCACTCATCAAAGTAATTGCTGAGCTGCAACATCACTAAAGATTTGTCCAATGGAGCAACAAACACATCATACAGGTTGTAAACAAACCCCCAGGTTAGTCAACATTTTATTTGGAAGAGAATACAAAGGTGAACTGTCAAATTATAACTCCAACTTATAACTTTTATTTTATTATAACTGCTGGCTTGTTTACAACCTGTGCTATTGTCTGACTGCTTGTGCTTGTTGCCTTGTTGCACTTTTCTTTTTAGCAGTGTCGCTACAGTTCGAGATCTTGGCAATTACGAAGTTACGAAAAATAAAACCTAAGTTGTAATAAACTGTATTTTTCCTTTAAGAGTACTCCAGTATTGCGTTTCCATAAATTCAGGGACTCGAGACAAATTAAAAACAGAATGGTCAAATTCTATGGAGCATAGTCAGATAAATACTTTTACTTTCAGTCCCTAGTATGGGTCAAGCATGAAAAACCCTGGATCCTACACATTCTACAACACAACTAAATAGCTTCTCTTTGTTAAACCCTCCCTGCCTGGTAAACGTCTAAACGTTCAAATGTCTTTGAAACTCCACACCCCAATTTTTTAACACAGGCTTCCTGTTGGAAATTTGCAATCTCTAAACCCAAACTGAGATAATCCTGATGACATCACTCTGGTTTATTTTCTCAGACCTTAGAAAGCTCATTCAGAGCCACAGATGACATAATGCAACTGTTTTCAAAGACTGAGTAGTACTCCCCATGGCTAATGAAATGATCTTGATGTGTAAAATCAGTGAAATACCCCATTAATCGCTTTCACAAGTCTGTTTCTACATCTGAAGCTTGCCTAATTCACTGTGTTGAGCTCTCATATATGTGAAACTCCACTGTAAGAAGTTTTGAACCTGTTGAACGTGCTGAGCGCTGGCCTGGTTGCCGCTGATGAAGTAGCAACACGTCTGATTCAATAACAATATTTTTTCTAGAAAAATAGCTTTACTGAAAGGTCCTTGTTTACTGTTATAAATGTGTGAATTTGCCTCAGCAGCATTGTGAAGCTGAAGCGACCCACAGCTGTTTGTGCCTAATGAGGTGTCTAATGTATCTGAGAACAGTCAGGCTTTGTAGTTTGCCAACACAAGGTTTTCATGAATCTTTGTCTCTGACACACAGGAAGTATTGGAAGATGTTGCAAGTAACCAAGTTAAACTTCTGAGGGTGTTACGTTACACGTCAAAGCATTAATCAACTAATTGAAAATGACTGAAAACTGAGATCAAAACATCGGACACACTGTGATGTCAGTTTCACTTTAAAATTGGGCCAAAAATTAAAATAGAGAATAATTATGGGAAAAAAAACATTCACAAGTCGTTTGACTAAACATAGTAATAACGACAATCCGGTTAAGTCACAGTAACACTGCATACGTCTTGTGTGCATAGTCCTACTGGGAATCAAAACCTGTTTCTGTTTCTATATAGAACCAGAAAGAAGGCCTTTTGCTGTCGATATGACAAAATATGAGAGAAAAGGTGTTTAATACAAACATCATCTTTTACAATATATGACAGTTTTCTTTTATTCTCCAGGTACAGTAGGCGGTAATACCCCCAGGAGTATATTTTCAAAGACTCTAGCTATCACTTTGCTCTACAATTTATACAAGGAAGCACAAAGGAAGGAAATATATGGATGAACACTGTCTCAGCTCCCTGTAAAAGCTCTTATTTCATTAGAGGGCCTTGGCTGCTCTTGTCTGGGTTGCACTGCAGGGATCTGCAGGGCTGGTCAGAGCTTACTTGTCATCTGCAACACAGCACAACTTTACTGTCCACCTTTTTACGGATATATATATTTTTTTTAATTCAACCACAATGTGTCGGTAAAGAAAATACGTCTGAAATACAATACATCAATCTGTCAGGCTATAGTAGTCTCAAAGAGACAAACAGAGTTGATACCAGTTTAAAGAGAGGAGTGAGCTACAGTAGGGTTGGGTGATTTGACTATAAATACCATCATTTTTAGCCACTCTAGCAGTGTGGCTCAAGGGATGGCAATGTTGTCAGTCCACCACTTTGGCTCAGACTGAAATATCTCAACAACCTTTTGGATGGCTTGCCATGATATTTGGTACAGATATTTATGATCCCCAGAGGATGAATTCTACTTGTCTTTGGGAATCACATGACTTTTCCTCTAGCTCCACCATGAAGTTCAGATTTGTAGTTTAAAGTAAAATATTTTGACAATTGCAAGGATTGCAGTGAAATTTGTTACAGATATTGAAGGTCCCTAGAGGATGAATTCTAATGACTTTGGTGATTTAAAAAAAAAAAATATTTTTTTTACTTTTCATCTAGGGCCATCATCAGGTCAAAGTTTCAGTTCATCCAATACTGATGACAAATGTCGAGGGGTCGCAGCAAGCTCAAACATGTCTGTAATAACAGCAGGACAGAGAGGAGCAAACACTGTAGAAATTTTTAAACAGCTGAGATTACAACTACAAAAAATAGAAAAAGAGAGTGTTGGTGAGTTTGATGGATATGGACGAAACTTAGTCTTGTTCTATAAAGTTTATAAAAAGTTTACATAAGGTTGCTATGCCTATTTTACAGGAAATTGGAGTATTTTCAATAGGCAGCTAGTTTGGTTAGCCAGCAAGTTGCCCCAGAAGTTGGTCCCTATGCACTTAGCTACAATGAGTAATCCAGGGGGCTAATTTCTCTGTGAAATTATTTATGGAAAACAAGTTTATACCATGATAGGGGATTGTATCCATATTAGTCACCTTATACCACACACTCATAACTTCATTGCAGTCTTTTAATTTTTTTTAATTTATCGGTTATTTGGCCACATTTTGGCTTCTTCAGGATGGCTATATATATCCTGTCTTTGATGTCTGTCTGCAATCCACTTCTCCAGAATACAGTATGTGTGTGTTTTCCTTTAGTTTTTCATTGTGACCAGTTTAAACTAAGCAGGATGAGACCAAGTTGGACAATCTTGATGGGTTATTGATTAACATTTGTACTTCTATGTTCTGTAACTTCAAAATTCTGTCTTTAAAAAAACTCACTTTCTGGCCAGTGTTTTATGTTTGAACAAAAACTCTTGTGCACCTTCCAGTCCTCCCTCTTTAAACATCTACCCACAAAATCTACAACAAGGAAAGCACAAATATCCTGCCCTCTCCGGAAACTGCTTGGTGGCTAATACAATACTTGTGTAACACTATGCAGCTCCCAGCGTGTGTGTGTGTGTGTGTGTGTGTGTGTGTGTGTGTGTGTGTGTGTTTAAATGCATGTGTTTCCTCCAGGCCATAATGCAGTAAATTAGACTTTGTTCTTAGTCAACTTGCCGTGCTAAATAACTGCTAAATGTACTGTAAGTCAGCGTTTTTCAGACTCAGCAGCGGGCATTTTTGCTGAGAGGTCGCTGCTCTGGTTAGCTGTCAGAGACAGGCTGTTTCCTAGATTAGCTTTGATGTAAACCACTATTAGGCTGACTTCAAGTGGGCCCTGAAGGTAGGAATGGTTTTGCTTCCTGGGCAC
Source organism: Siniperca chuatsi (assembly GCF_020085105.1). NCBI lineage: Eukaryota > Metazoa > Chordata > Actinopteri > Centrarchiformes > Sinipercidae > Siniperca > Siniperca chuatsi. The sequence continues at coordinate 24,472,564 of NC_058056.1, forward strand.
TACAACACTACTTTTTTGTTTGTTCATAAGTCTCAATAAACAACTGATTATTTCTCGCAACCAAAATGGGGGCTGTGCAACTGAATCTTAATAGAATTGGTGATATTGTTGTGAGATTCTTGGTGAGTAGCTAATTCAAGCTCAACAGGGCATCATATTATACAACAATATATTACAAATGTCCTGAGAACCGTCAGTATGAATAACACTGGCTTGGGACAGATGTAACGCTTCTGCTGTCAATTTGCCCACTAAAATTGGGCTCATTACAGCGTAATAGCCATCAAATCCACAGAGTAGTTAATATCCTTTTCATTGTGAAGTTGTGCAAATCCCTTTCTGTTTCACAGGCATGTCAAATGTGGCTTTAACAGGAGTAATGAAAGCAAAGCCCCCCTGCAAAATGCAATTATAGTGTGAATTATGTACAGTTAAACCCCTGTAATAATTCTTGAGTCAGTGGGACAATTATTGTATTTAATTTGTAGATACCATCACTGTAGATACGTCTTGATTTGACATTTTCAAAGTGATAGGATCATCAGGAGCTTTTTTATTCATCCAAAGGGAGCGAGCAAACGCCTGAGGGCGCCTCTCAGGAAAAAATAAAAGGTGCCATGATAAACCTTTGTATGATAGAGGTTCATGGAAGTTCAGTCAGAGTTCATGAAGCCTTTTACAAAAGGGTTTCTCAAATCTCCACAAGGATTACAATAGCAAGAACAACTCAAAGTGATTTTAGGTACTGTGCCACCAAATCTGCTTTTAAAGGTTAAGTCTGAGGGTCCTACTTGAATTGGACAGATGTTTTAGGAAGTTATTTAGCTTTTTATTTTAAAATTTCAGTATATATTTGTTGACAATAACAAAGATATAGAATATCACTAGCCTTATCCTACTTTTATGAACCTTGAATTGGACAGTTTTTGAAGCTTTTTATCTCTGGCTTGGATCACTGTAGATAGTCACTTAAAACTTTTTAGGTTTAATCAGTCAATGAAAAATAAAATCATGTGAAACAGTTTTTAAAATTACTATACAAACCCTCAGTCAGCTCTAGACTCTCTTAAAAACATTTGTTGGGTGTGTTTTTACTGCCTTGCAACTACAGGTACATATCTGATATACTTCTCTTAAAAAAGACGGTGTAGTCCCTCATTCGTCCAGGAGTGTTCCATCGTAGAAAAGGTTTCAGTCGTAGTCATCTGGACACTGTTTTCAGAATAAAGACGTTTCGGCTCCCACCCGGAAGTCATTCTCAATTGTGACAATGGTCTGAGAACTCAGAAATTTAAGCTACTCTGTGTTGCTTAAGCCCTGCCCTCAGGGAAGAGTCTTCCTGAGTGTCTGCTGTTTACCCTGCCTAGTTTCACCTGAAACTGACCTTCTTTTGTTTCCATGATGGCCCAGTAATCAGGCCTCTTATATATATTACCTAAATTGTTACTTACCAAATACTGGGGCTACAGTGTTATTCCCTTCTATCTACAATGTTCAGTGTTTTCAGAAAAACACTTGAACTGGAGGTTCTCACAGGTTATACATTTTTAATTTTCGGACCCTCCTGGGTCGGGTCTCTGTTCCTAGGAAATCTAATTTGAAGACGTCTAATTTGAACTTTCTAATACACTATTATACCCTCAAGAGTTCATGTTTCTCTTGTAGCATTTTGAGTTACATAATTTCTCTTGAAATATATTTGATTTAGCTTGACTCTATTTAAGAGTTCCTCAAAGCCATTTTGCTGTGTAAAGTATAGGGAACTATAAACGGTTGCTTGCACTTTCTACTTGTGAGGGACCCTGAAGTGCTCATTTACTCTGTTTGGATTTCAGAGTCCCCGATGAATGCCAAGATTTGAAAGTGTACAATCGCAATCTTAAGATCCCCTACAGGCTTTGCAAAGCCTTTTGACCTTGTGGAGCAGAAGTATGAGGCACAAGTTATGGCATATGTGTTTATTTCTTTGCTCTGAGCACTCGCTCCAGCCTGGCACGCAGAGATGTATTTGTGTAAAGGGCTCTTCTTTTGACTCACCCCAGCATGTGCCGTCAACTGTCTTTGCACTTTTTCGACCCACTGACCACACTTCAAACCATAAATTAATGGATAAACAAACACAGCAAATTTTCAAAGCAATAAAAATGAGAGTGCAAGGTTTGCTCTGGTTTCTTTATCATTATTTGCTTTAGAGACACATAAAGAAGCTCCACTGTGGTATCTGGGGGATGAAAGCGAAAAGGGGGCCACGATGTCCCTGGTCGCTCTCGACCTCACACTATCTCAATTAAGCTTTGGCACTTTATTCGCCTGCAGATTTGCATACTTTATGAAGTGCCCTCAGGAAGTGTTATTATACTTTATTAGGTTCAGAATTGGGGCCTTTGTGTGCGCTGCCTGATAACATAGTTTACATAAAACAAACTGATGGGACACTCCACTTTAATGTCTTCCATTGACTTTGAGCATCTGTGACTCATACAGGTCGTTGAAACTTTGATTGCCAAGAAAACTAAGTCACCTCTACTTCATGACAGAGAGGAGATTTTGTAAAGTCTGCAAAAGTCCATTTTGAAACCGCTTTGATCTGCAGTTTTAACTTTTTTGTTTTTTTGATGAATTCTTGTCTCTTTGTATTCTAATTTTTACTATCACAATATTACTGTTACATCACCATTTTGCTATTTACTGCTCTGAGAGGAGCCGGCAGTGCTTTTATTATTTGTATTTGCTGGCTTATTTTCATGCATCCAAGTACACCCTCCCAGTTGTGTTTTGACTTATTGTCCCGGGTGAAAATGCCAAAACACATCTTAATTTGGCTGGTTGTGTCGAGGGGCGCAGTGTTACGATTCCCCCACATCGTTGTTATTTACACAAGCTAACAAGGTTAGGACAGGATTTAGACTCCTGAATGTCATGGTGGTTTTAAAGAACCAGAATTTAATAAGCTCCCCTGTCAGGTTGGGTTGCAGCAGTGCATTAATATGCATGAATATGTATAAGCGTTTCTTCCTCACATTTAAAGGATTAACAGCAGAGTCTGTTACCTGTTTTAGAATTGCCAGAGGAGGAGTATTTTTGGCTCTACCAGGGGGAGAATTATTTATCATCATTATTATCATGTGCTGGGGGGCACGCCGTATTGAGCTAATGTCGATACTTAAGGCAAAACCGGCTGAAAATGCTGTACCTCTACGGCCTACTATAATTATTTGATTTCAATTTACATATTATGATAATTTGCGAGTCATATGGCGCTTTGCTCATTTATGGTTTTGAATTAATAGGCTCTGTCTGCATGGTTCGGGGTGGAGGTGTGTGTTCTTGACCCACTTCCAGGAGTCTGTGTCACTGGTGGTCCATTAAGCTGAGTCAGGTCTGCCCTCACCCCCCTCCCACACACACACACAGACTCTCCTTCCTCACTATCCCATTTATATGCCCTCATCATCCCCAAGCCAATATATTCCCATTTACTGTGGCTGACAGTGGGTATGAGACAGAGCTACAAATAGCACTGGGTCATTTAATGAGGGCAGAAGTTACCTGAAGGTGAGAACAGTGGGCCTGCTGCTAGGTTACTGGTTCGAATCCCTGGGAAGGTATAGTAGGGATCACATTTTCACATCTCTCAACAACTGAACACGTAATACACGCAGTAATTTTCTGCACAGGTCTAGAAAAAAGTCATTTAGGTCACTTAGGTTAGTTTTTAGGCAATTGTGATATACAGTATATTGTTTGACACTAGTGATACAACTGGAGATTATCATTCTTGATTAATTAATAGTTTTGTTTCAGATCAAGTTTAGTTTATAGCAAGTTAAAACATTTTTGCAAATTAAAAGTTTCCAGAGGCCATGGTGAGATCTTCAAATTGCTTGTTTTCCCAATCAACATCCCAAAACCCAGATATATTATATAAAGGGGAGAATATCAGCAAATCCACACATTGCAGATGCTGGAACCAATGACTTCAACAGTTATTCAATTATCAAATGTTTTGTTGATTAATTATCTTGTCTTAACTTGTCTAATAGTTTCAGCACATTGTTTCACAGGTACACTAATGCATTGTCTATGACCTTAAAACCTGTAACATGATTTTGCTATTTTGGCACCTCTTATGAGTATCAAGTTCTGATACTGAAATCTGATATATATCCAATATGGGCTGGGCGTTATCTCCAAAGAAAGAAAAAAGATCACATTGGATGTCAGTCAGTCATCCAAGACTGTAAAGATGTTGAGATGTGAAAAACATTACAGAATTGCATAGTACTCATAGTATCAGGAAACACGCAGTATGTGACTGTAATATACATAAAGTTTATGTACATAACATACTGCATTTATACTTGTTTTATAGGAATTAGGAGTAGGTTGGAAGGTGCTGGAATTCAATTTTGCCCGAGCAAATTGCTAAAGTGAAACTTGTAGTTATTTTATATTTAGATTTTTTTTTAAATAGATTTGTAATAACTACAATGGCCACAAATTTTATAGCTAACCTATGTAACTATGGTAACATGCTAAAACTAGTGCTGTGCAATAATACAATGTTATTGTTTTTCAACAGTGATATTGTATTATTGTTCAAGTTCACAGTGGGGCACGTTAGAAACCTCTACTGCTATGTTTGGATGAGTTTATGTAGTTACACCAACAGGCCTTTGATGTAGACGAATGTGTTCATCATTGCATGTACCGTAGGAAAAAAAGCACCATTTTAAAACGGATCATATGTCAGCATGGACCATTTTAGCATCTCAGGCATCAGTTATGTTTTATGCCTTGGGGTTAATGATACGTTACATGAATGTGGGTCATACGGCACATCTCGATATGAACAAGAACCTGCTACCATATCCTAATACGGATGTTTGGACATTTTTATGTTGACTGCTGTACCTGTTGAGCAAGCAGATTTTATTTCACCCTTGAGAATTCACATCAGACTCGAGTTGAAATTTAACTGATCTGTCATGTAGTACTAAAACTAAAGTTAATTAAGAGAATGAAAGGCATACAAAGCAAAACCTCAGAGGGCCGGGGCTGTGACAGAGAGGTTTGACATATCTCAAAAGCCTCGTCTGAAATCAAATGAGCAAGTCAGATTTTATGTGTACAGCTCACCTACTGTATCCACGCTCACAGAAGTGTCAGTACGAGTTTAAATCGATCTCACTGCCTTATGTCAGCCTGCAGTAGTTGGCCAAAGTTGCTGTTTTTGCTGATGGTCAAGCCTCTTTGATCGGGAGACATGATATGACTCAATGAGGCAGAGAGTAACCTGAGTCAGCTGAAAACAAAAACCCCACTGTCATAACAATAAGAGCAGGATGGAAAATTAAGCGTTTTAGCTGACCAAACCAGAGGAGAGACAGTGACTACAGCAATGATCACACATCGTGGATGAAATGCTCAGTGCGCCTAGGAGATCGAGTTTATTTCCCCCTTTGGCCTTAAATAGAAACATTATTGGTTTTGTCACATGTTAGCAAAATACATCAAACCTGGACACCTACGTGGTTAATGCATCTACTGTACTCACACTCTCATCATTACCAGCATGACCTAATAAGGATACAGCTTCAAATGTTCAATACGCAGCGCCATAAGCAGACATTTATGAGAGATACAAAAAGATCCATTGTATGCCCAGAGGCAATCGAAGGGAATCGAGGGATGAACCGAGTGTGTGAGATGGAGAGGAAGAATGAAAACAGAGCGAAAAGAGAGGGGTGGCTAAAGCGCCCGGAGGTCAACAACAAAAGCTTCACAAGTAAAAATAGAGACAGCTGTGCCTCAGGATATCAGCTAATGAGCAGGGAATGTCTTTCTTTTCAAGAATCCTAGAGCACGATATGACGACGAGGCTGAAGGGGTATACGGATGACAGTCTGTGGCAAGTGATTCTTCATTATCAAGAAAGGGGGGAAAAAAACAACAAGGGAAAATCAAATAATTTTGTAAATGAGGGGTTTCATGCCAAATGTCTGGAATGTATTTTGGGAATGTTTAGTTTCCTAAAATTCATCACTCATTACCTCAAAAAACTCAAATGATTCTATCATCAAAAGCAGTTTCTCAAGTTTGAGTAATGCCAGATGGGCTTCACTTCCGTGCCAGTAATGATTTTTGTAACCATACACTGCAAGTGGGGGGTGGTTATGTCGTCTAATTTTGTAATAACCCATCACTTTTCTTTAATGCATTGACAACAGCACAAGCAACAGACATTTAAACAATTTAATTTTGATTTTTGGGGTCACTGGACAGCAGTCCAGTTACATTAGCTCAAAGGATGAGGCTGGTGTAATTCTATATGTATATGTTTACTTCGTAAATCTTTAAAAACAAGTCACAAATATATAGTTTCATATTAAAAAGGCTCAGCAATTTCCTAAAACAGCTGGGCACTTTAGTTTTTAGAAAACGTTACTCAAGCTGGAGTAAGTAGTGCATTTGTTGGGGACTATTTTTAGCTGCAGATTAATACACATTAAGTGCTCTAGTTAGTATTTATGGCAGCAGGCCATTATATGTGGGACTGACTCAAAATAAACTACAGTGCCCTTCTTTATTGTAATGAAGGAATATGTCACCCAGTGCAACAGTGTGGCTCGTTGGTGTGTTTTTAATAGTTTTTGGACAACAATGGAGCTCTGTGTCACAGTGGAATAAGATACATCAGGCTTTGGCTACACAGCCAATACTTGTTAGGATGAATTCACTGTTGGTTTTGGCCTTTTCATGGGTTCAGAAAATATAGGATATTACCAGATTTGTACTTGAATCAATTAAAAAAAACTGCAACAAGAGCAGTTAGCTTACCTGCCAGTTATGTTTCATAATCATAGCTAGCAGCTACACTTGTTCTGTCTTCTCCTTATTTGCCCCCTTTATCAAGGAGAAACCACAGCATTACACACACTGAAGAATCGATTTTTGGAATTGTGAATCAATTCAGAATCATAGAAAAAGAGAGCCTTGATTCTCACATGAATCTTTTTCATGCATTCCTCAAATCAACATTCCTTATTTCAGTTTACAAGCCCGAACAAAAGATGGGAAGGTATGTCTTTATAAATATGATCTTTGTTTACACTGTTGCATTGTCGAGTTTTTCAAAATGGAATTCACTCTTTGACTGTATGCTCTAATAGCATTAGTAGAGATTAATTCTGTCGGTGTAACTGCTGTAATTAGGTAATTACATAGACGCAGTCATACAGATGCCGTTTATTTATACTGCAGATAACAGGTAACTGGCAGACGAGGTGAAGCTTGAAGAACAAGTTAGACTGTTTTTAAATTGTAATAGTAGTAATGATTCAATTTTTACTAGACGTCTGGGTGTGAAACCAGTTAGAGCGATATTGTTTTTGATAAAATAAATGGTAAAAATTAAGAGTGCTAATTCCACACTGGTAATTGTGTGATACGAGTGGTCGCTTGAGAATTATTGTTTGCACTCAGTAATAAAGGTCATTTAGAGAAGGTAAATAAGGTTATTTAGAGATACAGTACAGTGGGACCATTTCTCATATGTTCTTGGCAAATTGCTGCTCTTTGAAAGAAAAAGTAAACTTTATGAATTGTACTGTTGAGAAACTTGAGTGAACTGTTGTACACCACAGTGCAGGGCAGGAATTTCACCAGAGGCCACGACGGCCATGGCTGTTGAGCTCAGCCGGGAGAAACTATGAACTCAGCTAAAACGATGTGTTTAATTCAGATTCTATTCTCCATAGGAAACGATCCCATACATAAATCTTATATATGACAAAATATGTAAGCTACATACAGTGAATGTCTCTCAAATATATATGAATTACAAATAAATGTAACTTTTGATTAATTGTTACACTGTTAATTAAAAAGGCATTCATGTTTTTAGAAACTGATTTGTCTATTTAAGTGACTCAAAATCATGTTTTTTGGCCTTGATTCCCTGCCATGTGGCCATTGAGCCCTCAAATTAATTGCCCCACTGCAGGCCAAGTGACCTTGCTCCTGCCCCTAAATTTATGAAATTCCAGGCCTGCCGCAGTGACACCAGTTGTACCTTTGCTGCAGACTCCTTTGCATTGTTGCAAATGACTGTGTAAAACACCATTTGTCATGTGTCGGAACGTCATCCTCAGGGTAGGAATTAATAGCGTTAACACAATGGATTGATTGTCTTGTTGTTCAGCCTTTTGCACTCTGTTGTGTAACTAGGTGGGCTGCACACAATGCCACCAGTTCTCATAAATTCCTGGCTGAGGGTGAAAGCGAACGTTGACGAGGACCGAGCCTTTATCTGAGAATGATAAATCCCCCTCCACTGCCACACAGAGGATCACTCAGGAACCTTGAGCTGATTTATCGAGCTCAGAAAAACAGGGAGAGTGAGGAAGCTGTCCTCTAGCTGGATATCGCTGCCATTCTTCATTTGGGTGACGTTTCACTCAACCCTTGAAGAGACTCCCAGGGAATAGTGCTCTTTCTGTTTTTTAAGACAATTTTTATGGCATTTCTGCTTCATAAGATGGTGTTTAGAGACAAAACAGGAAAATGATAAGAGGAATGAGAGACATGACAGAGGGTCATGAGATGCATTCAAACTCATGACATTTCAAATACATTGTATTGTGTGTTTTGATTTTTGTTCTATTCTTGTTGATAACAGCATGTCATGTCAAAATATTTCCAGCACAACTCTTCAATAAATCTATAGCAGATGCCAGACTTTGGTTTAAGTCCCCAACACCAGCTCAAAATACCAGGGCCCCTGTGCAACTGTAGGCCCTCTGATTTATTGAAGGTTCCCCTAGCAATATAGCACCCCAGACAAAAGATGCGGCACACCAGCACTCAAAACAGCAAAATGTCTCTGTGAAATACATTAATTTCAATGGAATCTCTGTGCTAAGTAAACAGGGGAAAGGTAAATTTGCATGTTTTTTTTTTGTGTCTAGTTCAGCTTTGGTTCAAATTTGTGCCATGGACAAATACGCCCCTTCGTGACAACTGTGAGGGCGGCAAATTTTTTTATAACTTTATTACATTAAGACTTAAAGTTATGAGTGACAGATGGGTGCCCTCTCAGGTGGCTAGCCGCTAGGTGGTTTCATCAACCAGGCTTCATTCAGCCCACCTCAGCTCCTCCTCTTTGCCCATTTTTGGATTAGCTACACAGCTAACTGAGCTAACTAGCTAATGGAAGCTGCAGTTAGCAGCAGTTAGTGGTTACTTTAACAACAAGTAAAGCTATCTGTCTATCAGGAAATGTAAATCAGAGTTGAGGCAGAGCAGCCGGGGCATGTTTCGTGTGAACTCCATCCACAAGAATCCATTTTGCCTATTGTTGTGGCTCCTTCTTGTTGTTTTTGCACTTTAATTTGACATTGCAAGCTATTGTGACTGACTTGCACTAGCATGTTCCTGGTTTGCTAGCATGTTAGTGGTTAGCTCACCACCTACAATAGTTCACCAGCAAGCCCTGCAAGTAGTCAATATTTCATGAAGATGCATAGATGAATTTCATTGTGCCACTTTCTGGTGTGACCAGTCCTTAAGAATTAAACATCAAGTGCTTCTTTAAGATATAGATCAAGATATTTAATAATTCTAGAGGCAGAAATCCATCGTTGAAGCAGCAGAGAGACCAATTTCTGCTCCCACTGTAGCCCCAGTAAACCATGATGCAATGCAGCCACAAGAAATGTGAGGAAAAATTCTCGCTTTCAATTTTTCTCTATCGCTATCGCTTTCTCCGCCTCCACACGCAACCCACAGCTGAGCGAAACAAGTTCACATTCCTCTCTGGAGGCTGTCAGACTAAAGCAGGCGAGGCAGGTTGAAGGACACTGGGTACACCGCAAGACTTGACTACAACACTTCATCACAAAATCAGTGCCTCCCAGAAGACACTGAACATCACAGATCTAACAATGTAAGAGTACTCAAGGTCATATATTTCTTTTAAAGGCAGTGAAGTTTAGCAAAATTCTGCTCTGCACTCATTGAAACCTGGCTGCTGGACAGCACAGGCCATCTGCTACCAACCCAGACTCTTGACTAAATAATTAATTTTCTGTTGTATCACGGTCTGGGTGAATCCCTTTTCTTGGTTTGCTGGAAGATGTCCATTAAAACCGTTTTAACCATGGCCACGGAGAGTAATTTTAGTTTGATTGGACAGGGAGAACATTTTTTTTTTTTTTTAACGACAACTGCACAGTCTCATCACCATTGTAAATTAATACTTGTAGCTGGAAGGCTTTAGCTTCTGCTAATTGTTAGTCATGACAGTTTTTTTTTTCAGTTGACAAAGGCATTTCTAACAAATACTTTTCATTTAAATAACAGTTGTTATATTTTGATTCCCGCCAGGCGGTCATAGTACAGGCGGGATAATCCACTCCACACCGTATGGCTTGTTGTGGATTATCCCTTAATTTTAATCACTTTACACTTGCCTCAAAGTTGCTAAGCAACATGTGTAACCTTAGCAAAGTGCTAAAACATTAGCAGGCATGGCAAAGAAGTATACAATTGTCTTCCTTTTGCTCTATAACCTTTCAGTTCTGAGTTGAAAATATTCAACAAAAATATGTGAATGCTCTTATTTGAAATTAAAAAGCATTTACTCGTTTACTTTGTGTCAGGTTGTTTTTTCTTCTCCAGCTCATGCAGTCTGCAATCTGCTAACACACCGCTTGTACATTTTATAGTACTCTCACAAAATTTTTTGAAAGTTGATTATAGTGTGTTCACATCATGTTGGATAAACAGTAGCGATGGAAAGATATCCATGGATACTCATTACAAGCAGTGATGCCATTGGACATCAACAGATTATTTATATTACTAATATTGAGTGTAATATACCCACTGAATGAATAATAATCTACTGTGGAGCATACATTTTATCGGCACAGTTGGACTTAATTTACCAAATAAACAAATTTAGGGTTTAGATAAAATCCTCTAACACATGTAGTTTTACTGTATGTTGTGATGTAATACATTTTCTGGGACATCACAACTGTTTATTGATAAAATAACCAGACAGAAATGTCCATTTTTTGCTTCCAGTGAATAAAATACCTGACAAATCAAAGTACATAATCTCATTACGCAAAACACATGAAAAAATCCAATATTGCCATAAATAGTTGTGCTCAGTCATTTGCAGTTTTTTCAACAATAGTCTCCACCAATTTAACATTGCACTCCTGTAACATTGTTGGACTACAACGGTATAATTCAATTAAATTTTTTATTTATATAGCGGCAATTCCTAACAGAAGTTATCTCATTGTACTTTTCCTATAGAGCAGGTCTAGAACTTACTCTTTATAATAATTACAGAGACCCAACAAATCCCACCATGAGCAATCATTTGGTGACAGTGGCAAGGAAAACTTCCTTTAAGAGGCAGAAACCTTGGACAGTACCAGACTCAATGATGGCCGTGTTAGGTTTTGAGAGAGACCGGGGGGAGTAGAATAGTAATTGTAGTGTTAATATTAATAAATTAGTAATAATAGGAATGACAGCTATAGGAAAAATAATGTCAGTATTAGTAACAGAGCCAATAACAACAACTGTAGTAGCAGTTGTCGGGCAGGAACACGGGGGCAGCAGGTGGCCCACAATCACAGATCCAGTCTCTGCAGCTCCTGAGGCAGAAGTACCTGCTGAAAGCGACACAAGGAGAGAGGAGAGAAACGAGAAATAGAGAAGATGTTGAGTTAGTAACATGCAGTAATGGGATAAAAATGCATACAGATGGAGAGAAAGAGAGAGGAAAGAGGTGCATCATGGGAAGTCTCTCGGCAGTCTAGGCCTATATCAGCATAATTAAGGGATGGTTCAGGACTCACCAAGCCAGCCCTAACTATAAGCTTTATCAAAGAGGAAAGTCTTAAGCCTACTCTTTAATGTGGAGATGGCGTCTGCCTCCCGAACCCAAACTGGCATCTGATTCTACAGAAGAGGAGCTTGATAGCTGAAGGCTCTGGCTCCCATTCTACTTTTGGAGACTCTAGGAACCACAAGTAACCCTGCATCCTGGGAGTGCAGCATTCTAGTCTGATAATATGGTATTATGAGATCTTTAAGATATAATGGTGCCAGACCATTAAGAGCTTTATAGGTGAGAAGGATTTTATAAATGGTTTAAGCGATATGGCAAAATCTATTTAGGGTCACATACACTGACATCACTGGCCCTTGAGTTCTATCTTTCCAATACATGCATCACCCATCTGCCACTAGCTACATCAGCTGCCAGTCATGTAGCAGTGTTGCTAGTTGTCCTGCCAATCACTACAGCACCAGTGGTGCCACAACCAGCAATCATCTGTCTCAAAGTGGCCTTTGGACACTAGCAGAATGATGTGGATACAAGCAGTATGACGGCAGTGAACTGGTGAAATGGATGGATACATGGACAAATAGATGGATTTGGATTCATTTCATCATCCAAACCTCAACTATTGTATTTCAGTTATCCTTGTAGTAATCACGCCTTTTTATAGGTTATTTCATTATTCATATATTAATTGAGGCTACGAACAAGTCCGCTATTTTTAATGCTAAGCCACTGGTGTGTATTTGAATTCCCTTTTCACTTGTGTCCCTGAATCATCTAGGTTATACCCCTGGGTGATCTGTACTGAGCCAAGGTAGTGATATGAGCTCTGAAGTTAGGGAACAATAGATTGATTTCATGTTTTCACTGCTCTGTACAGTGTAGCCCTGTCTCATTTCATCAGAATAAAGTGTTGGAGGGTAGGTGAGATGGTGAGCTTTTTTGAGCCACATACAATTTTCCTGCTGTCATAAAAGCAACCACGTAGCAGTTATTATACAGTAAATTAAGTGTTGAGTGAGTTTTTTTGGCTCAGGGACCTGCTATAAAATCTATTGGGTAATCTAAAATATAGTTCCTACAGCAGGTGCTAATGGAAAAATGAGCATTCTTTGAAAATCATACTTTTTCTAGATGTGTGGTTTTTGCCCGACAATACCAATTTACCCAATTTCAGCCACACATCTTTTCTGATGTATTTAGTGGCTGGTTGAGCAAGATGAGGAATGGGGAGAGACGGGCAACATGAGGCACCTCATGTGGAGTTTCATTTTGTGGCGTTTAAATTGAATCTACCTGCATCATTGGGTCAAGCTGGAGCGTCCAGGCATGCCTCAGGATGACCTTCAGGGCTAAACATATCTGACACCTTAATGGTCCAGGCAGACTGGGATGTTTGTTTAGTCTCTATAAGGAAGAAAATTGTTTTCAAATTATCTCTGCACCTGTCTGCTGCATTGCTCAAGCCAGCTGATCACTTTATCGGCCTTTCTCTTAGATAACTGCAGGTGTGACTGCTCTGCTCTAGCTGAGAATGATTGGCCAAATGCAGTTCCATTAAGCTGTGATCAGACTAGAATTGACCCTTTGCTTAGCCCCGCCCCCTGAAATTAATGCTAGGTGTCTCAAGCTCTCCATTCTCGCATCAGAACATATACAGTTGTAATGCAGAGTACAGCTAATTCGTCCTACTGTTTATAGTACAGTTTTATAAATATAAATTTTATTAATTGTAATTTATTCTAACATAACCCTGTTCAGATGCTAACCATAGAAAAATACATTTGAACAAGCAACACAGAGGTTAGATTTCTGCTTTATTGTTCATATTTCCAAACACTGTGTTTCACTTTTACAAGAGAAAAGGCGTTGAGGATGAGGATTAACTGATTTGTTTGGGAAACTTAAACCTGCAATAAATCTTTTTTTTTTGTTGGCCACTTGGGGGCATTGGAAACAACTTGTAAACACCACATTGACATATCACCACCTTTTTAAAACCCTGTACTGCATACCGATGCCCTCAGGAAACAGAAAACATTGGAAAACACATTTGTTTTTCATTCCTACACATGACAATGTGTTATGTCACCCATACAACTTTTCAGAGTAGTATTGTGCTCAATGAAGGACTTGTATTGTTATGTAAAATGAAGATCTTGGTCAATGTTTTTTATTAATATATCCACTGAAATTCACAGGCAGTGGAAACAAGTACATTCTATGGGATAAAAGTATACTTTCTGCACAGTCTTTTACTAATTACTAAAACTGTGCTTGCTGCACAATACAAAACAAATACTATATAAAAACAAATGAAAAAAGTGTATATTTCTAATCTACTGTATTTCACTTAATAAATGTTCTGAAACAATCAGATTTTCCTTGGTGTTTTACTACCCTTATGAGGCAACTCAAAAATCATCACTCAAAATCATTGACACATTATCAGAGAGCCTCAATCTTCCAAAAGATAGGATGAAATATTTGTGTGTTATATATGTGTGCAGTAGAGGGTTAAGTTGATATGGTAAACTCGTTAGCAAACAGTTGCTTATTTTCACATCCAGAAGTTATGGAGCAACATTATCGTTAATTTGGAGTAATGTTTCTGTCCACCTGATGAATGTAAGTCTAATATTCACTCTTTTAGCTCTGTTTTTGGCTCTACCAACACCTGAGGGAAATAGCTGCCTCTTCACCAACAAGTCACTAACTGTGTACCAGTAGTGTAAAGTGGATTTTTATAGCTTTTTTCACTGAAAACAGCTGCTGTGGCTGAAAACGACCTTGACAGCTAAACAATGAGCTGAAACTCACTATGAAGCTCAGAAAAAGCCAAGGGGAGCTTTAGATTCAGGTGATAATTATCTGTAGGTTCATCACTACAAGCAACTATACAACTATAGGTAGTAAGCTAGCTAGGTGGACATGATAGTCATTGCAGCTTACATTATAGCAGATAAACATTCTGTTTAATTGATTAGTTGCAATTTTGCTTTTGTTTTTTGCGGTTTGGAAAGTATAAAAAAATACCCCACTCTCCACACTTTTTGAATATTGAGAATTGTTCAGAACAATTCTGTCCAGAAATTCAAAGCTTGACAGATTTGCTGTGCCTAGTTATGGTTGCTAAGCTACTATTGGAAAATCGCTGTTTGGCGAAGAGATTTAGCAAACGGTCAGTTGGTGAGGACAAGTGTATTTGTGTTTTGAGGCAAAAGGGATTGCCAGGTTGCAAGCACAAGCTGCATGAAATAACTTGGCTTTCAAATGCTTTATCGTTGTTACCTTCTATCCCTGTTGCAGCCATGCAGGATTGTTCCTAAGCTGCTGCTTCTCAGAATGCAGTTATATAAAGATCAATATTGCCTGAAGACCCTTTCAGTCTCACATTTTCTCTCAGATTGGCTAGACATTGGAAAAAAATTTTTTTCCAAAGGTCAGAAATTAACGAAGGTGATCCATGGCATCCATATCTGCCGCACTTAGCTCTTAAATGCATTCTTTCGAAATTCATCTGTTGTATGTGTTTGAATAAAAAGGAATTCGAGGTGGAGTGAATATTTACAGGAACTGCTGCAAGTGTCGCTGTGTTGGTCAGGGTTTGACCCTCTCTCTTCGATTGCTCTTAAAGAAACTCATAAAAACTGAAGGATAAATGTCTAAAGCCTGAGCTCTTTTCATGACCAGCTGAATCAAATTTAATTTGTTCTTTTCAGTATCACTTAATGCCTTTACCACAAAATGCCCATAGTGTACCAGTAGTGAAAGTTATTCATCGATACCACTCACTCAGTCATTACTCCATCAGGGGCCAGATGTATAAATTGCACACATTAGTGATTATAAAAAACACATGCAGTGAGATGCATGCTTTACACCAGGAACACGCCTTTGAGTCAGCCAGACTGAGTGTGAATTAGCAATGAGGCAAAAACATCAAAGAGGGAATTCTGGAGTCTTAATTTTTTTCATAGTAGTTAATATTTAAAGTCTGAAAAGATTTTTGTATAATAACATTTATAGCTGGATTCTAGCATATTGGTTTAGATATTACTAGTGTACCAGTTGTACTGTAACATAATTTTTCTCAGTTCATAAATCAGACATAATGAAGTGCAAGCAGTTAAAGGGATATTATGGTGAACATTGTACATCAGTATACAGTGTATTAGTGTACATACTGATACATGTATCAGTATACAACTTTGTGTAAAAATACAGTGGCTGCTTTGGCACTGTCGACCTGTGTCCGAACAGCAAGTGTAATGTGCCAGTGTCTGAAGTTAACAGCCTCAATCCACATTATATGCAACATTGTACTGTATTTTGATGCTGTATTAGGGGATGGAGTTAAAGAACATAATCAACGGAAAAATAAAGGCAATGGCAAGGACAATATAAGGGAAATCGAAATTTGCATGTTTTCAAGATGTCAACCAAAACAAATTGTTGGCCTGGCTTTGATCACTTCTTATGCAAGTTTAGCTAGCTATGTCAGCTGAAATTTTGGCACAGCTTTGTTCATTGTCCCTAAATGACCCCCAGCTCCTCCTGTACACGTAATGAAGGGGGCCTCTCTTCCACTGCTGGTTTTGTTGGGCCAGTAGACCAAAAGAATGAGCTATAAAGTGTGTTGTTGATTAGCAGTGGGATCAGCTGATTTAGCCTCCCTTTCATATTACTGACAGTCATTTGTTTTAACTTTCTTCACGTGTTACTGTTTTTTTTTTTTTTTGTGTTGTTGTTGACATTTTTTATACCTGTGTTCATCATCTCAACTAATATTCAACTTTTATTTTATAGATTTAAATCAGTATCACCAAGATCTCTTGTATCCTAATCTGTTTCACTGTTATTTACTTAACCCTCTCCTTCTATCTCATAGTTGCAATTTGGAAGCAGCCCCATCTGGCAAGGAGTCTTGGAGTGTCACTAAATGAACAGACGTCAAGTCGCAGTGAGTATACAGATATTTGCTTGCAGCACTGTGTTTGAAACCAGTTCAACAGCAGTTTAATTTTGTGCAAGCTCAATTTAATTTCTAATATATTGCTGCCTTGAGGAGAGAGCAGTGCTGCTGATTGGCTTTTACTGTATGTCCAAACCAGGTAGAACCGGGATGGTTCAACAAGCATTCGATGTTAATTGTGTGACTGGTTTAAAATAAAAGCCTATGAGAATATCAGGACACATCATATCTCTCAGTTTTACCTGTCTAATGATGGCCTCTGCGACTAGCATTTCAAAACATTTCAGGGAAACAAGGGAAAAATGTTCTTTTTTTAGTCCAAAAAAAGCAAATGAAGTAATATTTTCTCAGTATTTCATCTCCTTAATGTCTTCACTACATATCATGAGTTGCATTCAATCTCAAGAGATGAACTCATAAGCCTGTTATGCACCTCCGCCTGCTGAGCTCTTCAATTGATTTTGGCATCTTTTGCAAAATCGCATCACTACAATTAAATGCGAGCAGATACGCAGTTGAAGTAGTGAACACAGCGTTGAGCCGGCCTCCATTTCCTTCATGATAACACCACAATTTCCCTGCAAAATGAATCTAGCACAGAGAATTACCTACAGTGTCATTTTCTCTGCATGATCACACAGATTTTCCTATCGCAGGTTTCTGCAGAAAATGCATCAGTTTATTATCTTTGCCATGTAGTGGAACTTCTTCACCAGTGATGCCGCTGTCAGCAGTGCAAACAAAAAGCTGATTACAGGGCAGAATTATCTAGATTGCCCGTCTCTCTTAGCATCCAGAGATATCATAGCACCAAAGAACAGAGAGAGGTACTTGCCTCGCACACACTTGTTTATAAGATAATATCTTTTACGATAAGTCCCCATTCCCAAGCCCCGCCCCAAACAATATAAATGTATATGAGGGAAAACTAGGGCAAGCCTGAATCAGAATTTCAATAGACCACATTTTTGTTTAGACTTGCAGTTTTGACAGTAAGCACCACCACACCCAGAATATCAATCAAAAGCTGTTATTCTTATGTCTCCGAGATGTGTTTTGAGTGAGACACTACTCTGCTCAGTGGACGTGGCACCGGTGGAAATATCTACAATAATCACTACCAGAGGCAGATGTCACAGATTGTTATTTTTTTCTCCTCTACATGAATTATTCCTCTGATATGAAACGCCGGCAACTCTGCCACCTTTCTCTCTCCCACACTACTATCAACACCAAGACATTTCCGAGTCCTCTGTGACCCCTCCATACATTAAACAGCAACATTAACTGCTGTTCTGCCTGCTGATTCACTTGCACAGTTTTATTGGAATGATGCTCAGAGATATTTGGCTGCAGAGGCCAAAAATAGAAAGAGGGTGATGATGGATCATAAAGTATTTCGTTTATTGGACTTAATGGAGCTCACTTTATAGGTAGAATAGTGAACCATTGCAATAGGAGTGTCAGTGGCGTATTATAGTCACCATAAAGCCCCCGGCTCCCTTTAGAGCACTGCATAAATGCAATTAGTCATATGTTGGAAAAGAATAATAAATGAGAACACTGTGAAACAACGGTCGGCAGAGTGATGCATTCAAATTAAGTATTCTCAATATTCAAAGTCAGAATTCAGCTCCTTTGCTGTGAAAGCTCCACTTCGAGTGCTCTTTCCTCTGGAACCCACCAGAACTTGATGGACATACCCGCCACGTATGGTTGCCTTAGCTTGAATGAAGTGAATAGAGAAGCTGATGGGTGCACAAAGACATGAAAATGTTGAACTGGCAGGCTGCATAGGTTTCCCTGCAACCCCTCAGAAGCACATTTTAGCCCTTACAGCTGATTGACTCCTGGCTCAGCCTCATTAGTGAGTTCGGAGAGGAAAGTTTCATGCAGGTGGGGAGGGAGTTTCATAGAGCATGAAGGCCAAATACACCACTTCCCATGACAATACCAAGGACACTGTTTTGCCGACCACAGAACCATAGCAGAGTCCTTGGCTCATCTAAAATGCTGTTTCATATAATGGGACCAAGCTGAAAACAAATAAACCAACCTGATAATGAGGCTTTCCCTCAATTTTGCGACATTTTTCCAATAAGAGTCATCTGTGCTTTTAATAGACAACAAACATCTGTGCTGCTCGGAATTACAGAATCTAATTTGTTTGGTAATTGTTGCCTGAGCACAGAGTGAGCGAACCACGGTTTTTGTCAATAGCTATTAAAGTTCTTAGAGACATAATAAAATGGTTATTCATTACAGTATGCACTACTCTCATAATTCAAATGCTGGTGTAAGACAGAAGTCATAGTACTCAGTAGTGGATGTTTTCACAGCAAGAGGGCTAGGGTGCTGTCCAGTGAAATACATGTATTTCCAAAGGTTGGAATTTTTAGGTATGCTAGTGACATGGCTCTAGAGATGGCATATATTTAAGGTTTCTGGAGGATAAATCCTAATGACTTTGGTGATACTCTGACTTTCCTTCTAGCACCACCGGCAGGTTGACAATTTTGGTTCAGAGTGAAATGTCTTGACAACTATTGGATAGATTGCCATGAAATTTGGTACAGATATTCATGTTTCCCACAGAATGAATCCTAAGGACTTTGGTGATCCCCTGACTTTTCCTCTAGTGCCACCATGAGGTTAACATTTCTGTCTGAAATTTCTCGACAACTAGTGGATCTTTTTTGCCATGTAAATTGGTGCAGGTGCCCTCAGGATGAATTTTAATAAATATGGTGATCCCTTTTGCCTCTAACTTTTACCTCCATCATCAAAATTTCAATTTGTCCAATACCTTGGTTTATTACCAAATACCTCAACACAATGCCATTCCCATCAGCCTCAGCTGTACTTTGTGTTTAGTGCTTATTGGCAAATGTCAGAATGCCAACACGCTAAACTAAGACATTGAATGTGGTAGATATTACCAACCTAGACCACTTTTCACCGAATTTAGCTCGGTTTTAACCACGACTTCCTTTAAACTTATCGTGCAATGCAATGAATACTAAGTGAATGTTGTTTTCTCTTTCTGAAAGGTTTATCTTTTTAGAGATCCATGGTTTTTCCCTGGGCAGTGATGAATAAATGTTTTAGATAAAACCATTTTCAGTATATGTGAGGTGTCTAAAGTACATGTTAAGAATTGTCTGAAGTGTTTTGTCTGAGAAAGACATGTAAAAGGACACAAAACAAGATCATAATTCACACCAGAAAGTACAGGCACACATTTTAAGATACAAAACCAGACCTTGTGTGCGTATGTGTGTGTTTGCTGTCCATGAAAGACATTAGATACAGCTATAACGCGCAGCTGTAATTTATTCAAAGCAGTTGTCGTCACTCTGCAGTGCAGTGGTTGATTCAATTAGCAATAATTCTGATGCTTTGCTAATTAGTGAGGAAATATAATTATAATCAGATGACATCCTTCGGCGACACCTTTCCACTTGGTTTAATCACAGATGCACAAATTTAAAACAGACAGACCCTGAACGCAACTAAAAACAACCTTTTCCTGTGATTCAGTGGCAAGAAACAGGTGGACATAAGAAAATAGCATGCTCCCTTTTACTTTAGTTAGTCTGTCTGTGAACGGTAAGAACCTGTGATGTTTCACCTACTCTCGGCTGCTTTTCATTTTCAGATGTTAGCCACAGTTTGGAAATGATGACATATTTTCTCCCAAAATGACAGATAGTAGAAAATGAGGAGAAATTACAGTGCTTTTTATGAGATAGATAGGTAACTGATGACCTTGGCTGACAAAATGCTTTTAAAAAATGAATAATTTGTCTTTTCAAGTGTGAAATGATGGACTTTGTGGCCTGATGTTTTGTCTTTAATACGAGGAAGCACTGAGAAGATAGAACTTCTTTAGAAATACTCAAATTTGTAATAGTCTGCACAAGAACAGGAAGAATGTGACTTGGCTGACGATGGTTATTGCTGACATTTATAAAGATAACGCTGATTCATGTAGTTCTGAAAGAAAGGTTGACAGTTTCTTTTCAAACTGAGATATGGACTATTTGTGACATCAGTTCTTGCTGGTGTAAAACCAAAAAATAGATAATCAGATTGGTAGAATGTTGTTGAAATTATTATTTTTATGTATTTTTTTTATGTATGTATTTATGTATTTTTATTTTATGTTTTTAATGGTCACTTCCAAAAGAGAAACTTTCTTCATCATCCACCACCTCTATTTTTTTGGTTGTTAAATTGGGACTTAATTGCGAGACCGCAGCCAGCACAATAAAGCCACAGAGGTGCTGACAGAGGTAGGAGGTAAAGTGGAGGATAGATTGGACACTGCTGGGGCCGGGCTCACACCGCTGAGAACAAAATAGAGGTCCCTCTCAGTAATAGTGGCTGGGAAAAGATGGTGCTTGTGAAGAGCGGGTGGATGTCGGTGTGTTCTGACTTTTTCTGTTGCTGCTGTTTTTAATGTTGATCATAACATTGAGACATCATAGCTTTTTCAAATTACAGTATAAAAACATATCTTCTTTTTTTTTATTTCATCTTTATTTAAAAGGGGAATCCCACCGAGGTCAGAGACGTGGCCGATATTACAACACACAGGCAAACAATGCAAAAAAACACTGAAAAAACAATACTATGACAGACAGACAATACTACAACACAGACAAAACAATACCATAACAAACAGAAGAAGCAAGGAAAGCCACATGTGAACATGTAAAATCTGAAAATCTAAATCAATCAAATTAACTAAGAGCAGAAACAAGTTACCACAAAACTTTGAATTGTTTTGAATTCAGTCAGAGATATACATTTCACTACAGACTATTACAATGATTACAATGGCTAGAGCAAAAATATAAAGATGGAATTGGGAAATAAAAAAACACAAACATAAGGTTTTTTTTCTTTTCTGGGTCTGTTAAAATAAGATTTTCTCGACTTTATTGTTTAAGGCACCTTTTAAAACAGATAGCTCAAATCAGGCAATCTGATTGGTTGTTAGCCATGGTATACTAACCTTATACAATGGCAATGACGTCTAATTCTTTCACACAATTCAGTATCACTCCGCATGTGAGAGGGGAAAAAGTTAGACTAACAAACTAGCTAGCTAGCTAACAAACTGCTACAAAATCGAAATATTTAAGGTCAACTTCGACCTCTGTGATGGCCCAACTATGGAGGAGTGGATTAATCTATAGAGAAATATCCCCCTATACTCGCCTTCTATCTTCACCAAAAAACAAAAGAAAGTGATCTGCGGTGTCAACGATGTTTGGTAGCAGGCCTAGTGCATATTCTTTTGGATAAGATTAGGGTAAAAAAATTCTATATAACTATATGTAGGGTAGTCTATTGGCTATCCTGGGTGTTAATGACCTAAGCTACAGCCTAAAAAGTGTCATTTGCTGTGTGTCACAGGTACACTCGAGAGCCAATGAGCATCAATAATCTTGCGACAGTGTTGCCCAGAATATGCAAGCAAGCAGGAACCCAGAAGAAATACACTAACCACTGCCTCTGCAGCACCACGATTCAGAAACTATCTGATGCGGGTCTTGACACGAGAGAGATTATGGCCGTAAGTGGCCATAAGTGTGAAACCTCTCTCCAGAGCTATTGGCGACTGAAACTCACCACATCAAGCGACACACCTCCAGCTGACAAAAAAATGCAAGCCTACAAGCAGTTTTCAAAGTCATCCTGATGCTGGACATTTTTTCAGTGGTTGCACAATAAATGGCAACATACAAATTTATATAAATAAACAGCCAAATGAAAAAAAAAAAGATAAATAAGCTAGTAAGTTGCATAGCAACTGCCTTGCACTATGTGCAAGCATCCAGGAGGTCCTATTTCTTTGTAAGAACAATACTTTATGAACATAAAAACGGTTTAAATCTGAATTTGTCTTTTCATATTGCCAGACTTGGTAATCGTTTTCGCGTCGGGCCGAACAACGCCCCTTAGCTGTGGTATAATCACAATATACCACAGCCTGTCATGAGCTATTGCTTAATTCAGGGGTTCCCAAACTTTTCAGACCGCGACCCCCAATATTAGACTGACTCCCCTCCCCTCCTCTCTCTTCTCTGAACAGCTTGTGAGGATTTGCGATTTGGTTACAGACTGACAGAGCTAAAACAAAAAGGAACACAATCTCTAAGACAGGCTATTTTATTAACAAATTATGGACAAAAACAAATACATCCCATAACTGTGAAATGCTTACAGACAGAATATGAACAAGCTGCCTGTAACATGCGTACAGCGTTGGCTGGTGCCTTGGAACAATTATAACTTTGTATTCAGAGAAGCCAGCGTATTGAGGGTGTTGTACCTGATTTATAACAATGCAAGTGAAACCATAGTTTATGTATTCCTATCTGTATTTTCTGGCTTTCGAGGAGGGATGGTCCGTTTGCGGGGCATGGGTTTGGCGGGCTGCCCTTCCAGAGGTGGAGGGTAGTCCTGGCGGCTCATCCTCTTCTCTGCCCTCTGCATTTTTCGCTGATCCCGCTCTCTCATAAGCAGGCATCTCTGCTCCCTTCTCTTTTTCTTTTGATGTTAATAACCACCATTTTCATTTTTGATCAAGTTTAGATCTCAAAATAGACAATCGCTGTTTAGCAAAACACTAAATGTGCATCTAGCTAGCGCATGTTGTTGTGCTGTCACTTAACTGTCGTAATTAATCGGATCTAACAAAGTTTTATTTCCAGTTTATTTTAATTATCATAAATTTATACTTGCATCATTACAACCTTTTTTAACATAAAATAAATAAATAAATATAAATAAATAAATAAAGTTTCTGGAAATCATCTCGCAACCCCCGACCCCCACTTTGGGAACTGCTGGCTTAATTAACACAGCCATGTCCTGAGTACAGCATTTTTGTTTTGTGAGTGTTGTTTGGCAGCAATGTAAACATTAAACCTCTTATTTTGAAGTGCGTGTGCTACAGTTAATGCCAATCTCTTTCTGTTATAACATGATGCGGATTACAGTGGTGGTGCTTAATGAACTAGATTTAAATGTAAATGTAACTCACTTGAAAGCAGCTGTTTTAATGATGAGTCTATTTGTACTTCTGCTTTAACAAGGACGTTGAATTAAATGACCTTTTATCAAGGAGGCATGTTGGAACCAGGAGCCCGGATGCTGTTGGACATAATTTCCCTTTTCAACACTGCATCATTTCAACACATTTTTCAGATACTTGAAAAAAATCGAATTTGTGCAGCTGTGTGACATTTAACAGCTTTATTGTCAAGACACAAAAAGCAACCATGTCAACTATGTCAATTAGAACCACAACAGAGAGAATTCTTTTATTGCAACCAGAACCACAGTCTTGAAGGTGGCTCTCTGTGAAAATAAAAGAGCAAAGGCGTGGGTTGTTTGTCTCACTAATGTCACTCATTTTACTTTTAAAGCAGGTGCATTTTGGAAAATGTGCTCTTGAACTGAACCTGCCTTGCGTTAATGGAAGCTGTGCTGTTGGAGGTGGAGGGCTGCAGCCCTCCAGGGATCCTTGATAAAAAGCCATTAGTCTCCTGTGGGCAATACCTGGTACTTTACAGTATATAATGGACTTAACATGCAGGCTGTGTAGCTTTGTTTGGTATTTTATCCATTGTACTGGGATTAATCCCTAAAGGCTGATAGATGCTGAATGAATATTTATGACCCCATACAGTGAGAGTGAGTACTGTAGATACACACACGCGCACACACACACACACACACAAACCACAACTTCCTATTTTGCCACAGGTGTGTCTGAGTGTGGGAGGGTGTGTGTGGTTGTGCGCCTGGCCAACATAATCAAATCCTCATAACAAACTTTTATACAAAGCGTTTTACTGTAACATGAGTTTATATATTTTTTTTTTCATTGGTAAAACGTGCCCTACCTCTGGCAGCGAGACACCACTTTCTTGCTATGAGCAACTTTGTTGAGTCAGCCTGTACTGAGCAACTGTATACTGTGAGAGAGGACACAGTTTTGAATAGAGAAACAGCACCTGGCAAGCAACTGACAATTAGGGAGCGTCAATCCAAAATAAATAGCTAAAAAATCTCAGTAAAATGAGCAATAAATCTCAAAAACCACTGTCAATGAAATTTGGTATGGATTTCCATGGTCTCCAGAGGATGATCAGAATAATTTTGGTGATTCCTTAATCTTTCTTGTAGCGCTATTGCCAGGTCAAAATTCCTGTCAAAGAATCTTGCACACTGTCAATCACTTTTACTCACTTTACTATCATTATCTATAAAATAAGTACAAATGATCAACAGTGTGCAGGATTCTTGGGTCTCTTCACAGTCAAGAGTTTTTGATTCTGCACACCTATCAATGAACTTTGTCATAATTGTTACCTGTAGGGCTGCTACTCGATTAATCTGACAATTATATTCTTGGGTATTAGTTTAATTCCAAAAAACATCAGAAAATAGGAGTCATTTTTTACTTGCTCCAGTGCTGCCAACAGGCTAAAATGTCACTTTTGCACACATATTATAATCTATTAGGCAAATTGCCATGACATTTGCTGAGCAAATTCATACTCACAAGTAGATGAACCCCTTTGATTTTCCTTTACATTGCAACCTCAAGCGGCTGCTAGCACACCTTAAGACTTTTACAATAAAGACCCTATGAACACGGCACGAAGCAAACCAGAGTTCACCTCACATTTTCTATGCAACGTGAGTAAATCGTCGAAAGTATTGTGGGATAAGAGACGTCACTGAGACTGACCAGCAAAGCAAAAAAAGGAGAGGTGGAAAGTTGAAAATGTGTAACTTCTGCAAATGAGTGCCCTTGCGTCCAGGAGATACAAACAAAAGCTAAGTGCTGTTTAAAAAGTTCTACTGCCACAGACTGTTCTGTGATAACAAGCTTGTTGAGCATCTAGTTATTGGCTGAATTTCCTGTTTTGTTCATCTCCGTAAATGAATCGTCTTTCACCGACTTGTTGATTGTATTACTTGCAGTGTCGACACAGGGCTTGTATCGTTCTCCTGCTGCCTACTGAGCTGCACAGAGAATTTAATTTCTGCCCATGGAAAGTGTTAGTGTCACATTCTGCCCATTGAGATAAACATGACCACATAGTAACCTGACAGCGCCTCAGATTTGCATTAAAGTATTTCTGATGTCATTTTAAGAATCTGTAATGGCTTTCATGCAAATTCTGAAACTCTCCCACATGACTGTCTGTCTGTTTTGTGGTTTAGGGCACTTCTTAAAATGATTTTGCTGCAATGCAGTTCAAACCATCAAGCTAACTCGCTCTTTTTAACAGCCGCCGTTTGCTGGGGTTGCACGAAATTGCAAATCAGCGGCTGGTGACACACTCTGTCATGTTTGCAATGAGGAAGAGAGAAAGAGAAGGGAGGGAGGGAAGAGAGGAAGCAGAAACAGTATCTAACACCTGCAAATGGAATCTGTCAAAGCTTGATAACAAAACTAGAGGAGGTTGAGCAGAATAAACACTAAGCTCTCTAATGTTGCTGCTTAATGAGGTTTTCAATGATACAATTCAGTGAGATGGAAAGAAGTGACTGGCAGTTGTGAACGTGATTCACAAGGCGAGCCAGCTCCTGTGACCCCTGCAGGATCTGTAAGTCTTAGTGGCCATACATTTCATTCCTCTCAATGGCTGAGATCCTATAGAATATCATAAAAGGAGTCACCGCCACGGCTGGGCGCCCAGCTCTGTCTTTGATTTAGTGCAAGGAGACGGCCAGAGACACTGACGCAGCCTTGCATGACTGGAGGCAAATGAAACAGGAAACTGACCGCCTCAACTTCTCAAGGGTGTCTGTGGAAGGTGGGAGGGGGTTGAGGTGGGGTGGGCAGGGGTGGTAAGGTTGGAGGAGTATATTTTACTAATGAGGGCACACTTGCATTCACCTTTGCCTGTACAAACAGAGATGAGAGAGAAATACATTTTACCAATGCACAACATGCATGCAGTTGAACACTGCAGAGTTGGATAGCAAGATATACTGTAGCTATGCAGATAGCAAGCTATCTATTGATTGCTTATCACAGATACTGTATATAGATACACTAGAGAAATATGATAGAAATGATTGTATGATAGTATATACAGATTGCTAGCTCGCTGGATAGTGGGAGAAACAATTTACTGATCATAGCTTTGTAAAACTATATTAAAAATGGAGACATCTTCCTAGCTAGTGTAACTTCTGTCTTGACTAAAAAATATTATGTTAGCAGGATGGATACAACCCACCCTGCTTAGAACAAAACAAAATAATGTGCCTCTTAACATTATGTTAGGCTAAATGAATGAACTGAAAGAAAATACAGTACTTACGTCTGATTATCAGGCTCGCTAAAGATAGCTAGATAATTAAAACTAGCTAGCTAGATGTCCAGCTAGCTGGTTATGTCACTGAGCTATATTGATAACAAATAGATGGATGAAAAGCCTTGCCAGTGCCCGATACATACCGGTTGCCCGATCTGTTCTGCACATGCGCAAAACAGGTCAAGAACATGACAGTTGATTGTCATTAAGTTGAATCTATAAACATGTCAATCTCATATCATTGCCAGATTTTTAAAGCACTATTTTTGGGGTCAATATTATGGTAAATATATTGCTATGATGGTTTTAGTGTAAAATTTAAAAAAATCTGTTTTCAACTGGTCCTATATTAGAGTGAAATCTTTTCCCCCTGTATGTGGCATCTTGCCTTGTATATTAGAAAACAGCATCGTATTCGTCTGTTGACCTCGATCCTGTCAGTAAGGCTCATGATCCACCTCTGGGTCATGACTCACCGGTTTAGAAACACTGTGATGTGGAAAGTCTACTGCATGGAAAACATTGATGTATATAAGATCAAGGAGCAAGATTGTGTGCAAATGGTGGACATAGGTTGGAGAAAATGAGGACTGTGAAATCTGTGCTCATGCTTATTTGAACTGCTAACTAGATGACATCATGTCTGTGGGAAAACCAGTTACACATACCGGATGACTTTTAACATTTAAGAAAATTCTGGATGCAGACACTTGCTTCTTAAGTGTCTGCATGTGGTAGATTTGAGGCGTAAAGCTGAGGCTCTTAACCAGAATGACTTTGAGTGATTTAACAGTTAGCAGTTTGGAGTGTTTCTCAAGGACACTTTGGGTAGCACGCCTCTTCTGGGCATCTAACCTGTGATCGTTTAATAACAGGTACATCTTTGTGAGCGCTAGGCTACCCTGCCACCTTTCACTCCTTGTGCTGTTCACGGTTCACAAGTCTATAATCCATTTAGGTGTGGGAGGCACGGGCTTCATTACAAATGAAATGGTCCGTGCACATTGGGAGGAGGAGAGGGGAGTGTCATATTAGCAGAGTGGACTTGATGTTATATGCTGTCACTTCGCCGCCTTGAGATGTACTTTGACATTGACAGAAAAAGCCTTCGTCTTCATGGTTCTGTAAGTGGTCCTACTCCATTATATGCAGTGACACTTGAGCTACAAGATGCCAAAAGTGCAAAAGGATAATTTTCCAACAGTCTGACTATGACCAAATGCTGTTAAATTGCCATTTGGTTGATGCTTTCATCCAAAGCGGTGCTTGAGCATTGGTGGTAAAAGAACCCCTAACCCAGGCAGTCCACATTCGCTTCAGACATGTTTGGACGATTTATTCTAAGTCTGGTATGTTTTCCTCCTTCAGTTGGACAAGTGAGAAGAATGCCATTCAAAATGGGCAGGTCACTAGCTCTGGCAATGTAATACAAACCAACAGCAGGAAACAATGCCAAAGTGCATTCAGTTCTATGGGTATTAAGACACATGTTGATATATTATAGCAAGCAGATCCTGGAAAGAACAAAATGAACTGAGGGCAGTCTGGAGGGATGCTCAGATTCAACGATTTCTTCATGTGTTCTTAACCTCTTAAACTCGCTATTTCCTCTGAATTCCCCTTATGCTTCTTTAAATTTAGAAAAGAAAGACATTTCCAAAAACAGAAAAATATTTCCACAGTGTACAACAGTATCTCATATATTCTGCATCTGCTTTTTACAGCGCTTAATAAAAGCTACAGCATGCTGACAGTAAGTTAAGTATTCACACCCAATATACTGTTTTTATGGCTGCAGCATTACATCAAACTGAAATATTTTAGATGTCTTGTGCATAATGTTATGCACATTCTCCTGGAATTCAACCTGACACATTTGTATCCCTGGAAACCTGGGGATCTCCACTGGAATTTAAAATAGTCTAGCAGATTTAAGTAATGTAAACACAGAGAGGGTGAATTATGGCAAAGAGCACAATCAGGTCCCTCAGGTCCCTCTGGTTAGCCAAAGTTGCAGTGACAGGATTAATATTTGTTTAGACTCCTCCTTGGTGGGTCGAGACAAGGCACCTTAAACATACTGTACATCTCTGTAAAACCTTGTATCTTTTTATTGACAGTAATATTTAAAGTCATCAATCTGAGAGACACACCAGTGAAATTTACTATTAAAACCTTAACTTTGGTTTTACTTTTGATGTTGCTAGAGAGAAGTGGGTTTTTTTTCAGTCGACTCTAATGCGGTTTGAGTTCCTTGGGGTTTGCAGTTTGAGGTCTTGCAACCCTAACACCAGAAAAGATAATTGATATAAGATGATTTTCAAAACCCCAGATTCCATTCAGTGACAACATTTTTTTTAATATCCAAAGCAATAAACTGTCTCAAATGATGTCACCTGAGTCAGCACCGGTTGGGCCTGATGGAATGGGAAAAAAAATCTAGAAAAAAGTGATCTTACCAGACATCCGTAACCTGTTCCTCATCTCTGCTTGGCTAGTGGTTCGAGTTTATATTAGCCACCACTAACATAACACACCCGAATCTCCTACCGAACTGTCTGTGCTGGAGATGCATTGTGGGTAACGTAGGCGCCAGGTTTTGACAAGGAAGAAGAATGTGTGGAATATCTCTGGTTCTGCTGCATCGATTTTGATCTTTCTTTTTTTAAACTGTTCAGACTGAGTCCGACACTGTTATAGGAGTGCAATGCTAAATCGGTGGAGTAATCTTTTAAGGTTAGGTAAAGATCGTGGTTATGGCAAATGAAATACTGTTACGGTATGGTTAGGGTTAGGAAAGTAAAGCACTATTAAGGTCAGGGTATGGGTAAAGGAATATTTCGACATTTTGGACAACTATTTTTGGCTAGGCAACTAAAACATGTGGTTAAGGTTAGGGAAAGAGGTTGTGGTTGTGATTAATAAACAGACAAATTGTCACCACCCCGACTTCAACTTCCTTACTACTACTACATGCTGGACTGTGCCTTTAGAGGAACAACATCTTAATGCATTTCCCTGCTGGTTTCAGCTTTGACCTGTGTTGGCTGCTGCTTGGTGTGAAAATTGCACCCTTTCTGCCTTAATGCCATTGACCTATGCAGCAGCACACCTAATGGAAATAAACACACTTTAATTTAGCCATGCGATTTGTGACAAATTATCATAAGGTTTCACTTTTTGCAAGCACGCCGCTGGATGTAATTCAGTATGATTATGGTCAAAAGTCCATTATAAAAACAAATAGGTGAGATCAGTGTGGCGACACTGATAACAAGGTTCTTTTCCTCATCTCTATAATGAATGGAATAATCAGCTCAGTGAGGCTGCTGTCGAATGAACATCAGCACTAAACCATTTCTCATCCACACTTCTTCTCCCCCGATGAGCTCATTAGTGTGCTGCTGAAAGTTGCTATACAACATATTTATTATTTAGTATCTTTTTTCCTATGTGCTTACTATGTGATCACACTTTAACCAACTCCAGAAAGCCAGAATAAAAATGTTTAACTTCATCTTTAGTGTGAAGTTATGCCCTTTTTAAAGGGTTTGTCACTCAGAGCATGTTTCTGCGTCATCATCAGTGTGGCTTGAGAACAGAACACATGCTCATTACAACTGCCGTCACTTACCTTCGTGATGTATTTGATGGCACAGAGTTAGTGTAAACTTTCCTCATATTGACACACGGATGTGCCAGAAGTTGCACATCTGTTTAAACACTGTAATGTCAAGAAGAAAGAGGGTAAGTGGCCTTCAGTTCTCAGCAATTCCAGAGTCATTTGTTCCCCCTGCTTTCCCTGCTAACTTGTGATTTTTTTTTTTGGCTCTTTATTCCTGAGCTTTAATTTGAGGGTGTTTACATTCAAAGCACTTGAACAGTTTAGGAATTGTAACCCTTTTAATGCATAGTTCCCAAATTTTAATAGACAGAAAGCAATTGATTAATATAAACATACAGTTCTCATATTTAATATGTGGTTGCAAATTCATTGCAGCCAGTAACAATCGCACAAGCCTGGTTTGTGTGTGTGTTGCTTGCTAACCAATTTCTACTTTACATATTCACATAAAAACAAAAACGTTTTGCAGCTACAAACATACTTCAGATATTTGATTGCAATGTATATAGACAGTTTCACTCATAGTACCCCAGCTGTATGTGTCAATAGAAGACTGACATTAAAGTGAGCCTATTTATCCCCTTCTGGTGAAACACCAAATCAGACTCAGCAACATAAATACCAGTGAAGTTTATCAGAGAATAGAATTTAATGCTGCATCTTCTGCATTTTCTTGCCCATAACGATGGATCTGTCTTGAACATGTTTGCCCTCAATAACACCTTGGCTGCGTTGTCTGTATGTTTAGGATCATTGTCCTGCTGCAGTGTCCTAAACTCTGGGGAATATGTATAAAGAAAAGCCAGAGTCAGACGCTGTTCACCTAATACATGTGAACACCTCTAAATATCCTGCACTTTAACTACAGTACCGCCTGTATTCCTACATCATCTTTAACCTTATAGTCATTACTTAATTTTAAATCCAAAGTATCGTGGTCTTCTGCACTGCACATGAATGCTGGAATGGAATCCTTTGTTTGTTATATCACTAAAAGAGCTCCTGAATATTGTGGAGATGTTCAACTAATTAAGCTCACTTCACATTCTTCTGATAAAAGATGTTTTGTCTGCAAATCAATGATTAAAATACATCTCAAGGCAAATTTCCATTGGGAAAATATTTGTCCAATGGCTTTGTAGGCTCTTAAATCATTCTGAATGTTTTAAGAGTATTTTTTCGTCATTTTCGTGCTTCAAAATGCACTCAACTGTGTTAATCCCTAAAATTTGTTAGAAACAACTTCAGTGTACTCGCATGCTTTTACAGAGCACGGAGACAGGGCTGTGTTTCTTTTGTGTATTTTTATTATGTACTGTGTTTTTAGTTGCACTTTTCTTCATGTGGCTCGGGTGTTCACTTCATCTATTTCTTTCTTGTATGCTAATGTTTTTGTAAAGCACTTTGTGACTTATGTCTCTGAAAAGCGCTATACAAATAAAGTTTACTTACTTTTCATACAAAATTATGTATTTACACTGAAAGACAGCAAATCCACGCAAATCCTGTAAGGGGCACTAGTTATTTAGGTTGATTATTCAATCAGGTTTCATAATTTAGGAGTTACTGATATTGAGGTGTTTATTACTAGAATAAGAAATCATGTGAGAATCAAAAAAATTGAGGATGACTGTCGAGGCAGAAGACCACAGGTCAGAAAAGCCGGATCGTGACCAGAGTCGATAGTTAAAAACCCTTCGACGGGCAGGGAACTTAGACATGTGGGAGGAAAGTTAATGAGTAATTCAACAACTAGCGTCGACAGGCCCTTAACCCCACACTGCTCCAATGCAGCTGCTCAGTGTTCACCAGTATGATGCTGTGGTTGTACTGGGGAGCTCCCAGCTCTGAATGTAATTGTGTGCATGTGAAGCAGGGTGCTGCTGGAACAGAGCATGCATGCTCCATCAACTTTCCCTAGATAAATAATATGGAAAGAGATTAGTGCCAGCAGAGATTGTATTTGTATTGCATAAATTTGAATTTGTCACCCTCATATTAAGCAGATGATTTAAAAAATGCCTTTGTTGATTAAATGAATTCTAAAATTGAATTTGAAGGGAAATTAAAGTCAGCTAATTTAAACTTAACAGGCCTGCGTGATCTCCGTCATAGTTTGAGGTCCGATGCCAAGTCTTGGAGCAAATCTAGCCAGTCACTATATAGAAACACCCCTCAGGACAAGACGTAAAGTAAGTAGTCAAAACTGGTAGAAACATATTGATTCAAAAAAATGTATTTATGAAGAGACCAAAAAAAAGAGGAGAGAGGTTAGACTTGTACTTGAGGCCTTCGTGATCAATAAATCATAAGCAAAAAATATCTTTGGTTATGACCTATTGATCACAGAAAAACACATGATAAGCTTATGAAATACAACACATTACTGATTAAACCAGTGGTTCCCTAACTTTTTGTCTTGTGACCCTTTACCAGAGTCTAGTTTCGGATGTTTATAAGCCATTATACCATTGGACTAAACTAGCTAACTGTATAACGTTGTTAAAACTAGCTCCACTTCAACCAGCAAACTTAGAAAAAGGCTCCTTGCACACTAATGCATTAGTATTAACAAGCTAATAATGTCACGTATAATAATCCTTCAGAGGGGGCATTTTTTTCTGCAGAGTGAGTACTTTTACTTTTGATAATCTGCTAATACTTCTGTACTTCTGCTTAGTATTTTGAATGACAGGCTCACTTGTAACGGAGTATGTTTAGATTGTCGTATTAGTCCTTTTACGTAAGCAAAGGATCTGAATACTTTTTCCACCGTTGTTTATTAGTCATGAGTTCAACTTTTCATTTTTAATAGGAAGTGTTGTTTCTTCTTTTGAAAGGTACAGAGTCTCGCTTTAACATGAGCACAGGATATTGAAAGATATAGCTCTCTTAATCTATTTCCATTGAACAAAGGTTAAAAACTTATTAATAGCTGTTCAAAGAACAAACATTCAGTTTTTAATGAAGTGAAATGAAAATACTTGCACAATGTTGTCTATTGTCTCAAACCTGTCAAATTTAAATAGACCGCAATTGATGTCGGCACTGTGTGACGATGTGAAACAAACACTGCTTGAATAAGCTCTATTTTAAACTTTGAAGTTAATAGCTATAGATATCTATCACATTCTTCACCTTACATTATACTTCATTTCTTGTTTTTCCAGTGAAGAAAAATATGAAATGTTGCTTACTTAGAAGGGACTTTTCTGCTGCCTACTGCCTGAACTCACCTCTGATAAAAACTTAGATACTAGTTTTTGGCTGCTGTGTCTTTGAACAAACGCTGAAAGCAATAATTCAATTTGGAGGAAACATCAGATTTTTATTTTTTACCACATCTGCCTCTTTAGGAGTTCAGCACATTTGTCTTTCCTAGGGACATACAGTACCCTTTATAGGTTACCTAATAAAAACATAGGCTCGTTTATACAAACAAGTCAATGTTGAGCCATCTGCATTTCTTGATTTTTCCAGTTTGAGAGGTAATGTTGCCAGTTAGTAATTATTTATATCAAGAGCAGGAGAAGAAAGCTTTACTGCCTGAAATGACATCAGATCCCCTGGCAGCACATTTGTGGTTGACTGCTCCTGAAGTGTTTTGGAGGTGTTGATGCTAAAAAGTAAAAATGTTCTGACATGGTGGCTGCTTTGTGGTTTGATGCAGTAACGTTTGTGTTCCTGCAGTACTGTCCAACTGTTGTTATATTAAATAATTGTGTGTGTGTGTTTCAGACTGATAATATGAAATCTGTTGACAATCACCTGTAACAGAGGGAAATACTCACATGATAGTAAGTTATGTATGACCTTGGGTTGGCCAATCTGTGCAAGAGACCCTGCAGGTGATGGTTGACGTGTGACCTCCACCAGCATATCCTTTTTCCCTCACACATCAATAGAGGGACTGCTTATTACTGTACCGGTTACTGCTGGAGTCGAAAGTGGGAGCTGAAAAGAAAAGTGACAAAAGCAGTAAAAGTTGTAGTAGACAAAGTTTATCAGTTTAATGAAAGGTTTGTCGGATAACCTATGTGCATGAAGGAAGAAAAGTAAGTCCATGTTTTTTTCATGCAGAATACAAACGGCCACATGTTCAGCTAAGCATGCTAGAGGCAGCTTGGTAAGTTTGTCATGACTGAATGTAACGGTGTGCCCGTTAAAGCTCTAATCCGTAAGATTTCAGTCCTTGTTGATTTTGGTGACACTCACTGTTACTGTGGTAACGGCAAGTGTGGTTTATTACTACAGGTCCCAGAATTTATGGGGCAGCACTTCATGAGCAGTCATTTTTCTCAAAAAATACAACAGAAGAGCAACTGGCTTATCTGTTTACAGCCCAGCCAAACAAACTCACGTTATAATAAAGAAGCCAGTCTGCTTTTGCCACCACAATCTGATTTCATGCTGCACACGATGAGTACTTTTCCACAAAATAGCAGGTCAAGGTAAAGTTGGTTTCCTTCCTGAGAAGTTGGACTGTTGTCTCATTTTGTAGATGCATTTTGGATGGACAATCAAGGCTAGCGCCAACCCCAGTTACAAATATATATTGCGTTTCCTGTGACAGCTTCACAATAAAAACCACCCCATGTTTTGCTAGCGCAAGGTCGCAATCTTCACAATTTATGCACATTGCAACGAAAGCTTAAACTTAAACATCACCATCTGAAAATTAAGGTGAGGTGAAGGTTAAATGTTATTATGACATTTGCACTCATTCCTCTACACTGAAGCTAAATGACACTCATTTAAGAGTTGTTCATTGGCACAGACATTTTCTATAATATGTATATCAGAGCAGAGTAATAATACTTTGGTGTTACATTGAGGTTATTGTATTTAATTATAGGTAATTGATGTGCATTGAGTGCTGTTTTTGTGTGAAACTTAATGGCTCCAATTTAGTGATTTGGTCATGTTTAATATAAGTTGTAATATACTGTGTAATAACAAACTCTCCAACCTCACATTCCGCACTCAGTAGCCTGTGAGACTATAAATAGACCGTCTCATTCAACTCAACACAGGCTGATAATATGGAAATAGGGGATAGTTTTCCTGATGGCAACAAAATAGAATACATTTCACTGAATGAGCCTTTTTATAGGACTCAGTTTGAATGTTAAATTGTAGTTTATTAAATCATTTCATGAATATTGTCTACATTATTCATGTAGCCCATTACTTGAAAATTGAACTGAGATTTGCTGTCCTCTATTCATGGTCAGTTAGATGCTGTTCAGTAGTGTTAATAATGAAATACAATTAATGTATAACGTGATTGCCTGTCGTTCTTGTATACAGTATGTTTGTTTCCCTCATACACAACCTCATAATCTGTCTAAACTTGAAAAAGCTAACTCTGCATCGTCTGTGTTTGATCAACACACTGTGGTGACAGTTTAGGTAATTTATGAAATGACAGAATCAGTCATCTGTCAAACAATCAGTGGAACCAGATTAAATATATTTTTTTGTTGTTTTAAAGTATAGCAAAAATAAATAATTCTGGTAATCAGTTCAGCACTGTTTGGTAGAGGTCTTATTTTTAAATTAATGGATTTTATATTTTATGTAAATTATTGTTGTGATGATGCTTTTTCTTCAGATTGCAGTCTGTACAGTGTGTGTGTGAAAGAGAGAGAGAGACAGTAGGAGTGAGAGGTGTCATTGTGGGTGGGTGTGTGTGTGTGTAATGACTACTGACTCAGCTGGAGAGGGCAGACAATGACAATGGTGATATTCAGTAATACTCATGGCAACTGGGGCCTTAATTTAGACATGCTGCAGTTACCAAGTACAAGGCTATTTAGTTTCACGGGTTGGCAGTCTATACTTAATTTTCGTACATTTGGTGCAGATTTGTCCTCTGCATGTGAACGTCATTTACACTACCTTTCCCAATTTTAATTTTAATTTTAAAAACCTTCAACAAACAAATCATATTTCAAGGTGTGTAGCAAAGTACAAATATGTTCAGCCTTTGTTCTTTTGGGGGGAAAAAACGCTTTCGCAAATGTTGCATGACCTATAACTTCCTTAAAGGCAAATTAAAAGGGAAAATCATTTGATTTGTGTCATGAAAATAACGAGGCTCTCTTTTTTTTTTTCTCTTTTTTTTTTTGCATCTCGGTAATGAATGGAATAATTTGGTCTGTGAGGCTACTGTCAAATGAACATCAGCATTAAACCATTTCTCATCTTGACTTCCTCTCCCCAGATGGCTTCATTGATTTATCCATTTCCACGCATCCTTGCTGTGCATCTGAAATATGCCGCTGCAAACACATGAAAACAGCCCCGAATTGTCAAGGGCATATGGGTCTTTTAGCTTTTATATCTCACACTTCTTTCTGGACACATCCATCTCATCACCTGCCCACTGCGATGGCCAGATATGATTATAATTACACCACAGGCCTGCCTTGAAAAGCATGAACACGCTACAGCCTCATTTGGCAGCCTGTCTTCTGCTTTTTTTCCTGCGAGTTTCTGGTTACAGCTCAAGCCTGCAATGAGAGCAGAAACTGATGCTGCAGTACATTGGTACCACTGCAGGGGAGGCTTCTCATATTCAGCCTCATTTTCAAAGGGTTTTCATGTTGTTGGAAAGGCTGGTGACAAGTTGGCACTTTGATGACATGCCCTGTGCTAACATGGGCGAAGCAGAAATATATTGCCTGTTGTGATCTCTAATCATTGTTGTAGCCAGCGGTTGGCAGCTTACACAGCACCTAAACTTAAGGATACAGTCTCTCAAGCGAGATACGAGCCGTGCTGAAATAAAAGAAAATGTACAATACTCCATCAGAGGCAAAAGTCCTGTATTCAAAATGCACACAAGTTATAGTACAGTACAACAAGATATGCTTAAAGTTTGAAAAGTAAAAGTATTCATTATAAAAAATGGCCCCTTTCAGTGTACAAAGTCATTGATTCATTTATTATTTTGCATGGAGCATTTTAATGTTGTAGCTGTGCTAGATACTAAACCCTGCTTTCACGCCAAACCCAGTGCAACATTGTGCAGAGCAAGGCCGTTATTTTCAATGGAGAGTGCAGCTGCGCCCTCCCAGGCAGCTTTACAAGTCATAGCGACACACGTTGCTCTGATTTTATTTTTTTTAAACAAAAATCAACTGTGACCAGGGCCTTCACCAGGATTTTAGGAATACTGAGGTCATGGTGGTCTCACCACACCCCCCAACCCCCTCATTCGTTTTGTTAAAAAAAATACTAAAATACAAATAAAATAAGTTTGTATTTGTAAAGTTTGTTTTACTTTTATTTTTCCAGTTCCACTATGTTGTGTGTGTGTGTGTGTGTGTTATTTATTTTTTCTCACTGTTTTGATCGTATTTTATTGTATTTGAGGTATTTTAATTCACTGTACTTTTTATGCAGGATGTTATTTTAATTGTGGTGCTGATTTGTTTTAATTTAGTTTTTCCTTTTGTAAAGCACTTTGTAACATTGTTTTAAAGGTCCAGTGTGTAGGATTTAGTGGCATCTAGAGGTGAAGTTGCAGTTTGCAACCATTTGAATACTGCTCGCCTCACCCTCCCCTTCCAAGCGTGTAGGAGAAACTACGGTGGCCGTGAAACTCCCGAAAAACGCGAAAGGCCCTATCTAGAGCCAGTGTTTGGTTTGTCTGTTCTGGGCTACTGTAGAAACATGGCGGTGAAACATGGCGACCTCCTAGGAAGGGCACCCGCTCCCTCTGTAGA
Organism: Siniperca chuatsi; assembly: GCF_020085105.1. NCBI lineage: Eukaryota > Metazoa > Chordata > Actinopteri > Centrarchiformes > Sinipercidae > Siniperca > Siniperca chuatsi. The sequence continues at coordinate 24,511,124 of NC_058056.1, forward strand.
TAAAAATGGCTTATTCTAAGGTAATGAAAACACAATTCTTATTTCCAGGTGATTATACACTAATGAAAACATACTTAAAAATATAACGTTTCATTTCTGCCAATTGCTCCTTCTAAATGTTGCACACTGGACCTTAAAAGGGTGCTATATAAATAAAGTGTATTTTTATTATTATTATTATTTCCTAATTTTACCTAAGCACATGACTTAAATAAATGTACTTTCCATCTCTGCATATATTTTATTACAAGATGCAAAGAGTTCAAAATGCAGTGCAGCAAACATTAACAGTCAGGCAACATTTTCAGGACACAGATTTCATTGTTTACGCTTTGCATAGAATTCTATCAGCTGAGACTCTCACACCTAAAAAGATTAAGCTTGGACATCAAATGAGACATGCTGAGTTTCATTCTACTCAGACCTTTAAAAGCTATAATACACAGGGAATGTTTTGTAGCAGTATGGCTTGGTAATATTGCCCACAGCAGGGACAGAATTTGCAAATGGCACAAAATCAGTGTGACGGCCAGGAAAGTGCCATCAGTCCAGACCTTCAGTTGCTGCGCCACAGGCTTCTATCTCGGCTATAATTCTGTCGAAGGGGAGGGAGTGTAAAGTGTTATGAACTGAACAGAGTACCACAATGAGCTATTAAAAAGTATACGTTAAAAAATGGATTGCTTGTGGCCGCAGCTGTAGTTCCACACCACCTTCGTGGAATGCAAATGGGCAGTTGGAGTGACAATGTGCTCTAAAGGGAGTTCAAGACCAAGTCAAGACTTTAGTCCTGTTTGAGACCAAAATATGCATCAAACAGTAAACCATGCATGACGCCAGGATCGACAGAGCTGTAGATCTATGAAACTCTTTCTCTGTAATGAGTGCACAGACTTTCTACTAATCAGAATTTTGCGAAAATAAAAGCTGAAATAAATTTCTTTCTTGGCCATAATTCTGAAATTATCTACGGAAATAAAGTAAATACCCCTAGGTATTACAGCCTAGGTGTATTTAAACATATGGCTCAACTGTACTATACAGTAGTGCTGAAACAATTAGTTGATTGTCAGAAAATTGACGATTTTGAGAAATGATTAATCATTTCGGTCAGTTATCAAGCAAAAATGACAACCATTCACTGATTCCAGCTTTTCAAATATGAGGATATTGCTGTTTTTTTCCTGTATTTTGTATCGTTGTGAATTAAATATATTTTGGTTTTGGACTGCAAAACAAGCAATTTTGAAGACATCACCTTGGCATCTGAGGAACTGTAAAGCTGGATTTATAGTTGTGCATCAAGGGCTTGTGGTGTCGCTTTAGACCATACACATGTAGCCACCATAGGCTATGTAATATAAAACGTGGGGACTATTAGGGCTATGGAGACACCACGTCAGGTCCACAAGAACTGTGACTGATCAGCTGTGGCTGCTTGTGCTTTAAGATGCCGATGGATATTGTTGAAAGTAAAGACAACACTAAGGAAGTTGAAGAAGGGTTCTTTTGTTTTTTACTTTTCAATTAGACACATCTATCAAAGTCATCTCCACTGCAAACTTTCTGCACACCCCAAACACCTTAGTCTATCACAGTGAATGACAGAACATGAACATGGGGATAACACGTCAGTAGTTTATTCAATAATGGGACATGGTGGACCTTTCCACCATTCCTCGTATTACAAAGTGAATGAAAGAATGTAAATGCAGTTACTGTGGGGAATATAATTAAAGCCGATTACAGCCCAATCGCATACAGTACATCCGTTTAGTGTTGTGGTGGTTCTGTCAACAAGAGAAATTCGACGCTGAACTATAGATGAAACCCTGCGCTGTCGGTATCTAGGTCATAACCAGCGTTAACCTCTCGCATCAAGTATAAATCCACCTTAAGGCTTGTGTTCTAAAAAAACAGCAGCACGACACGTACCGTCTCTCTTCACCCTGGTGCTGAATGTCGGCTAAAAGTTGTCTAAACGACTCGTAAACCAGATGCTGGTACTGCTTCCTCTACTGCCACAGTGTGATTACCACTTCAGCTGAGAGGTGCAAATCGGAAGTTTTCACATGACAGGGTGCTGATCAAAGGCACTAAAATCTTAATCTTAATTGTAAAACACGAGACGTAACATGTAGGAGTTTAGTCTGGAGCGGCTGCTCTGCAGGTACGCCTGACTGTTGTGTAACTGGACATGAATAATGTAGTATTTCACATAAATCTAGGTAAGGTGTATTGATGAAAGGACTGCAGTTGAAAATTAGCCAGCTGGATAACACTGGCACATTTACAGATATGTTAATTAATGTGCATTGTCCTAATAAATAAATAAATAATAATTTAAAAAATGCAAAAATATGCATAGATAAGAAAAACCATAAACATTTTGCATGAGACAAATCTGAATGTAAAGTAGTTGACAAGTTGAAGATATCAGAAACACAGCGCAGAGTGTTGCGGCTGGCCTTGTGACATTATCACATAACTGTATCTTCATTATCCGGCAAGTCTTTATGTACTCCGGCTTTGAAAGCTGTTCCAATGTGTGCTTCAGCTCCATTGCTGGTCAATTTTTTCTTTCTCTCTTCCTTTTTCCTTCTCCGCCTCCCCCTCTAATTTCTCTCACCATGTGTCTCTGTGAGACTACGAATCAGCAGGCAGACACACAGAAAAGAACATCTCAGGAGCTGGCATTAATTTGAATGCATTAACACCTCTTAATCAGCACATTTGAAGTTTTTTTTTATTTTTTATAACATTTCATGACCAACGCAGCAGGAGCCTGTCCCACATCCTCTCCTAGCTTATAAATTTTAAGGGCAAAGCACCTTTTTGAGTCCCTGAGATACCGAGTGGGAGCGGAGACGGAGACGCAGGGGAGAAATCTCTGGAAGGGTTCGATCTAAAGCAGGCAGGGGCACGTTTGATTCAAAGGATAGAGGTGGGAATCAATATGCCATCTTTTTTGGCACACACTGTAATTCAGGGGTGTTGGGAGAGGGGTAAGGCTAGGTTGTACTTTCATAACCTTTTGAAGACCTGAATAAGGACTGTTCTGCCTTCCCACTGCAGCCAGTTTGCCCTTGAGCAAGGCAGTTAACTACCAGCTGCTGCTGCTGTGGAGCTGCTCAGTGAATGCACTGCTGGACCACCGCCAGGCTACAAATCCAAACCTCAGACTTTACTCCCCCTCTGGTGTCACTGTAAAAAAATATATATATATATATATATATATATATATATATTTATATATATATATATATATATATATATATATATATATATATATATATATAATATATATATATATATATATATATATATATATATATATAATATATATATATATATATATATATATATATATATATATAATATATATATATATATATATATATAATATATATATTTCTTTGTGTTCTTTCTTGTTAAATCTGCACTTGGCAAGAATGTTACGAATACACTTGTTTTAACACAAAATGAGGCAGCGACATACAAAAGCTTCCCATCCCAATGTAATGACATCCCATACATTCATCCTGACTGCCCAAATGAAACTGTTGTTTGGTATGGTCACGTTTCTATTCATAGGAAGTAGCAAATTGAAATTTAAGAATGGAATCCAAACTGTCAGCTAAACTGCTGCAAAAGAACACACTGTGCTGGTAGAACTAGTGTGTCCAACTATAGATCTTTTTACTCTCTTGTCCTTTGGTACACAGTAAGCGCTTGTGAGCATGCTGTGTGCAGTTTACTGGCATTACATTACATTGTTACAGAAGTTCAGTTTTTATAAAGTTACTTGTCAAGCTTCCAAATGCTCATTTAAAACCGGATTCCATACATTTCCAAGTATTATATACAAAAACACAATCATAAAACACTATGAACACAGGTCAAACCCTCCCACCCCCATACAGTTACATAAGGGGGGGGGGGGTCCATGCATGCTGAGATATGCTGTATCTCCAGTGTCCGTAATGTAAATGTCAATACAGGCTGAATTTGTCCCGATGTCCAATGGAGGGGATTTACAAAAAATAACTTAAGGAGTTTAAGTTTAAATCAAGTTCAAATAAACTATACATGTAGCCAATCTCAGAGGGCCACATAAATCATCATACGCTATTACATTGCAGCTGAGTCTTTCTGATAAAATCAGTAAAGGACCCCCAGATCTTATCACATTTACAGTAGGAGTCAGATGAGGAGTACCTAATCTCCTCTAAAGAAGGACAGGAAACCATATCATTAATCCACTTCTTGAAACGCGTAAGAGAGGTTGAAACTTGCGCATATTTCAACTACAGCGGACATGACGATGCATTGTTGTTGATATGCCAACAAGTCCTCATACCTACATGATAAAATAGGTTGTTTGTCCTTGCCTTCCAAAATGCCCCGTATGAGTGTTTTCCGATCCGGCGCTCTATTGGCAGGACAACATCATTCGTCAGTTCCTTCCAGAAGCCGTTTCAGAAATACAATTTTTAAAAATGATTTATTTGAGCATTTTCTGATCTGCAGCCTCTGTGGGTAAGGTTTGGTTGAGGTTAGGCAACTTTAACTACTCAAGGTCAAGGAAAGGTTGTGGTCATGGTTAAAAGAAACCAATGTTGAAACTTTTGGACATGTTGGACATGCCTCCTTAATAACTAGTCCTCCAAATTAAAAGACAAAATATGTAGTTTGTTCATGCCCTGTAGAACAACACATAGAAGGGTTTTCTGATCTGATGTCTGTATCAGAAGGATGACATCATTTGTCTGCCTTCCAAAACGTGACATAATGTGACAGAGCTATGGTTAAGGTTTAGTTAGGTTTTGGCACAAAGACTAGTCAAGATTAGGGAAACATCATGGTTTGGTTTAATAGAAGTACTTAATTAAGGTTAACCTTGTGGTTAAGGTTCTGGAACAATCGTGGTCATGTTTTTAAGAAAAACAAAAAAACAACGTTGACTGCTGGTATGAAACAGGAAACAAACAGCGGTCTCCCGTGTTACAGTCCAACATTTTGTCGACCCATCCATTCACTCTGACCTCGTCCCTATGCGGACTTTGTCACAATGTTCATAAACACATGTCGTTTTGGGACTATTGGACTTTTTTGTGGTACTGTCATTGAGTGACCAGTAACTCAAGTTTTTATTTGTATTATTTACTGATATAGTAATAGTTAAGTTTCACATTAAGATGTATATAATCATGATGTATTCATTTTAAAAGTCAATTATTTTATCTTCAAGAAAAAAAACACCAAACCAAAGAAAACCCGCTATAATAGCACAACAGTATTAAAAATGTTGTGGAATGAAAAGCTTTACGATTATTTCTCTGTAAAAACAAGTATATGTCACAAATGTGTGATACTGTATATAAATCTCTACAGTTTCACTTTCTCTCTTACACACACTAATAACAGCCTCTAGTTGTGATACTGTGTGACAGTGTGCAATTAAAAGTGGGCTACGGGACAAACCTGCAAATCTAATGAAAGTTTAAAAGACACTTTAGAAAGCAAAGAGGATAAATCGTGGAGAGCTGCAGTGGCCTCTGAGCTAGACTGTACATGCTACTGGCCTTGGAGAACAAATCATCCCAGAAACATCTCTTCTCCTGCAGTATCTTTCCTCTAAACCTTCCTACTGTTTCAGTATAAGCAAATCCTAAGAGAAGTAGACTGCCCACTCTCCTCAGAAAAAATAAAGAACAGAAGTTTGTAAGTGTCTAAGGTTGTGCAGCTTATTCTTTAGAAACAGAATATGATCCTTCCCACGTTTCCGGGAGTGTCAGCCTTTTTTTACATACTGCATACACAAGGTTTTGGATGAAAGTGTCCCCGAGATGCTGTAAAAATTCCAAAAATAAGCTTAAGGAGGCAAAACAACTCCCAGCAGAGAAACCGCTCAAAAATTAATTTCTCATCCAGAGTGTGAGTTTTAACTGCTTGAACATAATTCAGGCTTTGACCAACAACAAAAAAATGCACCCATAACAGCTGTCAGTATGAAGAATTAAAATATTCTCCATGATTTATGGAGTGCTGCTTCTACATGCTTAATCCAATTATTTTGACTGCATGGCAAACACATTTTTTGTAGAGAAAAAGTAGGCTGTCTCAAAATAATAATAGTACCGCTTGTCTAGAGCGTCAATCAGGCTCACTGTCCCCAAAACCCAGATCAAACGAGATTATTCTTTGTTCTGTTCTGAAAGGAGACCAGCATGTGCACATTAGACAGCAGGTAGCCTCAAACAGCCCATGCTGGCTGCAAGATGGTCTCTTCATTTTTACCATTGAGAGGCACTGACACTGTGAGTCAGCCTGGCTCTGTTTTTACTGTCTGCTCATCCTGTGCTGCTACTGCTGCTGTCGGGCCCCTAAAAAATATTTTTATCATCTGGCTCCAAATGAATGGCTCTCATGCAAGTTGACTGTGGTAGTTTCTCTCTTTTGGGGGGGGGATAACCTACTTTAGGAGAAGTGTGGATATGGTCTACCCACCCATACAGACGGCACCATTTTACGCAGGCTTATTGTTTCCATTTTATGGCAGAATGAAATAGGCTATCGATTTAACTTGTCCTATTTCAACTTTGGCCAAGATTGGATTTTCAAACGAGCTGGGCTGGGCATCTCCGGCCGACCCGCCTGGGAGCAGAGGATCACAGGGACTGTGGGACTCGCAGGTCGGAGTGCGCAAAGCAACGCGCCCCTGTGATTCATCCGCAGTTTCCAGACGGTGCGCAGGTGGAGGCGAAGAGGAGAGGAAGCAGCCGCTCAGGACGGACGGATGAAACGGCTGTTCAATACGCGTAAGATGTATTCCACCTAAGGAACGAACTCGGTGTTGCATTGATTTGGAACCACTGGCTTGATTTGGCGCAGCTGTAAACCATTTTTCTTCCATGACAAAAGTTTGACTGTTAAAAAATGATGCTCTGCTCCGCTCCTGTTTTTTCATGCAATGCTGTGGATTCCGGCGTCAGCGTAAGTGGCCAGTCATCACTTGAGAAATAGCTTCGATTCTTTCGGTCTTAATTTCGGTGCCAATTTCAACAAACAGAGGGCTTTTATTCTCGCACATCATCATCACTCGCCCGGGATTGCATCAATTTGAATTAATGTCGCACTCCATGATGGACTTCCTCGGACTGTACTTCTTGCAGCTGGCTCTTATTGGTAAGTTGAACAACACTTAGAATGTGATTCAGTATAGTTGAACTTGTACAAAATGAATGCATTGTTCTGCGTTGGTCGCTGCAGCCCGTGTCAGACCTGTTTCCAGTCTGAGCTTCATGCTCATTAGTGCAAGTGTTCTTTAACGAGTTCTTACTCGCCCTGCTTTTTGTCAAAGTTGCACAATGAGATATTTCTTTTCCCGTGTGATCAGCCAGTCGCCTTAAACGTGAACGGATGCACTACAGGGTCCCGGACAGAACAGAGATGCAGTTTTTTTTTTTAAAGGACCACACAGACAGACCGCAAAATATTATCTGATGGGTGACAGAAGTGAAGCGGCGGGACTCGCCAGAATGAATCCGCTCGAGATGCTTGCATGTCTTTTCTCAGCAGTAGAGAATGTTTTGTTACCCAGCAGGCAGAAGCCCCGTATGTGTATGCAAATGAGGTGAACATAGATTATAAAAGGAAATATAGTCTAAAAATGTTTTTTTGGGGTGGTGTTTGCCACCAAAGCCGCCGCCGCTGGCCCCCCGTTTGACTGCGAAAATGCCAATGCAGACAAGTGTGTCAAAGTGTGTGTGTGTGTGTGTGTGTGTGCGCGCGTGGCCAGCCTGTGTGGTTAGTTGTGCGCGTGCGTGCGGCGTGCGCGCTTGTGCACCTGTCTTTGCAGGTGAATTGTCGTCTGTGTGTGTGTGTGTGTGTATGCTGGGGTGGAGCGGAGTGGCAGCCGGTGTGTGGCGTTTAGTGAGTGTGTGTGAGCGCCGGCATTTGTGCATGTGTTTGTGTTTAAGAAGCATAAAACTGCCCAAACAAAGTGGTGTGCAGGATCACATCAAACACTGAATTCATGAGCAACGACCAACAGTACTGCATACACACCAACACACAAACACATGCACACACTCAGCTTTTTCTCTATTTGGGTACTCCTAAATCTGTCATGTTACCTGTACGCCTCTCATTGTGCCAGCTGGTGCAAGTCATTTCTGTTGTCAGTGCTGTTTTCTGCTGGTCTAATTTAAAATTCATCTGTGGTACAAACTCTGACTTTTTCTGATTCTGCTGCACTCTGTTCTGCAAAATTCCCCCACAATGGGGAGAAAAAAAACCTTCCTGCAGAGCAAATGCGGGCTGGAAACAGGACATACGGCCGGACGGAAGGATTTGTATAGCGTCGATGATGACAGCTCTACATCTCAGACTCAATTTCCCCACACATTGAAATCAGCCTTGCATGCTGGGAGTTTGCTGGAAATTCTGGGGCTCCCAGACAAAATGTTACACTACATCGACCCCTGAACACACACGCACACACACTTGGAGCACGCCTGTCCGCCACACTTTCCCTAAAGGAAGTGATGCTATTCCCCCTGTCTTCCCTCACTTTTAGCATCATATGTAAAACGTGTGTCACCATGCTGTGCTGTCACTCAAGACATGAGCCGGGTGGGTAAGTGAAAGCAGGATGGGGGGGCATTCAGTCCTAGACTTTTCTCTGCAGATATTCTCACCTTGTCAAATAGATGTGTCAAAACGGCAGAGAGTCTCTCACCCAGGGCCTCATGATCCCGTCCATCAGCCTCACAGGGAGGCAGACATAGAGAGAAGGAGGGGGGGGGATCAAAGGAACTAAAGCAGCTTTAGCCTGAAGGTTACTGAGGGGAAGAGGCAGGTGGTCGGTTTGAATCCATGGGAGGGATCAAAGTGGAGGAGCAAATGAGTCTTAAAGTGCTGTCAGAAATGTTAGTTGAGTGCACCTGAATGATTCCTGGGGGGAAAGTGATAAATACAAATAGGGCGTTTGGAATTTTCTACTAAATTTGAATTGCCGAGATGTGACGATAAGGCACAGGACGCCACGTACGCCAAGTCAATTCATGTAAAATTGTTTAATGAAAATACGTTAATTTTTGGCATACATGTAAATATTTACGACATTTTCTGTGTTGTCTTTTTTGTCATGCAAAATAGTGCATCAAACATCAAACACCATTAAAAATAACCCACTTTGATTAATGGGTTGCATTTTGTTATGTCCAACTAAGAGCACTCGAATGTGTGAAAATTCATATTTACAATTGAAATTTGAGCTTTAATGGAGCAATTGAAGGCAGCATCAGTTCCTTTAGCAACTTGTGCCAAAGTGTCCTTGAGCTTACCAACAGCACTCGCTCCCAGGTGTTTGTGTGTGTTGACTACCTTAGCTATACTATTGAGGACCAGCACTTGACAGCCCACTCTCCTTATGAGGACCTTTCGGTTTAAAAGGATGTATTGGCTGTTATGTGTGTTTGCGTGCAGCACTCTTTCCTGAGGTCCTGCTGCAAATGAAAAGATGCTCCTCTACAACTTGCCAGGCCTAACAAGGCTTTAAAAATGCTCGTCGTGGTGTCTGGGGCTGCAATGATGTGCGTGTCCTATGAAGTGGATGTATGTAAGATTAGCATGCTGTGGTTTTGCATGTTGTTAACTTGCGGGAGTAAACTGGTGTATTAAAAAAAGAAGGGGGAAAAACAAGCCGCTATTTACTTCAGATTTAAATTAGCATATTTGCTGCTCAGTCTTGTGATGCTTCAGTGATTATCTGCCTTTTTTGCAATCATTACTGTAATTAGCTGACCAGGTTCATCTGCATATTATTCTTCTCTAAGTGGTAGGCAGTAAATGAACACACCCTACCTCGCCATTTGCGACATGGCGGAGGATTTGTACTGTTTCACAAATGGTGAATAGTGTTATATACGCGGCAGTAATTGGCTGGCAAGAAGTAATAATCATAAACATAAACGGCTTACTGCTTGAGGGTGGTATGTATATTTTTCCCAGCATGAGTTTGTGGTGATTGGTTCCTCGCAGGGGCAGCAGTCGTGGAGGGAAGGTGTGAACAATTTGAGGATGTGTTAAACTGCAGGGCCCCTTCAGAAAGGCAAACTGGTGTGGCTGTAGATTATATTCATCAGGGTGGGGGCCCAGTATCACGTCCTATAAAGAGGCCCAGCAAACTGAAAAGGGCATCCACTGCTGATCATGTGTAATCTGTTTAAAAATGGTAGCTGTCATCAGTTACGTTCAGTGGGGAAAAAAGAACACAATGATCAAATTGCAGATGCTAAAATTAAGTAATTACTTGTTGAATTGTTAAAAAAAAAATGTTCAGAGAGGAAACATTTCATTTTGATTTTAAAATTTTTGGATGTGATTAGATTTTCCACAATCAGTCATGACTAATGATAAAAAACAAACAAGTGAGAACTTGGCAAACTAAAGGCCAAATGTGATACAAATATCTTGATTACTTCAAAACAGTTTAATGCGATTTATAAAGAAATGACTGATATTGTTGTTGTTCTGCTTATTTACACACTTTCATTTTATACTGTAGCTAATCATGGTTTGGCTGTTGATTATGTCAGAAAAGTGTTTCAAATCACTGATTGGAACTAAAGAGCCATTTTGATTTCATATTTTGAGGACTCTAGAGCAAAGTTACCCAAAAATAATTACAGTGTTGAGACTACAGCACTGAGAATAAGCTGACTGTTGATTACCATTCCTCACTAGGTACTTATTTACTGATTAACTTAACTTTCCAGTCCAGTTGAATAGATTTTTAAAGTAGTCCTTCTGTACTTGGCATTATTACTCAATGCTGTAGTATTAACTCATCTTTAGAAGAAAAGTATAACTTCAGAGATGTTTAACACTGCTAGAAACACAAGTTTAAAGGGATAGTTCGGAAATGGGTTTGTATGAGGTAGTAGATGGTGGTTGGCACGCCCCCAGTTTGGAGAAGCAGACAGGAGTACCGCTATAGACGGGGTCAGCAGCAAAACGTATTTTAGCCACCTAAAAAAATGTACACTATATTTAGAATATTTCACTTCTTGACTTTGCCATCAGACAGCCCTTTCCTTTGGCACTGGGACTCGGGGTTCATGTCCCATGTGAGACCAAAAGTTAACGTTGAGTTAACATTACGTTACAAGTCACGTCACGTGACTTCCTACTACCTAGTAGTACACTAGGTTGCTTAGTTTCTGTGCCGGTACTCCTGTCTGCTTCTCCAAACGCCGTCTACTGTAGGAGTACTGAGTATGAATAAGTACCTCATACAACCCCACTTAAAAAAAAATCCGAACTATCCCTTTAATGTTCACTGAATTCTTGGGATTAGTTTTTTATGCAGTGTTGTTATTTTCGCTTGGTTTGTCCACATTTTCTCTGCAACAAGTGATATGCGATCTCTTACATTTTCTTTCCAGTGTTGACATCTGCACGACTTTGTTGCATGTAGATGTAAGCTTTACATGTAGTTGGGAAGACCAACAGCAATTGAAGGTTTTCCATTTGAGAAAAAGTCTAACAATGCTTCAGTGCATTCTGGTGAATTGAATCTACTGACTGTGTAAAGAAACTAGTCTGTCTGCCTCCTCTGAGATGGATTTCTGTCTGTATGGTTATTCATTTAAATTTTATTTATATAGCGCCAATTTATAACAGAAGTTATCTCTTCGCACTTTTTCTATAGAGCAGGTGTAGACCATACTCTTTATAATTTTATTTACAGAGACCAAACAATTGTCACCAAGAGCAAGCAATTGGCAACAGTGGCAAGGAAAAACTTCCTTTTAACCGTGTGTTCAGACTGCCGCCGGCAAGACCTTCACAATTCACTCTGGCTGCCCTGCCAACAGCGCTGTAGAAAGATTCGTGGGCGCTCTGACGTAGATGAAATAGGTGGCAAAGTTCAATCGAAAGCTTGGTAACAAAATGTAAGTGCTAAATTCCCATTGGTTGCCGCTGAACCGTGTCATTGTTGATGGTAGGGATTCACCCCAATCCTTGTGCCAATACGGACCCTTTTTAGTGGTCTCGTATCGGCCATGATGTGTCTCATCCACATTAAATACAGTTTCTTTGTCAATGTCATTATGAAATTCAGTGTTTTCGCTATCAGTAACATTCATTCAGCCTCAGTGGGCCACCAACTCTCCCTGGTTGCATGATTCCGATGAGTTCCACGCAGTGAGGTATACAGATTTTAAGTTTGGGAAAACGATAGCACCGGTATCGGATTGGTGTTTGTTATCAGCAGATACCCTATTGGTATCGGTATTAGGAGAGAAAAAGTTGGATCGGTGCAACTCTTGGTTGTGATTTTGATAGTTATATAAAATAAATATCAAGACTTGACTTACTTATGGACAGGAGTTGGACAAATGGCTAACTTTGTCAGTCTGCTTATTGGCATTGGGCTGGTATAGATAGGTACAGTAGGTTTATAAGAGCGTGTTTGCTAAAAACAGCTGCATCCTGCTGTGGAAAACTGGGTTCATTAGAGCAATGAGACTACACTCTACAGTAAATGTGGCATACAACAAAAACAAGCTGAAAGAGGCTAAAAAGTTCTAAGAAGAAGCATTTTTTTCATGTGGGTTTATTTTTGTCACTATGAACCCACGTAACCATTTTAACTGGTGTTGATTGATGTAAGAGTATTAATGAATGTGTCTTTAAAGTACAGTAAATGCCCAAAGTTTGATGTGGGAGATATAATTATGTAATTGAGAGTTTCCGAGGACAGATGTTACGGTGTAGAGGGACAGTGACAGACACTCTGCAGATCATAAGATGAACATTTCACTCTATACAAATCGCTTCCTAATTACCAACCCCACACAAAAACTCGCACACATAGAAAGGCCCCCCATGTATCTGAACCAAAGTCCTTCTGTCGCTCTCAGCAGTTATTCAGCCTCATCATTATGCTTTGTATGGGAATGAATAATTTGCTCCTTGCATGTTTGGTAACCTTGAATTGTGACAGATAATATTATGGGTTTTTGGAAGTATGTGCTTTATGCATTTATTCTGACAAATCTGAAGCCCACCCCCTCACCGCCACCCCCTGACACATGTATAATTCATACTCACCCTTCTCTCTCACCGAGTCCCCATAGCTGGTGCAGCATTGAACATTTTCTTGATCTCTCTTATAGTGGATACTTCTCTGGGCCTTCAAGTTCCTCTGACAGGGAAAAGCGAGAGAATAGTGTCGGAGAATTACAGGAGCAAACATAGCAGGAAGAGGAGGATGTGAATGCGAATAAGCCGTGTGTGACAGCGAGAGAGGGGATTTATTTTTTCCATGAGGCTGGAGCTGTCGTTGGGCATCTAACAGAGAGGAGATATGTATCCTCTGTAGAGCGTCTCCCCAGAGTTGAGTTGCTCTTTAGATCCCCGGTGCGTCGGCTCAGTTTGGAGCCTCAAATTTACTGTGCTGCCCCTTCAAATTTCATTTATGCTTTCCTGATTGTTGTTTATGCAAAACACCTGTTGCTGTATATCCCAAAAGTAGAGATGGTACAGTTGGCTTGCTATCTGCACCCAGCCTCTTCACATTTGCAGTTATCATTTTTGACACTCAGTCCATCTTGTCTGATTGATTTATTGATTTAATTTGTCAACTGTCTCGTCACTGAGATAATACTTTGGCAAAAAAAACAAACTGTTTTTAGAAACACAGCTTTCTAACTGTCATTATGACTCAACAAAAGTGATGAAACAAAGTCAGATAGCTGCGGGTGTGTTTCGTTGGTGACTAGTTGACATTTATAGGCGGTTGTTCTTTGCTGTCTTACTGGCTTTCTCACAGATCTGTGTTATCTCTGCCAGGACAAGTAATACTGTATGTATAAGGAGCAATTACAGGCCATTGGCAGTGAAGAAAACCGCAAAATGGAGGCCTAAGATAGAGATAAACATTCCCTGGAATAGAGAGAATCAAACTGCAGCACTGATGCTGGTAGGGAGGATTTTGTGGGGTGAAACCATAGTGACAGTGCTCCTTATTATGTTAAAACCCTGTCATTTCCACTGGCTTTTGTTGAGGGACGATTATGCCACAGAGACAATTACCCTGCCCTTGCCGTGCTGAAAGGATATGGCATTTACTGCCACTGTATTCCATAGCCAGACGTTTAACTTTGTAATGAAAAGGCTGCAAAGTGGTCCAGGCTGATTGTAAGAAAGCCTAAAAGGCTGCAATTAATCAGAAGAAAAAGTTTGTGAGTGTCGGGAAAAATGTAGCATAGAGTTGGATTGGCAGAGAGAATGACAAGTGGTAATGAAACAAGTTAGCAAGGCTTCAAGGCCCTTCATCAAGGGTTCACAGTACTTAAAGCCTGAAAGAGTGTCTGTCAGTGCATATTTAAGTATAAGGAACTTGCAGTGTTTTATTGTGACTGGTGCAAACCATTATCAAGACCCCCCCAAAAATAAAGGCTTACTCCACCATTTAAATGCGAGAGGTGCTCGAGGTGACAATCATAATCTCATCTTGCATAGATGAAGCTGACATAAAAATATTGATAATCACAAGGCCTCGGCTTTCGTTCACATGATCATGTCCATAATCTGCAAAGACTTTTCTGCCCTGTTGCTAAGAGATAAGCCCTCAGGTGTACAGTGAAGTATACTTTTTACCCATGTTGCAAGGTGTGTCTCCATAGCTGTGTCCCAATTACATACTGCATTCTAATTGTATGCAATATTTAATGTCTGTTTTTGCAGTTAGCATACAAGAAATCAACACTCTTCTCTGTTACTAACCGGAAATGATACAATATTTGCGCTGTGACATCAGACTGTGACTACTACCCCTTAAACTTCACAAGACAAGACTGGAGTTGTTTCACCACCATCCATAATTAGTTTTAATTGCAGCTGTGAACAGCTCCTCCATTTTCTTTGTGCTTTGCATTCTGGGACAATAGTGTACATCAACAGCACACTCAAAAATCAAGCGTTTTTTTAGTATGTAGACTGACTATTTACTGTAGGTATACTGTACTTATTATCACTTTTCCAGTGTGAACACACTATACACTCCTGCTTAGAGCCTCCTTAGATTTAGTGTGTAGTATGGAATTTGTACACACTGCATATCTTTAAATATCCAGCTATCATTTAACATTTTTTTTTTTGCCATCTTGGGTAATTTCTTGACCCAGATGGCAATGGAAAAGCTGGTATTGAGACTATGCTCTTTTTTTATGGTAGTGGTGTTTGGAAAAGTGGGTATATATTCAAGGACTAGCTTTGTTTTTTATTTTGACAACAGAGTTTGTGATACAAAATGAACCTGTTACTTTAAGAGAATGTTACAATACGCTTACAGTAATACGCTTAATGTTGCTTGGCTAGGAAGTTTTTTTTATTCTGTCTACAGTGTGTCTGCTAAAGCCAGTCACCCTAAACATGTCCAGTAAGCCCAGTTTAACCTACAAGAGTTTTCTGCTGGCTCGTGTTACTTGTTTTGTCGGAATGGAGGACATTAATTCATAATAAGGAAAGCTTCTCTCAACTTCTTTATTGCAGATATTGACTGGAAAGAATCATCTGTTAATTAGCCAAGAAATACGGTGTCATGCCGTATTATGTTTAGAAAAATGGTGAGGGCAAAATGTCTGTCGAGTAGATCGAAAAACAGTCTGGAAATGTTTCTGTGGTCCTCAAAGGACAAACATCGGAATCCACTGTTACCAGATTTCCGGTAGCAATTTTTGTTTGGGCCCAGAATCACCTTGTAAAAAAGGTTTAAAAAATCAGTTTTACTGTACGTCGACAGATTATTATTGTAGCAGCAGGGTAGTCTTTGAGAATTATGAATTGTATCAAAAATGTAAATGTGAATTTACATTGAACATGAAAAAGATAATTACATGAGAGACACAAACTGGGGCCAATGGTTATCCATCTCTGCCTGCCACAGCTCACATCTAGGTTAGGTCATACTAAAGGAGTAGCTCCTCCACTTTCCCTCTCTTTTGCCCTGAGAACTCCCAGCAAATGAGAGCAGACCAGCAGGCAGAGGAGGAGCAAAGATCCCCGTCCGGAGCAGGAGCCGAATCAGGATGACATCTTGCAGCTCTTCTGCAGGGGCCCCGGGATCTGGGGAGCTAATTGGTTTCTAATCAGAGCTGCAGTTTCTGCTGTGCTGTTACGCTTAGCCTGTTGAGATAGAAATAGAGGAAGAATGTGAAATCGGGACTCAGGAATCAGGTTCAGTGCCAGGCTGTCAACTGACTAAGCCAACAGGAGGTGGAGGAGGATGGGGATGTGTAGAATGGGCCAAATCGCAGCAGGCGATCCACTCAGCCTGTCTCAGATATGTGCCAGATAACATTTATGAGGGCTAATGAAAGAGTTTGCGGCTCAACACTCTTACATGGTTTCTACTCTGTAGTCTGTCGTGTGCTGCTCAGCTGATTTTATCTTTTTGTCTTACATGTTCCATGTCATCACCTAGGCAGACCGAAAAAACAACAAAAATGGAAGATGTTCAAGATTTCATAAAGTTACATGAGGCACAAAAACTAGTAATGATAGGGCAGTTTGTCTTGTCTGTCTCTTTTCCCAGATTATTTATCACACAAAGTCTGATTTAACTGCACTACAGTATGCAGTGTTTTTGCATAAAAATTATATTAAACAAGTACTATATGTGATACTATATCCGTTGTATTTTTCTGAGACCTTGTGTATACCCAACGAAATCACGCCATCGTGCTGAAAACTGCCTTGCGGTGATGTTCAGGACATTTTAAACCATATGGAGTGGCAAAGTGGGAGGCGTTGTTTCAGGGGAACCATGTTTCCAGATATAAAAGTCCTGTTCTTCTCTAAATAGACAATGTTACTGTAGGTAGTTGGAGTGGTTAAATCATCAGGACAAGTAATGAGAAACTGCAATGAAAAAATCTGGTTCTTTTGAAAGTCTCTGTACATTAAAACTTAAGAAGACAAGTCAACCAAGACTCCCAAGGACCAAGGAGGTAGAAATGTCCAATTAGCAAAAATGGTGATTAGCGTGGATAACAGTGAAACAGCTGTAGATGTTGTTGAAAGGTTAAAGCTGCATTTTCTTTGATAGTTTTTAAAACATTAAGTTAACTTTTTCTAGAAACCGTTACTGCAGCTTCCTTTAAATTGAAAATGATGCGTTGTTCGCTTCTTATTTGTTACAGTGAAACAAAACAAAATAACCTCTCCTCTCAAACAGAAATCAGCTAACATGAACACACGATGCCAGGCTGAATGAATGAAGTGAAACGCAATGGAAAGTCTACAAAGACGACAACAAAAGTAAAAAGCAGTAACAAACATTATTAATAGATTTTTAAAGATAAAGTTGATATGGGGATCCTGTTAGCAAACTGTTGCCGGATTGCACATCCAGGAGACATGGAGCAATATTAGCATTCCTTTGGATTTGTGGTTTTGTCCATCTGATGAATTAATGTCTAATATTCACTCTGTTTTTAGTTCAGGTTTTAAGGAAAATATCTGTTTCTGTATCAGATAAATGTTCTACTATGTCCACTAACTGTGTCAGTCTGTTGTTTGGTGCCAGGCAGCTAGCGTACAATAGGTTTATCAAAGCCTTTTCACTCAAAAGTGGACGCTAGAGCTGAAGGGGACTGCAGAGTTGGTAATAATTCATTGCAGGTTCGTCATTTGACCCATTGTTAATAAAAATAATTGATTAGTGCAGCTTTAAGCTAAGCTGAAGATCTTTTTTCACCTTGCTGATTCACTGTCTCTGTAACATTCAGACTACAAAGATAGTTGACTCATTATTACAAGTGACAGGTGCAGTGACACAGATGATTGGCAGGAGGGTGGGACTACCGACAAAAAGTAGCACGTTAAAGCGTTAAATAGGGGAGAATGCTAATAGAAAAACCTGACATAGATGTCAGCAACAAGGGAGTTGAGAGCAGGTTTAATATTGGTTTTATCAGGTTAAATGGGTGTTTTTAAACTATCAATACATTTATGTCCAACAAGCCTTGGGATGGATTCCATGTGAATATCAAACGCAGCTTTTTGCGGGTCTCCAGTTAAGCTCAGAATAAGATGGGGCAACCCCTTCCTATCTCTGCTCAGTGGATCATCTCCCTTTAGCTAAGCTGATAAATCCTGCCTTCAAGGTTTTTTTTTTTTCCAGCACATCTAAATACAGGTTTTTTTTTTTTTTTTTTTAGATTTATTTCATAGGGGATTTTAGAGTGTCGTGATTGACATGCTACACACAATGTAATAAGGAATTTTCTGCTTTTCCTCCCCGTTTCATCTGGTACATGTTCACATTTCGTCAGTGGAATCGTGTTCAGTATCTCTGTTAAGAACAGAGGAATGGACACATTAGATGTTGTAGGGTTTGAACATGTGAGTTTCTTGCATTGGCCAACCATGTGGTCAACCAGCATGCTTTCTATATGATATATGTAGTTAAGGATTAAATAAAACTGTCCTCAAAACTGAGCGATTAAAGATGAAACCCTGATCTCATTGCTCTTAACACGTCGTATGCTCTTCTTTTTTCTTTTTTTTTTTTAAAGACTGAGACCTGAAGATTAGTCGAGCCAATAAAACTAAGGTAAGGAAGCTTAGTAACACAAGAATGAATGTAAATAGGATTCAGTAGCAATGAAAGGTACAAAGTGGTCTAATTAAATCCCTCTCTATGTGAATTCAATTTCCCCAGGCCTCATGGCGTCCTGTCACTGACAAAGAGAGCTGCCTCTTTGTCTTCCTCTGAGTAAATTCCAATTAGGTAGTGGGCGTATGTTGGTGTGCCAGTCAATCACAGTCAAAGCCTGTGTTTTTAAAGATGATGACAGCAGTAATATATTGACTACAGCCGTTTCAGTGCCTCTTATTTGGAGCATTAGACAGTTAACGCAGATATTGATTTTTCTTTATGTGCTCGTTGAGTAGGACTGCCGGTTCATTTAGAAAGTGGCCGCTTGCAACCACACAGCATTCATTGCTCGGAGGGTTTCTCAAAAATATTGATAACACTCACACAGTCCTTTGTACTGTAGCAGCTTCTCCAGCCAATTAACACTGGCATCCACTGCTAAAGTGATTTTCATCTCTTTTGAAAATTTAAAAAAATTTCCCCTGGTGTTATCCATTACAGATCATTGTGCTGTTGCAGTCTGCCAAGCCTTCGCATTTCTTTTTTAGTAACACTTGTAAGCAGCGTGGAGACGACAAAAGGGAGAAGCAACAAAAGCAAATACTGGTGTGGAGGAGGACAGTCAACACCTACACCTGTCTTAATCCAATTGGGCCTTTTTGGAACAGAAGTAAGAAAGCTAGACTGCAGTTACACACCATCGCCGCCTCAAACCATGAATGCGCGCACACACACACACACACACACACACACACACACACTCTCTGGATATTTTCTTCAAATCGAATTACTGATGCCTGTTGCGATGGCCAGTGTCTGGCTGGCCCCCGTCATCGTCTGCGTTTGCCTTCAGAGAGCCTCATTTATTTTGAGAAGACTATTTTTTCTTTTTTTTTTTTTTTTTAGACACGCTCCCTCATGTGGAACAGTGAATATAAGATATAAAACCCGTCTGCCTGGTGACTTTGGGCCATGGCGAGATCAAACGACAGAGTGAGGGGAAAAAGGAACTGAGAGAAGAGGAAGAAAACCAAAGAAAGAGTGAGGCAAAATATTGGAAGTCTTTTTCAGCTGACTCGCCTTCGTCCCCTCGGTCACTGCACGTCTCATCTTGAGGTTTAATTTGCTGCTTTTAACTCTGTCCATTGCCCTTCCCCCTTTCTGTGTGATCCTGGATCCTCGCCCTCCATGGCTTCAGGCCTTGCTACTGAAGTGTGACCCAACCCACTGCCATTGATTTAAGGTCATTCACCATCACGCTGGTGACCTTTCACAGATTTCAATTATTTGATAATCCACAGCATCATCTGTACTTGAGATGGTCAGGTATTACATCTTTCACTAGCACTCAAGTAGCTACATGAAACACAGCTTTTGGGGTTTTCTTGGCTTCAAACACTATCACAGCTCTGGTACTTTTTGAGGCTTTTTTCGCTGCTCCTTAATAGCGCTACTATCGTGGAGATGAAGGGTTATGAGTAGATAGCCTCTGAGGTCGGAGCCACTTGACTTACTCAGATGGTATCTGAGTAAGGTAATGAACAGGAGAGTTTAGTAAAACTTAGATCTAAAGTAGAACTTGGATGGCGCTGCCGCAGATTGGCTATCATCGCTCCATCCTACAAGGCAGCAGATAAAGTGAACGCCCCTCCTCTGTCAGCTGCTGTGACCTCTTGTGTGATCAGCAACCTGAACAAACCCAGGGTTACATGTTCACACTGTGGAACAAGACGCCATCCGATCTTGATAACCACTAGATTGGATGAAAGCCATCGAGCCACAGAAGAATGCTCCTCAGTGTACCCCAGCCTTCATGGGGTTCATGAGGTTTCAGCCCCCATCAATATCGTTTAAGGACTTACACAGTGTACCAGTACTCAAGTGTTCTGGGAGCTGTGTTGTAGTACACTCCTGAGCAGAGGGGGGCTAAGAGCCCAAAACGCATTATAAGACCAAGAGGCTGGCCTCAGACAGTGAGCCAAGAATCTGCCAAGGCCAAAGCCATGATAGATGATGAGGCACGGCGAAGGTTTTATTGAGGCTATAGCGTGGCTTGTCGTGACAACTAAAATGAATGAGATCCTTGGCATCTGTGGGCACTGTCGCCCTCCGGTCCCTTTTTTATTATTACTTATTCACATACAGCAATAATGTTGGTTCAATTTCTTCTGCTATCAATTTGCAAACTTGGCTGTTAAGCTGTGAATTATGCAACACTTGGATAAAAAAAAAAGGATGGCAGCTAATCAACACGACTATGCTGAGGATATTTACAACCTTCCTTGGCTCCCTAGAAGACTTTTACACTTGCGGATGGAAGGAAGCATATGGAAATATGTGAACACACATCTTGACTGTAGCAGTTCTCTGCTGGTCCTCTTGATTAGCTAAATGATAACTCCATCCTCCTGCTATTCACAGTTTGATGATATTTGCATCTAGTGATTAGGGTTTTTTCTTCAATCATTGTGATGTTTAAAGTGATTAAAGTAGTCTGCAAGATTTGATCATTCTATGGCAGAAAATGTCATTATGGTGTGGTCTGTTTGTCTACAACTTAATACCTCAATGGAATCCAAAGTTTATATTCATACTGCCCCATGCGTTATGTGAAGATAAGTATGTAGACATAGAAATATTTGTCTTTTGTTTTTTTAAACGTGCAGTAAGTGGTAAAAATGTCATTCTCCAACCAGATAACATGAAGGTGAATGTTATTTAATAAAGTGATGATGGTATTTGATGGTGATGGTGTTTCCAACGAGTGTGATTCCACTGTATTTAATGTTTCATCACAATCCCCTTGCAGATGGATTATTATATTATAACTGAAAAACATTATGGAGTGATGAAGGTGGGACAGACTAGCATTTTTGTCTTCATCTTTGGTGCAAAATGTTAATCACTAAGGTGTTTCTGCACCGCAGTGGTGGAAGAAAGACTTTACTTAAACCTTTTTTTTTTTTTGGCCACTTGGGGGCAGTGGAAACAATTTGTGAGCATCACACTGACATATCAACTTTTAGGTTGATATGGCAAACTTGTGTTCACCTAGCAAATGTAAGTCCAATATTCGCTGTCTTTTAGCTCTGTTTTTGGTCTCTACCATCTCCTGAGGGAAATATATGGCTTTGTAGCTGCTAAATGCTCCACTATGTTCACCAGCTAACTGTGTCTGTCTGCTGTTTGGTGCTGAGCAGGTAGTGTACAGTGGGCTTTTAGAGCTTCTTTTGTTAAACAGCTGCCTGCTGCAGCCGAAAACGATGCTCTGAGAGCAGTGAGAGTAAACCAAAGCAGTAAAGTTGTGGGCTGGACAGCTAAACAATGAGCTGAAACCCACTATAAAGCCTCATAAAGCCATGGGGAGCTGCAGATTATCTGTAGGCTCATCACCAAGAGCGACCCCTTTCACATTGTTTTCACATTGTCATCGATACATTATTATTATAAAATATATAGATTTATAGCCCCTCTAAGTAAACCCACTAGTTCAACAATGTAGAAATACCCCATTACAAGTAAAAGTCCTGCATTAAAATGTTTAAGTAAAAGTACACTGTAACATAGTTTTCCTTTGAATTTGGTGAAGTTTATTTAGCATCATTGCTTTTTTGGCATCAAGTCTTTATTGGACAGGACGGTAGAGAGAAACAGGAATCATGGGGAGAATGACATGCAGCAAAGGTCCGTGAACACATTCAATCCTTCTCCTTGTAAGTTTCTGTATGTGGCACCATGGTGGCTGTCTCTGCTCACGTTAACTACCCAGTTTATTGCGTGAAATGGTTTAGTGATGAAAACAGTCCACACACTGAAATTATGTTATTTTCTGGCATGGAATCGAATCGAGGCAGAGGTTTTCTGTCGGGAGAGAAACTAATATTGACAGATGGCAGGAAACAGCTGCTTGACACTGGGTGTTTCAAACAGCAAATGGAAACGCTTTCATCGACTCTGAATCAGTTAAATGTTCTGCCAGTCGGTGATAGCGAAATCCCCAAATTTATTTAGATGAACTGTCTTTACCGGGGGGTTTTTTCTGATGTAATTCTACATTATTCAGGCACTGTAATGGTTTCTATGTCTGGTGTCCATGTGTGTTCGCACATGCATATGTGGCGAGTACAGGTAGACATGCACTTTTCTTTTTCATGTTTGACATTTATGTTTTGAAGCGATCGACCCAGTGATCCGGCTCTGTGTTCCTCTGCGCTCCCCGTTGCCTTACTGCCACGTATCCTGAACAGGACTGCTGAAATTTCCCCTCCCTGCCTGCTAAATCCTCCGACCAGAATCATGTCACACTAATCCCCAGCCCAGTCATTAGAGTCCATTGAGATCGGCTAGCATGTTCAGCTATGCTTGACTGGATGATTCCCATTTATCCTTAACACTCCCTCCCTCGCCGCACTCTTCGGAGACAGGAGCTGCCAGGTTCATCTGTTTGCCTGTCTCCTGACTTGTTAGAAGCCTCTCTCAGCCTTGTTACTGAGCCTGCTGATCCGTGGCCATAAACCTGTGCAAAGGTGGAGAGGTATTAACGAACCAGGGCTTTACACAGCTGTCCGACGTGTGGCTGGAAGCCCAGCATCTCCCTCAAACCATGGATCCATTCATTACTGACGCTGTTAGCAAAATCTGAGATGTTATCAACCTAAAATAGATCATCAAATCAGTATTTCCTCGCTGTTTGAGTGTTTTTGAATTTTTAAAGCTAACTTCCTTTTGCAGACTGTTGCTCAGTCTCTTTAATTGACAATATTGGATTGTATCTGAATCATTTTGTGTAATGACCCCAAAGTAATGGTCTATGTCTACATTGCTCAGTAAAAGCAATGAACTGGTACCATTTCTCAGCCTTATAATATCCCACTGTCCTCTAGTACCACTTTATTGCATCCAGGTCTGCTGGCTTTAATATTCTGGTTTGTTAAATCAGTACATTTCATTGCTGGCTACGCTGATTTGTTTCTGGCGGTTGCTGTAATTACCCCTGATGGAATCAGTTTTGTTGGTGATGTTTACCAGACAAAACGCTGAAAAAACAATCTAGCCGAGGAGATTATGTATCTGACCCACTGGGAAATCTTTACAAGATCAACACCATCAATACTAATGGAGGATTCCCATTTGATGTGAGTGTAAGGCCATGTTATGCATGCTCTACACATGTGACTTGATATTTAATGAGCCTTTAAAAATGAGGAAAAACATATTTATTCCTCAAAAGTATTTAGTATGCTGCTTATATTTATTCATGAGCTTCTCCTTTTAACTTATTTTATTTGTTTTCTCTTTGATAAACCCTCTTTATAACAGACCATGTGTGTGATTTAGTTGCCTCTGCCCACCGCACACTTCATCAAATAGATGTTACCAGTTCCTGGCACAGTTTTGTCTGTCTCTTTGCTTAGTGACTTTCATTAACAGCAAGTAATGTTTGCTAACACGGTGGCAGCTTCCTCCCGTTGCTCTCGCAAACGAAAAGCACACCTCTCATTGACACCTGGTCTGAAAATAGCCGGTGTAAAAACTCCCGTCATAAGTTTAGTGAAACAGCAGCAGGAGCAGGATTGTTTCAAAACACTTTGTATGTATGCGGGCAAATGTGAAGAATGCAGAAAAGCTAAAAAAGGGTGAAGATGTAAAAGCGCAGCGTTGTGTTTCTTGTCTCAGGGCCCCTTGAGAAATATCCCTGCTGGCCCTCATTCTTAATGCTCTTGTCTCTGAGAAATACGGAGAGACAGAAATAGAAGAGAGGGGACACTCGGAGGGAGAGTTCAGCATCGGCGAAGAAGGGATGAAATGAGAGAGTTGACTGTGAGAGGGATTAAAAGGTGATGCTGGGGGTGAACAAAAGACAGAGCAACTGTGAGATGAAGAAAGAGCGAGTTGACAGAAAGTAGACAAGATTAATTAACTTATTTCCAACAACAGATCCTATTAAAGTTGCTGTCAGCACCACTGAACCACTCACTGACTTGCAGTAACTTAAACTGAATACTTTATGAGCTTTGTTTTTAGACTCTGCCATATCATTCAGGATATATAAATATATGTACATACAGAAGGCGGTGCATTGTATGCATGCCGTCCAATGTTTGCTTTTATTTTTCTTTTGATTGTCGCAGCAGCGATCAGATATCTGTTGCTATGCTGTTATAGAGAACGGGAGATAGTGAAATGGCAGGTGGGTCTGTAACACAGCATCTGAGTGATTCAGTACAGCAGGCATTTCGCCAGGTCTGTAATGCCAAAAAGCGATGGAGTTGGGGGGGTGAGAGGCCGGGAGAGCGATGAAAGATTGATCAAGGAGGCCGATGCCTTTTCAAGGTGAGATCTCAGTTCTGAGGGAGGGAGGGTGGGACCTCATTCTCACCTTCTCACCTGACTTCAGCTTTCGACGCCCGCTTACTTTTCCCTTTTCGGTGCTCAGGGAGGAAGAAGGATCTCGGAGAAGAGAATGAAGCTGAGGCAGCAGAAAGTCTCAGATTAGGGGAGTGAACCGTTATGTTTTTTTCCCTGGTGGACAGTACTAACGCTATGATGCTTTCCCACAGTAGCTTTTCAAACATTTTGCTCCCCGCAGAATATTTTGGTGAGTGGTTATTCCCCCCTTTTCCCTCACCTTTTTATTTTTTTCGTTCATTCAGAGCAGCCGTGGCCCCGCTGAGGCTTTTTAAACATTTGTCGAACTCTATTATGTCTGTCAGCATCATCAAACACAACGGCAATAATTCCTCTGGGCGTTAATCTTCACCTTCCCTCATATTTACCACAGCACCATTTGATCTTTTACATCTTTCTTCATTCCCCCCCACACAGCTGCTCGGTTAAAACCACGCTTGGTTTGATCCTGCTATGACAAAGCCTTTCTGACACTTAAAAAGGCCTCTCCCCACTGTTCAACTCTCACATGCATTCCTAACAGCAAGCAGGGTAGTTAGCAATAAGTGCTAATTTCACATAATTGATTTCCCTCTCAATTCCATTTAACAGAATGTAAGGACCTTAATTGGAGCTCTGTGTCATTCTGCACAGTGTTTTTCACTTCCCATTATATCCTCTATAGGCCTTCAAGAGGGGAAAAAAATTACAGTTTTGAAGCAGACACATTGAAGCATTAGCCTAACGGGTTACAGAAGCAGGTTTTTTCAGGTGTGATTATAAGTTTGTAGGTTCAACTCCATGGGCAACTCTGGAGGTGGAGCATAAAGTAGGAACTCTCTGCCTTCCCTTAAGGGCTGTCAAGGTGCCCTTAATCAAAGCACTTACAGGAAAATTACCCCTCAAACACTCTTACACTGTTAAAAATCATCTGTGATTTTCAGGGGATTCCAGGAATTACTTTCTGAAAAACGGTTGTAATTTGTTCTTCTTTTCTTGCAACCACTTTTTCTCAACCTGACTCATATTCCACCACTTTCATGAGTGATTTTCCCACAATGCCTTTCAGCATCCTCCAGTAAACTAGTCTGGACTTATTGCTAGTTAGAGAGTGATAGTGATAGCAATGCTATTATTATCAACAACAGAGCATGTTTCTGTAGTTGAGAAGAAGTGAAAGTTACACGACATATCCTGTGACTGTGTTGCATTCTGGGTTATGGAGGCTACTGGCCATCGAGGAATCAATACCCAGAATCTTTTGCATGACAATTATTCTTGTTTGACTGTTTAACATTAGCTCCAAATTGAGATTCCAAATAGCCACCCTGACTTATATTTGACGTTGGTAAAATTTAAATTGAAGCATAGCGTTAGTTCAGGCAGAGCCATAAAGTTGCTCTTTCATTAGCTGATTGGCATCAACTGCTTCATTCATGCTTCATAATCACTGGCTCTTTCACCAGCTATTTGGCTACCAGCTGACTAGTAACATCGAGTCACATTCATGCAGTTGTACAATGCAGCTATTACAACGTGACACTTCTCACTGTTGATACCAACAACGCCGTTTGCCCCCAGAGCTCCCTCCACCACCCCAACCTCCTCC
The DNA here is from genome assembly GCF_020085105.1 of Siniperca chuatsi. NCBI lineage: Eukaryota > Metazoa > Chordata > Actinopteri > Centrarchiformes > Sinipercidae > Siniperca > Siniperca chuatsi. The sequence continues at coordinate 24,537,799 of NC_058056.1, forward strand.
TCATGTGCTTTGGGTTTTGGATATTGTTGATTTTAACTAAGATTTAATGTTCATGTATATGTTTATTGATTCGTTCTCCAGCAGTATACTCGTTGCTGTTCAAATTCTTTGAGAGCCCCATCGAAGAGCAGAGCCTTTTTCGACAAAACTAAATGTATAACCATTTGCTATAAATAGGCAGTCCTTTGACGTAAGTATCTTTGACTGAACTCCTTCACAGCGGCTGGAAATATTTCAGTGTGGTGTCATGTTGTCTATATTTAGCCATATTTTTATGCTAATAAGACAAGAAATGGAACCAAGCAAGAAATGGACACACAAATGCGAGGTACATTACCTGTGGCACTTGTGGGAATTGTAGGAAGTCTGCTTTTAAGCATCTGAGCAAGTTCTTGATGTTTGTCACATTGTGTTTGTGTGGACCTAATTTTAATTTTATAATTTTCCTTTGCACCAATTAAGCTAGCAACTTGGTTTGCATAAGATGTTTGGAGTATGGCGAAAAAAAAATCCTAATCCATAATACCTATTTAGCCTGTCAGAGCTAAAGTTAGCTTTAAAAATATTTTCAGCTATATCACACCGAACCAACAGTCTCTGCCACTTTCCATCTTGTATTATTTTAGTTTTGAGATTGTTATAAGCTAATAGATGAGTCTTATTGCTGATGAAACATAACCTGAAAACCGTTTCAGTCGTAGTCATCTGGACACTGTTTTCAGAATCAAGACATTTCGGCTCCCATCCAGAAGTCATTCACAATTGTGAAAAATGGACCGGGAGCTCAGAAATTAGTGAGGGACTACACCGCCATAACCTGAAAACAAAAATTGAATAACCGGATCTATTTAAAAGTAACTGCTTCTTAAGCTACAACATTGGGCTAATTCACATTATATTTAATTTCTTCCCCTTTTTTGGCACGTTGCAGGCCTGGTTACTTATTATTTGCTTCTCATAGAAAAGGTAAAGATGGTGAATTATTTGCCTTTTGAAATCACATCTTGTGTACATGTACTGAGGCTATGGCTGATACAGGAAATTGCTAAGCATCAACAAAAACCCGACCACCCCTATTTAAATGCAAAAACGATTTCTCCCCCTTACAGTTGTGACATTTGCAACAATACATATACCCTATGTGTAGAGTTTAAAAATTGATTACTTTATTGCTTATTTCATACTACTCATGCTTGGTCACACACGATTATTTCTGAGCAATGACATGAGGGTGTAAAGTTCATTCCAGCAAGCAAACATACATGTGAACATACAGAGACCACCCCCAAAGGTACATAAACACACACACATTCATAGTAACACACAGTCTTAGACCCACAGACAGACCTGTGTGCATACATACTACATGCTCTACAAATCATGGAAATACACAAAGAATCACACACACACTTTTAAATAGCTGCCAAAAGGAGTAATGGTGTAACACTGGCAATAAAAAGGCTTTTCATTTACGCCCTGCAGAAGCATCACCCATACTGTACTCATTTCCCAGACTAACAGGACATTCGCCCTTGTGTTCACTGCTGGGCCAGAACTGCTCTTTTATTTATTTATTTTTTTTTTTTTGTTCACATGAATGGAAAGTTTGCATTGAGATGAATTGGTTATGTGAGTTCTAAACAAAATACTTAGCACAAATGCATGTTTTCTGTCTGACATTGTGAAATAATGTGTTTGTTGCAGAAACAAGCGTTTTGCTTGGATACAGATGACAAAGCTTCCCCGCCGGTTTTACTCCTGCATGTACCTCCTGCATGTACCTCCTGCATGTACCTCCAGCATAATTCCAAGAACTGCAGAAATGTGCAGAACAGGTGCATCCTTGGTGATTATCATGCCTCCTTTTGCTCCAAGTGGTCTTGTATCCATGGTAGAGAAAAGTGTCATGTAGGACATCCCTTCAACACTTGAGTTTACAGTTCACAGATACACAGCTGTTAAAAAGCAAACAAACATTTCTGTTCCTCTGGAAAACCATTTTAATGAGAGCACTTTTTTTTTGTGAGAAAAACTGTAACTGCTGTTGGTGGTTGTAGCTATGAGCAGGAGCAGTGGGGGGTAAACCCACCTAAACTCAATTCACTCACGTTTTTATTTGAGGTATACACTTACTGCAGATCCTGGATGCAGATCGTATTTATTTTGAGCCATGATTTATTCTGCAGAAGGCACAAGATGTCATCTCTTCCACATGGAATAGATCTAATGCCCTCATTTTGATTAATTTAAGTCAACATGAAACAGTCTGCCTCCTTGTTTTGGTTGATTTGTACCTTTCTTTCATTGTTTTGCAAGTATAATTTAATAATTTGTGCAAACAAACGAACATTGAATATGCTCACAAATTAACAAAGCATGCTCTTCTTATTAGAGCCATCAGCAAGTGTCAAACTGATTTTACTCACTCATGCTAATTTGTTGAATTGATTGTGTTTGTTAATATAGCCTGACATTGAGCTGAAATAGAGAGACGATTAATTGAATGATGAACTTGAATGATTCAATTTTAATTTAAAAAATAGGAAATGATTTCTCAAGACTTCACCTACTGGCCACCCTGCCATGCAAGGTCTTTGTCGAAGCAGGTAACAACTCACAAAGCTATTGAGAGCTAAAGGGCTCGACCATTATCGGTATGCACACTGGTCAGATTTAATATTCTGTAGATGCAGTCTGAAAGCAACTCCCAGAAATACGTTCACCTTTTATCCCACTATGCAACTCAAGTGCACATTTTATATTATGAATGAAGTAGAAACCAGTGCACACAACATGCAAAACAAGACAGACATTGTGCTTTTAACTCACCTTCTAAATCATTTTGACAAATACACAAACAAAAAGGAGTGAGACTGACTTTCACAAGCTTGACTCTGTCTGTCATGAGAGAGTGAGGCTTTGCAGCTTTAAAAATGTGCTCGACGGTGAGTTGAGTCAGCTAAAGGACAAGTGATAGAGGGAGGTAGGAAGGTGTTGTGGCATTGTGGAAACTTCAAAGCCTGCAGTGCATTTCATGATCGGGATTACCCCTCCCATCCATAGGTATACGTGACCAGAGCTTCTGTTCTGGAAATATAAGCCCGCTGTGTAGCTTTTTCTCTACTCTGTGCAATATTTCCCTTCATCTCACTCCCCAATCCTGTAGTGTGTCACGTAAAAGTTGTATTACTTCTTCCCGTCTCTGTTTCTCTGTCCCATACCATGCAGTATCACTACGGTTACATATATCTCATCCATTCGTCTCTGAGTTTAAACTTACAGCAGTAAATATGAAACTACGGCATTCAGAGTGTACTCATATTCTGTCCGAGCCTGTGTAAAGGTTTTATTCACTCTCTGTATCTCTTCTGTCTTCTATCAGAGCTTTCAGCATGTCTGAGGTTATACAGAGTGTACTCGTCCTCCTATCTCTGTCCCTGAGGTTTTATAAGTACTCTTTTTCTTTCTCTCCTATATTACAATATGTGTCCTCTCTCTCTCTCTCCCTGAAGTTGCATTATCTCACTCTTGCCCCCTTTCTGTCTCATACACTGATACTCATTAGCTTTTTCTCAACTTATATGCAGCATATTCCCCCTCTCTCCCAATACAAAGGTACAGGATATTGGAAAGATTTTTTTCTGTCAACCTCTGGTCCCCCAATATGTTTCTCTCCTAGTTTGCAGCAGTGTTGATGTTAAATGCAGCTTCTCAGCCCTTTTGGCTTGAAACTACCAAAAATAGAAACAACACCTTCTCTCAGCCTTCTTTTAGACTTTTTCAACAGTTAGGAACGAGGAATGAAGAGGAGTGGGGTGAAAGGGTTGGATTTGAACCTGATTAAAGTGATCAGAGCCTGTGATGTGGACAAGGCTTGAGTGGTTTTCCATATGGCACTGTAAAAGCTGTTGCTCACCTTGAGGATGTTTGAAGTTTACCAATAAACAGCAATAAGCAGCTGTCGCGACTAACAGCACCAAAATTTGTTCATATGTTGTTGTAAACCAATTTCAGTCAAACAAGGAATCAATAGTTGGTCACTAAACTCAAATAAAACAGTTTCAGTAGTTGCTTTACAATAAGAGCCTTGCAGTGGTTTGTCTGTGGAAAGCTTAAATGTGAAGAAACCACAGTCCATCTTAGCATGAGCAGGAACTTGACACAGAAATTGGAAAAATTGAGTGAACATGTTTCCAAGCACTGAAGAAACCAGGTTACTCAGAGAAACCAGGTTATGCAGGTAATCTGAGAATGCATTTCCATGTTCTGTAGTAATCTGCTTACTGTAAATAATGCAACAAGTCTGACCTTATTTTGGAGGCTTTGTCATTTTAGTGATAGAAGTCGCTCCTGTAAAAAGCTGATTTAGAAACCCAGTTTTGTGTATACATAGTCAAGAACTCGAGTTTCCCCAGGAGAAATCTAGCTTCCCCTATTATGGAAAACCCGGTTATCTAAGTGCATTTAAACAGATTTAAGGCTGCTGTCTGGGTCAAAGTGGAACAAAACTCCAACCCACAGAAACTCTTATGTTACAAAAACTGCTGCTAAAATACAGAAAGCTCAATACAGTTGAATGTTTAAAAATGGCATTGAATCTCTCTAGTCACCTGCACAACCAGTCATGTTGAGCCAAACAGTGCAGCCAGTGGAAAAGGGACACGTGTACACAACTGGAAGAAACCAAAAAGAGTCTTAATAAAGTTATGTATCTCTAAAATTAAATGCACAATAAATTCAAATGTTGGAAAAATGTTTTTATTCAAAGTGATACCTCTGAAATACTATATTTTCTGTCTGCTTTCAGACAGATATAAAGTTAAATTTACTCATCACCTATAACTTTTTCTGTCTCTCCTGCCCTTTCTGTCACTTGACCTCTCTGTCAATCTATTTTTATTCCACTCTTTCTCCTCCTTTTCCTTCACCCCATCTCTCCCTCTGTCCCCTCACAATGAGGATATTATTTACAGTAGTTTGAGTCCATATCTTTGACCCTCCTAGCAGTGATAAGGTTATGGACTTTCTGTGCAGCTGGTGGCTGCTTGCCCACCCCTAAAACCACACACAGAGACACAGACACAGACACTCAGACACACACGACTGCTTGTCCATTGGCTGTGAATCATGGTCTGACCTGGAGAATAGGGGACGGACCTGTAATTAAGCCTTGGCGCTATCATTTCTCTTCTCACCTTTACTCTCCTCCACCTTAAACTTCTTTGTGTTGCTCTCTGTTTCTCTCTCTCTCTAGGAACTTTCTCTCCATTTGCCCTTAGCCTGTCGAATCACCTTTTTCCCACCTCTTTCCTGTCTCCTAAATCCTCTTCTAGTTTTGTATTTATGTACAAATACAATACATACAGTACAATAAATACATACATCCTGTTTGTTCAGATGAAATTGAGCTGTTGGTCACTGGCAGGAGATTTTTCTAATGTCATCATTACTCTGAACAGCCACAGAGAAGGAATTTAGATCGGAGGAGTATATTTATTTTGAGTCATACGTCTATGCAGTCTTAAATTTCCATTTTGCATTAGCAGGTAGATCTGTTGCATCAAACCAGGTGCTTCTAATTTCTCACATGACATATTATGCTCAGACAAAACAGACAAAAACAAATCTAACATTTGTAAAGTAGGGATTAAATATTAACAGAGGAAAAGCTTTGGAAGAACAACAAAAATAAATTCTGACAAAAACATTGCGCTAGTTCAAGTAATGCGTATGGAAATGTGTAGGTCATTCACAATTTGTGTCTTGTTAATTCTGTGTGAGAAGAGTGATTCTCTATCTATTTATCTATCTAGATATATATCTATATATATATATATATATATATATATATATATATCTTGCCTTGATTTAATATATTACTGTGGAGGGCCTCAGGAAACACAAGGAGACAGATGAGAGATAACATGCAGCTATAAGGTTCCAGACCCAGATTCACTTTGGATTTAAACCAGCCTCCACTCCACCAGTAGACCCCCAGGACCCACCAGTTTAACATTTTTCTAAGCTTGACTTATCCAGAGCATGTTGACTTAGCATGACTTCCAGACTCACTTCCAGTCCTGCTGCGTTTCACATGTGGAGTTCACCCACATTTAAAATGAAGAATCCAGTATAAAACAATTGTTTTCAACTGTTGCTCACTGAGCAGCATGCTGAGCTGTTTCGGGCCATGTGCTTTGCTCAAGTGCACTTGAGCAGAAGTTACTGAGAGAGTTTTTCTATCCAGTCCATGGATTCGAGCTGGCAAATCTCCATACAGTGTTTTTGAGGGCCCTGAAAGCCTATTTTTCTTAGCTTCTTACGCTAAGCGATCAGCTTTCAACCACTTGTCATGGTCTTCAATTTGCTCACAGGACAATTTATTGAGCAAACTTCATCCACTTATGATGACCGTCACATGTGGCTGAAAGCTCCAGAAAACTAGAAAGTACATAACCAAGATTAGATCTGATAAAGCACATTAAAACTCCTACTCCACCTACTTTACCTTTTTGATTGTTGTTTATTTAGTCACAAGCATTTTATATAATATAGAAATATAAGTTTTCTTGGGCTACTACAGTGTGTGTAGTAGTCTGGACCATATACCTCTCTCTTTCTCCCTGAAGTTATATCAAGTCTCTCTTTCAGTCTCACTGACCGGTATCATCACAGGACCATGGCAAGGTCCCTCTGACCTCACCTGTCATCATCGCCCACCTGCAAGCTTCACAACCTTCAATCAATACTCCCACACTGCCTGCACCGTTTGTCACAATTTGTGTTTGTGCTGAGATCAGCAGTGAGTTTTACACACCATGTCTGTGTCAGGCATCAGCAGGGTGTTATATGGTAACAAGGCTAACTGTAGCTGGAGCACGAAAGCATTTTGAAATGATAAAATTGTTGACTAAAATATGCTCTCAAGTTTGCGTAAGGAGCAGATTAAAGTGAAGAATTGGATGTGAAATGGTTTTGGCTCTTTTGGTCTTTTGTCTTGTATGGAGACTTTAATGGCAAAATACAATAAACCAATAATAAGTTTGCAATAAAATTCTGGAGTTAGTATTTCCCCTTTGCACAGCTCTTGTGTAGCTCCATCTACTAGCAAGTGCATAATCTCCACTCTTCGTTATTAAAAAAGTCATCATTTACATATCAAAATGTCAACGGCATATTTGCATATTTTTCATGAACATTGCACAATTAATGACTTTGCTGTGAGGCTGTAATAGGAAAGACCCCCTGCTTAATATTGATAAGTATTAGGCCATTATTCTACCAAGCACAACCGGTCGGTCATGCTTAATCATCAAGTCAATTCAAATGTTTACGTTTGCAGCTTGATGATGGGGCATGAGTGCACTCCTAATGCTTTTTCAATATGGTTCACCGTGACTGATCGGGCTATGGACTGGATGATGACTGTGTGCTGATGGAAATTATTCAACATGTATCAAAGTTGGCAGAGATCAACGGGAGAGGTTTGCATAATTAAGCAGTTCCCTGCGGCCCCTGGTGCCTACTCTGAGTCTGTTTGTAGGTGGACGGCTGGTGAGGGAGATGGTGTGTGTTTGTGTGGGCAGGCAGGCCGCTCATTAGCATATTCACTTCACAAATTTAGAACGAAGGATGGCACCCGTGAACCTGCATTCGGTCTTAATCGCACCTAGAAAGCACATACACTGGCATGCATCCCGACACAAAAAGCACACATGCCTGTCGACACAAACACACCTCTATAATCACACACTCTTAGACACGGACACACATCTCCGCCACACTCAAACTCTCTCACTCACATTCACATCTCACATTAGAGTCCTCTAGTGTGCTGTTTGATAAATCTTCCCCTTAAGTCTATTATCCATGGAATACTCTGGTGGCACGAAAAAGCTGCTTTGAAGTCTTCCACCCTCTTCCTGCTTATTCTTCAGTATGAAAACACATACAACACTCTGCAACTCAGCTGCCTACTCGCCTGCGATGCACAATATTGTACTTAAAGAGTTCATTTCCAAAGTGCCAGATATGCATTTTGGAAATTGTTCCAAAGCATGTTATCTACTGGCGTAAGAGTGGGTGTTATCTTCTGTATTTCTTATTCTAAAAATCTCACTGAAAGAAACCATTTTATTTACAGCAGGGGCATGCAGGGCTGCATATAAAAGTTTGATCATTATGGCATTATTTTTTCATACCAAGGTTTTATTTATTTATTTTTGTTCATCATTCCAATCAGTTATGAACATTTTACACTCTAGCATAACTGCTGAGATGTGGGGACGCAGTGACATCATTGTAAAGACACCCGCAGGTTTAGCGGACTTATTTGGAGAGAAAGCTAAAATTGTCACCCAAACTGTCTGTTGTAAAGATCCATCACATTTTTTAGAGCAGAAGTTTTCAACTGTTTTCAAAGGCTTAACCCTCTGGGGAAGCAAGTTGGGGAGGAGAGAGTTGAAGGGGGGTGCAGAGAGAGAGAGAGAGACTTGATACAAAAGTACTGTGTGAGGTGAAAGGGACAAGTGCATGCAGATGTTCTGAAAAATACGGGAAGTTGTTGTTGTAGCTTGGCCCGCTGATTACATACATCAACAGTTGCAGCAGTGGCTGTGATTTACAGTTCATGGAGGCAATTAAGTTACTTAAAGTACTAAAATGAAGGGGCGTTTTTGATACAAAGAGCATTGCAGCCTGAAACTACAGAAGCTAAACCAAAATGTTGGAAATATGATAAACAGTACCTCAAGCTAAGTTTATTTGGAGCGACTCGCCACAGCCTCAGTGTGGTGTGATCTGTAAAGAAGTGCTAGCTAATGATAGCATGCAACCTGTGCCACAAACGGAGACTTAGGGGTCCCGCGCAGTGTCAGACTTTGAAAACCCCAGTTTTAGAGCAGTTTTCTGATTCAACTTTGCCATAGTTGTGTTTGCACACAATTTTCTAATTGTAATTAAGGATTATAACATCAAATTTCAAGTGTGTTCACTTTTACTTGTAAAACTGGGGGTTTGTTAATACCTTGTGTTCGTCTGACAGCTTGTTTTCTTTGCCCTGTTGGACTCCATACAGCAATTAAGAGTAAGTAAACTGTCCTCATAATTGAGAGGGGTGATAGTCAAAACTACAAGATAATGCCAACAGCACCTCACTCAGTCTGGGGATTTAAACACATGGCCTCTCAAATCTGCAAACTTTGCAGCATAGCTTTCTTCCTGTAGGAAAACTATGAAACGATGTTTCTCTTAAAACAAGACAGCTAATAGACAGCTAAATATGGCTGTGCCTTTGAAATATATGCTCATTGATTGATAGAAGTAAAACACATTACGGATAACAAAGTTTTATCATAAAGCCTTTTTTTTTTTCAAAGCAAAGTGGATATTAGCACATTCTTGGATATTACTCCAAATATGATCATCTCACTAGGGACCTCTTTGTTGCTCGGCCATAAAAGGACTTTGTGTTGAGTTGAAACACAGAGTTAAAAGTGGTGCTTTCAGTTACTTTACTGTTTCACAGCTGACAGAGAACAACACAGAGATAGAAGCCCATTTGCCTCTGCTCTTTTGCTACCAGCCAGCAGGATCCCTGGTTTAATGGAGGCTAACAGACACTTGGACAGAAACAGTGGCACTGATATGATGAGAGGTTTTTTACCACCCGGCATAGCACGAGGGAAACGTCACTGTTTTAAAGTTTAATGACATCTCCCTGATGTCTTTTGTGAAGGATGCAGGGATGGTGGGCACCAAAAGTACTTATTTGTCATTTTTGAATAATTAAAGACACACTCTTGTTAGAAAAACCTTTTGTTGTCTTGTAACTGACTCTGAGGCAATCTAAGCCACCAGACCTCCCAGCGGCACTGAGTGCATTAAGCAATCACTCTCCCACTGCTGAAATTGAGCAAGTCACTCATGTATGCTGATGTCTTTATGCAGAATTGGATGTGTAGTCTGTATGAAGTAAAAAACAAAAACAAAAAAAAAAACAGTTACCTGTAACAAAATTAGCAAGTGGTCATAACAAGTCTGCAAGGCACAAATAAAGTGAAATCTTCCTATTGTTGTTATTCATCTCTGAAATTTAGATGTTCCTGTATGTAAAGTTATTTCCAACAAGGATGATATGTGCTTGGTATGTTTACCATGAATTATTATTTTATATTACAAGAATGTTCAATTGCAGACAGAGAAAGAGATATTTGCTGCTGTTGGCCAAACAGAATCTTCTCAGCGAAGCGTGATTGGCTAAAGGCCGGGAATGCTTTAAGGAGGCCGTCATAGAGAGAGGCAAGATGTGACAGGACAACGACACAGATAATATATCCAGAATGAGGGGGCTTCTGTGCTTTGAACTTGCTTGAGTTTTCTACCCCCCTGCTGCTGACACATCCAAGATAGTTTGTAAATGGGGATCCTGTCTATACTGATGCCTTACACTCCTGTCAGTTGAGCAAACAGTATTTTTCAAACTTTCAACCGGTGATTAAAGTAATGATATGGTGAAAGTAAGTATTTAAATAATGAATGCCTTGTGTAAAAACGTGTTTAGTTCGTATTTGGAGTGAAGTTTGCACTTTCTTAACGGATCTCTACAGAGTTCGAGAGATGTTTTGGACGCAGCTTGTAGGCATTACTAGGCTACTGTGTGTTAAGGCTCTTCAGCATTAGCTTCAGCTTTCAGCCATGGTTTCCCCAACAAACCCAGACATTTACTGAAAGGGGTTTAAATATTCTTAGGATTCTCATGATAACTAGAACAAGTAGCAACAACACCGATAGGACTCCTCCTACAAACGTCTTTGAATACAGCACCCTGCATCAACACCACCAACCTTATTAACCCCCTGCAGATATTATACTCTGGTCCATGAGTTAGTAAAAATACTACCTATTGCTCCTTTAAAAAGTCTTGGCATCACACTTTATAAATGGCAGAGATCTCCTTTTGCAATAAAACTGGTCAAGTGAAACCCAGTTAACTGCAGAGATTGTGGAAACACCTAATCTACTCAGCCTGGGTTACTGGATCAACATTTGTCACCCCCACAGCTCACTGAGTCAAATCTTCCCCCCAAAGTGGCATTTCTGTGGTACATTTCCTCCTTGAGCCCCCTGTACATCTAGATCAAGAGTGTGAGGACAGGTTAGGGCCACGGTTCCATCCAAGGACTTAGTCTGAGCCCTGAAAATCATTAAACTTTGAATAGCAGTCGCTATCAAAGCTCTGGCTCCCTGTCACATTGAGATAGTGCGTGCACCAGATGAATGTAAGGATTTACAGTGAGAGCACTGAAGGTCACCCACCCAGAGGCATCAAGTTGGAGGAATACTATGTCCCTGGGCTGCTGCATACCCTGCTTTGTCTTACTACTTCTAAATGATAAGATGCTGATTTTCTTGAGGGGAAACCTGCTTTGTCTTTCAGTCCCCCTGCAGTTTTCACTACTGGCTGCCTGGGCCCTTTTCCAAAAATATGCTACACAGTCACCAGCGGCCAGGCGGGCAGGCGATTGAGCGAATGAGACGAATGAGAAGCACATTGGACATTGTATAGACAGACTAGACATGCAAACAGGTAAACTAGCAGGGAAATGCTAAGAAGTCATACAGAGGACATGTCGGAGATGTTTTAGCTGACAGTCTTATACACAATGACTTTCAGTGAGTTTTTATCAAAAGTAAGTACCTCAAGGGTCAAAGCAACAGTGCAGAGAATATAAAAGTAATAAATATTCCCGTGTCCCTCAAAAAGTGCTGCACAATATAACAGGAGAGAAGTGAGGGTGAAGTTATAAGACAGAGGGACTTTTTTTCTTCACCACACAAAGGAAAGCAGATATTCAGATAACATGAGTTATTCAAATTTCCATATCAATGAGGCAGGACAAATATGTGGGATACATGCTCATAGTGTATTCAGGCAGGCATCTAGACAGGCTGATATACCTTGGGGCAAAAAGCGAAAACAAACAGGTAGGCAGGTTTATAGACAAGCAAACATACAGACGAGGAGCTAGACATGCAGACAGACAGACAGAGCGGACACGCAGTGCCCAGAAGAGCAGACAGACCAGATAGATTGACAAACTTAAAGACAGAGAGAGTGACAAAGCTCTGAGGAAAACACACACACACACACACACACACAGACACACATACATACATAGAGACAGACAGCAGACAAGCTGGTCTTTTCATGGCTCATTCTGCCAGGGATCAGGGAGGAAACGGCCTCTCAGCAGATGGAATATTTATCACGTCTGGCACTGGATTCGCTACCCAGTCACAGCTGAGAAGAAGTGAGACTGCTGGGACAGATCTGGGCTGCACAACATACACCGAGCGGACTGGGACGTACCGTGACTCGGGCTTCCTGTGCCCATGATGGTTATGAAGGCCTTGTCACCAACCTGTCACTCACCAGTCATACAGCCCAGCCGCCAGCTAGAGACTGCACAAAATGGCCCACTAATGAATACAAGACAGTGCTTAGTTGTTTACGAGCTACAAGTTCCAGGCGTAGCTTGGGGAATATATATATATATTTTTACAGATACACATGGCCCATCCAGGAACCTGTGGGCATTGCTATCAGTCTCTCTTGCTGCCTGTCAGCTAGTTTTAAGAATTTTACTATGTAGTGTGTTGACAGCCAAGGCAAAAAAATGTCTATGTCGACATGTCTGATATCAAAACAACAAAAATGACCCACTTAAGTAAACAAACACAAACAAAACATCCCACTAATGGTACGTCAAGAATGTGGAAGTTTCAAGTTTCTTTACAAGTGGATGTCATCAGTGCTACCAGCTGTATGCTCAGCTTGTACACCATAAAAGAGCTCTGTTAAAATAATTATTATATACTATTATATACATAATCTTCCCATTGTGGTTTTGTTGACACTGTCACATTGTGGAGTCTGATAAAGATGGTAGTCAGATGGAAGTTTTATAACCTCAAGCCCAACCCACGCTGACTTTGTTTTCTGAAGCATTATTAGCCGTCTGTCTTGTGGAACAAATAAGGCTCCATTTTACCAAATGTGTCCATACTTACCGACTCCCAGAGACATCTGTCGTATGCAACCCGCTCTGTTTTCTAACACCTCAAGTCAATTAGTTTCTTTTGCAGTAAGTTTCAACCCTGTAATCATACAAATGTCCTTCTTTCTGTACATTATGAACTTACTATATTTTGTCACTCACTATAATCTGAATGTTTAGTAACTGAGCTCAAGACAGATGTGTGGTCAACTGACTAAAGCAGTGAAATTTTAGACACATAAGATACACATAAGATTTAGACATCCAGATACTTGTGGGCCTCTGAATAACACTCCCACTAGTGTCTGTTGATGCCTGTCAGCTTTACAGTTATTAGTTCTTATCACTTTACAGTCTGTTGGCAGCAGAGACAGCAAAATACATAAAACCCGACATGGCTACCATCATAACTGACTAATAAAGATACAAAATGTGCTGAGGCTCAACAAGAGGGATCAAAGTATTAGTATCAAACTATTCAAACTCACTGCTCTGGACAAAATGTACAGAAATGACCTGAAAATAAGTTTACTGCTGTTTATTGCTTAGACTCCTGAGAATTGGCAGTTTTTTTTGACATGGCAGACTTCTGCTCACAGGCTCACATACTCATTGACATGTTGTCAAAGAAGATGCAACATTTCACACATAGTATTAGTTTTACAAAATCAGAAAATTTGTAATTTAACACTTTGTCACCACAATATGATATTTCGCCTTTGCTAAACAGGAGTATCAAATGTTCAAAATCTGATTCTTCTCTTCCCAAGCATCAATGACAGCTTTTCAAAACCACAAAACAGCTCTTCTGGAGATAAGTTCTATGCCACGTTAGGACTTAAGGATAAAGCAGCAGTGTTCTTGAGACACATTTCTCATGTAACGATTTCTTCCTCCAGAATCTGATTTAAACAAAAGAGTTTAGTGATCCATTTCCTGGTGTTAAGATAAGAAGAGCAGTTTAACAGGGTGGCTAACGGCTCTTGTAACTAGAGCTCATCTGCAGCCAGACAGCATCTCCTGCTCCTCCCCTCCCTCCATTCTCTCCACCTCCTCCTTTTTCTTCCTTACTTCCTTTCTTCTCATTCCTCCAAGGCTGCAGGCTGGCAGAGGCTGCACTGGTCAGCCAAATCAGTCCAATTAGAGGGGCTCATTTGGGGCTGTTGGAAAGGCTCGGGTGGTAAATCTGTTAAAACTGGAGCTTACTGTTCTCTTCACATTAATATCCCCCGTTCCCAGCCCCCACTGTTATCAAGGTGATCACATCTAGGGCTTCCCTTTTTGCTTCTGTTCCCTCTCCGTCCTCCCTATTTCCTGCAGAAACAGGGCATCTCTGTGCCGGCAGTCCACCTCTACCCAGAGGCTAGGAGCGCTGGTTAGCGAACTGAGTCTGGGCCAGCTCGCGTATGTGTATTATCCATCATCCTGTCACTGCTTTTAATTCAATGCAGTGTAGACGCCTTTAAGGGGACTTGACCTGAATAAGTTGTTGTTTGTATTTTGATGTAAAGGTCAGTCCATTTACTAATGATGCATTGAGGGACTGTGATTGGTGCTAGCCTGGCTGTCCAGGGGTTCAGAGGACAGGTGAGCTCTGGCAGTGCGCCCTGCTCTTAGACAGCTGGGTTAAGCCAAACAGAAGCACAACAGAGCAGAAACCTGGTGATCTTAAAACATGTGTATCTGTTTGGTGCAGAGTAAAGAACACAGGGAGCTGAAAGTGCGACTCCCCACAGTTTTTCAACACTTAAAAATCAATACTGTAATCGAAACAAAAGAGCATCCAGCAGTTGTCCTGAGCACAAGATGAAAATAATGAGAACAGAATACAATATTTTTAAGCATGTGAGCATCCATGTCTGTGGATGCATAGTGTGAGTATGTGTGCTTTTGTGCATATGCATGCATATAAATCTGCAGCCTATGAGAGCCTCTGTATGCTATGCGCATCAGCATATGAACACATGAAGAAATATTCATGTGGATTTTCATGAATATTTTATTTGCATTTATGATCTTGTGTGTGCAAGTAAGAATCCAAGGATTCCTATTTGCCCTCTGTGTAATCACAGGCGAGATGGGCTGATCTGAAGGGAGGGGAATTACAATAGAGAAGCTGAGGCATCAGGTACAGCTAACAAGGCCAGCGCTGCCAGCTATGCAGAATGAGCACCATCACGCCTCCTCCGCAGGGAAACCGCCCCCTGTCACATGACAATAACTGCAGAATGTTTAAGACAAACTGACAATCCATTATATCAGTGACAGACATCTATCTCCCACACCTGTACACTCTTTGGCACTCATGTAGTTCAGGATTCAGTGTAATGCCAACAACAGGGAATTACAAGTTACTCTGATTGTATCATGAATATATGCATGGATTTCTGTTTTGCATAGGCAAGTCTTATTATTTTTTGTGTTTAACAATTTTAACAGAAAAATATCAGGATTTTCTTTAAAAAAGGAGCAGTTGAAAAGCACAAATTGATATCTAACTGTAAAACTAAAGAATGTTTGAGCTGCAAATGGTATTTTTTTTAGACTCATCTGAAATTTGGTATCCATTTCTTTCTTTTGCGTCATCTGATTTTGAACAGTTTTTTATATTCAAATTTATGGATGATAGATAGATTTATGGATTTTTACCCATGCTAGTTCTAGGGATGACGATGTCGGTCGGTCAGTCCAGCACTTTGGTTCAGACTACTATATCTCAACAACTATAGGATTGAAAACCATGAAAATTCGGATAGACATTCATGGTCCCCAGACGATGAATCCTACTGACTTTGACATTTGTGGTTTTGAGTGAAATGTCTCGACAACTGTTGGATGGATTGCTATGAAATTTGGTACAGACATTAATGTCCCCCTCAGGATGAATTTTAATTATTTTTGTAAACCCCTATCTCATCATATATTTATATATTACATTATATATCTCATATTTTCACAAGAACCTTGAATAGTACAGTATTATTATAAGTGAGGCCATGACTAATCTGACCAGAGGCTGAAATCTCTTCACTCTTATCTCACCACCTACTGTACAGACAGACCAAAAAGTACACTGTAAATTGGAACAGATGATCATCCTTTGGAAAAATCTTAATCAAATGGGCATCTCAATGTATTGTTTTTCTGATGCTTTTTGGGAAGCCCTGCCATTCTTTACTGTACAGAAAGTATAAGATATGCACATAAGACTAAAGAAGACCAAAGAGTGTTGTATTGTGTCGAAAGATATAGTGAATATCTATTTTTTCCATTAACTTTTAATGCTATAGATTACCAGGCATAAGCAGGGAGTTTGTTCTCTATGATCTTTGACCTAAATACAGCCCTGACAGGGCATTACCACTCATCAATACGAGCCTATCAATGGAAAAATCAGCTGTTTGACATCATTGGCTCTTTTGGAAGCAGAAATGTGAAACACGATGCAGATAACATGTGGAGTGATGTATAGAATGCACTGATGATACCATTATAAACCACAAACATCACACTGCTTCTGTCAGTTCTCTACTTCATGTGATATCAGTGATCCACTGTTGTGATATTAACAACTCTCTAACTTTGTAATTTCTCTGATAGTCCTGAGGTCACATGCCTCACGTGTGAAATTTGCTCTTTTTCTTGTTTGTTAGCATAATGTTGAAGAGCTCCCTTTCATATGCTCACATTCTGAAGCTCACCCACTAGGAATTTTTTCTAATATTCTTCTCTTCATTGTGTAATTCGGAATAAAAGAAAGTCGAGAAATTGGGCTCTGCTGTGCTTTTAAGGCATTGCGACGAGCAGGTGTGTCTTTCAAATTTGCAGTGGCCCACAGGTATAGAAAACAAAATCACATTTGTCGTGTACAGCTCTATTGACAGCTTGGATTGACATGCTGGGAGAAAAACAAGAATCACACTGACGTTACCATGCCAAAAATAGACTCACAACTTCCTTTAAAAAGAACATATGCTTGTCAGTTTGACAGCCCCAGCAATTATGCAGGCTACAGTATATGCTAACTAACATCTGGCACCACATATACAGTACATGTATACACACTCAAAAGATTGCAGCTCTCATGTTGTCATGAAGCCACAGTTTGAGATAATGATTGCTATTGTAGCACCAATGACAAGAGCCAACCAGCTGTTCTAGTGACTATTGCAATTTATGACGGGAAGCTGAAGTAGCTTTAGTATGAGACCATTTTTATATTTTGCTCTATGCATGGCTCTAGGGATGGCAATGTCGGTCTGTCGGCCGGCCGATCCACTACTTTGGTCCAGACAGACATATCTTAACAACTGTTTGAAGAATTGCCATGACATTTTGTACAGACATTCAGCGTACCCAGAGGATGAATCCCACTGACTTTGGTGATCCCCTGACTTATCGTCTAGCACCACCATTAGGTTGAAATTTTTGTCTTTTAGTGAAATGTCTTGACATCTACTGGAGGGACTGCCAGGAAATTTGGTTCAAATGTCCAGGGTGCCCAGAAGATGAACCCTAATAACTTTGGTTATCCCCTGGCTTTTCATCTAGCGCCACCAACAGGTCAAAATTTTCACTTATCCTGTGAAGTAGATCTACTTGAAAGATTGCCATAAAATTGCATACAGTCACGGTTCCCAGACAATTTATCCTAATACCTTTAGTGATCCTCTGACATTTCCTCTAGTGCCACCATGAGGTTGACATTTATGCTTTGAGTGAAATGTCTTGACAAGTTATTGGATGGATTGCCATGAAATTTGGTTCACACATTCATGTCCCCCTCAGGGTGAAGTGTAATCACTTTGGAGATGCCCTAAATTTTCATCTAGCGGCATCATCTGGTCAAATTTTTAATTTTGCCAACAAGCTAAACTAAGATGGTGAACATGGTAAACATTATACCTGCTTAGCATCAACATTTTAGCATGATCATTGTGTGCTTGTTATCATGGAGATGTTAGCATTTAGCTCTAAGCATTGCTTTTTCCAAGTACAGGCTCACAGAGCTGCTTGCATGGCTGTAGGCTCTTAGTCTTGTTGAAAACAGAACCCTCATGCAAGAAGACATGACTAAAATGTGGTGAATTTCTATGGTAGTTTGGGATACATATTCCGGTCAATTTCGGTGGGTTTGTCTGGATTTGCATCATAAGTAGTGAAGACTCCAGAAAATGGTTGTAATTTACATGAAATGTCTTTTAGGGTTAAGTGAGAGGTAATATTGTAATTTTTGCTGTAGAAACATACTGTACACTAATCTGAAAGTGACAAGTAGATGTTCATTTCTATCAAAATGTAATCAACTGAAAGAAATGAAGTACCCACTTCAGGGTGCAAAGTTAACACACAAAAAAAATCTGAATTTGGAAAATCACTTATCCCATTTTGGCCTTTATAAGTTAGGGCCAAGCATCTGGTCTCTACTGAGGTTAAGGGTAAGTCCATGTTTCTAAGCTATTTCTTTTTTTTTTGTTTTCTGTGAAAATGATGATGCATTCCATCTTATTAGGGATTATCATGATACTTAATTATTACGGTCATTAAAAAGGATGAGTGATTCAATGCTTTTTTTTTTTATCTCACCGCAGCACTTAGGCACACTGGAGGGGATTAGTGCACTGCAAGCCCTATTTTAAGGGTGTGATTACATTTTCAAGGGCGAAAATCACATTATGAGAAGTGACTCAGGAAAAATGTACCAGGCAATGGTGCAGCGGAACTCTGTGAATATTTCTGAGGCCTTTGGCTGTGTAGAGATTTGTAATGTTTTGTCAGGAAAACAGTTTATCGACGGCGAAACACCCGGCCGATCACACATCTCCTTGCCCGCTGGAATTGTGTTCTTATCTCTTCCTGAGATCCTGCAGTGAAAAGCCTCTGTTATGTAAAGTGTGACCGCCCAGATATATCCGTGCCCACACACCATCCATCTAGTGTCTGCACATCTACCCAGGCATGCCCATTTATCTACCCATCTATCCATCCATCCATCCATTTTACTCTCTCTCGCTACTCTGATCTGCTGCCCAGTCATAATCAGCCAGCCCTCAAAGACAAGGCAGAGTCTTCTATCTCAATCAACCATTCTCCACTTCACTGTCACCGATACCATCTCCGGACCTCATGTGTAAAATTTGATTTAGATATAGAATAGTATATTTTCACCCCCTGCCGACGCTACCACCAGCTGACCCACACTCAGATCCATCAGCTCTGCTACACCTTCGCTTTCAACCGCAGTGCTTTGATGAGGCAAGATACCTGTATTTGAAAACAACATGTAATTTCCTGGTTAGTCAAGGTGGAAGATGTTTCGCAGCAACCTGCTGAGTGAGTACTTATGCATTTTGTCTTCAGGGTAATCACTGCATGGCTCGATGGTCCAGTTCGAGACACTTTCCAAAGTGAGAGGACACAGTTCATGTGTAAAATAAGTGCCTTGGTGCAGTGCTTGGTTTTCTTGCTGTGCGTCTTACTCCCTGAGATGTTAGATTTAGTGGGTTTGAGGTCAAGTCACTGTATGTGTTTGCTGGGTGTATGTGTCTATATTTATCAGTTTGTGTATGCGTGTTCTTCTTTTCCTATCCTAGTGAGAACAGGTATGTCTTAGACCTTACGAGTGAGGCCATGTTTGTAGAGTGAGTTCATTTTTCTGGTTATTACACCTTTGGTTGGTGAGAAGGATTTAGATTAATAGGATTATGTTTAAGGTTAAATGCAGAACAAGTCTTGGATTTGAGGTTGATAGTGTATACTATCTATTAATACATCACTTTTTAGAACAAGAGTTACATAGAAAACAGCAAAATTAAGCAAAAGTTAGAGAATATAAAAAGTAAACAAAATATTACCTGCACAGCATGCCTATGAATGAGAGAACCACATTCTTCGGTGCAAAGCGCAGGATCAAGCTGTGGAAGGCCTCCAAGGATGATGTTTGGTAGTGATGGCTCAGCTTCTCCACATCTTTGACAACCCTCTTGTTGATCAAGATCTTTTCCACTTTGTGGAGTGCCATTGACCCTTGAGTAACATAACAAAATTGCATAGATATTAATGTGATCCATTAACATACTGAATCATGTTTCCACATGTTGCAAGCCAAAAAATAAAATCCCAAAACGTGTGGCACACCTGGACAAGCTGAAGGTCAATAATGGTGTTACTGTCCAGGTGCATCAGCATGTAGCTACCATACTTGGCTGAGTACCCTAAAGAACACATCACAAAGACGATGTCAAGGCTTTTCAGCTGAATTTGAATGTGTAAGTAGGATGCTTTTAAATCAGTATCAGAATCAGAAATACTTTATTGATCTCCGAGGGGAAACTCTTTCGTTACAGCTGCTCACTATCACATCAATGCACACTTGAGAATAGAAGGAATAGAAGTACTAAGCAAATCAAAATATAATACACTATAGTACAGGTAAGATAAATTAAGTACAAAGTGGATATAATATAAAAGCTAAAATAAGTGTAAAGTACCAAAGTGGATTTAGAGGTTAAGTATGTACGGTATAATACAATGTAATAATATAAGTACTAAGTAATAGTGCAATAATGAGTACTGTCAAGTTAAGTGTAGCAGATTAACCAGATTATTAGACGGTGGATATTGCACAGCAGTAATAGAAGTATGAATAAATATCAATAAATAAGCAATTGTAAACTGAAACAGAGTATATTGCACAGGAGTTTTAATATTGAATATTGCACAATATTTCAAATATTGCAGTGATGTTAATGATCCAATGTCCAGTTTAGTGACTTAGGGTCATATAGACTGACACTTAGAGGGAGGAGTTTTAAGAGTTTGATGGCCACAGGCAGGAATGACTTCCTATGGCGCTCTGTGGTGCATTTTGGGGGGATGAGTCTTTCGCTGAATGTACTCCTTTGTTTGACCAGCACGTCATGGAGTGGGTGGGAGACATTGTCTAAGATGGCATGTAGTTTGGCCAGCATCCCCCTCTCTGACACCACTGACAGAGTCCAGCGCCGCCCCCACAATGTCACTGGCCTTACGGATCAGTTTGTTGAGTCTGTTAGCATCCGCTACCCTCAGCCTGCTGCCTCAGCATGCAACAGCATACAGGATAGCACTGGCCACCACAGACTCATAAAACATCCTCAGCATTGTCCGGTAGATGTTGAAGGACCTCAGCCTCCTCAGAAAATAGAGGCGGCTCTGGCCCTTCCTGTACAGAGCTTGAGTGTTCTTAGCCCAGTCCAGTTTAAAACAGACTTTGTCTCACTTGGGGAGTCGGCTGTCATATCTCCTCCGACTCCGACCTTTTCCCCCTGGTGTAGCTTTAGAAAAAGACTTTGCTGATCCGTCTTCCATTTGTGGATTATGGCCGGCTCCAGAAACCCCTAGCATGCCTCCTGAAGGTATCATACTGGAAAATCTGGAGATTCATGGCCTTGCATATCTATGAATACATGAAAAAAGTGGTAAGGTTGTGGAAACGGTACACTGATTGCAATTTTCATATACTATGAATGGTGATAGCAGTACCCTTTCCAGTTGGATGAAGGATGCACCAGTGAAATATGTTGCCGCTGACATGTGAAGGTTGCCGACGGGGGTACTTCCTACAATAGGCTGGCTCTGCCACTGTGTTGAATAATTGCAGTGTGGGCAGAGCTGTGTGAATGCCACATAAGTTCCCATTCTTCTTCGCTGGACATCACACTGCCTCTTGCAGACAGGACAGCTTTCAAAAAGCTTCCTGAGGCAGCTTTCCAAAACAATGTACTTATTATCCCCGTAGGTGGACACTGGCTCAAACCTAACAAAACAGAACACATTTTTGCTTTAGCTTTCCTAAACTGTATTTTTCACATCTGCTGATAACTCATAGTAACGTGTAATGACACAGCGTATTCCTCAATT
The DNA here is from genome assembly GCF_020085105.1 of Siniperca chuatsi. Taxonomy (NCBI): domain Eukaryota; kingdom Metazoa; phylum Chordata; class Actinopteri; order Centrarchiformes; family Sinipercidae; genus Siniperca; species Siniperca chuatsi. The sequence goes on from NC_058056.1 coordinate 24,559,758, forward strand.
AGAGCAGAGTCAAACAGGGATATATGTTGCGTCATGTGCCTCAGCTTGCAACTCCGTTGATGTGTCTTCCTCTTCCTCCTCCTCCAATTCCAGATGGGGTCTCTTTCTAGGTCTGTAACTCGGGGCTCTTATAGGTGTTGAAGTCATCTGGGTGAAATCTGGGTAACTGAAAGTGGTTTCAGTGTAAACACTAAGACAGGACGCCTTTGCCTAGGTACCTATGATGAAAAGGAAAAAGATACTGCAAGCCCAAAATCTGAAATCCTTAGGTCTATAGGAAACTATATAGGACGACTGTGGTTCATAGTTTACAGTCTATATAACAGTATGTCAGTACAGTAAGGCATTTCCAGGTACTGTATCTGAAATAGAAATGCAAAAACACATGTAATGCCTGTATTATTTACCTCTGCTTCTCATGGAATCCCGCAGTGTACCCATGGATAGCTGTGTGCCTACTGTAACCATTTTTGGTTCCCACTGAGACGTTTTGTGGCGGTTCCGTTTGGCATCCTTTATTATGGAATGTAGTTGAGAGGTGTGGGGTCCCTGGGAGCTGCTGTGATGTACTCTGTAATAAGACATATCAAGTAATTAAAACAGCTTTTAAATCACATGAAAAGACTAAGTATCTGCTAATATTGTTATCCCCAGTGAAATCAGCAGATAACACATGTAGCATGTAAACAAATGTACACATGCACATAATATCCTTTTGCTTGACAAAAGAGGGTGATTGTCCGAAGGAAGCACTCAGCGTCACACCCACTGAGAAACCAACTCTTATTATTGGCAGCTCCATTTTGAGAAACGTGAGACACCAGCGACCACAGTCAAATGTATAAACTGCTTGCTAAGGATAAGCGTGAATACAGTAAGATTGTTATTCATGTTGGCGGTAACGACTCCCGATTATGCCAATCGGAGGTCACTGAAATTAATGTTGAGTCAGTGTGTACATATGCAAAAACAACAATAGGGTTAGGGTTGGGGTGGGGGGCCTGACTCCAGGGACCATGCTGGAGCGTCCTTGGGGGGAATTGGGTTAGGTTAGGGTTGGGGGAAGGCCTGACTCCAAGGACCATGCTGGAGCGTCCTTGGGGGGAATTGGGTTAGGGTTGGGGGGAAAGGCCTGACTCCAAGGACCATGCTGGAGCGTCCTTGGGGGGAATTGGACTCCGGACCGGACTCCATAGTTTTCTCTAATAACATGTTTAGCCGCATGTCTTCATTCTGCCGCTGGCTGTCGAGGTGGTGTCCAGCCAATAATGTGGGCTTTGTAGATAATTGGCGGACTTTCTGGGGAAAACCTGGTCTGATAAGGAGAGACTGCATTCTCATTAGCATTCATAAATGATGGCATTGGATGGAGCAGCTCTCATATCTACAAATCTGACCGAGTTTAGTTGTAGACGTAAACCATGACAATACAGAGTTGAGACCAGGAGGCAGAGTTGCAGTCCTACACGCTTCTCTGCGCTTCCAGAGCAGTTAACCACTCCTTAGTGACGGTGTCTGCCCCCTGACCACTTAAATGAATTAAGTCAAAAGCTAACAAAAGAAGAGTTATACATAAAAACCTAAAAAAAAATAATAATTACCACCGCTGAAATAGCACAACAAATAGGAGAATTAAATGTGAACTTTTAAACATCAGATCTCTGTCATGTGTCAGTGTTTGTGCTAAGCTAGGCCGAACACTTCCTGGACCAATCTCCCTACCGAACACACAGAGTAAATTGATCTTTTCCTCTAACTCCCGGTACTCCCGGTATTTCCCAAAATGTTAAAGTATTCCTTTAAGGTTTGGGTAGGGGTTGGGGAATGAGTGTAATTGATGGAATTTTGGTATTAAAGTATGTGTGTAGTACTATGTAGGTGTCTCTGTGCCTGTCTGGATCTGTGTGTCTGTGTCTAATCCAAGGCTGTGGTAGAGCGACGGGGACACTGTACATCTGAGAGTTTCAGGGAGATAATTGGGACCTTTTCCCAAGTGATTACCATTCAGAGGGAGTTAAGATCAAAGCGAGGGCGCCCTGGCAGTCGAGGAGAGAGGGCATGGCTGCCCTCAGTAATCTTTTCAGATAAAACTGTCTCCCTGCCTGCCGTCCTGCATGGCTCAAATCGTCCCATTCCTTACCTGACTGTTCCTTGCTGTCACCGAGAGACAGACCCCGCTTACACTTGCCAATTCGATTAGATTTCCAAGATTAGATAAGGATCGCATGATATAGGACCAAATATAGGCTTGAATCAGAATCAATTTATTGGCCAAGTACAATAAATGCTGTGTTTTGACACAGCCGCAGGGACTTTTTTTCATGGGCACAAAAGCACATTAGGTCGTCACTGACCACAGTGACGTACACACAAAAAATCATACTATCATGGAATAAGGACAGTAATGCAAGTACCACATAACTAATGTGATTGAAGTAAGTCTAATTACTAAGAGAAAGTTTAAAAGTATCAAAACTCTCAAAAATGTTATGTCCTCCCTTGCTTATGAAAGCCTTTAAAAACCAATAAGGTAATGTAAAAAATACATTTTCATCAAGCATATAAACTAGTCTGTTTTCTCAGTTCTTTAAAAGCTGATGTTTTGGAGATACGAGGTTTCCACCTAACAGAGACAATACATGTGTTACTCCAACTGTAGTCACATTAGCAGAAACCAGTAAGAACAACTTTACACATTAATCACATCCCTGTAAGTGAGATCAAATTGTAAATGTGTTGCTGATGACTGAGATGTTGTCATTTTGTCAGAGGCGCCTCATAAAGACTGAACCTGCAAAAAATTATTAGGAGTGCTTAACCACATTATTGTCTTACTTATATAGCACTGTTTTTATTATAATTGACATGTAGAATTTTCCAAGTACAACTTGAATGGCGACATGAGTAAAATATAAATACGGAGTAAAAACGGAATAGCCTATTCTTTTCAATCTACATGCTGCAGCGTTTGAGCCAGGATTGTCTTGGCGGTGGTCAAATGGGCCCCTTAGTACTTTTGCAGGGGGTCACTGCTCCATTCAAGAGGGACAATAAACAATTCTGTGAAAACAGTACACCCATTTAGTGCTAGAAAATGCTGTTAAAATGATACAAGAATTGATATTAGACAATACTATAAAATCATGTGGATGAAAAATAGGGACCTCAAGAAAGTACAGACCTTTCTTTCACCAGGGCTAAACTGTGCAACTGACAAATATTTTTTCAGTATTTTAATTATAGTCATCTTAAAAGAACTTTTATCAATCTAGAAAGCCAGAGCACGTTGCTGTAACTCACATTTAGTTAGATAATAGCTGGGATCACAAAATGAATGAATACATAAAAAAATGGAACTATGTATAATGGTGACGACAGTTACAGGTATGGACAGTTAAAGCTGAAGACATCAAATTTCATCCAATGCTCCATCTCCCCGTTAGCGGCTGTGCTAACGTAGCTAACGTTATAATTTCTCAGACTGTCAGGCCAAACTGCTGTTCAGCCCTGCATGTCCCGAGTTCAAGATTTAAGGTGATTTAAAATATTGATGTGATGTGCAAAAAAGTGTGACTGAGGGATCTACTAGCATTAGCTGTTGGTCAGTACTGCCATCTAGCTACAACAGGGCTGGAAAATCATTTGCAGACAGTTAATGCAATTTCTCAACTTGTTGGTGTTTTTGGACAGCTAAAAGACAGATTCCACATACTAACTTATAGCTAATATTTAAATGATAGAAAGGGGTATTTTGCTCTCTTACAATCAATTTTTGTCCAAACATACAGAAACCAGCTTGTGATGCATGTTTACCACCAGATAACAACCAATGGTTTTATATAGTAGTTTAGTTAACTCACCAAACTCACCTGAATTGGCTACCACTAATTAAATGTAAAAATGAGAAGCTTGCTAACAGCATTGATCCTGTCCTTGATGTTATGGGAACAGTTTGACAGTGCAAACAATATGTACTTTATTCCACCTGTCAGATGATACTAATTTTCTGTAAATTTCCATGCTTGCATCAATTAATGACTAAAAGTTATACCTAACTGACAGATTTAGTGCATACTGCGGGATATTCATAGCGATGACCCAGAATTCAGTAATTAATCACAACTTCAACAACAGAGACAAGGGCAAGCATCCGTTCCTTAGACTGTGCTTGCAGAGATGTCACAGATGGAAATAACAGCAAAATGTGATTCAGCCTCAAAGGCATTTTGTCCTTTTCCCATTTAAATTGAAAAGACGAGTTGAATGTTTTTTTTTTCAACAGATGGTTACACATAAGATAACGGTGCAGTAGAAACATATCAACACTTAGAGGCCACCAGGACATTTCCAGTCTTCATGTCTTTGTCATCTTATCCCCTTCCAGCGCGGCTGGTCACGTACAGAAAGCAGGCAGCGCTTTGGATGTAAATATCTGTAGACCCTATCTCACGGCTTGCCCCATGGACAGACCTCTGGCAGAACAAGGGAACCAGCCTGCATCATTCACAGCCACAAATTAAACTGTACCCCCATGAGAGAAGCAAACCCAGCAGAGAACTCACACACTTGACCTGGCCTTCTGTTCATGCTGTTTCCACATATTTCAGCCCCTATAAATCCCTGCATCACTGTAGAGGTGCATACTGAACAACTAGCCACATCCCCACAGATGGCTTCAGGCAGCTCAGATTAGCAATGAGAACAGTTTGCTTAGAAACACTGTGATAGATCCATGTGAAACGAAGACCTGATAAAGGCGAGCATGAGCAGATCCTGAAATGTGTGCCCTTGATGTGGTGGAGTTTCCCCTTGTGAAGGACAAAACCTGAGATCTTACACACAGATAGTGTGCCAGTAAACAACTTTTCCTGTAAAGATCCTGCCAGTGATTTAAAAGCTTTTATTGTCATTGCCACAACACAAGACAACATAAAGACAAACAGTTGGTGGTGTATATTCATATATTCATATATCATCTTGTTATGTTTACAGGAGTATGGACAGGTATCGATTTTCTGTGATGGCATGTTAATACCAATAGTAGCACAAGAAAACAGACTGACTCATACTGAATTGTGTTCTAAGATATTCTCTTATCTCAGGAAAGAGATATTGGTTATTAAGAGAGCACAAAACAAATTAAAGCAGTAACAGATCTTCAAATCAAGATTTAAGACCGTATCGGGACAGTTGTGTAGGTCGAATTTGAAACAGATGTTTTGTGAGCATAACACATGTTTTGAGCCTAGATGCATGAATGCAATCTTCAAGTGGAATCAGAGTAAAATCCATTTGATTTGACCCAAATGTTAAGTGACCCTGACAGACAGATATGGGCTGATATGGGCATATCCTGTTGGGACTACAGTATATTCTGCAGTAGGAAATACATTCATCCCAATGAAAACTGCGAGGTTTGTGGGTAATATGAAAAGACATTGTTGTTGAGATTTTCAATGTCATTTTTGATGCTTCGATCCCCACCAGTTCCATTTACTTTTCTTAGTATTGGGGTTCTAGCAGATGTCTCACAATTTGGCCAGATAAAACTAAAACACAACCAACTATTTAAAGCCAAACCTGCGCTTCTTTTGCTTCATAGCTTGCCATTATGCCTGTGCACACTGCCAGTCTAAGCAAGTACGGTAGTGAGCAAGCCACCAAGTGAGTTATCGAGTGTGTTTGGTGAGAGAATGACTAAGTAAGTGAATGACCAAAGGAGTTAGGAAGCAAGTCAGTGAATAAGGGAATGCATGAGAGAGTGGATTAATAACTGAGTCAGTCAGCAGGTGATTGACTGAGTGAGCAAGCTAGAAAGAGATGAAGAGCGTCTTAATAAGCTTTACCTCTCTCCATATTCCTCCCAGTAGCAAGGCCACTGGGCCTCCAGGTTCTCGCCTTGGGCCAGGATATCCTGCTGCATGGCGGCCCTCTGGGAGACGAGGGCAGCAGCTACAATCCTGATGTGAATGCAGAACCAGAGCTTTAGTCAATAAATCACTGGCCGTGACTGATGTGCTTGAACATTGAACCTAAGTGTTTGAAAATGTGGCACATTTTCTATAGGGTCACATTCAGACAGTTCTGTCAGCGCTGATGGACTCCGAGACACACAGAGGCAGGGATAAGACACAGTGCACACTGTGCTCACTAGACCACACATTTTTAGAATATCATTGAAACAAATCTCACCTTCTTACGTACAGCCTTGTTCCCCTGTATCAGATGTATAGACATGCACCTTGTAGACACACTGTAAAGTGCTAATATGTGCTGTCACATAGGATTAGATCTCCTGATTGGACAGATAATTGGCCTCTAAGCAGATATTGGATAGTCAACAAGCATGTCATTCACCAAAAATATAAATACTATATTAAAAAACAGCCACAGTTACTGTTCATTTTATCTAATGATTAATTGTTCATTTAAGCTTTCTTTAAATCGATTCTTAATCTAAATGCAGTAATGTATTCCAGAGTTTTCTCTATCATTAAATACTGAGTTAGGTCACTCTGCCTTAAGGAGTTACTACTACTATACTATAAAATGGAGAGTTTTGTGTCTCTGCTACTGTTACATAAGCTTTTCCACCCCTACATAAATAAACATCTTGGGGAAATACTTTATTTATTTGGCAGAAATATCTGCTCAAAATAGAACCCTTAACCTAATTTCTGACATGTTGGTATCAGAATCCACAATGTAATGCTACAAAGTATAAATGGAAACTGGCAGCCCGTGAACTTCGTATTGTATGTTGCGTCTCTCGTCTCAACATCAAGCTAAAACTGAGTTACGGCAACCTGTCTGAGTAATATATGAAGCTCCCTTAATCTTTAATGTATGTATTCGTCAGTGCATATGTCCTGCATGTGTCCAGATGGCTTGCTTTTGACTGCAGAGTATCGTCTCCACTCTCTCCCTCTTTAGTGTTCTCACTTAAGAATATGATCACTTCAACCAAAGAATACTAAATGTTGAATATCATGTGGAGGGAAAGAATTTGAATTGCAAAGAGGAAGGAATTATAAGTAAGAAGTGACAATGACATTGACTGGGAATGGCTTGAATACTGAAACATTTGGATTTGTAATTACATCCTCTTTGCAATTCAAATCATTTCCTCTTGCACAGTCGATGACTTTCTGCAACCTTATGAGTGTCGGTCTCCACACTCAAAAGGTTGCAGAAAGTTATTAATGTCCATCTCTGGACTGTTACTTTGGGATGTTTGCACCATTTTGGGTCCCGAGGAGTGACGTCTAATATACTTCAGCACTTTGAAGCCAAGCCAGGAAGTTATTGATTTGTAACAACTACTGGTAACAAATTGAAACCGACCTAGCACTGCCTGCTTGCACTAATTCCCCTCCCACTCACCTGTACCTGATTTGACTGGAACTTGAGCTGGTGGAAGTGAAGTGGTTGAGCAGCAGTGTTTTTTAAACAGATCAAAAGATGTCAGGTCTACAACTGCTGGTACAAAGAGAATGTTTTGGGCCAGATCTGCCTCTTAGCATTTATTAGCAGTAATTTGATTTTTAAACTATTAAGCCTAATCAATATTTTTATATTAACAATGGATGACATGACTACATGTCAAGTAAATTTTATTTATATAGCCCAATATCACAAATTTGCCTCAAAGGGCTTTACAATCTGTACAGCATATGACACCCTCTGCCCTTAGACGCTCGAATAAGCAAAAAACTCAAATAATAAAATTACAGTATGGACAATCATGATGACAAAGTTATAAATAAACTGTAACGTATAAGAAGAATGGATCTGGGAAGACGTCTCTAAATGAAACACTGACAGGGGGAGGTCACACTAGAAGTGGCCAGGAGGTCTGTGATGGGCAATGGGATGAGGATAACTGGTCTAGATATGCTCAAAACATTGTGGAAAACACAACTTGTGGAAAATGAATAAGAAATGCTCAGTCCTCACTGAAGAACTCCCATCAATGTGCCTTTGAGCAAAGAATTTAACTCACAGTTGCACGAGTTGTGATTGTACTCAGCAGCACCTGAGGCTTTGGCGTGTGCAGCTGTGTGAATATGAAGCAGACTGCGCACTCAGCAAACTCGCCCCAGAAGAAAATAAAAGGATTGAAAATTTTAGAAAAATAAATGGTTTACCCAGTTGTGGACAGAAACTGAGGATAATGTATGAAGGTACATGATGCTATTTATCATTGTTTACAAGACATGTCCTCCCCCCAAATCAAGATCTGATAAGTCGGTCCTGACCTGCAGGATAATTTATCACAGCCACTCGAGCTGGTTGATGTTTATGGTGATACATGCCTGTGGGTATTTCTTATTCCTCATCATTACACTGGCCTTACAAGCCATCATTTATGAGATATTACCCTGTTTAAGCTGTAAGAAGCTGCCTGTAGTTATGAGCTGGTGAAAACCAACTCTCTGAATTCTTCTACATGCAGTTTAACGCATCTCACAAAGACAGGACTCTCTCCAAATGACAGCATGAATAAGGAGCTGCATGTGCACAGTCACATATACACTGATATGATACCTCCCCACACATATACTATGTACCTACAAATATTCACACATACACTTTTAAACAGACAGGTTTCACAGGCCCAAACACACACATACAAAGGACTCTGCAGGCACTTTGACATAAACACAGGGACACGTACACAAACAATGACATGCACACTCCTACACACATTACACACACCAAAACGAACGCAAGTAGAAGTTGAAGTTTTACTCACTGTAAGTAAAAGTAAACAAGTACTAGCAACAGTGCTAAAATTATTAGTTGGTTAATCGATTAGTCAGTCGACAGAAAATGTACTCAAGTATCCAAAATAAAACTACTGATGATAACAAAGTTTAGTTTCTCTGTCGGTTGAAAACCTTTTAACTTCAGTTTGGGGGATTTTGATGCTTTTGAGGAATGCAAATAAGTGAGGAAAGAAGGAGAGACAGAACATAAGAAGACAAAAAAGGAAACTTAGGGAAAGGTGGAGGGAAGGGGGAAATAAACAATGAAAGAAGGAAGGAGACAAAATTAAGAAAGGGAAGTATGAAGGAACGAAGGAACGACAGAAGGATGGAAAAAGGAACAAAGAACGAAAATAACAAAGGAAAAAATAAGGGAAAAAGGACAGGAAATAAAAATGAAAAGTGGGAGGGGGGTAAAAAGAAATATGATCTTAGCAATGTTTAATGAGTTAACCTTATGTTGAATATAAAATCTGAATCTGTTAAGTAACTGATATCGACAGCCATCTCACATAAAAGTATTGCAGTAAGAAGTAACATGTCCCTCAGTACCTGCACCTGAGCATTGTGTTTCAGCACCTGACTAAATGTATACACCTACATACACAAACATACCCAAAACACATATTCACTCCCACGGACATTTCACTTATCCACACTCACTCATTAGCTACTGTACACACACACACACACACACACACTCGTCCCTCCACAGCCGTAGCTGACAGACCCACCTACTGAGTCGCTGTCATCATTGCAGTCCATGACAGGGCCACTTCGCTCTGTGATGAATGTAAATCCTGCATCAGCACTGACTCCTCTTGCGGGCCTGCTTCTGCTGGCATGCCGTGTCACTTCTCATCACCTCCTCCAGACCGACAGCTCACCACTTTTCCTCATCCTACTGCCCATCATAGACCTCTTGGCTGCTTCTAGTCCAACCTCCCTCTGTCGGCGTCCAGGGAAAGTGGCAAGTAACAAGCTTACTTATTACTCCACTGGAAACACTTTTGTCGGTGTGTTAATCCTCCTTACCTGGTCTGGACAAATCTATCTCTTCTCGTTTGACCTCTGAATCGGCATGTGATATGGTATAACCGTCAAAATGACTTTGATGGGTGAATAAAAGCAGCACCACTCATTTGAATTCATCAGGCAGCACTTTGCTTCAAAATAGGATTGTTCATTTATGGCACTCTAAGAAAGTAACAGTGAACACCCATCAGGCTCAATTTAACACTTTTGGATAGTTTTGAACATTTCCCCTTAGAGCTATATCAGCTCTCTGAGTGGACAAACAACTCTCCAATCAACACCTGTCAACATCAAATCATTTTTTACACAAAAAATAACAGTTGCTAACACTGGAAAGTTTTCTGTGCTTCACTGACATGCAAATTTAGGTACGTGGGATGGCCTCAACTGAGTGATACATGTAATTTCTGTTTCTGTTTATGACAATACAAAAAGTGATATATTTCAAGCTTAGATACTATATATTCTAGATTTTTTTGGTACAATCGTGATATGAGAGTAGACATTTGTTTTTGCAGAGCAGCTCAAGAGATGGCAACATCATTCTGTCGGTCAGTCAGTCTGTCCAGACTAAAATGTCTCAAACTATTGGATAGATAGACATGAAAGTTGCTACAGATACCCATGGTGCCCAGAGGATTAAGCTTAATGGCTTTTGTGATCCCCTGACAATTACTGTCATACAAGTTTTAACTTATCCAGTGAATTGTCTGTGGGAAGAATGTCTGTGCATAAGTACAGCCTCTCAAAGCTGCTAGCATGGCTGTAGACTCTTTGTCTTAGGCTTGTCAGTTATCATATCTTAAATATTTGTCTTTTTGGTTGATGACTTAAGAACAGATAAAAAAAAAAAAGTTTTGCCAGGATAATCTTTCTAAGTTCCTTAATTTTTTTTCATCTTCATTCATGTTTTCTTCCAGGTGAGTTTTAATTTCTCCATACGCTCTAAACACAAGGTATATTGTCTTTCTTTTGGCTAGAAATGTATTTTAATCGGCGCTTCACCTGGAAGAAATCGGGAATGCTTTTAGTCCTATTTAGAACATGGGGTAGTGGTGCACTCCCGCCTCTTGTGGCCGAAATGAGTATTACAACAACAAACACTAGAGAAATTATCCTGACAAAAAAACAATTCATCTGGCAAAACAATTGTTTTCACCTGTTCTTAAATTGTAAACACAGGAGAGAAAACAGTTTAGATCAGACTTAGAAAATGGATCACCAGAATTTTTATTTTTCTCACTTGCCTCTCAGGGCTTCCGTACATTTCTCAATCTCAACAGAAGGATTCCTTTATCATCATTTCAAAGCAGGATGTTTGTGGGCTGCTTTCGAAAGGCGATCCTTTATAAATGATCTGTTAATGATTACTTATCACTAGAATCAGAAGTAATCCAGTCAATGCTTTGCCTTCCCAAGTAGGCCCTGTCTTTGTCCTCCATACTTATTGAGGCCCAACAAAGTCTAACAAACAGGAATGATGGCCCAATCTGGCTCAATTTCTTTATAATTTGTCATAAGCTAGCAATGTTCCTCTTAGAATGCCACAATGTAATTATACATGACCATCCACTTAAATATTTACCCCTGTAATATATTGTGTTTTCTTCAAACTCTAAGTTTTTACATAATTTGTGTCATGTTTCATGGTCATAATTGTCCTTCCATGTTCACAAACTTTTGCTTGGGGATGTGATGACACTGTGACATGTATGATTCAATGCTATGATAGATAAATATTCAAGTTATCTCAACTCATGTCAGATCATGTGTCTCCAGTACATTTCTCTTTGATGTCGGTTAAGTGAAAACAAATACCTAACTTTAGAGTTAGCTAATATTATCCAGTTCTATATTTTTCTGTTGTGTGTATGTTCAGTGGTTTGTCCTGAGGTACAGGGACCTGCATGATGTGCAGTATGAACTTTTTACTCGACGCAACTGTGAAACTGTGAAAACAGTATTGGATAAAACGACCAAAGTTTTGCTAAAAATGAATTAGCACAGAATTCCTGCAGCTTGCATTGCTAGGCAACATCTAGCTCCTCTCTCTCTTCCTCCCGCATGGACACACCCTCTGAGACTTTATTTGTAGTTTTGGTCACATTTTCTCACCTGCAGCTGTCCTTCAGACCTGCAGAACGTTAATGCTCAAAAGTCCTCTCTGTTCTCCTCTTACTGTTTTGGATGTGCATATTCATGCAAATGAATATGAACATCCAAAACTTTTATCTATTTTTTATTGCTGTCCTTATTGGCACGTTAATTTACAATGGCAAAAAACACCTGCGTCATAGGTGTCCAGTTACATTGTCAGGTTACTAAAAGTTAATCCACACATGCCATCCTATTTAGTGACTGCACTTGAACAGGCCTACTTTAAGTTTCCACTTTTGTCAAACATCCCCAGAGAGAATACCCGTTTCAATTTTGTCGCAGCTCACGTGTATTTCTGTATGTGTGATTTGTTTCAAAGCAGAAAACAGGCCAGGGAGTGAGCTTTAAAACCAGAACTCTCAACACCTGAGAGCAACGCGTAATTGACTCATTAGTTTTGATCAATGGCCCTATCAGCCGCTCGCAGATATATTATGGTAATTTTACAAATAAAAGTAAAGTAAGTAAAATCCTCTTTGATTTTAAGGCCACCCATAAGAAAAATACATCACATATTGGAATTAAAGTAGCAGTTGGAAGGAAATAGCATAAACAAAATTGACTGAAATTGACTGTAGCTGATAAAAATAACCCAATTTATCAGATTAGAATGTTTATAATCACATTACATTTATTGCTGCCCATTGTCCATAACCCATAACACACCATCCACAATGCAAAAGCAACGCATTTGGTCTGCACGGCCCCTTATTACCCCATTGACCCAACTCTTCACATGCTAAATCCCATTGATATGTACAAGGAAGCATTGATTACATTCTGTCTTTTCATCTAATCCCGCCGAGTACATGAGCCGTTAATGTTTAAATCAAAATCAATACATAACTTAATCATTCAAACTCGTCTCTAATTTGTTTGTCACAATCGATTGCCTTGGCCTGAGTGTGCTGTCTGCCCCTCTCCCCGTCAATTAAGGTGTGATGTGAGCAGACTGTAGCTGCCAGAGAGGAGGGAGCAATGGAGGTTTATGACCAACCCTGCTGACATTATGATCTATCAAATGTTATGACCTTGGGGATATTAAGTAGAACTAATATGGAGGCAATGGTTGAAATGAAACGACGAGAATGATTTCTCATTCCACACAGTCGTGCATGTTCAGGGGAATGTAATTAAAACACGGATATTGCTCATTTACACTGTTACATTTATATTACCAAGATGTAATTTTAACACATAATCCCACATAGAGTACAGTAGCTGCTGTAAATTCAAAACCTCATATAGAGTGCATGCATTCTGTATGAAGTCATAGCTGTGGATAGACTTAATCTGCGTGAACGTAAAATGAAGTGGCAATTTCTAAAGCACTTAAAACCACTGTCGGAGTGATATCAAAGAAATTGTTCAATAGCGCAAACAGAGAGGTTGATTCAGATTTCAATCAAAATCATTTACATCAAGTATCATTTTGCAAAAGCATTGAAAAATTGGGTTGAGGAACTTGTTTTTCAATAGAAATTTAACTTACCCTTCATTGGAAAGCAACTTGCAATGAGCATTACTTAGACTAAGCCTCAGTTCTTAGCTTACAAGCATTATAAGCAGCTGACGTTAAAGATTGTACAAGTCAAAGCCACAGCATCTTGACAGTAGATGAAACAAATATACAATAACAGCACAACTCCGTATACAAAAATCCATCTCTTTATTGACAGCACAGATCCTTTCATCTTTGCTGTTCCCACATGAAAATGTGTCAGCAGTGGCGAGGCGATGAGAACCTCAGGCAGTAATTATGGTTCACATAAAGCCATGGCATGAAACAACACTTTTTTTTTCTTTCTTTTTTTGACTGTACTGTATACATTGGTTTAATGCTGCCCAGAGGATACAGCAGTGGATTATCTTATGCCAGGCACGTGCAATATCTAGAAGAAGTCCTCGCTCAAGCCAGCTCATTTCAGACTCATTTCTTATTAGTCCCTTTGAAACAAATTAAACAGAGACCTGCCTACGTCGTTGAGATTTACAGGTATCAAGGTAGTCTCTTTTAACAGCCTGGGTATTGAAAAGCCTAATGCGGTGTCAGTGTTTTGAAGGCTTTGAGGGATTTAAGTAGTTCCAAGTTGCAGTAGCAAACACAAAGAGCCATCACTCAAGATGGTCTGCTATCATACTAACAAATATATTGCTTTCATGGGACCACCTTCCAACTCCAATTTTGGTGATTTGGGGGTTTCTTCTGCCATTTAAGAAAAGTCTATCACCCATTTAGGTTATCAAAATCCATTTCAAACCACACTGCATAAACTCAAATAGAATTGCATTTTGGTCAACCCAAAAACCAAGCTCTTCTTTTGAAAAGCTGACATTACTGAGATTCAAGGTTATCACCCGACAGTGATGACATTTACTACCCACTGAACTCTGACCCCATAGCCCCCAACTTCATTTATCCTTCTACCAAATTCAAAGGCATGTAAAGGTCTCCCTAACTACTGGGTGGAAGTAATTTGCTTGAAATGTGGTCATAAATCCAGCCAAGCGCTGAAGCTTTATGAGGAATGTTGGGTTTATCGGCAAAGTCAGGAGTGATCTCCATCTTTTATCTAAACTTTGGCAATACACACACTGCACACTGTGATGATGCTGACTGTGTTGGAACTCACTGCAGATTTAGAAGTAATAAAGGCTTTCTCATCAGTATGAAACCAGTGAAGAAATACTTTTCGAGCATTGCAGTAGCTGATTTGTTACTTACTAACATTACTACCTACTGGGATCTGAGCCCATGATGCCAAATGGGAACTTATAGGCCCCAAACTTTATTTAACCTGATGAAAAATTCATGTATCTTAAGCTCTTTTGATATATCTATCTCCACAGTATTATCTGTATGAAAAAAATTATCTTCTTACAGTACTGCGTCAACTCGACACTTTGGCAGTAAAAGTACAGTTGGGTGCATAAAATCCCGAGAATCATGTTCTGTGCCAAAGAGTTCTCTCTCAGCCCACATGGAGAAATTGTTTCCAAATTGTAATATTTTGAGAGAGAGAAAAAAAACACATTAAACATTACGTTTCCTAAAAAGCACCAGAATCCATGTCCAGAGATAATGATATATGATATGATGATACCTGAGTCCACCATCCCGCATTTTGTTTTTTTTCAACTGCAACTACTGTAAAGCCAAAGGCCTTAAAGGATGTTACCAAAGGTTTTTAAGCTTGTTTAAGTCTATTAACTACTGGCAACCACTTCATGACATGCGACCCGGAGGTACAGAGGAATCCAAACTTTTCTCAAAATGTTGTACTTTTTCTAATGTAATAAGTACAACATTTCGATCCTTAATTGGCTCTTTGTCAGGTACAGAGAATCTTTTGATTCCTGTGTACCTGATGAAGAGCCAATGCTAATGTAATAGCCAATTTCTAATGTAACAAAATAGAAATTTTGAATGGAGTGTTTAACAGTTTAAAAGCCATAGTTTTACATAATTTTAGTGTAGGAAGGTAAATTGATTTTATTTATTGTCAAAGTTATGTTGTTATAATGTGGTACCGCAGTTGTGAGCAAGGACTGTCTTTGGTGGTGCATTCGACAATGCTTTGATATCTAAATATCGATTTTAAGGTGCCAGTAAGCATTACGTTCACAAGTGTTTATACAAAAAATCAATCCATAAAATACATGGATTTTGTGAAAAGGATAACATGACAGGTTGTTTCTTGCTGTAGAGAGTTTGTTGTATAACAGACATGTTAAGTATCAAATTTCTGAGTGTCCTTGAACGCACCAACAAGAAAACCAGCAGAATTTCCAAAACAATCCCAGCTGGCAACTGCCTTACTACCCAGCAGCAGAAGTCTAAACACTATTGGTCATCATTAATGTAAAATATGCATGATGTGTAGTTAATGGGCTCAAACATGCAGCCAATAGTTTGGTCTTTTAATGTATTTATGGTGCACCAACTCTTCTTTATAGAACTCAAATGGATGGATCTAACAAAAACGATCCACTTACAAGGTGACATCTATTACAACATGTTCCATAATTGGAGACAAAACTTCTCAGGGGCTCTTACACTGAAGTGTGTCGCTGGAACCTTTACAGATAAAACATTTCATCCCTCTCTCTTTTGCATTCAGAAGGTGATAGAGAGATATGGCAAGTGACGTTAGAAGCGGGCTGGCAGGAGGAATGAGCAGCGGCCTTCGTCTTTGAGTGGAATCGATTGCTTGTACAAGTCAAGGGAAATGAGAGAGATCTGACCACCCTTGGATTGGCTGGAATCACTCATGGACAGAATCATAACAAGGGAGAGAGCTTACTGTCAGAGTGTGTGTTTGTGTGATAGATGGATGGTGGAGCAGAGCAGATTTATGTACATGATGGTGATGGTTAGATATAGCCTTTTTATGTGTTTACAGAGTTTGTGTTTAAGCATCAAATATTTTCTTCTTTCTTTTTCTTGTTTTCTCATTTTCTAGAGGTGAAAATGACACCACACTTTGCTTTGGGTGGTCAAAGAGTGTCTGAAATCCCCTCCCCCCCATACCTTTCCCATGTCGGAATTTGGGGAGCTACATCAGACATGACCATAAGTCGAACTTAAGGTACTGCTTCTTGCTGTCAAGACTGTCCTCATCAGGAAAACAACACCGTCAAACATTTGTTTAAATGCATAAAACAACCTATATTTATGCTTTCTAGACAAGTGACTTTGTTGTTGTGCTGTTGTTGGTTGTGCGAATAATGAGGCAAAGATGGAAGTAGTGTGATATTGATGTACCACCTTAAAATTTCTTGGGGAGGAGGTTGCAGTGAATGGTTGGGCATACAAGAGTTTCTGACTTTGGCACCAGAGACTGTGGATCACATCCCATCTCCTACCAACAGTCATGCCAGTAGTTTCATGACAATTATCTTTCCCTATCTTTAACCAAGTAGTTTTAGTTCCCTAAACTGAACCAAACATAAAACACTGAGCTTCTCATTATTGGCTCTGAAAATGGTACAAATGGCGTTTTCCAGTGTATTGGCCCACTTGCCCCCTATGTCAAACCAAACTCTAGGAATCTTGACATTACACGTTTTTTTTATTTTTTTTATTTCAACTCTGAAATAATGCCAAAATCAGACCATTATTATCGGCTTTTGATTTAGAACGTATCATTCACTCGAATTTTTTTCCCATCTCGACTTCTGCAATGCCCTTTTCACTTGCCTTAGTCAAGCTGCCCTGGCACGTCTTCAGCTTGTACAAAATGCAACAGCTAGGCTACTAACTAGGACTGGCCGTAGATCTCACTTTACTCCTATTTTAGCCTCTCTGCATTGGCTGCCAGTAAAGTTCAGGATTGATTTTAAGATTCTTTTAATCACTTATAAGGCACTACATAGCTTAGTTCCTGCTTACATTTCCGAGCTACTAAGCCCTTACACCACCGAACAGCCACTTAGGTCATCAAACCAAAACCTGCTGGCTATATCGCATGCCAAACGTTAATCCAAAGGTGAGTGCCCTTTTGCTGTCCTAGCACCCAGACTTTGGAACAATCTCCCCCCTCCCATTACATATTTTGTCCTTTAGGAATGATGACTTCTTGGACTTGGACTTCAGTTCAGTCTCTGATTCTAAATTTAGTTTGTTGCTGGTTTGAACTGTTCGATTACTAATCCTATAAGCATTGTTGAAAGGGTAATGGCTCAGCAACCACCTCTCAATGTTGTCTTTTCGTAACAGTTATCACATCGTGATTTTTTCTGTAGCCTTTGCTATCTTTCAGTTAGCTTTAAAGGAAGTAACATACTGTACATCACAGTTAAGAGGTCACTGACACGTATGATTTATTCATTATTTATATTGTTTTTATTATTATATATTGTAGATGGATGCCCATTAAGCACAAAACGGCTCCATTGAGAGGTTTAAAAAGATCTTTGGCTGTTGGATAATTCTTATGTGACCAGTGGTGTAAAGGAAGCTGTCAATGCCTGCTAAGATAAACTGTAATCTTTACTGGAGAGGGTAAAGCAAATGAATTGCGCCTCTCTGGGTATCGAATTAGTACCTGTAAGAGGGTGAGTTACTCCATGAAAGTACATTCTGAGTTTTTTCATTTTTAATGACAAGCGAAAAACTAAAAACAGTCACAAGTGGTAGTTTGAACTGATTGTAAGTACCATTCAAACACGGCTAATGCTTGCGGAGCTCAATTTAAGGAACTATCAGAGCCGAAAGGACTTCCATCCCTGACCGGGTTAGTAGAGGGGCAGAGATTTAACAGGAGGAGACGGAGGAGGGGGTAGATGGGGCTGCCAGGGTGGAAATGGAGGCCATAGATCTGTTTGTTTGGGGATTAGGCCGGGATTAGGTCTCTAATTCCCTTCCCTCGTGTGCATAAATGAAAAATGTGTCTGCCCATGGAAGGAAGATGAGAGGCCGCGGAGCCTGAGCCCCTCGCAGCGCTCGATTTTTAGGCTGACGAGCTCCAAGGCAGAGAGAAGAGGAGGAACTTTTAACAATGAGTTTCAGTCTAACCAAAGTCCACAATTGAATTCCGCTCAGCTGCGCAGAGTCGGTCTGTCCCTCCGTCTGTGTCTATGAGTGATGAGCTCTCTGACTGCAGCAACAAAGCGACAGACAGCTTCAGCCAACCAGCTTTTTGTTCCTCGGCTGTGAGGAAAGAGTTGCTGTCATTGTAGTCTGTAATAGAGTGCCTGTCTCCTTGGATTCTTTGTGTTTTTCCCAGCAATCCTGTGTACTTTATTCCCCGCTGGCCCCCTCTAGACTAAGCACAGGCATCTGCTGGAAATTTCCTGTATGGTTTTTCAATGCATGACGCCTCGCAACATGGTATAACCGTGTAATTGTATAGCTAATGCGGAGATCTACACGAATCCGAGACCCTGAGTCCACTTGAGGTGTCAAAAATCCATTGTAATTGTGTTTTATATCCCTCTGCTCTTTGGATACATCTGGCGCTGAATGATGGCATCGCAGGGTGGATGATGAAGCGACCAGAGATGTATTACTATAAATCAGATCAGATAGTGCCGTAGAGCTGCATTAGGCTTGAGCAGAAATGGTATCTTTTTATTTGTCAAATGCACATGTAAAGATCTACCCGCCTACTAGAGGGGGGTAATATGTTTGAAATGCAGCCATAAATCCAACCAAACTGTCCAGACTTTTGTGAGAAATGCTGGATTTATCCAGTTTCTCTCTTTTAAGTCAGTCCAAGTCAAATGCATCCTGGAATCATTTCTGTCTTTTATCTTAACTCTTGACAATTCACACCGAGTGCTTTGATGAGGCCGATCGTGTCGGAGCTTGCTGCAGATTGAGCCGTCACTTTTCTCAGGCTGCTGAAAGCTCAGTGTAGTCTGTTAACAGATACGATTGCACTTTGACATCCAGATGCTTCTCATCTCAGAGTCTAATACACTCACTCATCTTTAGTCTGAAAACTAAAGATGAGCGATAAACCACAAATGTATTTTTCACAAATCTCCAGTTTTTAGAGTTATCTCACTGAAGCAACAAACCAGAGTTCCTGGGAATATGGAGCTGTGTTTAATTTTGAAAATACCTGAGTTATTTGGTCAGCAGTAATTTAAAAAATACTAAAATATGGCTGGGTTAAATAATAACGCTTTCCTCTCCTTCAACATCTATTTTATTGGTGCCTGTGAGCCGGCACTGCTCGGTAGCCAAGAGTAAAGGCCTCTTGCAGCTCCCTGTTCTGAATTTATGGTTAGTAACTGTATGAATATAAAGTAGGTTGCTAGTGAAAATGAGTATGTCTGCCCAGCAAACTTTCCCAGGATGAATAAAGGTTAAAAAAAAAACACTCGGACAGAATGCGGCTTAAACAGGATTAAAATGATCTTTTGATACTTTTGGGAATCCCAGACAAGAAGCACTATCGATTATATCATCTCCCAACTGGGCCAGCCGAGATAAGGAAGGTGTTGGTAAGACATTTGATCTCTTCTACAGTTAATTATGAGTTAGGCTATTAAATGCTCGCTCAGGCCTAATTAATTGCATGCATTTGTCCACTGAACCGCAGATATTTAATTGAAATGCAGATTTGAAAAAGCGAGTTTATCAGAATGGGAGGAATGTTTTCACCTTTTGAAATAGTCTGAAAGGCATGTGATTAGATGAGGGCAAATGATGACCTTTTTTGAGTTTTCCCATACACCTTAATTAAAATTCATCCTCCAAGGCCGATGGAATGGAAAGGCAGATTATATGTGACCGATGCTACATTTAGGAAATGAACAGTCAATGCTGTTTTACTTGGTAGAGGCTATAGGAAAGTAGGGCTGGGTATCGTTTAAAAAATTCCGATACCAGTAACAAAACCAGTAGCCTTAAAGTGATGCCGATACCAATAGAGTACTTCATTTACTATCATGTGAATGGAAGCATTCAGCTGTGTAAAATGCCACCACTCCTCCCCATCAAAATGATTTTTACAGGAATACATTTTGAAAGTGTTCTTTAATTTTAATGCACAAAATAAGTGTAGCCTATATACAGAGAGCCGGCACAACAGACCATCCAGGTTTATCAGTGTTGAGTAATGGAAAACGTTAATTCTGAAGGACAATGAGCTAACAGTTTGAGTCAAGCATAGAGGTTGTATTAGGCTATGTGTAGCTCTGGTTGTGTCTGTTTTACAAATCAAGTGCAAAAAAACCCAGCGGTGCTACTTATACAGCGGATTGTGAGGTGAAGTTTCCCCGGTAAACACACCGATCTCTGCAGCTGTCGCAGTCCCTCCTGCCCGGCCTGCCTGCTGCTCCTTTCGTGGTCGCTTTTCCTCCGGAGCCAGCTTAGCTGCTGGAGTGTCTCTGGTGCTTAAAAGCTCAGTAGAGCTGAAGGGAACTGCAGAATTGGATGATAATGAATTTACACCTGCATGTGTTGCAAAGTTATTCCATTGGCCTAGACACGTTCAAAGAATTTAAAAATGAAAGTAAATATATCTGTAAATGCAAGAATTGTACCTGTAATTCTAGTATTATACCTATGCTGGTCTCTAGTACATTTAAACAGATTCTGATCATTTAAACATTTAAACAGCTACCCTGCTGCTAAATACATAAACCCTATATGCAAACTTTAACCTTTTTAATGATTTAAAATGTTCTTTAGTAGGCTCTTTTTTATAGTAAAATATTTACAACACATACCATCCTCATACCTAACAACAGAATAGGTTGTTTGCCAAAACGACATATGTGACCATTCCCCAAAACAAAATGACCGTTGAGAGTACCAGCTACAGGTATACCGGACCTTCGGCGTTATGGTAACAATAATAAACATGTGGTTAAGGTTGTGAAACGGTTGCAGTTTGGTTAGGTTTAGACACCAAAACTACTTGGTTAGGTTTCGGAAAAGATCATGGTTTCGGTTTAAATAAGTAAGCGTTGACTTTTGGTTTCACACGGGACACGAACAGCGGTCTCCTGGGTGAAAGTCCTGTCCTGCTCCTGTCATAATTACTACGGCCACTACAGGTCGCCGCCTAACAATAAACATAGATAATAATAATTAGTAATAAGCTACGTGCACAGATCTGTCACAGATCAGACCTATACGGCTGTATTTCTAGGGAGGACGGTCAGAATATTTAACATATCTTATTTTGTACATAAGTGGGGTTGATGATGCCTAGGATAACGTGTACATGTTTATTAGGTGTTCCTGGTGTTTGTGTGCTGTTAATCAGATTGTACAGAGGTGTTGCTGAGAACTTGTGTTCTCTGATAAAATGTCCCCATGGGAACCGAGCACCTTAAACCATAAAAAAGGCTATTAACCCAGACTTTCTGCTCCAGCTTGGGACTTTGTCCGTCATTACTGCCATTTCCTCTGGCCCACTACATCTCTTGATTGCTGCCGTGATAGTGAGATAGATAGTGTGACAGACCACAGAAAGATTTTCTCCAGCCTCCACTTTTCATTTTCTTAATGGTGTTGGTACAAAATTCTGCTTGGAATTCTACTGTTATTTCTAACATGTAACAAGTATTTTGGGGCATTTTTGCCTGCATTTGATAGGAGACTGTAGAGAGCTGACAGGAAATGAAGAGAGAGGGAAATGAGGGTTGACATGCAACAAAGATCACCTGATGGACACTGTCTGAAACCCCCAGGCAACCAGGATGCCCCATTTCTAACATTTTGGGAAAACACATAGAACGAAGTGCACATCAGTGTGAACTGCAATACAGGTCCTTAAAAATTAAATAAGCTGCACAGCTCTCCTATCTTGCCTTCATCAGTAATTTGAGGGTTTTTGTACTTTTTTAGTGCAATAAATAAGTAACGTTATGGCCGTCATCATTCAAAATACATTCTTATTTATTTATTTTTTTTACATAATATAGTATTTACAGGATTAGTTTGGTCATATTCCATTTTTTCTTATTGTCAACAAATCGCATGAAAAGACAAATTGATCCTGTTTCCAAAGGTATAATTTATTCCTCTGTGCCATAAAGCTCCATTGTTGTCCACAAACTAAAAACACATCAGTAAGCCACACTGTTGCAGTGGGTGGCATGTTCCTTCATTACCATGAACACACACACTGTAGTTTATTTTTACTCAATCCGACATACACCACCCTGCTGCCCCAAATACTCACTAGAGCCCCAAATATGTATTAATCCGCAACTAAAAATAGTTCCCAACAAATGCACTATTTCCTCCTGGTTGAGTGACATTTGCTAAAAACGACAGTGCCCAGCTGTTTTAGAAAATTACTGAGCCTTTTATAAAAAACAAAATTATATATTTGCGACCCACGGTTAAAGATTTCTGTCTTCAGTAAGAACCAAGGGGCTTGGGGAT
Organism: Siniperca chuatsi; assembly: GCF_020085105.1. Taxonomy (NCBI): domain Eukaryota; kingdom Metazoa; phylum Chordata; class Actinopteri; order Centrarchiformes; family Sinipercidae; genus Siniperca; species Siniperca chuatsi. The sequence goes on from NC_058056.1 coordinate 24,582,570, forward strand.
AAATAGCATGGATAGCCCTAATTTAATGTAAATCTGCAGTTGACTTCAGCCCATCTTCATTAACTGAAATTTCTAATATTCAAATATTAAAAAAAAAAAATAATTTTTGAGAACAACAAATGTAATCGACTAAATTTAAAAACCCTCATAGCCTTAAGTGCCAAATTCCGTACTCCAAACTGCCTCCTTTTTAAGGAGCAGCTTCTCTAAATCTCTCCTCTCTTTGATCAAGACACCTTTTCCTATATATTAAAGGGTAGAGACTGAATGTTTAATTTCGATAAAATGTAGAAAAGGTAGTGACTTGCAATGCTACTGTTCACATTAGATGAGAATACAGAAGTTGTGTGCGTGACTCTATGTACTGTATGCCATACTCCTGCCCCCCCTACAGTGTAGCTGCAGGTTTACACTGTGCACATTATGGTCTTATCAAGCCGATGACAATAGACACACTGCATGATGGTGGCTGCAGGGCTGCTGTAATTAGAATGGACAAGGTCAAGTGTGACACTCCCAGTTTTGAAGAGAGCAGAGTGTGCTTTTCTCCTATCCTAACTATGATGCATACACAATCTGACATCTGTTGATATAACATTGTGGCCATGCTGCCAGGCAAGTATGGGGCGATAGCGGGTCGGTGTGTGTATAAATCTTCACTCACCAAAAAATGAACTGGACGTGTTTACGTAGCAGGGAACTGAGGAGAAGTGTGAAGTGTCTTAGGTGAGAAAACATGTTTACCAGTAGTGGGAAATCAGGAGAGCATATTTCATCAGAGATCATAACTTTGTAAACATGTTTACTCAACAGAACTGTTTGTGCTGGACTGATAAGGGTTTGTCCTGAAACGTAATGGAAGGCATCAGGGACCCCGGGCGTCTTGGCAAGTTGGCATTGGGCAGCCCTCAGAGTGGCATTTTCGGAGCGCTATAGGTGATGTGAAATTCGCATAAACAGCTAGTTCATGTTTACAGCAGTATGGTGTGCTAGGGTTAAGATAAGAGTTCACATGAGGTACACAGGGATCTAATATCTCACTGTCAGAATGATTAGTATTCTAAGAAAAGGTGGTGTGACGCATAGGCTTTCTGAATTTGCATTATTCATCAGGACTTTGCAAACTTGCTGTGGGAAGCCCCTGTGTTTGTTTGGAGCCCATGGGAAAGGCCTCCCGAGGAGTTCCTGTTGAGCAGCAACTTTTTTGCTTGCAACTTCTAAAAACAAAGTGCTGTCTCTTCAAAAATTACCTAACATGGGTGCTCTTGTCGAAAATGATGAACTCAAACTACTGGCAGTAGATCAGAGAGACTGTCACATTGCTGAAAGGTCCAAGATTTCTTCGAGCAAAATACCTAATCCTTTACCTGTAAGTCAGCATTGGTAATAGCCTCACCTGATATGCCATTTTTCCTTTTCAAGCTGTAACACCATATTAATTACAGCAAAATAACAGCCTACACTGTATGTATCACCCAAGGAAAACATTTATTTTTGTGCATTAGATACTTAAAGGTGTAATTTTTAACCATTAATGCATTTCTGCAAAATGGAGTATCTCGTATGCCTAATATTTATAAAGTTGTTTATGATTTTGGCATCATCAGCTGAGCAAAAGTAACCCAACAAACCAGATTGGTATTTCTAGTTAGCAGAAGACTGGTTCTTAACCAATTTAACTTTATATTCTGATGAAAAATGCATATAGTTATGTAATAGTTTTGCTTTTGGACAGTGAACACAAGAGTTTTTCTTTCCACTGGGCACAGCAGTATCCCTTTTAATCTGTACAGTATTTTATTTTGGCAGTTGTTGGAGATGCCAATGTTTTGTTGGCAAAGGAACAGAAAGAGACACTTTTTTCCCCACTTCAAAGAAGATTTGGTTTAGACACCTGGGTTTAAACTATTTTGTAAAAGGTGTTACAACATTTTAAAAGATTTGGCAGCACCGCATCTCATCTCTGCCATGCAGTGTGTGGGGAAGTATTGTTTTATTCATGTTATTGCAGTACTTAAAAAGATAACATTGTATTCTGAGAATTTTTGCCATTCTATATAGCAGCTATGTTAAATGTACCATTTTAACTGTTTCACCATGCAGGTGGATGTAATTACAATATATTAAAGGACAAGGCTGATGGTTTTCTTATTACCAAAAATATAATAATAATAATACTTAATGCCATACCATATCATACCTTTGCATGTCTCCTCAGGTTGCTGTTATGGCTGACTGCTGGTGAGCTTGTGGCACACTTGAAACTTGAATCCTTGGCTGTGCATTAGACAAGACGTCCACAAAGCTGTGAACAGCTCTCTATTAAGGAGTTCTGCTGTGTGTTTGATATTAAAGAAATTTAGCAACTCATGAAATAGGTGTATGACAGATGAAACAAATGTTCTCCCATCATAAAAAAATAAGACTGAGCATACAGTATTTTGCTGAATTGACAGTACACTACTGTCCCCTTTTTAGATTTGAAGATTGTATTATTAGCCTACTACTGTTCTGCTCCGGTTCATTTGGTTTATTTTCCAGCTGATGTGAACATGTACAATTTGGATTGCAAACTGAACCTTCTCGACCTTTAGCTAACTACCTTCCTTCTCACATTAAATGCCTGCAGCATTATGTCTTGAAGCACCTGTTAAGACTAGCCTCACTGTACTTAATATTAAGGTTACTTGTTCAAACAGCACAATATCAAACAGTAGCCAACAGACTGTAGCTAGCTAACACATTAGCTTATATGAAAATTAAGTAACTCCAGGATGCACGCACAGCTGTCTTGATTTATCTAGTTAATTACGATGTATGCATGTAGCATATTCCGTGCTAATTAACCCACCTGTATCCCAGATGTATTTCTGTGCAAAAGGTAAATAAATTATATAAATATCTTTTCATTTTCAGAACTTGACAATTACTGTAATCTAAAGATCATCAATGTGAAGTCCTCTCTTTACAATGTCAGCATATGATAACTGTGGTAGACATGGTGCATCATACAAATGTAATGATTTATTGTACACAACCAATATATTGAACACAATATTAATGATAAAGGATCACTGTTAACGTAACAGGATCAGAAGATAGATGCTTTTAGCAATCAAAGCACCTAACACAGAAAGAGTTCATGTTTATGTTTCAAAACTATTCACTTTATTTTTGTCAAGCCTGTGAAGATATTATAGATATCTAAGGTAAAACAAAAGTTTAAGGTGCACTTAATATATTTGGGTTTATATAAAAATCAGAATCAAAGAACTCTTCATCCTTACAGCTGATGGTTGATTTATTACAGTATATAAAGGTTTAAACAACAAAGCACTTATATACACTTATTGATTCAAACAATGTGAATGCTTATAGATGAGGTACAATTATATGTGAATCAGGGAGACAGATTGCCACTTTGATAGAGGAGAGTAGATGGACAGCAGGACACCTGTAGGACAAAATGGAAACAGACAGTTGTTTCAATGTAAGAAATCCAATTAAGCAACTTCTACCCAAAGCTAAAATGGCATTAAAGGTGTCTGCTTTTAATGTCTTCACATCAACAGAGTGTAAAATCATAATCACCACCAAATAACCCTATTAATACTGCAGTTCCAGTTGTTGCTAGATTTATGTGAAACACACTGGTGTCATGAAATGTATATACTCAGTGGTGCTGTTTTAGAAGTCTGTGTTTCACTACTACTTTATTAACTGTGTATAAGAAATCTTCATGGCACACTGTGGTAATTCAGCCTAACATTTCATTCATTTGTGTGAACTTACTGCTGAGTCGCCACAGAGTCACCAACAGTGATGTTTTGTAGTTAGAGATAGGAAGGAGGAGAAGTGGAAGGAGGGAGAGGGAGAGAAAAAGAGAGAGAGAGATTTTCAGTTCACGTCCAAAAACCAACCTCAGCTCATTTAAATCCCAAGTCCTTTTCAGGGTGGACCATTTATTTCCTTATTTAATATCAAAGTCTCATTCAAGAGTCTGAATTTTTCAGGAAGTTAAAATGTCTTAAATAAATGAATTTATGTAGCTTAAGAAACTTAGTTGTGTGATAATACTGACTTTGGTGTCAACAAGGCAACATTGTGTCCCGTGCCTCGTAGGATTTGAGGATCTGCAATAGTCTTTACGGCACAGTACATCAAATAAAGCATTGCCTAGTGTAAATCATGTGTGAATTGCATTTTCTAAACAATATGAAAAGGATGCTAAACAGTTATTCACAGTCCAGTTATGTGCTTTGTTGTCAATTTCAGTTACAATATTTCTACTTACCAACCAAAGCGCAGGGCTTGATTGATGTTCTCTTTGTCTAATAGAGGAACCAATGTGTGTGTGCAAACTGACAGTGGGTTCAAACCATAGATTGTATAGGTTCAAACTAGCAGGTCTACAACAACACAAAACAATGGAGTAAGTTAAATGGCAAGATTCTGTTCTAACAGGTCGTCTGACTGTGAGTTACAGCCGTTAATGTCAAAGAATAAATATATGAATACCTAAGATAAAGCATCTATACTGTAGTGACTGCATTACACAAGTAGATCACTACTGTTAAATATTAGAAGCATCATATGATCAAAGGTAATGTGTAAATCAAGGTTTAATTCAAGCTCACTCATAAATTGATTAATAGAAATAAATAGATTTTTTATGATAGTTTGTTTAGTGTGTGTAACCTTCGGTTTATAACTTACAGGTAGCCAGACTGTCAATTCCAACCTATCCAGTATAAAGATTAAAGCTAGCCAAAGATTGGTTAACTAGTGGTTCTTTTGTCAGTCAACGTTAGCGTTAGCAGCTATGCTAGCGATAGCATTGTGACTAATATTAGCTAGCCAACAATAAGGGCTTAACTATGCTGCACAAATATTTTGCCCTTCAGTTCATGTTTAAATTCTGTATGAATTAGAAACAACTTTTACTGTAATTTTAAAACACCAAACCTGTATTTCTACCATTCAAAACATTAACTGTTAGGAGAGGCTCACTGCTATTTACCAGAAAAGACTTGAGAACAAACTGGACGTTCCCGTTCTACAAAAAAACAATGATCTACATGGGCGTTCCAGTCATGTTCGTCAGGAACGCCCCCACAGCGGGGGCAATCAGACCCGTCTCCCTCGGGCTCCTCCATGTTGACTCCTGCATACAGATGGACAAAGTAACCAGAACGCGCTAGAACCTTTTGCCACCTGATTGAACAGTTTGACTTCCTCTGATTGGATGGTCAGTAGGAAACGTGCTGATTGGCTAGTCAACACAGGCATTAAAACGGGGCCAAAATTCGTGCTTGTAACTCGTAGCTTGTAGCTTGTAACTTCAGTGTCACATACAAAGATAGGACATTTGTGTGTCCGTCGCTCAGACTGTGTGAAACCTCGCTGTTGAAAATATTCCTGCACATATTTTAATTACACATGCACAAAATATTTCTACAGCTGCAAAATGTTTTTATACATGTGCAAATTATATCTGTGTGCAAAACTTTTCCACACATGTACACAAAAGGTGATATACAACTGCAGGCTGTGAAATTATTTGTGAACATCATTTCACAAGCTCAAAATGTTAATGACCCTAATTTGCTTCCATACCTATACGTACCTACCTACCAACCTAGTGTATGTTTGTGGTGCAGTGAATTTGTGATGTACACTATCTCAGGTCAGTAGCGATACTATTCTAGACTGAATCACAAAAATCCTCTGCTGTGTCTTGTGGTGCATTAAATCTGTACATTTCTGGAGGGCAAGATTTGGGCTCCTTTTTTGTCTGATTCTCCCAGATTGTGACTCAGTGGAACACAATGCGCCGGATACCATGGCAGAACACAGTCTTCGTATTGTCATATTGTAAACAGATGGGAAAAGGGAATGAAACATGACAAGGCATCAATAAGCACAAAACAGCCTATTTTGGTCGTTCATTCTCTTGTCTCTGCATGGTCTCTGCAATGTGCAGAAGATGGGTAGAAATAAACAAGCAGGACCGCGGTTCTTTATAATGACTTTTCTCTCAGGAGATTATGAACGGAGACACTCCACTGTGTTGCTATGTTAAGAAAGCTTTTCTACTGGGGAATTGGATATGCCTGTGTTTTGTTTTGTTTTTAAACCAAGAGGTATTAAAAGTAATTATACCAGCAAGATAAACATAATTAGCACAGCATGAAACTCCATGCCTTTTCCTGGGAATTTTCCATCACCAATTATCTTGGTATGGTTCAACGGAGTTTTGGCTGTCCTCAATAAAGATCCATGCCTTTGTGGTTAATGTCTATCTATTTCACTTAAGGATTCTTTATTTACACTTCACTCCTCCATCAGTTATCACTGAGCTAATGTGTTCTCAGAAAAATAGCCACTATAAGGCCATTTACCTTCATCATTTATTCATCAGAGTGTGCATCAAAGTTTACCGCAAGTGACGAGCTCTTTAGCCCTGAATCTTAGCTTATATTTTCCTCTCACGGCGGTAACCCCGGATGCTGCAGGGATTTTAGTAGCAGTGCACTTGACATTGTTTTGTTGCTGCCTCTTAGGCTTTAGATAGTTACACAAAGTATGTGGCTGGTTTCCAAACTTTCCTTTCTAGCTGCCTTCGGTGGTGACAGCGAACAATGTTCCTGCATGTCGGTGACTTCCTCACAGAGTCAAGTCAAATCTATTTATAAAGTGCTTTTAACAACCAGGTTTGTCACAAAGTGCATCACAGATGGAGAAAAATGACAAAGAATAAAAAATGACAAGTAAAAGAACAAATGCATCACAAAAAGGATGATGGGAAAGTGGGAGATTGAGGGGGGCGTGTGGTGACATCAGCCAACAGCAGCCCTTATATGTGTGTGTGTGTGTGTGCATGCATGTGTAGATCATTAGCAGAATGGGTTGGTAAAGGGACAGAAGGAAAGTTCAGTATGGTGCATGCAGAGGTTTGCAGGTGCATCACAAATCTCCTAGCAACCACAACTGTCTCCATCTTGGAGGACAGTTCATCTTCAACGTGCTCCTCACCTGCAGCTCTGGTTCACTCCTGTTTACTTGAATGGTTTGCAGATTAATGCAAGCTAGCTATAAACTGTATGATTCCCATTGTGACTATGTTAGACATTAAAATGACATGCATTCGTCAGTTTTGTCTCAGCCACATTCAACAGAATTGAATAGAATTTGGATAAAATATATTTATTATAACCTTACTACATTACATCGCACAGGCTTAGTGCAGATATTTACTTTCGTGAAAGTGGAATTTCCCTGTACAGCAAACATATCAATGACATTAACTAAACTAACTAAATTGTTGACGATGGGAGAAATGATATAATTTAGCTTGCTAGTACATCCACCACCAAAATTGTACCATGAAAACACTGAACCATTGATAATTGACAAAATAACTTTTTTTTTTCTTCAATGTCATAGTTGTTAAGTTAGTAGAAGAAATGTACAACAGTGACAAAATCAATCACAAGACTGTCAATCACAAGACTGTCTTTGTAACTTATAAACCCTGCTGCTGTCTTGGGACATTTTAACACTTTAAAACACAGTCAGGTTAATGTCTTCAGTAGTTTGGGAGGGGGTTTCTGCACTGCAGCAACACTGTATGCTATCTCCTTCCAACCCAAGAACGTCAATATCAGACAATTTTGAAAAATCCCTGATTACGTTCAGTGATTGTTTTTTTTTTTACACCCAATGCCAAATTCTTCCTTTTTGCATATGGCAACTATGGTATGATTAAGGTTAGGGTAAGATAGGACCGTGGTTATGACAAATAAATAGTGGTTAAGTTATGGTTGGGGTTAGGCAACTGAAACACTTGGTTAAGTTTAGGGAAAGATCGTGGTAATGGTTAATAGAAAGACAAATGTTAGTTGCAGGTCTGTGTCAGGATGCAAATTCTGTGCATTGCATTGGCACTAAATGTTGGCACTGGACATAAATCGTGAGGTGCAGAATTGTAATTCCCAATAAGTTGGGCTACTACGTCTCTAGTCTCAGCTCCCTACGTCAACATATGCATCCGAGTTTGACAGCAGCTTTCAAGCTTACTGAAAACGGCGTCTGGTCCAGATAAACCTCAGCAATCATTCAAAGTTTGAAAAGCTCTGAAAGAAACTGATAGTCAGGCTTGTATATTTCCCTTTTTCAAGTGTTCAGTGTTTTTTGTGTCTTGTCAAAAGCTCATGGTCCTAGGCAAAGCTTAAAGGTTTTGTGAAATGCCTATGAAGAAAATGAGTGGTTAGAGGGACTTTGGGGACTGAGCAGTGGTGAAACAAAAGAGAGAGAGGGGTGCAGGAGTTGTGCATTATATGGTGACATCACCCACTTAAGTCCTCGTCATTTCTTGTGGATCACAAGGGAGAATCCTGGAAGAATGAAGACAGGGGGACAGAAGAAGAAAAGGTGTTTGTTATAGTGTCCCAGTGCTATGATGATGCTGCTGCCTCAGCCCAGAGTGTCAGCAAGATTAATGAGCCCCATGAGTCCCTCTTGCAGGGACAACGCAGATCAATACACAATGAAAGGTCGCTCCGGAGCACCCTGTTCACGACCGCTGTAGGTTTGTTGGAGACGTCAGGTGATTGAAACATTCAAACAATAGTTCTGTATGTTATTACATCGGTTCAAATGTAATGTAAGAACCTTGAAATGGTCCAAAGTTGAAACAGCAATTGAGATTCTGTATCTCTGGAGACAGCAGACATGTGCTGTGGATTGTTTGATATGAAACAAGTACAATGCCTCAGTGCATGCCTTTTAAACTGAAGTGAAGTGCCCTATGGCACAAGCTTGGTATGTTCTCAAGAAAAGAAAGGGAGCTCTTAAGAGGCATGTCGCTGTGTGATTTAGCCCCTTTACTCTCAATGTCTCGCTGCATCTTTTTAATGAACTTTTTCTGCTGTTTGTATTGATACCCCTCCCTGTAAAGACCATCGAAGGTCTCGCCGGGGTTTTAATTGCTTTGGCAGGAGCACAAGTCTGTCTCCTGCTCAGATTTGGGACCAGTCGGGGTCGATAGCTCACGGTCAATATTGTTTTGTGTCAACGGGGGGGTGACAATGATGGTATTTATTTAGCCCATATTGAAAAAGCCTTTTAAATGGGAGAATGATTGTTGATATTGAACATCCGTGCATTCTAAATGGGGCAATTTCTATTCCAGCTATATCAGGGACAGAAAGTGATGCCAGTTGACTTCCTGCTCGCTGTAAAAGCCTTTTGCACTGCAGGCTATGGTCAGTGGAATTTCTCTGCATTACATTTATTTTGAGCCTTCCTAAAAACCCACAGGGGTGAAACTGATCACGTTTTCTGCACACAGTTCACTGAGTATTGTTACTGTGCCATGCTCATACAATTTCAGGGGACTTGCTTCAATTTTTCCCCCTGAAATTTACAGAATGACAAAGATTAAAGTTTCTGAACTGTCAACGCTCATGTATTTGAAATCATCATGAAACTCAAGCAGGCTGAAAAATGTATCTGTTCAAGACACCGCTGCTCGTATTTGTTCTTGCCTAGAAAAAATAAATCTATAGCTCCAATTTTGATTTCGTTTCCCAGCTCTTCTCTCGGTGGATGATCTTTCTATGCTTGCAGCTGTATTGTCAAGGCTGCTTACAACTGGTTGATGTCAACTTTGATCATGGAATTTAATCTTATTCCACTTTCAAAGTTTTCTGTTGAAAACCATCTACATTGATAAAACTACACACACTGCATGTTTTCATTAACAATGTTTTTTCATCGGGCAATCGACAGCTAAATGCTGTTTAGCATTAATGAAGAGAAAAACTAGGTGACACCATTTTCCGTGATGCTACAGTTTATAAATGTATTAACACTTTTAAAATGACACGTTGACATGTGCCTCATCGTCAGTAGAGTTTGAGAGTGCAGGCTCTGTTTCTTCATTTTTCTGTTAATTACTGCAACTGTTACTGGGGACTGAAATGTGTCTGCCCTATGTTGATGCCAGTGGAGTATTATTATAGTTCATAGTAGTAGTTGTTAAATATCCTACCTCTTCTGTTTAACATAGAGAAGGACCTGAAATTATTGGTTAATCCAAGTCAGTTGTAAAGGACTAGCACTCTCGGTCAGTGTTGTATTTCAGTTTTTTGTTTTTTATAAATAATTTGGATTGTCATTTGAATTTAAATACCTTTTTATGTACATCTTGACTAAATAATCACAAAACAAAATAATCTCTATGCTCTTTTGTGTAGTCTGTGACAGTTTGGCCTGTTTTTGTTGTCTAGATTGTATTTATTGTCACTTTAATGCTGCATTCTTGAACAGATCTGCAACTAAATAGCTAGATATTTTCCTCAAGAGTTGGTGGAGACCAAAACACAGCTAAAAGGATTCATAAGGTCACCAGAAACAGGACTCCAAAGGAATGCTAACGTTGCTTCGTGTCGCCTAGATGTGTAAATGGGCAGCTAACATGTTAGCCATAACAACTTTACAAGGGGAGAATATGTCAATGTTGTGTTTATATTTTCTGCTGCCCCAAGTGGCCAAAAAAAATAATTTATATTTCTTGAGCTATTTAACAAAGGAAATAAATAAAGGAAGAAGTAGTTTAGTAGCAGTAGTAGCTGTTGTGTAACTTTTTAAAGAACTGTACATGAAAAAATCCTATTCATACAAGCAAATCAAACTCTCAAATTGAATTAAAGGCAAAAAGTTACTTACATATAAAAGGAGTAGAGGGTAAAAACAATGTATTCACTCTTTCTAACTGTCCCTAATTGCATGTCACTGAACAATGAACATTACCTAAGGTGTTTTGAAAGTCTTGAGAATAATTTGAAGGAATAAGGCATGAATCTAGAACATCCTGTTCCATTTTTGCCTGCATAAAAAAGCACTAAGTTAATTTAATAAAATGCCTCTCTCTATTGCCAATTGCACAGACAGTTACAGCCAAACAAAACCGTACTGACAGAGAATCCCCAGCGGCGAAGTGTACACATGCCCTATCATCTGAAATGGTAGCCTCCATGACAGAGACACCGAGACACAAACCTTGCTGAAATTCCCCAACCTCGTCAATATTTCAGCACCTGATTTATAATTATCCCAGCTACCTTACAGAATGCCACCACGGTGCAGCTCATCCTTATTACAGCCACATTACATCATATATAACTCAATTTGAGTTGAATGCATATGTGACTTTAAGGGCTGTGAACACACATACACGCACACACACACACACTTTTCTGCTGAGCTCTATCTGACCACAAAGTTTTCTTCTGCCCACTTACATCAAAGTTACATATCTCTGAATTATATAATCGTTTGCTTGCCCATGGGACTCCTTTGAGTAAGCCCATGGCAAGGCCTCATAGTAAAAATATTAACTTCCAGCTTTATCCGGGTCAACGGCAGACAACGTCCCTTTTTTGGGCTGGGGGGGGAAATAAATAAATAAGCATGGAGCGCATTTAAGAGCTTATTTCTGTAAAGTCTTTTGGGAACATTTTATCAGACTTCCCTAGTAACTTTTCTAAATTGAGTGCATTAATTCAGTTATTTTCCTTTGGTGCTAAAAGTGCAAAGGTTCTAATATCCTTAGCAGGGGAAAAAAACATTATGTGCAGGCGCAAAGTCTTTTGTCTCCTTTTTTCAGAAAGTATGCCTCTGTTATTACAGAAAATGTTTTGCCAGCCTCAAAGATAAACTCTTATGAAGCACCACTGTTCCTCATATATTTCCTGTAATAAATGGAGAGCATTTGTCACAGTGAACAGTCCAATATAGTGAAGTCTTATTTTCCTTTTCATGAAACAAAACCAAATTCTTATGCAGCAGCTCACTTGGGCCTCAGTGTAGCACGATAACAGCTCCTATAACCCTTCTCAGTATGTTTTTATGTATGTATTAGGGATGTAACAGAATATGGATACATTATTCGGATATGAACAGATAATGCACGTTGAATATTAGCAGTAATATTCTTTTGGATGATACCCCGTTGACACAATTGAACACAAACGCCACACTCCTTTCTCTGAGTCATGGTTTGTGTTCATTATGTGGTGAGTGCTTTCAGATAATTTCCACAAATCCAAAACACACAGACATCACACACAATGCAAAAACCAGCAGAACTACCCTTTCTCAGTGATATCAGAATCTCTGATATTGATGATAAACACACATTAATAATACATTTAGAAATCATATAAAAGGTGCTCCTTATAACTTCAGCTCATGTCTCATAGTCATCAGATTCAGACTTTTTCTTCAGTATCAAAAGTATTCAAGGTGACTGTTGTTAGTTCATCCATGGTTATAGTGTAAACAAGAACTGCCAGTAGCTGCAGCTTGACTTTTCATGATGCAGATTTCCCAAAATGTAAACAAATAGGCTCTAGGCTACAAAAAACCTGAAGGTGTGGATAGTTTCAAATTTGATATTCAGACATTTGGCGTGCTTAATCCTCAATAACTCTTATTTTTACCTCAAGATCCAATATTGAAATCTGACAGTAGACGGGAAAATGACAAACTGAAGTTAGGGACCGTCTTCAAAGTGCATGGCCAAGAGAGCTTTTTGATTTTTGTCTAGTATAAATCCAATTACTGACATGCAGATATTTTTGTAAATAAACAGATACAGATAGTAACTTTGCGTTACACCCCTAGTATGTGTCTTTTTCTGTGTATTTATGTTTGTTCTTGTGCCCTACATGGGACATTTTACTTTATAACTATTGGCATAATTCAGATTTTTACGAACCAATAAATGCAGAGAATAGAGGACAGATAAAGCTTGGATGTTTATGTCCCAGCAGAGAATGCATAGCCAACAAAAAAACATCACAAACACCACAAGAATCAAAACTACAAACCTTGTTGAATCAGATTCATACAATCATACAATCACAGCGTGGATATCTGGGATTTGATAATCACCTCCTCTCTCCTCTCTCTACTGACATACAGTAGAGTCAGTGTAGGAGAGGGTGACCAGGGTTCAGTTTTCTCGCTTCAGCTCACAACTGGTGCTTGACTCAATCTGTGATTCCCACAGGATCTTTGGTATTATAAGGCTCCAGCTGACATTTTGGTCAAAATTGGTTATTATATATAATATGGCTCTAAAAACAGACTTTCACATGGGTCTGAAATGGCAATTTTAAAGCCTTAATATTTTGGTTTATTATTTTCAATCTGGGTATAATATTCCTAGTTTCTGCCTTCACCGATTGAAATAATGAATAATTGAAAAGCTAGAGTATATTTTAATTTTGGGGTGAGTTGTGGCCTTCTGTGTCTGTTGGCAAAATGCTGGCAAAAAGAGACCAAGGCTGAAAATATCCAGTTATGATTAAAATATGCACATGCAAAACTATTTTTTTTCAACTCTTGATAATGGCAAAACTACTCTGCATGCAGATGGAACCTCCATAATTCCAAGCTCATGAATTGGTTCCACGAGGTATCTGCATACATAAACTAAAGCTGCATCCACAATGGAAAAGATGATCAAAGTTTTATCTCTTTGTGGCACACAGAAGGCTATCTTTGCCGTTTAAACACGAGGAAATCTGATTCTATGAGGCTTTTCACTACTGAGAGCCATGCATGTGCACAGATAGACCCCAGGTGGTGCTCAAGCACCTGCCCTTTAGGCCTCTGAAACTGCCCTTTTTGCATGACATGACGTTTACGGCCAACTGCCGTAAAACCTCGAAGAAGAAGAAGAGCCCCTACCCCTCCCTCTTCGACTTCCCTTGTTACAGCCACCACAGTTAACACCCTCAGGTTGACGATGTTGTGGACAACATCAAAGCATGTCGTAAACGTCATCCTAAATATCTTGAACGCAGCATGCTAGAGAAGGTTACCGTTGTGCCGTTTCAACGGGTACTCCGGTGCGATCGTATCAGAAGCTTTGTAATCCAGCCATGAACTGCAGTGTCTTTTTGGAGACTTCAGAAGTCATAAAGATAAATCCAACACTGAATGTCTTCTGTGATTATTTATCCATTTTTCTGTGTTGAAAACCGTTATTGTTGTTGTTAGCATGGTTGTAAGACGTTGAGTCTGTTGACCAATCAGAGGCTGTGAGGGCAGCACTGATCTCGACGCATTGCACATTTGAATAACATGAGATTCACCACATTCCCTTATCAATAGATCTATACTATCAGGGCAGTACCCAAAATAATGAGTAGAGAAGAGTAAATGTAATAAATAATGTGTAGCTTCTCGTTTGTGTATTTGGATAGTATTGTAAGATGCGTGTCCAGGGCTCTTGAAGCATGATGTTTTTATTTCCAACAGAGAAGGCCAGTGGCTGTGATAAATACGGTGTGGTAGAACAGAAACATGGCTGTAATTGTTTTGGTTAAATCTGACTGTAACGGACAGGAAACAAGTCTGCTTTTTTTTTTTTTTTTACTAGATTTTCTTCATTTCTCTCTGGATATTTGAATGATGGGTTAGCCTACTTACGTCAGAATTAGGAGGCAATTTCAGTTTAAACCATCTAAACAGCTTAAAATTATTGTTGTCCAAAATATGACATCAGCATCATTATGCATGGAAAATACGGTGAACCGACTTTCGCCATCTCCAGAAAAGTGAATTCAACCCAGAAAGGAACATACTGGCCACATATTTGTGCAGTTTAAAGATACACAGATGTATATGAATAATATAATCTCGTTTCTGGTATTTTGGTATATTCTTTTCATTTGTATTTGAGAGACCTAATGATAAACATGACAGTTATAGTGCAATACACAGAAAGGAAAGGCTTAAGAAAAATAGAAAGAAAGGGCTAGGATGGATATTGATATTGGTACAGGCATATATGTTGGCTTATATGTAAAAAGAATTTGCAGAACAGAAAATGTTTAAAGTAGTTTAAATAACATTGTCCAGTAGAAAGTGCTCTGACCCCATTGTGTACAACACTGATGTGGTGATGTGAGGTGGGAAACCACAACAAAACTAAATACTAGGGCTGGGCGATATGGCTTATAAATAATATCTCGATATTTTTAGGCTATGCCGCAATATATGATGTATATCTTGATATACACATTTTCTCTAAAATAACATACTGATACTAATTCTCAAATAGTGCAAACATCTGATGATCTTGTAGAATGTGATACATTGCTGTAGACAATAATAACCAACAGTATATAAAGCAATATAAAATAATATATAAATATAAAATGCAACATATATATTAATGCAGCAGTAATATTAATCCAGAAACATCATATATAATAGTAAAACACTGACAGGGACCATTTTACTGCGCAATGAGTACTTGCAGAACTTTTACTTGTAGTGGAGTATTTTCACAGGTTGGTATTAGTACTTTTGCTTAAGTCATGGACCTGAATACTTCTTCCACCTCTGGTTAGCACACCCACAGTCTAACTGCACCTACATGTTACACGGCCAGGCCTTCCCCTTTTAAGGAAGGTGGCCTTGTGGGTAACCAGCGGTGGTGTTGTGAAAGTGAGCCTTTCCCTTATGTTACTTAAGTGCAACGGTGCAAGGGAGTCTTCTTGTAACGTTACTCTTCACAGCAGGGTTGCTCCAGACTGTGAACAGCTAGCTACTCAGCAGCTTCGAATCAGGCTAAAGTCAAATAAAATAGCCTAAAACTGGAGGTCACTCAAATACTTTTTGGAGCTGGGACTGCGGGCAGAGTAATCACAGCGATCACATGATTGATCAGGTTTTCTCTTGTGATTTTTTTTTTTTTTTTTTTTTTCCTGCTCAGCGAAAAAAATCACTCAAAGTTAGCTGTTCACAGTCTGGACCAACTACTCGAAGAGTAGAAGACGCCATAGTAACATTACGTAAACAGGGACTTTTTATTTATTTTCTGTGCTAACAAACGCAACACACAGCCTTTCATTATTATATTGTTACTGCAACCTGAACTTATCCACACACACTCGCAAAAAGACTATGACCGAAGCACCAGTCACTAGTGACTTCACTTCAATTCAGTCATTTGATTTTAAATGACTTGATATCCTCCCCTGGCCTAAAGATGATAAATTATGTTTAAATCAATCAAACTAATTTTCCTGAAAATGGATATACTTGGAATCAATCCAACTGCAGCCAATGATATGCCGCAAACAGGAGGGAAAGGTATGTTTGGCAGTGCACACTAGCTGATACACAACAGATGATATCTCGGATTGTATTCAGATGTAATGAATATGCTATGATCAACCAAAAATGTACAGCAACATGCAAAACATTCAGCTCAGAAATTACAAATGATAGTAATTGTGTCATGGAAATAACAAACCAAGGCACACCTGATCATTTAGCTTTTAAATGTTATCAAGTTTATTGGAAAGCAATACAAATTTACTTCTGTAAAATGACATACTTTTAAATTTGGTGAAACCCATTTATGCATAGCTGTTGAATTTATTCTTTTTTTCTTCAATCATTTTTTCTTGAGTGTTACATATGTAAAGCGAAGTTTGTGGATCAAACTTTAGCATTTCTGAACAAAGTTCTCTTAAATAGAGAAAATCCTCTTTTTTTTTTTTAATTAACTCAAATGACAACTTATATAGCATATGTGAGCAAGCATGATGTAAAAATGTTGGACAATTTCACAGAAATATACATTACATTACGTACATACATTTTTTTCAAAGCAGGAGATTGCTTTCTCAGCCTCATTTTGTCATATATACCCATGCTGTTTCATGCTGTAACAAGACACTGTTCACATTAGTATACAGTTAATGAGGTCCACTTGTGATGAGCACAGTTAAAAATATGCTCTCATTAATAGATCATAGATTGAGGCTGGTTATTATGTGCGCTGCATATAGTATTTTTATACTCCCGTTCTCACCCTGATTTTTACATCAAGGAATTTTTAAATCTAATTTCCACCTGTTTTAAAGATTTCAAAATAAAGGATAAGGACTTGTACCGGGCGTGATGTGGCCAAAAATATCATATATGAAAAAAATAAATAGGCTTAAATGTAAAAATTATCAACTTTCCTGGTTGTAAAGTTTCCAGCAGTTAATTAAAGTACTTCACCATAACTTTTGCACTTTTAAGAGTACGCATTTGATTTAGAAACAAAACTCCTCATACACTCAGTAGCAGTAAGGTGGCACTGCGTGCTCTGCCCTGCCTGGCTTCAGCTGCAGCAGCTCTGCACCGCCTACACACTCACATCCACGCCAAGAAAGAACTCACCTCCACTTCCTCCCCTGAGCTGTGTGTTGAGTGCGAGTTTCTCTCCTGCTTGTGAATAGTTAGAGTACACCACTCAGTCCAGGGGAGCTGTCACCTCGCCTGACAGAGTTTCATCATTATTGGATCCATACGAGAGTTTTTTGTCACAACAGCGACAGCAAATGCTGCAGACGTGAATATCATTAGCACTGCTTTGACTGCACTGGCAACAGATTTTAAGGTGATTTTCACCTGCAGTCTGAATCCCTTCAGACCACACTGTTCTTAACATAGCACAAAAAACTGACACTGTTACAACTCATGTGAACTCGTAACCTGTCATCCCAGTAGGTTGGATATTTTAGGGGCATTTATTGTAGTCAACTGCTGGTCGTCGTTCTTCATACCCACAAAACCTTGCTTGCTGGGTTCACTTTCTGCATTTGGGTTGAGATTAAATTCTCACCCCTGACGGCTCATGAATGTCTGGAACAAGCTAAACATCTCAATATAATACCTGACTCACATATTTAATGACAGACTCTCAAGTTAGTCTTATCCATTCAATCAGGATTTTATTCAGGTGCTGGCTATAAACATCAACTACTTTGTCATATATTTGACATAATAATGAAAGGTCCAACTGATCTGAGGCCAACAGAGTACTTTCGCTATTATTCTCATGGGGTTATAATCATGATAACTATCATGTAATGTGCCCCTGGATGTGGTGGAAGAATTATACAGATCCTTTACCAGCAACAAAACAGTATGTGAGTACTTTTAGCCAAATGTACTGGAAGTATGAAAAGCAAAAGTACTTAATGCAGAAAATTGTCCCCTGTCATTTGCCTTTGCTGCAATATTTAAATAAAGTACCCCAAGCATGCTTGTATTAACAGACCCTTAATGTTTTGTAGACAATCCAAACATGTCCTGAGGGCTGCAATAATGATTGTTAAATATCGCCTAATCTTATAATTATGTTTTCGATTTGAGTCTATAAAATATTACAAAATAGTGAAAAATATTCATCACAATTTCTCTTTTTCCGTCCAAGGTGAAATTGCTTGTTTTCTCAGTCCAACAGCCCAAAATAGGGCTGCACGATATGGTAAAAAAAAATCATATTGCGATTATTTTGACAGATAATACGATTGCGATATGATTCACCATTAGTGGAAATGATAATTTTTGCATCACAATTTTCATTTTCAATGAAAAACTATTAAAATCATGATGATATGACACTTGTTGGGGTCTGTACCAAACAAACATGTTTTCTTATATATATATATATATATAAACTTTGTCCTTCACCCTCCGGGTGGTCTCATGCTTCGAGCTCGGGTCCTCTACCAGAGGGCTGGGAGCTTGAGGGTTCTGCGCAGTATCTTTGCTGTTCCTAGTACTGCACTTTTCTGGACCGAGATGTCAATTTTAAGGTACGTGGCAAATTAAGCTAAACAGTTAGACTACATACAGACGGCTTCGTTTTAGCTTGTTTGTAACAATTCGCTATTAGCCGAGCTAGCGCGCTGTGATTGTGTAAAATATGAGACTGCAGACAGAGCAGATTAAAATATCACTTTCCACATGTTCACATGTTTATGCTTGTTGAACAGGTGTATTGGCTTTTTACTCACAAAGGTTTTATTGCACTTATAGTAACAAGCGTAGTTGTCCTCAACTCAAGTAATCTTCAAGTTATCTTCACTTCACTGTCTCCACCGCAGCTCTGCTGGCTGCTGTGCGTGTGTGTGTGTATGTGGAGGAGCTAAGTCCGACACAGAGAGCAGGACAGAGGCTGCAGCATGATGATGAATACAACGTCTTTAGCCCCAGGGCCTGTTTAATACTGGGTTTCCTTACCTATCCCTAAATTAAATGATTTTCTTTATTCATCATGTTTCAGGCACTCTTTTGAGATGTGTTCATTGCTCATGTTCATATCATGATGACGATGAAAACACGATTTATCGGTCAGCACTAGTAAACACAGACAGGTAGAAACTCACAATTGAATACGCATAAATAAACGGCTATATAGTCAGCTGATATTTGGAAAAAAATAAATAGGCTTATATGTAAAAATCATCATAACTTTTGTCTTTTTTTCTAAGAGTACATATTTGGAAACAAAACTCATACACTCTCGGTGTACATGTTTTCTAACATTTGGAGAGGGCATCTCTGCAGCACTACACTACTTCATTATAATGCTGGTTTGTCACACATTTGACCTTTATCAAAAATTCCGATTTGGATGTTGCACTTGGACATATTGCGATTTCGATAATATTTTGATTAATTTTGCAGCCCTAGTCCAAAACCCCCAAAATTTCAATTTACAATGAGTGACTGGAAACAGCAACTCCTTGATTAATGACTTAAATGATTAAAAAATTATCAGAATTGTTTTTGATTAATTTTTGACCAGTCAATTTAGCGTCTAATCATTTCAGCAAGACTTTCCTATGACAAGTGAAGAGAACATTTCTCTATGGTTATAGTTATAATATAAGTTATATAGTTATAATATATAAGTAATAACTAGTAGTCTCATATACTTTAAATTTTATGTTGATTCATGAAATTTTATTAGCTTTTTCCCCATGTCCAGTAGTCTAAAATGCCATTTCAAGGTCTTTTCCACCCTGGCAACAAACGATTTGCGGGTGAAACTCTGGTGCAGATGGAGGCTCTCGGCATATCCATATGAGTGAACATGGAGAAGCTTCTTTGTGTGTTGGCAGTCTACAGTAGGCACTTCAAATTGCTTCTGACACAAAGAGAGCCTAGCTAGTCATTTATGTCTGACTTGATCTGTCTCTGCAGGGCATGTGTATTATTCGTGTATGTGGGTTTCAGTGTCTATGTGTCATTGAGTGTGTACATACAGAACAGTGACAGAGTACTGGCTTGGTCCTGGCTTGTATCAGGTCAGCTCACCCCTGTCACAGTGTCCCTCTTCCTCATTAAAAAGATGCCTCTGGCTCCAAACTCATGACCAGAAAGCTAAACTGAGAAAGCGCTCCTCAAAGTGACAAGGACCATATTAATATTGTGATGCCCTCCGCTCACTAGGCCATATTAGTAGGAGAATACTGTCATAAACAGCACCAGCAGCGGCAAAAGAATAGAGTTGAAAATGGCCAAAATTAAATTTCAAAGTCACTCTTGCACAGCGACATCAAACCCAGCCAGAGCACAAACTTATTCCATTGGATGTAGCCAAGAGATTCAAAACGATAATTTGCTCATGCAGAATAATATTGCCATGAAAGTGTGACAGAGCGTAAGGTAGCTGAAGAGAGAGATGGAAAGAGACAGGAGTGAATCTGTCAATACACATTATCATTTCATCCTGATCTCATATGGAGCGTAATGCTCTCCTAACTTAGATAAGGGGACGCCGAAAACCAGTGGTGCATCTTCTAATCTGCTGCCTTACATAATGAAACATCAACTCACCTCCTTGCTCATCACGGGTCATCTCCCAAGGAGTATGTGACCACAGAGGTTTGCCAAGCGCTAACATCAAAGCCCTGTCTATTTTTATCTTTTGGAACGACGGCGTTAATTAGCATGCATCCACAATCAGTAATTAATGCAGAGTAGATTCTTGGCCAGTGAGGGCATCTACAGCAGAGAACAAAAACGATAACGTGACTCTGTAATGACGCCGCCATCACAAAGGCTTGAAACCATCTCACTGAACAAAGAGCTGCATTTGTCAGTTTCAAGGTTAGTTTTTTACTCTCATTGAAAAGTTTTTTCCCCTCAATCTAATTGTCCGCTGACCTGTGCCCTGCAGGTTAAAACATACATTTGGAGAGCTCTTTGTAAAAGTTATAATTGGGGGTCAGTGATGCATTCACAGTCCAGGCTTACAATCAGCGTGTCCTCGTCCCGTCACCGTATCTGACCCGGGCACATGTACAAGCAGAGGCAGACACACGCTTTACAAAACAGACAGAAAGCTAAACATTGGTGCCACTGGTGTGTTAGTGTGAGAATTGGTGAATGAGAGGCAGTGCTTTGTCCTACTAAGGTTGAAAATAGTTATACAAGTCCGCTATGAGAGAATACAGAAGATGCGACGTGTGGGTGTGGAGGTAACTTAGATGGAGCTGGAGTGAGTAATGGAAAGTAATTTAATGAGTAATGTAACTAATTTTTTAATTACTAATATGCAATTAGTAATTCATTGCATTTTTCCATTAACTTGCCCAACACTGTTTATATGTCAAATCTAAAATCTCTTGTACAAGCAATTTCTACAGAGAGTTTCTGTCAGCTCCAGATTCAGCACCATGGACAGAGCATGGGAAGGAGAGCATAGACTGAGGATAACTATTACTAAACTATTATTGGTTTCACTCCGACAGCATTGATTTTACGGCAAAGAACTTGATAGTCTGTAAATCAACAGAGACATACAGAGTAAGCCTTTAGCCCACATCAATGGGGTTACAGTGTACTGATAAGTAACACATTAGATGAAAATACCAACCTTAAGCACACTGCTGAGTGTGGCTCGGGCTTTGTTGGATCATGATATTTACTACTCTGCCTCCTGAGGTGTGGGAGTAGCATTTCCAGTAGGGCCTCAAACCGTGCCTCTGACATTTGGAAATAGTGCTTTAAATACTGCCGTGATATAATTCCACCTCAAACCAAAAAGACATTCTTGTTACCACAACTACTCATTAGGATGGGGCAATGTCTACCAAACTGGCATATGATGATGTCCACAGTGAAACATCGGGATTGTTGTTGGGGGGGGGCACATTCGAGCCCATTCACAGCCCATCCTCACCTACTCACCCATCTTTCTTTACTTTTCCTCCATATTTGTTATAAGAGTAGTGTGGCTCCTTTAAAGAACAGGGCAGTGCATAGTGAGTGTGTGAGTGAGCGAGAGAGAGAGAGAGTGACGGGGACTGCGCTCAGAGCAGACAGGTGTGTTGGCGATCGGAGCAGAGGGAAAGATTAGCAGTGAAGTTGTCCAGTAGCAGTAAATGTGCAGTGTAGGTTACAGTTTGCCCATGAATAAATGCTGCAGCTCCTCAATACCCAAGACATTCCCGTGTCTTGCTTCCCAGCTGCTGGGTAAAAGTGAATGTGGTTACCTCGGGGTTAGCATCAACTTCAGCCCTGGAGGAAAACAAAGTCTTCCCTGTGCTTCCCGACCACGGTCTGAAAGATGCAGCAGGAACGATTGTCACTATGCTTCAGTTACATCATTAAGCAGATCATATGATTTAAAAAAATATTTTAAATACTAGGCATAGTGATAAATGACTCTTATTAGCTTTTTAATAAACTTTTAGAGCACTTTCAGTAACAAGATTTTACTCTAAGGGGGGGGGCGTAATCACAATGTTACGATGGTAGAGAGCTCATAGAGGAGGAAGAGATAGAAAATAGCGAGGGGCGCAGAGAAGAGACCAGCCAGAGAAAGCGACAGAAAGTGTCTACGAAAACTCTTTACAGTGTGTCAATTGTAAAACTGAACTAACCTATCACAATAGCAGTCCACAGCGCAGACCTGACACAAAGTGTATGAAGGCTAGTAAAGAATGTAGGCTACATTAATTATGGCTATATGTAATGGCTAGTTAACAACGTAAATCAATGTGGTGGCTAGTTATGACGTCCCTAAGTTAGCTAGATTTTGTCCAAGATATTAACCACAGAAAATAAAAAGCTACAGTTAATTTGTGTGAAAGCCTGCGCTTCATTTATGTTATATATTATTATGATAATATATAATAATATAATTATTAAGATCATAATTCCTGTCCATTTGTTTTTGCCTCCTACAAATGCCACAAAGAAGACAGTAAAGGCTTATGTTACGCTTCAGCTGTAGTTAGGTTGACACTCGCAGTTCTGAAACTTAAGTATATATACCTCTTTTTTTTTTAAGCAAAAGGTGTTTTTTTTTTTTTTTTGCATTTCAGAAATTTTTTTCTTTAAAACCCAGAATGTAATATGGCACTTAAATGCACTAAATGGGTTTAGTTTTGATAGATATTATTGCATGCAATTTAAGAAATGTAGACTTTTCTAAAAAGGAAACCAATTAGTTGTTTATTTTAAGAGACCTGTATTATTTTCTCTTTTGCATATTTACTATTTACTGTTTAATCTTTTATAAAGCAAAAGTATTTCTTATCGTTACTAAAATAATCAATAGCTGCAGCCCTACTTGGCATAGATTCTACAGGTCTCAAGACCTCTACTGGAGAGATGAACACCATTCTTCAAAAAGAAGTTTTGATCATGGTGCTGCAGAGTGCTGTGTAACACATCGTTCCGAATTCTCCCATAGGTTTTCAGTTGGGTTGAGGTCTGGTGAAGACCATAGAATATGATCGACATCATTTTCATACTTATTAAACTGTTCAGTGGCCCTGTATGGAAGCATCCATGTTTATGTTTCTCTACTCGTTTATTCAGGTTTTTCCTTTAATTTGTCCTACATCTGTATACCAGAAGTGTTCTAATACAACATGGGTGGAGCTATAGAGACAGATTCTTTGGCAAAGCAACCAAACTGATACTGAAAATGAAATCTAGCCATATGAAATTTTCTTCAGCTACTTAGTGTAGTTGAACTTTCATGTCAAAAAAATCATAGTAGCTTGGAGCTGTCTAGGTAAGCTTTGTTAGCTAACCTAGTGACCTTACTAGATAATAAATCTTAAGGCTATGATGAATGAAAAAAGAATATTGAAGTAGAAGTTCCCTCTTTGTCAGTCACGTTTTCCAGTTGTGTGTTCAGAGAAGCTTTGTTTCTGTAGCTCTGCCCACTTGGGATTAACTCAAACAATAAGATTATTTCCGCCCTCAGAAAAAAATGTGTGTACACAAATATTTGTGTAAGAGTGCTGTAAATAGACAAACACGAGGATGATGCTGACAGGAAGACACACACATTACAGTTAAAGAATGTAATTCTCAGCCAACACTAGTAAACACAGACAGGTAGAAACTCACAATTGAACATGCACGTACACACTGCTCTTTCTCTCTCAGCCACACACACAGGAACACACGAACACCGCATGAAAGGGTACCCTGGGGAGGTGAAGTGAAGAGGTAAGGCTTCACCAGAGACCCTGTTCGCTGCATGTGAGATAGAGTGAGCCGTATTTGTGTATCTTGGTGTTGATATTCATACTTTTAGTATATGCAGCAGAGATAAAAAGTCATTTGAGAACAAGATGTGGTTGTATGAGAGAAACGAGACACTGTACATTTGTGTGCCGTGTTTGATATTGATATGCAGTACCCACAAAGTGTGTATTGCAAGTGGGGAAACTGTAGATCTGTTCATTTTGGTGTCTGTGTGTATTCATACCTCAGTGTGTTCTTATAAGAGACAGAAGGGGAGATAGGAGATGATGCAGAAGAGAGAGGGAGAGTGTAGCTATTTTGGCATTTGTATTTAGACATGAAGAAAAATAAGGAGCTTAAATTCCCAAATTTTTGATAGTCTCCAACTGTGCTCCAATCACATTTTGTAGCTATTTGTCTTCAGAGGACAGTGAGGAAAGAATGATGCAACAAAATAAAAATACCATTAGAGTAATATGGCAAAACTCTATGCCAGGAAACAACAATATACACCAGTAAAATGTGCCAAATGTCACTAATAACAGTTTTTACAATAGGGAAACATGGAGAGTGGGGATGCTAGGAAGAAAAACAAAACGAGCAGGGTGTATTATGAATTTCCATACAGATTTAGATTGTTGGGGTGGGACTGAACTTTTTTTCCAAACCATTGCCATTAATGCTGCTGAGGCCAGAAGGCGTTTGGAGCTTGTCATAGTGGAAACTCAAGAACTTAGCAGCAGTGATGGAGGCTGTCAAACTGCAGAAGGATGTTTTCCAAGGCTGGTTTGCAGAGGCAACTCTTTTCTCACTGCAGGACAGGCAGGTTAGGAAGTCTGTGTCTACATGAGTTGCAGAAATGAAAACATGGGTGTGGCATGGCTTGAGTTTGGAGAGGCTATTGAGGTTGACTTTCAGGAAATGCCAAGGGTTTTTTTTTTTTTTTTTTCTGTGACTCAAGAGGCATGGAATTCTGTTTGACACAACTCTTGATATGGGGTCAGAAGAATTGGAAGAATTTAGGGGTTAGTGATCATCTCTTTATAATGACAAAGCTCCTTGGTGGAAGAGTAGTGGTCAGGTCTCCTCTTTGTCACATGGAATTGGGAACTGTATTATAACTATAGATTGGCACAAAGGTGTGAAATTTTGTGCCAGAATGTGTGAGTCATGAAGATTCACATTACATAAAATCTGTGCCACGGTCGTGGAAATGAGATTGCAGACGAGTATTGAACCACAGATTCAGTAGGAGTCAGATTTTGTCCTGGGTATGGACTAGCTTTTTAGAGTGTCCAGTTTCTTTGGAATTTGCTAATCCAGTACTTAGGGTCCACAAAACACGGTGATCTATATCACCATGTTCATCAAGGTATCCTGTGGGAGATGCTGCATGAGCATGGAGAGTGCCCAGTTTGATGGCGAATTTGCAGATTATGTTGGTTTAATTTGGTTTAATTGCACTTTATCTTCAAAGTGTACTGGTGTGGTTTGCTGCCAAGTGGGAGACTGGGAGATTGAGTACTGGTTAGGGATACTGACTGGCTTTACATCAGAATGTGCTGGTGAAGAGAACTGTGAGTTGGAAAGCAAAGCTCTCAATTTATGGTCAACCTCAGTCTGACACTCACACCTGTTACAAGCTTGGATGCCATGAGAGAAGGATCACAGCCACGTGATATTGAGATGAGATTTGTCTGCAAGGTGGCCGGTGTTTGAGGAGTTCAGCAAGTTCAGGAGATTCTCAGTATTGACCCGCTGCTACATCACATTTAGAGAAGCCAGCTGAGGTGATTTGGGTCCTTGGAAAGGATGTCCCCTGGGCCTCCTTCCTTTAACAGTGTTCCAGGCATGACCTACTGGGAGGAGACCACTGGGTAGACCCAGGACCCACTGGTGTGATTACATCTCCCAGCAGGCCCAAGCGGACTTTGGGATCCCACGAGCCGGAGCATGTTACAAGAAAAAAGGATGTCTCGGCTGCTCAGTTTGCCCTGATACCACCACATCCCAAACTGGACAGATGGGTGGTTGCATAGGTTGACTGTCTGCTATTCTTTGACTCTTTTTTGTAGTACTTAAGAGTGAAAATGTAAAATCTTAAAAGTAGTAATTATTCCTTAAATAAATGAAGTAAATGTCAGAGCACTATTTACTTCAGTCCCCAGTAGTGTTTAATGTATTTTACATTTTAGCCGGCACACTTATACACAGGCTTGCAGTGGGAATAAGGTTCAGTTCCAACATCCCAGACATTACAAGTTATCAAGTGTCAAATCCACTGTGCTCAAACAAGAGTAAGGATTTTAAAGGTCAGAATGGCAGCACCCAGACAATAGATGAAACAAATAGCTTTGTTTCCCCAGATTGTTCTCTAACTGAGAAAATTGGCAACAATTACACCTAGACTGACATTGGACTCTTTTATCAAGCCCTGGATTTACTGGCACAACAAAAAATATCAAATTCAAGTAAACATCCTGTCCCCAGTCTCTCTCTTCCCAACAGAGGGTTTTACTCACAAGCCGATGACATTTCAAGTGTATTTTTCTACCAGTTATTAAGCCCCGTTTTTGTCCAGCCCATCTCAACATTGACAGATAAGAGATGTAAACACCTGTTCTGCTTTGTGCGCTTGAGCGGTGCATTAATACAACTAAAGACGGGAATAACATAATGAGAGAGCAGGGGATAATAGGATATCTTGTTGACAACCAGTTGTTCTGTGGTCAGGATCATTGTCCTCTTGTACGACACCCTCCTCTTGCTTCTTGGCATGGTACAGCATGGGTGCAGCCGGCAGGGTGGATGTGGTTCAGTATGCTGTCAGCTATGCCCTCTAATGGGCTCTGTGACCGTGCTTTAGGACAGACGACTTGTTCAGGCCCAGGTGGATCTCGCTTATGTGAATGAGCCTTGATTAATTCCTCAGTACAGTCATATAATGCTGTACAATTTCTCTCCTCTGAATAAGTTATTTAAGATGCTAGATACCAACAAATAAATGTAATTTAGTCACTTATGTAGTTTCTCAACTTTGTACTAAAATTGCAGCTTCTGTCACCTTGTCATCCTGTGTGTATGTTTGTAGGTACTTTGTGTTTACATGTACACTTGTGTTTTGACTCAACTGTAACTAGACGCCCATTGCTCATTTAAAATCCCTAAGGAATTGGGAACAAAAGAGTTCTCGAATTTGTATATTATGTGTATTACACGCTTTGGCGTGATACCGGGTTGTCCCCAGTGTTATACGCTGGTCATCATGACAGACATGGGGGACGGATTCAGGATGATGTTATTCACCAGGCTCAGAAGTCTTTTGAAGAAGGCTTCACCTCCCCAGTGGTGGACCAACCTGTTTGGAGCAAAAATTCAGTAGCCTGAGGATTCTCTTTTTCAGCTCAACAGAAAGAACTGTTGCAAGAAGTTCTTTGCTGGCCCCCAAGGAACTCTGTCTGCTTGAAGGTGGATTCATTGTTGGACCTTGCCACAGACTCACAGTTCTCTTCACCCCCACCTTAACCTTTCACCTCTTTTTAGAATCACCCTTAGTTTAGAGAGGCCCTCCAAAAAAAAAAGCTGTGCAGGGAAATAACTTAACTACTGAGCATTTTTCTTCTCTTTCTTCTTCTGTTTAGCTGCTTATCACATTCAGTTTAATGTTGCATCATACAGCTACTCATTTTTCTATTTTTCACAAGCTGGTTGGTAGCCTCAATATCAGGAGAGGACGAGGTCTAAAAAGAACCTTCATAGAGTGAAGTTTGGACATCAGTACATTTCACTTTAGAGCATTCAGATTTTTACTATAAGTAAGAGTAAAGAAGTTGTCAGTATAATATACTAATGTATCAAAAATAAAGTACTCAGAGTACAGTGTAGATCCACTTAATCGTATTTCCTATTTTGGGGATTTTTATGCTCTCTGATAAGTTGAAGAAATAAAGGAACAAAAAAGAAGGAAGGAAATATAAGAAAGGATGAAAGGAACAAAATAAATAAAAAAACAGGAAGACAAAAAGGATTACAAGAATCAAAGAACGGGAGAAAGTTGTATAGATTTAGTCTAAAACTCATTGTGTCCTTGAGTTGAAACACGGCTGTTATTTTTTTTGTAAATGTTCCTCTAAAGTTTTACATTTTGGACACTTTTACCAGACAACATCTATAATTATCTCAAATTCAATGTACTATCTGATTCTGCAAATTAACTACAGCCATGAGATAAGTGAAATGTGGTGGAGTTTAAAGTAGTTGACAAAACAGTCTCAACTCAACATCCACTTACTCGCTTCTTCTGGAGCTTCTGACCGTATCGCACGGTCCTCCTCATTAACAGGAACTGTAAATGTTCAAACTTTCAATGGAATAAATAAAAAGTACAACATTTCACTCTAAAGTGTAGTTAAGGAAAAGTAGAAAGTTTCCAAAAATGGAAATGCTCAAATAAAGTATCGGTATCTCAAATTTCTACTCAAGTACATGTATTTGGTTGCTTTTTACCTCAAAATACGTATGAGAAGATGTGGAATTTCCAGGCAAATGCTATTCTACTTCTGTTAAATATAATTATAACCTCATGCAGTACCTCTAATTTATATTCACATAAAGTGTCTTCATTATCATAATATCCAATTTAGACTTTTTAGAGCTACTGATTAATGTCTTGAGCCTTTGTCTTTTATTTCTTTTCAAATACTGATCTAGTAATCTAACTTCAGTGTAATAATCATTTCATTCCCCCATCATATCATTCACACCACAGAGGAGCTAAGTCTAAAATTAATGTATTATCTTGCACGACATAAATGTGTCTGCAAAAAGTATGATCTCTTCTTCAAAAGAATAAAATTATTTTCTCACTGACAAAATGGGTTTTTGAAATTGTAAAAATATTTTTTTTTTATCAGGCTTTCACGTCACATGCCCACACACACTTTCAGTTCTAAAAAGACAAAGACAAATGCCCAAATTGCAGTTCCGTGGTTATTCTGTTACAGCTGCGGAATGATATTGACTTTCTTCGGGATTGATTAGTCACTGAGGAATCTGGGAAGGAAATTAGTATTCTGCATCACAGCCAGAGTGGTCTCTTGATTCTCCTCTAAATTTCATCATGTTTGGCTGAATCAATGATACAGAGCAAAAGGACCCTATCACAACATATTTTGAGGACCGTTTATTGTCCGAGTAAGTCTTCCTGCAAAGTAAATTTATGGTAAAGTGTCTAAATAGTTTTTGCACTATTGTGTGACTGTGTGTATGAGTGACTCCTGTGACTGTGTGTATTTACACAAGCATGTTTGTTGTTTCACATTGCCGTGTTTGTGTGCGTGCATTTATGGGAAGAGTATTGCTTTTTTGTTTTGGCGACACTGCTGGGGAGAAGAGAGGGCATTATTAGTAGCTGTGAAAACAGAGACAACATAGCAGAAGAAACCCCAGCAGACACAGTGAGTCATCTTGGTTAAAAAGTGTTTGGGGAGGCACAGTTAGCTAATAAGGAACTACAATATACAGTAACAAAAGCACGGTCCCTTGGTACTACTGTCAAAGATTTACCAAACAATCCGAGAGCCTGTTATCTCTAATAGGATTCATCATACTGTCTATAGCAAGTCACTCAGCCATACAGCAACTGATCAAGAGAAAGATGGTTTTGTGCGAGATCTAGTCAAGAAATCATTAACATAAAAAAAAAAACAGTTACAACATGCACAGTGCACCAGCTCAAATTGAGAGAAAAAACTTCATTCATCACTTATGAGCTCTGAGTTTGGTTAGTTCAATCAATGTGGTGAACTTGTAGTTGCAACTTGGAACTAAATGTGTGAGAGTCGCTGCAGACATTGACTTTAAGACTTGACTAAAAGGATTTTGTTGAATGCTGCATTGTCTTTGGCCATCTAGGGAATAGTCTCTCTAAAGTCTTTGTAAAGTAAGTTGTTCCACTGCCTCTTATGCATTTCAAGTCAAATTTGTAAGATCATGGTCTTGGTTAAATTTCGAAAAAGAAGGACATGTGTACTTTGTCAATCTTTTACCAAAACCACGATCCTTCCCTAACCTTTAGTAGCCTATACCTAACCCCGCTCAGGACCCTGGTCTTCAGATCTCAAGTCTTGTTCTAAGCAGACTATGCAGTAAATGTAATCTCTAGAAGACAGGATTGTATTTAGTCCATAAAATATTTAAAAAAACAAACAAAAAAAACAATTACAACTTCTGAGAGCCCAAGATTATGTAAATCAGTTCCCCCTCCTCAGACAGTCGGTGGTGTATGTCTGTGTAAAAAGACATACAAATAATGAACAGAAAGTTACAACAATTAATACAAAATAAGAACACAAGGGGTTTATAATCCAATGATGAAATTATATTAAGTCCCGCACTTTGATTCTTTTTAGGGAACAAAACTTTAGATGAATGAGCAGTAAAGTTGTTGCTGTTGTTGTTGCTGGAATATTGGCTGACAGAAAAAGATGAGTCAGGTTTACTGTGTGCAAACACATAATTAATTTTATCATTGTCATCACTATCTCTGTTCTTGTTCCAGTTTTATCTTCATCATTCATTTTCTGAACTCTTTACAGTGATGAACATCACTTATCGAGAAATAAATCTTATTGAGCTTCCTTTACGTGATGCAACAAGAATGCTCTTATAGATTTTAAAGGAAGCTTTCTCTCGTTGGCTGATAACTAGCTGCTGATGGCAGTGACTGATGCCCGGTGGCTGTAGGAGCCTGCAGTTTAGGTGGGAGGCAGAGAGACGTGACGAGCCAGCCGATGACATGAGGGGAGCTTGAGGTCTCTCACCATCTCTACACCTGTTTCATTTGAGTAAAGAACTGAGCGACAACAGAGAGAGGAGGATGAAATGTAGTTGTCGTAAGGTATTCTTGTTAATCTCACCCATTGTTGTCTACTAAGTTATGTCTTAGTATTTGCGGCTGTAAATCAACATGTTTATATGCTTGCAGGATCATGGTTGCATCATGGGATTCATGTCCCACAATGCTGTCAACAATTTTTCAATGAATGCTAGTTTGGAGAGTCTCACAGTTTGTCTGTCAAAAATATTGCGAATTGTTCGGTTTTTAGCTGCAAGAAGGAAGCCCGTACTGCCCAAGATCACAGGAATGAAAAGTTAATTCAGTTTTGTTTTTGGGTATCTCTTTTCCTTGAAAATCTTTCATTAATTTCAGAATCTGCTCCTTCAGCCATACCAGGTGTGTTTGTGTGGGGGACAGATGAGAGAAGGGGGAACAGAGAGATAAGTGGACAGAATGACGCAAGCAGAGAGGAAATAAGAGAGAGAGAGAGAGCTCAAACAGATTATTTACCTCAGTGGGATAAACAGGGAGGCATATAGGATGGAACGAATTTGAATGACAAGGCAACTGATTTCTCCTAATTGGTTTTGACTGTCTCTCTTTGAACTGCCGGTGCGCCGCGGCTCTGTTTCCAGGCAAACAGCTATCGCTTGCAATCTGGAGTGCTGCTTAATTTCTCAGACAAATATCAAACCTCTCTCCACACTGGATTAGTTGCAATTTAAGATTTGCACTGTTGCTGATCACCAGGGGCTTTTTCTTCTGCCTTGAAGCCGAGGGAAACACACCACCCACATATCTGTTCCAACAGTTCCACGTACTTGCATAAGAGAAGAGGAAGTCACTCTAAATACATTTAAGTATTGTTTCTCTTAAACAGAGCTAAAAAAAACTACCACAGGGGTGAGATAATATCATGTATTTCTGATGCAAATCTGCGTTTTTGTTTTTGTTTTTGTTTTGTTTTTTACATAAGGCTGATACCTCCACTTTTGTTAAGGTACCATCACCTGATACAAGAAAACTTGCGAGTGGATCTGATTCGCATCAAAGACAAATGACATTATCTCACCCTGCAGTTTTTTTCCCCCTCCCGTTGTTTTACAAAAAATAAATCAGATTTTAAGGCTCTATAGTGGAATAAATTACTTTTGACGCAGATATTTATTTTGGCACACTAAATGCCGCCTGTCAAGACCTCAGCGAAGATGAGCTCTTCACTTGAGTGGCGGATGCTTTCTCTCAATAACATCCACAAACATCCCAAACCCATAGCAACAAGCTTCTTGCCTCACTGTCTGTCTAGACTTTTATTGACAGCTTACCGCTAGATTAGCTGACTCCTCGGAAAGGTTAAGGAGTCTCCTGCTGGGCACATGGCAGTTAACCCCTTTTCTCCACAACTACAGCAAGCCTCAGCTAAGGATGTAGACTTGATTCAGATATGTTGTACCGTTTTCTGTTTTATCTGATCATCTCTAAAGTCACTTAACCCAGGGAGAGTTACTCTGAGTTAAAGTTTGAGTCGAACGAAGACGTAGAATTCTACCGGTGGAGATTTAGCAAGGTTCTGCCTTTATTGGGATACTGCTTTCGCTCCTTATCACTTGATTGAGCTGTGATGGAATCAAATTTGATTAAGATTTAATTACTGAACCGACTTGCTGCACAGAAATTGTCACCAAGTAGTCAGTGACTTTAAATTTAAAGTTCAGTATCATCTTATTCCACCCTGTCTCACACTATTTCATATATATTTTGTCTCAGCTTGTTCCAGCTCTTTATCGAAGCTATATGATGTTTACACTGGTTGAAATATTCAAACCCAAGATGCCATATTTTCAGTGCTGCACCATTCCCTCAAATGGAAATGTCTTGTCTAGACATCTTATGCATCATTTTATCCACATTTCACCAAAATTCAGCCTGACATATTTTGTGTTTGGAAACTTTGGGATTTTCAATGGAGTAAAAAGTTCTGTTGGTTTGAACAAAGTTTGGCTGCACAATATGAGTTTGTACTGGCTGACTAACCATTAAATTAGTGGGGGTTTTAGCCATGGTAGCGACATGGCTCTAGGGATGGCCATGTCACTCAGTCAGTTGGTAGATTACTGCTTTGGTCTAGAAATATTTCAACAACTTTTGGTTTGACTGCCATGAAATTTGGTATATCTATCAATGGTGGCCAGACATTGAATCCTAATGACTTTTTTGATCCCCTGACCTTTCCTTGAGTGCCACCAGCAGGTTAATATTTGGGGTTTTGAGTCAAATGCCTCAACAACCATTGGATGGATTACCATAAAATTTGGTGCAGACATTCAGGATAAATTGTAATAACTTTAGTGATACCCTGACTTTTCATCTAGTACCATCATTTTAATTTGTCCAATACTTTGGTTTATGATGAAATACCTGTAAAACTAATTAAATTCCCATCAGCCTCAGCTGTACTTTGTGTTTTGTGGTAATTAGCAACTGTTAGCATGTTAACAGGCTAAAATAAGGTGGTGAACATGCTAAACATTATACCTGCTGAACATAGCATTTAGCTCAAACCAGCACTGTATCTCAGTACAGCCTCACAGAGCTGCTAGCATGGCTGTAGACGCTTCGTCTTGTAGTTTGGAACGATGCAATATTGGACTCCATTATCTAGTGATGTTGTGCCTGTTGTTTACTCTTATAATTGTATATTTTAGTACATGTGTATGTGTGTTATCCCAAACTAGACACATGGATGGATTAAAATAAACACTACATAATTTTTAAGAGTGAGTCTAGCTCTTAGACAGCTCTGAATAAACAAGCATTTACTGTCCTTAGGGGAATAAAACTTGCATGTTATTAGAGCCACGTGAAACAAGACAACAGTAAACACGTTTTCCCCCCACAAATGATGCAGCCCCTCTCTGGGCCAATCTGTAATGAATATGACACTTTGTTTTGACTGGAGCAGAAACATTTCAGTGTAATTTTGAACATGTCAGGATGTATTGGTGAGACACATCATCCCTCCAAGTTTCATCAAAATCCAGTCAGTGGTGTCAGATGTATTCTATGTGACAACTGTATGAATTCATGAATAATATAGCATCCCCCTTGGGTTTGTGAATATAATTTTAAAATGCTGGAATACAGTAGTGAGATGCATCGTTGACCAAGTTTGATCGCTACTGACAAGGGATGTAGAAATGTAATCCAATTATTAAATTCAATTCAGTTTAGATTATTTTAGCAATGATTCAGTGGATCATAAAAACTCACATTCATTCTTTTTTAAATTTGTCTCTGACAAGTCCCACTACTGTATTTATTAATTAAAAGAAACATCTTAATGATAATGCATTTTAATCTCTGACCTCCTAAACTCAAATCACTGCATAACTGTCATTTGGAAAAAACATTTCCCACTTAAATCTTTATTGGCAAGAGATTTGCAACATTAAACGATAACAAAAAAAGACAGTTGGAACATTCATTCACATTTTTTCCATCATTCATGCACCCTGCTGATGGATTAATTTGCAGCTATGATGTTGCCATTTTGAGTCTTGTATAATGTCCATTTTTCTTCCAGTTGTGCTTCTTGTAGTCTCAAGATATGTTAGTTTATCCTGATTTTTTTCAACAATTAGTAGCGATTAGTCCTATGTCGGTGGGTGTGGGAGAATTTCAGGTGACTTAGGGGTGTATGGGTGCGATAGAATTTATGGTACTTGGGTCCGACAAATGTTTTTTCACAAGAGACACTAAGGCCCTCTGTTTGTTATTTTGGGTCAACAGGAGCCAGCAGTCTGAGGTTGTAGATTAGATGGCCTTGAAGAAGGACTCCTGGCCCCCTCCTGTTCTGATAGTTAGACACTGAATCAGTTTCACAGTTGTCTCCTGATTTATGTTAAGATATGCATGTACCTCCCTCTTTTTCCCTATAAGAGTTGAACGTATTTCCATGCTAAGTACACAAGTTAAGTATTGTGTTGGCTGTGCCCATGTGTACATGTTGCCCCAATGCTTCTCTGTCGACAGATCTGTTTGTAATAAATCCATATATTCATGTAACGACAACTGGGGCTCATTGAGTTATTCTTTTATTCAAATGAGGACATCTCTTCAGTACAGTTCAACAGTGGGGCTACCTTCTCCCAGTTCCTCGTAATTAATTTTTTTTAACTTGCTATTAATAATATTTTAACCAAATATCTGTTGCCTCCCATTACACTTTCTTCAGAGAAATTACAGGTCTTATGAATGATTTAGTGACCCCTTAGGCCACTCAGTATAATTCTGGGACACCAAATATAAAGCAGAAAGTACAATCAAGACATGCTTAGCAAGACAGCTTTGCTTTTTCTCCAAGTTTTCATTAGTGTTTATCTAATATGGCTAATCATGATTAAATAAATGGAAAAAAAGTAATCTTTTTCTGTTTTCATTAATTTCCCTTGTGTCATTCAGTTTTGCCTGTTCTTTAACTTGCTACCCGAAAAATTGTTTATTTGTTCGTTTGTTTTATGGGGTTGGGGTTAAGCGTATTGGATTAGTACTCAACAAGTGGTATTATTTATACATCCAAAACACCCTCTGAAAGCTTCACTGTGCAAGTGTACAGAAAACCAATCCAGAGTCCAGTCTCCTGCTCAGAGCTCATCATGGGGGACCACAACATGGCACTAACTTGTCCTCTGTCTGTCTTGTCTTGCAGGAATCCCACGTATGGCTCTCTCTGCAGGCGGGAGGGACTGCCTGCGTGCCGGAGACACCTGCTCCAGCGACGACACCTGCAGCCCGCGACTGCGCACCCTCAGGCAATGTGTAGCGGGGGATGGCAGCGTGAAGCTGGGGCCCGGGGCGCGAAACCAGTGTGAGAACGCCATGACGGCGCTGCTGTCCACTCCTCTGCATGGCTGCCAATGTAAACGAGGCATGAAGAAGGAGAAGAACTGCCTGAGTATCTACTGGAGTCTGCATCAGTCTGTGCTGCACGGTAAGACTGGCATTAACACACAGAACCTGATGGTTTCGTTCCAGAGAGGTGGGCGGGAGCAGGTACAGTATGTTATTGGGATTATCAAGTGTGTGCCGCCCATTACACATGAATTAGGCTTCCACCTCCAGACAGCTCAACAGTAAATTCCAAGCAGAAATGAAAAGAGTGATTATTGTGTCAAAAATAGTTAAAATTGAGGCTCTGATTCCTTTTGTTTCACCCACACTCATTGTATTTTATCACTTTTGTGCTTATTTCAAATGCTTTGCACTACCATTGTCATTTCCTACATTGAAACCCATTATTTGTGGTACATTTATATTCAGATGTAGGCATTTAGCATATACTTTTATATTCAAAACCTCTGAAATTGAATGCAACAGTTGAACTAGGTTGACTAGGTTGCGAATAGCTAGCACATCAAGTGCAAATGTATATAACATGAAATGGAGATAATACAACTAATAAACTAACTAATAAAAACAGTCAGCCATCATATTTCCAGGCTGGAGTGAGGTACAGTATATACACGGGGTAGACTACATAATATAAACACTTCATTAAAAATGGCAACTGAAGCAAACACTCCTTTTAAGATGGGTAATATTAAGTTTCAAGCTGTTTAATAGAATCTGTCAACCACCTAATACCAAAATGCCTGTCATTTTCCTTTTGGGTTAGCTGTGGCAGCTGTTCCTCCCCAGTAAACATTGATTTGGTGATTTGCAGCCGAAAAGACATCTAGATGACACGGTTAAAACTGGGTTCAATTTGGTTACCAAATTAAAAGGTTCCACTGTTTGAACGGCATTTGAACTATATTTTAACATATAGTACATTATATACTTTTAGTTATGACCTGCTTCACATTGGAATACGGTCATTTAAATTCTCTTGAAACAAAGGTCATGAGTTACCAATGCAGATTTTTGTGTTTGGTATATAAGACCATTCACTTTGATACATTAAACAAGCTGCATTTATTAACTCACGCATGCTGCAGTTTGAGCAAACATTATGTGGCCTCTTTACAGCTCCTTCAGTAACCTCATGCTGATTTCAGAACCTACACATTAAAGGGCTGATTGCCAGATTGCTGATTGTTTTATAACTAAAAGCAGCTAATTTGTTTTCAGCCTGATATGACCGACTTTTGTTGCTGTGTTTGTAATTGTAGTTAATTTACTTTAGAGTTTAACTTCTTTTCAGTTAAGTCAAGGCTGTATTACCAAGTGGGCAACTGCCCGGGGCCCCCGATCCCCCAAAGTGGCCCAAAAGTCACTGACACTGCATGTCAATTGGTTTGGTTAACTAGAATGATTTGTTTGGGAATTAGCACAAGTAAATTATAATATAACACAGGTCCTGCATTAATAGGTCATTTTGTGTCTCTGTGTTTGTAGAGGGGCTGTGTTTCAAAATCTAGTTTTAGATCCTTTATTATTTTAGTTTATATTGTGCTCATATGGTGTACTTTTTAAATAAAGTTGTTTATTAAAATTACCACAAAATAACTTACACACCAAAATTGGGGGCAGGTAGTATTATTCCAGCCTTTTATTTATTTATTTTGTATTTGTTATAGGGATTGTGTGCAATAGTAGCAAATTTCCATAGTACTGGTTGGTCTCTGGTCTGCTACTTCACAGGGTACATACACAATGCACAGAGGGCAGTAGTTAAGGGGTAGGATGTCAATATGGTGCCCCAATAGCAGATTTTTGCCCTGGGTTAATCTGGCCATACATGAAGTGTTTGAATTATTTTGTCTATGACTTGTAACTTTGTATGTAACTTTTATGATATATAGTGAGTCTTTGCCTCAGTGTTTTCGGACACCGCAAAGACAAATTCTGCAGATAAAAAAGAAGAAAAGAGCAACATTATTTTGGGTTGTCATGACAACAGAAACTAATCTCTCTCCTCTGTTTTGGCAGGACTCAGCCTGGTGGAGAGCTACCCGTATGAACCAGAGGAGAGGGGCTCTGACTACGTTCGTCTGGCCTCCATCGCTGCAGGTGACTGGGCGAGCTGCCCCTCCTACAAATGTTTCTCCGCTTATGCCTTCAGTTACTCTTAACTGAGCAAAAAGTTTAGATAATTAAAAGCACAAAAAAAACTGAGTCCCAACCAAGTTATGTGTTAAAGAAAGAGCAAATCGAGATGTCATTCTGCGTCATTTTGACAGAATAGATGGGTGGATATGCAGATGGGTTCGCAAAGTGTTTGATGAGTAACAACCCACACTTTGCTTCTGTCTTGCCTCTGAGCCTGTGGGCAAGCCGCAGGGCTGGTATGTGCTGCTGTTAGCCCCTGAGGCACAGATTAATTACCTATTTACTTTAATGCAGCTAGCTGGAAGCAGCAAAACGTGGGGGGTGGGGGAAGACAGAGAGTGGGAAGAACAGAAAGAAAAAAGTCATGGTGAGAAAAAGAGAATGGAAGACAGAAAACTGGTTTGTTTACTCAAGCAACACCACTTTTTCTCCTGTTGGAGGTTTGGAAAAGAGAGAGGCTGCACACAAATGAAGAGTTACATTTATTTTCACTGGAGAGGACATAAAGTCAAGTGTTTTGTTTTCTCCGACGGCAATTATACTCTTGATGAGTGAAGCTGAGATAGTCTGTGAAACTTAAATAATGACTTAAATTAAGTGATTGGTATGGAAGGCATTCATACATGCCATACAGTATAATGTAAAAAAAGTTTAAACATGAACTGGATAACGACAGCTCAAAGGGAGGACACTGCTTAATTTAAACATTTAAATACAGTGTGTTTATATACATAAAGCAGCCCAGGCAGTGTTTGAGAAAATGAACAGAAGTAAGAAACAAAAGTCAAATTGGTTTCTTTAAAAAATGACACCTTCACTATATCAATATTAAATAAGAACACCTATGTAAAAAGGAGTACACAGTAATGCTAAAAATAGTAATGACACTTAAATAAGGAAATACTTATATTTCACAATCCTCTGTTTTTACACTACTGGGTAATTAATTGCATCATTTAGATCTGTCTGTGATACAATATATACTGTAGTGTCATTTTGATGTATAATTCTGAGCTGCTCAGGAGAGAATGAGTGGAAGTCACTGTCTCACACAAAGTTTATTTTTTCAAAACTAGATCAGCAGTGATATTTGTTATATTTATCATGGGTATCCTCATGATATTAAAGTTGCAAGTTTTGTATGTTGGCAGCTCTTAATGGCATTGAGGGATCAGTGTCAAATACAAATTTTATGATTTCAAACCTGAAGTAATGCAAGGTGATATTAGCAAACTGCACATGCCTTCTTTTTATACCACAGGAATAAGAAAAGCAAATGATTTGACAGTGGTATGAGGCCAGTTCAGGAGACAGTTTGCATAATAGCCTTAAAGGTAAATTCAAGTTATGTTCAGGTTGTGCAACAGTTATACTATTCTACTCAGAATCATTGCAGACATCAGGGCATGGCAACTCTGCTAAACACCGCTTTACAATAGAGTCCATTAAACTTTAAGGCAATCTGAACTTTAAGGCACGCATCTGAAATGTTTGTTATATTTGTCCACAGCACTGCATGTGCACACAAGCCAGTCAAAGTTTGGGGTGACTGTGGCTTAGGAAGGTCGGCGGTTCAATCACGGCTTCCCCCAGCCCACATGTCGAAGTGTCCTTGGGCAAGACACTGAACCCCAAATTGCTCCCGAGAGCTGTGTCTTCGGTGTGTGAGTGTGTGTGAATGAGTTATTTTCTTTGAACTGATGAGCAGTTGGCACTTGCCATCAGTGTATGAATGTGTGTGAATGGGGTGAATGTGATTTGTAGTTGAAGCGCTTTGAGTGGTTGGGAAAAAAAGACTAGAAAGGCGCTATATAAGTACAGTCCATTTACCATTTAAAGAATGATTCTGGTTTATTATAACTGGGATAAAATTTGTATAGGTTTTACCATCATTTTTACTGATTATTCAATTCAGTTCAATTATATTTATATAGCACCAATCCATAAAAGAAGTTATCTCATTGCACTTTTCATATGGAGCAGGTCTAGACCGTACTCTTAATAATAATATTATTTACCCAACAATATTATAATAATATTGTACTCACCAAAGTAATTATTGAGATTTGGGAATGTAATGAGATCTATAAAATGAAGTCTGACAGGGCAAAAAAACAGGAGCGATCAGACAGAACAGATTTATTTGGAAGAGAGAACTAAGGCGAACAGTAAAATTATAAACCATACTGTCGTAAATATCCAAAAATCCATCACCATTTAGAGACTCACCTCCTGGTTCAAATTTGACCTACTGTATTGTTGCGCCTGGCCCCTTCAGATGTCATTGTAGCGTTGTTGCAGTATTTGTATATGAATAGAAAATGCATACAAAAACCACAAGAAAATAATTAAACAATTCAGATTTAGTGGACGTTCCCTTTAACATGCTTGATCATACATTTTTGTGACCTCATAC
This sequence comes from Siniperca chuatsi, assembly GCF_020085105.1. Lineage (NCBI taxonomy): Eukaryota > Metazoa > Chordata > Actinopteri > Centrarchiformes > Sinipercidae > Siniperca > Siniperca chuatsi. The sequence continues at coordinate 24,623,240 of NC_058056.1, forward strand.
ATAAGCTGCTTATTAAAATGACACCACTCATTTTAGGCTGTTTTGAATTACAGCAGCACCAGACCTGCATTGTACAGCCTCCTCGTAAATTTCACTCCAGCGACTCCAAGGGAGGTCAAAGTTGACATCCATGCCATGCATCTCGACAAGTCGACTGCCAAAACAACAAAGACGTGATTAATGGGTGTTTTTCCGCCCTTATAGCATCTCTCCCTCAAACAGAGTAATGACCCTTTTCAAAGACGCAAGCCGGAGCCACAGCTCATCATATTTTGAGGAGTATTCAAACAACAGAGTACTTCACCCTTTACCAATTAATCAGTTAACTAAAGTGAAGTCAGTGGTATTAAGAAAGTGCCTCTGTTTAAACACATTAGATGTTATGCGCTAAAAATGAAGCTTTTTAATGCATCAGTGGCCTCTAGAAGTGGTAGAAATAGTTTTTCTTTACTAGGATTTTCTACTTCATGCACCTTTGTTGTAAGGCAAATACCAACAGTTTTGTTTTCTTTGGGTCTTTGGTGTGGAGCTTTAATTTGAGGGGGGCAGCTGCAGGCAAGATAGGGCTGACTGACTGATTCCTACATAGAGAGAATTGCAGCAGTCGAGGCGAGAGGAAATAAAAGCGTGAACTATAGTCTCCAAATCTTTAACGGACAGGAATGATTTTAATTTTGCAAGTGATCTAAGATGGAAGAAGCCAGTGCTGACAATTGAGTTGATTATCAAATTTCAAACCAGAATCAAAGATAACATCGTGGGACTGTACATTCAGTGACACAGCCCAGAGTGCATTGATATGAGTTGCGGAATTGTCTGCAGGGCCGATGATTAGGACCACAGTTTTAACACTGCATGGATCACAAGGTTTCAGTAGGAGGTACAGCTGGGTGTAGTCAGCATAACAATAGTAGGAGATATTATTTTCTGAAAATAGACCCCAAAGGACGCATATACGGGGAAAATAAAATAGGGCCTAATATGGAGCCTTGTGGTGCTCCACAGGAGATGGGTGCAGTGGCTCTGAAGGGTTTGTAGCATAAGGTACTTCTTTCTTGTTGACCAGTTTAATCATTATGTTTAGGGTCACTTTGCCAATAAATTGCTAAATAGGCTACTTCCAGTAGAGGTATGGAGCTATGAAATGGTGATAGCAAACATTAAGGTAGTATATTTAGTTGTTGAGTGTTGGAACATGCTAAACATATTGCAGTGAGCTAGAGTTTTCTCTCATAAGAACTCAGCAAGTCAAAGTTTCCAGTTCAACAAGGAGCTTGCTTCAGGGCTGAGCATCAGCACAGCAACAGACCATCTTTGCGCTCGCATTTGAGGGCGAGTTGCCAAACCGACACACCACAACACTCACAGTCTAACCATATTAATACTGACTGAAATAACCACAGATGAACTGTAGGAACAGTGGCAACACTATAGAACAAAATGTTAAACACAATAATATCACTAACGTTGCCGAAACAGAGATTGGTGTCCATAAAAATGTTGTCCAGGTGCTTGCTGGGAGACTTTCCACTACACCTGGACTTCAGGGAAGCCACAATATGTGTATGTATGTATACATATGGTGGAGAAGTGGATTATACTATAGGAGTGGTTTAAGAATTTTCTATGGACAGTTTTTGTTTTTGTTTTGGGGATATTTTTTTTGTTTTTGCTGTGATTCGTCGCCATTGGAATTGCTGGTACCTGCACAGCTTTTGTCATTCAAAGAGGAGCAAAGTTTCCAGATCCACCTTTGAAACTTACAGGTTGTCTTGAGTATGTGATACACAAAAGAAGTGAAATATTCCCTTTTAGAGTTTTTAGCAGTGGTCAGATCCATATTGGATGAACTGCAGGAATTTTAGAACACAGTTGGACAAAAGCTTAAAGTCAGCCTTTAGCCTCAGAAACTCTGTAATTTTAAATCCACTGCGCTGGTGTTATGGAGCCAAAACAACAGAATGTATAACTGTCCAAATACTCACACAGACTCCACTGTAGATTTAAAATTTAGATATGCAATGATGAATATTACAGAACCAGGCCTGTGACTGGAAAACAAGCTAGAGCATGAGTGCATTTAGCCTCCAGTGGCTCCAGTGAGGAACAGCTCAGGACTGTGGGCATCTCTGAGGTGTAAATGTGTGTAAAGCATGAATGTGAAGCAGGGTGTTCCTGCAGCATGCATGCTCAGCAAGTCTCCTCTGAATAAATAATGATTTAAAAAAACATAATGACAACGTAAAAACGTATGCGCATATTGGGTTTCCCATGCATTTGGCCACTGGATGCAATTTTTCATCCCACCCTGCAGTTCCATCAGGTCCTCCTATCCTCCCCCCTCGGCTGCTTAGCAGTTAAGTTGGTAATAACCTATGCGTTATGATGGGTTGTTATCTTGCTCTCCAAGGCCATTCATATTTTATATGACATCTTGGTGAGAGCCGAACTCACCAGGAGACACAACTACAGGCAGTTTACAAAATAATGAGCAGCACTATCTGCCAGAGAAGCTGAGCGTCATCGTGGCCATATTGACTGGGAGGTCACTTGGGGGAAAAAACACACATGATGATGGATTGGGAAATAATGCGGCCAAAAAAAGATTTGGTTATGAAAGGGGCTTTCCACTGCCTTCACAGAGGTGGCTCATTACCTCGGAAGTCAGAGGAAGCATGGGCACTGAGGGAGGCAGAGATGGACAAAGTTGAGGAAGAATGGATGGAGGAGAGGGGAGAGCGAGCTGAATGGAGGAAGGGAAGAGACAGATGGAGTGGGGGGTGATGGCACCGCTGAGAGTGGCAGGCACACAGCGAGGGAGGAAGATGGCGAGGGAAGGAGGGTGTCAGGTGAGTGAGGGAAATGGAGGGAGTGTTGGATAGATGGATGAAGGGGAAGGAGCAGTAATTACAGGCCTTGTTGTGCAGTTGGAGAGATAGAGGATCTGCTATTTCAGTACTGCCACTCTGCATTATCCAGCAGAATGAAATATTCAGCTATTAGGCCTTGGCTGAAACACATCCAGTGCCCGGGCTCATGCAACATTTAAACACCATTCATGTTCTATTCATTACAAGGGGGGCTATTACATATAATCATCATTTGGTTTAGTTTGTACTTCAAGACACACATTTCTTTTTTTATCTGTAAAAGCAACACTGCATCTGAGTGTAGAGGTGAGAGAGGCAAGTCAATACCGACTCCAATTAGGCCTTGAAATCATTGGTAAACATTGCCTGGGATTTGATTTTCTCAAACCACACAGAAGGATGAAATGCTTTCTGCCTTCCATTTGTGTCTTATTCTCCTTCTAGAGTCTGAAGTAACGACGGTGAACCGCTGCCTGGATGCTGCCAAAGCGTGTAACATAGATGAGACGTGTCAGAAGCTTCGTACGGAATACGTCTCATCCTGCATCCAGCCGTCAGCTCGCTCGGGGCCATGTAACCGACCAAAGTGCAACAAGGCGCTAAGGAAGTTCTTTGACCGTGTTCCCCCTGACTACACCCACGAGCTGCTGTTCTGTCCCTGCACCGACACGGCCTGCGCAGAGCGGCGCCGGCAAACCATCGTGCCGTCATGCTCATACGAAGACAAGGAGAAACCCAACTGCCTGGCTCAGCTGCGGATCTGCAAAGCAGACTATGTGTGCAGGTAGATATTAGAAACGTTGTCTTACATGCTGCCAAGAACATTTTACACTTAATTTCCTGGGAGTTGGCATCATTCGCTGTGGCTTCTGTTAAAGGATCGCAAAGGTGTTTTTTACATGTTTTAGCTCAATCACTGCAAATCATGTACACATTACATCAAGGCTGAAACTTTTTCAAAGCATACCATAGTTATTAGATATTGGTTAGACATTGTTTTGTGTTCTTGTTTTGTCTTAGTATAGAATGGAATTCATAGTGACTTAACACTCAAATAGGTAGGTACGGTAAGGAAATGGGTAATCCATGACAGCAAACACTGACTGATTTGAAAAGTGAAGTTCAAGTGCTGCTCTGGAGCTCTGATGTCCAAGATTTAAAGCTGGGGAAAAAATTTGAAGGTTAGAGGTAGAAAGTAGACTCCGACATAAATGAAGAAACAAGCTTTGATACACTATATCAGCTTATAGAATTCTTATGTTTAACTTGTTAGCAATCACCTGCCTGAGGTTACTGATACATACAACATCTCGTTTTATCTGCCAACTCCTGAGAAAACTATCTGGGTCTCTTTTTCTTGTTAGATGTTTGACCAGCTTTAGCAGCCACTTGTTTACTTTGGCTCTCTGTTATTTCACACTGAAGACGTATTCTACAATTGCCTTGTGCAAGCTTGAGGAGTAGTCTGTGAGCAACTCAACTATACAGATTGGAAAACCAGCACAATGAACACAGACCTTCTAAATTACAGGAAATTGTGGCTGGTAGTTTCTTACATTTAAGCTACATCAATTGATTTGAAGCTACATCAATTTTGGCCACTAGCTGACAGACAAAGAAAAGTAGTTATGGGTAACGTGTTAGCAAATAGTTGCCTACCTACACATCCAGCATCTTTCTGGACAACTCCACAAAGTTAGAAACCAGCTGGTCAGCTGTTTGAACCTGGGCAGGTAATGTACAGTCTCTTTATTATAGCTTTTTATGCAGAAAACAGCTGCCTGCTTCTGGAAATGTGGTTGATGAGAGCACTGAGACTGAACCAACACAGTAAAGTGCCGTAAAACCAAAACAGTGTGCTAAAAGAGGCTAAAAAGCTCTGTTGAGCTGTATATTGTGGCAATAATTCTCTGTACCAGTGACCATTTCACATTACAAATACTTGATTTGATGTTAATAAAAAAAATATTGATTAACATAGCTTTAATAAGGTGTATGCTCTGCAACCTAAGGCTCAGTCACACCAGCAATTTAAAGCAGCAAAATGGCAAACTGATATTATCATAATTAGTGGATTCATCAAATGTTTACCATTGAGTTAAACTTTGATAAATGATGACCTTGTTGAACAATAACACTCTGTCTTGACAGAGCTGACCTTTGAGGGAAAGGAGAGCACAAAACAGAGAGAGCTATTGTAGCTTAGCTGTCTTGCACAATCCACTTTGATTTAACCTCCTTTGTCAGAGTATAAACTGCTCCATAAAAAGAGGCATTGTTTGTAGACAGTTTTGAGACAGGACTCAATGGTACGAATACGTCTCTGTGTGAGCTTATTGTCCTGTAAGCAACAAAGCTAACTAGCTTGCTTACTGACCGTTACTTTCAACTTTAACTTGGATTAAAAAACAAAAAGTATGTTTTTGACAGAAAATGGATTACCTCTGAAAACAACTTCTATCTTCACCACTTTTGTTTCTAATATGAAGTGCTTTGTTGATGTGGTGGCCTCGCACACTGACTTTCCCTCAGGACAATAAATGGCATTGTGTATCTTGGAAGATAGGTCTGGCTGGTATGATATGTTCATTTAGATTTAATTAGTCGTCTGTGTTTAATTAATTCAATTGTTATACTCATTAACTGTGTTTAATTAGTTCAATTAAATTCTACATTCATTTTCTGATGGAAGCAGCCAGGCAACGAGCAGCCATGTGAAATGGTCATTATTAGAGCGGCCATTATCATTCGGGATTCACACATGACTTTCCTGCCAAAGTGCTGAGAAAATATTTATCAATGTCCAGCTGAGACATCACCAGGATAGTATTTTCCAGAAAACTGACCCTCTGTGCAAGATAAGTTATCTGAATAAGCATATTTATTCTACTTTAAATCCCTGTGTATGTGTGAATGATCAAAACAACGATTTCATTCAAATTTAAATTGATTGCAAACGTCCAATCAGAAAACTAACATTGTCTTATGAAGTTATTAACATTCAGAGGGTGTATTTCTCTCTATTTCTCTGGAGACTGAAAACATGGACTTCTCATACCCATCCTGTCAGCCTCCTCTCTCTGACAGCAAATGGTCACCAGCGTTTAATCTAGTTCCTCTTCAAATGTCAGGAAGACAAAGGGCTTCATCTGTCACAGCTATCGATCAGGCATTATTCTCCACCGCCGCCCCGATGGATGGAGTCTCTCAAGGCCGCTGCGTTGCTCGCCAATCCCACACCAGTCATCTGGCATTAACCGGTAGCCTGCAGAGGATGCCTTCGCTTACCACACAGCCTATGAGTTTTATGCACATCATTATCATGACATGACAAACGAGGGGAGAGCGGGGAGATGTGGTGCCCTGAGGTGATCCTGTTGCAAATGCCAGTCGACGGGGGTCGATGATGCGATATGATGGCTGCGATAGCCTTGTACGATGATGGTGATGAGGCTAGATGTCTGGGCGGCTGGCGGGAAAGGTGAAGGAGGGAAGGCAGAGCAGCTGTGGGAGGGAGTATTTATCTGGAAGATCCATATTTGTCTAATGTCCTCGCGGCTAGGCCTGCCAGACAGTGCCCACGGTATTTAGAGAGTAGAGCTAAGGCCTATCTTCGCCCCTCATTGACCCTTTACAGCCTGGCAGCCTTCCAGCAAGACAACCTGCTGGGGAAAGTGGGGAGGAAAAAAGAGGGGGATAAATGTCACCAGGGGTGACTGGAGTGCTGGTTGAAGTGCTGCAGAGCGGGAGATCTTGAAGGGTGGAGGGAGTTGATGTAGGAGTATAGGTAGGTAGATGAGCGTTGTGGGTTTCAGACCCACATCCTGTCGTCAAGAGGAAGCACCGGTGCCGGCCACCCCTCAGTGACACGATGTGTGCAGCAGCCAAGCACGAGTAAATGATGGATGGCATGTTATTGCTCCCACAGGTCTCGCTGGGCACAGTTCCAGTATGATTGCCAACCTTCCGAGCTGAGCACCAGTGGCTGCAAGCAGGAGAACCACGGAGCATGTCTACTTGCGTACACCGGCCTGATAGGTAAGAACTAAATCTTTCTGTGCCAGCTCTGGCTCACCCACCTTCCGTGATGGCTCAGGAACAAAAAGGTTTTAGAGGGAGGAAGGTAGAGAGCAGACAAATGCACTGAGCAGGACTCAAAAGAATGAATCAAAGATTGTGATGAGAAGCGCGGTTCAGCGATCGATGGAGTGCTGATTAATGTGGCTGCAGCATGCCCGGCCAAGTTGTTGGCATTATAAGTAGTGCAATTACAACTATTGACCGCTCTTTTGAGAGAATTATCCCTGATGTGACGATGAGTGGGAGCGGGCAGAGGCGTAGAACACGGCTTATTGTACTTTAGATAAAAACTTAACAAAAGATCACATAATGCACAAAAGGTTGTTAAAAACCACTCAGTCTAAACATGTCATTATGGGACCACAATACCGTGCTGAACTGCTGCAAAGAGAGGGGGTAAAAAGTTGTTTAGTTTGTGAGGGAAGTAGACAGATTAAGGGAGACAGAGACAGAAAGCTTTGCAGCAGTGATTGTCCATTCTAGACAACTGGAGTAGAAGTAAGACACTGAGGTGTTGTTGTTTGGAAGTCTGGGACCCGGAAAATCGATGGAGGTAAATCAGAACTTTTTCGCCACACTGACTCAAAGTGCAGCAATTCTATTTCCCACCTCTTTTAAAAATACAAGCTACAAGGCTATATTACCCTTCCCAGAGAATGACTTCCCAATCATTTCCTGCTGAAAAGCAGAAAAGAATAAAAAGAATACATCTGAGAGACCTCTGTGATGGTGCCTGGTCTTTGCACTGCGGGCCGCTGCACTTATCAAAGTCCACCAAGCTGGACCAATGGACATGCATGTTAGAAATTCGGAAAAATAAAATAAAAGCTAAACAACTACTACTGTACTTGTTGTTTGGACTTCATCTGTTGTAGCATCAGATAAGACTCATTGAGAGATCAAGGGGAGGATGCTGAATAAGCAAGCAGCTCTGTGTCTCTTTTTTTATGCATATATATAATAAATGCATCCACAAAGAAAATCACATTTCCAAATAATTGCCTCTAACAAAAGATCAGAGTATTTTTAGCAAATGTTAGCTGGTTTCCGATTCCCATTCCTTTTGAAATAGGAAATTCACATACAGTGCAACTATGTTGGCTCTGTAATGTCTAGCTCTGTCAGCAATCGGGATTGAACCAGTCAACATTTGATCACCAGGCTGCCTGCTTAACTAACATGCCAGTCTGTGTCTCTAATCTATTCACTCCACTTTCATCTATTCTTCTTTCTAAAGTCCTCTCAGTTTCTCTCTCAGTGAATACATTTACGCGCACACTAGATAGTCAGTCGTAACCTGATTGGGGCAATGCTGTGATAATAGAAATTGCCATGTAAACGCCTTTTATTTGATTATCATAATCAGGGTAAGGTCATAATCAGGCTAAGCATAACAAGATTAAATCAGCCAGAATTCTGCTCAAACGTTCAATTTATTGGGACATTAAACTCCTCAGTCAGACAGTCTTTTGCCTTTCTTTTAAAACTGCTGTTTTTATGTTTTTTAGATGTTTACAAAAAACATAGCTCAAAATGGCACAGGGCAGCAGGTGGAATAGCTTGAATAACAAAAGACAGCAAAAAAGTTAGATATTCAGTTCAGTCCAACAAAATTAAAGAAACTACTTATTCATGTTATCCTATGTTCAGCTTCAATCATTGTGTTGTAGTAATGTGAGAAGTTGTATTACTGCAGTATGCCTGTAAACATGCAGAACTGTGTTTTCTCCCTCTCCTCACCTCTACAGGAAGCACAATAACTCCCAACTACCTTGACAACTCCACATCCAACGTGGGACCCTGGTGCTCCTGCGCAGCGAGCGGCAACCACAGGGAACAATGCAGTGACTTCCTCACTTTTTTCCACGACAATGTCTGCCTGAGTGAGTAACAGCTGCAGAGAGAGACCTCTGGCAACACAGTAACAATAACAACCCTGACAAAGAACCGGGACGACTGTGAGCATGAACAAAGTCGGTACTTGTGAAACAATAGTTACTTACAGTTACTTTCATACTGCAAAAGTCCTTTGATGTACTGTAACACAAACGCGAGTCAGCCTAAACCCAGTTAATGAAAGATTTAACATTTGCTGCTCTCAGATCTCCATCTGTAGGTCTATTTTGTGCACAGATGAACAAAAGAACACAATTTACAGGTACTCAAACTTCATTAGCAGGGCTGTGGCTACCATTGAGGACACATACATAGTTTCCACACAGTGTCTGCGAACGACCTGAAGAGGAGTTTATATTTCTATTTCTATTATATTATCTTATTTTGATTACTTAAATTTTACTGTTTTAGGCAAAAAAGAAAGTAATGCATTAAAATAAAACAAAGGGGATTAAGCCATTCTCCTTCAGAATTACATTCTCGGGCTGACAGTGTAGAAAGGACTTTGAAACAGCATTTAGCCATCGTGTAAGTACATAAAACTTACACAAACTGTAGCAGGATAGTTAAAGGAGAGTTCAACATTTTACTTTCTTATTCACTTTTTTTGCAGTTAGATGAAAAGATCAATACCACTCTCACGTCTGTGCTTTAAATGTGGAGATTATCTTAGCTAGCTTAGATTAGTTTATTTTAGCGTAAAGACTAGAAAAAGGGGGAAACAGCTAGCCTGGCTCTGTCCAAAGTATTACTGACTAAACAAACAAAGTATGTTGTACGTTTAACTTAACGTTAGAGTTGCTGGTAGGTGTATTTTTAAACTTTGGACAAAGCCAGGTTAGCGGTTTCCTCCTGCTAAACTGCTAAGATAAGCTAATTACCTACCGGCTCCAGCTCTGTATTTAACACACAGACAGACTCATAACCTCAATATAAAATCCTAGCTCCTGTCCTGTTCATCAAGATGAAAGACAAGGAAACGGACAACAAAGTCCTGCCCACACAGTCTAACTGACAAGTCATCTCTAGACCATCACTTTGTTGCATTTTTCAGTCTCCTTGGGGAGTGATGGCACTTGTGACACATCAGTGACACCGTAAAGACTACACAGTCACTCCTTCTCCATGTGTTTACTTCAGTCAATATTTATTTATGTCTTTGCACAAAAACGACTCGCAGACAAACAACCCCCTGAGTGATGGCAGCAGTGACAGACAAGTGACATTAATGAAACAGTACAGCTGGTGGCACACAGTAATGGGTTACCACAAATAATATCTGTTTGTTTAGATTATGCTGAGAAACTTATCACTGCAGAAAAAGCTATTTACAATAATAGAAACATGTCTTTTTTTAGTGGCAGCACAAATGATAAAACAAAGACATCAGTGAGTGATAAACTGCAGCTGATGTTACATAAGGATTATCCACCAATCCGCTGTAGTCTTTTACCTTTTGTTGTAGCATTGATTCATCCAACAACAACAACAAAACAGCTATGATGATAGAAGATCATCCCTCTGAATGAGTGATAGCACCAGTGACATTAGAATGACACCAGTGACAAAGTAATACAAACTGTGGCTGCCGCTGTCACAGCAGACACTGGAGTTTATCCTGGGTTATTATTTTTTTCTAACAAAAAAAGAAGACAAGTTCGTACAAAGCTGTCGGCATGAGTAACAACACCAGTGACAGACCAATGACACCAGTGACAGTACAAAGCAAACTGCAGCTGCTTTCATGTGGTGACAAAACAGAATGTCTGTGTTTAAGTTTATACAAGGCTATGTCTTAGTTCAATTATGACAAAAACTACAAAGTATCAACTTCTCATCAGACATCACACAAGAAGCCTCTTATCCCTGCTTCAACCAGACACGGCTGCGTTGCGTTCTGGCTCAATCGCGACTGCCAGAAACAATCCGCTGCCATTCTAGCCAGTGTGCCAAAGTCCACTGCACACGTGACTGGAGCATCTCACCCACTGCTGCAATTTCTTTATAGCTCGCATCTCAAGTGTGAAATTCACAGTAACGCTTGAGATTACAACCCACAAATTACATTACTCATTACACCCACACTATTCTTTATGCTGTATGTTGTCCAAAAAAAGACAATGAAAGTATACATATTCAGAACCTTAATTGTTTATGATATGACAGGATTATTATTTATGATATGAGATGACTTAAAAGCTGGTCTAGGTTCCTCTCCAACATCAGTTTTGATAGTGAGATGGATCCTATATTGGACCCCAAAACTACTTTAATGTCTTTCAGTATTCTATCATCATTTTAAAATCATACACATAACTATTTTATAGCTATAAAGGTTCGCCCTTCTACTGAGGTTTAGCCCAATGTTTTGTCCCCGAGCAACAATAATGCACACATTAAATTATGACTACTCTGTATCTAAAAACTTTTTACAATGTAATTTCCCAAAGTAAACTTTTAGTATCATAATTTTAAAATAAATGATATTGCAATGAAATTAGTCATATCAGCCCTGTTACCCAATTTTACCAATGTTTCCTGTCTTGTTACAAACTAACAAAATGACTATACCCTGTTATTATTGAATAGGTACTAGATATAAATATATACATTATATTTACAGTGTAATTTATTTAAGTCTCTGTTAAAGACAACTTATTCCCTAACCTCTTCTCTTCTTCCCTTGTACATATTTGTCCCAGAATAGATATTCAGTAAGAATTTTATTGATACCCGACATTAAACTGCTAAATAACTCAAATGTAATTTGCATGCAGAAGTCTAAAGCAGTACCAAATGAAATTGTATTTGTATACAAATGCTAATATTTATTGTCAGTTGACATAAGTTTGATATTTAACAAGCAGGAGCTGTGACGCAGGAGACTGAAAGCTGAACGGTTTTGCTTCTACTGATATGCTCTATTCAGGAAATACAGATACAAAATAGGCTGCGTGAGGTAATCAAAAAAGTAAATTACAAAGTGCTACCACATCGATCATAAATAAGAAACAAAATGTATTTAATGTGCTTGTAAAACAAAAATGTCTTACATACAACTCTGTAAACATAGTGGCTGCTTAAAAACAGACTGTTAAAGACGCTGCCACGGCACAACCGAAACATGACACAGCCGCATCCGGTGGACATTCTGAGTTACAGAGCAGAGAGCAGGATATCTGGTCGAAACCCAGTTTAGAACAGCTTTTACATTTTATGTTGTAAACTCCCCAGTATAAAGGTAGAGTATTTTTCAGGCAAAATATTTGTGTGTATAGAAGTAGAAAAAGATACAACTAACATTTACCAGCTTGGTGGTTAGTCCATTAATAAGCGTAATAATCTAATAAGAAGCAGCAAGTCCTCAGCATCAAAGATGGAGACAAAAGCATAAAAAACACCATCTGGAGGAATACGACCAATAAGAGATAAAAAAGGACGAAGAAGAAGAAAGTAAGATTCCTGAAGAAAAAACAGACTAAAATTTCAATATTACCCATTAGAAGCATTATCTTCTTCTCGACTGACAAAACTCTCTGTACAGTAAATCACTTGTATTAATTGTGCTCCACAAAGGGATCACCCCTTGACATGCTGTAATGGGCTTTAATGATTTACTCAGTGATTTAAACTTGCAGCTGCAGATTCCCAAACAACAGAGCAGCAATCCCTTACAAAAAGTTCCTGGTTTGCCAGAAACCTTTGCTTCGTTGATTGACAGAGCCGGATATTTATTTCTCAAATTAATTAAAAGCCTACCAGCCTATCCATTTTGAAAGAATAGTTACCACCTGACACGCATCTCGCAATGCTTCTGTTCGGTAATTAACCAACACTGGATCACAAATAAAATGTACATTATCCTGTAGTGACTTAAACCTCCCAGTGTAATCACATGTTTTTCAGCTGGTTGATGGATGTCTTGTTTTTCAATGAAACTCCTCATGTGCATCCTGCAGCCAGGACTCAGACTTGCCAAGGCAGCTCCTGTGTGCTGTTTACTGTAAGCTCCTTAGAGACCCAGAAAAACAAACCTCAGACTGACTGCCCTCATTTCCCTCAGTCTGAGCAGAAAAACGCTCCTCTCCTCCTGCCTGAGCAAATGGCGGAAGCCAAACAGCACATACAGTATGTGATAATAAGGATGAACAAGTTTCTAATGGGAAAGGCGATTCATGGACCAGCGGTGCACATCGTGCTCTCATCTCAATTGGAGTTCACTCTCGTTTGCCAGGCACAGGCAGGCCACAGTTCTATTTTGGGGAGAAAGTGTACGTAATGATTTGGCAAGGAGAATTTGGATTCGAGCCAATTATTGAGAAAATGAATCTGCCTTGGGAGAGCTCCTGAATGTTTTTCTTTCCCCCATGTTCATCATGTAATCCCAGTGTACAGAGAATGATGTGTTATTCATTTTGACTAGAGCCAAAAGACTCTCCTCTCCTTCAGTGATGGTTCTGTGGACAGCACAATCGTCAATTAAACAAATCCTCCTGGTCTCTTTTGGTGCTTACATTTTTTTGTGACTGAATTCAGCGTTAATTTGCGCACAGGGTGCTATTTTAGGGTGCAAAGTGTGTGTTGTGCTGGGGCCTGCTTGCTGAGACAGGACTTCAGCTGGCCTTTGATGACTTTGTAATTGAACGTAATTTGGTTTCCTGCCTCCAAACTAATGAGGTGGACAGAGAGAATAGTGGCAGGGAAGAATACAGTTGTTTGCAGATAAGGGATTGGAAAAAATTCCCTCTCTGGAGTGAGCGCACTCAGGTTTTAAAAACAGCTGTCACCCTACCTTGCCGCCTCATCACAGCAATAATAACCACATCACTATGCAGAACAGCAGCTCTGGACTTCTTCGTTCTCTGAAAGCTGAGTGTGTCGGGGAAAAAATGAGAGGACAGATGGAGGTGAAGCTCATTTATTTCTGCAATTATTTTAATTTTTGTGGAAGTTAAATTGGTAGTGTAACAAGAAAAAGTGAGGGTAACCAGCAATAGGTCAGGAAGGTTGGGGACAGGAAGGGGATGTGCACAGGATGTGCTCTGCAGTGTGGCTTCGGGGAACCTATGAAGTCAGTAAAGAAAAAAAAAAAAAGAAGCCCTCAGGGAGAAACTTAAAAGTCAAAGAGATGCGAGATGGCGGTGCTTAAACAGCCGTGTCCAAACATTTACAAAGGAACTGTCACAACAGCTTACCACTGAAGATATCAATTGGCACTTCATCTCTGCGTGACGGCGGGTGGTGAGGCATGGTGGCGAGCAGCTGGAGTTGCACCCCTTGCTTCTCTCATCCGTCAGCCTGCCAGGGGATCGCAGCACACAGTCGAGCGCTAACTGCACACTTTGAGCGCGCTGGCACACTTTCCCACCTGTCCTAGCAATGCTAATGGCGCACAGCACCATTAGCTGGTCCACAGCGTTTTCTGCAAGGTGCTGATGTATACACACCATCAGCCGGCCTCAATCTGTTTGCCTTACAATTGACTTGTTGTTGTGTTGCAACTTGCAGATTCCCTAATTAGCTGCAGAGCTGGCAACGAGTGTGCGCAAGTTACCCATCCACCACCTCCATCTCTGTCTAGTAGTTGATGCTCAGTGTTGCACCAGTGGAGGGAGTCGAGTCAAGGCTCTGCATTGATTGCTGCAGCGTTTTGTTTGCAAAAGCAAACTACCTCAGGAGGATGGATCAATTTGTTAGGATCCTATGAGAAATCAATGTTTGTGTGTCACACCCCGATACTCCACTGCAGGCTTTGAAATCCCATCACTAATAACCAGTTAGTCGCTTCTGAAATCTGTGGGTTTTTGCTGGGAACAGATGGAATAATGGTGTGATTTTCATTTCTAAGCACCCTCATCCATCTTACAATATAAGCTGGGGATATTAATTGATGAATCTCTCATTCATGTCTTCATTTGAGCATATTTTAATTGAAGTGACTTTCATGCAAACGTAATTGCTGCCGAGTAGCCCATTAGCCGAATGAAAATAAATGCTTATAGAATATTAATTTATCATATGATCATAAGTCATTCTGGTTGTGGTAAATCCAAGAACTTGATGTAATGGGTGTCCTTTGGGGCGTATAAAACCATATAAATCCATCAGATTGTAAATTATACATAGTACAGAATGTACATACTGTAATATTCCTCCCAGTCACAGCCTACTTACTGTAAGTGGCCTATTTAAATATTGACCATGATCATTATATCACACCATTACTGACAACTCAAAGATGAGAAACTGAAAGGCTGACTGACGTTTTGAATCCACTTTTGGAGAACTAAGTCAAAGTCTAATGTCACTTTTCTATTTTGGAAATTGGGGTTACAATTATATTACTTTTTCTACACCATCCAGCTTTTCCGTGTCAACACTTAAAAAAGTAAAAGAAAAGGGTGAAAAAAGCTTTTGGCCATCCAAAGAATCAAGGCTTGTTGGCTTGTATCTCTCACTCCCTGAATCATCTTTGTTATACGCTTGTTTTCTGCTCTGAAAACAAAGGCATAAGCCATTATCTGTTTCAGTCAGGTGAGGATTCAAACCCGAAACATCAAAAGCATCTGTTTATTTAATTGAATTACATCCAAACTTGAACATCTGTTCCCTTCACACCTGTGAAAGAGAAAGATCTCTAAAGATTCACATTCACAGTCATCATTACAAACATGCAACTGTTTCAACAAATAATGAATAATACTCCATAGTTTGTGTAAATACACATGCTAACATCCTAGAACAAGTGCATATACTGTGATGACTTGGCAGCAAGAGATTGAACCAAACTAGCAATTTGGAACTCAGATTAATAATGAAATTAAAAACTATAACCATAACCAAACCATAAACTAGTTAGTTAGTAGTAGTTAGTAGGTTGAAGGATTTGGAGCTCAACATAGAAGAGGTTGGCAAATTACCCGCTCTTGTGAAACATTAAATAAACCAGCATAATTATACTCAAGCATTTATTTAAAAAGATAAACAAAGCAAAAACACACGTGAAGTCTAACTCTAAATACTAAACTACAGAACAAAGGGGTGGTGTAGGTGTGTGTGCACGTCCAAGATGGCTGCTTGGATCGAAGATGGCGTCAAACAAAAGAATGTGTACATGTTTTTTTTGTTCTGCCTCCATATGGCTCACGTGTACGAGCGCAGTCAGCAACAAGAAAGCGTGTGCAGCAGGAGCTTTAAAGTTCCTCTCCGCCGGGTGTGTGGTTGTCTTTAAGGGCCAAACTAGAGGTGTATGTGTATGATCTGTTTAGGATAACTGTGCCAAGTTAAAAGGAGTTAGTTATCATGAAATGTGGAGCATAACATAAACCAACATCAACTTAGCAGTGGCTGAGAACTACGCTTACAGTAATAACATCACATTAACCGTGGCAAAGATCACAACAATAAAACCTCAATGAAAACACATCAGTAACGTCACATGTACAAAAGTTAAAAAGTCCTTTGCTTATCTATATACACTGTTACTCAATGCTATGCCCAGTTGTTATGTTACCCATCCGTGGGAGGGAAAAAGAGTTTCCTTTGGATGTGCTGCTCTGTTAGCCGGCGGTCCGTCTGTTGTGTTCATGCCAGGCGGCGGAAGAATTGTGGTCCAGTGCAGTCTTTTGTTGTGCAGTGTCCATTTATGCAGATGGGTGGAACCCGGTCTGTTGTCTTCCTTACAGTTAGCTCAGCACTAACTTCCTTAGTTGCTTTTAAAGTTTCGCTGGCAGGCTTTATGTAATATCCATTGGTGCATTGTTGCAGAGATCCGGCAGGCCCTCGCGTCGCTGCTGTAAGATCAGAGTTCGGTTCTGAAGGAAGGCAGGCGCCTGTGTTGCTCCAAGCAGACCTCCCGAGGTCCAGGCGTTCAGCAAGGAGCGGAGAAAGAGATAGAACAAACGACCGCTGACCCCTTTTATGGACAACCGGGTCACAGGTCAGGCTGACCCATGGGCTGCTGTAAGGCTATGTTCAATGCAATACAAAAGAGCATGCAGAGAGCTTCCTAATGAAAGTTAAGTTAAAAATTACACAAATGAATGAATTCATCTGTGTAATTTAATAATAATTTTAATTTGGGGGCTTTTGTTCAACATAATTGTTCACTGCTGTTGCTTGATGGCAAATCGAAATCTATTAAACATCACCATCATTTGGTGATAGGATGTTATGACTCAGCTGTTGTACTGCTGTAGCCATCAGAGCGTTTGTGTGTTCAGTCATTACCTCACATTTCCTGTAGGCTGGACTTAATATTTACCACCCATTACCAGTGATGTCAGACATATTCGGTGGACATTGAGTTAATTTTATTCTCGAGTGCCACTGATGTATTCATTTATTTTATCATGCTGTCAATAATAGTGACACTGTGCACAGTGTCGGCCCTCCTTTTTTTTTTTTTCAAACGTTAACAGAGGGTGACAACAGCAGCAGCAAGAACCAATCTGTGAGCTCTCTTGTTCTATCCAAACAGCAGCTACCTTCCGTCCCACCTTCCCACTCTCATAACTTTTTTGTGTAAGTCACATAATACGTTTGTACTTAATGAAAAAGTTTTGCAGTCAGTTTGTTTTGTAAAATTCTACCCTCTGGTGAACTCACTTATTTCTAATGATGAATTATTAGCATTTCATAATGATATGATTCATTTCCACTTTTCACTTCTATTACTGCAGTGGAGGACTTTCAGCAGATATTGGTGGTTTGTGTGTGTCGGGGCTCTACTGCCTGTGACCCTGTGTGGTGCTCATATTTTGCTAAAAAGAGAATCCTGCCAGGTTGAGAGGGTCTGAGAGTGTATGTCCTTGGTTTTCACTGAGTGAATGAAAGCACTGGAAAATTTGAAAATCCTACAGGATAATTCATATCATTTTGACCTTACTTTAAAATCAATCACTGTGCATAAAATCAAACATTGCGTGTATAATTTTCATCTAGATTATAAATTGCACAAGGCATGAATTTAAACAATGTACACTGTATGACGGACCTTCAGTTCCAGGACTATAGCCATCAAGTGTTTTGACCAAATTAAGCCCAGAAGGATTCTGGACTTTCTACCTCACTGGCCTGTTAGCTAAGGCTACTCAATTGGTTAAGGGGGTTGATTGAAGGACTGTGAGTTGTTATTGTGGAATGCAGGATTCAGTGAGACCAATAGTAGTATGTGTTTGTGTCAAGAAAGAGCCACATTAAAGAATACACATCAAGGGTTTAAAATTCTTCAAATTGTGCAGGTGATTTCAATACAACATACAGCCCAAATAACAAGAACAAATAATTGTCATACATACACCATCATACTCTCATACACACCCACACCACTATATCCCCTTATATTCACAATCATACTCTCGATAACTCTCTCTAATCCCCATTAAGGACTCTCCCACCATGTGGGAGACAGTACCGAATGCCTCCAATTCAACAGTTTAGGGAAGTGACTGTGTGCTGCTCTTTATTGGAGGTGGGAAAGTTAATCAGACGTGCATTTGTCAAATTAACTAGTTAGTCCTCATCCTTTAAGCCTTTTCTGTTGTTAAACCAAACACACTGTTTGAGAACATCTCCATTAAAGCATAAATCTCACCTTGCAGTAGCTTGTCCAAGTTTGGAAAGGGCCAGTTGTTGCCCCAAAAACTGGACAATGGAGTAGTGAAGTGGGAGGGGCCGCTGGTTTCCGGAAGTGTATTTCCCTTTCTGTATTCCCATGTCAGTTTTTTATTATAACAATATCTTTAATGTTACTTAACATAGAAACACAGGACTCTCCTGAATAATGTAATGATCATATAGTTTTATGTTATGGCCCCCAATTGTAATTATTCATGTAATGTGGAACGTTAACGGCTAATGACATCAGATTATACAAGCTTGGTGATTGGATGTTTCTTGCTGAAATGCACCTTCGGAGTCGTAGTTAACTTCTACTTTAAAGTTTTTTATGTACACAGGCTTGTATCTTCGAGAACCAGATATTTTCTAACACAGTTGTTCAACTGATGATTCAATGAGTTTCATGGTGATCCAAGCCACAGAAGTGGCCCAACTGTAAGTCGCGTAGCATTGTCTATGGAAAAAATCAATGGGACTTTTACTTCGAGAATCAGGGGTGCCTAAGATAACTCCTCCCATTCCGCACTACGACTGCGGTTCACACCATAGTTGCTGTGGGCGTTTTACACTCTTTGGCCATATGGGGCAGTAATGAGCCCATTAGGGCTTGGCGCACCAGAATGAGGCGCAGATGCACTTGAAAAGTTACTTGCCCAAGCTACACAAAGATAAGATGTACACTTTATTGGGAGACAAACACCTGTAGTATACTCTCCTGTCTCACACTGTCATTCTGTTTCTCACACTACTATTCTCTCCACATAGATTAGAATTAGTTTCTTAGACATACTGTCAATCTCACTTACACGCACCATACCTCTCTAACAAACAGTTTATTTCTCATTCACACCACTCTTCTGTATCACATAAGCAATAGAAAAAATGAATAATGGTGTGTGTGTATTTGTGTGTGTGTCTTAATTTATAGCCTAAAAAAAACTCTCCTAAATCGCTACATTCTTTTGACAACACCACCCTTACACTTATGTACATAAGTGAATAGTGAATGGGAGGCTGAATTTGGATGCAGCCTCCGTATTGAAAACTAGCAGGAAGGTCAGAACTGAGTCAAATGGACTCAGTGTCTCGTAAATGTTCACCTCTATCTTTTCATGCTACCCTACAGCTATTTAGGTAAGCCAGTCAGCAACCCTGCTGACCGGGAAGGGATTCAAAAAAGTACCTCATTGCTGTTCAATATTCATTACTGTTCATTATTTTATATTATGACCAGAGTTCGCCTTTTGTCATTCAAATGTCATTTTTTTGCCATTAAGTGAACATGCATTATATCTGACTGCAACAGCTCTTGCCTCTGAGATTTCTATAATCAAAACCAACGCATTAATCTGCCACTGACTGAGGCACTCATATTACATACATAGAAAAGTGAATTCCTGATCATACAACATGCCTTCTCTGTTGTGTAATGTCAGACAGTAGCATTCTAGACTGCAGACTGCAGTATTTTTTGCCTTAGGAATAACATATTTAAACTTATTCCCAAGGTATATGAATAACATATGTTAGGCACATTGTTACACATGTTACATTCAGGCCCTGGTGGCCCAGAAAGGCAATAAGATATATAAATTTGAAAAAACTGAACTTCCATTATTCACAAATCAGCTTTCTGTGGATGTCGCTGCTGTTTCAGGGACAGTATTTTTCTCTAACTGCTGATGCATCATTTCCTGTGAACAGAAAAGTTTACATACTTTAATTTTTATTTTTTGTAATACATCAAATCATGGTGGCCTCTTGTCTGTTTTAGTATCACTTAGTGATATTGGCTGTCAACAGGTGTATTTATATTCAAAAATGTTGCCAAATGCAGTTTGAAATGAATGTTTCAGACCAAAGAGAAAACTGTCACTCATTCAGTAGCCTGATGACTCACCCTGAAAGGTTGAGTTGTTGTCACATAACATAAACCTATCGTAATTACAGTCCCCCAGTACACTATTATAAAGTGACCAATTACACTACAAAGAAAGAGGAAACTAGAGTTGAGGGCTGATGTAAACATTCCATTTAGTTATTCCATTTAGCCCTCAGATGACGAGAACAACATCAAGTCCCTTTCAACACAATGTCTCTGCTACTCTGTGTTCTAGAAAATGCCATCCTGGCTTTTGGGAACGGATCGGATGTGAAAACGGGTGCCAGCCAGCCCGGGATGCCCAGTCCAGCGACGGACAACCAGAGCCCGCACTTGGCAACCACCGCCCCGGGCGTCTCCATGGAAACAGAGCAGAACATTCTGGGAGCACAGATACCTACTCAGGTGAGACGAGATGGAAGTCTGAAAATGTGATGTACAACCTTTTCCAAACAGAGAGGTACTAATGGAGACGGCCTTGCTCAGAATTGGGTCGCACTACTGCAGATAACGCTAGGTGTTTGTTTTATCCTGCAGGGAGCAGCAGACGGGTGGGATTTACATTATCTGCATAATTAAGACAGCGTCAGGTACAGTTAGTCACACGAAAACCGAGATGAGGAGAACTGAAGCGGTGTCCCTTTGCTGCCATGTGCACAAAATTCACTTTAAACCAGCTTACTGAGGTTTCTAGGTGTAACATGTTTGCATTATGTAATTTAAAATTAAATTGTGTACATTTTTACATTCACGTTTATTCAGCAGATGCTTTAGTCTAAAGCGACAATCCAAGCCAAAGTAGGTCAAGGAGAAGCCATCAAGTTCCATAATGCTCAGTTTCAATGTAAACCACTATTTGCTAAAAAAGAATCCCAAGATGCAATGCTTTGCCTTGCTGCTAATATGAAAGGCATGTAAATTACAATTATGTGACAATACACTTGTCAGTCAAAATATAATGCTCCATAAGTTTCCTCAATATCAATTTCCTTCTCATTAGAGTTCGACCAATATAGGATTTTTAAGCCCCATGTTAATATTTGCAATACTTTATTAGCCAATTATCCTTTTGTAAACACACACACAAAACTGCAGTTTTTGGCAATGATGCCTCAAATTTGGTTATTAAAGCGCTGAGATGAAGATATGTGCTGAGGCAAGATATTTAACAGCAAACTTATCTAATATGACAAGAAAAACAAGATTATATTAAAGTAAAATTCACTAGAAATACTGTACGAGTCAAAATAAGGTACATAAGAGGAAAACACTGCAATTTCTATTTGCATATGTGCTGAATTAAACTACACGCTGTGACAAGTTGGTATTAGCTGATAAAGTCAATACATTGGTCGGGCTCTACTGCTCACTATAGATTATTGTATTGAGTGTTTATCATGTAGAGAATTGAAGTGAGTGAATGAAGGAAGCTTTGAAGCTTTAAGATTGGATGTAACTTCATTGATCCCAGTGGGATCATTAGATCTCTGCAGCAATAAAAGGATTCAGCACACAAAGTAGAGCATAAAACAAACAATATAATGAGAATAAAAGAGTCAAGCTTATATAACACACATTTGTTTACATTCAGTTTCGCTGCTTGTTTTAATTGTCTTATGCTATTGATAGTTTAAATACATTAGCATACTTTACTGGAGAGGAAAATACAGAATGACTATAGATGAAAAACCTATGGATGACATAGTTCCATATAAATGTTATTTGCACCATGATTGCAAATGTAAACACAGACTTAACGTGTCTGTGTACATAATTTATAAAGTGGAATCATTATGAAAGTTACTTCACCAAACTATCAGCAGCCAGTGTAGAAACACCAGTGTTGGAGTTATGTCAGAGGTCTTTGGGGTGTTCTGGGTAGTTTGGTTGTTATCACACATCTCTAAATGTGCACAGTCAGCGTGAACAAACACTTAGTGTCTCGTAGTCAGAACTGCTTCATCGACAGTATGAACAGGTTCTGTAAACATCATTAATGTAGCCCATACAATGAAGTGTTGTAAAGTAAACAACAATTAAAGTCTGTTGAAAATAAATTTTAATGTGGACAGCCTGTTTTGCATTAAACATACACACAGTATTTCCAAAAAATGTATAAATAATAAAATTCACTTCAGGCTAAGGAAATTTGTTCCATGCATTTGACTCCTAATGGGAACCTCGCAAAAAATGCTGTAGATAACATAATTGACAATCCGCCAACAGATATAAATAAACTTACAAGCTAAATGTATAACTGGGCCACTTACTTATTTCCAGAGGGAAAGCTGAAGAAAAGGACCAAAAGCCCAAATTACATATCCTCGCCTCAGGTCCTCTGAGCTCCTCGTCCCACGCACGATTGTTTCAACAGTCTGTATCATCCTCCAACTGCATTAGACTTAATATTATTGTATAGAGATAAAATAAACAGGGAAGTGACACTTTGTTGAACATGGACATTTTGTCACCTGATAGTCGAGTATCAAGTCGGGTTCAGATCAAGTGTCACTGAGTCGACACCAGTCAGAGTTAATTAAAACAGTAAATTAGCTCTTAACAGCTGCCTTGGACTCATATCATCAGACATACGACTCTTCAACCAACATCCTGTCACATTTAAATAACGGTCTGATAATTTGACAAAAATTTAATTAACACTGGAAATGTTGCTGTGCATTTCAATCAGATCTGGCTTGTCCACAATAGCAAGTATGTGAATAGGAAAGAGGCTAACTTGCTGTTAGCAATAAACTTTAAGATTAAACTTATTTTCAGGCGAATTCAATGCACCTACTGTGCTTCTTTGTTTTCTCCAAGAAGACGCTGTTAACCGTTTACTGTAAACTCCTCTCTCTTGCAACAAGTTGATAACAACTAGGTATGGAGAGTCAAAAAACAACTTTAATGTTAATTAGGTTTACTTTTCCAATTTTCTCACAAATTATTATTACAAATTACAATTAAAACTTAACCTATTTTCATTTCATAATATTTCTGACTATGATTATCTCCCAGGAGGCATTAAGAGTCCCTCAATGTAAGTAAAAAATAATAATTTAAAAAACTGGAAAAGTGATTGTGTATTGGTGTAATGGCATTTGAAAATCCAATTTTGAAATCATTTGATTCTTCTGTTTTTTATGCAAAAGAACGAAAAAAATCCTTCACGTTCTTCTTCTTCACTTCTACTTGCTTTAACTAAACAATGTTATCCTCAGAACTTCATCAGGTAAAATTCATATAGATACCATAAATGTATACTGTATATAATCCCGTGCCAGCAGCATGCCCTCCAATTTTTTTCCCCTATGTTTAAATACACATTTGTCTATATGAATTTTACTTGGAGGACCAAAACATTGTTAATAATGAAGTGAGTAGAGTGGTTGACAGTGTGCAGGATTTTTTGTTTTATCCATAGTCCAGTGCCACAAACCTCTGTAAAACCCTGAGACAGAAACGGGCAGAGTTGAGGGGCAAAGAAAACAAGGTTTTCGTGTATAGGATGGAGAGAGATGAAGGGAATAATCTAGAGATGGAGCTCGACTGATTGAAGCGTTTATTCTGAATATGTTCGCAGCGAAAAACATCTCTCGCTGTGAAATTGCGTCTGGCTGATAAGTGGCATTGCCCTCGCCATCACTTGTCTTATTTTTCAACTGTAGATGTGGAAAATTTGGACATTATACCCACATAGTTGCTCATAAAATATCTCCTTCCGAATCAGTTTTTTTAATTTTTTTTTTACCCCTACTGCTTCTGCTGAAACGATGTTTGCTGGTGTGCAATCTGGAGGAATATGAGTTTGTTATTCTACCAAAAATAAATCTAATTGCAACACATCTCTGTTTTCTGTTAGGTTAACGAGAACGACAGATTGTGGGGCGATGAGGGAGACTCCACTCTTCCCTCTCCGGGCCTGTCGGACTGCGGAGCCGAGCCTGTCGGCCTGTCCCTGCTGCTGGGCCTCGGTTGGCTGCTCCTGCTGCTGCTCTCCGACCAATAAGAGGCCTCACTCACCTGGCCTCCACGGACAAAACTCCAGACCGGGGGTGGGGGAGTGGGGGTGTGAGAAAGAGCCATTTCTGTGTGTCAAATGACTGTGGAGGTCGACTCTGTCCTGCCCCGCTCCCCCCTCCCTCTGTCACAAAAATCACACTTCTCTTTTTGTGAATCATGACTCAGAGCAGATGTGTTCTGCAGCCCACACCCTTGAGAAGACTGCCAGAGAGGGTGCCACTACCGCACCAGGGGGGAGGGGGGTCCAGGAAGTACACACCTCATTACTTGCTTCACGCCTGCCCAAACACAAACTGTTACACATGACACACACGCAGACTTTATTCATCCGAAAATAACGTCCAAGCTCCAGTGAAAAGGCCCAGTGGGTTTAGAAAGTGTACAGTGAAGAGACACTGAAGATGCAGTGCAGGAAAACTAAAAAAAAAAAAAACTAAAAAAAAAGAAGGTTTTTTGGGTCCCTGAACATTCCTTGATGTAAAATAAAAATAAATGTTAAAACTTTTCTCTCAGATGGACAGTGATTAAGTGTTACACAAAATTTAAGATGGAAGTGTGTGTTTGTCTACATGCAGCGCTCTGCTCATTCAGCTTTGCCCTATATTTTGATGCCACATATTTCATGAGTCATAATTTTTGTTATGCAGAATGTTAGATGGAAGCACATGTTAGAGTCAAATCACAATGAAATTCTTTGACTTTGTTGTGTTTTACAAGGACCTACATTACTTATTAGCCTTTATCGTATTGTAATTTGTTTTAAATTTTAAAGCTATAAATCATTTCGTATGAGTAGATGTCACCTTGGAAGGGGGCTCTTCATATATTCATTCAGTAAGCTTTAAGTGTGAGGGCCTGACAAACATTTGGGTTTGTTCCTCTTCAGAAATGTATTTAAAAAAAAAAAATCATGTGGTTTTGGTGAAGCAACAAGAGATGGAAACAAGTTTATATTTTTTAAATGTATATGGACTTTGCCGCAGAGAAAGCATATCTATAGACAAGTTTGTGACCAATCATATTTTGCCGTTGCGGGAGGACTGGTGGAAAACAGACAGTGCGGGTTTTGATGCGTGAACGGATGCATCTGTCTTTTGAGAGACTTGTGAGATGAAGGTGATGACCCTAGTTGGCCCGCTACCTGCTGGGACTCTTCGCTCGACGTGGGACGCCAGAGGATTTACAATATGTACTGTAAAAGCACAGCTCTGCTTTGTGGAGCGGACATGTCTATGAAAAGTGTTGAAATGGAGAGACCGAAGTTGGTTAGGAGCAAACGCTCTTAACAAGGAATGTGTCATCTTCAATACTGCCATTGAATTCAGTTATCTGAAGAAACCCATTTGTTTCACTGCATTATTAAATGTCACAACATATGCTGATTTTAACACAAAGAAAGAAAATATGTTGCCCAAGCAGACCTGATGAAAATGACACATTCTAGTTCAAGTTGGACCTAAAAATGCTCACAGTATAAGTTTAACAGCACAATAGTTGTTGGATTTTGCCTGCCAAGTTCTACAGGAAAGAAAAAAAAAAGTTTATTCTTCCTCATTGATGCCTATGTAGTTTTGAAATGAGACCCCAAATGGGTTTTAACAGGGTTGTAAGGACATAAATTCAACACAAAGGGGCAGTTCACTCAAATTTTCTCACATACCTCTAGTGGTACCCAGTCATGCAGATGACAGACAAATATCGTTTTCTGACATTGCTGCTGCTTCCATCCAAATACAATAAAGATAATTTAACTTTTTATTTGGATCTACATTCTTATGTTACTTTTGATACCAAATCAACTGTTTAAACTTCACGTGTTATTCCTCACTTCCTATTTTCCTGCAATTTTACTCAATAGTTTCAAAAATACATATAAATATTAACCTTTTTCTAACTTGTTTAAAGCAGTATTAACAGTTTTTTTCTGGCCACTTAGAAACAACACTGGCACATTATCATCTTATTAAGTTCTGTCCAATTTTCACTCTGCTTTTCTGCTCTTTTTGGTTTTTATTTTCTCTCCACCAGCTCTTGAGGGAAATATCTGTTCACCAGCTAGTAGCTAAACTTTGCAGGTAGTGTACAGTGAGTTTATCAGAGCGAAAACAACTGCGCACTACAGTTGGAAAAGACACTGAGTGTTTTAAGTGAGTAAATTTGCTGCCATAAAACAAAAACAATGATTTAAAAGACGCTGAAAAGCTCCGTAGAGCTGAGGGGAACTGCACAATCAGGTGATAATTCTCTGTGGGTTCGTCAAGTGTACCTTTTAGCATTACAGAAGTCATTTGACCTATTGTGAATTTAAAAAATATTGATTAGTGCAGTTTTAAAAACATTCTGTGAATTGTATTGTACATTTGGAAACAAGTTGATTATAGCAAACGTAACCAGGAGGTGATAACACCTTCATAGTGATATAACAGTTCTTATTGGTTACAGTAGTAGAAAATTGTGCAACAATTTATCAGATTTGTTTATACCAATTCGTGTCACTAGTGAGTTTAACAGGCAGATCTGTCCAAGCCCGGGCACATAAAATCGAAACTTTCTGCATGGCTAGATAATTTACCACTAGATGTATGTGAGAAATGTTTTTTGTGATTCAAATTTTCAAATAAGAAAATTACCAAAACTGCTGTTATGTGGTTTTCTGGCGATAAGAGTGTCTGAGTGATACCTCACAAAGCCTTTGTCTCTTATGATGTGACACCAGCTGAGCTCTGTCGCCCCGTTTTGATTTGTCCTGTGATTTATCAGTCAGCAGGCGTTGCGATGTGTGCTCTGGCGCCGTGAGGTGACTGACAACCTGCTCCCTGTTCGTCTGCACCGGCAGAATCCCAGATGTGATATGTGTCACTTCCTGCAAAGAAAGACAACACTGTAAATGGAGGTGAATTCTGACCAGTTTTCTTGTGCAGAGGGAAGGTACTTTTTTCACCTGTCTATAAATTTTTGGTCACCTGACAAAATGTGACTCTGACCCTCATCCAGAATCATATAATTTCAGCATCACCTCTCTGTATCTCAGAGGAAGTACTTGCCCTTTTCCTCTCTCTAGCAGCACCCCTGGCATTAAGTTAAAAATCAATTTTCGATCACACACAGGGCGTGATTTGTAAAGATGTTATAGTATAGTGTATATACTACACAGTGTATACCATATATATATGATGTCTATAACATTCATACCTTGGGTAATAATAAAAATTATTTTATCCAAAGTTTTGCTTTTTACATGTCAGACTGAGAGGCTGATTCTGACATCAGTACTTTACAAAGCACAACTTTGAGCACAAACTTGAATAAATGAGACCCCTGGTGTAAACAAACCTAGAGCAAATTTGTGTTTGTTCTAACCTACTGTATACCTTAAGGCTACGGTGCGGTAAAACACATTGCAGTTGTAAAATCTAGCTAGAAGTGGAGGACAATAAGGTATGTACACAAGCATATTTTTAAAAAGTACCTGAAAGTAATTTGAAAATCATTGTCTCACCCAAATTGCTTGTTTTGGTTCAAGAAAAAGGCTCAGGAAGTCATCCTTTTACAAAATGAAACTTCAGTGTGCCACCTGTGCTTTGCATATGGAGGCTGTAATTGGTCCCATGTTTTGGGTCAAGAGCTATGTGGGACAGACCTCCTGATGTCCTACATACTGTAGCTGTTGTGTCCATGGCTGCTGCTGCTGCTGCAGACTGATAAAAGGCTCAAACCTGACCACCAACAGGAAGTACAGTCCAGCTGATTGGGTTTTAAACATCTATTCATCATCTTCTTAACCTTTCCTGGCTGGTGACATTTTTAGGTCCAGCAAATTCTTCTCTTTATCAATTATAGATTCATCAAGTTTCAACAGCAAAGAGGGAGCTTCAAATTAACTATATACATACTAAAGAGAAAAAAAATTTTAAAATCAAAATAATGTCAAACAAAACTGAATGTAGAAGTCTTTGAAATTCTAAACGACCCTCTCATGTAACAGTCCAACACTAAACAACAACTACATTTTAATGTCATGAATTTATAACTTAAGTTATTCATGGTTCTGTGCTGTTAAATGTTTGTTTACATCAGAAATGTGTGTAAAAACAGGAGTAAAACAGGTCTATATTTGCAGTTCTGGTCGATAGGGAAATACAAAATGCTTATTTTTCATCTAGTATGTACAGTATTAGTGAATAAACTTTTAACAGAAATGGTCAAAAAAAAATCTGACAGAGCCTTTAAAACTAACTAGATAACATCAAATGTTTTCATTACTTTACAAGAAATAAAAATAGACATGAAATGTGCTAACCACATCTGAGCACCACAGTGCCCATCAACAGTAAACTTATTGTATTTCTGCAGTGTCCATTAGGGCCTCCTCCACCATTTACCAAATTAAAGTCAAGGTAAAAACATCATTATGCAAACAAACAAGACCTTGACTGATATGAGCAGCTTGCTACTGGCCTCTACACAACACCCAATCTGTTACATTCTAACTGCTTAGTGTTTGTTGTGTTGTGTTAGCTTACCTTATTATCATACATTTCTGTTTTTGGCCTTTATCCTTCTTTTTGCTCTTTATACGAGAAAGACGTGTGGAGTGAAGCCAGCGTGGATGAACAAGCAGCGACGTCCTCTGTGAAGCTCAGAGAGCAAAAGCTGGCTGTAAAACTATCTTCATGTAAAAAAAAAAAAAAAAAAAAAAAAAAAAAAAGGAAAAGAAAATGACATGGAATCAGTTTTGGTGTCAGACTTGTTTTCTTGGCAGGAAGAAAAATTGTCTGGAAAGGTGTTGACAAAACACTCACTGTAGGTAAGGCTGCACAAGCTGATGGCGATATTATTAAAACAATACATATTTCCTACCGACTGCTGATGAGGAAGAGATGGAACAGCTGAAGCTGTGTATGATCTGATCTGGTAGTCAGTCTGGCACTGGCCAAAAACACTGTATCAGGAAAAATAATAGTTACATTACTAAATGGTGACAAATACATCAGTTAAATTTGGTTTAAATACTCAAAAAATACTTCAATACTCACCACATGTCACATGATTACAATAGGTGACACTTTAGCACAGAAATGAGAACAGCTGCTGTTGTCATCATATTAGCATTGTGGAGCTCTTTTACACGAAAGGAGGGAAAAAGGCAGAATGCCAGGTGAGTGTTTCTAGCGGTGAAACAGCATTGAAAACTTCAGCATCCCAAAAATGTCACAACGGAGGAAGAAGTTGAGAACTGTGTTGCGAGTGTGAGAAACCTCCTCTAGATAGCAACATAGCAAAGCTGAATATCATGAAATGTTCTGACCAATCACCTCCATGATTAAAAACTTGGCCTTTTGATTTTGAATCAAACATCTCAAGCATTATTACCTACTGCCAAACTGACATTTAATCTGAAAAATTGCTGTCCCGTATCTGCACAAATAAGTTAGTAAATTCCTTTCAAAATATGTGGAAAACGCTGGCATATAGAACTCACGGGTTCATACTGTTTGAATGGCTTAGTTGATAAAAATGAAAACTTTTTTATTTTATTGCATCATATCAGCACTCACTCAGAGTTGTGGTATTGAGTATCTCTAGCTGCAGTTTAACCTGATTCAAGTTCACTGGTTCTACAAATGCTGACATCATTTAAACCAACATGCTGGATGGAAAATGAGAATTTGACAGAATGTTCCTTTAAGGCAGGTTTTACTGTATGTTTCACAGGCAGACACCCTGAAGCTCACTTCAGTTAATTATTTGGGCACCACAATGGGCTAATTTCTCTGAGCAGCAACCTGGAAAAAAATACTAATAAATTTTTTTACAAACTGCAGTCTGGAGGGAACCTTTACTTCTGCTACAATAAAGCAGATGATTAGGTTAAGATTTTTAATTACAGGCCAATATCAAACCAAAACACTGGTGTAACCTCAAGTGTTAAGCAGGATGAGAATTTCTATTGTCGTTGGTGTTACATAATACACTTAAACATCAATTTATCAGGACGATGATCTTAGCAATACATTAAAAAAGGTGTTTGAAACTATTTAGCAGTGGTGGTTTCCGCTGTGTCATTTTCACTCATCTGTGTCTTTAGTAAGGGCTAGCTGTTAACTGGGTTTTAGCCTAAACAAGCCTAGCCTGTGCTTTCTATGTGACCAGGAATCATTATGAAACATGCGTTTGTGTCATTAATGAGATACGCTAGCTTAAAGAAACCTGGAATAATTTAAGAAACATTTCCAAAAAGCTAAAAAAAAAAAAAAGTGATAAAATATTAAATTTGCTGCAAGGCCTAAAAAAAGTAGCAACCAGAAAACCGGAAATGACACATGACGTTGTCTGTCACACAAAAATATGGATGCATTACTGTGTATTACATTTTAAAAAATGGAGAGTAAGATTAATAAACAAATATAACTGATAATTAAAAAAAATGTAATTTGGTTCACATCATACAGGTTAAGCAGGGAGATGTAATTTTTTTAGCCATCTTTTTTTATATAAGGATCAAATTATTTAATTTGGATTACACATGAATAGCCTACATATAACACACCCTGTTCTTACTTACAAACTGTCAAAGCACCAGGATACTTTAGGCTAAAACCCCTTTAATAGCTGCAGAAGACACAACAGATCTTTTACTGTGAAAATCGGATATCACATACTGCACCCGGAAATTTCACTCAGGCGTTCATTAACGAAGAATGAAAATATGAACGAATGTTGAAGATATGAACTTACCGGTTGGTCGGTGGGAAGAAATAACATCAAGCAGGTGAATAGTAACAAAAACACATGGTTTATTCTGGAAAAAAAGGAGTATTTTCCAATGAAGTCAAGACAAACTATGGCTGCGTTCCACATCGCCATCTTGCGCTTTTGACGTCATTTGCAACTAGAGTTTGCGCAGTAGTGATCGGAGTTGGAGCCGCGGTATCGAGGTCCCGCCCACACACCCCGCTGACTCAATCACGAGCCGGCCTCTGCTGTCAATCATGACGTGACACCCCTTTTTATTATTGTATCAAATAAGCAATTAAAATCAAACTTATCAGAAAAACACACACTTGATCATACAGCAGCATGATAAGAACTAACTAAAATGACAGAAACCATCTTTGGGAAAAAATTAATTGAACATGTACTTTGCCTTTTTGAGTTTGGCTCATGTCCCTCCCACTAACATGGAGGGGGCGGGGTTTATGACCTATACTGCAGCCAGCCACCAGGGGGCGATCGAGATGCTTTGGCTTTACTTTTGGATAGCTGTCATGTCGTCCATCTTTATATGGTCAGAATAGCCAGAAAAGCATGCTGGCATACATCCTGAAAAATGTGACCAAATGCAATAGGATATCCAGGTATTTTTGCCATACTGCATTCGACATACTAAATCTTTTTCTGGCATACTAAATAGTATGGGTATTGGAATACCCACCATGTAAAAATCAAAGATGGCGGAGGATTTCTTCATCCTTCACTGACTGGACTGCTTCTCAGCAGCAGTGCGCTCAGTGCTGCCACCAGTGGTCTCCCTCTTTCTGCCGAAAGTTATTATGTTTTTTGTTACTTTAACTTACCTGATTTGTTTGTTGTTATTGTTTTTTGTTTTTTTGCCAACCTGTGAGTTAATAGTGTATTTGTAACCTTCTTCCTGAAATAGATTTTATTAATTGTCCATGGCTATGATACTTGACAGTCCTGAATCAAAGCTAGTAAGTTACCAGTTAAGAAATGTTAGTAACAAGTCTCTCATCACCAGCTTAGTTGCTGCTGGTCTCTCAGTGGTCCTGTTTTAGCTATTGATACGGTTTCATATAAAACACTAGAGTTAAGAGGGAATGTTGGACACCTGTGCAAACAGCTCGCGGTGGAAGCATTGAGTGCTGTAACACTTTTTTCAAATTCAAATTGGCGAGGAGTTGAAAGTTCATTCTTGATCTTAGAAATAGTCAATTTCACCACAAGGTCCCTTTAGTTAATAAAGCTTTTGATCATATTACACTATCTTCCTTAGCAGATGGAGTTGACCAGTTGTCATGGAATTATAAATGGTCTAAAACTAAGATCCAGAACAGCAACTAAATGGATTATTTTGTGGTGAGATTGTTTCGTCAGCTGCTATTTCCAAAGTCAAGAATTAACTTTTAATCTCAACATGAATGAGAAATCCTTAGGGGGGAAAAAAGATAACCATGATAACTAGATAAACTCCATCTGCTGTGGAAGATCATGCCATATGATTGAAAGCTCCACAATAGCTACTAAATGGGCCTTGTGATGGGATTATTTTTGGGAGTGTGGTTGGAGTGAGTTTTTAAAGCCAGACATTTTAGCTCCTCAAAAACGAATTATTCCTAGAAAAATAATGCTGTCTTGCAGAGAAATTACGGCCATTTTGTGCTATTAGTAACATCTTGGATGATATCTGTAATTTTAGAAGACACCTGTTTTGGTTTTGAAGTACCTAGTGCACATCAGCAAACAGGTTTTCTTTCTCAATATGGATTATTTATGAGTGAAAGCCTTCAACGTAACAAGCACTAAGGGGAAAAACATCATCATAAGTCAGAATCTGACAGCTCAGTATACAGGACGAAGCGGGGGCAGATAGATCGGAGCAACTCCTCTGAGAAATGTTTACTAATTGTGATAATGTGTCTAATGCTGTCAGCAAGACGTGAGAGAGAAGAAAGAAAATGTCTGCGACAAGAAAACACAAATGCAGCATTTCTGAGAATTACATTTCACCGTGTAACCTTTGTTCAGCAAATTTGAAATACAACAGGGGAAATTTTTTTACAGACGTTATTGCCCCTGACAGCTCTGCTGAAAAAACGACTGAATCAAAGCTGAGGAGAGATAATTATATTAGACTGTTTGGCAAAAGCAATAAAGACTAGATGACCTGAAAATGGGTAGACGCATGTAAAGTCAGCAAACAATCTCTGCTTACTCGGAATTAGACTCAGAGGATGAGGAGGAGGAGGAGGAGGAGGAGGGAGAGAGGATGGTTTCATGAACAGCATCAACATAATGTGAAGGGGGAGGAGGGGGGAATAAGACCCTCATTATCAGCCAACTGCTACAGAGCAGCAGTGTGCCGGCTGTCAAAATGATCAGGATGGATTTAGTCAAAGACTTGGAATCAAAGGGCAGCACCTAATCATCTGTTTACACCGTATAGGAGCTCTTGAGGCGGGGAGGGAGAGAAAACAAGGTCGGACAAGGTAGTGGAGAAAGAAAGAGAAGGAAAGTGCGAAAGGAAAGGTGGGAGATGGAGACAGAAGGAGAAAAGGGAGAGAAAACAATGTAGAAGGGTGAAAGAAAGGAACGGGAGAAAGAATAGATAGATGATAGAGACAGGTAGGAGTGGAGTTGAGGAAGTGGGAGGAAAGAAAGACAGAAGAAGAGAAAAAAAGAAGAGAGAAGCGAGAGGTATCAGTAATGAAAAGAGACAGTGGGTGAGAGAATAAGAAAAAGAAAGCTGGAGAGGAGTGGAGTGGTAGAAGACAGTGGCAGGGAACAACAAGAGATATATACAAATTACAGGAGAAGGGGCTTAAATGAGGGAAAGAAAGAAAGACAAGGTAGTAGGAGGGAAAGGACAAAGGAAAAAAGAGGACGGGGAGAGGAAAGGTGGGAGATTGAGACAAGAGGAGAAAGGAACAGAGGAGGGAAGAGGGGACGAAGGGAAAAAGAGAGGAAGGGGCTGAGAGAGAGAAAGGACGGATGGAGGAGGAAGGAAGGAAAGGAAGAACCGTTGAGAGGAAAGAATGATAGACGATATGGATGATAGAAAAAGGGGGATGATGGGGTGACTAAGAGACAAAAAAGATGGAGAGAGAGAAGAAGCAACAAAGGGAGAGAGGGAACAAGGAAAAGGAAAGAGTGGGTGAAAGAAAGAAAGTTGAGAGAAAATGAAAGAAGGGGAGGAGAGGTAGAAGGCAGGGGCAAGAAAAGAAGAGAAAGCTGTAAAGTAGGACAGAAGAGATGAAAGATGTCTGATGGAGAGAGGGGGAAAGAGGGGAAGTAGGGAAGAATAGAAGTTACGGGGGAAAGAGTGATAAAGGATATGGAGGATAGAGAAAGAGGGGTGGATAGAGTGAGGGGACGAGATTGATGAAAAGAGAAGGGGGAGACGGAGACAAAAGGAGAAACAGTGAAAGAGATGGAAGAAATGAAGGAAGGAAATAAAAGAGGAGGGGAAGAAAGGGATGGCTGATATGAGTGGTGAAGATGGGGAAAGTGGGAGGAAAGAAAGAGTGAAGAGAAGACAGGATGAAAAAGACTGGAGGAAGGATGGGATAAGGGGGGGAAGCAATAGGGGAGAGATATAGGTGATGGAAGAGAAGAAATTTAAAAGGTAGGAGAGGAAAAAAGCAACAAATGGAGAGGCCAGAGAGATGAGGATGAAAGGAGAGAAAGTAACAGTTGGAAGACAGGGAGGAAGAGGAGAAGTAAAAGTTGTAGGGCGAAGGAGAGGTGAGAGGTGGAAGTAGAAAAAGAAAAACAGAGGGGGATGAAAAGACAAGAAAAGAGGAAGAAAGGCAAGAAGAAAAGAAGGGAGACATGAGAAAGAGATCAAGGAGATAGGATAAATACAGAAGGAGGGTGTGAGTGGGAGAAGTGTGAGATGGGGAGAGGAGAAAGTAGGAGCCAAGAACGGAGGGAAAAGGTGTCAGACCGAGCGGGAGAAAGTGAAAGAATAAGAGAAGAAGGGAAAGAGAGAGGAGAGGAAAGGAGAGCTCAGAGGCAAAAGAAAAAGATCAGGAGTGAAAGGAGGAGTAGAGAGTGGGAGAGGGAAACAAAAAGAGACATGGAGTGAAGGAGAAGGAGGGAGAGGTGGGAGACAGAGAGATTAAAGGGAGAGAAAGAATGAAAGAGAGATGCAGGATGACTGGTGATGAATAATTGCTGGTGAGAACACAGCAGCTCACCGACACTCAGCTTCTCCTGCCGCCGCTTAGCTGGAGGGCTCAGAAACATCAACAGCAGCATTAAAAATAGCAGCGATTATTTGAAAACATGCCGGGGAAAAAGTGTATTTACAAATAATTCTCAACATTTGTTTCATCCTACTTGGAGATGCAGACGGGTGTGGTGTGTCACAATATAACAATCCAATATGGGGAAAAACTTTTCGTCTCACTTTTAATCCAGAGTGACACATCATGACACCTACTGAGCAGACTGACGTGAAACTTGGTTTAGATATTTATGATCCCCTGAAGATGATTTCTTTTTCTTTATTATTTTCGGCTTTTTTTGCCATTATTTGATAGTGCAGCTGAAGATAGACAGGGAAGGGGGAGAGACAGGGGATGACATGCAGAAAAGGCCCAGGCCGGACTCGAACCCGAGCCGCCGCAGCAAGGACCCAGCCCCAGCACGTGGCGCGCGCTCCACCAGGCCAGCAGACCCAACAACCGGTCACCCCGCGTCAGTGGTGGACAAGGAGGAATATAACTGCTCTGTCCCTAATAACAAAAAAATATATAACTTAATGTTAGATTTAAGTTATGTATGTCGTGTTATTTTCTTTTTGACAGCTCGCTAAGGTTAACGTTGTTGTCTTTGTGATATCGAACGCTAGCTTAGCAGGCATAACTTAAACATTATGACTTTGTTATGGGTGACGTAAGTAGGACAAATGTAGTGATGCATTCGTTATAGACAGGCTGTAACCTAGTCACAATTGTGAATTACTCTCCTTACACAAGAAATTTGAACAAAAAAAAAAATTATATTTATATTCCTCCTATTGTTTACTTCCACTTTCCAAAACCAGAAACCTAACCTGGCCTAGCAAAATAAATTGATTAAACTGTTTTATACTGCATACTGCTTGCTGAGCTCGTCTGTTGTGTGTAGTAGGCGGTTCCGAATACAGCCCTAGTGTCACCATCAGGTCAAAATCTCTGCTTGACCAAAATACCTTATCTCTAAAAGTAATGGCATGATAATATGCATGATCCCCAGAGGATGAATCATAATGCTTTTGGTGACCTCCTGACCTTTGCGCTAGTCCGTCTCCCATTCCACTGATATTCTCCCATATCAATGGGAGAATGACTTAAGGACACTAAGTGATAAACTGTCATCTGGCACTGCTCTCAATTCATAATTCCATCTTTGTAAGTAAAATATTAAACAATAAATTAGCTACGGATATTTATGATCCACAAAGGATAAATCATAATGTTTTTGGTGGTCCCATGACCTTGTCAGCATGCTAGCATTCTCACAAAAACAATGGTAACATGCTAATGTTTAGCAAGTATACTGTTTACCATGTTCACCATCTTAGTTTAGCATGCTAACTTTTGCTAATTAGCAGATGGGAATTTCATTGGTTTTGCAGGTATTTGGTCATAAACCAGAGTATTGGATACATCTAATTTTTGACCTGATGATGGCGCTAATTGAGAAGTCACAGGATCACCAAAGCTATTACAATTCATCCTGTTGCAAACATGAATGTCTGTACAAAATTTCATGACAATCCATTCAATATTTGTCGAGATATTTCATTTTGCGGACTGACATTGCCACCCCTTAAGCCCGGGCGGTAGTGTGGCTACAGATCCAAAGACAGACTACCAAGAAAACTTTTGAGCAGAGTTCCCCAGAGGACGAACCCTTTGTATTTACTCTTCATGAGTTGTCATCTAAGTCATCATCACCCGCAGGTCAAATAATGAAATTTCTAAGTAAAGAAAGAAACAATGAATTGGCTGTAGATATTCATGGTCCCCAGAGGATGAATTTGTTTTTGGTGACCCTCTTGACCTTTTACTGTAGCACCACCATCAGACTAAAATTTCGAGTTTTGAGAGATCTCAAAAATACAATAACTACATTGCTGTGAAAGCTTGTGAACATTTTTGTTCCCTAAAGGATGATCCATTATGGACACCCCATAACGTTTTCTCTGCTGCCAAACTCAAGCCAAAAAAAAAAACATTTTCAACGAAGCTGATCGCCATTTCGTTTTATAAAGACATTAATGCTCCTCAGAGGATTTACGCATTTGATTTTAAACACACCCTGAACTCCATCCAACATTACACACTGTGAGGTGAACATTGCAGCCTCTAGGGGCTGCTAATGGGGCTTGCTTTTGTAGTTATACCATTAAAGAAACTCTTTTAAATTTGAGTGTACTTACTTGAAAGACATCTTACCAGAAACCCCTCTGGCACTCCAGGCAGATTCAAACAAGCACTACAAAAGAAGTGTGAAACTGGGTAAAATGTAGTTATCAAGACAAACAGCGATGGGTGGATTTTCACATTTAATAATAGACAAAAATGTTCTGTCATTCTTTTATGTACATCAGTAATTACAAGTTCAGTAAGCTATTATCCTCAAGTTTTACACGTAGTTTCATCAGCTTCTAGTAATGCTTGTTCATCTTTACACTGCTGTCTTACATATAAAATATGCTATGTACTGCAGTCACATTTATAAAAGCCTGGAGAGGTTTGCCATAAACGATTTTTTAAAACCATTCAACAAATGTCATTCACAATACTTTCTCATTATTTACAAAAAAACAGCAACTGCTAAATTATACATATTAACTATTCCTCAGTATATATAATGCCACTATACAAAGAGAGACAGAAAGGAAGAAAGGAGGGTAATGCCTGATTTTACAATGACCTTATTCTGATGCTTTAACCTGTGTATTTAAGCATTTTAAATACATATTAATGCTGCCAGTGTTTGAGAAAACTCTTGTGTCTACTTGTATTGTGAGTATTAAGGAGATTTCCAGTAACTAATCACACTTGTGATTATTTGTTGTACATTGCTATCAGTTAATACAGCGATTAATGAGCTGAAATAAGGCCACTGTAAAGTTAAAGTGTTACCCGATAAAGTTTGAGGCTCGGAAAGCGGGGCGAGATAGAGGGAGTTGCCCATCTCTTTAAAATTGAAACTAATTTGACAGGTATTTCACGGGTACGATGGCAGACAGTGTACAGGGTTCCTACACATATCCACACTCCCTCTCAGATATTTTGAGCAGCTCGGGGCCACTTCACACTCGGGCAGCTTCAAACTGTGGTGAGAGATAATCATCTGAAAAATCTGAACTTTAGGACCCAGGAATCTTGTAATGCAACATCAGTACAGGGCAGACAGTAAAGTTTATGTTTACCAACAGGGCTGGGCTTTGACCGAAGGGAAGAAGTCAAAAGATTTAACCTTAGTGAGGCCAGCCTTCTCTGGACAGAGCGAAGGTTTGTATTGCGCTCTTAAGTTTTGATGTGTCACTTCTGTGGGGTCTCAGATAGGAAGGCTGGGACACTCCTTGCATGTGTGCATGTGGGCTGGATACAAAACCAAATGTATCCGATTACTGACATCATGAATCTGTCAAAGACCCAAATTTCCTCATATCACGTTTCAATAAATTTTCTGAATATCATAATTATTCAAGAATAGTCACAACAGCCAATAACATTTGACCTGAGGTTCAACCAACCAATCAGCACACATTCCAATCAAGAAGTCCAGAATTTTGAACTGGTCATACTGTAATTAATTAGACAAACAATGAAATGAGCCAACATGAGGAGGAAAATATATTTATCATTATCAAGGTTAATGTGGCAATTTATCATGATTTTAGATTTTAGGTCATATTGTCCAATCTCAAAGAGGTCTAATTTAGTCCCACCCTAACAGGTGTAACAAAACTAAAAGGACAATGAAGGAGACGTCAATCAAGCACCGTCTGTAGACGCCCACACACCTGAAAAGACATCTAATCAGCCAAAAATAAATGAAAACGCTTCTATGGGTGGACCGGGGGGAAATACTTTGAATAACTGTTGAAAAAGCAATGTTTTTTTCCCTAAATATTCCTAATCACTTTTGATGCTTTGAGACTTTGCAGACCTGTGTAGGAACCCAGTGTAAGGCTGCTGACTACAGATTTGGGTCTAATAGCATTTGCAGATAATAGTGTTTGTTTTTCATCAATATCATCATTGCAATTTGAAATGGGTGAGACTGGCCACAAAGAACAACAAAATAAAATAAATAGTTTAGTTCGTCAAAGAAGTGTTATATCAATTATACATAGAGGTAAAAACAAACATTAAAGATTAATTTGTAGACACTATCAGACCCAGGATCTGCTTGTCTGAACCATCAAGCACAAAAAGATCATGGTTCACGAGGCTCTGAGCAGTCCGCAGACCTTACATCTTCTTTACAAGTTCAGTGTCTTTCTCAATACATCTTCAACAAGACAAACCAGCTCTTACATGGTCTGACCCGTGACCTTTCAGTTACTGTGTTGTCTGTGTTAACCACCGAACTGCCCTGTCACCCAGTGCCACAGAGGAACTGATGACAGCAGGCTGCTGGGACTTACAAACTGCCTCCAGCGAGCTCCAGTTTACAGAGTCACCGTGGATGCACAGGCGATTTTTCATTTTACATTCATTTACAAAAGAAAAAAAAAACAAACAAACACAATCTTCATTCTTTGTGAAATTATTACTACAGTACATTTGAATCAGTCATAGAGTTTCTTTGCAAAATTAGATCTTTGCTTTGTGTGAAACAAAACAAAATTTGCAACTGAAGACGACTATAGTTGTACATTTTGTCACTGAATATTGTTACTGGAGAATGCAATAAGTGATTTTTTAACAGTAAGCATCATGAACACGTAGTGTTTTTTTTAAATGGAAAGAGAGCATTGTGGAATTAAACATTTCACCTACAGAAAATCAGAGATGCTGGCTGATCTCAGAGCTGCTCCTGTTAAAGTGAGAGTGCTGCTGATGCTGCAGAGAACAGAGACGTAGTACATGTACACTTCAGGCATTACAGTCTCAGGAGCACATCACCCATTTGATGATGGGTCATGTGACTTTTCAGGTTATGTTTGCTCACCTCTCTCTGGTCTTCATCAGCTCAGGGTCACAATCTTACTTCAAATAATTGTTAATTGGTGCTTTTGTTTTAAGCTGCTCGGAGCACCAGATGAGTGTTTACTAAATATGGACGTCACATTAATTAAGCCCCGCCAATTTGCCAAGCAGGTTAAAACAGTTTGACCCATAAACTGAATTTTACTAAAGTCAGGTGTAATTTCTGCCAAGGCCCAAGAGTATTTTTGCCTTCCTAGAGCCACAGAGCCTTGTACATCCCAAAATATTCCCTTTGCTGTCAGCATTTTAACACCCAACAAGATTTTTGGAATTGAATAGCACCTCCAAACGATGGTTAGTTACCTGCCAGTGGCTGGTTACAAAAATAAAAAGAAATGGACGGCCCGTCCTCCTCGCTTTGCTTTTAGATGGACTGAAACAGTGTTTAATAAAATGTTTTATGCAACTCTGAAGGACTTTTTGTGGCAGGTTATTCATGCAATTTGTAATCAGGTGGACAAACTTACCAACCACAGACCAAATTTTATCACATTCACCTGATGGTTATTTTCCACCATCAAGCCTCTGCAGAAGGGACCGAATAAACATCAAAACCTAAACCGGGCATGACAGCTAAAAAAGGTTGCTCTAGAGCAAAAAACGATTGATAATAAAGTGAAGTACTTTGATTTCTCGGTGCAAGAATGAACAGAGCTGACTCCTTAACGGCGCGATACTCGCTGAGGTCACTGAGCAGAGTTGTGAGCACATCCAGCTTTCTATAATTACAGAATGTCAACTTTGTTCATGCTTTCTGCTCTGACCTTTTCCCAGTGCTAAAAGTGTGCCCTTTAACCAGACGATGAGCAGTTCTAGTATGCTGAACACATGAGAGAGCCTGGAACTAAATACGACACATTCTTTAGGGCATAATGCAAGTTATTAAATTGTTCTATTACTGTACTTCTCAGAGGGCGGGAAGTTAATAACTATGTGAGTTAGGAGGAGATATATTTTCCATATTAGTGTATCCCTCTGCTTTTAGTCAAAGACCTGCAGGTGTTGGAGTATCCAACTTATATTCTGCAAGGATGACCATTATGGACTAATTCAAGCCTGCTCTGATATTCAGTACTGAAGGAAACACAGGTCTGACACCCTGATGCCCTTACAAAACAGAAAATTACTTGTGACATTTAAAAGCAACAGCTCTGTTTCAAACTAGCAGCCTGAGTTTTTTCTTTTTTGTGTCTTGTGTTTTCCTCCTATCTTTCATTCTGTGGTTTCCCTCATTTTCCCCAGTTGACAAAAAGAAGTAATGTTTCTTTAAAAATGGACCTGTGATTTCAGATAAGGACTGTGGAAAAAGCAGGTAAAGCAGATATAAAAGCAAGGAAAAATAAAGGGCTGGCTTAGAGCAACCTCACACATGGAGCACAAAAACAGAGTAAGACCAAGAGACCAGGCAACAAGATAATTTCAAGAGCCAATTTTAAGAAAAAGCGATGAATGTTTTTCTTTCTCGTTTTTTTTTTTTTTTTTTTTTTTTTTTTTTTTTTTTGAATCAATACCTGAGGTCTTCCATGAGATGTGGTCAATCCAAAAGTCCCATTTAACAAAAGTGGAGCAAATAAGGAAACATTGTGGCTGCTCACTCTGTTAACTTATGTGTGTGCTTCATGTTCAGAGTTGTCAGCCCAGTACCGTTTAAATGTTGGCATCAGCAGCTCCACTGTAGCTGCATCAATATGAACACAGTTGTCACTGCTGCTGGGGCTAATTTGGGCAGCCGTAGATAGCTCAGGGACATGGAACAATTGCCATCGAACGGCAGGGGGAAAGCGACAGGGTGACTGGCATTGAGGGGGGAGGGGAGATGCGTTGCATTTGGGGACACAGGGGCAGCAATTAGAGATTATAGATTTCTTAGGCAATGATCACAGAGGATGGTGAACCGTTGCCCCGGCTCCCTCACGCAGGTCAGCCTAATCACTTCAATCAATCAGTCAGACGATCTATAGGAAGTCTGTTTCACATTAGCTC
The DNA here is from genome assembly GCF_020085105.1 of Siniperca chuatsi. Classification (NCBI taxonomy): domain Eukaryota; kingdom Metazoa; phylum Chordata; class Actinopteri; order Centrarchiformes; family Sinipercidae; genus Siniperca; species Siniperca chuatsi. Next base: position 24,665,551 of record NC_058056.1, read on the forward strand.
GAGGCGCAGCACTGCCAAAGGGACAATCGTTAAACACTGGAGGTTTTTTTCACCAGCAACTGTTTTGCCGTGTGTGTGTGAGAACACTGAGTGTACACCTGTGTGTGCAGAGCCATTGGCTTTCATTGCAACTGGTGGAGGAGTAATTAGCTGGAAAAGTTTCAATCGGCGCTGGCTTACGATCCAGTCAGCCAGCCAGCCAGCGTGGATGAGATGATGTTGTGGTCTTGTTTTGTACTCGGCCACACAGCCAGAGAGGCTGGAAAGGCAGTTGGCTCAGCAGCCGGATGGCCACAATGACGGAGAGAGACGGGTGGAGACAAAGCTCCAGACAGGCCACAGAGAAGACAGCAGCCGAAGACACAGATGCTGATTAGAAATGTCACAGACTCTTTAGATGGGCTTTGGCTGCATGGCCAGCCTCCTACAATGGATCCTCATTAAAGGAAGACTGAACATGCTGTTAGCTTGCTCGGAGGCCGAACTGTACAGGACCCCGGTGACATCAGCCCTCAGTGCTGAGCTGTGAACATGACAGCAGGCGACAATGGGCTACAAATGGGTGCAAGAGCCTGGAAAGTTGTTTTTTGGAAGTGTGTCTGTGTGTGTCTGTGTGTGTGTGTGTGTGTGTGTGTGTGTGTGTTTTTGTGTGTGCATGTGCAGCTGAACATGTCCAGTTTGTTCCTGCCTTCAAAATAAAACAATATAAAACAAAGAATAACTTAAGTAAAACAAGAATATAGAGCGTTGCAAAGTCTCTGGATTTTTCAAAAACTACGAGACGAGGATCTCTTCTAGCAGCAAGCCGTGGCCACCTCGACTGCAACGAGGCGGTGTCGACAAATGTAAAATGTTTTTTTGAGAGAAAAGGGTGAAGTCAGCACCCACGCTGTCCCTCCCTCCCTCCCTCCCCTGTTCCCCCTCTTTGAGTCCAGTTTCTGTCATTCAGTTCATGGGGACCCATTGTTCCCGTAGGAGGAGAGGGAGTGAAAGCACGCTGAGGCTCCAGTCCACCGGACAACTCGGCCCCTCACCAAAATGTTCTAGTCCTGCGTCCCAGCATGCACCTCTCCCTGCCAGAGCGGAGCTGGCAGAAGTCTCTGAAGGTGGAGGCCGAGGCGGGGGGTTAATGGGAGAGCATTGGGTGGTGGGGTGGTAGAGGAGGACAGGGGGCGTGATCAGATGCAGGTGGATGGCTGTGCGGTGGGCTGCTGTTTGCGGTTCCTCAGCCCTCCAGACTTCTCCTTGTAGCCCACACACATCTGCTGAGATACATCCACCAGCGCACTGGCCACTGCCAGACCTGCAGACACACAAAAATATTACAATTAGGTGAATATCATGCAAAGATGTACATGCCATTGGTTTCTTATTTTGTGATCTGGGGATGTCACTTTTTCAAAGTTCCAATGAATAAGAACTAACACAACATTTGTTCAAATTAATTCAAACGCAACTTTTCAAATTCACTCAATCATTTAGCCTATAAAATTAGACATCTGTGACTAGGTGTCGAAAGTAGAGACAGCTTTGTTTCACAGGACAAAAAAAGGACACACCCAAACTGTGTCCCTATTTTATACTACACAGTAATACTATACAGTATGTACTAAGATACTAATTGTCATTTTGTGCAATAAGTAGACAAGAAATGCATGTACCCTACAGTTTTGTAGGTGAAGTTTAAGTGTGACATTCCAAAGAGAAAGCAAAATCTTTTTCCAAATATTTAACACATATTTTTGGTTTCCAGAAACTTTCCAGTTATTACAACTGCATTTCTTGTCCAGTGATGTTGCTAGGTATGTGTCCTGCATTTCTGACACATTAAAATCCATCCAGGGGACGCACCCTATTTTTCCCCTGACAGTGCTACATTGTGAACAACAAATATGTGTTGAAATCATATAAATAAACTAAAAAAAAAAAACATTGCTGTCAAAAAACTTGGTGTAATTTATTATCAGGCTGCAGCCTCTCACCTGCTTTCTGTGTCGGGGCTGAGCACACACTCGCCTTCGCGAGTAAAAAGCCAATGCTTTATCGATACATCTGTTCAACAAACATAAACATGTAGAAAGCGATATTTTAATTTAATCTGCTCTGTCCTCAGTCTTATCCACCGGCGTGATGTTTACACAAGTACAGCGCGCTAGCTCGGTTAATAACGAACTGTTACAAACAAGCTCAAACGAAAGCTGTCTGTACGTAGTCTTAACTGTTTAGCTTAGTTCTTGTAAACTTACTGCTGGCTGAGACAAACCAGGCCGTCCTCCCTCTACCAGGTAACTTACCTGCAGTGAATCACACCAGCAGCAGAGGGAGGAGGACAGAGGACAGGAGGGACTGACATTGACATTTTAGATTTGTTTTCAGCCAAATATTAGAGTTTATACAGCGACTAAGCAACTATTTAGTAATGAAAAAGAACCGATAAGAGTATAGATAAGAGTTGTAGTATCGATAAATTGATACCCATCCCTAAATCCTAATCCCTAAGTTTAACACTACAGTTGGTCAAAAAACACAAATTTGAATGGGGACCTGGGACGTACTTGAATGATGGGGACTCACTACATTGGAAACCTGTCAACATCACTGCTTGTCTATTATTATCTACTTTTATATTCTTTTTTGATTGACTTTAGTTGAATTTCTTTGTGTGATTGTGTTTTTCTGCACATTTCTTTGCTTTATGTAAAGCACCTCTCCTTTTTCTTTTTTGCAATGATGTCCATTAACACTGTCACTTTTCCACTATAAACACACTACATTCACAAAGCCTACTTAGACTTAGTGTGTAGTGTAAAATTGGGACACAGCAACACACACACACACACCACTCACAACCACATACACAGGTGGTGAGATCATAGACTGGCAGTGCAGGCAATCATTAACTTATAACACACTTCATTAACATTTATTAATACTCTCTGAGCCATGAAATTCCAATAAACTCCATTTATCTCCAACGATGGATGCATTTACCCCGATCAAGTACACATAGCCAACGGCAAAATATAAATTCCAAGGGGAGAAGCTGTGGCTGCGATCACATCCTCTGAAATCATGCAGTCTGATAGTCTTTAGTGTAACAGGCTGCAGCTAGATCTAGAAGTGGGTGCAGGATGGTTCAAAGCAACCAAATGAGGCTCAGATACAAATCAGAGATAATCTACAGTGCTGACCTCCTCTTGGCTGTTTGGAGAGTGATGAGGCTGGCTATTTTGCAACAAGCTTAAGTGTAAACAGATGTGCTGTGATATGATGCTAACGACCGACGGCAGCCTGAGGATTTCGAAACAAAACAAGTTAAAAGCATCATAAATGGAGACCCTCGCGGACATGAGGAGATGGTAGGAACTTGGCTAACACGGTCTCAACAAAATCTGCCCGAGGGAAAGCTCCACTGAGAGCCGAGGCGGTTTTGTTATGACAAAAGGACTATGTGGTAATTAATAAGGGCCTGGGGCGTACTGATGGTCTGGGGACTGCAACTGTGGGAGGCAAAGAGGCTATAAAACACAGAAGGGGAAAAAATACAACAAGAAAAGAAATCAAGTTGAGTTTGCATTTGAGTCCTTGAAGATGACAGTGGAAGAAATAGAAAAGAAGAAAAAAACTTTAAGAAAAGGCAAGTGAAGTGCTTAGTCCTGGGTCCTATCAGACTGTCCTGGAAAGAAAGATAAGGAAAACAGATGAAGGACAGACGGGAACGTATAGAGAGCAAGTGACAGAGCAGAGGATGAAAGAAGTATTGGGCTCAATTCTCAGTGCTATCAGACTGTTCGGGAAAGAAAGGAGGAGAGAGCACAGGGAAATGCAAGAAAAGACACTAGACTGCACTTTAAACCCAGACCTCACAGACAAGAAAGAAAAGAGGAGAAAGGAGAGAAAAATCAAGAAGAGAAATAAAACTCAAGAGCTGCAGCAAGCTTCTTAGCATAGAGAGACAAGACAGCATGCAGGAAGAAAGATGATGAAGGGAGGAAACAGATGAGAGTGAAAGCAACAAATTCATTTCACCACAATGAACTGAAAGGGGAGACAAGACAGAATGAGGAGAAAGTGGAGAAAGCAGGGAGGGAACAGGGAAAGAAATGAGGAAAAGCAGGGTGAGTGCTGTAGCCTGCTAGCTGCAGCATCTTTAAAAGTCAATACATCCTTGTCACATTAATGGTGCAACCATGAAATAATTACTGTAAACAAATGAGACCATGGTCAAGATGATTTGTAGCCTCTGTTCTACAGTCTGTGTATGATTTTGCCAGTGTCTCAACACGAAGACCACATATCCCATAATCCCTGATTCTTCTCTTCTGTCACTGAGGATCGTCAGTCCAAGGTGTTATTTTCCCCTCATTTTATGTAAGAGGATTTCACTGTGTCTCGAAAAAACAACAATATTTTAGTTCTGTTTGCACTGGAAGAACAGCGCACAGCGTTTGGTTTTCTTTGTGTCAAACAGCGGTGCAGGAAAAAAATTCTGTTAAAATAATCTGTGAGTCAAAAGGTAATATACAGTGTAGAGACTGACAGAAACTGCTGGTCTCACATTGTAACAGGGATGGGGGACAACGAAGCTTTTCCAAAACAATGTCTACACCCCTGCACAAACATGTTTGGGTGATATGCAGCAGAATTGTGAAGAAGCCAAATTTCATCTTCAGCTCTCTCTGAGATCCCTCATTGTTTAATGCCAAAATATGGGATGATAATGACAATAAATGTTCTGATACATATTTATGTTTCTGTTATCAGATGACTTTTCAAGCAAAAAATAGTGATTTGATTGATGGACTGCCGCAGCAGCACAGATATGTTTACCTGGTTTTGAGGTAGCATTTATAAGCCACAATCAAATCACTTTGATTTATCATAGTTATTTGTGAGACAACAGAAACAGATAAATCCATTATGTGAATGAGAACAACTAAATTCTTTGTTCAGCTATGTTGTAACCACCTTAACAAGTGGAAAACAACAGAGACTCAGTAGAGTATCCAGGCTGTCCGTCCTCATCAGATGACTGTAAAGCAAAATTTTGTTGTTAAGGAGGAAGAAAGGTTTAGATTCGCTGTTGTTTTGATGTTTCAGTGTGGACTGAGAATTTTTTGAAAACGATCTGAAATCACTAGTGTGGACAGAAGTCATTTGCAGATGTTTTCAGTTTTATTCACCTTAATGTGGGCATGGTGTAACATTCTGAAGGAAGGATAATACGAAAGAAATATAGAAGAACAAAAGAAAACAAAGCAAAAGAAGTTAGAAGAGCTAAGCGGAGGAAGGAAGGTAGATCAAGGAAAGGATGTGAAAAAAGAGAACAACAATCAAACAAAGACAGATGAAGGAAAGAAAACAAGTGAAGGATCCAACGGCTGTGTCTTACCAGACTGTCCTGGAGGAGGGATGCCGCCGGTGCCCCTGGGTAACCGCACAAAGATGGAGAGCACGGCGGCTTTGTTGCCAAAGCAAGGCTCGAGGGCGATGGGTTTTGGGACGGACTGCGGAAAGAAAAAGAAACAGAAAAGAAAGAAAAAAAAAAACTGTATTACACATCAAAAGCCTTCCAAATCCTGGTGAACACACGCAATTTTCAAAGACATGGATAACAGAGGCTTTGCTGTTACTGTTCTTGTTTGTGTCAGCAACATGCACAGCAACCAGAAAAAAAACCCTTTCCCATCCCCTGTTGAGATACACATACTGATCTGCGGGCACACAAATTGGATCCCCCCCCCGCAAAATCCCCCACTGTGCACAATTTCATGACAATGCCGCCTGTGTGCAGCGCAGGCCGCGACTGGATATCAAGTGGCGGTGCTGGGAGCGGAGATTTGTGTAGGTGGTACTGGCGGTACACTCCTGTCGCCGCAGGCTGCCTGACACACCTGACTCTCTAATACCAATATCTCCTGTTTATCAGCAACTCATCCATATGTGGGGATGAGTTTCCCGTCTGTAAACAGTCGCCGGATCTGCTGCTGCTAGCCTCGCACAATATTCATGGGTTTACTTCGACGGAGGATATGGATATGGGGGATGCTGCCACCTTACCCGCATACAGATAACGTCCGTATCTCTCTCTCGCCATCTATCTCGCTCTGTATTTCGAATTCCTGAACCGGACAGGAAACAAGGCCATGGCATGGTTTCACACACTCCTGACACTGCCTCTCAATTTGCTCACACATACAACACCTCTGAACACACAAGTTATATCCCTTCCCACGCCAGTCTTTATACTCTGGAGAGTTGAGCTTAACGCCCCAAGTGGAAATAGCGCTGGAGTGTGACACACACACACACAGAAACACACATACACACTCAGTTTTCACACTCACATGCAACTGTATACATACACCACATATCCTTACACACACATACATATCCTTGTACTTCTATCTTTGTGAGGACTGTCATTGACATAATGCATTCCCTTACCCTAACCATCACAACTAAATGCCCAACCCTAACCCTCACCATAACCTAATTCTAACCTAACCCTTAAACCCAAGTCTTAACCTTAAAACAGCCCTTTGAAGTTGTGAGGGCTGGCCACTTTCCAAAAATGTCTTCACTCTGTAGGTAAAAAAATGTGTTTCAGTCCTCACTATGTAGCAAGTACGTCCCCCAACACACACACACACACACACACACACACACACACTCTGTAAGCATACACATGGGGAGCGGGGCAGCAATGATATTCAGGCTCTGACCCATTTTACACAATTATTCTCTGCTCCTTCTCTCTGAGGCTTACCTTTCATACCAGCAGGATACACAGGCTGTCACACAGGTAGCTGGGGAAGTGGCACAAAGACCTGGGTGCCTCTGTGTGTGTGTGTGTGTGTGTGTGTGTGTGTGTGTGTGTGTGTGTGTGTGTGTGTGTCTGATTCACTGGAGCTGATGTTTTAACAGAGGGGGATTCTGTATTTGTTTATGCCCCTACGGATGTGTGCCTGCGTCTTTGCAGCACGTGCGTTTTCACATGTGTATCTGTGCAACGGGCTGTGGTCATGTACGATCTGACAGAGAAGGGCAATTTATTCTTTGTTTTGCACTGTACATGTGTTAGCGGACAATATAACCTTTCAGAAATTATCTTTACTCATTAAATCTCCTGGTAATTTTACATGTCGGTCTCATGTATGAATAAGCCCCCAAATCAGTTTTCTATAAAAGCCACGATTGCAGTCTTACTGGGTCGGACCTCCAACACAGCTGTGCCTTCTAAGGTTGGAATTATGGTTTTCAGAAGATTCACGTAAACTTCTATGTGGGTCTACACAGAGAAGGGTGTTGTGGGTAACTGTAGGTTGCAGATGAGCCAAAGCACACACTTCCCAAACAACATACGTCCATACCTGAGCGTCAAGCAAGCTGATTGGTTGATGCAGCTGTGTGATTGGGTTCACAAAAAAGAAGAAAAAAAAATGTAAACGTCTATTCAAACTTCAAGCACAAAAAGGCACACCATGTATACAGCAAGTAAACAACAAGTATAAAAGAAACAGCCATGCAGAGGCCTCTGAAAGTGCATGTTTGCCTATGTGCAACCTGTGCAGCCTTTAAGAATATTATAATAATTTGTCATTTAATTATCATCTCAAAATACACAACAAGAAGAACCAAAAGATACTGTGAACGAGCTAATTTTAAGTCATCACAGTTTTTTTTCATGTCAGATCTTGACCGCCTGTTTTTTTTGGTTCTTTTCTTGTTTCTTTTCCTTTTGCGTATGGGAGGAAAATAAAAACAAAGAAAAAAAAGACCCTTAGAAACCCACAATAATCAGCGGACCATCAGTTTCCCTACGTTTTCAACTTTCATTACTGCCAACTGCTTACAGAATGAATACCCGGCATAATGCTTTACATACAGCATGTGAGGAAATAAGAATTAACTGATTCATAATCAGTTTTTTTAACTCTACTTAGACACTGTCAGACTATATTCAACCGGGAGCAGAATTTCATATTCCATCTGATAAGTGATTAAATTGATGAAAACATTTATTAGGGAATCTAGAGGGATGAATAGACTTGTAAAGCAGAGGCTAGCAGCTCTACAGTAACTGTAATGGTACAGTCATTTTTAAATAAGCTGTAAAGGGATATTTATGTAAAGAATGCGGATGTTTGAAAGCCAAAAAGCCATTACTTTAACAGATAAATAAAGCCAGCAACATTACAGATTCCATGTTTGAAAGGGGCTTACAGTATGTACGCATGTATGTGTGTGTGTGTGTGTGTGTGTGTGTGTGTGTGTGTGTGTGTGTGTGTGATTGCTCTGTGCAGCTGAGAATTTACTATGTTCATGCATCTTTGGACAGAGAAGGTTATTAGGAGGTTGTGTTTGTGTGTGTGTGCTTTGCGTGCATGCCTCTGAGCTTGCAGCAATTTTCAGCTGTGTTGATGCTGCACTCGAACACTTGCAGCGTTACAGCCCCCCTAAGAACTGACAGGGGAAATAGTTCAGATGCAGACAAATGGGCTCATAGTGGGACAGACTCGCCTGCTGGAAACACTGCAGTCAAACCAGCAGCAACATCAACAACACGCAGAAAATAACAAATACTCCGACACATGTTTGGATACCAGAACTATGTACAGTACCTCAACTCTGACACGCTGGAATTTTAACAATAAATCAGCAATTCAGTGCTTTTACTTTGAGAAATTAGCGTGATTAATGCAAACATACGAGTCCACAGGGGAAAACAGGGTCACTGCTTTGTTTTTTATCCTATCCATCGTCAACTCCCTTCCTTGATTATCTTTCACTCTTGTCAAGTCAAGTTTATTTAAAAACGCCAAAATTAAGACAAGTTTGTCCCAAAGGGCTTTACAATCTGCACAGCATATGACACCATCTATCCTAAAACCGTTGACTCACACAAGGAAAACTTAGAAAAACCATATCAAAGAAAAAACAGAGCTCCTCCTTCCGTTAAATGTTTTCCATTTAAGAAAAACTTTTATTTTCCTTCCCTTCTTCTTTTCTCTCTTTCCCTTGTCTTTCCTATATTGCTTCCTTGTTCAGTCTTTTGGAGGTGCTATGTTAAGTATTTTAACATCAGCATTCATTTTAGAATACATTTGACTGACATTTAATTATCTATTCAAAATAAAAATATAATAATAATAATAATTACCATAAACAAACAAGACCATTGCTGAGAAGATTGGCAGCTTCTAATAACCAGCCATTACACTGATGTATTTATCCTTCTTAGCAAAGTAACAAGAAAAAAAATACAGAATGATAAGAGAAAGAGCCAGGAGGGACAAGTAGCAACAATCTCCAGAACAGTAAGAGACAGGTTTTTATGAAAAATGTGGCTTTATTTATAAGAAACGCTAGAACCAACAACACCACTGGTGTGAAAGATAAGCTGCAAAATCATTTTACCTGTGGTCGAATTTGTTTGCAGTAAATTTACAGTATGAAGGAATCAAAAGTAATTTGACTGTGACATCTTAATAAATGCTTCACATGGCACTTTTGTCTCATCATATTTATGCATTTAAATGAACAAAGGTTTGTTTTACGTGAACTGCTTGGACAAGCACTAAAAGGTCTTAAGAGCAGGACACAAAGAGGTTTACAACCTTTACATTATGTTAACCTTAATTGTAAGTTATTGATTATAAGTTATAATCCTTAAGATTTCAGTCCTGGTTGATATGGCAACACGTGTGGTTACTGGAGGAACAGTATGGCTGTTTTAACAATAAAAGGTCAGACAGGTCTGTCTGAAATAGCACAGGTATCGACCATCAGGGTCGGCAAACGTGCCTTAATCAGCTACTCTATCAGGAATTCAACAGGAACAACTTGTGAACTGTTGACGCACCCATCCATAAAAAGCGTAGGCTGAGAGGATTCACTGCATCACGTTTTAATAAAGAAGACTGAAGAAAACAGTCAACAATGTCATCCAACATAATAATAGTGAACTCTGTCTCCCACAATACATGAAATGCGTGCATGCACACCGGCTCGTGTCTTACACATCACATGCATAGGTTTCCTTTGAATCCCTTGTGCCTGGGTATGCAACACTAATGTAAACTACTATATAGAGAGGCAATTACAGAATGCACTCTGTACATTGAATGGCTATTGCTGAAAAATGCTGTCCATAAATTTGATCAAGAATGTATTTTCAGACATTGGTTACCAGACATTGTCATGCCAAGGTGCCCCAGTTAGAGCCACAAACTCTTTTGTTTTATATCTTAATTGATAGATTTGTCAAGACACTGGTATGAGAAGACAACAGCAGAGAGAAGGAATACTCTAATTAGAAAAGTAAAGTGATTTTTATTCTTTCTTTCATTTGGTCAACTTTGGAAAACTAAAATAACACTAAAATCAAACTTGGCAGAGGACCTTCTGGGGCCTCGTCAAAAAGGCTTCTATTGCGCCCTGGAAGCACTTTAAAAGGAGCTTCTTTAAAAACTCACGAGAGAGGTGGGAGTGAACCAGATAAAAGTATCCTAATTAAATACTGACAGAGCAAATTGCAATTTTGTTTTCCATCTGATTGCAGTAAAAGCAAATATTGTCCCTCAGGGCATTAAAACATTAATATCACTTACAGCTTTATGTGATAAATGAGTGATGACTCAATAACTAGATAGACAAGATAGAAGACAACCAAGCACTCAGCATAAGGATCATTTCTTTCCATTTTCAAAATCATGCTGCTAGAACATCATTATATGCAGCTTACAAGGATTGCTGAGAAACAGGAATGAAAATACTGCCAACTATTCCAATACAACATTAGGTGGTGCAATATCACACTTGGCTAATTTTGCTTCTCGATCCCTTGGTACGAGAAAAGATGAAACAATTATTTTGGCCTTGCCAGAAGCAATCCAACCAGGCTTGGTTTACTCCAGTCCACAGGTCTGTTTTTGCCTCAGGCAAAATGCATTTCTCATCCAGTGTGCTTACAATTGGAAAAATGAGGGATGCCCGTGATAACCTGAACACATCTGTACTCTATATGTAAAAGATAAATAAATAAAAGAAGAAGACTGGCAGCTTTTAATTTCACATCTTAGGGCTGGTGTAAGACTTGTCTGCCAAGTCCAATTTCCACTGCAGCAGCTGCAAGCTGCTCTTAGGTTCTCGCGTGTTTATGTGCTTGTTTCTCATTTTCTAACACCAGCATCTCATATTCAAACTGGAGAGGGAATAGGCACTGCAAAATAAATTTGGAATTTGAAGAGACTTGCTGTCAGATTGATGTGGGATGTGACAGTGGGATCATTTTGATTTCAAAAGTCCTCGTTTCGTAATCAATTGCACAGAGTGTCAGTACGAATATTGTATCCAATGTACAACCTCAATTTCAACCTGAGGGTACAAGCCAGATGCTTCACTTTCAATTTTTGACAAATACAAAACAGTGCTACAAAAAACACAATTTATCTCCTTCAACACACATGCCCACTTTGTTTTGTCCTTTTTTGGGGGGGGGGGGGACAAAACAAAACACCTTGAAACATTCAATTATCCATCCTTTTAAACTCTTTGTGCATGTGATTTTTTTTCTTTGCCTAAGATGTTCCCCAAAGGTAGTGTCTTTTCCCGTGGTCTTCTTCAGAGGCTGCGAGTTAATAACATCCCCCAGCAGATGCCTTTGTTTTATAGCGTTGAAGCACTCCCCTCAACTCCCCCCTGCCCAACCTCCCCCACCAGTACCACTCCGGAGAGTTATCTAGACTGGCCAGGCAGAGCGGCAAAAGGTTTTGTTAAATTACCTCCAGTAATTAGCCCAGCACGCAGGATCGCTGCTGAGCCCCCCCCACACACACACAGATGTGGGCATACACTGCGGCTGCATGCTGCTCCTCTTTCATCCGCTGCATTCATCTCTACTTTAGCAGCAGCTGGGGGTGAGTTTCCCCCCACCAGCGACGAGAGCAAGTCAAACTCCCTGTTGCTATGACTCACCAGGTACAGCCACTTCCACTGAGCCAACGTTGATGAGTTTTTATTCAGTTGGCTTCTGTTTGCCAAGAAAATGTTTTGTCAGCCTGTAATAATAACGCCATATTGCAACACATTTAAACTAAACTCAGCAGAAAAATGAAGATAATGAAGATAACATAAGTGAGAGAACTTTATCTTACTAAATTAGAATTTTGGTTCTCAATCTGAAACACGACTAGGCAACTAGATGTGAAATGGATCAGATAGAGTGCAGCTCTTTGACATGGAACTGACTGTCAAAGTACTCACCATTTTAAACCATATAATGTTCTACAAACAAATGAAAACCAAGTTAACAATGGCCAACTCCAACATCTTTAATGAATTGCAGTCCACACAGAAGTTAATCACTGGCTACATTAACTTCTGTGTGGACTGCAATGTCCCAACCAAGATGGTCCATTGTTATCCAAATAACAAACCGTGGGTAACAAAGGACATCAAGGACATTCTGAATGCCAAGAGGAGGGCCTTTACTGATGGTAATAGGGAGGAGGTGAGGGCAATCCAGGCTGACCTGAAGGTGAAAATCAGGGAAGCCAAGGAGAAGTACAGGAGGAAGCTGGAGAGGAAACTCCAGCAGAACAATATGAGGGAGGTCTGGAGCGGCATGAAGACCATCACTGGCTTCAGACCGACTGGCAGCAGAGGAGTTGAAGGCAGCTTGGACAGGGCCAACGAACTGAATCTGTTCTTTAACAGATTCGACACACCGGCTCCTGCTCATCCCCCCTCTAACTCAGCTGCTGTCGGCCCTCAAGCTCCTCTGAGTACTCTGCTCCCCCCTCCCCATCAGGCTAACGGCCCTCTCCAGACTGACGACTCCCCCCCTCCCCCACCTGTAACTTCTGCTGTGTGCCTGACTGCTGACCAGGTGAGAGGACAGCTGATGAGGCTCCACTCAAACAAGGCTGCAGGCCCCGATGGCGTTAGCCCCGGGGTGCTAAAAGCCTGTGCCCCCCAGCTTTGTGGAGTCCTTCAGCATGCCTTCAACCTGAGCCTGAGTCTTCAAAGGGTCCCCATTCTGTGGAAGACATCTTGCCTCGTTCCTGTGCCGAAGACGCCACGCCCCAGTGGCTCCAAGGACTACAGACCGGTGGCACTGACCTCCCACATAATGAAGACCCTGGAGAGACTAGTGCTGGAACAGCTGCGGCCCATGGTCAGACCCCTCCTGGATCCCCTTCAGTTCGCCTACCAGCCCCGGCTGGGAGTTGAGGACGCCATCATCTACCTGCTTAACCGCATCCACACCCACCTGGACAGGCCGGCAAGCACGGTGAGGATCATGTTTTTTGACTTCTCCAGTGCTTTCAACACCATCTGGCCTGCCCTGCTGGGGGAGAAGCTGGCAGCGATGCAGGTGGATGCCCCCCTTGTGTCCTGGATTGTGGACTACCTGACTGGCAGACCACAGCATGTGCGCCTGCAGCACTGTGTGTCAGACAGCGTGGTCAGCAATACTGGGGCCCCTCAGGGGACCGTCCTCTCTCCCTTCCTCTTCACCATCTACACCACAGACTTCAGCTACCACACAGAGTCCTGCCACCTTCAGAAGTTTTCTGATGACTCTGCTGTGGTGGGATGTGTCAGCGGTGGTGATGAGACGGAGTACAGGGCTGTGGTGGGTAACTTTGTTTCATGGTGCGAGCAGAACCATCTGCAGCTCAATGCGACAAAGTCAAAGGAGCTGGTTGTAGATCTACGGAGGGCCAAGGCACCAGTGACCCCGGTTTCCATCCAGGAGGTCAGTGTGGACATTGTGGAGGACTACAAGTACCTGGGAGTACACTTAGACAACAAACTGGACTGGACCAAGAACACTCAGGCTGTTTATAGGAAGGGCCAGAGCCGCCTCTATTTTCTGAGGAGGCTGAGGTCCTTCAACATCTGCCCGACGATGCTGAAGATGTTCTATGAGTCTGTGGTGGCCAGTGCTATCCTGTATGCTGTTGCATGCTGGGGCAGCAGGCTAAAGGTAGCGGACGCCAACAGACTCAATAAACTGATCCGCAAGGCCAGTGACATTGTGGGGTGGAGCTGGACTCTCTGGCAGTGGTGTCAGAGAGGAGGATGCTGGCCAAACTACATGCCATCTTGGACAGTGTCTCCCACCCGCTCCATGACGTGCTGGCCAAGCAAAGGAGCACCTTCAGCGGAAGACTCATCCCACCAAAAAGCACCACAGAGCGCCACAGGAAGTCATTCCTGCCTGCCTGGCCATCAAACTATTTAACTCCTCCCTCTAAGGGTTAGTCTGTTTGACCCTAGGTCACTAAACTGGACATTGAGCATTACATCTCCGCCATAATTAATAAATTGTGCAATATTCTGTGTAATACCTCCGTGGAATATTAGTTTTCCCCTTGTTAGTTTTTTCTTATTTATTGCTACTGAAACTATATACCTCAATTACTCTTCGACAGTACATGCACCTCCGCTTATTAATATTATTTATTACATAAGGAGTTACATTGTATTTTAGACTGTACTTTCATCACCAACCAGTAAACCCACTTGGTACTTGACACTTAGTTTATCTTATACCGACAGGATACTTAATTTATTTCTGACCTGTTTTATAGTGTTTATTTTTTCTAGTACTTTCTCCTGTGTGCACTGACGTAAAGACGAGCTACTGTAACAAAGAGTTTCCCTACGGGGATCAATAAAGTATTTCTGATTCTGATTCTGATTCTGAATTTCAGCAGCTGGTCAAACCTAGAACTACTCAGTAGGAGACCTGAGACAGCTGGGTCTTTGTAAAAAAAAAGTGTAACTTCTGCGCAAGCTTAATGTCTCTGATTACTACAAACAAAGAAAAATGCCTTTTTTCAGAGAGAGGCAGTGCCTCATCTTAAGTCACCAGTGGATACCAGCAACATCTTTTAAGTTTTCAGGGATACACCACTCGATATCTGCTTACCTAAAACAAGTTCTGGACTTTCCTCTCTCCAGGTAACCAGGAGACATTGCAGAAACACATTATAGAAAACACTATTCTTGCTATGAAAGATACTATAAATAACATCACAGGCAATTTACTTCTAAATATAAATAAAACTTCAGATGTTAAAGGTATAATTGTGTTCCTTGTTGAAGAAGACCTAACCCTGCCTCTTCTCATCACATCATCATATGGAAAATATCCAGAAAATCTGCCGTGTGCTGTCGCCTCGTTACGCATGTGCATCTCAACAAAACGGTAAGTCAGTCTGTTAGATTCAAAATGTATGAAACACAAGTCTTTACCGTGCACTTATCTATTAGAAATGATATTTGAGTATTCCTCTGGTGTTTTGACTTTACTTTTTCTTGCCTGTAACACTGGCAATCATGGAATTTAAGGTTATCACCCTTGCACAATTGGTATAAAAATCAGCTAAATGCCTATAATTTAATGCCATATATAATGAGTGGAGGTGAAGATAATGGTGCACCACAATCACGTTAGATAAACCAGAACAGCTTCTTTGCTCCCCCCCCCCCCCTTTTTTTTGCATAACATGTCCCGATTTTCTCTCATCCCACGGTATCTATAAATAAAAGCAGAGCAGGAGGCGTCACAAAGGTAATCATCTGCCCGTGATGCCGGGGCCGCAAGCTCCATTTGGCAGAAGCCGAGTGAATATATCTCATCGGCGGAGCAAGTTTGGACTTCCCACCGAGGCTATAAACAACTTTAATGATCTTCAGCGCACTGTGCGGCGCCTGGCCCCCTGTATACTCCAATAGTGGGTAGCGTCCTGATAAAACAGCATGGAAACAAGGGGAAGAACCTGCTCCGAGTCACTCAATCTGAGCCGGTAGGAGATAGGATAGTGTGCGCTCACCGTTTGAGCTGGTGGTGGCAGAGAAAGCTGAGGAGGAAGATCTAAATTGGATCTCTGCTCCTGGGCTTCTCCTGCCCTGATGGAGAGGAGGAGAGCAGGCCAGGAAGAATGGAAGAAAAGAAGAGTAGAAGAAAAGGTAAAGCAGAGACGGAGGAGGAGGTGGAGGGTGCCTGATTTCCACAGCAAGCTGCATTTTTTCTTTTAACACAGCAGCACAATGCATGCACACACGCCAGCACCCACACCGACATGCAGAAGTACACAAAACACACACACACACACACACAAACAGAACCAGCAGATAAGGCCAACAGAAAACCCCAGATAGCTGATAGGATCAGTAAAGGGCTAGTAAATTAGAGGAGAACAGTATAGTAAAGTTAGGATGTCAAACAGGAGACGAGAGAGGAGAAGAAAATAAAATAAAAGAAAGATACCAGAGAAGTAAAGATAAAAGATGAAAGAAGAAAAAGTGAATAAAATTTGAAATAAGAAAAAGAAAATGCAAAAGACAAAAGAAACGAAAGAACATCAATAAAGTGAACAGAACTAAACATTGAACAGAGAAGGAAAAATGACGTGAAAAGAAAAAAAGGGTAACAAACAGGAGAGAGGAGAGAAAAAGACAAAAGAGATGATAAACTGAAAAGAACATACAAGATGAAAAGAGGAGAACAGAATAGACACTAAGAAAAGAGGAGAAATTAATATTAGTAGAAGGGACAAAAATAGAGAACACAGTTGAAAAAGTGAAGAAAAAGAAAAAGGGACAAAAGGGAAGAGAGCAGAAGATGGAAGAGAAAAGAAGAGAGACAAAGAAAAGAATAACAAAAAGGATGATAAAACCAAAAAGAACAAGAGAAGGAGAGAAAAACTGGGATTAATAGAAGGGAAAAACAGGACAAGAGAAAAAGAAAAGACAAGTGAAAAGAGAAAGAGAGAAGGGATCAAAATAGTAAACAGAAGACAACCTAAAGTGAAAAAAGCAAAAAAGGGGGGTAAAAGCAGGAGATGAGAGGACACGATTGGAGAAAAGTTGAAAAGGAAAGGACAAAAAGAGTTGAAAATATGATAAATCGCAAAGAACATAGGAGGAAAAAAACAGAACAGAGAAAAACAGAAAAGAAAAAAACAAGAAAGGAAAAGAAGAGAAGAGGAGGGAACATTAACAAAAGGGACAAAATAGAGAGCAGCGGAAAAAGTGAAGAAAAAAGAAAGAGGCAAGCGAATAGAGAAGGGAAGAGAAGCAAATTGAAGACAAAAGAGAAGTAGTAGATCGTTTCTGTTCAAGCAGGGATTTGATTAGCTGCTGATCTTCACGAGGGGCCCTGCAGCCTCTGCTGGGAGTAACCTTGTGCTCGGGAGCCGAGCCCCTTGAGATGCATGGCCCCTGTCAGAGCCGAGGGGCCCCCGAGCCACCCTGCCGAAACAGCCCTATAATTCTGCACTACATCTGCATTCAGAGGTCATTCATCACGAAGTGCACAGTCACAGGTATACCTGCCAGCAGCTCTGTGCCCGGCCAATACTCAACTGCAATTTCTATAACTCTGCACAATTCCAACTTTTAAATGTTCTCTATTGCTGCCTCTATGCTCAGTATCGGCATTTAAATCTGCTCTAGCCTACTTAAACTCCACTGGTACGTCAAACTGTTCTCTATAATAAAGTCTTCTGAGCCCTCATCTCCAGCTTCATCTTTACATTTCAATCTACCCTTCTACTATTTCAACAGGCTCAAGCTCTACTTTTAATCTGGTACATTGATACTACTACAACACCACTGTAGCTCTCACTGTGCTTGAACTCCATATTAAAATCTACTCTATAATTTCACAACTAAATCTGTTCAAAGATTCTCTTAGTTTGGTAATAGGGAGAGGCTTACAGGTTAAAGGGGAACTTATTTACACATCAAAGTCTGTTTACAGGTCTTGGGGACACAAGTTGTATAAAACCTTTTGTGTGGAGTTAGAAACAAATGAGTTTACCAGACCACTGTAGCCCACCCCTCATCGCTGCTTGGGCCTAGTGGCTTGAGGCTACATTAGCAGCTATTAGCAAAACAAACCCTGACCGAACTGTAGGCGGTTCTGTTGAATTGTGGGTAATGTAAGTTTTGACAAGGAAGAATATTTTGTGGAATAAAAAAAGACGATAGCTTTCTGAGTTTACATTCCTTACAGAAATGTTGCTTATTGATCTTAGTTGTTTGATTTAACAAATATCATATGGTTGAAAACTTTGGCTTAATTTAATATTTACTTTTGTTTTTGCAGCTAGACTAAAACAATAGCAACACACCCAGAAACCAAAAACGAGGGGTTTGGAGTTGTGTCTCGTCTTGGGAGTTAAATAAAATTGTGTCAGGCTTGACTTCAAGTCATGTGATTCAAACCTTCACTTCAGGACCTACATTGAGAACTTGAACCTGGCCCTGTGACCTGGTCTGATAAAATGCAGTCCCAATGTAAGTGTCATAATTTGTTCTAAATTTAGAGCCATAATTTAAGACTGACTCTGTCCTTCACTTGCACTCCTATATGAATGGCTTTGTTCCAAAAAGCTGTATATCCATATGGATAGAAATTGCTACCTTCGATTTTTCTGTCAGTATTTAAAAAACACAGATGGTTCGATGCACCAAAACAAGGCTGTTTTGTAAGATGAAGCATGACTTTAATAGTGTCCCCTAATGGTCTTTTATTTTCATGCCAGCAAACGTTTCCTGAAAGTAGGCATTCATTTTTTTTTTCTTCCCCCAAATGAAGAATATCTCAATGTTGGAACGAAACTCTTATCTCATTTCTAAGTATAGGCTTAATCTACAATACCTTACTCTCATCTGCATGTATTTAACTCCAGGGTTAACTGAATTCATTCTCATTAGAATTCACAGCCTACCCACAATAACTGGCTATAACTGGTATAATGCGATGTGTTACTCATCACCATCATCCGGCCTTCACACTGTCCCAGCAAATGTACACTGCACTGACCCTCATTAGGTGGACTAGACCTGCACTACACTTCAAACTCTTCTTCCTCAATTTAGCCTCCTTGGCTTGTTGAAAATGAATGGAATCATCTTAAAGAGTGACGTAAGACAGATGGTGTGAGGAATATATATCACTACAGGGTGACTGTAATCACAAACTGCAGTAGACGGGCACAAGACCGAACTCCCACTTAAGGGAGGATGAGCGATGACCCCAATGATGGATGGAGTTTCCCTGTTTGCCATCCTGTCAGCCCAGACACAAGGTAGATCTCTGGGGTTTGGTGGTGATTGCAAAAAAGGTTGTGCTCACCTTGACATTTCCTCCTATCAGGTCAGGTGGCTCCTCATCCGTCTCCAAGGCGACATTGATGGTGGCGAAAGGCCGGCTGGCCATCTGCTGCATCTCCCTCAGCAGTTGCTATGGAGAAGGAGGAAGGAGAAGAGGAGTGCAAAGGTCAGTGACCAATGAACACAGATTCTCTGTTGTCTACTCTCCAATCAACTGCACAGCATGGTGTCAATGTGTTTTATCTCTAGTTACTGAATAGAATTTATTAAAACACTTAAGTTGTTTTTAAAGGACTAGTTCACAAACAAATTGAAATCAAGGAGGCAAGGCTGGAAGAAGTATTCAGATCTTTTACTTAAGTAAAAAGAGCAACATCACAGTGTAAATATACTGTGTTGCAAGTCCTGCAATAAAAATTTTACGTGAGTAAAAGTACAGAAGTCTTATCAACAAAATGTGCTTAAAAACGCCAATAATCGACTTTTTGCCCACATGGTGGAAGCAACAAGGTGTAAACACAAAACTGACATATCATTTTATAAAGCTGATATGATGAACATGTTAGTAAAGAGTTGCCTATTTACACATTCAACAGACAGAGTAACATTAGCATTCATTTGGAGTCATGTTTTTGGCCATCATACAAATGTTAGTCTTTTCATCTATTCTCTTCTTTTAGATCTCTCCTGAGGGAAATATCTGGCTTTTTAGCTGCTAAATCCTCCACTATGTTCACCAGCTAGTCCTAACTGTGTCTGTCTAGGTAGCGTAGAGTGGGTTTATCAGAGCCTTTTTAATGAAAACCAGTGGTGAAACTGAACCAAAACAATTCATTTGGAAGCCGTAAAACCAAAACAATGAGCTGAAAGACGCTCAAACACTCCTTGGAGCTGCAGAGTTGAGTCATCACTATAAGCAATACCTTTCACATTACACATGGCCATTTGATACATTTTTGTATATTAATCAATGCAGCTTTAAGTCTCAAAAGTATAAGTTCTCATTATCCAGAACAGTGCTTTTAATGCTTTATAAATCAGTAATCATTGATTTGTTTGACCATAAATTAATATAGTGGAGTCAAGTCAAATTTATTTATATAGCACATTTCATACAATGTAAGCTCAATGTGCTTCACATACAACAAATTTGAATAAAATAAGACATGAAAATATTGAAATACATATTAAAAGAAAAATTCATCCATAAATCTATCCACTGCCCACCCACTAATATAAACACACCCACCCACATATACCCAAAAAGAGTGAGAGTGAGAAAGTGAAAGATAGACAGAAGCACAAGCACAAGCTAGTCATAAGCCCGAGAGTGAAAATTATTTCTTAATTTTCCTCTAAAATGTAGTGGTGCAGAAGTATAAACAACCATATAATGGAAATAGTGAACAGTAGTGTACTTGGGTAAGTTTACTTTAAATGTAACTTTCCACCACTGCAAGGCAGCGGCGCAGTCTCATTTTGGTTTGATTTATAACATGGAACTTGGCCAGAGGAAGAGGAGGGAGGGAGGTGATTATGAGGGAAGGAGGGGGAATGAGAGAAGGAACAGAAGCTGAAGAAAAAGAGGACAAGGAAATAAGGAGAATTAGAAGAAGAAAAGGGGAAAGAGGAAGATGAGGATGGTAATCATGTGAAAGTTGCAGAGCGTGAGGAGCAGAGGGATGGAGACGACAATGGCAGAAAAAAGAGGAGGGGGAGGATGAAGAAAGCCAGAGACCACAGTAAACAAGGCGATGCACCTGTGTCGTCGACTGTCAAAGTGCTAGGAATAGAGAAACAAACGGCGTCAACTGTCAAGACACCAAGACCTGAATACCAGCAGCAAGCCCCTCAAAACAAAATCAAAAAAACCGATGCACTAGTAGGAAAAACACTGACAGAAAGGAGTCAAAAAAGTCAGTGGTGGAAAAAAAGAAAGTCAAACGTGTTGGAAAAAGTGTCTAATTGATCGTTTGTTTGATATACATCGCCTAACACTTCAGCTCAAAATTGAAGTCAAACATCAAGGATGGAGCATGATGCAGGTTGTGTGTGTGGAGTTGTGTGTGTAGACAAACAATCAAAAGACGTTTGACACAATCCATTGGTCTCTGTCTCATTACAGTGAGTCGTCGGCAGAGAACAGGTTCAATTCAATTAAATTTTATTTATATAGCGCCAATTCATAACAGCAGTTATCTCATTGCACTTTTCCTATAGAGCAGGTCTAGACCGTACTCTTTATAATATTAATTACAGAGACCCAACAAATCCCACCATAAGCAAGCATTTGGTGACAGTGGCAAGGAAAAACTTCCTTTAAGAGGCAGAAACCTTGGACAGAATCAGACTCAATGGTGGGGGCTATCCGCCGCTGCCGTGTAAGGTTTTGAGGGGGGGGGGGCACAATGCAAATACCACCTAGAAATTTATTTATTTATTTTTTTTTTTGGTGCAGGTGCAAATAAAGGGCTCCACTGCAATTCAACTTTAAAGTACATACGGTAGAAATCATAGGTGGCATTTGTGTGTTGATGTGTGTTCACGCGGGGGTCAAGAATTACACGAGACGTCGACGGCATCCCGGCTGATGGCCTCCCGGTCGACTCAATAGCTTGCAATTAATCTGCTGGGTGTTTTCATCCCCCTGTGAGGCTGTCAATTGTGGTTATTGACATGCCTTATTATCAGATCATTACCAAGAGTTACAAAAACAGCTTGAGGGAAAGTCTCTCTTTCTCTCTAAAGTAAAGCCTGACAAGGAGCAAAAAATGTCTAAATTTAATGTCCCGGATTCTCTTTGTGGAGCAAGTCAACTTAAATTCCTGTATGTGCCTGTAGATGTGTACCTGTATCCCAGTCTCCCTACATGGGAGATGGCCTCCCCCACCTTTATTTTCCTCGAATCACTAATAAAAAAAAAAATAAAAAAAAAATGTTTTACATTTTAGGGCATATGCTTATTTGCCTTCTTGCTGAGTAATACATGAGATTAATACCATTCCTGTGTCCATTAAATATGAAGCTACAGCCAGAAATATGGTAAAAAAATATTTTAAAAATCATATGGCGATTATTTTGACAGATATTACGATTGCGATATAATTCACAATTAGTGGGAATGATTTTAATTTTTCACCGAAAAAACTATTAAAACCATGATTATGTGACATTTGTTGGGGTCTGTACCAAACAAACATGTTTTCTTACATCTGGAGAACATGATTTGTAGGCCAAGGCATCTCTGCAGCACTGAAGTACTTCATTATAATGCGGTTTTGTCACACATTTGACCTTTATCAAAAATTTGCAGCTTCTGCAATTTGGATATTGCACTTGGCCATATCGCGATTTCGATAATATATTTCGATTAATTGTGCAGCCCTACTGCCAGCCTACCAGCACCTCTAAAGCTCACTAATTAACACATATCTTTGTTTAACTGAAACAAAAAAGTCACTGCTCCCAGAAATAGAAGAGGACAAAAGCACATAACCCCCGTAGAAACCACAATTTGTCGTTTTTACATTTGTTAGTGAGCTTTACAGGTGCTGGGGGCCGGATTTTTTTTACCTTTGACTGAGCCAAGCTAGGTGGCTTCCCCATGTTTTCGGTCTTTATGCCAAGGTAAGTTAACTGTTTCCTGGCTCCAGCTTAATATTGAACAGACAAACATGAGTCATGTGGAATCCTCATATCCAATTCTCAGGGATTAAGAATGTTTTCCTTTAACCATTTTAAGTCAAAGTGGGACCTGTCAATCAATGACACATTTTGAAAGTACTCTGAACTGGCGATTAGACGATGGTGTGTAACTTACCTGGATACTGCCTGAATGAATCAATCATCATCCAATTTTCCTTTTTACTCACATTTGCTCACTAACCACAAGGCCATTCAGACTTTATTAGTAACAAAGCTGGCATGGCATGTTTTCTGAACTCTTGATATTGTTTGTACAGGGAAGTTGCAAATTTGCAAGTTAATAAAACATAAAAGTGCTTAAATCCAGTGACTAACCAGAATCATTATTGTGGAGGAAATACAATATAAGAGAGGGTTTATAACAATCAATATTGTTACACATCAAACGGAAAGAAACCAAATCAGTCATGACAAGCAAAACTACAAGCAGAAACTATAAATGGAAACAGTGTGATGCATAATAGTGGAACAATAACACCCATAAAGTATGAATGAATCCAAACGCAATGGCAAAGAGTTGCCTCATTACCATTTACACAAATAAAAACAGGCTGAAGGATCCAACATGCCCAGTCTAATGTCTTGATGTTGTACATTCTCCGCTGCCACCACAGCAGTCAACACGCAGAAACAAATGAAAACGCAAATGAGCAACTCATTATGCTGAGTCCCGATTTGTCATGATTAGACACCCCGCTGTGTGAAGCATCAGAGAGCCAAAATATGTAGCCTTTGTGAGTGTGATGACTGCTGGGTGTGTAGCAACACTGCATACTGAGCACTCTGCCATTTTGCACTGGAGTCTAGTTTCCTTAGGCTTTGACTGAAATATCAATATATTAACACTAACTTTTAATAAGAACTAATCGCATCTGTGACTTTCTTGTCCACCCAACCAAAGCCAAAACTCAACACGCCTGCTAAGAATCAGGTTTCACTCTGAGGCAAGATAACTCATAATGAACTCATAAATTCTGCGTTCTGGCAGAATCAACTTCATTCATAATGATGCAACAGGCTGAGCCAAGCAGCAACATCGCAGTCTTGATCTGTGCGGCAAACAGCATGCAGAAGAAGAGAGAATCTGCATGCAGCCAACATCCTTTTTCATAAGCGGAGCTGTTTGAACAGCACAAAGCAACAGAATTGATTTACTGGATAAAAAGCAGATGGAGGAGCATCTGAATGTTACGGTAAACAAACTTTATAGATTCAATCCACCTTCCTCAGTCTCTCTGCATACAGCCTGGTCTCTTGTCTAACATACAGGTAACCTTTGTTTAAACAGTGACATTTGGCTGAACTGTTTTTTGTAATATTCACAATTTAATGTTTCTACT
This sequence comes from Siniperca chuatsi, assembly GCF_020085105.1. Lineage (NCBI taxonomy): Eukaryota > Metazoa > Chordata > Actinopteri > Centrarchiformes > Sinipercidae > Siniperca > Siniperca chuatsi. The sequence continues at coordinate 24,689,736 of NC_058056.1, forward strand.
TGAAAACTTGGAGTACTTTCTGTATGAATGTAGGGCAGGGACAAACGCTTGTTGCTCAAGGGCAATCAGAGTTCTCCAAGTTTTATCAACCTGGATTGAAAACATTTTTAGTGCCAATTAGAAGAAAACATAAGACCAAATGCATGATTTAAAAAATGTAATGTAATGTAAATTAAGTAAAGTAATTTTGGTAAAATGCTAAATTTGACTGTGTTCAAGACAACTGAAGGCATCTATGTATAGAATTTTATGATTATACCATGTTGCAATAGCATGTGCTGAATGCATATTTTTTGTTTTGACAAATGTGTTTTCACAAATTAATCTTCTAAAACATTCAGAATTTTCTGATCTCATTAGTTAAAGCTCCCTTAATTGATTTTTTGGCCACTTGGGGGCAGCAAAACAAACACAAAATTTAATTATTAGAACCGTATAAAGTTGTTGCTGAACATATTCGCTAAGAGTTGCCTATTTACACATAGCAACATTAGCATTCGTTTAGATTTGTGTTTCTGACCACCTGACGAATGTAAGTCTAATAATCTTTTGGCTCTGTTTTGGTCCCCACAAACTCCTGAGGGAAACATCTGGCTCTTTTGCTGCTAAATGCTCCACGATATTCACCAGCAAGTCACTAACTTTGTCTGTCTGCAGTTTATCAAAGCTTTTTTACTAAAAACTGCCTGCTGTCACTTGAAATTAGTTGATGAGGCACTGAGACTGAACCAAAGAATACATTTGAGGGCTGTAAGTTGACATCAGCATGGATCCTGTATCCAGAGGTGGCCAACTGCCCCTTTTACCTGTACTGTTGTTTCAAAGAAATGTGTTTTCTTATTTGCAAAGTCCTGCCCCTCTTTCCTATTGGCTATGATAACATTTGACCTGCAAAATCACCTTCTGAGGTCTGGGCACATGGCCACATTGCTACAATAGAGTCCAACAGGGCAACAAACACAAGCAGTCAGACGATCAAACACGTAGTAAACAAACATGTTGCTACCTCCCCAGAATTCAGAACTGAGGTTGGGGATTAAAATGTTATTGTGGCCGACTGGAATGCGGGCCAAAACTGCAGAAATTAGTCTGACATTGGAGAAATAAAAGTTTTCCTTTAATTGGCATCAAATTGAACCATATATATGATAGTTTTGTTATGACTGATGTGTTTTCAAAATTCTTCCAAAATCCTCCAATCTACAGACTATAATCTACAGTATTTTCCCATGACAACACTGCGCAATTGGTCCAAGGTATCAATCCAGTTTCTTTCAATCTTCAGCCCTCCTCTCTAACATCTGGACTGCCACCATCAGGTTAAGGACGCGTGAGAATTCTGGAGTCCTACAGAAGATACAATTTGCACAAACCTCATTATGCCGTGCTGCGAGTAGGCAGCTGCTGTACAGCAAACAGTCAGCGCTCCAAAGATAACCAGAAGCCAGAGGAGTTACAGTGCCTACTTCTTAAATTGGTTCTTAGTTTTCTGCAGGGTAGTTAGTGTGTGTGTGGACGGGAGCAAATATCTGACTGCGGCAGAGCGAACTGTGCATATAAAAATCTAATTATGAGACGTGTGCACAGAGGTGGACAAACTCATGCATTCACACACATGCATGCAGGCAGGTAGTTTGGAGATACCTGCACATGAGCAATCATGTATGTGTGTGTATATTTTCACAAATGCAAATGAATTCTTTCAAACACACACACACACACACACACACAGTGGAATTACAAAAGGGCACATGAGCAAATATGCCTGCAGGTCAAGTTAAAATGTTTGAATTAAATGCACATATACAATCACATGACAACTAGCATGAGTGTGAACACACTACTGATAAAACAATTATTCGATTAACTGATTGATCAATCATCAATATACTAATCACCAACAATTTATATGACTGATTAATCACCATTTATCAAGCAAAACTGCAATACATTCCTAATTAAACAATTAATCAATTACTTAAACATACACTAATTGATTTTTTGGCTACTTGGGGGAAGCACAATAATCTGTAAACAAAACCGTGTCATATTATCACCTAATAGAGATGATATACAGAACGTGGTTTAATAGTGAAAAATTAGTGGTTTATTTACACATCCAGTAGACACAAAGCAACATTAGCATTTATTTGGATTCATCTTTCTGGCCACCTAGTGAAGGTAAGTCCAATATTCAGTTTCCTTTTAGCCTTGTTTTGGTCTCAAGAGGGAAACATCTGGTTCTTTAGGTGCTACATGCTCCACTATACACACCAGCAAGTTGTTTGTCTGACATTTGGTGCTGAGCAGGTAGTGTATAGTGGGTTTATCAGAGCTTTTTCACTGAAAACTGCTTCTTGCTGCGGCTGAAAATTACGCTGCTGAGAGAAGTGAGACTGAACCATAACAGTAAAGTTGTGGGCTATAAAACCAAAACAATGAGCTGAAAGATGCTAAAACGCTCTGTAGAGATTCAGCTAATAATTCTATGTGGTCACTATAAGTGACACTTTTCAAATATGTGTTATCATTTGATTCATTGTTAAATATATAAAATATTAATTATAGAAGCTTTAAAAATTAATCTATAGACTGATCACTAATGACAGTAATTATTAGTTGCAGCCATAGAACAAATTTGTGGATTCACAAATTCTTGCATTCACGCTTTCAAATATACACTCACAGTAGCTATTGTGTTTGAGCATTCTCAAAGTGGGCAGCGGTGTGGCGAAGAGATTGAGTGCGTCAGCAGAGCGTGCAGAGAGGAGGGAGGGAGGGAGGAAAGAGAAAAAAGCAAGATGCAGGAGAGAAGCAGAAGAGAAGGGAAATGAGACTAAAGAGAAGTAAGGGAGGATGTTGGAGAGGGACAAGTGACGGCGAACACAGCAAAGAAGAAACAAAAAAGCTTTGGAGAGCGAAGAGAAAGAAATGGGAGCAGAAAGAAAGACAAAGGCGTTCAAAGAGTTTGCCCCTGGGAAGAGGGGATGGAGTGCCAGATCGCCTGGGCATGGAGAACACAAACACACACACACACACACACACACACACACACACACACACACACACCCAGCGTGCAGTTACCCGAGCACATGGATGGACACACATACACACATGCAATACACATGCCGCAGATCTCAGCGCACTACATCAAGCCGTTTATTTATTGATGTGTTTGTTTAAAAATGCTGTCGGTGGGAGAGCTCTCAATCATCCTTCAGCATCACTGAAGGAAAACTGCAGAATGAGAGGCATGGAGGGGAAGGAAGGGGAGAGAGAGAGGGAGGGAGGAAATCTTTGTCTGTGAAGCGGTGTTAGCTGCTTGCTGCTTCTCTCTCGCTTCATCTTTCCATCTCTCCAGCGGTGAGGTGGGGTGTAGAGGACACACACTGTGAATACTGACAAGGGAGAAGGCTTTGATCCCTCCCTCTCTCTCTCTCTCTCTCTCTCTCTCGCTTCACATCTTTTTGTCTCTCTTCCTCTACCTCCATCACTCCTCAGCTCCCCCTCTTTCTCACCGTCGTCTCCTGCTGTCTGTGCCATGCACCTCTCTGTCCATCTCACCCTCCCTCTCCTTCTAAATCTGTGTATCACTCTCTTGTACATACTGTATACGTTCAGTGACTACACCACCTCGTCCGCAATGCTAATCAATACTACATCAAAGAGGAGCGTACAATCAAAAAAAGAAAAGTAGAAATGAAACAATGAAAAGTTAAAAAAAAACTTCAGATAGCTTGTGATGAGACGAAATGGAAAAATGTGCAGGAGGTTAGAAACAATGGAAACCCTCAAATAAAGCAATTACTGGGAAGATTCACTGAAAGAGCATTTAACCAATCAACACAGTAAGCACTCAAACCGTCTGTTTAAAGCGGCTCATTTCAACTCTCACTCTGAGATGTTAACTTGAAATGGATCATTTGGAAAGCCCAAGATGCATAAAAATGTCAGTCTTTCCCCTTTTTTGAGTGAACTGTGGTAGAAAATGTGTGAGGATGGGAGCCCCCGAAACGCAAGCTATTATGAGTACAATGAGACAGAATTTGACATCCGATAGCCTGCTGATAGCCAGTTGCTGGACCAATGCCCAGCATAGGTAGCCAAGCAAAACTTACATGTCAAGAGATGTAAGTTTAAGTGTTAAGTCAGCAACCTTATAAGTTCCGTTTCTGATATGTAGATGTTGTTTAAAATGTTTGGCAGGCTGTCAGTCTCCTCTGATATTCCTCTCACTAACAGCTGAATAACACCTGGCCCAGCTCCAATTAGTCTCTGTTCTGTCTGCTGGTCAGATCTAATATGTAAACAACCAAATCAATGCAGCCCACTACGCTGTTTGCATAATCATGACTTGTTGTTTGTTTGTTTTTTTTGCCAGATTACACATCCCTAACTGTGTTTTTAACCTCATCCACCATGCTTTATTTAATAGTCTGGGTCAGTGCCAGTGTTTCAACTCATAACTGACACTATGTGTTAGTTTGACTCGACTTGTTGTTGTTTTTAGCCCACGATGTTACATTGTATTGTGTGAATGTGGTTCTGTACTCTATTTTCAATTGTGCTTTGTATTGTTTGCAAACTGGCCAGATCTCAACAGACTTATCTTGTTAAAATAAAGGGTAATTTTTATTATGGCTAGAAAAGCAGCAATGTTTTCTGCAGAAAATGTGCAGCTGAAATATCTGAAACAGTTTCAATGTCTAAATACTGTATGTTGAGTCTTTGGAGCTTTAAAATGTCTGTGTATGTAATAACAGATAGTTGAAGTTATTAAAGGACAGTCAAAAAAGTGTGATGTGCAAGTGATGAAAATGTAACTGGTAGAGGAACATGTTGTGACATTACAAAGTGATCAATGCAATACACACACATTGTAAACATTGAAAAACAATTGAGGTTGACAATTTTACATTCTTGACCCTGGAAACAGCAGTTGACAAAACAATCTCGACTCTCGGTCCAGTGTGTAGGATTTAGTGGCATCTAGTGGTGAAATTGCAGTGTGCAACCATTTGAATACTGGTTGCATCACCCTCCCCTTCCAAGGGTGTAGGAGAGACTACGGTGGCCACGAAACTCGCAAAAACACGAAAGGCCCTATCTAGAGCCAGTGTTTGGTTTGTCCGTTTTGGGCTACTGTAGAAACATGGCGGTGCAACATGGCGACCTCCTAGGAAGGGGTCCCGCTCCCTATGCATATCTAAACGGCTCATTCTAAGGTAATGAAAACACGATTGTTATTTTCAGGCAATTATACACTAATGAAAACATTCCATTTCTGCCAATAGCTCCTTCTAAATGTTACATACTGGACCTTTAAGGTCGCTGTTTTTGAACTTTCAACTGTATCTCATGGGGTTCATCATCCTTGAACTTGGAAACAACAGTTGACAAAAGGTTTCCATGGTCAAGAATCAACTGTCAACCTGTTAAGCCAATATCCTAGAGGTGCAACATCTAAAGTTTCATGACAACTGAGACTGTGTGATATGGTCCAAAGTTCCAGAACAAGCATAAAGGTGGACCTCCATTAAGAAAAAGTAGTTAGAATTTACTTCATCCACTTCATTATCATCCCTAGAAGCAATAATCTTTATGTAACTTTTACAGCTTTAAAGCTGACAATAATGGTACAAGGATAAGCAAAGAACACTCTTTTGGATCCAAAAAAATATCTAACATCTAATATTTTCTCTAGCGTTCAGCCTTTATAATCTCAACAAACAAAACAGGTAAAACTCTTAAGAGCAACACACGCCGGCCGTGTTGCGTAGCTTCACATGATGCGTCATGTTGTATCATATCGTTGCGTGACACCTGTGGCACACAGCAGACACGCTGTACAGACAGAGGAATCATTTAACATACAGGAGCCGGGATATGCCTTCAAGGGAGAGAATGTAATAGACTGATGCTTAGATATAGGACAGTTGCATATACAGTACGGACATGGAAATATGCCTGGGTGTTTTCATGCACATCATAAGCCAATGACGTGTGTTGCCCTTTTAAGATGCTAATTCTTCAGCACAGTTGCAACAAGTACTGTACAGAAATGTAAAGGTTCAGCAGTGCGAGCTCTGGTGTGAGACTGTGCTGTGTTCACATGAAAATCCTTGCATAAGACAAAGAAAAAAGGAAAACAGGAATTTCAACTTGTGATAATATTAAGATACAATAGTTGCATATGTTTTCAGTGTCAACAAATTCACAATAGTGAGCTTAACTTAGAGTTGTTTGATTTTAGAGTGACAGAAGAAGTGAACTGAGGTGGTTCGGCGGTTAGAACAAAGATGGAGGAGATAAGACAGCTGCAGGAAGAAGAAATGAATAAAAGTAAAGAGAGTGAAAACAGCCTGAGATGAGATGAAACAGAATCAAAAAGTATAGGAGCAGGGCTTTGACAGAGGTCCTGAGCTTCTGATGAGCCCTGTACCAGTGTCATGATGGATGGGTGGGAGTGAGGAGGGTTGGATGTTACTAAACCAAATGGGGTCACCCACAGTGCAGTGGGGTTGGGACCATAAGTCAGCCTGTATATACTGTGAGCAATAAGACACTGGCACTGATCCAAACTCTAATTATACGCACCATCTCTGTGGAATTAAGATTAGCAGGGTTTAGAAGTGTCTTGGGAACTCTGAGACAAAAAACCACGTGTTCTCACACACACACACACACACACACACAGAGAAAATGTGAAATGACACCAGCACAAACACTGCACTGAAACAAAATGTGGGAAGCAGGTAAAATACAATCCAACCAACCCACACACATTCACTTACACCCAAATGCAGCAAAACACTAACGTTTGTTTGTTCAAAAACACGGAGAAAACAAGCTGTACAAACACATACTGTACATGTATTATTAGTATTCCTTAACTTGTGCACACGTTTATGTTAGCAGTCTATTATTTGCATGCTGGTTATTTCCTTTTAAGACCAAAGCTAATATTTACTGTGGAGTTGGCACGGACGGCGAAGGCATGAGTGTAAAGCTCGTCTTCTAACACTGTTGCAGAGGTAGCTGGCTGCCAGTGCTGAAGTGGCTCCCGATTCTTTTTCATCACATTTTGATGAATCTGCATCCTGTCAGGTCCGAGGAGACTCCTGTTACTTCAACTATGCAGAGGATACCATTAACAAGGCCTTCCCTTTACAGAGGACGTACGTTTTCCTGAAGATTCTCAGCTTCCTGTGTAAGTGACCTTCAGTGATGCCTGCTGTTCTTTCCAACTCCCCTCTCCTTACCTCTCACTTCAGGATAGATCACCTCAGAAGAAGGCCTTTTGTTCTGTGAGGTGGTGCAGCGAATGTTGACCTCAGGAGAGAGGAGGAGATGGAAGGCAGCTCTCATAGAATCTAAAAGCTTCGCTCGAAGTTAGTCTAAAGGAGCCTTATAGCGCTTTAAAGAACACAGTTGATGTTGCTGCCCTCCGTACAGAGTAAACACATTTTCCGTTCACGTCTGCTTGCTTTAGTTCATTTGCATCAGAATCTGTAGCTAAGACAACGTCAATAACGTCCTTGTTAGCAAAGTTATCGTGTGCAACCGTGGTCAGAGGAACTGACAACTCACCAATAAAAATGTTTTGCTATTACAATATTTTATTGACTAAAGTCTTTAAAAAGAACAATTTCAAAAACAGTTTCATTAAAACTTGTTTCAGTGAAGAGTTTATGACTCGCATGGTCCGAATTTCATTAGCACTGGTTTCAAGGGAGTTTTACTGTTCGATCATCTGAAATGCTACTGCACAGAATTTCATTAGTTTTGCTTTCAAAGGATCGTTAAAGATTTTATACAGCTAAATGCTGTTTCAGAGAACTGCAGAGAATTAGTGCAGTATTGGTTTTAATAGACAGCTTTTAGAGTTATGAGCAAATTAAATAGAGGATTTAATAAAATGTTGCTCTAAATGAGTGAAAATGTAATAAAGCCTGATCCTGTGATAATATATTTCTTGATAATGTAATACATCATTATATTATAGGGACTATGAATTTTCCACTGATCATTATATGTCTGGATATGTTATTGTATTAGCCAGTAATTGACTATATTAGCATGTTTTACTACTACAGCTTTGACCCATTTAATAAGGAGCATACTGTGAGATTTCTGTCATTACCCCACCCAGAAACACACGGCAGCAAGCTGCAGGGAGAACATGTTGGGGAGAGGCTCTGAAGTTTGCCACCCAGGGGACTAGCAGCGTGTGAGCCGACAGAACAGAATGGGTAAGTGTGAGGAACGGTGGCATGAGGGTGGGCGGACCGAACAGACAGTGTGACGGCTTAGGTCACCTTGACCAGCTCCATCTCCCACCTCCAGCAGGGACGGAGATCGCAGGAGCAGGGGGAGAGGGAACCGGTTCCCTCCCACTTAATAGCATTCTGCGGTGGGTGAGACAAGGTGAGGGCTCTGCCTCTTTGGATGCAGCCACAGCTGGATTTGGACTTGGAGAGGAGATGTCCTGACATCCTTGACAGCTGAGACAAACAACACATCTGTCTGAAGAGAGTCTGTCAAACGCTGCAGCTCAAATTAGCTTCCACGTTATAAAAAAGAAGAGGTGTTGTTTTGGCTTTTTTTTTTGCCTCAACTAGGCTGAGATAGGTATTTTGTTTTTGTTTTTTGTTCAGCCTTTGATTCGTTTATTTATTTATTTTTTTGGAGACTGAGAAGACAAAAGAACAACCCTTACAGAAGAATAAGCTATTAAATTAAAGCAAAATCATCACCCGCATATTTCTTAATGTTTCGGGGCACCACATTCTCCCTGGAGAGCCACGTGGCATTCTGTGGCGCTGTTAATCATTAAAACAAGTTCAATTTACATGAGTTTGTGTTTCAGAGAGAGGACGAGGTAGAAGGGGAGACGATTTCTGCATTGTGTTCACTCTGCACAGCAAGAAAACAGACATTTTTAACCCATAGTGACAGTTAGAAAGTAGTTAATAAAGTGCTGGGGATGTCTCCAACGGTGAGGTGTGTCCCAAGTACTTATATTTCATAAAGCAATGCTGCACTATTGCTGCACAATCCCAGTACTCTGCCTTCAAGGGTGCAATTATTCTTACTGAGTGTGGGCATGGTTGAATCTATTTTCAAGGGTACACAATGGTAACATCGATCCATCTCTATCTTCAAACGGCATTACAAAATTTCTTCCAAGAGTTCAAAAATACCATGTTTCCTGGATCAAAAAAGGAGATCTTTCACGTTTGCATTTTAGACACGCAGTTGATGTTTTATCGAGCGAGCTCAATTGAGCAGAATGATTTCACTAACTAACTGCCACAGAGAGAATTCAAGTGGGTAAGTTTACACCAGCAACAAGTGTTGTTAAAAGCTGCATTTGTGGATTTCCACCTTTTAAATCACAGACCTGGCAGTTTCTGACACCAATTAAACGCAGAAATGCCTTAAACCATATTATCGAACAAGCCAATTAGATTATAGAGGCGAAGCAGATATGTCTGTCTGAGGGATGTGATGGACAGGCTCTGTGCAAAGCTTTTAGAATGTAAGCAACCACTACACCGTGAATTCCTCCGGCTCACCTCTGGTATCTGTTCCTGTCGGCTGAAAAAAAATAAAAATCCCTTCAGCAATATCATCAGAATACTTTTTCAGTAAAGGTGTACTAGGTTGTTGGATTTTAAAGCTCTGGTCCTTTCTTTGTGTTGCTCACTTTGTACACTGTTCTATTTTTTACTTAACGTCTGTGCTGATGATAAAAACTGAGCGGATTATTAAAAATGACTGGATGTCCCCAGGCTGTATTAGTCCTAAACAAATGAGGCTAAAGATAAAGTTTAGCTGGATCAAACTCTGCTTGGTGTTATGTTGAAGTCTAATCATGTCTGTAGATTGTGAACAACATGAAAACGCTTTGTTGTTACAACTTGGGAGCATTCACAAATTATTCCAAAATGGTTACCCGCACTGCTAAACCTGTTGTCACAACAGACACATGGAAATATTGCCTAAATCGAGTATTTGGAGTTTGGTACATATTACATAACAAGGTAAATCAGATATAAACAATCTGTGTAGGCTATATAGGTCATTTCTCCTGAGGATGCAATCAACCTTGCTCTTTACCATGCACTCCAACACCTGAAGCCTGACACCTACATTGTGTTCATTGATTTCAGCTCAGCCTTTAATACCATAAACCCTGTCAAGCAGTACACTCATGGACATGAACATCAGCCCCTGTGTATGACACTGGAACTAGAGCTTCCTGTGGGAACGATGATAGTGGGTTAAAGTGCACAACCTTTCATCCTGTCCTATAACCTTCAGCACAGGTGTTGCTCAAGGCTGTGTCCCATCAGCCTGGCTCTTATCCTTGTACACAAACAATTTTACATCCTAGCACAGTTTAGTAACCATTCCTATGTATGCTGATGACTCAACCTTAAAAAGTGTCATATCCAATAATAAAGAGCACAGCACAGTTACATGGAGCAGGTAACCCAGGCAGTTACAATAACCTCCTGCTCAATACATCCAAAACCCAGGAACTTATTATTGACTTCAGGCATAGTGCCCCACCCAAAACTCCCATATATGTCTCAGGTGAAAGCATAACCAGCACAGACTCATTTAAATTTCTTGGCACACATATAAGCAACACACTCAAATGGAATATTAACTCCGGACCACTTCACTAAAAAAAGCCCAGCAGAGACTGTTTGACTGTCTGAGACAACCGATAGCATCCTCACTTCACACACCAAACAAACTGCAGCGCACTGTCAACAGATCATCCAAAATCAGAGGCTTCCCCCCTCCCATCACTTGAATCACTGTACAAAAAAACCACACATAATCAAAATGGAAGGTTAAGCTATATCTGACTAGGGGTGTAATAGTACACAGAATTTACGGTTCGGTATGTACCTTGGTTTTAGGTTCACGGTTCAGTACGTTTTTGGCACAGCAGGGACAACAAAACAAAAAAATTGAGAAAATATAATTTTTGTCATTTATTTTGAAAAATGTAAACATTAAACAGCAGCTAATTGGCCATGGTTCTTACTTTAAAAGTTAAAGCCCTCAAATACTGCCGTATAGTCACAATAACAAAAATGAATAACAAATGTCAATAATGCTCCATCGTAAGACTCTGACCTGTTGACAACTCAACGACTGCAGTCTGTGCAATTCTGTATTCTCTGAGTATGGTCTCATATTCACAGCGATAAACACTCCTATAGCATTAGTTATTATTTTGGCACGATCTGAATCTGCAGTGAGAGACTCTGCTCACCATGCTCACTATCTGTTTCAGCTTCTGGGGTCACACAACATGCAGCTTTTCTCTGCCCCACCAACTGTAGCAACATGGCGATTATTATTTATTGTGCGATATGTTATGTGTCACAATATATCTCTCAGAGTTCCCATTGCATTTCTTTTTTTTATGATTCCCACAAGAAATATTTTGAGGCTGCCTTCTCTTTTTATGGCCATAAACTGGAATACACTCCTCTTGGATCTTAGAACAGCAAACTCCTTTGCTATTTTTAAGACTTTAAAGACTTTTAATCTGGCTTTGAATTTGGGTTAATCCAACCTTACGTTTTTATTTTTGGTATCAATATAAATGTTTCCAGTTAGTTTTATTGGCATTATTTTTAATGTTTTATCGTTTTGTTATCAAAAATTTAACTTGTTATTGTTTATTTTCCTGTTTTGTAAAGCGCTTTGGGCATCTTTACATGAGAAGTGCTATACAAATAAAGTTGTTGTTGTTGTGTTGCATGTGTGTTACACTGTATTTTTACCATGTTGTACCAAAAACAAATTCCACTGACTGTGATCATTTGGCCAGTACAGTGGCGTGAAGGGATGAAGTGAAGTTTTATTGACTGTATTAGTGTCGATATTGAATTTTATTTAGACTCATCTACAGGCGATGCTGGCTTTGCAGTCATTTTGGGAGCAGTTTGTTCTTTAATTCTTTTCAGTAACAGAGATATTGTAGCTGTCAGAAATTTGCTATTCCTCCTACTTGTAATTAGGCAGTCATGAATGGGATTTCCCACTCTGCTGAGTACAGTTTGGTTATCATTTTGTCCATTTTGAATACAGAATGTAAACATGTGGCATATCAAGTTTAGGTCCTGTGTATTAAACCACTATCAGGGGATGCATCCAGACATTCACTCCCTGGATTGTGTTGTAAAACACTCCTGCAAGCAGAAGTGGAGAGGCACAGAGCCACAGTGTATTCCCACAATTCTAAAATTATAATGTATTACAGAGAACCATCAAGAAGTGCTTCGTAAGGGCTTAACAGCTGCAAAGTAAAAGGTGCAAAGATTGTTTTTTTCCTTTCCTTCCCTGCTCATGCGTGAACTGCATTCACATCCAGCCATCTGCTTCTGGGACTGGAGTGTACAGGGCAGGAGCAGACACGCTGGTGAGAAGATCCTCCTTATCATTATGGATTATTCTGGAAACTAATTTGATGTGGAGCTCTACGTGCTCAGTGATATCTTCATTGTATTCCAGGACTCTGCATTTGCAGGATACGATGCCAATCTCTCCCACTCTACTGCACTTTCACAGTGAACCATCTGCTGTAGACCTCGTTGAATGTGAGGCAGTGTGTATGAGACAAGAGGAAAGTCAACGAGAGTGTGAGTGAAGTTGGTGAATGTTTAATATGTGTTTCAGAGTGCAGGCTTGTGTGACTGTGTGTTTATGAAAAAAAAAGTTGCTGTGAATGCTTCTGAGAATGACTGTGTGACTGATTATGAAGATGTCATTTACAAATATGCCTCTCCTCGACTGTGAGGTTCATTACTGACTCCACTGCCCATTCCCATTATTGTGTTCTGTGTGATAGGTAGGGTTGGGTTCAATACCTGGTTTTAGGTTGGTAAACCCAGATTCGTTAAGCTCAGATGCTGATAAGTCTCGTATTGAATTTTCTATCCCTCCTTGCGTCTTTTATTAGCAAAGAGCAATTTATTAAATATTCAGGTAGCAGGATTCTCATTTTTGCCGGCACTGACCATCACCTTACGCAAGTATCTTGTCCAAAGACCAAAAGGAAACTTAGCTTTTGTATGGTTATTGTGCTCTCTGCAAGCCAGTGTCTGTATTCAAGAAAGAAGCACCACTCTCTAACACCAAGGTACAAGGTACAATAGCAAACGTTTTGCACCACCATATTTATGCAACTTTATATTACCAAATTAGTCTGAATACTACAGTTCACACTTCCTCTCGGAACTAGCATCTGTTTTCTGTTCCAAGGGTCTGTATTGAGCAAGAAAGAAGTTTGTTATTCATTTGACTGGAATGTACCGTGTCATACATTAAACAGCATTCTTCATAAATTGTGGGTGAAGTATCTACCTATTTTTATGTATCTATTCTATTTCTACATTTTAAGAATTTTCAATATATTATTATATATTAATTCTTATATTGTTTGTAGCACAGTAGTACATTGATGACTGATATTTTTTTTACAGTATCCCTCTGATTTTATCATTATTGTTGATTATTCTCTTCTATGTTATATGTTTTGTAACTTCTGTTTCATATGTTCTTCAGTATGTGCTGCTAACATTTTGGTCAGAGAGATTAAATATCACTAAGGGTTATTATACTGAAGGTTTGAGTGTGTGTATTAGTGTGTGCTTGTGAAGAGGAGGTACACGTGTTTATGTACGTGCTATCGAGCAGCAGGAGCAGTCGGGACTGCTGAAAGCTACGGACAGGGTCAGTGATGGCATGGGTCAGAGGTCAGACAGTTCTTGCCATAAACGGAGATGGGAATGGATGAGAGCAGACAGGAGAGGAGATGAGACGAGGAGACTCGGTGACACAGCCGCCCGCCCAAAACTGAGGGTCAGCAGTTTGCGGTGACTGAGCGCACGAACACAGCCGTGGAACCGTTTAAGAGATCCAGACAAACTCCTAGATATCTGGCATGCAGTAAGATCTACACTTCTGTGACTGGACATACATTGTTTTCATACTTTCGTGTACATCACGAACTGTTTACAATCAAGATCACAACACTACATTCGGTGTTTTTTCACAGGTGAACTCACAGGTTAATGCACTTAAATAAAGCCGGTGAAAAGTCTTACTTCAGAGAGCGGAGCTGTTTCACTGCAGCCTGTCTTGTTAATACCTCAGATCTTTCCTCTGATCTGCTCCCATTCTTTAGAAACTTTTATGTGTGGACTGTATACTTTCCCCTCACAGAATCATCAAAGGGAGAAGTGAAACGGTGGCAGTTCGTTCCCGGCAAGGGGATATGTGTGTGTTCAGAGAGAGGACTTTTCAGGGAGCTGTACTTCTGCACATCACTTCATTAATATCCCACAACCTGAGCTGTATAACATTTGATCAGGGGGGAAAAAGAGCTCAGTTTACACATCACAGGCCATTGAGCAGCTTTCCACTCATTTTATGACATAATAGCAGGTATTTCTAACAGAGGCCTGAGCCTTGACACCTTAGTTGACATTCATATTTATAGCTGAGGGAAGGTGGTGGTGAGGTGTCTGTGAGAGGAGAGAGGCAAGGAGGGCAGCTTAATGGGGTAATAAATATATGAGGATATCTGGAGACGTTTATGCTGCTTCCTCTCCCTCCCTCCTCCTGGTGGTCTCCTTCTGGCGTAGTGTAAAGAATCTACAACACAGTTAATCATGCAGGACGCTGCAGCAACGATCAGAGATATTATTACATTCTGCATTTCTGTCAATACTTCAGGGTGCAATACATGTCTAATATATGTCAAGTTATGTGTGATATATAGATGTGTTACAGCGACGATGGATGTCGGGTAAATGGACATGATGGGATTAGGAGGATATTTTTGTGGAGGTACAGTAAGGAAGGAAGGACTTCATGGGGATATAACAGTATGAGACGCCCGTGAAGAAAAAGAAAAAAATTAACACCGAAAACTGACAATGAACATCAAAGACTTACTGTATTACTGATTTTTACTGCCCTTTTTATGAATCAATACATATGACTCAACTTGTATGTGGCCAGGTACGGAAAATTCAGGCTTTCAAAACTCACATTCTGGCCTGAAATCTCTTTTGGTGCTACAATCAGGTGAAATGAGACATTCTGTCCTAAGGCAAAGAAAGTGAATGTTAAAGTGGTAACATTATTACAGTATTTTGCATCATGATATATTACCCCACCACTGGATGCTTCTGCTGGATCTCTGCTCTAATTAGCTAGCTTGCTCATCGCTATTCAAAAAATTAGCTTTTATCATTTGTGTCTGTTGACGGCCTCCGTAAGCTTTGCCTGGAACCTGTCGGTGTTCCTATAATTGTTGGCTGTTGATTAGAGAAAGCTATAATCCTCCGTCTATGACTTAGTCTCTCTTTAAAGATTAACTACATACTGTATAGGTGAATACAGAAGTCACACTAAAATAACATAAAAGTCATAATTCTTCCAGTCAGAACAGCAGCCACCTATGACCTTCTGTACTCAAATGTTCTCGCAGGAATAATTAACCAGCAGTGACAGTGGGTCGATCGAGTTGCAGTAGGGCTCATTCGGACTAAAAGGCTGGTGCCTTCTATGGCACAAAATGGCTGCTGTGGTTGGGTCTGTCTATTCCCATCTGGCAGCTCCAGCTCCTTCAAAGGAACTGTCAGGTCTCAAAGGAAGGCTTTGATTAAAAGTCAGACAGTACAGAAATACACACACATATACACACATTCAAGCCCATCTATGCAAACAGATGCACAGCAAACACACGTGAGGAAAAACACACACTTGAACACTTTGAAAGGCACACAAGCACGCAGACCCCAACAGGTGGGCTCTGGGATGTTCCAAAAAACCTCCACCAGTCTCAGCAGGTGCCTGCTACCACAATGAGAAGAACCTCGTACATCCTAAACTGATTTCTACTCAGTGCTTCAAATTTACACCTGAAAAGCTGCCAATATGAGAGTAAAAATTAATTGTGGCATATAGCATCATCAAATTACTTGCCAAATGGACAGGGTCTGAATCTGAATTACAAAAGGTGCAAACACACAAAAAAAAACCTCAAAGAGCTTGGCCGTGTGCACAAGGGCATTTACTGTACAATATATTCATATATGTGCAGTGCACTGTGCACAAAAGTAAAGTATCAATCGGACAGCTTGTGATAAATTGATACCTTCTCAGCGGCACTGCTTGTCTCATAACCTTTCAGGTGGTCGGTCTCAACTTACATAAATATTTCTGATCATTATACCCTGATGAATTTGGATGTAACAGTTTCCAGGATTTATTAACATTGCGGGACAGGCACACTGCTTTAAAGCTAAGAATAAAACCAAATTATTAATGTTTCAGTTGTACACTGCCAGTTGTACACTGCCGTGTATTGTACCTGGATCATTTTTACAACAGGCTCTTTTTTTGAAAATAACCACAATCTAGTGAATGACTGGTAAAAAAAAAGTTCCAAAAAGTTGATTTCAAGCCCTGTTTCTACTGCCTTTCTTGAAAGAGCCTCACAGTGACATTTACATTTTAGGGCTTAAACTAACACTGTTATCCAGTGTGATGTACAATGACTGTGACAGCACAATAAAGTTTAAACTTCTTAAAGTCAGATGACAAGCAGCCAGGAGTAAGAAGTACAAGGCTCAAGGCCATGGAGCCTTAAATTCCTATGACCCTAAAATGACCACATAAAATGCAATGGCCACCATTTCCCACTGCACCGGGCCTAAGTGAGGTGAACGTGGGCATAATCAGTTGCAAATGTGTGCCACTGTACGGCTGATGCAAGCACTGAGTAACATGGAGGAATTGAGGATGAATGTGGGAACGAAGCCTGGAGGGACAGTGCTGAAAAGAACAGAACGGTCCCAGTGTCAAGGAAGCAGACGGCTGTAACGAGAGAGTCGACCTCATGGAAAAACATGATTAGCTTTCTGTTTGCCGGAAATTATGTGTCACGTTGGGTTTACACAATACATGTGTATGTATGAAGGCAGGTGGTCTGCTATGTGTAACTGTGTGCATTTCTGCATGAGGAGGACAAGGTAATTATAGTTAAAACTGAAACTAGAAATGAGGTTCCTACCCTGAAACAAAATTAAAGAATTTTCCAGGCCATTTCTTGATTTGTAATATTGTTTGGTTGGTGGTGTGCTTCCTCTATTTATAGTACTCCATATCACATCTCTCTTGTTGCAAAAACTGTATGTGTATGAAATGATGAGGGTTTAAAAATCACAGAAAAAGTATGTATTTTGGAGCAGTAAAACAATACTTTTCAATAGCTCAAGTTATGAGGAAATCTTGCAGGAGTGAATAGACTATGAAAAATGTTATGTCCAAAGATAATTCTTTATGCATACAGAAAACTGTTCCTCCCCCCTACAGTACAGAGGCGGACGTGGCATGCAGGAGAACGAGTCATAGCCCTAATTTGACATCTGTGATAGGAGATGCTCACTATATAACTAATATTACTTTCTCCCACCCCACACGCTTTTCACAAGTTTGGCCCTGTGCTTAAATCCAGGATTCTGTTCAGTTGTTTATGTCTTTGTAGGTTTGCAGATAGACCTACATCACTGTTCATTTCTTTTAGAAAGACCTTGATCATTACATTTTGCATTTAAAAAGAAATGTACATTGCATTACCATTGATTTTAGTCCTGATTTTGGACAGGACTTGTTTCCTCAGGCAACAGAACCAAAACTGAAAATTATGTTGACTTCCAGAATGAGGTCAAATTTAAAACTAATAACAAAAGAGCTACAGCTGTCACTATGAAGGACAAGGACGTCATAAAGAGCATCTTTATTAGGACTCTCCTCAGAGACGGCTGCTCTCTGTTGGTGTGTTTCTCTCAGCATTTTAGTGGAGCCACCTCTAAGAAGGAAATATTAATCCTTACAGAAAGGGTGGGTCATTAAGGTTGGCATCTGCTGTTTGAACTGCAGGTGGCAACTTTACGTACTTAAATGTAGCTGTATTCGATGAATTGGCTGGTTTGCACATTTCACTTTGACTAATCTGACGATGCCAATACACCTACTTTGTGTGAAAAATATCTTCACCTCTGTTTCACATGATCTAGTGGCATTAAGATGCAATACCAAAAGGATTTAACTGAATTTTTATAGGGAAGACTATAAAGGCTGCTGCGGCAGTGATGTCACTGCAATTCTGATTTGCAGAAATTACTATATCTATCTATCTGGCTTGTCTTATGCTTCTTTACAGAAAGTCCCCAGCGTGTTGAAAAGATTCGAGTCAGGGCACCATCATGACTGTCTGACGTCATTTTAGAGATGTGATGCAACAACTCAGTTTGGTCTCAGAGCTGTAGTTCTTTTGTACACGGCTATATATGATGTTTTGGCTTTGAAAAACAATTAATTTGCATCATCTGATTCATAGCTCATGTGGCTCAGTGTTGCAAAATGCCTGATATATGACGGTTTGAGTTTTAACCAAGTTAAAGAATCTTGGTAAATTGAGAAATTATTTGGGTTTTTTGGTTTATTGTGGGTTGACACCTCCCATACACCACTCCATTTAGTTGGAAAATTACACCAATCATAAGGCCCCTCAATCTTTATGCACAGTGTAAACCCCAAAAGCTCTCCATGGGAATATCAATCACACCTGTGCTTATAGTGACATTATTTACACTTTCAAATTCAAATGGACACAACAACAACACTCACTTCAATATGGTATTCTACATCAGAAAATGCTACAAATGTTTGTGACTATACCACTGAAGTGTGATGCCCAATATGCCAACTTTAAAAGTAAAATTGTGAATGTAAAAATTTCAATTTCCATATTTCTTCACTTGGGAATTGCTAGAACAACAGAAAAGTATCATTTAGTCTTTAATATCTGCTTTCACCAAGTGAAGTGAATATTTTCTGAATCACTTTAGGGGTGACCAAGTGGACTACATGAAAAGCATTTTAGTAAACCCAGCTGTCCTCCAAAAGCTTTTCCAGGTGTCAGGGAGTTTAATATTGGCCCCACAGTTTCCTGTAGCCCCCAGTCCTCTTACCAAAGGTCCAGTGCTAATTGTATTTAAAAGGTCAGCCTGTAGAGGGCCCAGATGGACAACAGTGGTTGTGTGATGGAGAGAGGGCGGAGTGGGAGCAGGTGAAGGGGGGATGTTAAGAGGCATCCAGAGGTGAGAGTGATGACAGCATTCTTGGGCGAGGTTACAGCCGAAAGGCACTTCAGCTGGCATGCCGAGTGTGAAAAGCACAAACCAAAAGTTCACATTCACATTAAGCACAGCATTAGCTTGTATGCCCTCAGACACTGCAAGAGACACACATAGAGAAACACACACGCACACAACCTTTCAGCCACTCGTTCAAAAGGTAGTTTAAACCCTTCTGGAAACACACTACCAAAATGCATTTTGTAATTTTTTCAAGAAGTATTCAATATGCAAAAATTGCACTCACAGTGGCTTTTCATAGTTTCCACATCACTATAGTTAGCTAACCAGCTGCAACCTGCTAGCCCCGCTATAAATAGCTTAAAACAGACAGTCTGCCAGTTAGCCAATTAGCAACAGCTAGATATCACTCAATAACTTTGTCAATCTGGCCAACCAGCTGGTCATGACACAATGTCAGCCTCAGTCACTCAAACATTGAGGCTACTGAGAGCTCGTCCTGTTTCCTTGACAAAAAAAAAAGCCATCACAGTTACTTAATAAAAATAAGAAATAAAGTCATAAACTGAGCAAATCTATTGTGGCTGCTGTCATCTTGGGAGGCATAAGCCAATCACACAGGAGCTTTGTCAGGATGCCTGCATCCGGTCTGTCAGCACTGTGAATGTGTGTGTGTGTGTGTGTGTGTGTGTGCGCACCTGTATGTCCGCGCTCGTGCACATTTGTGTGTGTTTTTGGAAAAAGTGGGTTAAGGTAACTGAAGCTTAAAATCTGCAGTGCATCACAATATATTTACAAGCTCGTTTCCTGTTCCACAGGTATGATACAGACAACTTGATGTATAAAATTTTTCCTTCTGCGAATGAATGAATGAATATTTTTACTTGATTTTGGATTTCCATAATTGTTAAAAGACCTGAAAATGTCATTTTCAGTCCTTTGTGGATCCTTCAGAGTTTCTCATAGTTTGGCAGATTGCATTGGCATCCTCTGTTCAGTCCTTTCAAAAAATTATTGACTTTTGAGTTTTTTCAGTTGACTCTGCCATAGCAACAAATTAATTATGGTCACTGCACTTCAGTAATGTATTTTCAATGGCTGGCAGCTTAAAATGAAATGTGGTTTTCTTTTTTTATGGAAATGTTGAATGGAAATGTGATTTTCATAGATGTTCATGAACTTTGGAGTATCTACACATCTACAGGTGTTGAATTAATATGCACTTCATTTATGCATCTATGGACAGTTACTATTTTAATTATTACCTTACTATCTTGATTCAATTGTGACACCTGACCAATATCTACTGGTCTGTATATCATTATGTTTTTATCTGTATTGAATTTAGAAAGAACATATATTTTTAAAATCATGCCTGACATGTGTATCAAGGCACAATTCTACTGAATGATTTGACAAACCCAATAACGACCTTAAAATTTTAATAAATGAATTATATTCAGAAACAAACAGGCAGACAATAATGGGACTTTAAAACCGGGGTATTGCGAGCGCTACTTCTGTCCTGGTCAGCATTTGAGCTGCTGTATGTTGAATGCTCTGCAGTTTATGTAATTTAAGGTTTTCTTTGGGTAGTCTTAAAAAAACATCACAGCAATCAAGGCTGCTAGTGATAAAAGCACCTATGAGGCTCTCAGTTCCATCTTATCAGAAAAATGGTATTAAAAACGGTGTTTCATCAGTGTTCATTTTTAGGCCATTTACAACTCTTTACTTTTCTAAAATACAGGAGATCAAACTTTTGAAAGAACTATTTCAAATGATTTTGCTTCTAAAAATTCGATTTTGAATTTTACTACATTTTTGTGTCACAGTGTCAATTCAGCAACAGAGAGAAGACAAAACCAACCAAATAATTCAGCTTATACCACCATCTATGTAACTCCATACTCCAGAGATACATATTGCAATGTTGTATGATCCATTTATCGATGGTAACTTTATTCAGTTTCTAGTGTTTATATACCAGGTGTGAAACCTCAGTGAAACCTCAGTCTTTTTAAGCAGCACTGACCAAGAACAGCCTGAACAGCAGCTTCTTAGTGCCCAAAATGAATATAAACACAAAATGTGTTTGAGTGGGTGTTAATTTACCTACCAGAGTAGCCAAAAATCAATATTTGTTGTCAGCATGAGTCTCTGACTTACCTCTCGTCGCCGTGACGCCCAGCAGCTTTGTTTGATCTTCCAAACCACGGCGGCCACCAGGAGCAGGGACAGGAAGCAGCTGTGGAGAGACCGTGAAAGGAAGAGACAAGAGTCAATAACTGAGAAAAACACAAAGACAAAAACTGGGAGCCTTGGGAACATTTGAGGTCCTATTTGTAGCTAAGAAGTGCATGACTACGTGTATCAATTCCTGTCTATACTGTACATACAACAGCATGTTATAACAAGAAAATCATAACCAATTGCTAGAGAAGTTGAGAAGTCATCCAAATGTCCTTCTACAAGAAATACAGTCCCATTTTTTTCTGCTCTAGATACAAATGTGCACAGATATAGAATCAAAATAAAAACCATCCTCATAGCATGATGTCAATGGTTCACAAGATTAAAGGTGCAAGATATAAAACGATGTCAGACAGAGGAAGCAGCTGTCAAGAAAGGCGGGAAAAAAAGGCCAACTATGCTAGGCACTTTCCATGAGATTGGCGAGAGGTTTAGGAGGGTGGTAAGTCAGACACACGATTGTTTCCTGTGTCAGCACCTTTACATTCATACATACAGCTCCATTCACTAACATATTTTGACTTCAACTGTGATTTTATTATTTTTCACATGAAGACTATTTTATGTCCTATATTTATTAATGAACGATTCTCCTCCTCTGAGTTTTGACACATATGTAGCATCTTCTTTATCTTGATATGATTTTTTTAGCACTGTGGGATTTTTTTATTTTTCCTTGAGCACTTAATGTTTTTTCCCCTACTCCATTTTCAGTATTTTCCACATTTTTGCTAATGAAATATAGAAAAGAATCAAAACCCTGTGTGTTCTTTGCACTCTACATGAAATCGCCTTGAGGTGATGAAGGTTGGGGTGACATGTCTTAGAGAGGTGGCTTGTTAGCAGTGTCACTGTATCTGTGTGTGTATTCCCTGGCTCCCTCCACTTCCCCTGGCTGTATTCACACTTGCACTTAAGAAGCTGTGAAGAAGACAGGGAAGAAAACCACAAAAATAAAGACAAAGACAGAGTGTGTGTGTGTGTGTGTGTGTGTGTGTGTGTATATGTATGCGCAAATACATCATCATCAACATCTCCTGCAATCTGAACTTCATTCCCTGATTGGCCCACCTTTCGCTGATTTCCTGTCAGCGTTCCTGCGGCTCTCTGGCCCGGACTTCCTATATATCAGCTCATGTCAGTGTTAGCAACACTGCTGATGAGTGTAGTATCAGCAGCATTATGGCAAAACGCCTAAACACCAGTGATCCTAACACCATCTCAGATTTTCCTCCAGGAAAACATCTACTGTGAAATTGGAAATTTGCACATTTAAGTTTTATGTCATCTAGAATGGCTCAATTTTGACAGGTTTACACAAACACAAAGTCAAAGTACAGAAACTGAGCAATGAGACAAAATAAATATATATTTAAACTGAGCTTCGGATATATTATGTTTCTTAGAGTTTTTACAGACTAATGAGCTACATTTTACACTAATAAAAACAAACTAAACTAGAAAAAGCATTGATATCCCCATAATAGACTCAGTTCTGTCACTGTTTAGAAACACAGTCTGTGATCAATGCAGCTGAGTTAAGATTTACCTCCGCAGCGGCATTGTTTACAATCTAATTTACCATTTATACAATTAACACCCTTTTTACATCCCACTGCCATGCATTCAAATAATGAACGCAACAGAAGAAAATGGTTAACAGTCTTAATTATGTTAATTTGGAAGTTTGACTTGTGAATGAATCCCCATGCATGTATATAGCGCTGTATAAAAACAACTGTTGCGTACTGGAGAGACATTCAACTCAACACTGCTGATATGGCTGTTTACAAGCACGCAAGAAATCAGGTTACTCAGACAAATCAGAGAATGGATTTACATGCACTGTGTCTGCATTACTGTAACATAGATGCAGAGATGCAGATCAGATTTCTCCCCTTACCTTATTATGGAAGCATTACTTTAACTGCAGTAGTGTTACAATATACTGCTTCTTGATTTGTGTGTGTGTGTGTGTGTGTGTGTGTGTGTGTGTGTGTGTGTGAATCCGTAATTAATTCACAATTTTTCCTTACAGCGTGAATGTGTCTAAATTTTACAAATGGTCTCAATGTCCAACTGTAGAAACTAAGTTTTTAAGACTTCTGGACTCTACTTTGTGTTGTTTTCAGTTTTTTTTTTCGGACATTCAGAGGAATTATTTTAAATAGAAGAATGCATCGCAACCTGATCTCTCCTTTCATTCAGCCGCTCTGCTGTCACAGCAACGCTTTGCCTGTCTAAATTCTCTGTCATGCACATCTGTACTTGTAAAAAGCTGATTAAAACTGTATTAACTGTATACATGGCCAAAAAATCTGTTTTCGCCAGAGAAATACAGCTCTTCAAAACCATGTTTCTCTAATTTCCTTCCCCTATTACAGAAACCGGGTCTCATGTTTAAATGATGTTTAAGAAATGAGGTTACTGCAGAAATCCAACTGTAGACAGCCTGGTTACTTAAGTGCATGTAAACGCACCAATTTACAATCTGAATCTTAATCATTTAGTCCTTTCTTCGCTTTGGAAGGACATTTTTGCAATTCCAGATTATAGTGAGGTGTTTCATTAATATTTACAATGCTGTTTGTGTTTACTACTTTGACCTGTTTATAAGGTAATTTACTCTAATTCAATTTAATTCAGTTAACATTAATATACTTTCATATACACACACACACAGTGTAATTTATACTTTTTCTGAGTCAACTTGTTTTCTAGATATTAATGTTTACAATTCAATGTTATGTCATGCAGTCCTGATGTGCTAGAAGTAAAAGAACAACACATTTTTTGGTGTATTGTCATTGCAGCTAAAGGTTATTTTTTTTAATCAACAGAGAAAGCTTGCTGGCAGACCACAGTACAGCATTTGTCACAAGTCATGTTTCAAGTTATACTACTCCCTAGCGTCCACAGAGTCTCTGGTTGCAGCTGTATTCAAGGCAAGACTACCTGGATTGATCAGTGGAGTAACAGGCAATGGTCTTTGATTTCTGTGTACATTTAACCACACTGAGGCTGAAAACTGTTAACCTTGAAATTAATTAATATACATTCTTTGCTTTATTGTTCCAACTGCAGCTGATTTTCTTCTTTTGTTTAACATCACAGGAATAATGTACGTGAATTCTCTTTCGGGGGTTAGAAATGGATTTAATTAGAAACTCCAAGTTGAAGCATAACTTCTCCAGACATATGAGCCTTCCAGCGAGACCCCTTGCAGATATTTCTCCAAAGTTTCACCACCTTTTCAATCTAAATGCCTTTGCCCATTTTAATACTAGCTGTGATGCGTTCAGATCTTTATTCATCACTCCCACA
Source organism: Siniperca chuatsi (assembly GCF_020085105.1). NCBI lineage: Eukaryota > Metazoa > Chordata > Actinopteri > Centrarchiformes > Sinipercidae > Siniperca > Siniperca chuatsi. Next base: position 24,714,518 of record NC_058056.1, read on the forward strand.
TCCCCCCTGCCCACCCTGTGTGACTCTTTAAAGTGCCATCCATTCAAAAAATTCCCTTATCTCTCCAGGCTGAAGAGGACTCTTAAGCGATCCATCCGTTCAGCCATCTTATTGATCTGGCTTCCTGCTCGCTGCTTAAAGAGCGACATGGTGCTGATGAATGACCCGCGTGAATAGATATCAGCCCTGCATCAAAGGCCTCCCTGCTCAGCGGGGTGGGAGGGAAAAGGAGAGCGAGACAAAGGACAGGAGGAGAAGAAGGAAAGACAAAGGGACAGATGGAAATGGACAGTAATGGTGAATGACAGGGAGATAAAGGCAGATAAGAGATTAGAAAGTGCAAGCTAAAGTTAGAACAATGGACAAAGTCAAGGGATAAAGAAAGAAACAAATAGAAGATGAATATGGAAGTATATTGATGACAAAAGATTTAAAAGAGCACAAAACTAATTCTGAGCGCTACTCAGTCTGCAGGATTTGCACCACAAATGCTGCCATTCTGAATGTATCCACAGCACATACATTTTATTATTATTGTTCATTTTTGTTTGAACCATAACTTTTTGAATCCCACACGGAGTTAGATCAGATCACAGTAAACCCAGCCACCCCATATTAGGCTCATTAGATTTCTGACGGCAACATTCTGCTCAGAAGTGACAATGAGCCTGATTAATAAAAGGTATCCTTATGATGGTTCTATTAATAGTCTTTGTTCAAATTATTCATAAATAAGAAAAAGAAGAAATAAGAAAACCCTACATCTGGTTCCGAAAATCACACTACAAATAGAAGAATTTTGATTTTTTTAATACTAAAATACACTGCTGTGGAAAACAATAATACCTTTGATAAGTTCCAATCTGGCTTTGGTCAGCACCACAGCACTGAGACAGCCCTTCTCAAAGTCACCAATGACCTTTTAATGAATGCAGGCATGTGCTCAATTCTTGTGCTGCTGGACTTAAGTGCTGCATTTAACACAATTGATCATGACATTCTTTTAGATAGACTGAGGCACTGGGTGGGCGTATCTGGCACTGCACTGGACTGGTTCTCATCTTATCTGTCCAATAGGAAATTCTGTGCCACCATTAATAACTTCATGTCATCCTTCTCCCATATCAAGTACGGTGTGCCTCAAGGTTCAATACTGGGACCAATACTGTTCTCTTTATACATGCTTCCCTTGGGTGATGTCATCCGCAGACATGGGATTTCTTTTCATCGTTATGCGGATGACACAGTTGTACCTCCCTGTCAACCCCACTGACCTTAGAACACTGAGTTTTCTGCAGGACTGCCTGTCTGACAAAAAACTGGACGGCGATAAATTTTCTTCAGCTCAACTCAAATAAAACAGAAATCCTTGTTATTGGGCCCCAACACATCACTAAACAAATACTGCCATCTACTGGTAACCTGTCACAACACATCAAGCCTGTTGCAAGAAATCTTGGTGTCCTGTTTGACAGCAATTTATGTTTTGAGCAATATATCACTAAGCTTGTCCAAACATGTTTTTATCACCTCAGAAACATTGCAAAATTCCGATCTATTTTAAATCTTACTGATGCAGAAACAGTTGTATGTGCTTTTATCTCCTCACATCTTGAGTATTGTAACAGCCTGTTCACTTGTCTTAATCAAAAAACTTTGAAAGGACTGCAGACTGTACAAACTCAGCTGCTAGGCTGTTAACCAGGGCCAAGAGGTACGATCACATCAAACCTGTTTTAGCCTCTTTACATTGGCTCCCTGTTTGTTTTAGGATTGATTTTAAGATGTTATTGATTACTTTTAAAGCTCTCCTTGGCCTGGCTCCAGACTAAATTTTAGACCTTGTAATCCCTTATGAACCTTCATGTAGTTTGAGATCTTCGGACAGGGGTCTTCTGTCTGTTCCTGAGTCCAGGATGAAAACTAAGGGGGACAGAGCTTTGGCCATCAGGGCCCCGAGGCTCCGGAACAACTTGCCCGAAGAAATTAGGTTGCCTGAGTCAGTGTCTTCTTTTAAGTCGCTTCTCAAAACACATTTTTATCGGAAAGCAGATCCTGATCTTACCTGAGCTGTCTGTTTATTTTATTGCTTTTGTATGTTGTATGTATTTTATTTATTTATATTTCATCATTCACTGTGGTATTTTGTTTTGGTAAGTGCTCTATAAATAAAGTTTTATTTATTAGTATTTACAGACACAAATACTGCTAACTGGATGGTCTAACAGGATGACCCTTCACTTCCAGGTCAAACTGAACAGGTGGCGCTCTGCGCTCAGTTTGAGTTTCCGCTCAGGGGATTAAGGCTGCCATAAGTGAGTGCGAGCAGCTTTGATTAATACAAGCGTGAGAATCCCTATTGCTGGCTCAAAGGTAGTTACACAATTCCTTTTGCATGCTCAAATCATCTGCTACACTCATGATTCTGGCCTCCCTCATGCACAAATCTAATTCTGCTCTTACAAATCTGTGCCTGTGTACTCTCAAAGTGCAGACTGAGTGACCAAAAGACAAAGACTGAAAGAGAAACACAGAAAGTAACAACAAAGACAAGGCCACAAACATAAAGAGAAAAAGACACAGATGGAAACAGACAGAGCAGTGTGCTTCATTTGATCTCAACCTCCACAAGGGAAACTGACCAAGTTAGTCAGGTTTCAGCCCTCACCTCCCCCCAACCACTCCATCACACACCTAGAGCTCCCACTCTCACAGGGAATAGAAATGAGCCTCTACCGGCAGTTACTGCCTCACCAGAACCACCTGCAACAATCACACTTCACCTCCTTGTTTAAAGCGCCATTATCACATTAACCAAAACTTCAATACTAGTTTGATACAACTATTTAACAGTGGACTTTAGCAGTCAATATAAATTCAAATGAGTCAAAGCGCCGAACACATGGCAAAAGCATCAAACTGTACATGGTATCATGAACTGAATCCTTCCAAGCTTGCTGAGAAACTGGCGTTAAATATGGAACTATTTACTGTAGCTTACAGGTCCAACAAAGATACTGTACCTAACAAACATCAAGATACCTGCACAGAAGCTGCTTCATGCAGTGTCTGTCTCCATTAAAATCTACATTGTAATTGAGCACATTGTGGTTTTTGATGCTACTATAACCAGCCAGAGCTATTTAGAAAGTAGACCGAAAGTACTTTGATGGTGTGTCAGGCTGCATTTATTGTAAAAATGCCAAAATCAACTTTATAAAAAAGGTACTTACAAGTATGATATCTGTTTTGGTTTTCCCCAGTTCAGGTGTTGATAACTTGTCATGAAATGTGACTGAATCAAAATCCACAAAAACTAGCAGTCCAAAGGTAATACAGATCTAAATCAGTTTTACCTCACATTAATATTTGTAAACGCAACACAGTCTTGAATGACATTATTGCAATAAATAAAACAGGGACATGTCTAAACTGCAGCAATGTCGGTACACAGACCATGAGGTAAAATTCAATTCAATCTTATGCAACTTAATTTTTGCTCTACAAATGATGAGTTAAAAACCAGGTTTGTGTGCTCTGATTTTTTGTTAATGTTTTCACCATTTGGTGACATGTACACTATGTAAAGCATGCGTTAATACATTGCTGGGCTAGTAAGTTGATATCCACGCTAAGTAGCTTTCCTACATGATATATATACGCACCCCTCTACTCAAATAGATATACTGGAAAAATGCTTGATAAATTTGTCAGCTGAGTCATAAATGCATGCCAAGTCTAAGGAAATAAAAGACAGAAAGTAGAGAAAGAAGGTTGCGCCTCATAAATCAGTGGATTATCGGCTAACTGGGGAAAATTTGATTAGGGGACAACAATGACAAATCCTTTCCCTACTTTAAAGCAACCACTGTTGAGTATTCTTGGGCAAAATACCTAAAATAGGTGGGACAACCAATGAAGAAATAAGTTGTGAATATACGCACGTGTGTCAAGCCAACTTTTCTGGACTAAATTACGTTGAAAAATGATGGAAGCTATCTGTTTCACTGGCTGACTGGAGTGTGGAAAGAGAGCCGGAGAGAGAGTTTATTATAGCCAGAGAGGTGAGCTCTGACGTGTCATTGGCTAACCTGACAGCAAGACAACAGCCACAGGGCAAACACCAACAGGACCAGCTCTGTTGTCTACAGCCAGCTGAATACTAATCCAGCAGCCTGCCTGCCGCTGGCTTTTACTCCGGAGTGGGAAATTAAACCTGCTCACCAGCCAAATGCCATTTCATTTTCACTATGGCTGATAAGTTTGTCTACTGAACCACACACACTAACCAACACTTGCTCAGAGGTCCTATTCTGCCCTGCACTTGTCGCCTCTAAACTCTGCAGCACTGTGGGTGGTGGGACACTTCCAAGAAGTCTAACCCACCTGAAATAGAAGCAGGGCTGAACATGTCACAGAATACAAATTTCTGTATAATCTCTTCAGCTTTGTATTGTTTGTTTACTCACTCCTAGCACAATGGGAGCTGGGAAAAGTGACTAGATTCTCTCCTTTGTTTGGTAGGGGAGACAAAAAGTAAAATCAAATTTGGCATGTTCCTACAGCCAAGACGGCAGGTTTGCAACCATAAAAGAACCATGCTGCTGCAGTGTGCACAGGTTGCCTAGCTGAACTTCTGCACTGCCCCCAATGCTAATTTATGGATGTAAATTAGTTACAGATAATTAAATTAGGCACCGACAGTTATCGTTTCACCTCTTAAAAGTTGTTTTAAGATGACGGCTACAGCTAAATAAAACTGCAGTTCTTTTGGTTTGAAAATTGCCCTTTTTCAAATTTGGAAGTTTAAAAGAAGAAAATTTAATAATTTTGCGCTAATACACAATTTATACTGTACATCTGGCAATATTATAATATATAATCTGGTAATATAAAGAGTACGGTCTAGACCTGCTCTATAGGAAAAGTGCAATGAGATAACTTCTGTTATGAATTGTCATTATATAAATAAAACTGAATTGAACTGGAGCTGCAGTGAGTGTACTGATATATACCTGTACAAAGCTATCAAGACAGAACTTGCTAAATGTGAGTTTGTTGGGAGTATACTGCCTGTCTGAGATGTTTTCTAGATAAAGAAGAAGCAGTGGTGACAAAAACCCAGGCATAAAAACAAAAGCTGGAGTGAAAGAGGGACAAAAGCTGCTGAGGGAATATGAGGATTTAGAAATTGATTGATGTATAAAGGAGCAGATTACTTCTAAAAACCTCAGCAAGCTGAGCCTAAGCACCTTTCATTCTGAACAGGTAAAGACATCGGACCAAAAACAATGAACTGAAAAACTAAGGGCTTTTCCACAAGTCATATTATATTTCAAACAATGCGGTAATGGGGCCTTGAGCACGAGGAGTCCAAAGATTCTCTTTATCTGTGTTTGCAAGCATTGGCATTTGCTTGTACGACCTTGCTTGAGACACATATGAGGCATGGAGGGAGTGGACATGAGGCTGATGGGATGGGAAGGAAAGACTTTGCCTCCCTCTCGGGACTCCCCAGGAGTGCGTTAAGGCCCAGTTCACATAACCCGTGGCTCTCCTCCCTCCTCATTACAGGTGAGGAAGAAGAGGAGGAGCAGAGAGTGTAGTCTCTGAGTCAAACCGACTGATCTGACTCATTTATTATTAATCGGACGCAGAGCGGCTTTCAGCTCCTCGCGGACCTATCAGGGGGAGGGTTTAGCCACGAAGCGCTTCTTGCACTCTCTATCTGCTCCGTCTTTCACTTGTATCTCTCTCTGGCTCCTCTCTGATGACCTGACAATTAGGTCAGATACAAAGAGAGTGTGTTAAAGAATGCAAGAGAGGGGAGAAAAGGAGATGGAGCAAGAGGTGTGGAGAAGGGGTGAAGAGGCAGTGAGAAAGAAGGCAGACAGGGGGAAAAGATGAAGAGAAGTTTGGAAATGTGAAAAGAATAAGAAAGACAGAAGGTGAGAAGAAGGAAAAGAAAGCAAGAGGGGAGCAAAGAGAGGTAGACAGGAAAAAAATAAGTAGACACACTAAGGCAGGGAGGTAAATGGACAGGCAGTGATGCTGCAGAAAAGGTTCAGATAAAGATGGAGAGAGGACTAGAAAGCTTGGGGAGGAGGAGTGTGTGGGGATTCTGGCACAGCACCGGTGGCAGCCCCTGCTGAGTGCCCGGGGAGGCCCCTTAGGACAGGCAGGCGGGGTTTGTTATATGTTGAGAGTCTCTCTCTCTCTCTCTCTCTCTGGCGTTTGAAAGAAATTGTGCAAACTGTGTGTGTATTATGAAAAGAGAGAGTAGGTAAAGGGATCAGCATTAGGGAGTTTCAGCATGGCAGTGAATGCACTAAAAGTGCAAACTCGAAGAGCTCTAAATGCAATTAAGAGAACATTTTAGAATTTCCAGATTCCAATTAAAATTTGGCTTAAAATATTTTATGGTGTCATCCAGCCCATTGCGCTGTTTGGTAGTGAAGTATTGGGTCCACTCAGTCATCATAGCTACACCTATTGGGACAAACATCCAACAGAATCTTTACATGCAGAATTCTGCAGATACATTTTACACAAACACAGAAAAACACCAACAATTGCATGTAGAGCAGAATTAGGCAGATACCCACTGATAATTAACATTCAAAGGAGAGCGTTCACATGTTTTAATCACCTTAACTCCAGCCCCCTAGACACCCTCCATTCCAAAGCCCTCCAAACCCAGGAGCTGAGTCCAGAAAAGAGTCCCTTATGTCACTAGCTGCTGAGATTAACTGTCCCCCCCCTCTCAGACACACTCTGACCAGTCTCACAGCAGCACTGCTTTCCAGACACCAATCAGAGTAAACAAAATTATAACACAATGTAAATAAACCTGTTTGGAACATTGGAAAGAAGAAACTAAAAGCCAAAGTAGATCAGAATGTTATCTGGCCCTAAAAAGAGATGATGAATTGGCAGAATATCTCTCTACTGTCAGAGACAGAAAGCCCGACAGATCCTAACCAAGTACAGGCTCAGTGACCACAAACTGGCAATTGAAAAAGACACAAAAAAATCCTGGCAACCAAAAGAAATTATGTGGTCACTGTTCGACAGGTGAGGCTGAGACAGAGATGCACTTCCTCCTACAATGTACAACCAACAATGAAATAAGGAACGTTTAACAAGTTCAACTCTGTAATCTCAGATTTCAAAGAGCTAAATGACCTCTCAAAACTAAAAATACTCCTAGGAGAAGGAGGGGATATTTTGCTGCCCAATATGTATCGACATGCCACAACCTGAGGGACAGTGAATGACCTAGATACACACACTCATTAAAAAAAAAAAATGTTGCAGTGTTTAGTTTTCACTTTCTGTATTTGTATTTTAACTGCAAGTCTACATGTATTATTGTTATTATTATCCCATCTTACTTATCTGTTTATATTTTAATATCACAATACTTCTGTTTATGTATGTTTTTATTTCACCCATGCTTTGGCAATGTTAACATCTGTTTCCCATGCCAATAAAGCCCAACTGAACTGAATTTAACTGTAAACACGCACACACGTTTTTATTTCATACTTGCTTTGGCAATGCAAACGTCTGTTTCTCATGCCAATAAAGCCCCACTGAACTGAATTTAACTGTAAAGGAGGGAAAATAGAAGAGCTGCAACTAACAACTAGCTGCAACTTGTGATCCCTTAAAATGAATGTGACCCCTCATCTCAAGTTGCATACTGTATGTCCATGAGTAATGAACAGTTCCAACAAAGACCCAAAACCATTCCTTGGATGTGATGTATTTCAGAAATTCAAAGTGAAACAGAATACATGTGGGTGGGTTTTAACTACAAGAGCGATTTGAATCAAATCGTTCAGATTTGATTGGATTGCTCAAGAGTGGGCATTGCTTGGTGAATACAGAGAGATCCGGAGCTGCAAAGGACTGGTGGCCTCCACCCACATCTCCCTCACCTGCGTTGTTAAATCAGGAGAAGGACGAGGAAGAAATGAATTAATGAGACCTCAACCACATTCTCTAGAGATGTAAGCAAAGTTTTTGCCGACTGAGATCCAAACATACATCTCTGATCCATTATATTGCTCTGATAGCTATGACCTACTGTGTATTTAATAATGGTCTACTTACTGAATACAATTTTGTGTAACAGAACAATGTTTTTTCCTCTTTTCCTATTCTGTTCATCACCTTGCAAGCCCTCGGAGGTGTGCTGACCTCCATGTTGGGAAACCGTGGTTCAATCTATAAACTGTAAAAAAATTATAAAAACTGAAAAAAGCCGCCAATACTCACATTGGAGAAGCTGAAACCAGAAACTGCTTAGCCTTTTTGCTTGATAAATGATTTAAACAGTTACAAGCCACTTTGTGTAGAGTTATGTTATTTTGTAATTCTAACATCTTTAAAGTTATTCTGCTGACAAACATTTGCTTGTAGAAAAATGAGAAAATCCCAGGGAAAAGTGATCAAGCTGTTGCTTTAGCATGCATTTAGATACTACCACTGGGGCTGCCACAGTCAGACAGACAGTTTCAAATCCTACACATAGTGGCTTTAAACAATTATTCAAATTATTGATTTATTTTCTGTCAATCAAATAATTGATGACTAATTGTCAGCTAAAGAGAACGAAACTTTATATATACACACAACAACTGTATTTTCTGTACCGGTTTTGGGTGCAAAGGAGGAAATATGGCCAACAATGAATAATGACAACTTGTCAAATACAAATCAACTTTCTTTTAAAAAAAACCTAAACATTTTGGAAGTCTTTTTATACAACTCAACATTTCAAAAGTTTGAATAACATTTGCTTGACAGTTAGAGGAAATCACAACTATGGTTTATGTTTTTGTGCTGCAGACTCCTCCACACTCTGTCCTGCTGTCAATCACCCATCACCCATCCTGTCACTGCTGCTGGTGACGCTGATGCAGGCCGACATTTGTGTACAAACACAAACGTGTGTGAGAGGAAACGGCGAGCCCTCTCGCTCTACACCGCATATCACAGTTGGGGTCAATGTTACTTTCTTTCCAACCAATCATAGTGATGGATCTCCTTCCGAATTTGAAGACAGAAAAGCTCTCTGCTCAATAATGAAGCCCCTGAAAACAAATACCACAGGGAAATAATTGTGGATGATCTGTCATTAGTAAATGGGTTGCAATTTAAATTGACATTTGGAATTGATTGTATTGAGCAGACCCCAACACGTGCACTGATGCAGACTGCTGTCCGAAGCTTTAAAGATACAGTGTTGAAAAGGAAGAGTCAGCCGGTGTGTATGTATCTGTGTGTGTGTGGGTGTGTGTGTGTGTGTGAAGGACAATCATACAGCTCAGAGGGCACACAGCACCACTGAGTGGCCAGCTGCCTCCTATGTTTGAATGAAGAGTGTTTGAGTGCATGCATGTGTGTCCGTGTGTGTGTGTGGTTTAAGTGTTTACAAAAAGACTGAGTGTGTGCATTTGAGAGAATTTCTGTGCCAATGTCTAAATCTGCAGATGTGTTTGAGAGGCTGAATAGTGACATGATGAGCACAACAACAGAATTATTTATGTTCTGTTGCAGGCCACTTCCAGCTGCCAAAATATGCATGAGTGGCTATGTTGCCCTCAGAGCCCGGGACCAACACAGACAGCCCCAAACTGTGTGTGTGCCTGCGTATGGGTGTAGCAATATTTGGGAGTGGATGGTCAAGCTTTTATTTCTTTCAGTGTCTTCATGAATATAACAATAAATCAACATTCATGTGTGTGTATTATGTGTAAATGTATAAATGGGTACTGCTGAACCCTCAAATGCAAAAGGAAATCAAAATCAAGAGAAGTACAGCACTTCAATCAACACTGCCAGATGCAAAAGCTGCAATTGGCAACTGTTACTAGTTTTGCCCAAAACATCTAACATTGAATAAATTATTTAACTGGAGCGCTGTCCTTCTCTCGATTTTAGACCAGTTCTCGAAGGACCAGTACCTGCTGGATCAAACAGCAAAGTCAGTTTAAGTACTTTCATATAGTGTCAATTTAAAGGGCCGGTACACCCAAGTAGCAAAGAAATGGAACTTGTGAAAATAGTTCCAATAACAAGAGTTCACAGTGAGGTCTTTGGATTATGCAGAGTAACTGAGACATTGTTTCTACGACGACATGCTGCCGTTGAGTTTTGCAAATATATTTTTTCAGTTGTGCAACGCACACAAAAAAAATTCCTTTTACGTCCATTGTATAAAGGATGGAGACTGAAGTATCAGAGGCAGATATCTCAAAACTAGGCCAAATAAAACCAAAACTAGGGCTAAGTGAGGGATAAGTTTTTTGCGTTTTGACAGTTGGAGGGTGAACTAGCCCTTTAGAATTTATATATTGATCATTGCTTTCAAGAAAAGACATTCTTTAATGTCATTTTTACCCTTTATTTTCCTAAATATACTAAAGGCACAGTTTAGGCAACAGTATGGTTTTAACAGTATAAATTTAAATTTATAATTTTTTTTTTTAATCAGGTATAAAGTGGAGAGGATAGTGCAGAGGTATTTCTGTATAACTGGGACACACTGGTTTTCACCACTAGGTCTGCTCAAAGGTTCAACTGTAGCGCCAGCGGCCTCAGCACAAGGTGTTAAAGGCCCTGTTGGGGAGGATGGGAGGGGAAGCGGATGGTGAGTTGACAGTGGGAGGTGGAGAGAGGAGGAGAGTGACGTACATGGCTAGCATGCTGACTCAAGAGACCTGGAATTGACGACACTAATCACATCTCTGCTTTAACGAGGTAAATTGTTCAGAACAAGGTCAGTGAGTGGAAAAACACTGCTGCTCACTTTCTGCTGCTGCATGCTGATGGTGGTTGGGTAGTGCTGGTGGTACACAGGGTCTGATAGTGATTAGGAACCATTGTCCGGTAGATTTTGATTTTTTGATAGTGCTTGGATACTCAAAATCACAAACGAACATAAGCAGGAAAATATAAAGAAATCGCCACAGAACTTGTCATCTGTTGACTCCATAAGGGTACAACAGTGAAGACTGAAGCTTCAGATATACAGAAAACTCGGATGCACATTTGAGTCAAACTTGTCTGTCTCCAGAGGAGAGAATTTAAGTCTCCTTGATAGCAGCAGGGTGATTCATTCATATCATCAAATCCCAGCCACCCACACACCCACCCAGACTTGGCCCAGGGCGTGCAGCCTGCTGGTACCCCTTCTTTTAATGCCCCCGCCCTAACCAAATTACATCTCCCCTCTGTTCAAACAGCCGGCAAAGCAATATAAATCACTAATCATTTTAAATACACAACCGTGATAACATGCTGCAAAGTGAGGTGAATTATGATTTTTAAATGCATTTTAAATTTTACTAATTCATCTAAAGGTGGGTGACATTTTTCAAGGGTGTTGAGGCTGCCTGATGCTTATTCACATGAGCTCTGTGTAGGTCTATGGTCATTACTGTTGCAGTTATGTTGTGAGTGAAAAATATTCATTGTGGTGCTCTGTGCTTTTAATGGATAAGGCTGGCATTATTCTATATTTTTCTTGTTATCAACAAATCCAATGAAAGACCAAATCCAGCAATGCGTTCGTCTGTCTCTCAATGCTTTCCTACTTCCCTACCCTCTCTGTGGCACTCAGCCTAAGTCCTGGGGTTCCTACTGAAGACTTAAAGGTTTAAAAACTTGTCACAAATTTACTGTTTTATTTATTAATTTCCCAAAACAGCTGGATACTGTAGTTTTTGGCAAATGTTACTGAAATAGAATTAAATAGTACATTTGTAGGGGACTATTTTCAGTTGCGTATTAATACGCATTTGGTACTTAGGGAGTATCCATGGAAGCAGGACAGTGTATGTGGGATTGAGTCAAAAATAACTACTGTATCTATGGTTATTGTTATGAATCAATATGTCACCCAGTGCACATCAGTGTGTGGCTCAATGAAATGCTTTTACAATAATAGTTTTAGACAACAATGGAGATCTATGGCAAAGAGGAACAAGATATCAGGCTTTGGATACACAGAAAATACTTGTTAGAAGGATCAATTTATTGCTGATTTTTGTCTTTTCATGCGAGTGTTGACTATAAGAATGACGTAGAATATCAGAAGGGGTCCAGAAAACCAGTCTCAGGTCCACCACAAACCAGTAATCTTCCATTTGTTTTGAGCGATCCAGGAGTCTACAACAAATGTGAACGCCGAGCACTCTATATATTGGTAGGTGAACATGACTGGCCTACATAACACATACATTTTGTCCATCATCACAAACAAGACTCGCATTGATCTTGAATGAGTTTTCAAATCGCAAGAATCATGCTTTTAATCACCATTTAAAAAATTAAGTAATGTTAAGAAGCTCTAGTAAGTGTAAGTTTAAGCCGGGCCCGTTGATTTCAACTTTCGCTGGCAAATTGACTCTGCTGTAGCCAAGTAATAGTAATTTTATTGGTTGTTGAAACAACTAGTCAATATGCTCACTCACTGATAATTTGCACCACAAAACGTAAGCTCACTGCAGTGGTTAGTCCTAATAAAGTGTGTTTTTATAATATTAGGACTATAGACTATATTACGAGTCAGTGAGTGCAATGAAGCCTCATATTAGCTTCAGGTGAACTTTGAGAATGCATTTTTGTATAGAAAGAGGACTGTGCATTTTCCTACAGTGTAGTCGCTCCATGAAGATCGTTTCACGGTCAGTATGGAGACAAAAGGATTACTACATGATCACGTAACTCTTTCAATGTACATATGGCAAGTGAGCATTGTATTAAAATAGACTTGAATCAAAACCTTTTCTTTAAGAGTATGTAGAAACAGACTCAAGCATCTGGCTAGTGACACTTTCGGGTGCACAACACTGCCAGCATCAGGGCTTCACTTCCCACTGGGAACAGTCCTGTACTGAAAATATATGTAAGGATGTAAGTGCCCACCAGAGAGCACAAGTTTTAATATTAGCTGTCCCAGCACAGATGTGGCAGGGAGGTACACTCTCAGGGGAAGCAGAATTTTCTGGTACATCAGGCATCAGTGCCATGCTGACTATTAGAAGGTTAAGTCAAGTTTTTTAAGAAGTAAAACCCACAGTGGGCGAACATGTGGTCAGTGTTCTAGAACAATAGTTCAGAAACTCTTTTTCTTCTGTTACTTTGATGTATCCATCAAAAATGAAAAATAAACACAGGTCCCACAACAAAGAACTTGGATCCCTCTGCAGGTTTGACAAGTCCAATGTTGTCTCAAAAACCTGACAGTTTTATCATCATGCCTTGACCTTGTTTTTCCAGGATTATGTGTACATCAAAACATCATGTCTCTGTTGTTTTGCCCACACTGCTGTAAACTGGTTAATTCTGTAGAACTCCCTGCTATACTGAAATATGAACAATTGGCTGAATAGAACATTAAAGTGTTCTTATGTAATTTTGTTAATTATATATATATATATATATATATATATATATATATTTTTCGAGTACCATTAATTCACCAAGACACACACAAATGTAACCTCTGTAGGTTAAGTTCCACTTTCATATGCACCCCTGCTGTTGAACACTGGCTTCATAAACAAGATAAACTATTCAGAAAACAAACTTATTTTTCCTTTTAAAAAGGAGCTCATAACTAGTCGGGTGAGAGAGAAATGTAGGCTAGATGATGTATAAAGTCAGTCTTCAAAAATAGCCACAACTGCAGTAATATTTCCATGACAAATCTGTCCCAGCGTGCAATGTTTAAAAAGTTGCATTTATGATAGCTCTTTTAGCTTCCTCCATCTAGCAGTTTGGATTTATGTAGCCAAGAAATTTGTCATTCAGGTCACTATTACTTCAAAGGGCGCTTGCTTTAGCAGCAGCCAAGTTTTCAATTAAAAACATGACAGCTTGAGTGAAAAAAAACAAACATTTTCATTGGATTTCCAAATATGTTTTGGAAATTTCACATTCTCCAGGGCTTTTCCAGGCCTGGAAGAAAACATAAAATTTCCAAAACTAGAGACAACATTCAATTTGTAAAACATTCATGAAAAAATTTCCCATAAATGTAGGGACTCTGAAAGTCCCTGACGTTGCTTGATTTTAAACTGGGAAAAAAGTGTTCTTCACTTTTAAAAGCTATGAATCAAAATAATGAGTCTAAGGTGAAAAGCTGCTAGACAGCTGGATATGTGAATGCATTTTATTGTTGTTAATGCTGATGTTTAATGCATCTGTTTTGTGGCTGGAGAATGCTTGTGGGGGTATCTTTGCTGGCACTGCAGATAACGGGATGGCACCACCTTCATCTGTCCCCACAGGGAACATGGCACAGAGAGAGAAAGAACCGAGAGCGAGAAAGAGTGAGGTTAAGACACAGAGAAAGTCGGAGTAAAGAAGAGCAAACAATTTCCACGTTAATTAGCATCCCTCTCCTCCCCCGCAACACAAACAATGCAGCGCCCACAGAACCAGAAGCAAAACAGGGACAAGGCTGCGAGCTCGCTAACTTTAGGTCTCTACTCATCTGTGCTGAATCAGTGGCAGGCAGCACACACACACACACATCAAAAAAAGACTGAGCTGTGGGATTAAGAGCAAGTCAGCGGGAGTGGTGGGAGGCTGGGAGGAAAGAAAATAGGGAGGGGAGGGAAGGAGGGAGAAAGAAAGAGAGGGGATGGAACAAGGGAGATAGACAGAGGGAGGGAAGCAAGGGACAGAAAAGAGGGGGCAGAGGGAGAAACAGAACAGAGGGGGGAGATGGAACGCTAGAGATGAAAGGCGAACGAGGCAAGGAGAGCATGAGGGGGAGGGAAAGAGGGAGGATGGGAGAGAAGCAGGGATAGAGTCAAAGCAAGGGATGGAAGGAGAGTAAGGGAGAAAGGAGGAGGGGTAATGTAAAAATGATGAGTGAAGGAGGGACAGAAAAGGAGAGGAAGCAGAGATGGTGGAGGAGAGGAAAAGAGAACAGAAGATGGTGATCCAGTGATAAAAAAAGAAGAAAAAGGAAGGGAAGAAGGAGGGATGGTGATAAAAAAAGAGGGAGAAGGTAAAGAGAACGATGGAGCGAGCAAGCGAGGGGGGCTGTTATGTTTATGGACTGCTGCGATGCCTGCTTCCTGCACACAGCAGGCGCAGGTTGCATGCTTCGAATGCTGACATTCAAACATTCAAATGCTGACGCATGTGTATAAGCATACGAGCATCATGAGCGAGTAACTGCAGGGGCGGCATTTGTATTCAAAGGGAGTGAGGTGTATAACAGCACTACAGCTTTGAAAGCTGAATACCGTCCAAAATAAACCTCAGTGTAGAGGGTGATTTATTCAGTCGATGCTGAAACATACGGTTATTGAACATCACTGAAAAGGGCTGGTTGCAAAAAAAAAAAAAAAAAAAAAATGAGAAACTTTCAAATCAGCCCTATCAAATCTCTCCGCCTGTACATGGCTGCTGGATCAATAAAAGCAGCATGACTTGGAACAGCCAGCAATTTTTTTCAGGGCATTGTGGAGAGCACACAAACATGAAAAAGTTCTACAGTTCTCCCCTGGGTTGTAGGCACACACAAACACAGTCGCAGGATACACAGGAGAAAAAAAAATACACAAATGCAGTCAAGCATGCATGGAACACACTTGTCTACCCAATTTTTGGTCCCTCTCATTTTTTAATCAATAACACATTACAGCAGTTCCTGAAGAAGTAGAATACAGGACCAGGGATTCATCACAGCTCAGCACATGCACGTGTGTTCAGCCCTGCCAGCAAAACCAGCGTCTCCATCAATACAAAGCAGCATGTTGCTCTGCCAAGAATCCTTGAGAAATTTATTTTAAAATCTTGTCACGATCCAAAAGGTTTCTAAAGATACCAGAAACTTTATGTCAGTGCGAATCATGGGGGAAATGTGTGGAAAGTAATGCGCAAGAAAACATATCTTTCCATCTCCTTTCCATCACATGGAATCATGGGTTTGAATATTTGACTAACTGTTGAATAAGCAGATACAGAATGTACTGTACATGTGTTCCTGTCATACATGTTAAACTTCAAAAGAGCAACTTAACAGCAGCTGAAAATCTTGGTTTACCTTCTTACACACTGGAGTACACTCTTGCATCACTGAAGGAAGGTGTCAGTAGTGCGTGACATCACTGTTGGGTGTGGTTACAGGTGCCACAGAATACACTTTTGACCACACCCAACCACATCCATCAGTGATGGTGACCAATTTAAGTGGAAAGTCAAGATTAATTCTCATCAGACATAATGTTGATATTTGACAATTCTGATGAACAGATTACATTTATCAACAATATTTTTGAACGTTCAATGTCAATGTTTTGTTCAATTATTTACGCCTACAATTTTTGCAGTTGAGGCAACTAAAACCTTGTTAAAGCTACACCAACTATTTTTTATATTAATAATGAAAATGACTAATGTAATATGAAACGGGTTACTCTTATTATACTCCCTCTTTACTTCCCTCCTCTTTTTAAATGTATTTTCATATTTTAACTGTTGTAAACTATTTTAACTATAAATTGTCTGCACTTTTCTTCCATTATTTTGCAAAGCCCTCTGAGCTGTGTACGAAAGGTGCCAGCATATAAATTATTATTATTTCTCGCAGTAACATACAGAATTTTTTTTAGGATGATAATATTGCTCTGCCTTTGCACTGTGTAAATCTAGCTTGCTACCTTATATTGCTCAGGAATGTGACTGGCCAACAACAAAAAAGCAGGAAAATATACGGAGCGCAGCGACCCGTTGGCGCTTTAGACGCAGGTAACGATTTAGTTTTGCTAGGTGCAAAGTAGATTTACCAGGGCTGTGCGTCTTTCAGCTTGTTGCAGAGTTTTCTGCTCTCTAGTGGCCAAAAAAACATGCAGAAAAAAAAGATTGTGGTCAGGTTTAGAAAATAACATTAACCGTTAGCCTGAGATGGGACGCAAACTCAAACCGGACATGCTACATGCTCATCTCACATGCTACATAAAAGGACAAGCTACTTTCTGCTTTGGCACTGAAAGCTTGGTGTTTGAAATCATGTGCTGCTGAATTAAATGCAAACAAATCTCCAAGGAATACTGGGCTAAGTTAACACATATTAATATTTCAGAGCAGTTAGATTTTTGGTAGACCTCCGTTTTCCCCCTGTACTTGGTGGACCACAGAGATGCCATTAAGTAAGTGTCTGTGCTTGTGTGTGCATGATGTGGGTGAGTAAAATAGGAGAGTGGGAGTTGCATGTGTGTGCGCATTTGCCTGTGTGTGCTGACAGCTAACCAGCTCCTTTAAAACCAGTGAGCTGCAGCGCTTCTTCATAGTAATGGCTGGTGCACGGGCACAGCAGAGCAGCTTTGATGATCCATCACTGTGGTTCACATAGCATCACACACACACACACACACACACACACACACACACACACACGTCAAAGGCGGCTGCTGCCACTTTAACACTAACACGTCTGTGGCTTGGAGTTGACAGAAGGGAGAGGAGGGGTGCTCACCTGAAGAATGTGACAAAGAACTGCACCAGATCCATGAAGTTACTGTGCTGGGAGAAGGCGATCTACAGAAGGGAAAGAAAGGACAACAGACCGTATCAGAAATCTGCTTTAATAAGGGAGATTTTAAAACAAAAGGGTCAGCAGTATACACTCATAAACATGCAAGCTTTAGTCGACCTTGTAGATCTGACAAAAGGCACACAAACGAGCAGGCGAGATAACGCTGCCTCTGCTCACAAAGGCAGACAGTGCATTTGCATGTATAGTATATTGTGGACCATGTATATATATTTATACTATGTTGACAACCTGTGCCTTTATCAGTACTGTACATTTTGTAGTGCGTATATTTCTAGTGGTTCACAAGTTAAGTTTCAAGATAAGGGATTTCTAAGGGTTTTTATCCTTCCTTATAGTATTCACAACTCCTTATTCAACTACTGGTAGGTTCCCAGTCTGTCTGCTTATCTGTGTTCCAGACTACACGCCTGTCAAAGCAGCAACACAGCAGCAGCCGGGCCCCTCAGCTGCCCACAGCCTGTGCAAAAAACCTCATGTGGGCAGAAATATTCAATCATCACAAGAGCAAGTGTACTAACGACATCCTGTCTTAATCAAGGTTGCCAGGGGTAACACTGGCAGTGTCGTATCTCCCCCCCTACACTTATGCCTACACCCCCCTCCCCTGAAAATACCTCCCAATGAACATTGCTGCAACAACACAACACTGCCTCTCTCTGACAACATCAGAGTACTGCACCCCCTGCCCGCAGCAGAATTCCCCTCAAACATCTTTTCTCTGAGGTGACACCTTGGACCAGAACTTATCACCGCTCCTACTTATTATTCCTCGGCAAAGCGGGGATTTGCATACAATTCCAGCGGGGAAAAAAGGAGCAAGAGGAAGAAAAAGAAAAAAAAAAAGACAAAAGCCGGAAAACCCAGCAGTGTGCATGTCAGATTAGTCTATGAATACTTAATGTGTGATCAAGAATTATAATACATGCATAGAAAAACTTGATGGGTCAGAATGTATATACATCTATTGTGACTTTACACACAAACAACAAAGAGCCAAAGGCATTGGTCTCTGTAGTGAGATGGCAGGGGTGTGTGTGTGTGTTTTGTGAACGGCCCAGGGTCTAATTTACTTGTATAGTCAGCACCATCTGGCTTGCTAATGTGTTGCTGTTGATTACTGTTGAGCGCTGAATCCAGTGTGATAATTTTCCTCTAGACTGTTGAACGCTGAAGAGAAGTTCAGGATGCCACTACACCCAGAGAAAACTTTTAAAAAGATGTCAGCAGCGTGGTTTGGTGTTTAATTCCCTGGGTATGGCAGTGGATGGGGCATTGCACTAACGCTGCCAAGATCAAGTGTTTCATGTCAATCAGGGAACAAATATTCCATTAATGACTGTGAGCCTTCTCCAAGTAATGACTCTCTACCGCAACAAATGATCATTATCATTCATTATTTTTTTGTATCTTTTTGGATTAATTGATTAATCTTTTACTCTACAAAATGTCTTTGTTGATGATGATCCTTGCTCTTTGGGCTGCCGATGTTTTGGGGCATTTCAGGATTTTCATATGTTAGTGACATTAAGTTACTGTTTTGGATTGGTGTTAGTTATTTTTATGGTTTTGACAGCTCTTGTGTTGATTTGAGGTGCCATTTAGGTTGTTTTTAGGATCAAATCATGAATGTATTAGAAATGTTATTCGTGATTTTATAATCGCATTCCTGTTTAATTCTAATTTTATGACATACTTTGTGTTATTTGTCATATGTCGTTTGTCAGTAACTCATTACTAGCGCTGCGTTTCTTGGCTAGTACACTCTTGAAAAAGATTTTTAACCCCAAGTTGATCGCTTGTAATGTCCAACTAACAGTTCAATACTCAAATATATGTAGTTTATAGCGATATGAAACAGAAAAGCAGAAAATCCTCACATTTGCGAAGATGGAACCAACAAGTGCAGCACTACTTATTACATATATTATTACATTGTATTATTATACTGTATTACCATCATCAACCGGTAAACCCATTTGGTACTTCACACTTATTTTATCTTAAACTTATACCCACCTGGTACTTAACTTATTTTCTGACCTGTTTTTATAGTGTATTGTATTATATTTTTTTGCTAGTACTTTCTCCTGTGTGCACTGACGTAAAGACGAGCTGCTGTAACAATGTTTCCCTTCGGGGATCAATAAAGTATTTCTGATTCTGAAGTGCATGAAATTTTGCTTAGTAAATACGACTCAGTGATTATCAAAATAGTGAAACTAAATCGATTAATCTACTCATCGCTTTGGCACTATTCTTGACTGGGGGCACACAAAATATGGCAGTGGCATAGAAGATAAAAATGTGTGATGTGAACAGCCAGAACAACAATATTTTTGGTTTGTCTTAATATTTCTCACTCACTTTTTGACATTACAGTCCAAAATATTCAGTGGCTCCACTTTCCAGATTCTGCTCACTTCCTCAGAGTATCACCAATGTAATCAGGATTTAAAAAGTACCTTCACAAAGCACTAGAGAGCAATTTTTGGAAATGATTCTGAGTTTCTAACAAGACAATCAGGTACTTGCAATTGAGAGAAATTTTTTTGGAGGGAATATTTTCTTTCCTGTGCTCATGAATGTAAATGGGACGTAAAAATTAAAGGATTAAAGAAAAACTACCGGAGATTGTATGAAACTGTGAGTGACAGGGATTTCTTAAGAGCAAAGCTTAGAATTATCAAAGAAGCCTCGTCAGCTGGTGTACTGAAACCCGGCTCGCTTTGTGACCGCAGCCTAACAAAGCCATCTACTTCTCTAGGTGATTAAAGATACATAATGTTCTCTTCTAATGACACAATAGCTCCCTTCAAGGAACAATGCTAACTTCCTCAACAATGATGGAACTTCAGCGTCATATCACCACTGCATAACTCCATTTTGAAAAGTACAAGCAGGCCGTCTCACTGAGAAGATGTGCGATAACAGTTATTGTAGCGGCTAATCTCAAGTGTCAGTCGTGTGCCGTGCTTTGTCACCAAGAGGCAGGCTGGCGGTGGCGGCAGGAGGCCCAGGTGACGCACTCGTTATGTGCCCAGCAGAGGGTGATTTTTTAGGGGCCACAAAGGATCTCGCAGCAGGGTCTGTCAGCCTGCCACCGGGCATTAAGACTGGAAATATTCTGCCTTTAATGGCTTCTGACAGCCGCTTGAACTATATTGGAGTTTTAAGGGAAAGTGTCGTTATCAGTGCGAGAGAGGGCTGCTCAACAGGTTCCACAAAAAAGGAAAGGACAGAAGGAAACAGAATTTTAAGTATGACGGCGTCCTCTGCCATTCAGATCCTTTCTGCAAGGAAGTTCCGTCAGGTTAGATGGTGAACGTTGGTGGACAGCCATTTTCAGGTCTCTCCAGAGATGCTCAATTGGGTTTAGGTCAGGGCTCTGGCTGGGCCAGTCAAGAATGGTCACAGAGTTGTTCCGAAGCCACTCCTTATTGACCAACTATATTCTCCCAGTATGTCACTGGCTTGTCCAAATGTTGTGCAGCAAACTTTAAAACGAGCTTCAACATGCTTTTTCTTCAGTAATGGAGTCTTGCGTGGTGAGCGTGCATACAGGCCATGGCGGCTGAGCACATTACTTATCTTTTTTTTTTTTTTTTTTTAAAAACAGTTGTACCTGCTAATTCCAGGTCCTTCTGAAGCTGTCCACAAGAGGTCCTTGGCTCTTGAACAACTCTTCTGATAATTCTCTTCACTCCTCTGTCAGAAATCTTGCGAGGAGCACCTGGTCGTGGCCGGTTTTTGGTAAAATGATGTTCTTTCCACTTCCGGATTATGGTCCCAACAGTGCTCACTGGAACATTCAGAAGTTACATCTACTTCAACAGTGATGAAGTAGATGCAGCCAGAGAACAATAGGCCTGATTACTGAGCCATCTTGATACTATTAGGTCAGTTTCAGGTGAAACTAGCTATTAGCAGATACTCAGGCAGATTCCCTCCTGAGGGCAGGGCTTATGTAACTCAGAGTAGCTTAAATTTCCAGTTCCCGTCCAATTTTTTCACAATTGAGAATGACTTCCGGATGGGAGCCGAAACGTCTTGATTCTGAAAACAGTGTCCAGATGACTACGACTGAAACCTTTTCTACGATTCAGAAGTTTTGAAATCCTTCTGTAACCAATGCCATCACTATGTTTTGCAACAATAAGGTTGCAAAGGTCTTGAGAGAGCTCTTTGCCTTTACCCATCATGAGATGTTTCTTCTGTGACAATGTGGTCATGAGACACCTTTTTATAGGCCATGAGTTGGGACTGAACCAGCTGATATTAATTTGTACTGGCAAGGGGCAGGATTGCTTTCTAATTAGTGATTGTCTTGGCTTTCCATGCCTTTTTGCACCTCCCTTTCTTCATGTGTTCAATACTTTTTCCCTGTCATTTAACATTATTACACATAATTTATGGACATCTATGGTTTGATTTCTTTGCATGTGTGGATTTCATGAGTTGTTACCTTAATTTCATTATCACCTTTAGAAATATATTTACAGAGAAAAATGGTGACGTGTTCAATACTTATTTTACCTGCTGTATTTTTTGTTTCAGTTTTGAACCTATTTTAAAACCTTATTTATTTGATTACTTATAATTTCTTATATCTTATTTTTTATTTGCATTTTATACGTTTAAGGTAAAAATCTATTTGTATACATTTTCTATATTAATATGCATAGTATTTTTTTTATTTGTTTGCATAAAATTAAATTTGCTGTTTAATAAGTAGCTGGCTGATTTTAGGTTGTACCCGCCATTGTTGCAAGCTGGCAAAACCACTGACTTTCTGTTTCCTAACCTCTCTGTGATGAGTATCAAGACGCACTCGTCAGGCAGCCATGCATGGCCTAGATAAACACTACATGAGTCCACACAGATACGCAAAGCAGCCCAACCAGCTGATAGCTACAGCTGCTGCTACTCCACAGCAGGGTATTAAATTGGAGGCTGTTCTAATCTCTACCATATCATGACATGTTCACTAAGGCACGGAACAGGAGATCACAGCTCTTTAATGTAATTAGTCTGGGATTTGCGTTTCATTACAAACATCATTAAATTCTGATCTATTCTTCATCAGGAAAGAAAAAAAAATAAAAAGAGGGGTGGGAATTCCTCGCTGACTAATCTTAATTGATTCTCAATTGCAATTGATTTTGCTTTGATGTTCCGAGCTGCTCAACGGTGACGAAGTCATCACAGAATTCACTTTGACCATTGTAAAAAGGTCTCATTTTTTTGTGGGTCACGATGATTAGATCAAAATGTTTTTCCTGAAATCTAACATGTTCAAAAGTTTTACATATTTTATTCGATACACGTTAGGTGGAAAACTGTTTATATATATATATATATATATATATACACACACACACACACAAGCACTGGAGCTGTTTTAGGGGTAAAATAATGTGTGCTGCTGATTTAATACAACAGATTCGGTAGTGAATGCAACAAGTGGAGTCAATGTAAATGGACAAAAAACAAACTCTTTCATATGGTATGAGCGCTGTTCTAACGCTACTTCTGACCACGTGATAGCCAACAGAAGCAACCTTGAGGTGGTGTGTCAGAGAGTGAGCAAGAGAAAGAGAGAGAGAGCTCTGTACAGCTGCACACTAAAGCTGGGAGAGAGAGGGCTTAGCTTGCACACAGCCCACTCTGAATGCAGCATGTGTTTCAACTTAACATTCCACTTTGCCCTTGCTCTTTCTCGGCTGCTGTTTATGAACAGTTTTCTCCAATCTCTGCCTGCCAACACTGGAGGACCAACTGCCTACGATTACACACACACCCACACATCCCATTGCCACATTGCAGTAGACTACTGACGGCAAGAAGAGTAAGAAAAGGCAGCAAAAGAAAAACGAAGGGCTGTTATTAAGAAGAAATGGTAAAAACTATTTTGAGACGAGGAGCAATGGCAGAAAAAGAGAAACAAGAGGAAAATTTTACCTCACTGACGAAAGTAAAGCTCCATGAGTGCAAGGGGAAAAAATGACACGCTAGCAGACCTGCATGCTTTAATTTCGAGGACAGGGGTGATCTTCTATATGATCCCACCCACCAAAACAGAAGGTGAGGTGGACTAGAGGAAGCTGAGAGGGGGAAGGCTCTCTCAATTCAGCTCCGCTCTATGTTCTGTTGTGGAGCTGCTCTGGAGACCTCCTGAGGCTGGCTGGCAGCAGCTGGAGTTCTGAAGCTGGGAGAACTAAATGCCTTCACAAGACAGAACATAGAAGACGGAGGCAGGATTTCAGGAGGAGGGCAGGGGGAAGGAGCTTGCACGGGGCAACCAGTCAAATCACTCCCAGAACTGATCGGGGAGGCACACAGGCAGGCTGCACAGAGTGCACAAAAAGCCGGGCCCAGAGCACCTCGCACTCCCAAAGCAGCACCAGCCAATCCTGGCAGTGCATTCATTCACTGCATCAAACCTAGCATTGATGCTGAGTTTATTCCATCCTTTATCATGCTGCAAAAACACCCATGTACTAAAGATGCATGTAGACGTACGATCAAAACTCTGACTAATTGAATGGTTTTACTGACAGCTTCACAAGTGTAAGCATGTAGATACAAAGCTATATTTCATATTCTACTCCACCTCTGAAGCACCAGTAGTAATGCATTTGAGTAGAGCAGTTGTGATCAGATCAGAGTGACCTGATCAAATGTCAACATATCTAGTTCATAGTGTTAAATTTTTTTTCCCAATCTGACCTACTTAAAAAGTGCTTTTTCAAAAAGTACTAAGATCTGTTGGTACTAGGGTACCTAGATTTTTTAAAGATCTCATGTAATAATCACTTGAAATTCCTGGAAAGGGACTGTCAGCTTTGACGTCATGCTGCACTAGTGGGTGTAACTAGAAAGTTCAAATAACAAATTCATCAAAAATTGCTCAAAAATCCCATCTTTCTGCCAACCATATCAAATCAAACTGCCTGTATTTCCATAACTAATAGCCCATTGGTTTACATATTACATCGATCGCTCACTGTCGAATATTCTGTCCCAGCATCCTGTTTCAAAAGGAAAAACTTCCATTTCATGGGACTCTTAAAGTTTGTTTGTACTCGAGGCCATGTAAAAGGCCAACAGTCCTGCAATAAATTCTACCCTCATGGTTTTTGTTGAAACGGTTTTAGAGGAGTTGATTCAATTTTAAGGTCATTTTGGAGGCTGTACTTTGTGGTGCTGTTGAATCGTATTGTGTTATACTGACAGGTGTTTCTAATACCTGGACTACCCTTGAAAATATAGTGTGGGGAGATGTAGCTAGGTCTACCTAATAAACTCGCAGCTAAGCTTAGAATATTGAATATTAACCAGTCCAGAACAATATTAAGTTGTAAGATTTTTATGGACGTCTGCTAGCCAATCAGAAACAAGTATCTTCCTATCCAGGATATAAACTGTGTTCACAACGTAAATTGAGTAAGTGGATGACAACACAATAGCTGGCACATGAACGTTTTTTTTACACATTAAAGGGTTTTTTTCTATGAAGAAATCCACACTGTGAATAAACTGACTGAAATGAATTGACTTTCATCCTGTTGTAAACAAAGCGATTACAGGCATTAAACAACAACATTGCGTTGGCACGACTTTGCCACCGACGTTCAGCTAGAGCACTACTGAGGGACAGTTTTCTCTTCACCAGCCATCCACATGGCAGCGGTTCACCGAGTGCAGCGGGGATTTTAGCTTGGCTGCATAAACACACACTGTCAGCTACCAGGCAAGCAGATACAGAGCCCTATTCACTACTACTGCCAATAAGCCACATCAACACTGGAGAAAAGCTCCTGCACACCATATACAGGAAACTTTTTTTCCCCCCACTGACCACATTTTACTGGTGACTGCCAACATTTACATTTTACCATTTTACCAGCCAACTTTTTGGTTTATTGAGTAGAACAGTGGCTTGTAAATCAGACAAGCTGGCTAGTCACAGTGAAAATTGACTACAGTTTTGCTGCACTTTGATCCAAAATATGTGTATGTGTTTATTTATTTGCATACATATACACAAGTTAAACATGGGCTAACTCTGCGCATGAAAGCGCATTAGGAGAACTGAAGTGCCGTTTTGTAGATGCTTTCATTCGAAGGGCATGAATACATAGATTTTCAGTATAAGTAGCGCCACTACAGTCAATATTCAGGACAGCTTGGCCTGTTTAAGTTTGTACTCATGCAGTAAATCGTGCTTTTATCATATTTTATGCTCTTATTAAGGTATGATTCTCTTGAATTGTGTATTATTTCAAGAAGCAACATGTCTTGGCTTTAAAGCTGCAAATTTCACAAACCACAACGGCATTCCAGATTACGGAAAAGGAGGGACAACACTTCTTGTTTGTGATTGGACAGCACCCAAGTCCCTGGCGACAGTTCAATGTCATTTCCTGTTTGAGTAGCCTAGCCTAGCCTACTACTTGCAGCAGTGTCTTTGCACAAATCTTAAACTGAGTTTTTTGTTCATATAATGGTGAGTCATTTCACTGTCTAACCAGTCAGCTTTCTAACCCCTTTTCAACATATCAGTCAGTGGTTGCTGATCCTTAGTTGTCATAGTTGAGTGTGTCATTCTGTCTGTCAGAATTAAATTTGGCCTGTTAAGATTAATCTAATGCATCACAAAGACTGGGAATGAGTTGCTCCTCTCTGGATTTCAGCAGGCAAAATTTTTTATAAATATATTGCCCATAGTGCAGCTTAGGGTGGTAAGACCTAAAACTTATATCACGGTTAATTATGAATATTGGACGGTAACAATCATAATTTCAGCAGGATGTGGTTTAAACGCATTGCAATAGTCTGTAGTGTTGTCTGTTCTTCCCCCACCATTTCCACAAAATGTAAGTGTGTAGTTATTTTAGCGAAGCGTACAATCATTGGTTAAAATGCAGTAATATGTGGCATTCATATCTAGTGCAGATTGACTACAATGCCAAATTGTTATACTGTAGCACAAATTACGTCTTACTTTTTTAAGTGCAAATTGTATTTTTGTTAAACTGAAGTGGAACCTACTTGAATCTTAATGGGCCATGTAAAGTTGCTGACATAGACAAAGAACGTTATGTTTGGGCTGTTGCGGAAATCAAAGTTCTCGTTGGAGAAGCTGTCTTTGAACTCCTTGATGTTGCTCCGAGAGACGATAGGGATCTCCTCCCCGGTCTGCGTGCCTGCTGAATGACAGAAAGAAGAACAGAAAAGAGGGACAGAGATGGAGGAGGGATACAGGAGTAAAAAAAAAAATGAAAGGGGAGGTTGATGAAGAGATGAAAGACGAAGAGAAATGGGAGGAAGGACATGTAGTACGGGGGGGGGACACGAGATAAAGACAGACAAATGAAGAAAGGGAGATAGACATTAAATAGGTATACTTTATATTTAAACATTAACAACAGTCTTCACTGGTTTATCCCTGTACTACAAAACTCAAAGAAGATGAACAAGAACCATGAGCTTCTAATTGAGGATTTTTTCATCCATACAAGATGAACAAATCAAACATGACAGCACTCTCTGTATATGATTACCCCATTTTAGGATACCAAACATATTTTTCAACAATTTGCTTACATGAGGAGAAGTAATGAGTTTCTGAGTTAAAATGTCTAAGTTATTATTCTTTTGCATACAGTATGTCTAAAAGAATCAACATACAATTACAAGAATGCAAGACAGAAATATTGCCAGGCTGTTACCGGTTGCATCTTTACCTACCCTCCTACATTTAGCAAAACACAGAATCTGATCTGACAGTTCCTTTTCGTATTAAACTGTGGGAAAGGCCTGTCAAGACACCTGGCCATCTGAGGACAGAGGATGGGTAAGAGCTGCCACCTGCTGCCCCCTTATGTTTCACTGAATAAAGTTTGAAGTGCAACTAACAATTATTTTCATTATCAATTAATCTGTTGATTTGTATTATTTGGTAAATAATAATCTATAAAATGTGAAAAAGAGCCCAAGGTGACATCTTGAAATGGCTTTTTGTGTCGAAGGATCTTCAAATTACAGTGATATAAAAAAGAAAAAGCAGCTAATCCTCACATTAGAGAAGCTAGATCCAGGGTAGGTTAGCATTTTTGCTTGATGAATGATTTTCTGTTATCGTCTAATTGTTTAAGCACTACTGCTGCGTTTGTTGAGACTTACCGGTGAAGCTAGTGGCCCAGGTTATGTTCAGGTTGAAGTTCTTCGAGGCATTTATGAACATGTCTAGATCCCGGTTTGGCTGAGGAGGAAGAGAGGACACATAAAACGTGCAGTCACCTTCATCATTATCATCAACATCTTTCGAGTCCCACATATCCTAAAAATGTGCAGTGGAGACGGATGAACCAGAATTAAAAAAAATAAGAAGCAACGCCCCTCTGCTTTACTGTAAATGCTGAGCAGAGATTTTCTTCACCACCCCACACCAGTTTGCAGCTGTACAAACAGCTACTGTGTTGCAGACTAGAGCAAATTTGCACAACTAATGGAAGCTGAATTAGCAAAACAAATGTTTGAACAAGAGTTAATGATGAAAATTATATTAAAAATACTGTAAGTGCAATTGTAATGTGCATCAACTTTTATAGCGTCAAGTAGGTAAGACCTAATTAACTTACTTACTGATTGAAAGACAGTGTTTGTTAATAATCATTTAATTCACTTCAACAGGGCTTTGTTGGCATGGGAAATAGATGTTAACATTGCCAAAGCACGTGTGAAATAAAAACAAATAATGTGCTATTAGAATATATACAGATAGTTATGATAATAATACAATATTGACTTACAGTTAAAAATACAAATACAAGTAAGTGAAAACTATATTTATGAATGTATGCATTTAAATGGCTTTAGTAGAGATGAATGGTTAAAGAGGCTCTATAACTACGACTGAAACCTTTTCTACGAGAGGCTCTATAATGAAAATCATTAAAGATGTATAATGTAGTCATTGTTATCTTTTTGTGTGTGGTTATATTGAAAGCTTTTTCCTTGTTTCCTTGTTACACTTAATTATATAGCATCTTTTGGCATTTGGCTCACTGCTAAACACCACACTGCATCATCATCCAGAAGGTCTTCAGTCACCAAGCTTTGCCTGATCTGAGGGAAGTTAAATTTCTACTGGGTATACATAAAATTAGAGAAACAAGACATAATTAAAATTCCTGTGATTTTAAAAACACATTTAATTTTGCACACTTCTAGCGGACAAAGTGATTGCAGTTCTGCATTTGTTACCATTTGGTAAAGGTTTTGTTGGGAAAAATACCATCTGGAATATTTAATGAGATCCTTGTGTTTCAGTTTTGGCTCCAGATGCTGCAGCCAAAGTAAACAGGACTGGACAAGTTTTCATTTGCTGGGAAAACATCTGTGTGAGTGACTGTGTGAGGAGTGTAGTTCACACTACGACATTACACTTCAGTCTGATGTAATTAATGTCTGTGCTCATCTGTGGCAGAATGACTTTTACTGTCAAGCCAGTGGTACATTTTTTCTCAATTTGGTCATTAGGTTGATAATAAGTTAACTGAGTGACCGTGATATTTATTTCAATAGTTTCGATTTGTTTTATGGTATTATGTTTATATTACAATATATCATTCTTTTTTGCCTGTGCTCCATTGTATATTATTGTTCTTTGGTAGCTTGATATATTGTACTATTATTAATTATGTAGTCATACCTTTTTATGTTCTCAGGTCTCCATTGAGACTGAGATCTCAGTCTCAACAGGACTTTTCTAACTTAATAAAGATACTATTATGATAAATCACTGCTAAATAGTTTGCTGTTATACTTTCTCTTCTGTATTGGAGCCAACAGGCGAAGTACTCCCATCCTTATGGTTGGTGCTTGTTTTTCCTTTAAAATTAAGATCTCTCTCATTTACTGTGAAAGATTTTAAAACAATATACTCATTTATTAATAATAATACATTATATTATTATTATCATCATCATCATCATCATCATCATCTATCAATCACTGTTATCGTCATTACCAAAATGGTAAAGATACAATTGGAGAAGTGTCTTTGGAAGAAACTTACTTGTTTTACAATAACCGAGAGAGGATGAAAAAAATTGAAATAAATAAAAGCATAAAAGCATAATCACCACCACCATCATCATCATCTGGTGCTGACAGTACAATCGTTAATCCTAATAAAAGTGACAGCTGCTGTGACGGTGGGGCGTTCACTGTCAGAGACATACCTCCTCAGGTGTGGCCACGAAGTTGATGGCGGTGTAGTAGCGGTCGTCCTCCTGCGACAGGCTGAAGGTGAACTGGTAGTCGATGAGGAGCGTGTCTGTTTGAAGTGATTGAGCCAGCGGTGTGGGTGTGGGAGAGAGTGGTGGGGATTACAAAAGAAAAAGAAGAATAGCTCGATAAGTCTAGTTTGAAAGTCACAAGAACATGTTTTCACACAGCGCTCGGGGCAGGAAATTACCCGGTTTCCAATTCTTTTTCTATTTCAAAATTCTATTGACTTTCTGTGACAGACCTGAAGATTTTAGTGTGTGTTGTCAGTTGTCTGTGATGAAGGTCATCATAGACATAGATATGTCTGTGTGCAAGCCTGCGTTAAACTACTGCTGGAGATCACTGTCACTAGACCACGATAATACTGAGACATACATGAACCGGGCATGGACCAAATGATTTCCCCATGTGTTTCTAAATTTTCTGTCCACTTTTTTTTTTTTGAATTTCCTTCCACACATACTGGCCATACTGGCTACTATACTGCAAAATTTCATGATCCCTTCTCATGCTGGTTCGAGTCAATGTGGGAAGACAAGAACCTGCCACCAAGAAACATTTTAACCTTGGGGTTGGTAATACCCCTTTCATACAGGGGCTACACATAAAGCGGTCTATTGAGCATGCAGTTGAACCACTCAACCAGTGATTGTAACTGCTGTCACAGGTTAATGTTCAACTGTAGTTCCATTTATATTACTGTAAAACTAGATTTACATTAGATACGTACTGTGAATATCAAAGAAAGAATCCGTTTCTCTGTCTGCACTCTTTCACCTACTCATGTACTTCAGGTCTCTCTCTGCTCTTTTTTAAGACTATTGGGTAGTCCATCAAACAACATTTAAACATTTTACTTGTAAATTATTATTTTCATTTTTGACTGACTAATCGTTGCAGCTCGAGTTGCAACTATTGATTTATATATTGATTATACAGACTATTTCAAAAGATATTTATTTTACAATGATATAAAAAAAGATAAAAAAGCAGTGAAGCCTCAGATTCGAGAAGCTGTAAGAATCTACGATTTGAAACTTAATATTGTTTCATTTTCAAATGAAACAACTGACTAACCAATCAGATAGCAAATCATTTAAGCACTAAACATTTAATTCACATTGTTAATAGAAATGCCTGTTCAGTAAAGACGGGCAGCAAGTGAAGCACGCCAGAACGGCCAGAAAACAAAACCACAAAACCATGTTGGACGACACGAGTTTTGTTCGACTGCTGATGCGAGTTGTGTCGGGACAATGTTATTTAAATTCCATGGTTTGACAGATGTCTCAATTTCCTATCTACATTATTATATTCTAAACAATCACAATTGACAAGGATAATATCGACAAGAGACTAATCTGCAGTGTAGATCACTGCACTGTAGTCTGTCTCTGGCAAAATGACATTTTGATGTCATTGCAGCAGGGAAAAGAGAAATACGGTCCTTCAAAAGCTCCACTACATTCTTCTGCAATTCACTTTCATGTGCATCTCACTTTCGATTCTTTCTACCTGCGACTTAAAAAAAAAAAAAAGCTGTTTCTCCTCTGGCTGTTATTTCTTTACACATCAAACTACTTGAGACCTACTTTGATTTAAGAGCCATGTAACTGTCTTGGCAGTGACCTGAACAAGGAAGAAGCGTAAGGCCTCACAGTGGTTTCTTAATGTGATCCCCTACCCCACACTTCCGATGAAGTTGGTAATTGGAATTCCACTTACAGTAGCATGTTCCTTTGAGGGGGTTGCCTTGGTAACGATTCTCAACTTCACACCTGAAAGAGAGATGTGGAGAATAGAGGAACGGAAATGAGGCAAAACATGAGGGAAAGACAGCAAGAGGGCAAGAAAAGAAGAGAGAGGAAGAAAGGTGAATCAGGACAATTTAATTGCTGATAAAAACAAAGCGGAGCCACACATCACACATGGAGCTGAGATAACACACAGTAGACAGCGGCATGAGTCTTGACCTTCAGTCAAACAGAGAAAGAATAAAGAAAGAAGGCCTAGTGAAGCTGACAGGCATCACTAACAGACACCTTCTGTCTACAAAAACTTCAGAAATTTTAAAAAAGACAAAAATAGCCTCATTTTCATACTGATGACCACTCAGTTGTGAAACTGTATCTCAAGTTTTTAATGGGTTTTGGGAAGTCCTATGGTAATGAAGGCCAGGGTTAAGATTAGTGCTGACACTCTAGCACTAATGAACAGCTGCTACTACAGTATGCCAAAAAATAAAATAAAAAAGGACATGGAGGGTATTGAGTCTTTTCTTAAAATCAACATATTAAACAATGCAAGTCTTTGTAAAACTATATTTCTAAAGAAACCTTTGAATTGCAAGTGGTTCAACACTTTTGCACATAAAAAGGGTTCTTGACTTTTGAAAACGTGCAAATACAGTTTTATATCAAGTTTCAAATCTCTATGACTAACAGCATAGAACACCTTCTTTCCAAAGCAGTGATCTACTGATTGCTTTACAGTTATTTATTCTTACTTTAGTACACAACCGCAATGAAACAATTACTTAATAAAATCACCTTGCTCTTTTTTAGATTAGTTTGGAAGTTGACTACATAATCTTGGGTTCTAACCTCAAAAAAACATTACAAGAAAATCACATTCCTACTTCTAGTATTGATACTACTGGAGACCTGTGCTTACTTGCTGTGTGAATGATGTTCACACAACACAAGTACACATGTTTTATCAGCCTCAAAGCTTGTGTTTGACCAGTCAGTGACACTGATTGTTAAGTGCCTGACAATTCCTGGGCCATCAGAAAGAACCACTCCCAGATCCCCAGAAGTTAGACCTTGTGTACCATCAAAATCTGAGCATGTGGTGTCACAAATACTGCCTGTGATGGACAGATGGACCAAACCATATTCTCCCACCCAGAATTTAACTGTAGGGGGCTAAGATATGACAGTATCAAGGTTTTCCTAAAAATGCAGACATAGCCCAAGTGGAGAAGAAAATGTGAGAGTACAGAGGCAGGACAGAGGAGGAAAGACGAGGACAGAGGGAAGGAAAAGGTGAAACTCACAGGTGGCAGCGATCTCCTTTGATGCCCTTAGTGGTGCAGAAGCACTTGCCATTGTTGGGGTTGCACATGCTGGCGTGGCCGTTACACTTGCAGGCTGAACAAACATGACACATGAAAATTGTGAAAAAAATTAAAGTGTCTCAGTAAAGCAATACCATACTATTTTTCACATTAAATGACTGCTATCATTCTAAACAAAGTGCTGCAGAATATTGAATGTATTGCATTATATAGGAGGGTGACTGACTCTTATGTAATATGAATGTGAGCTATAGAATATCTTTATATAGTTTTCAGTGATTCTGCAAGTTCAACAACACAAATGTAAATAATAAAACAAAAATACTACTTATTACACTGTGAATCAAATACATTTGATTCAGTTCAAAGAACATTTACCCTTAGGTCTACATGTAACAAATATGATGTTTGTACTGAATAAGACCTTTTCCTGTATGTCATGTACGCAGTTTGACACAGTTATGACGGGTTCAATGGCAACTCTGCTTTTGTGAATGTTTCCTGCATCCCAGGAAGCAGTCAGATGTTCCCAGTTCACCCTCACTAGATATTTCTTTCTATACCACCGGATCAAACTCAGATCAGCTGATAGCTCTGTTCCTCTCTTCAGAGTGTTCAAGACATACAACCACAGATATGTAGTAATACAAAGTCAATTATCTATCTTTGGCCGAAGGTGTCCAGCCTTCTTTTTCAGAATCGCACCAAGAGACTCAAAGAAGGCCAGATACTCGGAAATGCTCTTCACCGCATGGGCACAAACAGTCAGAACAACCCTGTCTGCATTGAAGCGAGCGTCTCAGTCCGACAAGGAGGAAAAAAATTAATTGTGCCTCTATCCAGAAGTTGAGTTCCAGAGCTAATTCTGTGCATAGAGGTGAACCCAACTTTAACGCTGCATCTCCCACAGAAGCTCTGGCTCCCTCCCTAGCAGAGGTGACTTTCCACATCCCAAGAGACGTTTTTTTGTGACAGTGAACAGATGCCAAATGTCTATTAGGTTTGGTGATTTTGAGGACAGCTGGTGGAACAACAAGCCATATTATGATTTTATCTTATTTATATACATGTTTGTTATCTTCTCCTTTTTGAGGTATTGATTGTGTACGTTTTACTTTACTCATAATGCCTCCTGAGTCAAACTCATATAAAGAATGTCATGATTAGCTGTTAAAGTTAAATGTGGCTGTTAATGTCCCTGAGGGGCACTTTGCTGTACAACCAGGAGACAGAAAATAAGAAGCATAAACAAAGAATGCATAATACTGACAAGATGAAGATATGCTGAGCGGCTGGTTTATTGATTGGCTGTCACTGATGTAGAACCAAGTAAATCTATATTCCAGGGGGACACCTGGAATTAGGGCTCCAAAAAAACAAATTAAATAAATTAAAAAAATATATATAAAAAAATCACATAACATACACCATGGCTGTAATATATTGGTAAGCTAAATTAAGCTGTCGATGGAATGAACAATTGATTTGTTGTCCAATTGACTGACTGTCAGTATTAGCTGTAGAGTGGCGTAAATCTTTAATATCCCACGGGGCCGCTTTACTGTGCAGCCAGGAATCAGGAAAATGGCTGACATAAAACTGAACTGTAAAATACTGACAAGTTAAATGAAGCTGTGCGCAGGAAGACTGACTTGGTTGATTTAGTGCTGGACTGAACGGCCCACGGATACTCACGCTGGCAGCTGCCCCCGTTGGTCGGATCTCCGTAGAAGCCAGAGATGCAGCTCTCGCAGTGTCGGCCGGTTGTCAGGTCCTCACACTTCTCGCACACACTCTCGTTGACACATTGGCTGTGACCGTTACATTGACAAGCTGCCAAGAGTAAACAAAGCACATACTGTATGAACATCACACACTGAAAAAAAAAAAAAGTGTTTTAATAAACAGCCCCAGGCCCAAACATGAATGAATTTGTTTCATAATTTGCAAGTACAGAAAGTGATGTGCAGTCTGGGATCTGTACTGTCCTGAACTGGCCGTTGGTGCTGCATGTCAGGTACTCATGTGACAAATAATGTTACTTTGATATTCTCTATGCCTGCCAGGTTTATTTGTCAAGATTTACTACACATATCTATTAAATTGAGAGAAGTCACAATAACCACTGCAGGTCACTGGCAAACATTTCTGTTAGTTTTGGATTATAATGAATGAGTAAAACAATCCCTATCAGTGGGCAAACATTTTCAGATACTTTGGTTATTAGACAATGAGGGCGGGTCATTCAATGATTTTACACATGAGGATCAGTTTACGATTCAGCCTGAGAAAACGGCTGTATAAGGTTTTTTTGGCTCTGAAGGGAGCGATCCAAAATTTTATTCTATTCTAATAGGTAATCTCAATTTGGGCTTTAGACTTAATTTTTTTAAACAGAAAACCTGCATTACAAACTACACATGCAACGTTTGAGAGAGGTGGGCACTGAGAAGGCAGAGGGGTCTAAAGAAAGACACTACTGAGTTGCATTATGGAAGGATCCAGTGTTTTTGCAGCTTGACCCCACACTAAAAACTAAAAGTCTCGGCCTCAGCTGCTTTGAGTTTGACCTTTTTTTTATCTTTTTTTTTTTAATCTGTTTCTTGTGAGTTCCACATCTTTATGAAAGTGCAATACCAAATTACACCTTTGAAAAATTACATTTAATTTTTGAAAACAGAAAAGCCCCTTCAGAGCTATAAGAAAATGTTTACCATTGTTTTTTACCTTTGTACTTCCCATGATAAGTCAACTGATCTCAATGTGTACATTTTGTTGGAATTCCCCTTAAAGTGTAAATACATTTACAGAAATAGCATTCATACAATACATTAATAGAAATTAGTATTTTCAAATGGTTAATATGTTCGATCACTAAACAAAACTAAGAGCTAATTCCTCCCTACCTGGGCAGTGTATGAAGGACCAGTTATATTTGGCCTCGCCGGGGCACATGCTGGCATTGAGGGCCGGCTGGGAGCTGGTGTGCAGGCCGGGGAGGGTGGATGGAGCCGGGACCGAGGTCTGGAAGGGCCCGCGATATGAGCCCTCGATGCACTGACCTTTGCCCGTGTTACTGGGGTCGGTGCACCAACCGCAGCCCGGCTGGTCCAGACACTGGCCACATGTTCTGTACCCAGAGCAGTTCTCCGCTGCAGCAAAACAGTTATGAAACAATTCAGGACATTTATTACTGTTAAGTCTGATATTATTATTACTGCTGAAAGCCAATATTGTGTCTTTTTAAAAATCCACCTGTGTCGTAAAAACAGAGCCGTTAGTATTTCCAGAATCAGTAAGAACAGTGGGCTATCATAAGAGTAAAACTAAATTGTATGACAGAAGCTCCTACATTAAAGGAATAGTTTGACATTTTGGGAAATATGTTTATGTTTATTAATACCACTCACAGCTGGAGCCAGTAGGCAATTAGCTTAGCATAAAAATTGTATTAATATAGCGCCAATTCATTACAGAAGTTATCTCAATGCACTCTTCCTATAGAGCAGGTCTAGACCGTACTCTTTATAATATTAAACAAACATACATAACATACATTGTGTTAATTAGTGAGCTTCGTACAGAGCCAGGCTAGCTGTTTTCCCCCGCTTCAACTCTTTATTCTAAAGCTAGCTTTTAGCTCCATAGTTAATACACAGATGAGAGTGCTATCAACATTCACATCTAAAACTAGGCAAGAAAGTAAATATGCCAAATATGAAACTATTTTCCCCTTAAGCAGAACTTCATTTTGGTTTGTGAGGAAAAAAGATTTGATTTGAGTGAACTGGAAGCGTAAAGAGTTTCAGGTGCTTACACGTCAGGCAACCGTCTAACATATAATCAAGGTAACCTATGTATTTTCACTTGACTGTGATTGACATCCTTGTCATTTGATATCATATTTTGTCTTTTATTAGTCTTTTTTTTGTTGCAATGTTGTGTATTATCATATATCTACAACCTGTTACACTCATTTGTTTACCAGTATAAACAGGACATTCCTGCAGAAAGAGAGCTTGTTCTCATTGAGTTTCTCTTGTGTAACTAAAGGTTTCAATTAATCAATCAATTACTGTCCTATGAGACATAGGTAGCAACGTTCACACAGCACCATCAATAAATGAGTGATGGGTAATAGTAAGTTTGTTATTGGGTGTTGGTAAGTAAGGTCCAGACTTTCCAAAAGTTTAATTTGATAAAACAACCACAACACCTCTACAAGGCTCAACAGTTAATCTGATTCTCTCCTGCTCTCCATAGATATTTGCCTATATTTTAATTCCTAACTCTCAGCCCTTTAGGGGTTTCTCTACCTATGGCTGTAAGCAACAGTTTGTACTTAATTGTCCTGCCAGGTTAAATAAATGAAAATTGTTCTCTGCTGCGCCGTACAAAAACAAAGTACCAGCCAGAGACTAAGTTATCAAACTACTAAACCAGCTTATTAATCCCCATCTCATCTACTGGAGGGGTGTAGTGTAATGTGCTCGGCTAAATGAAGGTTAAAAAAACCCCCAAACATTTAAAGATGCTCTGCTCCAGAGAGCCATCTATATTTAAAATGTTGCCTTTAAGGGTCTTTTTTAAGTCTGATGAAGATTGCTACATATTCTTAAGTGGTTGAGTACATTAACTGTAAAATTACGTGAGCGGACTTCAGATTTATGTTTTTATTTTCATATTGAGTTTTTCTCCTTTCATAGGTTGCAACTCATGAATCCTGCCTGGGAGGGTGGTGGTTATGCATGTAGAGATTACAACTTAATCAGAGGTTTAAAGAGTATGCTGCAACATTTCCTTGTGTCAGACAGAAAGTGTTTTTGCAAAGTGTTTTTTCTACGGCAGCAACAGCAATTTGTTTGGAATAAATAGGACAAGAACTGGATAACTGGCATAAGAAATGCATGGAGAGATCTCTGCACACTTAAAAGTAAACATTTTATGTATAATCAATGGGTTTCGACTCAAGAGATGCCGATGCCAGGGCGGCAAAAACAAACAGTGCAGAAAGGTTCTTACATAGAGGTATGATGAGATCAATGAGTCAAGATAAGTGATGAAAAGACAGAGAAGAATTACAGATTACAAAAAAGAATCCAAGAGATTTACTTATTACCACAGCAGAGAAGATGGTAATACCTCATTTTACTGCTCCTTAATTTCCCAGGAAGTTTCCTGCAAACGAGTATGTAATGGCTCTAATTATAGGGGAAACAGGAATGACCTTAAAAGAAAAGCTTCATTCCAACCCAAGTAAATATTCACATATTATTGGGAACCTCATCCTGCATATATGAAGATATGCATGTAGACAACTTTCACTTTTGCATGTTCAGCTGACCTGTTGTGCACTGACTAAAAGATAAATGAATTATTAAATGTACTAACTGAACGCTGTCTCTATTTTCCCTGAAATTACATATTTCTTTCCAAGACAAGAAAATTATTAGAAAATGATTCGCAAATTACAGTTCCCTACAACCCCTTCTATGGGTTTTGTAGGGCTGCAACCCCAGAAATGATCTCATGTAGTTAGTTAATTTGTTATTTTGAGTGTTGTCTCAATTTAAAAAAAGAGGAAACATCATAACAGTTGTCGAAACTCCTCATTCTCGATAACCTCCGAACTCCTTATATCATTTATAAAGGAATACCTACTGTAACACCTCTCTACTACTAACATTGATGTACTCAATGCCAAAAATAGCAACGACAATGTCCTGCTTCTTTCAAGTGTCAAGCCGCGGGGTTTTTAAACAATTTCTTTTGACTTCACTTTTGTGTTCTAATAAATGTTTCAGGGGTTTTTAAATTTTTCTCATACTGCACACTGTTATGAGAGCAACAGAAAAGCATAAATTACATTTTTTTGTATTAAATGTAATGATTTAATAAGATGTAATAATAGGAAATGATCTTCAGACTCAATGTTCAGAGTGTTTATATTTGTGGTGCATTTTGCCAAAATAAAAAAAAGACAAGAAGAATCACAATGATTGTCATATTAAACCTGTAAATTAATATATAAGAGGGAGAAAACTGAACAGAATAAGATGTCTTACGTGGACAAGTATTCATGGTGTACCACTCCATACACTGTCCGAAGGGGAAGGAGGCCACGTAGGCGTTGGAGTCGACGCACTGCTTCATGTTGCTGCACCACATACACTCTGAGCTGCTGCTGGTGCATTCGCTGCAGGTGCTTCTCATGGCACACGGTGTCCGGCACTGCTTGGCACTGTGGTTGGCTGAGGAACATTATCAAGTCAAGTTATGTTCAAGCCCCTTGGAGTATGAATGCAGTCAAACCTCTTCTGGTAGTGCTCTTCTTGCTGAACTCTACTGGACTATGATAAATAAGGTGTTACTTCTTGGGAGTAGAAAAATCTGTTTGCACCTGCTAACGAAGTTGATACTGAAATACTTTCTGATAGAGGTCAAACAGTCTGCATTCTGATTCAATCTAGCTGAAATTCTGAGGTAACATTTTTATTACAAGTTGTACAAAGACACTCAAATCTATTTTACTTTGGAAAATGTGTGTAAAAAAATCATCATCTCCATAAAGTTGGGCGACTTGCAGGAGACACATTACAAAGAACGATCAAAATTGATGCAGCAGAGGCAAAGACATCCAACTTAGTCCCTACTATGGGTCAAGCTCCAAAAACAACAACTCAACAGGGTCTTTCATTAGACCTTCCCTGACTGGTACATGACCAGGTCTTTCTAACTTGACGTCCCTTGTAAACTAGTCATGGTTAGTTTAACTTTAACTTTAAAATCAATGGACTGCCCCTTTAACCATAACTTAACAGAACTTAAACCAGAGAGCAAAAATTGCAAACTAATGCTGGGATCAGAGTACACAGTATCAGCTCCATGGCCTGATCAGACGCACATGGGGTGTCAGGAACAAAAATGAGCATCAGGCATGACGATTTTTCATAGTTGAAAACAGCAAATTCTGTATCTTGAATATCTCAACATCTATCTATGATTGGTCAGTGTTCAAAGTGTAGTCTGACATTTCTCTCAACCAACTCATGGCAGGAATTTAAGATTCCTTCATTCAACAGTGACAATCTCAAAAGACACAAATCAAGTTTGATCTCTGCGTTAGATGTTTGTAATATCAGTGCTTTGATGGGAGAAGCACAGGAAATGATTACAATACTGTTAATTTAGTAAGACATCTATCCTATTTGACCAAAGTCTAGGCGTTAATAACAATGCATTTACCTGAATTTATTGGACATTTTTAGCCACAGTATTTGCTGATAACTATATGCTGAAACTGAATTGTTTTACATTAATTGTTGCAGGCATGAACCACACCTTGTTTTTGTTTAGCACATATAAAATGTCTTCATGCGCATTAACATTATTTCCTATAGGATAATACTCTGGAATAGAACACCACTTTGCCCTTTGGTTTTTATTCATGAAGTATTGGGAACCCACCTGGCCGTT
Source organism: Siniperca chuatsi (assembly GCF_020085105.1). Lineage (NCBI taxonomy): Eukaryota > Metazoa > Chordata > Actinopteri > Centrarchiformes > Sinipercidae > Siniperca > Siniperca chuatsi. The sequence goes on from NC_058056.1 coordinate 24,754,960, forward strand.
CACACAGGCTGCCATTCACTGGGTTGATGCAGGTTTGTGCTTTCAGTCCGCTGGATGCTGGCTCGGCCAGGTAGCCACAGAACCCAGCGTCACTCGGCTCGCCGGGTAGCCACTGCAGGGTTGTGTTGGTGAAGGGCGACATGTCCTCCCAGCACCAGTACGAGACATTGATTTTCCTGAGCCCCACCCAGGGCGTCACTGTGGCCTTGTACTGCAAACAAACAACATTAAGCCAAAGTCAAAATAAGGATTTTACACATTGTACTCTTTAAAATGAATCACTCTTCAAAGCTTCAGTCAAATTTCTACTACTGCCTCCTTCTTCTTCTTCTACTCTTCATGTCAAGGTTTCTGTTTTTTAGATTTTAGTGTAAATCAGCCTCTTAACCATCTGTGATAATAAAAAAAAAGGAAAACCCTTTAGAATTAGGTGGTGTTTTGTCATCTTTTCACTTTAAAAGGGTCACAAAAAAGGTTGAGAGCCACAACGTAAGTGCCAGGTACTCTGTAGCTGAAGACTAATCTGTTTCTGACATTTGATGAAAATCAATGTCAGAAACAGATTTTTATATTTATGTTTTTTGTCAGAAATCACAACTTTGCCCTGCCTTGTTGTAAGCAACAAAAAAAGAGCAATATTTCATCTGTACGAACATAAATTCCCCTGGACTGACTGAGCGGCAATAAAAGCAGCTTTACTTCACTTGACTTGGGAGGCTCTGTTATCCATCCCATCTCTAATCAATGGCCATGCTGTTGCAGTACTAGTAAACAAAGAGAGCTCGATCTCTCACAGACGTGGGTCGAATTACTGTTCCATCGGGGTTTAATTGCATTTCTTGGATTGATTATTCCTGTCTGGAAATAGCTGAAACTGCTAAACAGCACAAACAGTGTCAATGTAATACAGCAGGAAGACTTGTGAAGCATGTTTCAGAGTCTCTGTGCCTGTACAGATTTTATTGTTGAACGGGACCGTTTGAAAACCAATGTTATTCCAGAGAAGTTAGGTTTTATTTCTTCTCTACCTTTAAGCACAAAGATTACCTGGAACCGACAAACAGACGTGAATTTCGACAAACAGGGGACATCTTCACAGTTTCATTAGCATGGATGGAAAACACTCCTCAATTCCAGACCCACTTTGTGATTTAGAATCCAATGATTGTCTTATTTAACTACATTACATATGCCATACGGTGGCTCCAGAGCACTTTGTAGAATCATAAGTGGCTTACATTTTTGCATGGGTGGCTTCAGTGAAGGATGGCAGTGTGTGAGCCTGCTGGGTGATCTACACAGAAACTAAAGCAGAACTGCAGCTGAAGATGACACCATACTTCATTTAAGTGCAGTCCGGGTCGTTAGAACCATATTTTCGCAGTGCTTTTGACACATGTGGGATTATATAATACTCTTCAGTGAACTCAAGTGTAGACATAAACTAAAATATTTAGACAGATTTAGCTGTGATTAGGCCATTAATGTGGGTCCTAAAAAAACAGCTTGAAAAATTGAGACGTCTTTCTGCAGCGCCTATTATTCAGGAAATGTGATAGTGTGAACCCTATTTTAGCACAGGAAATGTGTCCTTTTTTACAGCTCTTTCTGTATATTTAGTGGCAACGTTTTAAGGCTGCAATTAATTATTTTTAGTACCCATTATTCTGCTGCTTATTTTCGCGATTAATCGATTAATCATTTAGTGCATAAAATGTCAGAAAACTGGGAAAAACGCCCATGATAGAGCCCAGGATGAGGTCTTCAAATGTCATTTTGTCTGACCAGCAGACCAAAACCCAAATATATTCAGGTTGTAATGATTTAAGAGAGAAAAGCAGATAATACTCACAATGCAGAAGCTGGAACCAGAGAATGGTTGTTATTTTTGCTTGAAAAATTACTAAAACTAAAATACTAAAACGATTGAGTGATAAACAAAACTTTCATTTCTATCAATCGTTTCCACTCTATAACATAAGTATTATTATTATAGTATAAGTATTTCTGGGTAATCACATTAATCAAATCTCTTGATAAAGGAATTCAAAAATAACATTAAACCTGAAAAATACGGTCCCTTTTGATGTTCACCAGATACACTTGAGTTGAATGTTTTTAGTGTCTTTTTAGAGTTTTTAGAATCCAACCCTAATTGACTTTAAGCTGAATTTAGGCTGCTTGGCTCAGTGCAGCTGAGTGGCTTTAATTTACATGTAACTTTTGAGCCAATACTCACACTCAATTCAGTCTACAGTGTGAAATATGAGGTTATACAGGATTTCTTGATCATCAACATCACAAGCAACCATGAGTAAAGGGTGCGGGATCAAAGCTACAAGGCGAAGCACATATCTTCAAAGACAAGTACATTCAGGACTTATTCAGTAAATAACCATGTATGTTGCTTCTCTCAGTAAATGCACCATCTTTGCTTTTTTTCTGTATTCTGTGTGTGATGACAGTGTACAAACATAATGCAAAGATTAAAGCAAACACTGTACATCTCCCCATCTTTCATACATCTATCTGTAGATATGTGACCTGCATCTGAAGGTATAAACAGCAGCTTGAGATGGTTAGTCAATTGTTGGGATAGATTTCTGCGCATCTGCTCTAATGGAGCGAGTAAGAGATGTCTGAGCTCTGAGGAAAGAATCTGTTAATAGAAGATTTGTTTCACGCTCACTGGTCCAAAAATCACAGACAAAAAGACTCCAACCAGAGCTCACCTGCAGATTAAAAAGTCAACATTTCAAAAGAGGGCAGCTACCTCAAAAGACATGCAAGTGCAAAAACTAAAAAGCGCACAACAGTCAAGTTTCTGGTCATAAATCAGAGATAACATAAGAAATAAAGATGGTTTCTTTATGCACTTTTGTAGTTTTCTTTCTTGAATCAGTGAGTCTTGTTGGATTTTTCCCCCCCTGTTTTTCTTGTTTCTCTGCTTCATCATGAAAATCTGTCAAAGAAGAGGCTCTACAAACACTATATCATTATTCATTTAGCCGATATATAATTCTTCAGTCTTGATGTTGATGTGACTTTCTTGCTGTAATGATCTATTTTATCTTCACCGCTCTCTGCGTATCTCAAGTGTTATCAGCATCTTATTCGCTGCTGGTATGACAACCCAATTTCCCCAAGGAGAATATTTAAATTTCTCTAATCGGATAATTAATACCCAGGACTGCCCCCCCCCTCCTCTTTCTTACCACCACGCTCATAATCTGCAGCTCCTTCAGGACAAAGTCCACCTTCTTCTGCGTGGTCAGCGAGGCCAGGACGGCGTTGTGGCTCCTGCAGGCCAGCTTGGCGTTGTCGTACGAGTCCTTTGCCGTGATGAATTTCAGACAGGAGTTGCCCACCAGATGCCAGCTTTCACCGCACACGTTTTCTGGAATAGAGAGATTAGATGAGGAGTTGGTACTATAGAGACTACAGGTTCGGTAGGCTGATCTGTAAATTGACAGCATGTCGATGGGGCAAATTAGGATCTATCTTTTTGGGTTATCTACCTTCATTATCTATACATTCAACCCAAGAATGATATTCTCATAGATTTTTCTTTTTTAATTTGAATAGATTTCAGAGGTCTGAAGAGGTAAAACAATCCAGTATTTCACAAGAAATAAAATAAACAGAATTTTATGTAGCAGCAATGTTTTTCCTTCTCTCTTATCCCTTTAATCATCTAGTCACCCCTCAGATTTGTCTTACAACCTCTTAGGGATATGTGACCCACAGGTTGGAAATCACTGCCCAAAAGGCACATTATAATTATAAACTGTAACAGGGGTACAATATTAACTATATTAATGTCACAATATTAACTATATTAATGTCACAATGACATTTTAAAATTACATTTTAAAATGTATTAGACAATATGGTATTGTACCTTTGGAATAAATGCAAGCATCTGTGTCTTTGCATTAATGGAAAATTATATTTTAGGATAATCTGCATCTTATTTTTGTAGTTTTGGCACAAATTTTAGTTCAGAAAAACATTTTGCTCACCAGGCTAATTACAATTTGCCGATTCTGTTTTCAGCTTTACAACGGAGTCCATAAGAGCGAGATACATGCTAATCCATATATTAATATTTGACCATATCGTCATGTCACTTCAATGCATCCCTACATCTCAGAAATTAAGTGCGTAAATTGTTCACATAACTGATAAGATAGATGGCCAAATCGATGAAAACAACACTCAGGTTGTAAAAATACTTACATTTTCTAAATCTAAATCTTCTGCCTGTGTATGTAGTTAATGTATGTCTACGTATGTAAAGTTGAAACCAGATATTTACATACACTTCAGAAAAAAAACAAAAAACTTTTTTTTCCTTTACTGTCATACATTAAATCAGAGTAAACTTTTTCTGTTTTAGATCAATAAATATTAACATATTTTTTGCATTTGTTAAATGTCAGAATCGAGCGAGGGAGAATTTTTATGTATTTTTCTTCACTCTCATCAAAGTCAGAAGTATATTATAAGTTTATTGTGTCTTTAAACAAAAAGAAAACTCCAGATGATTCCATTCTGAGCTTAAGGAGCTTCTGATAGGTTAATTGATTCCATTTGAGTTAATTGTTGGCACACCTGTGGATGCATATAAAGGCACACCTCAAACACAGAGCCTCTTTCTTTGACATCATGGGAAAATCAAGAGAAATCAACCACGACATCAGGAAAAGAATTGTGGACCTCCACAAGTGTGGCTCATCCTTAGGTGCAATTTCCAGATGCCTGAAGGTCCCACGTTCATCCGTTCAGACAATAATACACAAGCATAAAAAACATGGGAACGTGCAACCATCATACCGCTCAGGAAGGAGACGGATTCTGAGTCCCAGAGAGGAACGTTTTTTGGTGCGAAATGTGCGAATCAACCCCAGGACAACAGCAAAAGACCTTGTGAAGATGCTGGCTGAGACTGGTAAGACAGTGTCATTATCCACAGTAAAACGAGTCCTGTACCACCATGAGCTGAAAGGTTACTCTGGGAGGAGAAAGCAATTACTTCAAAACCACCATAAAAAAGCCAGACTATAGTTTGCAACTGCACATGGGGACAAAAATCTTAATTTCTGGAGACATGTCCTGTGGTCTGACGAAACAAAAATTGAACCGTTCGGCCATAATGATAAACGGTATATTTGGAGGAAAAAGGGCCAAGCTTTGAAGCCTCAGAACACCATCTCAACTGTGAAGTATGGGGGTGGTAGTATAATGTTGTGGGGCTGCTTTGCTGCAGAAGGGACTGGTGCACTTCACAAAATAGATGGCATCATGAGAAAAGAAAATTATGTGGATATATTGAAGAAACATCGGAAGACATCAGCCAGGAAGTTAAAGCTTGGGCACAAATGGGTCTTCCAAAATGGACAATGACACCAAGCATACCTCCAAATTAGTTACAAAGTGGCTTAAGGACAACAAAGTCAAGGTATTGGAGTGGCCATCACAAAGCCCTGATCTCAATCCCACAGAAAATTTGTGGGCGGCACTGAAAAGGCGAGCAAGAAGGCCTACAAACCTGACCCAGTTACACCAGTTCTGTCATGAGGAGTGGGCCAAAATTCCAGCAAACTATTATAGAAAGCTTGTGGAAGGATACCCAAAACGTTTCGGGGCAATTCTACCAAATACTAAGGAAGCGTATGTATACTTATGACTTTGATGAAAGTGATAAAAAAATACATAAAAATTCTCCCTCGCTCGATTCGGATATTTAACAAATGCAAAAAATGTTAATATTTATTGATCTAAAACAGAAGTGTGAGTAAGTGTGTGATGCAACTTGCGCATGTGATGCTTATTTTTGAAATTAAATGCTTTTATTTCCATTTCCTAACAACCACAGTTACCTGGCAGTGAGATGCACTCCTGGTTGCGAGGTTCCCACTGACAGTTCTGGTCCACAGCACAGCTCTTGCAGCTGGTTTTCTTGTTGCATACATATGAGGGGTTGTCCTTGGGGCAAACTTCATACTCTCCTATGGCCCCCTGGGAAGAGAAAGCAGAAAATAACAGCCGTCAACTCTTCAGACTCAAAGTACCTAATTATTATATTTAATTTTCCATAAATGTCATATGGCGCAAAATGAAATGTTATTTAATTATGAATAGACAGCAACTGAATTTTATGAGATTTTCATAGAAAAAAATTTAAGTGTTTGTGGACTTTTTTTTTTTTTTTACTGACAATGTAGCTATTTGAGTAGAAAGCCAGGTTATCACAAGTATAAGATTACCAAATAATTGCAGTCAAGTAGACTGACCCTTATTAATCAAATATTTTAGAGACAAATGCAGATGAGTGCGCTGGAGAAGACGCATGAACTGTCTCTGGGTGTCATATTGCATCCAAATGAGCAGTGTTAATCACAGATTAACAAATCAGCTCCAGTGTTGGAAACAAGAACGTACCTCACCAGTCCTTTATCTTATCATTACTCAAATTTGACAAGTCTCAATTTATAAAGGTGTAATAACTCTTGGAGGAAATGAAACATTTGTGTATCCTAATCAAAATAGCAAATATCTGCCAAAGATAGTGAAGTTGCACTGGAATTGGCTACAGGAACCCATAGTGTCCGAGCATTCATCATTCTGTGCTTCAAAGAGCCTATGACTGTTCAAAATTATTAAGACTACTTATTCAATTATTGAGTCTTAGAATTACATTTCAGCTTGTATGGCAAGAAAACGTTATATACTGGAATGTTTTTGTTACAGAGCATCAGAACTTACTTTAATTCTAACTTTTCCATGTGCAACAAAAACATGTATGTATTTATAATACAAAATCTGAAGGCGAAATGAGAAGTGTCAGCGGGGTCAGTTTACTTACCGTGGCAGAGGTGCAGTTGCTTCCCAGAGACACACACTGGCCTGAGCACCACTGGCAGCCATTGGTGTTAGCAGTGCAACTGTAGCAGTCTGTATACTGGTCACACCTCTCGTTATCAGCATCTGCAAAATTTGGAGGAACATGGTATATAAATAGTTTTGTTCATAAAACAATGTACAATTTTATGACAATACACACAGAAATTATAGTTTGCAATTAGAAAATAATTGGAGTGAAGGCAAAGTTTTTAACCCGACTTTGCAGTTTTCAGATGCCTTGTTTGCTTAATCTGCAAAGTAACTGTCAACTTCAGCTTTGAAATTAATGTAGTGGAGTCATTAGCACAGTATTTCCCTCTGAATTGTAGTAAAGTAGAAGTATAAAGTAGCAAAAATGCAAATACTCAAGTCCCGTACTTGAGTACAGATTTGAGGTACTTGTACTTTACTTGAGTAAATGTATTTAGTTACTTTCCACTACTGCCAGACAGCAATGGATCAAAATACATTTTTCCATCCGTTACACAACCACTTAAAAAGAGACTTATTCTAACCTTTTTTCTTTTAAATAAATTCATTAATATTATCTATATTCTTTTCAATAGTCTTTGCTGTATTATCAGGGCATTTTGGTTCTAACTTCACACTTCTCACAATTTAATGTTAATCTACTGTTTCAACTTTTGTAATATATTATTGTAAATTTGACCTAGAGGGATAAAATGAAAGAACAGGGAATTTATTTAGTTCTTGTTCATCTTTTACACGGCAGTTTAAGTAATTCTGATTCTGCCGTGAACCACAGCAACACTTCCTGAACATGAGGTTTCTTCTGGGGAAACTGGGGCAGGGTGACTGCCAGACAGCAGCAGAGCAGGAAGGCCTCCTTGGTATTAAATGTGCCTGAAAGATATTCCGGGGTGCAGTTTCCATCTGCCGGCGCTTCTGAAGACGCCGACACTGGAAAATGAGATGGGCCGTGTTGTGGAAACTGAGGATTTTTTGTGACAAATAGCAAACACCAAAAAGAAGAGAATTCTCAGCGGGAAGCAGAGAGACCTGGCTGAACTGTCCCTGATGATTACCTCTTCCTGTCCTATCTGGCACACACACACACACACACACACACACACACACACACACACACACACACACACACAGAATAGTAGAACCTGAGAACTGGGACACATTTTTTTGAAGAAAAAATACTAATTTGTTAAACGTGGTGAGATGTGTTTCTAGGACACACCAACGCATGAGGAACATGCACACTCCCACGTACTCTCAGGTAATCATACAAAGGCTGCAACTAATAATTATTATCATTATGAATTCATTTTTGAAAAGACTTTTTGATTAATTGATATCCGGGAGACATCAGCACAGGAAATTTGCCCCTTTTGTAGGGGCCTTTCTGGACACTTAGTTGCAGGCTTAAAATGTTACAACTAACAACTATTTTCATCCTAGATTGATCTGCTGTTTCGATCGATCGTTTAATAGTTTGATTTATAAAATGGCAGAAAATCTTGAAAAATGACAATTATAGAGCCCAAAGTGACGTTTAGAAATGTAATCAGTTCAGAAATCTAATATATTCAATTTAAAACAGAGAAAAGCAGAAAATCTTCACATGGAGCTGGTGACTTAAATGAAAATGTTGTTGATCATTTTCTGTTGATCAACTAATCAGTTGATCCAGTGTCATTCAGCACATATTCACACATGCAGAAATGACAGCCACTGAACAGTTCCTAAAGATGCATGGAGGCTAAGATTTCTACATTTCAAAACCTCTCACACACACACACAACACATTTTTTTAGCCATTTTCACTCTCTGATTTGCAAGACTGCGTTGGCGGTCTTTGACAAACAAGCTGTTTCTGCCAGTCTATGCATGCCATCAGACATCACTGTCGTGAATACAGATGAGTTCTGCAGACACGAGAAAAGACTGCAAGAATCTAAAATCATGTCGGATTAGTTTCACATGGCAGACGTGCACCCATGCAGGATTTCAAAACGATGGCGGTGTTACCTACATGATCGTGTGTTACAAGACGCTGGTAGCTGCTGCTGTTCGGTTCCGATAGCGTTGCTCTCCCAGGGCAGGCAGGTCCCCTGGGTGTTGTTCCAGACGCAGTGGAGCCCCGGCCAGGCCTGGCTGCAGGACGCCGGGCTGGAGAAGGCCGAGCAGCTGAGCGAGGTGTACATGAGGACGTCACTGAGCAGCAGGCTGTTGAAGCCACCTAACACATACATCACACTGTAAGACAGGAGAGGAAAGAAAATGTTAGAGGGCTACAGGGGAAGGTGGTGAGAAGAGGGAAGGGATTCAGGAAGTAAAACAAGCATATTTCTGCCCCGCAATCTTCCCCAGTTTTGATCTTTTGTGCAGAGTGAGAGGAGAAGCTTAGTCTGAGTGCTCTTCCTCTTCTCTGGGCTTCGACCAACCTCACAAGTCTGCTAAATCCCCAGCAAGCACTCTCTTCTTGTGCGAATGGACCTGACAGACCTCCCCCGCTGTGTGTGTGAGCGTGTGTGTGTTTGGATGCCGGGTCGAGGGCATTTCTGAACAACTTTCTCCACTGGCCTCTGTTCAGGTGCTGGGATTAGTGTGTGAGTGCGAGTCTGCGTGTATGTGCGTGTGCTGGTGGTGGCGGCTGGGCAGAGTGGATGGGTAATTTGCACCAGCCTGATCTGTAAGTCCCGTCGGATCATAGAGGGCACACTTCAAACTGTTCGCTGTTCGGAAGTCCTGCTGAGCGCACAGATCAGGAGGAGGAGAATGTCTGCATGTCAAGCAGGGGACCACATAAAAGATGTGAGTCAGGGTGGACGACCGAGACAATGAAAGGATGTACTAAAAAAGGGTCGGTTCACACAAATTACAGAAAAAAAAAAACATACTTACTAGACAGAGAGATATCCGTCTCTGAGATTCCTGCCTAAACCTTAATATAACAGAGGTGAATGACATTTTATTTGTGGTGCTTGTTGCATTAAAAAATATTACATAAAAAAAAAAATAATAATCAAGAGCAACGTCTCTTTCTAGACAGAATGTCCTAATTACCCTGGATAAGCATGCTATCAACAGTTTCCATTGGGACTATTTTTTTGGTAGTAAAGTAGTTCAAATGAACTTTTGACAGTGAGGTCTGAACTGATACTTCAAGACTTAGCAAGAGCATAAACATGAAGAATGAATGAGTGGATGGACAGAGAAATGGCTGACCGGATGTTCTGCATCTCTCTTTAAGGTATTCCACTATATGATGTGTTTTGAAAGGGGTAAAGAATGAACAATACTACTTATAGTAACTGATAACCTAACCTGATTCTATAGTTACAAGGTGCTTCAACGAAAAACAGGCAAAACAATAAAATAATTAATATAGATAATAATACAATTATAAAAACTTATGATTGGGACAATCCAAAGAACAAGTTAAAAGTGACAAGGCACAGAAAGACTGTGAATTTGAAGAAATGCAGATTTATAAAAAAGGAGATTTAAAAGGGAGTCACTGAGGAGGCAAGGCAAATTTCAAAGGGAAGACTGTTCCAGACTTTGGGGGGCCCTGACAGCAAAAGCACTCCTCTCTCCTTTAGTTTTAAGTCTAGGATCTGAGGTCGAGTGTGGGTACATTTGGGCAAAAAACGCTCACAAATCTATGTTGAAGCCAGACCGTTGAGTGCTTCAAAAGTAAAGAGTAAAACCTTAAAAATCAATTATAAAGTCAACTGGAGACCAATGCAAAGAGGCTAAAATGGAGGGATTACAGTAGTTGATGTCTCTTATTTGTTTGACTTTTTCCATGAATGGGTAAATGAATGTCTCCTCTATATTTTCTTGCAACATCAGTATCTTCCCTTCAACATTCAAACTAAAACTTTACCTTTATAGCTCAACCTTCCGCACATCGATGCCTTTGTTTTTAGAAGAACTAGTGCAGCATGAGTGTGTTTTTGAAGACTCTCTTAAAAAGGTCCAGTGTATAGGATTTAGTGGCATCTAGCAGTGAAATTGCAGTTTGCAACCACTTGAATACCGTTCGCCTCACCCTCCCCTTCCAAGGGTGTAGGAGGTAATGAAAACACAACGATTCTTATTTTCAGCTGATTGTACACTAATGAAAACATACTTATAAATATTATGTTCCATTTCTGCCAATAGCTCCTTGTAAATGTTATACACTGAACCTTTAAATTGTGTACAATTTCCTCCGGACTACATTTTCCATTTTTTCTCCTTATTATGTATTTTATCATTTTGTTTTTAAGCCTTACTGTAAAGTGTTTTTAACGTTTTCTTTCCCAAGCAAAAATAGTAAAATAAAAATTAATATAATATTGCTGTTCTAAATTCGGTCTTAAACTCAGTGATTGTGTTGAATCTGAATTTGATCAATGAATGAATGCATGAACAAACTCTTAATTGCTCCTGAGGAACAGGAGTCATCAGTGAGGATTGACTCAAACAGGGCTGGTGATTCATGTTAATATTTGATGCGTTCTCTACAACAGGATGTATAATTTAATATGGATCGCTGTGTCTTGCTCTGCTGGCGGTGCAGATAATACTTACAGATGAGTCATCCCTTCTGGTCGCAGCACCATCCCCATCACAATCTATTCATATTGCAGACTAATAATGAAATGTCATGTATGAATGCTGAAAGGATTATTTTCCAAGGTAACAACAAGGTTTAGTTTTTTAACTTATACTGTTTCTGTCAGTTGTCGTTGGTGTTTGCCTTTGTTCCCCATGCTGCCATAGGGTTTACAGTATGTTGGGCTGAGGTAAGATTTTTTTTCCCCTCGTCTACTCAGCATGTGGATTTTTGCTGAATTATATAATATTGGAAAACAAGCACCATGCAATTGTTCCCACATTTATTTTGTGAGTAAATAAGAATAAAGAATTCGAAATGTATTTATCTGATCGGATATTCAGTTTTAGAAAATGAGGTCCACTGTGAGTGGAAGCAATCAAGAGCTAAATAGAAAATTATTAGGGGTGACCAATAACAGATAATTAAGATCACAATATGTAGATCAAAATAGTCAGGATTATAATTTAAGTCACCTTGAGTTGCATTCTACACTACATGAAGTGCAGTTCAGAGTCACATCTTCAGCTGTGTGAAAGTGACAACAACCCTGGTGTGTAGTGTTTGTCCCTCATCAAGCAAGCGATGTAGCTTTGAAGATTTTCCCACAAAGCAACAACAAGTCGATTTTGAAACTTCTTTCTATATGAAATTCTTCAGTCAATACAACTTTCTGGTTCTTCTGCCAGCAAAGATTTCAATTCATAACTTCAGGCACCCACAATGACCTTTACTTTCTTTTTAATAATTTTTCCCACCAAATAGTGGATATCTCAGTTTAATTTAATATTTAGTTTAATATACATTTCCTTTTCCCCCTCCAATAGCCTCTGCTAAGTGTGTGCATTTTGCAGATTGTTCCTATATCCATGTTTCCAAGTGCACAGAGATGTGATCATGAATAAACGAACCAGGAAAGGAACCAAGGAAACTGTCATTTTCCATTAGAAAAGCTGAAAAGTCCCATAATTTAAAAAAATGAAAGCGAAAAAACTACATCATATTTACATCAGATGCAGATACATACTGAACACGATTGTCTGTACAACATATTCCGTTTCAACATGTCTTTAAATATCATGAGTGCATAATTAAACATGTGTGGGCCCTGGTGGAAATAAACCAGTCACTCAAGAAACAAGGTTACTGAGAGAAATCAGGTTAAGACAGGGAATCGGAGAACATATATGCACTGCAGTAACCTTGGAGATTTCTCCCCTACTTACGCCCTACATATTTTATCCAAGAGTGGTATATTTTCAATGTGGAAGACGAATTAAATGGAAAAAAAGTAAAGTGTTGGTACTGTGGACCTTTATGGGAGGGATAAAATGCCATTCTTGCAAAAGATATTCCCTCATTTGTTTTTGAAGGTGGTGGTGAAGAGTTCTAACACACTGCATTTCTTATATATGCCATCTCCCCGTGTTCAGTTTTTTCAGATCCAGTGACTGCAAAGGCCACAGCATATGATTCACATCGTCTACTCATTCATTCAGGTTTTCCCTTTAATTTGTCACCCATCTTTATGAAGACCGAGAGCTTTCTTTTTCCTTTCTTGGTCTGAGTATTCGCACTGATTGGTGTCAGAAAGTGCACAGTTCTTCCTTAGGCTAAATGTCTAAATTCTACTCCTCAGCTGTATGAATCAACTTATCTGGATTTATTTATCTCAATTTTAGTCAGAGCTTGGAATTTAAGGATGCCTTTCTGTGAAGCACTCTGCAAACTCTTTAGTTAAGTGCTGCACAAGTGATTACCTGTCACTGAAGACTGCGGAGTGTCCGAAGCGATTGACGTCGTGGTAGAGGTCCGGTCGAGGCAGCACTGTCCACTCATCACATGCTGGAATGAAAAGAAGACACAGAGAGGTCAAACTGTTGACCTGCTCCTACATATTAAATCATACATGTCTTCAGCCGTTGGAAATTCAGCTGACATGCCATGAGTGGTTAGCGAGACCTTTAACAGCTCATATCCTCGTGTCAATAAATGAGTCAATCGGCAAAGTGTCCTTGACCGAGACACTACAGGAGCAACAATCATGCTAAGGATATGCAGCCAGGCATGTCGTGTCATGTAGTGTCGTGTCTCTGGCATGTGAAAAGAAATACATAAATTATGGTTAAGTAGCTTGTGAAAAATAAGGTTAATATCCTCCAGCTGATCTCATTTTCAGGTTGCTGCAGGTTCTGAATATTAATTAGGCTGCCATTAAAATCTGTAATGTTTCTGGCTTCTCAGCCAACAAAAAGTGACTACAGATCTGAATCTTTGAGTTTTATTTCTAACTTTGGTTATGCTGCTGAATCCCAATTCTACCTCCCTCCCAATGCTGATGGACCCAACAGGAATCAGACAACCCTAAACAGGAATAAGTAGGTACACAATAAGCACTGATTTAGTGATTTGCAAGGCAAACGACTAATAGACTAATAAGTTACGATTAGGTTTAATTTGATTTAAAAAACCTGTGGTTCTTCAACAAAGGGGGATTTTTTTTTCTTTGCAGGTTGTTTAATTTTAATTTTAAGTATTTTAAATGCACCAAAAAAAGAACTTTATCCCATTTATCATCTTGTGACCCTTCATATTTATCTTGGGACCCATTTGGGATCCCGTACCCCAGGTTGGGAACCACTGGTTTACATGTATATAGCAGCCACACTGGTTACACATGGTTAGATATAACCATTTTTTCAACATTATTACAATTACTATACTTAAGTGCTGAAATTTCAGCACTAAGTCACTGAAATGCTATTGACAGTTAGGCGTAACCTAGATGTCAGAAAACTTTCAGTTTTACAAAATTTAGCCCGGTTTTAACCCAGAAGTCGAGATGTCTTGACCATCAAGTCAAAGCTACTGGGTAAAGAAATCAATGAATATGGCGATGTCCTTTAGGGTTGTTTTTAAATGAAGCTCCAGCAGTGTGCGACCGTGTACACCTATCATGAGTCTGTACAAACAAACAAAAACAAGCATCAACAAAAAGACCAGGCATGTGAGCCTGAAAGTCAAAGCGAACACAGAACAGTGACTGCAGTGCATCACCTTCAGTCAGTACAATGCAGTGCAAGTCATCATGGTCTCCCAGGGGAGAGAGTGACATAGGTGAGAGCTCCACATTCACAGGTAGACACTGCCCTCTGGTGTCATACACTGGTACTGCAGGTGGTGTGGTGCATTGCCCCTCATAGATTGGGGATTTATTATGACACCATCTACCAATGTCAGGACAGCGGACGGCCCTTAAATTCTACACTGTAATTGAGTTCAGCTTGTTAAGGAGGGGCGATTAGTCCTTGACGCACGGCCCATCTCGACTGCAATTACCAGACAATTACAGAGCTGCTGCTGCTGACACCGACCCTGCAGCTGGCTGGTGGGGGGGTAAATAGTCTACTAGTCTTTTCTGTCCAATTACAAAATCATACAGAGGATGATGAGTGGCAGGGAGGAGAGAGGTCAGAGCGGAGGGAGGAAAGACAACAATACAAGTTTTTAATTTCTGAAGTTCGACTCAAATGCAAACTCTCTGGGGAAATCATGAAAACAATTTGTTTCCTGCGGTGACTGGTGTGAGATGAGTTAGTCTCATTACGCCAATCAAGAAAGGACATGTGGTAACATAAATGTATAAATGGGACACTATGCTAAGAATTAAAAAACTAAAAATGTA
The DNA here is from genome assembly GCF_020085105.1 of Siniperca chuatsi. Classification (NCBI taxonomy): domain Eukaryota; kingdom Metazoa; phylum Chordata; class Actinopteri; order Centrarchiformes; family Sinipercidae; genus Siniperca; species Siniperca chuatsi. The sequence goes on from NC_058056.1 coordinate 24,770,130, forward strand.
TGTGACGCCTCTACATGTGCTGCTGCAGCGTTTACTATCATCTGTTCTTCACACCACTCCGATGAGCTTGAAAAGGGACGTTTGTTGGAGATGCAACATGCAATTCTCGTGAACAAAAGCAGATTGCAAAGGGAGGGGAAAGGAGGGGGTGCTTGTGCCCCTGAGATTGTAATTTTGCTGCCTGTCAATCATCTTCATAATGACACAGAAAAACAGAATGTCCTGGGGCCATTTCACAGCCCGCAGGGAATTCTCTCTCCCAACCAGACAGACTGCCATTACTGATGACAGCACTGCGGAAGGAGGCCGACTTAATTTACAACAATATTTGCAGGCAGCTAACAAAATGAGGATGCCAGTATGACTTCTGACAAAGCTTTGTTAACTTCTATTAGGACAAATCAGAGAACTTTAAATGGGATTACAATTAGAATGCAAAAAAAGTACACTACAATGGACAACAATCAATTTTTGATCTTCATATTTAACCAATAAAGAAAAACAGAAAACTTGTTACACTCTGCTTCTTCTTCTTCAGACAGATACACATGGCGGAGTTGTTTTGTACCACTCTCTCTCTGCTGTTGTTCTGCTGTGTTACACAAATTTAAAAGGTTAAGTATCTTGATTAAGGGCACCGTAGCAGTAAAAAGAGAAGATCACAAGAATAAGCATTAGAGACTTGAGATTACACCCCCAAAAGCAACAGTGTGAATCTTAGACTGCCCAGTTTAGTGTTTACATTATTAAGCTTTGATCACTTTGTATTTACCTTCACCTTGAAATCCTCAAGGAGTCAAGTGTGAACTGCAGCTCGAGGGAATGTTCTACGGAATATGCCAATTAGCCCCCTAAAGACCAAACTTTCTTTTATGGTACTACTGTGAATAAAACACAAGCATACTAATAAAAGCTTCTGGGATGTGTTTCATGCTATAACTTGCTCACAGCAGCATTTGTTTTGAGAGTTTTAAAGATCTTTTTGGGATGGTTTTCTGTTTGGCTTTCGATTGGTCCAGTTGGGTGTATGGAGCACCCTTTCCTCTAGGCCATTCAAAAGTCTTTTAAAAAGTGTGTTATGTGTATCAGACAGACTACTAAATATGCAGGCTATCGACATATCAAGTATTTGGACACCTGAACATCAACAGCCTCCACTATTCTGGTTTCAGGCTTTCCACCAGATTTTGGAGCCTGGCTGCAGGAGTTTGCTCCCATTCAGACACAAGAGCTTCATTCTAGTCGACTACTGATGTTTAGAGATGAGGCCTGGCTTGCAGTGGGGGTTCTAGTTCATCCCAAAGGTGTTGGATGGGGTTGAGGTCAGGGCTCCGTGCAGGCCAGTCAAGTTCTTCCACAAACTGGGAAAACCCATTTCTTTATGGAGCTGGCTTTGTGCACAGAGGCATTGTCTTGTCGAAACAAGAAAGGGCCAAAATGTTGGAAACACACTATTTTCTAAAATATCATTGTATGCTGCAGCATTAAGATATGCCTTCTAAGGAACTAAGGGACAGGGTTGCCCACATATTTTTGACCATGTTGTTTGTGTCTGTCAGGGTTCCTCTCAATTATCTAGGTGATATCATATCTGGAGAAAATTGAATCCAAATTGATGGACTGGAGTTATTATTTTAGTCAATTCTAACACAGAACAGAATAACCCTTTCAGAAGAGCAGCAAAACATCTTCATTCTATCTCCAGTCCTGTAATTTGGATTCAACTTTCTCCAGACAACGAGGGCTACCAGCCATTCCAGCAAAGAACAAGATTAATATGCACATAAATAAGACATGAAAAACCAAAAAAGTAGCTTCCAACATGCACTTAAAAGCCAACGTTCCACTTCACTTCCTCTATCCAGGAAAATCATGTCACAAATGAATGCATTCTGCATGAAGATATTACAAATATTTGCATGAACATGCAAAACCACTACACTCCTGGAAAATTTAAGAATACATTATTCTGAGTTTTATGTATGAAAAAGGGGCTGTGGTTTACCGCTCGTGTACATCGAGTTGCAAGATTTGACCTTCTCTTGCTCCAGTGAAGCTGCTCAGTGTCCAACAACAAAACACTGCGGTTGTACTGAGCAGCTCCCATGTGTGAGACTGTGCAACTGTAGGAATGCAAAGCAGCTCAGTGCAGGAAAAAAAAAAAAGATGATGCAGACTTAGCAGAAAAACCCTGAGCGAGGCTGAGAAAGCAGAATGTACTAGTTGTTGGTGTGTGTTGGTGTACGTGTGTTACTGACCCAGACTGTAGGCCAGGAAGTCAGAGGAGAAACACTTGGCACCGTGGCTCATGGACGTGTCGTTGTGTGTGTTTCCTCCAAACACCAGCATCGTCCCGCTCACTATCACCGCTGTGTGGAGGTAACGGAAGAAGCCGCTGTCTCTCAGAATTGTCCTGCACAAACACAAATTGATGGTTGTTATACAGTTAGATGTGATATAGCTATTACTTTCAGACAAGCACTCTGGCTGCTTAAAAATGCGTTTCATCTGACAATCCCCACATGTTGTTGTTGCAACTGTTTTTGTAATTCAAGAACTAAAGAGTAAAACAGTAACACAGCAAATTCAATGAAATGCAAGTTTTCAAAAGTCATTTCAAATACTGACTTCTTGCATAAATTGCATTTTTCTTATTGTTGTTAAAGCACCTCTTTTCACCCTCTCACTTCTATACGATCTTTGTTGGGAGTTGCACGTGCGTGGTATCTAGCGGACTACTAGCCAGTCAGAAGGGTGTAGGGTGGGTCCTGGCGAGCAAGGTAGTGTGATCCAAAACAAAGCCGCTTCAGCCGCTAACTATGGCTTCGGTTCAGCTGTACAACCCAAACCAGCTTCACAACCGAGACTGGAGCAAGACATTTCAAAGTTATTAATTTGTAACTAATTTATCTTTCATACGTAACGTTTTAACTGTGCACTGTCTCTACATCACAGTAACAACTTTATGCCCTATGACTGGAGGGTATCTATCGTTTTTAATTTTAACTTCATATTTAGGTGTACTTGTGGAAACTGCTCAATTTGTGCATTATGAAGCATGTGACATAGTGATGTAGATACGTTACGGAAGTAAAGGCTGGACTACAGTCGAGCTGTTTTCAGGCAGTTCAGGAGCAGTGTTTTCTGTGGGAGAGGGCGACTCCCTTTGGGGTGGACTTTGGGCTTTTTCACTTTAAGAATTATGCAAATTTGTCTCAGAGATGTGTTCTAACTTATTTATGGAATTGTACAATTTCTTTGTGTCGTACATCTGTGGTTCCTAACTTTTCTTGCTTGTGACCTCCTAATATGAAGTGCTGTCTATTTGCGACATCTCGTCACAGGGTGCATGCATGTCTATGGATTGTGAGAAGTTCAATCAGAGTCATTTTTAGAGGCCTGAAGAGGTTAAACTATACTGTATTTCACAAGAAAAAGCAAAGTCAGAAAAATAAACAGAAAACAATACATTCCCATACTTCGACAGCATACTGCACTTTCAAATTACACTGTGCAAAATTCCTGTATCACGTGTGTCAGAACGAAATACAGTATTGTCATACTAACATAAATCTGCACCAAAAAGAAATCCTCACCATTTCCTCTTGTCCACATCGAACTTGTACAGGTCTCCAGCCAGGCCGTACTTGTTGGCACTGAAGGCCTTGTAGCCTCCGTGGATGTAGATGGCTCTGGTGCTAGGGTCGAAAACACTGCTGTGGCCGTAGCCACCCTGGACCAGTGCACCGTCTGTGGGCACCACGCTCCATGTGTTCTTGGCTGGAGGATAACACAAACATCTTTTACTGAGCAACAGAAAACTTGCTTTAAATTATCATAATATAATACCACTAAGAAAGCGAAGGGAAACTACAGTTAGGTTAAGACAGGTCTCAGAGTGTTTTTGTGGAGGACTGAGTTTTTGGTCCCAGCAGGGATGTAGCGGAGGTAATTACATCTTAACTCAGTTTGCACAGCATTTTATTAGTGAAAGAGAGCTAAGCCAATATAAATCTTTGTATTATTGTTCCTAAAATGCATTACAAGTAGAAAAGTAGCATCACACTGTCATCAGATTATATATTGGTTTAGCTCATTCAGGAAATGATAATAACCAGATCACTTTCATTTGTGAGCAAACAGGAGATGCACTCTTGTCCATTGGTCACAGTGGCAGGTTAATTCATCCCATTTTCTCAAACAGATTGGCTTTTAGAAGACAATGAGACCTCTAAATTAAGTTTAGCCAACAAGGTTGGTGGATTAGATGAACACACCACCCGAATCCAAAACACGTTAGCTTCATCTTGGTGGCCAGTGTTAATTTCCTGTTGTTGTAAACTGATATATTTAGGCACCAACATCCAGGCAAAGTTATTAGTTGGGGAGCAAGGGATCAGCTAAAGTTGGGTGCATTGCTCAGCGACACATGGCAGATACAAAGACTAAACTTGTGAGTTTTTGTTTTTGGGACAGTCTCTCTACAACACTACATGGACCTGCAGATTTCTGCTCATCCCCGACAGCACATACAACTTACCTATGTTGTACTCCTGCACCTGGCTGATGTAACCGTACAAAGGACAATGTCCAAACAGAACTAGCATGATGGGACTAGCCCCCTCCTGGACGGGAGGCACAATATGGGCCGAGTGTCCCACCACGGCATACTGCTCCTTGGCCCGGGGGCTCAGGAGCACCCAGGTCTGGTTCTGAATGTGGAAAACCCACAACTGGCTGGACACGTTTCCTGTGGAGTCAATCTTTCCTCCGTACATGTAGATCTTCCCCTGGAAGAAACAAAGACAAACCGCAGAGCAGAATTGGGGATATATATATTATATATATATATTTATATTTATATTTATTTATTTATATATATATATATATATATATATATTTTTTTTTTTTTTTTTTTTTCTGGACCCATGAAAGTCACAGAAAACAGCTCAATTTGACAAATGCTTGGATTGTTCATGTCCAGGAGAGACAGAGGTGTAGTTGTCGCTTCAGCTTTTTATAAACCAGTGATGGTACGTGTGTTTGAGAGCCTGAATTGGTACATTATCTGTTGTTGCGAGACTTCTATCTGTTATGTATCATCACTGATTTGATTTCAGATTTGTCTTGCAAGACACATTTATACACTGGGATGCAATTTGTACATTACAAAAACACTCTGCAGCTCAAACTCAGTTCTCTCAAACCACCGAGCAGACAGACTGCGTCTTCCTCTGAATCCTCCTCGCTCTGATTTATTATTCCATCAGCGGCTCCTAACAGTCTTTCTGGCTGAGAAGAAACTGCTTCACCACAGCATATCAACCACCAGAGATTTATATATTAGTTCCAGACAACAAATAGACACTACTGAAAGCATAAATAAAAGGATGGGGAGTATATAATATTTCTGCTAGTGCCTCCATTTAATTTAGTTGTCATCTGTTCTTTTGAAGGCCTGTTCACATCACACTTAGTTGGCAGAAACTACAGATGCATGTAAAATGCACTATAATAATGGTGAAATGTACAAGAGAGTCATATTGTGTTGTCTTAATGTACATTCAGATTCATATGAGATATGCATTTCTCCCTCTCTCCACATACCTCATGCAGAGCCACTGAATGGCCATAACGTGGCGTGACAGTGTTGACGGAGGGGTCAAGGGTCAGCCAGCTCTTGCTACTGAGGTTGTACCTACAGAAAGAAAATAGAAAGGTGTGATGACCATGACGGAGCAATCTCAAGGAGGATTTTTTACTCACTAGCAAAATGTGTACGAGTATGTCCTGATCTCTTCTGTGTTCAATCATTTTTACATGTCAAAGTAAATTTTAAAAAACTGTTCAGTCAAGATTCCCTTGATCACTTGAATGTGACAAGACAAGGTAAACCCAGTTCAGCTAGACAAAGATACAGTCCATGGGGAACACTGCTGAAATGGAAACCTTGTTCCTTGCACAAAATTAAATGTAGTTTGGAATAGGGATTACAGTGCTCCACACATGTCTACATGCAGTACCTCAAACCACGGTTAAGAAATTAAAATTAAAAACTTAAAATAAATAGTCTCTTAAACAGCAGTGAGCAAGCACACCATATAAAAGGAATAGTCCAACATTTCAGGAAATCCACTTGCTTGTTTTCTTGCCAAGGGTTAGGTAAGATGGTCGACACCGATCTTATATCCATCCTAGCTAGGCATTTTGCCCCTTTCAGTCTAAATACTAAAATATGCTAACCGGCTGTCTCATATTTAACAGACAGACATCAGTGTTCTCATCAAATGCGTGTATTTTCCAAAATGTACAGCTTTAAATGTTTTTTATGGGTTACGCTTATCTTCCTATCAAGCTAAATGGCTCTGATCATTCAAAGGTCTCCACGCCCAAACTTAAACCAAAGTGCCAAACAGCAAAGACTGTGGTAAATAAAACTACAGTGGTGTCAGTATACAACATGTTCCTCAATCAAGGCTCCAAAGTCTAATGACCTCTAACACCTCAACCCTAAACCTACCAACTATCAAAATGAAAGGGGAAATGCCACTCATGTGCCTTCATTGTGTTTCTTACCTTTAGATTAGATGTATGGTTGTTTCACAAACTGTAGGAAAGCATTGCTCTTGAAATACCTGTAACACTGCAACTACATCAGGAACAAGCTAAACAGTCACACTGAGGAGGAGAATTACACTATTGTCCTGTCCAACAATGCCAAGGTGACAAACACAAGAAGTTGTGAAGAATGTTCCTTTATAGATTAGATTAGATGTATAAGTACTGAGACAACGAAATTTAAACAAATAGGGAGATGACTACTAATTTGCAGAATCTGGAGAGATGGCAAGCCTTGCCTTTTGTACGTGCCGCAATCTCGGGTCACATGATAGTCTCATATGATAGACCCTGAGCAGAAAAAAAAGGGTCTTGGCCTGCCTGAAACTCACAAAACCAAAACATGAGCCAAGGCAATAAGTGTGACCTTCCTGCCAAATACCTAAAATCAGAGTGTAGATGCTCACAGGGGAGAGTACTTACGCTTTGACCATGTGATAGTCGGATGCGTTGAAGACGTAGCCTCCAATGACCCACATGATGCCCTGGTCCACCGTGGCCTTGTGGGAAGCCCTGGGCAGCCCGGCCTCGGTGTACTCCTCCCGACTCCAGAAAGAGGAGTTGGCAGGCACTGACACGGAGCAGTCTGGACCTGAGGAGGGAAGGAAACCACAGAGTCAGGGCTCCACAGGAGATTAAATGATGCTCAGTTAATTCATTTTTTTTGCACTTATATATGATAAACACAATAAACAAGCTGCAAACCTTTAGAGGAACATAAAAATGGACTGCCTTAAGAGAGACAAAAAACCCCAACAAAATGAATCAGCATAAAAGCTCTAGCTTGTGAAAAAGTAAAGGATTAAACCTTCACAGGCTTCATTAGTTCACTTTAATGTCCTGCAGCAAGGTAGAGCGTAGAAATATTGGGGCCATCTGCTTTCCATGAATTGACTGTGTAGGTGTAAAAAAAACAAAAAAAACAAAAAAAAAAACATGATCCATTATTGATTTCATCTCTTGAGTTATGAAAGCGAGAGGTGACAGAAAGGGCAGAGAGGTTAAAGAAACATTTTTTAAGCCTTTAGATAACTGAGACTGATTATGCAGGTGTGGAGTAATTTAGCATTAGAAAGTAGTTCCTAAAGTTTTTGAAAAGGTTAATTGGCTGTGTAGAGAAAAATTGACACTTTACAGAAGCTTTATTTAATGTTTGGAAATATTTAATTTTTTGAATATTATTTCAGGAAACAATAACTTAAGGATATGAGTGAAATGACTCTTTTAAAAGACTGCCTTCCCGTTACAGGACAAGAACAAGAACTGCAGCATAAACCGGAATCACTTCTGAATGAAGGAAAAAGAAAGAACAAAAGTTTTTTGGCAAAGAACTGATTTGCTGATCTTGTTCATCTACAGTCTGTCCATTCTACCTGATGAAAGACACATAAAACGTTTAACAAACAATTGCTGCTATCACTTCATCTTACAGCAGAAACAGGATGTTAACCACTGGGGGAGTTCCTTATTGATTATTATTGAAACAATGCAGAAGTGGCCATGTGACAGGAAAGGAAGTGTTGTGATTCACTGCAACAATCAAGGTCACTTCACCCATTTTCCTTTTTGTTTTGTTCAGTAGCTGAAAAAGAATCCCCGGCGGCTAATATTGTTTAACCTGACTCCAGTATCGCTAAGCAAACAAAATTACCTTTGCACCTTGGTGGCATTTCCATAAATAAAACAAACACGGCTTCCCTCCCTTAAAGACGTAATTTGTTGAAGGCTACACATCTGTGAAAGAGAGATTAAATGCAAGGCAGGCCTGACTAAACATGCATCTGTCTCTGCTTTTGCCCTGGTTGGTGTAGAAAATGAGTTCATTTGGAAGCTGGCAGCACAGAGTACACTAAGTGTGCTATTCCTCGGCTAACACACCATGACAGGGTAATAAAGGCTAAAGAAAATGCCAGTCTGTTTCTCAACTCCCTCAGCTTTGGTAATTAGATCGTGAGCACACTGAGCTGCTGATATAACTGCAGTTAAATTAAGCCATTGTCTCTGCCTGTGCAGAGTGGTGCAGTGGAGCCGTTTAAGAACTAATAGAGCGGTTAAAACGCCCATATGGTCTGATTCAAAAAGGATACAGTAGTGTCAGGTCATCACCAAATAAAAAGACTCAATATTCATGACTCAACCGGAAAGATGAGGAAGATGATCATCAGGTTACAGCAGATGGATGTCAGCGGGAGCCTCAATATTAGTGGTGGAGGCTTAAAGCTGAAGAGGAACTGGGTTGAATCACTAGATAAACTGGACGGATAAAGTCAGTAGCACTCTCTTTACTAAACATCCAACTGCTTCATTGGAGCTGCTTAGTGTTCAAATAGCTGAAACGCTCTGACCTCCATAATATTATAATACCGTTGAACACTGATAGTAAAATTATTAAAATAAAATTAATAAACTGGGTCAGAGTATGGTATCCATGATGAAAAACATAGGTGAATTGGCTCTTATTTTTCTTTTTACAGATTCCTAAATATTTTATGTCTAGTGACCTACAGTAAACCGACCTCAACTTTATATGTTTTATAGAGTCGGCAGGTTTTCTTCAAAGTTTGCACACTGAGGGATGGTTTCACATAGAAATATTAACCCTAGCCCTAAAATAAGGACTTTTTCAACAGATACCTCCATAAAATGGTGTTCTCTTAGACTGGGAATAGCCTTAACCCTTGTATGGAAAACTTCCCTCACTACTGAATGGTGGGGTTGGGTCATCAGGCAGCAGGTGGCAAAGTCAAATAATCCTAACTGCTTCGTTAAAACCCAAACATAGTTTTTATGTCTCTCAATTATATGTTTTTACCTAATTATATGAGCTGTGTCCCACAGATCTTTCAGCCATTCTAAAGAGATCTTCTCAGATCTAATCACTGTATACTCTCTGACTGGGATCCAACAGCTCTGTATCAAACAAACACAAAGGCCAATGCAAAGTTTTTGCATCTTATCTTCATTTTCTTTACCCATGAAAGCACCATACCTGCTCCATAAAATAGGAAAATAGGAAGGAGGTACACTGTATTTCCATGAATATCCTGTATTAATAATTTTGGCTGTTAAAAGTGAATGTTTGCTAAATTTATGATTTACTACCCACCCCTGGGACCAGAACGTAGACCCAGTAAGAAGCTTATTTAGGGTCACTGAGGAGGGTCTGGCATGTGTGGGCCTGCTGAAGCCAACCTGATGATGACATTGTGGTTATTCAAACCAGCGCAGTGTATGAGACAATGAGGTCACATCACTGGCAGCCGAAGTGATGCTGCTGCAGTGCCAGCCCACCTTGCCATCCGGTCTTGCAGATGCAGGTCTTGCCCTGGCAGCGACCTCTTTCAGGGTAGCCACAGTCAGCCAGGCAGTAGGGGACGTCACAGGCTTCCCCCTTCCAGTTGGCTTCACACTCACAGTACACTGAACCAGTGGAGTTCCCCACACGACATTCGCCCCGGCCGGAGCAGTTGTTGGGACATGTATTCACCCTGGGAGGGAGGAAAGAGGACGAAACAATGAGGGAGAGAAACTAGGATTCAAATCTCACCTGAAATATAGTCTCTGAATAAAACATCAGGAACACCTTTCAACAATTGAGTTACATCTGCTCTACTTGTGCCAGCAGCGACTCAGCTGTCTCCAGGCTTAAAGATAAAATATGCAACATTTACAATTCAGCAGGATATCAGCAGAAAGTGTTGTTATTGGCATTGTCCTCCCTCATCAGTTGGTCAAGCTCCTGCCTCAACCCTTGCCACTCATCTCAGAAGGCACTGAAACAGCATCGACCTAGAGGCCGAGGTAACCGGCAGGCATAAAGTCACCACAGGCACAGAAGAGCAGATGGTAAACACACCCAATCTGCAGTCAAACAGCACTACTGACGCTCTCCATGTCTCTCAACAGATCCTCTCTGTTGCACATTTAGCTTTTTTGTTAGCAGCCAATTGGTACATTTTCGACAATCAAACCTCCTCTTCTCGGAGTCGTTCCTCAGTCAAATCAAAACATACTTATATATAAGAATTCTTGCACCAAAAGCACGAATATAATTAGGACAATCAGACAAAACAACACCATCAGCACAGTACTAAGTCAAAGAATGTCCCATCAACATGGTTCTTATATCCATAGAACACTGACATTCATTCTGGGTTGAAATCACATGGACATACTTTTCTGTATTTCAGGCATTTCTGAGTAAGCTCTCTTATCCTGTGAATAACTATATATGAAAGTCTATCTAAGACATGCAGTGACTATCCCATAAGTATGCAAATAAAGGGAGTGAAAACTATGCTAAGCAGCCTAATATTTAAAATCAATTTCCACTGTTAATTTAGTGATGGAGCCTTTACCCACCTCACTGCTCGCTACACCCACAGCAAAGATATACACTCAGGTAAATTAAACTATATGTACACACACAGACTAACAATATACAGCGTACAACACATCCAGTTCAATTCTTTATGTTAAAAGGACAAATTTGGCGTTAGCCTATATTTTTCTTATTGTCAAACAAATCCCATGAAAAGACCAAAACCAACAATGTCAATACAATAGTACACTTCAGTACACCGAATACCGACTTCCCTGTTTGTCTATGGTCAAAATAAACTACAGCGTCCATGTTAACGGTAGGAAAATGTCACTCAGTGCAAGGGTATGACTCATTGATTTGATTTTAATAGTTTTTGGAGAACAATGGAGATCTATGGCACAGAGAAATAAGCGATCTAAGACTTTGGATAGTTAGACAATACTTGTTGGTAGATCAACTGTTTGTTGGTTTTAGTGTTTTCATGGAATCTGGACCACTGGAATAATATAGAATATTGCCAGACTTATCCTTTAATATGGAAACACTCTGTACAAGACTAGAAAATGTCCCTAATGTTTTTTATAAAAAGAGTAAACAAGTCAATGTCAAAAGTTTTGCTTTGTTTTGAAAACATTATTAACCATCCACATTTGGGAGCGAGACAGATGACACAAAGGACCCTCATCATTCTTTCATGTTCCTCCGGCAGCCTGGTGGTTTGATTTTTCAGCTCCTCCACCTCTCCCAGACACCAAAGACCAGGGGCCCGGGGGCACTTCGCTTTCATCAGACTCTGCGTTTCTAAGCTCAACTTCAATCCCATCGCTATGGCGACGGTACCAATGAGCGAGGGAAAAACGCAGGGGTCCATTGTGTTCTTTGCAGATGTTTGGAAGGGACAGGCTCCACTTTGGTTTGTAGAATACTTTTCCTTTTTATGCCAGTCGAAGCAACTAGCTCTGAAATAATGAAGGACATTTTTGGCTCTTTCTGACTTGTGCAAAGTTTAGTTTGATCTATCCATCTGTGGGTATGGTGTCTCCACCCAAGTTGTATAAGCATGGGAACTAATACGTTTTCTGTGTTTATAGATCTGTGTGCAAAACATAAAGGTTTTTTTGCTGCAAAGAAGTCCCAACTGGTCTCTGTAACTGACATCAACTTTTCAGACTAATGACATTTACAGCTCACAAGAAAAGACACCTTGCAGGAAATGCACAACACATGGGTGGAGTAAAGCTGCACTTGTTTTGGTCATTAATGCTGGGTTCAAGGAGGGAAAAGGTGGTCTAAACCAAGAGGAGATAGAAGTTTAATCTTGGCCTGAAATGGACCCGCATAATATATAAACATGCATGCTTGTAATGGCTAATGTGGAAAAAGGGGTTAAGAGATGGACAAGGGGTTGTTGTTGGTAAGGTTAGCCACGACTGTGGACCCACAAGTCCATAAATTATCTTATTCTGTCATAGATGACACTTTGTATTTTCCTTGGCCTCCACACTGCTTTACAGTATGTAATAGCACTGATGTTATGATTCAGCCTAGCGGCTTATTGCATCTATGCGTTTTTAAGGTAGCCAGTACCAGAGTTAATCAATATTACCCTTCAAATCCGACACATGTGCGGTGTAGCATCAGTACCAAAATACAGTAGTACATATCCACACTGCACCCACAAATGGTATCAGTACCAGACTGCAACCCAACTAAATGCATGGTACTTGGAAACCTGGGAGTAGATGAGTACATTGCTTGCTTATAGCTAGTAGTAATATAATATAGCCATAATAACTTAATGTCAAAATTATAATATTAATACATTTATAGAATTTAAATATTTTATTAAAAAAAAAACACACATCTGTCTAGATGTATGTGGCTGAATTCTCCTCAAAAAAATTTCCAGTAGGGAATTTCAAGTTTTTCAAATTCAAAAACACAAATCCACAAACTCAGATAGAAAATTCAAGGGGCCCAGGAGTTTCCTCTTGCTCATTTCCACTTCTTTTTGTTGGATCATGTGATAGACAGAACGTGACCTGACAGGACAGATGTCTGATTGATTCCTTCAGACTCGACTGTTTCTTTTGGTAGCTCAGAGTTTGAATTTTTCATCTTGAATTTTGGTATACGATTTTCACCTATTTGAGCAACTTGATTATTTTTCCTTTTTAGAGGTGAAAATGACTTAGAGGAACTTGAATGAAGTTTTTTGAATATTGAACAGTTTCATTATAAACTTGAATTTGTGAACCCTAAAAAATGTTCTGGAAATACTAGTGGAAATTTTACAACAAATTGTGATAGATGGTTTTAAAATCTTTATTTCAATTCTATAAATTTAGTGACATTTAAATTTCAACATTAAGGATTAAGTAGTGGTTAAATTACTCAATTAGGTGTTCTGTTTCTTATCCAATAAAAAAGACCACAATAATATCCTAATTATTATGGGCTTTCTTTGCTCCCTCTAAAGTAGGCACACACCAAACAGCATACCACAGTGTGCCTGACTGGTAGATGATGGTGTAATGATGCAACAAAAACATACTGCAGCAAATGGACGGCAGCAACCCGACATGATCCTCTAAATGCTGTCAACCAGCCGTGCCAGTGCACAGGCTGAATCATGCAGAAAGTGATAGCTTTGTATGTGTCATCATGTCCCAAGGAAGGGTGTGAAGTGGGCCCTTCACCTTAATAAATCTCAACAGCCAGTAAAACAGAAATGATTTGTACTGAAGTTCTCTTCTCTGTGAGCTCAGTATCAAAGTATTTGTCATTTAGCAGATACTTTTATCCAGTGACTGACACTATCATGAATGCATGCGTGGACACAGAGATCCAAACCCAGAGGCCTGGCAGCTACACACTCAGCTGTAGAGGATTATGAGCAATTTGATATGTGGAAGCTGCTATGCCAGCTAAGATTTCAAAATCAAGGAAAGGCCTGAGAATATCATTTAAGACAACTGAATACATTTCATTTTGTTTTTTTATTTGGAGGACCAATGTTAAGGAGGAGTTAACTTTTAGTCTTTTGGAAGATGCTTTGATTATATTCTAGAAAGAGATTGCACTTTTCTTTTGAAAAATGGAACCAACATGCAATTTAAAACAGAACATTACTTCCGTATTTTCTTGGTTATTTTTTATAAAACAAGAAAATGCAAAAGTGTTAAAATAAACACTTTTTATGTTGTGCTTCTCTCACCTGTAGGAAATGTTGAAGCCAGTCAGGTTGTAGGCAGCATCACTGAAGAAGTGCAGCAGGGCAAAGCCGGACTGAGACACCACCTCAGGAACCGTCTCATTCCCATAACGTTCAGGAACAATCAGACCACTGCAATAATAAAAACACAAAAATGAAATCTAACTTTAAAAAAAAAAAAAAAGAGATTTATACAAATTTTACTCCAAACCAACCTTCAGTCACACCAGTAGACGTACCTGAAAGCAGCGAGAAGGGGGGCGTAAATGGAGTCTCCGTCGTACACATAAAGGTGGTCCCAGCTGCATTCAGTGGCAAAATGGTTGAAGCGTAATCGGAGTATGGTGTTAGGTCTGGAAAACACACACAGAGGAAGACCATGTGAACTTCTGTCTGGGTTGGTCATTACTTTAATACTATATCAGTAATTCGACAGCACCATGTATTGGATGCAATGATATATGGAAACCAATACATTTCTTAACTCTGAGAGTACAAAAGCAGAACTTGTGACACAGTTGATCAGCTTGCAAGTTGGTGCAACAAGCACACTTTTGTAGCTTTGACAGCTCCTACCATCAAAATTATTATTTAACTTTTGCGGTCTAGTTTTAAACACAGTTCCAACTGATTCAACTCCAGAAACAAACAAGCCCTGGGTACACAAACTCAAAATGCTGCTCCCCAGGCAGCAGCTAGTTCAGTGTGAATATTTGGCCTTAACTATCTAAGAAAAGAACATTTTCTAATTTCAATTTAACAGTTTTCCACAAAAGTGTGTGGACTCCTGACAAACTGCATAATCTTCAAAACATAATGAAAAACACTATGTGCAGCCATAATGGTGATTTAATGACTGTGTCTGGGAAACCTTTGGAAATGAGAAGGCTCGCCAACTTTCCTGCTTAAAATTACAACTTCACTTCATCACTTTACAACTTATTTACATCACTTGTTTAGTAAAAAAGGTATTAATATTTCAAACAAAACCCGCAAATCTCCATTGTTCACCGTCACTCTCACCAGAGCTGCACACAGGTTTTGAAAGTTACTGTTTCACTAGCTGAAGAGGCTGACTGCAAAATGAAACACCCACATTCACTACATCAGCAGAATAAATGGGATTTTAAGAACATAAAAAGGTGGATAATTAACTAGGTGATATGGTAGAAACATTCACCACCTACAGCAAAACTTTACTAGCATTTGTCTGGTGGCAATTTCCCACACTGGCTCTATAGTTGTGTGAAATCATAGAAATAGAAAATTAACAGAAACCTAATAGTCTAATATTCAACGTACTATCTTTTAATCAAATGAATATTAATCAAATGTAACTAAATTCCAACTGTTAAATCAGACAATAAAGTTGTACTGCATCATGTAACAGATACAATAGGCTAAAAGTGGTAATGCACATTTTACACTGTGCAAAATGTATAAACTAACTGTCCTTGGCTGAGTGTTTTTAAACTCAAAAAGGACAGCAGACAGAAAAACAAGCTTGTTTAAAATCAGTTTTTGATTGAAGACATTCATGAGATCCTTAAAAAACTGTCTCTGCTCTAAATTTGGTTAGCATTGCAAAATGAAGTCATTCAAGAGAGGAGGGAAGAAGACAAAGGCCCATTTAGCGTATCTATAATGAGGGCACAAGATGCGCAGTTGTGAATGAATAGTCACATTTTTGTCTTCACAATTTTATTTATTAAAGTGAAGCGGTGGCTCTTCCTCCCTCCCCTAGCAGACAAATAAACTGAAGAATGGCAGCAGCCCCTGGGTTTGATTAGAAAAGAAGGCTTGTGACCAGTAAATCAAAAGTAAGGAGTGACTGGGGGGATCTGACAAAGAAACATCCTATTCTAAATCAGCAAATACCACCGAGGTCCCTATGAGCATGGCAGCAAAGCACTTACACAGCCATATTTCACCAATCATTTCACAATCATTTCAAAATTTAGAGTGGCTGTATGCCCAAGGCTTATGAAACCCCTTTAAAAGTATTCTTGTCATTTTGATGCATATAGTACACGTGTCACTGCATTAACCTCCTGTTAAGTACGAGCTGAGGTCTCAAGACAGCATTTAAAAGTGCCATTAGTATGTAATGAAAACGATGGATGACAGTGTGGAATGGTGATTAGAGAAGCTATCCAGGAAGAGGAAGGTCAGAAGTTCAAAACCCTGTAACACACATCCTGTCTAAAAGAACATTACTTTGACCTCGTGAGCCCCAACCAAGTCACCCATGGCGAATCCCCCTGACAGAGTGTTGGCTAAATGCCTAAAATGCAAATGTATTCAAAGAGTTTATGGTTCGGATGAGATGACGGCCCAAAAGAAAAAAGAAAAAAAAAATAAGAATCATCGCTCTAAACCGATACTCTGTTGCGTTATGCTGACTAACACAATAGAGAAGGAGTATTGAATTTCTCACGGTTACTTTGCCATTCATTTTCATCCATCATCTTCTGGATACTGTAAATTCCTAATGCTGGATGGCTCTCAGTGAAGGACGGCAGTGCAGACTGTGTATGTAACAATCATTATGAGTACCACTGCAATATTGAGTTGCAGCCTTGGTTTTCACAATCCATCTCTCAACTGTCTCAAGTTTTTAGGATTCCTTCCTTAGCCTTTTTTCCGTAATGGCAGAAGCTGATTTAATGGATGAAAACAATAAGAGAGTATCGGCTTCATGTAGCGTGTCTACGGTCTTTGTTCTGGGCACATTGAGACCACCTCCAAAGATTATTTGAAAAATGTATCTATATTACTCTTGGATCAAGATTTATAATGTGCACAACATGTATGTATGTATGTATGTTAAACTGTCTGGACAAAATCTGGTATTACAAGTAGTCTGCTACAAACACTAAATTTATTAGACAATATTGATTTACTTGTACTATTTCTAGTGTTGTTTAGGAACAGACACACAAAGATTTTCTTAACTAATTAAGAAATTCAGTCAGTGTCGGACAGCTTTTCAACTCTTTAAGAAAGTCTTTAAAGAGCAGCATAATTGTTGCAAAGTCCTGTCCTAATCTGGTATTTCTCCCCCGGTGTTGGTTCTGCACTCTACTTACTGTCCCTCGATCAGCCAGGTGCACTTGGTCTTGTACTTATAGTTTCCTGGACCATCAGTCAGATGACCAGAGGGCCCCGTCAACCTGAAAGAAAGGCAGAGGAGAGAAAAGAGTTTCAAGGTTTTTTTGTTGTTGTTTTTTTAAAAACAAGCTGAAATCCTGGAAACTGTGTCCTGTACTCCTAGTCTGGGTGTGATGTGAAATTGAAGATCAATTTAATCTCACTTGAATTTCATGCAAAATAATTCACTAAAATTGAACACTGAACAACTCTTCTTAATTAATTTAATTAATCTATTGATTTCTTTCTTTTTCCCCCCCACATATTCCCATCACAAGTGACCAGAACCTAAACTTGTTTCTTGGGTTGTGTAACCAACAGTGAATAATCCGAAAGATATACAATTTCCAATGATATGAAAAAGAGGAAAACTCCACAGCTTTACATTGTTAAACATCAACATGCTACCACTGTCATTGTGTGCATATAAACATCCGCATGTTAGCATGCTGACCTTAGCATTTAGCTCAAAGCACCGCTGTGCCTTAATCGAGATGCTGAAACGATTAGGGAAACAATCACTAGTCATTTATCAAGAAAAACTTTTTGTTTCCAGCCAATGTGAGGATTGCTGTTTTTATATCATTGTAATTTCAATATGTTTGTCAGAAAAAAAACTTTGTCTGACTTCAACCCAGTCTATAGACTAAATGTTTATTCAAAAAAATAAAAGACTTAATTAATAAAACAAATAACCATTAGCAGCCCTAAATGTCATTTATGTATTGTAAGGATTCCAGCACTAGAATATTGGTCAAAGTCAGTTTAATAAACTTTGCAATACTGATATCTGTTTTATGTCATTATCTAAAGCTTCAAAATAAAGATTAAAATAAAGAGGTTGCAGTTAGAATTTCTGTTCTGTAGTGACAGCACAGAAATGATTACACACAATGTTGTTACACAAGAGCCAGTCAGCGGAGCAGAGAGCGCGCAGGTAAACACTAAGATCTGCCCCTTCACTTTTTAGTTCATGCAGCTTGGTAGTTGAGCAAGCAGCAGATAGGACAGCTAAGGGGCTGAGAATGATTAAACCTCACAGCAAATTATTATGTGAGGCTGACACCATGACGGGCAGCCACAAACACTCTAATAGTACAGTACGGTGCCCAGCCTCTGTTATTGCCTGATTAATTCCAACTTGATGACACAGCAGCAGAGAGCAGCTGAATTACACAGGGGACACTTAGATGTAGTCAGAGATGGTGTCATTACTGATGTAGGTCTCAGGGTGCAATGACTCTGAGAACACACCCAGTAACAGTCTTGTTCCAAAACAGTCTCTCAGCTCCACTTCAGGCTAAAGTCTGAGAAAGCTGCAGAAAACACACTCCTCCCCTGTTCAACTACAGGAGCCAGTTAAAGATATCTGCACCACGCTGAAAATATCAACCTAAAGAAACACTTTTATCAAGACACATTGATTAAAAAGTTCAAGTGCTTGCCATTTTGACAAAATATTAAATTTGACTCGACTTAATGTGAATGAATTCCACGTCACAAACAGGATGCTATTCTTTCACAATTTTAGCACACAAGAGATGAAATATGTTTTTTGAAATTGATAACATAAAATCATACCCAGAACCTTCTGGAGAGATCCCTGTTATGTACTGCATAACAACATTTTTATTTGCATCCAGGCAACAAGTGTGCTACAACTTCTTGTTATTGAAAACTTTAGCCTGCAACCATAGCTGCAGAGCTGCAGGCCAATAGTCCCAGCTGTGTGGGCTGGGCGGCCTCAAGGTCCAAGGCCAAGGGTGTTGTTAAGTTAACGACAGGCCAAACATATGACTCTATATTGCAACAATGCTCTTCTGCTATCTCTGCAAAGAATGGACGTGTTTATCAGCGTTGATGTCTTAGAGTCAGTATATAAGCAAATGAAGCGTTTAACCTCCAAATAGATATCATTTTTGGAGGGAAACTGAACTTGTTGCACAAATTATTTCTCAAAGTCTAACGCCGACAACCACACAGGAGGCTTTGCTGAATATTGCTGGCTCACTGTTTGTAATGTACATATTTTAAGAGAGTAGTTTCACCCAGCCCTTTCCACAGGGCAGGTCTCAGCGCTGTAATTACAGGTCTCTCAGCTCTCCCAGCTAGCAGACAAACAGAGCTTCCTCAGAGGACAAGAAGTTCCAGACTCCCCTGAACCTAACACACCACCACTATGAAGCCTATAACTCATTCTGTACTTTACTGCTTTCTTATTAGTACTAGACACTGTTTTTGAATTGTAAATTAAATGCGATGATGATTTACTTCATTATCACATGTAAAATTAAATTCTGTTACTCTGTTAATAGCAGCTCCTGCTCCCACTCCACCTGCTGTTATTAAACAAATGGTAGCTAATTCATCACAGTGAATATTTAAGCTGCCAGCATGCTTCTTCAGAACTGCCTGTCAGCTGGTCAAAAGCTTCCAGTGTGGCCGTTCGAAACAACTATAAACACTTTTTATTTGTGATGTGGTTGGACTACATGTCATACGAACTAGTTCTGATCGAGTATAACCCGACCCTTAGTTGCCTTTATTTTATTATCAAAAGACAATGTTGTCATTGTGTGGCAACTTGTAAGCAGGGTTGTTTTTAAAATAAAAAAATAAATAAAAAAAAACAATATTTGAGAGATGTCATCTCACAGTAAAATTACCAGAAACCAAAGTTTTTCTGGAGCTAGGTCGATACATCTGAAAACATAAAAAGGTGTGCCTCGGAAGGTCAGTGGTACTGTAAAGTTCATGTGCTTTGTAGTTAATGAGCTAACATGTAAAATCATCAATATGGTCTTTTGACCTTTGCGAAGCACTACAGCATAAAATTAGAGAAATCTAAGCCAAAACTGTCAATTTCTGTGATTATGTCCTATTATACTTTTAAAATTCCAACTGTCATGTTAAACAGAAGACGTCAAAAATGTCCTGAGATAAAGAATAAGCCAGCAGGTGCCTGTACTTCTCGTTATTAGATGCACAGTGATACAAGAAGAGCCTTGCATTCAGTGACGTCCAACAGCAGCTCCTTCAAATGCAAACAGCATCCCTGCATTAGAGCCAAGTGGTCTGCAAATGGCAAAGTGGTGCAGCCTGAGAGCAGAGCAAACACGATTTCTCATTCAAAGGCGACAACAGTTGTGTTCAGTGGCACAGACTGGAGGGGAAAAGAGCATGCTCAGACAGAGAGTAAATGCTACAGAGGCAAAAGGGGTTTTCCCCTCAGACTGTCTGAGCAGACAGAGAAGCTGCTGATATGAGATTTTAAATCAATTAGGGAATATTTTGGGGGAAGAATGTATTCGAATATAACAACACAATAAGAGTGGTGGACATAATTTGATAATTTCACATGATTTTGCACATGTTGGCAGAAAGAAACTTACATTAATAAAAAAAAATATATTTCTGAGGGATACCGTGATTTTTTTAAATGAATTTATTTATTTATTTTTAAATCACCAAGGCCCAGCAGGAGTGAGGTACACAAAATATGCACTCAAAAAAAAAAAACAATATATACAGCAGCTATCCTCCCTTGCCAAAATATTGAAGAGATACATAAGATGATATAAAGTTACTCAGCAGCAGACACGGAGGATGAGAGTTGTGAACCGAACATGGCTGGCAACAAATCTACAAAGTCTGCATTCCCAAAACATGCTCATGCTAATATTATGAAATATTTATTACACAATATAACTGACTTATAGCTTACTCAATTATATTGTGTAATAAATATTTCAGAAATTATTAGAAGTGGCTATTTTCCAAGTTACTGTGCTTTCACACCCCAGTGTTTACTTGAGTTACAGTTGCTTTGAGAGCTTTTTTAATGTACACATATATCCTTTCATCAGCCTTAAAATGCATCCCTTCTCGACCGAGATGCTGCAGATTCACCTCATCTGCACAAACAAAATGATGTCCTTTAATATTCAACATTACAGACATGCTGAATGCAGTTTACTGATGCCACTTTGCAAGATTTACATTCTGTTTTGTTTGTCACTGCTATTTCAGCCACCATGGCCTTTCTGTACAGATGTATGCAAATCCATCCAATACCTGCCAGTAAAACCTCTTAAAGTCCTATGAGTCTGGGTAGCTTTGGAAAAGGATTTCTGTGCCTCTGCATCAGTAAGTTGAAAAAAAGAATACATCAGTAGTACAGCAGTGGGGACCATTAGTCTCTGCAGAGGGCAGGCAGACTGGTCGCTCAGCAGGGCCTTTAGTAAAGCGAGGTCAGCCTTCAAACAGGTTCCAGAGAGCGCCTGAGGATGAATGTGGACTAATATGCAGACTACACAAGAGATGACAACAAAGGCACTACAAAGCAGCAAGCTGTGAAACTGAAAATACCAAAAATAAAGTTATTCTTAGGCCAGGATAAATGTATCCCCAGAGTATCAGTGGATGAGATATTATTAAAAATTTAATTGTCTAATTTCTACCAATATGGATTCTGCACCCTGGTCAGGATTCAAGATCTGAATGAATCAAACTAGTGCTGAAACAATTAGAAGATTATTCAATTAGTCGATTGACAGAAAATCGAAAAAATTTGTTGGGTCTCTATATGAAAAGTATAATGAGAGAACTTCTGTTATGAATTGGATAGGAGTTGGGGGAGTCAGAGTTGGTGCCAGGACATCGTCGGAGACTTACATTGGCTCCAAGTTTCATGGACAAGGGATTTTATTCACCACCCATCCTACTGCAAAAGAAAATTGGCTCATAACTCCGTTCCTATTAAAAAAAACAAATTGGTCTCGGCAAAAGCTCCATCTCATACTAATAAACCAAGTACAGTTGTGTGTCTTTGGGACTGTTTGTGCCAAGAAGCATAAAGCTGGCTTTTGTAGCCATAATCTGACCAGAGCAGCCTCATGGCAACACTCATCAACATTACAAGCAATGGTTAAGGCCAAGTTATAGTAAACCGGATAAAAGTAGGTTTTTACATAAATATAGAAGTTTCATAACTGCCATTTTACATTATTTGGCTTTCTGAGGTTCAACAACACAAGCCAGCAGACCTTGCAGTTCAACAACTCTGATGCTACAGCAACAGGGATGATTTTCCCCAGACAGACTTAACATTAACCTTAAACACCTTGGTGGTGGAACAGTGGAACACACATGTTCCACTGAACATCAACTTGATTATTTTACATTTGACTTTGCATATATTTGTCATACTACCATATACATACATCAGAAAAATATTTTTAATTAATACTGTGATATTAATTTTAACCATATTTCCCAGCCCCAACAAGATCTACTCACTGAGCCCCATGGGAAAGAGTTTCATTCTTCGCTACACAGAACCACAAGTTCAAAATATCCTCCAAAGAAAATCTCATTTTTATGCCATAAAACAACAACAAAACACACAAGTCTGTTTTTGTCCCACCTCCTTCATGTTGATATTGGCTCTCATGGCTAGCCGGGACTCCATCTTGGCACGACCCTGCCACAGAAAGCTGCTTTTACCAGCATTCAGCCAGCCTTGTATGGTAGCATTGTCTGTATGCTAAACATGGCCTCAGACCGCAGGCTCTCCCCGGAAAACTATCGGCCCTTTGACCGTAACAAAACAACACTGCCCTGATTCCTGGCAAATCTGGGATCACAATGCAGAAAGTTTACCATTCCATTTAATGATAATTAGCCTGACATCGCTGATAATGTTGTACACTGTGGCTCACGAGTGCTGAAGTTTGCGCCGATAAACACTATACTGTAAGTCAGTGTTCTGCTGTGTTTTTAGTGAAGCTCAGGTCAGACTATCACTCCTCCAGCAGACAAGCAAAACAGCGTCTCTGAAAGCACTGACAGAGGAGAAGGCCGGGCTCCATTTTTCCACAGAATACAGTTTTAGAATAGAAACAGACAATTAAATGCTTGTCTGCTGCTTTTAAAAAGGTAGTTGGAGGGGGCGCCCTGTTAGCTCACCTGGTAGAGCGCGTACCACGTATCAAGGCTGAGTCCTTACTGCAGCAGCCTGGGTTTGAATCCAGCCTGCGCCCTTTGCTGCATATCATCCCCTCTCTCTTCCAAGCCTTTCCTGTCTCTCTCACTATCACATCAAATAAAGCAGAAATGCCAAAAAATAATTTAAAATTTTAAAAATGTAGTTGGAAAAGAAGACAGGGACTTATAGGGACGTTTGGCCCTGCGGTCAGTGGTAAAGCAGTGCCCAGCAACTAACTCGAGCTTTAAGGGCCAGTAAGTATGGGAGTATGCCTAATACCTAATTTACATAGGAACTGCAGGCTTCAGGGCCATGCAAATAGGGTTGCAACTAACGGTTTATGTCATTATCAATAAATTGGTCTTTTTTAAAAAAAATAAGCAATTAACTTAAGTTTACAAAATGTCAGAGTAGTGAAACATGGCCATTCTAATTTTCCAGAGCCCAAGATAATGTTCCAAATAGTTTTTATTTGTCTGACCAACAGGCCATACAGACCAAGGATATTCAGTTTACAGTGATATAAAACAAAGAAAAGCAACAAATCTGCACACAAACAAATTTGCCTGAACGATTAATCCATCATCAAAATTGTTGTCAATCAAAAAAAGAACTGATCGACTAATCCAGTACCCAGGCCTTTTCTGTTTCCTGTCTGTTCTATCCAAAATCTGTTCATCTTTACATTACATAGCATTAGGCAGACTTCAGTAGCGTTATAAACCAAATCCCTTTAGGTTTTATAACTGTTTTAGACTAAGTAAGCAACTGGACGTTGACACTTTAAGGCTCTGGGACCCTGTGATGGGCATTAGTCCTCATTTTCTAACAATTAAATGACTCAAAAAATTATTGATAGATGAATCAGTGATGAAAATAATCATTGATAGCAGTCCTTAACCTCCACTCCACTTCACTTGAACCCAGGACTTTCAACAACTAAGCCTGTTAGCCAGGATGCAGCTGGTTGCCGGTGATGATTTCCCACTGTGATAGACTGTTTCAATTAATACTTGAGTGCAACGGGCTCCAAGCTCTTAACCACAACCAAGACAAGCTATTTCATCCAGAGAGCACTCAACCCTGCCATTCTGAAACATTAGAAGCTCAGCAGTCATTCAGCCTCCATTTTACCTGTTCAGATATGCTCAGCTGTGCTAATGTGCAAATAGTTCCAGCTTCAGTTTCCTTGACCACGACCGATTTCTGAGGATGCATAAGACAGCAGGCCTCCTACTAGCTCTGCTTTACGACCTAACAGGCTGGCAATAAGCTGAGACAGCAAGACAGAAAATATCAAAAATGATTTTTTTTTTTTTTTTTTTTTTTTAAAGGGAAAAAAATGCCCTGGATCTCCAGGGCACACCCTGATGTCCACATTTTAGCTGCACAGACATGCTAGCTCATCACAATGTTGGAACAAGATCAGCTTGCTAACAACCAAAAAAGAAGGAAAGCAGAAGTATAACATTACTGTTTGAGCTCAAATTAAAACCAAGGAAAATTAATTAGTTGTTTTTTTTAATGAAATGCTTGTTTATGTTATCTTGGCAGGATATGCAGAAGGGCGCAATCCTATATAAACTGGCCAATCATCATTGATTTTGTGTGAAGTGAAGCTGTCATCAAGTGCTGCAAGACAATTTTCCTCACCAGAACATCACTAATACAAACTCCAGTAATGAGAAGTGACACTTTAATGGGCTCAGAGAATGAGATGTGCAGCACTGATTGTCTTATTATTCTTATTAATTGACTTTTGACACCTTTTGAATTGCATACTGCATTTGCCATTACACAGTATGTAGTGTCATTATCCTTTGTTTAAATCAGGGTGAGCACCTACACAGAAAGCTAGATGTGCACAGAAAGCGAGTGAGTGAGAACGGATTTGTTATTGATTTTATCAAGTGGTCACCTTCCTCCCACCTCTCAGATGTTTCCACCAGTTTAACCAACAGCACCAACATTGATGCCTCAGCTGTAAAAACTCAGAGTGCTTTCAGTATGTGTGCATGTAAATTTCCCATACTTTGACCCTGAGCTGCTGTTGTCTTGTTGTTAGTGGATTACAGTTATAGGAACACTTCAGTGGGTCAAACACCAGCCAGTCCTTTGGTTCAGTGCTAGCCTCCTGTATTTACAGTCATGTAAAGCTGGACAACACAAAACAGTCTCACTGACAGGCCTGATAAAACCACATTTAAACCTGTTTGGACTGTACCCTCATCTATACTCCCTGCTGAGATCTCCAGCAGCTACCACCTCTGTTCTTGTTCAGCAGAGGGGACACTGCCAACTCATCGTCCTCACAAATACAAGGTTAGGTGAGGATAACTGGAAATAAATACCTGGCTGGGTTGTATGCAAGCATAGAGAGTCAAATAATATGGTTTGAGTGATGCATGAATGTGGATTAATGCCAATATGATTAGCAAATCAGTTGGTCGGTTGTTAGAAGAAAAAAAAACAACAACCATTTTTTGGTGTAAAAATGCCAAACATTCTCTGGCGACAGCTTCTTAAAAATTGGGATTTGCTGCCTTTCTCTATTTTTTGTCATTTTAAATTCAACACATTTGGGTTGAAGGCTGTTGCTCAGACAAAACAAGCAATTAGATGATTTCTTCTTGGCCTCTGGGAAATTGCATTGGGAATTATTTTCTGATATTTTATCATTAAAACATGTATAAAAAAAAGAAAATAATCCTTCATTTCAACCCTGCTATGGTTAAAAAAAAAATAATTCTAGTCAACCCTTGTTGACATGTGATCATAAGTCAAGCAGCACCTTAAAATTCAGTGATGTGTACAAAAATGGGGTGCTATCACTTGGTTTGGTAACAGATTTGGGTGACTGATTGACAAGATGGTGACACTAATGAAGATTAAAGGCATAGAGGCTCAATACTGCTCAACTACAAGCCACATACACCTTATCATAATCGTCCACATTACATACTTGCACTATTCAGTATCTTTAAAAACATGTACTTCATTTGAACCAGGAGAACTGTGTCCTGATGGTAGCGTTAGTAGCAATAGTAGTAGTAGTAGAAACGTTAGTAGAGCCGGTCTTTAAATGCCTCAGCTGTGCACTGCTCGGCATCTTGACTAGCAGGCTGTGAGTTAGCAAATATTTGGCACATAGCAAAACAGACGTAGGCTACATACACCACCTATCTCAGTGATAAAAGCAGCTTTATTCTGCCCGTGTGTTCACCGTACCTGAATCGCCCTCCGCAGTGCTGGCATTGGTCCCCAACCCAGCCGGGAAAGCATACACAGATGCCAGTAGCGGCGTTGCACTGCCCGTTCATACATGGTTTGTCGCATTCCTTCGCCTCGGTTAAGCCAGGCAGCCCGGAGAGCAGCCCGATAACCGAGAGCAGGAGCGCGGTCGTCAGCATCAGCAGGCTCCGGCCCCGGCCAGAGCCCGAGCAGGCCTGCCGTGTCGCCCCGTACATTCTCTCACAAAAGATGGCTGCTTGAGGCAGAAAATCCGCTGCTTCGGGGATAGCGACTCAACGAGCTGCCCGTTGATCTGGTTCCGTTTATCGGACCTAAGGTACG
The DNA here is from genome assembly GCF_020085105.1 of Siniperca chuatsi. Classification (NCBI taxonomy): domain Eukaryota; kingdom Metazoa; phylum Chordata; class Actinopteri; order Centrarchiformes; family Sinipercidae; genus Siniperca; species Siniperca chuatsi. The sequence goes on from NC_058056.1 coordinate 24,796,995, forward strand.
GTTTCTCCGGAGATAACGTTTAGTGTCTTCGCTGGTTACTTGGTTTACATCTTTCCAGTAGTCCCGTTTCCCAGCGCCGCACCAAGCCGCATATTGACATCCAGAAGTGACGTTATGGCAACGGAAATGCGCAACCGGGGGGGAGGAAGAGACGCGCAGGGCTTTAAACTTTTATTTTGAAAACAGAGAGCAGAAATCTCGCCCCTTTATAAGCTAGCTTGTTAGCTTCTTTTTCACAAAATGATCGGTTATTCTGTAAAGATGAAACATGATACTGGGATTTTCTGTCCATATTCTAAGCAAAGTTAACTGGCTATCTTCTATCTGAAGACATTTGTATATAAAGAAAGATATAAATATTATTTTATTAGCATTTAAACTACCTCCCATGATGGTTTAACGGGAGCAGTAAGGTTAGTTGTTGAATGCTAATAAAATTGCAATAGTTTGACTAAATAATCACAACTAAAGGTCCACTTACTCGCTTTTTCTTGGGCTTTCAACCGTATCCTCTCAAGGAAAGTTGTCAACTGAGTAAATTAGTGGTGGACGACGTACTTAGACCTCTCACTTGAGTAAAAGTAATAATACCACAGTGTAAAAATACTCTGTTACAAGTAAAAGTCCTGCATTCAAAATTTTACTTAATCTTAAATTACAAAAGTATTAGCATCAAAATATACCAAAAGTAAAAGTACTCGTTACTTAGAATAATCACTGAATTAATTAGCGATGCATTAATGTGTAAGCATCACTAATGTTGCAGCTGATAAAATCCATAATAATACATCATAATGTATTAGTTGATTTATATTTTTATATTTATTATCTGAACCTGAAAAGTAACTAATGTCAAATAAATGTAGTGGAGTAAAAAGTACAATATTGGCTTCCAAAATGTTGTGGAGTAGAAGTGTAAAGTTGCATGAAATGGAAATACTCAAGTGACATACAAGAAAAATTGCACTCAAGTACAGTACTTGAGTAAATGTACCGGTTGATGAAGACCATGAGATGTGCTTGAAAGCTTTAAAAAAAAAAAGCTAGTGAGTGGACCTGGTGTTAAGATTATTTTGTCAACAAAAAGAAAGCTAATTTAGAAAAGAGGCAAGTCTTTGGCTCTTTTGAGAAATCAGCGAAGTGATGGTCTTCCTTTACATCAAAGATCAATATTTCAAAATATAATCTTCCAATAATGTTACTGTGGGGTCTTGTGCATCTCTACTTCAGCAACTTTATAGTGATATTAGAATCGAATCCTTCTCAGGTTTATTACAGTATTACTGCAGTTCATTTTCATTATGTAATCATTGCAAATGTGTTGTTCTGTTTCTTTTTTGATTCAGTGTCAGTGTTTGTGAAATGTACAAAAACACACGAATCAGTGGGCTGTGTAATCGTGTATTAAACTACTGTGTTTCTGTGCATCACAATGTGTTGTGTGCTGAATAAACACATAAATGACAAATATAATAAATATAGCCTACACATACAGTCATTTTGAATAGCACCAAACCAGGGTAAATTATTCATAGGACTGGGGTTTAAAAAAATAAACATTATTTTTATGGAAGTTTTAACTTTGGTGGTTGTTTGCCGAACGATGATCAGGTGATGAATATCAGAATGATCCAACTGCCCAACACCAATCAACAGACTGCACACCAAGGACACAAAACTGTACAAACGGTATAGAACAGTTTATTAAATTTAGACTTGTAAGAAGTCATCATATTCCAACGCGCTCCATCGCATGAAGCGCATTCATAATAACACCAACCCAAAAAGGATTGATCATGTCATTAAAACATAAATAAAGCAAATAAACATATTTACAATTCAACATGGACAGAGAATGGGGTTTGCGCACAAGAACACGCAACTAAATGTCCAGACAGGCATCAGAGATTGAGGGGGGGGGGGTCTTATTTTTCAACTGAACTATCCTCAGGAAAAGCTATCTGGACGGTACGAGTGGAAGGAGGATAAACCCAATTCAACAAAGCATGAAAAACATAATGTATAATTACATTTTCTTGGTTTGAGTGAAAAGAAGAAAATCTATAGAACCTCCAATAATACACTATTGTCAATAATGCTGTTTTCAGTCTTAATAGTATGAAGCTGACAAGCTATTTACTACTGTAGGTGATATAAGTTGTGAAAGTTTCCTTCTGTCTGGTTGTAAATCGTCCACAAACAAGTCTTTGTATCACAATTAAATCAGGAATTGATGTCTATAAAATGGAGGACAAAAAAGTTTCCAAATCCTTTCAGCTAATTTTGTGGCAAAGAAGGATTTACCCTGGATCCATTATTGAATTCCTTTGAAATATCTAACATTAATTCTACAAAAGGTGTTACATTGTCAACAAAGGACTTACTCTTAAGTAACTGTACCTACATACTGTCGTTCACAAAGCAACTTTTGTCTGGATTTGCGGCATGAGTTTTCACATTTCCCCCCTAACTTGAGGATATGTCATTATGGGACCAAATCTTCCAGTTTCCACCCTTATCATGGTGGGTGTACAGTCTGTTTTAAACTCTGAAGAGAGAATTGATAATTTTACAACAAGAATGGCTCATCTTCAGTGGGCTGAGTGGATGGATGAACAAACATCAGTTTGACTTCCTGTATCAGACTACAGTAATGAAAAAACCCTGCAGAATAATCAAAAAACTGCACTTATTTAAAAAAAAAAAGAAAGAAGAGAAGATCCTTAGAAAAGTACAATCATTGAAAGCACATTACAATTAGCAGTTTGTGTGTGTGTAGTTACAAATGGGTCATGTGACTCTCCCAGCACTTCTTATGTACATAAAACAATGCTTATGTGGATCACATGACCAACATCAGGTCCAGGTCCCCAGTAGACAATGTAGAGGGGATAAAACAGTATCATCTTCTTGACTAAATGCTATTTTTCCTGCATCATGGGAGAGCTGCAGACCTCAGTATTTGTGTTTGTCGTGCTTGGCCGGAAACACCAGCTGGATGGGGTTGGAGCACAGTAGCACAATTCCAAAAATGTGAGGTGAGTTATCAGTTACAGAAAAGTACACTTAACCAACTTCCAAATGGCACTCTGGTCCTGTGGGCTCTCCTCTGGTGCTCAAAGCAGGGCAAACCCATTTTACTTGGTACCCCACGCGTGAAAACAAACACTGAGAATAATTTGAAACAGCTAGAAGCGGTGACCACCATCATCTGTCTCTGGAGGTCACACTGTAACATTCAGCTATCCGTTAATGGCAGAGATCGTCTCTTCTTTGTTCCCACTCCCACAGTATATCACACTATCTTACAGTTGCCTCATGAAAAACCCATTTACAAGCAACAGCGCCTTACAATATGTACAGGATTGATCAAACATATCTTCTGAATTAACGAAAAAGATATAAACAGATTTTTTCCCTTCAATTATGTACACAGAGCAAAGAGGAGGTGTTGAAAAATGATTGAGCACCTCAGAGTCATTGTGTAAATTTACACACAGAAAAACTGCTTCCAAGTACTGGCTTTAAGATAACAAACTCACACTCACCTCTTCACTTTCCCATCAGGTACATGCAAAAAAGACATGAGCCAGAGGCTCAGCATTCATTCAGAGGGGGCCGCAGGCCCCTTTCTAAAGGCAAATCATATCTGATCAACTTCTCTATGCAATACATCACCTTCTCTCAATTAAAAAAAACATAGGAAAAAAGATGGTCTTTTTTGGTCTCCCAAATCAGGCATATTGGGTGTCAGAACACCAGTTAGTGCTCGTACCAGTGAGCAGTACTAGTCACTAGTAGATAGGATGATCAAGCATCAAAGGCCCCTTTGGAGTGTCCTCTTGGTTTTGATACCTGAGGTGTAGTGTGGGTGAGTGAACACTGGCTGAATGTAGGGCGCAAGCAGTGTGTTGTGACCAGACGGGGATCAAATCATATCTTAAACAGTTCTTTGCATGTCTGTCAATTATCTCAGAGTATCAGATGATTGAGTTTGTTGTTTAAGACAATCACAGGTAAACATTTCATAATCAATTAGTTATAATGTTCTGTGAATAACAGCTTAGTCTACACTGAGCTGACTGGTTGCAGTAAACACTGCCCATCTGATACTCAAAGCAATTTGAAATAACCACTAGGAATTATTTGCAAGTACCACTTGAGCCAAGTCTGGTCGTGAACATTACAGAACGGCTGTCGCTTTTAAAATATTCTTTCACTTGTAAGTGTGATTAAGATTGGGAACGTGGGGAGCATAATGGTGTGCGATTATGTAATGGCATGTGTATTTGCCAAGGAGAGCAACTGTGCAGGACTTAGCTTCGCTGCTCTAAAGCCACCGAGATAAATTCCCGCACATTCGTTGTACTTGACGTTTAAAGTGATTCTGTCTGAGGCAGTGTGTGATGGCATGGGGCTGAGGTGTTTATCTTGGGCGGCAGACCAGAAGGGGATGAAAGGGAAACAGGGATTGTGGCATGAGGGTTACATATTGCGTCATGGGATTTTCAGGTAGTCGATGTCTGGCGCGAGGGGCGTCCCATGGATGAGGCGCTGTAGGTGCGGGAGCGCTGCCTCACGGCAAGTCGGCAAGGCAGCTCTAGCTCCTGGAAGAGGGGAGTCCCTGTGATATCAGCTGCCTCAGGACGCTCGCCGGGGCTCCACGACAGCATGCTGCGCACCATACTCAGCTACACACAGAGAGAAAACAGTACAGCCATGTCTTTCAGAACACTCTCATGCTACAGAAATGCTACTGCTAATATTATCATCCATTAGTTCGATTGATTTGCTTTACTTAAAGCTCATGTAACACAGCAGAACCAGTACAAATTGTAATTTAAGAACTAAAATTACACACACAAGTCATATAATGAAATACTAAAAATTCAGCCACATACACACATATGGTACACAAAAACACACAGAAGCATGTAATCACCCACAGCCACACAATGTACAGGACATCTTAAAATAGAACAGTACACAACTAGTAAAGTGGGATACTGGGATAACAGGGTGAGGGTATTTCCAGTGTTGGAGAATCACAGATTATACTATGGGATTATGTTAATCTCATTACAAAGTAAACAGGTAAACAAGCTAATGTAACCAACCCCACACCAAACTGTAGGCTGGTGCCTGGTGTGGTACTAAAGAACATATTTAGTTGATTATTTGAACATATAGATCATTTGATTCTAAAGGGATTATGGATACTAATTATACTTACAAATCATGTTTATACAACTGTCTCAGATAATAATGCTGCTATTTATGTTTCAGTGTGTAAAATGATATTTGTTTATTTCACTTCATCTGTTGATTTAGGAGCAAAATAATCCAACTACATCTCCTAATTGGATTAGCTCAGCAGGTTTGACTCACCAAAAGGATAATGTAGGCGTTGACAGGTCATTTAAATCTCTGACAGACTACATAATGAGAATGAACGGTCAGAGCTCTGGATGTGTCCCACTTTGTTCATTTCCTAATTTTTTGTTTTTGTTGGTTTTCTTTTCTTGGTTCAGATGTAGTTTGTGTTTATAGCCACTAGATGGCACCAGACGGTCACTCACCTCCTGAACGTTGTTTTTGGAGAAAACCTCTGGGAAGCGCAGTGCTCTCACCTCTGTCAGTGTCTGGAAGAAATGATGTAAACACCTGTGAGTGGAGCTGTGCTAATGGCTAATCAGGCCCTTTGTTACTGAGACAAAGACATCCTGGTTGATCGCACACATGAGGGCAAAGAAAATCTACCATTTAAACTGACAACAATGATCATTCAAATGACAATAGTGATTATATAGTACAGTTTCCCAACAGAGTTTTCAGACAAAATAGAATAATTAACTGAATAAAAGAACAACAGATACACTTCCTCATTAGAAAGTCTCTCTCTTCTCCATCTTAAACTAATTGCAGCAGAAGGGATTCTTACTGAAGCCAAAAATGAGATCATATCACTTCTATTTTAACTATCTTTATAATTGGTGGTGGCCTGTCGGTTTTGGAAATGATCTGAAAATTTGAATTGCTTCACATTTTTTAATAGTTCAGCTAGGGTAAATATTGCTTACAACATAAATTCATTCGCAAAAACACACTTATATAATCTTCCGTTTCTTGACTGAATCTTTATTCACTCCCTTTTCTTTTTAAATGTAATGCTTCACAAAGCAATTTGTATCTTACACATAAAATATTGTGTATTATAAACAGGAAAGTACAAATACTGCCTCAATGGACTATAATAATCATTTTCTTGGCAGTTTTAAAAGCCGAGTTACAGAGTAATTTATTGCTGTATAACAACCCATTTAGGAATTAAAGGAGAGAGAAGATTAAGTAAACTTTAGACATGATTGTGTGCTCATGTTTTTGCTGACTCACCCTCACTCTTTCCATCTGGGTCCTGAAAGGATACAGCAGCTCAAACAGGATCAGACCCAGAGAGTAAATGTCCACTTTGTGAGAGTACGAGTTTCCAGACAGCTGCCAGGACAAAAAGGAAAGGATGGAATTCAGACACAAAGTCCCTATTTCAGAGGTAGGAGACCAACCTATCTTACTAGAGGAATTACATGGAGGAATTTTGATTTGATTTTGATTTTGAATCAGATCTTATCATAGTTTCTTTATTGTAGTTTCAGCTTATGTTTATTGTTCTGAAAAAAATCAAAACATTTCTGCAAATGAATTATTTTTTGTAAAATGTCTCCTGTAATGCGTCAGCTCACCTGTTCTGGGCTCATGTAGAGCTTGGTGCCAACCTGGCCCGTGTGTCGGGTCAGGAGTGGGGCAGGCGTCAGGGCGCTCGGCTCGTCCTCGTCCTCCTCCTGGTCCATGGCCGTCACCAGGCCAAAGTCTCCCACCTTCACCACGTCATCCATAGTAAAGAAAATGTTGGAGGGCTGGAGGACCAATGGTGAGAAGTTATGTAACATGCACCAAACATTAAACACATGAAGGCAGAGAGCATTACTAATGCACAAACCCAGCTAAACAGCTAATATCCCACTTCACATACACAAACACAGTAAATCACATCATATATGATGTTCAAACCAAAACCAGGCAGCTTTGCACTTTGGCAGGAAGAGATCATTTTTTAAGAGTGGGAAACTGTTTTTAAAGCAGATGTAGATAGCGGGTACATGTGTTTTTAGTCTCTATTTATTTGTATTTCACATTAGGATTACTTTAGCTTACTGTTAAAATACATACACTTGTTGCCTGTGTAGTGGACTGTGTGTAGTGTGTGTGTTCACCTTGAGGTCTCTGTGCATGAGCCCCTTGCTGTGCAGGAAATCAACGGCCTCTGCAATCTGGAGGAAGATATCCAGACACTGGTTGTGCTCCCTCTGCTCCGGGAGGCAGCGCTGAGCCATCCAGTCCTTCAGGTTCTCTTTCCGACAGAGCTGCATCTGGATGTACAGGTACACCTGAGACAGGAAAAGAAGGTTTCAATACATTACGATTTATATTTGAAACTGGAAACTAATATTACATTTTAGAGAAAAAAGAAAAAAAGGGAAATCTCAGGTGTCTGTATTCAATCAATCAAAACTATAAATGTCTTTTTTTTTATTAACATATGTTAAGTTTTTTTTTTATTGTGTCATTCTGAGCCAAAAAGCCAATATTAAAAATACTACATCTTGGTTTAATAATGAATATTCTCATGATTTTAGTGCTAAATTACATAACAGATGTCCACACCAGCAGGTATTAAAATAACAGTGAGGATTAATATTACTAATAAAGGGCCAGTGATAACCCCAGAATAAAGCTCAACAAGGTGAAACAAGATTGTGGCACCAGTTAATTACAGCTGACTCAGTGAATGATTGACTGACCTTGGGAGAAGGCTGGACTCGCTGGGTTGGAGGAGTTGGGGGGAGAGCCAGGATAAGTGAGGTTGGCCGGGGTGGAGAGGAAGAGGAGGGCGGGACAGATTCCTGTCGTCTGGTGTGCGAGGAAGAAGAGCTGTTCTTCTCCGTCAGCGTGCCTGGACTGGCTGCACCAGAAGCCGAGTCTGTGTCTGCGTCGGCATCTCGGTCACAGCCCGAGTCCTCGAACACGATATCAAAGGAAGAAGAGGTGCAGTCGCTGGGGCCACGTGGAGGACAGAGCTCGAAGGAGTGGGGGGTGTCTGAGGCGTCGGGGTCGGCCTGGCTGTCCCTCTCAGACATCAGGCTGTCATGGCCCAGCAGCGGGTGGAAGGACAGGTCTCCAGTGTCAACACCAAAACCTATAGAACCATCGACACTGCTGGAGAGCAGGGCCCGCGCATCGACAGAGGCTTCCAGAGCGTCTCCTTCAGGCCCAGAGACAGGTGACACTGAGCTGGACACTGGAACTTTGACTGACAGCGCCTCCATGTGGTCAAGGAAGCTCATTGGCCAGTCGGTAGTACTGAATGAGAGAAAGCAGTGTTGTTGCTACTATGTCAATACTACTAGCAATTATTAAAGATAACTGCAAATGTGCAATAAAATAGTTATGACAAAACGGTTTACAAAATACCTAAAATGGTCAAAAGTAAGCAAACACAAGTAACAAGACATGTCCAATTCAGGATGCAACCACACTTACAGTTCATATTCTTTGGCATGAACACAGTGGAGCACAATATTTACTGTGTACCAACTTGCCTCAAAAGAGGAAGAGGATGAGAATTTTCTGCGTGGTTATCTGGTGTTACTTTTAGCTCTAATCTGCCCAAGCAAACTAATGCAAAGAAGAAAACACGTCAGACTTTCAGTTAAGTGCTGCAAACATGCTTGCGTGATTATGCATTTTTCATCCCCTTGCATTTAAACATCTGTCTTAATCAACCAGTGAAGTGAGACAAGTGATGTCAAGTCTGTGGTGCAATAAATGTCAGATATGTCATTCCTGAGGAGAAATGTTGTTGCATGGATGCCGTCCCTGGACAACAAACCCCTGGCAGTGTTGGTGCCATGCTCGACCTGCTGAGCTGTACAGGATAACTGGTTTAAAAGCCCTGGCTCACCTGGTGTCTTTCAGCCACCTCTGGTCCATCTCCTCTTGCCAGCCCTCGGGGGGGCTCTCCTGCCAGGCGTTGAAGTAGCGGATAATCCCCGGGTGCTCCAGCTTGGCCAGGGCCTTCACCTCTCGCATCACTTTCTCACGGGCCAGCTCTCTGAATGATGTAAAAACTGAGCTTTAGGGTTTAATGCACATTCAGGATAACCGCTTCCACTTTGACAGTTTCTTTTAGTACTTGGGTCCCAAATTTTCAGGATCTCAAGACACAATTTCCATGAATTCCTAATAAGACCTTGCCGTTTATTAGACTTTTTTGTGTTTATTATTCCTAGTCTCTACCTCTTTAGACAAGGAGGTAGCTGCTTACATAACTGAGTTTAACGGCTTCAAAGAAAACCGAGATAAAGGAAGAGCAAATAGCCTCCAGCAAGGAAGTCTGTGGTGTGACCAGCGAGAGGCGCTACCTGTTGGGCAGACGGATTCTTTTGATGGCGTAGTTGCAGTCGTCCACTTTGTTGCGGGCTTCAAACACAACACCGAACCCCCCGCGGCCAAGGCACTGCACCGGCTCAAAGTCAGTCAGGTACCTGGGGAGAAGACATTTTGGTTGTCATTATGCAAAGAAAAGTCACACTGCTCTTAGTGGTAGAAAGGAGCTGAATACAATTCACTGTGATCAAGGAGGCCTATTAAGTGGTAAAAGATGAATATCGGGGAAGGAATTATTACCAGCCAAATCCCTGTCAAGGCTGGCTGTGGCTGCTGAGCTGGCAGGTAACCAACTTACAGCTAAACAGTATCAGGAATTCAAACTGAAGTGCTGTCAGAAAAACGCTTGGCTGTCACTAGGCTACGACAGACTAGTTAGATAACCTATGCAGAATAACAGCAAACACAAATGTTTAGACTTACAAGGTTTGCAAAACTGTAGAGGGAAAAAACATTTATACTGAATGTCAATTTGTGTAACTTAACATTTCTATGGCAAGATGATCTTAATTTATTAACATGGCCTATTTTAAAGTTTAATGTAATGTTTTCATGTAATTTTCATTTGTTGTATACAGCTGTGACAGTACTTTAACAATGTGTTCAGTAAACATAGCTCTACTGCAAGCCATACTTCAATCGAACACCACCTGTCAGATATAGCACATGATTAATCCCCCCCCCAATCGTGTACAGCTTCACTAACAACAATCATTTGGAAGTTCTCTGTTATTCTAGGTAGACTTAAAGAAATAAAATCCTTTAGTTTGCTTCATGGTGAGATACCACCAAACTCTGCTTCTATTTACTAAGAAGCACCCAAAGTGGGTGCTGCAGCACCCTGGGGTGCCTTGAGGACGGTTCAAGGGTGTCGCAAGATTAATCATATCATTGTTCATTTATTGTGCATTTTTAATAATACATAAAAACATAAGAAAAAAGCAATAAATACAAAATCACTATTAAAAAAAAAAACTTTGGTTACTGGTTGTCACAAGAGCTCAGCAATCAGAAAAATAGTGACCGTAAGCGATGGAATTAGCAAAGAAATGCTAATACATCTCAGCCCTCAACACAGTCTGACAGGACTAAATCTGAGTCAAGCAACAAAACTAAAACCAGACTGAACACCACTGGGCTAACGGCTTAATGGACAGGTTTTGGCTGCTTGTGGAGGTCGGATATCCATCATTTTGAAGAAATTAGGTTGTCTGAGTCAGTGTCTTCGTTTTTATACTCCCTTTATATTTCATCATTCACAGTGGTATTTTATTTCTCTTGTTGTGAAGCACTTTGTACTTTGTTTTGATAAGTGATCTATAAATAAAGTATTATTCTTCAATAGCACATTCACTGTGGTATTGCACGTTCCCAACATCATATATGTGTAATCAGGCTCTCTCATCCCTGGTATACGACCGGCTGTGAGAGGACCTGCAGGTTGCGCTCTCTCTCCCCACATCAGAGTGTTTCCCAGCAGGCTCACGTGTCCCATTAAAATGCCTGCAATCTTTTTTTTTCCTGTTTTGTTTGTTTGTCCCTATAAACCTTAAATATAAGCACATTTTAACTTTGAATAAAATGAAAGAAATACATTTAACATATTATTTAGTATGTAATTGTATTCATTGTTTCTGTTAAGTTAAATATGCATCTGTAAATCTGCAGAGTACCTGTTGGCTTTTAGTCTGAGTGATTGAGAATGGGCCTATATTATTTAACTTAATATTGATATAATATAATATATACATTTTTTAAACCAATAAGCATCTGTGTGCATATACACATACATGTTATATTGGGGGTTGGTTGGCTCAGGGTGCCACGACAAAGGATTTCTTTTGAAGGGGTGGCGTGCTCTAAAAAAGTTTGGGAACCACTGTTCTGCACCCAGTCAAAGCATCCTTGCTCAGACTCCTTGGTGGATTGAAGGCTGTCTTATTAGGAAATGTGTGGGCACATGTGATTCAGGCCTTGTCTCCTGATCTCTATATACCTCCTAATGATCCTGACTCATGCCTGCCTCAGCTGCTGCAACAGCTACCAGTTATATTTAGGGAAACTTCTTTGGCAAAAGCAATTTGCATGGATTGCAGCAGCAGCTTTAAAGGAAAGGGGTGGATGGGGTGTTTGTAATTTTAGAGTGGAAGAAGAGAATGTGCAAGTGATGACAACAGGAGAAAAAAAATCTGCAGTTTAATCAGATTTCTGCTTGTGTTTTGGTGGGGGAGGGGGTGGGGGGGAAGAGCCATATTATTCATCCAACAAATCTAAACAGGCAAACTCCATCAATCAGACTACAGGAGGTCAGTGGCAGGCCATAAATTATGGCTACTGATCATATTTGGGATGTCCAAAATAAAAAAAAAATAAAAAACTTCTGACAATGTGCTGACAGTGATGTAAAGTGACACTCTGACCCTGTGGCAGATGCTGCTGGGTAGGGTGGGGTCTGCAGGGGCCAAGGTCATTTTCATTTGATGGCAAACAGCTGAGTTATCCAATCATGCACTACTACGACTCCTATCTCCCATCTCTGCCTTGTCCTATCAAGGCAGGCTGGAAGACCAGTGGTCACCATGGTAACAGTGCCGAAATCTGTAGCTACACCTTGACAGAGTGAGACTTGCATGTGACTTTCAAGTGTGAGGAGAACAATTCCCAGCACAGTAGTAATGTTTATGTGACGTTCTCCTGAGTCATGACAAAAATAATTTCCAGATAACATACTCTGCCTCAGCTTCACAGTGTGTTAATGATGTACCTGGACACATATTCGCTGGAACGGGTCTCCATAGCAACCGGCTCTTTGGATTCCACAATCTCAAGGTCAAACTTGCTGTCTGTCTGGCACTGTGTCTCTGACTCTTTCCGTTGCTTTGAGGGACAGAAGGAGGACAGCAAAGACACATGAGAAAATGATAAATGTTACCTAGGTTTGGATTTAAACAACAAGATTAACTTCTATGACATGCTGGGTATTAAGAAAAAGAGTCTCTAGTCACAGGTAACGTGACACAGAGAGCAGAAAAAGTATTGAACCTCTTGGGACATCAATGTCTGTGATAAAGCAGAAATTTTGACAAAATCAAATGAGGCCTTCATGCATACTGATGCATGCATACGTGGAAGCTGTTTTTTATACTGTACACTGCTTTCAGAAGTTACATGCAGTGCAATTAACATTAAAATTATATGACAAGAATAAGCACCAGCCGCCACTGTCAGTATTCTTGCTTCGTGTCTGTGGTCTTACCCTCACATAGGCCACAGGGGCGGGAGGGTGGAAGAACTTGCGGACGATGTAGGTGGTGGCGGCGATGCAGAAGACGATGGTGCCGAGGATCTCTTTCCACCAGGGCAGCAGCAGCACGGGGTCCTTTCTCCTGCGACTCTCAGCTCCTGCCCCATTTCCTTTTATCAGGCTTACAGCACTGTCACGTTTCCCGCGGTAACGCTTGCTGTAGGGGAAGTAGTAGCCATTGTCTACAGAGAGGAAAAGCAGAAATCAGTTAGTGCCTATACAACATGTCTATGTATATGAGACTTTATTGTGGTCTTTTACAGCCTATGTGCAGTATCAGGTTCTTACCATATGGATACTGAAGGATGGACAGGGCTCCGTTGCTGTATTCTTCATGGGAGAACTTGTCATTATTCAGACACTTGTCAAATTCATCAGAGCCGACCAGGGCTGGTGTTCGAGATGGGGAATCTGCGTCAAGGACATGATGAATAAGTTATTTGATCTCGGTAGAAAGAGGGATCAATACAGTCAGAATAACAATCGCAGGATGGTCATACATTAAGGGGGATGAAGACGAAACTCTGAGCATGAGGGAACAAGCCCAAAAGGCTACTAATTATTTCAAACATTTCTTGAAAACAAGATACAGTATCACTTTGTGTTTAAAGCAATAATAATGAACCCCAAAGTTTGCCCTCACAAACTAAGTTGCCTTGGTGATTAGACACAGCACCTAATGATTAAGGAGCTGTGGACTTACGGATTAGAGGCTTCCATTTGACAGTGGGTAGTGGAATTATGTCGTTTTCCGATCCGATAGCTTTGGAAGGGAACTTTTCGGTGATCCTCACTGAGGACTGGAGGTAGAGCTGTCCCTGGAACATCCCTGATAAACCAAGGGCAAAGGGGTTATACCTGCATTAGATTCACTGGTACCTCATACACAACTGTAGAGGGTTTGAGCTGAAAAAAGTCACAGAAATTGCAAATACTGCAACTAAACATTAGAAATGAACACAAGCATGCAGTGTGAGCATCTGTGAACGTGTATGAATTTACCAAGGTAAACACTGGACTCTGCAGCTCCTCTGGCCTTCTTAGGATCACTGTCATCATCCTCGTCATCAGTTTCCGACTGGTTGCTGTAGGCATTGTCGTCAAACAGGGTGATTGGTGTGACTTTACCGCCGCCCACCAGCCAAGCCGAAGCGATGGGTGTGCAGAACTACACAACACAGGTGATACAGAATGAGTTGATAAACTGTATTGATCTCCAGAGTGACAGTCATGAAACACTGAACTCAAGTGAATTCAAGCAGCTAAATGCCAGAGTTCAAATAAACCACTGCAAACATGCTCAATGTAAATGCCACTAAATTACTGATCAAATGGGTTTTTTGGCAGTTTATAACATCTCACCTGACGTTCCCAAACCAGCTGTCCATCAGGCTCGGTACTGAAGGCCATGACCTTCCAATCAGGAACAGACACTTTGATGACGAGGTCCAGATGCTGGTTCTGGTTTTGCTGGTTGTCCGTCTGCTCTCTCTCTTTTGGTTCATCAGTGATGACCCGCTGACTCTCCCTCCAGGCGTCGCCATTCGCAACTTCTCCCTCCAGGAAGCTCATTCCAGACTGTGTCTCAGGAAGGAGCTTCAGCTCAAAGTTTCCAACACTGAAGTTCCACCTAGTATCAAGAGTGATAATACATGATGAAGAAAACTACTTCAATTGTAATTTTGTAACTGATTAACACAATCAACCTAAATATATAATCAATGATAATTGCTGATTATTACTTTATTTAATAAATTAATTATTAATTACTCACTGCATTTTAAATATGCTCAGACCCAATGTAAATAAAAGGAATATTTATATAACATGGGGTTGCTTAACACAATTACAGATTTACCCTCTCAGCTGAGAGGCAGATAGGACGCTGACAAAGAGAATGAATGGATTATGATACTTCTTATCAGTCTGGTCAGTGGAGTAAAGTCAACAGGTTAAAAAGAAGACGTACTAATGTTAACTCCTAGTGGCACAAAAGTTTACTGATTTTATTTAAAACAACTGACGGAAAGTCAGTCAAGTGCCTGTGATGCTTTCTGAAAGACCACACAAGATACAGTAGCTGCTTCATGACTCAAGTTGACTGACCGGCTGACTGACAATGACAGACGGATTGACTGATTAAATAAAACTCACTTCTCCATCCCTGATCGGGGCCTGATGGCTCGCACAGTCTTCTGAGTCCTCTGCAGCAGGAGCACGTCTTCAGTCTCCATCTCTTCATCCCCCCAGCGACTGCAGCCCACCGCAGAGCAGATGTACCGAAGCTGAGGCAAACAACACGAGGGGAAATTACAAAGAGGGTTATTCCACTGTGTTAATATGGTGAAAACAAGTTGGTGTCGTGTTCACCTCTTTATAAAACATTTGGTACGATTACTTTAACTCATAGTCTAGGAAAAAGAGATGAACAATATAATTTAATTCTTTAAAATGTATTAACATACTACAAGCTTTAATTGATGTGATTTCACTGACCTTGCCACTGTAGGCCCCCAGGCCATAGGTAGTAAGGGATTTGCCCCCAACCAGGACAGTGTCCTCTCCAATTCGGTAGGATGACTCCAGCAGGGACTCCACACTGAAAGGCACTGCCTCCATACTCTCCCTGTCTCGGTTCCACTGAAACAAGGCACCGTCCAGTGAAGGGATGACCATCTTATTGCCAAACACCTGCAGGCACAAAATTGTTGTTGAAATGGTATGAAATTGGTAATTTCTCATTTAGAGAGGGGCCAAACCATGGACCCTCCATGGATTGGCCCCTTCTGAATTTGGCAGTTTATAGGTTAGATAGCGTTTGTGGAACTTGCCAAGTTTGATTGCACTGGAAGCTACGCTAACATTATGTTCGCCACGATAGCTTCTTTTGATTTGCCAGTAGCTTTTCCCCTTGATGTTATGTAACCTTTTTGCTATGCTAGTTTATCTTGATTCACCTGTAGCTCATTAATGTTAGCCAACATTTGCAACTAGCAGGCCAAGAATTGCAATACAGATGATGCTGTGGCACACCTGGACCGCCCCTAGTAAAGTTGTCTGAACAAGCCCCTGATACACAGACCAGTATGTGAGGTATTGTTGCCATTGTTGCAGAAACTACATCATATCACGACACTCTGCTCCAGTGTTACCAAGACAAATTGCTGAAAAACACTGTCCTTGGAAAGATAATTTATTCCAAATTGTATTACTTCTCTCTGATGCAATAACTTTTAACACATAAAACCTCCTAGAATAGGTTTTACAGTTTGAAAAGTCGTTTTCAGCTCAGACAGACAATCGTTCAAACACAAAAACACTTGCCCACACAGACAACACCGGCCGACACACATCGGCCCACACAGCAGCAGCTTTAGCCCCCGCACACTTGGACTCAATCCACAGGCTTTGGACCATTACACAACGAAGAGCAAGTAATTAACCTGGATCTTTATAAAAGTGTACAACCATGGATAATGTGTGTGTGTTCCTGTGTGTGTGCTATTAGGTGCTCACTGTAGGGGGGCAGCAAGGATGACATCATTGAAAAAAGCTGAGCCTAATCCTGATTTAACCTCCACAGCTTTAGCTTGTCAGGGGGTGTAAGGACAACTGTTTTCTTCAAACACTTCAGTCATTATTATACAAAGTCTGTCATCAAAAATCAGTTTATTGGAAGTCCACGTTGTGACTCACTCTTTTGCAAACTGTTCAGTGATATAACAGCAGTTTGGGACCAATTAGTGATTCTTGCCTTGTTAATAGACACTTCCAAAAGGGTTAGACACATCAGGTGCTGCTGGTGTCGAACCTGTGACCAGTCAATTACCTCATTCTGGTAATCATATCAGACTCTTAAAAAAAAACAAACAAAAAAACAAAAAACAAACAAACAGTCAGTGTAGTAGCCTTGTGGTGGATAAAAAAATGCCAGGAGGGAGAATTGTGTGGCAGTATGATTTACTAGAGAGCAGAGCCAGAAGCAGAGGTGATGTCATCTTTTTAGAGTGTGTGTGTGGGGGACAAGATGAGGATAAATTTAGCAAGTGAATTGGGGAGGGGTTAACAATCTGACCATCACATCACACCACGCTGGTATGACTGAGGGTGTGCAAAGGTTTACAGCAGAGGGGAACTTCTCAGAGCTGTGGAGGAGTCATCCTGCTCCTGATGCCTTAATCCATGTCTCTGATCCGGCCTAGTGCCCCGGATCTATACTCTCAGCTGCATGTCTTGTCCATCTCCTTCATGTTGTCAAAAGTTTGCAAGAGTTTGAATTATTTATATAGCATTTATCCATATATATTGTCATGAAATCTAGAACTTTTTTCCACTGCCTTCTTGTAAATAAATAAATAAAAAGTCACTGCAGGTCATTCCTGCTCTGATGACAATACCAATGCCATCTAACTTCCTCACATCAGACAATAATACACTGGTGTTTACGTTACCTGGACGATCAATAATTTGACAATCTTAAGTGCAGTTTGAACAGGTGGTAAGTTATCATTATCAGTTTTTATTTAAAAACAAACACTCCAAGATGACAATCGTGAGGTTTCCATGGGACAAAAAGTTTAAGACTTGCAGCAGATGTAAGGAAATCCCAGTGGTGCCCTGCAGGCCAAACTATTAAACCCCTTCTCCCAACTTTGTTTAGTGTATCACCCTTATCATTACCATCACATTGGCTCTTAAAATCTGGCAGGGATGTCAGGTACAACAGAGAAATGGTTAATTTACCAAAGTTAACAGGGCCTTGACATGACCATTATTTTTCAGCACTTCGTAGTTAGAATGAGTTCGTAGAGGTTTTTGTGGCATGTGGAATAATTCACTTTGACATATTTTGATAGCTCTTGAATCACAAAGCAGTCTGTGTATATGGAAGTCATCAAGTAAGGCACTAAAGTTTAGTGATTAAAGACAAGATGAGACTGAGATGACTTAAGTTATTTACAGCTAAAAGGAGTCGACTAATGGCTAGTGGAAGTTCCCTTATATGACACCTCTTTTTAAAATATAAAACTTCTATTGACTTCTGTAATATTATTCAATGTACAGAAATCTGGACTTAGATGAACGAAAACGATTTAAACAATTAATGAGAAACTCTGGATTGATTTATGTAGCAATGTGGTTACTTCTACACTTAACTCCAAATATACATTCATCCCATTAATATTTTGCATCGACTTTGTTACCCCATCCACACTCCATAAATATAGATCTAATGCTAACCTCTTTGTTGTAAGTGTGGTTTAGATGAGAGAAAATTCCTACAATCTACTTCGCAGTGTCACAGATTTTATGGTTTTTGGCATTAGACCTGCAGAACATTATCTGAGATGTTATTACTTTCACACTAGACCCTGAGAGCATGTCTGTTGGGTTAATTTACAAATTTAAATCTAAGAGTACCCATGCCATGAAGCTTACAGAAATCCTGCTAGCTAGTACTAAGAAAATGAATTCCATTAAAATGGAAATCTGTTGCTCTGCCAATTGGAATAAGGTTATTCAAATTTTTAGCTGCATTGCATGCAAGAAAGAAACAAGGTTTGAGGAAAAGGATGTATTTTTATAAGACATGGCAGCCCTATCTTGATTATATGAAACCCACCCCCATCACAGCAAATTAAAGGCATCGTTTGATGAACTGTGTATGAAATAATGAACCACATCCCACCCCCAATTTGTTTTTTTGTGTCTTTGTCTTGTCTGTTTGTATAAAAAGAAATCTTTGATTTTTTTGAAAGGATCTTTATTTTTAGTTTTATATTTTAATTACATCTTGAAAACAAAAGATAAAAAAAAAATCCACAACAAAAACAGAAAAGGGCTTAGATTCTGCTTTTGGAGAATAATATAAAAGATTCACAAGAGCCTATTACTTAAAAAATACTCTTAATGATTTAAAAAAAACTGACTTCTAGGTTCAGAGGGAGTGGGGTGGGGGGTCGGACAGATGCGGTGGTGTGTGCTTGTGTTTGTGTGTGTTTTGCTGCTGATACTCCAGCGATCCTGTCAAACAGTGTCAGCTCTCACCCGCCGCTAATGTGCCACTGTTGGCACACAAGGCTACTGCTCCATTTAAAGGCAGCAGACAGCGTGAGACCAAGTAATGCTGGTGTTTTGAGCAGAACAAAACACAAAAAAACAATCACAACAAAATCAGAGAGGCCGGAAGAAAGATCGACTTTCTGCCAAAAATATCGCCCGTCTGGCCTTTTTCATTTCCTTCACCACGCTGGATGAGTTATTGCTTGTCACATTAGCCACAGCTAGCCGATCAATCGTTGGTCATTGTGTAGTGTTCAATCAAATTCTCTCATCGTTCATTCATTCACACTGAATGCCGGCACAGGTCGGCAAGTGTGTATTGTCTATATGTGATGACATCATCTCTGGTCTGAGGCATTACCTCACCTCCCTGATCACCCAAACTCCCCGGCTCTTCTTCATCCCTTTAACCCCGCCCACCCCCAGCATGACTCACCCCACGTTGGCACCGACTCCCCTCCATGTAACCCCCCACTCCACACACACACACACACACACACACACACACACACACGCCCCGTCTTCACCCCCCACCCCCCTCTAACACCCCCAAGCGACTCCTGGCTTTTGAAGTGATGGCTTCTTTTTCTGCAGACAATGCTGTTTGTGGCTCTGCTGTCCCTCATTTCACAAAAAATAAAATAAAAAAAGATAAAGAAACACACATACACACATACACACTCCACACGATGCAGCAGGTGACTGGCTGTTTCCTCCCCGGTATGTCGAGGCCAGCCAATGGCATGGCAGCAGACCCCCCCTAGCCTCTAATCACCGAGCAGACTGGTGTCTCAGGGACCAGGCAAGCACCAATGAAACTGTTTCTAAGCGCTCTGGAGGCATTTTGGGGGGGGATGGTAGTAGAGCCCCCCCCCCTCCACAAACACACAGCAGACAGGCATCCCAGGTTACTGAGGGCAAGGCTAGATTTATACTTACATAAAGTAAATGAGCATTAAATAAAAAAATAAAAAAAACACATACATGACACACACACACACACACACACACACACACACACACACACTCTCTCTGAGGATCATAACAAATGACATCACAGCGAGTCACCGGGTTCAGAGCTGACAGGCATCTCTCCTCGTTCCGCTCTGTCAACCAAATGAAAGCCAACAGGTGAAAACACACAGACAGAGGGAGTCCAACAGACACACAAAAACAGAGTCAGCATCCTCTGTCACAACATGAGCACACTGGAGGATGTTACATGTGTGTCTGTCTATGAATTTCTTGCCACTTCTTGTGACGTCTCACACACTGAACACAGGTGTAAAGGCAAGGAAAACAATGTAATGGCTTCAGATAGACTATAAAGCAGCTGTGAAAAGTAGTGACACAGAAATACTTTGTTACGGTGTTCTACTCTGACGACTTCACTTTTAATTCATTACATTTGGATACTTTTACTAGTTACATTTTCTAGAGAGAACTTCTGTTACTTGCTACAAAAAAAAACTAATACAAGATTTAAATTTATAAACAATAACAGTTAGACCATAAGTTTAAATGGTAAATGTCTCCACACTTTCTGACAATAGCTTCTGGAAGTTTAACCTCTACATGTACAAAGAAAGAAAATATTTCTGAGAAAATGTACAATTGCTTTGTTTTGGATTAACCCCATTAGTCCCAGCAGAACGCCGGTGTCCTGCCCACTGTTTAAGAGAGGCTTGCAAACATACCAATTGGTCTATCTCGCTGTCAATCAACATATCAATAGCCCTGGTCCTTTTTTATTTTTTTAAATTTTGTATCACACTTGCTTGTAACCCCTCCTTGTGTGTTATTATGGCAATCCAATCGCCGTTGTGAGCATCACAGTCTGGTTGTGTCCCATTTTCCTTAATGGTAGAAGAGGCTGTAAAGACTTCATTGAATAGTTGCCTGTTATTTATTGGTTATGATGCTTTTGGAAATAATTCCCATTCTAGTAGTTCACCCTTGACCCGTGTGAGGTCAAAAAGGTTTTACTTTGAGTAAATCTTTGTTGTTTCACTGCCTATTTTATTTATTGGTTATGAGGCTGTTGTAAGCTCTTAGTTGCTGTCGGTTTCACCAAAACCCTCACAGATGACACTGATTAGTCATGTTACTGTTCTGTAATGAGCTATCATATTTGACACCTTCACAATTCTAATAAAATGCATTTTGTAACTTTTTTTCTAGGCAGACCTAAATTCTACACGTGTATATAGTCCATTTTAAATCTTGACTGCAACTATTCCCTTCAAATAAATCTTAATTTACAAATAGTCCTGGTTATTCTGCAAAAGAAAATGTGCAATACATCCACATTTGAATCTCAGAGAAGTCAGTTTTCCAAGAACTAAGAAAACCGGCCTAGTTTTTAAACTTAGGTTTTTTTTAATGTGATTCATAAGCAAGTTGAAGACTTTCATCAGACCATAGAAAGTCATGTTAGCGGGGTGCAACTTTATATTCAAGGTCAAATTGACATTATGATGAATCCAGTGGAGAAGCTATACTGTGCTCACACAGTCGCTACTATATAAACTTTAAGTGCTTCAAGGAACCTTTAGGGGTTCTCCACATTATAACCTCCAAGGACCCTAGAATTAAAAAAAGGTACATGAATTCTCATTTTCTAAATCTCAAACAGCAGTTTGCAAAACCATGTGCCATCAAGAGCACAAGTTTGAAGGTTTTTTAAAATTCCAAACCCACACTTCAGCAGCTGATTTCAGTGATTAGTTCTCTCTTTCTAATTGTAGGTTTGCTAATCAGTGAACTTTTCAGACTGAATGGCACATACTTGAGAACTGCTTCACCCACTAATATGGGAGGTTCTTAAACACTTGAATGAGATTCTTCTATAGTGAGTAACCCTGAAGCTGCTATATTTGGATTGCTGAAGATCAGCTGAAACTGCTTATTTTGTACTTTTATTTTATACACATTTTTATCTTTTGAGCTAAGCGCTGATTGCTTTTTATTTCATTTGTACTTTTTATCTGTGTTACCCACCATCCACTGATTCCAAATCAATCAATCTACTTCTGTAGGAAACATAAGACATCACCGGCTTTTTTCTGGAAAAACCTGACCCGTCAAAACGTACTAAACTTCATGAACTGGTTCTAGATTGCTTTTTTAGTGTTATACCAGACTAATAAAACAGAAATGTATTTATAAAGAGAGTTCATCACACTCAAACACACCTTACCAGCACCAGCAGACTAACATTAAACTGATCTCAGCAGCCACCCAGACCCTTGTTAGTATCAGAGGCTTTTTCCCTGAGGCACAACTCTCACAGACACAGAGCGAGTCCACATCAAAGTAAACCATGAGCATGTCTCTGGTATGTATCTCGGAGAGCAGCACTCTGGGCTACACTTCACTTTCAGCATGTCGGTGTGGGCGGTTTAAGCTTCTGTATACATGTATAGACGAGGGCCTTGCTGTGCTTGTATTTGTAAACCACTACAGTCAACAAAGAGGCTAATCCTCCAGGCGAAACAGCTACTCTCAGATTTATGTGGGGGTGTAGAGTATGTCTGGTGTGTATTGTGTTCATGTGTACATGAAATGAATGTAAACAACAGCAACCCTTGGTTGACTGTTCAAAGTGCACCGAGTTCAACTATTGGTCTTACTGTCTCCAAAAAGAAAGGCAGGAGGGACAGTGTTAGTTTTGAGGCAAAGACTCAGACAACTGCATCTTTAACCTCACACTGACATGTCAAGAATGTGGAAATTGACTTTTATCTATTGGTAGATCTTAATCAGCTGAACAATGTCTGTTTAACCTGTTTAAGTGGCTGTTGTTGACTCTACATATTTACGTGTCATTTGAAGAAAACTGAAAAGGGGATTCTTTATATTACTATAGTACTAGTCTACCAATCTGGATTATTTAAATTGTTACACATGGACTAGCATCTTTATTTGTTATGGTAGACAAAAAGAGCAACAAAATCTACATTTTAGTTGCATTAACATTCTTCCATAAGTGTGCCTGTTCAATATTAGGTAGGCTTCCTCAATTTTCCCCATTCGAATGAATACAAATGCAAAGGAAACACAGGTGTTGGTCTACCTCAGGTTTGCTGAGGCTTGAGGACACCAAGCACCCTGAGCCGACATCTAGGTCCCATTGCTTCCTGCCCTGGTTGTGAGGATCCAGAGCCGAGATCCGCCCATCCAGGGTACTGATGATCACAAGAGACCTGTGGACAGAACACAAAGACTTCAACACATTGTCCAATAAGGATTTGTAGACACTGCAGCTTTACATACTGGCACCAATGTTGACAAGACCGCCTTGCACTTGTCAAGGCAGCAGTCGCTGCAAGCTGTTTTTTTACATTAAAAAAAATTACACCAGTGTTGTCCTATCTTCCGCAGGTTTATGTTTAATGCCATCACAGATAAGACACTAAAGGGCAAAGACTTGTTAAGTGATGGTGCAGATGTTGTCTTTCCCTCTTTAGTCCTCATCCTTGTTTGGCAATCAGTGTGACCTTCAACTGCAGTCAACTGCACACCTGTCCCATGACAAACCCCATCCTGCCAGCTAGATTGGGTGGCATGTTGATTAAAGATGGGACCAGACCTGATTTTTTTTTTTTAAACCTGACCAGACATCCCACACATAGCAACTTATTTCCATTAAAAAAACAAAACAAACAAACAAAAAAAAACATGTGAGACCATGATTTCTCAGTTGTTAGTGAACCAAAACAGGAATCCATCAAACTTGGACCTTGTTAATTTATGCTGCAACTGGCACAGCAAAGGCAAACCATGTCAAAACATCAAATATGGCTGAAATGCTGGATGAAGAGTTGTGGGGTACATGACTGGAAACTCTGCTGAAAGAGCTGGAGGTGAGTGAACTTTGTAAGAAATGGATGGATGAACTGGATTACTAAAACTATGCTCAATCATTCACAGCACATCTCACTATTTTTCCATTTGCTCACAATTTTCAAGCTTTTTTAATATTACTTCTATCAGAGTCTAAAACTGATGTAGTCCCACAGAGCAAGCACACTCAAACCACCTAGGACTGAATTTAAGATCATTCTCAAAATCAAATTTAAAAAAACAAAAAGCTGGCAGGCAGACAAGGTTAATTTCCTTTCTGCAAGTACTGAAAATAATGTGCTTTTCTTATGTCCTCATTTTATAACAGTGGACTTCATTTTTATCTTCTTTTTGTCAGAAAAGACATATGAGTTTGCTGCACTTCAGGTATGGGAAGAGCACACTGTTGATGCTCTGAAACAGATGGTAACAGCGACTAAGAGTGCACGGGGGATTTGACATGGTTCCTTTTCTCAAGCTTAAAACTGTTATTACTGTCATAAAATTAGGCTCATTTACATGTAAAACCCCAAATAAATGTTTTATGTGTTGACAAAGACCGTCTTTTATTCCGAGTCGATGGATTTGTTCAGTGACATTTCTGATTAGTCTTGGCTTTCTTCTGGGCTCTCCAACATTGGCAGAAAATTAGTGTTCACAAATATTGGCTTAACTGCCCATGATGACAGCTCAGAGAAATAATATACCAGTGCTGTTAAGAAAACAACCAAACCCATCAGAGACTTGTATAATTTCACTTTCACAGATCTTTGTGAGTTTAAACAGAACACGGATGAAACCCTGCCTTAAGCCCGATGGATATAAGAATCAGAATCAGAAATACTTTATTGATCCCTGAGGGGAAACTCTTTTGTTACAGCAGCTCACTATAACGTCAGTGCACACAGGAATAGAAGTACTAAGCAAAAAATATAATACACTATAATACCGGTCAGATAAATTAAGTACCAAGTGGGTATAAGTATAAAATTAAAATAAAGTACAAAGTGGATTTACTGGTTGATAAGTATGTACGGTATAATATAATGAAAGATGTTTGGCCATCACTGAGAAAAAATACTTTGATTCCTCAAAATTTGGTTTTCATGATACTAAAACAAAGACACAAAAAATATTTAAATACTGAAACTGTCATTGCAAAATATAATGGACATATTTTCCACATATTTCCATTCAGTGGCATTTTTGGTAGAGACACAGTGTGAAGCTAAAAATAAGATACAGGCGGAAAATAAGATGCAGGAGGTGAACGTGTTTTCCCTTAGATGATGTATGGGCTAAGGATTTCTCACAGCACCAGTGCACTTTATCTCTGAGAAAAATGATTGTGGTGATGGATTTTTACATTTTAGTCCCTCCCACAATTAATTCTGCAGCTCTACCAAAAAGTTTGCTTGTTGAAGGGTTTTTCTCCATCAGTAGTAAAGCACAAATTCTCCACGAGTTTTATTCCTCTTTATGTGCCGACACAGCAAGATTTGTCAACAGTTCTTCTCTCTTTCGTCTAGTAACTCCAGGCTAAAAACAGTCTAACTGACTTGAATTAATCGAGACATCCAGCCCCACCCTTTGCCTAACTCTTAAAGGTTCTGCCGCATTGCTTGTCAATCATGCCCTGAGCTCTGGCAGTGGCCACCTCCTGACTATTGATTTGTATCTGTCTGGAGGAGATGCTGTCAACAGGGTTTTTAGTTTTGTTTAACCAGCGAGGGTCGGCTGAGCACTCATGCTGTCTCTAAGCACCCACTGCTTCACCTCCACACAGCTGAGACCCAGCCAGCTTCCCTTTGTTGGCCACTGGGGCATATGGGGTTTTAACTGCCTCCCTTGAGGGCAACTAGACAGCAGTTGGTGAGGGAAGAGACAGTGTTACACTTGTTCACTTTCTCAGCTCAGACTGAAAAAAATGAGGAAATAAAGAAAACATGGATTCGACATCATCAGTATTTATGTGCACTGTGACAGGTGTCAATTAAGCTTAGTGTGTTTGGCATCACCTGCACTATCCATCATTTAGACTGAACAGGTGAATTGCTATTGACCAGCTATAATCCCTTGATTGATTTCACTTATCGAACGCTCTTCAGTCATGAAGGGGAAGGAACATGTTCAAGGATGTTTAAGCCTTAGGACAACTAAGACATGGATTGTTTCAGAGGGTGCAAATCAATTATAGGAAGGTTCCTCTTATGTTTCACTGTAGTCACTGACATATTCACAGGGAGTTACAATTGCTGCACTGGACCATCTAGTTGTTTCAGCTCAACTCAAGCTGGAAGTTTGCATATAAATGCAAATAGGATCACTTAACAGTAATGAGCCATGTGTCTTTCAGCCCCATCAAAGCCAAGATTATCTCCCCAAATCTGCTCTTAGCATTATCAGCCCCGTCACTAGCACTGAAGTGTAGAGTACTAAGAAAAACATTGTTTTTCCACTCAGCCACCAATAAAAACAGAGCGCTGAAGCCCGCTCTCACCCTCTCGATTGGCTGCGAGACCCTGCCAAAAATATTAGGCTGATTGGTTGTTGCTAAGCAGTCGGCTCTCTGAGAGGGTGGAAAGCTTTGGCGGCCTTCGCTTGGCCCGCCCCGCCCCCTCCAAGTCATGCTGTGAATGTGAGGACGAAGTCACTGAGAGCATCGAGTTCAACTTCAGAGATGGAAAGAGGGTGAGCAAAAGATAGAAGAATTTCATTCTGAGATCAAAGGCTTTTGTGGACTCTTTGTACTCTAGATAACGGATAAGAAGGAGCAGAGAGGGGGGTTGGGATGGGGAGGCACTTAATTCCAACTTAGGTATCATGATGGTAATGGAGAGAGAACGAGCAGTGGTGGAGTAGGCTACAAAAATAGTACTAAACCGAACAATAAAAACAACTCAAACAAAACAAACAGCCCTACTGTATCATTAGAACTCAGGGCAATTTATTTTCCACGTCTGAGCCCCGAGACACCGCTGCTCTGCTCGTCACCAAAGGGATAACATGTAGCCTGTGGGGCTGCTGCTGCCAACTGTGACAGATGCAGGCGGCGAAGACACTGAAGAAGACGTTGGAAAGGAGAATGTAGAAGGAGAAAGAGTGAGAGTAGTGAGGCTGCCAACAGACTGAGGGTTGTTAGCGTTCTCGCCTGTAATGCTGTCAAAGTGTCATAATAGTGCAGAGGGCTTCTTCAATCACAAAGCATATGGCGGAGCGGGGAGCCAATTAGCCTCACTCTCATCAGACTCTCTGCTCCTCAGAGACACTCAGCCTCAGTCTGCAAAACTGAGCTGCTGGTAAACACTCCATTGAAAGAAACAACCAGGATGTTTACACAGGCCGAGTCTCCAAGGAGCGGGAGCTGTCGAGCCAAGCCAATCGCAACAGCCTGCCACTTCCTAGCAGCCAATGGAAGCAGTGTTTTTCTCCTTCTTTAACCAATGTGCGGGCAGCTCTGCAGACTCTGAGCCAATGGCAGGGCAGAGCTGCCTGTAACCATGCAACAGCGAGCAGCCTGGATGCACAATGGAGTGTGGAGTTTTGCTGCCGCGCAGCTGCCATGCAGCCACCGAGAGGCAGAGCAAAAATACGAGAGCATGGGGAGCACGTGGGGAGAAAGTTATGGATGCAGCTCTGAGCCAGCCGCACCCAGCACCACCAGCTGCACTAGCAGGAGGGTAAAAAAAAAAAAAAAAAAGAAGAGTCAAGTGCATTCCTTTAAACTGTACACATTCTGATAGATAATGTCACAGAAATAAACCAAAGAGGGGAAGGTTTTAAACATTCAATTTGAGATTTTTTATTTAGACTCAGACTGGAGTCCAGTTTTATCACAAATACGTAAAAAGAAAAACAACACCAGTAATCATAAACTGTTTACAGTGAGAACGAATACTCGAAGCCCTGAAGGCAAATACCAAACGTAGCAAGTTTTAAAGTCTTTCAATTGTGGTAATCCCATAATTCAATGCAGGATATTTTAAGGCTTAGGAACCTGCAGGCAGTTAGCACAACACAGCATGAAATAAAAACCCGATCTTTTTCTTTGGCAATCATGAATAATATAAATAATCACTTACTTAATTTGCCACTAAGCCTAAAGAGACATTAATAATCACAGATGACAAAACACCAGCACTTAAACACAGATTAATGTGACTTGAAGGGTTATATAACTGTTCTCTAAACCTGTTAAATAAACAAGTGATCATTTATATCTTTGTCATAAGCCTGATTAATGATGACTTGAGTGATAAACCTGCAATGTGCAGACTGCTTTAAAAATCGACCTCTCATCCATCAGGGTCACTGCAGCAGACCACCGCAGCAGAGAGCAAAGGGCGTGGTTGTAAAAAATCCAAAACAAAAAAAAACTTCTAGTGCTAGCATAAAAAAAAAAAAAAACACACACCATTTAAAAAGTGTTGCCATCACCCTCTCTCTTCCTGCATAAGTGCGCTCCCCTCTCCAACCAGTATCATCTCACACGTGGTAAAATCCAAACTCTATGGCGCCACGCTCCTGCCGGCTGATTGGCTGGGCTGCAGCTCTGATCCGAGGATCTGATTCGTTGTTGCTAAGCAGTGAGGAGCCATCGAGAGTGAAAACAAGACAGCATGGTCCTACTAACTACCAGCTAACTCCTTGTTTTCATCCTCCACTCCCTCCCTTCCCGTCTCTCTCGGAGTATCCCACCTTTTTGCCTCTGCCCCACCCATACTGCAGTGCTGCAGGATGGGTCCTGCCGACTTACCAAAATAGCCACTGACCTAATAAATTCACTCCTCTTGATAATCATATTCAAAACCAGTATTTTTTTTAGCAATCACATTTATGAAGAACTGGTTACTATTTTTTTCACTACACATGGTTATGAAACAACCCACAAACATCTTGACAAATGAGTCATAAGCGCTTCTATAACCCAGACAGTGTTCACCAAGTGCAGAGAAAGTCAGGAAGTCAGTGACAAAGACACTAAAGGTCATGACATCCCGACATCAGCAACTGATGGTCAATTTTTTCAATTTTTACTTCTTCACATTAAACAATAAATTTACAACAACTGCTGTACATTGACTGAGTTTAGTTTCAAGAACTGAGTTTAAAGTGCTCAATTAAAACTTCCCAGAGGGAGTTCAATTATCTTCATCTTGACCTGTTATTTTGGGGACAGTTGCTATTAATAAAACCCACAACATCTCCCTGGTTACAGAGAGCGGACTACTGAAACAAAGTAAGTGGGGAGAAAAAAAAAACAACAAGGAAATGAACTCTCCCCTCCCCAAAAAAAATAAAAAAAATAATTCTCCTCCTCCTCCGTTACCTAACTATAGCCAGACCCATGCGGCCAACTCAAATTCTGAGCACCAGCCCGTCTCTCCGACGCAATTGGCCAACAAGTCGCCCGGCCTGGCCGATTGGCTGTTGCTAAGCAGTAGGCTGGTGGGAGCCAGCCGGTAAGCACGGCGGCCCAGAAGAGCTGTTGCTGCTTCAGGGCCCTGAGGAGGGTGCAGGGGGCGGGGGTACAGAGGGTGGGGGGTGGTGGGGGTAGCAGGTTCAAACAAAGCTGCTGTCCTCTCACCTCCAAGTGCTCCCTAAGGTGCTGGAGGCCCCGACGGAGCGCTCGCTGGCAGAGGCATCAAACCTGGCAGTGCCGTCACATGCATGATTCACACACACACACACACACACACACACACACACACACACACACAGAGAGAGAGACAGATGTAAACACCAAGTCTCCAGAGCAGAGTTTGTAATGTATAGATGTCAGCGTTAAAGGTGAGGTGACAGCCGTCAACCAGCATGAGAGCAGCTCTCTTCACAAACTGAAGGCCGGATCAAAGCGAACATCTAGAATATTTATAGATTACAGGATACAGGGGAGGAGGAGGGAACGGGAATAAAAAAACCAAAACAACTCAACTGACAGAAACTTAAAAATGTTGACATCTGAGCGTAGACTGTTTTTCAAGCTGTCCGCATGAAATGTTTTCAAGAATCTGTGTTTGAAGTGCTCCACTCCAAAATCTAATTTGGAAGAACATAAAACACAAAGAGATCCAGGCTGTAAGAGATATGATATTGTCAACAATGCATTAAAGTTACCGTGATCCTTCCAAAGTGAAATAAGTG
The DNA here is from genome assembly GCF_020085105.1 of Siniperca chuatsi. NCBI lineage: Eukaryota > Metazoa > Chordata > Actinopteri > Centrarchiformes > Sinipercidae > Siniperca > Siniperca chuatsi. Next base: position 24,826,855 of record NC_058056.1, read on the forward strand.
GTTAATGGTTTAAATTTTATGTCATGAACAAGGTCATGATTCATGTCTTTTCTTTTTCTTTTTTAAATAGTGACTTTATTCACATCTCTGTAAAGTTGTTTCTGTAGCCAAAATGATCAAGGGTTTGTTAGCATTTATTATTATCACAGGAAGTGGTCTGTTTGACTTGGAAAACAGCAGCAGCCGCAGGTAAAACTTTGAAAGGTCACAGAAGCAAGTGGCGATATGTTTTCAAAAGGCTGACCTAATTAATGCTGGACTTAGAGACCATTACTTCACAAAAAGTGTCCAATTTTACTGTTTCACACTTGGCTGGGTTCCCTCTCTATTTTACCTATTTTAAGTCCAAGTTCACCGTCATTACTTTTGATGTTTAAAATCTCTGTCACCAACACAAACCATTATATGCTTTTTGTTTACAGTACTGCCTTATACAAAACATACTTGCTCAAAATGAATTGATTATTGAAAGAATTTTTTCCTTCCATCGTAAATTTGTTTTCTGACATTTAGGAAGTCTCTTTTGTTTAAATTGGCCCATTTGAAGGCAAACACACCTAAATCACGTTTCATTTCTTGTGACATTTCCAAAGATCAGCGACAATTCTCTTGACAGATGCATGGAAATAGAGCATGGAGTAGAGTATATACTCAAGGGGTGACATTAAAAAGCGCGTATGTGTGAAGGTAAGGTAGAGCATTGGGGAAGGAGCAAGAGTAAGATGAGTGATAGAGTAAATACGAGAGCGAGACAAAGAGAATAAATGCAAGGGAGAGACAGACCTCAACAAAGACATACAGAGAGAGACAGACGGGGTGTGATCGTAGGAAAAACAAGTTTAAGTTCATTATTTTCTTATTTCAGCAAAATCTGTCATGTTTTGCATATTTGTTGTTGTTTTACAGACAGGCTTTTTAATTAATAATGCACCTGTTCATTCTTGCTGTATCCTTTTTTTATTTAATTTTTTTCAAATATTCTTTACCACAGGTAAATAACAAGAGGTATTTACCAGACAAGAGAAGCACAAAGACATTAAGACATAAATAAACAAAACAACAACAAAAAAAAAGAAGAAGAAAAAAAAAAGGTGTTGAGCAATATTGTGGGTTATTTGGAGTTGTCCTGCTGGGGTTGGGAAGATCTGAGTGAGTGAGGCGGTGTAGAGAGGAATCAGCTCTGGATGAACTGCAGGAAAGGAGACCAGGTGTTATGAAGTGGGATCTGATTGTCCTTTAGGGTTGATGTGAACTGTTCTAGGTTTGCGTGGTCTGTTAAAAGATTGAGCCAGTGGTTTATTGATAATTTTGTTGTCTTTCCAGTTGAGTAATATGCTTTTCTTGGCCACAGTTAATGCAATTAAGATGAAAGTTTGGAGATGTTGTGGGATTGTAAGTGATGAGAGATTGCCTAAAAGAGACATGGAGGGGGAGAGGGGGATGCCAAGGTTGAGGATCTCGGTGAGCTTTCTGTGTCTGTCTCACAAGCTACTTTGTTAATTCTTTATCTCATTGACTTCTACATATCAGTGTTACTGTTTGCTATTGTGATGGTGTGGAAATTCATACCCTCTGTGGCAGCATTTTGAAAACTGGCAGAAATAAAACTTAGTTCAATCCTATTACACAATTAGACAAGCACAAAAATGTTCTTTATAAGCTTTATTTTTCAACAATATTTCTAGAATATTTTGAATGTAATAAATCAAAACAAAAGAGAGAAAGGAATACTTTAAACTTGAAATACTATGGACGATGTATTCTAAACTTACTACCCAAAAAGTGATTGATATAAGATGACTCAAAGCCAATATGTGGTGGCAGACAAACTATGAAGATCATGAGAGAAAGAAGAGAAAGCGGGAGATACTGTGACACAGGGAGAAAGAAAGGGAAAATGCAGCAGAAACCAACAGACAGTGACAGACAAAGTTAGATATACTGTATAGGAATAGATGCAAGCACATAAAGCGAGCAGTGGCAGGGTGTGACCAGCAGCAGGATGACACTCAGGAGTTTTCCTGCAGCAGCTGAGGTGTCTGGCAGGGGAATAGCAGGTTTCTATCAGAGCAAACTGCTCTGCTTACTTTCAACTTCCTCTTGTACTGCAGGCAGAAGCCTTATCCTCGTTGAAGTCCTTTACCATGTGTTGTCCTTATACCAGAGTTATTTTGCCATCACTTTTCTCCTGATTTTGTGTCCTTGGTGATGCACTGGGTGTAAACAGTGGTATACACAAAGATTTTATTCTTGTAAACACCATGTGAAAACACTTTGTCCTACACAACTTTTCATAATACCATATACAACAACTAATCACACTTATTCCTCTTGACTTGAGCTTCATGGGGCTGACTGCACAGTGTGCTCTGTAGCTCCCTGTTGTTACAAATCTGGGTTTGTATGGCATCCCAAATATCAAGAACCAGTGTCTGATGCTTTGGGGGTTGTCAGAAAGCTTTTAAGTGAGCCTCAAGATTAAAAAAGGTTGACGGATGCTGCATTTTTACCACCAAGTAGATACAGTAGCAGCAAGTTTTAGTATTAAGGTAAGAAACAGCACCAAAAGCCTTCGAAAGGTTTGTTTTCAATTTTATGACTCACTTCAATCCAACGTTCTCTTAAAAAGCGGACAGCAAATGTATAATACTACACAGAGAATAATTTAGTGAAGGAACTGATATGCTTCAACACAGAAAAGGCACTGAAATAAGAATGATTCTAGAAGTTGTATCACAATCGAAAGTATCTGTAATGGTCTTGGTAAAAAAAAAAAAAAAAAGAAGAACATGGCAGAGAGAAGTAACATCATGAAGAACACACTGCGCCAAACATCTAAGGTGGGCGTCAAACCTACTGTTTACCCAGAAAGACAAAATCAATGCCCTACCCACTGCGCCAAGAACTGCATCTCACTTTGGGCAGCAGCAGCAGGGCTAACAGGGTTCGGTAAACCGGTGGACTGCGTGAAGCCGTAAACTTTTGACTGGCAGGATCATGGGGATTTTCTCAGCTCTGTGACATGCCTTTGCATGATAGTCTGTCATAAAACAAAAACATGCGCTTGTCATGTTTTATTAGTATTCTCAGTGAGTAGAGCCACCACCAAATGTTTGCTTTTCATTCATAACAACTGCTTCCCGTTTATGTCCAAGACAAATTCCCTAACTAGGAGAATATTTATCTTAAGCAAAACTATCCCACTTAGCAAATTCTATTTTCTTAAATAACAACAGATCGCAGCACCCAGGCAGCATCTCAACTTCTTCTCATGTGAAGCCAAACACTTTAGATCATGTATGAAATCTTTATCCTTGTGCTGCAGAGCCACTTTAAATTACCACAAACAGTACCACTTGCTTCTTCCGCTAAATTCCCAATTAACTGCGGTTAATTAAATAAACGGACTCCTACTTTATTTCCACTTTACTTTTCTCAGCTAAGAAGTAGCTGCTAAGAATCTGCTGACAGGAGAAGATAAGCGGTGGATCATGAGAGGATGGTATCTCTGGCTGTCAAGTGATTAGGAAAGTTCCCTTCATGTAATGTGATTTCTGTATGATAATCAATGGAAAGAAAATTAACTCAGAGCAAACCGACGACTGAATGAGGAGAGAAAAATCAAGAATCCCCAGAAACAAAGCAGGCAGGATCTTGCCCATCATATAATACTTCTGTCGAACAGAAACGTGTTCAAACTGAACCAGATCTGTGGACTCAACTTCCAACAAACCCACAGAACAACCAAGCCATGGCTGTGAACGACATGTCCCACCTTCACGGTCGTCAGCCTGCACAGGTAGACTCATCACAAACTTTCAGGTCGATGAACTAGCCCTGACATGCCACAGTCTACTTTCTAAAAACTTTTATCAACATACTATGCTAGTATGCAAAATAACCACAAATAATAACTAAAAAAAAAAAAGTAGCTACTTCTAGTTAGCCGCATATGCTAATCTTCGGTGTTTTTCCTAAGTCTACTTTTCACGCGATTTCCATCCAAACTTTAGTCGAAACTCTGCGAAGTAAAACTCGCTCGTCAACACGGCGTTTTTCATATGTTGTGCGCTTGACAGTTCGCTGACACCGCTTAACATTTCTTCCACGATAATTTATCAAATACACGGGGAGATGAGCTGGTATAATGAGCGCTGAAACACGGTTTATGAGTCGGGGAGGGGGGGAAACACAAGCAACCGCATCCACAAGTTTTGAGCGCAGTGCTGAGGCGGAGACGTTAGCTGGCTCTATTCGATTTAGCTAGCTAGGTAAAATAAAAACTAATTTAGATTTTCATGCTTTCATTGTGTTTATTTGTCACGTTAGAGGTCGTCCACGTTTTGCAGGTGTTAAATTCGCATGTCACAGTGAAAGTATCCGATAATGAGCGTCTAGCTGCCCGCTACAGTTAGTTAAAAAAAAATTACCTTGTCGGTTGGACGCTTCCGATACTTTCTGAATGTGATTCGTCGGCCTCCCCCGCCGATCCGTTATCGTCGTCCTCCACGGTAACGTCTGCTACAATGACCGGGGCACCTACGTTCTCTAAGCCCCGCTCCATGACTCTTGCACCATCTTTCTCCGAGGTCGAACCCGAACCCCGGGTGGCGGACTGCGGCTCCCTCCCGATGGCGGAGCTCTGAGTTTGCAAAGTCCCGAATCCGATGAGCGCTTTCAGCAACAGCAGGAGCACCAGGGAAATGCTCACGTTTCCAAAGTGAAGCCCCCTTTCCATTTGTAAGACTGGCACATTAGTGAAATATGAGATTTACATGCCACTGGCCTTGTAAATCTTAACATAAAAAAACTTAAAGTACAAAAAACTGTGTAACTACAAAGAAAACTCCATTGTGTCTTGCAAAACGCCCTTTCAAATCTGTTCTTTAAGTAAACATAAACAGCCACTGGGACACCATGTTATTCCCTTTATACTTGACTCAAGACTTGCCTTAGTAACGCTAAGTCCCGCCTTGTTTCTACACTAAGATTGGACAGTAAAATCACTACATTCGTTAAAGATTCATGTAACCGCTTCTCATTGCGCCGTTTGCTGTCAATCACGCATACTCGCATACTAAGCAGAATACGATTGCATCAGATATCTGTCACTCAAACAGGCGGGCCCAGAACGTTCCTGCCCCTCAAACAGTGCACTTCATTGGCTAAACCACCGTTTGTCAAATCGACGCAGGCGCAGTGCCGGCTGACACACAACAGGAGCAAAAGGTGACGCAAAAAAGTCCCCGATGGCGAGTCCTGTGGCGGATATATGATTGGTAGGCTGTGTCGTCGTCAGACCAATAAGAGAGACAATGTCGATAAGCAGCAACATTATTGGTCGATTTCTGCCCAGCTGACTAAATGTAAACACTAGATTAGATATTTCAGCTGTCATTCATGAGTAGTTGTCAAGACAGTCGGGTATGAAAGCATCAACGTGGCTTCACTGTAGATGAAAGGTACATTTCCTGTTCCTGATCACGAGTTATGTTTTCTTACTTTCGGCAAAACTAACTAGGGGTTATGACATAATGTCTGTTAAGGACTGAGGAATTTAGTTTTTTATAAAGTAAGCTTATTAAAACTGCATGCTATCCATGAAGCTTTAGAGTTACTTAATTATGCTTTCATATATATATATATATATATATATATATATATATATATGACACTTTCTTTAAACGTATCACAAAACATTTATAGCAGTACAGATACTAGCTCAATGCGTGTGGGATATATTTTATAATATTTTAGGTGGCATATAAGGTCATTGTGAACCCCTAGTTTGCCGTGCTAGCAGTGAACACCTTGCAGCAGATTCAAGCTGCTTGCATTTCCAGCGCCCCCAAGTGGCCAAGCCAAAGCAGAACGGCTCCATCAAGGTTTTCTTTCAACTGGAAAGTACTTTCACATCGTCCTTGACATGAATATATAATAATATAAAATGGATAATAATATTCTGTAATTACAAAGCAATACATGCTTGGTTCATCCAAATTACAAAAACATTTTCTCACTCACCTCTACTGATATTTACAAGGGCTGCAACTAATAATAATTTTAATTATCAATTACTCTGGTGATTATTTTGTTTTTTAATAGATTGGTCTATTAATGATAGGGAAATTATGAAATATCACTATTTTCCAGAGCCCAAGTTGACATATATAATTGCTTGTTTTGTCTGACTAACAGTCCAAAACTTAAAGATAGAGTTTACTATCATAGAAGACAGCAAATATTCACATCGACAAAGCTAGAACCCGTGAATGTTTGACATTTTTGCCTAAAAAAATTACTTTGATTATCAGAATTATTGGCAATTTATTTTCTGACGTTTGACTAATGGAATCACTGAATAGTTTCTGCTTCAGTATCTAGTTATGGAACCAAGTCTGTGTACCGCCATATCAAGTCATTGACATAATGACAAGAATTAATTTTTCACAGAATCATCAGAAATAAAACGAGGAGGCATACTGTTTATTCTCATCATTTCGGTCCTGTATTGGTTGACAAAGAAAATAGTACCTTCACAGCAATATCATTGTCACAGTCATTTGGTAAAGAAAGGAATAAAAGAAATGCTGGTGCAAAAATATCCAACATGGTGTACACCTTTTTGTATTGGACCCAAACTGGGCCACATATTCTCTGTTGAGTTCACTTTCACTTTATCTACACGCCACTGAGGCTGATACGTGCTAAACTTCATCCACTTTCATTTGATTTATGAGTAGAATTAGACTAGAATAGAATCTGATTGCCCGTACCTAATAACAGTGGCTTGTAGACAAATATGCTGCAAACTGCATTTGCTTGATTGTATCAAATTCCCAGCCTTGATGTTCTCCTGAATCTGAGAACTGTACATACAAAAACATACAAAAATAAAACCAGAGTGTAAGGCATTGTGAGCCAAAAGCAGAGTGAATAGCTGCTTTCCATAATAAAAGGATATCAATCACATGGGGAAAAATTACAAACTATCACAATTTTCAAACAAATGATGGTTGTTCTGGACATTAAAGTAACTTGTCCTTAGTTTAAAGAAAGACAACTTGACTATTTGAATCTTTGAGAAAAGGAATGATGACCTTCTGATTTTATGAGCGTATCGGAAATAATCTCAAAGTATTTTTACAATTCAGCAAAAGTAGACTGCTGTAGACTTGTGACAAATTATCTCACTGAAGCCTGCTGCACACTGAGCAACACCTTCAAAGCTGCACTATACCATTTATTTGTCAATTTTCTCAATTAGAAATGAGATTCAGTAAAGATAGGACCTTGTGAAACAACCTGACCAAACATGAAATATCTTGAATGTTTCTTTTTAAGAGCTGCACACACGTTAAATCAAATCTTAGCGATTTGTTTTTTGTCTTAACTACTGCATTTTTGATACATTTATATATTGAAATGTCTTTCCTAAACCCTGATGATGCAACTTTTAACAACATTTAGCACTGATGCTGAGTGGCAGTTGTTCCAACAATATGACCAGCTACATAATCAATGAATTTAGCTACATCTCAATAAAAAACAGTGTTCCATTGCTTTGGCGTGCAAAGGCACATACGACTTACTTGTGGTGCTGTTGGTTCAGATTTGAGCTACATCATTTCACCATTAACTGTGACCATTTTATAGCATAACTGCCCATCACCATTACCTCAAAAATGTTCTACACGTCTTTCTGTAACTATATTCAAAATTAAGTTTATGGCACAAGACTTCCTGTGACCAGATGGCTTGTGTAAGGAATAAGAAACTGTCATGCAAGTAACTTACAGGCACAAAAAAGAACCAACGCAGTGGAAGGAGGTACATGCATCAAAGTACACTCATTCAGTTTGTTTTTTGTAAAACAGTGAGAGGCTGTGGACTTTAACTCTGCTGACTGACTAGTATAACTCTACAGGAACCGCTGTTGAAACTCGGAGGAAACCACAAAAGATTTCCACAGAAAACCAGAAGCTTCAGTGACACGGAGGCGCAAAAGAAACGGTGAAGCCGTGCATACTCTCACAGGGACAGGACGATTTCACCTTGTCCTTGGGTTTGATGATTCTCAACCCTTTTGCTGCAAAGGTAACACCCCCCATTCTGCGCGGCTCTTTTCTACTCTGTGAGGACCAGTTTTTGTTCCTTGTTGCATTTTTTTCAAACCATGTGTTGACATGTCTGTTTGAATGCCAGCAAGATCTACATTGTATTTATTACGGCGCACCTCTGTGCTGTATGTGTAGAACACACACACACCGACATTGTATTATCATAGTGTCTTCTTAAGCCAATCACCAAATAATGGAAGCTTCATACCTGCGCCACAGGGTTTCCCTAAATTGTCCACAATCTCATTAATTTTTGGAGCTTCTTGCTGTTTATATTAGCATATTAATTAGGGAAATTAATTTCTTGATAAAAGTATAACTTCTTTATGTTGTAGTATACATCTCATATTACTCCCCCATTATGTAATCTAATTAAACAAAAAGACTTCAAGGCATATCAGCTTTCTGACTACTTACAATGTCTTGACTAGTGGACTTTTGTTTGTAGCAGCCTAGCAAATGATGAGTTTGATGTATGATTATGAGCTTTTTAAATGTAGCTTTAATGGCATCATTTCTTTTAATAGGTCTTAAAATATATTCTCAAGGCACACCTTAGTTTCATTCTGCAGCACCATAGTGATTCACAGAGTCGGTTGAGAACCACAGCACTGCAGACATTAAGTTAAACCCGCTAATTACAGGAAGAGCCAACATTCCCAGTGAGACCAGGCAGTCAAACTGAGCAACAATACAGACTGAAAAAACGAAAACAGTAAGCATATCAGATGCACTTGATTTTACTTATCAGGCACTTAAAAACTTGAAGAATCAGAAGCACCACCGGCAGGATGAGAAAAATCAAGTGATCCTCAATTGGATCTGGTTTTTAGATATGTGAAAACTTTCCTGCTACAGTTTTGTCCAGTTCTGCAGGAGGTGCAGCTCTGTCCAAACACAGTCTGAAACCGGGTGTAAATCAAGAACACGGCACTTGTGGGAGAAGTGAGGTCATTCAAGAGGAGGCGAGAGACAGTGATTATGGCAAACTACTCAGTTGACTGGAGGATCCCGAATCTGCACACTTCCATCCTCCATCCCGAAGTAGGCTCGTTCAGCCATGCTGACGAAAAGCCCCGTCTCCACCACACCTGAGGAGGACACAAAGAGACACTGAGCGTTTTGTTGGACAACACAGGGCCAGTCTTCCTCTTGCTAGTTTTGTGCAATTTGAGTCCATTGTGCTAATGTTTCCTATTGCTTCCTATGGGAGGCTGTATGTGATGATGATTGGTTAGCAGGATACACCATCACCAAACCCTAACTGCACTTGACTTCATAAACCGAGAACCGTCCTCTGTCAGCTCCTCACCTGGAATCATCTTGATTGCGGTGTTGACTTCCTTCCAGTTCTGAGCGTGCTCAAACTTCCAGTCCAGGATGAAGTTGCTGTTGTCAGTGACCACAGGACCCTGAGAGCCAGACAGACACAACTCAGACCTCAGTCACTTACCAGAATCATTCACAAGGATCCGTATGCCCTAATCTAACTCTGAGGGCTTTCAGAAAAGTACATAAGAAGCAAATGTGTGAACAACTATTTAAGTCACCGATCACAACTAAAAGGTTGTGATAAGTGGTCAATCAAGGCTATTGCAACAAGTGACTACAGTGCGTGTGTTGAAAAACATGTTTGACTGCCTGAAAATAACCATTATCATGTGAACCGTTGAACAGTTGTCATTTTTTAGGATCTTTGTTTTCCAGTGCACTGTGGCTCAGGATAAGAATTAAATGACTAATAAAACGTGAAGTAACAGTTATTAGTATTTCATTTGTTGACATATGAGTACTTCTGAAGTCTTTCCAAGCAAAACAGTCACACTTCTTTATCTTGACTGGGCAGCGACAGAAACTCTTCATAGTTAACCTGCTTAGCGGAGGTTTACCTGTTTGAGAACTTGTCTTCAGTGTGGCCTGACCTCTGTAATTATTAAGTGAATATTTGCGACTATGAAGCAAGTGTTGATTAAATAACAGCATTTCTGTGATCATCAAGGCTTCATGGGTAAATAAAGTGGCACTTGTCCAATCAATAATATACAAACTGTTTCCAGGCTCATCAGTCAAAAGGAACAATAAAAACATCAAGAACCAAAATAACAAACAGACACTGCCGGATGTTGTTCATTAAAAAATCTGAGTAGGGGGTAAATCATTAAAGTTCCACTCTACAGACTGTTAATGAGGCAGATACAGTACATGTGTATGTGTCCTTTTTGTCCTCTGGTTTCAGTGCAAACTGGATAACAAGTCCAAGTGACAAGTGACATTGTAGCCATTTCAGCGTTTTATGTCAAGTTAAAATGTAATGTATAGTAAGTAACATCCTGCATGAAAAGCACACAGGGCATTAAAAAAACGATATAATGCTTATTAAATGTTTTGAAATTGTTGGATTATTCGAAAATTCTTAGCTGCTCTGATCCTTTCTGGGAAAGTGTGAAGTTTCACCATGAAAATGTTTTCACCCTGGACCTCAGGACCACCACAAGCTCCTGGAAAGAGAAGCTGAGGGATCTAATAGTACTGTATGAAAACAAAAATTATAAATATACCCACACAAAGCAAAGATAGGAGTAAAAAGGTGAACAGTGAAATTGCTGCTGTAACACACAGAGAGCCGCTATGAAGACAGCAAAATAAGAGAAGTGTTGGATATAGAACTAAGAGTCAAGCCAATCCTCCACTTACTGCTTTACTGACAGCCATCCGTAAGCTGGCCTCCCCTCCAAAGCGTTTGGCTATCGTCCTGGAGACAGGAATGTATGCCATGGGGATCACCTCAATAGGAACTCCCTTCTTCCACTGCTGGCCCAGAGCCTTGGAGTCCTTCCTGGGAGGAGAAAACAGAGCGTAAGAACCAAATCTGGACACACAGACATATTAACTGCCTTATATTTTATTATCCTTAGGTACGCCATCTACGAAGATCTTTTGGATCTGACTTGGTACAAAGTTACACAGTAAATGTGTTCATACAATAGTTCATGTGGGAATGTATTCTCAACTCTTTTTATATAGCACCTTTCATACAAACATGCAGCCCAAAGTGCTTAAAATAGCAGGATTAATTAAATATTACAAGAATATCTGAGAGGTAAAGGAGAAATGTAGAGATGGTGATGTGGTTTCTAGCTGTGTGAAAGCAGGGTAACAACATTCAACAATTATTTCCTGTAGCTCTGAGTGACTCCAAAACCCTGAGGCACATTGTAGAGAGACTGTCAACAAGCTTCTCACATGCAAAAACTTCTAATCCTGTTCTTTGTTACTTAAAAAGGTTTTATTAATGCTTTATATTAATGCCAGTCTATGCTACTAACTGGTTGTTCTGAAAAGTTAGAACACATCACACAAAACCAAAATTCATGATTTGCTTTTTCATGGCTTCGCTAATACAAAGATGCAATTAAAATTTCTTGTACCACCTACGAGGCAGCAAACAGCGGCCTCTCAATCAGCTGGAGTTTACAAATCTTCAGTGCTAAACCACAAAACAAATCTGGCAATAATGTTGTCAGACTTTCTCTAATTATACTTCTCTTCTTGAGGTAAACTAGCAAATACAAACCTGTAGTCAGCAATGACAACGAAATGTTTAGCACAGCCGGCTACGATCTTCTCCTGAGTCAGGCAGCCGCTGCGAGACAAACAGAGGACGAGCGTGAGATAGAAATCGGATGAGACACTGTTTAAGTTCTGCTGCCTGTATTGAACTGTACTCACCCTCCACCTTTTATCAACGTGAGATCTGCGTCCACTTCGTCAGCGCCGTCAATCGCCACATCCAGCTGTGTGGGAGGAATGTAAAGACACACAACTTCTTACACAAGCAGAAAAAGCAAAAAGGTACAACAAATGGACTCTTGAACCATTCTCATACATTTAGAAGTTGCAACAGTCAGCTCCACCATTCATGTTTTTTTTGCAGTTGCACAGGCATAATTTTCACAGTGCTCCAATTCAAGCTGACAGGGTTTGAGCGCCTACATACTGTGGCCCATCCTCATTTCCAGGGCTTTCAGATTAATTTGTAAAGAGCCCATCGTACCTCTGGGTGCCTATCCAGATCCGACAGCGTGAGGCCGTGCTGTAGAATCAGCTGACGAGCCTGTGAGAGGACGAGCCATGAGATGGGAGAACATGTGACGACCACAAAAAACGGCAGAAGTGAGACAAAAAGCCGAGGAAAAGCTGTGATACCCTTTTTCGTTTTGTAGGGCACATTTGTGAAATACATGAAAACAGTTATTAATGTTGGAAATGTTGGAATTACTGCATCATCTCTGGCAAGTCACAGTGAATCAACGTGTCATTTATACGCTTAGACAAAAAAGAAAAGACTGTGTGGCAAAGAATTGCATTCAAAGCCACAATGTTGCAGTACATGCTGTTGCCAAATACTGTGTATACAGCATTAACCCATCAGGATGAAAGTAATTATAAGTCAGGCTGGTCTATAAGTAAGACTAAATCTCTCAAACCAACCTGGAAAGAGGTGGGCACACACACAATGTTGAGTTTCTCCTGACGCACTCTCTCAGCTGGAATAAACAACATATACAAAGTAAAAAAGGGATACGAGTGTGTTTACCTCAAGAAATAGTCATAAAAATCCAAATGGTGGCGCTTCTTATTTATTAAGCATTTCACTTGTGATGACAAAGCAGAAAAACATGCACTACAGGTACTCTGAGTTAAAGGTGCAGCGAATGACTTCATCAAACAGACCTCCACCCTTTGCTTAATTGCATACAGATTTCCAATACATACACACATAAGCAGACTGAACTTAAACATCAAGAAAGAAGCAGCGAGCTTTATTCTACTTATTGTCTTAAAGACAAAAGTCAATTGGTTAGGTGGAATTTCTGAGACATCATTTGTCTCATGATTTACGTCTAAAATCTGAACTATAATGGTTTCCCTCACCTAATCTGTCCACCGCATAGACAATGGTTGATCCGCTGCCCACTCCAACCACCTGGTTGTTCTGAGAGAGACAGAAAAGAAACTGATGCAACAATGCTACATTTTAAAGCAGGTCCTAAAAACAGATGTGAGCAAAGACCTGCCATGAGCCCGATAAGCATATACTTTCCTGTAGGAGGGCTGACAGCGAGAATCAGTGATGGACACAACATCATGAACAGTAGTTAGTGCTCATCTAATTGACTGTATTTATGTGTTCATGGTGTTTTGTTTCCCATATACTCATACAGCAAAGGCCAAAATACCATGAACACATTAATATATAATACAACACCAGCTTTTTCCCTGATATTTGACACCAACAGACTGCAAAGATATTGTGTCTAACTGTCGAGATGTGGGAGCTTAAATGTCTAATTCAAGCATCTGGAACAGACAGACAAACTCCTGCTGTGTCACATATTCACACTAAAGTGTCTGTAAAGGACAAACTGCTGCTTTATTATCAATTATGCAATGCATCACAACAGCAGTGTAAAGTACTGTCAGCTCCAATTTCTAACTTCAGGCTGCAAGTTTAAATCATGCATAACATTGTTAGCTCATCTACTTCTGTTTGTCCTTCAGTTCAAACTACACTGGCCGCTAACACGTGCTGTAACATACGCTTAGTATATTTAGTCTTTAATGCCGAACAAAGTTAGCCGGGGACAGGCATGCATAACACTGAGCTAATTCCCTTCCACACCGTGCACGTTAGATAACAGTAATAAATCAGTAAGCTAGGCTACATTACTTTCTATCTCTGTTTGCATTAGCTAACTTTGCTAGCGTGCAGCACCTGAGTATGTAGCTAAGAGGGGAAATGACTGTATTTTAACTGAGCTGGTGTAAACAACAGGCTAGCAGGCTGTGGGCACATGCTGACATATTAGCTAACAGCGACACTGTGCACAGTGTACCTGGACGTGGTTGTCCACAGCGGCGTAAGCGGCCAGTTTCTTCGCCTCCTCTGCCATGTTCGTACCGGACTGACTGAACAGACACACGTGTTTCTGGCTGCTCAGAGCGGCCAGCCTCCAGGATGCCGAAGAGAGAAATCCAGCTGCGAGGTTACTGAAGGAGACCCACCCCTGGAGTCTCATGACCCGGCCCACAAGACACAGGCGCAGGCCCACAAAGAGACAAGATACACAGGTTTCCCCCTTCGCAACAGGAAGTCAAGAGCGGTGTGTTAACACTTCTGTGTTGACTTGGAGATCTGCGGTTTTCTGCGCAGGAACAGCGCAGCAGCGACACCTCAGGAACACAAACAGGCTGCACTCAGAGAGGCTCGCCTGTTTGTTACATGGTGCTGGAAAATAACTTTTTTTGGGGTAAAATCTAGTAGTTTAGATTAAAAATGTCCTGTTTCAAACCTCAGAACATCATCATGCTGATGAGGATTTCCATACAGCTTCAGTGTGGCTGATAATGCAGAGTTTGTCCTGAGGGTGGCGCCAGAGGAAAAGCCATGGGGTCAGTAATATTTAAAGGGTCCATCCTCTTGGGAGAAAGAAAAAAGGGTTCATTCTCTGGGGAGCAGGACATTTCATCACAGTCAATCTGCCAATTAGATGTTGATATTTTTTGTGTGCAACAAAGGGTGGTGTTGTCATTTCAGCTTTGGGAGAGACAACAACTGAGAACTGGGGCTCGTTCAATCCGAAAGCGGTTTGCATCGTTTTGCTGTGGTTTCCAGATTGAAAGACATGTTTCCTCGAAACCTGTGCAACTGTGTCCAACGTGTTTTGAGGCACGTTTTCACTCGTTTGCTGTACTTGAACACCTCCGACACACCCACCAAAGTGTATATAAACCCTGCCATATTAAACAGGCAGTGCTTGCGTACACAACAGGGTGTCCAAGGTACCACCATTTACGTTTAAATTAACGTTTTGCAACATTTTGTCTGGGCTAAACAGGCCCACATGCAGCCACCACAATTGTTTTCCAGTATCTTACACTTCGGGGAATATAAACGTATTTGTCTACAAACCCCTTTTTTTTCACTGAATGAAAAGGTCAACATACAATTTTGTTAAATCACAAGCATCACTACAAAATCTTTGCCTAAATAAAATACAATTCAAACGTGCAAAATTTTGATTTAAATCAGGAACTATGTGATCAAAGACATAAACTACAAATCTGACCTAACATAAATGCTGGCTTGCAGTATGTGAAGATACGTTGTACTACTGTCACATTTTGGTTGGTACCAAAACGTTTTTTGGTTCGATATCCAGTGCTAGTTATTTTTGGAGTCGATCACCCACTTAGTAGGAATAACGAAGAGATGGTCTTGTTGAATGTCTCCACAACAGATTTGTGTACTGTAAATTCACTGCATACTTTATGTAACCATTTAGCACTTAACATCTTGACCTTTTGTGATACCTTATAATGGAACAAAGTGTTGGTCAAGAGGACATTTTGTCCTGATGTTTGGTGCTAGAGAAATTGTCAGGGGGTCAACAACATTACAAGGAATCGTCCTCTGAAGGCCATTATATACATATCAAACACTGACAGTAATATAGATATTTTGCTGTCGTCCAAAGTGTTGCTTCAATGAACATAAGAACACACAAATGTTTACATCACTACTACTTTTTATTTGGCAAACAGCTTGAGATAGTCTCTCTTTTTCAGTGTACAGTATATATACTATAGTAAACCAACACATTCTGTTTGATAACCATTTTTTTTCTCATTTTTACATATTACAGCTTACAAATATAGCTGATCTTTTTGACAAAAATTACAGATTTTGTTTGACACCTAAATTAGTATGCTATATAAAAATCCACACATCTTACATTCATGATTAGAAAAAGGCTATATGAAATCAGGAAAAGAAAAGAAAAAACAAAAACACCACAGCACGTGATTTCAAACAAATCCAATTAGGAGGAGGGGAGGGGAGTCAAGGTTTCACAAACAGAGTAGTATGACTTTCACTCTGAATCCAACGTTAAGTCCTCTGAGAGAAGTTTACTGCTATTCCAAAATCATCAATACAGAGAAGATATCAAGGAACAACAATACTGTCACATAAGAAGAAGGTTAAATCTCTGTACTCAGTCCAAAGGTGGAAACTAATACCTTGCCATGGATTATAATGGAGAGTTGATAGAAACTAAACTTTGCACTGCGAACTGTACATATTACTTCATACCTCACAATCTCTCTCTTCTCTCACTAGTGCTGTCTTAAGCCTTAGTCCAAGGATTATGTAAATGCTCCCGAGCTTTCCTTTCATGCCTTGCTATCTCAGCATGAGACATCTGCTTAAATTGGACTTTTCACATCTGTAAGACAAAGTTGAACAGAACTGCATGAGGGAGCTGCCATTTGGATATTGGAAAAGCAACTAAACTAATAAAATCCGGCACTGAGAATGCCTCATTGACAGGCAAACTTTGTTTCTTCCTTGATGTGTGCAATAATTGAATCAGCACAGAGCAGTTTTTGTACCATGAGGATGGACTGAAAAGTTGCTGTCTTAAAAATACAGCTGGCCTGTTTTTGCTTCACTGATGGGTCCGCCTTCGCTGGGAAACCTGAATCTCACCAGTGAAGTTCTGTTTTTATACACAGTATTGCTGAATATTGAGCATTGCATTCGGTTTATTGAGAAGTTACTGTTTGACTTGCTTTTTTTTTTCTTAGGATACATGTCCATTGGCATCACATTGTATCAAAACCCCAGATGAGTCATGCTTTATGCAAACCAGTGCCTAGAAATGTTCTTTTTTTTTCTTTTTGTACTGTAGATAACAAGATAATCTTTCCAGCGACTGGATTAATACATGACAACGTTTGCAAGCATCGATCTAATCATAACATCTAAATAGAAAACAAGACCAGATTATTCTAAAACTCATCTTTGAACACTTGTTCACAAAAATAAAATAAAAAAGGGATGCATTTTGTTGAATCCAAAGCCCACAAATGTTTTTATTTTATTTTTTTTTTTTTACCTTTACCTGACTTTCATCTTTACTAGCAATGCACCAGAACTGTGTTGGACTCTGACATGGAGCTGAAAGGGACTTTGATATGTAAACACTGTGGCAAAGCCAGATGTAAGACAACACACTCAAAATACAAGAATCAGTAACTGTGGAATGTAAAGGAGCAAACAGAGAATTACAGATTACTTTCCAGCTCAGGGTAAAAACACAAAATTATCATTTTACTTACTTAAAAGATAAACTGTCATTATGATAAATAAATATTTTATTTGAATTTAACCTAAAATACCTGTTGTATATTGCCATAATATATTCTAATATATTCATAATTTGATAAAGATTTCACTATATGTTTTGGTTTGTGCTGTCGTTCTAAATAATTACATATAATATATACCCGTGGAATGTTTTTTTTTTTGGTTTTTGTTTTTTAAATTCGGCTGAGTAACTTCCACCTTAAAAATTAGGTTTTCTAAAGAGCTGGCAGGGAGCTAGATGAGGGACAGATTAGGAATGTCCAACACACACGCACGCGCACACACACACACACACACACACACACACACACGCGCGCGCTTCTTTTTCCTCTCCTTAATGAACACTGACATTTGTTGGAATGACTTAGAAACTAAATATGTACGGGCACACGTGTCCTTCATAGAAAAGGAGGGAATCACAGCTAAAAGGTGCAGGAATGTAAAGGTTTTAACACTGGCCAACGACAGAATTACAAAAGGTAAAGATTTACTTTGCAGTGGTCTAATTGCAGTGTTCTTACCAGTTAATTCACTCATGGAAAAGTATTTAAGTACTTATCAACACAGTGTAAGTATGTAAAATTTACCCGAATGTGAGTGCAAAGTGTCAAAAAAAGATATTGTTCATACTTACATTGTGCCATTACACCTGTCTAAGTACTCTACAATGTACACTGGCAGCCTTTTTATTACTTACACAGCATTAGTGAGTACATTAAGCACTTACCCATAGCTTAACACAGATGAATACACTGCAGTAAAGATATTGTAAGATGTTTCCATAAAATGTAAAGGTGTGCGAGGAGAACATGGAGGTATATGGCACTGAACGATCTGACAGGGTCAAACAGAGGTGAAACAGGGAGTTCTGGGCGGTCCTGTCTTTCGGTAGAACTTTTCCCCAGAGAGATGCTGTCTGTCCATGTTTGGAAAACATTTCCTACGGCTCTCATCTCTCCTCCTCACACGACTACCCACATTTCCAGTGCTTTACCTGTAAGAATGTTCTTATCGTATACAAAAATCAAAACAGTCAGTATTTCTTCTTTTTGCTTCCATACAGTTTTGCTTTGAAAAATACGTTTTTTTAATCCTCATTTCTTTTCTTTTTTTTTTAAATTTATTCTAGATGTCTTATTTTGTGGATCCAGAACTCCATCTGTAGCTACATGTGTTGGGCATCCATTATGTCCAAGTATTTGGCCTCAATGATATGAGGAAGCACGTTGTTCCTAAACACAAAGCAGACAGAATCTATGTCAGTTGTTACTTGTTAGGCCAGCAATGAGAAAGAAAACACCACACCATCAAAATGTCATTTTCTTATAAGACAAGATTTATCACTTCCTTCTCAGTAGTACCAGTGAACAAGAGAGCAAATCAACGATACAGTGGTGGCTGATGTACAAGTATGTGAGTGTGAACAATGGCACTTGAGATCTGGGTGGGAAAATGTATATCAAACTATTTACTACAAAATTATACTTTGCACTGAAAAAGTTAAAATCTTCAAGTTGACATTAAATTATTTTTCTTTTATAACCCAAAATAACCCAAGGAATGTAATGGATCATTAATATTGGTACTCTTATGGTAGTAAACCCCAAACAGTGTGTTTCAGTAAACTTGGGTCTGGTGCTCTGAAAAACAAACTGATGAAACAGATGATGCAGAAATCAAATCGTCACAAAATAGGAAAATACTAATGCTTAAACTTTGAAGAGAGCTAGATAAATAAACCTTAAAGAAAGAAAGTAAATTCTAACAGTTTTTCAAGTGCAAACCATCATTTTTTATTGAAGACGTTACACTAGTTTGATGCAGTAAGGGTGCAGGTAAATTATTCTGTGAATTTACAAATATCATATATAATGCACTACACCCATCTGCTGTTACTGCAGCCCCTGTTTTCACACATTGTGTTTAGTAAGACTGTGCAGATGAACTGCAGCAAAAACATTTGTATCTCAAATGAACTGCCAGATATTTCCAGCTGAAACACATTAAACCGTTATAGAATTAAATGTAAGTAATAAAACTAGAATTGTCTACTTTATCCCCCAACAAGGTGCTGTTCAGAGAGATATGTGGTTTTGACAACAATAGAAACATGTCCACAGATTTTACTGTGGCTCAAACACGTTTTCATCCAGAGGCAGATTCAGGTCAGGCACAGCACTGGTTACCTGTGTGCTACTGGATGTCATCCTGGTTTAAAGCACTTGAGAAAATCATTTTCTGGGACAAAATTGCCGCAGTCGTACCTGATTGGAATTAGCAGGATCATGAGCAGAGGGAAGATCATCTTCATGTACGGTATCGGGTACATGCCAAACGTACACAGAACCAGCAGCTGCATCATCTGCAGGAAGGTGAAGTAGTGGATCTTTCTCTGGGGCACTTTGCGTATGTAGTGGGTAGGCGGGTAAGACGTCTGCAGGAGGTGAGAGGATCAGGACAGATTAAAATAAAATCTACCCTGAGGTTCTTTTCCTCACTGTCCTTGGGTCTCCTCCAGTCTTAAAGAAATGACTAAGGGAAGTAGAAGGCCCACACACCTCTAAGAAGTGCACTGTGGGTTTTAGATTATAAATAACAGTTAGCTGTCAGTGGATACTTTCTTATAAAGTACAATAAGTGTATTTATAGCGTAAGGGGTCTCATGTGAATGTGTGAGGTGGGGTACAGGAGAGAAGCTGCCGATATTCTTTTAAAACTGCACAAACTGTCTTTCCAAGTGGAGCTGCAACAAAAACAAACTCATCTGACCCCATCTCACCCCCAACTGATCTGGTGTCAGGTATGAACTACAGGAGTTCATCAGAAATTACTAGATGCCTCTGCCAATAAAACTATCTCACAATCTTAATTACTACCTGCAATCATTATGACTTATCTGGAATGTACAAAGACAAGACTTGACAAATCTCAACTCTCCACAGTTGAGGTCTGAAAACAAAATACACTTCATGTGTCATAAGACCGAAGCCTCTTGTTTAGGCAGAGATTGTGATCTTGTGATCCACTTCAGCAGTGAGTTTCACATTTTATGAAGAGTTTCTTGGTCTGTTACTTTCATGTTAAATATTGTGATGTTGAGTGATACAAGATTTTTTTTTTTAATCAGTACATAAAAAATGAGATACAAAATTACTCTTAACCATAAATAAATATAAAACTTTGAATAATTAAATTAATTTAATGATTAAGAAATGTTTGGGTAAATAATGAAATACAAAAATGACTCTTTGCTTAGATTACAGGGAGAGACACATTAGTGCATCCAGCTTTTTGTCTTTCATCCTTTTGGTGTTCTTTTGTTTAAAGAATCACAGAATGCCTGGGTTGTTAAACCTGATCATACTGTACTGTCTACAGTTTGCTGACATTACAGGATTTCTGGGTACTGAAATGAAAGATCCTCTGCTTGGAATAATAACTGACTACTGGACACAATATGTTTCCCACTTCCCTGTAAAGACCAATCTCAATGTATTTGCACTGGAGGCTTTAAGTTTCCATATCACACTTGTGTAAGTTGCATGCACTCACGTTAAATTGAGATTCAAGGTGAGCACAGAGAAACTTTCCTCCTTCAGCAGATTAATTTGGAAACAGCCTTTTAGTGTCAAACTCTGCACATAGATCATTCTGCAGAGTGAAGCCCAAACATCCAAGTGAAGTAACAATAAGCAAAACACATTTGCGAGGGGAGGGAGACATTACATTTTTTTTAACAGTTACGTCTCACTGCCATTTGGAGGCGCCAGAGTGTGAAGTTACCAAGTACAGTTAAGAGGAAAATGGCAAGTTTTGTCTTCCAGTAGGAAGGTTAAATCGGACACACAGGAGAAGAGACAGAAGAAAAGATATTATTCTAGATTTCCTTTTTGGGAAAAGTATTTTGAAAATATTTTATTTTTTTAATCTGACTGACCATGATTACGGGTTCAGCAGTAGGATAATGACAGAAGATGTTTGTGGCTGATACCCAACACTAGAATAATAATAATGTTAAATTACTGGCTGATCTGTCTTAATTCACTAAACCCTACCCACCTGGTGTTCTAAGTAGATTAGAACAAACAAAAATTATATTTGCAAATATTATTTGACTCAGGTCTGGTCCTCCAGCACCGGGCACCCAGTCAACCGTTTGATCTGCAGAACCATGCAATCGACATATGGTCACACACACAGACACATATATTCACTCACGCTCTCACACCACACACACAGACACACTTTCTCACCTGCTCCTTAAGGAGGAGAGCCATGCGGTCGCACATCTGGTTTCCGTCGATGGAGGTGAGGGCGATGTAGAGGAAGAGGCCGTACAGGACGGGTTTGGGGATCCACTGCAGCGGGAGGGGCAGCAGCAGCACCGACACGCCGATGAAGATGTTGGCAGTCAGAGATGTCAGCCGGGTCTCCTTCACCTGAACGATACTGAGGAGACACACACACACACACACACACACACACACACACACACAGTGCACACACACGCCCACACACAATAACACGCACGAATGAATGGTTACTGGAAAGCACACAATTGTTTTATACAATGCAACAGACAACATTTTTCCCTGGATTTTCTTATCAGTGTTCCTGCACATTTTCCATTTCAAAATTTTTTAGACCAAATTTGAGTTTGAGGGAAATATATATGTTTTCTAAACTTGGACTGTGGTGAACAAAATAATTATTTATATATCCTGATTTTTGTACAAACAGTATTTAAGACATATCAACATCAGGCCTTATTTATTGTTCAACCTTAATAAATACAGAGGGAACAGATGTAATTGACTTTGATCCCACACAATGAAAAACGTCCTTCACTTGCTCTGACTTTGTCTTTTGATTGGAGTGTTATGTGCTCTTATGGCCATATGGCTCCTCATGTTCTTTGTATTTAATGCATATGTACATGACTAAATATTATCTAATTTAATGCCCATTTGTCTGTTTTAGCATCCTTTGACAATCAACATGCTCACTGCACTGTGTGTGCGTGGCTGTTTAAAATGGCCTCTTCCCTCTGTCATAACCAAGACAAGTGTAGTGTCGTGGTAGATAGTGTCATCTAAGCTGACCAATCAGTAGTTTTTGATGATACAAGGTAGAATTAGGTTTTGTCTTGTCTAATGTAATGCACAAAGTGTAACTGAAACATCCATGCATCCACTTATCCTGTCCAGAGAAGGGTGAAGCTAGAGAAAGCAAAAGCATACATTAAATAAGTGGTTTCCAACCTGGGGGTTAAGACCCACAAAGATAAATCTGAGAGGTGGCAAGATAATTAGTGGGATAGAAAAGAAGAAAATAATTATTTTTGCTACACAAAATTTTTACTTTTCTGACTATTCTTCTCCTCTAACCTTTCTTTTCTTTTTCTTGAATAGCATCACCTCTTCAGGCCTCTAAAAAGTATTCAAATTAAACAATCTTAGAAGGGAAAATGTGTCTTTGGTTGAACATTTTGCAGCTCATGGACGTATGCAACATGAGGGGTTGCATGTTTGAAGACATTGCTTTTTTTCCAGGCTTAAAAATAAAGGATACAGTGTTTTTGAGGTTGTGGCTCCTACACTTAGGAACTCTCTCCCTTTGGACTTAACATCGGTAGACACTGCGGACACCTTTAAAGACAAGCAGCTCAAAATCCCCCTGTTTAGACTTGCCTTTGTGCAATTTATATTTAATAGGTAATTTATGTCTCTTGCTTCATTTTTATTTTTATTGTGGAGCACTCCATGAGGTTCTGATCTTGACAGGTGCTATATAAGTAAGCATTTTTAAGGGTTGGGAGCCACTTCTTTAAATAACCACTTTAACAAATCTTCATAGAAAATCAGATTTGGAAATTTACAATATAAATTTCCAGACATATACATACTTCCAAGAACCCTCAATTGCATATTTTTCTACAACCAATATCTCTAATTAGATCTCCTGTTCTTATAGAGATTGCCCCCATGCCCCATTTATCACACTTGACTACTTAACAAATCCTGAATATATAACTACAACTTTGCACATATCTGTGTGGCCGGACTGATCCTCTAATCTCTTAAAAACTCCCTCACCTCTTCCACCCGGAGAGAAAATGGTTAGTTACATAGTAATCATGCAATCAGGGAAGAGCAGGATACAGTAGCCTGCAACACAAAATTACAGTCACCGCATGCTCTGAAGACGACCTTTAATTGAGCGTCTGATTAGTACCAGCAATGAGAGGGCGGGTAACTCACGTCTCATAGAGGTGCCCCCCCTCCACGCGCTGCTCCACGAAAGCCAGCTGGCGCACATGGAGGGTGGAGTGGGGGAAGGCGGCGTGCATCCAGGGCAACCCCAGCACCGACATCAGTATGTTAATGAGCCCAGAGAGCATCAGATCCCAGTGATACGCCGTGCCCTTCAGCAACCTGAGCAGCAACACAACTGTTACACTCTGCCGCACAGTCAACAACAACAGGCTAAACCACAACAACTCACATAAACCACGCAAAGAAAAGAAATGAAAAAACACACACACACTTGCACAGGTTCAAAAGGTTCATTTACACACACACACACAGATGTGAAAAGAAAATACAGTAATATTTAGAAGTGAGCACACGTGACAGTAGTCAACCCACACACTCATACACACAGATACAAAGGGCATCATTCTCCTAAGGTTAGCAGTGGCCTTCAACAGAACCCGAATAAACTCGCTCATATGTTTCACTAATTCTCATTCAACATACAAGAAAATCCATGTACATGTTGTGCATTCTCTCATGTTTTCATACAAAGCAAATCTTAATTCAATGTCACTGATGATTACATCATAAGTCGAGCGTGACATTACAGTAAATATACGTAAAAGGATGACTGCGACCTTTATGATGCCACACAACATTTTTCTGCACGTTAGTGAGGGATCACTTCTCCCTCTGTAGGAGGGCGGTGTGTGTGTGTGTGTGTGTGTGTGTGTGCGTCTGTGTATGTCTTTTGGGGGAGGTTCACCCTGAAACTGTGAATAGGTTGTGTGAGAGTAGGCTAGTGCCTACAGATATAGTTCTATAGAAATATGTGTAAAGAAATATTAACACACTGGTCATACTGACCACTAGCCATGTGTCCTGCTGATGTGCCCTTGAGCATGACATTGAAACCAACACACTGTAAATCACTCTGGATAAGAACTTAAATGCATTAAGTATTAAGTCTAACTAACTGGTTATCAAGCTTTATTTTTGCCTATTATCTTACAATAATTATTAGGTTAGCTAAACTATTGAAAGATTGTTTACTGTATGTTTATTCACATAACAATGGCAGATATTTTAAATAAATAAATTGACAGATGACAGAAAAAGCAGAGATGCAATAAAAGATCTGTGCAGATGGAAAAACGTCCAAATGGTTCAATAAACATCTTATCTCCAGACAACAAAAAAAGATGTCACGCAAATAAAGTAAAGCACTAGATAAAAGAATCAAATGAGGAAAGCAGGAACAGAAATAGCCACAACGTTTTCCAGCTTCTGTCCAATTGTTAGTGACACATGAGGGTTGTAGTGAAGGGTAAATACAGCAAACTGTGTTTACCAACCTTTTTATTGGCATTACACCACTTACAGCTAAGAGAAGTCTTTGTGTAGAGTAAATAAGATCACAATAGTACAATTTATAAAACAATATCAAAATAGTTTTGAACAGATCAATACTCATAGAAAACACACTTTTTTTTAAACGCTACAGCAGCCGTTGTTTTGCCTTCCAGAGACATTTAGATTTCTGCCCAACAAATGTAGATGATAAAAGGTTGAAGTTCCATCATTATAGATTTTCCCTGTAGAGCTAGTAGATGGTGGATGGCTCTAAATTGGTCTGTCCAATGCAAATTTAGAAGAACAGGGTAAAAGCTCAACATCATGATTTGGCTCTGAGGCCTCTTCAGAGCTCCCTGACTGTGAAAATTTGACTCAGATGTCAAGTTTCTGGCTCAGTTAATCTTCTCTCGCTAACAGACCGGCAAATATCTGGTTTCAGCAGATCCCAAAGTGGGGTCAGTGGATCCTCAAAGGTCCTTGGTGGCTTTTTGAAGGGTCATAGAAAGAGTTTAAGCCACTTAATGCACAAGAATTAGTATCCCAGGTTTCACCCTCACTAATATTATCCCTTTCGACAGTATAGACAGTTTTATAATTGTGAATAAAGTCAAATATAAGATGAAAAAAATATTGTGAGATGGGTGCTTTGTAAAACTCTGTACATGAACTCATCTTCGCTTCTACCTGTTTTCTGGTGCATTGGTCAGCGAGACAACAATGTTCTGGTCGATGAAGATGAGGAGGGCCAGGAGGAAGCCGAGGCCCATGGCGCTGACAACGTTCAAGGCTGATAAACGCTCAAATGGAGCCACGTTGAAGATGGGCCGGTCATGAACTTTAAAGACAGGAACTGTTCAAAGAAGAGCAAAAAATTACACCTGAAATAATTTCCTAAAATCAATTTCTCGATGGACAGAAAATAAATGGCACTAAGCTGTTAACAGCATCTCAAATATGATAATTTGCTGTTTTTCTTTGTTTTATTTGATAGTAAATTTAATAACTTTGGGTTTTGGAGTGTTGGTTGGACAAAACAAAAAACATGAGGAGGTCACTTTGGCTCTGGGAAATTGCGATGGGCATTTTTCTATATTATTATTTATCTACTATTTTCTGACCTATTATGGACAAAACAATACACTGATTAATCTTAGCTGGAGCCCTAATCACAACTATGAGTTTAATTCAACAGTGAGAATTTACTGTAATGAATGTGTTCTTACTTCAGTTGCTTAGTTATAAACATCAGTTTGCTTTGTGGACTTTAAATGGTGATAGGAATACAATTTTGTAAAGAACTTTTGCCTAAAATTCACAGCAGCACTTCTAACCTCTTCAGATTCCATCTTCACAAACATAACTTTCTCTCAAACTGTTGTGATGACTCACGTTTTCACACCAACAACCGTTTTCTGAGAGTGGCTGGACTTTTTTCAAATGCTGGATATCTCATTTAGGACTGTATCTGCTCAAATGCTGCTGAATTAAGTGCAGTTGGTTAAATTTAGGAAGACATGACAATACAATAATGGGTCTATTATCTTATGATTTATTGTCTCTGGAGGTAAAGGAATAGAAAATTGGCCAGGCACTTAAATTTAAATTCACTTGAGGGTTTGGCGCTCGTCTCTGTGTTTCTGTGTTGACCCCTGGAGAACAGCTGCTGCCTTGGCAACAATGAATGGAGATTCAAAATGATGCTAAACAATAGAGGGTAAAAACTGAAAATATCCAATGTGTTTTGGCCTGTGCCTTGATTAAGGAACATAAAAAGACAATAAAGGCACCAAATAAGGGAAGCCCCGCAGTTAGACAGCCTGTCTTGGAAGTAAACAGGCTATAAGTTTGAGCCCTTCAGCAGGTTTGGACCAGAGTCCAAAACGCTGTAAATATACCCCAAACAGTACTGCACTGTCACAGAAACAGCTGACCTGCAACTAACAGCTGTTTTACAATTACTTTCCCTCATTTTCCATATTTCATGCAATGTTGAAACGGTGACTATACTAAAGAAACGCTGTGCTTCAATTTAGTATTTGAATTTTTTTTTTCTGAGTCATGTTTACCCTTGTTAACAGCACAGAAACATAACTGCTAATCACTTCATCATTCATTAAAAAAGCTGTGAGAAAACTTGCATTTACAATGTTTGGACTGGCATGAAACTCTCCTTGTTGAATCATACAAAAGATGAGCTACTGTGTTAGAAATATCGGGTTCTTTGATACACCGTCAAAGGTACAAGCCTGTGTAAATAAAGTAAAGTAAGGAAGAGGTATCGCAGTATTTAGAAATAATAAATCAATAATACATTTAATAATACCACATTGAGGGCATTATTAAAAGAACATTTTGAAATGACAATTGGGGATGGGAAAAATACTTCCATAGCTAACATCTCCCTCCTCTTTTCAACTCCACAGAATATCAAGGTCATGGATAAGGTCATTACAAAGGCCATGGTCATACAGTCACTGATACAGTAAAATCGCAACTAAAAAAAAAAAAATAGTGTTATTGTCACATTACTCTAAAATATCTACAGAAAAATATCTATGATGTATCTATAATGTATCTGCGGTGCACATACAGGTTTACCAATAACCTCACAACGTCATCTTGCTTCATCTTGATCCTGACAATTTTATCATGAAATGCAGCCATGACCACATTTCAACAAGGACAATGTCTACTGTTGTAATTCTAGGATGATGAAGTACCTAATTTTACTAAACTGTGTTTTCTCTTTTTAGCTCACAATTAAGTAAAGAGTTAAGCACGTTTGCAACATTTTGCACGTTGAACCTATCTTCGGTCAAGCTATGAAAACAGAAAAAAAATAACAATATTGTGGTCACGTTTGTTGCAGGCCGATAGACACACGCTATGATTATAGTCTTATAGAGCATGAAAAATCTGTAGTCTGGTAAAGCAACAAATGATACTAACGCTCAATGTCACTGAAAATGTAGGAGCCGATGAAGGAGAACAAGAGCACTGAGATCGGCAGGGCGCAGTCCGACAGCACCTCCCTCACTTTGGCATGCAGGAACGGACTGAGAGAGAGAGAGAGAGAGAGAGAGAGAGAGAGAGAGAGAGAGAGAGAGAGAGAGGGAGTGAGTGGGGGGAGACAAATAATAGAGGAATACAATTACTGTGGACAAGACAAGGACAATGGCTGCAATCCTGACACTGCTTAAGTACCTTGGTTCGCCTTTTGCTTACACAATTGAATCCGGCTTTGAGGTTGATTTGATTACTGGGAGCAATCAGAAGTAGAATATTAATGCTTATTAAATCACAGGCTGGAACAGAAGCTTCGACAGAAAAGGGAGCTTTGTAAGAGCCTGTCTGGAAAGTTCTTGCAAGCTCTGTCACTCCTGACAATCATTAGAGTCAAGGGCCAACTCAGCAGTATACGTCCTAGCCAGCAGTGTTCCCATCCAAATACGATTTAAACTTCTCCAGTGATTTATCTTAAGAGTGCTGCAGCGCTGCAGTGCTGAACGTACCTCCTTTTGAACTGGTAGAGGGTGTAGCCCATCCATAATGTCCCGAGCATCAGCAGGAGGCAGAGGACAGGCCTCTCTCGAGTGCACTGGATGAAGGATTCAGGGAGGGCGTTCATTGCCAACCCAGCCGTCACCTCACTCCTGTTTCCCCCCAGCAGGTCTCCACCCCGAGGGAAGTCCTCTGTGCTACTGTTAGCCAGGGTTGGGGCATTGTAGTACCCATGAAAGACTGAAATCACATCCACAGTGTTTTGTTAAGCTGAGAACGGGCTTGAAGATTATTGAAACCAACAAAGACTAGAGACATACGCAAATTTAGTTAGCTAATGGGTTGGCTCTAATGATGGCAATGTCAGGTGGCTGGTCCACCACTTTGGTTCAGACTGAAATATATCAATGAACATTAGAATGAGTGTCATGAAATTTTGTACAGACATTCATGGTGCCCAGAGGATGGATCCTAATGAGTTTGGTGATACACTGACTTTTCCTCTATTGCTACCTGCAGGTTGGTTTTGTGTGAAATAACTAGATTACTAAAATTTTGTCCCATACTCACCATACATGTTTTGATACCAAATACCTGCAAAACTACTTTTCTGTTTTTTTTAAATTTAAAGCTAATTAGCAATGTTAGCATTCTAACATTGTGGGCTAAGATGGCAAACATTATACCTGCCAAACATGTTAGCATCATCATTGTGTGAATGCTAGCATGCTGATGTTAACATTTAGCTCAACGCACCGCTGTGCGACTGGTTTAAAGGTCAAAAGATTAGAATCCTTAAACACCACACACTGAATGAATTTATCTCTGAGCTGGCAACACCAGCTGTACCAGATTGTATTAGACTCAGTCCACTGAAATCAGTTCTGACATATCAGATCTACAGTATAAACAACCCACCAGTCATAATGTGTGTTTCCCCCTTTAGCGATCATCATGTTGAAGGTTGGGATGTTAAACTCTGTACATCAATGCTTTTACAACTATTTTAAATTTAGAATTACACAAACATGTCTATATGAGTGCCACACAAGCAGAAGTCATCACTTTCATTGGAGAGTGTATGACACAAACTGCATGCTGCTCCCTCCGCAGGCCTTTTCATCAAACCAGAAGAAAGTCATGCAGCAAGCAAAGTTGTACAGGAGACTGGATACACACCCAAAATGTATTCATTCATGTTACTGCAAAATATTTTGGATGAAAAGTGTCAACAAAATGGCATAGGTTAATGTTATGTTAATGGCATATGAGCTCGGAGCGTATTTTACAAATGGTTTCTGAAAATTGAACTACTGCACTGGCAATCTCCAAAACAGGACAATGTTGCATTCAAAATAAATTACATTCTGCTATCGTCATCTCATTTTTTTGGAAATTAAATTGTGTAAAATATTTATGATATACTAAGATGGTGCAGTAAAGGCAGGGGTGGTGTAATATGGCTGCAGGCTGGGCTTGAAATCTGGATTGATTCATTTAGTACATAGCATCTCTCTCAGCCTCTCAGTCTGCTGACCCACAGAGTAACAGAGGAACTAATGTGTCTGTCAACCACTAAACTATCGGCCAGACTAAATGCTCACTTATTAGCAGGGATGCTGGAAGTCAGTCACAGTTAGGGGGGCTGAGAGAAGGTCAGTCTATATAATGACGTCATACTAAATGGTGCGCAATATTAATGTTTTTTGTATCATGTTTTTTATCATCATGTAACAATTTGAGAACGTTTTACACTACAAAAGAGAGCAAACTTGAACACCAACATACTCTAACGTCTAACATAACGTCTGTCAAAGCAGCCACAACAACTACAGTCAACAACACAGAATTAATGCATGAGAACTGCAAGGAGATGAAGAGGGAGAGATGTGGCCCACGACCATTTCATCATAGATTAGAATAATGCAGCGCAGTGAGGATACAGACGTTTCATAGAAGAGACAAGCGTATATTACAGAGACTCCATGCAGTGTGCTTCATACACTTCACTGATAAACCACATAATTGTAGAGTAACATTTGGCTTCATGATCAAAGAAAGTTTTTATATCACGTCGACACTTGTCCATATTCGCACCTCCCTCTCTCTCTCTCGTCCACATAAGCTCTCTCTCTTTCTCTCTCTCTCTGCTGCAAGTCTCCATCAGACTTTATCAAATGCATTCATGTGCAAGGATTATATTGGGAAAAACTATGACAGTTTTTAATGAAATGGACAAAGTGATTAGTTGAAAAGATCTTATGACAATCAGTCAACAAAGGATTCTTCAGTTGAGGACAGCCATACTATTTAGTGAGCTGCACACTTAAATTATAATCTAAAACATTCACCCATAATACAGCATAAATTTTCATTCTTTTGGGGATTTGAAGATGTCTCATCTCAGTGTAATTGACTTTTAAAAAAAATCAGACATGAGTTTGAGTCTTTGCAGGACTGGTGGTGGATCTGACAGCAGGTATGAGCAGGTACTATGCTAGTGTGTGCAGTGCTTCTGATTAGTTAGAGCGGTCGCCAAGCTCTTGATTTGCATAGCCAAAATGCCAGTAATGTGGCAGAAAGAGGCCACAGTAAAAGCAATGGGAGACTGAAAACAGTGATGTAAACAAGCTGTAGGAAAGAAAAGAGACATCTGCCATGCGTATCAGGAACTTACTTTTGACTGTGCCTTTCACTGCATCTACCACAAATGCAATGGAAATGAACAGGGCAATGACCTCCTCTGTTGACCTGGAAAAACACAGAAACATTACAGAAGTGACAATCAAGGTTGCTGTAGCAGAGTTAAAAATAAGGTGTTACAAAACTGTTGATATTAACTGAAATAAATCTAAAACAAACTAATATTAAACTAAAATTAAACTAAAAATAGTAATCTGTGAAATTATAGTTTACATGCGTGTGTTTTTCGTGAAATGTTTTTAAATCTCAAAATGATTATGCAGCATTAGTTAGTCAACATTAATAAAACTGAATTAAAATAAATTCAATGAATCACTTTATTTGTCCCAAAATTGATTGTGCAGCAGTGAAACAAAAACACAAAGTATATAAACTGATCATATAAATATGAAGTAACAAAAAGTCAAAATGAGTAGTTTAAACAGTTAATTAATAGTTTATTAAAAAAAATAATAAAAATCAAATTCTGAGTAAAAATATTAATTTATTAAAGATAATAAAACATAACCTAGAACCTGACTAGGTAAATTTGCTTCTGTTACCTTTTTGGTATACCTTTTAGTTGAGACAGGACAGAAAGTACTTAATATATGTTGGTTTTAGCTAAAAGGGGAACCAGAAGGAAAGATCTAAAACTCTGGATGTGTGGGAACAGGGAGGGGAGCTGTCACACAGAATGGACTCTGCTTTCTTTAAAAACTGTTTGTTGTACAAAAGAGACAGACGTTTCTGTTCAGTGCCAGTGATTTTGCTGCAGTCACTGGCGCCGCGTGACCACCCAATTTAAAACATTTTTCTGTTTGACAGAAGGAAGCACACCAACAGATAAAAGAAAATGTAAGAATTGCTTCAATAAATTGGATTTTACTGAAATGAAAACAATTAAAGTGAGTTCAATTTAAAAGTGTGAGTGTATGAAAAATACCTTTTGAAGAGCTTCATGAGCAGGCTGACATTAAAGATCCCCCCCAGGATGAGGAAGAGGCAGTTCCACAAGCCGATGCAGGCGTAGAAAGCTGGGAAGTCCAGTTTGTAGTCGTCACAGATTCCTCGGATCACTGCAAGGTTGCACATGTAGACAAACATACACAGAAAAATGAACACAAATCCTAAAAATCTGAGACATTACTCGTCCTTATTACCAGTGTGCTCCAACAACCTCAGGACAGTTTGTGTTTCACTCTTGATTGATGGATTCTTTGCTTCTTTTGCTAATGCCAATGAGGCAGCAGTAAACATGCAGTCCCCCCGCAGTGAACACTAACTCGTACATCACCTTGGTTGTAACGTGCACAGACACTGTAGAGCCAACGTTTGGCCAAGCTGTGTAATTTTACAAAATAGAAACAAGAGGAAGAAATGCCTTATTGTTTCAAGTTTCATCAGAGTTCAATCAGTTATTCCTGAGAAATTGTATATGACGAACAAAGAAACAGGAGACTGATCGATGTTGATTTAATCAATAAAATAAAAAACTAATTAGATTAATAAGGAACAGCATTGATTGTCTTTTTGTACTCTATAAATCCAGATGCTTTAAAAAAAAGAAATAACAGAAAAGACTAGTTTTGCTACTGCTATTAGTCAAAAACTAAGGAAGAACTTTATTACAGATTTCTATATCAGCTATGGCAGACATTGATTTTACACACGCACAGACACACACACACACACAAAGAAAGGGAAAAACTAAAGCATTTCATTCAAACATCAAAAGGACAAAAGAATTGTAATAGGTTTGTTAAAGCCATGACAATTTAGTTGTAATCTTGAGCAGATTTGTGCGCAGATGAGTTACAACTTTACAAACAAGCCATTGTTCTGCTCAGACAGGCTGCTGAAAAGGCAGTATAATTATCCCCATGAGTATATGCTTAGCACAATCCTAACCCATTTACTTCAAAGATCAGCACACCACAAATTCAACAAACAGCTTTGGTAATAAAACTACATCTTGGCATAGGGGTCGTTGTTTTTCCTCATCACTGCCCGATTCTGCAGCTTCCAGCCGTCAAGATTGTTTAAATTCCAACCAACAAAACACTGCTGTTGGGTAAAAAACTATCTAACAGTTTATGTTCTGTTGTCTCTCTGAACTGAATCTAAGGTTTACATGTCCGTGTATGCGACGAGCGAGTTTCCCCTGAAACCAACCATTACGTAACTTAAAAAAATAAAGTTATTTTCTTCATTCCTGAAAAAGTAAGTTTTTGGAAATATGTACTTTTTGCTCGACTGCACCAGGAACACTCATTTGGGGCATATGTGTGAACAAACAGCTAAATTACTCCAACTGTGGTGTTTGCTGGTAAAAGAGAGAGCAGATGAGGACGCAAGAGTTTCTAGCTGCTGTTCTACACGGTTGGGTGCCTCCTTCTCTTGATTTTTGACGTAATCTTCTTAGCACTCCACCCACCCCCAGCCTCCTTTTCAAATTGGCCGTCGGGAGAAACTGTGAAAAGATAAGTGTATTTTGGCTGAGTTGAGCTGAATGAAAGAGGGGAGGCCTACCACTGATGAAGATGGCGAGGGGAGCTGTGGTTAGAGGGATGACTAAAGGAGAGCCGGCGAACAACGAGTAGATGACCCCACCGATGCTTTGGCCAATGATGGTCTTCCGAACATCTGGACAGAGAGGACACACAGAGAAAACTCAGGAGGAAATACTGATGTGTACTAATTAATGTGCATGAATGTCTGCTAGGTTCTGCTAAGTAAATATCCAATTAATTTTTCAAACAGGGAAATGTGATGCAAAAACACTTCTCTTTAACACCCATTTTAAAGCTCCACTAATCAATATTTTCATAAATGACACAACTACTGTACGTACTGTGAAAGCAATCAAACTGACCCACTGAGAATTTATCACCCAAATCTGAAGATCTATGAAGCGTCTTAGCCTCTTTTAGCTTTTGCTTTTATGGCACATTTCCTGTATGCTCTAATCAGTTGGGGGGAGTCTCGGGTCTTTAGAGCAGGGACTTCTGGCTGTTCCAAGGTCAAGGCTGAAAACTGAAAGTGACCATGCTTTTATTGTTGTTGCCCTTCGACTCTGGAACATCCTTCCGCCAATCTCAGAAAAGCCAAATCAGTGGACATCTTAAAACCCATTTCTTTTCTTTAGCTTTTTCTTGATTTTAAAACTTGTATTTTGTGGATTATAAACATATCTCTCCTTGTTCTATTGCATTCTCTGTCTCTTATGTCTCCTTCTTTCCCCTTTTTTCTTCCTGTAAAGCATTTTTTACATTGTGTTTGTAAAAGTGCTGTATAAAATAAACGTTTCTAGCTTTCCTGCTAGCTGTCTCGGCACTCTCATCAACCACGTTTACAGCAGCAGCAGACAGATGTTTTCCGCAAACAAACCCCGATAAACCCACAGTACAGTACACTGTATATGACAGACAAAGTTAGCGACTAGCTGATGAAAAAAGTGGGACATCTAGAGGCTGAAGAGCCAGATTTTGTTCTCAGCAGTTTGTGGAGACCAAACCAGAGCTAAAAGGAGTGTAAATCTTAGACTTACATTCATCAGGTGGACAAAAACACAATTCTCAATTAATCCTAATGTTGCTCTGTGTCTGTTAGACGTGTAGGTAGGCAATTGTTTGCACAAATTAAAAACATTATATGTCAGAGTTGTGTGTCTGTCAGCCTAGTGGCTAGAAGTTAACAATTAATGTAGCTTTAAGCTAGACCCAACATTAGTAATCAAATCGTGAAACATCTACAGTAGGTCTGTTCTAAATCTGAGTCTAATTTCAACTTTGTTCTTGATAAATAATGTCATATCCTTGAATTCTTGTAAAATACTTTTGAAGGAAAGATAATTAATGACATTACTCATAATGTGGTATGGGATTAGTAGTTTATCCGCTCTACAACACTATATACACAGCCAAGTACATTGGTGCTCCTTGATCTGTATTTTCTGAATCTCTGTTAAAATAATAGGTCAAACTCTTAATGTGAGGAAAATGTCTGTGGAGATAATAAACAGGAAATGTACAGCCTCTAAGAAAAGTGTGCATGTGTCTACATTCAAGTATGTGATCATACCTATTTCACCACGTGTGCTCTCGTCATTGAGGGAGCCGAAAGCAATGGCAGGGAGGAGGATGGCAATGTAGAGGAAGATGGCTGTGGTCATGTACTTTAGCAGGGTTTTATTACTGCCAACTATACCTGAGGGGAGACAAACACAAACACATGAGTCATATTCACCTCATAATGGAGCGGAGGAGGCTCAACACTTTAATTTCAAAACGACAAAAACATTAACAGAGTTCATCATTCAGTGCCTCTAAAATATGGAACATCCAACACGTACAGTAAAACTATCATACAAGGGCTTACACTACCTACTGCCCTTTAAAATACAAGTAATTTGTTTCGGTTTTGTGCCATCCATCATTATGTAAGAGCAGTTATTGCTTTTATCCAAATGATGGATAACTCATTTTGGAATAAAACACTTTAATTGGACTCTAATGTGATCACAATGATTTTGGTCTTGTGACCTTCATCAGGTGATCATTATCTGATGACACTCACAAGACAGAAATATCTTGATTTTGTTACAGCCCAATGAATGTGTTTCGGTATTATGAAATGAGAAAGGACTGAAAGAGAGCAGCTGAGGAGAAAACTCTGTTCTCCTTAAATGTACTCTGCTCTACAGCACTCAGTCCTTTTTCTTTTTACAATCAACTGAGTCAGTTCATCTGGTTTAATTAAGTAGTTCCAATCTTTTAAAAACAAAAACTATATGAATAATTTCCTAAAATTCACAAGAATCTCTGGCAGTTACAGCAACTAAAATACATTCAGAAGTATTTATTTTCCACTTTTGAAAAATACCAAATTCTAAAGGTCGAGTAGCATGTGTACATGGGGACAGAAACCCTTTCACACATTTGTTGATAAAGAGAATGATTTGATGAGTCCAGAAAACCACCGGTCTGTTGAGATTGCAATGGAAATGTCCTTGTGTGATGACTTGGGAAATTACAATAATAGTGGACATACGGGAACATATGGGAGCAGTAAGACATCTGAGATCATTTTAGCAAGAGACAACCCTGGATGTGACACAGCACATATGTATTTGAGGCAAAAGGTGACAGACAAATGAGGAGCTGCCAGAGGCACCCCGGTGCGGCATAATAAGGACGATGATTCACTCTCACTACAAGTCCAGGTCCAGCCTACCATCTGTGAAGTCAGAGGGGTAGAAAGGCAGCCTGCGGCAGAAGTCCTCATAAATCCCCCGGCCGGCTTTGAAGAAATCTTTACACTGTGGACAGAAGGGAAAAGGTTAGATTTTCAACAAGGACACACAGCCCGGTAACAGCAGCAGCTTGCAGATGTAGACATGCCAGTGTGCGCCATCTACAGGCAAGGAAAGTAATAGCTGCTGCAAATTTGACACTTGTGCCACCTGCATCCCTTGAGTGCTACAACTGAAGTTTTTTTTTCTTTTTATGGATGTTTGTGTGTTTGACATTTTAGATTTTATGGTTTAAACCTGATAAATGTAAGGATTTTGTTGACTGGAGAATATTCTGCTGAATACTAGAGAAAGTACAGATTTCGCTCTGAAGGTCATCCAGGACTGGATGAGGGAAGAAGGGTGGTCCTTACCAGATTTTACTTGGTGAATTAAAAAATAAAAAAAAAGAGTTGGGATGCAGAGACGAAAAGAAAACAATAAAAGAAAATAAGCAATAAATGACTAAATTCTGTCTTTGGCACTGGATATTTTTATGGTGAACTTGTTATTGAAATTATTTATTTGTTGTTGTTTAAAAAGAGCAATAAATTATACATTAGTTTACAAAATCTTCAAAAGCTTTTAGTTTACCAGGCACAAGCTGAATTGTACTGTATCTATGATAATAACTACCAATGGTGTAGGTTTGGTTCCAGAAGTGGGGGAAACATTAGATTAAATAATTTTTTTACCCCAAAAACTGTAGGTGGCATTAACTTTTTTCAGGCCTGAGTTAACTTGGCAGCCTGTGTGTAGCCTGAGAGGCAAATCCCAGGGCAACAAAAGCCCACAAAAATACTACACTCACCATTCACTACTGCTCTTTAAGCTTATTGCTCTGAGCGCATGGTAATAACTAAAGGAGACTCAGATGAGTGTATCAACATTTTTATCAACTCCTGGCTGGACAGTAGGAGAAAATCAAGCTGAAACAATGAAAGTGAGGGGGACAAATACAGGATTTTGAAAAGTGAGGGACACAGTGGTGGAGGAAGTACTCAGATTTTAGCAATATCACAATGTAGAAATACTCTGTTACAAGTGAAAGTCTAAATATACTTGAAGTACCAAAAGTAAAAGTACTCATTATGCAGAATGGCCTAATTCAGAATAATTTATATTATATTATTTGATTATAATTATTGATGCATTCATGTGTTCATCACTTTACTGTTGTAAATGGTAATGGTGGAGCTAATTTTAATTAATTTATATACTGCTGGGTAGCTTGTGAATTTCCCCCTGGGATCAATAAAGTCTTATCTTAACCTATAATAATACATTTTCATTTATTGGTTTATTATATTTTGTTATATTATTTATATATTATGTTACATTTCTATTAAAAAATCTATTTAAGCTAACAGGTGGAAAAGTGAGAAATATACATCAACATGTCTACATATGCAGATCCAAACTGCTGCTGCTAATATTACCTTCCTTGCCTATAGGTGGCACAGGTTGGTATTTGTAGAACTAGCTTGACATTGACTGCACAGCTCCCCCTTTTGCGAGAAACTGCAACCACGTTAACATGAACGAGTTTGTGAATGAATTACAAGCCAGTTCCATGAGGTGCTTCTCAACTAAAACTATACACACGAGTTGTTTCCATATTGATGTATCATGTTTTTTTAAGAGTTTACATTTTGCTAATTTAGCTTGTCTTATCCATGGTGACCTCCAAATGCAACAGCACTAAAAGCCTAAGGCTGTATCCAACTCATACATTTTCTTTTCATCCTGCACTTTGCTGTGGACAATGACACATTTAAAAAAAAAAATTGCTCACTGGATGATTCAGCTAAGACACTGGTGATTCCACAGGGGGCTCTCTGAAAAGCTGATTTGAATCATCAAATTTAACGAGATGGTCCTAGAAAAGCTTCAATTGCATAATCCAAAACAGAGTAAGCAGATCAGCAGGACTACATTCAGATGTACATTTAATAAAGATCCCTGTGTCCCTAGAATGATCAAGAATGACAGAGAGATGACAGCAACAGCGAGGGATAGAAGATTTAGTGTATTTTTAGTGAAGTCAAGAGGAGGACGGTAGGAAAAGAGCCGCATGATTCAAAGGAAGATATGAAGTGCTTCTTAAAAAGATGAGTTTTCAGGTTACAGAAGATAGCAAGTAAATGTGCAGTCCTGACTGAGCTTATTAAGTAAATTATCCAATTACTTACATAGCATTACATAATTAAATGGAACGGGTGACGGGGGGTGTGAGTAAGAAAAGCCCTTGGGAAAATCATTCCTGCCTCATTTGTCATCTAAAAACGTTTTGACAGTTTTTGGCAGAACAAAGTAATTTACCTCAATGTAAACAACCTGAAAACACACAACAGCATCAACATTTCTTTTTTTCTCTGTGAGCGAGCTGGCTAGTTTTATAAAGCCACACATGCTTGTTCAACAAGGACTGTTCATCCATTAAATCCCTATACATCATGGAATCATTTATTATTACAAGGGAGCCCGTGTGTATTGTGTGTGTGTGTGTGTGTGTGCGTGTGTGCGGCCTGATCACCAGCTTTTGGCTCAGGTTAAAAAAAAAAAAAAAAAAAAACATGTCTCAGAAAGGAATTACTGCCCACCTGTTTGCCATTGTTCTGAATGGTCGATAGAGTGAGACAAGGGGAAGGAAAAACCTAAAAACACAACAATGATTTGGCCTTGTTTTTGAAAGTATAGGAAAGTGGTGTGTTCTTGCGGGTGGTCTGTTGTCAATTTAGGATGTGGAAGGAGGTGGAGAAGGCGGGTGGTCTATGTTTTCTGTTCTTTTCTCTCATTTCATCATTTTCTGTTTCATCTTGATTTCACCTGTGCTCTCTATCCCTCTACCATCCCTTCTTTACCCCTTTCTCACCATCTGTCTTTCTCCATATATCTCTCTTTCACTGAGTGGCACTGAGCCTTTCAAGCCCTAGGATAAACACCTAACAAAATCCTCCACTATAAAAAATAAAAAAATAAAAACACAAGGGGAAATGTCTGGGAGCCCTGGCCTGTCAACTGCAACATTAGGAGGAGATGTTGGTCCGTGGCATTGAGCAGAGCCCCTCTGGAGGTGTGTGTGTGTGTGTGTGTGTGTGTGTGTGTGTGTGTTCAATGCACGTGTAGCTAAGGGGTGGGAAGCTCTGACAGGACTGTGAGAGATGTAAGGTCATTTACCCACTAAGGAGGCCTGGCAGGAGTTGATGCTGATTGATTAGGGGGAGAGAAAAGATGGAACAGTCAAGCCAGCCAAGCGAGAGGAGGGGAGGGTTTGAAGGGGAGAAGGAAATGGAAGAGAATACAAAAAACAGTTGAAATGTGTAAATGAATGTGCATAGTTTCATTTCTCTACAGAGCCATGTAAAGAAATGAGATGACGAAAAGTAAGTGAAAGGTGAGGGAGGAAGATAGGATGAGAAGGATTCGGAAAATACCTCAACTCTGACATGTAGAGGAAAATTAGTGAGTACTAACCAATCACAGGCCTAATCTCAGGGCATTAGGAATGACTCAGAATGCCATCACATGAATACATGCTGCTTCAAAATGTGTGGAAATGTGCCTAATGATTGTGCA
This sequence comes from Siniperca chuatsi, assembly GCF_020085105.1. NCBI lineage: Eukaryota > Metazoa > Chordata > Actinopteri > Centrarchiformes > Sinipercidae > Siniperca > Siniperca chuatsi. The sequence goes on from NC_058056.1 coordinate 24,866,851, forward strand.
TACTGGATATGCTGCTCACACAGACATACAAACACATGCTGCTGCCCACCTTGAGGGGTTTGTGACTGCGGGGGTCGGTCTCCTCCTTCCCCAGAGTGGTGGGCTGCTGGTTGGTTGCTGTCAGCTGGTGCCTCTGGAAAACCAACGCCTCCTTAAACTCCTCCTGCGTCTTTGTCTCCAGCAGCTTCTGCCTGAAGGAAATGTCAGAGAAGAGGGTGGCGAACGTCCTGCCCAGCTCCATTGCTGTCTTGGTGCTTTTCTGTGGAAGAGTATGTGGAAGTGGTTGTGCATTAAAATAATGAATCAATTGTTTGTTTTGTAAAACCTGTGTTAAACCAGTGGAAAAAAGGCTGCAAACACAACATTGACATATTATCACCTTATGGATATGATAAATGTGTTCGCAAACAGTTCCTTTTTACAAAATCAGCCCTGTTTTAGGTCTCCACCAACTCCGGAGGGACGTATGTTGCTGTTCAGCTGCTAAATGTCCCACTTTCTTGACCAGCTAACTGCTAACTTTGTCTTTGTTTGGTGCTGGGCAAGTAGCATGCAGTGTGTTTTCAGAGCTTTTTCAGAGAAAACAGCCGCCTACTGTGGCGCTGATGACAGAGGTGAGTGTGAATCAAAACACTAAAGTTGTGGGCCAGAAAACCAAAACAATAAGCTGAAAGATGCTGCAATGCTCTGTAGAGCTGAGGGGAACTGCAGAGTCAATTAATAATTCTCTGTGGGTTTGTCACTACGATTGATGTCTTTCACATTTACACGGCATTTCACCCATTGTAAATATAGAAATGTTGATTACTACAGCTTTAATATAACATTTAATTCAAAAATGTTTTAAATCTAAAAAATATTTAAAAAAAACAACTGAAGTGTATAAATGTCACAATTTTATCACATACCTTGATTTGTCAGGTATTTGATTCACTGGATTAGCCAAAATCAGATATTCTCATCTGGTCAATTTATGTATAAATTGCCTCTAAATTTAATTCCAAGAAAACATATTATATCGTGCAATCACAACTAAAATGTCTCTCAGTTGCAAAAAATCTTTTACAAAATGCACTAAAACCTCATGTTTTGCTGTCAAATATAGTACTAGAGATATAAATCTGGTCTTGATATTAAGGGTCGGTACATTTAAACATCACTACCTCAAAAGGTGGGTTAGGTAGGTGGCAGGTTGGAAGCTGGGTGTTTTGGGGACTTTTGTCAATAATCCCACATCTGTTACAAATAATGCTGTCACAAGTAACAGAGTGATAATAATGTCCTGGCAGGCTCTGAGACAGCGTGGTGCCAGGGCCCAGGGAAGCATTGTCAGCCAGGTGGTGATGATACCAACATAGCCAGGCTCAGTGCGTACAGCAGCTGCAGCAAACAAAATAACTAAAGCCTTTAAGCTTTTTCACAGTGGTAACTGAATTTCAGTTAGAACTGAAAGAGCTGAGAGAATGGATCTGGATTAAACTGAAGGCTCGCTTTCTGCGTGAAGGCACAGGATACCCTACCTGCAGTCAGACTATAGGTTTCAGCCTTAAAAGGAATAAGCCATCAAAAATCTCACTCATGAGTATCAAACACTCACCCTTTCTGTGCTCTGAACAGTAGCTTGAGTCGCAGAGGATGGCAGCTATAGTCAGCTTGGATTTGGACCCAGAGTTGTACCAAAAACAAGACTAATTTACAGCCACATTTCCCTGGCTAAGTGAAAAAAGTGACCTGCTGGTGGCCCTAGAGGAAAAGTCAGGGGATCACCAAATTCAGTAGGATTTGTCCTCTTGGGACCATGAATGTCCATACAAAATGTCGTGGCAATCAATCCAATAGCTATAACACGCCAGTTGGAGATATTTAGCAGTTTCAGGAGCAGGGCCGCACCTCAATGACGCCACTTCCTGCATTCCCATAAATACCCACCAAACCCATCTCCTCCTCTTTCGCTCTCGTATTCTGCACCCCTCCCTCCCACCCCTTTCTTTGTCCTTTTTTTCCCCTCCCTCCTACTCTCCGTAGGGTCCCGGGGGGTCCATCGTGCCCGGATGTTACGGCGGTTTCCCCATTGAAGCTACAGATAGAAGAAGTACAAGAGTTCAAGCTTTGCTCATTTTGCTCATTTTGTTTTCATTAATAAATCATTTAAACACATCTGTTGATGGTGTGGTCCTTGCTAGTGAATTGCAAGGTTAAAAGGTATCACAGCGTCCATAGAAACTCAAACTACACCAGCAGCACAAACCACTTCTCTGCCGTTCACCTGCATGTTCCAAACAATTGTCAATTCTTTGGAGTTTTAGAGTTATGAGGAGGTGATACTGAGACACAGAAGTAGTTCATTTAGCTATGTCTTGTTGAAAATATGAGTTTGGAACATACTGAACTGGATGGATTAATAACTTAATTAATAACTATGGATTAATGTCGAAGAAGTGGATTATGCTGCAGAAGTTGTCTTGATATGTTTTCCTGTGACCCTGGGTCTCCCATTGGAATCCATTGTAACTGCTGTGAATCAATGTTAACTACAGCTGCCATCCTCCATAAAGGAGGAAGCTACACACATTTTAGAGCGACCTTTCAAGCCTTTGAGGAGTGAGTATTTCATACTCAAATAATAGCCTTTCACTGTGGGATTTATTTACGTTTTGAAGGTCACTACTTTGATTAACCAAGGTGACTGGGAAAATGTAAGTAAGTAACAATGTGCCAACAACATCAAAGACTGAGGGCAGCTTGTCTAACTAGCAAAAGAGCTAGAGCAGTTTTTTGAGGGCATCAGTAGATGAATGTGTTGATAGGCTTTCAGGTATGTATTTAACTGAGTGAATGAGAAACAGAGCATTTTTGAAGAAAGGTCATGTCTGTTAAGCCCATTCATGCTGGGTAAAGAAAAGAGGGAAAAGCCACAAATGTTGTTAAGCTCTCTAAATGGTGGGTGATGGAAATGGTCCACCCTTACACATGCTAGATTACATATATTTGCCAACCAAAGGAATTTCATCATGCTCCTTCAAAGATTTTTTCTTGCAGAAGCAGTCACCATCAAGGATAATTGAGACATAATAGTGCTTTATGTTTACTTGGGGCTTAGATTAATGTCTCTGAGAATGCCATTAGTGGTTGTGATTGCTGCCTGGAAGACTGGCAAGGAGGGCGTTGGAAGCATTGCGGAGAGGCACAAACAAAAACGAAATGGAGGGATCATGAGAAAAAAGTGGCAGAAACCAAACAAACAAACAAACAGAAAACACGATGCAGTTAGCTGAGGCATCGCTGATTGCCAGGGTCACTCCAACCCCCCGGTGGTTCAACAGTTTGATGGTGCGTTGGTGAACATGGTGTGCTTGGGGGGGATACCATGCTAAAAGTCGGGCCAGCATGAAGAAATCTCCTTTTTCAGCAGAAAGGGGGTTGAGGATTAGAGTGAGTTTCCATTGCGAGTGGGGCGACAATCAGAGTGATGTGTGTCTGTGCATGTATGTGTTTGTGTGTTGAAAGCTCAGGATGAAGCAGTGGAGGACAGGAGGGTTGAGTGGTTTGATGGGAAGTACAAAGAGTTCATATTTTGATGGGAGGGAAGGGTATTAAAGGATATGTGGCACTCTCCATCAACTACAGCAAGCTCTTCAGAGCTGAAGAAAACAGCAATCCTGCACACAACAGTGACTCGAAAGGTTCAGCCAACAGGACACTCGTGCCCACGCAAGATACTGAGAGGCACTTGGATTGAATTCACTTCAACAGACATTTGGCAGCATAGCAGATATATCAGTAGCATTTGAGATAAATGCAAGAAAAATTGGTAGGTAATGACCTTAAAATGAAAATCAATACTCTGAGTAAAGAAAAAACCCTTAGAAATGTGTTAGGTGTTAGGTCAGGACATTTCCTTAAAGCCTGCCACCTTCCTACACTTTGTGGAAAAATTAAGAGGTTGTTTGGTTTTTATTTTCAAAACAATAATACTAAATCATTTTAAAAAAATCTGAGTGGAAACCATATTTTAAAACTACCATTTGCAGCTCAAACATTATGTGGTTTAACTGTTTATTTCTTAATTTAAGCAGTGTGGCACTCATTTGTGTTTTCTTCCCCTTTGTCTTTTTACTTTAAATTACAGAAAACATTTTCTGAGATGTCATCGTCACAACAGGATCTTGTTTTTACCGTAACCTGTGATGATCAGTGTCTTCTTGCAGCATGAAACACAAGAGGTTTTGGAAGCATGGGGACCTAAAATCCTGGTGAAAATCTGTTTAAACCAATCTGGGCATTTTGGGGTAAAAATATGCAAAAGCAGAAAATGGTGATCCTTATTCATTATATGCTTTCATCCTGAACTGAGCTTGCTTTTAAAAAAATCAAACTTAATTGGACAGGTGGCTGACTGTAACTGAATTTCCAAGAGCAGACTACTTTAAAAAAGTTTTAACTGTTGTACTGAATATACATTTCCTTTTAAATACAGTAGCTGAAAGCAGAACAGGAGAGTATGTAAATGATCAATTACTTGCGCTATAACAGCGACATGATTACATTAATCATATGGTGAGTTGGATTTTACTAATCCAGTCAGCTACAAGTGAGCACAAATACAATAAATGATATAAAGAACAGAAGAAATTAAATGAAATTTTAACAAATGTAACAAACAAGTGGGTCTTCAAATGCCTCATTAATCAGTCAATCAAGTCAGATAAATCCCATGTATCATTTCCTCTTTCTGGGGGCAGCAGTTACCATTTTGAGTGGGGCCAGTATCAGGATGACATAGCGGACCTCGCAGCAGTTCTCCCCCCAGTTTTGCGGCCTCTCCAGGCGGGAGATGCACACGTGACGCCTCTGGAGATGCTTCACGTTGCAGCTGGAGCAGAGAGGGAGAAAGAGGAGGTTTTATAAATGTCAACGCCTCACCTCACCGGCCTTCATTTCCATAACCTCTGTCTTTGCAGGTAGACAGTATTCACATGTGCTGGGTGAGCCTGCGTTCACATGCACACAATCACACACACACACACACACACACACACACACACACACACATCCATATACATGTGAATGCATGAAGCAATGAGACACTCACAAATTCCTGTAGTTCTGTCAGGCGGATTAAAGTGCATTTTATACAAGATTCAAATATTACATTTTGATAAACTGAATTTTTCAGGTAACCTAAATTATTAAGTGTTGCTTTATGGGTTTAGAAAATTCTTCTACTTCTTAATATCAACAAGTCTTCCAAATTAAACAACAAAATACGTTGAATGACACATGGAAGCATTTTCTGATCTGATGCCCCTATCGGCAGGACAAAATCATTTGTCTGTGCCTTACAAAACTGTTACAAATCGCTGTTGAGAAATAAATCATGAGGTGATAACACTATGGTTAAGGTTTGAATGTAAATATATGTCGTTTTGGGGCACCTGCTGAAATTATGCTGTTGTTCTTCTTGGGAGGACAGTATCCATAAAATATATATTAACCATTTAAAAACCCAGGATCTGGAGGATCTGAAAAATCTTATCACAAATAGGGCTGTTGGCTCATGAAAGGTTGACGCTGGACATACATAGTTTTCACAGGACAGTTAAAATTTATCATTTTAGTTGTACATCTTTTAGTGATGATGCTTTTCATTAATACTTTAATGATTTGATTTATACTTTCTCATTTCATGCATTATTGTTGTTATTTGCCCTGCCTTTATTTTAAGCATGAGCTCTGCAATTTACAGTACATATACTATAGGGCTGCAACTAACAAACATTTTCATTATCAATCGGAATCTGTAAAGCTACAACAAATGTATTTTTGCTTGATAAATGAATACAAATAATCAATTAACAAAATTGTTGATTAATTTTTTTGTTGATCAACTACTTGAACAATTGATTAATTGTTTCAACTCTAAACCACACACACACACATTATGGCTTACAGGATGCAGAGCCAGGACTGCTGGTACTGGATCCCGGTGGCAGTGGCTGTCACCCCCTGGATCGTCTCTGACAGCAGATGGACTGTGGGGGAAAGGTCAGAGGTCAAACACAAGTTAGCTGAGATTGACCTTAAATCCAGATCAATCCTCACAGTTTTATTTTCCGCTAGTGTTGAACTCCTTTTCTGTGTGGGCCTTAATAGCACCAGCAATGCACGTCATCCCTTCACTGCAGCTGACTATAACTATCCTGAAATGTATAGTTACATGTTCATTACCACATTTATAAGCCTATTTAAATCTAATATATTTATGTATTTTAAAATAAAACCTGGCTCTGATTTCTTTATTTAGCCAAATGGTGTCAGCCAAATGCCTAAAATGTTCAATAGAGCCTTATCCGCTGTGCCAAGCTTCTCAATATGATGTCTAAATCAGAACTGTCTAACAAGCTCGCCTTCTGCTTTAGACGGTGATGCCAGTCTGCAATGTGTGTAAACACCACACCACGACAAGCTAATAATGATGTCCATCCAACCCCAGAAAACACCAACGCTCATGTTCGCAGATTAATAAAAAAACACATTTCATTATGCTGCCACATTTGCACAGTACAAATCATTTAACATGGGCAACTAGTGGCACTGCTGAAACTAGCTCATTGCCTCCTAATAAGAGGAATCTCCCTTCCGACTTCTCACGCTGAGAGTGATGAATAATAGTGTTTTGGGGGATATTCTTCAGCAGCCCGACGATCCCAAACCCCTCAAGAAGATTCAGCGTGCTTTGACTTGCAACGTCCTCTTCGACTCATCAGTATTGAGCAAATTACAGGGTGGAAATGTTTTGTATCGTAAGCAGTAGGGACAATCATTTCCATATCATTCTGATTTACCCTGCCAGTAGTTTCTCCCTTTCTTTCTCTCTCTCTGTCTTTGTCTTTCTCTACATCACTCTCCCTTTCTCTCTCTCTCATGCCGTCTCATCAATAAAGTATCCTCCATTCATGCCAGAAAATGATGGGCGTCACCATGACAACAGTATCACAGTACTCAAGGAGTGAGAGAGCTAGGAAGGGAGAATGGGGGTGGGGGGGAGAAATAAGAGAGAGCAAGAGCAAAAGTGGAAGCAAGGATGAAGCCTGCAGAGAGAGAGACACGGAGGGAAAAAAGCTGGCATGTGGGGTGGAAGAGAGTGAAGGAGGCGGGAGGAAAAGAAGGGGGACACGGAGAGAGAAAAATAAAAGAAAGGAGAGAAACAGGAAGAGAGAGCAAGAAGGAGGAGACATGCAGAGAGAGAGAATGAAACAGAGAGAAAATAATGCAAGCAAGAGAAACAGGGGCAAAGAAGGACCAAGGGAATAAAAAAAAAACACAAAACAAAGAATGTGACAAACACGAAAGAAAATGAGAGTGAGACAAGATGAAGACAAGAGTGAGAGGAAGACAGAAGCAGGGAAGTGAAGGAGATGAGACTGGGATTCAATTCAATTAATAGCAGTAAGCCTGACAGCCATGTAATAATCAAAAACCATCCAATTTCTCATTGACGTCAGGGAGGAGAAGAGGGGAGAGATAGAAAAAGAGAGAGATGGAACAAAACAGAACAAAAGAAAGATTAAAAGATAAAGAGGAGGGAAAGAGGATGAAAAAGGAGACAGATGTTACAGGCGAGCAGAATGAAGACAAGACAGACACAGAAAGAGAGGTAGATGATGTGTGTTGTGGGGATATCTGTGGTCTTTCATACCAACAGACTAGGTATCCTATGTCCTATGACCATCTAAGAGAAGCTAACGGCTAACGCTGCTAGCTGTAAGCCTTCATATTACAACTACATCAATGTTTTGTTAGTGACAAATTTCTTATTTAGTGAGATTGTTTCAGTGTTGAGAGTAGTTCAACAGCAAAAGCAAAGTATGAACACTGACAGTGTTGAGGGTTAAATATCACTCTCACTAAAAGCTTCTACAAAATGACATGATTTGTAAGGTCTCGAGCTGTAATTCATGCCAGCAGCACTTTCTGATTTTGCAACTAATGTATTTTAAAGCCTTTACTTGTCATGTATGTGTCCATTACACAGGCTTTTCTTCTCTATATATTTTCTCAATATATGATAAACAAATTCAAATAGACAGTTTCATAATCTCTGAGTGACTTGATCATGTTTGTGATGTCTGAGACTTACACATGAGAACGGCTTGTCTACACGAGAGGCGTTTCAGCCGCATTTTTCAGATCTTCCTCTCGCGCCTCTGGCTGAACCGATATGCTCCTATTTTACTCAATCCAGCTGTATATACAGGCCGCAGTCTGCTAGGAATTACATTTATTAGGACTTGGCAATAGATGACTATTATTGTGTATTGACTTTTTAAGTGGAATCACCGAGATCATATGATAATATCATGCTATTTTACTAAATTCTATTGTCTAAATTAATGATTCCTAGCAAACTATAATTCAAACCTAAAAAAAAGATTATCTAAATTTTGTCTGATGTAATACTTAACAGCAGATCATCAATATCATTTTACATGGTTTTGTATCTATTTGCCACAATGAAGCATAGCTTTAGTTGAGGCAGAGCACTGCAGTTGCACTAGCATTAGTTGCATAACAGCTGACAGCTGACTAATGTCTGGCCTGACACTTCTCTCTATAAAAGGAGTGGTCAGATTGGATTTCTACCAAAATGTACTGTGATGTGGTGAAAAACAAACAGGACAGGAAATGGTGTGGGTATGATTGTAAACCTAAACTTTGTGATCTAGCATGGCAAGTGGGCTAACAACACCAGCCCACAAAGTTTTAAATTATACAGCTTCTAATTCTAAACACTTTGCTATCATAAATCTCTGCCACTGACCTTGCAATCACTATAGCCAAGCAGATTCTGCTTATATTTTTTTGGTGTGCTTTTATTTAAAATTCCCCTCCAAATCTGTTTTAAGACATAAACATTCTCTGCTTGGAATAATAATGTGTATCCTGTGTTTTTTCCACACAAAAAACAAAATGACATCTACTCCTTCTACCTCATTGAAAAATCCAGAATCTATAAATATGCAAATATTGTTCATTTAAGTTTAACTACTGAACACAAGATGTCTCCATCATTGGTGTGTCTGCACTGGAGGTTTCAAGTATCCGCATAACCCTTGTTTAAGTTGCATACTGGACCATGATTGGCTTCCAAAATTGTTGATGTCACAAAATCCTGCTTGTACGTAGATGTCATAAACTGAGATGTAAGGTGAGCACAGAGAAACTATCCCCCTTCAGCAGATGAATGTGGAAACAGCCTTCATGTATCAAACGCTGAACATCCATCACTCTGCACAGGGAAGCTCAAACATCCAAGCGAAGGAACAATAAGCAAAACACCTTTTTGACATTTTTCACATACGAGTTAAAGGAGAACTCAATCTGGTGTGACTGCATCTTTACTTTGCTGATATCCTTATGCAAACCTGACTTGGATGTTAAAGGAGAGGAAGTGTGTGAGTAAGGTCGTTGATGTGATCAAGTGGGAGACTAATTAAGACATGCACATTTGATACTTGTCAGTTATGTGAAGATTTCTGCACGGTTTCGTCAGCTTTTGGTATGCAAACACCGCTGTTTCCATACACAGAAAGGCAGGTTCACACGCAGCATATCAAATGTGACAAACTTCAATGGAAGGTGATGAAAAAATATGAGGAAGGCAAGACTGGATGGCTGGATTGCCCCCTTTGATCTTTCGGGATTCTTGGTGAATTCTTTAACTGCATTATCCACGCGGTGTGGTTGGAGGGGAGAAAAACAGATTTTAGACAATTTCTGTAAATAGCACGAGGATAATGCAGTCTGTCACAAATAAGGGATAGACGAATCAATAAATATGCTAAATCAGTCAAAAAACAGTGATGTTAATATTTCTTCTGGCTGACATGCCAGTCTAACGTCTGCAGCAGAAAATCTACAGAGATGTGCAGGTTCAAAAACACGACATCCATGGTTTCTCTTAAGTGCGTGAAAGGGCCACGAGTCCTTTTGGCAAGGAGACTCTTTAGATTATGCTCCGAGATGACCTAAATAAAACCTCCTGATCTTATGGTGCCTTATAGATTAACTGTGGTCTCCACCATTGGTAGACCTGCCAGCGAACACGCACACACACACAAAGGGAAATGATTGGTTTCCTTCAAAGCGTGGGTTGTGGAGGGCACTTTGAAGGAGGTGATTAAAACACAGGAGGGCTCCATACAGCAGTGGCAGATGAAACACTGTATATTAGGTATCCATCATAACAAATCACCATGCAGGACACAGATGCTATGATGTCACGTGGCGATGAGAGGGCCACTAGGACTGGGTCAATGGTGACACCTCGTTATCTTGCATAAAACCAAATTACATTAATGGTAAATAAACCAAAGCCCTACATGGATATATTAACACAGTCAAGTACTGCATATAAGACAAGCTAAATTCCAATTATATAACCAGTCTGAAAAATGAATTACCTGAATATAAAATATCCAAAACATAGAGGATCCATTTTTTTCTACCAAGGGCATAACTCCAATGTCAAAAGTGCTTTATCCCTTCAATCTCAATCAAATGGATTTATTAATTTTGTCACTTTGAACTCAAAGCATTCACACAGAACAAGCAGTTTTTTTTTGTTTGTTTTTTTACAGGGCTTTACAAAGAGAACTGATAACATTACGGGGAAATGAGTCCACTGGACAGAGAGGGCGTTGATTTGAGGGGCAGCTAAAGAGTCATCGATATCTGTGACACGGGAGGGATTGCTGGTGTTTGTAATCATTTGATGACTCAATAGATCGACCCAGTCCTGAGCATGGAGAGGAATACAAACGGAATACTGATGGTGATAGGTACAGAAGCAAACCACTGATTGCAGCCTCATGGCAGCTGATGCTGACATTTTCATCCAATTAGCACAGCTTACCGTCATCAAAGAAAACGAAAGTTTGAGACTTGTCTGCATGGGGAGAAGGAGGGAGAAAAACCAAGAGGAGAAACCAGAGAGTCAGTTCAGTCACCTTTTCTGATCAACAGGCGAAGAGTTTCTTAGATTTTACACAAACATACAAAGAAAATGAAATACTCACTCTGCAAGTACACACATATAGACACCTTCTGGTTAACAGGCATGCACATAAATATCTCTGCTGAGCAGAAGCTTCATTTCCTGCCCTCCTTTACCTCATGCATATTAAATATCATTTTCCAGAGAAAATCCCTCAATGTCTCGTCATTGTTGGCCGCAGAGAGATCTTATCTTGATTACCGTCTACAGGCTATTACCAAAAATTGGATTTTATCACAGATAGCAGTTGTGTTCAGCAAGTGCAAAGATACCCAAAGACGTCAATGAAGTGATCAAGATGAAAAAAATGACTTGTATGGCCACCATTTTTTATGTGGTAAAAAGCTTGAATTCATGGTTTCAACTTAGTATTCTGATCATTCCTGCAGAATGTTACAGAGAGATTTTCACAGTGAAAAGTCATGCCGCCGGCCTGGAAAAGATATATTATTATAACGGAGAGGCATATTCGGTTGATTCAAAAATACACAGCACCTTTCCTGTTGAACAGCATTAATTATATCCAGAATATTTACTGTACCTGCTGTCAGAAAATAAACTTATATCTGCAAAAAACGTATGTTGTTTAGAAATACAGAAATTCAGATACGTAAAAATCCTCCTGCTTCAACAGATGCTCGTGTATTTTTAAAGTGAGGTTATATGGGATTTTAAGGGACTGCTTTGACTGTTATGTTTTCTTAAGACACGTATCAGCACCCAGTTTTAAGAAAGAAGTCCCACCCTCACCTTAGCAGCTTTAAAATTATGAATATGTGATTGTTTTTCAGTTTGATTTGAGCTGGAAAATAAAAAAATAACACAGGAGGATTATGCAAATCGAGGCGAAGTGGAGAGCCGGCGAGATCGATCAAAGGTGACAGCAATTTAGGGAGAAATTATGGTACAGTCATCACAAATAGGGCACACAATCAGCAGCGCACAGAGCACCGAGCACTGTAGCTGCGAACTGCATCACAGAGGAAAAGAGGAAAATACAATTATACAATACATCATTACTCAAACCATTGACATTCTGTGACAGCCGCTCATCACTACTGTAAGCACTGTCATAATCTTCAGCATCCTATAATCATTTATTGGTTTAAATACTTGGAGTAATTTAAAGGATGAAGTGTTATTTTTAATCAATAGAGGCAGGTTTAGTGTTTATAGTAGTGGCTGAAGTAATATTATCATCAATGCATTGCATCATCAGCAGTGCTGTTCGTTTCCCCTCAGCACAATGTGTGTACTGTGCTTCATCGCCAAATCCCAAGACAAAAGTGAACCAAAAAAAACAAAAAAAACAGCACAAGTTGGCCTCTAAAAATCGACTCCTCTGCACAAGTTGGAGCAGGACTAATTATCTCTGTCGGCTTTCATCTTTTTCATTTCTGTAATTCTCTGTTCTTCTGTGCCTGTTATAATCTCACCCTGTTCTCTTTATCTCACAACTGTACAGTATTACACTCCAAATGAGCTGGTCCACTCGCCAGCCATATCACCCCGCTGTGGCAGAGTGAACATAGATATGGCAGAAATTAATACCTGAAGAGATATGTCGTGTTGATAACATACTTATGTGCAATATGAATGTATTCCCCCAGGAACAGCCTTTGTTCCTCACCCGGAGATATTTTGTTTCACGTGTGAATGTTTATGATTTTAATTTAGGCAACCTACATACAACGTGGGGATTCTTACTCTGAGTGAAGGGAATTTATTGCAAAACAAGTTACCTTTGAACCTTTTGAAGGGGTGCATATTCTTCATATTAAATAATTAATAATACACAATCATAATGTAAGTCATAGGTAACTGAAATCTTTTTTTGTCATGTAAATGCATATTTTAAATATCTAAATTAATTTCTTCATATCCATTAGTATCGTTCCTGCTCATTCTGTAAATATTTCTGTATGTTACATCCATCTGTAGATATAATTTAATAGCTACAGTACAGTAGTGCTGCTCATTTACATGTTTCAAACTTTCAAATCTTTGTCATCTTTATTTGTTGCATAATTGTGGAATTGTTACATCATCTTCTGCACAATTAATTATCACCCAGTTCTCATCTAATATTATCCTATTCCTTCTGCAGCAACAAATGCATGTCTCCAGAGTGATAACTTGAGTTTCAACTGATTTAAAACAGTACATTTTTATTGCACAATATAAAAACAAATCATGACTATATACTGTTTGTGAGAATCTTTAGTTAGTGAATAACTTTGATAAGGATGCACACTTGAGTACTGACTGATATTATATCAGCAGAGTATATGCTAATATTTTATAATATTCTATAATATTTTATAAAATTAAAATTTATAAATCAAACAGCACAGTATTATATTGTATTGGTAATCCTTTTAAAAGTGCTATACTTTGATATCTGCAGATATTGGTTTTGTGAACCAACTAACTATCGCTCTATAGCTGTAGATTCTTAGTATCACTGATAGAAAAATATCTGGTGTGTTATGTAATTCAGTGAAAACCTTGAATGCTCAAATTGATTTTCAAAACATTTCCAGGCAGCCCAGACCTGCGCAGGAAGCCTTTTTGTTAAGATGGCAGCCACAAAGGAAAAATAATGTCTGTTCCTTTTTGCTTTGTAGGGTATTCTGGGAGAGAAACAGTCAAGTAGCAGCACCCACCACAGCTTGAGAGTCTCAGAGAGCCATTTGAAAAGCTAAGTGAGTGATCGATGACAGAAGTCAATTATCACCTCGCGGATCTGTCAGAGGCGGCTGTGCAGGGTGAGCATCACACACCATCCACCTCTGACTAACCATCAACAACTGCGGACACCAGCCCAGCCAGACAGGAAAACACTGGACAGTATATGACAGGCAACCCTTACACTACCGTTACCTCCACATGCTTATTGTGGTAAGAAAACCCCACTCATGTTTTACTGCATCTGTGCAGCATTTTTAAACCTTCAGCAAACATTTTACAGCCAGGCAAAAAGAATGTACTGAAAGAAATTAAATATTTCTTCAATTCCTAAAAAGGAAGCAAAGTTTGATTTGACAAATTACTTTTGTTAATGCAGTGTTCAGTACAGCTTGCAGCCGAGAGTGAAGCTTCAACAATGGCTACATACAGTTATGTAAGAGGGCGGATTTCTGCTGCTCTAATGGGCTGAGGAGATTCGCCTTAACCAAGAGGCTTTGCTACTCAGCCAAAAGGACCTATGCTGACGGGACTGAACTAATGTGACAGGGATCTGTAAGCCGAAAAAATAGGCACCAAATCTGAAGAAACTATAGTACTTTTCAGAAATGAATTTAAGCATTAGAAGAGAGTACGGTGTGCATAAAACTTCAAGCATATCTTACACATTTTTAGGTACAATAAATCTAAACTTTTCAGGTTCAAATACGAAAATGTATTTATATATGTGTGTGCTAGCAAATCTATTTTAGTAAAAATGAATATTTTGGCTTTTGGCAATCTTCTAAAATCAATTAATTTTGCATTCTGATTAATTAAACCCTTTTTTCCATGAAATATTTAATCAAAATGTTTTAAATGGCACTAGGTTGCATTTAAAAGAATAAACCAAAAGATCTCAAAAACATTTTCAATTATCTGAAAAATACTGAACTACTACTTGGTCATTAATGGAAGTAACACAGGATTTTGTTGTTTTAATTATCAGAAGTGTTGTTCTTTGTGGCTGTGGTCAATAAAAAAAAGTGCATCTTATGCTTGTGCATTAATGTGTAGGATAACCACTTGGCAGTTTTCCTGGGAAACCTTTGATGTCTACACAAGTAAATGGTTGCCAACACGATTCAGCACATTGAGCTCTATTTGTGTCCACTTAAAAAAGCCGTGGGGGAAATGGACAGCCTCGATTCAAACATCACAAACTTTCCTTTGGGTCTTAAAAGCTTCTTGAACCATTCTCAAGTCTATCTGACAATTCTGCTCCTGAGCCTGAGGTGAAGCTATTTTTCAGGTAGGTGTTGACATGTGCAGACGTCAGATGTTTTTAGGTCAGGTGTCATATGTTGTGGGGTCTTGGTCTGATTGTTGGCAGGCATCAATGGTACAAGTTCTCCGTCTTATTGTGTTTTGTGTGTCTGTATTTTCACACATTTTCCCACATGCTGGTTTATACATGCATGTCGACACGTTCTCTGCTTACCGTTGACTTCCTGAGCTCCTGCATCTGTAAAGAGCATGCTCATCACCTCCTCGAAGTTGCAACTGGGCTCAGATGCATTGCTGTCTTGGCTCACATGGTGCAACATTCTCTTCAGAACATCATCCAGGGAGGCAGCCGTCTCGTCCAGCAGGATAGTGGCCCTTGCCAGAAAGCCATCCAGGTCACGGTGTGCCCGAATTTCCTCCTCAAAGTTCATCAGCTTCACATACTGTGGAAAGATTGGATTCTTTCAAAGTCTGAAATAGTTTTACTTGACATTTCTGTGCTGATCATGTCAGTCAGTATAATTTTAAAGACTGGAACACATTGTCTACCCTAGTTTCTGCATAATTGGACCCAAGGCACAATACTCATTTCATATAGTTGTTTGGTTGTATCTTTGGTTTGGTCTATCAAGACAATTAGTGTCTCAGATGTATTTCTAAGCTAAAATCTACTATTCCACACAGGTTGAAGTATTTATATGGCGGTGATGTCGGTGATATTTCTGTACAAAAGACTCTATAACTAGGCCACTTTCCTGTGCGATCACTGTTACGGCTTTAAGCCTACTGGGAAAATGGGCGCCCGCCCCCAAGGAGAAACCGGGCACGAGCAACATGGCAGGTTAGTCGGCTAACAAATGCTTCCATGCTTACGAGAGGAGCCAGATCCTTTACCTTGTATGCGTCCACCAAACAAAGTGCAACCAGCCTGCTTCACTTGGATTGATGGACTTTTCTCTTTCACCTATGGCTGCTTCTTCCACGATCACATCAGCATGTGATCTGTCTTGCCAGTTTGTTTACGCCAGTGTGAAGGACTGTGGATTGGATCTGATCATGTCATCTCATGGGCCGAACCAGCCAGTCTGTTTTCTGTTCTTTGAATATTATTTATGTAGTTAATGAATTGATGAATATAATACTTAAATGCTGTTTATTTGAATAGCCGAGAATGGCAGGACTATTCTTTAATATTACTGATTTATGAAACTTTTGATTTGATTTTCTTATTCTAAATATTGTGTAATGTCCTCCTTTGTTCAGCACACAAATCAGCTCAAAAAAACCCATCAAGGGCTCAACCACCCTGCTCCCCGTGTCCTCCATCCATCCACCCAACCATCTTACAGTGGTTTAGCCTGTTCGCCAGTCACTCTCTTAGCTGTCCAGTGTCCTCCAAGTGTCCACACTCATTCACAATTGTATTTGGGAAATTAAGACGACCAAAGATTTGCCCGCTAAGCTAACTGTAGTTAATTTTCAATTTTAATGTTGATGTTTTGGCGCAGTTAACTTGAAGGTTTTTCCAGGACAATCAATGACATTTTATTTCTATAAAGCCAGGGAGACACTGTATGAATTCAATCTTATTTAACCTTAAATTCGACACCAACTAATTTTAGAATCTGGACAAATTCCACAAATTATTCAGATCATTTCTCAGTTGATTTCAGTTTTTTTTTTTTTTTTTTTGGGGCTTGTTGATATTATTGGAGTAGTATTTTATATGTTGTGGCTAATTAAAACATGTAGTGTGAGTTAACACAACATATAATAATGACAAAAACGTAGTGTCTGCCAGGTTTGTTGGGTCTCTGTAAATAATATTATAAAGAGTACGGTCTAGACCTGCTCTATATGAAAAGTGCAATGAGATAACTTTCTATTATGAATTTCCTGTCTCTGAGCCAAATTGTTTTTCAAAAAGCAGAACACAGTGCGGATTTCACCCCTCCAAAGTTCATCAAAATTGGACGAGTGGTGTCTGAGAATCACCCAAAAGACAGACGAAAGGACAGAGAGATGAACACAGCTCGATTAAGAGCCCAGACACCCACCAATCCTCGATTTCATTGATCGTGTGACTGACAGAAATTCTGAAGACGAGGATTCCCTGCTGTTCTTTTTAAAATAAAACAAGCACTGGGTAGAAAGTCCATGTCTAGAGTCTTTGGAGTTATTTGTGTATAGAGCTCTACAAATAATTTTTATTTTGTTTTGTTTGTACGAATCTGTCAGGGCTTAGGTCTGGGGGTCTTTTTCACCTCGGGTCAAGCAATTAGCAGGTTAAAAATAAATTATTTTTGGAATTGTTTTACAATTAATTTGGCATTGTTTTTTATTTATTTCTAGTCATACAATATGTGTTATAAAACTTCTACTTTGGAAAAAAATCTCCTTAGAATGTTTAATTCTAAATAGATTTCATGAATTGTTCAAAAAGAAAGTGAAAAATACGCAGCCGTAGCAGAAACATAACCATATCAAAATGAATTCTATTTAAAGACCACTGCAAATAAACAGATCCATAACAAAGTTCTTGGCGGGGAAGTGAGGATGTGACCATGTGAAATTGATAAAAAAAAAACAGAAGGAGAGAACAAACAAACAGAACTGTAATACAGAATGGGGAGATTAGTGAAATGAACCAGGCAAGCTGTTGGCAGGAACAAGGCACAACAAACTGAAATATCTGACAGGCTCGAACTGAGGAAGTCTAACTTATGACAGCCTTGGTCACCAGTTTAAACTAATGCCCTCTGGGTGCTGTTTTAAACTCCTTGAATTGTGGAGGTAGAGAAACATCCATTTATCGCCAGTGCAAGAGATGGCTTGTTGTACACACAGAAATCTGTTAATATTACTGCTACTTTTAAAGATATTAACCTGCAAAATGCTTGCTGGCATCAAAGTAGAAGTTTGTGTTTCATATCTTTGGACATTTTTAGCTTTTTTGATCATTTTTTAATGTTTAATTAAATTTGAATGATTTCCTTTGACAATTCTAACATATTAGAGAGGATTTATATTCTAACTGTACACTAACATCCAATTTCAGTAGGCTTCCATGGTCACTTGTGCTGTTCATCCTTTACATCATCCTTTACATGCTCCCACTGGGAAATATACTTAGGGACCTTGGGACTGATTTACAAAGCTATGCAGATGATATGCAGCTGCAGCTCCATATGACACACTAGAATTTGTCCTATTGATAAATTGGTTCACTGTATGGATCACATCGACTTAGATTTCACAAAATTAGTGCAAATGCCCAGAGAGAGAAGCAGCGCTTCAACGTAGTCGTTAGTTTGAAGTTTTTTTTATTCTGATTTGATTCTAGTTGTATAGTCCTTTCTCTGTTAGGCAGACTCTGAAAAGCTGTCTGCACATCATCATCACTAGCAGCCTTGATTACTGTAATTCTCTCTTGTCTGGTCTACCCTGGAAAGCCTTGAAATGCAGCAGCAGGTGTGTGGGCCAAGTCCAGAGGCAGAGGACACATTACACCTCTTTTAAAGTCCTGTCACTGAGAGCAGACTTTAAAATACTGCTATTGGTTTTTGAATCACTCAACTTTATGATTTAAATGATGGCTTGAGTGTTTGATATGTTAATGTGGTATGTTCCTCTGTTCCTCTGACACAATTTGGTCTCTATGCCAGGACTAAGGCTCTTCCTGGGGCAGTCAGTAAGACGAACTGAGTGACTGAGAGAATCTGCAAACAGCTTTAAATTAAACTGCAAGTCATACCTTTTTAGCTATGAATTCACATAGGCATTTAATTCAGATTGACTTTAAGTGATCTATTTAATTATTCTTGTTGTAGCTTTTATTTTGTTTGTGATTAATTTGACCTTTATTTATTCTATTATATTATTCTATCACTTCATATATATGGTGAGAAATACCATTTCAGTAGTCTCTCCTCTCTGTCTGAACGGACACCTGCATACAGACATCCTTAAATGCCCTGTATCAGCAAACAATAATGATTTCATTGGGATATTTCCATCTCATCCATATCAGTATGATTCAGGTATATTTCTCTGCATTACCTCACCACAGTCTGGATACCAGCTGTTGTATAGAATATAGATCATCAATGTGTCATTGCCTTTGCTAAAACACTAGAACCAACTACTAACATGGAACAAAATGAGTGAGCTAAGAAGCTAAGAATAAAGTGGCATGAAAAGATCAACAGCAGCAGACAGCAGTATCACAGAAGATATTCACACTGACAGCAGAGCTATTCAGTTGTCAAGCATATCTTACATAAATTGGATTGGTTTTACAAACCTCAGTCTACTTCAACTGTGCACTACGGAGCTGTGGGCTATTACAGTATGTAGGGAAATATAAGTAGTAGATTAGGACTCAACAAAAAATCTAGATTAGGACATCCGTAGATATAATGAAGCTTTGCATAAGTTCCTGACTACGACAAAGGAAGACTATGTAATTTACAAAAATATTCTTTCTAGACTCATTCGCTGCTCCTACTTAATCATTTTTACTTTTATTTTAAAAAAATCTCTACGTTCCCGTACAATGAACATATTAAGAAGGCTGCACTCATTTGGTGTGCAGTGGTAAACTTAAGCATCTCAACACCTTCCTCTCTGATCTACTTTGAGAATGACTACAAGTCACTAGTCATTATCCCCTCAACCAGCTGTTCATTCAACTTGCTGAAGCTGGGGCTGATGAGTTTCAAGGCTCCATTGGTATACCAAGCAGGGTGATGACTGCTTTATGGGGCTTTATCCTTCATAAGTGTGCATTAGTTACAAATGAAGTAAATTCCAGTGTTATAACTGATGTTTGTTTTGCTCTTGTGATTAAAATATTCAATACTGTGTGTTTCTTTTGCAGCTTCTTTTTATGATCTATCCTACCAGATTTCAGATGTAGAGTTTAAATCTTGTATCTGAGGTCAAATTTCCTTTATAGAGGAATTAAGATCTGAATTGAGCTGAACTGGTTTGATAAATGGCTGCAATCGTTATTAGCAATGTTGAGTTCATTAACTGCCCAAAATAACTTTATTTTAATTATTACATTACATTTAATTCAATGAATATTTATGCTTACCCTTCTTGATGTGTTCAGTAACACACAACCAGAGTCGTCAGCATCTGAGAAAAATATAAAACAAGAGGTACAATTAGACATTCAAAGTGTAAGGCACCATCATATACTGTATGTCTGCAATGAATGCATTCTGCTGTACACTGAAATATTTCACACCTGTATATCCGGTATATGTCATATTGATATCTCTCTAATATGTGCTTTCAGCAGAAAAAGATAATATTAAAGCAATTTTGCCATTTGGCCACAATTATCAATAACAAACAGGTGACAGTTGTTTAAAGGGTGGCACGTCGTACAACCTTGTTCATTTCAAGCATACTGAACCCATACCAAACAAATATGTATACAAAAGGTGAGTATAAAGTTGATCAAAGAGTTGAGAGCAAACTGTGAAACAAAATGTGCACTATACTTATGATCAGCATATATCACATACATTGTATTTTTTTACATTACCAAAATAAACTCAGCTTTACCTACCTGTTCAGCCACACCTAATCTGCTGCATGTCCATTCTAATAATCATAAACTGACCAGAATGTAAAACTAAAAGTAACCAACTCCGATCAGGCTTGGAGGAGGTTATTTTATCACAGTTGTTTACATGTCTGTGACACAGAGGGAGAGAGAATCAAAAAAGAAAGTTTGTCTAAAATATTTTAACCATTTTAGATACAGTACATATAATGTTTAGATTAATAAGAGCATAGTTATGCAGTACAATTATTACTCCAGTTCTAAAAAAAACCAAAACAAAATATGGCAACTATTTCATCACCTTTGGCTACCAAAAGACAATACCTGGTTGCTAGCCTGGTAACTATTTCTAAAAATGTCTTGCCCTGTACATTTTCAAACATTACTAATGGTATACAGTTTTCTAGGCATTATTATTTATGCCTTTATTAGACAGTCGACAGTTAAGAGATGACATGAAATGAAGGGAGAGAGAAATGGGGAATGACTTGAAAGCAGACTTGAAATGGGAATGTTTCCCTTCATTGTCAGCAAGGTCCTTGAAGGTCCCCTAGGCCACAAGGGCACCCTATGACTTCAGTTTGACCGAATAGTATAGTATGACTTCAGCATTTTCTTTTGTTAAATCAGAATATTACAAGTTAAAATACTTAGCTTTTTATTGCAGATCTGTAGTGACATGGTAATTATAATGTTCTGTATTTGCATGCAAAAGCAACAGAGCATTCATTACTGATTTGAAATTCTGAAATAAAGATCACAAGTAACCACTCAGCCAGTAAAGAAAAGAAGCCAGAGACCCTTTTTCTAAAAGTGATGAAAATGTCAAGAGGCAAGTCTCTAAATGCTCTCATTGAACAGGGATTGGAAGTTCTCTGCTGATAAGGCTTTAATACACACGTCTGTGGAGCTGAAACGAGTGCTCAGATAAAGTACAAAGGTCTGGATTTTCCCAGTGTCAAAAAACAAAAATTTTATGTTAGAAAACAATACTGGGACAAACCGGGGGATTGAGGTTTTCAACACACTTCCCTCCCTTAACTAGCAGACTGTGAGTACCCTGCTGACTCTCATAAAACAGTCCGCCACTGCATTACATAACGCAGTTATAGCCATTTACTGTGGGGAGGACGTTATTAGGTTACCATGGGCTTTCCTCCTCTGCTCCGCGTGATGCACTATGTCGGCTCCGTCTGGAAATCAATCAGTGTTTAACTCCTCCCTCCAGCAATGGAAAAACAAGAAAACTCCCCTTTAACAAGCCAATAAGCCTTAGGAAAGCGCCAGGATATCATAATATCAATATGCCACAGCCACAAATGAACAGGTTTGAGTGTGAGTCTGCAGGAAAGGGGGTGACTTTGATGGCCACATACACCAAACACCTAGCCATTATAAAACCCTGCACCCTGGAGGAAGAAAGAGAGCTCCAGCCCCTACCTCTATGATGAGACTATGGCAGGGGGCACGTGTCGTGTGCACTGGATTTGGTTCATCAAAGCCTCACAATCAAAAAGCACATGGCTGGGCTTATCCGCTCCCAGAGGGGAGAGGGAGCTGCAGCTCTAATTGCTGTCAGGCTGCAGCCGTAAGGAGATATTCATATATTCATATAAGATTACCTCGTCCCTGATGATCACCTCCTTCTAATGGCCTCTGTATGTCTGAATATACTGTGTGGCTTAAAGTAATCCAGGAAAATTTCAGGGTTTAGGGATTAGGAAGTGTTAAAATGTGACACAGGCTTCCCACTTGGTTCCTTATTTGATCAATGTGGCACTACAACTGTTGATTATATTCAGTCATCCACAAGTGTTATGTAATCTCAGAATGGAGTGTTGTATTATTTTAGTCATTAAGGGTTGCAGGCTGGTGACTGACAATCGTTGAATTACTGTGTGAAAGGAAAGATCTTGTATCTTAACAGGCTCAAGTGTCCTTGGGCCAGAGCTGGGCAGTGAGTTTGAAACAGTACTTTCATTTCAAATATGTGTTTGAAATAAAAAAAAATTGGTTGGTAGTGTAGAAAAAAGTTCAATTTAATTGGTATCAAAATACCACACTTTTAATTTTTTGTCTTTCAGAATACTAAGAATACATTTACCATCAATCTCCCAAACTCTGCCTTTCACATTTAATGTGCCCAGGTTATTTCATTCAATCCAATCCACATTTAAAAAACACTTCTCAGGTTTTAAACATTGCTCTGAACATTAAAAAGAAGTTGAATTAAAATAAAATTTATTTCACGTTAATGGAGAAAAATCCATGCAGATTGTTAAATATCTACTTTTAATGTAAATTGACATCCCTATTGTTTTGTAGAGATGCACATTTACCTTTGATGGACAACAGTTTCGTAGAGGCTCATGATGTTAGAACTGTATGGTAAGTTGAAAAAAAAGTTTTTGTTGTTTGTATCCAAAGAAACTAAGAAAATCGAAATAAATAAATAAAAACACATTTCCATTGCTTTTTTCTGGGTGGGATCATTAAAAGGGTAAACAGTTTTTTCTGCTTTTATTTACTGTACATTCATTAAGTTATGCAGACTCAGTTTTTCACAGCGCACAAATCCCTGACCTCATGCTACCTCACATTAAAATATGGGGTTGTGAGATCTTTCAAATTTGGAGAAAAATCAGCACTGGTATCAGATTAAAAATCGGTATCAGAATCAGTATTGGAAAAAGTCAAATTGATGCAGCCCTATAAACCAGTGCACCGTTCTATAAACAAAGTTTTTACAGTACCTTTATCCAGTAACATTCCTCATCAAGGTTAATTCACACCAAAGCAGTGTGGAGGTCAGTGAAGAGGTGTATAAAGTAGAAAAGTAATGTTTGACACTAATTTTATCTAATTTAGTGTAGAACTAATGTGTTAACTTAAGCTATTGTTTACAGTATACATTTAACAGTCCCTCCCGAAAACTTGTAATCTTTAAAACAAAATTTGACCAATGCCTATTTAAAGAGACCTTGCAATTTTATTTATTCCCTGCAATATTTCTGCAAAAATGGAAAAACAATGCTTGGAAATTTTACCAAACTCCATGTTGTCTTGCATAAAATACTTAAATTCAGGGGCACAAGCCCTTAAAAGCCCTGATGAAAAAAACTCAAACTTTGACCTCAGCAAACACATGCATACAAATATGTTAATATTTTAGAAATCGGCTTCTCGGGCAGCTGTTACTCCAGGCTGTTTATCGCCACCAGAGAGTATTTTGTTGATGTCCTTGTCACGGCTGTATGTGTTTCCCTGTGCTGTTTGTTCCTTTTCCTCTTCTGTCCTCTCTAGTTCTGCCCAGGTGGGCTACATTTGATTGCTCAATGAGGTGCACCTGGCCTGGGAATGAAGTGCTTAAAAGCTCCTGTGCCAGCATCAGAAGAGTAAGGCTTCTGGCGTGGGAACTTGCTGGTCTTACTGCCACTCAGCCTGGGATTTTGTGTTGCTGTTGTGTTTTGACTTTGTGCCTTTTGATAGTCTTGATTTAGTGTTTTGGTTGCTTGTATGTCTTTATGTTAATAAAGACCATGGATTTCGTTATTGCAGTGTTTTTCTGTGGTTGATATGAGTCAGTAGTGGAGTGTTGTTCGCCCCATAGGGCTGCCTAAGGGTGGGGCATAACAGTCCTATGCCTATCCTTATCTTAAGCACAGACGCACTATTACCTTCTCACTACTGTAAATCACACTGTATATGAGTGTCATTGCCTTTAAAGGTATAAAATATGAAAGAAACAGATTGCTTACCATAACATTGCCTGTTAATATGTTAAGAAACATGGAATTATGATTGGGTATACAAACCCATAGGATGAGACTAATACAAAGTTGTCTCAAACAAATGTGCCAAACCTTTGCCCTGACTTCTATATTTCATCCATCCATTCATTTTCTGCCACTTATCCAGGGCCAGGTCATGATGTCAGCTGGCTAAGATAGTCCAGACGTCCCTCTCCCCAGCAACATTTTCCATCTCCTTCAGGGGGATCCCAAGTCGTTCATAAGCCAAATGAGATATATTATCTCTCCAGCTTGTTCTGGGTCTACCCCAGGGTCTCCTACCAGTTGGGCGTGCCCGGAAAACCTCCAAAAGGAAGGCGCCCAGGAGGCATACTGATCAGATGCCCGAACCACCTCAACTGGCTCTACTCTCCAGCGGCTCTACTCTGAGGTCCCTCAGGATGTCTGAGCTCCTTACCCTATCTCTAATACCCTCTTTACACTGCACAAAAAAACTCCTAACACCCATTAACATCTGGCTTTTGTCTTCAGTGTGAAAGGGTACAATCAGCATTCCCTCCCAGGTCAAATGACTCTGCAGTAGACATGGGTATTTATCGGCTCCGATAGGCAGTGATGTAAACATGACACCTGTGTGGACACGCTAATTTTCTACCCTTTTCCGGCACGACTCTTTCATATGTACAAGTTTCATATATTTAAATATTAGTCAAAGATAACACAAGTAAACACAAAATGCAATTTTGAAATGAAGGTTGTTATTATTAAGGGAAAACAAAATCCAAACCGTTAAGGTCAGTGTTCATGACTCCACCATAAGAAAGAGACTGGGCAAAAATGGCCTGCATGGTAGAGTTCCAAGACGAAAACCACTGCTGAGCAAAAAGAACATTAAGGCTTGTTTCATTTTTGCCAGAAAACATCTTGATGATCCCCAAGACTTTTGGGAAAATACTCTGTGGACTGACAAGACAAAAGTTGAACTTTTTGGAAGGTGTGTGTCCCATTACATCTGGCAAGTAACACCGCATTTCAGAAAAAGAACATCATACCAACAGTAAAATATGGTGGTGGTAGTGTGATGGTCTGGGGCTCTTTTGCTGCTTCAGGACCTGGAAGACTTGCTGCGATAAATGGAACCATGAATTCTGCTGTCTAACAAAAACTCCTGAAGGAGAATGTCCGCCATCTGTTCGTGACCTCAAGCTGAAGTGAACTTGGGTCCTGCAGCAGGACAATGATCCAAAACACACAAGCAAGTCCACCTCTGAATGGCTGAAGAAGAACACACTTGTGCACACCACTGTAGATTGACTGACTGGTAAATCGAAAAGGTTTGCTTTCCGACTCAGCTCCATCTTCACCTGGATGGTCGGTTAATGTCGCACCAATCTGCCTGCATTACTGTTGAACAAGAATCTGAGATACTTGAACTCCATCACTTGTGGCAGCAACTCATTCCCAGCCAGGAGAGAGCAATCCACCATTTTCTGACAGAAAGCCACGGCCTCAGACTGTGTTGACTCTCATCTTGACTGCTTCACACTCTACTGCAAACCACACCAGTCTGATAAAGCCAACAGAACCATATCATCTGAAAAGTTTCTGAAGTCCCCAAACTGGACACTCTCCTCCTCCTGGCTGAGCCTTGAGATCCTATCCATGAAAATCACAAACAGAATCAGGGACAACGTACAACCCTGGCAGAGCCCAACACCCACTGAAAACCTGTTAGACTTCCTGCCAAGAACATGGACACAGGTCTCACTCTGGTTATATAAGGATCGGATGGCTCGTAGCAACTGGGCCCTGGTGCCCTATATTCCTGCAGTACCCCCCCATAGGACTGCCGGGGGGACATAGGCGTAAGCCTTCTCCAAATCCATAAAAACACATGTAGGCTGGATGGGCAAACTCCCACTGTCCACTGTTCCACAACCAGGACGGAATCCTTGCTCCTACTGGATCTGAAGTTCGACAGTCAGTCAGAGCCTCCTTTCCAACATTCTGTCATAAGCTTTTTGAGTGAGGTTGAGCAGTGTGATACCCAGATAATTAGAGCACACTCTCTAATATAAAATGGCAACTACCACCCCAGTGTGCCATTCTGCAGGTATTGCCCCTGACCTCCATGCGACATTGAATAGTCATATTAGCCAAGACAGCCCAACAATGTCCAGAGACTTAAAGGTACATTTATTTGTCATTCTACAACACTGGGCTGCACAATGAAATTGCACTCTACACACACACACAACATATATATAAATATTTAAAATTAGAATTGAATAAAAATAAAAAACAATGTATACAGTTACTTATATACATATATTATACAATATAGTAGTATGGTAATGTGCCAGCATAACAAAAAGTTCCATGTCATTTATTTATGGTGGAGTGAGGGGGATGAGGTGGAGTTGAGGAGTCTCACAGCCTGAGGAAAGAAGATGCTCTGTAGTCTGGTTGTACGATAGCAGATACTTCTGTATCGCTTGCCAGATGGCAGTAGGGTGAACAGGCTGGGGCTGTGGCTTTGGGCTCGGCGCAGGCACCTCACTGATATCACTGATGCTCGGTAGGTGTGTACCAATGATGTTCTGGGTGGTTTTAATCACTCGCTGCAGAGCCCACCTGTCCTGGGTTGCACATCCTATGCCAGTTTGTAATGTTTCCAGTAAGGATGCTTTCTATTTCTCTGCTGTAAAAGTTAAAAAGAACTTGGCACAGGAATTTTGCCTTCTTAAGTTTTTCTTAAGTTTCAGCAAGGCTGAAGGCTGTAGAGATGCTAAAGGTTCTCTAGTTAATTTCCTTCAATGGTAAATGATGAAATGAAATTATAAAAAAGGGACATGTTTGCCTTTATTTTATCTAAGTTTGCTACACTCAGTATACTGTATGTTCATGAAACAAACCCCACACAGTTTTATCAAGGTCAAGCAATGACCTTAGTCAAAGCCTCCAGGTTCCAGTGTGAGAGACGCTTGCCCTTCCTCATGATTTTTCCACTTCAGTTTTCAGCCAAATTGATTGAACTGAAATGGAACTGAGCCCAGGCAGAATTATAATCATGAAATCAATTCTATTTATGGAGAGCATTTGACAGCTTTATGAGAAAGTTCTCTGAAGAGTGAAGAATGGATAAGATTATGTCAAAACAATAAAAAAAAAAAAAAAGAGACAAACATCCTTGTATTATCAGCTGACAACATTTTCTGTAAACGCTTTAATTTCTAATCTTCAACACTCACTTGAATAACTGCCATCAATCACTTTGTTTGATCTTTGCCTGATGCCACTTATACACCAATACTGAGCCGAATGTATTACTGACTTTTTAGCCCTCACACAAAGATGGTGAGCTATCTGCAGATACCCCCAGCATCTGCGTATGTGTGGAAAGAGTGTAATCTATCAATAACCAATAACAAATCACGCAGATAATAGAAAAATGAGACAATGTATTAGATAACAAGACTTAACAAGACGATTCCTTGAGTAACTTGATTACTAAAAATCGATTCAAATAATTTATCTATATATTATAATTAGTTTTGTATTTTAAGAGAACTGTCTTATTTTCTCTTTTGCATATTTATTATTGCTCTTTAATAAAGCAAAAGTATTTCTTATCCGATTACTTGATTAATTGATGGAATAATCAGCAGAATACTTGATTACTAAAATAAATCGATAGCTGTAGCCCTAAACAAGACTAAGAGTTGACGGTGCTTTGAGCTAAATGCTAATGTCACCTGCTAACATGTTAACAATGACAATGCTCACATGCTAATATTTAGTAGGTACATGTTCACCATGTTCATCATCTCAGTTTAGTTTGTTAGCATGCTAACATTTGCTAACTAGCACTAAAAACAAACTACAGGCCGATGGGAATGTCACTAACTTTGCAGGTATTTGGTCATAAACCAAAATATTTGAAGATGAAGGGATCGCCAATAAAGGGATCTATTACAATTCATCCCGAGGGGAACAAGTATGTCTGTCCCAAATTTTGTGGCAATTTATCCCGTATTTGTCCAGACATTTAACTCAAAACTTCATGGTGGCGCTAGAGGAAATGTCAGGGGATCACCAAACTCAGTAGGCTTCGTCTTCTGGGGACCATGAATGTATTTACAAAATTTCATGGCAATCCATCCAATAGAGATATTTCAGCCTGTGCAAAAGTGGCGGGCCGGCCGACGAACATTGCCATCCCTAGAGCCAAGCTGCTAGCATGGCTAAAAAAGATACCCCCTCAATGGTTTAATATAGTAATGAGGTGACTTCTTTACTCTATATAAATGCATCTTTATGGGGAATTATGAGCTCGATTTGAA
This sequence comes from Siniperca chuatsi, assembly GCF_020085105.1. Classification (NCBI taxonomy): domain Eukaryota; kingdom Metazoa; phylum Chordata; class Actinopteri; order Centrarchiformes; family Sinipercidae; genus Siniperca; species Siniperca chuatsi. Next base: position 24,895,534 of record NC_058056.1, read on the forward strand.
GGCATGCTTGGTCACTTGTGCTTACTTTGCTTTGATCACTACACTCCCGACAGGCTTGATGAAGACCAGTTGAAGTCAAAATATTGCTGAATAAACCACTGAACATGTATTCGCCTCATCTATTGTACATGAACTTTAGTAAGTGCCTGTTGTTGGGGTAAAACTGGTATCTTTTCCTGTTCATAATGGATTTCCTCTTGAATTATTGTTGAAAGTCATTAAAAGAAACAGTTAGTCTAGAGAAAATCTTGTTCTAAATGGTTCTGACACCAAAACTTGACATTCAGCACTTTGAGAGCTTTTTTATCCTATTGAACATACAAACATAACTGCACTAAAAAACTAAAAAAGCAAATAGAACCCAGAAATGCATGGTACATTGCCAGCAGTTGTTTCAAAGTGTTTGAATGTGAATGGATCATTTATTGCTGATGTTACAATTCACATTTTCTTTCTCAGCTTATTGAAGTTGTTTTTAAGTTTTCCTTTATTCTGACAGTGGTGACAAACCTTGCCTCATTTTCTGTGTTTTGCTGTTGTTTCTGAGAAACAAATTCATTGCCACTATAATCCACTTTATTATTAAAATGTGCCTCTGCAAGTTGGAGCTCTGTTTTTGTTTTTTGTATGCGTGTACAATTTGTAGGAGGTGAAATGAAAAGCTTAAGTTTGATGATTCAAGAAATAAATTTTTTTTGTAACATTCACTACATAGAAATCATGATAAGTAAAAAAAAAAAAATGTTTCTATCTATATGAACTCAGACAGAATGACCTGACCTGACTGTAGTAAAAAGAAAACTACTGCAGTACTGAGGCTGAGCTCGTATTTGGGACATTAAATCAAAAATGTTCTTTAAATAACTCAAATGTTGGAAGCCATTATAAAACGTATCTTTCGTGTGGTGCAGTTAAATATCCAACAGGCACGATATCATAAAGGTCAAGATTGAATACTGTCCCAGAAACCAGGCTGGCATGAGACCAGAATTATAAAAGCATCCAAAACATGGCTGTATTTTCCTCATGAAAGAAGCCACTGTTAAATATAGGGAGAGAAAATTAATTAATTATAATAGACAGATGTTTTTGAAATTAGATTTAGGTAAGAGCTGCTGTCTCTGGGTCTGATGTAATCACTACGCTATTTGCTTTTCCAAACCACTGCTTATGTAGCTAGACACGATGTGATTAAAAGTCCTGTTCAGAGTCTTTCATTGATTTGATATGGTGGACATATTCCACAGTGGCCTGCTTATGTAGAATAATAAAACATCATAATAATTTGTGACATAAATTAAAAGCAGAAACCAGCACGCAAACAGCTAATGACACTGGGATCAAATGTATGTGACAACTAGATTTAGTTTTTTTGGGGGTTTTTTTTAGGTGGGGGGGTGTCAGGAATAAAAACAAAACACACTAATCAACATTCAGCTGTGCTGTCAATGAATAATGCACTGAAAATCTGGGAACAAACACTGTTGGGCATGACAAACACTCTGCACCTGCGGGTGAGAATTTTGCCTGATGACAAAAGTGAGAATTCAACATATTATGGGAGTGTGGTAAAAATAGTACCAGGTTTAGGGGTTCAGCTCAAACTAAAGCCAGGTGTGTGAATCAGTGGTTAGGGGTGAGTGATATGGCGATTTAAATAGCATGAAATGATAATTTATCTAGTGTCATACCATTAATACCGTGGTATCTCTTAATATTTGGATTTAAAAATGTTTTTTGCATCACTGTCATGAAGTTTCTTGTTTTTTCAAGTACGTTTTTTCAGGATTGAAATTTTATCCTATGGAATGCTTCAACTGCACTAAAAACCTAAAAAACAAACAAACAACAAAACATGGCACATTTCCCTATACCCCCCTTTCACATACAAGTATACAAGTGTTTTAGTGTGAATGGATCATTTACTACTGATGTTACAATTGACAAAACCTATTTTCTGTCTCGTGTTTTTGAAGCAGTCATAATATATTCCTTTATTCTGATGGTGAAGACAAATTCACAGGATTAGATAAAAACATTTGCAACATTCCCATGTGTTTTTTTAGCCCTAAACAGTTCCTTATTAGATCTTCCAGAAAATGTAGTATTGATATTGTTGCGTGAACTGGAGAATAAGCGAACGCAGGAATACTTACAAACAGTGTTTACTTCAACAGGCTACACAACAAAGTATTACCACATCTCGGTAGCTGGCATAGTTGCATTACATTGTGTACATCCCGCCATCTTGACTTCTCTCTCTCTCTCTCTACTATACGCAATCTATTTTCTCAACTAGATTGGCTTTACGACAGGTGGTATAAAGTAGTAAGTATATAAGTGTTAGAAAACAACAGACATTTCATATTTCAATATAAAATTACATATTCTTTGTTCAGTAATGCTAGACAGATTATATTTTTTGATCTAGCAAAACAGTAGTGCCACATTTGTCACTATATATATTCAAGTCAATAGGTGTATAATAAACACATGACATTTCCATCTATATATGAAATGATACTACAGTACAAAAGTCAATAGGGAAAATCCTAAACCCAGTTATAACCAAAACAATTCGTAAACTCCGGAGGTTCTGGAAACCTTCAATGAACAAGCACAGAGCTGGCTTAAGAATAAAGATGTGACCACTGATTTATTATCAGAAGTTGTAAAGTCTTAGATTTTTGGTCTTATATTATAGTTTTACATCCTGACCCAAAGGTCCAAACACCATCCATCTGTCACACTTGTATAAAAACTGAAACAAAATGGAGAAGTGGTATGGTCCAAATACTATTTTCAAAAAAGAGGTGGGAATATGACCTCATCACTGTCATTGACTGTATAATCTGTTCTGCTATGACTATGCCACTCTAGTATTTTACGCTCCTATTTTAGACCTGACATTCATAGCACCTGTCCAACTTGAGAGAGTTGTCGCCATTGTTTTCTTCCTCTGACTTGTTCCCAGCTTGCACCACTCCAGCTCTCTTGTCAGATGCCTTAAGTGTTACTATGTATGGAGAATCAGCCCAAGTGACATGGTCACCTGTCACATCTCTCTCTCTCTCTTTCCTTCTCTCCCCGTAGTGCACCTGTGACTGTTGTCGTGGCAACGGTAACCTGTTGACTCGTGGGGTTTCTGGTGATGGGGTCAAAAATCATCTGCACCTGCAGCTGAGGAGCTGTCTGTCAAGTCAACACCTGCCATCAGGCTCTAGATGGACTCATACCCCACCAGACCTCCACAAAAATTTGTTTAAAGTTGTTTGAGGATTTTCTGGCCATTTTTCTGCTTTCTTCTTGAATGATGCCTTGGAGATCTACCATGACTGCAGACACGCACTGCCTTTGAAGAATGTGCCTCATGTTATGATATAAAACATCTCCAAAAAGGCAGAAGTGCAAGGAGTGAAAAATATGGGGATATTGATCACGCAGTTGAACAGCAGATAAGATTATTGACTGGAAGAGGCATTCAGTGAGGCAGCTAGCCAATTTGTTTTAACCTTTTTTCATATCTGGGCAAGCTGATTGTTACACAAATTCCCATTTAAAATGAGATCAAGTCAGAGGTTGCAGTGAGAAGGCTCGACAGGCACAGCACGATAATGGCTATTTTACATGATTTCTTTATAGAGAGCCAAAGTGTAACTGGAACTTTCGGGTTCTGATCAAGTAAGAAAACCTCACTCAAAATCTAATTGATGCTAACAACTAAATTCCAGCCTTGGAACAGAGCTTTACTCAATAGTATGTCGTGTGGCTTGCTTCATATGTTTAGATAAGGACAGTAGTTTTTTTTTTTAAACTAACCTAATATTGTTGATGTCCCGGCTCGCCAAAAAGCCCTTAGTCTAGTCAATGGGTTAGTTCAGACATGTCTGTAATAACAGCAGGACAGAGAGGAGCGAACACTCAGAGATTACAAAAAAAAGTGACTTTAGAAGACAGCTTTGGTGAGTTTTGGGATATGGCTGATGACATGAGTACCTGCCCTGCCGTGCTTGTAAATTTTCATGGGAACTGTAGTTTTTTCTGTGCTCATAAAAGAAATCGTTTAACTTCACAAAAAAAGAAAGTGCTGTAGTGGATGCCTATTTGACTCAGAATATGGACTGTAAAGCCAAGGAACACACTTAATTTTTTTAGTGTGGTGTCAGGACTATTTGTGTTCCATCTATTCTCTACTTGATGTCAGGGACAGTATTTTCATCCACCAATCAGAACTGAACAATACAAGATTCAGAATCAGAGTCTTCATAGTTGTTGGGTTGTCAGATTTGATTGACAGTGGGGTCGTCCTGGCAACATAAGCAGATAAATCTAATGAATCTAATTCTAATAATAACTCTTTCAGGTCTGTTTTTGGTCTTCACTCCTGAAAAAATATCTGGCTCTTTAGCTGCTTCACTTTCACATACAAGTAGTCATTTGATCCACTGTGAATATAAAAATATAAAGCCATGCTTTAGCTTGAATACACTACTTTAAATAAAAGCCCCCCAAAAGTGACTGTACATATACAGTCATTTTCTGACTCACCAAATTTGATTTAGCTTTTAATATTTGAAACCAACTTTTCAGGTGCTTTAAAGTTGAACAACTCTGTGGTACATAAGCATTTTTAAGACAGAAAAAATATGTCTCCCTTTTCCCCACACAAATCCTCTCTTTTCCTCTCTCATTGCCCAATCATTTTCCATCTTTCTTCCTTTATCTTATCACTCATCAGCATTGTTTCTCCTCCTGTCTCCTTATCTTTCCTTTTCTCCCTAACTCTTTCTTCCTCATTCTCTTTATCCAGCTGTTCTCCTCCCTCCTTATCCCCACCACACACTCTAACCCCCAATGCCCTCTCACTCTTTATCTGTCTCTCTCTCACTCTTAACTCTCTCTCTCTCTCTCTCGGTGTACTGACCTGGCCCAGGGCTGATCTGGTTGTCATAGAGGTGGATGTCATCTCCGCAGGCGATCGGTGAGTCCTGTCCCTCCTCTCGGCCCTCGCTGCCCTCCTCCTGCTCCACCTCCCGCTGCTCTGGGGACACAACAGCACAGGGTCACCTCCTGGACCTCACCGGCTACCAGGCAGGGCAGCAAACTCATTTTTATTATTATCATCTTCAGTCAAAGTAGCTGTCCAGGAGTCCAGAAATTCAACAGGTACTTGCTGTGCATTATTTCACCAGTCAGCTTGACTTTTAGAGTAAAAGACCATGAAATTATGCTTATCTATTTGCCAAAATTGTAAAAAAAAAAAAAAAAAAAAAAAAAACATCTATCAAGACATGTATGTAAATTGTCCAGTGTTTTGTTGGCATCTACAATTCATTTTCAACTGTACAGCAGAATACAATGAATACAATCTTACTCAGAGAAGTTTCACTAGAAGAGATCCTGTAAATTGTATTTTTACTGTATTTTAATTGCATTCTTGAATAAAACACAATAACAACATAAGTAAAAACTCCCATTACAGGACTCCCTAAAATAAAAAGTTTAGACAGCGACAAGATATCATTACAAGAAATTATGCTTTTCTGAGATCGCTTATCTGATAGTCAGTGGACCATCCTGCCACTGTAATAAATATCTGCTGCTTAAAACAAAAACCCCTCAGAATTCTAAGCAAATATTGTTTCGGTGTCTCAGATTTCACTCCAGCTTTCCTTTTCACTTAATTTCACAAAATAATTTCAGTTTGGTTAAGTATGATACCTGCAGTCTATTGAGGTTGTAAGTAAAAAAAAGGTTTTAACTACATGTTATATATAAAAACAGGCTTTACTATACCATCACAAGTTATTAGAGCCTAGGGTGACAGTTCAGTTTACTATCATAAAAGACAGCAGAAAAAAACTGGAAATCTTCACATATGAGAGCCGAAACCAGTGAATTTTAATCGTTTAATTGTTTCAGATCTACATATTTGATAATAGGCCCAATTTGGATCTGTAATCAGTGTCAGAAATAAAATAAATATTTAGAGAGATCTAAATGTCATTAAATGTGTTAGTAAAAGAGCTGGGTTGAATTATTTTGGGGTGGACAATGACAAAGATTTACGCCAACCAAATGTGTAGCTCATGTTTTGCAAGGTGAAAAAACTAAATGTCTTGTAAAAGAGAAGATATTTCTGTTATTTCTGTCCTTATTGGTGGATGTGTGCTGTACAATTTTGTGCATATTTACTATGTTGTGTATATGAATTTTATAAGGCAAGATATAATCTGGCAATAGATGGTACCATCTGGCAAGGTACAACAGATGAAATGTGCCTGTTAGGCTAACTAATTAACATTTTTTCTCTGTTGATCAATAAGCACTGTTCCTGTCAAAATAAATAGTATATACACAGACACACACACACACACACACACACACTCACTGGCCATTGTATTAGGTACACCTGTTCAGCCAATCACGTGGTGGCAACTCAATGCATTTAGGCATGTAGACATGGTCAAGACGATCTGCTAAGTTCAAACCAAGCATCAGAATGGGAAAGAAAGGTGATTTAAGTGACTTTGAACGTGGCATGGTTGTTGGTGCCAGACGGGCTGGTTTGCATATTTCAGAAACTGCTGATCTACTGGGATTTTCACACACAACCATCTCTAGGGTTTACAGAGAAGGTCCGAAAAAGAGAAAATATCCAGTGAGCAGCAGTTGCCTGGGCGAAAATGCTTTGTTGATGGCAGAGGTCAGAGGAGAATGGCCAGACTGGTTCAAGCTGATAGAAAGGCAACAGTAACTCAAATAACCACGCGTAACAACCAAGGTATGTAGAAGAGCATCTCTGAAAGCGTCGAACCTTGAAGCAGCTGGGCAGCAGAAGACCACACCAGGTGCCACTCCTGTCATCTAAGAACAGGAAACTGAGGCTATAAGTGGCACGGACTCACCAAAATTGAACAACAGGAGATTAGAAAAATGTTGCCTGGTACGATGAGTCTCAATTTCCTAATATAGCACATATGGGATGTGGTGGAACGGGAGATTCGCATCATGGATGTGCAGCCGACAAATCTGCAGCAACGGCGTGATGCTATCATGTCAATATGGACCAAAATCTCTGAGGAATGTTTCCAGCACCTTGTTGAATCTATGCCACGAAGAATTATGGCACTTCTGACAGCAAAAGGGGGTCCAACCTGGTACTAGCAAGGTGTACCTTGTGTGTGTGTGTGTGTGTGTAAATATATATATATATATATATATATATATATATATTTTTTTTTTTTCTCATTGATTTACCATTAATTACTTTAATGCATAAATAACTGTAAGCAGAGGACCTCCTAATCCTAAAAAATACCACAAATTGTCAAAGAAAATGGCAGAAATTACGTTGGTCAGTGGTTGTTTTGATATGAAGACAAGTATTTCATGAATCAGCAGGTTGACAGGTTTTTAGCAGGGTTTTTTTTGGTGTGTAACAGACAGAATGTTGTATGGGAGAAAGCATCACAGGACCCAGCCTGAAGCCTGTGTGTATGACTCATCCCATTCTCTCTTCCTGACATAGCAGCCCCTTAAATCCAATCCTACAGTAACTAGTGGGCTCCCAAATATCATCCAGTGGCCGGCTTGATGCGACGAGAATAATATCTCATACTCGTGCTCTTTATCTGCTGACCTTATCTCTGAGGGGCCCCCAATTTCAGTTCATTCAGTTTGTCTTGCATCAGGATCATCCCTCAGCACTTGACATTATTTGAACCTTGCTGTGTCTTCGCCTTGCCTGCATCCCTCTGTGCCTCAGACTCACCGGCTGGGCTCTGACTTTCAATTCACCTTGGGAGAGAACAGCAGCTGCAGAGCGGGTGGAACAAATTGACGGTTTTACTCCAAAATGCAATGTTATCAATTTTAGAAAAGGTTTTAAAATGTTTATTACTTATTATTATTTTTATGGTTTAGAAATATTCTATTCTATCTGCTTTTTACTTACCAAGCTATGTTTATGTATTTGTTTTTAATATTAAACTCCAAATATGCAATTCACTATTCAGAATTAGGGCTGATTGTATTAAACATCACAATCTGGATTCTTTACACAACATCATTTGAATAGTAAATGGAATCAATTCCGCAGCTTTTGAATTCAGACGAGCTGCGCATGAAGCCAAGATCCCCCTCAGTAACTGTGACCAGTCAATACAAGCAGTAGAAGGAACAAGGGATGTTTGATATGAAAACACTAAATGATTAAAGTGTTTCCTTCAATCGGTGTGCAGTGTTCTGCTGCAGCCTTTGAGATGTTTTTGGAGCTGTGACATACAGAAACACTATGGTGTTACAAACAGCCACACTAGAGCATGTTTGCATCATTAAAGATGTTTTAAACTTGGATGCTTTGTATTCTGAGAATTATTCAAAGACACACAACTGCTGCCATTGTTATGTTATCTAAGTCTGCAACAAACCATACCATTAATCCGTCAATTATTGTTCTGATGAATTTGTCTATAAAATGCCAAAGGCCAAGGTGACATCTTCAAATTTCTTGTTTTGTCCAACTAACAGTCCAAAATACGATTGGTCGAATAATCAATTAGTCGATTGACAAAAAAAGTAATTTTTTAGCAAAAATGCCATACATTCCTAGTTTCAGCTTGTCACCAAGAGTTCCGTTGTATTATTTGATAGTAAACTGAACTGATTTTTAGGCTTCTAAAAAAATAGAAGTCTACCAAATTAAAACATGAAGTATATTTTCAAGTTAAAAAAGTTTAACAAAATGAACAAAAGAAAATTCAAAATGGATGAAGAAATCGCCATGACATAAACATTAGTGCACTTTTACGAGTAATAAATTCCTCTTGAGCTATTAAGATGAAGGTTATGTTGGTCTTTCACTCTGTAGAACTTTCCAGGTTTAAAAAAAGATGATGACAGCTAAATTACAGGGTTTCAAAACAGAGACGGGCCACCTTGCCTGAACTAAAGACCACTTCCACAAATAAAAAATGTATACACATTCATAAAGTAAGACATTAAGCTTTAGGGAAAACAGCCAAGGTACTATTTCACATGGCAAATTCCATATATTGAGTCTGGCTATTGTTTAGGCTGTTATTTACTAACTAAAAAGATAACAAGATAATATGCGTCTGGATCTGCGTGGTTTACCACCTCTGCTAAACAATTTCCTTGGGGAATCCCTGAATTAAGTAGCTTCAAAATGCAATATGAGGAAACTATGAAGTCTAAGAAAAATCAAGCACAATCCCCTCGATGCATCACTTTAGAAACCGCTATACTGAAAACCTTGTTCAATGCATCTTTGTACCCATCAAGAAGATCACACAGGCAAACACAAAATTATTTCCACAGCAATTTTGTAATAATTCTGTATGTTAATTTTTTTTGAAATACCCATTCTGCAAACGTTACGTGTTTGTTGTTGTTTTTTTCTGTTCTGTATTCTAAGACAAAAAGAACATCACCCAAAAATGTGCAGCCATAATCAGATTCAGTTACTCACAACTGCTTGCCAAGCACACTAAATGAGCACATTAATAGTTGATGTGTCTCTGTGACACATCAACTATTAACACACTAACCAAGAACATAATGGCACAGAAGGCACTGGTACAACAGGACCACTTCTATAGTGCAAGACGTACAATAAATATTGTTTTTCATGTCACCCTGCTCACAGCCTTTGGTCATCAAGTGCATTCGGAGAGAATTCAACTTCCAGACCAATCTTCACTAATGAACCGCTGAGATGACAATGTTGGATAATGCTTACTTGCAAACAATAATGTAATTGCATTTATATCCTGTTAAAAGGTTGCCTAATAAAGACGGTTATGTTCAGCTGCAGCAGGGGGCCTTCTGTGAATCTGCTGAGTGAATCGGTGTGTTGCAGGAGGGGAATAATTGGCTGGGGGAGACAGGGAGATCCAATGCAAGCATATTCTGTCCTGACTGCTTGTGCTGCACATACTAATTGGGTGCCTCTCCTTGGCTTGAAGGTAATGAAACTGCCGTTATCATAACAACCGGAGCAAAGTTCATTATTTATATCCAAATGCAGTGGAGTGTGAGAGCTGGGAGAGTTTTCAGTGTCTATGCTGAAGCTCTAATCTTTAATTCACATCTCTCACTATGGACAAATTGTGCAACGCACATTATTGGCGGCATTCAAATAATTTAAAGAAAAAATCCTGCTGCCTCTTTTCCCATCATGATGAGAGGATTACACTTTTTTGTGCACACTTTGTCTCCAACTCATGGATCCCTTATTATTGGTTGCTTTGTTTTACATTGTTGAAAACTGGTTAATATTGAAAATGTATTGTACAGTGCATTCATATGTCCTGGTGGTGGCTCAGACTCACCCATTTCTTGAAAGAAGTATCCATTCTTGGACATCCCAGAGGGAGGCACCTCTGCAGGAGGGAGCAGAACAGAGAAAGACAGTAATCAGTGAGGTGAAACTGGGCAACAGAAACAGGCCCTGCAGGGAGCAATTTTCATTTTGAAATGAGATACCCAGTATTTGCTCTTATTTTTACACAGTAATTGCTGGTATGAGAGATAGCTACAAATACCAATGCGAGCCATTATCAGACCTTTGTTAGTCATTTAGTGCTGATGTTCAAGAGGGAAAGACCGGCACATTTAAATGTAAAGCACCTCATTGACCCGGGAAGTAACTAGAATTCATTCATTCATTCACTTACTCATGATTAAAGCATCTGCCCCCTGATGGCCATTAGGAGACATGACAATGTCCACTGATGATGAACTGATGACACTGCAATACCGCTAAACTGTGCAAAGGTTTTCATGTCTATGACGCTTTGAGTTTTTGTTTGATTTCATTTTTTACCAGTTATATCACGTCCTCCAAATTAAACAACAAAACACATCGTTTGATTTGAAATTGCCCTCCAGAAGACAAATATAATCATATATATATATATATATATATATATATATATATATATATATATATATATATCCAAGGCATTTATCATTGACTTACAAAAATCACTGTTACAAAAATAAAAGTATTTTGTTTGGTTAAGGTTTGATTAGATTTAGGTGCAAAACTGACTTGGTTTGAGATCGTGGTCACTGTTAAAAGTAACTAATATCTAACTGTTTGTAGGAAACAGGAAGCAAACAGCAGCCTTGTGTCAAAGTCTGCCATTTTGTTGACCCATCCACCCCGACCTCCTCCCTCTGCGAACCTTGTGGCTTTATAATGTCACAGTATTTCCTCCCTTGCTCCCAAGCTAAGAGTAATACTTTATGGCCGCTAGAGGTCTTTGTCACTTGAACATAAACATCTGTTGTTCTTGGGCATTTGCTGTAACTACTGATGTTGTTATTTTTCTTGGGAGGACAGTCTCTCATATCATGTTGTTCTGGGTCTTATATGCTACAACAGCAGACACCAATAATGTACAGTATCAGTAGCCTTAAAAATACAGCAGCGATATTCCCCATTAAAATTCCAAATTCCATTTTCATATTGTCTTCCAGTTAGCCTAAGGACACTTTGAGTACATTGTTCAACCTGTTGCTCTGATTGAGTTGAAGAATTAAATAATGCAAAGCAGTGACACCCTCAAGTGCAAATAGAGATCTGACTGGCATTTCTCAGCCTGATCACCTCGACAGGGAGTCGTGAAGATTTTCCAACAGAGAAACAAATGGGCTGGTAAACAGTGAATAGAAGATTTAGACTGTGTAATACAAGTTTGGTAAGTAAAACTTTCCTTCCTAATGGGGCCATAGCTGTCAAAGACACTGAGTAAGAGTGAGCACAAACTGGGCAACTCTGTAGTTCAACCTATAAGGCAAAAAGAAGAATTCCATTTAGGGAAAGCGTTATCAGAAAAATGTGAGGGCTTCATTCCTAACATGTTCATTAGGTAGAAGAAATGTTAACAGGCAGTGATTATATGTAATACACACTCTTTTCATCAGCATAGGTCTTGACTTGGCTAATACATTCAGTGATAATCCATAGTGAGTTTTGCTTCCAGGCAAGCAATCGTTTTGCAATGGTAGGGTGCAGCATTTTTAAAATGGTGGATATCTCATTTTAGAATTAAACTTAATCTGGTGAAGAGCTCCACTACAAATACACAGAGAGGGAATTAAGAGTACAACATTTCAGAGTGTTTGTCACGCGGCCCTGTGGATGCGAGCAGCATGCGAATGGCACAGAAAGACGAGGCAGATATGGAGAGGGGGATACTTTGAAGGTTATTGAGACATTGTGGGCTCTTGTTGAGGGGGGGGCTGCTGTGCTACCAGACTTCAGTGAGGCTTTTCTTGAGCATTAAGCCAATATGTTTACATATTCATCCTATAACCAAAGATCAACAGCATGTCTCGCGGGTATTCCCTGACTTGACTGCTAAAATCACAGCCATCACAGACAAAGGGACACAGACAGACTGGGGGGGGGGGAATGGCACCATCACACACATACCTGTACAAGCACATACACTGTCCTCTGAAACTGAGACATAGAAGAGGTACGTCAAGATATTAACTAGCTCTTCTCCTGAAAGGATTCTTTGATGTGACAAAGCCTAGCATACAAATACAGTATACAATTTTAAATTATACAAAATGTTCCTTCACTCTTGGGGTTGAACGTGGAGAGAAAAATAAACAACTCAAAGAGTAAAATAACAGGAGGATTCATTTATCCCCACAGCAATTAACTTGTTTAATCTACATAGGTAATGATGTAGCATCTTGGTTCTGTAATAGATATTTTTCTGTGAAGTCTCCCTCTCTGGCACTTTGACTCTTGCTGCCATGGTTAATGATATGTTGAATTCTCATATATTTTTAAATCCTGTTTACAAACCAAATCTTCCCTGTGGATTCCAGACAATTTTAAACGAATAGTTTGACATTTTGGGAACTATGCTTACTTGCATTCTTGCGAGTTAGATGAGAAGATCAATACCACTCTCATGTCTATAGGGTAAATATGAAGATACTGCCAGCAGTCGGTTAGCTTAGATTAGCCCAAAGATTGCAAACAGAGGGAAACAACTAGCCTTGCTCTGTCGAACACCTCTAAAGCTTACTAATTAACACTCTAAATCTCATTAGTTTAATCCGTACAAAAATCTAAGTGTAAAAATGAGAAGTTGGGGTTTTAAGGGAGGTTATGTGCCTAACAATTTCTTGTCGGGAAGCAGTGATGACAAGACTTCAGGAATTTACTGCTGCTAGAAATAGTCCAGGACATAACCCCTGTAAAACATGTTTTTGCACTTTGTTTTTTTTTTTTTATGGATTAAAGAAATGAGCTATAAAGTGTTAATTTGTAAATTTAGGTAGAGGTCGATTTTTTTTGTTTGGACAGAGCCAGGGTAGCTGTTATCAGTCTTTATGCTATCTCCTGGCTCCAGCTTCATATTTAATGGACAGATATCATGAGAGTGGTGGCTTCTCATCTAACTCTCTAAATGGTATTACATGATTTAGGAGTGTAATGTAAAGACCTCTGGTTAGATAAAGTAATATCTGCCTCTTTTACTCTTTATTCAAGAGTAACAGAAAGCTTTGTCTAATTACAAGTATTTTATATATATACACACACACACACACACACACACACTGTGTCTTGTTGTTGATTCTGCTGTTGGTTGTATGATGGAGTTTGTCACATCGCAGTATCCTTCTAAGAAGAGAGTAACACCTCGTCCCTGCCTTTTTCAAAACTGAAATGAGATGAAATGGAATAAATTGAATAATCAGCCCAATGTAGCGACCTTCAAGACCGTCAGTCTGACTGGTTACTAATGGAATAAGAGTTTTAAATGCCAGAGACCTTTACTGTGTGAGCCTCTCACAAGTAAATGCCTAGATATTCTTAATTTTATATCTGCTAGTAATTATTTACTTGACGCTTGGTGATACTGCATGTCACACTATAAGACAAAAACATTATTTCTATAAAATGGCTGGTTTGCAGTACAACTACTCCTTACTAAAGCCAAGGGGAAATGCTACCAGGTGAGTTGACTGTGTCTTTCGTTTTCACAAGGAAAAACAGGATTTCTGGTTGTAGATCTTTCTGATTTATGACAAGAGTCAGCAGAAGAAAGTTAGTCATACAAAACTCCCCAGTGTTTTTTTTTCTCCCAACCTGGCTTCCTGAAATTTTAAAATAAAAAAACACAAATCATTTCCCTTATCTGAGTTGCCGTGTTTACACGAACATGTGGGAACATGTCTCCGACATCCTCTGCTGCTTCTGTATTACTGGGTGTGTTTGATTGTGTTGTCAGTAACATAAACATAAATTTTCCCTTCACCTTCCTACACAACACAGACAGGTCGATCACATCCCTGTCATGCAGTCTGCTTACCTGCAGCTACTGCATTAAACGTATCTTTCAGAAAACAAACACCCAGCTAGACTATGAGCATAATGAATATACAGCAATATATAGTATTTTGTATACCCCTGGGTTATTCTACATCACCTACAAAATCTGTTTTTATACTCTCTGTTTAGTCATTTTTATACGTGCAGCTAAATAAACCAAATAGTCACTCACAGTTCAGCAGCCTGAGGCACACACAGAGTTCTTGCATCATAGTGTGCGTCTAGTCCAAATAGTTTTTTCTTTTGCTTGTCTTGACACACATCTCTCTCTCAACTATAATGCAGGTAATAATATTATAATTATTGCTGTTATTATTATTAAGCCCCCTTTAAAGTTATTTTTTGGGCTTTTTGTCATTGTTTGATAGGAACAGCTGAAGACAGACAGGAAACGTGGGGGGATGACATGCAGCAAAGGGCCAGGAGTTGGATTCGAGCCGCTGCGGTAAGGACTTGTACATGGGGGGCATGCTCTACCAGGTAAGCTACGGGGGCGCCCCATTAAGCCCCTTTTAGACATGAACCTTTTTATGTAAACCTGATGTCAATGTCAGTCTAAATAAGTTGACGAGTCATTTTTACGTACAAGTCATGGCGCCAATCTTACTCCATAACACTTCCAACACGACAGTCTGAACTGAATTCTGTCACATTAACATAAAGGCTGCAGCAGCACAAGGTTAAATACACTGAGAGAGATTAAATGCACATCATATTCCACCTAATTAAGAAAATACTGAGTGAGCCAATTTTACAGTGAGTTGTTGAGGCAATTCTTGTCAGATCATTCTATAAAAATTTTTATTTCTCCTTGCAGTGTGGAGCAAGTAGCAGACAAAACAAACTTGTATAAACCACAATAATAAACAGAGCTGCAACTAATGCTTATTTTCATCATGAATTCTCTGCCAATTCTTTTCTGAATTAATCATTTAGTCTAAGAAATGCCACAATATTGTGAAAAAATGCCCATCACAATTTCTCAAAGCGGAATCTTCAAATTCCATGTTTTGTCTGATATACAGTCCAGAACCCAAAGATATTCAGTTTACTAACACATATGTCAAAGAAAAGCAGCAAATCCTAACATTTGAGAAACAGGAACCAACAAATGTTTGATATTTTGGCTTGAAAAAATTGTTTTTAACAATACAATCGATACAATTAATCAAATTATTTTCTGTCAATCGACTTATCAATTAATCAACTAATCGTTTCGGCTCTAATAATAATAATAATTAGACCAGCACTCCCCCTCTCTATTTTTCAATTTTCATTCACGGCATCTGCATGGATGAAGTTATGAATATCCTATCCAGCAAAACACTTCATAGCATGTCAGTAAATAGGAATTAAATTAGAGTCACCACTTAAAGTCTATTTGGGCATTGTAAAATAGGCCATAGAATTCTCTATCTAATAAGTAATGAAGTTTGAAGAAGAAATTATTTTTAGCACACACACACAGATAAAAATCATTGAACAAAAGCAAATCTTTCTATATCCTGGAGGGGCTCTTCTATTGGACTACTCATTTATTTATGTGGCACACCATGCCAGCTTCCTGTAGACGCTGTGCTCCTCTGAACTGTGTCTTAGTCTGACTGCTGTGATCAGGAGCAGCATCATAAAGAATCATGTGCTCTGCTTGTATTGAGCTGTTTGGCACTGACAGATGCAGAAAGAGATTTAGAAGGATTGGAGGGGAATGCATGTTGTCCATGTACTGGCTTTGCCAGATCAATGAAAAGCCTAGCTTTACTTTATGATCAAATAAAGAGCTTTGTTCTAAATTTAAGCACCCAAATAAGTAACACTAACTCAAGTGAAACTAACAATGGCAGAAAATAAAAGTTTTATTTCAAATAATGAAAAATAAAAGTTTTATTTTCTGGAAGTGAGTAACCTGGTATATCCTTTTAACATTTTTGTAGACCATAAACGTCTAGATTTGACTGAATTTTTCATTCTTCAGTTAGGACAAATAGTAGAGCAGAAGTTAAATGAGCTTTAGTTCAGACTGCATTATGGGTTTTTCTTATGAATTAATGAAGCTCTAGCACAAGTTCAGCCAGGAAGACTATACCTTTTCATGCTTAGACTATATACTGTATAATCCATCCTGCCATCCACTCCTCTCACGCATGCTCACTCAGATTTCCTGCTGTTATTATCCGGGGCTGTCAATCGTGATATCAGCTGTTCTCATCTATCCAATAGCACAGTGACACACCTTCATCATTAGCCTATCAGCTTACTGCTGTCTTTTTAAACATGATTCTCTCTTTGTCTTTAGTACGTTCATGCTGCTGTATGCGTACCCCTCCACCTCCCCATCACCGCCCAGTCTTCGCAGTTCCACCAGATTCATCATGCCATCGACTGCTTCAGCCATCAGCCTCAGCAGAGTCATCAGCCACCACCACCACCAGTGTCTGGACTCCATGAGGGGATATATTCTGCCTCTGCTCAGGGCCAGACACCCCTTCAATACCAAAATCTCCCCATAGAAGTCAAACGTCAAAGACTGTCAAGACTAAATCAACACACATCATCTGTTTCAATAAACATATCTTTACTTCATTCACTTGTCTCTCCTGATTGAAATACACTCTGTCTGCTATAATGGGCTGCACACACATGCAGATAATTGTTAGAGCTGATTTAGGACCTTTACATACTTCATGCTCTGATGGTCTTTTAGAGACAGGCTCATTAGAAGTCATGAAGGCTATTCTGTTGTGAAATCAGAAGCAGATTCACTCAAATTGTGCAAATTGAGACATACTGACAATCAAAAGATTCACTGAAAACTACAAGGTACAAGGACACCTAACCCAGCAAGGGACTGGGACATATTACTCTGCACGCCTGAAAGCATTTATTCATTCCTTACATTTATATTTCTTCGACCAAACAATTTGAATACAGAATAGTCCTGTTGATGGATGTAGTGCTTTCTGCAACCCTGGTAACTCAAATGAAACAAATAATGTGATGTGTGGATGGAAAGGAGACATGCAATACTAAACTGCTAAACTGTTAAAACATTATCATTTTAGAGATCGAGGTTAAAGCACTCCTTAAAAAATCCATACCTTCCATACAATATCATAACCTTCATTTAACTTCAAAGCATATTCACATGTTGCAATAATGTCACTGTGATAGTTAAGAGTTTTCTGAAAATAACAATAACATAAAAAATACCTTGCTTTGCATTAGAATAGAAAGTTATGAAAGCGAAAATATCAATAATTTTCCTTATACTTAAGACTTAAAGGCTCAACAAAAAAACTAAACAAATGAGTCTGATGGAAGATTTTTCAGTGCATGCAGTGTTTTAGCTTTTCATATATACAGTAACTAAGCAATGCTAGACAGTAGATTAAACACACATAAAAAGGTGCATCAACAGATAATTATGTGTTTTTGTGTGTCTGGTGTTTTTCTTTTTTGAAGAAGAAGTCGCCATTGCATAGCACAACCACATTTTGGGAGACAGAAGTCAGATCTGTGCACAAGCCACAATTACATCACAGCAGAGGCACGCAATGACATGCTAACCAACACAAGTAACGCATTGTGCTTCAACGTTGTCCCTTCTGCGAATAAACTCTGGCCCTTACTCTCTCTTGCAACAACTGTGTCACAACACAGTTTTAGTCAGCCAACACAATGCCTGTGCTTACAGTGTCACTCTAGATGTGATTCCTATTGGCTGTCCTGAAAATTTCAAGGGCTTCTTCTACTTCCAGCCCATTTCATGCCCTTAACTGCAAATCCATTTTTAATTACCTATATATTGAAGATTTTTTTTAATGTTGCAAGATCTTTTATTAATCCCCCACTTTACTGTCAGATTAAACATTAATTAATGGGCTTATATATAGGGCTTATATATAACCATTTGCAAAAGGTCCTCCATAGGGAGAGAAGCCTAGAGAAACAGTCAAAAGAGTCCAGACTGCAAGACTAAATTGATGCTTGATAATGACAATTTTAAAATTCATAATTCTATTTTTAATTCTTAATTGTGTTTATTCCTTACGTCCCAAACCTGGGGCCAGATGTATAAATGATGAGTACACACAAAATCCATGCATGCTCCATTTCCTACACATAAATAGGTATTTCTAAGAACTGATAGTGCGGTAAGAGTGTCTGAGCTACGTACTTCGGGTCATCCGAACGCATGTTTTTCTAGAGCCAGTTGCGAGTGATCTGATAAGATGAACGAATAATAATGTGAGACAGAATGGAATAAAAAAAATGTATAATTTTTTTTTAGACTGCAAATTTTGATGATTGGGATTTTTTTGCTGTATATGCAGTGATGATTAAAATGCCAATCAAAGGCGAATTAACCATCTCTGTGTGATCAATTTTGTGATCTTTCTACATCAGAGGCATCATTTTAGTGTTTACATTCTGCTTGTTTTGTTGTTTGTTTATGGTCTGTTACGATATATAACTTTGGTTTAACCCTTGTTTATGGAATGACATCGTTTTCTGATTTGTGATCACTGTTGAATATGTCCAATGCTGTTTTCAGTTTCACAATTGCCACCAGTAAGAACTTCAAAGGTCAACTGTTGTATTCAACCTTCATTGGAAGTGTGTTTAGCTCGCGCATAGCTGTGCACCTACACATGTAGTGAAGGCAGAAGAGTGTATAATAATGTGCAACTGTGTTGGAAAACCTTGCAGATGCAACACAATTTCTGAAATTGTGCAGTTTATTTTACTGTACTTTTCACTGAAAGAGTTTTGTAACAGGAATAAGATATTGATAAAGCAAAGGACATGTCTACATCTATTTATGGATAAATGTGTGATGTAATTCAGGCTTGTGCCCATGTACCACAACAGAAGCACACATACATATGACAGTTGTGAACCTATAAAGCTTTTAAGATATCTGGCCTATGGTCTTTATGACAAAGAAATACTGACAAACTTTTTTTATTTTTTATAAACACGATAACACAGTTAGACCTCAAAATAAATAAATGCACAGTAACAAAACTTCCTCATGCTCAGTACATAGTGCAACCACCCACTACTCGTTATCTCACAACTACAAATAAGAAAGCTCATGTGTAAAGAGGAAATTCTCCTGCACATTTGATCTGTGTTAAATTCTCTTTTGAGGTGAGTACTAAAAACCTTGATGTTATTTATCCTTCACAATCAGTTATTAAATCCTTGCTCATTTTATGAGGAAATAAATACAAACCGTGGTTGAACAGAAGTGACTGGCAAGACAGCTCTTCCAGGAAGAGACACTTTAGAAGAACAGTTCATGCAAAAAAGATGTATGATAACTTTCTGCAGAAAAGAGGAAGCTGTCTATTTGCAAGCAGGAAGTCAGAACTGGTTAGAATAGTATCGCACATACGTCTCATCACTTTCACTGATCTGCTGTGTGGGTATTTGTGTATGTGAGTCTCTTACTTAGAGTCAGTCCTTTCATCATTGCCCAACATATACATGAGGAAAGTATCTGTCAGTCAGCTGGGTTTACATGTCACAAACCCACAAGCAAGGCTAGATCTGCTCTGCTCACTTGATGCAATGTCAGTACATGCTGTACATGACAAACTCTTTCTTCCTGATAAACCCAAACCTTCGTCTGATACGAGCTATCTGCAAAAAAGACAGCAGGCAGCTGCTTGTTGCCTTTGCAGCGATTGTGGTTTTTGCGTCAGTCCAATGACTACCAAGTAGCACCACAGCAAGTAACAGCTGTTTGACAAAGACAGGCAGAGGAGATTCAGCAGTAAAATGTTACCTGAGATATTCCTGTGATTTCTGTCTGTGAAACCACAATACCCCTGTGGGCTACGAATCAAACACCAGCAGACCCTTCCCTCTGCTTTGAATCCCCTTTTTGATCCTTGTGTTCTCAAAAGAGAAAAAAAATGTGGAGGGAACATGACTTCCCACAGTCCTTCAAAACAAAACAAAAAACAAAAAGTACATTAAGGGATAGTTTTAGTGATTTGGATGCCCCAGGCAAAGACTGAGATGTAGCCCACGCGGTGTTTGCGCGTGCCCACATTTAATATGATTTACCACCTCTCTTACCAAGTCACAGAGTGCCATTACAGCTAAACACTGCAGGAAACCCAGTCCTCTCCTACCTGGCATGAAACAGCCATATAGAGAACAAAACTGTTTACAGATAGCTTGTTCCAGTTAACAAAGTCAAGTGAGAATTCTCTGTGAAGGACTATAAATGCTCTTCAATCTTTTCAAGAAGATAATGGTATAAGATCCTTTATACTCAAATTTTCTGAAACTGAGTGCAAGTGCTATCACAAGTGTCAACTCCGGGCACAAAAGCATGTGGATGGAACTAGTTTTTGCAATTCTGGTGACTAAAGGCAGATGCACGATCCTAAATATTGTGAGAAAAGCAACAAACTGGCTGCTTGATGGCCAAATATGAGACAATCTTTAAAATTTACATGACAGAAAATGATGTGAATTAGCTTAAAGGATGACGCTGGTGATATTCTACATTTTTTGTTATTGTTAAGTCCGTCTCTTAATACTTTCCAACTTCCACAGCCTGTCTGTGGCACTCCTACTGAAGATGGAAATCTTTAAAAACAAGTCACGAATATATGCTTTTATTTTTTTAAAAGGCTAAATAATTTCCTCAACCAGCTGGGTGCTGTATTTATTTATTTTTACAAAATATTACTCAAAAGGAGTAAAAAGTGCATTTTTGGGAACAATTTTATGTCGAGGACTATAAAGAAAAATATAGAATATCACCACACTCATCCATCTTTCAAGTACAAAATGTCTTCAAGTTTTGATGGTACTAGGGACACTTCTTGAGAATGGACGTTCTATTGATAAATTATATTCACTATATTGGGAAAATGGTGTGTTCAAAAGCACAAAAGGTTGTATACCTATTTTGTTACATCATGATAAATCAATAAAGGGATACATTTATAAAAAGGTAGGTACCCACACTGTTTGACCTTCGTTTAACTATGCAGTGTGTTGCTTACAAACTGCAGATGTAATACACCTAACATTCCTGCTGCTGTTTGATGGCTTAAGATATGGCGTAAGGTACATACGCCATATAAACCAGCCAGGTTGAAACTGAGCCAACCTTCCTCCCCATGCAGTCTGATCTATTGCAGGGCAGTGCGCTGCAGGTACATGCAAAACAGATGCCAGAAACCCCAGGAGGGACAAACCCTGGAATTTAAGGGAGAGGTGAGGCTGAGAAGTGAAGAGGGCAAGAGATTAAAAGGTGCCCCTGCTGCGTTTGTAGGGGAATCTATGAGGGCTCGGCCAGCACCGTGGAGGAGGCCGGGCCTTTTGTTGGCTAATTGTGCCCACAGGCTCTCTTGGCACCCGTCCTCTCTGGGGCTGTGGTCGTTGAGAGAGCCCGGGCGGAGGGGGAATTCCTCCCGGTACCAGCTCGAAGGTTCATCTGTTTGCTCGTATACACATTTTAAAAACAGCAGGCCCACATTTGGTCTTTATTTGTCTTCTTTTTATTCCAAAGGTATTTTAAATAACTTCAGTCAGCATGCTAATTTCACACACACTGTAAATGTGTAAAAACATCTCAGATCATTATCCTATCTCTAAGGGAACTCCTAGACTCCTCATGAAGGAGTGCAAGTGTAACTGCTTGTATTTGAGATCTTATCCTTTCCATCACCAGATGAGGACAAATCCACATCATGCTGGCCTGGGAAAGTCTCTTGAGGAGCTGGTGGTGAAGGGACTCCTCTGTAATCTTGTCCCGGATAAGCAGCCAAAATTGGATGGACCGAATGCTGTGGTGGGAGGCCACCGCGCCATTCTACAATGAGTACGTGTGCCATACTGTAACCACGGAGCTGTTGAAAGGCAACCACATCAGTGAGGTGTAGTTCCAAGCCAAATCTGGTTTGGATGATGTAATATGTGAGGTAACATGATTTGGCTTGAGTCTTAAACTCATCATAACCCCACATGGTCACGGTCACTTTCATCCCAGCTCTATCAGGACAAGTCTTTGCTGGTCTCTCATCACATTCACAGGCTCACACTTTCACTGCAATTTGTCACTGTAAACTCCACCTGTCAGCCTTCCTACAGTTTTCTTACTTTTCATACACATTCATAAACTACAGCAGCTAAAAACTGAAACATAGACCAACCAATTTCAATTTCAGAAGCCAGAAGTCAATAAAATCTCACCTTTCCAGAGGCAACGCATTTACTGTAGATGTGAACCTGCATTTTTAATCAACATTTCAAACTGGAGGAGTCAATACTTAAACAAAAGGTCTACAAAATGTATTTATAAGACAGCCAAAAAAAGGTCTCACATTCTCTGGATGATAAACTGATCCATATTATAGAGCATCCAAAAAAAAACCTCTTGTTGGAACGAGAAAATTAATCGACTATTTTGACATGTAAAACTATGTTTTAAGCAAAATTGCAGAACATTTTCTAGTTCCAGCTTCTCAATTGTAGATTTTCCTGCATATGATACTAAACTTATTATCTTTAGTTTTTGGACTGTTGGTTGGACAAAAAAAGACATCTGAGGACCTCACCTGGGCTTTAATAATCTGTGATGGGTACTTTTTAGTATTTTATGACCAATTTTTAGACCAAATTAATAATTTATTAGTTAATCAAAGAAGATAATCGTTATTTGCAGCCCTATCTGCTTATTTTTCTTAATTTTCTCACATATTCTACACCACTATCTCTTATTATACACTATTTATAAAGGGATTTAATAATAGGCTTTTGAATTAATATGTCAGTTATTTGAAATCTCAAAAATATGTACTGTTTGTCCTGTATGTGATGTCATTTTGCCACATGTACAGTACTGTATTTGAGAGATTATCAATATCATCTGTACGTTATAAATATGTTTTGCCAGTTAAGTGCTTATAAAATTCCACTAAACTAAACAAGCCTGTACTGTCCTCCAGTCAGTTTTTTTTGTCTTTTCTGTCTTGAAACAAATTGGTAGAAATCCTTATTCAAACTCAAGGGTATAATAAACCACATGTTTGCAGTGAGGGATGCTTACATTGTTAACAAGGAAATGTAGAGAAACTTGAGTTTGTAGCTCCACATTGTGACAAGTGACTGGCAAAAAACAATAATTAAAACTCAAAATGTCAAAATATCACAATTAAATTGTAAGTCCCTTTTCCAGGATACATTCTGCTAGCACTCGTTTTAATTACTTAGCCATGACATTTTTTTTATTTCAGACGCTGCGCTGATGTTGAAAATGTTCACTCAGTGTCAGTCATCCCATATTTACATCCACACAAGAGCTACTGGTTGAGCTTCTTTTCTAAATGTTAGAAAAATTTAAAAAAATGACTGTTTGATTAAGGGGAAGAACTGCTGGCTCTTCTACAGACAGCTGTGTCCCCCCGGACTGGCGTCTGACATTGATGATGTCACAGCAGAGCCTTGACCACGAGGCTGACTATGAGCGAGCTGTCTGGCAAGCAGGTGGACTCTGGCTGGGCTGATGCTGGACATCAGCTCGAGTGTGTGCACTCAGCCATATGCTGTTGATGAGTGTCTGCGGGAGTGTGTTTCTATCTGTTCCCACACCTTCATACATCAATGTGTATAATCTATCTGTATGCGTCTAAGAGGAGATGAGTTTTAACATGTGTTTGTGCGTGTATGTGTATGCAAATTTGTCAAAGAATATGACAGAAAGCAGAGTTGCTTTAGCCTGAGGTGCAACAAAGCCAGAGTGTTCAAAGGATAGAGGCACAAGCAAACCTGACCAAGCCACTGCAAATTTGATTTGAATGCAAGAACTAATACAAGAATATTTCATACTGTGACAGCCAGATGGCTCAACCAAAGAAAAAAAAATGAATATGCCAGGTTTGCCCTCAATAGGATTCATTTTAAATAATTGTCTAATTTAGACTTTACATTTGTGCAAAAATTCAGTCCTGCAGCATTTCTGTTTCCCAGTCTGTTTTTTTTCATGAATGTTAGATCTGTCTCTTGGCGTCAGGTCTGTGGACTGAAAAGCTCTGCAGTAATCCTCTGGTCCTTTCACCTGAGGGGGATTGATAGTTATAGTGAGCTGGCTACTGCGAGTTCACAGATGGATCTGGCCCTGTCTGCGGTGCAAGACAAGACACCACGACTGAGGTTAGCATAGGAACATGCTCCAATTTAAACCCCCTCCACTCTTGGCCCTTCATCATTTTCTTACCCCCTTTTTCTTGTCCGTCCTCCTTCCATCTATTTGTATATCTCATTTTCCATTTTTCATATCTTTCCCTCTCATTCTCTTTCCCCTGTTTTTTCCCTGCTTTTCTGTTTTCTCTCAGTTACACACAGGTATGGGATTACGCTCAGGTGCTGCAGCAGGGATGTTCTGCTATGTGTTTGTGTGTGTGTGTTCGTAGTAAGCAAACCAGCCAGTGGATGAGCTAGGGAATGAGTGAGTGACTGATGGTGTTGTTCCACTACACACACACACACACACACACACACACACCAGCCAACCGCTCGCTGAAGAAATTGGCTGCCTTGATTTTTATAGAAGGAGATTTAAAAAAAACGGCATTGCTAGGGGATTCCTGCTAATTGCTTGCACATTCCCCTCTTCCTCTGGCTCGATTAAAGCCAGGCCACCATCTCCCTTTCAAGTCTGCTGTTCTCCACACAGCCCTCTACTGTATGCTGCTTCAGCCTGCCCGCCATCCGACAGCATACCTCACTGCTTTTCATTTGTGGTGTCCCCCCACAGAACTGCACAGACACAGTTTCAACTGAATGGATGAGGCAGTCGGAGAGAAAATGCCGGCATAAAGTCTAGTCTACTGTATCTGTATCTGTCAGGCTGTCTGTTGTCACTTTATGTGAGGTCCTTATGTGTATACTGTGCATGTTCCTACCCTATGTAAAATGTGGAAATACGTGATCTGGATTTGGATGTTTTAACTACAACACTTCCAAGTAGCATACAGAGGATATGATATTTTAAACAATATATCAAATTTAATGGCCATTTTAATCAAATAAGCCTTTCAGTTGAGTATTCATACCTTTTTAGTGAGAAAGGCTCTGGAGAGAATCAAACCACTAACTTCAGCAGAGTCAGTGCCCTGCCTTGCCCTGTTCAGTAGCTGTCTCTTTGCTTAGCTTAGTTGTATCCCGCACCACACTCACAGAATTTAAATTAAGCAACGTCGGCTACCTACTGTTCTCCAGCTTATCGTCCTACAGTATGTCTCAGTGCTAGCTTGTTTAATCCTCCATCTGACACTGGGTGTAGAGGGGTTTGTGTAGTCTTTCGTCCATTTTATGTCTTGAGCCTTCTCTTTACACTGTAGGTGAGCTCTTTTTGCCCTTGTTCGTCACTCAGTGTGAACTGTGCTACTATGCTGATGTTTCTCTGCAACACACTCTTTTACTTTTATTGTACAACACCATATTACTCAGACAGACCTTAACCACAGATATTATATTAACTACACTAAACGTGCTGGAATATGGATGCAATTTTGGTGCTGCAGTATATGGATGATGTAAATTACACCATCACGACAAGGACAAAAAGGACATCAGACAGTGTGAAGGATCAGTGCAAAACATCTCTTATGGATAAAAGACTATACATGCCATATATGCAAAACTAGCATTCAACAGCTGTATGAAAACAGAAACCTGGCATAAATAACCTCAGTCTGTGCAGAAAGGAGAAAATGTCTGCAGGACTCATCGTACAACATGATTCTGCGATGCAATTGTGTGGGTCAAACATAATAAGACGTGCGTGTGTGTGTGTGTGTGTGTCTGCATGCTCATGCGTGAGTGTCCGTGAGATTATAATAAAGTGTGAGTGCTAACACCCTGGTGAGTCTTCATTATAACTGCTATACATATTGCCACACTCTATTTAGCGCATTGATATTTATGCTCAGGCACATGGAAAGGGAAGCTTTACAATCAAGGTTTGGGAATTCATCGGGGCATCCTCATACATCTTGGAATAATTACGATGTTGGGGAGGGGGTGTGCATATCAAGAGGAGGGGAGCAGCAGAGCGCCATGTCGAACACTCTGTTGTGTTCTGTTTGTTGGTTTTAAATTAAATTCACTGCAAAGGAGAAAATACTCTGCACAGTACAAATCGTTCTGTGCTGGGAACGCTGAGCAGCCTTAGTAGACCATACAAGAGCAATATTAAATAGGAACTGAAACAAATACCTCGCCTGTGCACAGTACTGCTTCCTGTGCTGTAACCTGTAGTGCAAACTTGAATCTGCAGTGAATGGGTGTGTACATGCTAGAGGTTGGCAATAAACTGTAGCCTAATCACACAATGGCAACCCAGAGTGGCATGTCATGACCAAAGACAGGATAGGACCACCATCACTGTGTTTTTAAAAAATGTGTATTTATGGAGATATATCAATCATTTTTGTGTGTGTATGTATGTATGTATGCTGTGTAAGAGATTATGTCCATGTCCATGTCTGTGTGCATTTATTCTTGCTTCTGCTTGACTCAGCAAATGATCCTCTACTTCAAATCTAGAGACAATGGCAGCCGACCATCTGCTTTATCTGAGTTAAAAGCATCTATTGTATTTTGAATGAGATAAAGACATGACCTCTCTGTGAAGCAAGCCCCTAACATCAGTTTCTCATTTTTCACACACTGAAAACCGCTTAAACACTCATAAATTCAAACATGTAATCTTCTGCTAAAAACAAAGCAGACTAGAAAAAATAACTGCTGAGAAACAACTGCTATACATCCAATTGTGTGAACAAAAAGGACCTCCCCATTAATTGTCAATGACTGCGACACTTTCTGCCTTTATAATCAGGAATAAAAATAACCGTAATGGTGTAGCTGGATTCAGTCTAACTTGATTTATGATTACTGGTTGTTCTACTAGGATGCAGCACACTAGTATTTAAATCTCATTTTATCTAACTGTTGAAAAAGAAGACAAAACTGTTTTGCTTTCATCCTCACAATAATAAATACTTTTTATACTGCTGCTATAAAGCAAACAAGACATGTGGAATTGATAAGTAACACGTTAAATACCATGTTGGAACTACATGGCTATTTTTGTGCATGGTGCTAATAGGGATAGGCTGCTTAAATAGCTTGTAAATTCCACAATAGGGAAAAATACAACTTCCATGTCGTGGAGCAATCTGTATAGACCATATTGTTGACAATCATCACCAACTTGGTCTGGTTACTTGGGGCTTTACAGTAGTATTTGACTCCCTGACTTAATAATTTGGGTTTTTCATGTCTAATCATATATAAACTGAGTGAACTGATGTTTGACTGCACTTAAGTTTGTGACTGATTTAATTTGGATGTTGAAGGGAACACAGCAGAGCTTGTGTTAAAGGGACAGTTCACCCCAACTGTGAACAGTTTCATGTAGAATCGGTAGTAAAAAAAATAGTTCCTACATGAAACTGCTCACCACAAGGTCTGTGGATTATCTTGAGTAACCGGGTTATAATTTCTGTAAAGAGACGTTGCTGTTGAGTTTTTCAAATCTATCTTTTTGGCGCTTTGAGCACCACAAGCCGAGTGCCATATAGTTCCATTATATTCCATTCCATTATATATATGAGACGGCAGACATCTTTACAGGAAATTATGTTTAGGAAAGTTATTTATTATTATAATATATATTTTTTATTATATTGCTAATAATTACATTATTACATACATTTTTCTTTCACTCTTTATTACATTAAGCGTTTTCTGAGCTGTTGTTTTACCAAGAAGACTATGTTTAAATGTATACTGTGGTGATTGGCATCTTCTTGAAATAACTTTTGGATAAGTGGGAACATAAACTTTTCAGTTTCAATCTGCTCCCTTTAAAGAATATGGGTATTCTTGGGGAAAGGGATAAAATGCAAGAACCTGAGCCTTACTCCTAATAACACAGAGGAACAAAGGACTTAAAAACCATTAACCTCAAATTTAGACCATTGACTGTGGTCTTGACTTGATTCAAAAATGTGATATTCTAGGGCTGCATGGTTAATTGTATAAAGACTAGGGCTGCAACTAACCACTATTTTCATTATCAATTAATCTGCACATAATTTTTTTGATTAATTAATTCATCATTTTATCAGAAAATAGTGAAATATACTCCCACAGCCCAAGGTGACGTCTTCAAATGTCTTGTTTTGTCCGAAAACTCAGTTCAGTCAAATTTCAGTTTACTATCAGGCATGACAAAAAAAAAAGATGAAGAAAATATTCACATTTAAGAAACTGGAACCAGCAGAAGTTTGGCATTTTTGCTCCAAATGACTAAAACCATTATTTGATTATCAAAATAGTTGCAAATTAATTTTTTGTTGATCAACTAATCCATTAATCAACTAATCATTGCAGCTCTAATAAAGACCATGATTTTGATTCATGTCTCTATGCTATTTCATTATTATGTAACAATGATTCTGCTGTGTTTGCTTTAGTGGAGAGATCCAATGCATCTTATCAAGTGCTCCCAAATCCTCCCAAAACTGTAGGGAGAGTGTGTGTGTGTGCGTTAATCCATGTCACAAATTGGCAGGATACTGACATAAATAAATCTAACGTTTGTGAGAGACACAGCAGTAAAAAGCGGCGAAAGTAATAGCTTCTTGCCGTGAAGAGCATTCAAGTGCGCCATGTCTGTTGTGTCGTGGACTTGGCATCTTCATGGCCAGAGGCGCAAGGCACACTTGGATAGTAGAGTAAACAATAGTAGAGTCCAAAATGTTTGACATTTTTTGCCATCCTCATCATTTGCCATCCTGATTGTTTTTAAAAACACTGAAGACAACGTAAATGTGGTTTTCCAGTATTGAGTACGTTACAGGACATGTTTCCCAAATTAATCACACTGTTATGGGTGAAATCATATTATCATTATTTATATTACTATTAGTAGCAACAATAGTTGTTGTGGTAATTGCACCTCATTGATGTCAGAGGGAGAAAATCCTTGATCACCGAAATACTAAGTGATACAATCCACAGCACAAACGAGACACTTTTCACACAGAGGCATAGAGTGACATTCAGAAACTCACTATATAGTAAATGTAAACTGCCAGTGCTCACTGATGTCATACAGTATCTGTTTGTAAACGCTAAGTAATTAATCACCTTGACCTTAAATAGATTGTGATTATGATAAAGCTTAATACGTCATTCCAAAAATACCAGCCTCATACTGACTACACTGCCCGCCTAAATGACAGGAAGTGTTTTCATCATCTTTGAGCACTGCGGGTCTGAGTATGTGAAAAAATACTTTCTGCTTTAGACACTTCTAAAACACTGTCATTTGACTGTTTCAACTTTTTTTTTTTTTTTTTTTTACAAAACCGGTCCATGGAACGGCTGTTTGTGTTTGTGTGTGTGTGTGTGGGTGTGTGTGTGTGTATTTTATGGATTCAAATATCCAGATAAAAGAGTGTGTATGTAAATGTGTGCGTGGGAGAGGAAGAATGAAAAAATAAATAAACAAAAAAAGCAACAAAAAAACCCATAGAAGATGGAGTAAGACAGAGATACAAAGACAAACAAGAGAAAGTGTGTGTGTGCATGTGAGTGTGTGTGAGTTGTAATTGTAATGAATGTGTGGTCTTCTTCATCCTGTGTTCCTTGAACTGTGCATGATGAGTGTCTGGGTTGACACATCACACATCTACATAATTGTTTTGTGTGTGTAAACCAACAAATTATGTAGATAGAATGAATTGTGTATATAATTACGTGCAGTGTGTATGGACAGTATCTGCGACACAGTCGGTGTGAGTGTGTATTTCTGTGTGTGCAAATAAAAAAAAATACTTATGTGTGAATACACTTGTGTGTCTGTGTGTGTGTGGCTGTCTTGTCATGTATTGCATGGACATGTTTTTGTGATATTTTAGTGCTGGTGTGTATTAGTGCATGTGTGATACTGTATAATAATTTGTATGTGTGTCGTCGATGTGTGTTTCTCCTCTGCCCAGATGGCTGTGCTCAGAGGCTGGAGCTTCTGAGATCTGTTGCCAGTGGTGAATACTGATCAGAGATCACTGTCACATCTACAGGACACACACACACATGCACACAGGCTCAAGTCATCCATCTACACACACCTCCACTTCCACATAGTGGAACTACTAATTTACACAGCTATATGTCCTCCATGCTGATATTTTCTGGCTCTGCAGGTCACGGCTGCAACACTGATTACCAGGCTGTCTGTCACACCTGATGATTGACACCCTGCTAGCACGGTGCTGGGAGATTTCAGTTTTATGTTGCGATTATGATATTTAATCAGAACTGTTTAAAGAAATGTGGACTTGGCTGGATTTACAGTTATTACAATTTTGGTTTTCACAGAGCTGGATCTTTCTACTGGTTTACGAAAATCAATAAATAATCGATAAATCGACTCATTGTTAAAGTTATATTTCAAAAATCAAAAATATTCCATATTTTCAGCTTCTCAAATGTGAGGATGTCCTGTTTTTTTGTCTTAAGTGATAGTAAGCTGAATATTTTTGGGTTTTGGACTTTGGTTAAGTCACCTTTGGCTTTAGGACATTGCGATGGTCATTTTTTTTTTAGAATTGTCTGATATTTTATTGACTGAACCATTAATTAATTAATTGAGAAAATCATCGGCTGATTAATCAATAATGAAAATTATCGTTAGTTACAGCTGTAAAACAATTATGCATTTGAAAAACAAAAATACTTTTTTCAGTTATGTAATCTTAGTTAAACAGTTTCTCTTCTGAAATGCTAAATATTCTAATTCTGGCTGGGTGATATGGTTAACAAAAATATCATGATATTAATAAGAATATGTTTCTGATATTGATATGTATCATGATATGGTAAAAATGCACAAAACTTGATGTTCAGTTCAGCTATGTGTATTCCACTGTTGCATTACGTTTCTTCTTAAACTACAATTGACGGAATAATCAATATGGATAACAGAATTTTGTATATGATCAAAATATGATTCCACTGAAAGTCAGTAAACTATTAATATTAATATAATATTAATTACCAAATTATCGGCCATTACCTTTTTACTAATTAATCAAGAATAACAATCCAAGGAAAAGCATTATAGGAAACAGTTAATCCTCAGTGACATAGCTGTCTTAGCTGAAACATTCACTAAATACGTTCCCAAACTGCATTGTTACAAGCTGCAGTAATTTGTTGTTGTCCATTTTGAAATCAGAAAGGTAAATGAATCTATGCCTCAGTATTAAATCAGAAACTCACTGCAGTATTATTACATTGTGTAGTCACATGTAAAAACATGGTGTGGTAATTACAGCTCCATAAAGTGAATCCCATATCTCCTGACCTCTTCCCACAGCGCCAGCTGCTCCTTCACCTGTCAGCAGGTTGCCACTGATAATGACACGATCTGGAAGATTACTCGCAATATGCTGCAATAACGGTTTGCTATTGCTCATTGATGACAACACCAATAAAAAAACATTTTCTATAATCTGTATGGGCAGCTTCGGCTTAACATTCTGATGGACTACATTTTCCTGTTACGTATGCTGAAGCTTGCTCTGCTTTATTTGAAAATCCAGAGGGGCACTAAAGTGTGTTTGGAAAGAAAGAAATCTAATCCTTTGGCAAAGAAATTGTTGAGTCACTGGTGGTGATCAATAACTCCATCAAATTCCTGCAGATATATTTTGGTCATTTTGTTCTACTGAGCAGTACAACATTAATATGCGTATTTAAAGCCAACATTACATTATATGACAGAAAACAATTGTAATGTAAATGGATTGGATGGAAGACATTACTGGATCAAACATTTCTCTAGCGACCCTTTTCAAACCTCAACCTTTCCTTTGATTGGTAACAAACCTTTTGAATACCTTTCTGTTCACAGAACCAAACTGTTCTGCTGCAAGGATCAAACCTGCCCTCTCCGCCTCTAATCAGCACTAAGCAAATGAATGCAAATTACTCTTCAGAGGACGAGCCACAGCAGTGTCCATCACACCCCGACATACACTCTGAGATGTAGTTAGTGCGCAGAGCGCATGACGCTCACGCACACTCAAACACACACACTCTTACACATCTCATGAGAGCACGACTGAACTCATACACACAAAAATGCGCGAAACACAGATATATTCCCACACATTATCGCATACAGAAAGAGTTGTGTACTACAAACAAAAACACGCTCATGCACAAACATATATACACTCAGATAATATTCCCGCACTCGCATTATCCCACATAATGTCCTCATCACACACAGACGCAGTATCCCACTCTGCCTTCCCAGACAAAATGAAAGTGAGGAGGCAGCCGCATCACACCTCCAAATGGGCTCTGGTCTCTCAGAGGACTTTCAGTGAGGGGAGAACTCGCTGCTCTCCTGTGGCTGTCAGCAACACTGTCTTTCTCTCTCTCTCTCTCTCTCTCTCACACACAAACACACGTTTCAAACAGGCACAAACACACACACATAAACAGGCGTCGATATATAGATGTACACATCTTTTTTCTCTCAATTTCTCCTGCACAGAAACACATGCACACATACGCATACAGTACACACAGATACATGTGCACATTCACACACACCATTTCTTGTGCTGTGTAAATCCCTCTCCGTCTAGCAGGCGAACTTGCACGAGCCCTGTCAGTGCAACACATGAGAAAGTGCATTATGAGCCCGGGTTTTCTTCTGCATTTCAGCTGTCCCTGCTCTACAGGTATCCTGGCTTTCTCTGGGTGGGTTTGCAATGCAATCATTACTCAAGGTTTAGTTCCTGAACTGAAGAAATACAATACAGGAACATCTCATGTCGCATTTCAGACATAAATAAAAAGAAAAAGAAGAAAAAAATCAGGCAAACGCATACGCATACAAAAATGCAAAAAAACAAACAAAACAACAACCCAAAAAACCATCTGCATTTCTGTAACCACAACAAGGTTTCTACAACCCCACCTCCCCTGAAAAAATTTAAACCGGATTTCTGTCACAAACAGAACAAAGCCTAAGTACACATAAAGAGCAAACACAAAAAACACCAAGTGTGTACAGTAGAAAACATGCACACCCAATCTGCCGTCCCTCAGAGTGTAAGCGGAGGTGTGCTGCGCATGTTTTCACAGGGGGTTCTCAGGTTTCACTAGGTAGGGAACCCCAAGGTTCTCCCAGTGAACGCTGTGTTGTGCACAGCTGAGAAGCAGCTCTTAGAGCTTTGATCCACTTACCCGAAGGCACAAAATGAAGAACTTTGTTTGTTTCCATAGCTGAGCAAGTGGTGGCGAATGCACACTTCCTCTCTCCAACCGCCTCCCCCCCAAGTCAACCCATCATGGTTGTGTTATCCTGTGCTGATGAGTGTGAGATCACCTCTGCTCCCTTGCTCTGCTCTGTTTCTGACTGCCTCTCAGACACATGCAGTGACTCAGCCCCACTCTGCCTGCCTATTCACTCTCACCGCTGGGTCCTAATGCCTTCTCTTTTCCCCCTCCGCTTCACTATACCAGCTCACCAGTCAGCAGCCTATGGCAGGACAGCATGCAGCAAGGCAAACCGCACGTCAAGAAACACCTCCCCAACACACGTCTCTCAACACAGCAAACCCAATATGCAACATGTCATCTTGTTATCAGCCATAAATAGTCACCTGGTCACCGTTTCTTTGTCATATAGCTCAGATTGACCAAACTAGTTTCACCATGAATGATCTCTCCATGATCTCATTCACATACATCTATACTTGTACACTCATACTGGCTTATTGGTATTGGGAAGGCCAAACCAAGAATGGAACGGTGCTAAAGCGAGAGCGTAACGAGTTGTAATTGTGTGATCATGCATTGTGTGATCAACAACATGCGTGCATTCATGCTCACTTTAATGGAAGTATTGCTTTGTCTTTCTCTGCAAAATATTGTGGATCAGAATTTAATCAAGATAAATCTAAACCAATTCATGCCCGAGCTCTACCCAGCTGACTAAACTTTTGGTCCCAGCTCGAAAATCTTGAAACCTCTCTCACTCTTTCTATATTTCCCTTTCTTTGTCTCTCTCTCATACACATGAAGCTACGCAGATGCTATATGCTGTTCATAGTCTTGCTCTGAACTTCAGTCTGGTTCCAGCTTCTCAAATGTGAGGATTTGCTACTTTTCTTAGTTTTATTTAATTTTGAACTGCTGGTCGGACAAAAACATTTAAAGATGTCACCTAAGACATACACACATATTTTAGAAACAATTAGTTGATTATTTGAAAAAAATATGTGAGAGATAAATCAATAATTAAAATAGTTGTTAGTGGAGGACTAGTGGTTGGAACAACTGGCCGCAACATAACCCCCTCCTCTTCCTGTCTGCATCTATACTGTCAACTATTGAATAAAATGGCAAAAAAGAACCATAGTTAGTTGCAGCCCTTATCAAAACTGACATATCTTTGCCTTGATGTGAGAAGAACATGATGGCAAAGATTTGTTGATATAGTATCTGACAGCCAGAAAAAGAAAGCAAAGCATAACAAAACATTTCAAGAGCAATCCACAGACAAAACTACTGCTAATTTTAACAAATGTACATGGTTCTAAACTGGCAGCAGGGAGTGTAAATTATGGCAAAGAGCACAAACAAGTCCATCATGCCTAGATAAAGTGACAGGGACTGGGATCAGATTTGTGTTGACACGTCCGCATTCAGTTGCCAAAATCTCCAGTCTTGCATGATGACAACAAAAAAACAAAAAAACAAAAAAAAAAACAAGCATGTGATTCTGGCTTTCAAATCTTGGTTTAATTGTAGCCAATGTGATCTCACATAAGCCAAATACGCAAGTCTAATCAATTAATTATGGTTTGCTGCAAATGTGATCACATTCTTACATTCAAATTCAAATGCACAGGAAAAAAAAATATCAACCCTGCAAAGCCCCCACCTCCCACTAGTCGTTTCCACCACACATGCATCTATTTGTAAATAGTAACACCAACACTTTTTCACAGGATAGCAATGTATGACTGATAACAGAGACAGACTGAATGAATCCACATCATCTGAAATAGAAATATTATATAAATAATAAAAATGTTTTTAAAAAAAAATCGAAAAAGATTAAAAACCGAGCTTTTGACTTTCTCACTGATAAATTGAAATAATATATTCCGTGAATGAACAGTTTGCACAACTGTTTGGAGCCAGGTATAGAGCAAGTATGGAGCAAGAACAGCAATTTTTAACTGACAGATTTTACACACTTGTTGTGACTTACTTGACTTAAACCCGTTCTCTCTAATAGAGCACAGGTCATCCACAGCGCCTTTCCATCGTGCCCGAACCTGGGCCGGACGTTTAGCAAAAAGTGGCCCATGTCAATTGCTTAAACAAAGCAGACGTTTCCCAAGCAGGCTTTAAAAAACTGCTTGAAATTTGCATCTTTAATTCAAACTTTCCAATTTTTTACACTGTTGAATGTCTCAAGATGACAGTCAAATTTACTTCAAAAAAAGGTTGCCTTTTATAGTGTTAGATTTGAGTAGCTTCTTTTTGTAATGTAATAATGAGCAGTTAATTTCCCACCCTGATGTAAATGCTCTGTGAAAGGTCAGTCATTTACATAAGCCAGCATATATAACATCACGGTGTGTGGTAATGGCCAGTGGGTCTGATTTGCATAAGAACTGTTACGCTCCATGAGGGCAAATGCGTCACTCAGTAAAGCCAGGGCGCATTCTCCCTGGAGGATAATTCAAGTGTTCTCACCCACCACGAACCTGCAACCCAGGTGACATGATGGGTGCACTCCAGCTAAACACCAAACGGCATGGCTACATTACAACCCATGTCTTGGTAAATGGCAATGAGAGAACAGAGTTGACAACCTGGCCAAAAAACATGGCCGTAGTGTGTAGTGATGCGTTGAAGCCTTAAGGTTGGATTTACACTTGTTTCCATCTTTGTCATTTAATTGAGCCAGAAAAGTCAAATCTCATTAACACTCATGGGTGCACCTGAGGTGGTTCAAGTATGTATATGTGTCACATTAAGCTCAATAGAGTGAAAATGGGAAGAAAAAAAAAAACGACTGCAAAGGAAAAAAATTAAATCTGCAAACGTGAACTCCAAACTGTATGCAGGGGGGGAAAAAAACTTTAAAGTACCAAGAAAGCTGTATGTATGCCAGGTTATGTAATATTCTTGCTTTATTGTGTAGGAAAACTATTTTCAAACTCATATATTTTGCTTGCTTTTACATATCCCTTAAAATGTTACTCTTGGTTCTTCATTTCTCTCAGTTCTTACTTTCAGTCTTGAACCTGTTTTGATGCGGAGGATCAGCTTAGTGCCTACAGGCGTCCTAGCAAGTGACTGACAGAGGGCAAATGTCATGTCAGACCTGCCCTACGAGCTCTGTAAAAGCCATACCACTGTTTTGAGCACAGTTGCTGCTTGCTCACTTTGCCTGATGTTGGCCAGTTAGGTTAACAAAGCATGTGTTTCTCGGCTACCGTACATTTTAATGAAAAAACTGAAGTTGAAATTAAACCCCTAATCCCTAAAAGTTCATTTAATCTTTGAACTTGATGGCTCTACTGAGAAGCAATGCAGAAAGGATAACTGCCTGTATGCTTAATTAAAACATTCTCTGTCAATTTGTTTCTTTTTAGATGCAATGCACCTCATAAAACTGGCTTGTAGTTCACCCACAAACTCATTCACGTGTAGCAGACTACAGATTCTCCACAAAGGGGAGCTGTCCTGGATGTTTCAAGCCAATACTGATATCAGTATTTGACAATAAAAAAAAAAATCTCATAATATTTCAGCCAATACATAAACACATAACAAAACAACACATTCTGATAAGGATTCCACTTAAATTTGGTTATTAATCCTGCAATAACTGATTTTTTGGGCCTCTTGGGGGCAGCGGAAACAATCTGTAAACACAACATTGACATATCATCACCTTTCAAGTTGATCTGGCGAACTTGTTAGCAAACAGTTGGTTATTTACACATCCAGCAGTTACAGAGCAACATTATCAGTCATTTGGAGTTGTGTTTCTGGCCACCTGGTGAATGCAAATCCAATATTCACTCTGTCTTAGCTCTGTTTTTGGTCTCTACCAACTCCTGAAATGTCTGACTCTTTAGCTGCTAAATGCTCCAGTTTGTTCACCAGCTAGTCTCTTGCTGTGTCTGTCTGCTGTTTGCTGCTGAGCAGGTAGTGAACAGTGGGTAAACAATGAGCTGAAACTCACTATAAAGCTCAGTAAGCTAAGGGGAGCTGCAGATTCAGCTAATAATCACTACAAGAGACCCCTTTCCCATTGTTTTCACATAGTCATTTGATACATTTTTATTTAAAAAAATTTCGATTATTATTTCGATTAACAGTTGAAAAAATAACTACTTTGTGGACAAACTAATGGTGAATGTTTCTAAATTACCTTTAATATATATGTGTAAGATTTTGGTATTGCAATTTCTTCTTCGGTCAACAAAAACATGTGATTAGCTAAACTTGACCACAGATATTGGCCATGCTCATATCTATCGGTGGGGCTTTATTAACAATGATATACATGTATTTGTTTGAATTATTCTGTACTTTTTCATCTCACAATAATATTGTTTTAGCTTGAACCATAGGGAGACTGACGAATTAGTGACAGAGTGTTGGCACTTGCTGTCAAAATATCACGAGAAAGGGAAAAGGGAGTTACGTAAACAGAAATAGTTAACTAATGTTTTACTTAATTATAGCTGCAATCGTAGCCAGGAACCAGACTCCAGTACAACACGGCTGTTAAAAACAAAACAGCTACCATGTTTGAACAAGGATTGCCTTCATTACCTCATCTACAACTATTAATTTCAACCACACTAATGTTCTACCCAATCCTTGAGTCGTACTCCCTTTTAGGTTGTGGAAAACAAACAAATACAAGTTGTAGCCCATGGTATTAGAGTTATAGTATTATATGGTTGTTTTTGGCCAGTTGTCTATGCAATCAGTTTGCAACAGGGAGAACAGGAGGGCATGACATAACCTGCCACAGCCATGTGTTATGTTCAACTGTCCCTGACACTGAACCCTTACTGTCTACTTTAAGTCACAGTGGAAAACAGGTATGAATCTTTGTCCCAATTTTCATTTGGCTACACTAAAGGCTTTGGGAGAAGCACATATTTAAGACTTGGGCCCGGTTTGTTGATGTTTGTTGGTTTTCAATGCTTTTAGCTATTTTTAGTGCTAAGAGAAAGTACAGTAAGTGCTCTTCAGGCTGCTCCCCACCATGCATAATAACACAGTTTCACCAGGAAGGCCACATTTGTGCAACTGCAACATGCAGCATCTCACAACACTTGTTCCACTGCCAATCTTCTTTGAGTGTGCAAAACATCATAAAAAATATTGTTGCCTATTTGTAATATTAACAGAAACTGTATTTACTGAGATGGTGATGAAGGCCGTGGCCCCCACACCAGTACACACCTGGAGGCTGCCCAGTGCAACCACAGTCTGATCTGTTGATCAGATTAGAACAGAAACGATTAGTCGATTGTCCAAAAATTACTCACCAACAGTTTTGATATTTGATTGATTGTTTTGGCTTTTGTTTTTTTTTAAATCAAGCAACAATTGTGGTTCCAGCCTCTCAAATGTGAAGGGTTGCTGATTTTTTGTTGTCTGTCATTATAAATGGAATATCTTTGGTTTTCTTCCTGTTGATCAGGAAAAACAAGCAATTTTAATATATCCTTGGGCTTTGCTGGGCATGTTTCACTACTTTGAGATTTTGTAAACTAAATTAAATTGTAGAAATAACTGATGAACCTAATGATTAGTTGCAGCCCTAGCTTATCTCCACAGAAACAGTTGCAATTAAATGTTTTGATCAAGGCACCTCAACAGTGCTAATTAAGAAGGGACAAGAGCTGCTATTTTGCTTCCCTGCCCAACATTATCTTTACCTTTAGGACACTGCTGCGTAAAGGTTAATAAAGTAATTGATTCATTTGAATTGCATAGAATTAAATGTTGATAAATATTTTATATTTAAACATTTTTCTCTTCGCACACAAGAATTATCTTCAAGGACCCATTTCTCAGTGTCTAAATCTTTTTTTAAGAAGAAAATGATTCCCCTCCATATTATAATGATGAGTCACGGTGACCATTTCAACATTACGTGTTAAAAAAGCTATGCTATTTATTTGCTATTTATTGACCTGTATTATATTTGTTGCTTAATACTTCTATTCCTGTTTGCACTGACGTGATAGTGAGCTGCTGTAACAAAAGAGTTTCCCCTCGGGGATCAATAAAGTATTTCTGATTCTGATATTTCTTATCAGAACTTACAATGGTTGTGCTTTTCTCAGTGCTAGCTTTAATGGCATCAAATGCTAGCAGGTGCTCGTGGTAATAGTTGATGTAATTTATAGGTTCCAGGAATGCTGCAGTGGCATGTTGTTATGGCGTTCAGCTGTGCTTTGGACTGATGTCGGTCTCGTTTGTGTTAAGGTGGTTGACTAAAGCTGTGTGAGTCTATATAATAAAATGCCAATTCCCAATAGTTCACTGCATTCTTAAACTTGCAGCAGCCTGCCAAGCTTCAGAGAAAGGGCATGCCACACAACACAGCAAAACAAAGTGTTTTCCTTCTTTTGACCCAGTTGTTAATGCTATTATTCTTATATTGTGTGGAGGTAGGTATACAGTATGTAGTGCAGGACAGAGTTTGCATTTCTTTTGAGCATTTTCACCATTTTTGACTCTTCAATTATTTTATTATTGAATTATGTTGCTGGTGTTTTATATTTATTTGTAATTTCACTGGATAAGTTTTGTTTTATTTTGTCCAGGGACACACATTCACACACACACACACACATACTGTACTGTATATGTGTGTATTGTTATAGTCTAACAGTGGCTGCTGTCAGCCTCCCTCCCTCAAGAAAATCCCATCATGCCTTAGACTCCAGCTAAGGGCTCGAAGCAATGTTTGCTTCTTGTTTCTGCTCAAAGCGACACATCTAGTAAAAACGGTTTCTCACTCTCTCCAGCTAATTGGCATCAAAAGGTAGTTCCACCACATACCTGGAGTGGGAGGTCTCTGTGTATAAAAAACAGAGATAAAATTTCAGTTTCAGATGATACTGAGTGCACAGGGAGGCGTTTGGAATAACCCTGCGGCTACTCATCAGTGGGTGATATGAGGCTGGAGGTGGGAATGGCCTCCAGGAAGCTCACAGCTTGGTGTGTGTGTGTTAGTGAGTGATGAATCACCACTTGTGAACCGCCTTAACCACTAAAAAACAATAAGGTGCACAGAGAGAGTTTAGCAGTTAGGAGCCCCGCCTCTGGAACCACATGTATCCCCCTGCTGGCCTGGGATTGATCCCTGCCAGAACCGTCTATACTGTGTATGTGTCTCTCTCTCTCAGCCCTCCTGCTGTTTCAATAAAAAAGCAAGAAAGCAATCCACAAAAAAATAAAGTAAAGGTTTATATGTGAGGGTGTAACAGTTAAGTCATTTCTGTAGACCATCACTAAAGCTGGTCCCAAAGAAAGTTAGAGAAGAAGCCGACTTAGACATAACTAATCAACCATTAATCCCAAAACAAATAAGGATCTTACTTGGGACAGAATAACCTTATGGGAATCAATAGTTACGAAATAATTCGTACTTTAAGACATGTTGATGAACTCTAACCTCAGTCAAAGTCAACAATCGACATCTATTAAGATGAACCACGTACCTGCGGTATACACCTTTTCTAAACAGCAGAGATGGAGCTTAACACTGACAGTGTCCTGGTTTTACAACGAGTCTCACAGTGCAAATAAAGCTGTATGTCACCATTGTGTGTGTTTTATACAGAAACATTTAATGTGAGCTGGATGGTCTGCAGGGCAAAGAGGACTGAATGATCCATGATGTACAGTACATTATTATTTATTTTCCTCTCTCTATATATTTGCATATTTAATTGAAATAAACACACATGTACAGTATATATTAAGCACAGCTGCAACTAACTAATTATTATTATTATTACTCACATTTTAGAGCCTGGAACCATTGAATGTTTGGTATTTTTGCTTGAAAAATTACTTTGTGTGATTAATCATTTATCAAAATAGTTGCAGATAAATTTTCTGTGCATCTACAGTACAACTTGATTAATTGATGAATCTTTGCAGCTCTAATATTAAAAAGGAGCAGTGTGTAGGATTTAGTGGCATTTAGCACAGACACTGCAGTTTGCAACCATTTGAATACTTGTCGCAACCCTCCCCTTTCAAGCATGTAGTAAAAACTACAGTGGCCGCGAAACTCGTGAAAAATGTGACAGAGCCAGTGTTTGGTTTGTCTGTTCTGGGCTACTGTAGAAACATGGTGGTGCAACATGGCGACATCTGTGGAAGGAGACCCGCTCGCTATGTAGATATAAATGGCTTATTCTAAGGTAATGAAAACACAACAATTCTTATTTTCAGGTGATTATACACTAATGAAAACATACTTATAAATATTATATTCATTTTCTGCCAACTGCTCCTTAAATGTTACACACTGGACATTTAAGTCACTTTGCACTATTTTCTTAGGAGCTGAGGAGTTTTGTTTAAGTTGTTTTGTTGCTTTAACTTTTGAGTACAAATTAATAATTCACATTCTCAAATCAGTTACTTTTTTTTAGTAATTAGTCATTTG
The DNA here is from genome assembly GCF_020085105.1 of Siniperca chuatsi. Taxonomy (NCBI): domain Eukaryota; kingdom Metazoa; phylum Chordata; class Actinopteri; order Centrarchiformes; family Sinipercidae; genus Siniperca; species Siniperca chuatsi. The sequence continues at coordinate 24,937,731 of NC_058056.1, forward strand.
ATTTAATGTCAAGTTACTGTAACAGTAAGATCTGAAATTACAGGTTGGTGTGGGTGCTCTGGTCAATTAGAGATAAGAGATACCATGCGTTCAGACCGCCGCTGGCGACAGCTTCAAAATTCGCACTGGCTGTCCTGCCAACAACGCTGTAGAAAGATTTGTGGACGCACTGACGTAGATGAAATAGGTGGCAAAGTTTGGTCGAATGCTTGGTAACAAAATACATGCGCAGGCCTTCTAAATTCTGATTGGCTGCCGCCAAACCGCGTCATAGCTCATTAACATAACGTTGCCCAGACTTCCCTCGATGCCACTTGGGTTTAATGCAGTTTTGGATGAATATATGTGGACATACTTTGATCTGCCTGTTAAACAACTGTTACCTTTGACACAGCTTAAACATAATGTTAAAATGTCAACAGAGTTGTTTATCATTCTGTTCATTTGTGCACATATATAAGTTGGGGGTTTTTCAACCTAGTCTTTCCAGGCTGTGTAATTTTCCTCTACAGTCTATGTAAAAATATAAAACAATTGAAAAAAAAATCCTGCTGTTTTTGAATGCATGGTCCTTTCGCAAATATGATCCTGTTGCTATGTATTTTAATAGACAGTATGCAGCAATGTTGTGTTGAGTATAGGCCTGCGGAAGTTATGTGATTTAACTGATTTGTAGTCTAGTATTGTACAGGACTGTGCTGCTGCAGTGTATGTGGTGTTGTGTCCTTTTGTCCTTGTGCCAGATGTCAGGATGTGGTGTACAACTCATTTGGATGCTAACATGCCTCTGCACCAGTGTTAAGACTTTTCACTTGGTGATTTCAAAGCATGCCGAACCTGTTTTGAGAAGCCATGGGGCTCCTAAAGTAGCTGCGTCTGCAGTAGTGTAATATTAATGGTAATACAGCATAGCGAGTAATGATGCACAAACAGCAACAGCTATTGCCTCAATGAGTCATCAATCAGTGAGGGAATCCTGCTCCCTCCTTTTGACTGGGAACAACCTTCATTTGCAGCCGAGTGTGTGTGTGTGTGTGTGTCTACTGTATGTGTGTGTGGGCATGTCTGTGTGTCTGCATGTGTTTTAACTACACCTCTGTGTCTGCATGTGTAGGTGCCTATCTTGTCTGTTTGTATGTGTGTCTATAAGCTTGTGTGCTTGTCAGTTTTTGTGTGCATGTGTATATGCATATGTGTGTGTGTATATTAGTGAAATTATTATTTTTTCCTTCAGCATCGTCTTTGCTGTTGTTGTTGTTCATGCTGTATTCTCGCACAGGAAGAGAGAGACGCACAGTGATAATCATAATAACACTCCGGAAAAGAGGAGAAAAGGGAGATGAAGGAAAAAGGAGGAGGAAGATGATGTAGAGGAGGGGGAGAAGGAGGAAGAGAAAGAGAAAGAAGATGAGGGAGCAGCTGGTTCTTGTTACTCTGCTGCCCCCACACATCACTGCAGGAGTTATCAGAATATAGCCTCCAGCAATTCCCCCTGTATGGGAATGAAAGTGTGTGTGTGTGTGTGTGTGTGTGTGTGTGTGTGTGTGCAGCATTCAATACAGAGCTCTAAGTATTGCCAAGGGGATGAGGGCATATTTCAGGTCACAAACTAGCTACAGATTTAATTTGGAGAAGAACAACTTGATTATGTTCTCTCAGGCAAAAATGGCTCAGGGAAATGCAACTGAGATGACACAGGTGAACACACACACACATCGGTGCAGAGACGTAATGTCACACATGATTCGAAGGACACTTTCACACTGGCAGTTTAGCCTCAATCTAAGAGCTGTTTGCTAACGAATTTGGTAATATGAACACTTTTTGAACCCAGATGCGGACCAGAATTCGTACACAAGTCCTCCTGAATGAGGTAGTCTGACATTAGTTTTAGATGCATTGTGGTACAGTCTATGTGCTGTCAAAATGCCCCGTACAAATACAGGTACATGCTCATATCATAACATCATTAGTGACATTCTTGCATTGTTGGCAAGAAAATGGAAGTGATAAAATGCTTTATTGACATTAGGGGTGTCCCAATATACTGGTATTGACGATAACCGTGATATTTAAAAAAACAAATACTGATATCATGTTAATAATACACATGATAATATTGTGTAAATAATCCTGCGCCTCTTAAACCATTTCCGTTTCTTTTTGTTCTCGCTTTGTCATAGTAGGTGCCGGTAAAGTAAAGACAAAACACACAACAAACAATGTTAAACAAGAATTTGACTGATAATAAATAATAATGCTAATTTTCTATAGATATTTTGATATCGTTATCATGAATTATTTTCACCACTATAATCGTGTAGTAAAAATCTGATATCGTGACCTAATTGACATATGAGCAGAGAGTAACATTCAAAACATTCACTTTAATTAAGTGAATGAGTAGTGCTTGTTTTTCATTTTTTGCGGCCCATAAGGGTGATCATGCTGTGTTTGCAGGTCTTGGGAAGTACTACTGCATATGTAACAAAAGTTGTACAGTATAAAGCCTTTTGTGGCTCCAGAGGAACCTGTCCAATATCTGATAAATTGCCTCAAGTGATGTCACTTGAGTCGGCTGAAGACTACAAGTTTGAAAATGAAACAAATCTGAGGGTGTGGAGTTAGAAAGAAGTGAGTTTACCAGATCTCTGTTGCCCGCTTCTCACCTCTGCGTGAGGCTAGCGGCTCAAGGCTACATTAGCCAGCATTAACATTAACACACTTGAATCTCTGACAAAACTGTCTGTGATCAAGTAATGTAGTATGGTAATGTAGGCACCATGTAAGTAGCAGAGCAATGCTAAATTGGTGGAGTACTCTATTAATAGAGTCCATTGTACAGACTTATTTTTGAGAGTTTCTATACCGATAGTATTTTTTCAATATCTTCCTATGTAAAGTATGACACCTTATTTTTTTTTTAAATGTAAGATCTCATTTTATTAAAACCCTCAAAACAAATAAGCCATCCTCTCACATGCATTAGTATTTATCAGACTCAGCTTTATTACAAAGTAGTTTACACATACAAGGAATTTTATGATATTAATGTTATCTTAACATAATCATCCTAACAAATATTGGCCCAAACAAAACACAGAGAATTACTATTTAACTCTTTGCTACAATTGAGTCAGTACTCAAAAAGTCCTAGCCCTACACGCACCTTCTATAGACTACCAGTTTTTTCCTACAGTCCCAGCACAATAAGTTAACCAGCACCAGTGTGGGTGCATCTCATCACAAATTACTGTTGTTTGTTTTGGTTAACTTTTTGTTTGGCATCAAAATAATTGATGCCAGGGTGGCCTAGAGTTTGACAGAATCAATCCTCACATGTGTCCATTAACAACCATGTGCTCCAGCAAAGTGCCACACAGTAAATCCCACCTGCTCACTTAGAGTAAGCTATCCTGGAAACCTGCATGACATAAGTGCCTGAGATGTAAAATGAGAATTCCAGTGCAGCAAGCGTAGTGGGGAAGTTTCAACCCTAATCTAAACTGGGAAGACTGACTGAGCACACATTTTTCAGCACCTCCTTGCTCACATCACTTATTCATTCACATGAAAAAGCTACCCCATGCAACAGTCTGGCTTGCTCAAGGGCATGTGACTGGTTCTTTTTCACTTTCCCTGCCTAGCTCTCAGATTTGAACCAGCAACCCATAAATATTCCTCATAATGTTCAAATAAAAATGTGATAAGGATGGACTTTATTAATCCCCAAGGGGAAACAAAGTTAGCAGTGTAGAAAAAGGTAATAAATGACACATAAAATGATTATAGGATAAATGTCTTTTTGATGCAAATATAAGGTTTCTCAATAATTGCTTAAGTAGAAGTTACATATTGGAGGCCACTGACTGATATACAGCCTACAGACGTGCAGATCAATAATTCTCAGTCTTGTGTAGACAAAATGCACAGTAACTATGTGCCTTGTTAAATAAGACTAAATCATCCTGATGACTAAGGATTTCTATGCAAAAGATCTTGAATATCATCACAAGCTAAATTATGTTGTCCAGGGAGACTGAGACACATACACAGTGCCCTCTGCTGGAAACTACAGAGTCTCAAAAATATACACTACCGTCGGTTTATCAAAATATGAGTCAAAAATCATTTAGAGTCTACTTTTTGTTCTATGGTACCAACCTTTTAAAGCAAAATTGTGTGAAAATGGGTAGAAAATTACATCTACATACATCTATTTATTTACTGTCAAAAGTATAATGAGTAAGTAAAGTGCACAGTTTAAAGACTGGTTCAGGCTTGTCTGATCTTGGATTAGTCAGATACAGAAATGTGCAGAGCATGTGTGGAAGAGACATTGAATTGAAGATAGCGGTGGCGCCCTTTGACTCCCAGTTTCCCCTTCATGTTTTCCCTCTTCAGTGCCATACCCTCTACCCACACACACACACACACACACACACACACACAGAGGAAATGTTTGTTGTCTTTAGATTTCCAAAAGCCCTTATGGGGAAGCAATGCTGACACAGACACTTTTAACTTTCAAGTGAGTGACTGAAATGGTCACATCAGCAACATGGATCATCCTGCCTCCTCTGCCCTCACTGTAAATCACTCTCTCACAAGACGACCTGACCAAAATACCACAGTAAAATTAAATAACATCATGGCAGTGATCTGCTTGGAAATTGGGTTTACGTGTTTAAATTCAAACTTAATTTAAATTTGCATGAAGAAAAGTACACCTAAAAGTGCTGAACCCCATTCTTATGGCAAAATATTTGTCAAATACTGCACTAATTGAGCCAGGACTATATTAATTTTGAACAAAATTCTGTAACAGACACCGTGGACATTAGTAAGTGGTAGGGTGGGTCATATCTCATGCTATCCTTAATCTACTATAATTTTGACAAATAGTTAATAGTCATGGTAAATGCAATAATACTGCATGTGCTACTCACTGTATCTGATGTACGGTTAAGAAATTAATTTTGAAATCTCTACCCATCTTTTTAGGAGAAAATTATAATTTCCTGATGTTCATCATTCAGAATCCAGTCTGCAGAAGATTTTCATTTTATCAGCCAGCTCCTACTTTGTGCTATTAATATTTTTGCAAGAGTGCATGTCACTATTATCAAAATAGATTAAGCTGCCTCATTTTGAAAAGAAGCCTTTCCCTTTGCTTGTAGAGAACTGCTTCTGGAAAAAAAAAAAGTCACTCTGCAGCAAGCTTTAAAATTCTGTGCACCTACAGAGCGCATTAAAAACACAGCAATAAACTGCAAAGGGCACCTTGTTGTATTGTGCTCCAAGCAGGAAGACAGCAAAGACACAGTTAGTGGACAAACACAGGGTGGGATTTCCTCTCCTCCTGAATGGCTCCTGCCTTGCATTGTCCGTTTTCAGATGCTGGCCAAGTGCCGCTTGCCAAGGAGAATAACAAAATGCGTCTGACATGAAACCACGCACAAACACACAGGGACAAATTCAAACAAAATGCATGCTCTCTCTCTCTCTCTCTCTCTCTCTCTCTCTCTCTCTCACACACACACACACACACACACACACACACACACACACAGGCCCAAATGATTTATCAGTGTACCAGTATTGTAAACAAATATTAACATCGTGACTATGCATTAAGTTTTACGATTTTTACACTGATGACATAAAAAAAAAAAAATGCCATTCTAAACAGTGGTGGAATACTGTATGTGGGAGCAGTAACATCTAATAATATTTTCTTGTATTAAGCTTCAACATATATTAAAAATAACTATTATTTCTGCAATATTCTCCAAAATTCTTGTGACAGGCAGTACTGTTAGCATGGTGGGCTAAATTTGGCTAATGGTCTAAGGTGTCTGAGTTACATATAATCTAGGGCTGCAACAAACAATTATTCTCATTGATTATACTGTCGATTTTTTCTCAATTAAACATTTTGTGTGTAAAATAGTGAAAAATGTCCATTCCTGTTTCCCAGAGTGAAGGCTGACAGCTTCAAATGTCTTGTTTTGTCCGACCATCAGTCCAACACGAAAGATAAACAGTGATACAAAATAGACAAAAGAAGCAAATCCTCTTATTGATAAGCTGGAGCCAGAAAATATTTGGTTGACAACTGACTCAAACAACTACAATTGATTATCAAAATTGTTTGTTGTTCGATAAATTTTCTGTCGACTGATTAATCGGTTGATTAACTAATTGCTTCAGCTCTAATATAATCATTGTCCAGGGACACAATTATATTTCAATGTGAAGTAGGTCCTACTACATGTTGAAATACAGTCTGTATATAAAACTAACTAAATTTAATTTAAAACTAACTCAATTTAGCCCAGTTTTAACCTTTTTGTCTAGAAGTATTTTCACCTGCAAATAACCTAATAGATGCTTCCTGGGTCAACAAGCAAAATCGTTCAATCTTACAATATGCAATGCATTTTCAGAATCCACATGCTAACTCCAGCACCAGGACAGTTTGGTCAGTGTGTGCAAACTTGGATCGCACTCTCCTGAAGCAACAAATCAACCAAAGTGTAATGTCACTGAGAAGTCTTCCATTTCCATTTCTTAAATTTTCTTCCTTCTATTCCTTAAAGAATTAATTGAACTCCTGCATTGACATGTCACACCAAAATTAAGTTCTATATTATAGTACTGTGAATAAGTATAACACATAATTTAAATCTCATTTTGGCACAAGGATTTGCAAAAAAATATTTTCGGTCAACAAAGTCACTGTTGATGAAGCATAGACAGATTTTATTCTATCCTGGTGACATTGTACATTTAAAAAGGTAACTTCTCCAGCTACAATAGACTGGTGATTTTTAGTAAGAGGTTGACATTCACTTTTAAGACCAAGGTGACCAGGATGTTTGCTCTTCAGTTCATTTCAATGTCTGCTGTCCGCTGTATGTTTTCCTTGTGTGTGGGATCCTGCTGTGCCTGTTCTTGTTTGTTTGTATTTTGCTACCAGTCCAACATGTGTACTGTAAGAGCTGACAATAAGTCACTGCAGCACACCATCAAAAGACAAATACCTGCACTGCATTAGGCATGGGAAATAGTTGCTCTTTTCTTGAACATTAAATGGCTTTAAAGAATGGTGTAGGACATTTGCATGATACCCCCAAATAATCCCAATGTGTTTATTTTCCTGAACATTAATTGTATTTATGCTGTAAATCATAAATCAGTATACAGACAAATATGTCAAGCTCAAATTTTTCAGCAAACAAACATTGTTATTAAAGCTGCATGAAGTGGTATTAACACATTATCAAATGACCAAAACAGAGTTAAATGGAGTGAATAATGGACCTATAGTCATCAGGTTGACAGTAACACGACTCGTCTGTTGCTCTGTGTCTGTTGGATGTGCAAGTAGGCAAAGGTGAGTTTTTGCTTAAAGCTACAATATAAATATAAAGCCCTTATGGGGAAGCAATATAAAATACAATATAAAAACTATTACTATGTTTTACACATAATTTTAACTGTCTAGGTTACAACTATCTTTGCTAGGATAGAGTAGCCATCGTGCTAATAAAATAACTGCTGTCTGTTGTGATGAGTATCGCTGACATAGTTCATATTGCCCTTTTGTCTTTAATTGGCTGTAGCTAGACCAGCTAGCTAGTGATTATTTTTATCAAAGTGATTTGTTGTTGAAGTAACACCTGATAACACCTTTAGTGTGAGTTGAAGGTTGCCTTTTTCACATCGTGAACTGATTATGTTTGCATTTCTGGACAATTACTTAGACAAACAAGCTAAAGCTAAACATGGCTTTAGCTTCTGATTTGTGACATTTTAAAGATTTTATAAATCAATTAGTCTGCCTGTATTTCTCACAGACTTTTTGCATTTTACATTAGATTCTGTTGTCCTTATTACACACATATATTATGTGCATCTCAATATGAATAAACTTAAAAGTTTTTATTAAGCCTATACCAGTTTAACTCAGACACATTGTATCTATAATGAGTGTCTATTTAACTTGGCAAAAAAAGTGTGGATGAGGGAGCTGGAAGCTAAGTGAGTCGCTGTGTCTGAGCTGACTGATTAATGTCTTCACCAGTAGCTACTTGACTCTACTGCAGTCCCACCAGACAGCGGTTAATTACTTAAACAATTAACACTGTGAACCAAATTCCCACATGTCCATGTCCACTGACACCTTATTTAAGACAGGAAGAGGAGGCAGAGAAGGTGAGCTGAGCTCATTGTACACAGAAAAACACTAAATATGTATTCTGAACATACTTACATTTGTTGCTTTATATCAATATCAAGGACAAATGATTAAATCCTGAATATATTCAAGACCTTGGGTTAGCCACTGACTAATATCCAATTGTGATGTTTGGACAAATTCTTTTTTCCAAGGTGAAACTTGATTATCTCAGCTTGGAAAACCTTTCTAAAAAAGAAAAAGGTTCTTCGTAACTCAGTGAATTGTACATGCCTCTAATATTGCTTGGCGTAAGAGTTCAACCATGCTGCTAGCTTACCCCAACATACCTGGCCAAATATGAGAAATTAAAATTTCAGATTAAATAATTAGTGAATGGCTGCAACTAACAATTATATTAATGCTATATAAAAATGCTTGTCACAATTTCCTACAGTCTAAGATGACGTCTTCAAACTAGAGATATCTCGAGCCGAACAGTATCGGGGCCAATCCAGACATATTTTAATGCATCGGTATTGGCTAAAATAAAGCTGATCAAAATCTTTACTGAGTTTTACTGTGTTTTATCAATCTCTCCTACCTCTAATACTGCTCTTCTTTACCACCGCTGGCTCTACAGTGTAGCATTCCGCTGCATATGAGAGTGAAAATTAGAGTGTGTGAATGTGAAACATTATTTGGTTGCACTGGTGATTGACTCCAACTGACATCCGGTTGGCAAAAAAAAAAAAAAAAAAATCTGTGTACAAAACATTCAGGTAGCAGCTTCACATTTTTAGCCGGCGCAGACAGTCACTTTCACTGGTAAACAAACAACGCCGTCGGCAGGTCGTATCAGCTGTCGTTATACTGCGAGTAACTTGATGGCAGGCCAAAATTAAACTTGGCTGTTGTCTGGTTTGTGTGCTCTCTGCAAGCCAGAGTCTGTACTCTGCCAAAGATTGTTTATGAGGTAAAAGAACCTCCACTCTAACACGACTGTACAACCACATTTTTAGAGGTCCAACAAATCCAACAGAGTGATACGTCTTCTCTCTAGCTGATCACATCACGTCAATTTCAGGAGTCAAACTTTAATTCATATTAATGATTTAAGCTTATAAACGTAATAATTTTGAACCAGGACTTTCAGTATTTGGATAAAGTAGTCGTATGTGAAAAATAAGGTATGCCAACGAATCAGACCTGGTATTGGTAGATACCCAATATTAACAAACTCGGATAGGGAACGGGCCAAAAAAACTTGATATCTTGATAACAACTTTGTAAGAAGAGACAACAGAAATGTGTCCTAAATAGACCTTTACAGGCAACGTTGCAAAATAATGAACAGGACTGCTTTATGGCAATATTGGATTTACAGGATTATTGCATTAATGTGATGAAGTACCTTGATTTTTCATGTATTTAATTCACTGAATTTGCCCAAAACAAAAAAAGCCCCAAATCATTCATCTAGTTTCTCAACCAAAACTTCCCTGAATTAACTACTATACAATATATATTGCTATATATTGGAGTATACTCTTTACTTTATGCATGTGAAAAGACATAGTCCTACTGTAATGTATATTTGGCTAACTCAACAGTAACTGAATAGCTTGGTTTATACTGAATGTCATGTCAACTGTCATCTATGGTCTAAATTCTATTACAGTGTGTTTTAGTCCCTGGGTAACACTGGATATTTGTCCTTTTATGATTTTCACATATCTAGAAGCCAGAATATCTGCACAAGTCAAGTCTTTGTATCAGGTGCAAAAATAGAGTGATAGACAATGGAATGTTATATACAGGTTATACTGTAATAATTGTTAATAAAAATAATTGTTTATAAAAAGATTTTAGGATACTGTTGTGTAGTGTATGCTGTACAGAATATCAGCTAACAGTGACTTCCATTTAAAAAAGTGTACATCCTTTAACAACCCATGGTATGGTTTGACCCCTACAGTATTTTTCTTAATGTGTGCTGTACAGTACTAACAGGGTCATGGGTGTTTTCTCCTGAGTAGGTCAACATGTAGAACATGGCATTAGCAGCGTCAGAGATAGAAGCTCTACTCCCAGCGGAAAAAAACAACATGTATGCACTCTCAAGTCCGTGAGGAGCACAGCATGAAAGTGCCAGCCAAATGGCATGAAAAAAAGAGGTAATCCTGGTTAAGACAGTTACACAATGCACACTGGATGATGTGTAAAAGTGTGCTTGTTTGGGGAAATTCAAGGTCACAGGAATACAGATTTTTTTTAAACAAGCCTCTGAACTTTGCAAGGATTCAGGACTACAAAGCTTCTGTTCTACAATGACGAATTAAAAATACAAGATAAGGCAAAGGGAGGTTCAAAAGGCTAATAGTGAGTCTTTCTGTGAAGTGTTCCAATTACAAGCACCTTGATTTCATTTTGATGTAGGAACTGAGCGGTAAAAGAAGCCTACAGTATGAAAGAAAACCTGTCTTTGACTTTTTAAATTTTAGATTATATTTAAAATAACATTTTATATGGTTTCTATGATACTCACATTTCTACAAAACTGACTGCTAAAAGTTATTTTCATTATCTGCTGACTATTGATTATTGTTTTTATTAACTGATTAACCGTTTAGTTTATAAAATGTAAGAAAATGGTGAAAAATGCCCCTCACAATTTCCCAGAACCTGAGGTAACATCTTAAAATGTCTTGTTTTGTCTGAACACACCAAAACCCAGTTATTAAATTTAAAGTAGTATGTAAGTGAGAAAAGCATAAAATCTTTGACATTTGAGAGGCTGTACCAACGAATGTTTAGCTTCTTTGCTTGAGAAATGACTTGAATGATTAATAGCTTATTAAAATTGTTGCTGATCACTTTTCTGTTGAGCCAGTAACTGATTAATCAACTAATCATTTTGCCACTGATTTCTAAACTTGCATGTTTATTAGATTACTCTACATTATATTTATTATAAGATGCCACAGAATCAGTACCGAATTAAAAAGTCAGTTTGTCAGGCACATATGGAACTGCAGTATTGGTCAAAAAACTGATTTTGCACATAATTACATGACTGTATTGTATTTTATTTTATAGACATACATATAGATACATGTCCTGCTTATATAAAACTACGTCTGTGGTATGATTTGTGATGCTGTTGCACTTGGATTTCCTCCCAAAATTCATAAAAGTCATATCCTATTTCATATTACACTACTTCTCTTCTAAATTGTCATTTGATTATGGGAATGCTACATTTTTGTCACCTTAATTGTGACTCTGGCCATAACACTTGCTTAAAATATTGGTGATCTAGGAGGTAAAGCTTATTTTACTGTTTCATTTATTTTAGGAAGCTCTAAACTGTAAATGCGAGGCTGCAGACCCAGGCAAACAATGGAAAGCATGATGTTTTCAAGATGCCACATTTCACTGTTTGTTCGATTTAAAGCTGCTTGTTTACATGTGTTTTGGCACCAGTGACTCTGTTTACTGTGTGTTCAACCTTTCCTATATCCATATATAATGACTTCTGCTGTGTTCCTCACATATCTCCTGACACATAATACCATGTCTTTGATGAAAACCTGTGAGGATGTCAATGCTTTTAGGACATATATGTGAGTCATTGTGGGGTATGCAAATGACGATGTCAAATGCACAAAAACTGCAATATGGCTTGTCATTTTTTTCATTCTGTCATAAAATAAGGGCATTTTATTTTGCTTTTTGTCACTTATTCATTGTCTGAGAGTGCAGTAGATTCTCTCTTATAACAAACAGATATCTCAAGTTTGTAGTTTGAAGGTTTCCTAAAGCACCTCAACTAGTGATAAATGACTGTAACAGTTGAGAAATATTAACCAAAAACACTGCTAAGCAAGTCAAACTACATAATGGAGGCGGTTTCTCAAGGATAAAGTCTAGTTTCCACACTGCCTAATTTTCATCTTTAGTAAATTGGCCCTCCTCTGGTGCAGTTTGTGTGTCCCATTTAATTAATGAGACTCTCTCTCCATCTGTCTTTATTTCTCCCACTCCCTCTCACACACACACACACACACACACGATGCAGTTTTACTAACTCTGTAGCCAGCTAGCTAATTTACCTGCCATTATACGTGACAAGTAGCCTTTACAGTACTTTACAACATTAGCCTAAATTATTTTTCGGACAGAGTTGAGGGCGAAAAAATACATTTCTCACTACTAAACCATAAATGTCACGACAGTTTACCTGTGTGAAAAATCGTTAGTAAGAAGTTAAACTAAAATGCATCTTACCTCTAGTAAATCGATTTACTGACACCCCCGTCACGTCTCCATCGTCCTTAACAGTTTTCATAATGTCCCCGGTATCCAGATAACGTCGAAATATGTTCTCTCTCTTTCCTTTGTTTGTCCACAGGAAATGAGTAAAAACAAAGGTGTCGACTTGGTTTTGTCCCGTCGCTACATTAAAAAAAGTAACGATAAGTAATCAACGGTCATCACCAGGTGTTGATGACAGCACGCGCCCGCCGAGTGCCTGAACCAGCGACCCCGCCCACCACTCGCTACAGGCACGAGACCGTTGATTTGTCCAAACCAGTGTTGGACTGTCACTAAAAAGTATCCATTATGACAACAAGCTGAGTGGATACATCATTAATAGTTTCATGTTGGATAACCGGCCAAATGAAAGTGACACCTGCCATCAGCTACTAGGCAATTCTGGCTCAGTTGCTATGTCTCTATTCATTTTATTTGTTTATTTTATTTAAAAGTGTACAAACCGTGAATAAAATGCAACAACCACCAAAATCAAAATTGACCCCCTGCCTTCACTCTATCTGACTGACGTTTGATACATGGACTAACGAGAAAGTAACTAAATCTAACTTGAATGTAAGTACTGGTACCTAAATTAAATAATGAAAATAATGAATGAAAATTAATGCGTTCTGATGCGGCTAAGGTTTTTTTTAAATCATGTTTGTAAACACCTGGGTAAAACAGACCTTTTTAAGCCTATTGTAAGATGAAAAACACATAAAATGTGTCTTTTTTTGTCATTTAATAAGTAGGTAGGTAAGTAAGTATTTACTTAATACAACTATGGAAAATTGTGTAGGCTAAACCCTTTCTTTGGCTTGTGACCCCAGAGACAAAGCATTGTCTACTTGCCAACCATCCTTACTGGTTGCATATCTCAACCAGTTATGACCAGTTCAACCAGTGCTTTTCCCCCCTTATTTTATTTGAATAATTGTTAGAGGCACATTTTATCAGTATTCAAAAGCAAAAAGAAAAGATTAGAGGAAAGTCTGAAAAAATAAAGATAATTTGGTGTAGTAGAAGTAGTATGGAAGCAAATTAGGGTCATTAATGTTTGATGTTCACAAATAATTTCACAGCCTGCAGTTGTATATCACCTTTTGTGTGCATGTGAAACACAGATATAATTTGCATATGTATAAAAAAGTTTTGCAGCTGTAGCAATATTTTGTGCATGTGTAATTAAAATATGTGCGGGAATATTTTCAACAGTGAGGTTTCACACAGTCTGAGAGACGGACACACAAATGTCCTATCTTTGTATGTGGCACTGAAGTTACAAGCTACAAGCTACGAGTTACAAGCACAAATTTTGGCCCTGTTTTAACGCCTGTGCTGACTAGCCAATCAGCACGTTTCCCACTGAAGATCCAATCAGAGGAAGTCAAACTGTCCAACATCTATAGTGTTGGGCCTCGCCTAGCATCACCACGTGTGAGGGACAAAAGACAGGCCTACCTGGAAAGGCCAAAGCCTTCACTAAGAGGCTTGACTGTGAAACAAAGAACAGACAATAGGAAGGCGCCAAGCCGACACAGCCGTTTATTCACACCTGAACATGAAATTGAGACGAGATCTCGTTTGAACCCAATGCGAGATCTCAGTTGAATCTAAACAACGGACTCCTATTGGACGAGACGCACGAGACAGCGCATGAAACATCGGCGCACAGCTATGACAACACCAACTCTATAAAGCCTGACGCTCCACACTGCCCGTCGCCATTCTGCAGTAACCTGTTTACAAAGGAGGCGCATCATGTCTCTCTCCACAGTAACAGCTGTTAACACAAGAAGACACTTTTCACGTGAACTTTAATTTCCCTAGGAAGAGTCTGAACTCACTGGATGAGAAGCAGAGTATTTTGTGTTTGCTGAACACTTTTTGGATCCTGATTGTTTACTCCCCATTACGATCCTGTACCTGCTGAAGGAAGAGACACAGACTAACCATTCCCTTCACAGAGAGCAAGATTGCAGCTGAGCCCCTCTCAGCGCTGGTGAAAATTACAAATGACCTTTTAATTGCATCAGACAATGGACTTGTCTCTGTACTTGATCTTGTTAGATCTTAGTGCTGCATCCAACACCATTGACCATCACATCCTATTACAGAGACTGGAACAGTCAATTGGCATTAAAGGAACTGCACTAAGCTGGTTTAAATCCTATCTATCAGATCGATCTCAGTTTGTACACGGTGAGTCCTCCATGCACGCCAAAGTTAGTCATGGAGTTCCACAAGGTTCTGTGCTTGGACCGATTCTATTCACCTTATATATGTTTCCTTTAGGCAATATTATTAGGAAACACTCCATAAACTTTCATTGTTATGAAGATGATACCCAGTTATATCTATCGATCAAACCAGATGAAACTAACCAGTTAGCTAAACTTCAAGCATGCTCTAAGGACATAAAAACCTGGATGACCTGGATGTTAAACTCTGACAAAACTGTTGTTGTACTTGGCCCCAAACACCTCTGAGACACATTATCTAAAGATATAGTTGCTCTAGATGGCATTGCCCTGGCCTCCAGCACCACCGTAAGGAACCTCAGAGTTATCTTTGATCAGGATTTATCCTTTAACTCCCACATGAAACAAACTTCAAGCACTGCCTTCTTTCACCTACGTAACATTGCAAAAATCAGGCACATCCTGTCTCAAAATAATGCCGGAAAACTAGTCTATGCATTTGTTACTTCTAGGTTGGACTATTGCAATTCCTTATTATCAGGCAGAATAAGTTCCTTAAGACTCTCCAGTTGATCCAGAAAGCTGCGGCATGTGTACAGACAAGAACTAGAAAAAGAGATCATATTTCTCTAATATTAGTTTCTGTTCCTGCTTGACAACTGCTTCTACAATTGTTATTATTAGTCTTATTACTATTAGTATCATTATTATTCATATCACTATCATTACTATTAGTATTATTATTACTTTATTAATATTAATATTACCACCAATATTACCATTAAAATTCTAGGTGAATTTGCATTGTGCCCCCCCCCAGCCAGTTCAGCCAGGCAAGTTGTTCCAGAGCCTTGGGGCTCTGATGGCCAATGCTCTGTCCCCCTTAGTTTTCATTCTGGACAGTTAAAGAAATTTAATTTAATTGAAATACCATAGTGTTCAGTTATTGTCAGTTATTGCAAGTATAATATTTGAGCATCTGTATAGTGCTTTAAAATACTGAACAAACAGCCTTCCTGTCTGTCCCATATCTGAGATTGGACTTTGTTTCAATATTTTCAACAAATAGAAAATTGTTAGTTGTTGACTCTTGTGCATTTAAATCTCTAAGTAATAGTAGCATTGAAATAGTACAAACATATATAATATTCATCCTTTCTGGTGTACCTTAAACTTTTGTTTTACCTTAGATATCTATAATATCTTCACAGGCTTGACAAAAATAAAGTGAATAGTTTTGAAACATAAACACGAACTCTTTCTGTGTTAGGTGCTTTGATTACTAAAAGCATCTATCTTCTGATCCTGTTACGTTAACAGTGATCCTTTATCATTAATATTGTGTTCAATATATTGGTTGTGTACAATAAATCATTACATTTGTATGATGCACCATGTCTACCACAGTTATCATATGCTGACATTGTAAAGAGAGGACTTCACATTGATGATCTTTAGATTACAGTAATTGTCAAGTTCTGAAAATGAAAAGATATTTATATAATTTATTTACCTTTTGCACAGAAATACATCTGGGATACAGGTGGGTTAATTAGCACGGAATATGCTACATGCATACATCGTAATTAACTAGATAAATCAAGACAGCTGTGCGTGCATCCTGGAGTTACTTAATTTTCATATAAGCTAATGTGTTAGCTAGCTACAGTCTGTTGGCTACTGTTTGATATTGTGCCGTTTGAACAAGTAACCTTAATATTAAGTACAGTAAGGCTAGTCTTAACAGGTGCTTCAAGACATAATGCTGCGGGCATTTAATGTGAGAAGGAAGGTAGTTAGCTAAAGGTCGAGAAGGTTCAGTTTGCAATCCAAATTGTACATGTCCTCTATCTTGACTCCTGCATACTACAGATGGACGAAGTAACGAGAACGCGCTAGAACCTTTTGCCACCTGATTGAACAGTTTGACTTCCTCTGATTGGATGGTCAGTGGGAAACGTGCTGATTGGCTAGTCAGCACAGGCTTTAAACAGGACCAAAATTCGGGCTTGTAACTCGTAGCTTGTAGCTTGTAACTTCAGTGTCACATACAAAGATAGGACATTTGTGTGTCCGTCTCTCAGACTGTGTGAAACCTCACTGTTGAAAATATTCCCGCACATATTTTAATTACACATGCACAAAATATTTCTACAGCTGCAAAACGTTTTTATACATGTGCAAATTATATCTGTGTGCAAAACTTTTCCACACATGCACACAAAAGGTGATATACAACTGCAGGCTGTGAAATTATTTGTGAACATCATTTCACAAGCTCAAAATATTAATGACCTTAATTTGCTTCCATAGAGTAGTTTTTTTGGGTGCTTTCCTATCCTGTTTATCATCTCGTGACCCCTTTGATTTGTCTTGTAACCCCTTGTGAGCTTCCTGACCCCCGGTTGCAACTGGCTCCAAAAACAAATCAGAAACAAGATGCAACTTGTAAACATTTGCAGATGTGGCCTTTTGTGTTCATTTTAAAGCAAACAATTCCAAAAAGCCAGCACATCATTAAGAGCATAGTAAAGGTATACCAACAGCTTTGGGTGGGTCATTTTATAATCTTCTATGGGAAATATACCTAACTATTTCCAAACAATCCAGAATGACTGTAACACAGGTATTTATATGAGGCCTATACTTTAAATAGCCTACTGTAGCTTCTGTGGTATTATCCCCACAGGGCATTGGTGTTTTTTAGAATCCATCCATTGTTACATTTTATTTTTATTTTTAGAGGCAAACTGTCCAGATTATGCTGTTTTTAAATGGCAAAGGTTAAAGGGGGGAGAACTGCTATCAGCTGAGTGCTGGGAGTTCTTGTCTGTGGCAGGTAAGTACTCACTTATAATACAATAGTCACAGGGGGTTCTTTAAGAGTACAAAGAGTATAAAGAGTACGGTCTAGACCTGCTCTATAGGAAAAGTGCAATGAGATAACTTCTATTATGAATTGGCGCTATATAAATTAAATTGAATTGAATTAATTTGTGCCAAGAACTCAGGTAGATGTGCTTTATACAGCACACCATTAGAACACTTTTAGAAAGGTTGGATCCCAGAGATCCTATCTGATAAAGCTTTTATTTGTATCTGTAGGTGGGAGTCAAACCTTTGATTATAGCCGTCATGCTGCACTCTGCAACTTTCAAATTTTCTTACCTTTGCTATAAAAACTAAAGTCCAAGTTAGAAATCTTTTTGTTTTAATGGACTCAGATTGTAGCGCGCAGCACTGCCACAGTAATGACTAAATCAGCTGTTCATCTAAAAATAGCAAGAATCAGAGGTCTCATGTCCACGTGAGATTAGACAAACTCATACATGCCTTCTTCTCCAGCAGGGTGCAATGCGCTCTTGTTCTTGATCTTTTCAAAAAGACAACTGCAACACATTTTGACTGCTGCTGCTACATAACGAGAACCAAGACAACTGAGCACATTACACAGCTCCAAGTTAGTTATAGAACAGATTTCAAAGTGCTTCTGCTAGTTTATAAATCACATAACAGCCGAAGGCCAAAATATGTTTCTGATATATGTTTGAAGAATATAAACCCAGTTGGTCCCTTAGATCTCAAGGAAACAGGTTTTGTGCCTCCAGTCAGAAGCAAACACGGTAAAGATGCAGTTAGTTACTATGCTGCACACACCAGGGACCACCTGATGATGCACCCCAACTTTGGCCACTTTCAAGTCCAAAGCATTTTTGGATTGCAATTCAAATTTGCTTGAAACTAAATGGATAAGTTCAGTGTGAAAGTTTATTCTTGGCCTGATCTTGAACACTAGTCTGACAATTATTTTTTATTAACTCAAGGTCCAATTACTTGATTTTTCTGGACTTTTAAATCTCACTGTCTTCCTCTGCAGATGGAGTTTGTGCAGTACACATGGAGATAATTCAGTTGTCATCATGTGACATAGAACTTCAGTCATGTGACAACAGGTGGTCGCATGGGGAGGGGGGATCAAGACATCTGTTTCTGCTGAGGGAGACCATAAGATGCAGTTGAAAGCTCTAGAAAAAACTAGTAAGTGGACCATGAGTGACTTTTTTTCCTGTTAAATAACATTAAACTGCCGTTGGTCTCAAAACGTTTAAAAACATCTGTATTAGCCAATAACTACTTTACTGTATTTTTGAGTTAGGATGTGTATTTAGGGACCACAGCACTGAAAACAGACACAGTCTATTAATTTAAATTATATCAATGCTCTAAAATGAAGGATAGTGTGAGTGGTTGCTGAATTTTGGCATAAACCAGGAAGACTACATTAAAAAAATTCAGACATCTAAAGCTCATGAACCCAAAAGGGACTGAAATCCATGATTTCTCACTATATGAAATTCACTAGTGCCTTGAACCAGATTATCGTTCCTCCTTTCCAGCCTGCAGTGATTTCCTTTTCATTTCTCTGCCATATCAATGCTTCACATCTCCCCTCCATGTGTTTCACCTCTCTTTGAGTTGGAGAGAATCCCCCCCTGCTCCTCTGCTCTCCCTAATAAGCCAGAGCGAGATTCCTTGGATGACAGCTGTTCCAGATGGCATTTTTACACCATGGTTTCACAGACACTTGGCTAAGGATCCACCACCGGCGGGTGTCAACATCAACACCAACATCAACATCAACATATGGCAGTGTTATGTAATAATGTATCTGTGGGGTGATAACTTACAGTGACAAGTTCTCCTTCTTTTTTTGTGGTTGATCAATTTGACAAAAGCTGGGTTCAAGGACTGCTTTCCTTTCTGCAGTATTTATGTATGCACATGCAGAAATGCATTGGAGATGACAGTTAGTGTTGAGTTGAAGGTACTGTAAAGGTGAGAAAACCACAGAATTGGATGATCCAGTGATGAACACTGGACTGTGCTTTGATTTGAGTACATTTAGGACTGTGTCAGTGTTTCTGCTCCTGCATAGGCCCCCATGTAAGTCTCTGTTTTGCTCACTTTACCCAATCTTACATTTTTACCTATATAGAAATTCCAAGTGTTGCAATTTTACTGTATGTTAAATCTTTTAGTAATTTTGTTTTTCTGCATTTGCATCTCCTAATGCACAACTGACTGAGGAAAGGGATCTCTCTTTGAACAGCCTCTCCCGAGGTTTTTGTCTTTTTCTTACTTAAAGCTCCTATAATGACGATGTGTAATGTGAAAGGGGTCACTCATATTTCCTCAGCTCTGCAGGTTATTTTTTTGTAGTTTGTTTCAGCTGCCTGTCGGCAGGTGGTGAAGGCCCTATTGAAATGCAAGGAATTATTATTATTATTATTCTTTATGATTCTATCTTTTTACAAATGAATCACATTTTTGAGGGCCTAAAGTTGTGAAACTTTGCACACTCATCAGGACTGGTGAAAAAAGTTAGATTTTATGTGTTTCGTTTTTTTTTTTTTCATTTTCAAACTTGTAGTCTTCTGCCCCATCTGACTTCGGCCAGCTTCCTCTGGAGCCACAAAAGGGTTTATGCAACTTTACGCACATAAGCAGTAGTACTCCTCAAGACCTGTAAACAGACTTTGATGTGTAAAATTGGTGTTGCCCTTTAAGAGCTAGACATTTTTCTCATGAGTTGGTAGAGACCAAAACAGCTAAAAGAAGAGTGAATATTGGTTTCCATTTGCCAGGTGGCCAAAAACATGGCTCCAAATAGATGCTGAAATTGCTCTGTATGTGCTGAACGTGTAAATAGGCAACTGTTTGCTAACAAGTTCATCATAATGGAACTGAGATGGAGTAAATTGTGTATTTCTGTGTGTGTGTGACAGAAACAGGAGCGACTGAGTGTGGGTCTGATGTTGATGTTGGTGTTATCATATGCCAGGCCCTTCATAAACTCCCCTGTTCCTTTCTTTGAACAACCAACTCGTTGAATCTGACCCCTCAGTAGCACCCAACACGTGCTCATGCGCCAACCTTCCCACCCGCCCATCAACGCCGCACAAACGCACACATTCACAATTTATATGGACACATGCCGATATACACAACGTGACACACACACACACACACACACACACACACACACACACACACATTCACAACGTCACACTCACTCGTGTGCTCAGATACGCTGCAGTGTGTATGCACTGATTAGCAAATGCATGTACAGAGCACACACAAGCACATCAGAACATACATCTGTAAGCCATACTCACACACACAGACGTCACACTCCTGAGTTGGGGCTTACTCTATTGGTTGGTCTTAACTGCTTTGTATTATTTTTAGGCTTGTTATTCTGGGGCCTGTCCTGGCAGGCCACTGGGAGAGTATATAAGCCTCCCCCTGCAACTGAGGACCACTGAAAACACACAGTGGAAACATCTCTGCCCGACACTCCAGCAAACATCCAGCAGGCGTCTAAAATCCTCTCAGGGTGAGTAAAAGCCTCAGTGACTTTTAGGGATGTAGTGACAGTTAAACCTACCTAGACTGGGTTTACCCACCTTTACGTTTGTGATTGTGAATCTGACATAAATCAGCATTTTCAAGAGTTATCATCAACATTGAAGGAAGTATCAGCGATACTAAAATGCTGTATGATTTGTTTGGGGAAATAAGTAGTATTCTGAAAGAAAAAAAATCATGATTTTATGGGCTTGGATTTACTGCAACATAAGGGGTGATACCTTACAATATCCTTTGGGACCCTCACTTTAGTCACACTCCAGGAAGGTCAGAGGTCAGGGTCAGCGGCAACATAGTGCCCACAGAGCTGATAGGACTTAGTGGCCTGCTGAAAGACACTTGAGCTGGGCGGATACTTGCCAACACAGGGATTCAGCTCAGGTCATCTGGTTGAAGGACGTTCAGTGTCTCCACTGTGCCAACCTGCTGTCCCTTCAACAAAAAAAAAAAAGTAATTTTGCAACAGATAACAACAGATAAGATAAGTTTCAGTCAGTCCACACATGTTGCACACATGTTGAATATGGCCATCAATCTGCAGGTTTATCACATATAGAAAGTTATAAGGTCATACTAATCTGGTGAAGGCTTTGACTTTCTTTGGGCTGTTAGCTGTGACAGTGACTAATGATTCCAACCTTTGCGTTAATTTCTGGTCATGAATAGACATGATATAATTGCCAATTCATCACTGTCTTACACAGAATGCACTGTATAGAATATACCTTCTGTTTCACTGTGCAGCATGTGCAGTGGTCCTATGGCTCTTTTGTGAAAGGTTCCCACAGCAGCCATGTGTCTCATTTTAAGCTATTGAACTGAAGCCCTACATGCTCACAGGATTAAGAACATTAACTAAAAATAGCTCAAAGAAAATGGCTACTGTCTTTTGATTAGTATCTACCTTCTCTCTGGTTAGGACACCATGCTTACAGCATAATGGCAGCTAAAGTTGCGATGCAGAAGTTCTCCTTCCCCTTTTCCTGTGCTGCACGCCTTTCTCTGCAAGATGAGGTGACCCAGAAGGGATGTGTCCAGGCGAAGGCCCTGGACCTTCATAACCTTCAGGAGAATCCAGTCTTAACCGAACCAAGCTCTGTTGCAGTTATAGGAGCTCTGGTACATGATGAGAACCAGGCCCAGGAGAGCCCAAAGCCTCCTCCTGGGGTAGACATGACAGTTGCCCAGGTCCCGGTCTGTGCCGAAGCTTCCCAGAGTGCTGTGCTCTCCAGGCAGAGCGTTTTTGAGAAACTGACAGCTGAAAGTGAAGATCAGCGTCCTGCGGCGAAGAGACAGCTGTCGTCCGAGAGTGCAGCCAGGACCATCACCGTGGTGAAGAAGAGCGCAGTGAGGAAGGAGGCCGAAGAACAGAGGCACCTGAAACCAAAAGCGCACCTGGGACAGAGGGTGTCACCATGCCCTGTGGCGGCAGGGAAGAGGAGGCGTCGAAAGGACCTCTTTACCAACTCAGAGGTCTTCCACAGGGTTGATTCACATGTCATCAGGGCAGGAGCAGAGGTGACGACACTTATACAGTACATCCTAGGATAACATAACAAAGGAAGTGCTAACATTTTTACTGCCTCAGGCCAAAGTGCTAATCTACCTGCCATTCACATCTAATTGGTAAAAACAGAATCTCCAACCTCAACAGTGACTAACATCAGTCCATGCTTCACCTGTTAAGCCACACAGAACTACCAATTTCTAAAACAAAAGGAAACCTAAAAACAACAAAATCAAAGCCACAACAGAGATGGGTCTTTGTGTTCCTGAGCTCTGCAGGAAAAGCATTAAGGAATGATAACACCTACTCATCTACGGTAATAAAACCATAACAAATACCGCAGCTCTCAGGCAGAACTCACATTCTTGAGTATAGATGGTAACCTGGTTTGTTCAATACGCTGAATGACACTGAAAGATGCTGGCAAAAAATGAGTACATTCTTGCATTCCTATATTAATTAAGTACATATAGTATTAATTACCTATAAAAACCTATTTCATCTAACGGTTAATATATTTTGTGTGTGTGTGTGTTGCAGCTGAAGGAAAAGTGTGTGTATGATGTGAAGACGATAGTAAAGAGCATCACACAAGGAGCCAGAAATGAGCTGGAGAGGCTTCGTGCCATCTGGGTGTGGCTGTGCCACAACATCGGTAGGTATTTACTGAACTATACATACTTGCATATAAATCCTAGCGATCTGTAATATATCACATTATGGATTTTAGGATAGATAAGAGTAGGTGCGATATTTACACCTAGTTTTGGAATAAAAGGAATGTTGTTTTCATAGAGTATGATGTAAGTGGGTACCTTGGCCACTCCGAGAAGCTGAGCTCACCAGAGGAGATGATAGCGGCCGGTCGGGGTGTGTGCTGCGGCTACTCCAACCTCTGTACAGAGATGTGCAGGTAAACACAAAAAAACTAAAATCTTTAAATAAATTCAACACTAAGGAGAATGACGTTCCTCAGTGTCTTAGACTATAGCCAAGTACAATGGCACAACAGTTGTTAATTTGTAAAGACTAATATATAATCTCTTACAAATCATGTATATTTTACATTACCGATGGCCATTTTCCAAACCATACAAGTGAACAGTGCTATTACTTCCTTCCAGACAGTATTTTTCACCCATTTGTACTACTCCATGAAAACCGTGTTAGAAACTGAGACTGACTATGTTTTTGATCACTTGGGGGCAGCAGTACAAGCTATAAAACAAAACATTGACATATTGTCACTTTATAAAGTTGTTATGGCTAATGTGTTGACATATAGTTACAATATAAGTGCGATATTCAATTTCTTTTTATCTCTATTTGGGTGTCAAACCAACTCTTGAGGGAAACAAGCTGCTAAATGCTCCATTAAAATGCTCCACTATGTTCACCCAGCTAGTTATTTTGTCTTTGTCTGCTGTTTGGTGTTGGGCAGGTAGTGTACAGTGAGTTTATGAGACCTTTTTTGCTGAAAACAACTGCCAATTGCAAGATGAAATTGGAGGTTGCGGGTCAGAGAACCAAAACAATGAGCTAAAAGTATGTGTTCGCCACATAGACTGTAAGTAAAGATGGACGATGCGTCTCCACTTCCTCCCACTGTTCAAAAACAGAGCCAAAATATCACATGATACGGGAGCTGTCATCTTGCGCAGGTGACATCATTAGGAGCCAGAGTCTGCGCAGTAGTGATCAGGGTCGGAACCGCGGTATCGAGGTCCCGCACATACACCTGGCTGACTCGATCGCGAGCCGGCCTCAGCTGTCAATCATGACGTGAAACCCCCTTTTTATAGCATCAAATAACTAACTAGAACCAAACTTATCAGAAAAATGAACACTTGAACATACATCAGCGTGATAAGAACTACCTAAAATCTGTTCAAGAGAGACATGTTGAAAGAATAAAACTAGTCACATGAACTTACTGTATACAGAGAAAAACATATTGCACTTCATGATTCCATACTGCAGTACAGTTTTTCATTCATCTAGAGGTCAGTATGCACTCAAAAAAGCAAGTGTTCTTTCTATTTCCATTCTTCCATCCAGTCATTCAGTATTGTGCTGCATTCTGCATCCTTGATCCCTTCTGAGTTCAAGCTAGTATAAATATTGTGCACTGAATAAAATTCATTTAAGACCTACAGCACAAACAACAACCTTGAACTTGAGTTTAAGGACACGAGATATAAAACAAAAGGCATTGAGTGTGCTCTGTTTGGTTTGCGTTTACAGAGAGGTGGGCATTGAGTGCCAAGAAGTTCCAGGCCACAGTAAGGGCATCGGGTACCGTCAGGGCCAGAGCCTCAAGAATGTGAAATCTGATCACCTGTGGAACGCTGTGCTTATGGGAGGACAGTGGTTGCTATTGGATGCCTGTTGGGGAGCAGGACGAGTAGATATGGAACATGAAAGCTTCGTCAAAAGGTTTGAAAAGGGAAGTGGGACTAAAGAATGATTCTAGCCCATTCACCATTCAGTGGTGATGTAGTTTTAGAAGGAACATTTTCTGTGAAATAAGCCCAAACTGGGAATTTAAAGCCACATGTGAGCGATTAGCATCCTTTTGTTTTTACTGCAATCGTGACAAGTGTGAGTTTGCTCTTTTGTTTATTTTCATACACCCGAAACCAGCAGCGAGTTGAGTCTCAAACCAGTCTGCTGTCTCCATCTGTTGCCTCCAAGGTTCGATGATTTCTATTTCCTAACGGACCCAGAGGAGTTCATAGATTCGCACTTCCCCGATGAGGAGAAATGGCAGCTCCTGGACATGCCGATCACCCTGGAGGAGTTTGAGAGGAGGGTCTTCAAGACTTCAGCCTTCTTCACCATGGGGCTCAGGTTGATTCATCCTCAGCACTCTCACATCGTCACAGGTCGGCAATGAGTTTTGTAGATTTTACAATTTTTTTTTTTGAGATTCTTTGCATATTATTTAGTTTTTGTCCAAGAACGAGCAAGTATTTGCTGATTCAGGCAATTACATTTGAATTAATTAATTCAATCTCTGTTCTGTCTTTTCAATAAAAGAGAAATTACCTTAATTCTTTTAAAAATCCACTTCTGATTTCCTCCTCAGATGATGGCGAGGCAAACGTGTCCCTCGGCTTTTCCAGGCCAGCAACTTTTACCTATGAGATCACACAGCACCAGGACCTTCTCCACTGTGGAGCTTCAGAGCAGAAAGAGTCCAGCAACTCCTCCAACGGCCTCCTGACGGTCTCCCATCGGAGCATGAAGCTGCAGCTCCTCCCGCCTGCAAGTGGTGTGTATGATGTGAAGGTGTTTGCCAGACCTGAAACAGCCACCACGCCTCTGATTTGGGTCTGCTCCTTCAGAGTCGAGTGTCCCAACCCCAGGACCATGGAGGAGATCCCAGACAACCCCTTCTTGTCTTGGGGCCTGCAGCCTGTCGCAGGATCCCTGGGTGTCGCAGGCAGCATCCAGGGCAGCGAGGTCGCTGAGGTGAAAGAAGGTGTCTTTGAATTGGCGCTGAAGACGTCCAGGTCTCTGATGGTGCTGTGTGAGCTGGTCCACCCAGAGCTGGAAGCTGCTGTAGCCAAGCGCTGCCTGGCTACTCAAATTCAAAAGGATGTCCTGACCTGCCATGTCCTGTGCCCCATGCGTGGCTTTTACCGGCTGTCAGTGTTTGTGCGGGACTATGAGAAAACAGAAATCAAGTTCCAGAATGCTGCAAACTTCCTGTTACACTGCAAAGGGAAGGTGGTCAGTCTGGACGAGCTCTTCCCTCCTAACCTGGGCTCAGCATGCGGGCCGGGGACCCGCACATCAGAGGCGGGGCTGTCCAAATTCAGCCACACGACAGCGCTGGTGAATACCCAGCAAGGCAAGTGTAACATCACCTTCCACAACCAGCAGGACCTTGAGCTTCACACTGTGCTCAGCAGAGAAGAGAACAAAACAGCAGCCATCCCACTTACACGCCACCTCTTCTGCACATACACAGACAGCAAGGTGACGGTGAGCGTAAGCCTACCTGATCCCGGGGTGTATCGGCTGGCCCTGTATGCTAGGCTCACCCCTGGTGGAGATTTCAACCCCATGTGTGACTTTGTTCTGAGGAACAGTTGTGATCAGTCGGGGCCTCCATTCCCCTGTGTCTACTCAGCCTGGAGGAAAGGCTACGTGCTCTTTGAGCCTCGCATAGGCCTGCTGGAGCCCCTCTCATGGGTCCGCTTCAGGGTGAGGATCCCCGGGGCCCAAAGGGTGAGCGTGGTGGGAGAGACGCGAACTGATCTGAAACTAAATAAGAGCAGAGTCTGGGAGGGGGAGGTTTTCAGTGGAAACGGTCTCCAACAACTAAAACTGGCCGCTTCCTCGGGGGAGTCCAGTGACATGGCTGTTTTGATGACCTTTGACATTAACCAGTTGGAGAGAGAAGTGTGAAATTAAAAGGCAGAGACCAGATGAATAGTTCTCTGAATATAGCTGTTAACTGCATAATGAAGTTGATATGGACTGATGCAAATCAGACTGGGGATGAAAATATTTGCAAATAATTCAAACTGTGAGCCATAATCTTTCAGATTTTACTGCATCAACATAATACAGAGGTAGCCAGGTTATTACCACAATAGGGTGTATAAAACGGAATTTGAAATATAACCCAGTGAATGTGTGAACTCTGTAGCAATGAAGTGATAAAAATGCAATACCAAATTTACCTGGCAATTTTGGGGGATTTTTTTGAAAGGTCTTTGATCCAGGTAGCATTCAGTATAAAAACCTTTCAAAATTGACAATGGTGCTCAGCTGTGATATCATACTGATCAAGAGTGTATTTGTCCATTACTATTATAATAAGTAAATCTGCATTATGAAATGATGGTTGTCAAAAGGTGTGAAATAAATATATACTGTGAAAACAATATATAAAACTGGACGACTTTTCTTTTCAACAGTCATGGTTGCGCAACAAAATTGCAATTTCAGTTTCCACAATTCCAGTATTAATCATGTAATAGATTCCTATCAGTGATCTTTAAACATTTGTTTTGGAACATTGTTAAAATGTTGGTAATCCTGGTAGCCTAAGGATTAAGGCACCTAAACTTAATCAGATTATTTTGGATTACCATCTATACAGCACATACCAACCACTGGGTATCTCCATGCTACATACTAGGATAATATGTAAGGACTACTTCCTAATTTTCATATTATACTGTTTTTGCAGTTAGTACAAAACAAGACATTGATTTCTTGAATTCTAACAGGATGTGATAGAAGACGCCAACGGATGTCAAACAATCTGTGGCCTTGGAACCCAGCTGTCACTTAAACTAAAAAGCAAAGAGAAAGAAAAATGTTTTTCTTCAGATTTAACAGTTTTAGGAGATCTTTCTGGAGCTGTACCACCACCATCTACAATAAAAAAAAGAATATTTAATAAATAAAAAATTTTTTTTTTCAGCTGTAAGCCTACCCATGTTGATCAAAACGGGGAGGACAAAATAATAGAAACACCTGTCAGTATAATGCAATACAATTTAACAGCACCACAAACTGCAGCCCTAAAAATGGCCATACAGTTGAATCAACACCTCTCTAAAACAATTTCAACAAAAACTGAACATTAAAACCTTTATGAAGGTCAGATTTATTGCAGGACTGTTGTATTAGACTGCATTACCTTTAGCTAGGCGTGCCCAATGAACTGTCAACTGAGTGTATATCATGGTTAACAACATGAATTCAAACTTGTTGTCCCATGCAGCTGGAAACAGTCAAACCCAGGGGACAGTTGGGGTCAAGGCTGGTGACACCTTCCTTTCCATCCCACCAAAATATGTATCACCTTATTAGCTTCAGTTTAAAAGAAAAAGAACCCTCCCACAATCACACTTAGTAAAAGTGAACAAATCCAACACTGTACAGTACACTATTGTTGCAGTGACCTGGGCCCACTCAGCAGGCTTTGGTAGACGCCTGTGAGAGTGATGGGTGTTTATATGTGGCTGTCATAATAGCCCACAAATAGCCTCAGCTCACTGCCTCAGTAAAAATACAACAATAGTGGGGCGGGGAGGAGAAAAAGGGCGGTTAATGGTGGAAGCGATATGGTAAGAGTGTGTTTTAAGTGTGCTAAGTGTATCTGGGCAGGGGGGGTCTTGCCTTGAGTCGCTGGGGAGAAACTGGCGTCGCAGTGGTGGCAGGAGAGAGGCGAGGAAATGCTGATGTCAGAGGTTAGCCATGTGGAGGACTGTATCTGCCTGGCAACAATACAAGGACACACACATACAGTCTATCTTCCTTTCTTTTAAACACCCAGAAACACATACACAGCATGAGGAAATGGAGGGGTAAAACTGTGTTATGTGGAGCAGGATTCCTCACATTCTCTCAGCACTATTTCAGCTGTCATTTCTCTTTAACGAAGTGTGTTAATAGCTCAACCACAAAACACACCCCAAGCTTTCACACACGATCCGCAGACAGGTTTTGTTTAGTCTACCTCTCCCAGTCTCAATAACAGAGAGCTCCCCGCCTCACTTGGTGCTGATACAGGGTTTGGATGCACAGAGGGAATCCATGTTGTCTCACCAAGTGACAAATCCACTACTATGCTGAACTGGCTGCACGTGTGGCAGCTGACATCTAAGAGCAAAACAGTTATCAAAGTAGCAAGAGAATGTAGACCTTTAAGTGAACTTTAAATGAATAAATGCATTAAGTGATAAAAGAACAACGATTGATCAACCATATAAATATTTAATGGAACATGTGGTGCAAAAAAACAACAATTAGATTATAAAAGCATCAGTCACAGGAAAAAAACAGAAGTTACAGTAGTTTTGTGCAAATGCAGTTTTGCTCCCATGCTGTGAACACTCTCAAAACAAAATGTGGAGGTCAGTTTGGCACTTTTAAAGTTAGTTGGGGTTTTTTTTAGCTTCTCATTACAATAGAGACAATATGTTATTTATATACGTTTTTTCCCCCCATTTTACTTTGGACAGCCTGTAGATAGGGGAGAAGAAATGAGCCCTTTGCTTTTCCCCCCAGATCTAATTCAACCATCATCACGTCCTTTTTTTTTGTACATGGCTGTGTGGCTAGCCGGTATGTGGTTACAGACAGAAGATATCAACCACAATTTCACCCCCATCTTCTTCTATAACACTTGGGTTTGATTGGGCAAAAATGTAATCTCAGGTATGGAAATAATAAGTACACCTGAGCAAATTCCTCTCGCTGTCTGTGAGGACTGTGGGGCGAAGAGCCTGTGATTCCCTTTTAACCTCGATACGACAGAACGGCCCAAACAATTAGTACCAACAGTCCCCTGAGGCCTGAGAAATATTTGGACACTTAAAAATCTATTTCCAAGCCGCCTTTCTCCAATAAGCACAAAAATACCATAAAAATATCCACCATCCAGTATCCAATAAGAAGAGCATATATTCCACACTGTTGGCCTTTTTGAACATTGGAGACAATCTTCAAAACTAAAGAAGAACAAAAACCTCTCACACTGCGTTATCACATTGCAGAACAAGAACATCACATTTCCCCACTTTATATAAACCCAATTAACACCAAACTTTGTTTTTGTCCTATAACTTCAGCTACAAAATGGCTAGCCTACACATACGGGATGAAGACACCAGGGTGCTCAGTCTGCCAGACAGCTACGTAGCAGTCACACTGAGAGGCTTGTGGAGGGCTCTTTGGGACCCCAATGTGCAATAAGTAGGGGTCACACAACTTTAGTCACAAACTCAATCCTCTTTTTTTTTTTTTTTGTTCATACTGTGATACAAAACTTCAAGGTTTTGTATCCCAACTAGGGCAGGGCACAAAAAAAAAGGATAAACATTCTATTTCCCATTATTTTAAAGGAACATGGACAAAAATGCAGCTTTCCTTCTAGTATATGTATATTTTCATTTAAGAAAATAACTGAATTTGATCTGTTAGTCATGTAATAAACCAAAATAAGCCAAGAAATGTACCACTGTGAACCTAAATCAATTTTAAGTATCAGAACTGTACTGGTTTCAGTACTCACTGTGGTACCCAGCCCATATTCCAACATCTTTTTGGCTAGTTTGCAAGAATACCTGAATCGTCCCTAGCCCTCCAGTGGCCTCCCCCGTGTGACCTCGTCTACTTTACCCTCTGGCTTAGTAAAAACACATTGCTTTAAAGAACGACTCCATGGATTCCTTTCACCAAAACTGTTGAAGGACGGATCCTTGCCTGACAACACCTCCTCCCCCTGTGACAGGGAGAGTGATGGAGCACTGAATGCAGTTTTAATCTTTGCTTTTCTTAGCCGTAGCCAAGGCACTGCTGGATCAGAGAAACCTGACATCTCACAACCGATCAGATTCTCTCAAGTTTTTTTTTCTACAAAAAAATTGCATCTGCTTTTGTAGCTTGTGCGAGAGGAGACGTTTTACTTGCATCTAGAATGTTCAATTCACTGTCTTACAAAAATACTATTTGTTGTTTCGAGGTAATTCAAATTCTTAGCAGATATGTAAAATAAATGTGAATATTTTCTCTTGGTTGTACCAGTTTGGTGAAAGGCAATTTTGTCAGAATATATGTGTTATCATATTCACATGACATCTCAACACATGCAAAATAGTGTAGACATACTTAGCACTAGTAGTTGTGTTTATGTGTGTGTGTGTGTTAGTGGTAATTTGATTTAAATATCAAACATCTTACATAACCCTCAACTCTTTAAGGACAACCTTTTGATCTCTTGGCCAATTATGGTTTCAGTTTCTCTGCTCTTTGACAAGTGTAGCAGGTTTCAAAGTCATGGCACCTTCAGTCTTCTATACGTCAGCCTCACAACTATTTCACTGTCAATCAAGGTAACTCTCTGCAGTATTACATAACTACAGAATGACAGCAACTGTTGCTCAAAACAGACGGCTTTGAGAGTGCATCTCTGAAACGCTAAACAGAGGATCCAGCTTAAACAAGAGTTATCATTTTGTCAGCAAAGGATTTATGTTACATATCAACCTGCTCCACTTAAAAAAAAGCACTGTAATCTGTTTGCATTTTGTTCTACAGCATCAGTCATTTGTAAGCAGAGGTAACGCTTTCTTTCAAGTGGCATCTCATTTTGCAACAAAACCCTTCACTTGTTGTTAAGACCCTTTACGGTGTTATGTGAACTACAAGCACTCAAAGCCAGAATCCAGCAGACCACAGAATACAAGCTGTGAGAGACTGAGAATTTAGCAGCTGATTTGTTTGCTCGGCTTTATCCTTAAAGAGCTATTTGAGGGTACTATAAGTAGAATATATAAAAACATTAGGTACAATTGCACTTCTTTTATAGAGTAAAAGAGAAGGACTGTAAGAGAGGAGATAATGGAATGAGTAACACGAGGTGAGCTCCTCTCCATGTGAACTCCTCATTTGCTGGCTGGAACATGCCAGGGTAATACATGTTAGAGGCATACTTCATTGCTATGTTATGTGCTATTCTATGTATTGTATTATTCTTCTAAAAGACAGTGGCACATCTAGCATAAGATGGTATGGCTTGTTCAGATCAAAGTGGACGGATGGGGCCAGCAGTGTCAGGTTGAGTTCATACTCAGGATTATTCGAATCTGTACAGATAGTCACGGGTCATCTGGTGGAAAATAACTTGCTAACAATGTTATCACTCTGTTTGTCTGCCAGCTGAAAACAAAATTATTGATTCTTTCAATTTTACTGGCTGTTCACAGCGCTGACAGACAGACATGTATAACATGACATAGCCGGCGTTGTGAAATACTCGGAGATCACTGATCTAAAAATATCTGTTTAGATACGAATCTAACAGCAGCGAATAAGTGTTCACCACACTAGCAAGCATTTCCCCCCTCTGCTAAGGAATTAGATTATAGACTTAAAATATGCTCTTAGCAAAAAGACCCTTCCGCTCTTATCCGCCATGGTTACAATCTCAGAGTACTCATTATACAGTACAGGCGCTTTTTTTGGTACAGTGTACAAAGGCTAATGTAATATATTGTACCATTATAGTAGCAGCAGTATGTGCACACTTCTATATGCATTTAAATGTTCCTTTGTCAGTATCAATTAATTCAAGACAAACCTAGCGCTACTTGACCCAAAGGTTGTTAATTAGTGTGCATGTTACACTGCTGACCCCATAATGAATGTAAGCCATCAAATCTCCAGAGACTGTAGCAGAGTTCCTACACATTTTCAACTTCTAAATTCCACTTTTTTTTTTTTTTTACCACTCTTTTACTTTGAAATGCTTGTTTGGTTAGATATCACAATTTTGAATTTCAGTGGTTGCGTGACATATGCCACGCCACGGCGCTGCAACGGCAGTGTGTTTTCCACTTTATACTACCCAAATATGCAGCTGTGTAGGAACCCTGGTAAGAGGAGACATGCATAGAACATTAGTGTGACACACGATTGCAGAGCAAACAGTAGCATAACTACTAATTTAAACAGGACATATAGTCAGATTCTCTGCAACATCATACCACTGATACAAAGCCTTATACCTTTCACTAAAGGCTCTACTGATGTTTACCCAAACCTAATCAAACTATAAGCTGAATCAAGGTTTTCCCAGATTATTTCATTTTCCCCTTGTCCTACCCAAAATCAGTGACCCCAAAAAATCAAAAACGAAAACATGGGAATGTCCACACATATAACACATGCAACAACAAAAGAACATTTTGACCAAAATGGTAAAATAAGCAGGGGTAACCTGGCAGCAGTGAGGCTTAGTTTAACTTTCTGTGTCTATCTGGTTTCTCACTGTTAACTAGCAGCATTATAATTAACAGAATACAGTGCTTTAAGGAAATGTTTCTGGTGGACATGTAACCTTAGTGATTCAATGTGTTTCTTGACAGCCTCAGCTGTTTTATAACTATAACACATTGCTGCAGGGACTGAAGTCCGCTTTATTGCACTTTTATTAGATTTACTTTAGGAGTCTTAAAATAAAGAATGGGATGGCGTTTAGCTATTTGATTAATAGCATCATTCATCAGTGGTCAGCAGCCAGCAGGCTGTCCAATGTTTACAGCTCTATGGCCAAGCACTCCCTCTGCTGCAGCATGGCTCGCAGACAAGATAACAGGTGGGCCATGGATTGGGTGACAACAGAGGAGGAGCGATTCTTGAGAAACCCCACTAGGGAGCCCACCAGAATCACACGGCTATCCATGCTTGTCCAGAAATAGAGGCATTAATTTGCCAACTGTGATAAACAGAAATGCACAAGCTGTAGGACTGCGCGGTTGGAAATTCCCTTCAATTGTAAAAGTCTCATAGCTTGCAGGCTTAGAGGTGTAATCACATTGGTTTAAAGATGGAGTCTCGTGTTGCATTATGTTTCAGATTTGTCTGCAGTTGTGAGCAGCTCTCATCTCTTGACAAACGTCTTAATTTGAATCAACACAAGTGACCACATCAGTTTGCCACTTTCATTTGATAAATATGATATCTAACTTGCCAAAGTGCTAACTGTACAGTTAGTGTTGCTGCAGTAGGAAGTAAGGCAAACAGCCATGCCATGACATGACTGGCTTTTGATGGGTGATGTCATCGTTTAAAAGCTCACCTGCACTCAACCTTTTTATGCCACCAAACAAAGTGACAGTGATAGTGATAGTACATAGATAATGAATGGACTTCTAGCAGCAGCAGTTTCTGCAGATGAATGTGGTGTGAACACACATTGATCATTCTAGTGGAGTGTTCAGCACATAATCCCTGTGCCCTCCCTGTCCCTCCCATAGTGGTTCCCTTAGAGTTAAAAAAAAAAAAGATGGAGGCAGTGGACATACAGACAGATTCTATCATGGATCAAACAGGTCAGGCTGTCCCTGCAGCTCCAGCTGACGGTTGAACAGCTCGATCTCTCTGTTGGCGTCGGTGATGTACTCTTTAATAAACTCTTCCATGTCTGCAGTAACAGCAATGTAAGGAAAACAGCCACACACACACAACAGTAAATACAGATGCAAGCAGACCTGCATAATGATTCCTGATCACTGCTTTCTTTGGGTCAAGTTCCTATCTACATTTGTCAATTAAACTGTACACATTTTCTATGACTTATTAAGCACACCTAAACTGACTCACATCTAATGTATGTACACCAGGTACGTTTTTGTTAGGGGACGTTCAGATGTTGCATCTAAAAACGCGTGGAAAACGCCAGCCATGCCACTTTCATCCTTTTATCCAAGGTGCTTGGGAGGTTGTGTTACTGTCGCGCCTGCCGTTACTAAGCAACCAAAACTGCCGCGTGCTGCGATGATTTAAGTTATCATGACACGAAAAGCTTAAACAGCTGATATAAGTGCACCGGTTTCTTTTTTTTAGCCTTTGAAATATGAAAACTCTACAGTACATAATTCCAAACTTGAGTGACAAATTAGATGTAGTTGAGGTTCTACAATAGACAGTGACCACTGTGAAAAGGATACTGGGGTGGAAGTTCCTTTTTTCGCCAAAGATGTCAATATATTGATAACCGTTGTAGAAGTAGCCTGGTGGTAGTGGGTCCAAGTGCCTGGTCATCTAAACAGAAACATATAAAGTTCAGTCAAGCTTATTGACTGAAAAGGCCCACATCAATAGCAGCCGACCCAGCCCAAGCTCTCTTAGAAGTCAAGGAAAATCTCCAAAAAAACAAACAAACAAAAAAGCATCAGACCACCAAGAATATACTGGCAAATGTCTGGTGAGGCTTGTATCTAACATCAAAGATTTCATACTCTTTTTGCTCTTGTAGTGGCATTTACTGACAATAAACTTAAAGGTAGCCTGTGGAGTTTTCTTGTAAACAAAGACAGCTATGTTTACATGCATTGCTTGTCACAAAATGTATATCTATGTATCTCTGGGGCCTAACAAATGCCACACATTTGCAAAGCAACTTTTTTTTTGTAATATTTTGAAACCTGCATTATTTACATTAGCTAGAGGTGTTCTTCTTATCTGTCTGCTAGTAATTCAATATACTCACAAATAAAGCAGGTGCTAGCTCATAAAAACATTGCTCCTTGTCAACAAAACTCCACAGAGTAACTTTAATGCAGTTCTGGCCACACAAATTTTCACCACTGGTTTATAAAATATTATATATAATTATAAATATAAACACACTCACATGTATGTGCTTGATTTCTTGTGGTAAAAGGGTGTTTTTAGTCTTCTTAGGCTTCTTTGTCTGCCTCTGTAAACACCAAACAGAAACAACAGCCTTGCGGTTACATAACAGATTATTTCCTTATACAGTACTTGACTGATGCTACCCATAATAATAGATCTATACACGAGTCTTAGTGTGCATGATCATCAAAAACAGCGGGGCTATAAAAATGTCTACCTGCTTGGCGCAGAGTCTGAGCCAGTCCTTCAGTCCATCCTCAGTGAGGCCAACACCATCAAAGATCAGGAAGCAGGATGTGTTGGTCTCTTTGGAGCCCAGGGTCAGAGGTTCAATGCTCTGGTCTGGGACAATGCTCAGGCTCCCGCTCACTGTGTTGTATCTCACCTCCATCAGTTGGTCTGAGTCTGGAGGTTCCAGAGATGAAGGGGCTCACATCCAAGTCGCACATAAAGTTCACATCTTGTTAACACCTGCTACAGCAGCTTCATATGGTCACAGCATGGTGTTGGTGGGGTGTTAATGTTTTAACATCCATACAAACTCTCTGTTCCCAAAATGGCTCACAGCACTCACGTGTGTGGTAAAAACAAGATAAAACAAATATCAAATATGTCCTAACTCAATGTAAAATATGTACTGAATGTGCAACAACTAAATACAAAAATTAAAATAAAGTAAAATAACTAAATAAATAAAGTGATGTACATTACCCTAAAGACAGTGACTGAGATACACACTTGACACTAAGGGAATGTGAGTATTAGGATAAGTATCATACAGTACAGTCTCCACACTCGTTCCATACTACTGTATCTTCCCAGCTCTCTACAAATTTCTCCACACTCTCTGCACATCTCCTCACAGGCACCTGCACTCTCTCCTCATGCAACACCTCTAAACAGGTCTTGAAATGAAAAAAGAGTGAAAAAACTACGTGGAGGAAACCAAACCAGTGGACTATGAGCTGAATTCTAGACACCAGACACCAGAGCAACAACAACCGAGCAATATTCCTACCGTCAGGAGCTTCTGGCCTGCCTGAGGGCAACCTTTTCTCTAATAATTCCCAAAACTGGGAAATGCAAATGCAGATCAAATATTTACCAAGGAAACAAGTCACATTTGTTTAGTAATACTTAACAAAAGCATGTTCTCTGGAATTTGAAATTTGATCTGAAAATTTCAAAAGTTAGCAAAAGTGGCAATGTATAGGTATTAAGTCAAAAATAAAATGAAAATATGTAATTCCTACCAGAAAATCTGACTTTTCCCCAAACATTGTACACATTTCCTTGGAAGGGGCTTGGCCTTAGTGATGACTTGAATGCTACAGAAAAATTATGAGAGTTTTAGTAGTTAGTATTGTGAAACAAATTGTAGGATTTATCAAAATTAATTCAAATTAACAATTTCCTGAAAAGCAAAGTTGGCAGCAAGATGTCAAGAAGTGCACCCTTTGGGAATACAGATTATTTCACAGCAACTGCAGACAAACACTTTGAGACCTCAGTTGTCTCCATATTTGGAGGGAAAGGCAGCTTATGTAATCATCATCAAACCCTGCCAGCTCATATCTGGAGCTTCTGTCACGTGTGTAAGTCAAAAAAGGGGGGAGAATTCCTTTCTGTCTCACCTTTACAGCGGGTGACAAATAGAGGCCTCTCTAGGGGCCGGTTGAAAGCCACGTGCTGCTGGGTGAGGACCAGAGACCCAGAACCAGAGATGAACCGCCCTTTGCACCTGAAACACAGAACACGTGCACATTACACAAATGGTGAGAAAGTTAAGTCTTGAGCAAGCCAAATGTTTGTGCTACATTTTGTCTCTGGCTGGAAAGTTGTTTACTCTACCAGCTGCCCGCAGGAAAGAGGCCAGTGTATGTGATTTGCTGGTAGCACTGTGGAAGTGAACGATAATCTATAAATGTAGATACTCTCATCAGCAGGTGAAAAAGATTACTGTCTTGGTCAAAGAGTTTAGAGGCACGTGTAAGAAGCATCTCAAACACACTCACATATTATGTGTACACAAAATAAAG
Organism: Siniperca chuatsi; assembly: GCF_020085105.1. Lineage (NCBI taxonomy): Eukaryota > Metazoa > Chordata > Actinopteri > Centrarchiformes > Sinipercidae > Siniperca > Siniperca chuatsi. The sequence continues at coordinate 24,975,576 of NC_058056.1, forward strand.
CTTGAAGATGAGTAAAACTAGGGCTCCAGCTATAGATTATTAATTTAGTAATCGAGTAGTCTACCAATTATTCCATCGACTAATCGGATAAGAAATACTTTTGCTTTATTAAAGAGCAATAGTAAATATGCAAAAGAGAAAATAAGACAGGTCTCTAAAAATGAAAGAAATATCAATATATTTAATTGCTTAAATTGCATACAATAATATTATCTATCAAAACTAAACCCATTTAGTGCATTTAAGTGCCATATTACATTCTGGGTTTTAAAGAAAAAAAAGATATATATATTTAAGTTTCAGAACTACGAGTTTCAACTTAACTACAGCTAAAGTATAACATAAGCCTTTACTGTCTTCTTTGTGGCATTTGTAGGAGGCAAAAACAAGTGGACAGGAACTATGACTATCATAATAATATATAACATAAATGAAGCTCAGGCTTTCACACAAATTAACTGTAGCATTTTATTTTCTGTGGTTAATATCTTGGACAAAATCTAGCTAACTTAAGGACGTCATAACTAGCCACCACATCGATTTACGTTGTTAGCTAGCCATTACATATAGCCATAATTAATGTAGCCTACATTCTTTACTAGCCTTCATATACTTTGCGTCACGTCTGCGCTGTGGACTGGATGCATGGACTGTAATGTTATGCTTTCTGCTGAGATGCTGAAGCATAGACGTCGTGCTATTGTGATAGGCTAGTTTGGTTTTACAATTGACACTGTAAAGAGTTTTCGTGGACACTTTCTGTCGCTTTCTCTGGCCGGTCTCTTCTCTGCGCCCCTCGCTATTTTCTCTCTCTTCCTCCTCTTTGTAATCTATGCTGTCAAATCACGCCAAAGATGCTCTGAACCGTCACACACAGCGTAAGTGCATTGTGCAACAGTAATAATCATTTGTACGAAACACAGTGCACTGTATATAGTTATATGGATTAAACAAAGCTTTGATGCAAATAATTTTGAATCAATGATTTTTAGTAATCAAGTTACTCGAGGAATCGTTTCAGCCCTAGAGTAAATCAAAAGGGCCAGACTCTGACCAGATGTCCAGTGTATGATCTGACAGGAGGATTTAGCAGAAGTTCATATTAAGCTGACCACTGTGGCATGAAGGCTAACTGGACCAGGTCCAAAGGGAAGGAGACCCCCTCTGTATACATGGCAACTGCATGGCCAACAGCTTGTTACTGTACTGCCAGGAGGCAGCTGGTGATAGAACACAAGATGCCCTGAGGGGCTTTACAGCAATCAGCAGCCAATACCCCCACCACTGCAGCTGAGTGGCAATTAAACCACAGGGAGGGAGGCGAGGCAGGACTGAGGACACTCAGTGGCCAAAAGGTTAAGTATGGACACAGGAGGACACACAGGGTTCACAGCCAGTAGAGTGGAACATAGAATAAGGGTCTTACCATCCAGGGTAGAGGACATAACGTGCTCTCAGCATCTGTGGCTCATTGAAGCTGCTATCAGAAAATATCAGATTCACATCTTCAGTCCTAATTGATAAAAAAAAACAATACAGAATGAATATGTAAAACCTAACTTGTACAAATACACATGAAAAACCACATAACTACTTATGAAAATGTCCTTTATCCGTAATGGCCTTTTACTTACAAAAATGAAGTATTCTTTAAGTATAGAATGCACTGGGAAATATTCATGACACATTACTGTGCTAACTGAGCAGTGCTCTGACCCAACAGATTCAGACATAGACTAAAAAAGCAGAATAAAATGTAGCCTAGAGTGAATATTTTAGGCAAAGATAAAAGCAGTTAAATGACTGTTTGCAGCATTGATCACAATTCTGCGGGCGCCTACCTGGTGACAGCTCCTCTCTCTGCCAGTATGAAGGCTGCGGTGGGGTTGGCAGAGCGTACCAACTGATGAACATGCTGCATGAGAGGGTGCTTCTGCTCTGCTGTCAGCCCAGTGAACACCACTGTACTCACAATACCTGACATAAAATGAGGCACAAAAAGGGAATATGAATTTCAGGAGAAACTGACTCACTTTCCTGAAAATACAAAGCTGCATCTGTTTAGCCACTGCAGAAATACCGTATTTTACACTAGATTTGATTTACTGGCATTACTGCTGCTGTGTTCTACCTGCAGTTTCAATTTTAAGGGAAATTGACATTTTGATTCCTTCAAAACGATTGGTAAGACTTCCTCCCTGCTGCCCAAATTGGGATTTTTCTGGTTCCAGTAACAAAGATGGCAAGGCCATCAGGCAGTAAAGCAAATACAATCTTCAATATTTCACTTCAGAATTCAAGATTGAATGTGAACTGTGTGCTCTCAACATGAAGTGATAGTTGGGTGCTTTAGGTTTTTATATTACAACATCTCTGTTAAACTTTAAAATAACTACAAAATAGGCTGTAGTGCTCCTACAATAGTGGTGGAGAATGACTACATGATGGGTGATATTTTGACCACCATCACTGCGATTTCTGCGTGGCAAACTCAACCTCTTAATGTACTTGGATACATGTGTGGTATTTCAAGGTATAATAAGATCTTTAATGCTCCATAGAACACAATGACTGCCAGCCATCAGTCAAATGCAAATTGACTGAGATGGTCACTTCTGCACTGTAGATAGATTATGTTGAAAATAGGGTTTCTGAATCTGAATGACACACATACAAGTTGTGTTTTAATTAATTTAGTTAACAGTCCTCTTTTTTTTCTTTTTTAAACCCATTTTCTTCAACAATATCATCAGTAACAATAACTCAAATATTTATGACTAATGGGTGCTTGCCAAAGTTATGCAGCAATAAACAGGTTAATGACCTCCATATTTTTGTAATATTTTGATAATACGTTAACATTTCCCAAGTCAAAACATCATTGTTGCACATGCACACGTTACTTCTTCACTGGATCTCTAATTTGCTATTTAACTCTACTGTGAGATTATGACTATTATTTTTGTCATACATGTACAACTTCTCCTCTGACTTAGTTTTACAAAAATCATTAATTTCTTGACCTTTAATGGTTATATTGTACAACCTGGCAGCATGACATATGTTTATAATGGCTATGTTGAATGGCTTCCAAAAGAGCATTACACTTCTGAAAAAAATCAATATCAATGAATATAATGAATAATGAATATGGTATTTTCTCAGTATTCCATCAAAGAAGTTTATCCTCGATATATTTTGTTGTTGGGAAACTGGAGGGGAGAACAGTCAGGACTTACCTTGGCTGCACTGCTCCAACAGCTTAGGAAAAGCAAACCTAAAGTGACAGACAGAGACAGAAGAACTTAAGTTAATTATACAGTGTACTTGAATACAGGGTGTGGGTTGACTGCCAGCCATCAGTCAAATGCAAATTGACTGAGATGGTCACTGCTGCACTGTAGATAGATTATGTTGAAAATAGGGTTTCTGAATCTGAATGACACACATACAAGTTGTGTTTTAATTAATTTAGTTAACAGTCCTCTTTTTTTTCTTTTTTAAACCCATTTTCTTCAACAATATCATCAGTAACAATAACTCAAATATTTATGACTAATGGGTGCTTGCCAAAGTTATGCAGCAATAAACAGGTTAATTCCATGTTATGGCCCTTGGCTAGCAATCCGGTTATCAATCGTGAGGCATTTTTCTTAGCATGACATCATGACTATGACTGGCAACTGACCAATGTAAAAGCTTTCTGTAATCTCATTTAATCTTAACATGATTTATCCTGAGTTTTCAAATCGATCAGTGTTATACACCACTTTCTGAATAACCGTTCTGAGCCAAGTCCCCCTCCAGCCACCACAGACCCTCCCTTGCAGCTCTTAGGGAGCATGCAAGCTGGGGGATCAGCAATTTAAAAGGCATTTATCTTTCCTGTCCTGATGTAATGAACTGTCTACATTCATCACAAAGAATGGATCATGACTGACTGATGAGCTTCACTGAGAAGGGTGTGTTGGTCGCACATGTGGACCTGGAGGATTAGAGGACTATGCTGAGAGGGTTGACAGGCAGGTCAGGCCTAAGCTGGGCTAACCACACCCAATTAGCACCATAGTGGGGGTCCACAGACCCCCACACAATCTATGGCAACAGACAGTGATAGGGGGCTTGTTGAAGATGCCTCAAATGGAAAAGTCAGTGCTAAGCACATTGCTAACTAAACCTCTTATTACACATTTTTCCACTGCTGAGCCAAGTGGAGCTTGTCAGAGTTTGACTGGAGGGTCATCACAACATGTTTATAGCACAGGACCCAAAACATGTTTTAGATTTATTATTGAAGCTCAGCTCGCTAGACAATCACGTTGTCTAAAGGACTGTGGGAGTTTTCCAAATCGAGTTTTTTCCAGCATATAAGCTCTAGTATTTATGAATTTATGAATACTGTGTAGAATCACATTATTATACTTCATCTAGTTACCAGGACATTTGTTGTAACACTTTTCAATTAAAGTTCTGGTGAAGAAAGATGGCAGCAGTAGTTTTCCAAGCATGTTGTAAAAATTAGACCCTCTAGACTGACTTCATCTGTATGTAAGTATCATTTGCCAACCCAGCTTGGCTGTGCAGTGGAAAACAACCTATTAACCGGAGTGGTATGTCATAGTGTGTGGAGCAGCTCAGTCAATCTATGACAGTGAGAAGCTCTGTAAGCTACATCTAAAGCCTGTAACAAAAGGAGAGTGAGATTAAATGTAGGAATGATCCTCTGTAAAAAGGGACCCAGCCTTGAGGTTTAATAGCTAGTCTCATGTAACCTCGTCCTGGAAATCTCCAGTGCTTCAACAATTTATGAACATCCAGCCCTGTCTGTCATCATCTAGTCCAGGCCCACTCAATTGGCGGCCGCGGGCCATATCCAGCCCAGAAGCAACCTCCGAGTGGCCCAGCATACATAAATCTGATATATGACAAAATAAGTAAACTACATATATATAGTGAATGGAAGTAGCTAACGAGTGAGCCATCTCGCTTCCTTCTCATCTCTGTTGAGAGTTCCACATGTGAAGTACCGATCGGGCGGGATGTTTATGGATTTAGCGACACCGCCAAACATATCTTTCACAAACCAACATTTTCTCATGTGAGTTCTGACCACGCTTAGTAGCTTTTCAAAACATTGACAGCCACAAGCAGGGAAGTGCTCTACTGAAAATATGTCTCTGTGAACCATAAACGTCTACATTTCCTGGTTTTAAAATCTGGCCCAACTGAATTTGTAATTGAATAGCCTTGATCTAGCCCATCCATACGTTATTTGAAAACATAACAGCGTGAAACCCTCAACTTGAATTTCAGGTTCCGTCACTGTTGTGTTTTAGACAAAATATGGCTAAATACACAGCTAACATTTGTTGCTAGCTACTCACCTTTGTTGCATGCAACTACATTTGCTTACAGTGCTCGCAAACAAAAAATACAAGCAGGTAACTGTAGTAGGAACAAGTGAAAGCTATTTTTGGTGAAAATTTATGTTTTTGGAACATACTACTGTAAGCATATGGACAGACAACAGAATAGCGGATTGTGCTGCAGGAGTGATTTGTGTAGTTTTTTGTTGTAAAACTGGGTCACAAAATCCATTGTAACTGCTATGAATGCTGGTTGACTGCAACTGCCATTCTCTGTGAAGGAGCAAGCTACAAACTTTCACACATTTCAAACCTACAGGTGGTGAGTATTTGCTACTCATTGGATAGATTTTTGGTGAAGTATTCTTTAAGATGCTGTTAATACAGCTGTTAATGCTAGGTGCAACTGAGTCACTAAATTGGTTGTCTTTGGATGAGAACAGGATATAATTAAATGACTCATCTTTTATGAGTTAGGTCATTTAATATAGTTATTATCTTACTCTTTCTAGTTTATGAAAATGCAATTTTTCCAATCCATTTGGAAATCTAATCAGTCAGAAATTTTGTCTACTTGAGTTAGACATTGTGGGGTTTTGTTAAATGGCAACTCAAAACAGTTTGTAGCTTGATGTCAGTGGACATGAATTCATCTGATATACATTTCGTTATGCCAGTCGAAGCTTGTTTTTTCCTTTTTACAGCAGCAGTGTTGAGACCTAACCTACTGGAGAAAGAAATTTCACCTGTGCTCCATACAGGAGGCGAGGGGATCCACACAAGCAGTGACAGCGCCGATGGTGAAACATGCTTGGACAACTGGGTCAGGGTGGAAAAGCACAGCCTGGACCACATCCAGAACATCTGTGTATCTGTAAAAGTCAGGACATTTACAAATGAATAAGTCATCACACACTGACAACGAACAGTAAATTAATTCCGTTTTTTCTAATTTCTTCAAATACTGTTTGTTATTGTTAGGTCTGAATACACCAAGATACTCTAAATACTCTAATACAAAGGTACAGATATTAAGATCTGTTTTATGTACTAGGTTGAAATTCTGAGTGTTCAGGACATTGAATGATGAACGTCAGATAACATAGTTTTCACACTGTTGTATTTTTGGAATGAAATGCTTCCATTTAGCTCAGCTCTGCTCTACTGTATGAGTCTTGGCTGCTCAGTTCCCAGCTGTATCAAGCTGATCACCGGGCTTTCTTACCCAGTTGAGAGCACCAACAGACGGGGTTTGCCTCCTGGGCCTCTCTGGCTCTCCAGGAAGCTGGACAAATACTGCTGCAGGTGAGAGGCTGAGAAGCTGTCACAGCTGTCAGGACCAGGCTTATACACCACCCACCTATGGATGAAATGATAAACAAATTGTATTATTTTTGTTTGTGTTGTTCTTTTCATTATCATTATTATGAAATATAACTACAGCATATGTAAAATTAAAAACGATAACAGAGCAAAAAACAAAAACAAAACCCAAAACAAAGAAACCTTGTTGGATGAAATCTCTCTCACCTTCCATGTTCCTTGTTTAACTGGACCAGGAAGTTGCAGAGTCTCTTCTTATGGCTTCCCGGCAATCCAGTGACGATGGTAATCACAACCTTTTCACACATTAAAATGCCAACATCAGATATGAAGAGTATCAGTCAAACTTAGGAAGACAGAGGAGGCAGCATTCTTTGAAGGCACCAGAAATGTTTTTTTTTACTTGTCTTAATTTTTCAAATGAGGAAGATCCACTTCAGCTTAGTCAATATGCTCACCTTGTCTCCCTGACTGTTTACTGGATTCCTCAGCTCTGCAGAGGGGAAGAGCACCCCCAGGTGGTCATACAGAATGGGCTCCTGACCAATACTACTCAAAGCAAAGTGCTGAAGAAACCTGGCATAGACCAGAATACAGCAATCAGTAAGCAGAAATGGGGTCACAACTCACTGGCACGACTTGATAAAAAAAAGTATTTTGGGATTGACCATGTATTTGTAAGGCAATGGACAAAAATTTGTGCTACAAGTGTAACAATTTTACAGCTAAGACTTTCCTTCAACCAGCCATATCTTTAATTCTCATTACTTGTATTTGCCCCAGTTTTACAGTAGACATTTATATTAAAGCACAAAATCAGGAAAAAAAAGACACTTAGAAATGACACTGATAATGCAGAATTGTGCAAATGAGAGCAACTAATTTTAGCACCGTACAGTATGTTTATTTCTGGGAGTAAATGCTTCAAACAGTTGGATGTCTAATGATGCCAGGTGACAGATTTAGGACAGATTTGGAAAGACCAAGAAGCTGCCAAAAGGTTCTGAGTTATCCTTGCATGTAGTCTTCTTTCAGTTTTAGCTATAATGGCAGGAAAGAAAATGTGTGTGCACAGTGGGCCAGATAATGAAGCTACATTATCTTATATACTTTCTCTCTGCAGAAAAGACCTTCCAAGTGTGGATGGTCACCAATGATGAATACACTGTATCAAAAAACACAGGCTTAAATGCTATTTTTGGAAGACATACTCATGATTAAGCAATACTTAGCATCAGGTTTAAGGCTCATTACTCGTTCGGGCCAACTGTGAAGCACTCTACTGAGTGACTTCAGTATGTACTAACATGTCCTGCTCTGGCAGCTGGGAGTATGAAGTCTTCAGACTGCCTCTGCGTTTGGCCACTGGTGGCTCCTGACTGTCGTGCAGCTTCTGCAGTCTGGTGTGCCTGAGAGAAAAAAGTCATTACAAAAATGTTGATGTCATAAACAGGGTTCAATTAAGCCTTAATTACCTACCCTATATAACATCTAAAAGACTGATTCATTACTTAGCAGAATATCAAACTATGTTAACAATGGTAATAATATATATCAGACTTGGTAAAACATATTCAAATGTATTTTCATTTTAGACAACTATTCTTAAGTTGTAAAAGAGATGAAGTTATCTTACATGTTTTTCTGGGTCCAGGTCAGGTGCTCTTGGTCCACCAATTGCAGAGTGAGTCCAGATTCAGAATTTTGCCACACTGACAAAACCTGAAACCAAGAGAGAAAAAGTTTCTACAACTGGAGCTGTATCTTTAATTAGCATAAAATGACGAAGTAGGCTAAAAATGTTTTTTGTTTTAAAGTTCATCAGTGAACCAACACAAAACCAAATCCTATCCTGTATTTCATCCACAACTCATGATCCCTCAAACCAAATATATTCAGTCATTCACTGGGAGTTAAATCTAGGGTAGGTAACGTATTTCAGAAGCATTTTTGTTACATTTGTTGAAAGTCTCTTTACATCTCAACAGCAATCAATAAATCAAATGCTCTGGGGGAAAAAAAAAAAAGACAATCTGGTATCTGTTGCTGTCGCAGACCTGTAATAAGACCATCCAATAAATTCATTGGGCCCAAATGAAATGATTGGCTGGCTTAGCTGCCTGTCTACCTACCTACTTGCGCGCACTCTGCCCGTGCAGTCATGCACATGAAAATGTGTTTTGGGGGAGTGGCTTTCTTTCAAAATTTAGCTGTCTCTTGCTAGTTTCTCCAACATTACCTACCCTAGCTTTAAACACTTGACAACATATATTTTTTTGAAAATTACTGTATAGCATTTTGTTTAAAATAAAACCCTAAAGGACATCTGACAAATTGGGGATAAACATGAATTTATGTTTTTACCATGTTATTTTGAACACTTAAATAATATACCAATAGTGATAATGATGTAATAACTATTATAGTATTAACCACTGCTATAAAGAAATGAATATAAAGAAGTGACTGATCAGTCTGAATCAGCTATACTCAGATGGCCCATGTGTATCTTCAGTCTCAAACCCTGTAAGAGGTCACTGGCTAAAGGTCTTACCTTGGAATAGAAGGCCCTGTGGCTCTTAGACCTGGGCTGAAGAGCAAAGACCAGACACTGGTCAGAGCTGTGGAGAGGGAACGGAAGGTGGGGGAGCAGGCTGCCTTCATATTCCACAAAGAGAGACGCCACAGCACTGGAGTCCTGGTAATAAGAGGACAAACAAATCATACACAAGTTGGTACCAGAAATTCAACTGCATATGGATCCATTTTATATGTTTTACCATGGTTTTATAGGGAAGCAAGGAAAAACTGTCTTTTAAATCATTAGTGTATTAAGTAACAACAAAACAGATCTTGTATAGGAAAGAATATATGTGATCTGATGAAAGATTGACTACTGCATGTCATATCATGTGGTACAACTGTAAATACTACCGGATCATAGAACTTGATGGTGCTGATGTGATCCTTGGACAGGGTAATGCTTCCATATTGAGAATGGATAAACAGGAGTCCCTCAGAGAAGAAAATTATTTTCCCTAAGATTAACATTTGAAGAAATATTAAAAATTCTGTAGAATCACAACTCTTTGTCACATAAGGTACAACATTGGCCAGAATATGAGAAAAAAATATCTTGTAAATGTACTGTCACATTTAAATAGAAATTAAATACTGTAAATCAATAAAATCAACTTTCTAACTAAGTTAGATATCTCAGAATCAAAGATTATATGCAGTTACACTAATTGTAAGTTACTGTATATGAATATCAGCTACATGGTGGAAATGTTAATATTAATGGAGAGTGTCACCTTCTTCAGGTGTGGAGAGCTGGCTGTTGGAGAACACATACGCAGCATCTGCTACTGTCAGAGCAGTTCCCAAACAAGTGCCTTCCTCTTTCTGTTTAAGACACATACTGTGAGTCATGGGGTCACATGCTCATACATACATAAGCATGTATTCATACACTTACATACAGTGAATGCATGAAGCTTCTGAACTCACCTTAGTAAGATGTTGGGCTTGCTCAGATTGCTTGACATCAGATTCCATCTAAAAACAACATGACCATAAGACTTCTGACAGCAAACAATGTTGGAAAAAATTAAATGGTTTATTCCTTAAACTAAGCATGAAACAAAATGTTTTTTCTGGATAAAGACTGAAAATGCAAGTTTTGGTAAACTTTAACTGTAAAAAAAAAAAAAAAAAAAAAAACCAAAAAAAAAAAAAAATCCTTTCAACTAACTCAGTCTGTATCCAATATTCTGTTTATCACATTAATCTGAAATTGACTTTCAGCACCACACATACCAGCCAGCAGGCGTAGCGAGGCACAGTTGTAGTCAGGATGGTGTAGCAGCTGTCTGAGGACACAGTGCCATCTGTGGAGCAGGAGAGGAAACACACTTGTTTAAAATGAAGCATAAACAACAAAGCCAAAGAATGACAAACATGGACGATGAATCACAAATATGATCCTCAGGGCAGGAAATAGGTTATTTTTAGACCAGCGCTCCGTTGTTTCAAAACGACTTTTGTCTTTTTCTGTTAAAAGTGACCTGGAGTGGATTTGTCCTGCTTATTATGTAAATCAAATTTCCTTTGTGGAATCAATCAGCAATCCATTCTAATTGGACTTAATCTAATCAATATTGTACCTTTTTGTTGAATGTTGATGCTGGACTCCAAGAAGGATTCAGAGAAGACCACAGAGCCCAGGTCCCCCCTGTCCCACTGCAGGTCTGGGATGTCATGGACAGTCATGGAGGCCTTAGAAAAAAAGGAGAATTAGTCAAGAAGAAAAAAAAAAAACCTTTACAGAGGAAGTAAGTAATTTCAATGTTATCCTTTGGTCAAGCAAAAAAAAAAAAAAGAAGCCTCTCTATCTTACTGTTTTTACTACATAACGGCTTTTTTCATCAGTCAGAGGAATGATCCTGAAAAAAACAACAAAAAAACAAAAAAACAAAAAACAGGCTCTTTAGGTCTGAAATCACAATTTACAAAAAGGTTTTTAAGAAAACATCAACTTAGTGTGTATTTTTCAAATAACACAATGAAAATTTTAAGGAGCTGTGTGAGAAAATACAAATGCTTGCAAATGACCAATAAGAACTAGTTAATACCCACCTTCCTTCCTTATTCACTGCTTGAATGATGAATTCACATTTGGACCTGGGGAGAGAAGATACAGAATCAAACCGAACAATACAAACAATACATTCAAACAATTCAAAAAATACATTTCATTTCATGCTTGGCTGAAAGTCTCATACAGTGGATAGTGAAAAAATCTTTACCTGAGAGAACTGCGGTACTGACTTAAATTCATTGAGTCCAAAGCCACTAGAAAGGTGTTCTCTGCTACATCCTTAGCCTACAATAATAAACTTTTTTTTTAATGAGCACATGTACAATGAGTACATGCTATATTACATGCTGAAAGATACATGTTAAAATAGGTGCTCTTCAATTCAATTTTATTTATATAGCGCCAATTCATAACAGATGTTATCTCATTGCACTTTTTTTTCTTACCTTGGTAGCACTGGAGGTACAGGAGTAGCATTTGATTCCTGAAAGGACTGCTTGAACAGCAGCTGAATAAATCTGTGATAAAAGTCTGAAAAAAACCCCTCTTTCATTCAAACATTCTTTAACATTTAACAATGGCCAACCAATAGCATACAGGGGAACATATTAATTATGAGATCCAAAATGAAATCACTTACAACACTTCTGTTTTCTTTTGCTCTGTGTTTTGATCTCCTGTCGGTGAAAGACCAGAAGTGTAGACAAATTATATACTGACAATACAAACAAGGGCTTCTCATATTACGCTTAACCCCAGACCATCTAAGACCTTTCTGGACCCTGTATTTAACTCCATGCAAAGCAACATTTCACACTAGAATTTATGACAGAGGGTTAGTTAGTACTGCTTTAACTCCTGGATTAATAAACTATGATCTGCAGCAGGGTTACCACTGAATGTGATGCTGAGGATAATATAAAATATTTAAAAAACCCACTCAGAATTTTACAACTATGCAGTTGATCAATATTAAATAAGCAAAGTCATACAGTAAAACCTCACCAAGGAATGGAGTGTGGGTGGTCCCAAAGAAATAGGTTCGGGAGCAGGCTAGAGGTCCTTTGGGAGCCACACACTGCAGAATCTAACAGACGAAAAAGTGTTTCTTTTTAAAGATACAATCATGGCATGATCCCACTTCACAAATTACACAGACAAAAGTAGTATAAAATGAGACAAAATGAGACAACTACATGTTTCCTGGCATGAGATGTTCAAAATGATTTATCAAAACAGTTCTGCGCATCACTGACCATTGGTTGTACCAAATTACTTCACCAGGTGGTGCTACAGTCCACTATTCTCTTTAACAAGAGCAGTGTGATTTATAAAACATACACATAATGGCAAAATGACAGCAATGCCATTTAAAATGCTAGAGAGTTTTCACAGTGGAAGGTCGTATACCCTACTAACCACTTTGGCAGGTGCCAAGCCATTAATAGGGGTCTTATAGTAATGTAAGAAGTTTACAGTGTTAGCTACATCATTTTTTCACATCATACTTTTTTTTTTTTTTATTTCAGACTTCTTTCTCACCATGTGTCTGGCTGTAGAACCTCGAGGCCCTGTGTTGCGGACCTGATGACTCTCTGAGGGAAAGTTGAACGAATAACTCTCCAAATCCTCTAAGGAGGAATGCTTCCCAAACAACACAAAGGGCTGCTGACTTTTACTGAAATAAAGAAACATTTGATTGAGCAATAGTATTTTTTTGTTCTACAAACTACAAGACTAAAGATGAACATAATTTCAGTATTTAGACATTGCTGAATATGAGGAATACCTTTTATCTGTGATGTTGCTTGAGATCAGTCCATGAGAGTAATAAGTACGGAATGCCTGTGGATTGATGAGAATACACTTCATGAGGACCAGACATTGAACAACGCCATTTGAAAAAACTCTTTACATTTCTTGTAAACGACATTAAGTTTACAACAAATGCATGCAAAAGTGGTCATTTAAGCCGACACTGACTTGATCTCCTTACAGTCACTACACCTTTGCCCTGTCTACTCCACCTCCTTTTGCATGTCCATGTTCAATTTTTGAAGAGGAAGTGTACTATAATACCCTCCAATGAGGGTGCATTGATGCTGACTTATGATACCCCACTACTCATAAATAAGGTGCAGGAGGATGGAGGAAGCATGATACTAATTTAAGCATGATTTTGCTGTTTTTTATTTTATTTTTGATCATACTGTACGTATAATCCTTTCATACACTTTTCTCATACTGTACCATATTTTCACAGTTGTTATAAATCAAATAACAAAATGTATATTAAACTCTAACCTAAAAAGTTATATGCTTATTGTTTTTGTAATGTTTTGCATCTGTAGACAACAAAACAGCAAGACTCACAACTAGGTCTGGTTGATCATTCAATGTTATTAATCTTCTCTTCATATAATTAATGAATGCGTTTAATATCTCATTTTGTGAAGACATTCTGAAGGATTTTTTTATTATTAATTTAAGATTTGTCTAATTATAGAATTATAATAATTGCTTAATATATCACAATATGATTCTGTTGAAAGGCAGTAAAGTTTTGTCCAAAGATTGTTCTATTTTTTGTAGGAATATGTGGCAATAAACGTACCTCTCCTGCCTGTGCTTCAGACAGCTCCAAGATGGAGAGATGGCTCTCCAGGTCCATGCTGGAGAAAAAGCCACTCCACTGCTTCTCAAAGTTAACCAAGTCCTAAAATACAACAAACAACCACAAGGTTAGAGCACATATCATATTTAATGGTCGTATTCACACCTTCACATACTAAATATGACTTTGATCAGCCAAAAAATATTTATGAGTTTATGAGTGACTAAACAGTTCAATTCAATCATTTCATTATATTTCAACTGACTGACTGGTTAATCAGCATGGCCTTTAGAAATATGGACATTTTTAGATACTGTAACTTTTATGGAGAAGGAGGACAAATTTTGATAAATCCCTTTGATCTTCGATAAATAAAAAGTATTGATCATTCTTAATAACTACAATGGATTTCTGGACATGGACATTTTAGAAGCAGGTCCAGATGTCACACGTAGGCCTTGTGGCTAAATGCAACAGAATCCTGTCAAAGTTAGAAGAGCTGACGAAAAAAAGATTCTCAGTGTGTACCTCTGTGAGGAGATCATCAAGGGACACTGGGTCAAGTCTGTTGTAAACCTGCCACAGCTTCTCACTCATGTCCATCAGCTGCAAAATAAGAAATATATAAAACAAGGTGAAATAAGAAGTGTAGGACCACATGTACAATGTAGTGCTACAAATACTTTTACATTAAATATCTTTAAAAAAAAATTGGTTTGAAGGTACCTTGTATTTCATGGTAAAAAAGCTTCCTCCACCGATGCCTTCCAGGGCAAATGCTTGAATTAGGGGCCACTTTTCCACCATAAACATATCAAACCTCTGGACGTGTCCTAAAAGTAACAGTAGAGTGAGCAGAATTACCTGTGCTGTTGGTGTCATTATACGGTAAGTACACGCTATCAAGTAGGTGAAACTACATTGTATTCCGGCTTACTGAGATGTAATGTCATGTTAGTGTGTGAACACTTCTCACTATATCTTTAACACATGTAGTGCATGAATGTGGAGATAAAAATGTGATGATATGTACCCTGGGAGCTGTAAGGTACTCCGATACGATAGCAGTCCTGTACCATTGTGACAAAACTGGAGATTTTGAATTCCTCTGCTGCTTCCTCATCTTCATACTGTGTGTGAAGGTGGGAAAATTACAGGGGCAGACAACTTAGAAAAGGACTTAATCTCGGGAATAACAATCACAATTACAACATTACAGCAATTACACTGCTACAAAAGGGTCATATTTAGAATTTCCAGCAATGAAACAGGTCTGGCAATCATTACTTTGATAGTTAGTAACAGCTCTGAAGAGGCCCAGCCTCCTGTGCACAAATTGCAGGTACACTGATAAAAACTAGAACACACTGTCTCATTGAAAATGAATGTGCTGCTTGGTGTTAAGTGTAAGTGATTTGTAAGCAAATGTCTTTCTGTCTTATGTAAAGCACATTGAATTCCCTTGTTTTTTTAAGGTGCTATACAAATAAACTTGCCTTGCCTGACAAAACTTTATAGTAACCTGCAAGGGTTAAAATTGCAGCCAGGTGGATAATGGACATGTCTAAATACTCTTGATAAGGTTCCAATTCCTATCTTAAGCATACAGGAATTGTAATAAACAGGAATGATAGGCCTGTAGGGGAGGAAGAGGGCTTTTTAACCTCCGCCTCTGTCATGCAGTAGAGATGCAGGTTCCTCCAGTGGGACACGTAAGGCAACAGGTAACTGTAGTTCATTGGGTTGCAGTACAGATGAACACTCTCCGCCTTGATCAGCAGGATTACATCTGGAAAGCAGACAAGTAATGTGTCAGAGTAGATAGCAACTAAAGCAAGCACAAAAATAGGATTAAAAATATAATCTAACACTTGGAAAAACTCACCATCCAGCATTTCTTCAGGAAATTCCTCAAGAAAATTTTCCAGATTCAGCTGATTTCTTCCATATAGTCCATAGAACAGGTATTTTGCCAACTCAGTGCACCCCTCATTATATCTGCTGTCAATTCCTAAAATACACAAACAATGACATTAATATTCTTTGGCTGTTATGGAATGATCATAGAAATTGTTTTATTCACCATCTGTTCTGAAAAATAATTTCCTCTAGCCTGAGCAGTTGGCAGTGCAGTTAACCAGGCCAGATAAAGAAATGAAGGTTAAAGAAAACAAACTTAACTTACCAAGAGAGCACAGGATGCCATCAGGAGTGGCAGTGCCACCCTCAGAGAGCAGAGACTGGACCTGATGCAGGCGACAGCAACTGAAAAATGTAACAAAAAAATAATATAGAGACATGACTTTGTTAGTTATTAACATTAACTTCAGGTCAATGTTGAGCTAAAAGGTTCATTCTTAACCTTAGAAACAGCAGTTTGATAAAAACTAAAATAATAATCTCAACACAAGGTCCACCTTACCTTTACTTACATGTTTCAAGAGTTCAACCACATCTAATTGTTTGATAACAACAAACCATCTTCAGGGCAACTGAGCAATTCCATTAACAGTTAGCTTCGGAAATAGCAAGTAAGCTGACCTTGGATTTAGATTTCTTCTTTTTTACAAACTTCTGGAGAAGTTTGCCCGTGGGAGCGATTTTTTTTATTATTATCTCGCATTAATGACAAACCCATGATATCTAACATCATTAGCCCAACGGTCACTCACAATAACAATAACTAACCTATGAAAAAACGTACGCTAAACTTCTCATGATTGCCACAGAGTTCGACAACACAGTTTTATTTTCATATTTTACAATTATGACATTGTTTCAGCGGATGGAATAATCAATTTAGTTAACGTTAACGTTATTTATGAGATAATCAGACATAACGTTAGGTTAGCTAGGTTCATTATGAACTATGTCAGTGATAATTAGCGTTACAATGAGATTTTTGGTTTGTGTGTTTTTGGAGAAAGCAAAAAACGTTATTTCCACAGATCCCACACATTTCGTTATGCATTAACGTTAGCGTTACTTTAAACTGGGTTTTGGCAATAAAAAATACTTGACTGAGATGCGGGGGATTTCTAGGGATAGGTGTTATGGCACATCTATATTACTATGTAGCTTAACCAGCTAATTATACTGGCAGTGTAACCTATAGCTTGCTAGACACCTTGCTAACGTTAGCATTATTGTTAACTGTAACGTTACCGTCAACGTTAATTAACGATCAGGGGATGTTAGAACGTCGATAAATAAGAGAGAGCGGCTCACGCGAACGGTAGCCATGTTAGCTTGACAGCTTCACTGAAGCGTTTTCTGTAAACACAATTCGATTTTAACATTACCTGACAGCTGGGTTGATTCCCGATAATTTTCCGTTAACTCTCCTTATACCGGCCATAATACTGTACCGTAATTGTTGTCACGCTTCACACAATTTTCGTTTTAAACTGAACAACGTTGTGTATTTTCAGGCCGAATAACTACATTTTCTCCATCACCCTGGAGAATGTCTACACAAGATAGCATAGCAACGGAGCGAACCATTTGACATTTAGGGGGGTCCAGAATATCATTATGATATTTTGGGGAAATAGTGACACTATATACCACTAATTATTCTAATTTCCCGAGCGTTTCCCATATATAGCACCATATTTCGTATCTGCCGAATTAAGCAATTAACAAAAAGAAATGTATCCGAATTTGCCAGGCGGTTTCCCCCATTTTACTCTGTAGTACTGCCTTGTTTTTGGCCGTTTTGACAGCGGCAGCGCGCAGCAGCACAGAGAGATGGTGTAATCTCTCAGTAATTTCAGTTGTTGTGTATGTGGGGGAACTCCTTCATATACTGTAGCTATGTCTATGCCAGTGTTACAATACATGCATGTGCTATCATTGATAAATTCCATGTTCGTTTGTTGTTGTTTTTTTCATACTGTCCTTCCGTGACTTCATCATAAGTAATAAGAAAGCAATTTAGGAGCTAATTCAACCAGAAAAATATGTTTTTATTTTCTTTGAGAAAATTTTAACTGATTTTACTTTTGGTCATCAGTGTTTACAAGCATGTTCACAAGGACGTTGGCTCACATTTTATCTTGCCATGTCATGGCACTAAGATATACTACTCCCTCTGCTTTGGTTGAATATCTGCAGTGAGACTGATTCAGCAATAATGCAAACAAGAAACAATCACTTGTAGGTCTACACAAGGCAGCAACTTGATAGAGTCGGGTAGGAAAAGGAAACGGAACCAGGCCAACTGATTAGGAGTTTGCAAATTACGATAATGGTTCAGTTTAAAACGTTCCCCTCAAATATGACTTGAAATACTGACATATGTACTCACATTGTGGGGACAGAAATCTGTTCATTATGTGGTTTTTGGTTTAAGGTGAGAGTTGGGCTTGGGGTTAGGGTTGTAGTGGTTATGGTTTATGTTAGGGTAAGTCTCCAGGGAATGAAGCAAGTTAATGCAATGTCCTCCTAAATGACTATGTGTGTGTGTGTGTGTGTGTGTGTGTGTGTGAGAGAGAGAGAGAGAGAGAAAAGAGAGTGTTCTACACTTCTACAGAATCTTGGTTTAAAGTGCACAAAGGCATTAGTAAGAAGTACTGCTTCTTATTTATGAGTAAAGCATTGCTTGTGAGGGAAGGAACAGAGTTCTTTTGTAGAACTGAAGCATGACGTGAAGGATGAGAAAGATGCATTGGACGAGTAGCTTTGTTCCAGGATGTGCTGTGGAATGCACTTCCTTGACAACAAAACTGCGGGAGACACGTGAAATGTTGTGATCAGGAAGCATCCTTCTGCTCTCTCTTTTCTACATACAATTTTTGTCATACATTTTCAATGCTATGAATCACTAATTCATTTAATTTGCAATACAAGGACAATGTTAGCCATTGCAAGGCCTGAAAAGTAACTGATGCAATTGGGTTGCACACACTTTATTGCGAAAAATTGTAATTGTGGTACTGTTAAAAAAACATAGTAATCAGAATATTACTGGGTGTGTGTACTCAAAATGATTACAAGTCACTGACAAGTCATAGCTGTGTTGTTTGGCAGACGGCATAACTAACACGAGGCAGATGATGGTGGTCATATCCACAGTGGAGGAATGGCTCTCTTTGAAGTCTCTGCCGCAGGATAGCTCTGGGGAGAAACATCTCAAGTTAACCTTTCGTTCTCTGGGATCAAATCAAGTCTGTGACTTGACAGTGGATGGTCGCCTGATCAGCTTGCACTATGCAGATTTGAAACAAGACATGATAGAAGAGGGCATCAGCCAGGCAATAGATGGCTGCTTTAAGTCTTGCACAGATGGAATCATTACATTTCTGCTGCTGATCCAAGGTGGACATTATACAAAGAGGGAAAGAAGAATGATAGAGATACTGCAGGCACACTTTGGAGATGAAGCTTTAAAATACCTGGTAGTGCTCTCTCTGGAAGATGGAAAGGTTGCTGACACACTGGACGACGCCCTCCTGGAGTTGATAAACATGTGCGATGGAAGATACTTTCGAATCACATCATCTGCAGCAAGTGACGAATTGTGCACTCTACTCGAGATGGTCGACCGCATGCTGAATGAAAACGATGCGACTGGCTACACAGAAACCATGCTGACTGAAGCTAAGAAAAGGAGCACAGAAGATTCATCCATGAAGATGCTGAAACAAAAGGTACAAGAGGCCGAGGAGAAGGAGCAGGCCTTCAAGCAACTGGTTCAACAACAAGAGGGGAGAAGAGCCAAAGAAATGGAGAAGCTGAAGGCAAAACATGCTGAGGAAAGAAAGGAGGAGGCAGCTGAAAAAAAGCAATATGAGACAAAAAGAGAGAGCCTGGAGGAGGCTGTGATAAGCCACAGAGCCATGTTGCAGCTCCAGATGAGTGCTACTGTTGGTAAGACTTTTTCAGTTGCTCCTAGAGTTTTAAATCAGAATTAGTTAAGATAGAGAAAAACACAGATCCATCTCTTTCCTGTACTCAGGACCATGTGATTTTCCAGATCAACTTTTATTTCACGTGAGACACTTTAGAAAAAGATTTAATTTAGAAAATAGTCCACTTACAAAATTTCTCACAACATGAAAGTAAATTTTTGCTGAACTGAATTTTCAGATATTCTGATGCAGCAACTTCTCCCGCTAGGGGGTGATAGAGTTACACATTGGTATGGGCATTCATCACTCATTATCTACAGTATAAAATGCCTAATATTCAGTTTTATACCTGTAATACAAAACTGTATTCATTCTTTAACCTCAACACTGCAAAGGTTAGATATAGAATAAATATGCTTTGGAGATAGCCAGATATGGGTTTACAAGTCAGCGAGTGTTCTTATTTTCTACTTTTTGTTAAAATATTTCATGTTCTAATCTTTCTGAAAATGTTTTCAAACAGCCAGTTTCCTTTTCTTTTTGGCTTTAAGATGATGATATGAAAAAGATGTCCGTCATCCTGTTGGGTCTCTCTGGCAGCGGGAAGTCTTCTGCTCTAGATCTAATTCTACAGAGAGCAGGTAATCAATACTCAGTTAATCAGTCTAGTCGTGAACCCCCTCAGCCCACCTTGTCTTGTGAGAGAAAGGAGGTGTTTGCAGCAGGGAGGCAACTCATCCTGGTGGACACCCCCGAGCTGTGGGACGAGGACGGGGCGGAAAATCTGGAGCTGGTCAAGGACTGCTTGGCTTTGTCCTTACCTGGACCCCACGTCTTCCTGCTGGTGCTCCAAGTGGGGCGCTTCACCCAGGGAGAGTACGAGATGCTTGGGCACCTGCAGAAGATCTTTGGACGAGACTTTGCAGAGCACGCCATCGTCCTCTTCGTTCGCTTTGATGGCAACCAGCACAGGCCTCAGAGGATCAACGACTACGTGGCCGGAGCCCATGCAACCCTCCAGGGTCTCATCCAGAAGTGTGGGAGCCGTTATTATGAGCTCAATGTTACAAAGTCCCAGAATGCTCTGAGTTATACTGAGGTGAAAGACTTGCTCTCAGGAATCAACAAACTGGTATCTTCACACGGAGGCCGCTCCTACTCAATGAAGAGATTTTCTGTGCAGGAGCTACAGGAGAGGAAGACAGGTATTGAGGAGAGAAAGGAGGGGCTCTGGAAGTGAACTACTTATTAAGAGATGCTTGATTTCTATACTCACAGGGAGGGGGGTGAACACAATAAATGCAACACCTGTACAATGTGATAAAATCAGCAACAACAGGCCTGCAACTAATATCATTAGTTACTTTTTGATAAGATGTTGTCAGAGAAGAGTTTATTCAGCTATGTGGAATCAGTCCTGCAGGGATTTTGCACTGGACTGAATTACATTGCCAATGTATCGCCTTCATGTATTTTTTATGTTTTGCTTACAGAAAAGTGCCACTGGAGGCGCTCTATACGAGTGAATTTCACAAAATCTCATACCATTGCAATTTAAGGGAATGTTTCTATATATTTCTTATTATGTAAACAGTTTATTTATACTACACATACATTCATCATATGCATCTGACAAATACTGCACATTCTATTTTTTTTATTTGTTGTTTAGCAAATCAACAATTATTATTAATTTTACTATTCAGTTTTGCATTGTGAATAAAAAAAAATGGTGGTGGTGTGGGGATTTTCCAAACTAAACAGAAGAGCAGAACACGCCAGGAATTATTAATGTCTATGTTTATCTGCATGGAGCAGAGAGGGGAGGAATAGAAGAAGTACAGCTGCTGATTTTATTTACTTCTGGACTTCGTCATTGGTTCAAGGACCTATCTGACAAGTTCGTGATATCTGCTTGTTGATATCTTGATTGAGTTACATCCTTTAAACCATCCTTCAGATGTAGGCTTCTCAGTTGCCAAAAACTGATACAACTGCATATAAACAACAAGACTGATGCAAAACGCTGTTTAGATTTCAGCAAAGCAGTTATTGTGTAACTCTTAAATGGTTTCTGTTCCATCTATGACTTAGTATGCTATAATGTAATTTAACATGTTAATGATGTTTTTTGTTTTTTGCAGTTAGTCTGCTCCATAACTGTTCATCTTTGTGCTCAAACAGTCTGAATCTCGTTTTACACCACTCTGTAAAATGATAAATAAATCAACCTTGTGTATACTGTTTAGGGAACCTTTTGTGTTGATATTTTATCTCCTCACATCTCTCTCTGTTATTGTGCTTCACACTTATGTACAAGATACTAAACAACTCAAGACAGACATGACATTTGAATGTGATAAACTGTATTTTATTGATTTTATTTATAAAGTGATTTGATCACTGTCTGTCTCTAGAGTCATACATTGGTTACAAATGAGAATACTTCTGTCTAACAAATAAACACATTAGCTTAATGTCCAGGTAGAATAATCCGTGGAAGCAGGACTGTGGTGGATGGCTGCTGCCAAAAACTGTAATGTTCCACCAATAGGCTAACTATAATGCTTGCTCTTCTTTATTTAACTGCTCTGGTCCTGTGTTGCAGCAGGCTGCAGGGCCATGGTGTTGTCAATCCACTCAGTGTAGTGGGAGATGATAGTGTAAATTCCAGGCTTTTTAATTTGACCACACTTCTTTCCTCCATTGGAAGTAATGCCCACTGCAATACCATTGTAGAGCAGAGGACCTCCAGAGTCACCCTGAAAGACAACGAAAAGACAAGTCCTGTCTTAAACAGGAAATTACAGTATTTATACCTGCATCTGACAAAGTACAATAGTGACTCCAGTTGGCAGCAAGCCCTGAATGAAAGTGAAAGGTAAGTGAGGTAACTGAAACAACTGTACACACCTAGATATCATGTGAGTCTACAACCATGCTAGCAGCTCTGTGAGGCTGTACATAGGCACAGCAGTGCTTTGAGCTAAATGCTAACTTCAGCATGCTCATGATGCTAACATGCTGGCGTGTTTGACATGTATAATGTTTACCATGTTGATCCATTTTAGTTTAATGTTTTAGCGTGCTAACATTAATACTACTGTATAAACAAAGAGATAAGACCAGAAACATATCTAAGACTGGCAATATGTGACATCAGAGTCACTCTTCTCTGTTACAGTCCCATTCCCAGTCAGAAATGTAGGTGTCATTTTGGATTCCGATCTAAATCTCAACGGACATATCAACGCAAATACAAGATGGGTTAGGACCAAAATACATTTACGATCCTCTTCATTGTTATGAGCCCGCCAGACCTCTTAGGTCTTCAGGTGCTGGTCTGCTTATTGTTCCCAGGGTTAAAACAAAGCATGGAGAAGCAGCTTTTTGTTTTTATGCTCCTTATGCCTGGAATAAAATTTCAGAAAATATTAGGTCTGCCCCCACATTACAATACTTTAAATCAGGGTGTAAAACGTTTTTGTAAGAAATCCTAGGCAACACTCATCTGCACTGTAATATTTAGCTATTTATATTTCCTTATTTTCTTGTGAATGCGTTTTTAATGTACTTTTCACTTTCACTTTTTATTTCTTAATGTCTTTCTAACTTTTATCTTGTGGATCTCTTGTCTATTCAATTCAGTAACTGGATTTTTTTTATTCTGTAAGGCACTTTGAATTGCCTCAGTGTATGAAATGTGCTATACAAATAAAGTTGCCTTGCCTTGCCTTGTCTATTCCATTTGTCGACAAGTGAACAAATTCACAATTTATATTTATTAGAAGAGAAGGAACTAAAACTTACATCACAACTGTCTTCTTTCTTATATGGTTGATCACAGGGGTCTGGGCATACTTTATGTGCACATATCATGTTATCGGTGAACTTTCTGCCAAAGTAGTCGCTACGTCTGCACCGAGTCGAGCTGACCACCTCAACGACCACCTCTTTGAGCTTGTCTGGTCTGGACCCCAAGTTATCGAGGGAACCCCAGCCGGCTGTGTCGACCTTGGCATCTGTGCCGGGGTTTGTGCCATCTGCTCGCAGGTATTCTACTGCTTTAACAGCTTCTGAGATGTTGAATGGACGATCCAGCTGTAAAAATCACACCAAAAATCACTCCAAAATTGATTGTTTCGTTTTACTTTTTGATATGCTCCGTCTCTAGATCTCTCTCAGAGTTTACAGTTCACATAACAATTTAGATTTTGGAATACTGAACCACTGACTGATTGAATGATTGACATAAAATATACACTTACCTTAATTAAAGCAATGTCATTATCATAATTTGACTCGCTGAAGTTTGGGTGATTGTAAAGTTCCAAAATATCAAACGTCTGCTTTGTTTCTTCAGGTTCACTCAGAGAATGGACACCCAGCACTACTTTCCTTCCATTTGGCCTGTGAAATAATCACAAGAATATCGCAGTATTGAATAATCTTCAAAACATACTATTATATGATAACACATGTTTCCATTTTCTATATCAAAAAGGGGACATACATTGAAAAATAATGATAAAACTGCATGTTTTGTTCCACAATATAAAATATCCAACACTTGACAAAAAATACACATATGCTTACAAATTTTTAACTAGAGTTAATAAACAAAAACATTCATGAGCTACATCGGCTCAGAGAATATTTACATGTTGAGAATCACAGTTAAAGTAAGTAAGTATTTTAAGTAAAACTTGTGCTGTGCTCTGGGATTAAATGTATTATATCATTTTTCTTAATCTTGTACTTTCTGTTTCCCACATAATAAACTACATTCATCATGGTTAGGAGACGGTTGCCTCACCCTGTTGGCAGACAGTGTACTGCAGTCATCACCCACTGATCTGCAATCACAAACCCGCCACACTCATGTTTCATATTCTCTCCTTCTGGCACCTGGATGGAGGCCATGTAGGGGCGAGAGTGTGGCTCTGCCTCTCTGCCACCAATTATACCCTCACCTAAAATAGTCAAAACACAATCAGAAAGAAAATGTTCTAAATATTGACATTTCATATTATATTGGTTGTATACTGTAACATACACACAGAGAGTATTGCATGGCAAGGTACAAAGCCACATGGCCCTAACTATTCAGAGGGTTATTGGTATTAAATATTTTCATAGGGCATTTTAGCATTTCATGTCAAGGAAACTTCGTTACAGTAAAAAATAGAATAATGAGCAACCAATAAAGCTGAAGGTAACATTTTCAGTCCTAGTCAACATAGTCCTAGTCTGGATTTGCAGAAAGATACAATAATAATACAGTGAAAATAATAATAAATAATAATAATAATACAAATCTAAACCAATGGACACGAATTACTAAGAAGCCAAATCTAAATAGATGAATCATTAGTTATTGAAGAAACAATGTCAGCATAAACTCACCGTGTGAAATGAGGACAAAAACAAAAACAGCAGCAGCCACGAGAGCGTCTTTCTCTGATACCATGATGTCGGTTTAACTAAACCAAAACCAGCAACTGTGGTCTTTTAAAGGCTCCCACTTGAAAGAAAGGAAACATAAATCAAGTAGATATGGTGCAAGACACAAGAGGGAGTCTGACAATCCTCCTGTTCCCTGTTTCCTGGAATGAAAAACAGGAAAGCAAACATGTTCACTGACTTCTTTTACTTACTTTACTTTACTTTACTTTCTTAGTGGATCTTTCACTCCAGACAAACAAATGTTGTATGTTCCTTCTCATTTTTCACATCCCTTACTTCTGCCTCACTTCTGGGTGAAGTTTAGATCGGAGAAAAGATAAACACATTTCTTTGCTACAGACATATATGCTTGTTTGCTTTAAAAGTGTGCACATTTATTGACACCAGCAGAAATGGTGCAGAAAGTTTCACTTTTTGTGTAGTTTAACGACATTTCAAGTTACATAATGCTGAGATTTGGATGAACCCCCCCGTGACCATGTGCATTTAAACTCAACACTCAGAGGAAGAGGACATTATCAGCAGGAAAACATGAAACACAGCCAATCTGGAACAAATAAGTACATTTTGACATACTTTGCAGTTACAGGAGGCCACAAAATATTATCCAATGATAAGTTTATCCCTTCCTTGTCTGTGTCTGTGTTAGCCCTGCGACGAGTTGGCCACTGTCCAGGGTGTACCCTGCCTAAGGCCCAAAGTCACTGGGATAGGCTCCAGTCACCCGCGACCCCTAACGGGACCAAGCGGTAGAAAATGGATGGATGGATGGAAGTTTATCCATTGCACTGTATGTTGTGCAACATTATACTGTACAGTACATATGTAAGAGTATCATGAATTTAACATAGGCCCGTAAGCCTTCCTGTAAATAATTCATTGAGACTGATTTTGATTGATTTTGATTCATTGATTTTTCAGCATGGCATTGACATAATTTGTCAAGTGAAAAAAGTGAAAAATACTGTATATTGGAAGTTTTAGCATCTTGGGTGAGACCTCAAAATATAGGCTGCTGCAGATGGACATTGTTCCTATTTGTATTTTCTTTTGTGAAAAAATGCATTGTAAGAATGCAATCTAAACACAACACTTTTGCGTTAAATGACCATGTAAATCATCAATAAAATAGATGAAACATCTTAGTAGGTCAGTTTGACTGTGTTGCAAAACAAATTTTGGAGGTTTAGAGTGGTGCAAATGACAGTTGGCTTTTAATGAAAAAACTCGATTTTGCCTGCAGCCTGACTTGACCTGTGCAGTCCAGTCCAGTCGGTCTATGGTCTTTTGGACTCATTAAAAAGGTAATGTAACTTGTTCATCATTATTTGCAGACACATTCGGCCGGTGCAGAGGCAGTAACACCTGAGTAGCGATAGTGTAGGTGATGTGAGGGAATTCCTCACTGTCTTCAGCACCTTCTGACAAAGAGAAAATAGCCCAGACATGAACAGAACCAGACAGCAGACATTACCCCCTCCAGGCTTCATTAGATAGGTGGCAAAAGATTGATAACCCTGGAACATCCAACTTCCAGAGGGAACCTCATCTTCCTACCTGAAGCCACCAAAGAACACACAGATGCAGATAGAATATATTTTTCAAACGTGATGCTGAGGTGTAAAAGACAATTTTGCAACAGTGTCTAATTATTCTCTGTGTCAGATGAGATTATGCAGCACATAAAGCTCTCAACTCAGCTGAAACACAACCGCTAACTGTCAATACACAGTTCAGGATGTCACTTGCCAGTGTCTAAGCGCTCACACTGGTAAAGACTAGAACTGTAGTGTTGTAAACAATTCCCACTATGTCTTGAATTAAATATTAGACCCTTACTTCCACCTGTCTTCACCTCTTGTCTTTTAACTTGGCATTAGTTTAATGTTACTTGTCCAGACAAACTGTGCTTCTTGCACAGAAATCAACCAATGGATTTGTTTCTGCTTCCAGAGCAGCTCTGAGAACTGTTTGTTTAACTGAGACTCCTGTTGGCTGCTGTTTGGACAGATTAATCCTGCTGTGAACTGCTGAAGAAATATTACCCTCAGTCTGGGAACATTTCTGTTTGACTGATTATATTTAGGGTGGAGGTACAGCGGAAGAGAGGCCTTCCAGGAGATTTAGAAGTCAAATATTTTATCCAGGGAAATTTACCAATGTTGTTTTGTTTCGGGAAAAGTCTGTTGCACTTGGTGATTAGTTTATATTGTTTTATATTGTCCTGTCAACCTTTATTTACTTTTTTCCCCAGTGCCACCCCATTGTGCATCCTGTACTTGTGATTTTCGATGGACTGCGTATAGATACATTTGAATAAGCCTCAGTGTGCCTCTGTGTTGCTTTGCTCTAAAGAAAGTGCACAGCATGAATGAACATTGTAGCTTTACAACCCACATCAGTAATTAAACATGCGTAGCAAAGAATACATAGAATACATAAACACTCACACCATACACAATATTTTTAGACTCTGAGTTTCTGGTGTGTTTGGAGACCATCCCATAATCAAAAGGTCACATCGTTGGGCTGGACGCTTAGCTACTGTATCCTCAGACTGTACAATTGAATAAGAGTGCCATCTACAATAACTGGCTTTCTGGTTCAGTGTGATATAAATGTTTTTTATTCTGAGTTTTCAGATTTTGTCACCTTTTGCTG
The DNA here is from genome assembly GCF_020085105.1 of Siniperca chuatsi. Classification (NCBI taxonomy): domain Eukaryota; kingdom Metazoa; phylum Chordata; class Actinopteri; order Centrarchiformes; family Sinipercidae; genus Siniperca; species Siniperca chuatsi. The sequence continues at coordinate 25,003,458 of NC_058056.1, forward strand.
TGAACAAACAACAAACTACCCAACACTATGCTGTAACTTTGTGCACAGGTGCTTCTGTAAATTGTCACTAATCTGAAAACCCCTGTAAAGGAAATGGAGAAACTTTGCCAGCATAATCACGAAATGTAGTTTAGTGCGATAACATTTTAGTCATGTCAAAAAAGTTCAAGAACAAAAATCAAAACAAACTGAAAAGTTTATATAATTTTGATTCAGCATCCTTATGTGTCACCGACTGTAATAATATCTGAAGCAAGACATCATGTTTATGCTTCATTTTATGGATCCCTAATTTTCTTATAATTTCCCATGAGGTTTCCTATTAAAAAACCACAATATAATTTTATAGGGAAAGTAGAGATGATGCCATTTCATTTACTTCAGAGTTAGAGTTTAGTTGGTTGACTTCCAAAGGAATTTCCTTGAAAGAACAGTTTTTTTCTTTCTCTCTGCTGTACTCAGGTTTCTCTTGCAAAATAGATCCTGATCTCAAGTAGATTACCTGAATAAATAAAGAATATATAAATATTCAAATATCATTCATTTATATTATAAACTTTCATGAATGTTGAATTGTTTGTCTTCCTTTAGACAAATTTGACTTTTTTGCATGTTCAGGTGACCTGCTATTGACTAAAAGACCCTCTATATTACACTATAAATGGAATAAAATAATTGGTGTACATTTGGAACACTGTCTGTATTTAGGAAATTTTGAACCTGTAAAATAAAGCGTGCAGACATCACTATTTTATTGTACGTAGGCCACATCACAGACAATATATACTGTGTTACTGAGTGCGTTGTATGTCTTTGGAGATTAGCTTACAATATTTTGTGTTACTTTTTGCCAATGAAGCCGTGGAGTCTCCTCTGACACACATAACAGCAGCACAGGGCTGATGCTTTCTAATTCTAGACCTGCACTGCCCTCTGCAGGTACATACAAGTACTATTAGAAAATATTTCAGAAAAAAACAATCAATGTTAATGAAAATGTTTGCTGCCTTAACATGTACCATTTGACCTAAATAGTGAATGATTTTTGGTGAAAGTTTTGAAGCACTTAAAGTAAACTGAGTGAATGTTAAACAGTAAAAAACATGAACAAATGTCTTGTCATGTCAAAAAAGTGTTATAGTCTATTGATTGAACTGGATGTCAGTTTTTTTTTTTTTTTCAATAGACCCATTATGACAATTAAAGTTACACAAACGCTTACTAAGAGCTTCCTTGCCTAATGTCTCAAGGGTTTGACCTTGCAATGAACATGTGGTTGCATTACTGTAAAGCGGGGAAATAATACTTGTTATCTCTTTATAACATTTTCCTACTCCTCACCAATTAAGTTATGACTCATATACTCACAATTACAAGTTAGGAAGAACATAATAGTTAGAAATTATAGGTTAAAACTGACAAAGACATCTGCATCCACCTAGATGATGATGAGTTAATTTAACAGCAGAAACATTAGCTGTAAAATGGAAGATCCAGCATCTGTGAGTGATTCATAAAACAACATTTTTCAGCACTTGACATGGATACTATGTGTTTTATAGGTATAAGTACTAATTTTTCAGTTCACACATGTTATATTTTTACCCTTGCACAACTAATATATATATATATATATATATATATATATATATATATATATATATATATATATATATATATATATATATATATATATATATATATATATATATATATATATAATGACTGCATGTGTTGATAATTAGTTCTTATAATTGCTCTGCTGCACTGTATCAGATTTTTGATCACCTGTCACCTGAGCACTGTTGTTGTTGCCACAGAGACGAGTTACAACTACAACTGTAGCCTCAAGCAACCAAGCCCACCCAGCCAGGTATGCAGTGCATGTGTATGTTTGTCTGTTACATGTGATCGTGTGTGTGTGTGTGCGCAGCCATCCATATCTGTTCATCCATGTGTGTGGTCTGGCACTGAACCAGTTATCAGAGGAGAGTGTCATTTTCCACTTTATGTTTTCTAAATGTTTCATTACTCTCTCTCTCTCTCTGTTTTTCTCTGTCTCTCCTCCCTCGCTCACTCATTCCCCTTCTCAGACACTGAGTCAGCTCCTGTCAGTCTGTCTGGCAGGCTTTCTATCCATCAATCAATCGACCATTCAGTTTGTCTGTCTTTTCATTATTCAGCCAGTTTATCTGTCCATTTATGTCCTTGATCTCTCCTTGGCCTCGGCCTGTTAGAGAGTTTTGTATTTTGTTTTGTATTTTAAACCACTAACTTGGTGTATTTTAAAGCAATAGACAATAGATTCAAATATACAGTATGACACTATAAAGCACCGTCAGATTTCTATTAAAGGTACAATCCATAATCTTAATGTATTAAATAGCTTGGTGCACAGACAAAATTAAAAATTTTAAATTGAGATTTGAACCTGTTACTGTTTCTTCGGCAATTTAATTCAAGGCGTAAACAAGGACTAAACCTAAGTGATTACTAGTTTGTAAAGGCTGATTTTAGTCAGAAATATATTTTTTATCACATCAAGAAAACAATTATTGGCCAGCTGAGCCATTTTCATATACAAGTCAAAGGCTGTGATAATATATGTGGAGATACTTAAAATTAAATACATACAGATTCGGCCATTCTAACTGTTATTCATTTTAACATGACTCACTTGTGTAGCTTCATGTGTCATCGTGATTCACAGTGTGTGTCACTGAGTTACTGGTGTATCAGTCACACACAATAAAAACTTTAGTGATATGTTGAGGGGGAAAGTGTCAAAAAACTATTTTAACTGATACCAACACACACAAAAAAACTATTGCATTTGTAAAAAACAGAGGCAGTAAATAAAGCTTCAATGGATGAAAGACACCAGAAACTACATGTGCAGTCTTAAAAACGACTATTAATCTCAATCAGCGTAATAGTACGGGGGTATTTTAGACTTAAATATATTCACATATTACAGTTACATTTTTTTGTGGGTGATAACCTTAAGGATCAACAATTGCATTAGGGAGCTTCCCATCCCATGTTACTAAGACATGATAGACTCATAAAGGCCCAAAAAGAAAATTCTGAGCTTGTATGGCCATGTTAGGTGGGCTAGGAGGGCTTTGTACTAATCTGCACATGGACAGATTATGAGACAATTGGCCCCTGGGCACAGACATGTAAAAGGAGCAAGAAACCCAAACTGAAAGAGACACAAAACGACTACAGGCTGTGTCGTTTGTAGTCGTTTTGTATCTATTTCAGCAACATTTTGCAGGTGAACCAGAACTCTCAGTTGCTGCTGTTGGTCCAAAATGCCACCTGAACATCAGTATTTATACGGTTTATATGGTATAAAGCTTCATAAAACAGAACAACAAAATGTACAGGATTTCTGTGTTGGATCTCAAGTTTTAGTATCAGTGAATTGTTCCTGCAGTTTGGAGCGGCCAATAAAGTTGCCTAGTGCTGCTTTTAAATGCTGTAATGCTGAACTACTGAAATCATCATTAAAGTTTGTAAAAGTTTGAATCTTTCCGCCTCTATCTGTCTCTCTCTCTGTCTCTCTTTGTCTCTCCAGTCGAGTGGTGGTCTTCTGCTCTGTGCTGGCGTTGCTCCAGAGGAGGGGGATTACTGTTAAACGGGTATAATCTCTGCTGTTTCCTCCATCAGTCCAGGCCCATCTGATGGGAGCTGGTGTTTAGAAGGGGCTCCACAGGACGAGATACTCTTTAACTGTAATCTCTCTAATCTCTCTTCTTACTTCAGGCCGGGGTCCCACAGACCTGCCATCCTCACACTTGCAGCTCACGCTCATATTTCTCCCAAAGCCATTTGAAAAACAGCCTATATTTTGTGTTAGGAAAATATAGGCTGTTTCTAAAGGTGTGTACGTTTTTCCCCCCAATAAAAAAATAATTATGTTGCATTTAACCATAACCTAAACTTCAGGGCTGAATGATGATAAATCTTTAGGTAATCAGTTTTGAAACCTTAACATACAGTATATACTGTATATGCTATAAATGTGCTTTTTAGACACTATGGGTTTTTTTTGTTTTTTGAATATAGCCTTTTATTTGGATAGAAAAATACAATATATAAATAATGCACATCCATTTTTACTGATATGTGTGAAAATTATATTTTAAAAAGAATAAAGGAACCAGGCACATAAGTTTACATATGTAAACATGGGTGAAAATATTTGCCATTTTCTGAATCCTGTAATCTGATGTATGATGTGTGAATTTGTGTTAATGTCTGTTTTTGTTCATTTGCATAGTCATACGCCTACAGCATGACAGCTATACCAGACAGGATTTCAAGGAAATGTGTGACTGTACAAGTTTGAATATGCCTGTGTGTGAAATCCATCAGCTTGTTTTCTCAGCACTGGTAAAAAGTTTAAAAGCATCTACCTACTATTAGTTATTCCATTTTCCCCAGTAAATGTGTGTGAAAGCCTGTACTGTATGTGAGTGCGTCAAAGCCTCCTTGTTTCCCAGGAGAACGGTGAATCCTGTAAATCTGACATTTCTCTTCCTGGTGGTGGTCCCAGGAGGATCGCCGGGAGATTCCACCTTTCCCACATCGCTCCTTGATCCACCTGACTCCTCCTCGCCTCGCCCATAAGCCTGCCTTTTGTCCCTATCTGCGCACAGCGCTCAGCTTGTTTGTACATCCAGAGAGCAGGGTGAGAACGTGCGACAAACCCACAAACCTGAAAACTGGCTGCTCACATTCCCACAGTGAATGAGTTCAGAACACATTCATACAGAAAATGAGACAAGATGTATCTGTAATTACCTTGGGGGAATACAATTAATCCCTAAATAAACAACAGAACTTAAAGAATAATCTCTGGAAAGAAGTTACAGCTAAATATCTCAAGGTCCAAAACTGGAGACTTGGGAAAAGACAAAGGTTGAGAAAAAAACGTTTGAGATGGCATGAATATTTCAGTTCACAGGTCTTTGCCATAGAAACTAAAACTTGCACTACTAGCCATGTATGCATGAAATGTCTTTTGCTGTGTTTACATTTTACCTTTATTGTTATTAGCTTAATTAATAATATTTTTATATTACTCAAGTGTCCTGTCTGAAATTACACAAGTCATTGATTCCCATTCTGATGTCTGAAGTACAAAAAATGAACAGAGAGTAGACTAAACAAAATACAGTAATCCAAGATTTTATGATGTTTCCAAATGGAATAACGAGGAAGAGAAATGACAAACGCTGTTTCACCAAAAGAGGGCTTCATAGAAAAATGTACTCGATGTGGAAAGAAAGTTGTAATACACGCTAAAACTCTGCGTCACATTGGAAATTCTGCAATAAATAACTAATAATTGCATAAATTGAGTGGTCAGATGAACGATTGTGTGCAATAAAACGAAATCTAGTTTGGGAGTCAATTCTTAGTCTGATAGATGCTTGCTTGCTTTTAATATTTTCAAAAATGAAATCCCATTACCTCCAGAAAAGTGAGTGGTCAGTCTTAAGCATAACCCTCCAGTGACACTTTCAGAAGAAAAATGTTGTCATTAACCAGAACAAATTTACAAATATGACTCACATAGGCTGAATATCCTCTCCAGTATTTTATACTGAACTGTTACCATCATAATGCAGCAATACTGCAGTGAAATTAATTCTGTACAAGATGGTCTTTGGATTAGAAATGAACATGTTCATCCACATACAGTACTGACCTGCTTCAGTGTAAAAACTGTCCACATGCTCACTTCCCTACATGCTACTTTGCCCAGTGGAAAAAATATAGAATTTTGACCTACAGTAAGGTGGCAGAAATGAACCTTTTGTAACGCAATAGGTCGATGGTTTGACTAAATTTGGACTATTTCTCTGAAAGGGATAGAAAAAGGAGAAGGCTGATACAGATCAAACCAAACAAAACAACAATAGTGTGGGGTTGAAAGAGAAGACAGAAAGAGTGAGACACAGCAAAAATAGAAAGACAAAAAGAAAAGGAGAAAAAAAGGAGGGAAACAAAAAAAACATGAGCATGCAGACAAAGAGAGAGAGAGAAAGATATGCGACCGCGAGCCTCGTCTGAACATGTCATGAAAGTGAGGTTTTCAGACGCTGTAATTTACGCAGATTCAGATTCGGATCACTTTGGTAGAATGTCGGACCACCTGCACTTCAGCTCATATGAGCAACTTCCAAACTCCTGAGAGCAAAGACAGAAAACCGGTGTTTTACTAAAGCGTGAGATCTGAGGCCAAAAACAGCTCACAGTGCTCCTCTGACAGTCTGACACCTCCAGTGTGTTTGGGTGTACATGTGTATGTCTCAGCCTGGGGGTATTCAGAGGGTTTAAAGAAGCTGTTAGTGCTAAGGAAGATGAATCTATTGGAAGCTGTCAATGCTTTAATTGATGTGGCTGTAGATGCAGCCACTGTTTCTCCTCTCTGACTCTCTTTCTGCCCCCCTCCTCTCTCCCTCCTTGTATCTTTGCCTGCCCTTATTTTTTGTCTTACTTTAAAAAAAAAAAAAAGATTTCTAGGCTTTTGGGTTTAAGGGACAGATTACAGAAGAGATAAAGGGTTTAAAGAGTAAGCTGAAGATCCTTAGGTAGATTTGAAAGGAGAATGATATATGGCATGAATTTCTGCCAAGTTCTTAAGTGATATGAATAGACATTATATAATGTTGGTGTTACCTTACAATCAAACATATTTTTTGTAAGGTCCTATAAGGTATTAATAATGACTGAATAATGGTGGCTGGTTCAGTTCTCAGGCAGGCTGGGCAAATCTCTAAGGACCACTGTAACATTGTCGATGCCACGTCTGGTCCATTTGGGACATCTGTGGGTCCTTTTACAAGATGTGTATGAATTCTCTCACTTGTACAGTTTGACTGGCATGGATGTTGACGGTGTGTCTTTGATGTGCGTGGTGTGACGAGCTGCCTCCTTTGAAGCTAGTGTGACTAAGTGTTGGATGCAGACATGGGACAATCAGAGGAGCGAGGAAATAGCTAAGGGTCACTCACAGGCGCTGACCCTTCCAACCATTTTCACACAAGATTGAGAATCACTCAACAGGGGAACCAACTAAATCTTTGGGTGTAAAAAGACCTGTCGTGCTGATCTTTGATCCTGGCTTCAGAAACACTAACACACGCCATAAAACAGACTAGAAATATTTTAGGATGAGAGACAGTAGAATAAAATGTTAAAAATTGTTTAAACTAAATAAACTTTAGTGTAATTTTTTTTGTAATCGACAGCCAAACTGACACCAGTCAAATTGTTCAGATTTGTTCTGCAGTAAATCTGGAACACGATACAGGCTAAAACAAATGCCAAGAACCGTTTGCAAATACAATTTGACCCTCTGGCAATTCCACACATTCATACACACACACACACACACACACACACACACACACACACACACACACACACACACACACACACACACACACTAGATCCAGAGAATCAGACTGGCATCTTGGAGTGGGTGTCATCCACTGTGCCCATTCAGAACTGCGGCAATGAAAACAAAGCACCAAATCTGAAGGATCCCTACTGTCAGTCAGAGGAAAGGCAATCTCTTTCATTTCAAGCAGTGTAAACACCCAGGGATTCTGGGACTAATTTGTTGAACATAGTTACAGTTGTCAGGGTAAAATCTGCCCCATTTGAAGCTCCCCTCCCTGTAATGTTTACGTTGGAAGTGGTTGATTGACTGCCTCTGGCGTATTATGGCTAGACAGGGCCGATTGTCAATAACTGTCACCCACAGAGGGGAGGAAGAAACAGGGCCCATCTGCCTTTGCCTGCCATGTAATTAGCCCTAAAACAAAATGCTTTGTGTTGAAATGCAGAGACTGGCACCCCTGCCAAGCACACATAGCATCGCATGCCCAAAGAAAACATCGATGGGTGGCATGATGGAACATAATCGCCCTTTTCCGACTCATGAGGTATGCTAATGACGCAGATCTGGGACACAAAGGCACTATTACTGGCTAATTAAAAACATTTGAACTATCCTGTTCATTCTGCGATGTTGTCTCCTGGTGCGTGTGGGTTTGTGCAAATGCAGCGAGAGAATGCACCTAAAATCCACCTGTTCCCCCCAGGGCACGGCGCTAAACAAGCCCTCCTGGAATCCAAACTGGTAACAGATATATGTGAATATTCAAGCACTTAATATTATCCTCCCCTACCCCAGAAAAACAATCGCACCATTAAGCTTGGTACCTGCCTGTGTTTTCCTCGGTGGTTTTTACAAATGGGAGTGATATATACAGCTCTCTAAGTGGCTTCCCTCTGGATTTATCTCAAACATAACATCTCTGCGAGATCATCCTCACAGTTGGATTAGATTCATCCGTGCATACACAACCAGTGAACCACGCTGCCAAAACTAACAATTATTTATATATATATGTAATGCTTTACATTAGTTAATGTAGGTCATGTATTTGTTGATAGCTTCAAATAAAATGACACTTTTGGGACACTATCAATGACCTCTCAACTTACACTCTGCAGACATTTGCAGCTGAAAGGTATTGCAACCACAAGTAAAGCGTCAAGTGTTATTGGCTCCCATTTGAAATTCACAAAAAAACAAGCTTAAGCACAAATGATACTTTTTGTGTTACATGGATCCCTGTGACATTTTTTCATCTGCCTAGGCTTTATTTTGTGGGCTAAAGATTGTCTCTTTGTGATGGTGAACTGCCTTTAATTTCTTCTGCATGATGGCACAATGTTGCTTCTAAGAGTAAGGATGTGAGCTGTGTGTTGCCTCTTGCTTCAGGTCTTGATTCCATCATAAAACACTGCAAGTTTTGTCACTAGGATTAAAACACCACTGTCAGAAGATGTTGCAGATTTGTTCATTGCATGTTTCAAAACATTTGAATTGATGATAAATGAATGACGATGACAATGAAACCTCATAATAGCTAATCAACATAAACCATAGAGATCACAGAGATTCCAGCCCCTTTAGTTTGCAAGATCATAATTAGACACCCAATCAGTCATAACTCAGGAGGAGAAACAGTGGCAAGATTGTTCAGCAACAACACCACAAGGAATTTAACCCCCTTACAGAGACAAATCGGCAAACTCCCAACCAAGTAAAACAAATCCGAGAACGGCTTTTGATTATTATGACGCCACAAGACTCTCTTTGACAAATTGTTTCAAACCAAACCACCGAGGACTACACGTGTGTATGCTAATTACGAGCAACCAAACAATTTGCAAAAGCTCTGAGGTTAGTGAGCTGCTGTGGTGCACTGCGTGTCGTACAGATTAGACTGGCACATATTTCTATTTTTGCTTTCATGGAGACACATTTAATTTTTTAGCCATGTTAGCGATGTGGCTCTAGGGATGTCGGTCTGACGGTTGACCCATCCACCACTTTGATCACAACAACTATTGGATGAATTACCATGGAATAGTGTTCGGACATTCATGTCCCCCACTTGATGAATTGTAATAACTTTGGTGATCCTCTGACTTTTCATCTGGCGCCATCATCAGGTCAGAACTACAGTTTGTCCAATACTTATGACCTGGTTTATGACCTGTACTACTGATGATAAGCCTCAGCTGTACTTTGTATTTAGTGCTAATTAGCAAATTTTAGCAACACGTTAAACTAAGACCACGAACACTGTAAACATTATAGCAGCTCAAAGCATGGCTGCGTCTAAGTACAGCCTCACAGAGCCGCTTGCATGGCTGAAGACTCTTAGCCTTGTTTAATCAATGATTGCAAAAGATGCAATATCTGAATTCATGTAATTGTATGAGACAATTGTTTCATACAAATGTATGAGAATTTTTTATTTTTGCTTCCTGTAATTGCCCAATTTGTCATTGGGTGTCTGAAAAGTAAATGTTTTAATATCAATGGGGTTAGGGTTACCACCCTCAATGCCTACACCAACATCTGAAAAATCTTGTCATGCCACATATGAAGCAATCTTGGAACCCATTGACGATAACGTCTGGGAGCAACGGCCAATGTTTTGGGGCTTCCGGTGTAGCCAGTGGATATCCAGATAACGGATATCCGGGCCAAGATTTCCTCTTCCGTGCGTGGGTCATTGTTTATAGTCCGATTAGCAATCTCGTAACCCATCTGCTATCGTTTTACGACGATTTGGAAGCAGATCAATTTAAAAAAAGCTTATAAAAAGCTCATCTCTAGGGTTCAGGGAGTGAGAAAAAGCTAAATCGTCGTCAGACAATAGCAGATGAGTTCCGAGATTGCATTTCAGCTGCGTTCCGCCTCTTCACACTCTCCACACGGACTGTTAACCTGCATGCAACCAAAGCCTGCTCAAACGTGATTGGTCAATACTACTCGGAAACTAGAACATATGCAGATATCTGTTTATGGAGATTACATATAAAGAGGCGCATGAAGGGCACGCCCCACCTCCAAAAGCATATTACAGAGGCAATGGAAAGATGTGGGATAAAAAAACACAATGCAATGCTTTTTGCACTGTACCCATGTGATTTTATTTCATCAGTTTTATTTTCTTTTATTCAGTCACATTCACCACAGTTCACTACAGTTACACTATGGATACAATACAGTTCAATATCCGTCATTGGTTATCAGTGATATGTGTATGTTGTGTGACAAAATGACAAATAAACATATTTCAAATATTAAATGTATTATTGTTTTGTCCAGATCATTGCTAAAATAATTATTTTAACAAAATTATTATTATAGTATGTCTTCATTTTTTTAAAAATCACACTTGTCACACAAATCACACAAAAACTACTTTTGTTCATAAGGTAAGAAAGGAAAAATGAAAATGGTGATTTGTTGTAATCGAAAACAAGATATTTAATGAATACCTGGAATATAAAATGATAAAATAAATTTATTGCAAAAGATATAGCAAAGAAACACTCATGCACTTCACTGCATGAAATAACATGAACAACAATGAATATGGATCATTTTTGAGCCATGTTGTGCATTAGAAGGGGTTGGATAGCTCGTGCATCAGAGGGTTAAAGTTTCTCAGCCAGTCTCCCTGCTCCTAACCTGTCTACCTACTAGTCTGTCTGAGCTCCTCACACCTTGAAGAGCCTGTTTGCTCAAGCCTCGTTTGAGCCTGTCAACAAGCACAGGAAACTCCTCCCTACTTCTCTTTATCCTACTTTTTCTCTTGTACCCACTCTCCCCGTGACACCCTGCCTCCCTCACCTCCCCAAACACCGGTTTGATTTATGGGCCTGTCGAGCTACCTGGCCCAGGACGACAGGTTATTTCCATTACTGCTGGGATTCTCTGTAATAAGGGGATCCGATGTAAGGGCATAGCACAGGGCCAGCTGTCTTGTCCCAGCTGAGCAACAACAACAGATCTCCAGAGAGCAAAAATATTCATATACTTTTGTTCTAACACTTGCTGTTGTTGGGTTTATCTGTGGTAACATGTGTTTTTTGCTACGTTTTACTCATCAAACCTTGAGTGATGTGATGTTTTGTAATCTCTATCTATAATTTATGTTTGAGTCATAAAATGGAAATCCACCACACACAGCCATTTACGTAGGCAAGCAGCTGGGGATCTTGTTCACATTCGCCCAGAAGCTTTGGCTTGTGCACACAAAGACATCAACATTGAAGCCATTTTGAAACATATCTAAATGCACGTGTGTGTGAGTGACACCAGAGAAGTGACACCAAACTGAGAGACTTTAAATACTTTTTCACGGCTCCTCCACTGAAGCACCTTGTCTGTCAGCGAGGCAGGACGGCTTGCTTGAGCAAAGGAAAGGCCCGGCCTCTTTGATTTTCGGCTCTGTGTTATTTTCGAATCTCCTGGCTCGACATTGCATCACTTCCCCTCTGACTGTCTGAGGCAGACTCAGACAAAAAGTGTCACTCACTTGTCGTTATCTGTGCGGCTCTGACAAAGGTGAGTCCACGTGTTGTTTGAAAGCTCAGAGCCTCTAACTGCTACTTGATCAAGGGTTACCTAACAAGATTTTTGGTAAAAAAAAAAGTTAAAGGCATGGCACCTCTTACAGAAATATCACTCACATGTTAGAAAAAGTGCATATGCGACAATATGACAGTAACATTTTAATGTAAAGGAGAAATTGTTTTATTTATTTGGTTTTATTATTAACTCTACACTATGTGTAGAAATTGGAAATGTCTGATCCCCAGTGGTAGTATCCCATATCGACACTGCGGCAGACAGCAATGCATGCCGCTGAATGCCGATCCAGGGACGTTGTGATGAATGGGCTGAAGGCAACATATAGACTTCACCAATTTTCACAGGGATTGTTTCATTTTTCTACAAACAAAAATGTACTGTATGTCCTCAGATAAGCTAAATTTGAAAGATTCTTCAACCACATATAAATTCTACATATAGTAGCTTTAAGCAGTTCTGCACTGACTTTAGTTTTAAGCAAAGGTCTGATCTTATCTTGAAAACTCTGTTACAGACCATTCTGTCTGTAACAGAATGGTCATATAAAGCATAGTTTTGGCTTAAAAGAAGGATCCATGCCCAACAGTGTTCAAGGCGAAGCACAACCACCTGATGATGAAAGAGACAAAGCCTTAAAGTTCATTAGGAAGTGTAAGATGAATTGACAGATGTTTGGCTTTGGCTGCTGGAAACTATGCCACACACAACTTTTCGGCACAGCGCATGCATAAAACACTTGGCTGTGATGAGCTGTCGATGAGCTGTAGACCGCAGCCCACAATGAATCACAGCAGTCTTTAATAATGGGAAGTTGTTTATGAACCTGAAAAAGTAGATGACTTAGTATTGTCATCAGGCTGTTGACAGACGTGTTGTCTGCCTCTTCCACTCTGTTAGTTTGTTTACATGCATATTTATACTCCAACTTTCATTAGGATGTAAGTAGTAAATTTAACAACTGAAACATTTGTAAACATCCTACCTGTTTATAATAACTGATTGTAATTGTAGGTAAACTGAGCTGATGTTTCCACTACAGGTATAGCGGTTTATGTACGATCCACAGTAATAGCTGGCTTTGATTACTCAACAGTGCAATATACTTTCCCCCTCTTTGGAAGAGCCTTTAAACAAGACCCTAGACCACCTCTGGGCCCATGTGTGCTGTAGCCGGTTGCACAAACTTAGCTGAGTTATGACATAAGTGTTTACTTAGTGATAATTTATGCATTACTAAATGAAAAGGGGTTGCACCACGCAAACTAGTTTTTATGTAGTAATTATCTGTTGCTAAATATTTACACCCACTAACTGCCAGGTTTAACTGTTGCGTAGCGGGCTGAGTGAACTGACAATGTTAGCTTGACCCGTTTAGAGTTTAAAACCGATAATAATATATAAGAAATATGGTTGGCACAGCTGACCTGGCACTTGATAAAATGCTGTTTAATAATGATGTAAAGTGGGAAGATTTTAAATTACAAAAATAACAACATCCCTCAAAATACACGTTATTCTAATAAAGTTTTGCTAAAAGACATACTAACATTAGTTAGCATAAACAGATATTGCACTCATACTAAACTACATGCATACTACTAACTCTGGAACACACATACTTATCCATGTATGTGTAGGCTATATCAATAAATCAAACTATACCTTTTGCAAAATGACCAAATAACGTTAGCTAGCTAGCATAATCAGATATTTCATTCTAAACTGCATGAATACTACTAACTCTGAACTACACAAATGTCTCCATGTACACATATAATTAAAACAAATTTTTATTTTTGGAAGTTATGTTACAGCTAATAATGCTATAGTGAATACCTGTTTATTTACCTGCTTTTGACTGGATGGCACACTACAGTTGTTTCCTGGCAACCAATTCACACATTACTGAAGTCTTTACTAGCGAAGACATTCCTTATGTTTTAATGGTGCAACCTGATTTAGTACAGCTTAAAACTAGCTTGTAGTTACTAAAACCTTAGGAAGGACTTTACACACAAACTTGGCAATGGAAAAGCTGCTTTAACCCAATCTTGGCCTCTGACTCTCCTGTGGAGGGTGGCAGGCAAAGACGCATTCTGTTCTTCATTATTTGTCAACACTCGGAGTACAGTCTGTGGTTTCCATGGTAACTGTGTGTCATTGTGTGACATGTGACATTTATGACTATAGGAAGAAATTGTGATTGAGAATTTGAATTAGACTTGAATCTGTTTACTGTTGCTCCGTGTCAGGATCACGTCTACATGCCAAGTGCAAGTGGTGCAACAGGAATTTGACTTAATTAATTGGTGCTGGCACATTACAAGACAATTACAAATGAAAAAAATAAGAGGACCTCACATACAGTGCAGACAAGATGTACTGTTTGACAGTAGACTAAACAATAACACAAGTATAACTTGAAATAAGGAAGTTGTCTTATTGCATCAGCAGTTTTTTGTAAACTTCTCCTCAGACAATATTTAGAATATTCTATTTATAATTTGGCAGTGATATTCATGATTAGGATACAAAGGTGCATATACATGCATTAGGATATCATTAAACAAAACATTTATTAGTTGGTGCGGTATCTGCAATTTGCACATATACGTACCTGCATAGGATGGTTGATAAAACAATCTCACCACAAGGTCCATATAGCAGCTGTTGTAGAGCGTTCAGTCGAATAACACAGGTTTCCTCGTCAGATGGAGTTTGCCCAGTTCTCATGGAATTGTAGATCTTAAAATTTCAATTTGATCTGAGCAGTTTAAACCTTCTTCTTCCAACTGATTTTTTGGCCACAAACTGTGAACAAAACACTGGCATATTATCACCCTTTAAGTTGATATTGTGAACTTGTTAGCAGTCAATTGTCTATTCACACATCCAGCAGATACAGAGCAACATTACCATTCATTTGAGGTGTTTGACATGTTTCTGGCCACCTGGCAAATTTAAGTCCAATATTCACTCTCCTTTTAGTTTTGTTTTGGTCTCCACCAACTCCTGAGGAAAATATCTGCATTTAGCTCCTAAACGCATATGTTCACCAGCTAGTCACTAACTTTGTCTGTCTGATAAACCCACTGAACTCTACCTGACCAGCACCAAACAGCAGAATTTTTGTTTTAAAAGCTGCCTGGTGCGGTGGCCGAGAAGGACATTATGAGAGCGATGAGAATAAACCATAACAGATTGTAAAACCAAAATATTGACCACAAGGTCCATTTAGTTTCCGCTTAAAACAAACAAAAAAACACTTTAAAATGTAAAGACTTCTGGTACAAAATGGATGAACTTTCGATCTCAATTGCATCATTTAAACACAATATGGGAGAAGGGTATACGTATATCGCATTCACTATTAGATGAAACCACACTTTCTGAAACCCTCTAATGAAACTCTCACATGAAATTATACACACATACTGGTATACAATTTAGATTTTTACTCTTCATTTGGTGTTGAACATGACCATTTAGTGTACACATGATTTGAAATGCACTTGTAAATTACAATTATAACATGAACATGCACTGTGTGTGAACTACAGTGTTCTGAGTGTTGCTCATGTTCGGTCCAGCGATTTACTTTATGTATGAACAGGGTTTGTTTTCTCATGAGAGATGTGAATATGCTCTTCATACACTATAAGGTGATTTGGATAAAAATAAACAATAACTTTATTTACTTTTTCTGATGCACAGATACATTCTATATTCTCAGATTCACATACAAATAGATTAAATACATTTTTTGTAAAGCGAAGAGTTTCCCTCCTCCCAGGTCATCCTTACCATCTTTCAGATAGTTCAGAGCCAGGCTCGGTGCGGGCCACCTGGCAGAGGAAGGCAGAACGGGGCGGGGAAGCATTGTGGGTGTTCTGCAGCGTCTGGACTGGGCTAGTGCTGTCTGTGGCTCAACGGGCGGGTGTGTGTTGTGTAACCCAAAACTGTGGTTGGATTTTTTTCCCACATGAGCTGTCAACTGGCTTCATGGCAAGCAAAGAAAAAGAGAAAGAGAACAATAATTAATTAATTTAATTCCCACAGTGACAGTTTTCTTCATGAGAAAATAATAAATCAAGGTTATTGTTAAGCTGGAAACAGAAATATGAGCTTGTTTGTTGTTTGTATTGTAAGGCTGGTGTTGGTGTTGCTGTTGTTTTGTTTCTGTAGTTAACAAAACCAAAACTATATATTTTGTGTCAGAGAAGCATTGCTTTTATGCCTTCCCCTCTTAAAAGACTGTAAACTTTAATGACGAACATCAATCTGATGCTACTTAGTGTAATATACCCTATAAAGATTTTTATGTCTCTCGTAAAAAGGTGTACCTGTAAATTAGAAGGTGTTCAGTTGGATTTACCCTCCATTACATGCTTAA
Source organism: Siniperca chuatsi (assembly GCF_020085105.1). Taxonomy (NCBI): domain Eukaryota; kingdom Metazoa; phylum Chordata; class Actinopteri; order Centrarchiformes; family Sinipercidae; genus Siniperca; species Siniperca chuatsi. The sequence continues at coordinate 25,019,840 of NC_058056.1, forward strand.
ATTTGCCTTGGATGTTGGAGAAAAAGATGGGTGAGCGAGACCAGGGATGTAATTGGGTAGAAAAGTATTCCTATTCCAGCAAAAACTCTGCAGGAGAAAGTTGGTCTGAGAAAAAACAATTGTGTAGATGCAGATTTTACCTGCAACCAGTTCTTTCTCCTCCTATTTCCCAGACAAGACACTCTCACACACCCAAACAGGCGGTGGTTGTACAGTGTGTGGAGAGGAGGACAGGGGGGTAATTTAAAGCTGAATTAGGACCTTTTATACTGATGCTATATTGTCAACACGGCCCGTAAAACCTCCTCCACCACTCCTCTTCCCCCCTTCTCTGCAATTCTTCCTTCAGTTCCTCTTTATTTGTTCTAATTCCAGGGACCGGCTGGGTCTTGCCTGGATTTGGAGAGTGCTTGGTTTCAAAGGGTAATTGACACCTTACCTGTAATTTCATGGTTTCACTCCACCTGCCTTTGATGTCTGGGTCTTGGTTGGGGCCAGGATGCGGAGGGAAGAGACAGTGGCAGTGTGCTGTTGCATGCTCCGCCGCAAGTCTCTTCCAGCCCGCCTGAGCGGTTTTCTGAACATGAATGACGTCTCATGCAAACCCAGGTTATTAAAGAAGAAGAGGGGGGTTCCACGGGCTGCTGAGAAGCTTTTCTTGTGGTGACAAATAGGCCTGTAGAGTTGTCAAGACTGACTAAGAGACAGAGGGATCAGAGATGAGTCAGGGGCAGAGATGACGACCTCTCCAATTTGAATACATCACATTTAAACCACAAAAAAGTCAAAGATTAACTTTTCTGGTATTTAGAAAAGAACAATTAGCTACACTGTTTTGCCATGATTTTCTTTGATCAGCAATCCATGACTGTGGAATATCCCCGAGTGAGGCTAGTTGATTCAGTATTACCTTGCACATCACCTTTATAATATTCTAAACTCCTTAGCATTCTTCAGCTAATGTATGGGGGATCTCTACCCCATATGACAATTTGTGATTACGTGGCTGAAGTTCAGTTCGTAGGTCATGCGCAAGTTCCATCTGCTGAAGACCAATGGATTTGGTTGAAAGCTAGAAACTGTAGGCTACTACAGTCTGCTAATCCTGGGCCATTATCACCTGCGTTTCGAATATTTACCACAGATATGAAGCTCAAGAATGATCCTCCACGATGACCTTTGTGACTTTTTTATCACGCCCTCATGGTAAATTTGTGTTTTTGCTTTTTCTTTCTTTTATTGGTATTATGTTTTACAAATTGCATGTTTGTAAAAACAAACAAAGAAATAACCCTTAAAAACTTAGATAAAAAATCTTTTATTTCCCATAAAACTGATGAAATGAAATGAAACTGTAGGCTACTCTAGTCTGCTAATCAAGGGTCTGTTATCACATAAATTTGCTTGGCTATCAATGTAAAAAGGTTAGGTGCCTGTGCATTGTGCCGCACTGTAGTCTGTGTGTTCAAACACGCATAATGACTGGAAGTAAATGGGTCATATCGAAACATTTGAGTCATCCTACTCATTGTTTGTCAGCAGCAAATAATATTATTCACGGAAGGAGCTGTTTTGGTACATGGGATGAAAGAAACAGTTTGCGCTGGAAGCTACAATGCTACCAGAAACTGCGTAGAGAAGCCATTAGAAGGAACATGCTGAATTAGTGGAAAGTTTTTTTATGTGTTTGAGGTGTTTAATGTGTCTGGTTAGCACAGTAGAGATGCTCCTCACAGGGGTGAGAAGAAGGTTACCTGCAGATCCAGGCGAGCAGCAATGAGTGATGAGAGGGGAGTGACAATGAAAATTGCATTTGTGCAACCATGAATCATTACAAACAACCCGTTAAAAGGCACCCCTCACTGTAATTACCTCCTCTGCGATTATGGGGTACTTTATTACCTTCTATTACTTTACTGTGCCTGCCTTGGCAGATGTAGACCTCACACTGACTAACAAAGCTTGGCAGGTGAATCTACAAGACTGCTTTTCTGTTTGAGTGCAAAAATAGAGACAGAAAAAAAGAGCAGTGTTTTAAAGGAGGATTACGTAATATGTGACTTGTTGATTGCAACAACGCTGATAGACATCTTGGAGCAGCCTGGAGCTGAAAAATATTCAAGTCACATTTTAATGATGGACTCAAATAAATGAGCTAATTTGAGCACAGAGGTGTTCACTGAATAGGTTATATGTGCCTTTTAGGGTCTTTTAGCTCATTGTTTTGCTTTACAGCAGCAAACTTACTGTTAAGGAAACCTCATTTCCAGCACCAGCAGGCAACTATTTCAGAAAAAAAACCTACCTGCCCAGCAAAAAATGCCAGACAAAGTTAACGACTAGCTGGTAATTATAGTGGAACTAGCAGCTAGAGAGCCAGATATTTTTCTTGGGTTAAAAGGAGAGTGAATAGTGAACTGATGTTCATCAGGTGGGAAGAAACGTGACTATAAATAGGCCACTAATGTTGCTCTATATCTATTAGATGCGTAAATAGGCACCTGTTTCCCAACATGTTCAACATACAATCTTCATAAGGTGATAATGATTAAATGTAACAACTTGCCCCGCTGTCCCAAGTGGCCAAAGAAATCAATTGAGGGTCAGCTCTCCCAAATAACAAAAGATAGTTTCCCAGACATTTTGAGATATTAGCCACTGAGACTTTTGCTGCCAATATAATGGAGTTGAATAGAATGTTGTTTGTTGGGCTCAAAGCAGTGAAATATGACAGCAGCTTGTCTTTCTACAAAAATCGCAACGTTGTTTTATAGCCTTCGTAAATGGTATAAGCTGCTTGCTTGTAGCATTGCACGAGTTGGGGGTTGGTAGGAATAAAAAAATAACCACAGTAAGTAATGACTTATCAAACCCCTGCAGATGTATTACATTCATTTTTTACTATGTGAAAGAAAAAAATCTGTACTTCTTTCTTTAATGAATTTTTTCTTATTAATCTTTTTGTTTTATTTTAATTTTAAGAATTTTTAATAGGTGAATTGCCCAATTCAGAGACCAACTGTAGTTCCACTGGCATGCACTGTTAACAATGGAGTCGATGAACCGTCCGGAGGAGTCGAGGCAGACTAAGCTGATCACAGAAAAGTGGATCAGTACAGTGAGAGAACAGGAGGGGGAGGAATGGAGAGAGAGAGGCAATCTAAGGAAAAGCAGAATGAATGAACGAGTGAAAACATATTGGTCATCCTGAGTTCAGCCCCTCTCCCCCGCTGTGAGCCCCGACCGCGGGCTGCTTCACTGCCTCGCTGCCTCACTGCCCAGGCTCCGCTGGGCACAAATCCAGTTTTCTGTCCAAATTACCAGCTCTGCTTTGCAGAAGAAGGCCAGCGGGGTGAGAAGAGCTCACCCTCCACCCCCTTGTCTGAACCCCTTGCTGGCCCGGCGCAAAGCTGACGGAGCGTCGCGGATGGCCCTGGATTGCACCTGCACTGGGGGCTTTCCAGCTCTCCCCCTCCAGTTCACACACACACAACCCCCAGACCATAAACTTCTTTCCTTTTCTATGGGTTTCAATCAGGTGGCCTACAAATTCACCAAGACTCCCAAAGCTGTAACCTGCAGTAACTGTTTGGACGGAAAGCTGCTTCAAAATGTTGCTGAATTGAAGTGAAAACTTTTCAGGAGCGGGTAGAATTGGCAGTGCTCTTGGAGTGAATGAGTGGAATGCATTTCCAAAGCTAAGAATCATTCAACAAAATTAAATTGCTAATTTATTTGCCACTTTTGACAGGAAAATGCTGACTTTGACGCTGATACAAGCTGCTGATTTTGTGTTCGATGACAACCTGTTAGCTTTCCAACCATCGTATCAGCTAACTGTTAGGTGTTGCCAGATATGACAACCATGTGTCAGAGGACTTCACAGAGACAGAATGGAACAAAGCAAAATTACATTCAACAAATATGCAACATACTGATGTCATTAATATATTGCTGGTAGGGGCTAGTAGTTGCATGTGGGAAAATTCCTTGTCTTAAAAATACAGACAAGGTTTTGTAACTTTATGTTGTTTACTTCATACTCTTTAGGGGCTTACTTACTTTTTAAAGCGAGCCAATGTAACATTTGTGGTTTCTATGGATGCAAGGGAGAATTACAGGAAACTACCAACCTCTTCTGAAGCTAACTTTTGTCCCATAGAGAACTTATTTCATCTGTCTTTCTAAAAAGCTGAAACATTTTTCGGGGCTTCCCTGTTCATATTCTAACATAATTTGAGAATTTGATGGCCCGTTGCAGCGTGTCGCATCAACATGAGTCACAGAAGAAAACTGAACTCTTGTGCAACACTTGTGCAAACAACACAAAGGTGACATTAATGTGTTACTAGAAAACAATGTGTTTCACTTTTACAGGAGGAATGGCGTCAAGGATGTAGACTAACTGATGGGTTTGGTATATGTATCTCTGGTCAACTTCCCAACCTCCAATAAAGAGCAGAGCCTGTGCCTTAAACTTTGCATCTGGAAGCATCTGGGCCTGGCACAATCACATGGAATGACTACTTGTGCTAAATACCTGAGCATGTGTATAAATGTTCACCTGGAAAAGATTGTGGATAATAATATCTATCTAAAATATCCACCTTTAAGTTATTTACTGCAATTTTAGTCACATTTGAGTTTGGTATCACTTGTTAACTCTCTCTGGGCATAAAAGTTGATTTTAGCTGATTCGGAGCGTCGGGGTATCATGATGACAGGCGGCTTTGCTGTTTGTCCTGGCCCTGCCTCAGGGTTCGGGGTTGTGTTTACTTCATAACAAAAAGCAACATGGTTTTGATGCTCTGCCAGTGTGCTGCTGTGTAAACTGTAAACAATACACACACACACACAGGACCTCACATACACACACACACCTACTGCTGCAGTGACCACTCCCCTTCCTGTTCCCTCTCTCTGTAACTCTTTGTCGCTGTCTGAGTAGAATTTACACACACTAACACCATTCCTCTCTCTCATTATCACTATTGTGGCGCTCTTGAGCAAGGCACTTAGCCTCTAATTGCTCCAGTGGACCTGCCAGTTGTGGTTGTACTGGGCAGCTTCCAGGTGTGAATGGTTTATAAGCAATTTCCTGCCTTCCAGGTGGCCATTGAGAGGTGGTAGAGCGGGTTGTCTTCTGATCACAGGGTTGGTGATTCGATCCCCACTTCCTCCTGTCCACATGTAGAAGTATGGCAAGTTGGGCAAGACACTGAACCCCTGGTTGCCAGTGCATCCCAGTCCTAAGCCTGGATAAATGGGGAGTGTTGCGTCCAGTGAAATCATGTCATGCCAAATCAAATATGCGGCTCATCGGGTTGGTCGGGCCGATGGAAATTTGTGGGCTTGCAACATGCGATATCACAAGCTGTTCTTCTTGTCATATAATTACCCCATTCAGTTAAGGGCTTCTTCTTTCTTAAATTGTCTTTTTGTGTATCCTCAGACAGCTGCACTCTGCTTCTTCATTGTCTTCTTTCTCTCCAGAATCTGTGGCCTCAGTCAGCCGCCACGACCAGGAGCTGACCAGCAGCTCGGGCAGGACCTCAGAGCAGACACTCAGAGCAGTGAACCCAGACAAATGTGGGTGAAGAACCTCAGAACCAGTGAACCTCCACACACACACACACACACACACACACACACACACACACACACACACACTAACCCCACCATGGTGCCTACTCGAAACCATCAGGAATGATGCTCTCTCTCACTCTCACAGCCCCTCCCCAACCTCTTTCCTCAAAACACACACACACACACACACACACACACACACATACAAACTCATACACACCCCACCACATTCAAATCCCTCCCCACGCCACCTTACTGAATCCCCCCCGCCATGGAGGCTGATTCCGCCCTCTGGATGAACCTTTCCCCAGGACCCTGAGCTCAGAGGGGGCTGGATTAGAGGGTGAAGGCTGGAAGGGTGTGTGTGTTAGTGGAGAGGGGGGTTAAGACAGACAGAGAAAGAGAGAGAGAGAGAGAGAGAGAGAGAGAGAGAGAGAGAGAGAGAAACTAGTCTTGAATGGATGATTGAAACAAGAAAAGTTTACAGGAAAGAATGTATGAGTAACTCTAGTATTCACTTTCATATTCACATAAGGATTGCTCTCAAAATCAGTCTTTGGTCAAATCATATTTGGAAGTAATTCCTATCGTTTTTGTATCCTGCCTGTGTATAAACAGATTAATGATTCACATTTTAGTTTTGTAAAAATTTCAAAAATTTGCATACAATCTGCTTGACATTTGCACAAACACACTTTTTCAGGAAAATTATGAAAGTAAGTAAAAGATGTGGAAAGTTTTTTTTTGTTTGAAGAACTTGTTGAAGAAGTGTCTAGTTCAAGTTGTGGAAGTAAAGACCCCTCCCCCTACCACAAAATCCAACCACACACACACTCCCACTGCCAATCTCATACTGAACCACAGGGGCTCCTCCCTGGACTCCCACCCAATCATGCACCTGTTCACAGCTCTGTCCCAGCCTGCCCTCCTTCCCCTGCAGCATTCCTCCAAACACACATGAACAGACTCTGACATCTTTGATATGCCGAAACACAAAACCCTGAAAAAGACTTCACTATTTGGGTTTCCAGCAGGGTAATTAAGCAATGTTCCTATCAACAGACTTCCTCACATTTGATTTACATGCCTGTACTGTATATCAATCCTGCAACAGCAGAAGTTCAAAATCTCCTCCTGGTGACAAATGAAAGATTGACACTGTGTGATGAGTGTGAAGTCTGTACATCCCCGCATAAAATATGGCTCTGTCTCCCTCCCTGCCAAGGCTGTGTGCAAGTATTAGCTCCTCAGACAGGCTGCAGCGCCAATGCCTCGTCTAACCCCTTAATTTTTGGCCTGGAGGTGTTGTGACTTGTTCAAGAGATGTAACATGGTTTGAGAAGGTTCCCTCCTCAGTCCCATCATGCAGAGCAAAGCTGCCCTCATATTAAATACATTTTGATCAAAGATCTGCAGGAGAAACAAACACTACAGGTTTTTGTAGAGCACAAATATGTGAAAACAATACAGTACACTTTGGTCAAATGCTTTCTGTCATTAGTGTAACAAGGTCAAGGGTTCCTAAAAAAGGGCACACATACTAAATAACATTAATAGCTAGTATTTCTATACTGATGCAGTGGTTGTCAAGCTCTGGGGGGGGCACCGTCCCCTGGACATAAAAGCGTTGCATACTAGAAAGGCTATCAAGATTCAAGTTGGCACTATTTTTACAGATAACAAATTGAAATATAAAATACACCATTTTTGACAGGGAAGAAAAGAAAAACAGGTGATACTCAGGTAAACACATCAGACAAACCAAAGTCAAGTAAATATAACAGTCTGTCTTGCTCTCAGGTGAACTGTCAGTGAAGTGGGAGAGACTTGTGTGCTTCATATCTAAAAATTCTGACACCGAGGGTAAAGTTTAACTTGCATCATGATAATGTTATTTAATAAAATAACCTTTAATTTGGCTTGTTTTGTTGCTAATTTTCCCAGTACTTTCAGGGGGGAAAGTTTGGGAACCACTGTACTAAAATATAAATATACTCAAGAAAAAAAAAGTTACAGAAACCACAAAGATCATAACAAATGCTTTTGCTGACACATCTGCCTTTATTTACATAGTAATTTACTGAAGATTATTTTTTACTCTGACTTAGACAGCTCAACTTAGGTTTTGTCTTTAGCTACGCTAGCACGCTAGCATCTATGGATGGAAATGTCGGTCTGTCAGTTGGTCGGTCCACCACTTTGGTCCATACTAAAATATATTTCAAAAACTATTGGATGGATTACCATGGTTTTTGTATATATATCCATAGTGCCCAGAGGATGGATCCAAATGACTTTTCATCTAGCACCATCATCACGTTAAAATTTTAACTAAAATTTTAACTAACTAAACTAACAACATTCCCATCAGCCTCAGTTGTGTTTGGAAACTGCACAAAAATGCTGAAACGCCATCTATTCTAACATAAAAAGCTGACATAATGTGGCTCTTAAAATGTTTTAAAAAGTGAATCTACATTTGTAACTCCTGAGAAACATTTCTGAAAAATTGAGCACATAATGAATGTTAAAGATGAACTGTATAGCTAATTGCTACTGTAGTTTCAGCTGATGGGGGGGGGATCAAATTTTCTAACAGGTGCTCCATTGTTTTGGGACATGGCAGAAAGTCATATTTTTGCCAAAGCAAGATGGCTGGACCAAAGGTGTTACAGTTTGTTTTGTTGTTTCCTAGGGGGCAGTGAGAGCGAGTTCACCTCTCCTTGATCTCCCCCTCTATTTACCCCCCCCAACCCTCTGCGAGCCAGGGCGTGGGCGTCCAGGGCTCCGAGGCCCAGGCAATAACAATAGCTGGACTGTGCTGTCCTGAGTCCCAGTCCCACACAATGACCATGTCCATGTCGATTAGCGTGGGGTGGCGGCGGAGCCTGGTCCGGCCAGGGCTAATAGCTTATTACGCAGTGTAAAGTGACAGTGTGATTTGGAGAGGTGCCAGAGAACGGGCCCAATTAAAGGAGAAAAGAGAGGAGGAGGGAGTGTGTGTGTGGATGGGATGGGGGGTGAGGACGAGGGCAGCAACGTGCATTCCTCTGAGCTTCGGTCTAATTCGCCCATGATGGGTTCCCTGGGGACTGACACCCACCTTCGTCAAAAATATTTGAGTATCCTCCTGCTCTGTTGTTCCAAAACACATCTGAAACAAACCCAAAACACACTCACAGGCTACGTTACCGCTGCACAGTTATGGGTAAACAACGCTGTTTACTTGTTGATACAGTTTGAGAAATGGGAGAATATGGAAGAATAATATTCTTATTTACACCAATACAGTACAGTATACAGCACATACAGTATGGCTGCGTGGTTAATGACATTTAAGTTTAAACTGACATGATCAGATGATGCTCTTACCCACAGCAGATTAGACTGACTGATAAAGCAGAATAAGCTTTAAGGACCATGCTGATGTATTTCAGTCTGTTAACCACAAACCACATTCTGCTGATTTTCAAAAGCATGTTGTACATTTCTAAAGTGATTTTCTACCATCCAGGCAGCCATTGGTGTGTTGGAGTAACAGCACCAGCACATGTACTGTATGATATATACATATTCTGGCTTTCAGTCACATATCTTCATCTGATTAGCACTGACAGAGCCATTTGCCTCTAATTTTCCCAACTTCTAACTTCTTCCAAAGCATACTTCTCTGATTAATTAGTGTAAAACAAAAGTACAATGCGGTCACTGATCAATCCTAAGATGAATCAGATCCTACCAAATCTTGTCTCATGAGCCATTAAGTTACTAGATGACTGTCTAAACAGTTGCCGACTTAACTTTTCATTCCTTCTCAACATCAGTGGCCAAAATGACTTGAGGTGTTTCTTATTGATTTTAGTTGCATTATGTTGAGGTGAAGTGAAGCTACAGATCTAAACATTAAAGCTTGGCATCATCAACTCAAAACAAGTTTTATGCCAAGTAGGATGCGGGTGTTCCTACATGTGCAAACCAATGAATGTGCCTGCACAGTAACTTGGCAGAGGCATGAGTGAAGTATGAGTATTTAGGCACACTGGTGAAAATGTGACTTTTTGGAACATACTGAGCCCACGGATACACAATGGAGAAGTTGTATGCTGCAGAAATGATTTGACACATTTCTATTGATGTATTGATGCTTTTTTACAACCATAATAATCAGGGTGCGCTGGTTGCTTAGGGGTTAAAGCGCTGACCACGTACAGCAATGTCCCTGCTTCACGTTCGCCTGGGGACATTTTTTGTCATTCCCCTTCTCTCTCTCCCCTCATTTCCTGTCATTTACTGTTCGCAATCCATAACGTGTTCAAAAGAATACTATGAATTTAAGGTGACCACTGCCTCTGTTGTCCATAAAGACCCAAACAAATCAAACTACAAACTTTACAGCCACTTTTCATGTCTACAGGGAGTGTTTGATTCTCAAACAATAGATTTCACTATTAAATCACTTTAAGACTCTAGTGATTACTTGTAGAGCTCTCCATGGCTGACCTGACTTATTTATTGAATTACTCCACTCTTTAGTTCTTTATTTGTGCATATAATAAAATAAAACAAAAGAGAAGAAATATACAGTAACAAACGAAAATGCACAGGTGGGATGAAAAAAACCCTGAGGGCTTGTAAAAGGAACCCACCTAACATTAAAATTAAAGACAGCTGTATATGCTTGCCACAAATGTGCAAACAGACATAAATATCTTTAAATTAAACAAGGATTACAATAACATATATTTGCACTGCTTTCATACACTGTATCATACCTCATTTACATAGTACTGTGCTGCGTCAAGAGAAAAATCAGAAATGAGGAGTGACTGCGAAGTGAAGCAGAAAAGCTGTTCCATATAACTTGACCTCTGTACCTAATTAAAAACTAGCCATGACTAGTTCCGTAAAACTGACTATATCAACTGATATGGTGTAATAAAGGGTGTGATGTGACCTAGTTACAAAGAAACTGTGAAAGGAAATTGGAAGTGAATTATTAAGAAACTGAAACATACCATATTGTCATAAGATATGAAAGGATAAATCATAGAGTAATACAGATCCAGAAAGTTTTTTTCTTGACAAGATATGTCTTACTCTCTTACTTTGTTGGACACAAGAGATGTATTTTTTCCAGTTAAGCTGATAATCAATAATTACACCTAAGAACTTAACATGGGAAACATATTCAAGCGCATTATTAGCTATGAGAATGGGGCAAAGATGATTTGGGTTCTATTTTTAGGCTTGAAGATCATTTAAGCACTCTTTAACATTAAGGGATAACTTATTGCATTTGAACCAGATATCCATCCTATCTAGAACATTGTTCATACGGGTTATCAACCTATGTTCATCTTTATCTGTAAGAAAAATATTGGTATCGTCAGCATATAAAATGAAGAGTGCTTCTTCTGATATCAAACGCAAATCATTGATGTATATAATAAATAAAAGAGGACCTAGTATGGAACACACCCTGAGTAGACCTTGTAGGTCTACTGACATGTTGCTGTCTCTTGTAAAAAACAGTTGCCCTCAAACTCTAAAGCTGCCTCCCACAGATTCTTAAGATTAGTAAGATTAGATTAGTTTTGTGTTGTCTTTATTGTGTTTTTATTAATTTTTTTTCTTCTGTTTAGTAGTTCTATGTTCTATTCATAGAGCTAGAGTGTGGGTCTTTTACATATAAATGAACGTATGTTACATTCAAGCCCTTGCCAAACGAGTTCACACAATGCTGATTAAGCCTATCACCGCCAGGTAAATCTCACTGTATTTCGCAGTATACAGAGTTTTTAAATCTGGTGTCTGTGGCGACATTCTCGTGTGTTTTACGTCAACCAGCAGTGATTGGTTTGGTTTTGATATGATTTGATTTGATTTGGTTTGCCAGGGAAGTGGGGAGCAACCCAGAGCCATGTAGAGAGCTCTGCGATCCGCCATTGCTGTAAAAAAAAAAAAAAAGGTCCATTGGAGAGAATGTTTATCATTGAGAATTGTTTATTGTTTCTTTTGTTTATTATGATTGTATAGTTTGTGTTAATATGCTTTGGTAACATTGTATTATATGCAGTAATGCAAATAAAGCTACTTGAATTGAAATGGAACGGAGATGACGCAACTTTCTCTCTCTTCATGGCTCTGGAACAACCGATGAGTAGGCATCAGCAACTAGGAATGAAACCTAAGAAGTGTCCAAGAAAAATTTCTGATGCTCCAGATAAAAAAAGAAACTCTGTGTTCAGAGGAAGGATTACAGTTAAAACAAGAAAGCGATGGACAGCAAGGACTAAGACGGATAACCATTGGTGTAGCTTTAGCTTTTCCTTGTTGGAGAGCGCTGAGAGAAGGGACTGAGGGCAGACACAGATGTCACGTTACTGCTCTTGGACAGGTTGGGAAAATATTTGGAGGCGGCTATGTAGCTATTACATTTACTCTGCCTAAATAATGGATTATTGTCTTGGAATTGTGGAAATTTCTCTGCATTTTTGAAACTATTTCTGAACAAGAGCCTGGGAGGAGCTCACTGTAGGCATACATCATGAGCATGCATCAACAGTGTTTCTGTAGTTACTCCCACAGAAAATCCGTTTGTTGATAAAATATTCAAATGGTATGTCTGTTTGAAGGTGACACGGATACATTTTTACAAGACTTCTTAATGAGAAAGTTCTCAATCTAAAGTTCATTATAGAATATGCATTGGATAGAGTTCACTTCCTGGACATGTTTGTTGAGAGGAAACTTGATATATTATGCACTACTTTATGCAGAAAAGAAACATAACGAAACAATTTACTATTTGCAAATAGCGCCACACCCCTGAAACGCAGACTCCGAGGATTTTATTGTCCTTGTGGGTTGTCATATGTTGGTAAAACATCAGGCTCATTAAAGCAGAGAATAAGTGAACATAAGAGCTCCATTAGGAGAAATGATTATCCAATAGCAGTACATTTCAATGACTTTAAGCATGATATCTCGTCGTTTTGGTTACAGTGCATTGAAAAGGTGACTCTGCCAGAGAGAGGTGGCAACATTGATAAAATACTTAATAGAAGAGAAGTGTACTGGATATTCAATTTACAAACTCCCAAAGGATTAAATGACAAGAATCCATGTCATGTCATGCTTTAAGGAATTTCGGGATTCTCGGGAACCACTTGGGGTTAGATTTAAGACTTGAAACAGGAGAAATTATTGCACAACTGGGAATGACTTATGAAAGCTCTGAGACCGATGTCTTCATGCATCAGCTGTATAATTTATGTAAATCTTCCTGTAAATAGACTTGATTATGGGTCAGAGAATTTCATGTATTATTGTCTTTTCTCTGTCTTTTGTTTTTGTTTCATATGTGGAATACAATGCGAAATATTTTACAGTGGTCACTGTAAATACAGACAAATAGACACTCCCACAGGAGAATTTTTGTCCCCACACCTGTGTGCACAGAGTGGGCGGAGCATTATCTATTTAAGATCAAGGTTTTGTGAATCTTTTAAAACAGAGAGACCGAAACGTTAGTATGATTAATAAATAGTAATACTGAGCAAGAACAGTGTGCGGGATTTCTTTCCTGCATCGTAGCCAGTTGGATGTGCGAATATTTTCTTTAAACTAGTTACTCTCACTGCCAGAAGGGGGAGACTAGTTCCACACTCCAGCTTTAAGTTCTTTTCTTACTAACTTTCTTTAGTACTTTGTACAGTCAACAACAATAAGTATTGTTCGTAAAACCAGCCAGTCAATGTTTCACCACAGCTTTACAACACTTCACCAAGTCATCACACAGTTTAACAGTGGAGACACAATACTTCCCCATTGGTGGACAAACCGGAATAAAGCTGTTGTATCAAAGTGTTACCGGGACTTTTTCTCAATGGGATGTGGAGTCTGTCAGTTCGATGTTTAAGCTCCGGGAGGAACAACAACAGAAGGGGTTAATGTAATCCATTTCATTGGTGGGGGACTCTAATAACTGGTCTCTGCCTGCGTCTCCATTGGCCCGCGGAGTTTCCATTGTGCTGGCCGGTGCAGGTGTGGGACATGCTTTGTTGATCATAATCCCCCAGGCAAGGGGAGAGGCTTTGAGTGTGTTTGACGTACCCCACTGGCAGGCCCTTTGCTCCTCGGCCGCCGAGCAGCCACCGTCTCCAGCGGCCGCTCATGGGATCCGACAGGCGGAAAAATAATGAACAACACCTCAACCTAGAGCTGACCTGGCTCCAATTCACCAGCTCCACACGAGGGGTAAACGAACCACTTAATTGAGCCTTCCAGGATCAAATCATACTCAGGACCCCCCCAAGCCTCCCTGTGATCAACCCTCCCCGCCCTCTACCTCAACCTCCTTCCCGGACACAACCCATCAAGATGTTTTCCTACACACACACACACCCTCTCTCATTCCTCCACTTCTTTACTGTTTTCTTTTCTTTGATGCACATCTAACAGAGGCTGGTAAACTGAACAGCACAAGTAGGCTACATAAACTGTTTACAAACTGTTCACACCTAATACATTTTGTAAACATTCCCTTTAATGCATAAGTTGACATTTTTACCTCCATTTTTCTTTTAAAGTTATTATGGAAAATAAAGGAAAGTTATGTGGCCAACAAGTTTCAAAACCAGTCTTGGAATGTAACCAAGTATTGTATTGTGTTCCATTTTATGCTGCTTCATATTTCCACTCCACTACAATTCATTGGGAAATATTGTACATTTGTTTCAGAGCTGTAGTCACCAGTAATTAGATTGGTACTCTGCAAGATTTTAATTACAAAACATATGATGAACTTATAAAACATGATGCACTGTTGTAGATGAAACTACCAGACAGCTACTAGATGTACAATAGTTAAGATTAGATCCACCTCAACCAGCTACAAAAGAAAAATGGTACGTACACATGAATGCATCAGTAATAATAATCCACTTTTGCAATATATAGTATTAGACTCAGGAGCCCTTGAGTACTTTTACTTTTGATACTTAAACTACATTTTGCTGATAATACTATGCACCTTTGCTTAAGTAACATTTTCAATGCAGGACTTGACTTGCTTTACATTATGGTGTTGCTCTTTTTATCATTTAAGTAAATGACGTGAATGCTAGATTCACTGTTAAAGAACATTGTGTATGTTTTGTTTCATGCATTTTCACAGTTTCTGGACGTGCTGAGCTAATGTACAAAGTTGCTTGAAAAATCTATTAGTAAAAACTTTAATGGTGGTTCAAATAGTCTTTTGTGATTCAAAACAACTCCTGTTAAGGTATTTAAAACTATTATTATGGCATATTTGCTTCATTTGAAAATATGACAGTATAAAGACAGAAAATACAGAGGAAGACAGAGGGGGCGAGGACATGCAACAAAGATTCTCAACTGGAATTGATGGTAAGTGTCTTTAATGACTCAACCACCAGGATGACCCTAACATTAATTAGGTCTTTGTAATTTTAGTTTTACTAATAGTATATGATGATGATTTTAAAATTATACTAATGAATTTCATATTCATGCAGGTGACTGAAACACACAGCTCAGCACAATGGAAGGTGCTAGTAGGATCTCACCTAAGGATTCTTTTTTAACCTATCTGCTAAAGAGTTGCAGTAAAGTAGATTTTTGTAAAAATCCATAATTTACTAATCCATAATAATCACAAATGAGAGCTGCAGTAGACAAGACCATCCCATTCCTCCCAGGTGAGACACCTGAGAGTCAGTCAGTGTCACTTGTCCACCATCAAATCAAAAGTTAACAGTGGAGCTCAAACAGTTTCTGAAACAGCATTGAGCTGTTTTCCTCTTTTCACCAATGTTAGATCTTTTACCTGTCATTCCTTTGGTATATTTTAATAAAAGATCACAGACTGGCCATTGAGGTGGTTTGCAAATTAAAGGCATCAAGCTATAGGGGTTTTGGGAACCACCTTGATGTCAAGTTTGCCTGTGTTGTCAGTGATTCAATTTAATATATTAGTTAAAAACTAATTTTCCAAGCTTTTGTTCAGTATCTTCTGCATACTGGATACAAAACTTTCCAATTTCAAATTTCAACCTTTGATGAAAATCTAGTTTGTTCTGGTTTGACCTATGCCTGTGTCCTGAAATGAGCCACACAGTCTGACCACTGTGCTTATTTAACATCACAGTCAGAGATCTTTGATGAAGTTGATCCCCAGCCCTTCACGCGAAACATGCTGACAAGACCAAACAGTTGCTTTCTATTCTCCCTCTAAGATGTTTCTCATTAGCGAGGTGTCACCTGTTCCCTGTCCATTATCAGAGGAACAATCTGGGTTGGGGGTTCTGTGGGGTCGTTTTAGGACATGAACCTACAGTATACAGCCACCTCTCGAAATAGCACCCACGGTCCTGTGTTCAACCTGCTTCCCAGACGGACAAACAATAGCTCTTTTCAAATGTCACCCGATAGAGCCATGTGGGTACCAAATTAGGACTGGGTGCCTGATGTTCCAGGCGCAAAAGAAGGTGATCAAACAGAGCCTGGGTCACTGGATCTCCTCTAATTGAGAAGTTCACACTTGGCAGCGGGGGTCCTCATTCACCAGACAGCAGTGGTGCAGTCTGCCAGAGTGGAAAAGTTTTGGACCGCCTGTGCAATGCATACAACCGAGTTTTACCTCTTCATTCAGATCTGGGTCATCAGATTGTTGTTCAGGAGTCATGATGGCATTAGAGAGCTGACAGTGCCTCACAGGAAAGGAAAGTCATTTAAGCTCAACAAAATGGTCAAATAAATGTTAACTGCTCCACATACTGAGCAGTGGCTTGGGGTGCTTTTGCACATTTGATCGCACCTGTATGAGTCTTTGGCTATGAAGTTGTGTTTATGAAGAGCTAAATTCATAGGTCTTTATTAGTAAGTCAAAGTATGATTAATTAAACATGGGCCACACAAGTGCATGACATCAGGTGAAATACTTTCAACAATGTTTTATCATTATCAGATGACAGTGATAGGAAACTTTACCAGCTACTTAGTTTGCAGTTATCCCCATAATTACACAGGGCCGAAATGGACAGTACCATCATATCAGTTTCACGGCATAACCCGTACCTTGAACACATGGATGGCGCGAATCCTAAACAGTGAAAACTAAATAAATGATCAAATCATTGTCCCTAATCTGCACGATGGGTGGCAAATATTTGCAGAGGGAATTTCTTGATGCGTCGTTTCTTAGCAGGAACAAAGCAAGATGGCCTCCTCTCAATTTGGGGCAAACGCTGCTGGAGAATGGAGACAAAAGAGATGCTTAAACCCTGTCAGTCTAAGGGGGATATCTTCATCTCTCTTTAGAGAGTGCCTAATTGATACATGGGGATTGGCGTGAAGGACAGAGGACAATACCTCTATTGTTTCTGAATCAAGACGTCTGTCAACTGTGGTGTCTTTGCTGGGAGCTTGGCTTGCCTCCAAACTTGAACTTTCTCTTTTGATTTTTGCCGAAGCTTTACCCAGCACAGCTTGTCTCTGCCTGTGGCACTGGAGGACATGTTGGAGTACACTAGCTGTGATATTGTTTCAGTCAGAATCAACACATTTAGAAAATGTGATACATACTCTGAGAAAGAGATTACTTATCTCAAGGTAACATGCAGGATGAAGTGTGATTTAAAAGTTATAATGGAGGAGAACATTTTGAAAGATTTAACATTTTTGAGGATGTAATCTGTTGAGTTACATAAGTGACATTGAGTTATAATGAGTTTAATCAAAAATAAGAATTAGGATTTTTTTATCTCCTGTACTGCAGCACAGAAATTCCTGATCAGTAAATTGAACATTAAATAAATAGAATCATTTCAGATTTTTGGGCAACAGATATCTTAATTGTAGATAAAATAGGAATTTCTTTGAAAGAAAAGCTTCCTTTAAAACCACATAAATCCTTACTAATTGGAGTGTACCAACTGAACACTGTCCCCATTTTTCTTACCAAATTACATACTGGTTTTCCTTCTGGGAAACTTCCTAGGAAATTCTAAGGAAGTTACTGACCTGTAAAATAAATGTATTACCGTGAACGCTCCACATGTTTAGAACAATTTTTGCAGTGATATTAATTTATTTCTTTGTTTCCCTTCTCTTTTGACCTGCTCTCGTTCAGGATCTTTGTGGCAACAGATGAGGCAGTTTTGGGGGTCGACCAGTGGAAGTGGGCAACGTTCCCTCTTCCCAGCAACAGAAAACAAAGCGAGAGAAGGTGTAAATGACTCTTTTTCAGCAATAAGATTGTCCTCCAAGTAACATCACTCCACAAACACTAATCACTGATCTGACAGGAAGAGAAGCTGACTTAATAGAATAAAAGAGACAGTCAGATTAACTTTGTTTTAGCTGGACGTGAACTTGATCTTAAATCATCATAATGAAAAATAAAATTGGTGTTAGACAGTGTGAGAAACACAAAACCTAATGAAGAATGGGTCATTGAAAAATAAAATTTGAGTTTAGAACCTGTTCTGTGACTTAAATTCTGCAGCCGGACTTTGCAATAAAAAAAGCACTTGTAATGTACTCAGATATAGTATGTTAAAACCACATAAATGACAGGCTATGTGAAAATAATTTGTAAACATGTTTCTGGAAAACAGGGCCACTAAGTTTACAAAACTAAAATGTTCACAGTAACTAACACTAACACTAACTCATGCAGGTTTTTGTTGTTTTGATACCAGTGGTGAGAGGCTGCATTGAGCTGAAATGGAGTAGAAGTAATTAAATATGAGATTCAAGTAAATGTATGGGTATGCATTCAAATGATAATGACGCCCGGAATACACTGATGCCCTATTTGAAAATGATGCATGACAATACAATAGAGACCACATGATATTTATTAATAGTCACAGTTGAAACTGCCTGTAAGCTGTATGTACTGTATAAAGATAAAAAAATGACAATAGATACAAAAGCCATTCAATGATTATCACACTGAATCCTGAGAGAGACCATGATATAGCATATAGTTTTTAATATATATATATATATATATATATATATATATATATATTTATGACATCTGGGTTTTAGTGATACTGTTTTCGGCGCATTTTGTAAGCTAATATCATTCACTTCTTCTTTAATCAAACTACGTTCAGACAACAGTAGAAAACAATGCCTATTAGCATAAATAGCATAAATAGTCACAAACTATCTTTATAATTTACAAAAAATACACATTTATAAAGTCCACATGTATTTACACGAGCCTTAGTGCTGTGGTTTCAGTCAGTGTGGAGGATATAAAAATAAGGCAAGCTCGGTCTCGGATCATATTTGTATTAAATCAATTGTTACTGCATTGGAAACTGTCTAAATATAAAGGTAAACCCTCATAGCAGGGCACTTTCATCTCATATGATTGTCATTTTGAGGTAATGGCGGTCTCACAAAGGCAACTTTGGCAGAATTGAATTGATTATGAATAAACAGTTTCAACATATGTAGTCAACTGTAAGATTTGGCTGCTCCAAAGAAATATGGGCTAGATTTGGCAAAACATCAAACGTACATTTGCATCTTAAACATGACAGAGTGGTTTTGACGACAAGAATAAGGAAAGTTTCTGTTGAAACTGCCAAAAAATGTAAAATAGATGTTTAAAATATTACAAAAGTGTTCAGTGGCTGTCTTACTTTGCAAATATATTTTAGCAACTGAAATAGCAATTTGAAAAAAAGAGTACAAAGATAAGTGCTCATTTTTTGTTTGACTTTCCGGCTGGTGTTGCCACAGTTTGAGTGCTTGTCAAGTTAAATCAAGTTTAGCTAACATACTCTCTCTAGTAGGTGAACTGATCAGTGAAGGGAGTGTTGTTGCAGCCTGCACTCTGACCTCTGCTGAAATGCACGTACGTATTTAGCGTGTTTCAGAGGGATTAACTGAGCAGCAAGTCCCTAAATCAGTGTGAGGTTGTGGTGAATCAGCTCCTATAGCTCTGTCCCTTCCCTGGGATAAATCAAGCTGTTGACACTGAAGCTGTTGTAGAAGTGACTGTTGAACTGTCCGCTCTGCCCGCTGCCAAACGTGTTGTAGTACACTCCACGGTTGAAATGCAAGCCCTCGCCGTGCTCTGACACCCCCGTGTCCTGCCCACCGTGGTTGAGGTGGTACGGGCTCAGGGCCGTAATGTTCCTATTAGACAGCTCATTCACCAGTCCCAGGGACCCCTGCCGACTGGGGGCCCCTGAGCTGAGCGTCGACATGCTGCTGTAAAAGTTATTAAAGCAAGGAGCGGTCGAGGCCAGTCCGGGCGGCGAAGACGAAGATGAGCTCTTATGGTTCTCGTTCATCGTCTCCAGCTCTGGTGAGGACGGCCCCAGGAGCTGAGGACTGTCTGAAGGCTTCAATGATGCTGACACAGCTGGCCTGCCATCCTCGACTTTTGTGGCCCCCGCTGCCGCCGCCGCCGCTCCTCCTGCACTGCTCGGATCTGACCGTCTTTTCCTTTTCCTGCGGAAATTTCCATTGTCAAACATCTTTTCACAGTTTGGGTCCAACGTCCAGTAATTTCCTTTTCCTGTAATTGAAGATGAGACACATGACATGTTACAACTTAATTATTTCAGTTTTGGTTGAATGAAGATGTAATAGCGGAATGTAGATTTGCCTGATGGAAGTTGTGGGGCCTAATATGTCTAAATTATATGGTCTAAATAAAAGACATTTCTTTTTACTTAAATTTACCCATTTTCAGCCTTTCCCTGTCAAGACAGGACAAATCAACGCATTGGGAAGACAAACTTCTATCTCATATTTTCAAATGTTGTTATCATTTATCTCATATTTCTGTCTGTTTCCTACAAGCCAGTTTTAAAGCATTTTCTGAATTACTGGACTCTCTGCAGTTTAAGGGAACAATAATAAATTAAACCTTCTCTGAGCTGACTGTCATTCTAGTCTAGACTGAAGTACAGGTTAGGATTAAAAACAACATTCCAGTCATGTGCAATACATGCACTATTTTGTAGAGAAATAATACTGTAATATTCAAGTCATATTTCTAAAAAATAAAATATATCTGTACTGCTAAATAGGGGGCCTTTAATCACCTTGTGTTATTGTATTTATTTGGAATTAATTTCTATTGGAATTTCTCTGTATTAACCTTTGGACACTTGTGATTTCTAAAATAAATTAGAAGACTACCACACAGCATCAATTAGTGTTAGGTTAGGAGTTTTAGAGAAAATTGTTGAGTTGAGTGTTGATAAGACTTATTTGACCAGTCGACTGACCACACATATAACGGATTAGGCTCTATGAAAACTATGATAAAGTGTTTAAATTTAGTGGGTATTCATAACGACTATGCTTTAAAGTTTTAGTTTCTCTTTTCTTTTTTACATTTGAAGGATTCAAGTATCAATGTCAGTTTAATTCATGCTCAGCTAATTCCCCATCTAATTCAACCTCAATGAGACTTTCGGGTGAGTAAACTGTACCTAAATGCCACATATTTCTAATAACATTTCCCCTGGTGCGTTCACGTTACCTGGATCGTCCTCGTCCCTCGGCACTTTCTTGAAGCAGTCGTTGAGAGACAGGTTGTGCCGGATCGAGTTCTGCCAGCCGGCTTTGCTCTTCTTATAAAATGGGAAATTGTCAGCGACGTACTGGTAAATCTGGCTCAGGGTCAGCTTCTTCTCGTGCGCATTCTGGATGGCCATGGCTATGAGCGCAGAGTAGGAGTAGGGCGGCCGGACCAGCTTCAGCAGCTCCTCCTGGCTGGCGATGGACAGCCAGCCCAGGTCGGGCCCACCAAAGCCAGGTGAGTTTGTTATGAACTGCCGCTGTGAGCCGTAGGAAGGCGGGATGAACGACGCCGGGTTGTTGCCGTGCAGGTAGGATGCGGAGGAGTTGACGCCCGGCCCGTTGAGCCACAGGTACGGGTTTGGAGACGATGCGTAATCTCCGAGGCCGTAGCCGGCGGGTCTCTGTGCGCCCTGGAGGCTCTGCTGGTGGTACATGCTGCTGAAGTTGTCGCAGTAGACAGCGGCCATGTCCGGGGCCTCCTGGGCGCCTTTAGGTGGGAGAGAGCCGACGGTATTGGAGGTGTGTTGGTGGTGCTGGTGATGGGTTTGAGGGTCGATGGAGTTCATCACTCCCCGCGGGAAATCCCAAAGGAAATGTTGAAGCGGTTCAGGTGGCCTCTCCCGGGGGTGCGCAGGCAGTAGCAACAAGTGTTAGGGAGGATGGAGGAGTTTGGGGAGTTTTAATACTATAAAGCCTTCACAGCAGCCACATCCAGGCACCAGATAATTCCCAACAGCCAATAGACACACACTGAGTAACAGGGGGTGTGGTCATGTTCTACCTCATTCAGCAGAGAGTGGGTTAGTGGTTCTCAAATGTTTCCCCTGTCAAAACCTCCTGGAGAGACACAACACACTGCTGCTGGGCTCAGATTTTCTCTGAGGGACTGAGGATGTGATTATATAACCTCAGTCAACAAACAACAAACCTGACTCAGACAGCAATAATAACTTTTACAATCAGTTTTTATTGTCCCTCTCAGTTGTAAAACTTGGAATTATCTGTGGAGAGATGCTAGGCTGCACTGCTCTAATAGAAATCTGCACTTTTTAATACTTTGCCATGTTCGCTTTCATCCAAAGTGAAGATGAAGAAAAAATACCTTATGTAGTTGGGTGATAGGACCGTTACTAAATATTAACATCATGTAGTAGAATTATACTATGACTCTTGTTTACAGTAAATCAGTGATGAATCAATACGCATCATAAAATATTTCACAAAATTTACACAATTTATGAGGAGTATTCATTAACACTGTTTTATGGAAGTGTAATTTAAAAACACTGAAATAGCTGCCTTGTTTTTCCATATTTTTTTTCCCAACCTGGGTTTTAGGCTTTTCCTGAAAATAAAGCAGGAAACTAACAACCAGGGGCATTAGGAATTAGGAATTAGATGCCTTTGTATAAAAAAGGAGGACCCACGAACCCCACTACCTAAATTTGTGCCTATCTACAGCTCAGTCATCCACATAATAATAGCTGTTCAATTAACAAACACTTCCCTCGATGAGAAAATTGGTTTTAGGTGATTTTAACTAACCAAACTCTAACCGAAGAAGCGACGAACCATAGAAGGAAAAACAAAACACTGTAGGAGCACTGGGCAGTCAGTGGACTCATTCAACTCACCCAAACTGAGGACACTTTTTTCACCTTTTTTCCACCTTCATTCATGTCAAGTCAGTTTCTATAGCACTTTCTTTTGAAAGAAATGCCTTTTTAATAAACAAATAGCAATTTAAATGGTTGTAGAAATACCATATATATATATATATATATATATATATATATATATATATATATATGAAAAACCCTAATCAGCCATACTGAGGTCACAGAGTAAAAGTGCGTTATTAAAAAAGTTTTCATCATTCGTATTATAGTCTCACTTTGTCATACTGTCTCTTCAGATGGATTAACCAAATTTATTAAAAAATTACAAAATAATATGTGACAGAAAATCTTGGTAAAAAAGCTCTTACACTGAACAATGACTCGCTATTATGATTGGTGCATATTTAATTGATCACCGTGTAAAGTATATACACGATAAGCCTTTCACCAGCTTTACATGAGTAGATCTGTGGGCCCCAGTGAATCTGGTGTTCAAGTACTGAGCACAGTATTTAAAACTGTAAGTGAAAGTTCAGTTCTATGAGGCACTGAACCAACAATAACTGACAAATCCTAATAGACCATAAAACATAATTAACTAACATTAATGGATGGTTAATATTTGATCTTATCCATCCAAAAAAAACCTAATTAAATTAAGGCAACTGCAGATAATTACTTGGTTGATTATTTCAGCTCATTTATCCTGATCATACTGAGTACTGCCTATTAATGTTACTCTATATTGGTTTAATGTCCTTTTTTCCTTTTTTCCAGGCCTTAAAGTTTATTTAGTACATTTCATGTTTTATGATCACTAACATGTTATATTGACTGATTACATATTTGTAGACACAAATACACTGACTTCAGCTTGTGTTTTATTTTACCTTTAGTACAGTCCCCTCATTACTGTAGTATAGAGGGTTTCAAATGAGGACCCTCATTGACATGATGCCTTTCCTGTGTCTCAGTACCCTGATCCTATCTTAACCCTAAAACCAATTCTTAACCCCTCACATAATTTCCCCACTTTCCAAAAATGTCCTCACTCTCTCGGTCTTAAAGGGACAGTTCACCCCACAATCACCTGTAGTGCTATTTGTCCATTTAGATTGTTTTGATGTGATTTGCCAAATTTTGGAGATATCGGCCGTAGAGATGTCTGCCTTTTTTGCCATTATATTCAAAAACCTTTAAACTCATTTTGGTCCTCACAAAGATGGAAGTACAAGAGCAGACACAAAATTGCCGTATTTATTACTCTAACCCTAACGGTGGCCCTAAAACCTTGTTATCAGTTTGTTTTATTTTAGTAAGATATTCTCAGTGGTCTATAACTGGTGTTCATTGTCATTGTTTCACTTTTCTGTCTTGCTGGTCTGCTTTACGTTTGACTGTGAATTTATTCATATGTAAATAAACACATGCATTGCGAAGCTGGAACATTATTATCTGTGATGTCTCCCAAAGAGAACTTGTTGTTTTTGTTTACGTGCATTAAATGCTAAAGGGTGCAATTAAATTACACGTGTTAATATTACAAACTGTCAAAAGGTCTCGACTGAAAATTGCGTGACGATCCAGACGTTACATATCCTTAGGCCAGAAATAACAAATCAGTTTCTTTGAAGAGTTTAAAACTTGGTTTTGTGGTTAATTAAGCTGTCTGGAGAAAATGGCATTTCTTAATTTTCCAGTTCATTCAGACGAGTATCTGCTTGCTAAAAAGCAGGTTTATTAATTTGATTGATTAAATTTTATTTAGCAGAAAAATCTATTAAAAAACTAGTTAAAGTACATTTTATACCTGAGGATAAATGAATACAGAATGCTCTGTCACTGTTGTTTGTCATGTATACAGCTGTGAACTATGTACCAAACTGTGAGCTGACTGAGTCCTATTAGTCCTAAAGATGACTTTCTATTTCTGCAAATCAAAGAACAATATTGCATGTGTAGTGACACCAGAATTGTCAGACCAGTTTTCTGATGAGTTGGACTTAAAATTGAATTAAGTTGAGCATTCTTGGAAATAGTAGTTTGACATATTAATATTAACTCAAGCTCCACTTCTAAGCTTTTTCCAGGTCTTTCACACATCTCACTGTCTTCATCAGTGAATGGAGTTTAATCACTTGTCATGGAGAAATAAGTTATCTATTATATCAAGAAATTACATATACATTTGCCTGTAGAATTATCTTTTTTACTTTAAAGAAATATTAAAACTCCAAAGCTTCTTTGATTCACTGTGTGTTATGCTTGGAATTAATATCTTAATGATTTATTCTCACTTATTGTCAACTTTGAAATGACTTCAAGACAATGTAAGCTCACCATGTCACTTTACTAAGTGGACAAACTCACCTCCTCTTTCTGGACATAATTCTGAACATACTTTCCTTTCTACCAAGCAGGCTAAGTGGTGCATAAATAGTAAGAAAATGTCTTCAGGAACTGTCTCTGCATAACTGAACCATATGAAGCAAAGACGGTAGTGCAATGCAGTTTGTTTTAATGCCTTAAATCCGGTTTGCCCTTTAATTTCTTCTAAATTAGCTTTTAGTTTATATTATTAAATCATATTATTCCACGCTGTCTGAAAGTATCATATCTTGTATTGAAACCTTTAAAACCTGTTATGACTGGGTACCTTCATATTGGCAATTTTATTTACAAATTATAAACTAAAATGCAAAATAAGAGTGGACATCGGAAGAATGTAACGTTGTGAGGTTTGTGAGCAAAAGAATAAAGACATCAGAACACAGCGCACTGAACGTCTCTCTGAGGGAACCGAGATGGCAGCTTTTATAGTGCTTGAGAAGCACTGGGTCCAGGTGATCCCAGCTGCACTGATGAGACAGCCCCACCTACCACTTACCTGCAAGAAAACCAGAACAAACCAGCAACAAACCAGCACACCAAACTGAAACTTATTGCGAATATAAAGATAATATCTGAATTAAACACACTTGTCACCTGCTGCTTGTGTACATCACCTTATTATTAGCTGATGAATTAGTTTACATGTTGAATAACTGGCTTGCGGTCACCATTTCCTCCTGAACAGACTGGGAATACATTTATAAAATCTGATTTTCTTGTTAATAGGTCATTTTTACTTTTATTTGCAGTCTTGGGAAACATTATCGTAAACAAAGCGGAACTTTTTAAAAAGTGTTTTAAAAAGAAATAATTAAGAAAATGTTTTTATATTTTTTTATATAATTATATTACAGTGTTCTAATATGATTGTTCTTCAGTATCTTGTTACTTATCTGAACTTATGTAGTCATACATTTTTTAATGTACTCAGGTCCCCCTTGAAAATTAGATCTCAAACTCAGTTGGACTGACCTGATTAAATTAACTAAATTAGTTAATTACTTAAATGAGTTATAATAGTGATCATTTAGAATGACCAGACTACTTAGACCTACAAAACAAACCTTTTTGCCTTCTGTTGAGACAGTGACTTGGAATCAGGGGTGCAAACACTTCAACATAGTTAAATATAAGGACCAAAAATATAATATAAGGACATATATGTTTCTTACTGCAGCCTCTCTGGCTAAGATATTTTACAGAGAGATCACTTGTGGAGGCACACTGCCACCTTGAGCTGCCTTTTTTCTGTGGCAAATCCCAGCATGCCTGCTATTCTCAAAATATTCAGGGTTTTTATGTAGGATATAAAATTCACCACAAGATGGAGGCAGCTTCCTGCTCAGTGTGGAGTCTGAACTGACAGCGCAGATCATGAAGCATCCACAGGAGAGAGCTAAACACCGCAGTAAATGTCTTTGGATGAAGTTGCCAAATCAACTCTTGGATGTTTTTGTGTGGTTTACTATGAGAGCTCCTGGAGATTGAGAAAGTCTTTGAAGAAGTTAAAGTATGCTTTCTGACAACATTAAAGGTTATTCCAACCCAGAGAGTCCAGAGTAAGACTTGAAGTAGACAGTGCAAATAACTTGCTTTATGGTCTTAAAACAAAAGCAAACCGTTTACATAAATGTTTCTTTGGACAGAGCCTGTCTGCATTGAGCAAAAACCCGCCAGTGTTGCATTTCTTCGTGGAGAGGAACTTTCTAATAAAGCAGAGTCAGACCCCCTCTAAGCCTCACTGTGATTACTTTGGTTGGTATTGACACATTATCTGCCAACACTTCCCTGTTTTTCAGCATCTGATAGACTGAGGTTTTTCTCTAATGCAGCTTTTCCACTGAGATCCAGGCCGCAGAGTAATTGTCCGCGCAGCACCAGGAGTCGCTCTGTCTGACTGTAATTCTATAATATTGGGGTTGGCTATGACAATAATCCCCGGGGCTCATCGTGCGTCGCCAAAACTCTTTCACAAACTCAAATGTATGTATGAGAATCTGAGATTGCGGAAAAGGGAAGACTCTCTGGCTCTGAGGCTCCTGTCAGCAGACTCTTTTAAAGAAAAAAGTTTTTGTGAAGATACAGTAGCTTGAGTTTGTGAATTGTGACTTTTGCTGTCTGAGTTAAAGAGCCCAAAGGATTGAAAGCAGAAATGACAACGTCATTTCTGAAAATAATACAATTTTACATCAGGCATGAAATAATAATAGCACCCAATAACATCAGCTGCTCTTGCTTGTTCCCAGTGTGATTGACAGATATATTGTTCACCACCTTTATTCAAAGTTATTTAGGTCTAGCTTGTGTGTTTGTAGATGTGTGACACGAGATTGGATAAAAATACAACTCATAGTCTTAAAACCTTAATAAGGCATTGCCATAAGAGCATAACAGGAGGCAGGATGTGAAAAAAGACTGTGAGTTCTGCTCTGCCCAGCTGGTGCATCTTCACAACACACGCCAGTCACGCCTGTTCAAAGCATTTCACTGGTAAATCTTTAAAGAAATGTTCAAAGACGAGTGGATCGCATAAATAGTTTAGGGCTGGCAAGATGCAAAAACAGGAAAAAGACAATAACAGACACTTACATATCACAAACAACATCATTTTCGATTGTTTTGTTGCATATTTCTGTTACCACGTGAAGATGTTGGAGATTATATATATTCGGCTGTCAACGGACTGAAGACAAAAAACTGTAAGTTCACAAATAAATAAAGAGAGACAAAGATAAAAGTGTGACATCCAGACGGAGTCAGGAAGGATGCAAAAACACCTCAAAATATTTTAGTTTGTTAAAACAATGAGGACACGAACAAGTGCTAAATAAGAAGCAGAGCGATGGCACAGTACGCTGACACTATTTGATAGAGTATGATTATATACTGACAAGAGGCTTCAAATGTCAAAACAGGAAAAACACGATACTCAGTCCCTGACTCACAGGTCTCATCCAGACAACTACTTTTAGCCTGTTTTGTTTTTGTATTTTTGCCACCCATGATGTTTGTCATGGACTTTTTATGTAGTAGAAATGCTTATGACAAGGGTGATTTCCAGGCTCAGGCAGGAGGAGGACTGAGCTAAAAATAATCTCTCCCTTTCATCATATATGCAGTTAAAGAACCATTTCTCATATATATAGCCTTTTCTCTCTACATGTCTTCGTCCTAGGGGATGAGGATGGATGGATGTCTTCGTCAGAGTACGACCGTTTTTTCCCAGCTAAATAATATGATCAGAAGTCTTGGGGCCATTAAGAGTCTTTCTTGCTGCTGCTCGGCCTGTGATTTCATCAGCAGGTGTAGCATTTGGAGGAATGAATAGAGCCTTCTCAATAAAATACTGAAAGGTGTAGCGGTGTCTGTAGTAGGTATTTCCTGCAGTGACAAATGAGCTTGTCCTAAAAACAGCCTCAATTCAAATTCAAAAGGCTTAAAATGTTTAGTACCAAAAAACAAAGCAGCGTGAGGTTCTTATACGGCTACAAAATACAGTGTTACAAAAAAAGTGTTTGATTTGGGGGATTCAAGATTTCTATTCTCCTACCAACAGTCAACCAACACTGTTTTCTTTTAATTATTGAGAAGCTCTTTCTCTGAATTTAGCCAAATTGTTTTAGTTGCATAAACTTGAAAACAAGCGGTGTACCTTCTTTCCACTAATGGAGGCAAAAATGTTGTTTCAACCTCATGTTCACCTTCAAGTTTAAGTTTATTGTCCGCAAAGGGAGCTTTGTTTTGTGGTCAGGCAAAACACAGAACGCATACTAAAACATGTGATACACAAAACATAAAATACAAGAAAGATATGTATATATGATATACACCCAGTTGTCTTATAAGTGCACCTAGCTTAAGCTAATGCTGTCTACTACAACAACACAAAAATAAATTCTACCTTCATGAAGGTTATATTGTTCAGTTTTTAAAAAACAGTTTAAGAGAAGAGTTGATTGAAATTTATGGTCATTTTGGAGGCTGTAGTTCGTCATGCTGTTTATTTGTATTCTGAATACATGAATGAGAGTTGATTCAAATATTTTGTCCACAACATTTATATCAATGATATGAGACTAAATATTAGATGAAGACAGGATTTATTGTAGGGCTGTCGTATTAGTCAGGATTAGTTTAAGCTAGGTATATCTAGCCCTCCAGTACCATGTACTGAATACTGCAATAACTCATCTGCTGCACTGTTAACTATATCCATAAATTGCACTACTTTATATTCATTGCACTGATGTTCTGCCCAGTCCAATTCATTATTGTACATATCCATCAGCATACTTCTGTTTATAGTAATGCCATCTGTATATAATGTCCATAGTACCACTTGTAAAATATCCTGCACTTGCTTATTGCACTTCTGGTTAGACCTAAACTGCATTTCGTTGCCTTTTACTTGTACATGTGTAATGACAATAAAGTTGAATCTAATCTAATCTAATCTAATCTAATCTAATCTAATCTAATCTAATCTAATCTAATCTAATAAACTGGCAACTGAGTGTAAATATATTAAACATCTGGTAAAACCTACCACACAAGTTTGTACTGTGTAGACAATCGACCTATTTTGTCATTTAGGTGTGGAAACTTGTTGGACAAATACATAAAGATAAGGCTAAAAGTTTTAAAAGTGGTTCTGTATGTCACAAAAATGAAATCGCCACAATGTGAAAAAGTAATAGGTAGTCTAATAATGTAATTAATGGTCTAAAATTGAAATCAACGATTGTATTTTTTAAAAGATGGGGGCTAAACTAAACAGACACATCAGCAACACTCGGTAACTTGAACTTGATATTATACAAATATTGAATGATGAATGTGTGGTAGTGATTTTTTCATCTCTGAATGGTTGTACTGTATATAATCAACAAATTCCTCATGTACATAAACAGGTAAACTTGTTTGTTGCTTTACTGCTTTACCATTACTGGTTAAGGGGGAGGCTGAGCTGCAAATTTTTGCATGCAAAGACCTATTTATTCCCGTTTCCGAGACAGTCAGGCCCATTCAGCTGACGCACAATCTCCACCATTTACCTCCAGTCTATTTCTGTGACATATTTACGCCAACGTGTCAGGCTCCGTGAATCTACCTGTGTTTGGCTGATAATTTACACAAGAAGCCATTGGAAATAAACATTTGCACTTATTATATGTTGCATGCTTCTTAGGAGCAAACACACACATGCACAGATATACATGTGAGCACAGCAGAAGACAGATAAGAACATGTATGCACACACAGAAGGAATTCATAGTGCTGCTTTCGCGAGGCCAGCCACAGTTCTGCGGGCAGAGAGGGTACATACAGGAGATGTTATTGCTCTATATGTTTATAACGCTGCCATGGAAAAATAGGAGGCTCAGCCACAGGCATTTCCTCAGTTCCTCTCTCCCCAGTCACCTCTCCAAGCCTGTGTGGGAGGGAGGCGGTGAGCGTTAAGATGAGGGCTGAGCACGTGTCACACTTCATCATTTTCAGAAATAGGCATCCTAATTTCTCTTTCTCTTTTTGCATATATTCTATCACAAACTCCTTTCACCATCCGGTGAACCCAGCCCAACTATTTGTTACATATATTGTCTGGATTCATGCAGCACTGACTCCTGCAATCATCTTATTTACTTGAAATGTTGATTTAGTGTAATGTTAGAGATGTGGGAATTCAAACATAAATATTTGAAGGAGAATATTTGGAGCATCTATTGTTTGGTTTGACCCTTATGCTGCTCACTACTGATTGCTTATATTGTTGACCACCAAGAAGTTTTCACTGCTGTTCTTTTAAGTCGCTCTGAGTTTGAGTTTTAGCTGCTGTTCATATCTAAAATGAAAATATAATGTCTGAAGCTGGGACACCGTTGATTTTCAGAATCAGGAATAATTTTTTTACTCCATTGTGAGGCCATCTAAATGTTGTCAGGCTTGTTGTAATAAGAAGTAGCTTGTTACAAGTAACCAAGACAAAAGTATTTAACTTGTAGTCTGGTCAGCATTAAGGTGTCAGTATGCTTTAAAGAAAGTGCTTGTCAGATCGTTGAACAGCATCTAAAACCACCTTCCCCCACACCTTTTCGATGTCAGAATTGGGGCAGCTGCATCCGACAATTTCAGTAACTTTCTGAAACCGTCAAGCAATGCAGCAATTGGCCAGCTGTGCAGAGGTATGAAGTTAGGCACCAATTTCTCTATCTACATCTCTTTTATGATTTTCACTACTTCTATCACTTTTCATGTCTTCCAGGAGAAACTGGATAAAAATGTGCACTGTTATCTCCATAATTAAACAATTATTGCTACTCTCCCCTCTCGATGACGACGACTTTTTGTGTGAAGCCCTTCGGAGCAGCTATAAATACTTTAGCTTTTAGATGTGGTCGTAAGTCCTACTTTGTTTTAAGCATACTGAGACCTTTAGCATAGTTTCAGAAAGTAGATACACTACATCAGAGTTTACATGTGCACAACTTTACAACAACCAAACTTCAGACAATACCCAGGCTTGGAGCAGGTAGTGGATACTTGAGCAGGATTTATACCTCATGCAAGGGGTTAACGGGAGTCCAGCTTTAGATATCTATGGTGTAGGTTTTGATTTATATATTTATAACATCAGATTTTACTCATTGACAGCAGCACAATAGACAGATGTATTGAATGATCTGCCCATATTGTGCTTTAATTATATTCCCCACAGAAACTGTGTTAACATTCATTTACTTACTTTGTGATATAGTGTGATGATGGGCTTCACACGTGCTTGTAGAACTAGAGTTCATGTAACTCTATTTTGCCATGTCTCATTACTGAATAAGAGACTACTGCCGGGTTTACATTCTTTCATTCACTTTGTGACAGAAAGCGGTGGTCATGGTGAGCAGAACGTTTGCGGTGGAGATGTCTTTGTTAGGTGTGTGTTATTGAAAAGGAGACAATTACTGAGCTTCTTCAAGGCTTCAAGAAAACACAAGCAGCCCAAACTGACCAGTTATCTTCATAGCCTCCTTAGCCCTTTTGTGTAGTTTTTTACGTTTTAAGAGGTGCATGTCAGCTATCGTTGCTACATGCAAAGGCTCTGTAAATCTATAAATCCATCTTTACCCTCAGCAAAGTGACAGGCCCTGGTCAGCGCTGCTAGTAGCAACTTGGTGGGGAACATGGGTATGAGGGAGGCATCTTTAACATTGTCAGTGCTGAACCAGCTTTCAAACACAGAATATATTTATGATTCTAAGGATATCATTCGATTATTAGGGTTCTTTCAGCTCCTCTTTTGGCTTTCATCTATTTTCCTATCATATCTCTATTAAACATACGGTTCAAGGACACAGGAAGCGAAGGAAATAAAACTTATTCTAGTTTGGCCCTAAGTCACTCTAAATGAAACTGTCAGCCTATAATATGAATGTAAATAATGGCTGAAATCATGTCACATTTAATTATTTTCAGATATAACCATCCTCTGTTCGTCTCTGCTCCTCCGAAAACAGCTCTCTGTTGGTGATCCAAAGGATAATTAGGCCTCGGAGCATGGCGGTGAATGTTTGGTCTCAATCTGCTCGGCTTTAAAGAGAATGCTCTTTAGGATGCTGCAGTAAGAGCGTATATGTCCCTTAAAAAGGCAGATCTGTAGCTGCTCGTGCCTCTGATGTGCCATCCAACTTTAAAATACAGCTTTGCAAGCTCAGTCTTCTTCAAAGCCTTCTTTTCTTTTCTTTTTTTCCTCTTCGGCTTTTTTACCCTTTTCTGCCAGCTCCAACTCGGCTCTGCCTTGACATGATGAGTGGAACTGAGTGAAAAAGTCGGGTGAGAAGCCTGAAAGGAACTGCAGCTAATTCATGAAACAAGCCACTATCTCATAAACTAAAAAGGAGTTACAGCAGCATGAAAAATACCAAAGACCAGCCATAAAATGGGACATTGAGCCACTGGTGTTGGGTTGATCACTGTTCTGTTTAGAATTCACTGCAAGTAATCAGTGTAAAAAAAACACTCCTTTCAATCTTTTTGACTTCGAGGCCTAATGGCTTTTTTAGTAACGACTTTGTGTCTTTAACGGCACAAACATCGTTAACCCAGGCCATTGTTATTCTAATCTCTCCCTGTCAGCGGCCTCAGAGGCAGCGCCCTCATCTCGTAGAAACAGTTTCCTCATTGTGAGCCCGGAGGGAGGGGGAATGGAGGTGGTGAGGTGGCTGTTTCAACCGCTGCCACCTGAGTGGGCATCGGCGTCCAGAAAACCTTACGTTTAGGGTGGTCCAACCTGTCATCTCCAAACCATGTATTCCTGGCTCTCCTCTTTATGTGGTCCTAATTCCACCTCCCACCATCCCTTTCACCCTCTCTCTGCACAAGCTCTCTCACAAAAAGCCCCTCACACGATGAACAAAGTTTCACTGGCCCTCATTTGTTGACTTATCTGGCATGGCAGCAGTTTGCCTTTTGAAAAAAAAAATCTTTAAACCCAGTTTGTTGGGCTAGTTTTGCAGTGGGGAGGTGGCGGACTCTTGCCCCCGACACACAGGAAGAACCTCTGCCATCTTTTCTGCAACTTGAGCAGGTGTAACGACAAGGCTCAATGACATCTTTGTACCAAATGGAAGAAGTTTGGGGGTTTGACAGCACTCCTGGCCGGGCCCGGCACCACCTCCCCTCCGTCTGCCTTTGGGGGAACTTGAACGTGAGAAGTTAGCGGTGAAAGGCTGCAACTATACTATATATCCTGAAATGACACAGACACCAAAGGTAGTTGGTTTTTGGCTTCCACGGCTGCCTATCATGCTGCTTTTATCAGAGGCAGCTCTGGTCTTTTACTGGCTGTAGTAATTTATATTGGCTCAGTGTTGCCTCGAAGCCTAGTTCACAAAAGAAACTCACAATAGCAAGTCCTCTTTCGTAACTGTGACTTAACAGCAAAATGCATGAACTATTCTATAGTCCAGGGATCTCTATGGTAAGGCATCTCTGAAATAATTTATCTTACTACTAATCAGGGAAGGCATGTCAACCTTAGAGTAAAAGCAATAATCTGCAATATTCTTATGTAATGAATTTGTTAATTGAGAGAGCACATTAGTCGTTCATTTATTTAACCATTTCTTATTAATTGAGTTATGGCTGTAACTCTATCACCTAACATAGGTGCTGGTGTAACATGTGCTGCCAGATGGTCATGTGCTGGAAATGGCAAGAAAGTGATTTTCGTTGTTGGCTGGCAGCTTTTTTAGAACACTATCCCAGATTTATGTACACTGGGACGCTTTCCAAGTTTCTATTTCATCCTCTACCTAAATGTTGCTATCAGATGTGACAGTTCTGCCGCCTGCTATCCCATGATGTGCTTCCCTCTCGCTTGCAATGTTCTGAGATTTCAACCCTGTCATCTAGAAATGTTGTGTTTTTAAAATGTATTGCTCTTGTATATCTGTCTTATCCGCTTGTGAAGAAGATTGTAGAGTTATATCAAAAATGTTAGGGTGAACAAATAATAACACAGGTCTATTAATAAAAAATATATAGTAAAACCTATATAAAATTAACAAAAGCTGTACTGGACTGGACTAACCTTAAGCCTAAACATTTGATGCTCTCTCAGACCCCATTCTTCACTTCATGTGTCTCATTCAAGACAGTGCAACTATGCCAGTAAGCGCTATTGTAGAAATAGCAACTTACATGGTCTATCCCCTGTGGTAATGGCAGCTAAAGTTACACTGAAATTAGCTGTTGTTCTCCCTGTTTCATTAGAGCACCAGGGAAAAAAATGGCTCTAGTGATTTCAACAGATATAATCATACTGAGGTAGTGTTTATCTGATCCTGAATGATCTGTGTGGGTGAGAGAGCCTTGATCTATATGAGTGAGGGGGCAGCATGAGTGAGAGCCGTCATAGTTGATAAATAACTGTTATTGTTGAAACTAAACAGCTAAAGTTATTCTTCTTCTGGCGTTTTTCTCAGTTGCCAGACAGCTTCATGTGCATTTCCACCACCCTCTGGACTGTAGTAGAGCCGACCACTGATTTGTATGTAGCATGGGAAAACCAAGGTGGATTGCAATTAGATTTTCCAAAGAAAAAGATGCTACAATTGACAGCTGGGAAAGTACAGTTCAAAGACCGGCAAAGTATAATATAGAGATGGAACCAGACTCTTAACTCAAGGATTTACCACTTCAAGCAACTGGCTAGGAGGAGGACTTGTCTTTGAAGCTCACTTCCAGTGATATAAGGCATGATGGCCTGAAAGACAGAAGTCTAAAACTGGTAAAGCATTTCAGAGACAGGTAAAAACTAACATGAGTGAGTTTATCTTCTTGATTGTACCTTAAAAAAATTGGTTATATAGACTGGGTCCAATTTAGGGAATTATAGTTCATTGCTGTTATTCTTTATTCCTTCAAAATGTGACAGTTGCCTGTAATTGATGCCATAATGAAAGCCATCATTGACTGTAATGGTGGGACAAATTCTATCTTGCCAAATTCCCAAACGCAGCTGATATCATAGGAACAGGCCATGGAGGTGGTGATGAAAACTGAAAAGCTGAGTGGTAAAAACTGAATTTGACTTGATTATGTACTTAGTGATAAAAAATAAATGCAAATGCCCAATCAATGTTTATGTTTGGCCCTGTTGTATCACCATTCACTCTGTAATCCTATATATATATATATATATATATATATATATATATATATATATATATATATATATATCCTATATGTCAATATGTTTCTCTATCAGTGCCACCAAGTGACATCACTGCACATTTGTTGTGCATGGTGATTTTTTCTGAACTGATTCTGAGCCTAATGATCAGCCACGATAAGCCATCTTCTCCGACTCCCAAAACGTGGAGAGTATGAGGTTTTATTATTTCTGGAGCCGGTCCCACGACCCGAGCCTCTGCAGCCCGCTCTGGATTTCATGGAGCTCTCAGGCGGTGACCTCAGGAACAATGTGAGGTGCTGTGCTGATTCTGGGGACCAGGCGAGCCCAACAGCCCCCACCTGCTAGCAGCTTTACTGGCCTGGCCATGGGCCCCAAGGCCTGTTTCTACACTGCAAAAAACATCCAATTTATCATCAGATTTGATTTTTGTGTAAAGTGATCATATTTTCACCCATATTTAGTCAAATTACCAATTCAAGTCGATATGTTCTTAGTTTAGTTGATTAACTCAGTTAAAGTTAAAGTAGCAAACTATAAGGAGTGATTTGCTGTAGGTGATGTCATTACTTGTTGCCTCTTAAAACCTCTGATTGGGAAAATAAAATTGCTTTTGTTTTAAAATTTAACATAATTTCATCTCTCTATAGCCCGCTATTTGATCTCTATTTATTTAAAAACAGGTCATGGTAGTTTCTCTTGTTTGTTTCTTTTTTGGAGAAACTGAGAATTTAAAGGTTAAATAAGACTAAGAACATTAGTTGAAGAGATGCACATTTACTTTTTGCAGGGCAGGCCTGTCTGATCCTTCATGGGCATCCAGCTGGGGAGGAGGAGCCTCAGAAAGAGAATGTGTGTGTTGGGGGGTATGTTATGGTGATCCTTCACTCAGCTGTCAGTCCACACACACACACACACACACACACGCACACAGGCAGACATACACTTCGATGTCCACAGACACTTTTTGTACTTCAATACTTGTGAGGGCCTTCATTGACTTAGGAACTAGAGGGTGCACACACAGAATGTAGATCACATGGTCTTGTGTGACTCTGCACCTCCCCACCTGCCTCAGCTGTAATGGGGGTCCACATGTGAACAGTGGTAGATTGCACAATGCTGGCATAGAGACGATGGGGGATAAACACCATTTAAGCTCATAACTAGGCCGTAAGAAAAACATTACTCAGTGTTCTCATGTTCCGCTGTGCTGCCTCCGTCTGCCTCTTCACTGTTATGCCCTCTGCTTTTGCGCTCAGTACGTCTCTGTTAATTATGATTGTTTCCAAGAAAACAGGGATATTAATTACAAACAGTATTTGTTTTGGAATTCTGAGGCTTTGGGGTGATACGACCAACTATGTCTGCATGTAATATTGGTGATTATGCTTTTTAATCTAAAAATCTAGAAAATACAAATAAAAATGTAAACATAGTGGTGCAAAGTACAGATGAATAGTACATATCAAACATAACATGTTAAAATAATTTTTAAAGGTCCAGTATGCAACATTTAGAAGGAGCTATTGGCAGAAATGGAATATAATATTTATAACCTGCGTGAGTCATTGCACCGATATCAAACACAACGTTATAACAGCCATGGATTTATGTATAACTTTATTTTTCTCCACAGCAACTTGCCTCATCTTATCCGAGGTTGTATTTGTTGGTTGCATGTTGACAGTACTACACCAACAAAGACAACTTTTTCAGTTTGCACATGTGCAATAGTTTATTCACATAGTTTAAATCATAATCCCTGCCAGGTGAATTGACTTGAACAATGACAAGATCTTTCCTTTCATCTTGCTGTGTCATTGCTGTCACTTATGATGTCTCCTTTCGTCGTCATCTTTGAGCAAGGAGAAGAGAACGGCACCCAAAGCTACAATGCCTACACCTGCTGCAGCTACGCCTCCAATGACAGCTGCTGTTTTAACCTGCAAAAGACAAATGAGTGGCAGGCTGAAGGTAAAGGATGTGTTGCTGAAAACATTTAACCATATCAATTGTGATTATATTTGTATATAACTAAGTTTCAAGTTGAAGTTGGAAAATAATTCATGTGGGTTTGTAGCCCACCTGTAGTTTAGGCCGTACTAAAAGTAGAATTATTAAACCAGAAAGTATCTGAATTTCTGAGAGTTGTTGCAAATATAGTAATCATGTTGGTAGTACCACCACTTCTGGAAGCAAGCTGTTTGGCTAGCAACATTAGCTAGCTTGCTGTCAAGCCTGCGATCTCTCAATGAAAACAGCAGTAGCTGAAACAAGTGTCCTCCATTTTAGACTCTACAGTGTGATCACCCCCCTTAAGACAGTTTGCTGTTGGTCGATTGCATGAATTTGCTTATCAGATTTCACCAAAGTTAAACTTAAAACAAATGCTTTTATGCCAATTTGCGTTGCCTCCATTCGCGTAACCCCTGACCTCAACAACACTGCACAGATGACTGAATTTGCTACTAGGCTCCTATTACTTTAACTCCCTTTCCTCCCACTCTTTGTGCAGTGTGTATGGTCCTAGGTTTGCTGTGTAAAAATCTGATTTAACATAATTTCATGTATAAGCACATTATCAGCTGTGTCAAAATCTTTTTTGACAGGGCCGGACTTCAAGACAGGGCTTCATTTACCAGGTAATGAAGCAGGACCCACGTGAAGGCCCTTATCATATCAGTTGACACTGTATTTAAGTAGTGCATGTTCTCATAGTCCTAAACAAAGTCACAGTTAGTGATAATGTCACAAACCAGTTGTTGCTGAGGTGCCTGAAACTGCAGTAACTCTAATGAGAAAATATCGAATTCTCTCTAAATACCGTTTTCACAAGAGGGGTTTCAAGAGTTATTACATACTTATGTGTGTGTTAGTTGACATTTAAACAATTACTGTTTCATTTCAAAGATGTTTTATGCCAAAAGAGAGATGTTGTTGTTGACGACTGACAGGTGTCTTAGCTTCACACCCAGCCATGGTAGATGCTGTATTTCGGCCAGAAGCACCATCCTGCAGCAGCGATGGATTGTAAAAATCTAGCTGCAGTCAATCTGGTATCCTCTGATTGAGCAGCATGGCTGCAATAAGGCATTCTTTTGCATTCTGGATAATTATGTATATGGCTACATTACGTGAAGGTGACAGATGCACTAAGTGGGTTGATTAAACAAGCTTTTTTGAAACTTGCAAATCAGCCTGTTAATCATCCTCTGTTGTTTGAAATACAGGCAATCACAATTTATTTAGCACCACATCTGCTTCTTATCAAGAAAAATAGATTGTGCTAGATCTGTGTATTGTTACAATGAATGAGACGCTTATACAATAAACTCGTCCAGTATCCAGGTGCAGCCACACCAGACTGTGTGTCACTTTGATAAAGCGATTTCCCACATTAAACATCAATAAAATATGATACAACCACATCTGTAATATTCTGTTATGATTAGTGGAGAGGTTTGTTTTTAGCTGAATTACTTTTATTTGTCTAGGTGTCTTCTTGAGAGAAAATTATAAAAGAATTGAGATGATTCATTCATTCTGTTGACATACCTTGTTTACATGACACCTTTGTTTGTTATACACAAGTTTTGCCATGATGTCTAGATGTTGCTTATGTGCACATCTAATTTGAAGTAAATAAACTAATACAACTAATCTAAAGTTACTAGCTAACCCTATTTATAACGGATATTCGAGAAAAGAAAAAAAAATGTACTTCAAATTCAAATGATTAAACCTGAAGATTTTAATATTTTTCTTTGAACCCATTTTTGATACTATTTATCGTCAACCTAATTCTGCCTAACTTAGACATTTAGTGTATTTACATTGAGGTAGTTTTCATTGAGTGGCAGAGTCTTCCATTCCTGCGCAGAATTCAGATTACATCCACGAGGAATTCACAAGTAACTATATATGCATGTAGTTCTTTATTACTATTTTTAAATCTATCTCATTGAAAGAAGCCTCCCTGTTTACTTATGGCTCTCTATTGTCATATCAGCGCTGTATGAAGTTACTGGCATACTTGAAAATGATAGACTTTTGATGACTCTTCTTTATTAAAACATGAGGTGATGAATCCCTTCAGTCCAGGGTTCGTTTGGCCGCTCTGTAACCAGATACCCCTGATGGCCCTCATCTGTTTCTTTCTGACATTCTGTGGTAAAATGTATTTGCAATTTCTACCTGTAACCACATGTGTCACCAAACCAACAGGACTGAAATCTTAAATCATACATGTTTTTTCACAATTCCACGCTTTACCATTTGTCCTACAAAGGACCAGAGTTTGTTTGATGAGAGTTTTCTAATTTTCAATGCTGTATTTATTTCAGATAGAATTTTCTGATTTTCCATGGGCCCCCTCTGACTGGTCCCCCCCCCCGTGCAACCTCATTTAAAAAAATCCTGGAATCGCCTGTGGTTAAGTAGTCATGCAAACAGTAGTATAAAAGCCACAGGATACCCACCTGTCGAGACTCTGGTTTGCCATATCGTAGCTCTGTGACAAAGTGCTCACAGTTGTAAGTGGCGACAGAGTATGGCAGCTCCTCACCCACCATCCTACAGGCCTCCCTCACGATGATGTGACGCTCGCGAGGCTGGTACTCGTCATCTAGGAAGTTGTTGATTTTGAAATCATTGGAGCCGGCCACTTCCCAGATCTTCTGACGCCTCACCTGTGCTCTCCTGCTGTCCACTAACATCAAGAGGTTACCAAAAGCGCCTGAATCATCACCTGTTTGTGTATTGTAGAAGAGACAGACAGGAAGAAGAAGTTAGAATAAAACGGCTTGGAGAAGAAAATGGATACAGAGAAAGAGAGAAAAAGATGGAAAGGATTAACTGCCATTCATCAAGTCATTGTCCTTACTATTATTTTACATTGATTTACAGGTAATTGGCTGATAATGTCCATCTGTGGGTAACACCTGCAAAAAAACTACCCCATATTTTAGTATTTAACTAACAAAACAAAAATTAAAGCAAGTGACAGACAGAACGTTATAGATGGTCTTCCAAAATAAATGTAGTAAATGAAACCCTTCACTCACTTGGAATCAAATGAACAACTTCATTTCCACCGATGTAGACAGCCCAGTGCTCATATGTCCCGCGGAAGATCTCGATCAGGTCCCCAGGCTTTGCACCATTGTCAAACTAAAATAATAAGAAAAACAATCAAAAACGAAATATAATAAACTTGACATAGTCAGTTCAAGGTACCCGCTGGAGGTTCTGACCAGCATTAGCATGGAGCAATGTTTTACACGTGGGTTATGGTTTTGTTTGTTCATATGCATGTGGACAAGCACGCGGGTGATGTGGTACACATTTCTGCCACTGGTTTCAAACTATTCCACTGATCTACAGGTAGCAGTGAGAAGTGTAGCAACGCGCCATCAAAAGTGGGGAAGCGGAAGCCTGCTAGCAAGTGAATGAAAACAATGCAAAACTCAAACTTTTAAGAAAAATCGCCTTTGCAAATGTTTTATGAGGAAAGAAAAGGCACTTGACATGTTTGTTAGACTTCAAGGACACACGACTAATTTTGGTGCGTAAAACTGAATGTAAACAGAAACTTTGATTGTTTCTAAGAAAACATCGCAGGGCAAACAACAAAACAACAAAAGCAGGGAAGCAGACTGCAAGCTAGCCGTATGGATGTAAACAATGCACAATTTTAAAAAATCGCCAAAAAAATCTATTTGAACAGCAATGTCTCTGTCCAGAAATCATGACCCAGTTACTCAAGATAATCCACAGATCTTGTTGTGAGCAGTTTCATGCAGGAACTATTGGTAATAGAAAATAGTTCCTGCGTGAAACTTCTCACAAGAAATCTGTGGATTAACTTGAGTAACCGGGTCATGATTTCTGGAAAGAGACGTTGCTGTTGAATTTTTCAAAATGTATTTTTTTGCCGCTTTGTGCACCACAAGCCGAGTGCCATATAGTCCCCATTATATTCAAAAAATGCAGACATCTCTACGGCCGATATCTCCAGAACTCTGCAACTCACACCAAAACAATCTAGATGTATAAATAGCACTACAGGTAAGAGGAAAAAATATGTATTTTTGATTTAAATGTCCCTTTAATTAAATCAGCTTCAAATCTACACTAACTCATTAGCGATGGCAGAGCTCAGCAGCAGGAGACTCACCATTGTTGGAGCCATGTCTTCAGTTCTTCATCTATCAAGTAAAAACAGGGGCGACTTGCAGCAAATTTATTGCTGCTGGAACTGAAACCTAAGTGTGCTTACGTTTCAGA
The DNA here is from genome assembly GCF_020085105.1 of Siniperca chuatsi. Taxonomy (NCBI): domain Eukaryota; kingdom Metazoa; phylum Chordata; class Actinopteri; order Centrarchiformes; family Sinipercidae; genus Siniperca; species Siniperca chuatsi. The sequence goes on from NC_058056.1 coordinate 25,061,996, forward strand.
AGAGAAAGCATTCACCTGATGACGGGTGAAAAACACATTGGTACACACTGTATAACCAGGCTGCATGGCCTTTATTTGCAAATCATTGACTCGATGAGTCAGTGCAAATAGTGTACTTGAGGTGGTGCTGAGTGCAATAAAGCTGCAAAGGCTAAGTTTCATTTCTAGTGAATTGTACAGTAGGTGCACTCATACTACTGCAAGGTTCTCTGGGTTAAAGTTTCAACCAAATTTTAATTGTCATGTAGTGTGAAACCTCTGCATGCTTCAGAGCAATGAGGTGCAAATCCTCACCGTCAGTTCAAAGAAGAAAAACAAATCATGTCTAATTTCAAAATCAAGCACCTTTATCTTGAATTTCTGAAACACAACTGCTTATATGATTTTTTTTTTTTTTGCAGTGACCTTTGCTAGTTTGAAGAAATCTTGTCAAGTCATTGTTACTTGCTCAATTGGCTATATTTAGTATATTTCTGTAGAGAATATTTTTCCTGTTTGTAGTAGTAGATTTTTTTTACAGTGATGATTATTGTAGGAATAATCAATTGAAAAACACTGCCACTGAATCATCAAGAGTGTGACCGTAATCTTGGATTTTTCAGAATTGTCCATTGACTAACATTATGTTTGGCATGTGGGTTGCAACCAGGGTAAAACCAGCCTACTCAACAGTTCCACTGCACACTTAACAGATAAGAATTAATAATAATAATAATAAAACTTTATTTATAGAGCACTTATCAAAACAAAGTACAAAGTGCTTCACAACAAGAAAAATAAAATAACACAGTGAATGACGAAATATAAAGAAATAAAACACATGAAATACAGAAAAGCAATAAAATAAACAGTAAAATAAACAGCCAGTTCACGTAAAATCAGGATATGTTTTCAGATAAAAATGTGTTTTGAGACGAGATTTAAACGAAGACACTGACTCAGACAACCTAATTTCTTCAGGCAAGTTGTTCCAGAGCCTCAGGGCCCTGATAGCAAAAGCTCTGTCCCCTTTAGTTTTCATCCTGGACTCAGGAACAGACAGGAGACCCCTGCCCGAAGATCTCAAACTACGTGAAGGCTCATAAGGGATTACAAGGTCTAAAATATAATCTGGGGCCAGGCCATGAAGAGCCTTAAAAGTAATCAACAAGATCTTAAAATCAATCCTAAAACCAACAGGGAGCCAGTGTAAAGAGGCTAAAACAGGTGTTATGTGGTCATACTTCTTGGTCCTGGTTAACAGCCTAGCAGCTGAGTTTTGTACAGTCTGCAGTCGTGTCAGAGCTTTTTGATTAAGACAAGTGAACAGGCTGTTACAATAATCAAGGCGTGAGGAGATAAAAGCATGCACAACAGTTTCTGCATCACTAAGATTTAAAATAGATCGTATTTTTGCAATGTTTCTGAGGTGATAGAAACATGATTGGACAAGCTTAGTGATATGTTGCTCAAAACATAAATTGCTATCAAACAGGACACCAAGATTTCGTGCAACAGGCTTGATATGTTGTGACAGGTTACCAGTGGATGGCAGTATTTGTTTAGTGATGTGTTGGGGCCCAATAACAAGGATTTCAGTTTTATTTGAGTTGAGCTGAAGAAAATTTATCGACATCCAATTTTTTATGTCAGACAGGCAGTCCTGCAGAGAACTCAGCGTACTAAGATCAGTGGGCTTGACAGGGAGGTACAACTGTGTGTCATCCGCATAACAATGAAAAGAAATACCATGTCTGCGGATTACATCACCCAAGGGAAGCATGTATAAGGAGAACAATATTGGTCCCAGAATTGAACCTTGAGGCACACCATACTTGATATGGGAAAAGGATGACTTGAAGTTATTAATGCTAACACAGAATTTCCTATTGGACAGATAAGATGCGAACCAGTCTAGTGCAGTTCCAGATATGCCCACCCAGTGCCTCAGTCTGTCTAAAAGAATGCCATGATCAATTGTATCAAAGGCAGCACTTATGTCCAACAGCACAAGAATTGAACACATGCCTGCATCTGCATTCATTAATAGGTCATTAGTGACTTTGAGAAGGGCTGTCTCAGTGCTGTGGTGTTGACGAAAGCCAGATTGGAACTTTTCAAAGGTATTATTGTTTTCCACAGCAGCAAGGAGCTGCTTAGATACAAGTTTTTCGAGAATCTTCAAATAAAAGGCAATTTGGATATTGGGCGGTAGTTATCCAGGAGGGTGGGATCAAGCCCAGGTTTTTTAAGACTGGCTGGACACAAGCTGTTTTAAAGAAATCAGGGACGCAGCCAGTAGACAGCGAGCTGTTAAAAATAATTTGTAAAAGGGGCGCAATACAATCCATAACTTCCAATAGAAACCTAGTTGGGATTTTGTCCAGAGGGCTGGAGGATACTCTCATAAGAGACATGATGTCTGCGAGTTCGGGCAGAGTAACAGCAGAAAAATTGCTCAAAGAATCCCTGAGCGGGTGATCCACATCTAAAAAGGCAGGATTGGGGGTGATATCAGATCTTATTAACTCCACCTTACCAGCAAAGTGCAAAAGAAACTAATTGCCTTTATTGATTTTAATTCCAATAAATTAACAGGGTTTTTGGTAACTCAATACACAGTGAAGAGACAACAGTGCTTCAATTTACCAATGCACACAATTCAAGACGGAAGATAATCAGTAGCCTGTACATATAATTAAAATATCTATCTTAAAGCTTATTATGGAGGGAGAGACCTTCACCTTATTGACCTTCAGCTGATTCAGAGAGTCAAAGATCGATGGGTTAGTTAAGAAGTGTCCTCCTGGAGTAAATTAATTTGTCAATGAGATGGCTCACAATGAATCGCTCAAGGGCAAACAAGGCAACTTGTTTTTGTAAATAACTTACTTAAATGCTGTTACTCCAAAGGCAGAAAACTTTTTTTTTTATTAAATTCAACTGTTAACCAAGTTAACCAATATACCTCAGTTTGAGATGAGAATAAAGGTACTCTCACGACAAACAGTTATTTTGGTCTAAATATAGTCGGTCAGATGATTACTTGATGATAAAAAACTGATTTGGTCGAAGATCATAGATAGAGCTGGGAAAGAGATTGATATAAGACTAGATACTATATGGGATATATGTCATAATATTGTATAAGAGGTTGCATTTGTGTTTTCCTGTCTTTCCTTGCTAACAAGAAACAAGAAAATTAAAAGCTATATATAGTACTGCTCCTAAAGACATGAAATTGATGGGTCCATCCTGCTTTATTTGTAGTTTGCGGATGTGTGTTACTTTATTAATTATGTTTGTTCTCTAGTGTTGTTTTGTCTCAGTGTTTTTCAGAAGTATTGCTGAGTCCTATTGTGTATATGGATGTTACGTTATGTGTATCATTTTCATTGAAGTATTAGAAGTATATTTATGGGGACTCCAGGAAGAGTAGCTACTGTTGTTACAGAAGCTAATGAGGATCTAAACAAACAAACAAACAAACGTCCTGTTTTAGTATAATAAAATTAACATTGAATACCTCTACTACTACTGGAAACTCAACACTGAAACATGATCAGTTTTTAAGTTGATATGGTGAACTTATTAGCAAACAATTGCCTATTTACACATCCAGCAGATCCTGTTTCTGTCCACCTGACGCATTTAAGTCCAATATTGACTCTACTTTGTTTTGACTCCCGAGGGAGCTGCTAAAAGTGTCTGCTGCGTTCACCAGTTAGTTGCTAACCAGCAGGCAGTGTAGTGTGGGTTTTTAAAGCTTTTTTGCTGAAAAAAGCTGCCGGCAACATCTGGAAATGATGCTGAGAGCAGTGATAGTGAACCAAAACAGTAGGGCGGTAGACCAGACCAAAACAATGAGCTGAAAGATGCAGCCAGGTGTTAATTCTCTCTGGGTTCATCACTATGAGCAACCCGTTTCACATACACTAAATCGCTTGATCCATTGTTAATATGATAATATTTATTAGATTTAAAATTGCTGGCATGCTGATCAAATTTAATTATAGGTCAGTTTTCTTTGGTGTTTTCCTTGTCCACATTTTGGTGTAAGACACTGTGTTTTCAGCATTATCCATTTAGTTAATATTTTGGAAATGCATAGTTTTTTGCAGGTGAAAAATTTTAACTTTGTGTGACCTGAAGGCCAAAATGGAGAATAAAAGATGTCTTCTCATATATAAGTACATTATTGTGAACATATTTTGAATCCCTACCTGTAGGTGACCAAGATATTTCTCCCATGAGTTGGTGGAGATCAAATCAGAGCTAAAACAAGAGCAAATATTGGACTTATTTTTATCAGGTGGCCAGTAAGAAGGCTCTAATGGAATTATAATGTTGCTCTATGTCAGCTGGAAGTGTAAGTAGGTAATCATCAACAACTTTACAAGGTGATGAAATGTCAGTGATGTGTGTCTGTCAGCTTGTTTTGGTGTTCCTCTGCCCCCTAGTGGCCCAAATGTATCAAAGCAGCTTTAAAAATGTAACACACTTGCACAAATGTAGCAGTGGCAAGTGAAAGTTGGGAATATCAGACTGGGTGAACTGGGGAAAAAAAATAGCTTCTTTCTTATTTGCAGGAAAGCGTCCAAGCTGGGAGACCTGGAAGTTAAATTTCTCCCCAGTTCCTCATTAAGTGCTTAAAACAGGAAGCCCTCAATCAGGCCGGCACCGGGATCCCACCGGCCTTTTAGCTCTGCAGGATGTTTGGAGAAATTCCCCCCACTCAGATCAATGCTGCTGTGCCTTTTATTAAATACAGCTGTAATACAGTATGTCCTGCATCCCAGCCAAGAATCTTTTTTCTTCTTTCCTTTTTTTCTCTCAGTATTTTCTCTTCACTGTTCTGCTCTCTTCTGGTTGTCTTCACCTCATTTACAGCGGACAGAAGCCAGAGGAGGGATTTGACACCAAACATTCATCTCTCTTCCTGTCTGTCAGCGCTGCCTTTTACCACAGCACCTGTTGAACTGCGTGCCATATATGCCGTCACCTGCCCACTGCTTCACCCAGCCGCTCAACATACTGTGTGCTTTCTCTTGTCTTTCTCTCTTTTCATTTATTTCTCTCTCAGAGCACTTGAATATCCCACTTAAATAGAAGTATTGCACTTGACCCTGCATACTTGCAGTCCCTACATAAAGGGTAAAAAAATTAATTTCAGTTGAAGAACCTAACCTTCACACATACAATCCATTACCTAATTTCTCTTCCAAGCTAGCCTTTTCTCATATTTGAAATCAAGGGGCTCTTGCTTCTAATGGTTAGTCTGTGCCTATGATATAGTGTCATATAAATTAATTTTGATCCTAATTTTGTTTGTGTTTTTTAATAATTTTTTTTAAAAATGTTTGCACTATAGATTATTTGGTGAATTGTAACGTCTTTTTTTTTTCCTTTTTTGAAAAGGAGATGATACATCTTGAGTCTTATCCTGCAAACAATTATCTCGTAAAAAACGAAAAACGTCAGTGTAAATTTATTTGCACGACTTAATAAATGTAAAATATATTCTAAAAATTACGCCTTGTTTCATGCATTGCTGTGTGCCATACCTTATCTCTTAGATTGGCAAGAAGAAGACACACAAGGGTGCTGAAAAAGTTCTTTACAATGAAGTAGTCTAAATAATACAAGCCAAAAGGTGCGTGAAATCTGTAATAGCATTGGTGTAGGGAGTTCTGTTGTATTGAAAAACAAAAGGTAAACCAACTAAAAGCCACGACATGGACGAGAGGAGGTCTCACTGGATTGGCTGCTACTGTGCTGCCTTCAGGCCCAGCCCCTGCAGACAGGAGTACAGAGCAGCAGTCACTTTTTCACTGTACAGGTTGACATTTTGGTTGGTAAACCTTCATCTGATAATATTTGTCAAGTCTACCAATAAGAAGACACCATCTCAGTTTACAGAGGTTTTGGTCTTACACGTCTTGTCTGTTGACCTTTTTCACGGTAGACATTTTGACTTGTCATAGCAGGAAAACACAGGTGAAACAAATTTCGTTAACGAGTAGTTCAGTTCATCCAAGTGTCCCAGAAGAGCCACAACAACGTGTCTGCATGCACAATATCAGGACTGTGGAAAACTAGCTCACCTAAATGTAATGCGTTTCTAATGTGTGCTGTTTAAAGATCTATTAAGACTTTATGGTGTGCAAGAATTTTGAAATAAATGACACCCCTTCCTGAAATATGTCATTTTCCCCTTGATGATTAAAAAAAGAATTGACAAACTATACTGTAATCCCCATTTTTCAATGTGTGTTGTTGATGTTTCTTTTTCTGTATTTGCTATCTAACTAGCTAGCAATTGTTATAGAAATAAGTAAATGTCACTTATTATTTTCACCATGCTGTAACAAATAGTGCCAAACAAGAATGTTGATATTGGATGATTCTGTAAAACCTCAGATTAGGCTCAATGACAATGTTTCTTAAATTATTAAATATCTACACATGGCAATTGTGATGTTGTTAAAGTCAGGAGAAAATCTTGGTTATGGCAAATAAAGTAAGTTTAAAGAATGGGTATGTTTAGGCAGCTAAAACATTTAGGTGTGGGAAAGATCATGTAATCATCCAGTATGAACGTAATTCTTAGGGATACTGGGCTCACTGTATTTTATCATTTTTATTTCCTTGCTTCATACCTTTTGTCTTCTATTCTTTCCATTCCTTGTTTTATTCACCCCTGCCCTCTCCCATTTTCTTTTTCTCTCTCAATTACTTCATGTCCTTTTATTCTTCCCACCCTCTCTCATGACCACCCATCCTCTCACGCTTCCACTTTTGGCCTTTGACCTTTCATGTTGGAAACTGTAGAATGTGTGTGTGCTGGGTTAAATCAGAGCCCGAGGCAGAAAACAGAGCTCTCATCTCTAACGCCACCCACCTCATATCCCTCCTAATCCCTTCCTTGTGGGTGCAGACTATCTCTCTTCATGTGACTGACGAGCAGTGAAACCCTCTATGAGCTTTGACCGGCAGACATTCACTTTTCCCACCTCCTCCTCCTACAGTCGAACCTCCTCCTCCCACTGCACCCCACTTACTGTAGGTTCAAGCAGGCAAGCAGGGCCGTGTCAGATGTTGGCCTTTGATATGCTAATACCTTCCTCTTTTTCATGTCTTTTTAAAGCATTGGCTGGTAGCAATGCAAGCGCAGCATGATCCTCGGCCTGTTACACTGAGAGAGGGAGGAGTCTGCTTAGTCAGTGATTTGAACTCTTTTCCATCACTGTGTCTTAAAAGAAGAAACCGCTTCAATCAGCTGAGAACAATGCATGTTAAGGACTTTGTGATGGTGACAGGGGAGTGGCGATGGGCTGACAGACAGACGTTCACAGTGTACTCAGGAAAGAGTTGTTCCCTTTGCTGTGCTAACTCAGCCTAGACTACTTTTTACAGCAGAACAAGCCCAACTGAAGCCACCTCCTATACCCATATTCAACCACAGGCAGACCGTAAATCATGTCGGTTGTTTGGCAGAAGTCGTGGATCATCGTACAATGGTTAATTAAAGCCAGATCAATCCCAGTGCCACCGGTTCTTTCTTTACACTGTGTATACAGAAAACAGTCCCACGGTACCTTGAGCCCAGCGAGTGATGAGGAGGAGGAGGATGATGATGAGGCCTGTGATGTTTGCTCAGGGCTAGAAAAGAGGCTGCCACTCATATTTGTACAGAGAACAAAGCCACGCAGGCTCTCTGGCACCATTTGAAAGATGTGTTTTCACAACGCGTACAGCAAATACAACTGTTTACTTTTTTTTGCTCGTTTCCAAAAGCCCTCGCCAAATTTCAGGAAAATGAGTTTTGTGCCAGTTGCCATGGTGACTGGTCAGCGCAGTGGGCAGAGGATAGTTGGGGTGGCTGGGGGGCAGAGTTCACATCTGAGTTCTTTATAACTGCAGTGGTGGCATACTGTGCATAATTACACTGAAAGGCCATTTAGATACTAAAAGGAGAACAATGGTACAAGTGGAAGTGAAAAAATGAACAGAGATTTTTAAATGGAGTTTGCCCACGTAAGGCCAATTTGGCTTCTATCACCAGACTTGTAAACTGTGATTTTTAACCACTGCACAAAGGGCTGAAATTGGTGTTTTTTGTTTTGAATAGAATTGCTTCTTCTTGCTCACAATATCAATGCTAACATGCTGATGTTAAGCAGGTATGTTTACCATGTTCACCATCATAGCTTGTTAGCATGCTAACATTTGCTAACTAGCGCTACACAGGAAGTACAACTGAGGATGATGGGATTAGTTTGTGAGATATTGAGTCATAAACCAAAGTATTGGACAAGATAATATTTTGACCATCTCTACTTCTACACCGCTACAGTGGCCAAAAATCTGATTGTGCAAAACTGGTAATGTGATAGCTTACTCTATTAGACTTTCTCCATTCCCTCAAAGATCAGCACAGTCAAGCAGGTTTGCAACTGGTCAAAAGTGCAAATTTCTGTCAAAGTTCACCACATCTGAACATTGCAAAACACTGTGTGAATTTACTTCGTCTCTGTCCTCTGATCAGAGGGATTTAATTGGAATGAATTGATTTTGGTCCGAAACTTTTCTATTTTAAATCCTGCTGTGATCAAGCTCTAAAAATGGAAAACTGCTAGATCTGGGACATCACCAAGTGTAAAAACAACAGCTTCTTATTTGTGAAGGTTGGTTTAGTTCTTCCATTACTCTGGATCTTTTTCCCAGCCAAGGATTTTTCTGAGAAAAGAGAAGAGAGAAAAGACGCCAGCTACTGTAGAGTTGTCATCTCTGAAACTCAGATGACATGCCAATGAGTCCTCTGCTGCTCTGGCCAGTAAAACTCAGAGCAGCTAGCAGCATGGGATGATGGGTGATGTGAAAAGGGTTTTTGGTCCCCTGTGCAGACTTCCTGCTCTGGGCCAATCAACCAAGACAACTCATAGCACACTGTACCCGACAACCGCAGGAACTGATCTGACCCTGAATCCAACTCTGACCTCCCTCTGTATGCTGTGGCCTCAGTCAGTTTTTGCTGTATAGTCTGTGTGCAGACTTAAATGAAAGTGTACATGTGCTTATTCTCATGTGTAACATGCATGTGTATTTTTCGTGTATGTATATATGTATGTGCACTTGCATTTGCATGTTTGTGATTGTGTGTTTCCCGTTATGCGTGTGCTTGCTGCCTGTAGATGGTGTGTGCATGTGTCCATGTCGGTGTATTAGTCATAAAGACATGTCATATTGAGCAGTCATCTCAAGACTGCAAAAACCTCATTCTTATCTGTCTTATAAATTAGTTTTTTCTGTTATTGAGTCCGTAAACCTTTCTTACAAGAAATGAGAAAATTTGCCATTGAAGGTAAAATGTATTCCTGCCTGTTTCCAGTGCAAAGATAATGGATGAATGGATGATACTTTCACCATGTCTCATCCCAAGACATGAATATAAAATTTCAAAAAATCTAACTATGTAAACCATTGCTCATGGTCAATTTTCTAGCCAATGGCTACAATGTCTTCTCTTTAGACATTGAGATTTTTCTTGTTTTAACAACACATGGAGATAGTCTATATAATTCTTTATAGCGAGAAAGGTTTCTTGTTTTAGCAAGATTCGTAGATTCTAATTTGGAGCAGTATGTAGTAATAACATGAAAAATATGTTACAGCTTGGTAAAACAAGTTCAAACAAGATGATCTTTTCATGACAAGAAACTTGTTTTTTTTCATGGTGTCAACAATATGCTGCCATGCAAATGAACTTTTATTAAATGCATTTTGTAAAATCAAGGTTTTCTAAATTCAAGTGGGATAATCTGCCTTTTTTCTTATTTCACAACACAGACACACGTCTTGAAACAAGTTGATCTCTATTGAAAAGAGGTTGAAATATTGTTATTGTTCTGGCAGAGGTTTTCATTTCTTTTAAGAAAGTATAATGGAGTTTTATGGGGAGGTGTTATAAAACATTGCCTTTGGGGAAATGGCCAATACTTTAGATGATAATATCAAGGGATTCATTATGATAAGGATGAACTTCTTCTGCCTTATTAACAATTCTCTAACTAGACCAAATGTGACTACAACTGCATTGTATTTATTGAATCCCCATAAAAACTTGGTGGTTTCTTTATTTTTGAGTTATGTAAATGCATAAATGGTATGTGCGTGTGTGTTTTCTCAAGTTGGTTAAGATGACATTTATGGTTGTGTTATAGACAGTTTTAGTAATTGTTGCTAATATTAAGAAACTCAATAAAAAGATGAAATAAAAGATTTTTAGCAGACAAGTAAGTGACTTCATAAAGTAGAGATTTAATGCAGGACTATATCCAGTTGCTGTTGATTTTACAGCTGCTACATTTTGTGTTTGTTTTTCTCCAATATGTGTCTTTTTGTTCATATTTTTAGATATCTATATTTGTCTTTATGAGTCTTGATGACTGTATGAATATGTGGAGGAAACAAACTCTTCAGAGTTCAGTTAAGTGTCAGAATCAGCAGGCAGAAGGTGGATAATGATTCACAGAGAGAAGAAGCCGCCTTCTGCTAGCCCTTTGTGGTCTCCTCTGAGATCGCATCCATGTGACAGAAAGAAATGGTGGGTATTTCAACCAGTAGGCAACAGTTGAAAGGCGCCCAACTGCCGGTGACTCATTCAAAACATTCTGCTTTTACACGTCTGTTGGGATGGAAATTATGCCCATGTGACCAGAAGAAGAAGGAGGAATGAAAAAATGCAGTGGCTTTTTCAACTTTAAAACCGTAAAAGTAACAATCCACGACAGTTTATATAAATAAAGATCCATTTTTCTACCACTGATTCAACCTGCAGCCAGTTCGTGAAAGCTCTTACATTCAAGGTCTTAACACGGAGTGTCTGGTAGCTCTTTCCCAGGAAAAACCTTCTGTTGCTTGAAAAAAAGAAGCACTAAATGTTTCTGGTTTGCTTGGAATAAAGACAAGAAGAACTTCGCATGAGAAGTGATAGCAACCAAAAGTAACAAGAAAAAAAAACAGGAAAAGAGCACCATCCACTGAAAGTCAGGCCTCACTGAAAAAGACTATACAGTTCAGCCTTATAACACCAAAGCAATGAGGAATGCGCAGCAAGAATGGAGACAAGGTTTATTTATCTACATCCACTGAATTGATAAAACAGCCGATCTTCCGATTAGTGAACGACCCGCTCTACCTCTGAGCCACAGCTGCCCTGTAGAGCTCTTCAAGTGGCAAGAAGAGCCTTGGTCAGGGAGGTGACCAAGAACCCAACAGTCACTCTAAGAGAGCGTTGGAAGTCCTTTGCAGAGTTGGGAGAACCTGCCGGAAGGACGACCATCTCAGCAGCACTCCTTCAGTCAGGCCTTTGTTGTAGAGTGGCTAGAAGGAAACCACTCTTGAGTAAAAGGCATATGACAGCCCGCTTGGAGTTTGCCAAATGGCATTTACAGGACTGAGGAAAAAGATTATCTGGTCTGATGAGACAAAAATTTAAATGTTTGGGCAGAACTCCAAGCATTATGTCACCAGGCACTTCTCATCACCTGGCTAAGACTGGTCAGAATTAAGGGAAGGATGAATATAGCCAAATACAAAGAGGTCCTTGAAGAAAACGTGTTCCAGAGCGCACACGACCTCAGACTGGGGCGATGCTTCACCTTTCAGCACGACAATGACCCGAAGCATACAGCCAAGACAAAGCTGGAGAGGTTTTGGGACAAGTCTCTCACCGAAGTGAACTGTAGTCAGCATCCTGTTGCTTGCACTCGCACGCCGTAGGCCAGAACAGTGAACAAACACAGCCCCCGAGACCAACGGAGGCCAGTTTGACGACAGGGAATATAGTGACTACACTACCAAGGTGGTTTTCTTGCTTGGCTCCTCGCACCCCGGGGCTGACCCCGCCGTAACCCCCGCTCAGGCCTCCGGAGGTCAGAGCTGCTGTAAATCACCCCGGTACTGTGTTCCCTGTTGTCAAACTAGTCTCTGTTGGTCTTAGGTGCTGTGTTTTTGATTTTTAATTCATTAAAAAAAAAACATGTTTTCACTTTGTCATTATAGGTTATTGAGTGTAGATTCATGGGCAAAAATGGCAATTTTATCCATTTAAAATTACATCTACACACACAACACACTGTATATTCTTGTTTTGTTTTCCTAGTAGATCAGGGCTGACTGTATGTTTTCTCTAATTACTTGATTTCAGCTTAACCGTTATATGGTGCAATGGATAGAACATGATTTCAGATGGAATGAAGATAATTAATTGTGTTTTTTCCCCAAACATGCTGAAGTTCTCATCGAGCAGGTATAGAGCCGTCTCATTTTCTGTAGAAACAGAATTACATCACCATCACTTTATCATAAAGCTTTCCAGAGGTGGAGCGATTGAATAAACAATAGATATCTCAGATAGATTACAGTTTGAAGTTGCCAGTGAGTGATTCTATTATACATCACTGGCTGATTCTGCACTGCTGCTGATGCAAACTGTTCCCATGTTTGCACCGACCTCTGCACAGATGAGGTAAGAGCGCTGGCTAGTTTTATCTAGATATTAGTTCATATGTGGCTCCGAGTCTATCTACTGTAAATCCATTAACACTTGTACAAATGACTTGACGATAAACCGGGGCTCACCCACAGGGGACGGCACAGAGCACTATTGTTCAGCAGACCTGTTTTCTGACACAGCAGCTCTGTGTGAAAACGTTTGACAGGACAAGCCCTCGCACCTTTGTCTGAGAGTTGTCAGCTGACTTTGGCCGAACACTGCCGGACTGACACATCCTGACGTTGTTTGCACAAGGCCTGGCCATGGATGATTGATTACCCCTTATCTCCCCTGGCGAATCAAAGCCTTAATTGAGCATGGTTTGGTTACAGATCTCTTTCTCTGTCCATGAAAGGCTTGGCCAGCGCTCTGGCTTCCCCCTCGCGATGAATGGCTGCATTCTGGGCCAGACCATGCTGTGGGCGGGCCTTTGTTTCTCTGACTGATGGCTTTGGGTTGTTGAACAGCTTCCAGGAGATCGTTACTGACTTGATCTGACAGTGCTGGTGACTGGCAGGGCCTGGCGGCATCCGCTGCCAGCCCAGACAGCTGCAGAGAGCGGGGGGCATCGTTCAAGCACACTGACACCCGCTTGTAAACTTCAGTTTGCTGCAGTGGGCTGCAGATGTGCCCCTGAGCATGGCCTTTAATCCTTAATCACTGGTGGAATTTCGGGGTCAAGTTGCGTCACAAGGGCAGCTTGAATATTTTGGTCTGGCATTGCTCAACATGCATTTGGTTGGGATAGGGATGTCTTCAGTATCATACAATTTAGCTTGATCTGGAAAAGCATCGTTGTTTTGGAAATGTCAAATTGAATAAATCTGAGGCAAGAAATATGCCAAGGAGTTGCTGAATTGTGCTCAGCTGTAGGTCTAAAACACCTAATTGAAAGAGTTGTTCAAAGGGTTCAGGACATTAGAGGCAGAGAAGTTGGCTCTCAGTTCAAATTAAAAATACATATTGCTCATGGTTTTGGATTTGACCGACTTTCACAGAAAACACCTGGATTTTTCAAAAGGAACATATAGTTTTTAAGTAGTTTTCACTCAAACTGTATGTTCCCATGCATTCAAATTGTATTGATTTCTGCTGCAAGAAGACACTGATCATAACAATTTACCATCTCTGTTTCCTAGAAATTATGGATATATGCTACTAATTTGTTTTGCAAATTACTGTATGTTTTGAAGGTGGCCATGTTTTTTCCACTGAAGGAAGGGTACCACACAGAAGCCGTAGGGAGGTGATCAGGATGGATAATGGGCATACAAAGCACAGGACTTTGACACCAGAGACCGGGGTTTGCATCTTGAGTCCTGTGTAAAAACGTTATCTGGGCATTACTTTTCATAAAACAATGTTGCAAATTGATAAAATACTGTATAAACGTAATTTCTTGGCAACAGGGTTGTGTTAGATTACCAACACCTAATTGAAATCATTTGATTTTCTCTCAGTTTTTTTTTTTTTTTGCTTTTGCGATTCAGGCTGGCTAACAGTCTACTGTATTATAGCAGGACAAGAATCAGTTGTACAGATTACCTGGTGTGAACAACTGTATGAATGAGGAGTGAAATGTTTCCAAACTTTCCTTGAATCAATAAAGGCTAAAAATACATGATATGTCTTTTTCATGGTGAGGAATAAAGAACAACAGAGTGGGTGGTGCTGTTGTTGTTGTTGTGGTTTGGTGGTGAGATGAACCAAACTGGTTGTCACTGCACTTTTTAATTAGCCTTTGTTTCCAAGTGTGAGTTTTTTTTATTTGCTACTGCACAATAAAGCTCTGTTCAGAGTTTATCTATGAAAAACAAGAGCTAGCCTTTCAAAGCAGGGTCAATGAAAAGTGTGTGAGTCTTGATGAAGGTCACTAACAGGTCTCCTACACACTTCTTGTTTTTACTGAAAGGACTACAGAAACTGTGGCTATCTTCTCTCTTTGTTTCCCGTTCATAAGCTTATCTGGTCTGCTTCCAACCTGGATAAATATTTTCTGAAAAGCAGAGAGCTGCTATTTTGTTTCTGCTCTGACTGTAACTAATGATTATCTGGTCTCATTTGGTAAGCAAATCTAAATATTCAAACTCTAAAAGAAATATTTGAAAATTTATGTTAAATATGTCATGCTAAATCAACTGTTATAGGTAGCTTTTTTGCTATTTTCTGTGTATGTTTTCAAACATGTAGCGAGGGCCAACAATGCCGCTACACGCTGACAAAATCATTCAAAGTGGCTTTCTGAAGCAAGAGAAAGGATGAGGATCTTGCAAACGAAAGCTCGTCTATGCACTTGCCTCTGGAAGTGAGGAGAGACGAAAGCCAGACTGGTCCTGCAGCATTGACCTCGCCTGAACTCCCCACATCACAGGAACTGATTCCTTTTAATGCCTCTTTGCCTAGCAGGCGCTTTCCTGAAAGAAAATCCCCGAACGGCAAACATTCTCAACACGTTTTTTCATTTGTACAGCTGGACGTTTAATGAGGCGGTTTAGGTTAAGATTCAGGTTAAGTGCCGAATGTATTACAGCAACGGGGGCTCTCTGGAGACCTGAACCAATGACCTTCTGTTCATTAGCTGCTTTCTCCTCCTGCTAATGGATACAGTAGACAGGCCTGAGATGCTGTGGTAGCCTCATATCTCAGAGATTGTGATTTGTCTTGTTTTTTTCTGCGTCTGAAGGTTTTGCTGGATGAACAGCTCTGAGACAAACCTGCATGTAGAATAAATTTGATTTGACTTTTAATGGAACACCTGTTGCGAGTGAAAGGAGAATAAAATCCAGTTTAAGGCAAGCGAGAAGTCAGACTGAGAGTGGCAAAGCTCTGCAGTCCTGTTGTCGTCTTCTCTGTCATAACCTTTTAGGTGGCTGTGACAGAAAGCAGACACACATCACAGAGAGCCAGCATCCCTGCTGCGGCACCATGGGAAAAACAAAACCTTTTGATATTTAAACCACAACAGTCTCTCACCTGCAGTATGAGTCGCAGTTCAAAGCACACAATCTTTACATGTTTAAACATATGTATCTTGTAGTACTAAAAATGGAGTCCATGACCTGGAGCATGTAAGTCCAATATTCACTCTCTCGTAGCTGGGTAGTAAGAATATGTCAACATGTTCCATTATTCCATGTAAACTTGTTTCAAGAATTTTCTAGAAATGAAATCTGCATCATGAAACAGGAATATGGCAGGTTGCAGCACTGTAATCCAGAAACATTCTATTTGATTTTTGAAAATAGTTGAAAGAAGTGGATTTGCATTGGAGAAAAATATTCTTACTGTACTATATTTGTAGCCACGCTAGCAGCACTATTGGATAAATTCCTGTTAAATTTTGTACAGACTTTGGTGGGTTTGTTGACCCTGACTATTCCTATAGCCCCACTAGCAGGTCAAAGTTTTCAACATCTCAATATTTACTAGATCAGTTGGCACAAAACTTTGTACAGACATTCATGGTTTCCTAGGCAATGTATCCTGATGAGTTTGGTGATCCCTGACTTTTCCTCTAGCGCCACCATGTGCTTGAAATTTGTGTTTACTATTGGATGGATTGCTATGAAATTTGGTAATGGCATTCATGTTGCCATCAGGATGAATTGTGATAAATTTAGTGACCCACTGAATTTTCATCTAGCGCCATCATCAGGCCACAATTTTAATTCATCCAATACTTTGGTTTATGATAAAATAATTGCAAATTTAATGACATTCCCAGCTGTACTTTGTGTTTTGTGATGATGAGCAAATGTTGGCATGCTAACATGTTAAGATGGTGAACATGGTAAACATTATAGCAGCTTAAAATGAGCATGTTAGCATGCTGATTTTAGTATTTAGCTCAAAAGTGCAGCCGCACAGAGCAGCTAGCATGGCTGTAGACTCTTTGTCTTGTTTGTCTTAAGAAAATAAAATTTTAAGGACTTTTTACTGGCAAAATTTGACTTGATAAGGAGGTTTTCTGTAGTGCATGGTTTTATGAAAACCAGTTAACTTCTCACAATAAAGAACACACAATGTGAGACTCAAACTTTATTGTGCCTGACAGAACAGGCTGTTGCTGAAAAATGTATTCACCAGGGCCTGATAACAAACGAGGTGACAGTCTGCATTTTAATTTCAAACATGGCAACCAAATGTAGATCCTGAGGGCCAGTTTAGAAACCATCCCCCCCCCCCGTTTCCCACTGCTGCAATGTGCACCTGTCTTGCTAAAATCACAGCAGCTCACAAGAGCCCTTCGTCTCAGGATCGTTAATTCACCGCGACTACGTACAGAACAGTTGTGCGTGTTAGTGTAAACATTACGTTTGGCCAGCAGCCATACCATCCTGCCATCCAACAGCTGAGGCTGAACAGAGGCTGAGCTGAGGCCGATCCCAGAGGGAAGACTTCTATCTGAGCCTGATGGCGAATCAATCAATCACAGGTCTTCTTTTGGATCAGAATGGCCCCCTGTTTGAGAGGCATATGTTTGTAAATCATATTTTCTCATGCACGGGAAATCACTTGCTTACTTGCTAAACCCCCCTTTGGGTGGAGTGTCATCACGTAGATCTGTGATGGGCAACTGGAGGAGATGTGGAACTAAAAAATGTTAATTTGTTAAGTGTTACAAATGGGAAGTTAAAAGACTTATCATGATTCATTCGCTTGAAATCAAATATTTTAAAGGGTGGGTTAGACTAGATGATAACTTAATGTTGAACTGTTGAAACTGTTGAAGTTCTGCACAGCCTGTGAATAGAGTTGTATGATGTCTTTTGTGGCTCCGGAGGAGTTATTTAAAGTTTGACAAAAACTATATACGATGATGTCATCAGTTACCTCAGATTGGGCTTGAGACTTAAAAGTTTTAACTGAAAGCCTGTGTTATGAACATTGGAAGCGGAGTTTGAAAGATGTGGGCATTTACCAGGCAGGGAGGGGTCTAAATGTACTGTATAGTTGCATGGGAAATGTATGATCCACTGTTTTTATAGCTTGACCCATACTAGGGACTAAAAGTCATGATCTCTTGGCCTCTGCTGCTTTGATTTTGACAATTAAAAAATAAAATGATATTGATTAAAAAATGATCAAATAAACAGAACTGAAACCATTTAAAAAAAATGGATCATGCTTTACATTAAAGTTTGATCGTAGAAATATTAATATGTTGCAGAGCACAAGAACATAATGAAAAAGTAAGTTTCATTCACCCACTGCACTTTTAAAGGAGTCACATTTTTTGCTAAAGCATTGAGAGTGAGTGTGACGTAGAATGCAATCGACATCAATTTAAATCAAATATGATTTTTTAATTCTTAGAAGATTACTTTCACTCTGACCTCTTGTTATTACCAACAAAATATTGTTGTAAATGTATTGGTACTATAAGAGAACCAGGTGGAATATGATTTTAAGTAGATTGATTGAAGTTTTTTCTTGATCTTGGAAATAGTGATTTGATAAAATTAAAAATCTCACCTCCAGGTCCACTT
Source organism: Siniperca chuatsi (assembly GCF_020085105.1). Classification (NCBI taxonomy): domain Eukaryota; kingdom Metazoa; phylum Chordata; class Actinopteri; order Centrarchiformes; family Sinipercidae; genus Siniperca; species Siniperca chuatsi. The sequence goes on from NC_058056.1 coordinate 25,080,023, forward strand.
AGTTAAGATTATTTTGTCCTGTTTTTCAAGTACTTTTTATGGTTTACTTGTATTCTACATAGGCCTACAGTATATGCCAGATTAATGAGATTTGAAAAAAATATTAAACTATAGACAAAAAATATTAAGGAACGTATGAGTGTTTAACATGAATTTTAATAAAAAGGTGAAATATGATAAAACAAATCAATAATTAAAAATTGGGGTGAAAATTGGATTATAAAAATACAAGTGATACGTGCTTATTTTGGTTTAACTGGTTATTGTTTTTTTGCTCATTGAGGGAGTCTGGTGCACAGTTAGTAGCTTATGTGTTTGTCACAGGCAAACATTATTTACTATAAACTGCAGAGAACCCAGTTTTAAACAAACCATCAAAATTATTTACAGCTACTATCCAACCCAGAGCAGGAGAACGTAGTGTACTGTTCATCTTCTACACCCTCTTTGTCCCCATCACATAGGAAAAGAAATAAAAATTAAAAGCATGTCCTCTTCCCACCACCTGCGCTGGACTGTGTAGATAATAAAGATTTAATAGGCGAGTGGGGGACAGGTTCTCTGTGGCAGTGGCGGCCATACATCTCCTCCTCTGCCTCAGTCCAAACAAAGCTCTCTGGGTACAGAGTGCTGAGGACCGTCTCCAGGAATAGCCCAATTCTGGCATCGCTCAAAGCCTTATAAAGCCAGGTACGGAGTCCGGATGCCAGGGATTGAGCTGTCTCTGGGCTCGGACACCAGAGAGGAACTGAGATACTGCAGGGTTTCTTTAGTCTTCACAGCCAAGCCATGTTTCTCTCCCTCTACCCTCTAACACTTTGACAGGAAGCCCTGTGATAGATCAGGACTCATCCGTGACTTTTCACACAAAGACAACGAGCTGGATGTCTTTTGTTGCACTGTAGGGTGAGGAACCGGGCAAGTTATAAATAAATCCAACTTAACTTTAAACTGCAAACTGTTTGGACCTAAATGTCCTCTTTTTGTTACCTGCTAGAATGGTAGAGAGAAACTGGCGACCAGCTTTCTCTGGACGGCACGCTAGCTTGCTGCATTTTAGCAGACAAATATGTATTTGGAGTTATTATTACTCACTTCCTCTATGTGGAAAAGATTTCCAGCCGATGACCAAACCAGACAACATGGATCCAGTCTCATGAAACACTTTAACCAAGTCATTCAACTGCTTTTGCAGCTGCATTAATCCTAGAGAAGTACGAACGTGTAGAGTGAAGAAAAGATATTTGCTGCTTATAATGTGTAGATATACATCCATGAGGCCAGAATAAGAAGCATATTTTGATTTACAAAAACAAGGCTTACATGGTGCAAAAAGTGAAAAGGTGACAGAATAAACAGTTCAGTCCTTAGACCAGTTTCTCCGTAAGAACTAAGCCAACAGAGTTCTAAATCGAGGAAGAAGCCATATTGATCTCATGTGTTACCAGTTAGGTTTTCACTCAGCTTGTTGGCCAAACATGTTTCCATTCTCATCTGATTACAACAACACATCTATATACGACGTATCAAAAGTATCACAGATGTTAATTTAAAAGGCTTTTAAAAAATATATCCTGAGAGGCCACAAACCATACAGAAAAGTAGAGAAACACTATACAGTGAGGTATCAGTCTTTAAGTGTGCTATCCACAATGTCTTGGGTCAGTAAAAATGTTTAAGTAAAAAAAAATTGTCTCCAGCAATACCAACAAATACAGTTCAACATAATCCACTCTCAGGCTTAAACATTTTGCAAGAAAAGATAGTTCCTCATAAAGTCTCTGAGGTTAGAGCCTTTCCAGGTGAAAGATGCACCTGCATTCAATTTACAATGCTTTAATTGTCTACAACCTGTCTTCACTTAAGATCCTTTACACCATGTAAACATGTTTTGTAAGTAAAACAATATACAGATGGCTAACAAATTAAAAGAGAAACCAAAAACAACAAAAACTGTCTTAGAGAGGTGTTGGGCCACCACAAGCCTCCATAGCAGCTTTACTACACCTTAGCATAGATTCGCCTAGTCTGTGGAACTGTACTGGAGGGAGGAACACCGTTCTTCTTTAAGATATGAACTCATTTGTTGTTTTGATGATGGTGGGGGAGAGTGCTGTCTAACATGTCGCTCCAAAATCTCCCATAGGTGTTCAGTTGGGTTGAGATCTGATGACTGTGAAGCCCATAGCAGATGGTTTATATAATTTTCATACTGATCCACCCATTCAGTGAGTCCTTGGGCCCTGTATGGAAGATTTACATTCATCATGTTTGTTCATTTGTCACCATCAGCAGTTTTCCAATCCGGGCCTGTTGGACATATTTGCAACTACACAAATTTTCCAACAACAGTTTCTGTATTTGTTATTATTCATTTAAAGATAATTGTGTGTTTCCCACAGTTAACCTGTATGTATGCAGCTTCCCCCACTGCCTAATATAGAATTCTGGTGGGAAAACATTGAATCCTTTTACTTTATTAATTTTTATTGGCCTAAAAATAGTGAGATTTAATGATACTGAGTGTAAAAATGGCTTGTAAACCATGAATGGGTGTATTCAGTGTCAGAGAGACACTGGGCAGACAGAGGGTTGTAGTGGAAAACCCAGTGACATGTGGTTTCAGAAACAAGGCAGCATCTCAGGCCACAGTAGCTATATTTGTTTTTACTGCAGATTGAGCGGAACCTCTTTTTAGTCACTGCCAATAGCCCCATCTTTCCGGTTTTGATGTCAATGAAAACATTTCCTCCCGTAGTAAACTTTGTTATCTTTGTGAGAACTTTCTCTCTCATTTCCTGTCTTCAGTCCACAACAGCTCTCCTTACCTGGAGCCAGAACAGGAGGCTCACTCAGACACAAGGTCAGAGAGACCTCAGTGGTGTGTGGGTGAGAAAAACAGAGACAATGTGTATGAAGTGATCTCTAATAATGTGGGAGCTGGATGTTTAGGACAGCCGGTTTTCCTGCTCAACAGATTCTGTATCTCCACCTCTCCCACTTACCGGCTGAGTCTAAATCAGGGTTAGGAATACAGGGGAGCTACGGGGAACTTGACTCCCCTGAAAGAGACATGAGCTCCTCAGAAGATGCAGCGAGCATTGAGTGTTTAGAGTAGCTGTTGGAAAAGTTATCTTGCTATGTTTTCTGTAAGACCAACATTTGAGGCTGTGGACATGTTTATAATTGGCATGGGATGCAACCTAGGTCTGGTCTGTTTAAGAAGGTAACACAAACCACTGCCTGTTCACTGTGCGTTGGCATTTTTATTGTATCTTGGCAGAGAGCGATTTAAAAAACATTGCAACGGTGAATACTTTGTCTGTTTCTTTGTTTTCCCAAACTAAATATTCTCTGTATGAATTCAAATGTATTCATAGTATATTTTTGCACGTAGGCGGGCACAATGACGTATGCACGTGCATGTGTACAGTACCCTACCACCCTTGAAAAATAGGGTTCCCCTGAAACCCACGGCGTAATTCGAACACTGGTGTAAATCACCTTCTGAAGGTCTCTTACAGGTCTGAATACCTTTGTAGAACTGAATAAAGTCAGAAAATAACACGACATGACACAACTTGACATACAATGCAACATGACAACATTTGGCAAATGTTATTGTCAGGATCATCAAACATTACAAGGAGCGCAGACAGTTTTAAGCTGAAAGTACAGTGACCAAGAGAGCTCAACGAATTGCAACTTACAGTGAGAAAATACAGTTTTGTAGCTATAGTTATGTCTATCTGCTGATGTTTTCTTAAGGTGAAGTGCGTTGAGCTGTCGGGTCCAATGTATGAAAGGCCTCAGTGGGAAACAAACCAGGAACTAACCACCGCTGACAGTAGCTAATAACTAACAATCACTACATTTGATAATAACCAGAGTAATACAATCCTAACCGCATTAAAATCTCTTATATTCATTTGTGTGCTGGATTTTTGTAAACACTCATACTGGCACATTTACTCTCTGTCCTCTGTTGTTTACAAGTGCTGACTTTGTCTCGTCCTGGACCACAATGCCAATAAAGTCTGTTCATAACACTGGAAGAGATGCATTTAACACCATGTTTATATTTCCACACATTAAATCCAAACATAAGCTCACAGTAGTATCACACTTCACCTCACACTTTACTGTAGTGATATCAACAAGTTTGCACCGGCTGTTACAGATAAACAGCAGGTTGGTTGGACTCCGTGTGTATTTATGCTTTATGCATGTGGGAGTATAACTCAAATAACTCTGCTAGATTTTGGCTTAATCGCTCAGTTTTGTGGGTCTGATGTCATTTTGCATTTTGAAATTATTCCTGTGACAGGAAGATGATAATGAGAGCTAGTACCAGAACTTGCATTAAGCTGCAGCCTGTTAATTACAAATTCTCTATATGCTACCACACATCCTTCAGTGAAACTTTCCTCCCAAGGAAACCGACAGCATCAGCCATTTCAGCAAATACCCCAAAACAACATGTTTATGCTCAAGTGACAAAGCCCTCTGTGACTCGTCTGTCTTGAACAAAGGAGGAAATAATTGTTGGTGACATTGTTACCAAGCCACAAAATCCCAAGAGGGAGGTCAGTGGTTGGATGTCATCCAAACATTCAACTTTGACACGGAAGATCGCTGTTCACATCGCTGTTGAAAAGAAACCAATGTTGTCTGTCATCTACTGACAGACAACATTGGTTTCTTTTAACTATGACCACAATGTTTTTCTACTTTAACTAAGTAGTTATTTTAACCCAAAACATCTTTTCCTAACCTTCACAAATTTGTACCTAAACCTAATCAAACCTTATCCATGGCGGTTTCAAATCAGAAAATTCTTTTATTTTTGCAGTAGTGCTTCGTAGTGCTTTTTGAAGGCACTGACTGGAGCATAGCACAAAATTGATGATGACTAATATTGCGAACTTATGTATTTGGCAAACTTTAACAATATATATAATAAAAAGGCAAACATCCAGTGTGCAATCAATTGAAAAATATTTTTAAGCATACATTTTTACAGACAAAGAGAAGATAAAAAAAATGGATCACAACACAACGCAACACAGAGAGACAACTGCAGTGGTGCAAAGACATATGTAGTTGCCTCTTTGTGTCAGGCATATTACATTTGCCAGCACAGACGAGCCTATGATTCTTTTCAGATTCCTCAGTAACTCTATCCTCATTGCCTTTCAACAGGTCTTTGTAGGACTGGTTTTAGTGTACATCTTGAGTGTCGAAATAAGGTACACGGTGTATATGTGTCATCTCAGCAACCACAGACCACTGTCCAGTATATCCACTGCGATAGCCTTTACTTTTTCAAGATATTTGTTTGTTTTCCTCCTAGTACCAAAGGTCTATCTGTTCATAGCAGCCATAGTAGCTTTGCTTTGGTACTAAATGGTGGCGATGAGGATGTACCGTGCGAAAAATCGTCAGTGCATGCCCTCTATTACCTTACTCTAGCTAATAATTGTGTAAATGTAGTGATTGTGGTGTCTTTAAACTGTAAAACAGTCTCAAAGCCGTCTGTAACACACAACAGGCTTCAGGGGCTAATAGAAACATAATTAGCATTGTACAGCCCATGAACACTGGCTGCTGCTGTCATACATGTAAAACTTGTGAAAGCAAATCAGTTTATCATCACACACTGTGTTAGGCCTACTGCTGAGGTTTATATGTGAGCACAGTGAATATGAGACCAGAGAGCAAGGGGGCAAGAGGAGAGAGTGGGAGGCAGCGATTCATCTGTGTCCGATAGATAATTACTGCATTGTCACACACAAAAATAGGGTATATGGACGCTGTTTAAATGGCCTTTTAATAGCACAGAGGGGTACTTAGCGATTTCTAATCATTCGTGGCGGCTGTGGGTGTAATTCCGTTCCTTTATCTGATCTCATTAGCGGGTCCTCGTCTGTAGCAGTGATTTATATTGATCGTCAAGACTTGCGGCTGAAATGTTGGAAGTTAATTAAGCGATAAGCGAAGGAAACAAATTAGTGAGTTCTAAATGTTGGCATTGTTGCACAGGGAACTCCTGCCGGGGGCGTGAGGACACAAAGTCACACTCTGACCTGCAGAATGCCCATGTGATATTTACAGACACTTACCTGAAGCTTGTTTGTCTAACCCAGAAGGTGCTTGTTGATTGCATTTATGTACAGATGAATCATGAAAATACACATATCTATCCTTAAGTGTGTTTCCTCATGTATATTATTGTATATCACCTCTAATCTTTGTACTGATGCAGACATTTCTAAGGATAGAGGGTGCCATATGCTGTACAGATTGTAAAGCCCCTTAAGGAAAATTTGTGATTTGTGATATTGGGCGATATAAATAAAATTGACTTAACTTGACATTTTAATTTGAATGATAATGCAAATAAAGGCTGACATAGTAAAGACACTATTATTTAGGTGTTTATTAATCACGAGCTCAATCAAGCTAAACAGGGAGTAGTCCAAAGAAATATTTGTCAGATTTGTCATTTTCTTATTGGCTGAATTACAAAAAAAACAATCAATGGATGCACATGCTTTTTACTGTAACAAGAACTGAGCATAAAACCCATGTTTTTTGTCATTTAAAAGAGATTTGGACCAGCATCCATGACTAGATGGTTGCTGGTTCGAATCCCAGGAAGTCCTGGGAAGATGTTGGTGGGTAAATAGGTGAGTCATTTTAAAAAGTTCAGGCTTTAACTTGAGAAATGTGACTTTTACTCAAAATTGATGCCTTGTACCTGATATTTTAAGTTCAACAGTGACCAAAAGAATACAATATTTAGTAGAGCATAAAATATTAATGCAGTGCAGATGTGGAATCGTGAGGTACGCCCTGTAAGATCTGACATTTGGTGACACGAGTAAATGGCATGAAAAAGAGAAAATGGGAAGGTGATAGTGTCATTAGCGAGAAATGGATATTAAGATGATGGAGAGAAAGCGTGAGGGAAAGAGAGAGAAAGGAAGACAAGCATGTAAAGCTGGATGTTTGTCCTGCTCTGGAAAAGCAGCCTTTTAAAGTCACACCCAAACTCCTCATGTGAATGCTCTGCCAAATAATCCCCCCTTAGATTTCATATTGTCTTTGACTTTACACCTGGTCAGTGGTAACATCACAGCACACATTTCCATTTTAAGGAATAGCTGTTTTGCTACATGATCATATTCTTAAAGCTTAAAAACTTGAGTTGACTATGAGACTGTGTAACTGCTGAAAGAGCAAATAACACATTCTTCTTTTTACAAATAGTACACACTCTTGCTCAATTGAATACACTCGTTAATTTTGCTGCTACAGTCTTACTGGTCTGGTAAGTTAGACAGCTATTGTATTGCTGTGTAAATAGCATTACTGAGTCAGTTCAGAGACTTTATGACTCTTCTCTGCTTGTGCTTTTGTTACGCTACATTTATAATGTCACAGATAAACACTTAACTGGTTTTATCACAAAAGTAAAACAAGGAGCAAACACACTGCACCTCACCAGGAGACATGTTTGCTGTTTCCTGCTTTTGGTCACATTCCACTCGCTCTCAGTCAGGTTTCCTAATGAGAAATGAAAGAAAATACAGTGTGCCATCATCCTGTAAACACTAGTTGTGGCCACAATGGCTGCTGTTCTGCAAAAATTACATAGCTCATTTTAAAAGAAAAATGTGAATACATATATATTATATAGTGAGTGGTCAGTTTTCATCACCCTGACACAAAATCCAATTAAAAAACAGTTTTAAAAGTTTCTTCTACAGCTCTGTTCACAAATACTTAAAAAACTGCTTCAAAACCAAGCGGCAACCTCCGGAGCTGAAAAATGACTGCCAAGCCGGAGCCGCCCACTTTGAGCTTCACAAACCTATGAAACATCACAGACACTATGTCCATGTTTTATACAGTCTATCTTCAAAACCACAGGGTTAAGTTTAAATTCAACTGGTCAAATTCAAATGGATGACAATTTGATCGTTCATAAATGCTATATAACAAATACTTTCAAAAATGTTTTAAAGTGTATGGAGTGATTATGGAGACAAAGTGCTTATGGAAGTTATGGCAATCTACCAATCACAGCTGATTCCTATCTTAACAGGAGACCCAGCTGTGGAGGGATGTTCTTTTTTGATCAAGCATCAATAAAAAGGGGAAATCTTTTGGTATGGTTTTGTTTAATTTATAATTGCTATATGCAGTTTTTGATACTGCATATTTGATTCGCAGCGTATTTCTTAATGCATCCACAGTAGTTCATTCTATACAGCAAAAACTTGATTAAATAAAACGTTAGTTGAAAAACATAACACACAATGTACACATTTCTTCAATATCTATACTATTTAGCATACAGTATAACAGTAGCAAAACAAAAGGTGACTGACATAAAATTAAGCATGTACTCTTAGTAATTTTTGGTCATTGCTTTATGGGTTCAATTATATTCTTGTTGGGAGAAAAGTGTTGCTGCGGTTTAGGTAAATGATTTCAAGACATGTGCAGCTTTTTCATAGTTTTGTGTGAGTTATATGAAGAGCTTTGAAAATATAAACTAGAGAAATGCTTGGCAGCAACTGAAAAGTGACATAATATGAGCATGATCACAAATGACACAAACAGAGCAGAGTCATATATTCACAAGTATAAACTGCAGCTCCAGTTTTATGGTAGAACACTGTGATGGAGAATAGACAGGCGTGAACATTATTTTAAATGTAGTTTTTCTCTTGTAATTATTATCTCCTCAGCCAGACACAGAACATTCATTATGACATTATGACTTCGCGAACAGAGAACAGACTGTAAAAGACATTTACGGTGATCAGTGGAACTTTTCCCTCTTTTCGAAAATGTTTGAGGGAAATGAACCTCGCAGTGATTTTTGTTTTCAATTAATTTCTATCTATTTAACCAGAACCGTTGCATTAGCCATCAGGTTGTGATGTGGTGTTGATACCACAGCCAATGAGAATAGCCTCAACAGAAGGACAATCCGGACTAATGCATGTACCCAGGAGAAAATAATTGAATTTTTATCTATTTTACACTATAATGAATCCTTAGACATTAGCACTAACTGAGCTCTGAAGACTTTGCAGAGCATGGATAATTACTTAGTGGGAGCTGAAACTATGGGCCAGTCAGAGAGGGGGAGAGAGAGCTTCATTATACTGGGGGCTAAAGACGACACCATGGTGGTGGAAGAATCTGTTACTAAAACCACACACATTTATCTTTTGTCTGGTTTCATTTGTGGACCACAAAACCCAAGAAACTCTCATTATCAGATAAAAGAATTAATGCAAAGTCCAGTCAGTTTGTGTGTATGTTCGTGAGATTATTTACTAGTGTGTACATGTGTGTCTGTGTAAACAAGAAAAAAAAAGACCCACTAGTGGCCCCTAGAAGCTGCTATGTTCATTACATTGTGTTTTTCAATAAACGGGCAGTAGGGAAGTCAGTGCGGGATTATTTCCATGGTGTTGCACTTGCGACTCATTCTGGGGCCTGTTTCATCACATTTGCATCATGAGATAGTTTCCTGTTGTGTTAATTTTGACACATTTCACTAATCAAAACGAACTCCATACTTGCGACCCATGCATGAACATGTGGAACTCACAAATTTATCTGCAATTTGTGAGTGTGACATTGCCACCATTTGCAATCTGCATGTAAACAGTGTTCGCAAATCGCTTTTGTGAAAGGGGCCCCTCGGTTGGTTAGGGTAGTGGTTCCCGAGCAAGGGGTTAGGACCCCACACTGTTGTGTGAAATAAATCCAAGGGGTCACGAGATGACTAACAGGATAGAAACCAGGAAAAACATTTCTGCTACACAAAGGTACGTTCATTTTTCAGACTTTCCTCTAATGGTTGCTTTTTTCTTGTGAATTATTGGATAATTGAACTTCTTTGGGACTCAACTAAACTTATTCAAATAAAACAAGGGGGAAAAATCACTGGTTGAACTCGTCACCACAAATAGACATATGCAACTGGTGACAAGGTGCCGCAAGTAGACATTGCTTTATTTCAAGGGGTCTTTTAAGGTTGGGAGCCGCAGGTAGAGAACCTGCCCGGAGGGTGGTAGAATCTAAGATCACAAATCATCCTCTGGGGATCATCAATATCCACAACAAAATCCATGACAAATCTAGTTTGTAGTTGTTGCGATAACTGCTTTGGGCTGAAATGGTGCACAGACCTACTATACCGACCAATGTTCCCATCTATATGCACATTTGTGTGTATGTGTATTTGTATGAAAACAGAGATGTGTGTTAGTATTTTCTATGGAGTTATCATGTGTATTATATGCTTCATTAAGTGTATGTATGTGTATGTGTGTATATATTTCACCAAACAAACCTACCTGAAATTTTGTGTGTTCATGTGTTGAGATTAAGTGTTTCTATTCATGCTTTTGTGGCTGTGTGTATAAATGTGCGTGAATGTGTATGTGTATATATCAGCTGGGGTCGTGCCCATTGTTTGCATTAAAGGAAAACTTCACCAGTCTACTATGGCTGCTATGAACCAGTTAGTTTCACAAACACAACACATCAGCAGAGAGGAAGAAACGGTGGAGCTGAGGGTGTTTTTTTTCTAAGAGTGGGGTGGCCATTGCTGCTCAGTCGACCATTGCTTATGAAATCATCGCCTAAATCTCCACAGATACGCAACTGTTGTCAATGGACTCGTCAGCCTCTCCCCCTGCCCTGCCCCTCGCCCTCTGTTCCTAAAGAAAAGGCCTTGCCCTTGCCTTCCCTCCTCCAAGAATCCAGAGGGGGATTAAGAAGGTCCCAAAACGAGACGGCCAAAGACCAGCGTCCTCATGAAGAGTCTATTTCACACATGAGTGTGCCTCCATCTCATGCTGTTGGCTAGTCTTTGAATGGGCAGAAGGAGAAAGTGTGTGGGGGGGAATTGGAGATTCCAATTGATCTCTTTAAGCTGCTGAGGCTTACTTAACTCATCCAGGAGCCGCTGCTCTGCTGAAGGTATCGCTAAGGCCCCACTTTGCATGAGAAAACCAGGATTAATCCAAATATTTATCCGTGCTGAGAGAGACGTTTTCTCAGTCTTTACATCCCTGAAAGAATCCTGCACATTTTTTTTTTGCTTTGAAACTCTAAGATTAATACATTCTCTCCTCCCTGAAGTCTAGTTTGCATTGTAGCTAGAGTTGAATATAGGAAATCCTATGCATTGAGTGAATTGGAAATTACCAAAAGCATGGTATAACTATTTCACACAGACAAAATTCTTCGTCCCTCTCTCCTGGAATGGGCTTCTGGCACTGTGGAGGCTGAATAGAAAGTGAAAATGTCTCGCAGAGGCGTCACTGAAGGGAGTGCGTGTGCGCTGCAGTCGACTTGGCTGCCCATCTACCTGCAGACAACAACAGCTCCACTTGTGTGACATGTCTGATGTCAGAGCTGTCACCACGGTTACAGCCGGTAACGACGTCATTTGACAATTCTCTCAGAAGACCTCGAGAAACTCCCCGGGACACCCGTCTCTCCGCTGCGAGGTGTCCATGGCAACCGCAAGCAAGTCGAGCATACAGTAATTCAATTGATACCTCACACTCTGCGTGCATTCAATCTCCCCATTCAACCCGACTCATCTCTCTCTCTCTCTCTGTTTCCATCTGTCTTCCTCTCTCTCCTAGTCTGCCACGCTCAATCACTGTGTCATTATACCTGTGTTAGTCTCCCACACTGCAAAAATCTCCATCTAATGAAGTAATTTGTCGATTATTAGTCATTTTCCCATTAAAATGTTGTGCAAGTTCTACATTTTTCTTTCCAACAAATTCCATGAAAAGACCAAAACCAACAATAAATGTATCTAGTGTTAGTAGAATATATTATTATCTGTGTATCAGAGTCTGCTATATCTTATTCCTCTGTGCCAAAGAGCTCAAGTGTTGTCCCAAAACTATTAAAAACAAATCAACGGGTCACGCTGTTGTACTGATGTTCCTTCATAACAATGAACAAAAAATGCACTTTTTACTCTTGTATGAGTTTACTAGAAACTACAGCGACCAGTTGTTTTAGGAGAGAATAAGCTTTAAAAAAAAAAAAAAAAAAAAATATATATATATATATATATATATATATATATATATATATATATATTTGTGACACATTTTCAAAGATTTACATTAGTCAGAATGAATGGGGTTGAGGCCTAGTGTCACAGACGGGGTAGGAAATTGGAAAGAGAAACAGACTAACACATTGTTCCGTTTGTTATTTTCATTTGTTGATAATAACAAAAAGCAGCAACCTTATGCTTTAATTGTGTTTCTCATATTTTAGCAGAAGAAAATGGCGACTGTGGCTTAGTGGTAGAGCAGGTCGTCCACTAATCGGAAGGCCGGTGGTTCGATCCCAGTTTCCCCCAGCCCGTGTCAAAATGTGAATCATTGATGTTTCCATCAACTGCCTTTATAGATAGATAGATACTGTATTCATCCCCCTTGGGGAAATTCAGGATATTCAATATACAGGGAGCACCAGCAACTCGATGCCAACTCAAGTCAGCATTCCGTTGCTGTTTCCCAACTAAAATGTAATTTGGAGGCAGAGGGGGTGACATGCAATAAGGGACCCCATCTGGACTCGAATAACTCCAATAACAACATAGTCTTGAGTGGAGACATGTAACGATGAGTGGCAGCATGCCATGAATGCTTTGTCTGCAGCACAAAGCATTCATGGCATGCCACAATGTAACACCACAATGTTTCACTGCATTTGAAAAATCTACTAGCCTTGCATCTTCTCTTTTTCAATATGCCAGCGTTTTTACCTCAGCTTATGTAAAAACTTTTTTGCAATATTGGATATTACAATATTTTGTTTAATCATAGCGTAAGCATAATCATATAATTTCAACCATTTCCATATTTTTCCAGAATCAAGTCTCATTTTTCTTGATTCCAATGCAGCAGTGTGCCCAGTTCTGTCCTCCTTGAAAATACTTGAAAATTCTTCAAACAAATTGCTTGGAAACAGGTTGAAATAACACAGTCGCACTGGCAGAGTTGTTTTAACTTGGTTGCAATGAAGGTTTCACTAAAAAATTTAGGGTTTAAATAACCATTTTTTGCATTTACGTCTCTCTTTCTTTGTCTTTGTCTCTCTATCTGCCAGTATCTTGCACACTCTATTACTTAATTTCTCCATGTCCCTTGTCCTTTCTTTATTCTCACCTTCCTTCCCCTCTGGGTTTTTGATTTTCTCTACTCCTGTCACTTCCCATCTCCTTTTACTGCATGTGCCCTCACCCTACTGCTATTGCTTTCTCTTTTCTCTTTCTGTCTTCTGTCTCCCTACCTTTCCACCTCCCTTCCTTTCTTCATCACCCTCCCTTCCAGCACTTTCTCTGCCTCCCTGTCTGAAGGCCTGTCCTTGGGAACTTTTCTGTGTGTGTAAACTGTTAGCTTGGCTCCAGCAGTATCTCCAGCTTTGCCATAAATCGTGCTGTCAGACAACAGGCTAGCGTTGGGTCAACCCGGTAGCGTAGTTTTCTTTTCTTCCTTTCTTTTTTTTTGCCTTTGTCTTGGAGCTCTTTAGTGAGGCATGGACCGACCCCTCTTCTCCGCCGCTCAGCTTGTGGTGCTGGGTTTTCGCTGGCCTGATGTTAGGGGGTGAGGGGAGCAGGGAGTGTAGGATTGAGGGTCCCAGAGAGAGGAGGGACTCTGATGCAAGCCCTCAGACAACTCAGGACTCCGCTGGGGGAGTCAAACAGAGCTATTGAGGCAGGAGAATAGCAAGGCCGGGCCAGGAGGAGGGCCGAGTCCAGCCCACGCAGCGTGAGACGCGGTATCATGGGAAAGATAAGCAAAGGGGAGCCATGAGCTGATCCGCCTCTCTCAAACACACTGCAGAGAGCAACACTCTCAAAGACAAAGTGGCCCTCTCTGCACTTTCTGTCTCCTGCAAACATTCAGCAGTGGTGGTAACAAGGACAGTAGTTAGCAGAGAAACAATGACTGAGGTTTGATTTCCCATCCACAGTTTCCAACCACAGGTGTGTGTGTATGTGAGTGTGAGTGATTGTTGCTTTTGTAGTTTTTGCCCAGTAACCTGTGACCTCCTACCTTGAACCTGTCCTCATGGTTTCTGAGATCATGTCCTCATTATTGTTTTTTTTTCTCCAAAGGAAATTGGGAATTTTAGCAACCTAAAGAACAGAACTGACAGACAGACCCACTATATTTGTTGAAAATCAAGACTGCAGAGAGGTTGAGAAACGGTTAAAGTGAGAATGCCGAACCAATGTTGACGATCAATAACATAAAGATCGTTTTCTTTACCTTTCTTCCTCTGCATGAGTGCTCAAAAACTCATTACACTTCAGACACCTCAGGGCACATATCTAACATAAGGACCCGCCTCCACCAGAAGAGGGCACTGGAGTCACACCTCCTCTGGTTAACATTTGCCAAACGTATATAAGGCACACTGCTACAAACACTTAAAATCACCACACCCAAACCACAGGCACATAAAGCAGGCAGAATGTAAGAGGTGTTACAGTTATAGAGCTGCATTTTGAGGCTATAGGTGTGAAATTGCATTTCTGTGAAGAATATGGTTTCTCTTTTTTTAGGAATATCCAGAAACAAAGTAATTTTGTCCCAATTAAAAATTCATAATCCCTCTATAACTAACCAGCTGTGTAATCTCCACATTCTGCTTTAAATGAAGGTAGATGATTGCTTGTTCTATAAATATTCCACATATAGCCCACACTGAATCTCATGAAAAATATATATCTCATTGCATGCCATAATGAAATTCTGCCAACAATTTCCTTTGCCAGTAGAAAAAAAGTGTATATGAAAAGACAATAATTATAAAGCAGGACAAAAAAGGGATGGAGAAATGGTCATTAAAAGCAAATGAGAGTAAAATAAATATTGTGTTTAAGTTACCATGAAGTAGAAGGCAGCCAAGAAGTATAAGCTGTATGGTTAGAGGATTCTCTGTGGCACATTTGGTGGGCTTTGTTTTGGGGGATATATATTAATTTAGAAAACAAACCCAACATTATACAGCTTAACTGGTAGAACAGCCATTTATAGTTAAAATATGAGGAGAAAAATATGAATAATATATATGCTATATATATATATATATATATATATATATATATATATATATATATATATATATATATATATATGCTATATATATAGACACAAAGTAAAGCAGGATAGCCTGATGATGTCTCTCTGTGCCATGCTTCATTTAGAAACTGTAGGATTTACCGGCTGTAAAGTAAAGTAAACATTTGTTAACATAAGTGTTTTAGAAAATACATACACAAAATACCTTTGAAGTACAAAGTCTGAATAATATGTTAGTGTTTGTGTCTCGAAACAGGGAAAAAAGTTATGAAATTAGAATTAGTTAATAAAAAAAATGTAATTTCATAAATTTGTCTTGAAAATCTAATTCTACATTAAACACCACACAAATAACAGAGCAAACCTGACATTAAATGCAAGTAGTGCAGTAAATGGAAATAAAGCTGCATGCTGTATGAAGTCTACTGGCGGTCTGACGTCTCACTCTCTCTGTCAGGTCTCTTTCGGTGGGAACGTCTTCATTTTGAGGGGAGCAGAAAGCTGTTACACAGCAGGCTCATTCACTCTGGCCTCAATGGGGCAGGCACAACAAAGAGCATGATCAATGTACGTAGGGCCAACAAAGAACAGATAAGGAGTTTCTCAAGGATCAACAAGCTTGCTTTACCATCTATATTGCCCTAAGGAACCCCCCTTTGAAAACACGGCCTGAATAATCTGATAGACCTCAAGATCAGATCAGCATTCACCTAACCCTTTCTGCTGGCATTCACTTTCAGCAGTCATCAGATTGTGGCTCTTCAACCTGCCTTCAGCCAATGAGAAGCCATTTGTGAGATATTTAAAGGGCACGGTGGGTCCTGTTGTCTACTGGATCTGCAACAGATGTAACATAAATGATTCTTTCTCCTCAGTGTGAACAGACAAAGCTGCACGGAATAAAAAGATTTCAATTCCAATCTGGGGTACATGGAAATATGGGGCAAAATCAGTTCCCAGGGCGTGGAAATTCCATTCACTTTGTATTATTTAAATGTAATCACTGCCATGACAATAAGCAGTAATTCTGGCTCCACATCAGCTTGGCAAAGTGAACTGCTGCACGGAGGAAAATGAGGCACAACAGTTAAGACAGCCAAATGGCTGTCTTAACTGTTGTTTAGGGAGATGCCTCAATTAAGTCAAAATGCTAAAGCGCATATCTTAATAAAAACATGGTCACAGGGGAGATGTACAAAAAATGGACTTGAACACTTATTGTCATTGTCACTGCACATGTCATGTCTTTCCAACATAAAGATCAGTTGAAATCCACAGCAGTTACAGCAAACTCTCTAGAAAAATCGGATTCTGACATGAGCAAGAAAGCTAGCATTGTGAATGTAGTCTAAAAAATAAGAATGCTCAGGAATTTGTGACTGTGCCATGGGTCAAGGGACATGCTGACAATTAACATAGTACACTTGCGCACTGACACATATTTTAGACATGGTTCTTGCCAAGAGAAAGAGATTTGGCCCAACACTACCACTCTGTCCCTGCTGGTTTCTGTGAATCTGTCCCAGCTAAAGCCGTTAGCCAATTTCTAACGTGGGACCTTTGGGGAGACCTTTGCTATGCTATAACACTACCATGGCTCTATCACATTTTAGGTGAGATTATTTTCAAGCCTCTAAACTCTTTTTCTGTTCTCTTCTCCTGTCCATTCTGTTTTCGGTACCACATCTGTGTATTTAAATACATTTACAGTAAAATTTGTATTTAACACACCAATGTGTGATGAAGCCTAAGGCATTTTCCACAATGCAGACAATAAAGTTCCTGACAAACAAACTAATTAACATGATCATACACCAGAAAACAAAATTGTTAGATGAAGATAAAGTTTGTCCTGAGACTAAGGCCACAGAAAAGGCAATAATGTTAACTGAAAGAAAAGGGCTTATCCTTTGTATGGTGGCCATTTTAGGTCATTTTAGACAGCACATCAGACTTGGCTCAACTTGGCTCAGCTAGCATGCTCTGCTGTTCTTTAAGCTGAACACTAATGTTAACATGCTAATGCGCCTGCCGTTAAAATATTAACAATTAAGGTTAACATAATTACATGCAGGTTAACATGCTAATGAACAATGGCAATGTTTAAAGGGGCAATATGTCAGAATTGAGACTACTCTCCACCTGTCGAATTCAGATAGCTAGCTCAGTTAGCTGTGCAGCTAACTTAGCAGTCCTATTAGCTGACTGAGTCCGGAATGGGCACCAGAACCGGAGCCAGGTGAGCGGGCAGTGGAACCGGGATCAGCAGCCTCCTAGGCCAGTATGACAACAGGGAATACAATACTGAGGTAATTTACAGCGGCTCGACCAGGACTCCGGGTCGACGGAGCCCCTTTAATCTTTAAATATTATGATATAGTATTTGTTTGATGAACACAAAACAAAATCCTCAAACTAGTTATATCTTTGTCGTATGAAATAAAAGCTAACAAATACTCACCTTCGAAGTGTTACCAGCAAATTTAGGCAGTTTGTGGTGTATGCTATCCTAAATGACATTCACTGATTCATTTTCTGTTCATGTAACTAATTACTTAATCGCCTAATCATTTAGGTTAATATAAATCCCTGTATTATAGTGAAAAGATTTGTACATTGTTACTTTAAAATAATTATAAGAATCACATGTACAGTATGTACTATTTGACCTAGATCTTCTCAAAACCAGTTGAAGCAAACTTTTCCGCTCATGTTGGCTCATATTTTAACTTCTTTACTAAAGAGTACAGTGGGGAATTTAAGGGCTTCAGGGCCTAGCTCTCTCCTGGTTTAAGTCTGGAACCAGCAGACACTAAGGCCTGGGGGGTGTCACATGGAGCTCATCGCAGTGATGTCTTGTTCAGTGGCTCATCGCTCAATGTGAGAAGAGCTGCATGTTTTCCTCATGGTAGAAGACAGGCTAATGAATATTTGCCAACATGAATTAGTTCCAAAGCCAGAGAACTAACAATGTATCTTTTTATGTAATCAGATATGATTTGGTTAGATGAATTGCAGGTTTAAACCTCAGTTCTATAATTTATTTTTAATTTTATGGTACCTGAAAAAAGCAGGTAACCAGTTGTGTCCATGGGGGGGAGGACCACCAGCACTGAGGCTTGACAGATGAATTGCAAATCTCTCAGCGGCTACATTAAAACTCCATCATGAAGGATTATAATGTTATATAGATTGTATGCAAACAATAGCTAAATAAATACAACCAAATCAGAAAAACTGATGTGATACTTGCTTTTACTTTCACTTGACACATTTCCATATTTGGCCTGTGCAGAGACGAACAGCACAGACTGTAGACTTGTCATTTCATCCATGCTGGGGCATCCAATGACATGCAACCAACTATTCACAATTGTATCCTGAAGACCTGACTACCTTCAATATGGCTGCCAGAGAAGGTATGGAAGGAGGTCATTAATTATTAATAATTATAATTATAATTTCACTTCCCTGTTGTATTTTCTTATCAGTGCTAAATTTTTATGTGAAATTCAATCAATAATATACTTTAAAAAGTTGTTCAATGAGTTACGTTGTAAATAATTGTAATCACTGAAAAAAAAAATGAAACACCAGTCTCTACTACTCATCTACTCATAGCTAAGTTTACTTATATAGCTCAGACTCACAAGTTTGTGTCAGAGGGCTTTACATGCTTAACACCCTCTACTATGGTAAGGAATGTGCCAGAAAATACCTTTATCAATAAAAAGAATTGAGAGAAACCTCAGGAAGAACAACAAAAAAGGGGTCCATTTTCTATGATTGGCAGAAGTAGCAAGAGTAAAATTACAAACAGAATTTCAGGGCTGGTAGCAAGTCTCTGACTCTGTGACTTTATAAATGATGTCACAGACGACTTTATGTATAAACAAAATGTAACATTTATTATTTAGCTACTATAAGCAAAGTGTAAAAGCATATGGACTGCCGACACTCCAGTTTCCTGTCTCTTGATTATACTATCAAATACTATCAAAGTGCCTAAAAATATCATCTTTTTTCAACCTCACGTTGTTGTCTTTGATAACAAAGCCATGTTGTTATACCAGTCAGCCTTGCCCAACACGGCGCCCCTCAGAGATCTGCTACAATCCCTGACTTGTCAGCAGACACATAGGAAAACACAAGTAGAGCCTTGCATAAGTGCTGTATCAGGCAAACTGTATCCAAAGAACTCAGCTCTAATCTGCAGCGCATGTTCCATCAATCAGGCTGTTATGTGGTGATAGTGAGCGAGAGTGTCAGACAACACAAGAGGCTGAAGATGAACAAAGTACTTCTGACCTACTTCCAGCCAAGACAGACACCTATTTGGAAAGTGCTTTTAACAGACTCAGAGTTCTTTACAAGGTGATGAAAGACATAAATACAGATTCAAACAAACACATTGTAAGAGGCCAAACTGTGGCTGAGTCTATGTGTAATGTTAATTTTGTGTGTTTTTGTGTAAATGTCTGTGTGTGGGCCTTCAAGGTTGGTTTCTTTCCAACTCTTCCAAACTGTGTTTTTCCTTGTAACCTAGGAGGCATTTCTCCTGTTTCAAATGAAATATGGCTATTCTTTCTCATCAACAAGGGCTATTAGATCATAGCTGCATGTAATAGTGTCCAACCAGTTTTGTTAAGAGAGACATGTGGGAATTCATTCCAATCCATCATCATGATCATCTGAAGGAAAAGTCCAAAAGACAGTGATTATGGTTTCAAAGAAGAATACAGCCCACCTGGGAGCTGGACACAGTAGCTGCACAGCGCCTGCATTATACGATGTGTTAAAAATGAGCTGATTTTAGTTGATTCTGATTAAATTTGCTTCCGGTTTAGTTAATTTAGTTTAGTCCAGGATCTATTCTGAGCTACTTTAGTTTGCCTCTTATGGTGAATTAACTTGATAATAAATGGAGCCTTTATGTTTATTTACCTTGCGGTAGTTCAGGCAAGCATGGAAGGCCTTTTATAGCCATATGTTCCATATACCATCTTTACAAAGCCCCCGAAGGGAATTTATTTCTGAGCTACTTTTGCATTACCTCGCTGTAAAGTTTTTGTTCCCTCGCAATATTTTTTTGCATTCCCCCTGATCCATAGTGTGTTGGAGCTATAGTGCACTGCAAGTTTATTGAAATGCTCTGCAGATACTACAGAAAGGAGAGATGATGTGACACTACATTATGCATTTATTGCTCATTACTCCTTTTAAAAGGCAGAGCTTCGGCAGTACCCAACCACTGGCTGTGAGCACATCTGCTCTGCCTGGCTGTGCTGGTTCAATCTATGATGCTATGGATATGGCTAAATATGGCTGGTTAAAACCATTTATTTATTTGTGTCCTGACATAGCTCAATTTGCATGGACAGAGTATTAAACTTGTCCTAAATCAAAGTAATTCAGTTACACTGTTTATATAGGTTGCTTTCAAAACTGTTCCATTAGTTTTTCTATTTACATGCTCTGGTGCAGAGGTTTTTTTGCTGAGGATCCCCTCGCCCTCTCTACATTACATTTCACTGTCAGAGTTTCCCTCCTGTTTTCAATGTCAAACCATATTTGTCATGTTGCCACCAAAGTTAAATCAAGGTTAAAGAAAAGCATGTTTGGGGTTTGTGTATGTTTTAACCTTGAGGCTATTTTTGTCATAACGGTGAAGGAGGGTGAAAACAGTGGAAGGACCCAAATGCAGACAGTCGAGGCAGACAGGATGATTTCAATGATTTATTACCACAATGAAGGTATATACAGGCTTACAGGTAGACAGACAGGGTTCCAGTGCAGGGAGGCAGGCAGGCAGATACAGGTGCAGACTCAAGGGTCAGTTTCAGGTTCAAGTTTCAGCATCTTGAAAACAAGGGCAACATTGCAACTATGATGAACTGGCCAGGCATGAATGGAAAAAGGGCTGGTTAAGTATTGCATGTCTGACGAGGGAAAGTGGAAACAGGCGTGGAGGTAGGCAGGGAAGGTCAGGCAACTGCAGAGCAGATGAGGAAAGTTGGAACAGGTGTAAAGATGGGTGGGGCAGTCAGGTGATGGGGAAATGAGGGAAAGTCCGAGGGCACCTGGTGGATGGAAGATATACATGCGAGTAGAGTCACATGGAAGAGTGTGCAGATTGTTCCTCTTGAAAAATACACATTTCTCTATAAGAAGTTTATTTGTACTTTTTAGTGCTGGAGAGCACTTTGAATAGAAAAATATCCCAAAATGGTTACAAAATACCACGTTAATAATAGTTGGTGACATTTTAGATTAATAGTATACATCAATAAAGTGCCCTTAAGTGAAGCAACAAAATTTGTCATTTTCCTGTTGTCTTAATGTAATTTTACTAGGGAAAAGAGAGAAAAGAGTTATATTGCAGATTATTTAAACAAGCGTCTAGAACATTTGATCATTTTAAAAACACAAAACAAATTGTTTTTTATGCCACATTGTCACGTCGGTGACACACACTATTTTACTGCAAGTAAAATAAAACTCCTCTAGCAGATCTCTGTCAAATCCCATGAAAGGGATTCATTCATTCAGAAGAATTGATCCCCTTTATGTTGTGATCCAGCAGTTGAGTGAATGGGGTTTGCTGATCAGTGTACTGTGATCCTGGGGGGGCGTGAGGCTTTGGGGGACGGGACTGAAAGGGACAGTTGTCTCATTGTGTTTGTAACTGTTGGACAGCAAAATCCCCACAGACTGAGAGGTTGCAGATGCAGCACATTGACGAACGTCCCCTTGTCATCCCTGGATTAACCCACACATACAAATCAGAGGTTATCTGCTGAGAATAAAGAGCAGGGATGATGATACCAGACACACATAGACATACACACACCTACTAGGGAGGTAAACAATCCCCCAACCAACCCCACTCCCACCACATAGACACACAATTCCTGGTCTACAGTGTGTGAACTCCCCACACCACATCCATCACCGTCAGCTCGGAGCGCTGTGACATCACTGATAGCACCCTGATTGATCTAAACCCTGCAGAGGATCAAACACTGAACTGTAACCTGGGTTAGAAACACAAGGTATGCATTAATGTAACTTTTTTTTTAGGCAGTACAACCCTTCTCACACTACTGAGTGGCAAAAGGCCCCCTATGGTGGCAGTGAATAGGGACAGCTAGGATACCAGGAATAAAACAAACATACTGAAAAAAGTAAAGGCCATTGCAAGTGACAATGATCCATACAAAGTACAGCACAGTCAGTGGTCTGTGGACGCTGAAATGTGGCCACATCAGTGAAGTACATTTTACTGGCAGAGCAGCTGTGAGGCAATCAAGAAAATGAAAAAAAGATGCAAAATTGCATCTTCATATCCAAGTTATGGAAATATTCCAATAATCTTACCAAACTGCAGTGAGTCATTAAAAGTCTAATATCTTTCTGAATATATTTGTGCATCAGTTCTTTATGATTCTATATGTATCCACTCAGTGGGGGAATGACCGTGGTGACTTTTGTATATGCCGATGTCACAGGCATACCTTTTTAAAAGGGAAGCCAAATCAAGTCAATTTTATTTATGTAGCCAAAAATTTACACAATTTACATATTTGCCCCAAAAGGCTTTAGGCACAGCACTGGTGCAACATTGGCATGTCAAGTTGGGGTGTAAGCTCACTCAGTGCACCTAAAGAGACCTAAGCAAGAGGCAAGCACTAACCAGAGAGATCTGTCAATTAAGATGTATTAAGACATATTTCTATTTAAACCTTAATTTCTTTTTTCAAAATATTTTTTCACCACCAAGACACACATTAGAGGAGCTATTGCATTATCTATTGAAACCCTAATTGAAGAAATTCAATTACTTTATAGAGAATTTTGGGGGTTTGCCATTCACCTCTCAAACTTCATGTATACTTAATGGACATCCAAATATATATTATTCCCAGTCCCAGATTCACAGCACAATGCAGGTGGTTGCAATGGATAGTTGTGGATTTCATCTCCATTTTCCTTTTGCTTTTATATTAACCCAAATTCACAACATTGCTACAGGCTGTTGCATCAACATCTATTTACATTAGGTTTGCTGAAACCTTTGATGCTCTATGAGTCACTACCTCAGCTGCCATAAATAAAGCAACTAACAGAATATTGCAGTCCACATTTAGAGCTGTCCACCCAGGAAACAAATATGAAAATATTCAGCTGCTAGCTCCTCTGTAACACAATATGTAATCCTTTAAAGGAACACAAGTCATGCCACAGGCAAGAGATGTAACCAATATTACTTTGTGCAAAGTGTTTGTTTTCCTGAGATGAAAAATGAGGAGGAAAAACTTAACCTATATGCAGTCTATTAACAGCATAGGAACATTGAATCTTTATCTGTATTACCAATGTAATGGAGAAGAAGAACTGCCCTTTCTAAAATACTGTAGAGATGAAATCAAGAGGCTGATGAAAAAGAAGCATCACTACCTTTTCGAAGTAGTTCTTCCAGTCAATTAACCAAAACGTGACATTTGTTTGTGTTAACGCATACCACATACCCGTTATCACAGAACAAGAGCCTAGGTCCTTGGCTTGTAAACAAAATGAAACTGAAACATAAGGTGTTTGACATGATAGAAGAGCCAGAGAGCTCCAGACACTGTTAATAAGAGACTGCTCTCAACGGAAAAACGACAATATCAGTCATTTGTTTAAACACTTAAAACTATCTATATTTAGATTTTTGTGAAAAGCGACCTCTAATTACTATCAACTGTGTTTTTTCCCTCAAAACACATTTAGGAGATTTGTCTCTCTCAGCGGCAAGCGTGAAGGTAGCATGATGCTTTATTGTCACAAAACATCTTAGAGAGAAGATCATCTTAACTTAAGGTCCACTTACTTGCTTTTACTGCAGCTTTCAACTGCATGAGTTGTAGCTTGGTTTTCCACAGTGGTTTTCCTTTTTTTTTTTTGGCAAACTACTACAAGTGGGGTCATATGGGTCATTTTGGACAGCATTGAAAAAACACCCTATTTTAGCATTTTGGTTTGAGGACTTTTTGGTTAATAAACAGTGACTTAAGTATGGTGTGATACAAGTTTTAGTTGTTTTTTTTACACATTATCTTCTTCAGTGGAGGTTCTTGTACATATTTTGTTGCCCTGGTCTTCTGATCATACATGTCCAGAAGCCATTTCCATGCAAATCTGGTGTGATGGAGGCTCTTATAACATAAAAGTTCTCTATAACTATAAAGTTCTGTATCCTCAGTGAGTCATTTTCTCAACAGACTGAGATTGCGGAGACTTGCAGCTGTAGATTAACTACTAAGTATGCCAAGGACAGCGGCTACCTGAACCCCTTAGGCATATCGTGCTGGATGGATGTAATGGCTCATTGTCAGAGCCAGTGTAATGCCTCATTTTCAGGTAATACACCATATCATGCCTTTGTGTCAGACTCTGACACTGAGTTGGAAATCTCTTTAATTCTTGTAGTTTGAGTGGAAGCTCTCTCCTCCCCAGTTACGATTCTCTGCCACTATGGTCCCCTGACAGCCATCCAATTATGTATTTTTTAAAACCCTTTTCAGCAAACCCATCTCTCGCCTTGACTGAAACCCCCTTCTCTGAAGTGCATTAAGCCACAGAGTTTGCCACGGCTGCAGAGGCGCGAGGTTAATCAAAATAATCCTCCACATGCCAACGCTGACCCGGAGCTCTATTAATAAAAACAACTAGATCCTAAGTGATGTTGCTGATTGTTGGCGGGGAAACTGAGGGCGAATGCTCGTTTGCCAGAATTCCCCAAAGTCTCCTGCCACCCTGTTTTCCCAGAGAGAGTAAAATGAATTAGAGCCTGTTTTCATCCCTGCTTGCTTTCTTTAATTCAGAAACCAATTACTTCAGATTTTCCACTTCAGGAGAGAAACTGTGAGCAGCAAAGATAGAAAAAAATGGGATGAGAGACAGAGAGGTGAGAAAAAACACAAAGACAATCCTTCTTGGACTTAGTTTCATATGGAGATGCCAGTGAAGAAAAAATATCTGTGCACTTCTGTTCCCTCGCTCCATGGACTCTGCACCCTGGATGACAAAACTGCATGATGAAATATCTCCCAACAAAATGTTGTACCCACCATGCAACAGTAATTTTATCCAAAATAAATTCTTCCCTGATTAAACATGGCAACTTATTGTGTCTCCATTAAAAATACATATGTTATTCCACCATCTAACTAGTTAGGGTGAGCTGCTGTTCTTCATACACCAATTGAGAATACATTTCCCCAGTGCTAGGATGATTTCACCGGAATGGGGTTGCTTACACACACATCACAGCAGCAGTGTTTTTGTGATTCTGGATCTGCAGAATAGGCAAAAAAAGGATGTTACATTATGTATGATGGCAGGAGTAGATAGACATCCAACATTACTCTGAGATGAAATATCCTCTCAGGCTTCCGCCCCTCTCTGACCCTGTGATCTACACTAGGAAACCCCAAACTCCAATCTTGCCTCTCATCGCTTCTCTCTTTTCATCCATCCCTCTCATTCTCTCCCTCCCTTTCTCTCCTTTCCACAGCTGGAAATGAGCAGTGAGACGTTTCACTGAGGCAGCTATTGCTGCTGCTTTGGTTCAAATTTACCTAAGAGCACTTGACGAGGAAATTACAGATGTACAAGGAAACTGCAGTTCACTTAAACTACTCAAGTGCTCAGTTTGATGCAGAAAAGCATATTGAGTTCATACTTAGAATATTGAACTTTGGGGTTTTAAAAGAGGAGCTGAACTCGACTTGTTTACTGTGATAGAAGATTCAGATATGATGGTCAACAGCATTTGTGGTTATTTGACAACATGGTTTGATTAGGATTATTCTGATATCCTGGATTATCCCTTTGTATAGAGATATTTTGCACTGTTGTGTGTGTGTGTGTGTGTGTGTGTGTGTGTGTGTGGGAGGGAGAGCATCTAATTATTATTCTAGGCAGTTACAGCAGTGTATAACAATTAAAGTAATCCTTTAAATTTTCATTCAATCAAAATCTGTTTTGATACTATTTATGGTCAGCATGGTTTCAGCAATAGCCATTCAATGTATTTACATACTTTAATTACCTCTATATACAGTCGTTTTTATTGTTAGTGGCAGAGTCTGCCATTTCCGCACTGGATTCAATTTGCCTTCCATTGCACAAGGGATTCACAGGATGAATCTGATGCATGTTACTGTTTCTAATTTTATCTCATTGGTAATGCCACACTGTTTACTGTTCACTCTCTATACACCGTATCAGAGCAGTATTAGGTTACTGCTAATGTAAACCCAATATTTCCTACTGCCACTGCTTTACATTAAATGCATTCAGTTGGCAAAACACAGGAATTTTATTGTGAAGCAGTCACAGGAAACGCAATGTATTTGTCACTGAGATTAGTCTTGCACTAAAAGGCTAAATAACATGCATGGTTAATATTTACCTGCAAACACTTAAATGGAACATTACAAGTGCAAGGAAATAGAACAAACATTAAATAATTACATGAGTAACATAAATGCACAAACAAAATTCTCTCAGTGCAGATTTTCCAGGCTATTTTCCTGTAGTTGTAAGGGACCTGTGTCCAGTCAAAGGTGGAAGAAACTGCAAATCAAAGAAATTGCCTTACTAGTCAAATACGAGAGGTATAGTAGTTACTCTAAATGCCAAATTTTATACCAGAAAGAATTCAGTTAACTACAAATGTTTTCTGGAGAGGTTATGTGATTAATACACTAGATAGGTAGATGGACATGGCATACTGTGTGTCATTGTATCTCTCATTCTTCCTGTTTTCATCTATTGGAAGCTGAGCTGAGCAGCTGTGGAGGCCCTTCGGTGCCAGCCAGATATTAGGACTCGTTCCCAGAAACTGAGCCCTAATGTACAGCTGGCAGTGAGGCAGTGTTGTTCTGCAGATAATTGGATATTGTTCTATTGTCAGTGATTGTGGGGGGAAATGAGAGAGGCAGTGTAGCAATTTCACAGATACAGCCTGTCCCTCAACTAACATACTTCATTGAGGAACTCCATGTAAGGGTGGGAAAATGAGGATCATGAAATTAAGGAAAGTTTCCCCTTGCCTGTCAGTTGTAGCCAAAGCCCCCATGAGCAAGGCATATAAAGTGGTATCCGAATATAAGTGAAGCTATAAAGACACATTTTCAAATTAGGCAAATTCATGGAGATCCATCCAGCAGTTGTTGAGAGTTCATTGTGGACCAAAGTGGTGAACTGACGGGTCAACAAACGAATATTGCCATCCCTGAAAAAACTGCCCCACTACAGCTCCTCAGTGGCCACCAGTTAATAAAATGGGGCTGCTCACAGTGTGAATGTGCAAGGTTGTGTGACCAGCAAATATTTTCTGAAAAAATAAAGAAGATGATGATTACTCTTGGCCAAAATTGAAGACATGTTCAAGCTTAATCAGAATAGTCAAATACTCAAGTGGAGAAAACCAATAGATTTATTGTCCAGCATGCGTCTTTAGGCGACTGTTAAAAGGACATTCCAGAAAACTCAATCCAGACCTTTTGAAAGCCTTCAAGGTGAGGGGGGTTTAGGTTGCTTCAGTAAATCAGGACTATGACCAAAGATAGGAGGGTGCAAGGTCAGTGATCCCCTGCCCCTGGATCTTTTGGCATTCCTAAATCCTGATGCTATCTGCTACATTCAGAGAGATCCAGGCAGAGCGGCTGAACTCAGTAAACCCCGGTGTTCAAGGTAAACTCGTCTCCAGAAGAAGTGGATAAAAGAGCATATTTTAAGGCCAGTTAGGCAGGCTAAAGTAGGCCAGGCCATTAGAGAGTAAAGATGTTTTATGATCAGCTGAGTGTATTGAGACTCTCATGTATACCAATTGTGACTATCACTGCAATTTTGGTGGGTTTTCCAATTTAAATTTAATAGTGTAGTTGCAACTTAATATGCTCCGTGATGTTCATTGTGTAACAGAGATCTCAGTAAAAATCAGCATCTGCGAAAACTATATTTGATAGGAAATTTCTGATATATTATTTCATCTGCCAACAGTAGGTTCAGTAAGTTAAAGTGGATCAGGTCATTTGGGAATGAGAATCTTTCATAAGCATCAGGAGGAAGAGCCAGGGGAGTTTACTGTGAATCTCATCTATATGAATCTGAAATATGTCTCTAAGAGGATCTTTTCTTCACCTTTTTTTCCCCACTTAGCATTTATATAACAACACATGTAGAGTGTCCTGGTGGCCTAGTGAGGCATATTGTTTAAATGCAACATCCTGGTTTCAAATCCAGCCCAGGACCTTTTGTTATAGAATACAACATATGAGGTGAAAATGCTCATGTCAGCCTCTTAGAGGGAATTCTAAATAGAACTATTTTTAATATTTCCACATTGGCGTCATGAATCCTGCAAATATGTCTACCTCAGCAGTAAATATGGCAGCAAATCCACAAACTGTATGATTATAAGGGCTGCCCAGCAAAAAGCCCTCAAATGCCAGAGAAGAATTCACATCCCAAAGCCAAATGCCATCAAACCTACATCTTTGCACACCTAAGTGTGTGGCAGGAGAGATGTATTTAAAGGTATATACCTGATGAAGATTTCTTAAACCAGTAAAAGTTGTATGAAATATACCATATAAAATTCTGATGGTTCACCAATAAAAACTTTTTTTTACAAGCTGTCCCATAAAGCCAGGTTCTTATGCTACATCTACAGAGAATACCAACTGTCTCAAGAGCACCCAGACATTACTGGCATAGTGGCAAGCAGAAGGTAGTATTCAGATCATTCAATGTACACTACATGGACAAAAGTATGGTGTACATGCATGTGGGGTTGTTTTTCATGGCTTGTGCTAGGCCCCTTAGTTCCAAATAAAGGAAATCTTAATACTACAGCCTACAGTGTTCTTCTAACTTTGTGTCAACAGTTGACATGTCAGCGCCTCTGTGCACAAAGCCAGTTCCATAAAGAAATGGTTTTCCCAATTTGGTGTGGAAGAACTTAACTGGCCTGCACAGAGCCCTGACCTCAACCCCATCCAAGACCTGTTATGAACTGGAATGCAGACTGTCAGCCAAACTTTATCACCAAACATCAATGTTGGATCTCACTAATGCTCTTGTGGCTGAATGGGAGCAAATCCCTGCAATAAGTTCCAAAATCTGGTGGAAAGCCTGAAACCAGAAGAGTGGAAGCTGTTGTAGCAGTATGTTTTTAGAACGAGAAGTTCAACCATCACATATGGGTCTAGTTTTGGAGTGTCCAGTTACTTTGTTAAGGTGTCCACATATTTTTGACCATGTAGTGTACCTGCCAATTAAGGGAGTCTAACTAGCAACCCTGCAGGAAAACCGAATGAATCTGATTTTGAAGCTGTCACCACATTCTGCAACAGTCCATGACAAGATGCATTTCACTACTGCAAGTTAAATTACAGTTTTGTCTGCCACCTTCAGTTAATGCAGGACATGTTTTTTTGTGGGAAAACAGACATGAAGTAACAGTTTCCTTGAAGATGGATACTTGAGTTTGAGCAGTTCTCTTGTCACACCACTGTTGAATTGCAATAATTTGAAAAAGTACACTGTAATTAAGTTAAGTAAAACATTCCTTCATGTTACTTGGCAAAAATACAACGATGATGACAACTTCCCCTGGTGATGTGGACCATGTTTTCCATCAGAATGTTGTGTTGGCTGTCCAAGTGACAACTCCGGGAATGCTAGAGCCACAGACTCAAAAACAATGCTGACACGATAAATAAATTAAATAGCTCTAAAACCGCGAGCAGCCCAGAGGTCCATTTGGGTGAATTTATCCCTGCAGACTAAAGCCTGGGGAAGTTAATTGAAGCAATATAAATGTGTTGGACAACCACAAACTGACCTGGAATGCAATGTAATTGTAGTTTACAGTTGGGACTTCATGCAGCAAGCAATAATGTGCGAGTCAGAAGGGTTCTTGGCAAATTGAGAGCAGAGTTCCACTTTCAGAAAAACAAGACAGTTGTAATTGTCTCCCAATAACTCAAACTATTTCCAAATGTAATATTTTTGTAATTTTTGTAAATGATGGGTATCATAAATTCAGCAAACATTTCTGGTAATTCATTGGTGGGACAGAGATGTCACAGAGATGGATATTTGCAATGGTGCTCATATTGTTAAATATCAAAGAGTGACAGTGCCTCTCACTGCAGGACTCAGTACGCTCTGTAAATTTGTTCCCCAGAGTTTGAACTCTTCTTTGATACTTCTTGTGTACGAGGTACGAGGTCAAAGGCTAACAAAACTATAGGGTTCCTCCTCTGGTGACCATGACTATCCACAATTAATTTCATGGAAATCTGAGCAGTGGTTGCTGAGCTATAGCATCTATCTCTGGAAAGCAAAGTGTTGAATGAACACATCCTCCTCCTTAGGGCCAAATATGAAACGTGAGTTGTGCTTGCCAGCAATCAATTATTGTCACAATTTTTTCAAATGACAGATTTTGTAACTGAACCTCTTTGAGTCTCTGCACCAGTGTTTCCTCTGCCAGCTCTTTTATCTTTCCCTTTTTCTTTCAGTTTTACTGTCTAGTCTTTTCTATCAAAACCACCAGTCAAGATTTTGGACGAGCAGGTTGCTACCGTACATCCTTTCTGCCTGAAGACAAATAGGGAATCACAGTCTAAAAATAGACAGGACCATTTTAGGATGCCTTTGATGGGCCAATGCTACAGCCAGTGCTGCAGAAGGAAACAACTAATCCTCATAACTAATGTCCAGAGTGAAGAGGAAGATTGTTTTGGATCATCATCAAAGCTGAGCCCTCCAACCAAAACCCCTGCAAGCAGGAGAGACAGAAACAGAAAGAGGGATATAGAGAAAGAGAGAGAGAGTATTCAGCCATGTGCTCTCCATATGTTTCACACAGTGAGTGAGGACTCTGGATTTCCGCTGTGATGCTTCAAACAGGCCCGTCTCTTCCCATCATTCTTCCACTATCACTACCTCTTCACAAGTCTAAGCTGCACAGACTCAAAAAGAACAGCAGAGAAAAAAAAATTGAGTGTGTGTGTGTGTGTGTGTTTGTGTAAGGCAGGGTGAAGTGAGATGAAGTGAGACCATATGAGAGAGATCAACCAATCAAGAGAAAGATGGAAAAGAGTGAAATTGAAAGTTACCTTCATTTGATGTAAAACAAGACATGAATATAAAGGTGTACAAAAAAATCAAGTATTTTAAGGAATATATTGAAAACAAAACAAAGAGAGAGTGAGCTGAAGAATGTACGCACAAGATTTGGGTAGATCAGCAGATCAAGCAAGAGTCTAGAGATCAAGACAGATACTGAACAGAAGAGTCTGAGAGAACAAGAGAGTAAGCAAAACACTAAAGGTTTGCTCAGATACTACTCCACTATATTTCAGAAGGAAATTGTACTTTTTAATTCAAATCAATTCAGTCTCACAACAGCACTGCTTTCCAAACACCAATCAGACTAAACCAAATTATAACACAATGTAAATAAACCTATTTGGAACATCGGAAAGAAGAAACTAAAAGCCAAAGTAGATCAGAATGTTATCTGGCCCTAAAAAGAGATTATGAATTGGCAGAATATCTCTCTACTGTCAGAGATAGAAAGCCAGACAGATCCTAACCAAGTACAGGCTCAGTCACCACAAACTGGCAATCGAAAAAGGAAGACACAAAAAAATCCTGGCAACCAAAAGAAAACAGAATATGTGGTCACTGTTTGACAGGTGAGGTTGAGACAGAGATGCACTTCCTCCTACAATGTACAACATTCAATGAAATAAGGAACATTTACTTTAACAAGTAAAATTAAAAAAATACTTCTAGGAAAAGGAGACAGGGCATATCTTGCTGCCCAATATGTATCAACATGCCACAACGTGAGGGACACATTCATAAAAAAATGTTGCAGTGTTTATGTAGTTTTCACTTATTTGGATTTGTATTTTTTAACTGCAAGTCTACAATTTGTGTGAAGAAGAGAGGAGAGAGACGAGAAAGCACAAAACTATGGGAAAGAGAAGATGTTGAGTTAGTAATTATATGCATTAATGGGATAAGAATGCATACAGAGAAGATAAAGAATGCATAGCTAACTATAAGCTTTATCAAAGAGGAAAAGTCTTAAGCCTACTTTTAAATGTGGAGATGGTATCTGCCTCCTGAACCCAAACTGGGATCTGATTCCACAGGAGAGGTGCTTGATAGCTGAAGGCTCTGGCTCCCACTCTACTTTTGGAGACTCCAGGAGCTACAACCCTACATTCAGGGAGTGCAGTGTTCTAGGGTAAAAGGGTACTATAAGCTCTTTAAGATACAATGGTACTTGACCAGTAAGAGCTTTGTAGGTGAGGAGAAGGATTTTAAACTCTATTCTGGATTGCAGGGAAGCTAATACTGAAGAAATATGATCTCTTTTCCTAGTTCTTGTCAGTATATGTGCTGCAGCATTCTGGATCAACTGGAGAGTCTTAAGGGACTTATTTGGCCAGCCTGATAATAAGGAATTGCAATAATCCAGCCTAGAAGTAGCAAATGCATGGACTAGTTTTTCTGTATCATTTTGAGACAGGATGTGTCTGATTTTTGCAATGTTACGATTGCAATGTAAAAGGCAGTCCTTGAAGTTTGTTTCATGTGGGAGTTAAATCCTGATCAAAAATAACTCTGAGGTTTCTTACGGTGGTGCTGGAGGCCAGGGCAATGCCATCTAGAGCAACTATATCTTTAGATAACATGTCTCTGAGGTGTTTGGGGCCGAGTACAATAACTTCAATTTTGTGGGGGTTTTTTAAGTTTAACATCAATAAATTGCAGGTCATCCAGGTTTTTATGTCCCTAAGGCATGCCTGAAGTTTAGCTAACTGATTAGTATCATCTGGCTTGATTGATACATATAATTGGGTATCATCCGCATAACAATGAAAATTTATGGAGCGTTTTCTAATAATATTGCCTAAAGGAAGCATATATAAGGTGACTAGAATTGGTCCAAGCACAGAACCTTGGAGGATTCATCATTAACATGTACAAACTGAGATTGATCTGATAGATAGGATTTAAACCTTTAATGCCAATTAAATGTTCCAGTCTCTGTAATAGGATGTGATGGTCAATGGTGTTGAATGCAGCACTAAGATCTAACAAGACAAGTACAGAGACAAGTCCATTGTCTTATGCAATTAGAAGGTAATTTGTAATTTTCACCAGTGGTGTCTCTGTGCTATGATGCACTCTAAATCCTGACTGAAAATCCTCAAATAAACTATTGTTATGTAGAAAGTCACACAACTGATTGGCTACTGCTTTCTCAAGGATCTTAGAGAGAAAGAGAGGGTTAGATAAACCCCTGGATCAAGAGTGGGCTTTTTAAGAAGAGGTTTAATTACAGCTACTTTAAAAGACTGTGGTACATAGTCTGTTACTAAAGACAAATTGATCATATTAAGTAAAGAAGTACCAACTAAGGGTAAAACTTCTTTAAGCAGCCTAGTTGGGATGGGGTCTAAGAGACAGGTTGATGGCTTAGATGAAGAAATCATTGAAGTTAGTTGAAGGTCGATAGGAGAAAAGCAGTCTAAATATATCAGGTTTTACAGCTGTTTTTAAGGTTCCTGTCTTTAAGGATAAAGAGACACATAGAGATCAAGCAAGAGATGATATGAAAGAGTTTGAGAGACGTTGTGCTCTCATCGTACTAAGAGCTCTCTCTCTCTCTCTCTCTCTCTCTCTCTCTCTCTCTCTCTCTCTCTCTCTCTCTCTCTCTCCTCTCCATGGCTCCATATAGGGGATATGGGGGATTAGGACAAAAACTTCTCAAATTTTGTTTTCAGTGATATGAGGGTCAGAAATATACTGAGCATAAAGACGGACAGCAGAGAAGTAGATTATTCTGCAGGAGTTGTTTGAGATGTTTCTTTGGACCTTTTGATGCTTCTTTCAACTGTAAAAAAGTGTCTCTTAATATCACTTATCCAAAAGTACTTCTCTCCAAAAGTGTTTTTCATAAATGATGAAAAAGTGTCTCCATTTTCACTGACACCTGATGAATGACAATTTTAGCAGGTTTGAAGAGCCCTGGGGGGGCTTCTCATAAATATGTAACATTTAGATAAAGACAAGATGTGACATACTTTTGTTGTTGTCCGTTCAATATTTATGTTTTCATTCATAGTTTTTAGTTTATGTGTGTGTGTTTTATTTAAGTGTACATACAGGATATGGTTTTATAGATGAGTGAATCAAGTGCATTTTGTAAAATTGGTTTCCTGTAAAAGTATAATGAGGCTGAGTTCCTGGTGTTCCTGGTCACAAATGTGGCAATTTGTGGCTGAAGTGGTAGCCCAAAAATTCCTGTTGTACTTAATGAGCCACTTCTTCTTCTATTTATTCCAAACAAACCGGAAACATTACTTAAAAACATCCAGGAAAGACCTACCAGCATGGTAGAGTAATAAAAAGGAGATGCAATTTATTACTGAACTTTTACTTGCTTACTCATTGTGAACTGAGTCATTCTGGCTATAATCAATTAAATTGTGTTAAAAACTTGATCGCACTTTATTTTACGGTACACTAATAAGACGTAACTAGAAATAATATGTTCTTTATTAGACAGTAAACAAACACAGTTATACCCTAATTAGACACCGTACACCTAAATCATGCTGTAATTAGAAACCGCATATAACGCCATATTAGACCCAAAATATAATATACGTAAACACTATTATACCAAATTATACTCTAATTAGAAACCAAATAGGAGATCATAATACACACCATTTTACAAGATAATAGTGTAATTAAAACAAATAGAATACCATATCAGATCCAAAATATGCTACAGTTAGATGCTATTCTACCCTTACCACCAAATTATGCTACATTAGACACCACATTTAATGCTGCCAACATAGGCCTATGATGGCTTAATTAGAAAACACAGTCTGTAATTAGATGAATTTAATGCCATATTATATATGTAATGTATAATAATAATATTTGAAACTGTTGTCTAATTGGGTATTAACCTATTTGGTTTGTAATTAGAGTATAATTTGGTATAATAGTGTCAAAGTATAGTATATTTTGCGTCTAATACAGCATTTTATAATTCTAATTACAGCATAATTTAGGTATATGGTGTCTAATTAGGGTATAACTGTGTTCGTTTACTGTCTAATATAGAACGTATTATTTGTAGTTTCGGTATAATTTGATACAAAGTATGGCTTATTATGTCTTAATAGTGTACCGTTAAATAAAGTGCGACCAAAAACTTATACTTACGTATTATTTAAAAGGCATAAATAGGTTTTTAAAACAATGTATAAACTCATACAAAAATAATTTACCTTTGTCAATAATTTGAGACTTTCCTCTCTTTAATTTTTAACGTTTGGATGATATTTCACTCCAAGATGAGATATTCATCACGTGAAAAATGTTAAATAAATGATTCCAGGCATGTTAACAAAACTCGCTGACAGATCCTGCCATTATTGGCTATGTTGGGACCACAAACTTGCATGAGAAATGTCATTATATTATTATTTTTACTTGAATATTTACAGCAGCAATCAACCTCTTCATATGTTCGGGATTATGAGCTAGACCATGACATAATTTCAGTGATACAGTGATAAAATAATAATAAAACTTTATTTATAGAGCACTTATCAAAACAAAGTACAAAGTGCTTCACAACAAGAGAAAAAAATACCACAGTGAATGATGAAATATAAAGAAATAAAATACACAAAAGCAATAAAATAAACAGCCAGTTCAGGTAAAATCAGGATACGCTTTCAGATAAAAATGTGTTTTGAGAAGAAACTTAAACGAAGACACTGACTCAGACAAGCTAATTTCTTCGGGCAAGTTGTTCCAGAACCTCGGGGCCCTGATAGCAAAAGCTCTGTCCCCCTTAGTTTTCATCCTGGACTCAGGAACAGACAGGAGACCCCTGCCCGAAGATCTCAAACTACGTGAAGGCTCATAAGGGATTACAAGGTCTAAAATATAGTCTGGAGCCAGGCCATGAAGAGCCTTAAAAGTAATCAACAAGATCTTAAAATCAATTCTAAAACAAACAGGGAGCCAATGTAAAGAGACTAAAATAGGTGTTATGTGGTCGTACTTCTTGGTCGTGGTTAACAGCCTAGCAGCTGAGTTTTGTACAGTTTGCAGTCGTTTCAAAGTTTTTTGATTAAGACAAGTGAACAGGCTGTTACAATAATCAAGGCGTGAGGAGATAAAAGCATGTACAACAGTTTCTGCATCAGTAAGATTAAAAAAAGGATCGGATTTTTGCAATGTTTCTGGGGTGATAAAAACATGATTGGACAAGCTTAGTGATATGTTGCTCAAAACATAAATTGTTATCAAACAGGACACCTGCAAGATTTCTTGCAACAGGCTTGATATGTTGTGACAGGTTACAAGTAGATGGCAGTATTTGTTTAGTGATGTGTTGGGGCCCAATAACAAGGATTTCAGTTTTATTTGAGTTGAGCTGAAGAAAATTTATCGACATCCAATTTATTATGTCAGACAGGCTGTCCTGCAGAGAACTCAGCATACTAAGGTCAGTGGGCTTGACAGGGAGGTACAACTGTGTGTCATCCGGATAACAATGAAAAGAAATACCATGTCTGCGGATTACATCACCCAAAGGAAGCATGTATAAGGAGAACAGTATTGGTCCCAGAAGTGAACCTTGAGGCACACCGTACTTGAAATGGGAAAAGGATGAAATGAAGTTATTAATGCTGACACAGAATTTCCTATTGGACAGGTAAGATGAGAACCAGTCTAGTGTAGTGCCAGATACGCCCACCCAGTGCCTCAGTCTATCTAAAAGAATGCCATGATCAATTGTGTCAAGGGCAGCACTTAAGTCCAACAGCACAAGAATTGAACACATGCCTGCATCTGCATTCATTAATAGGTCATTGGTGACTTTGAGAAGGGCTGTCTCAGTGCTGTGGTGTTGACGAAAGCCAGATTGGAACTTTTCAAAGGTATTATTGTTTTCCACAGCAGCAAGAAGCTGCTTAGATACAAGTTTTTCGAGAATCTTCGAAATAAAAGGCAATTTGGAGATTGGGCGATAGTTATTCAGGAGGGATATCAAGCCCAGGTTTTTTAGGACTGGCTGGATACAAACTGTTTTAAAGTAATCAGGGACGCAGCCAGTAGACAGCGAGCTGTTAAAAATAATTTGTAATTTGTAATTTGTAATTTTAATCCATAACTTCCAATAAAAACCTAGTTGGGGTTTTGTCCGGAGGGCTGGTGGATACTCTCATAAGCGACATGATGTCTGCGAGTTCAGGCAGCGTAACAGCAGAAAAATTGCTCAAACAATCCCTGAGCGGGTGAGCCACATCTAAAAAGGCAGGATTGGGGGTGATATCATATCTTATTAACTTTTCCAGCAAAGTGCAAAAGAAACTTT
Source organism: Siniperca chuatsi (assembly GCF_020085105.1). Classification (NCBI taxonomy): domain Eukaryota; kingdom Metazoa; phylum Chordata; class Actinopteri; order Centrarchiformes; family Sinipercidae; genus Siniperca; species Siniperca chuatsi. The sequence goes on from NC_058056.1 coordinate 25,117,682, forward strand.
TCACAATCAGCATTACAATCAGCAGGGGCACAAGGAGAGGCAGGATTAACTAACTGATCCACAGTCTTAAATAGGAATCTGTGGTTGTGCTGATGGGCAGAAATAAGTGTAGAGTAATGACATGTTCTTGCATCCTTCACCATCCTATTATAAAGGCGTAATAACTCTTTCATGGCCATAATATGAAAATAAGACATGAGGTTTGAATGGAACCAAACAAGACTGAGACACTTCAAATTAAAGACATTCCTGACACATTTTAAGGAGAGAGTTATATTTTATTGTTTCCTAGTGGTAATTCTTCACAGCTGTTGCAGTGTTGGTGGTGGCGAACCAAACAGTCAGGAATAAATTTGGTCCAAATCTAGGAAACATCACAATGGAGATATAGCTTGCAGCATTACTATCTTGTTTTATGAGGCACAGTCAAAACACTTGACAATATTATACGGATGAGCATGTGTTACCTCAGGAGCTAAATCTGTAAAGTACTTATTTCCTCATTTTCCAGATCATTTGAACCTTTGTGGAATTGCTGCAGAGGTGTAAACACAAGTCCCTGTGGTGCAGAGACAGTGAGTGTCCTCCTACTGTGGACGGGAAAATGTTTCTTTATCTCTTTCATGTTTCTCCACAGGCAATAAATGGTATCTCTCAAACAGAGACATAATACTGCAGTGTGGGGATAAAAAAAACAATAAAGTAGCATAAAACTTTTCTCCTTGATATTTTCTTGAAACACAAGTGAGCAATCTGGGATGTGATGCTCTTGCACCTATAGCTATTTAAAGTGTGACTCACCATCATCTTGTGTTTCTCTGGGTGTTACATGAGTTGAGGAGCAGAGCTGAACACTGGGGGCTTCACGGTGGAAGGTCTGGGATTAGTCCTGCTGCAGTGAAGTGTGTGTGTGGGATGCACTTGTGCAAACTTTGAGAAAAATGAATACTGGTTTGGTTTGTCTTATGTCTTGCCTTTTTCACTTGGCTCAGTCTAATGTTATTTAGCCATCAAAACTGGTGGCTTAATACCACCAGTTTTGATGGCTAATAAAGAAATGAATTTTCATTTTGTATTGCTAAAAATCTTTGTTTCATTAAATGTATACAGCATGTATACAGTACAAAGTGGTAAGTGACAGGAAAAACAGGAAAGTACAGAAAAACATGCTTTACGAGTTGTATATAGTCAATGTGATGTAGTTTCTCAGTGAAGCAGACCTTTATTTTGTCTTAAATACCTTATAAAAGTGGCAATAAGCCTATTTTTCATGTTAAAGTCAAGCTTTTAAACAATGTACGTACTAACTCCCTGCTTTAAATTTATATGGCCAGATTCAATTCAATAAAAAAAAAAATTACATAGCGCCGATTCATAACAGTTATCTCATTGCATTTTCCTATTGAGTAGGTCAAGACCGTACTCTTTATAATATTAATTACAGAGACCCAACAAATCCCACCACGAGCAAGCACTTGGCGACCACGTAGAATTTATTTATTTTTTTTAAATAGTAGAATAGTAATTGTAGTGTAAATAATTAATAAATTAGTAATAATAGGAATGTCAGTATTAGTAACAGAGCCAATAACAACAACTGTAGTAGCAGTTGTCGAGCAGGAACACGGGCGCAGCAAGTGGCCCACAACCACAGATCCAGTCTCTGCAGCTCCAGAGGCAGAAATACCTGCTGAAAGCGACAGAAGGAGAGAGGAGAGAAACGAGATGAATTCAGGACTGAGGCTTGAAACAGTTTAAAAGACTCTATAGGCCATATTGTCTAAAGTATAAACAAAAGTACACAGTAGAACACACTAGATATTGCTTTCTGTCATGCCAATAACATCTTAAGCACACAATGCTGAAGACAAAGGAGAGAGTAGAGCTAATCCAATTTGCAGAAGAGAACAACTCTGTTGAAAAGGGCCCATACACTGTAATTCAGATGTAATCCAATCTAACAAATTACAGATTCTCCCTTTTATATCAATGTGAGTGCATGTGTGTGAGTGCCTGTGCAAATGTGTGTGGCGGTGCACAAGGCTCATATAAGAAAATTAAAAGCAGAAAAAAATCTATGAGAGCTACATCTTAAATCATACAATGGCAGCAAGGTGAGTGTGATTATCCTGTTACAGTTCTTTCACAGTGTCAACAAGACAAAATCAGCTTGTAGCAATACAAACCAGCCTCAACCTACTTTTAAAAACATGTCACATAGAGTTTAATATTATCCAGCTGCCAAATATAAAAGGTGCAACACTAAGCATTTTGCATCAATAAATCATCATCACATTAGACTTTAGTATCTTTACCATAACAAATGAATTGTCAGCCTCTGCCAGAGTTTACCACATTTTATATTCTGTGCTATACAAAGTCAGATTTGTTTCAAGACATAAAACAGGACAAGGGCTCTGTTCTTCCAACACAGTTTTAGGAATGGATGATGGTCGAAGGTTTGACAAGCTAAAGGAAATCACACTTCCTAAAGGAGAAAGCAAACATATCTGGAGTACAGCATTGAGGGGACAAGTAGTAGTGTCTTTTCGTGCCAGGAGACTAGAGTGTGGAAAATGTGGCTTTAATTTTGAGACAAATTAGCACTAACAACAACAACTATACTAACACAAAATAGAGGCTCCCAGTCATCTCCACCACGGTTTGTTTACACTTATCACATGTTTAGTTTTCATGCATATTCAGTCTTCTTCTCAGTTAACACAGTGATGGAAAGAAAAAGATTCTAGGATAAAAATCCATTTTATTCCAGGATCAAATGGATTTGTTAAAGCTGCTGCAGATTGGGCTGATTAAGATGCAACTAATTACTGAGCATCTCCTGTGACACCTGCTGGGATTTTGTAGTTCTTGTGGTACAGGACCATCAAGGATGCTGTTGTGGAGCCAACATAAGCCACAAACAGAATAATCAGTAACAGAGAGTAATTTTGGCATATGTTCTGATGTTTAACATTTTAGGTTTTGCCAGTTGGTATTTACACATTGTCTGTTCATGTGGGATCTTTTGAAGTGCAACATGTACTCTACAACAAACAGGCCAACAAGCAACTTAAACTTAAAGTCCCATAAGACAGCTTTCCCACAGCCATGAAAATCCTAGCAAAGTTATGAAATATGACAAGCCATAAAAACTCGGTATGAAGTTTGGGAAAAGTTCTGGAAAAGTTTGAAAATTTAAATGTAAAGTGTGTGTGGGGACGCTGATGACATAAAGCTTAGAAATACTTACAGTGTCCCCCAATGAGGAAAGTTACTTTTCCCTCTCTTCTTCTTGCACACTGTCTCTTAGATCCAAAATTAAGAAAATTGTGTGAGGTTTAAACTCTGAATGATACATGCAGCCGGTGCCAGTGGATTGTGGGTATCTAATTTCTTGGCCCTAACAAGCCTGTGATTGATGAGACTTCAGCTTATGGCAGTGGAGCAGCAAAGTAAAAGAAGACCTTCCTTAGCCAACCTGTGATCAGACTTGGGTGAAAAACTACTCGCAAATACCTCTCCATGTTTGATTTATATGTTTTGGACTACTGGGTTGGTGACACGTCAGGACAATTTAAATAATGTCAAGTAAGTTGTCAGTCAGAGTGAAGCCCACAATATTGGCTCAAACGCTTTCCTGAGATTGTCAAAATAGTTGGCACTTTGTAGCAAATCTTTCTTTCAGTATGTAACAGACTCAACCCCATCTGGCGCCTACATAGGCTAAAACAAACCACAGACATGACTTGCAAATAGTATTTGATCCAGGTTCAGTGAACCCTGACAACCTATTTTTTTTTTACCCTAACAAGGCGAGGATTATTGACATTTCAGCTAATGACAGCTAGAAATGAGCTAAAAGGAGCCCTCTGCAGCAGAGCAGAAAAACATTTGGATGTAAAATGTTTAATCTATATCCGCTGGTGGCAAATACCCCCTTTCTGTGTCTGGGCAGAGTGAAAAGTTCACTCTGTGTGTGGACTCTGAGTCAGACCTGGGCCATGAGTGTATGTGCAAATGCTTCTTTTATAGTAGTTTGATTTAACCTACTTTAAAGCTAGATGGGTGGGTTTTACCACATATGACAACACTATGAGTGCCAGAAAGTTATTTAACAACCACAAAAGAGTGTTTGAAACTTAATTTGATGCTGTTTGCTGTGATTGACAACTTATCTAACAGAATCCAATGCTAAACTCCACCCATCTGGTACTGCAAATAGATTAAAACAAACACTTTAAATAGGAATTATTTGCAAGAAGCTTTTAAGATGGGTTTTTAGTGAGAATGTGTGTATTTGAGTCAGGGGATGTGACTTTGTGAGGAGAGAAGCGGTGTGGTTTTAATTAGGCTGCTGCAGCGTTGCGGGTTGGGACGCGGTGCCAGGACGTCCCGGGAGAAACAGCACTGACGCCTCCGAGGCCTGCCAAGTGCGGCCACAGCCTATCCCAGAATGCCTCTGTCACCGTCACCGTGGGGAACGGCGGGGCCACAGAACATCTGAGAAAACAATCATTTTCGCCCCATAGTCGCTACGGAAACGCTCCTATTTTTCTGCCTGGGAGATTGGGAAGGCAAACAGGCTGGGTCGACGTCTGTTTGGTAGATGTTTGTGTTCTCTTCTCTGACATGCTGCAAAACGATACGTCATGTGTGATATCTTACACGTTGATGCATCACGTTCCAAAGAATGAAATGTAAGAGGAGGGAAAAGAAGGGCTTTCAATCCTCTCTGAACAAGCTGTGTAAAGGGGGTGGGGGGGCGGCTTCACTCTGCATATGTATGTATTGTTTACAATGCTGCTCCTGCATGAAAAACTAATCAATGAGGTTTAATTTGCCTCAGGAGACTTACAGTATCAAATGAAAAGCAATAAGTAAAAGAAAGCACCACAGATGCACAGATATAAAGTGTACCACTTTCCACCAAGGCTTAATTTGTCATTAATAAACATTTATTAATAGATGCTTTATAGATCACTAATAAGTCATTAAATGGGCACTTCACCAACTTCCACCAACACAGGAAGCTCACTTTATTCGACACGACGAGTACTACTCAAGCTGTGAACAGCTGTGTAATGTTTTCTGTGGCTCTGAAGAGAGCTTTCTAAAGTCTGGGCCCTGATGATCTCATCAGTTATCTCAGCTTCTTGAAGACTTCGCATTTTTGTCAAGTTTGAAAGATGTGGACATTTACTGGACAGGGAGGGTTTAACAAAAGAATCTACTGTTTTTGGAGCTTGACCCTCACTAGAGACTCAAAGACAAGAGACTAAAACCATTTTTTTAAAGAAAATTTAAAACTTTATGAAACTGCAAAACGAAATCACTGGAGTACCCTGTGGGACAACCTTTGGGTTGCCTTGTTTGTGGAAAAAAATAAAGCTTTCGCTGTCTTATAAAGACTGGGTGTTCGACAGTCGAACACTCCTGGAAATTTTACCATTATCATTTGCTTGCAAGTGAGAAACATGTATTCTATTATGAATGAGTTCCTAATATTTATAACTGCAGACCTGATGGCTTAGAGAGTAAATAAGTTATAAATGAAGGCTCATGAGTTTATCACATTATAACAAAGCTAGAATATAAACGTAAGTTTGTATATAATATATATTTATAAATTGAATTAAGTCTTAACTCAAGTTTGGAGTTGTAAAAGTTCTAAATGAATACATTTTGTCCAGATGCTCTGCTCTTCTCCAGAAGGTAGATGGTGGTCTTCCTGATGAAAGTACTACCTAAAAAAGGCAACGCAAACTATGCTAGTTCAAGAGAGTAAACTTTATTTATATAGTACTTTATTTGTATAACACTTGTTACAACATGCTTTACAGTTAGGAGACAAGAGATAAAATGTACAAACCACAACATGTTAGATCATGAAAAAGCAAAAAAAAAAAAACAAGTCTTCTGAGACTTGATGAGGATACACACTACCAAAGGAAATTTTTCCAAAACCTGGCAACCCAAAAGTTACTCTTACAGTACAAATGACTTTAATAAAAAAGCATTAATAAATTATGCCTTATTAGAAAGTGCAATTTGAGTGTGTGCAGGTGAGGCAGAAACCCAGTGAAGCTTAGGTATTAATCTATAAATGATTAGTTATAATATTTCAAAAGTTTCAATATTAATGATCATGTATCTTTGTTGCAGTTGGCCTTCAACATTCTTGTGGCCTTAACGAATACTGTAACTTCTTTTGAACGGACCACAAACACTGTGCGGACACTTCATCGCACCCTGATTAAGATCTCCCCGGCGCTGACCTCACCCTCAGCTGTCACTCCTCAAAGTCTGATGACGACACGATTGCGTCGCTTTTAGGTCTTTTTGAAAACCATTCTCACTGTGCAGATCAAAATGCATTTTAGATTAGCTTCACCTGCCTTTGTGTCACACACTGTCATATGTAACACACACAAACACTTAAATATGAACGGGGAAGCATCTCATGCTGGGCAACACCCACCCCCACCTCCTCTGCTTATTCTTTAAATAGCTGCTTTATTGGTATTATTTGCACTGTCCGCTGTGTATCAACACAAATCAATAATACTGACAGTTCTCGTAAAACACATTTCTCAGTATGGACTCAAAGCGGAGCCATTTGTGGAGCCCTGCAATTATGTGACGAGCAGAGGGGGACCGAGAGAGATGGGGAGGGAGCGAGGGGGGCCTGTGGGTTGACTAATGAATACCCCAGGGGATTCTCTCTCATCGTGGGGGTAGAATGAAAGTATGATGGAGCGAACAACAGCTTTCTTCTATGTGTGACAATTCCCTCTCTCTCTGAGCAAACATTTAAACAGGATGAGGCCGAGCGCAGAAAACAAATCCTTGACTTTGATTATAGGTTTGAGCAAATTGGAATCTGGGTACAAAGGGAAAACCACACTTTGTTGAGGACCCATGATGGATTCTTCATCATGAGAGTGTTGTGTTCATGTGTCATGTGTATCTGTGTGCATGCGTTCCATGAGAGTGACTGTGTAAGTACATCTATTAAAACTCCAGTATAAACGTAGCCGTCACACACTGAATGTGATTGTATTTGGCGTTTGTTAGTGTTTCCAAAACATATCTTATCTCTGTATAATCAATCCCACTTCATCAGACAATTGCTCTAAGCTGAAGCCCTTTCAAAAGATGATATGTAAAGACCCAGATGATTCACAACATTCAGTATCATTGGGTGGTCTCTTCCTATTCCTTTGTCATTTTATGAAAACGATCGCAAAGCACATAAAAATGAAAGGCAAGGTAAGCATGAAAACTGAGACGGTGTTCTGACTTGAAGGAAGTCATTATTGACTGAGTACAGTTCTAAGGTACCATACTTAGGTATTTCCAGTTGATGCAACATTTACTTCACTTTGCTTCAGATGGAAATTTTGTAGTCCATTACATTTATATGACAGCACTTGTTAATATAGTAACTTTGCAAATTGTATATACAAAACATACAAACAGGTGCTGTGATCGCCCCAGGAGGAGAGGAAAGAGAGCCATGCTGGCCCAGCTTGGACTTAAGGCTGCTCCAGGCTAATGTCTGGTCTGGATGAAATGGTACTCAGTCTGGCCAAGCAACGGGAAATCAGATGCTGTTGTGCCAACATCTTTACAGAGACCTGCTAATGTTTAATTCAGTCTTGGATGAATATCTAATTGCTTCTGTGGAGCTACAGTGGGATGGTCCATCTTTGCAGCTGAAGCAGAGATGGGGAAGTGAGACTCCACCAACGCTCTCCACCAACGCTCTCATTTGATGGGTTTTCAGCTCGCTTTCATCATGATGAATCATGTATTTCTGATTCTGATTCTGATTTGTCACGTCCCTGCAGCTGGGAACACATACTGAGGAAACATGATAGGAGTGTTACAGTAAATTCTCAAGCTGAATACTTATGCGCTTATGCATCTTAAACAGTTAGCTGGTGCTTTTAAGCCACAGTGATTTGCAGTGAGTGCAACCGCTCACTAGGCCCCAAATCTTCAGCAACATCAGAAGCAACCATCATCAACTATCAAGCCTCGTCATCAAAAATGAAGATTATCTGCAACGTTAACAATGTGACGCTCTAAGATCAAAACTAAATTACGTCACTGTGTCAGCACTGTGAGCAGATAAAAGCACATGCAATGTTATTTTACACGCCTAATGAGGCAACTATATTAGCTATGAAAGTGCCTTACTAATTATCATCCCTTGTGGGTTGTTGTCAGTGCAGCGTTTGCCTTGAGAGCATGGTGCCCATCCAGATGCATAAATAATCAGGACAAGGTTACAGGCACTCAGATTAATAGAGGTTAATACGGGCGGATGCTGGGACTTCCAGAAGATGGGTGGCACACTCTTGCATGGTGGATGGAGAAAGAGTGCAGCGCTGTATCAGCTCTGTGTGGGTGTGTGATGTGAAGAAAATGAAAACTTGACAGAAGCTTCCAGAACCCAGCTTTTAATGGTATTTCTGCTTCATTGGATAACAGAGTCGAGAGTGACAGGAATCACAGAGGAGAGAGACACAGAGAGAGTGTATGATGTGGGCCAAACAGCAAACTCACAGCAGCACACCAACTGAACACCCAGTTTTACAGAAACAGAACACATTTATTGTAGATGTTCTGTTAGTTCCTCACTACGTAATTTCTTTAGTAAATGAAAAGATTGTTAATTTCATTCACTGTCTATCATAATCGTAATTGTGCTTTGGCAACACATGTCAAATGTCACGCCAATAAAGCCTATTGAATTGCAATTGTGAAGAATAAATCATTGGGAGCTTTTATACCTATGTGTAGTTCTAGTGTGTTGATGGGGTTATGAGGCTCACTCAAGGTGTAAGGGTAGAACATGGCAAGCTGGGTGGAGCTGCGGCTCCCAGTAGTTTTCTAGGATAAGTGGTGAATCTCTGATGTTGAGCATGAGAGGGTTAGCTGGCAGTGACGGGCAGATAGCATCGAGGGCAAAGTTAAAATAAATGACCTGTGACCTGGAAGGGTGTAAAATCGCACCATGGTAAGCAATCACACCTGACATCTGCCATATATTTATTGTAAATAAATGTAAATTGCATCTTATTATTCCCACGAAACACTCGGGAAAGATGTAGCTCCTGCACTCATGTGTATCATTGTGAGCTGAATGACGGCTGAATGCGGGAGGTGTTGGCAGTTCCTGGTGGTACGCTGCACTCTGTGTTTCTACCCTAACTTGACATCAGCAGCTGATTGGTTGATTGGTTGACAGATGACACAGGTAGGATGTCTTCCAGGCCCCATTTATACCCGGTATTAACATGTGATCTGTATCTAAATTATGTGGATAATGACCTCTGATCCACAGGTTTTAGCATTTACCCCTGGTGGTTAATAAGCATTCTCATTACCTTGACTGTGACAGTAATGTGATCCGATGTCAATATGCAAATAGGTTGGGTGTTGCTGGCAGACTTGTCAACATACATTTTAAATCAATTTTTGCGAGGGAAGACTTGCTAGCTACTGCTACTACTTGTAGCTTTCACCAGACTAGCTAAAGCTAACAGGAAGAGGCAGAGTTAGGCAACCTTTCAACTTGCATTTTTGTCTTAAAAATGTAGTCAAGCTGTACAGATTGTATTTACACCTGGATCCGATCATAACGCAAGACCACCTTCAGATGTGGTCTGGCCTATCCGATTGCAATACGTTCTGCATGCATTTACACTTTGCATTAAGGTGTGTTTAAGACAAAACTAGGAAATATGTCATGCCAAGCTTGGTGCATTGGAGCCACCATGGACACCTACAGTGAAGTGAATACCGGCTTAAGAGCCGGCTTTAACTGCAAAGATTTAACCAACTAACAAGAATATAGAAGGACATAGATTTTTTTAAAATGACACCAAGTCTTTTAAAATATTATGTGTGTATCACTGACTGTGTGTGTATATGTTCATTGACATCACATTGGGAACCTAGGTGTGAGAAAAAAACACCTGACCTCGATATTGACTCAACTTCACAGAGCTGTTTGATTTTTCCTCATAGGGAGCAGGGGATCCAGAGTTCTGACTTATAATAAAACAAAGAATAATTATCCTTCCATCCATTTATCTTTTCTATGTTCCTATTCAGGGTAAGGCTGGAGGGGGGCTGTCAGGGAAAATCCTATACAGGTTTTAATGTGTATAGGACTTACACATTCAAATGTTGCAATTTAAGTCTCCTTAGGTCTTAAGTTCACACAGTCCCGTTGGCAGAGGAAACTTGGTCGGATGGGCATTTGACTTCCCCAGACGGGCCCTTTTTTTGGTGTTCATTAATCATTTAAAACGATAATGGGAAATAATTTAAATTATAATATATGTATATTATAATATACATACATACATATTATAATTATGGCCTTGAGACACAGCTGGCACTTTCTGTGAAAGTTGCCTTCATCTTGGAAGGTTGGATTCCAAAACAATATCTATTTAGCTAAAAGAGTGTCACCTGATATTGACGCTCACTACACTGAAGACACAGTGCACTGAAATGTAGTGCACCACAATATAACTACAATCTCTAATAGTTAGCCTTGTCTTTATGCCAGCAATTATTTTGTCAGAGATTATGGTGGATCTGTCAGTTTTAAATGATTAAATGAACGTCTTAGATTTTTTTTGGTTTCCTCCCCTTGTGTTTGCAATTACAGCAGATATAGTGGTTGGTGGTGGGTTAGGATGAGGGTGGGCCCCAGCAGCGTCAAGGGACATGAGGTGAAATGGAACTCACGCACTGAAAAGAGACGAGAGCCCCGAGGCGCACAGTGGACTTTTTTCCGTCTCATCACACCTGTTTACGAGAGGAAACGGTGATGTCACCCACTTCACACTTGGGGACAATGGTGGCTGGAAGAAAGCAACAGGTCGCAAGGGGCAGTGGAAGGAGAAGGGGAGGAGGGAGGAGGGGAGGGAGGGGTTGTCGAGGGGCCTGAAGAAGCTCTCTGTTTTATTTACCATGGATACTATGTTTTGGCCCCTTCGGCTTGAGCACAATAACACTTGCGGGTTCAAGTTCCTGCCGTCCCCCTATTCTCCCTATTGTCTCCTTCCTTTAATTCTGTACCAGCCTCTCTCTCATACATCATATGGCTGGGGCTCAAAGACATGAATTTCCCATCTATTGAGACTTCTCTGTAATTACCTTGAGAGGAAGAAGAGGAGGGGGAGGATAAAATGGGGGAAGTGAAGAGAGGGGGGCACATATTAAAAGTGCCTGAAAAAGAAATACTCTGCATTCTTCTATCACTCTTCACAAATGCAATAAAAGAATGAAGAGGAGGGTGGACGGGAGGAGGAGGTGTTGGGTATGAGGGTACATAAAAATGGGGTGCGTTCCAGGAGAGTCAGTCCCCGGGGGGAATCTGAATAAATTAATCACAGCGATTGGCTTTCTTTTTTTTCTCGCCTCCTTTCCTCTGGCAGGACACTGTCATCTAATTGGGCCCTGCCTCCATGCAGGGTTCTGATTGGCTGAGAGGGAATGTGAGAACCTGGAGACCCCGGCCAACGAGGCTGACAGGGGCTCAAAGGGCAGCTTCTCTCCCCGACTTGAATGGAGAGGAGCTGGGGAGGTAGAAGGGGGGACACTATTATACAGCTACTAATGGAGCGGCGGATTTGGAGTGGGATAATTAAAACCCATGGAGGTGGGGGAGGTGTGAGGGGAGTGTGTATGTGTGTGTGTGTTTTCACGTGTGCATGTTCACATGTTTGTAAGAGAGGAAGAAAGAGCGAGAGGCCATGAGCAAAGGAGAGAGAGAGAGAGAGAGAGAGAGAGAGAGAGAGAATATATGTATGTATGTTTTTATTTTACACATCCTTTGGCAATGTTAACATCTGTTTCCCATGCCAATAAAGCCCAATTGAATTGAATTGAATTGGGTGAACCCCACCAACAAAAGCAGGGATGTGTCCCCCCCCGCCTGCTGTGGGCACCCAATAGCCAGACATCTGCCTCATTATAGCCTGCACTTCACTGCATGCTGCCCATTGTCCGCAGCCATTCTGTTTGTGCACACCATTCTGAGGCTGGCAGAAATTGCTGCACAGCCACAATGTCAGAGCGAGTGGTGGCCTGGAGGAAGTGTTTTGTTTTGAAAAACCTGCCTTGAAATTGGAAATTGCTGGGGAGAGACAGCGATACCTGGGAAGCAAAGTGGGGAAATCACACTGCTTGTTCTGGACTTTTTTCACTCCGATTCATGTTCTGTTCACAGTCTGGTCAGAGGAGAGGTGCCAACTGAATCTGTAGGTTTCATTAAAACCACAAGCACTATACCAGGTGATTTTGTTGATTAGCACAAGACAGAAAGGATCTAATCAGTGAAATCACCTGCGGTCGTGAGGTGAGTCTGCACTCAGAGGCATGTTTGTGGACATAAGGTTGCAGGGTAAACATGAGTTTAAAAAGTGAATGGGAACCAACCAAGCATTTTGACTTGTCACAGGATGAAAAGCAGAAGTGTAATTAATAACTTAAATGATGGCTGTGTTCCATTTAGTTGTTCATGTTCCAAGATGCTATAGTATTATCCATGCTGACTCACTGTCATGTCTTATTAGGACACTGAAATGGAGCAGAGCCATCATTAATGTTAATAGTTGTACCGTTGCAGCCTAGGAAGTAATTGATACAATTGCATTTGATGATGACATCAAAATTGTCATCATGCTCACACACACACACGGAAATGACAGCTATTTTTTTTTTTTTTTCTTACAACAAGAGTGTTTGCTGTTTGGTTAGCTCAGGTATTTCCCTGCATAGCTATACCCAACAATCCAACTGGGAAGAGGTCTAATCAACCAGATTAACTGCAAACAGCTGTATGGGGGGGAAATGGTCTTTGAATGGTGTCAACTATCCACTGAAAAAGTTCAGTGAACAGTCCCTTCAGGAATTCATGACCTTGCAGTAGCAGGAGTTGCGGAGTTGCAAAACCAATGTATTTGCAAGTTTGCAAATTCAACACAAGAATGAGGAATAGGTTAAACATTCTTGCAAATTTTACGAATCATCCAATTTAGATCCACCTTTACGAGACAAAATCAAATAAACATCAAGGCTCAATCTTCACAGAAAAAATTGAGATAGAGATAGAACATGATAGAAGGTGCTAACAATACCTTATATAGACTTAATTCCAGGAAACAATTACAGAAGGGTTTTCAAAATGAGTGCATCTTTTGAGTCACAATAATGGAAATTGAGTTGAGATCCTAGAAGGACTGACTAAAAACTAAGTAATAATATTTAATATTCATAAAAATCACCCTGCTGTGTCTGTTGCTGATTCACAGCTGCACTGTTTATTCACCCAAACGTCACAAACTGAAATCTCTATTAGCTTCGGCTTCTGCTGTCACTGATTTACAAAACCTCCTGGAAAAATTTTGGCTTTCCAAAGGAGACAGAAACACAGACTTTTGCGGGACGACACTAATAGTTTGTGTGTGTGTGTGTGTGTGTGTGTGTGTGTGTGTGTGGGTGGGTGGTAGTAGTTACACCAATACACACACTATGCGCCCTTATGTAGTCCACCTGAGTGTGTCTGAGTTAGAACACTGCTAAAGACATCTGAAACAAACAAATATTAGTCATTTTCTGTAACTGACCTCTAGTGTGTTTTATTTGTTTCTTACTCACAGAACAGGAAATAAATCATGTTTTCATATTAACTATTCCAATAGATACAGTTAGACACAGGATGGGTGCCAACATGTTTTTGTTAGGAGTAAAAAGTTTGTTGAACATTTTTTATACTGGCTTCATTATTATCTTGAAATAAAAAGAATTATCTTGCGCCAGCTCTGTCATTCCATTTTTGCTTTCTTGCTGTTACTGATAAACTTTGCAAAACTGTTTTCTATTTTGTTGTCTGCCAACATTTTTGTATTGAAGCAGCTGATGGTTTATATTCTGCGCCAGTCTTTTGCAAGTTATAATACAAATATTTAGTTGTTTTTTTTTCCAGGACTGGGCTCTTATCATGGTGGACAATCCACTGAAACAGCAATTAGCCCATCATGAGACATTACAACTCTTTGATTCATTAGGAGGGAAACCTGATTCGCAACCAGGATATACTTGAAATCAAACACAAAGACCTTTACATTCTCATGAACATATAGTTTCCACAAATGTCAGCACACATGCAAATACACTGTAAGTATGCGCACATACACAGGCGGCTCTTATTTCTTCAGGTTTGTTGTCGTTTTGCTTAAAACTAAAAGCATTAAACTTACTGGATGACTCTGGTGTACAGTCCAAGTGCAATCAGTCTGGTTGTACTACAGTGGGTGGGGATTTAGTCCAAGGTTGAGTAATAGCTTATTATAAACTCTAACTTTCATAACAAGCTATGATAAGATAATCTGACTGACTTTTGCTAATTCCCTGCACTAATTACATTTGCTGGGTTTGTGTGTTAAAGGTGTTAATGCATTTGGCTAATAAATCTCTGCAGAAGACTCCCATGCTGCCTGCTCTGCTGCACACATGCAAGACAGAGAGATGTGAGAGAAAAATGAAGAGAGAGAGTGAGAAAAGGGGAGAAACCACCTTCATCACTGCAGATTTTATTAACCTTTTATTTCACTTGTCATCTTAAGGGTCTACAATGACTCAGAGGGGGAGGAAAAATACAGGACTTGAGCTCATTTCTTTGATGTTGTCAGCTGATGAACAAAACAGGCGAACCTCAGAGAGCCGAGCTTTTCATGTGAATATTTAAACAAATGAAAGTTAGTCATCCATTCTTTTTTGCTTCTCTGTATTTTTTAATACATTTTATCTTTGCTATGCTGTATTTTCTTACACCACCAAACATTTGACACATTTAGACAGAGACCACAAAATATACCCTCATCAATTCAATTCAATTCAAAGGAGCTTTATTGGCATGGGAAACAGAAGTTTACGTTGCCAAAGCAAGTGTGAAAGAAAGAAAGAACTATCTATCTATCTATCTATCTATCTATCTATCTATCTATCTATCTATCTATCTATCTATCTATCTATCTATCTATCTATCTATCTATCTATCTATCTAGATAGATAGATAGATAGATAGATAGATAGATAGATAGATAGATAGAAGAGCTACCATTCATGACACAAACCTATCAAACCTCTGAACCACACCTTGATTTGTAAGGAATGCAAGCGCCCTTCACAAAAAAAGTAAATAAATAAAAGCGCCACGACAACCCTCGCCTGCCTGCACATACCAAACGGGCACTTAGTTTCAAAGTAGTGCTGCCCACCATGGCCTGCATACTTTCATATACCATGCTCCCTTTCTCCTCGGGGCCTGAGGTGAATGTGGCCTTTGAGAGTGGAGGGAAAGCAAACATGTAGCCGGCAGCTCTCGCCTGGGAAAAGAACATCCAAACTGAGTGGGCTGTCTTCACAGCGACAGCCTGAGCAAACAACCTGAGAGGGCTTCATGAGAGTGGGGGGGCTGCTGGGTGACTGAGGGGCTTCATGGAGCTGCCGGGGTCCTACCTTTCATGCAACAGAGGCTCTTTAACGTTTTCAGGCTGCCGTCGGAGTGAAAGACGGTGAGATATGATACAAAACGACATTTGAAAAACACAAAACCTACAAAATGATTGATAGCGCAAAACCAAAACAAATTAGGGTTCCCCTCTGTAGCTTCAAGAGGGAAGTACTTTAAATTTAAATTTCAATACCCTGAAATTCATACAGCACACTCCATGTTTAATCCTGCCGGTGTGTGATGTTTTATAACCAGTATTTTATCAAATCTGAATCCAGTATTAAACAAATTTTCCGAAATCTGAATCCCTATATAGATACTATTGAGTTACTAAAGTTATAATACTAAAACTCAAAGATGTAGCAATCAGGTGTTTTTGGCAGAGAAGAGGGAAACACCACAGTTTTGAGTAGTAGCCAAATTAGGGTTCACGACCTTTAGCTACAACACCAAAATATGATGAGCAGCATAACATGAAACGCTGCTTATCTGACTTTTTAAAACGTCTCGCGTAGTCTACTTAATTTCACACACCTTAAGCTCCTTGTTCTTAATACTGAGTCTTGATTCAGAACTACAAAATTGATCATCTTGAATTATTTTTTATGATATTCAAGATTCAAGATTCAATTCTTTATTTCCACATCAACATGGTTGATTAGAATTTGTCTTAGAGAGCTCACTTAAACAAAGACAGAAGAAGACAAAAATAGTAAAACCACTCACTCATAGAGCACGTAATATCATTACAACCAGCAAGAGCGACAGTCAGCCCCATCTAAAACTGAGAAGTCTGCTACCTGAATGTTTGGTACATGAAAAGACAGAGAAAAGACAAAGGATTCAATAGGGATGGCTTAGCCTCAGAGCTTAACGAATTAGACTATTTTACCAACCTGGAACCAGATCCAAAATTAATCAGACCCAACTTATTCATACTAAAAGAAACCAAACAGGAACCAGAGGCAAAAGATAGGATGGTAGTCAATCCAACCTTTTTGGAAGGGGCACTTACTCGTTACTTTTGGGCAAGTTTATATTTGATTGATGACCTTCTGGACCTGGAAAAGCATCCAAACCATACAGAGTTTAATATGGCCATAGGTTAAATCTACATAATTTCTAATGAGGAGAAATAATGCAGCTCTTCATGATTGCTACCTCACTTTATATTGAAGCTAACAAAAAATCTAAAAATCTTGCATCTTCTGCAGCTTTAAAAATAGTAGGCAATTTGTCAAAATAACAAAAACTTTAGGTAATGACTTATTTTTAACTAAAGGGATTTTTTTAAATAAACTCGAGTATTAGCCTTGGGCAGAGAATCATATAACATCTTTCATGGCATGTGGGGACTCACTGGAAGTGGGTCAATACCTCATTTGAGGCCCCAACCCATAATTCACACAACCGCTCTAAAGATTTTTGTTTAAAAAAGTTTTTCACACTATCTGACTGGACAATCGGTGCTCTGTTGGTTATGAAAACAAAACAAATGCATCCTAGGCATGTAGATAAGTTAATAAAGGTACGGAGAGAGAACAAACTCTGTAAATAGTATCATTCCTCATTTTGCCTATCAATGAACAAATGAAGAGACTTAAATGTGGAGCGATGTGGCTGTGAGCAGGGGGTTTACTGGCTTGTTTATCCAGCGTCCCCCAAGTCGTGACTACTGTTCACACAGCCAGGATCAGAGCCCACAGATCCGGGCTTTGAGTGTTTAGCCCGTGGATTAGGTATTGTGCCGGGCTAGCACGATCACCACTACCCCCAGCTCACTGGCCACCCCACCCACTACACCAACTCCATTGTGGGCACCCAGCACCGAGGGGATCAAAGTCCAATACTCACCCAATTTGAGAACTGGATGGCTGATTTGGGTCTAAATACATCAACCCCTGTCCATCCCATATTCCATCCCAGCCTCCTTGTCTCAAAAGTCAAGTTGACGAGCGAGCACTCATCACAGCCCCCTGCTTGCGGGACCACATTTGTGCAAGCGGAGCAGAAATGCTCCCTTGCAGGGATGGTTTTCCGCTTGCTAATGTAATCTAATGCGCAGCAAAAAAGTATTGCCCCAAATGTCAAACTACTCTCTTCTGCATCATTTTTGACCATTCTTTTTATAATCTGTCTCTTGCAAGTCCCCTAGCTTTATGGAAGTGAAATACTATATCCCTGGATTGCTGTGTTATATTCTGTGTTCATACAATATGAAAATTAAGATTTTTAAGAATTTTACACCTGATTTAAGAATCTGGTTTTACTGTGGAATAGACTATAAAAACTAAACATTGAAAACTGACATTATTTGCACTGCATAACCATTTGCGCCAGCAGCCTGTGACACGTTAAATGTCGGCCTGTGGTTTTCAGACAAAAAGATTTGTCCGCTCTTGACCAGAAGAGAATACATTACTAATTAATTTTTTTATGATTTCAGTTCCCATGTGATAACGCTGTACATCGTCCTTTCACAGAGCACAGTCTCATGCCACATAACTGCAGTGCCGAGGTGATGGCCTGCCTGAGCACCAGGAGCAAACAGATGGTCGACAACAACCCAGGAGAGATGTCTTTGACTGGGCGGCAGCACCAGGAGCTGCCAACAAAAAACTCTCCAATCCAAGGCCTGGGGAGGGAACAATGGGCCAAATGCAGGGTGAGTCAGTCCTCATTCACTCAGCAGCTGGCTGGGAACCAACAGGTCGGCATACACAGCACTCCACATAGACAACAAGAGGGGAACCTCGCCACAACGAGGTGGAGAGGGAGAACTCGTCGGCAAATGATCAAAATCATCAGAGAACCAATCAATGATGGTGTAATCCCTACCTCTTTGTTGGGTCATGGTTTTGTTGTAGCACCTGTTTGACACCTTAGCACTTTGATCCGTCTCTCACTTTTGGAAGGGAATTCTCCTTTTTCTGACAATGTGCAGGTTCATCTCACTTCTGATGTATTGCACTTTTTTGAGGAATGTGCGCACAACAATGATGGATAGATGGGCTTGAATTTAGAAATTGCAAAAGCAGAAACAAATGTACCTGCCCGATCACAAAATTAAAAAATATCTGAGAAATGTCAGGATCTTTTTTTTTCCTATTTTGTCTCTGATTATAACCCAGAACAAGCCAATTTTTGTTACTTTCACATGGATATATGAGACAGATTTATTTATATTGAATCAGTCCATTTAAATGCACGTTGGAAGTGGAAACCTCAAAGGGCATGTAGAGTGTTCATTCCTGATGTAATTCATTCAGATTGTGATAATTATTTCTCCCAGGCAAAGAAAACTGCTAACCGAGTGTGTTACAAGCGAGGGTTTAATTTCAGCTTTGCCTGCATTTGCAACCCTCAACCACAACTGTGAAATTTGCAGACGTTTACATGTCATAGATAACAGTGGAAAGAGCCACCTTGTTTATTTTTAAAGGGGCTGAGTGATTTATGCTGTACAGTCAGATGTACCTGTCTCCCTGTCTTGCTGTCTAATGTCCAATCTGTCTGTCTCACTCTCTGCTAGACAAAGTAGCCTGACTAAGCTCAGTAAAAGTTAATAGCTCTCCACAAGTTCAGAAGCCCAGACAGGCCAACGCCAATAAAACTCAAGCAAATTATATCAGAGAAAAAGAGGCACCGAGGAGTCATTTTGTTATTGGGTTCAGCATTCCTAGGCTTAGGAGAAGGACTCTTGCGTCACGCAGGAATAACTTTGGAACACTGTGGCAATGATGCACACTGTGGGCTTGAATATGCACACTGACGCTTGGCATGACTGAGACATTGTCGAGGCCTGCTTCAACATCCTGAGAAGGTGAAAAGTGTCCTGGCAAAGCTCCTGTCCTCTTAGCCTCTGTCATACACTGTGTCCTGTGGCAGACTGCCATTATTAGACATCTGGCTGGTTACTTTCCACCAAAATACAGTTTGCTAAAAGTCAGCAGAATGTAGAGGTGAAACCAGCATTACATACAGTGTAATGGAGACATGTTGTGGCATGCTTTCCTTAACATTTTAAAAATGATCTGTGTGGCCTATAAACAATGGAAAAGGTTGTGGTTTTGAATCTGAAACATCTACTTTTCTCAACTTTTTCTATTTCTAAGTGATTGTTATAGGCCATAAAATATTAACCAAAGGATAATATTAGATTAAAATACTGACCTTTCAGGTTCTGTTTCAGGAGCCTTTTATTTAAAAAAATGTTTTTGTCCAAATTCTGCATACTTTTGCATACATTCTGTTTAGCCAATTCAGTCTTCCAAGAAATTCAGTTCACACTGGATGATTCCGCAGCATGATTTACATCCAATGCCAATGTTCGATGCCAATGCAGGAAGTAGTGTGTTGGGTAAATAGCAAGGTAAAAAAGTAAAAGGTATTACAGTTGGAGTGTTGGAGAGGTGTGTAGTCTGTCTGACTTTCATGCCAAAGAGCAGGGTGCACACCCTGCCTCAGATCAACAAAAACAGCATTTGTTTTTTCAACCATGCCACTATTGTTCACTAATCTTAACCATTACTTTACATTTACATTGTGTGTCGTAGGGGCATAGTGGCTCACTATGACATTGTGTGGATGATTTAAGAATAAAACAATTAAAACCTGTTGCCATTGGTCATTAAACAAAACTAAGAAGTGTACAGTAGAGGCTGATATTTTTTCAAGAATCCTGTGGGTCTTTGGATTCCGCGGGATGGGAGTCAATTTCAATATTCATCACGGGACTAGGATGGAACAGGAAAAAAGTCAATGGGAGCGGGTGGGACCAGGAATCATAGGTCCGTTTTTATTTATAAATATGCAGTTCTAATATGAAAAAACGCTATTTTCTGATTTTATCGGGAACGGGATGGGACGGGAGTCATTCTTCCGGAATAACTCTGGGATTGGGACGGGATAGGACAGGAGTAAAAATCCACTCCCGTGTCACCCTCTAGTCTATAGCCATACTAGTGGCTCTGTGAGGCAATGCTTTGAACTAAATGCTAATATAAGCCTGCTAACATACTCACAATGACAACATTAACATGCTCATGTTTAGCAGGTAGGCTGTATGCTCACCATCTTCGTTTTGCTAATTAGCACTAAACACAAGGTACAGCTGAGGCTGATGGGAATGTCATTAGTTTTGCAGGTATTTAGTCTTAAACCAAAGTGTTGGGCAAATTTAATTTTTGACCTGATGGGGGTCATAGATAAAAGGTTAAGGGATCACCAAAGCGATTTATGCTCTTGGGACCTTGAATGTCTGTACAAAATGTTGTGGCAGTCTATCCAATAGTTGTTTAGATTGGAACAAAGTGGTGGACAGACTGACGAATTTGCCACGAGCCAGGCCACTAACTTGTCTCAAAACGTAAATGGACTGCATTTATATAAAGCCTTTCTAGTCTTCTGACCACTGAAAGTGCTTTACACTACATGTCAACATTCACCCATTCACACACACACATTCATGCACTGATGGCAGAGGCTGCCATGCAAGGTGCCAACTGCTCATCAAATAGAATGACTAATGCACATTCACACACACTCACACATCGATGGCACAGCCTTCGGGAGCAATTTGGGGTTCAGTATCTTGCCCAAGGACACTTTGACATGCGGGCTGGGGGGAGCCGGAGATCGACAAGCTCTACCTCTAAGCTACAGCCCCCAGTTGTCAATGAACATAAACCAGGGTTTTACACACTTGTCCAACATCAACCTCTGTCTGATGAGAGGCAAGCTTTGAATCCCTTGAGTCAAAGGCTGCAACTTATACTGGCACATATACTGTGTGTGTTAATAAATCCAACAGAGAAAAATTTGAAATGCTCACACAATCCTTCAGCAACCTTTGAAAGACTGCTTATGAGCAATTTTCAATCCAGTCCAGTGTAAAGTCAATAAGAGAGGAGTTGTAAGTCAAGTCTAAAATATTGCATGGGCTTTAACATTATTCAACAAGCAGAGGCTCATGCTGTGATGCTGACACATGGTTTGGCTCAGTCTCCTAGTCTGGCTGTCTGTGTGTATCCTAGTCTGGACTGGAAAGACTGGGTCCAACATTAGTCAGTGACAGAACAGACATCACCATGTACCAAGAGTGTTTATACAATCAAAGATAAGAATTTGAAAGAGAGTGTAGTTTTAATGTGATTGACAGTGAAGCACACAGTATGAATTGTGGTTAACTCCGCTCGGCTGGTACACAAATAAACATATGACATATTAACAGCTACTATTGGACCCCTGTCTCTGCGTAATGGGAGCTCACTGCACCAAGACCTAAATCCCTGGGCACTGCCTCTGCCAAGCAGTGTAAATATTTAGGGTCACCCGTCGCACAATGGAAAATGAAAGCCATGGCTTACACTGTGTGTGTGTGTGTGTGTGTGTGTGTGTGTGTGTGTGTGTGTGTGTGTGTGTGTGACAAAGAGAGAAAGATAGAGAGCACTGAGCACTGTATGTGTATGTATCTGCGTACGAATGTCTGCGTATGTATTTGCAGGTCTCTGTATTGTATGACAGTGTGCACGTTTCGTGTGTGTTGTGTACACTAAAGGCAGTTCATGTCCATGTGTGTGTGTGCCTGTGTTTCACAAATGCATTTGGGTCTCAGTGGACAGAAGCCAGCAGCACATACCTGCAAGTGTTTGTGTGAAAACCCAGATTCCTTTTTTTACTTTTCAGTTCCTTCCCGGGCCAGGACTTTGACAGGAGGCAGAAAACCGTTATCTTTCTGATGTGGAAGCCGTGGCATTCAGGGCACCACATTAATCACTGCTGGAGAAAAGGCTCTCCGCTTAACATAAACACCATCCTCCAGAAACAGAGCACGACACATTGCAAGGTCGAATGTACTAACACTCGCCTTTACTGTGTCAATCAGCAGCTTCACTCCTTTAAATCTCATTTTAACTTAGATTTCAAGGCATTTTGCTTATTTCTTAAATATAGCACCTAGTTCTAGATCAACAAGAGTGTACCCAAAAGAGAAAAAGCAAGTAAATTAACCACTTTCTTTAGACTGACTGCAAATGAAATAGATATTTACGGTTTACCCTCAGAAATTTCTCTGAATTTCTGTCTCCAAACACCCAAAAGTGCTGTTGTTTTGTGCTGCAAATGTTTTTTTTCTAAATCCAACTCACACTTTTTTAACATCAAAATAAACACTAATTTATTTTGAGATTTTCTTTAGTAAAAAACTAAAATAATGAGATTATAAGGATATATTAGACCCTTTTAAAAGCAAATAAGTAAATCCTTATAGGTTTGATTCACGTTTAACAGAATGTTTTAATAAATCGAAATGGGTCATTTGTATTCACAACCCTCTCATCAACATACGCACAGTATACACATAGGCACATTTAGTATACATACATATGACCTCATAGGTACCAGGTCTAACATCCTGGCTGTGGATTACACAACTGATATCTCTGAAAAATCCTACATATACTTAGCAAAATTTCCAATCTCCTTGAAAAGAGCAGACCTAATAGCAGCAGGTCAAGTGAAGAAATTGTAAAACAATGCAACTCTATGCAAAAAAGGATGAAAGATTTGATATATTAGAGCACGTAAAACAGGAATACTGTTTGTGGGAGAGGGGGGCTGTGATTCAGGAAGACAGAGGTGACTTTCAGAATAAATAGAAATCCTGTGTTATTAGGGAACAGGGCTACACTATGAGCATTTACAGGCACTTTGAAAAGAGCCTCAGAGATGTTGCGACGAAAGGAAAACTAGTTGGAGACATGGGGCGATAAATATAACTTTGTGTGTGTGGCCTGTGGTGGATACTCTGCTGCTGAACATAGAGAATAGACAGCTTTGACCCCACAAGGATTCACAGTAACCCTGACCCGAACAACTCGTAACGTTATCATCACTCAGGGTATTTACAAGAGGTAGGACAAGGTTTCAGTCCCACATTTGAAACATATTAAACTGGATAAATAAACTACTGAATAAATACCTGTGTTTGTCGCATGTGTGACTCACCTTGAATGGTCTGTATTCAGTTGGTACACTAACAGGGCTCACTTGTGCTCACTTTACTCTCAACACTCCCAGATACACTCACCCTGTTGTGACCTTCGCTGGCCATAAACAGAGGTGGAAAGTACCCAGTTACAATTACACTACGGGAAGTTTGGTTTAATGTGTCTTCAGTTATTTATCCTCCAAGGATGTATATTTACTTCTGGTAAATAAAGTAAAAAGTGATTATTCTAGTTTTCAGTTGACAACGTTTTGCATGAAGACTTAAACCAGCATCAATCAACACATTAACATTGAGACAAAAGATAATGTGAAGGGTCGCTTGGAGAATTTTAGCTCATTGTTTTGGTTTTACAGCATATTTAAAGTATCGTTCAATAGCAACACATTCATCAAACTCCGGTAAGCAGCTGTTTCATGCAAGCATCTTTTAGGAAACCCACTGACCGCTGCCCAGTACCAAACAGCAGACAGACAGACAGACAGACAGACAGCTAAAGAGCCAGATATTTTTCTCAGGAGCTGGTGGAGACCAAACCAGAGCTAAAAGGCGAGTGAATATTGCACTTATATTTGCACTTATATTATGCAAATATTGCTTTGTGTTTGCTAACACGTTAGCCTAAACAACTTTGCTAGCTTGTGATATGGTGGTAACTGTGTGACAGCTTGTTTTGATGTTTTTCAAGGGCCAATAATTCTATTAGCAAGCAATAACAAATGACAGAGTCAAATTTTTACAGCTCGAGGGCAGTTATCCACTCTGAGCATTGATAACAAAGCCACACTAAATAATGGAACAATAATACTGCTTTGTCATTTGGTTTTTGGCTTGAAAAGAATGCTGACATGATCTACCTAAATACCTGGATGATAAATAGGATTGTGATGCCTGAATATCGGCAGACTGAATCTTTGCATCCAAATCAAGGGCATGACTTATTCCATATTGCATTCCTTTTCTCTTGCTCTCTTATAGAGCATAAAAGGCATAGAAATACCCTGTCATCTCCACAACAAAATATAAAATATAAATCTTTCATCTTTTCAAATACCAAACTTGTCAGTCATTCTAGCTGCCTGACAACTGTCAGACACTGATTTAAACAACTATGACATGAAATATTTTATCCAGCAAAGATAAATTAGAGTCGGATGGAGATACGGAGATACATTTTTCATGAGTAATTTAGGTCATCCTGCATTAGAGTCTTTGTCAGCTGCTTTCTTCTGCAGAGGTTTGGAAGACGTCCGATAGCTTTGATGCCTGATTGGCTTAAGGAGTCTTGAAGTGTGCATCCAACAAGAGAAAGTGTTTGACGTCAAGAGACTTAGATATTGGTGTTAAAGCGACTATGAAATGGATTCTTACTCCATTATTATGAGACACAGTTATATGATTAGTGGAAAATGTGGATTATCCAAAATTCACACTTTGCATGTTTTGTATCACGAAACAACAATTAAGTTTTCAGTTTTCCATTCTCAACTAAGATTCATAGAAAATTGATTGCACTAAATACACAGTGCAGTCACAGTGAAACAATGGCCACATCTAAAATGGTTATCCACAAGATACTTATATCTTGCACTCCTGTGGAATAGATTATTGTGCAAATTAAAAATATGTACAGGGATGATATTTGGCTCTTACCCCGTCACTCCCCACAAGGAAACACCAAGTTCAGAAAAGTAGGAGTGGGGAGTGACAATAATAACTAATACACTAAATAATAATAATAAACTAAAACACATACACCATGCTACGCCACAGTACTGTATGTGTGTGTGTAGGTCATGCAGCAGCGATAGCATACATGTGACAGCATAGCTTTAAGTTTAGTGATATGACAGCAGGCATGGCAGCAAAAAAGTGAGCAGAGCACTGATTTCTTGAGTATACTATCATAATACAATGGGTGTGTTGGATATGTTTACAGTAAGAAGACTCGAGCAGACTTGAGTTGACTACCTGAACTAGCTTTCAGGGTTCGCTTCTTTTATATGTTGGAAGCTGAGCTGGTAAATATGGTAACTTCCATATAGGAATGGCAGCACTGGTTCCTAGTGTGGACATTGAAATACTTGTTACCTCTGCTACTTGGCAACCACAACTTGGTTCTATGTATTAATTAACTATTAAAATCTGTTGATTAATATTTTGAGACAACAAAAACAAGTCACACCACAACTATAACTTCTCAACAGAACTTTTCTTTATGAACTCACCAGGTTTAATTATAAATTAGTCTTCATGAAGTTCAGGGATGCAGCACCTTTGGGGGCAAATCTAATTGGCTCTCTCATGCCAGAGGAGATTGATGAATCCCAGGTAAAAGGAATGGATCAATTTCAAATAGTAATAGTGGTTCGACCTACATTTGCCCATAACACAGTGCTAATCTCAAGCTCATCTCTTCAGGGCTCTACCTGCTGGGGTTGGTTATTAGTTTGGGGGAAGAAAATTAATGAGATAGGTGATGTGTTTTAATTTAAAGGGGAAAAGGTGAGCTATATAGCACAACATGTTGATTTATATACCTGTGAGAGTTTAAAGAGGTGTGACTCAATACCAGTGACTCAAAGATTACTTCAGCATGTTCAAATTTCTGGCTTTCAGAACTCTAATCTGTTTTGGAACAAAAAGTATCTGCCTATACACATTTTGGAAATGTAATTCAATAGCAATGCTACTCATCCTTCTTACCGGTTATTTTACTGGGCCAATCATAGCCTTTAAACAAAAATTTAAATATCAGCCAGTCAATGTTCTACTCAATGTGAACTGGATGAATTCATAAGAGGAAGCAGGTGCACTTCTCCTGTACTGAATTTCAATTGGGTGCCCTGTTTAAATAAACATAATAATTATGTGCTTGTTTCACCAACACAAATTCAGAAAAAAGGCG
Organism: Siniperca chuatsi; assembly: GCF_020085105.1. Lineage (NCBI taxonomy): Eukaryota > Metazoa > Chordata > Actinopteri > Centrarchiformes > Sinipercidae > Siniperca > Siniperca chuatsi. The sequence continues at coordinate 25,144,145 of NC_058056.1, forward strand.
TCTCTCCAGCGGTACAAAAGTAAACAATCACCACATATCATGAACATTTTATGTACAATAAATGGACTAACAAAACTGCCAAAGCTTTTCTGCATAAAGCCTTGAATGCAGCATGAATTGGATGAACTCACATAATTAAACACAACAAATCTTTTGAGTTTTTTTAGAAATAGTTTTAAGTTAAATTAAAAAATCAATTTAGGCAGCATCATTCCAAAACAATTGTTTTTGTTATTATTCAAGATGAAGTCTAATTATATTTTCTGCAGGATTCTGCTGTTAAAGGCAATATGGTTAACATCATTTGGGTCACCAATGAGCTTTAAAAATGTTTTGAAAGGGAATTTACAGGGTTCCCCTCTAATGTGTTCTTTCCTCTTTTTGTCTTGCATAGCGATGCCCCTTCATAAGTATGTACAGATGCTGCTGCTATAGTGGCCTTGAAGAGACTAAAGTTAGTGTGTTTTTCTGTTCTTCAGCAGCAGAGGTCTTTCACTCTCTCTAAGTTTTACTCTCTGGAAGCACACTATATAATTTTCTCTAAGCCAGCCGAGTCTTTTTTTCCAACCACTAATTAATTATAATTCAGCACAGTTTGATGCAGTCAGGCCAAAGGAATGCCGGAGCCTGCAAGTCGAGTTTAGAGGAGAGGAGGAGGAGGCTGACAGAGGGATGGATGGATGGAGGGAGTCTGTGGTTTCTATCTAGCTCACAGGTCTGGCCCATTGAAGGGATTTAATTACTTGTATGACCAAAGTCTCAGAGGCAAAGACACAACACACTGCTGACTGCAGAGGTGTGACCGATCACACCACAGACAACTACTGAAGCTTGTCTAACCTCGAGCAGGTAATCGCTCCAGTCCCATGTTGGTGTTTGGATAAATGAGAAGAGCTGAGGGACAAAATGTCAAATGCAACAGGTCCAAGCACTGACAAAGCCATGTGTCTCTCACAATACACCGTGGGATGTATTTCTGAAATATTACTAAGCATTTTTGGTGGCAGAAATGCAAATGTGTAAAAAGCCAATTTTGATGCCCAGATAGATATTTTAAATAAAAATCATGTCCCATGTGCTGAGTGTAATTTACATTTGATGCAGTACACTGGTGACATGTCATTAGCCAGTGCAACACTGTCACACAGGATGGACACAATTTGCTCAAGTTACAGTTGCATCGTTCGGGAACAGTGGGGTTCGACCTTCTCAGAGCAGACTGGAGCAGCGGCTTGCCATGTATGTAATCTTACTTGAAATCAGACTTGAGCCTAAATAAATAAATAAAATGCACTATAGGCTTAATGCACAAGCTTTTTTCATGTGGAAAAATATGGCAGCTGTTTTTAGCTACCTTGATATGGACTTCATAGATGGGCAAAATTCCTAACTGCTCACCCAGAGTCAGAAAGGACATCTAATGATTGTTTCCCACTTGAGATTTTCTCTCTGTCAGAAATTAAAGAAATTACAGAGAGCCTCATTATATTTTTACTGCTTTGTGACATAAAAAAAGAAGCCTCGGAGAAAGAGAAGTCATGCCAGAACTTCATTAACAAACTTTCTGTTGACACCTCTGCTGGCCTCTGTTCAAATGCACTGGGGAATCATAGCCTGATAGAACAGCTTGCCATATGTTTCACTCAGCAGACATGAGCAATCTGTACTTAAAATGAGCCTTAGGTATTCTGATTGGAAAACTGTGACTGACTTCATTTACAGAAGTGGTCTTAATTAGGTGCTAAACTGAGGAAAGCTGCGGCTGTTGAGTTTTGAGCATGGTAGTAATTAGCGCAGTAAATACAGCCTTAAATCCCTCTGCATAAATGTGTCAGCTAAATGGCTAAAACTTAAAGATTTAATTTCATGCATCATGCAAACTTTAAAATTCCACCTGTAAAATGTTTCGAAAACCAGGCTCATCTGTCACTGAAGATGTCAAAGAGTACAGTTTGCAGCCTTTGGGAGTTGCAGATGGAAAAGAAGCTTTTCACCACTCTCTCATCTTTGTTGTGTTCCAGTGTTTACCACAAAACAAATGTCAACAGAAAGTTTTGAAATTACAAAGCAGTTTGATTTAAAGTTACATTAAACTTCTCCTCTGTCATTTTTGCAGATTTGCTTTGAATCCTCCAAAAAAATGCCCCCATTTCCCATGTTCGACATTTTTGTGGTGATGCTACTTCTTTGTTCGTGCAGTTAAACAGCCTCAATAAAAATGTTGTCATTGATTCAGCAGACGGGTCTCAGCGCCTCAGTCTGCAGTATCAGAGAGCTCGCTTACGAAGGCCCGTGTGGGTGGTCCGGCTGTTCTGTCATACAGGCTGACTTGTTCCGCAGGGGCGACGATGTCATCACGGTTGCGTCTGCATCGAGTCCACACACACATCACACACGCTCGGGGGCTGAAGGTTCAGATGAGGATGGGGATGATTTATGAACACTTTCAATATGTTCCAGAGAAGTTTTCTTTCTTAGTTTTTCACAGCAAAAAGCATCAGTCCCCCCACCATCACTGACTAGTGCATTCAAGCTTGCGATTATTCATCTTTCGCTCTGTGTTCATGAGAAAGAAGAGCACCAAGCCAGAACTTAACCACAGGGCACTTTGGTCGAAACGCCACAGTCTTGAGCTGAAGATTCTGTTGCAATATATGCAAATATTTTGTGATGCTGAAGGGAAACTTTAATGAGAAGCCTGTAGGGCTTTGCTTTGCCTGGCTGTGTGTCGACTCCGAGGCCAAAAACAGAGTCTGTGAGGAACAGGGAAATCAAGACGACAGCAGATGTGGCCGAGCATCCCTGCAGGAGGGTTGGTTGCATAGAACATGACTGGATAGACTGGGTATTCCCGCTAAAATCAATATTTTCAAGGTGTCATTGGGCAAGCGGTTACTGTAGAATATTTGATTGTGTTGTTGCGAGTTGGTGAGGGGAAGCTCCAGGAAAGGATTCTAGCAGCTGTTGAACTTTCAAACTTTCTGAGAGTTGTGAAAATGGAACAGCCTGGTCTCATGACATTTTGTGAAATGAGTACAGTGTTTTAAAATGCAAACAACAAGCTCCCTGCAAGAGAAATGTTTTCCCACATCAGTTACAGGAGACTCAACAAGAAAGAAGTTTTTCAATAGAAGTGAAAAGTAAAGGTGTGGAGGTAATGGTGTGAGGATAATGAGAGACATTTACCTTTAAATGCAGTGACCTGGGTGCATTTAACAGTTCATGATAAGTTTTCTATGGGGCGGAAAGTTATCCAGCCTGGTTTCCAGAGCCCATGAACTGCAGGCTACACAAATCAAATAAAGTCTGAATTACATCAAGAAAGAACAAGGAAATCCTAATGTTTTAGAATGTCAAATTATTCTTTATTATTATATACATTTATTTTATGAGTGTGTCATTTCTAATGAAAAGACAAAATCACAAGATTCAGCTTGTTCTTAGTTAGATTACAGGATTGTATTGGTGATTGCATTATCATGTCATTGTTTTCCATCCACTCAGATATCTCTGGCCCACTGGCCACCAAATCGACTCAGAATTGCCACCTAATTTAGTTTTACATGTTTTTATGCTGTTCTTATTTGCTTCTCTGGTCTATTTTGTGGGCTGCTGTAATGCTAAATTTCCCTCCTGAGAAATCTCCTGTCTTATGTTAATTCAAGTTTGAGTGGTTGTGATTCACTGTGACTGGATCCAGTGTCGATAACTTAATTTTCAAGAAAGGTTTTTCTTATTTTAATGACGTGAACCGTAACCAAAGTTTTTGTTGCTGAAACCTTAACGCTAACCAAAATTGCCATCTTCTTTATTTCATGAACATCTACATGTCAATTTGTGCTCCATATATTTCATTCATGGTGGAAAAGTGTAATTTTGACAGAATGCTCATGACTGTAAAAAATCAACTTCTTATTAAGTAATTTGTGTCTGTAATTTAGTCCTTGAAAAATATTTTGATCTTTTTTAAATGCCTTTTCTACATATTGTTTCATTTTTCTTGATTGCAGTGCAGAAATCTTTTTTCAAGTTGCAGACAATATTTTTTTTTGAAGAACTTCTTATCTGAAATGAACTGAAAAGAAATGATAAGATGGAGGTATTTTACAATGCAGCAGCCCTGTTCATTGCACTGAATCTGGTTGCCATTTTTCAGTGACCAGTCTGGCCCTTTTAACTCTACAGCACGGCGGTAGTAACAGCGGGGAGAATCCAGTGGAGGCAGCGTTTTGGTCGGAGGTTACGGTAAGGAGTTCTCCGAATTGCTGTCCAGTTATAGCTCAGCAAACCAGAATAACATGCTTCCCAATACCCAAACACATACACACACAAACACACACGGAAAACACATGGTTAGCATCCTGAATAACAGCTATATACTTTCACGCAAGAACCAATGCAGCTTTTTTATTCTGCCATTTTGGGGAACAGCAGCTGTGCCGTGGGCATCTTCACCACAGGGCGGTTGTTTGCAGAGACCAGTTTAGGTCTATTTGTCTCCCAGTCATCCCTCTGGGCCCCCGAATGGAATAACTTCGCCCCGTTCTATTTCTGTGCAACCCCACAAAACCTGGTCAGAGGTGCTCGATCCTGCCTCCCTTCATAATAAAACTCTGAAGAGAAAAACAAACCTAGGACATGAAAGTCTTATCCCACTTTGAAATTATGATTGGAATCTCAGGGTGAGTTCTTCATTTCAGTTTTGGGGGTAAATGAGTGGAATCTGGTTTCGTTTTGGCTATTTGTCAACATTTGTCAACTCACAGACTTACTGACTGATAGAGAAGGAATCTATACAGGATTATTTTAAGCTTAAATTCACCAGCAAATTTCCGTTGCCGGACTGTAAATGTTGCAAATATACTCAGCCCTGTCCAGCGGCGCATTTAAGGGTACACATTTGTTTCAGCAAGTCTACAGAAAGGACTATATTTCGACATCTTTATTCACACATGTGCGCATTTCTCTGAATTACAAAACATGCAGAGGCCTCTGAGTCCTCCCTCTTTTTTTTATAGATATAAATACACACCCAGTTAGTCTGCAGTAAACCAGCTTTTATTGGGACATAAAACTTTTTTCCATCAACACCACGCAACTGCTGCTGCTGCACACTGGGGCATTTAGGAGGTTTATACTAAAATACCTCCACTCTGGCTCCAGAGGAATTTGTTCATCACAAATTCACCAGAATCACAATCTTCACATTGTTTTCCTGACTCTCTCCTCTGTGCTTAAACTCTCCTGGAACTCTCGTCTCACTTTCCCTGCACAGATTATGTATTTAACCTCTGAGAAGTGTGTCCTGAAGGAAAAGAGTGGAAAAAAGAAGCTTGGCAAAGAATCGAGGCATATCAAACAAACAGTGGTATCGCTGTAGGCAAAACAAGGTGCGGCAATGCAAATGTTGGATTAAGATGTGCTATAAATAATTTTAGATCTGATTGCTAAAAGTGGATCACATGGGAACATGCCAAAGACATCTTCCAATAGAAAACTAAACAGAGGTTGTTTTTTTCTTCTGTAAGTCATGTCCTTTTTAACTGACAAGTCGAGGGTTGTGTTGATTGGAGTTAGATTGGGAAATACACATTGAAAAAATTCACATTCGCTTGTTTAAAAAAATACTACACCAACAGATTAAATTTAATTTTCAAATCCAAAATGTTAAAGGGGAACTCCAATTTACTCATCCTCATCATGATCAGTTTACTCATGAGCAGTACTAAGCCAGTGAAAACAGTTGTATTATGTCTTCTGTGGCTCTGCAGAAGCTTAGTCAAGTAGAAGAAAATGTATGATGATGTCATTGCGATGTCATCTGGGTTATCTTTGGGCTTGGAGACTACAAATTTACAGCAGAAATCCTGCATTACAAACAGACACAGTGGAATTTAAACTTGAGCCATTACAATTCAAATGAACTCTGATGCATTTGCCCGTTTGGTCTTGTTAAAAATGGCTACATTTATATCCAATGCGCTTTACCAGGTTTTTGCCGCTCATTCACCCATTCACGTACACACGTACACACCGATGGCATCGAGCTACCACACAGGGTGCTGGCCAACCATCTGTAGCAATTTGGGGTTCAGTGTCTTGGACACGGACACTTTGACATGTGGACAGGAGGAGGTGGGGATCGAACCGCCAACCCTCAGTGGACAACCTGCTCTACCTCCTGAGCCACAGCTGCCCCACTATTCTTTCAGGCTGACGTGAAAACTATTAATCAGCCGGATCAAACAACCAGACCAAGACCACCTGATAAGGTGGGTCAGGGCCTGGTCATTTCAGTTCATTTGAACCAAACCAAACAGGTTGGTCATGTAGTTTGGTTCATTTGGGCTGAACCAAGAGATACAATTATACATTGTTGAGTTTTGGTTCTGGTCCAGTTTGTACAAATGAACCAAGAGAAGTAAACTTGAAGTCATATAAACAGCTACTGTCATCCTGCATCTTCAGCATCACCCAGAACTGTTCAGTGATTGAGCTACCTGCCAGTCCACACGACTTCATGTTTAGTCTTTTTTGTTTGTTTGTAAAAAGCCAGCTTGAACAAGAGACAGACCTGAACTAAAAACATGAATGTATATAATAATGTATATATTTTCCTTGGTTTGGACCAAATGAACTAAAATACAGATGTGAAAGCACCCTAAATCAGTACCACTACAAGGGTTTCCAAAATGCTGTACAGTATATGAAAAGTTAAATCACTCAATATTAAGTAAGGATTATTCCATTTGCAAAAATATTTCAACGTAGTGTGTAAAGCCTAAAAGCAGCCAGTAGCGAGTAGGTGCCACTTTTTTCACATGGTGGATAAAACACTTCATAAGTATGCACTAAGCAGTTACTTAATGTAATGTAATAACCAGTAGTCAGTGGTCATTATGAGCATGTAATGACCAAAAGATCAGGAGATCACTGCAGAGATGGGTCTAAAACATACTACAAATGATTAAATATACAGCAAAGTGGGTGTTTTTCCATTTTGCATTACAGATATTTTCAGAAATTTAGCTCTCTTCGTAATTTTCATTGACTGCTAAAGTAAAATAAACCATTCTTACAGTAGAAGCTGGCATTACCAAGGACAGCTGACAAATACATACACAAGTGTTTTCAGCAGTGCGAAGAGCGGTTTGTAGAGGACAGTACTATAGTGTTGCCACTGAATTGTTCTTTTGGCACCATTAGTGAGGATCTGCAATATGAGTCACAGTCGGTGAATCAGGTTTTGCCATTTCGAAGGATCATCTAAGACTGGAACATGAAAATTAGATACTCCATATCTTCCTTTCTCCCCCATTCACCTCCCTCGCTTCTCTTTTTTCTGTTTCTTCATGTTCTTCCACTCACCTTTCTCCTCACCTCTCCTTCCTCCTCACCCCTCCCATCTTCCTCTACCATCCTCACCCCACTCTCCCTCCCTCTATTTTCCCACTGTTTTCCTCACCCCTTCTTTTCCCCTCCTTTTCCTCTCCTCACCACTCCCTGTCCTCTTCCCCCCCATCTTCCTCCACCATCCTTCGCCGCACAGACACATAGAAAAAATAAAAAATAAAACCAGTGATGGTTCCAGAGTGATGGAAAGGAAAATCTATTAAAGGGACTTATTCACATCTAATGTTGCAAATATTGCTTTTGGGATCCCTGAATAACATCATTATAATCCAGGAACAAAACATCAGCCAAAGACACAAAGTTTAACAGGCAGGAAACAAGAGGAGATATTTTTACTGCTGAAGCTCATCCACAGTTTGAATGAGTCTGCTGTGAGAAATAAGGGATACAAAACCTTTTAAGTAACTCATTATGTTGCTGGTGGTATTTTTTTGTACTGCCATTGAGGAAGAAAGCGCTTCCTGGTAAATATTAAAGATTTGTTTTGGAATAGATGTCATCTTAAAACTTTGAAGTTCAAATTTATTTGTACACTTCAATGAAAAAACATGAGTAAATGTGAAATGAAGATAAATCTACTTATACTGAAATCTCAAATAAACATAAAAAGAATAAATTACTAAAATAATATGAACAAAGTAAAACAAAACAAACATATATTTAAGTTGTGAGAAAAAAGCTCTGTGATACTGTACGGCACATCAGTGCTTTGAGCAAAATGCTAACATGCTAACATGCTCACAATGACAATACTAATATGCTGATGTTTAGCATGTGTGTTTACCATGTTCACCATCTTTGTTTGGCATGTTAGCATGCTAACATTAGCTAATTATCACTAAACCATAGACTGTATATAAAGATGGACAACACCTCTCCACTTCCTCCCACTGTACAAAAATAGCCAAAATATCGAGGATACGGGAGCTGCCATCTTGCACTGGTGACGTCATTTGGAGCCAGAGTCTGTGCAGTAGTGATCAGAGTTGGAGCTGCTGAGGTCCCGCACATACACCCGGCCGACTCAATTGCGAGCCGGGCTCAGCTGTCAATCGTGACGTGATAGCATCAAATAACTAATTAAAACCAAACGTATCAAAAAATGAACACTTGAACATACATCAGCATGATAAGAACTTTTTTGACATGTACTTTTAGTTTGGCCCACGTCCCATTCGCTAACATGGAGGGGGCGGGGTTTATGACCTATACTGCAGCCAGTCACCAGGGGGCGATCGAGATGTTTTGGCTTCACTTTTGTGTAGCTGTCATGTCGTCCATCTTTATATACATTCTATGCACTAAACACAAAATGCAGCTGAGGCAGATGGGAATGCCTTTCAGGTATTTGGTCATCAACTACAGTATTGGAACGTTTTTGATCGGATTATGCCGTTAGATGAAAAGTCAGGGAATCACAAAAGTTGTTGCAATTCATCCTGAGGGGAACATGAATGTCTGTACAAAAGTTCATGGCAATCCATCCAATAGTTGTTGAGACATTTTATCAGAACCACCCCTAGAGCCACACAGCAAGCATGGCTAAAAATTGTTATAAGATTAAGAAGAGTAAACAGACCTGAGTATGAACATGTGCATGGCACATGGCATCTTTTATCTATTTTCTTCCCCTTGTCACTTTATGTGTCTTGTTTTTTCTGTTGTCATTGAGATTTTCTTATTTAAGGCAGCTCTTTCTTTTGTTGATTGTGGTTGTTGTTGTTATTTTGTGTATATTTATTTTAGTGATGACATGTTTCATCATCTCCTGGCGGTAAATATCTCAGTACTGGCGGCTGATTGAATATCTGTTTTAAGTTTTTTAGCATTGCACTTGTGTGTTTTATCATTGTGTGTCAAGCTCTAACATACAGCTCCACACCATGTGTCTTCATATTCAATTTTACCTTACCTACAGTGTACGAAGCCTGTAAACTCTTTGTATTCTCCTGGCTGTGTGAAGGCGGTGACAGTACCGGCGGTGACCACAGAGGTGACAGGATTTTAATTTGTCTTGCTCAGCCTGCTGTCTGGCAGTGTGGTGGTGTGTTAATCGCCTAGACGCCACTCTAATGGTTTAACAATAATAACGGACCTGTTTAATAGAAATGAATTACCGTCATTATACAGCGAGGGCCTGCCAATCCCAGCGACTCCGGGCACCAACTCAGACGGAGGGGGGTAAGCACAAAGCTTGAGCTCACTTCTCACTTCTCACTTCTCGCCTCTGCAGTTCAGTGATAAGTGAGGCTGTCAGAAGACTGAAGACCTGCCTCCAAAGACAGGCAGCTGTCAGGTAAAAAAACATGAAACTGTAAGTTGCTGTTATCACCATTACACTTTTCTACCTATTTACCAGGCAGGTCTGTGCACCAATCAAAAGAGTTAATCTGTATGACAAGCCACACTAATTCAATGTTCTGGTGAAAGTCTGAACTCAGCACTACCAGGGGAAATAAAGTAAAGTTACCATTTAAGTTTTAGTCACTAATGGAAAAGTTTTCTCCAGTTCACAACGGGGCATTAAGTTAACACCACTCATTCAAGAGTTAACAAATATTACATGCAGACCGCATGCTTTAAAACACTTAAGGTCTGATTTTCAACCTGTCTTTAAATCAACGTGCTCATACAGGACCATTAGATGGTTAATTAAAAGGGGGTTCATAACAACCAAAGACACAGAAAGTAAACCACTTTACTGCAGGCACCCATAATTTTCCCACCGTATAAACTTAAAGGAATAGTAAAGAAAATATGTTTATTTGCTTTTTTGCCAAGAGTTAGATGAGAAGATTGATGCCACTCTTACGTCTGTACACTAATATGTAACTGGAGCCAGCAGCCAGAAAGACTTGGACTTAGCAGAAAGACTGGCTCTGTCCAACGGTTAAAAAAAAAAAGCCCACCAGAACCTCTAAAAGTTAAATCTCATTTGCTATGTGCTGAGTCGGACCTGGTGGAAGCCAAGCTAGCTGTTTCCCCCTTTTTCCAGTTTTCATACTAAGCTAAGCTAACCAGCTGCTGGTGCTAGCTTCATATGTACCTGCCAACTCTCACGCAGTGACTGTGAGACTCACGCAGTTTACACTTTTCACACGCTCTCACGCCACACATCCATTTTCTCACACAGTGAAAAACAAATTTACAACTGATAACGTTGTGGCGCGAATCAACTCCACTCAGCTGATGCGACATCACCACACGCCGGGATAGTAATCAAGTGGACCCACTCTCGTGCTGTGAGTCATAGACGAGTGGTAACGTTACTGGTAGAGTTTTGCGAGAGAAAAATTTAAAAATGAAGCGTTGCCAACAACAGCAAGTTTGATGAATTGATCTCTGTCTGTCATTTCATATTTTGATTTATTTATTTATTTCTTATATGTTTTGATTGAAGCAAATAGAACATTATCTGTTGATAGTGCCATAAATAATGTGCCATAGCTCTACCAGTCCCGTTCTTCAAAGTATAGCTTATATCCCTAATTGAATACCACAGCATGTGATGTTCAGTAGGCTTCTGGGCTAAACATGCAGAGAGTAAGACAGCTTTTCTGTTGTATATTTACCGCTTTTCTGGCAGAATGATTAAATTAAACATGATAGCCATCTTAATCATAATGTGTTGCTTTTAAGTAACTGAAAATATGATTAAGCATGTAGAAATGCAGAAAATGGTATTCAAATCCTTTTTTTCCCTGTATTCTCACACTTAAATCAGATTTGTTAGTGTAACCATGAATAGTGAAAAAATCCTTTTTTGTTTTGGTACCATGCAAGCATGGTAGAGTGAGTGTTAGCATGAAGATCGACTGGCAACAATTGAAAGAAAGCCAGACATCCTAATTGATTGGCGATTGATGAAATGCTTCCGTTCAGGCAAAATGTCAAGATGAATTATGTAATTAAAGTAACTTACTACTGTAGATCTACAAAATAAATATCTATAAGAACAAAGACATCAGCAGACATGTTGAAAGCAGCAAGAACACGGATGTGAAAAAACCCTCACTATTCATTCTTAAAAAGACACTTTTTGCAGGTAAATCTTTTAGTCTGACAGCAGTGTGCTGCTCTCTGACGGATGGTTAACAATGACTGGAAACTCTCCAGCTCTTTCCTCCAAAAAGCAGTAAGCAGGCTCGCATGTTTGCCTGTTTATGGCACGCCACCCAGCCAAAGAGGCATTGTTTTATTGTTGCTTTACACAATGTGAGTTGTTGAGCCTGAAAATGAACTCACATTGTATCAACAGCATCTGGTCTTGGTTCACTTTCTGAGATTGCTTCTAATGGGGAAGAATGTGTCTACCAGTTTCAACAGACTGTTGAGGCTGGTAGACTTCTGAAGAGCTTAAAATGTGTCTGCAGAAGAGCTAGTTTTATCTTTTCATAAGTTCCTTTTTAAAAGTTAGATAAATGAAATAAATTGAGAGGAACATATCTTTCATTTTGAAAATTTCCTACATATTTTTCCAAGTTATCATGTCTAAATAATACCATATTTTGTTGTCAGTTTGTGCTGGCAGGTATTATGTTTTCATTTGTCTCACTTTGTAATAAATCTCTTCACATCTGCCTACCTACTTCACTTGTCAAATTTTGCATCGAGCCAAAAGCACTTTGGGTCTGTTGATATCTGAAGAACAAGAGGATCAACTTTCGCCATACATTTGTCATTTGAGTAAAACTGAGATGATCTGAGTTGTAATGTAGTCATCGCTGTGTTCATACTCCCACAACATCTCAAAATACTTTCTCTTGCCAAAAGCAGAAAGGAGACGGTAACAGACTGTAAGCGATGGAGTCCCATCTTGTCTGATCTGATAAAGGTATATATGTGAACAAGAACATATGCGGCCGAGCGTCTTTAGGCAACAGGGTTGAGTGATTTTTTTTGTCATCTCTCAGGTATGTATCTAGGTTGTTGGAACAGGTTTATGCTCTAGTGCTTGGCAGCTAGGCTCTCTCTGCTCAGCTGCTGGAGATTAATGAGCTGTCAGTGGTAAGGGAGGCATTAAAAGACAGCCTTCCCCTGGTCAGAAAAGATAATTACTGTTGATCACTAGTGCTGTAAGAGGAATAACTGCCTGCCTGTCTCTCTGCTCATCTGTCTCTGCCTACCTGACTGCGTGCTTGCCAGCATTTCTCCCTACCTGTGTCTGTTTAGCTGTCTACCTGTCTGGATGCATGTAGGGATGTTACTGGATCGGCCTTATTAAAATCCATTATTTCTGATTTCCCATCATTTTTGATTATGCATAACACAACTTCACTGACACCGATTCACTGAGCTTAAACCCAGGACTCGGGAGTAGTAGTGGCCTAACCCATCCATTGTTTGAAACCATTGAGGAAACATCTTTCACTGTGTTTATTTCAACATATAGAGATAGATGTAAAGGTTATGCGCAAAGTTACAAAAAATGCAAACACTGGGATGTTTCCGTCATATGCAAATGAAATCAAGATTACAACGTAATTAAGGAAATTAATGAATAAAAACACAAGACTCAGACTTAGAGAGACAGGCTTGGGTTCAGACAGAAAAGTAGTTTCAGGCTCAGACAGGAAGACAGGTTCAACTTAAAACGGACAGACAGGTTTAGGTTCAGGCTTATACAGAAAGACAATTTCCGGAGCAGGTAGAGAGCGAGAGACAGGCTCAGACAGAGAGACAGTTTCAGGTTCATGCTTAGGCAGAAAGTTAAGTTTTGGTTTAGGCTTAGACAGAGATACAGGTGTAGGCTGAGGCTCAGACAGAGAAGCAGGATCAGGTTCAGACAGGGAGAAAGGCTTAGACAAAGAGTAAGGTTTGGGTTCAGGCTAAGACAGAGACACATGTTTAGGCCCTGACAGAGAAACAGTTTCTGGTTCATACAGAGAAACAGTTTCAGACTCAGACAAAGAGACAGGTTCAGGCCCATATTCAATCAGAGTAACAGATTGAGGCTCAAGCTCAGAGAAAGATTCAGGCTGAGGCTCTGGCAGCGTTAGCTTCAGACTTAGGCTAAGTCAAAGAGAGAATTTCAGGCTCAAGCTGAGATTGGGAGACAGGCTCAGTAACAGATGGAGAGGAAAATTTCAAGAAACGGGTTTACAGGTAGCCACACACACCAACGTCAAATCAGGCAAACAAATCCAAAAGGCCAAGACAGGAAAGCAGAGGATCTGACATACAGGTAACTGTACTGGTACAGGTAACGACTGGAACACTACAACAGTTTTTTAACATAGATGATGCCCACTGGACTGCCACCAAAGCTAACCACGATGTGCTCAGCCTGATCAATAATGACAAATTATTAAATGTGAGTTGAAAAATAGTGACACTGCTTTAAGTTTACAATGCACAAAAAATATCTCCAGTCTTAGAAAGCTTTCCAGTATATTGCAGAGTTGCTGAGTTATATAACAAGGATGTCTACAGAGCACTGCAATTCTGCCATTTATCAAAGCTGAGTTTGCACAGAAGCTACAGAGAGTCTGTCTATCTTCTCTGCTGAAAGTTTAAACCTTCAGGAAGCCTTCAGTCGCTAAGACTTTGTTCACAATCAAAAGCTTCTCAGGAGAAAAACACGCTCTCACAGTGTTCTGTGACACGGGTGCTGTATATTGTCTGATGTAGCCTAAGAGCTTGATTCATTACTGATCCGTACTATAAACTACACACCGACAACACCAGCTGCAGACAAATTGGTTGCTTACTGAAAGTGTCAAGTCATCTTAAAAACTGGCCCAAGTTAGGACTGAAAATTTGTATGTTCCCCTTTCTAAGTTTTTGGCCTTTGTTTAATGCAGGTCAATGAAATAAGGACTGTTTGATTTGAAGTTATTCCTCACTGTCCTAGTTTGAGCTGCATCTTTTTTTGTTTCCTATTCTGCTCAGAAATATGAATGTAACAAGTACAAGAGAAAGAGAGTGAAAGAGCTTATGTGGGAGCTGCCGTGTATTTATTTTCTGAACAATTGATATGTCAGGCCTACACGTCAAAACGTGAAGTGATAAAAACTGCATTTGAAAACATGAGTTCAAAGTCAGTGTTTTTTCTTAAGCACTTGTGAGTCTGTCTGTATGTAATGCAAACGTCTTTTTTCTTGCTCTCTGCCTCTTTCTCTTACATATGTGCTTCTTCTTTGCTTGGATCAGTATTTCCTTCCATTCTTGCCCATCCACAGCAAATACAGTAACTTTACATTCAGAAATTATTATTATTATTATAATTATTAATTATGAAACTGACTTTGGGCGATTTAAAGAGCTGCTACATTCCATATATCAGCCCATCTGAATCATAGCATTGACAGAGAAAGGCCTCAGAGTAATGGCCCCTCCTCATGTGGATTCTTCAGAGCCGGCCTTCTGTGCACATACAGATGCAATTACTTCAAGAGTGACATACCTTTCATGTGGTGCAAGCGTTCCCTGGATTGATTTACTTCATCTTTCTATTTGACTATTATCAGTTTGGATGATCTTGATACTGTGTGCTCTGTGGAGAGCATGAGTGTTGAATGGAGTGTTGAATGGATCACACAAATATATCATTAAGAAAACATTACCTGCCGTGTGCTTGACTAAAGGCCACTTTACACTGTGCGATTTTGGGCTGTCCGAGACAAAAGTTATTTGTATTTATTTACCTCAAACGCGCTCTGCAAAATCTGCATTTTATGTTGCGCTCTTTTCCACCTTCACGATCTCCTCCTTCTCCTCTTCTGAGGCTGCATGATGCATAAAGTGCCAGCTCTACAGTCAGAGCTCCTTTAATGTTTTGCTACATTTGAGAGCGGCACAGGTGGATGATGTGAGTTGATGACATTTCTCAACTTGCATCTGTTTTTTTATTTACATTGTAGTGCTATGATTCACCACCCTTTGACGTGCCTTATTGATATTGTATTATCTGATACAGATTGTGACAAGACCCATTTCGCACAGAGTGACGTGCAATGAACTTGTTGTTAATGCACAGTCTATAGGCGCCTTTAGTTTTTTAGCAGGTACCTGTGATCCCATACTATGGACAAAGGAACAATAGAATAACATAATAACAGAAAACACAAAAATGAACAGTTGAATGTCAGTTGAATAGAAGAATCATACAGATTAAAAGGGCTAAATCGCAACCAGGTGCTGTTTTTTTTAAAGAAATTCATAATAAAAGATTCAAGATTTACAGCATTGCTAACATTTATGATGATAAATGTGACATTTATCATGAAGTTAAAGCAACTTATACTCATCCCCAGAGGCAGACAATTAGCATTTACCTATTATTTGCCTTTTATTTGACCTGGGAAGGAGCCATGGTCATAAATATGCATATAACTGCCGTGGGCCTGGGCAGGTTTCAGGCTTTGAAACATACAATTTTTTCTGCATTTTGTTACATACAGTAGTATTTACACAATTTCACAAGTTTTCACGAAAGTTTTAACAATTTAGGTTTATTATCACTCTACAGTATATTAATGAATGTTTTCGGAGCAATGCAATCTGTATTCCATACACATCTTATTCACATTCATTCAATTTTACACATTGACATTCTCTGCACAATCTTCCCAATATGCTACCTATCACCTAAAATGAATTGCTGCAAACCTGTGTTTACATTGAAGCAACCCATCAAAATTTCCTGTCAGGATCTTAAGTGGACAACAGTTGCCAAACACCACGTCAAGTCAAAATGACAGAAATCCAGAACTTTTCTATACGTTCCAATATAAGATCCAGGAACACTCTCGTTTTTTCATTTCAGTCTCTTGGTGACCTCACAATATTTCTTTTGAACAGCAGGTCATCAGTTCAACACATGCCTCTGAAATTGACTGCCGGCACCATCCTGCATTATTAACTTTGTGGTTGGAAGCAATATGCCTCCGTGGCTTGGTGGGAGATCCTCAACTGCTGGAGTCATATAAAAACATTAGTGCCTCTAATTAAGGATGGCAACAAAAGTGCAGAGTAATTAGTCACTGCAAGGATCTGGGAGAGGTGTACATGCAGCTACATCTCCAGGCCGACAAAGATGGGGAAGATCTGAAGCTGCAGAGCTCCAGGAAGGTACAGTTCCTCAAGAGCAATATTTGCTCCATATCGTTTGTCTTTCATGAAAGCCAATATATGCTATGCCACTTCTTTATTTTAACAATTAAATTTGTTCGTGTTGTGAAAATGAGCACTAATTACCCACAGTGAATAATCTTAGACTTGAGTACAGAATCGAAGAGTGTCACGTTAATGCGATCATTTGCCTGTCAACAACAAATACAAACAGTTGTTCGATGCATTTCTGATGACCTGATAGCTCTTGTGCAACCTCAGATCTTTGAAGTTGACAGTAGCTCACCGGTGGAACCAGATGTTTGAAGAGTCTCTGCTGTTGCTGCTGCCAACCCACATGCATGTGTAAACAACAAATGTGGTTTCTTGAAATACTCCCAGAGAAATTAGTTCTTGCAGGCATTTGCAGCCAAGAGACGTGGGTATGTGTGACTTACAGGGTGTTGTCTGGGTGTGTGTATTAGTGGCGGTGATGTGTTTCACTGCCCTTCCGTATATTGTTTGTGGTTTAAAAAAAAACAGCCACTGCCGAAGAACTTGCCATCCCATTGCTTTTAAGTGCAACAGGCATGGACTTGCAAAATATGCAATTACCAATGTCAACTCTCTTAACAGCAAGCATTTTATTTAAGTGTTTTCCGTCTAATGTGGGTCCGATTAGTGCTCAAAGTGGCTGTGAAGGGGTTTTGAGATACCAGGATTTACAGATGCAATTAAAAATATGTCATTTGTGATGGGATTTGCTCACCTGAAAGGTCCTGATACACCCAACTGTCAGCTAACACCCCTCCATCTCATTAATTTTCACATTCGCATTCCAACCTGTTGAAAAACAAAACAAGTTAAATCTGATCCAGTGGACGGGGAATTACAAACAGTTTCATCCAAAAATAAGACATCCATCCACTCATAAAAACATGTCTTAAAAATGAGATTGATTGCACACACAAACCTGTTAATGTAGTTCTCTAAGAAAGGTGCTTATCTGAATGATAATTAGCCTGTTTTAGCTTGAATTTAGCTTGAATTAGCTTGAACTGAATTTTCAGCTTGAATTCAGGTTTATTTACACTGTATAACACTTAACACAACCTTACTTAAACTTTATACCAATAGTGCCATATATGCATAGAAATACATCATGCATGCATATACCTGCTCCTAATGTGCTCTGTGTGTTAAGTTAGTTATTTGTAATAATGGACAAATTAGATCTACAGAAACAGTATCAGTCAAAATA
This sequence comes from Siniperca chuatsi, assembly GCF_020085105.1. Classification (NCBI taxonomy): domain Eukaryota; kingdom Metazoa; phylum Chordata; class Actinopteri; order Centrarchiformes; family Sinipercidae; genus Siniperca; species Siniperca chuatsi. The sequence continues at coordinate 25,161,870 of NC_058056.1, forward strand.
TGCACATGTATGAGAAAAGTTTTTTAAATGACTAAATATGAAATGATCCAACTGTTTTCTGACATGTTAACACAAAATGTGCCACTGTTAAGTTACCAAAAAGGCCTTTTCTTAAAATGGATGAAATTAACATTTTGACAATATGAAGGATGTCATTGGGTTTAGCTTGGCCTTGGAAACAGTAGTTTGACAAAAATTCTTAACTCATATCAATGAAAGGAACCCTCTGGAGTTTTGGACCATTATTAGCACCAGGGAGCAAAGACAAAGACAGTGAAGAAGAAGACTGCTAGCAAGAAAATATGGATGTAAACAATGCAAATATGATTTAAAATATGCAAAAAAAATTTGCTTTTTGAATGTTTCATGAGGAAGAAAATGCATTCGACACGTTTGTTAGACCTCAAGGATACACACAATGTTTTTTTTATATTTTTTGAGAAACACTGAATGTAAACATCATTTTTGTTTGTTTACAAAAAACTTCATAGGGCACCTTTAACCAACTCACTTACAACTTTTCACCAAAGCTTTAACCTCATCTTGTCATCTTCCTTAGCAGATGGAGTTTGCTCAGTTGTCATGGAGATAGCTTATTTTTCATCAGGTGACATAAGTATGGGATTGCAGGTACAACAAATACAAACAGTAGCTGTGGTCGTACATGTAACGATTTAGCTTTAAAGGGGCAGTTAGTCACTGAATACTTCAGGTTCAAGACTGATGCCTCAAAACAAAAATATTTTACCTGATGGAGAAGGAATTTGGAAGAAATTCCAAACTAAACTAAACTAAAGTCAGCATAACTAAACTAGCCAGTGGACAGAGAGTCTTGAAAACATCACTGCTCCATGTTCAGAAAACCCATCAGAAGTTACCGCGCTTCACTGCTCTGTTAATTATTTCTCACTGCTGGTATTTCACACCTGCCGGGGAATGTCGGCGCAGACCCGGAGGCCAGCATCTGAGCCGGGGCATGATTGATATCTGTAGTTATTTCACTCTGTCCCTTTGCCTGAAGGCGTGGCTGCACAATGAGCTTCTTCTTCTGCTGCTGTCTCCCACGCGTGTTGCTGCAATTCTTCTCTGCAGAGCGTCTGACACACCTTGAATGCTGGGAGGGAAGGCGGATTGGTGGATTCATGTGTGTCTGAGTGCGAGTGTGTGCTTGCATGATTCAGAGCCACGCTACATGCACACACACAAGCTGCAGGTGACCCAGTTGACATACTCACAGTGTTATTGATTTTACCTCTTAAGTCCACTTCAGTCATGAATAGGAGGTGCACGTGAAGAAGAGGAGGCTGGTTAAACAACGATTATTAATCTACTAGATTATTCAGCCAAAATGTGGCCCGACACACTGGCTCCAACCCAATATGTGGCTCAGAGCCAACATTAGGATCATGTTCTTAATGTTTTGTCTTGTATAAAGCCAACTAGCGGCAGCCCTTTAGGGAAAAAACTGTATTTAAAAATGGATTTACTTGTATGCAAAGGAAACAGAGACTGTGATAAAACCTCTGCATGTCTGAGATGTGATGTTTTGGAACTTGTTGACGAATTCTCCGGTCTGAATACTGATGATGGAAGGGCTTTTGAGCTCTTGATATCTTTGTCAGCTGTGTCTCTCTAACAATAACGCCCTGTATGGCAAGTATTGTCATGAAATACAGGGAGAGAATTGGTAGAAACCAAAGAGACAATCCAATTCAAAGGAGCAATCCAAATCCCAAATCTGATGACCAAAACCAGGTCAGAAATCAGAATCAGAATCAGAAATACTTTATTGATCCCCGAGGGGAAACTCTTTGGAGCAACGGCAGCATGCACGCTGGCGCATGCGCACTATTCAAATCCAAGAGTGCAAAAGCAGTACAGAACAAAGAGAGTAAAGTGGCAAAAGTGGCATGTGTTAATCAAGTTGAAAAAATTGTGTGCAAAATAAAACAACTGAGATATAATACAAAGAGGGGAAAATAAATATATTGTGCAGTAAAATCTTTGAAAACAAGGGCACAATTTTTATTTCATACACACATTTGAAGGTATCTTGCTCTTAATATAGAGTATGCACATGACACTCCTGTATGTGGAAGTCACTCCTTACTAAGTGGCAAAAGCAGAGATTCAGCAGATATATATATATATATATATATATATATATATATATATATATATATATATATATATATATATATATATATATATATAAACATGAATCTACACAAATTGAATCAGAAAGCTTTTAGAGACTGCCAAAGGATAAAGAGATGAGAAGCAATGTTTTGGTGACATTACATTAACATTAGCTAACCATGCACCATGAATGAGACATGTAATAAAATCTAAAATATTTTCACAAACCTGTTCACAGACAGAATATCCTCTGAAGTTCTTGTGATTTTGACAAATTCTGCTGTAAAACTGAACAATGCATGTTGAGCTACATATCCAGGTCTGGTACATTGTACAGATCATTTCTATTCCAGTCGCCTTTATGCATTCAAAATATTTGTTTGTTTTCCTCCCAGTATAACATTTGGCAATTGTTTTGCCTCTATTGTATGTTGTGGCCTTGCAATATAAATTTTACTTTTATGCAGCCACTCCCAGCCTTTGTGATCTTTACTCCACTAACCTGCGCCCTAGTCTGCACAATAACCCACAACACGGTGATCTACCGTATATTGTGAAGTGCTTGGGGCACACACATCCTGAGCAGGTTAGACAAGCATTATTGTGATCACAAAGAGAACATCTGACAGAGACAGGTAAGTAATGCAACTCTCTACTGCCAAGGTGCTTTTTGTTACGGCTCGTTAGCACCTAAACAGAGGCTGGTTGTACTGTGCAGTAAATATAACATAGTATACAAAATGTACTAATCTGCATAGCATAAAAATTAATACATTGTGCCATTTTTTACTACCAGGAAATGATACAAGATATGAATCTCTATAAACAAATGTCAATCAAACTGCACCTCTGAAAACTTCTGCCATCTTAACAAAAAGAAAGCAAAATGTTTGTCCATAGATTTTAAAGTAATAGTTCAAATACGCTTTTGCTTTCTTTCCAAGTGTGATCTTAAAACAGCCTCATGTCTCTGCTTTAAGTATGGAGCTAGAGTCTGGAGGGTTGCTAAAAAATACACACACAAATACACATAAGTCCCCCTAAAACCAAAATGTTTACATTTTTGTTTGATAGAGCGTGCTAGTTAGTAAGCTTCAAAGATGTTGGCTAGGTGTTGAATCTATGCTAGGGTCCTGTTGTCACGAGCTCTATACATACCGCACATTGATTGTGTATTGATCCTCTCATCTAACTTTGGGTAAGGAAGGAATACGTGTATTTCCCAAAACAGCTGCTGCAATGCATAGCAATTCCCAAGATTCAAGAGTTATTGATTTTGTCTTAGGCAACTTAACTGGAAGCCTGTAAGGACCAAAGCAGCAAACAACAAACATGTTCTAGTGAAGAATGGCGTTTATGTTTATCTGATAAAACATTGCATAACATTCATACAAGCAGAGAAAACTTGTCGGTGACTGAGATGTCAGTGAGACAGCAAAATCTAACTAACATTGGCTAACATTAGTCACTGGTCTGACCAGAACAAGTAGCAAATTAACTGGGACACAGCTCAGGTGTGCGTTAAGTGAATAAATATGAAGCAGGATGTTTCTGAAAATGAGCGTGCATGTTCAGCACCCCCTGTCTGGATGATGGCTAAATAAAGGTGGAGGAGAGGAAAGACAGGTTAAAGATGGAGTGCAGCTTCAGAGTCAGACCGGGGGTCTATCTTTGAAGAGCAGTAGTAAATTCACCAGGACTGAAACATAATACTTGTGGGGTTTAGGGGGGATGGACTGACTGACATTAACACCCCTTCCTCAAAGATTCTTTTTGTCTTAAGCGTTCAGTGGTGGACAGAGCAGAGCTAACAGGCTGCTCCTAGTGCTTAGCCAAGCAGTTGTGAAAACACACGGACTCCGGCGCCAGGGATCTCGCTGCGCTTTTTTGACCAAAACTGAGAAGCTCTGGCTGAGACAGGGGGGGCTCGGAGGGGGCAGTGGGGAGGCGAGAGTGAAGATGATGGGGTAGAAATTGAGGAAGATTATTGTCCAAGGCTTTAATCAGGTTTCTGAGGCAAGGCTCAGCACATTTAAAGGGGGAGGCCTGGAGTCAAGTAATACTTGGTCCGTCTGGAGTGTGGAACTCCTGTCAAAACAAGCTATCGTGAGAATGCAAGGCCTGGCTATTGGATGGCACAGGGGAGGAAAAAAAGGCAACCCACAAGAACAGCAGAGGTAGTTTATATGAAATAACAGATCTCTGAAGATTTGATTTAAAATGATCAGTAAAAAATGTTGAGTAATCCTCTAAAATGGCACTTTTTAAATGTATTACCCTGCATGGTAATATATGGGAAAGTACATAATCTGCAAGTAAATACATAATAGGTGCCAAATAATGTGTTAATTTGCAGCATTTAATCAAACTACAAAGTTAAACTTGTACACACAAAACACATACAGTGCCAATAAAATGCATTCTTGGACATTTTCATGCTTTGTTTTACAACATTGAATCAAAGTAGATTTAATGCTGTTTTTCTACACTGATCAACAGCTGAAGACGCTTTGATGTCTTTTAAGTAAAAACAGATCTCTACAAAGTGATCTAAATTAATTACAAATATAAAATACAAAATACTCGTTTGCATAAGTCAGTGTTTAGTAGATGCATCTTTGGCAGTAATTACAGCCTTGAGTCTGTGTGGATATGTCTCCATCATCTTTGAACATGTGGACACTGCAATTTTTTCTCATTATTCTTCACAAAACTGCTCAAGCTTTACATTATTGTTAATGTCCTCAACTTTATATATTCTTTAGTACAGTACAGTGTAGAATGTAAAATATTGCCTAATGTTCTAAAATCTAAATATTCATTATGTTTTTGATTCAATTAGTTATTTAGTTTGCTGGATATTTCTCAAAAACATGACAGTTTGACATGACAGAAGTTTGGTGGAAAAAATGTATTGTATTTTTGAAAAGTTTTCACTATTTTCTCATAAACTAATGCATTTACTTCAATGATGTATCCCACGATTCTCTAAGATCACTGATGCAGATCCATATCCAGATGCTGACTAAGAAAAACTTTTCAAAACACTCTCTATTATTAATAAAGAATGATTAGAGGATTGCGCTGCCTTGGTGGAGGTATGTGCTTGCTGAGTGCTTTTTAGATTCTGTTCTTTTACAGGTGTAATATGTGTGAGTGAGATTTCCTATGTGCTGTTAGTGTTACCAGCTGTTTACATGAAATATTAGTTTATAGAATTAAATAAGCCAAACTAGCAGAGAGAAACAGGAGGCTTTTATATCAGAATTTGATCTGTATCTAAAGCACTCTGCAGCTAGTGTTGTTCATGCTGAAGTGCTCTCAAAGCTTTTTTTATTACTGTGGGTTATTTGCGGTCTTCTATTTTGGATGCGACCTATTTAAGAGTGATGTGTGTGTGTGTTTATGCAGCCCTTTTGCCCCCACAGAAACACTCAGGTTACTATGCTGCAGTAATTATGCTCCCTGCTTTTAGCTGTCATAACACAAAATGTTTGGGCTCAGGGAAAACAGTCTAGGTTGTCACACTGAACAAAACCGCTAACCAGACATAGTAACCCGTATTTAACTGCAGCAGCCAGCTGGGCTGCAATATAGCATCGCTGACAGCGGGAGGGAGCATGAAAGTGGGTGACTGTCCACTCATGCCAAACAATAAAAGGAGAAGAAGGGGAGAAGAATATATATATATATATATACCCAAACTCAAGAAGACAGAGATGGGAGAAAGAGGAGAGAGCTACCAGGAGCAAACTGAGAAACACAGATCAGTGTGAGCTCTGGTCCAGCTGGATCCTCCTTTATTACACTATCAAACCAGGTCCGCTGAGGTGTTATTACTTTATTGGAAAAGACTGGGCTGTTGATGATGGATGATCCTCGGGACGTGTTGGTTCTGACCCACCATTGAATCAGCGATAATGTTCAGCCTGTGGATAAATACATCTTTAAATAAACCACAAAAATGTAAATACAGTGAGTTTCTTTACTTAGGCTTTATTGAAAAATACAAAGCAATTTCTTCTATCCTAAAAACCAAAGGGTAAAGATTCTAGGGGACAATTTTGACTTCCTTCACCAAAGTTTACCAATGTGTACATTTTCCTGGCACATAACCTCTTGTGGCTGTGTGAATAATAACTGTTGTCTTTTGGAAATGAAGGCAGAAGTGGCATGATGTTGTTGTCACACCACAAAACCTCTTATGGAGGAGGTCGAGGTGGAAGGATGGGTCAGCAAAGTAGCAGCCTTGACACGGGAGAACGCTGTTCGCATCCTCGTCTCCTTCCAACATGGGGCAAAATTTAATTTGTGAAATAAAACTATAATTTGACATGACTTGAAGTTTGGTGCGAGGATAAAAGACCTGGAAGACCTCTGTAGCATGTGCCTTCTGGGTTTAAGTAAAGTTAAATCTAGTTATGCTTATGTCTCGTTAGCTTATATGCAGAAAGGGTGGTGAAAGGGGGGATTAAGAGGTAGCCAGTAAAACGTCAGTGGACTGATGTCTGTTGAGACACTTTTGTTCAAGTCTCACCTGTCCTGCTAGACAACAAGATGAATCAGATATGAAAAAAACAATGGCAAGATCATAAAGACAGCTTGTCACCTGGCAACTAGTAGAGACTCCAGGAAGTCACTGTGTCCAGCCAAGAAATAGTCGCCGCACTTAATTAAAACAACAAATTATCATTTCTACACTTCAGGTTTTGTACGGATTAAACAAATGTGATAAGTTAAAAACATGTTAATTAGTGAGCTTTAGAGGTGCTTATAGACAGAATTAGTTACCTTCAGACAGAGCCAGGCTGGCTGTTTCCGCTTGTTGCCAGTCTTTATCCTAAGCTAAGCTAACCGTCTGGTGGTAGCTTTATATTGGACGGACAGACGTGAGAGTGGTAACTACCTTCTCATCTAACTGTTGGCAAGATCAACTGAATAAGTGTATTTCCCAAAATATCAGACTTTTCCTTTGAAATACAGTACAATGGAGTACATGTTTCAACAAGATTTAGTTTCTACAGTATCCTTTAGGATCTCCTACATTCAGTATTATGCTGTATAATGTTTAATTAGCTGTGGTGCATTTCTAAACTTTACTTCATTTGATTTAATAGTTTGTATCAGCCAGCTCTGGGTCATCTCAACTCACCAGAACAGCAAAAAAATAATTAACATGCAAAGGTGAAACAGCAGCTGGTTGTGTCAGTACATGATGATAAAGTGATCAAAGAAATAACAAGCAGTAGAATGCATAGACACCACATTTTAAGCAAGACTTTACTGCAGTAAACTCTACACTTATTGTCTTTATCCTTTTTCTTTTCTTTCAAAGTGCATTAAAGCCCAATATAAACCCTGTTAAAGGACCATCCTCTGCTGTTTCCAAGGTAACCACCAACTGCCATCCCAGTGAACATCATCTACAATGCAACAAAAACATCCTTACATGTTTTTCTATGTTTATTTCCAATTAAGGTTACCCACCATCGTTAATCACACCATTACCCTCGGGACAGCTGAGAGTCTGAGAAATTGATTTTGTATTATCATCATGATTGCTTTAATGAGCCAGTTTTAGTTTTTTAATCAACTAATGAAGCTCACTTGATTGATTAACTAAAATTAGCACTCTAATAATTTTAATGCTTTGTTTTGTGTGCTGCTTTAACACTATTGTTTAAACAATCATTCCAATAATGCATTTATTCATCTCAACATAGTCTGATCACACACTGGAGAAGTGTAGAAACTTTTTTACGCTCCCGATGTTTGCACTTGTGCAGGGATCCACAAGTTGGGAAATTATCTCGTGATCGCACATACAAACTTTATTTGTGTTTGTTGTGCAGTGACTAACACGGCAGTGGCAGATGGCCGCCCACCATTGAGTCCGGTTCTGTCCAAGGTTTCTGCCTCTTAAAGGAAGTTTTTGCTTGCCGCTGTCGCCAAGTGCTTTCTCATGGTGGGATTTGTTGGGTCTCTGTAATTAATATTATAAAGAGTAAAGTCTAGACCTGCTCTATAGGAAGAGTGCAATGAGATAACTTCTGTTATGAATCGGCGCTATATAAATAAAATTGAATTGAATTGAATTCAACTCACCCACAGTGAGTGGGTGTTTTGAAGGTAGCAGCTTATCCCCCGAGGCAGAAAGACAGGTATTCAAAACAAAAAGAATCTAAAGACTGTTACATATCCGGTCCGAGTGCTGAGTTGTTATCCACCTCCGCTTAACGCTACATATCTTGGATTCTTCTCTCAGCTGCCTCTGAGGTCTCTGATAAAACCTGTAAACAAGTCACTAGGAATGAGGATGATTCTTTAAACTGAGGCATTATTTAACAGACACTTGATAGACACATGTATAGGAAGCTTGTATGTATATTGTATGTATATTGTGATGTAAATGTTCCAAGAAAGTCCTTAGTTTAAAGAAATTACACTTGCTCATTACCACCTTGCTCTTCAAAACTCAGCTCAGCAAAAGACCTTTATAGAAAGGTTTTGCGTAATGTAAACAAAGGATGCATAGGTGGGTTTGATTTCTAACAGCTGGTTCCATGTCAGATCCACTTCCATGTTGGTAAAATACTTTTACAATATGTGATGTAATCACATGTCACATGTGATGAATTCATATACAGGTACATGTGGTTTTCTGACATGTCAAATGTAACGGTGAGGACCCACTGAACACGACGTGAAATTCGCCCAATTCATTTTCTATTGGATGCAAGGGAATCGCTTCACAAGGCATTTCAAACGATGGACTGGACTGACCAGTGACGCAAGGCGTTGAAAGTTAAAAATATTAACTTTATGCAAATGCGGATGCAGTGGTGGGTCAGCAAGTCTAGTCTTTACCAGAAATGTCAGTGGAGGAGGAGATCATTATTACAGTTTCTGGAATCCCTTTTTTTGTATCAAAATACAACAAATAAATGAATGAATGAATTCCCCTTTATCTTCTACAACTGACATCTGCAAATGATGAGATAATAAACAATTAGCGATGTTTTCCAGGGGTCCAAACCCCGGAGGGCTTTCAAAGAATCACTGTGTAATGAGGTGCAAAGGTTCAAGCCAACAACAAACTGTCCGTACATATCACAACTGCAGCCATGTTGCTTTTCATCTTCATCTGCAACATGCATAATGTATTACATTGATTTCCATCAGGCTTTGAAGGTTGTACATAAAAGGTTATGTGTTACATAAATGCAGCACTAAAACTGGTTTATAGGGGAATTTATCTTCTTATTGCTCCCTGCTGCTATAATCATTACAGTGTACAATCATTATTGGGGTGTGGGATGTGAATCTTCACATGTGGTCCCTGCTGGCCTAATTTACTCATCTCACCTGAGTGTCCTTATTGCCATGAAAACAGAAAAATCTACTTGCTAGGACTTTGGGGTATTTACACAGAATGATTGTGACTATACAAAGCTTCCCAGGGCTTAATGCACCTGTAATGAAGCCGGTGTAAAGTACTAAAAATCAGGGTTACATTTAAGTCTCCCTTGGTCTCTGAGTTTGAGTTAACGGTTAAACAAATTAAGCAAAACCTACAGTTCATATCTCATTCTTTCTTTAAGTTCTGTTGGTGTTTCAGGTCACCCACACATTAACTACAGAAATATGTAAAAAGTACACAAAGACTTGCACTCTTAAAAAAACAGAGCCAAAATCTGTTCATTTTACTATTGGCGTACATGTTTCAGCATCATTCATAATGTGATTCTGTGACATTAGCACTTCCACATAAGACCATTAACAAACAATTTACGGATACAAGGATAAGGATAAGGATACAACCATAAATAGGTCATGTATGGGAGAAATGAAAAAAGACAGACAAATTAAGTCCAACGGGACACTCTCGGATGCGCTTTCCAAACTAAATGACTTATTAAATTCCATTTTGCATGGTGTGATGATGTTGAATGAAGGTCTGGGAATTTATATTGCAGGATGCAGGAATGAATGTGAGGATTATGTCTGACCCTCATATATGTATATATATATATATGATATGTCTGAGGGCCAAAATCAACAATGAATAGAAAGCTTAAAAAAAACTAGTGTATGTAAAGTGTGGGCACTGTCAATGCAAATGCAACAAAAAAGCTTAAATACAAAAATGAAACTGCAATCGTATTTGAAGCATTTATCAAGATGTTGTATGAAAGTTGGATTTTTTTGTTTTGTTGTCGTCAGTGTGTTACAAGATTTAGTAGGACAGGGCACTACCAATGGAAAGAGATTAGCATAAATAATATGCCAAGAAGCAAAAATTGTGATTTTGAGATACTCTTGGTTGAAGTAACATACAATAATCTTTATTTCAATTTAAATGTATACATTTTCTGCTATTCTCTATCACCAACTAACAACAGACAACACAAATTCAAGCATTATCCGGCTCATAGAGGCGTTTACATTTCCTGCTGTAAACTCCTTGTGTCTCCACTTACCTGAGAAAAACAGAAACTATTGATAGAGAAACTGGGGTAAAAGACTTTACAGTACCTCCCACTGTGTTTGATTGACAGGTGAATAAAGCGCAGAAACACCACAGAGATTAGCTCTTAGCAACGAAGATAGAGACAAAACAAAACAAGAATAACACTGTACCTCCTGAAAATGAAAGCAGTTACAATGAAATCTGTGTGGTTGTGGCATTAATACATTCATAACATTATATGCATGTATTCACATTGTGATGAGTGAGTAATGGGCCCTTAGATGTTTATTCATATATTTTATCATATGTTGTGTATCAGAATAAAACAGAGGAGGCTTTCTTGTTGCTCTTATTAGCCCACTTTGAAGATTCATTCTCTTTTTTGAAGATAGGTTTGGATAAAAGCTTCAGCCGATTCTGATCTAAGGTGGATCTTTTCCAAGTAATACTGGTAGTCCAGCATTGCACACACTTTCCCACAAGTTAGCCCATAAAGTGGAGAATGTGTCTAATCCCGTGCAGAGTTATGACATATGGTCAGTGGCTTAAGTGATCTGGGGCCACCTTAAGATGTAAATGGAATGCTATTCCCAAAGGGGAGAGGGAAGGTAAATAAAGGAGACAATGCTGAGCAGATATGGGAAAATATTGACACTGCTGACCTCGGTGCTTAACTGATTAAGGGCGGTAACATCTCACAGCTGTTTACCTAACAGCTACCAGTGCGATTTTTAAAAATGTGATCTCTATCCCAAAATCATCTGCACATATTCGGGGGGGAAAGTCATTACCTGAAATTCATCACATTCATCAAATTTAATCACTAAAATACAGAGAAGTCATAAGTCATTGTTTGGTTTTTTTAAAAAGGGGTTTAATTTGTAATGCTCCATTTTTTTAAAAGTTACTGTAATTTGGGTTAATTTTGGGTCATTAGTAATATTGGGACAAATAAGTTTTGAAGATGCAAAGAGGAGAGGGTCCCATTTCCCCCAAATTTAGACAGTGTCACTGTGTTAACAAAACTTTTTTTGTTCTTTTTTTCTCTGCCAACATTGAAGTGACGTATTTGACACTAAAGAGCAATTTTCTGATCTTATTGTTTGTACCATGTTTCCTTTGGATGCACATCCATGCCACAAGCATGTTGGTGACATGATACACATTTCTGGTAACTGCAGAAGGTGTTGTTGGTATCAATGCACAATAAATGGCAGCAGTGCACCAATAAAAAGGGGGAAGAAGACCGCAAGCTCATGACAAATGTTAAAATGTTAAAAAAGACTTTGCAATACATTTACAAGGTATAACATAAAAGATTGTTAGCCCATAAGGATACATACAACACTCCTTAATGAAAAGTTAAAAGCTGTGTATGTTTAAAATAAAAACTCCACAGAGTACTGACATTCGCTCTTTTGTCACTCTCAGCTCTTTGGCATCATTTGGCAATTTATTGTTGTCAAATTACATGATTTCTGGGCCTAAAGTTCAAATCTTTGAACCGCTGCCGCTTCAGCCTGCAAATGTGCAAAGATAGCCAGTGACATTTTGCATCAAAACTCATCACAAGTACAAGTGAAAAGCCAGATAGACCACAGGGTTATTCAATTCAATTATATTTATATAGCACCAATTCATAACAGAAGTTATCTCATTGCACTTTTCCTACAGAGCAGGTCTAGACCGTACTCTTTATAATATTAATCACAGAGACCCAACAAATCCCACCATGAGCAAGCATTTGGCGACAGTGGCAAGAAAAAACGTCCTTTAAGAGGCAGAAACCTTGGACAGAACCAGATTCAGGGTGGGCGGCCATCTGCCACTGCCATGTTAGGTTTTGAGAGAGAGAGAGAGAAAGAGAGGGATAGAGAGAGAGAGGGAGAGAGGTTTTGAGAGAGAGAGAGAGAGAGAGAGAGAGAGAGAGAGAGAGAGAGAGAGAGAGAGAGGGGGGGGTTTGGTGGTGGGAGGCACAATACATATGGCTTGCACTTTTCTAGCTGGTAAAAAGCAGATGTTCCTCACTTGTCAAGTCTGCACAGGCAGTACCAACAAATCAGAACATATAGTAATGACAAATAAATAGCACTTCCAGGGCAATTCTCTTCAGACTCCACTGGTATGGTAATATCATTCTCACTTTTCCTTTCTCACCAAAACTGATGAATGTATGAGGATTTCAGTGAGTGGGACCTATCTTCACTTCCAATATGCTCTATTCTTGTATGTGAAAAACAACCACTGTTATGTATTGCATGTGTTTCTCTCCTGACCTCATAGCCCATATGATTACTGAGCTCCAGTGCTGATCAATACAGATCAATACTCAATAACTCCTCTGCTTGTTTTGGCTTGAGGAGAGGACTCTGAAGGACAAAGTAGACTCACAGAGGTAACATGGATAAGAATTATTGCCTCAAGAAAGGGATCAGCAAAAACTATAAAACAAACATGGATTAAATACACAGACAAAGGGCATTCAACTGTGTTTTAAAATAAAAAGTTGGAGACATTATTCATTCCAATGTAACAGCTGTGATGTGAAAATGTGACACTACTAGTCAATAAAGAAATGTCTATCTCAATAATTGGGCAAATTAATTATTTAGGCTACTTTTACATTATGTGACTAGTTCTTATTTGGGGAGACATTTTGTTTTAAAGATTATTTTTTGGCCTTTATTTGATAGGAACTGCTGAAAAGAGACAGGAAATGTGGGATGACATGCAGCACAGGGCCACGGGGTAGATTTGAACCCTGACCCCTGCGGTAAGGACTCAGCCTTGTGCATGGCCCACACGCTCTACCAGGTGAGCTACCGGGGTGCCCCTTATTTGGGTAGACATGACAAAAATGCAGCGTTTGCATGGTGTTTTGAATGCAAATCAAACTGATCAATTTTTCATCTCTCTTTTTGTCCATTTATGGTTTTGTGTCTTGCTTTTTTATTCACTAGCTACCTGACTGAACCTTGTTTCTAAAGCTGTAAGTTAGCACCAGAATGGGCCTGTACTGTACCTTAGCAGAAGTTGTCATCATCTGAATGAAGACAAATGACAAACAGTGACTAAAACAGCCTGCAGCATTGCCACCTCCTTCTTGTTTTGTCTTCAAACTCCTCCAGAGCTTCATCATGTGCATGCTGCAGATGTGACTACACAAAGATTGTAAAGAACCATTGAGGGAAATATGGGGATTTCAACTCTCTAAAGCAGGAGAAGAGCACAAACTCAGCTGCACTGCGGTTTTAAAAGAGACGTCTCTAATTGACAAGTTGCTCCTCCTCAGTGTTTCAGACAGCGTCTTGTCGAGGGTACTTCTCCGTAACGCCTGTTTTCTCTGCTGGCCTGGGACTGATAACAAACCCCCCTCTTTAAAACACTCCACACACACCCCTCACATAAACACACACACACACACACACACACACACACACACACGGTTTCACTTGTCTGCACACAGCATGACATACGAGCACCAAAACACCCAGACGCAATCCTGTGCATGCATGCATGCATCATATTGAGCATGAAGCACAAGCACACACATGTACATGCTCACACACACACACACACACACTTTTTATCTCTTTCTCATACGCACACATACACACACACCAATCACTCACTTACTTGCAGGGAGGGAGGAGTCTGCGCTAAAAGACTTGTAATTTGTGTTTTGCCAACAAAGGCTGGCTAATCCTGCAGAGGGCTTTGTTGCAGCTGCTATTGTGTGTTTGTGTGGTGTGTGTAAGTGAGAGAGAGGGGGAGAGAGAGAGGTTGAGGAAAGAAAAATGTGAGGGAGAGAGAAAGAGAAAACCCATGGGAGAGACTGTGAGGAAGAAAGAGAAAACTGAGCTTGATTGCTGTTGAGTCTTTTTTTAATCTTTGTGTGAGTGTGTGTGTCACTCTTTGTCCCAGCTGTGTGTGCATATCTGTGGGGGGTGGGAGTGTGTATTCGTCACCTCCCCCTCCTGCAGTTTTCTGCATGACAGAGCTCATTTCAGCCCATCCCCTTCTCTACTCTTCCTCGGCCGGGCTCAGACCTCTGCTCCTCAGGCGGCCCGTGGTGCCGAGGGGTCGCGGGGGTCACGGGGGACTGGAGGGGAGGGCCGCAACGCTTGTTGGAGTCGTTTAGCTTAAGACGGAGATGATCTCTCTGATATCTGCCAGGGAGCCTCGGCCGAGTCGAAATAAAGTCACCAATGTGTGACAGGTGGAAAGAGAGCAAGCTAATAGCTTTGGAGTGGCGAGGGGCTTTTCTCTTCCACCCTCCCACTCATCCTATCCCATTTACAGACTTTAAGAAACCACTGAATCAGACTTACCTTCTAGTGACAAACAGAGAGGCAACCCAGCAGGAGGCTAATCAGAATTAGGCAAATTCATCAGCTGTCACAAGTGTCTACAAAGGGGAAAGCACAGGTATCACAGGGCTTATTTGTCTTTTATTCTCAGTTCCAGAAAATTTCGTTGTGTCAGATCTTTTTGTTAATTTGTTGACGGGCCTCTGTGTTCGATCCAGTGGCCTTAGTCTGCACATTTTGCTCTTTTCAGCGAGCTCTGCAGTGGAGAGGTGCTGAGCTGCTCTTGGCAAATTCCCTCCGTCTGAGAGCAGAGATCATAATCTGCATGTGGAGTTCAGTGTTTGTGCGCTGATACCATGTGACAGAGCACGCAGGTGCAGCTGTGAGCATGTGCAAGCAAACAGATGTGCAAAATACGTTTTCAACACTAGCACATTCACCAACTGGGGGTAGATAACAGTTGTGTTTATCACTTAGCTGTAATGTAGCAATGAATGGAAATGTGGGTAGACTATGACCAATCAACCAAGACTCTGTTTCTTTGCTTGTCACTGTTCTTAACATGGTCTAGTTGTTGAATGAGATGAGTTTTTTTCTTGGTTGGAGGCTCATTCTTTTTTCTTACAATAGGCAGATTATATATACTTATTTAAAGCTATATATTTAAAGATTTGAACCCACAACCTCTAAACTAACATCTCAACCAGCTGAGCTATCAGGACCTCCTGAGGTGCATCAGTTCTCACACAAACAATAACTATAAAAAACACAACCTTTAGAAAAATACTTGAAAATAAACAATTAACGAATATTTCAATTTTGAATAACTGATTAGAGAAGAACATAGAACCTAGATGTTAAAAACTTAATGAGAATGTGGAAGTGTCTTGTTTCTTGGTTGGACTCTAATGCAGAAAAATGTTTTGGACAAAATACATGTTTACATACTTAAACTGGACTTGAAATGACAACCTATTTGTTACCAAACCTATTTAATAAGCTGAGCTATGAGGACTTCCTGAGTTACACCAGCTCTCACATGAACAATAAATAGATATGGAGTTCAAATGAGAACATCAGCTGGGGTGTTTATCAGAATCAAAACCTATAAAAGTGAATACATGCAAGGGCAGCTTGTCTCACCGTAAAGCTATGCCTCCATCTACAACACACAGCCAGCTCACGTCAGGTATTTCTCAGCCTTTATGTGACAGATCGGGGCCAGCTGAAGTGAAGTGATGATTGACAAACGCTGTGACATAACTGCCGTCTGCCAACAACACTCCCTCACAGGCTTGTTCACTGCTGAGGACAGGAACGCAGGTAAACCTCCCCGCGCTCCTCTTCTATATGCATACACAAAGCTCTATGGTCTTTATCCATACACAAGGCTTTGCTTTCATGTGTGCTTTCCCTTTACACATCAGTGACAGAATAAGATCAGTAACATCCTGCATCTGTTTAAACAGATTGCCAGCAAACGGTCTTATAAAATCTTGTGAAACTCTAAAACCCAGATTACATATTGTGGATTCAAATTATGTAACATGAAGACAATCTTTCACCACCGCAAACTGATTATTGTGCAAAGGCACGAATACAAAATAAAGCATATTTTCACAAAAAATGAGATATTTAAGTTTAGACCATATTGTCTTTTTTCCAATGCAATTTCAGCGTCAAACTGGTTCCTGTTTCTGTCCAATGAAACAGGACAAGTTTGCAAATAGTGTTTTGCAGGTAACAAAATATGTAGATGTCTAGGTGAAAAAAAATACTTAACTTGGCTGAAAAGTCAAAGGTTTTGCACCTCCACTAAACAACCCAGGTGACCGTTACAAAAACTACTCATATGAGCACTTTCTGGTTTGTTACCTTCAGAGTTATGGTTTGACTAAATTTAGGCATCTAAATCTACCAGTTTAAGATTAAGGAAAGATTATGATTAAAAGAAACCAACATTGACTGCTGGTAGGAGATGGGATGTAAAACAGTTTCTGGTGTTGAAGTCAGACGCTCTGTACAGCCAACCATCCACCACCTAGACCTTCTGCTTAGGAGGTTTTGAGTTGGGGTTAGAACAAATGATCATGCTGTTGTTTTTCTGGTAAGGACCACAGTAGTCTAAAAAAATGTAAGATCTTTTCTTAGTGCAATCTCCAATCTCCTGCTTTATGGATAGACCCCTCCACTTAATCATTTTGTGGTAAAGCACATTACAATGGTGGAGCCAAGGGATGGCCATAGCCATCATAGACTATTCACTTTTTTTGTTGTTGTGCAGAACCATTCCTGCCAACAGCAGCACAAGTGGAGGCACAAGGTGTTTGTATGTGCACAACACTGACTGGTGTATTCTACTGTGTTCTGAAATTCCCAGCAGCCTTTCTTCTTCGAGTTTTTAGCTTATTTTTTGAAAATAGGAAAATGGGATACTAATATTATGATTATGACCAACTTTCTTTTGAATTTTAAGCTAATTTTCACCTGGATTGTTTAGCTTGGGTGATGAAGAAGGTCAAGTATAGAGGTAAAACAAACAGTAGCATCGAAACAGTTGATACAGTACATATTCAGTCACAGTTCATGTGTTTCATTCTGTGTTTAAACAGTGATTAAGGAATCAGCGTGGAACAAAAAACTAGTCACGCACTTGTTTGGACAGCAATGAAGTCACAAAGCCTTGTGTCACTTCACGGCAGATGAGATAACATCTATTTTGATTGGCAGATTGTAAATCAAGTCTAGCTGAAGTCAGTCATCGAGGTGCTCTGTGTGCTGCTTTCACCCGGGTTTTACGAACAGGTCTGACTGGCCTTGTGAGTCTCTCCTCCACCTCTCCTCCCACGCTCCAGCGCTTGCAATGCAGCGGACGAGCCCTGTGTGGAGAAATTAGAAACCCAGAGCAAGGGCCTCTCTGCCCTCCCACACAGTGATTAAAACAGCCACATGCAGCAGAGACAGAAAAGAGAATCAAAATATCTCACTTGTCAGACAAAGGCAACATATTCTCTGATGTGTTCATGTGTTAAGAACTGGCAGTAATTGAAAGGGCACCACACTGCAGCACAACTGAATCATGGGAGAAAGCGGCATCATTGTATTCGCCAACAGCCAGTATCATTTTCATTTTTAACCCTTCTTACATAGGCACACACACAATCACACACAAACCCCTCCCATCCCCCCACCTGTTCGATCACCCCTGTGTTTACATTGCCGCAGCTGTGTTGACCTGCACACCCACACACATACAGATGCACATTCTCCCGCTCTCTCAAACCCATCTCCTCTCTTGACTGTATCTTTCTTTCAAGGCCTCTGTTGTAGCAGCAGCTTTTTGATGTTGGTAAGAAACTGAGGGAGTGGTTATGAAAAAAATAGCAAGCTAAAAATAGCCTTTGGATGAGAAGTGGGCAGAAAATAGCCTTTCATCTGTCTTTGCAGCACGCCTCTCTTTGCTCTCTTCTTCCTTGACAGACACAGAGAAGGAAATCTTGAGACGGAAACATGCATGATAATTGATTATTAGTACAGCCTGAAACAGGGAATAGGTCAGAGGTTGCAGTCGGACAGGATTTCTGACACTTTATCCTTATCCATCAGTCTGACTAGAAAGTAGCAACGCCTTAAAGGTACATTGCACATTTATGCCTTTTATCTATTAGGTTTACATCACATGTTGAACCTTTGAAGAATCCAGTTGAACTCACACACTGTCAAGAGTGGTGATAGGATGGTTATCAAGCTGGAAACAAATCTGTCATGTCTTAAATGCTAAAATTCATCATTTTCCCCACGTTGCTGGTAGATGACATGATGTTCAAACTATAACAAAAATGAGTATCTCATTTGTGATGTCGTCTCACATTGTTGTGAGTTAACTAGCTGAATGAAAATGTCTGAAAAAGTATTTGGCAGTTTGACATTTACTTGTTATGAAGTTAAGTTATGAAATAACAGTAAACACTAAAGTAGCATGAGATGAAGTAACCTGTGATATAAACTGTGATAGATACAAAGCGATGTAACTTACGTTTAGGTCACTTTAATCAGCTATTCAAATAACTCTGGTATTGTGCTCATTGACATCTGTTTTTCAGTCTGATCAGGCTAATAAAGTTCACCAAGTAAATGACAAGAAGATTAACGATTGTTAACGATTGTAGTTTTAATTGGTGAAAAGAAAATTCCATGGTCAATTATATGCTATATTCTGTGAGAAACTGGAGTTACCACTTCTTCTGTGGGAATTAAACTGCAGTCTGATTTGTTTTTGGGTGAATGATTTCTTGAGCCTTCTTTGTGTTATGAAAAAGTGGGAATATCAGTAGAATCTATACAGCTTTTGGATGCATTTGCAGCTCAAACATCAGGTTTTTTATCTTTCTCTTGTAAATTTCGTCATGAATTATAAAATCATAACCTTATACATTTACATCTTTCTTTATCCTTTACGAATGTAGAGTATTTCATAAAGATTAATGTGTGCCCTGCCTGGTTGTTACAGTACAGAATAGTAGCTGGCAAATCATTGAAGACTCGAGCTGTTGGATTCTGGTCTATTTTGGCAGCAATTTCCATACTGTTGGTGTGGAAATGATCTCTGTGCCTCTTCCACCATGTATTCCTCCTTCTATTATTGCTAAACGTTGGCGCGAAATTGCAGCTCAAGAAAGAAACGCTCACTCTTTGACTCCGAGGGACTGTCACCAAACCTGACGATTACCATTTTTCTCCAAGCTCAGTTGAAGCTGCACCTAAAATGTCACCATGGCATGAAGTCAATTATATTGGGTGAGTTATAATAAAAATACACCACCAAAAACCAACAATGACCAGAAAGCTACATCACCAAGCTACTGATGTGTTTCCCAACTCTTTTTTATCCACATGTGGTTTCCACCTAATACTTGCACTTAATGCCACTTTCCTGTAGCTTATCTTCCTCACTGCAGGGCCTCCACCTCTCTGTCACTGTATCAGCAGTAGCCTCAGGTGAACGCACTACCCAGATGCCTGTGTGTCATTACCAATGAAGCGCGGATGTAGTGTGATCAGAGCGCCGGCAAGATAAAACTCAGACGCTCTGATAATGTGAGACTGTGGCTCTGAGAGGAGCAGCTGACCCAGTAAGAAGAGGAGAGACAGCTGAGTTCATGTAACCTCAACAGAAGAGCTTGTATACTGTTCTGGCTCTGTGCCTGCTCACCGCTGTGTTCAATGTATGTTTGTATAGTGAAATGTATAGTCTGCTGTCTGCTGTGTGTCCTCTGGAACTGAACATGAAGTTCTGCTGTCCCCCGTTTCTTCCAGTGATGGAAGAAAAACTCTAATTAGTCACTTCAGTAAAAGTAGCATTAACACCGTGGAAAAATTCTCTAGTACAAGAAACAAAATGTACTCATGATACATTTTTGAGCAAAAATTACCTGGTATCTCTGGTATGAATTCCCAGATGAGTTAAAGAGGGAAAGAAACAGGAGAGAAGAGAGGATATGAGGACAGAAGCAGAGGAGGTAAAGAAGGAAAGAATATAAGGAAAGAATGAGGGAAGAAAAGACTGAAATGACTGAAAAAGATTAACAGACAAAAGAAAGGTAAAAGAGAGCAGGAAAGTAGGAAGGACAGAAGGAAATAAATAAGGAATAAAGGACGGACAAAAGTATGGAGGAAAGAAATAAGTCAAGAAGGGAGAATAAAAGGAATGAAGGAAACAACAACGAGGAAAGAAGGGAAACAAGGAATGCAGGAAGGACAGAAGGAAAGAAACAAGGAAAGACGAGATATACTGAAGGAAGAAAATCAGTTTTAAAAAAGTAAAGAAAGACATACAGAAGGAATGTAGAAAAGAAAAAAATGGCAGCATGGAAACTGGGACAATAGAGGGAAAGAAATAAAGAGAGAAGGGAGGATAAAGGGAAGGATGGATGGAAATAAAGAAGGATGACAGAAGGAAAGAAGGAAAAGGGAAACCAGGAAGGAACGCAAGAAATATGGACAGAAGGAAGGATATAACATAAAAGGAAACTACGGAGGTAAAGAAGCAAATTAAGAGGTAAAAACTAAATAAGAAAGATGTAAGGAAGGAAGTAAAAAGGAAAGAAAGAAGGGCAGAAGGATGGTAAGTAAGAAAGAAAGAAAGAAAAATGGACTGTTGAAAGCATAGAAGGAAAGAAAGAAAGAAAGAACTGTTATGAGCTTATCTGACTCTGACATCTCAGTTCACTGCACTTAACATTAGTCTAATTCTGATTTTGAAGTTCAGTTAGTTTAACTCACATTAGTTCCATTGTAGTTCTTGTTGTGATCTATTTTGGACAGACTGTGTGAGTGGTGAGAAAGAAAAAACAGCTACATTTCGCTCTAATCCAAGCACAGATCAGTGTCTCCAACATCTCCACCTTGATTCAATAAAGTTCAATAAAGCTTTTCTCCTTTCACACTGTCTGGCTGGCAGCGAGGCAGTTGGCCAACTCTTCCAGTCACCCTTCAGCTGATACACAGCAGGCTAAGGTTCACATTTTTTTAGTTAGTTTTTTTCTATCCTGTGCTTATTGCCAAGCACTCGCAGCTGCCTATTTAACCAAGATATCACTTGATGTGAAGGTCTAACGATTAGATAACGCTGCTTTGTTTGATCAGACTGAAGTGTTTAAGCCTGTGTTGGAATAAAAGAAAAGCTGCATGGGAAGAGAAAACCACCCGAAAATGTTGCCTCTTTTATCTGATTCTGCTATTTTTTTCCCTCATTTCTACAAATCTTTCTCTCTTTTTGCTGCCATGCAAACACAGCCAGAAACTCACGCTCCATCTCAAATCCAGACGTTTAGTTTGCTCTCTGACGTCACAAGGAGCATTCCCCCTTGTTTGATTTTGTCTGAGAGTTTAGTTTAAATATAAATGCATATGTGTGGCGTAGTGCTTCTGTTGTTTATCCCCTGTAAACAGCAGATATTCTCTGAGTTCTCTGGGAATGGAAGGCAGGTCAGTAGAAAATAAGAGAGCTGCTTTTTAACTCTTGGAGTTTTTTTGGGTGATTGCAAATGCAAACACAGCTGAGGGCTTGTTTTGTTTGCTCTGTTGACTCTCAGTTTTACACCTCAGCTCATAATCAGAGCAGAAGGGAGGTAAAGCCGAAGCTGGAAATGGAGACGGACGGAGTGTGCCAAGGCCCGGCCGTAGAACAACCAGCGTCTTGTGTGCTGGGACAACAGAGACAAGATTTAGCTTCTCGGTGCTTTTGTGCCAAACTAGCTTTGAATAGCGGCAAATAATCTTTAACGGACTTCATTTAATTTACTTGGAGGACCACATCAGTGGGTTTTTTACTGCATCAGGAGGATTCAAATCCTCAAATTCAGATGGTACAAAGTAAGCAAGCTCCTTTGTCATACAGGGAAAAAGTCACAAAACTCAGCAGCATCAGCAGTTATCAGAAGAAACATCCATCTTCAAATTTTGATTCTTAACATGCCCTGTTCCTACGCCTTCCTTACATTACACAGAATCCTTCCCTTTTTTATGTGGCATTTTTTAGTTTGTCCTGATATGTTATCACCACTTGTGATTACTGTGTTTATTGTTTAATATGTAATTCTAAAAAATCTGCTGTAAAGTGTGCTGTATCTAGAATAAGCACCTCCACATCCACTTCAAATGTCCACAAACACCAGCAGCCTGCAGCTTGGTGGATTAGCCACTGAAATACCCAGAATGCATCATGACATGACAACATGCTACATAGACAGTAAAGTTTAGCATGTGCACATTTTGTTTAAAGGTAAAATATAGAAAAGTGCAAATACTCGATCTTGCCATACACAAGCTGAATGTTCACTGTTTTTACTGCACACATGTGCGTAGAGTTGTGAAGTGATGAGAGCCAATAAAAGATTTTTTCCTCCCACTGTAAATTCCCATTTTAAAGTTTGCTTTAATCATATCCTCAGTGTTCCTTAATATAGAAACCCAGGGGTGTCGTGGATCATTTAAAGACATAGTTTGACATTTTTGGAAATATGCTCATTTGCTTTCTTGCATAGAGTTTGATGAGAAGATCGATACCACTCTCATGTCTGTACTGTAAATATGAAGCTTACAACAGCAGCCAGTTAGCTTAGCTTAGCAGTTTGACATGGCAAATGGCTCTAAATAATGCAGTACCCATGAACCTCGGCCTGCCATTTCTATGGAGAAGAAGCCAGTCAGATGCTTCGGAATTGGGTACAAAACATTACACCATAGTTGCCAAAGTCATCCATAACTGTCCCTGAGTCCACAAGTGGATTGACTTTAAGTTTCTCCAGAGCTTAGTCTCTAGGTTCCACTAGCCATTAGTGAAGCATGCAACAGAATTTTAGGTTCCTGACCCAGTAGGTCTAAACTTCGCTTTGAGGAATCAATAAATGGTAACAAAAAGTTTCTTAATGAATACTATTATAAATTGGGATCCGGACCCCATTCAGAACTGGTTTCCCATACCCAATCCTGTCCTCAGGTAAAATTAGTCCTATGTTAATTAAACTAATATCTCACGTTAATTACATACAGTCAGTTTCTTCATTGCCACAAGAGCCAACAGTCCCCTCACAGGACCTCAGTCTTACTGTGAGAGTTTTGAGCACAGTGATACAGTTGTGCCTGAGTGATTTACTCTTTCAGTGTTTAGATGTATTTCTCTGAGCAAACACTCAGGAGCTCAGAGTCAAGCTGTCAAACTGTTCTGCGCCCTCACCAACAAGCTCTCCTCTCTCACAGCGAGGAAAACGACAAGCCACAGTGCGAAAGTGACTCGCAGCTTGGTGGTCTTCAAGAGAGTGTAATGGGAGCGACTGTGCCAAACAGGCAGACTGGCTCACTTCTCTACCCTGTCCTCCAAAAGGTTCCCATTACTGAGGCCATTACACCCAGCAGAGACGGAGAGACAACACAAACAGTGCGCTGGACCCCCACAGAGCCACAGCAGAGCGCTCGGCTCAGCTCACGTCATGCTTCAAACCTGCTGATCTCATTTCGTTTTGAGGTGTTGGTGCTCATCGCAATTTGCAGTTACATAGGAGTCATTGTACATGCTCTCTGATCGACTGCATCTCTCTGTGTTCTGCGGTTGTCGGTGCACACGTCAAATGCTTGCTTGTGAATGAGTACATGTGCAGATGCTTACGTTCTTAAATGCACTGGGGGGGGGGAACATACTACAAACAAGCAAAATATTCTGTAATTTGGAAAGATTTGCTTCTGTATTTTGGAAAGATTTGCTTGTATCAGGCTTACTAAGACAAATCAATAAAGTAAAAGTAAATGATTCTTCACAAGATTTTTATGTTTGAGTTAAGAGAACAAATCTATTTCCTCTCTTTTATCATCCTAATGTAGTATACGATATAATGACAACGATGAATTGCCCATTTTGTCTGTCCTCTGCAAAAAATCCTGTTATTAAGTCATTTTTGGTATTGTTTACTTAAAACAAGTAAGAAAATCTTCTCTAAAATCAAGCTTCATCTTTCTTGAATCTAGTGCAGCATCCTGCTTCAGGCCCCGATCAGTACAGCATTTCTGACAGCAAAATTTCAGACAATTAACTTTAATTGAATCACTGTGTTCAGTCGATTCACTCACAAACCTTTTGCCTACTGTTCAACTTTGGAGAACGTTGACTCGCCAGTTTGTGCTGTTGTCCAATTGAAAACCATCTTGACAGTGCTCACTGATGAAGTAACAGAAAGACGAAGAGTCCATTAACTGAGGCTATCATGTTAGCGGTGTTGCACCATCTAATTTGACATAAAAATTGCTTCAAAAGATGTGAGCTTTACTTTACTTGATGGGGCACAAAAAGGTTCAGTAATGGTTGGGCACCCAGTGAGTAATGAAGGAAAAGCTAGTAACGTCTCAGTACAATACATCCCTTTTCTTGAGGGGGCACAAAATATTTAAGTAATTAGAAATTAAGAGTAGTTATCAGTTTTGTGCAGCTCATCAACTGATTCATGGTTAGTCAAGAATGACTCATGTATCTGGGTCAGCAGCACAGAGCAGAGAGCGACATCTAGTCAAGTGTGAAGTGGCCTCAGTGATCAACTCCCTCCCTTTGTGCTGCGTCTTTGTCTGGCCAGAGTCACTCGTGTTAATGATTAGTCCTGCTGCTTTTGTCCACCTCTCACTGACAAAGCCAGTGCGAGTCAATTGGTTGTTGCCTACGCAAGCAATGTGCAACATATACCAAGCCCAAAGAGAAAACAGTCACTGCTACCAGCTTCTTAGGGTTATCAGTCAAAATATGCACCCTGATAACAACGTCCAAATAAACTGCTGGACAGAAGAGGTTTTCAAATTTTTATGGATGTTTTCCTCTTTGGATCATTGCGACTTAGTAATCAAACTAAACTGTAAGGCTTTCTTGTTGTTGTTTAATTTTTAACTCCATTTTGAATGAAAAGGCCTCACCTTTCATCTCCTGCTGATCTGTTCCCTGGGGGATGAGGAATGTAAGTGGAGGGGATGTGTGTGTGTGTGTGTGTGTGTGTGTGTCTGCATACATGAGTTTGTGTGTGTTCATTAGAAGTTAGGGTGTTGCGGGGGTGCAGGGAGGAGTTTTGTTTTTCCTACTAACATGAGCAGTTGTGGAGAGCCGAGGAGTGTGTGTGTGTGTGTGTGTGTGTGTGTGTGTGTGTGTGTGTGTGTGTGTGTGTGTGTGTGTGTGTGTGTGTGAGGTCATTTGGTCAGTTTGCCCATCAGTACTCGAGCTGTCTGACTGAGCATTCTCACCATCTGTATGACCTCTCCTCCTGACTGGCTTTTGTTCCCGAGCTTGCCTCCCTCCCACCGATGTTTCTCACAGAGCACTGTAGTCCAAAGGGTCACCGAGCCCGGCCTTCATCATCAGTCTGCCTTCTTCTTTTTCACTTACTTTAATGAGAACGGCTTGTTGTTTCTCTGTTTTACTTTCCCATGAGGTTGAGCACTGAAGCAACATCACCTGTATGTAGGCGGATATTTGTGAAGGAATTTATCATACGTTTAGAGTGTTGTAACACCACGCAGAGAGTGATTTGAGCACTTCGGCCTGCATTGTTGTACGAGCTGAAAGACCAATTGGCTGCACCAGCAGTGATTTAGGTGTGTCCTATTAAAGCGGGTGCAAACAAGTATTTTGTATTTTTATATTTGTAATTAATTTAGAGCACTTTGTAGAAATCTGTTTTGACTATGACATTAAGGGGTCTTTTTTTAAAAAGCCACATTTAATCTACTTAGAGTCAATGCTGTAAAACAATAAAACATGAAAACTTCCAAGGAGGGCTGAATACTTTTTATAGGTACTGTAAATGAAGTTTATTGTAATTATCATTTAGTTCTGAGCCATTTAATTGATTAAATACCAAATGTGTGGAGTAGATGTAGTAAATGCAACCACAGAACCAGTTTTTAAAATTGTATTAAGTTTAATTAGACTGAAGCCCAGAGGAAAAGGGACAAAGGCAAGACAGGAGGAAACTAATATGTGAAGCCTACAGTAGCAATTACGTGATGTTCAGGTTATATGGAAGTTACTGTAAATATCATTTTATATCTTACAAACACCATGCAGGTCAACATCCACGTGGTAATTACACTGAAAATCTGGTATTTTTCTAAAAAGATCTGATATATATGACTTGGTAGAAAGAATATGGAAAAGTCAGCCATTAGGCCATTCAAAGGAACTAAACTATAATTTGACAATTCTCATCATGCACACTATTTTAATTACTAAAACTGGAAATTCCCATCTTGAATTGACTGATGATTAACTGATTAATCGTTCAGTCCACTGGTTCCCAACCACAAGGTTCACAAGTTCCGGACGCACCTCTGTCAAAACCACGCCCCAACTTTCAGATAGCCAATTGAGTCGTAGTTCTATTTGCGTCATTGGTTTGTTTACAGCGCATGGTTAAGGGGGAGCTTTTTTAATATGTTGTTAGCATGATTAGTTGATTAGTTGTCATTTTGTTAGCTAGCTAGCTCACAACAAAAGTATTTCACGATATTAGCCATAACGTATGTAATTGATGTTGAGTTGTTGTTCCTCACTTCAAAACGGGATAATCTACCTCAGAATAAGTTCAGCGGTTAGCTAGCTAGCTAACAACATCACTAATCAGAGACACATCATCATAATCACGCTCAAAGAACTTTATTTCGCGTCAACTTACTGACAGGAAAACAGGCGTCAAACAGTGTTTAGAGTCTGAGGATTCGCGTGAGCGCTGTGTGATGCGACTAACTGTTGTGGAGTTGGCCAATGAAATCAATCCTGAGAGCGCGTCAGAGCCTAGGGGCGTGGTCACGGCACAGGTGTGTTGGGAAAAGTAAAGACGCCGGGTTGCATGATGTAATAAGAAAATCTAAATTCTGCGACACAAAATTAGATTTACATTTTTTTTGCGTGTGAAATACTAAATAATTTTACCTACCTCTTCAAGCCTCTTAAAATTATTCAAATAAAACAGTCTGAGGAGAGAAAAATCATTCTTCAACTGAGCTGCTCACACCTCGTAAACATATACGAGTGGTCTCAAGTGGACATGGCTTCATGTTAAAGCGACACGTACAAACAAGGTTGAAGCACTTTAGTCTATGAAAGGTCTAGAAATAGTGAAGAATATCCATCACAAGTTTCCAGAGACCAAGGTGCTGTACTTGTTTGGTCTGTTCAATTTACAATGATCTCAAATAAAGACAATAACCAAAACAAAATAAATCTGTCTGTCTATCTATCTACCTGATGATGCTCCTCCTTTTTCTGCTATTTATGACATGTTGACGTACATTTGTCACAAATCACAGTGAAGAGCCCACCTCTGCTGGGCAAACACAGATGGATGACAGCGGCACACTCCACCCAGCCTCCTCACAGTCACTTTGCAGAGGGCTGCTCCGCTTTATGGTCTCATAAAGTTTCCTTCTCAAAACACAGTTTAAGAGATGATAGTAATTGGCCTGTTGTTTAAAGCAGCGTTGAGTGCTATCACCTTTGTCCTGACAGCAGTAATTAGCCCAAAGGCTGCAGTATACAGCAGATTAAATGGGTGGTTAATGGTAATTTACTATTCACTCAGCACACTTTAGGGCTGACTGGTCAAACATTGGTTTATGCTGGTTGCAATCTTCTAATGACTGAAAGGCAATTCTGCCTGAAAAATTACACTTTAACAATGTTTAACACATAACAATTAACAGTAGTGAAATGGGTGATAGGAAGGTAATAGTTACAATATGATAGTAATAAAAGAAATGAAGATGTGTAGCATTTAAAAATCAGTAAGCATCAAAGAAGATAACACAACACAATATTTAATTAGGTTAATTATACTAAAATGGCAACAAAATCGTAGCATCTTTACCGATTGGATAACTTGTACCCAGGAGAATCGGACTTTTTTCTAAACTCCATTGGAATAATTCGATCAAAAAGTAGGCCACCCAGACTTTTTTAAATGCTCCATTAGTTTTTTATTTTATTCAGAAGTGCTTAAAGCAGAGTTTACTTTAGCCTTAGGATTGGCCAGTTTTCCTCTACACATTGTTGGGTACAGAAACCATAACCAAACAAATAATTTCACAGAAAGAGATTTCCAGATTTGTCACATCCAGGACCCCGAGCAGAACATATCCGAACATCTGTGGTACAAAAAGGGTTTCATCAGAAATACCGGGCACTTCTTTCGACTGCCTGTTAAGAATCTGGGGAGAGGGGTTCCACAAGAGATTAGTTCAAAAACAGCTCTGACACACACACAAAAATGATCTCTAATTCCTGACACGTTCCAGGGCCCCTGTGCAGCTCTGGGCCCCCTGATTCTTTCAGAATAGATCCTCTAATGGCACTGCTGGAGATAACCAAAAAGACGTGAATTATCTTGTCACAGTAACTATCTCTAGACATTCAATTCCACAGAGTGCAATAACAGCAAATGTATTTCTCTTTTTCCCAAAGACCACCTAGAGCCCCCTCCACGTCCCCTTGTGGTTTCCAAACCCCGCATTGGCCACCACTGACTGTAAAGCATTCAGAAATCATTTTTAGGCTCATACAGCAGCTCTGGACTCTGCAATAACGCCTCGCTTGATTGAGTTTTTCTGAACAAAGTTAGAAGAGATTTGGGAGGCGCTTGTCACTTCCTGCCTCCAGCGGTCCCGGAGGGGTGGCGCAACGAAATCTGATCTCCCTCCCCCCGCTGCCGCTGCTTGTACCGGCAGCCCGGCAAAAGCAGAGGCGGCCAGGAGGCATCCCGGACCGCGGTGGGACTGGAGAGGAGAGGAGAGGAGAGCAGAGACAACACACGCACACAATGAAACGCATGTGACGGCTCAGCCTTCAAAATAAAAGTATTTTGTGTGCTGCGTGGCAGAATGTGATCCATTTGATGGCTTAATTGTGATCCACATTAATTACTTGTAGCTTACAAAAAACAAGGACGCAAATTATGCAAAGGTGAATTATGCTAAATAAAATATATGTATCATTAAAAATTAAAGACATGATTTAAAGATCAGGTGTTTTGGGTTTCTTCCATTCAATATCATTTAAAAACAAGATTTTACAAGATATCAGGCATCGTTTTAAGTTGAAAATGAAATTTGTGGAAAACCGTATTTTGTTTACTGCATATTCCACTTCAAATAGTATATAATTAGCACTTGATTAAGCGTTCAGAAAAGCACTGCGTCACCGTCTAAGATTTTATTTTGAAGGTGCAAACGGGAACTCCTCCTGTCTCCTAGCCGATCTCTCTTGACTGCAGCACCGTGCAGCTCCTACTTCACCGGCAGCCAGCGGAGGAGAGCCACCAGTCCGAGTTGGTTAATCCGAGGCAACGAAACACACCGACTGGCATCCGCGCCGGAGAGGAGCGAAGAGCCGCGTTCACTTCGTCCTGTCCGCATCCTCCACACCGCCCCGTGCACGACAGGATGAACGCATTCTGGAGGTTTGGACACTTTGGACAGCAGCGCGCAGTGGAAAACAGGATTTAGTGGAGAAGTTGGCTTTCGCAGCGGCGGTGCCCGAGCCGACGACTCTCGCTGTCAAGTCGTGAGGGGGATTTCTGACTTTTTTTCCCCACTGTCGCCAAACTGCTCCCCGAAGCGCGAGGACTTACGGATTTTAAAGTAGTTTTGTGGATTTTTATGAAGTTTACAGGAGAATAACGGCTGTTTTTCTTCTTCTGAATGCTTGGTGACATCTGAAAGGCTGAGATTTGCTGTCAAAACGGGATACTTTGAGTAAGTAATCGATCATTATTATTATTATTTTCATTATTGTTATTATAATACAACATGCCTCTGAGGCATGCGAGAAATAGCTTCACTTCCTTGTACATGTGAGTCGGACAGGTTGAGCTCTCCAGTCACTCTCAGCGTCACTAGTAAAGAGTGTGTACAGTGTGTGTGAAGCGTGGAGCTGCAGGACCAGCCCCACGGCCGTGCCATCGCAGAGGTGCCGCACGAGGAACGGCTCGTCCGTCCCCGGTCTGTGCGTAATTGGCGCGTCTCGGCCGGTGTCAGCGGAGTAAGGACGCTTTCTGTGCGTATTTGTATATACACCGTGGTCCGGAGAAGCGCGCGTAGTTTTCTGTTTCTTATGTTTTTAATGATGACTGCACTATGTGTGGCGCAGGTTACTGAAATTACGCACGCCGCGTGGCTGAAAGTGACGGTTTTTCCCTTTGAACTGGCAATTGGTTGAGCCCATTCCCTTGTTTTTAATTGAAATCAACTTGCTTAAAGATGCTTCTCAAAATCATATGTCATTCTCAACGCAGTGACCCGCCTCATTCTGTCCAGTTTGAAAATATTGAGACTTTGGTTTCCAGAAAAAATCCTGGAATGAGGGAAATATGTGAAACACAGTGGCAGAATTTTAAGGAAAAGCAGGTGTATGAATTACGAAATTACGCACGTTTATCTGTCCATCAGGATGGATTGAGGATGCCCAGTAGGTACGTCTGATCTGAGTTTGGTTTCCATTTATCATCAATCAAACGTTTCCATGTATAATTTCACTGTCAAAAAGTAAGATATTGACTTTCATCGCCAACCTATGCTCGTTAGGATGAACACGCCTTTTCGCCTCACTGCAACAGTGACGTCTTCTCTAGTTAGGAGCAGAAGTATGAATTACACATCAGCCTCTTTCACAGAGCTGCACTCCCTAATGCCTCTGATCATCTCTGAAGTTTCTCCAGAAAGCAGATTTTTTTCCCCCCCTCCCTTTGAATGAACGAACTGTGCGGTTCTCTCCCCTCAGCAGCAGATCAGTCATCCCCTCTTCAAACACATGCGCTTCAATGGGATTCAGATGGTGATTTTGGCCACTCAGATCAGCTTTGACTCCCACCATGTCAAGTCATCACCGGAGAAAATTACCGGATTATAGAATCGTACGAGAAGGGGGCTGAAGTGAGATTTGGGACTTGTATTGCATTAGCCTATTAAATTTAGGAGCCATAAAACAAGCGTGTGCATGATAATAGTTGGGCTAATGCTGCAAATTAATTGTATCTATTGACCCGAGAAATAATAAGCCAGTTTGCAGCGTTTTCAATCAGAGGCAAGCCACAGACACATTTCGGTTCCAAATGAGCCTCTGATTGCCTCTTTTCATTACCGAAATTGGCCCGAGACCATCTCTCTGCGTGGAGTTTTGTTTGCCTTTTTTCTTCTACTCTTTTCTAAAGAGGAGAATGGTGCATTAATTGGCTCCAACTTGTCTAATTTGAGAAGAAAATCTGATCCTTTTCATGCACTAACATTAATTCACTGTCATATTCCAATAATAAAAACCTTATGTGTTGCAGCAGTGACCTTATCTGGCCCTGTTAGCAGATTTACATCCTATTGTATCTCTGTAGGAATTCTGTCTCTTAGAATATGTCTCTGATACTCAATTATGAACTCAATTCTTAGTATTTTATATCTTAACCTTTTAAACCCGAGTCCTATTTTTCTTTTGGAACTCATCCTGCCATTCAAAGAAAGTTTACAGTGGCACTATAGCACTTAATGGTATTTCCCTATAGCTTCACTATAATATCCCTATAAGGTCTTGCAATGTATTTGAGGCAGTTAAAACAGAGTTTATATTGACCTTATTAGGTTTTATGACATTTTAATTTCCCATGGTATCTGCTGTAATGTTCACAATATAGTCTCAAAGAGTTATCGATGTCCTAAGCACTTGGTCAACCTATTTTTTGTTTATATACTGTGGTTTCTTATAGTATTTCTTACATATATATCTATATATTTCATGCAGAGGACAAATGTGTGGACAGGTATTGTAGTCTTTTACACATGCAGTGTAGGACACATGACTGCCTGCAGCACTTTACACCTGGAGTTACACTTCACCTTTGACAGCTTTAAAATGCAGAGCTCTCTCTGCATCTCAGCTGATCAATATCTCTTCTCACCTGAGGGTGTGTTGAGTGTGCTTTGAAAAGAGGATGGTGATGTGATAAAGGCAGGGAGGAGTAGTGAGGGGACAAGATAAAGGGAGACAAGGTGAGGAGCAGAGAGACAGGAATAAATGGAAGGAATTTTAAATAAGAAGTAGAAGAAGAAAGAGGCACTGATATGGAAGATTACCCACTTGAGTGTCCGTCTTTCTCTCCATTACCCATCTGCCCTCTGCCCGGCTGTTTGCACTTGTGCTCTTCCAAAAACCTTTAATCCCCTTTTCCCAAAATGACAAAGTCGATCCAGCCCCGGCTGTTGATTTTCCGGCTTAATTATTAAAGATTACTGACACTCCGGAGAGGTGTGACTAGCATGTGATCGCCTCGCATTGATCCTCACCAAGGGGAGAGGGATGACAGGGATTTGAACCCCGGTTAAAGCATTTTTCTGCCTCTGAGCTATTACAGTGTGAAGATAGTTCTGCATGATTAATGTTCATGTATTATTCACCGCAGTGGCTGTGTTTCCCTTTCATGCTTAAAGAAAATATTAGCATGAAAACACTTAAGAGACTTTGAACTCCTCACTGGGTCTTTGGGATCCATACCACCTTCTTTTTTGAGGTTGTAAAATCAAAGTGTTTTTAGTTGGCCGTGAAGAGTTCATTTCCAATGTTCAACATGTCCACTTTGGTGTAAAAAGGTCTTAAGTAAAAAGTTCATCACTCAATATTATAATATAAAAAAAATAGATGATAAAAGGTTACCATTTTGTCAAGGAAGGGCATGTATTACCTGTTGCTCTTACACAGGATTTAATTTGTTTCAGTTTCACGCTATCAATCATGTTGCAACACTTGGCTGCTCCTCAAATTCAAGGATTCACTTTGTTCATGAGATAGTCTTAACTATCACCAAATTAGTCATGCTAAAAGCCTGTATTGTTTTCCTGTTTCTGCTCACATGGCACATGTCATGCCACTTGTCTAAACAGATCTGCACGTTGACACGAACCAATCCGAAGCTTTGTCAGCTCTCAAAGTGAAGTGCCTGTAAAAAGCTGAGGTTGTTTCATGTGTATGTATCTGTGTCTGTGCCTGCCAGAGAAAACAAGTTTCAAATCGGAGAGGACTGCAATCAGCTACCTCCACGGCTGGACAGCGAAGGCCCTATCATGCTGTATAAACAAACCGCAGCAGCATGTAGGCGTCTTGTGTTGTAAGAAGGTGAGGATGGGCTGAGAGAGGAGAAGAAGAGCTCACCGAAGTGCCTATAGAGAACATAAAAGGCTGCAGTATGTTGAAGCATGAAAGGTGCAGTGGCACTGTTTAGATTAGGACTCTGTGTGTGTGTGTTCGTGCGGCTTTATCTATTCATGTGTGTCTTGTGATTTTCCCCAGTTGGTGTTTTCTGTGTTGAAGAGTGATAATGTGCAAACAGAGCCTCGCAGAGCCGGCCCGGGCTTCAGCTTGTGCTGAGCAAGGAGTGGGTCACAGGTCCTCTGAGAGAAAGAAAAACAGTACTGTTAAGACTTAAGACAACACAACCTTTCTCTGGACTGTGTGTGTGTACAATACACCTCTGTGTGTGCAAGCAAAGCCCACTCTGAAATGTTAGCATGTGTGTTGGCCAAACCTGTGCGTGTGTTTTTGTCGGGGTGGACGTCTCACAGCCAAGGCTATTCTGAAGCTGGACAGAGCCTCTAAAGTTTAAACTAACAGTCGTTGTGTGTGTGTGTGTGTGTGTGTGTGTGTATCTGTGTGTGTGTGTGTGTGTGTGTGTGTGTGTGTGTGCTTGTGGGGGGGTTTGTGCTTTACTTTTCTGGGCACCACTCTCAGAGCTTTCTCCGCGAACCTTGGTGCTCTCCAGCTTCTCCCTGCTTAGGCAAACAGAGGGCACAGCACTCCGATGTCGCTTGAAGTAGCCGTCCCGCTCCCTCCTCCTCCTCCTGCGAGCCACTGGGCACGTTGGGCAACTGATACTGTAGACTTCGGCATTCCTCATCCTGCAGGAAGATTAGTGAATCCGTGTCAATCGGTTGCTAAACCATGCAGAAGAGTTTCTCAAGCAGAAAAGAGTCCTGTGGAAGGAATGGCAAGCTGTTTACATCTGAAATAATGTGTCTCCTCAACTAATCCTGTTGCAGCAAAGTCAATTGATTGGTTAATGAACTTGTATTCTAGGCTGGGGGTATGCTACAAAAGGTTTCTTAAGCTGTTCAAATATCAGAGCTCCTATCCACCCATCTTAACGATCAGGTGCTCTGAGAAAGTTTCTGAGAAAAACTGCGAAGAGGGATTTCCACCCTAATCCTTGAAATCTGTGTGGAATGTCAGGTCAAAATATGGCAGCGTGTGTGCAGACCCCAAGGCGCTTCTTTGTACTGTGTTCAATTTGCAGTCTTATTTTTCGTATTTCAGAGATTTTTTGCCTGATTGAATGTTCTGGCTTAGTCAAATCTGGGCCTGATTCTCACGATGAACATCCAGACATCTCTCTACTATTCAACTCTGATTGATTTTCCTCATGTTTGTTGTTGTTTTTCAGGTCAGTAGCGGGGAGTCGTTGGATAGCTTCTTGCGGCATTGGAGGCCGCGCTTCTGCTGGACAGCATGCAAACGGAGGATGTTGTCTGAGTCTGAGTCGGGCCTTGCTGCTCTGCGTTTCACCTCGTCGTCCAGAGGAATGACGACTCTGTGGTGCTCACTCTGGCTTTCCTTCCTCCTGCCTCTCTGCGTCGCTCCGGCCAGGATGCCCACCGCTCAGCCCACAGGTAGGATGCAATGTCAAACCCGAGCATATTTGTACATACTGCAGATACTACTGCTGAAACACCAGTAATTGTCTTCAAGGAAATCCAATGATCAGTTCACAGACAGCAGGAAACTCTTGCAACATTTTGAAACAATTTGACAATTTTCAAGACAAAAAAAAGGCTTAGTACATGAAATACAATCAAGGCGGTACTGCTTGATAGTTTGTCAAGAGTAGGAATCAGCTACCTTAGAGGGAAGACTACCTGTGTCTCATACCTTTTCTGTCACCATCACAGCCAAAATCTGAGTACAAAGTGTTTATGAAGTCATCATGTCTGTTATACTACAATGATGTTTTTCTTCAAAGTCCATAAGAATTAAACACATGAAGAAACATGAACAACGTGTCATTGGGCACATGTTCTAATTGGTTATTGTTAGTGGTGAAATTATTAGTTGATTAATTGATTCTTTTGTCATTTAGCTGGCAAAAATGCCAAATATTGACTGGTTCCAGCTTCAGAAATGGGAGGATTTGCTGATTTTCTCTGTTTTATATGACTGTGAATTGAATATCTTCTGGTTTTGGACTGTTCATCAGACAGAGCATGTGTCTTTGCACATGTGAGGAGAGAAAAGAAAACTTAAAGCGACACTTTTCTTGCAGCACAACAACAAAACACAGCTCAGAAAAATTCTCCTCAAGTTGGCTTTACACTCAGTCGTAAACCAGGATAAAAGAAGCCTGAAAGGGTGCTTGTCCAAAAAACAAGAAAGACAATGTTTAGCTGCTCATACACATTCCCTTCCCTTCCTCAGTTGTTCCTTGCTTCATTTTCCATGCTAATATGACATCTGCTTAGAACCATGTTCAGTTTTCTGTGTTCATCACTTCAAATAGGGGCATTTCAAAAGGAACATTTATTGTTTATACGAATGTGGTGGAGTCTTTTTATTTTACGAGGAGTTTTTAATTGGACTCTTCTTGGTTCGCTGAGCTTAGCACGATTTTCCCTCTTTGTTCTGGAGGCAGAGAAATACCCAAAGATCAATCCAAAGTAAACGTTGACTGTTTGCTTTAATCTCTCCATTTTGCGCAAAAAAAACGAACACAGCAGAGTAATCTTTTTCTGAGGCGTTAGCCAAGTGTTGTTTTTTTTTCTCCCCCCTCCCTTTTTCTTTTTTTGTGAGAGTTATTTAAAATGAGTCTTTGACACACTTTACACGCTACAGTGCATTAAGTAAGACGAGGTGCCGGGCACTTTCTGGAGAGGACCCAGCGTCTTATGCAAGCCAAGATACCATGTGTGTGTGGGTGCGTGTGTGTGTGTGTGTGTGTGTGTGGGTGGGTGTGTGTGTATGCATGCAAGAACATGGGCATACAGTTTTGTTTTTACTTGTGCATGTGTGTGTAGTGTATACCAGGGCTATCTGCCGAATAACTGAGGTCAGACCGGAGATGTAGACTCGAGATTAGACTTAACTCTCTAAAGACTTGACTTGAGACTTGAAAGCAAAAACATTCTAGTCTCAAGTTTTGACCTGAAAAACACCTGGAATAATAAAAAGTAGACCATGTATTTTTCAGTTTTAGGCCTGTGCATTGAAAGGATTTGGTCTCAACTATGCAAAAAAGCATGATTAACACAGCATTGGAAGGAAAATGTTCAAATGTCATGCAATCCTAAGCATTCAGAGACTTGAAAGACTTGCATTCTGACTTCAGGTGGACATGGACTATCCACAAAAGATGTAAAAACAGCTCTGCGTCAGAATGATCTGACAGCCTTCTACCTGTGTGTGAATTCCACTCTTCATAACCAAAAGATCCCTCTTCTCTCCTCTTTCTGCCCCCCTGCCCTCTCTCATGTAAAACCCCAATGTTACAATAGAGGTGTTGTTATTCCGTCCGCCTGATTGCCTTCCCTGCTGGGAGCCATCACAGCCTATCATGCTTGGCATCATCCAAAAAGCAGAGTATGTTTTTTTAAACCCCTCTGGGTGGCGGGTGTTTAGGCTGTAATCTCCGTGTACCTGCATGGTATGCAGACACGGCCAAATTCAGCCGGAGAACATAGTTCTGAAAAGGATACTGTTTCAAGTTGTTAATGTTTGTCATGTTGGGGTGTGACGATTAATTTGATGTGAAGTGGATGGCGGTCAGGTGTTAACATGCAACATGTGCAGCCATCAAAGATGTTTCCTGGGGAAATGGAAAGTTTTTTTGCTCAGTATGATGCTGAAAATCTCATTTGGTTAGACTAATGTATTGGCCTTTTCAGTCAGTGTCATCCACCTTTGATGTGATAGAGGTTCCTTCATGACCACAGATACAGAAACAGTCTGGAAAACCTGCATCTGAAAGGTGTTTCCTTGGTATTCCCCACTTTGCTGAATAGAGAAAGTAGATGGTTTTACAGAGAGAGTGCAAAGATCAGAGGTTAAATTCCACGAGAAGCTTCTCTTCTCTATAAACACATCTCCTGTTGCACTTTTGAGTGAAAATATTCAGGAAATTGGGAGAAGTATACCACAATGCAAAACTACTCCATTAAAAATGTTCAAAATGAAGAGAAAATTTGAAATTAATAAAAACTTTTATTCCCTCAGTTTTCAGGATTTTAATATTCTCAGGTCACTTGAAGGATTACATGTTCCTCTACAAGTTGAGGCCCCCTGGCCTCCAGTGGAGTTCCCCACGTCCACAGATGGACGAGCAGTAGGGATAAAATGACTGTCGTTTACTGGCAGATGGCACAATTTCCCCTCAGCCGCAACAGCGCTGGGCAAAGTTGTCACTTAGGTTTGTGTTTTCTGTGTGTAATGCTCTGTTTGCGTGTGTGTGTGTGTGTGTGTGTGTGTGTGTGTGTGTGTGTGTGTGTGGGGGGATGCGGATTAATGTGTGTGTCTGTGTCAGGGTCAGAAAGCAGGTGCTAAGGACAAAAATGCACTTGAAAGTTTACAGCACGCCTGTAAAAAATAAATTAAAAGTAATTGTGCTGCAGTTTGGACAGCCTTATTAATATTTTAAAATTGTTTACTTGTTTTTGTTGAGATGTCATAGATTATTGCATGAACGTGACCACCCTGTAGGTATGTTTTTTTTTGGGGGGGGGGATAGCTTTCAATCGAAGAAAAACAGCTTTCGTTGATCAGAAAATAACACAGTATGCTTGATAAGCTGTTTAAGTAATGGTATATATTAACATTATTAACATACAACAATAACAAAAACAAATTAAGGTTCATATAGAGGGTTTATCTCCCAGAATGCCATATAATCATACTACTAAAGTGCTCATTGGAATAAATCTAAAAAAATCCCCTGGTCTGTATTTATGTATGTGTGACATAAGGAGACACTGTGGTCTGTGTGTGTGTGTGTGTGAGAGAGAGGTGTAATTCCTTGTTTCCATTAAGTCCAGCATAATGTTGTTTCAGAGCGTACCGTTGTTTATTTCTCCAAAGGCTGGTGGCATTTAAAAATGTTGTGGGGAAAAAAGTGTTTAAGAGGCCAAGTTGACCAACGTGAGAGACTGATGACAAAGAGCAGAGGCTGTGTGTGTGTGTGTGTGTGTGTGTGTGTGTGTGTGTGTGTGTGTGTGTTCTTCTCTCCTCTGTATTTACTGCACGAACCCCCCCCCCAGTGCCCCTGTGGAGCTCAGATGAAATATGTGGTTCCTCTGCTCTGATGTTTTTTGTGAAACGGCAGACATATAAACTCAACACATTCAGCTTTGCCATTGCATCTTTGTGTGTGTGTGTGTGTGTGTGTGTGTGACAGCAGGCCTGCGTGGAGTCTGCAGTTAAGTGAATGTTATGTCTGTATGAGCAGAGGCGGATTATGAAAGGGAGGCTGTAAAAGAAGATGAAAAGAGAGAAACATAAAAATTAAAGTATAGCGTGTGTGTGTGTGAGTGTGTGAGAGAGAGAGAGCGTGGGTGTATGTGGTCAGTATACCCTTCAACCAGAGAAGAAAGCAAATATGTGTCATTTTTAGAGACAGAAAATGACAGCGTGTGTGTGTGGGTGTGTGTCTCTGTTTGTGGGGGTGTGTGAGGTCTCTGACCCCCTGTCCCCCCCCTGGCAAGGACTGTAAATGTCAGCAGGGGTTGTTTGGGTCATTAGGGGGCTCGTTAAAACCATTGCATCCA
Source organism: Siniperca chuatsi (assembly GCF_020085105.1). Classification (NCBI taxonomy): domain Eukaryota; kingdom Metazoa; phylum Chordata; class Actinopteri; order Centrarchiformes; family Sinipercidae; genus Siniperca; species Siniperca chuatsi. Next base: position 25,201,149 of record NC_058056.1, read on the forward strand.
CAGATTTACGCTCAGGCTCTACAATTCACACACACACACACAAAACACAAACATACAATGTCACTCCACTCTCTCTGTCATTCTCTCTCTCTCCTTGTTTCGTTTTTCTGCTATATTTTATTTTTCTTCCATACCACTCTCCTCTCTTTCTCCACAACACGCACACACACACACACACACACACACACACACACACACACACTTGTCTTTTGAAAACCTCTCATGTGCTCTGTAAGTCTTTGATAGTGGCACTGTTGTCCTGAAGTGTTAAAATGTGTGTGTGTGTGTGTGTGTGTGTGTGTGTGTGTGTGTGTGTGTGTGTAGTCCAGCATATAATGTGTTCAGCCAGCAGCTTCAGTGCAGAACTTCAGTGAAAACATTCTGTGTTTGCAGCCAGCTGTGGGCTCAACTGTTCTTCAGCTCGTTCCTACTAATGGAAGTACTTTGGATTCATCTTAAGGTAGCCTTTTTTAAACCTATATTTAACCAGGATGTGTCTGAAGCTGTTTCATGGTTTGTTTTCGTCAGCCCAAGTCCCACTCGGGCTCTTCTTGTCACCAAGCTCCCATCTTGTCTGCTCAAATGCCTTTCTTGTCACCCCAAATTACCCTTCTCGTCAGCCCAAGAGTGTCTCTAGTCTACCAGAGTGCTCTTCTGGTCTGCTTACCTGCTCCTTTGGTAAGTCCACGAACCCTTCTGGTCAACCAAGTGCCTCTCTTGTCAGGCCACATTTCCCTCTAGTCCACCCAAGTGCACTTCTGGTCAGCCAATTGCCTCTCTAGTCTGCGCCAGTGACCCTGTGGTCTGTCCAAGTGGCCTTCTAGTCGACGTAAGTGTCTGTCCAGTTCACCCAAGTACCTTATAGTCAGCCACATGCCCCTCTAGTCTGTGCAAACAGCCCGCTGGTCCACCCAGATATCCCAAGTGCCCCCACGGCCAACTAAATGCCACTGCCCAACCATGTCAGTTGAAACTCTGCTAAGTTTGTATGACAACCATCATAGAAAGCCAGTTTCCTGCACAAGGATCAAGCCTAGTCCTAAACTAAGGATTAGTTCAGTATATCTCCATCAAATTTTGTTTTAGTTGAGAACTACGACTAATCGCTGTCTGTTCCAACTCAACTTTCTTCCATAGTACTGAAAATACCGCAGATTTTAAGCAGGTCAGTAGTCTGGTTGACAACTTTCTTGTAATTATTTTCTAAAAGTTAGGTATGACAAGACAGTGTTGGAATCACTGCTATGCTCTTTAAGGAATCCAGCCTTGGCAAATTTTATGTCAGAAGTGAATGAACGGTAATATTGTTTACAACTAACCAGTGGGCACTTTTCCACCTGGACACACTTCTGTTGACTGGCTTTTGCTCTCCTGATGTTCAGTGTGTTTTTACTCCTGAAGAGATACTGCAGCTCTGCCTCTCCAGTGTGCATTTATAGAAAGGTTATTTTCTCGAGTATGATGGTAGTGTAATTTTCTGTGGGGCACTCAACATCACTACCCTTTAATCATCCTATTATGTAAATGAGTAGTGCTCCATGTGTGGGCTTTACATGACTCCCTGAAAATTGGACCGTTCATCACAACTTAAGCGTAAAGTTACTCCAAGCGGTTTCTCTTCTTCTGCAGCAACACTTTTGCTTTCTGAGTCTCTGCATGAATGTTCATTTCCCTGGCAACATTATCAAGAAATCTTTTGGCAAGTGTGAGAAGCGTGCAGGCCAAATACTGTAAGCTTTGGAGAATGACGATTTGTTGAACAATGACTGTTCTATCCTCAGTCCATCAGGCACTTAATCCAGCAGTCACTTTAGACACTTAGTTGGATTGGAATTAAACATTGAACACAACTCAGAGTCCCATTTACCAAGAGATCATAGTGGGACACTTCTCCTGGACTCCTCTAAGCCAATTCCACAGGATTTACAGAAAAACATTGTCACCTATAAACATTTATTTATATATTAACCTGTAGAAGGTAAATTCACACAATGATCGTGTTCTTAACAATAATAATACTGTCAATTCTGTATTTTTATTAAAATTTGAACATGCTCTAGTTTGTGCTTATCTTTCTAAGCACATTATGTATTAGGGAGATTTTCATTAAGCACTTGCAGAGTATAACTGTCTAGATGCAGTATTTTTCCAAGGATAACACACAGTTGAGCACAAGTGGAAAAGCCTGTTGCTAAGCAAAATGTTAGTAAAGGTTTTCATATCAGATCACAGACTGATGTGAAAATGGTCAGCTTAAATCAGACTAAATTGTGAAGCAAAATGTGCCTCATATTTCAGGACCTGGGTTTGGTATTGAACCATAATACTTTTTTGGTACTGACTAAAATTCAGTGTTTGTAGTACTGAATATTGCAACCTACCTAAGTACTGTGAGCTGGTATTGAATTTCAGATCAGATTTGTAATTTTGTTTACTTACTTATACTTCTTTTAATTTGCAATTATTTTATTTAGTCAAAGAACTTGCATGACTGCTTTTGTTTAGACAAAATGTAACATTTGAGAACATTGCCATTGTTTGTTAAATGCAAAAAAGGGTTTTGTCAAAAACCTCTTATATTTCTTAAACTTGCATTAACTGATTTTTTGGCCCTTTGGGGCAGTGGAAACAAGCCGTAAACACAACACTGACATGTTATCACCTTTTAAGGTTGTAAGATTTACACGTCCAGCAGATAAGGAGCAACGTTATCATTCATTTGTGTCGTTTCTCTAGCCACCTGATGAATTAAATTTAAGTCAAATATTAACTCTCCTTTTAGCTCGGTTTTGCTCTCCACCAACTCCTGAGGGAAATATCTGGCTCTTTAGAGCTAAATGCTCTGTAATGTTTGTTAGCTAGTCACTAACTTTGTCTGTCTACTGTTTGGTGCTGGGCAAGTAGCATACAGTGGATTTATCAAAGCTTTTTTGCTAAAAAGAGCTGTCTGCTGCTGGAAACAACATGAGATGAGAGCGGTTAGAGTGAACCCAAACAGTAAAGTTGCGCGGCGTTAAACCAAAACAATGAGATGAAACATGCTGATTATTATCTGTTAGGTCACACATGCGACCCCTTTCACATAAAAGTAGTTGTTTAATCCATTGTTAGTATAAATATATCGATTGTAGCAGATTGTAGCAGCTCATTGAGGCATAGTCAGGCATTGAGAAACCTTTCGGTGCTGGTACTGCAACCCATTTCATATTTGTACTAGTATTGAAAAATATCAAACCTTACTCAGCTCTCAGGCTTTATATTTTGATTGAATATCTAAATAACCTGATTTAGATATTCACTGTCACTGTTATCCATACACCCGTTTTTCCCGGGTTTCTCCAGTATTTTAAGGCCATCTCCCGGCGCCGTCCCGTTTTGTTGTTTCTCCCAGGAAATTCCTGTACTTTGCATGGCCCTCAAACTTTATTATGAATACACGGATCCAAGTTTTGGATGTTTGTTTGACGTCACCCAAATTGCTAGATCGCCTATGAAACACATCTACACACAATCCACACACTACATACAATTTTACAAGTTTTACCGCAACCACGCCACACCCCGATCCCAGGGGCTTGTGCACAGCTGCTCTCTAGGCAGGCAGCCGGGCCAGCTAAGTTAACTGTCAGGGCAGGACAGCATTCCTCCACCCTCTCCAGCCCCCCCGGTAACTCCCGTATTTTGAAACCCAAATGTTTGGGTTAAATGTACACCTAGGCGAGCCTTCACTTCACTGTCAAAAAAATAAAAAATTAGCAGACAGCTGTAGATCAGTAGGTCACTGGCTGCCAGCAGCCCCTGTACAAACCTTGTCTGCAGGCCACAGTTATGTATGTATTAATACACCTCATTAATGCCCTTTGAAACCCTCTCTGCATGTCACTCGATGAATTATGGATGAAAATACAGACCTGTCTGCGTGTTCTGCTCACGTCTAACCCCTGCCACCTTTTCCACAGTGGGGTTTTATTTTTTTTAGTCCTTTATGTCTCTTTCTTTTTACTTTTGCTCCCTTTCACACACACACACACACATACATTATGTGACACATACACAAACACATTCTAATCCTTAAATCTTCCTAGAAATCTGCTAATTTTCTCTCTCTTTTTTGGCATGCTTTCAAATCTCCATCAGTTTCTCAACCCTTTGATGGCTGTCTGTGCTGCTTGTTTCAACCTTATGATGTCTTTGCAGCACTACACACACTCTATGCTACACACACACACACCTGTACATGTCCTCTGCTCTACTTCTGGCTGCGGTTCAGGACGGTTCTTATCCCGCTGGCTGACAGCGGCGTTGACATACAGCGCGTTTTTAATTACAAAGCTCCCCTTAAGGAAATTGTTGAGATACTTAATAGATAAGGCAGACATGGAGGAGAACAAAGAGGCTTGTTGTTTTGTATCAGGCGGACTGTTTTTGGAGGGCGCACAGGGAGGGGGGCTGGGGGTTAGTCAGCTAGAGCTGCAGTCAAATCTGACTAAATATTTTTATTCTGTGAAGTGACTGGCTGATCGTGTTTTATTGAAAGTGTCTCGTTTCATCCGTTCACTTTCTCTCTCTCACTCTTTCCCATTATTTCACTCTCTCTCTCTCTCTCTCTCTCTCTCTCTCTCTCTGTCTCTGACACCTGGATTTATGGCCACCGCTGGTGTAATTGCATAATTTTGACTAAATAGTTGTGATGCATGACAATTTCGAAATTGAGCCAATATACACTGTCCCCATGCATGTATAAACATGTTTGCATGTATGTGTGTGAGACTGTGTGTGTGTCCCTGCTTTGAGCCAACCCCGTTGGAAGAGTGTATTTTGTTGCTGGCTGAGGCAAACAAATGGCAGGTTGTGTGCTGAGCTGTAAGGAGTCCAACACACACACACACACACAAAGGGAGAGAGACACAATCCAGGCTTGATCTGTACCACCCATCACTCAGCCCCTTGACTCCCTCTCTACACCCCAAATGGCTTTTCAGCCACACACACATATGCACACGCACACACAAATAGTCTTCTACTTGTTTCTGTTTCTTTGTGCTTCTATTTGATATTTTACTCCTATTACTGATGTTACTTGTATTTGCTCAACTGTTATTCTGTTTAGACAGACCACACCACATGAAAAAACACAGCCGAATTTATTTAAATGAGACCACAGAGACTTGATGCAGATGGGGTGTCAACACAGAGGGCTCCAAACACAGGGCCAATGGCAAAAAAGTTGCACCTGGCTAAACTTTTGCCACAATGCAATGCAACATCATCTGGCAAGGCGCTGGTGGCTGATTTCTATGGAGTTACTTTGGTGTTTATTATGCAGTTAAAAAATGTGTTTGAGAGCAAAACTATCCACAGTCACAAATTTGTGATTGAAAATGTCATCCAAAAGTTTTGTTAGCAAATCCAAAAGTTTTGCAAATCCAAAATGCTGAAGTGAAATCTCGTGTGTGGGACCTACGAAAGACGGGTCTCTAGCTTTTTGACTGCGGTCAAGTGTCGTTTGTGAAAACCCAGTTAAGCCAGCCGCCGTTTGGCTTTTGATTGCATAATCAAGACCCAAAAGTTACTCGATAGATTGCAACTGATTGTTGTGACAAAAGTCGAAATGATCGCTGTGATAACTTTACAGAGTTGTAAAATCCTGTGTTACAGTATTACAAACCTCTTTGCAGTGTTGAGCCATTTGATAAGCTTTCAAACTCATGGATTTATTAATCAAACTGGACTTCATGTATCCAATTTCATCGTCTCACCAGTACCTGAAACAACCCCCCCATGCAATTTTCAGTCTGAATACCCACGAATTGTGAAGCACTGAGCTACATTCTTTGGATGAAGGGTGCTATTAATATTAGCAAATTCCCTCTAATTACCAATTCTTTTTCACTCTCATACCTCTCCTAACCTCTTTCTTCATTTCTCTTTTGCCATCACAAACACTCACACACATACCCTATCCATTCACTCTCACATTCTAACCTACAGGTAATTTAACTAAACTATAAATATATACCACCCTGCAATAATATATTCATGTGGTATAACACTTGGATAATTCACAGCATTATCTTAATATTGATATGTTGTGATGTCTTGATTTATCCATATGTTGTGTTGTATCTATTGAAGTGTTTCAAAATCACATGGCAAACATTAAATATTTAATATAACCTAATCCACACATCCCACTCTCTCTCTCTCTCTTTCTCTGGCTCTCTCTCTCTGACCACTAACCAGAAGCAGAGCTGTCCTGTCTGGCTCTGCTGCACCCCATTTACATTTCTGTGAATGGAAACAGAGAGCCAACAGACAGTGTTCAATGTTGTGTGTGTGTGTGTGTGTGTGTGTGTGGGTGAGACAGGGGGAGAGAGGCAGTGGGTGTGCAGGGGTATGTGTTCCCTCCTTGCTTGTGAGTGTGTGCGTCTCTTTCATCTTCTTCCTCCCCCTATCTTCCTCTTCTCTCCTTCCTCTCTCTCTCTTTCTCTCTTTCCTCTTCCCTTTATTTCTCTCTCCTTCCTTGTGGTCACACTCACACATCTGCTCACTCTGCCCCTTCATCCCCCACCTCCTCCATCCCTCCTCTTCTTTGTGTCTGTCAGGACAAATTCAAATGAGCTTTATTGGCTTGTCCATAATTAGGTACAGTATTGCCAAAGCATTATACAAGTTTGCCCTTTCCTCCTCCTCTTTTTTTCATCTTCTTTCTCTCTCTCTCTCTCTCTGTCTCGCTCTCTCTGTCTCGCTCTCTCTCTCACTCTCTCAGCTGGTTGATCCATCATTTTGCTCACCTCCTCCGCCGCTGCTTCGTTCAAAACAGTCCAGGGTCTCTACTCACACCCTCACATGCGCTTCTGTTTAAAGCCCCCCCACATCCAGGGCAGCTGACACATCTAATACTGAAACCAAACTTGCCTTCCATCCGTCCCACGTCCTCCCCCCCACAACCCGTCTCTCCCCTTATGTTATTTTGCCAAGAGAGCTAAAATAATAAACCCTTGAACCGTCTGCGGAGCGTAATGGAAGGCTTTTTCTCCCTGGAAAGAAGAGAAAGAAAGACTTCGGTGTTGTGCTGGCTAACAACAGACCAGTGACAGTTGAGCTGACTCGAGTTTTGGTTTTTCAGAATAACCCAAGTCAGAATTTTTTCAAAATTCCCATGAAATGTTATTTTTGAGTGCGGCGTATCCGGTAATTGGCTGCATTTTTTCCTCATGTGGCAACTTTCTCCTCATCGCTGGCACAGCGTACTACAGTTTATCTGCTGTGTATCACCGCAAAGTCAGAATCGGAAAACATTAGATTATTTTTAACTGTGTAATAGCCTGGGTTTTATGTTTGTTTATCCAGGGAAGAGCTCTACTTTCAAGTGTGTGGTCTTTTTAAGCATCACTCGGTCGCAGACTTCGTAAAATGATGTCATCTTTTAACCTTTATCGACCTCTTGCTGACAAAGAGAAGTTGTAGCAACACTGGTAGACCTGAACTCCTCTTTCAGTAGTTTCTGACACCATTCTGATACAGTGGCCTCTAACTGACATAAACTATGAAGTCAGACTTCCACAACAGAGAGCAACGATACATCTAAAGAAGTAATACACAACAAAGCTCAATTCTGGCAAACAGTAACGCAACAGCAAGACTTTAGTTTTTGTTGGCTGAAGTGTTTTTGCAGTGCTGGTTGCTCATTTGTTATGAGCTTTTATTCATCATGGTCCAGTTAACAATACAGTATGAGTACTGATAAAGAACACTACCGATTCCCCCCAAACTGTGTGCAGTTATGGTCATTTTATACAACATTGCATAACAAATGTATTGACCCTTAAAGCACAAATTAGTCTCAACAGTTTATATTTTGAAATAGTGCTTAAACAATTGGTCAGTTAATTGTTCATTTTTAGGAATCACCTTGCTTCAGTGTCACACAAAACTACTCGTATTCCTGTTGCCCAATTCAACGGCAGCCCTAAACCGTCAGCCAATGAACTGCTTCTCTGGAGCAGTCGAGAGTCAAGTACGAGCACTTTGCTCAGTGGCACATTGGCGCTGGCTGAATAGGAAAGCAATTGAACATTGTCATGTGTGAAGCACTATACTGTTGCATTGTCCTCCTTAGGAAACTCCATTGACTCTTTCATGAATGGCAAAGCAGGGCTGTAGGCCACAGTGACGTGAAGCGCATACTGGCAAGTGTTTACCATAGACATGTCGGGCTGTCTGGGTACCTGCAGGGCACAGCTAACTAGTTAGCAATGCTAACACTGTCTCTTGAGATACATTATGTATTTTGTACATTTTTACCATTAACAGTGGAATATGAAACAAACACTGAAAAGCAGATGTTTTCTTTTGGCTAAATAACTTATTTGAGTTACTTTATATTAACCCAGGACTATTGGTCAGTGTTCAGGCTGTGTTAGTATAGATGTCTGGTATAGATGTCTCAGGACAACTGCGCTCCAGTTGTTCTTTCTCCCAAACACAGGCTCCTCTCTGTGGCCTGTTTGTGCTGTAAGTGAAGGCAGGTCCTGGAGGGAAGCAGGAGGAAGGGATGATGGGATTACAGGCTTTCCTGCTCTCGTCCTGCTCTCATAAGCAAACAATCTTAACACACCAGTCCTGCGTTCAAGAGTTTCACAATGTTCAGACGGAGACCCAGGGGAGTCGATCCTATGGTCGACATTGTCATTTTTTGCTTTCTCTTCAACACATTCCTGGTTTTTCCTCATCAGTGAGTTTAAAAGTTCATGAAAAAAATGATTATCAAGAGACTAAGAGTAAAACGGGAGAAGATAGATGAAGAGTTCGGTGGTTGGTTGTTCAGTAGCAGGCCGGTACGGGACAGGAAGCAGCTCAAGTGTTTGTGGGTGCTCCTGGTGATCAGAAGCACATGGCAGTTGAGCCCAACAGCAGGTTTCACGTAGAGAGGTAACAGCCAGGCTGAGAGAGACGGACCCACGCAGTCCCACCGCACTAATAAACAGCATCATAAACAGAGCAGTTAACGCTTTTATGTCCTGCTGATCCCAACCCAGGGACACACCCCCCAGCTTCCACCTTCATACCCTCATCGGATCAAACAGGTTTACAAATTCATGCTGCAAGTTTAAACTCTTGATGTATTTCTGAAATTTACGAATTTAGCAGGATTTAAAAGGGTTTTCTTAAATCAGTGCACATGTACCAAATTAAGTTTAATTTTAAATAATCTTTATTTTTTTTTATGACATCAGCACACACCACACTGTCAGGATCGAATCATTTTAAAATTCTGGTGGGAAAATATTGAACTCTTGAATTGAAACTGAATTGGCAGGCCTAAAAGAAGTCTCATTTAAATATATTGAGTGTAAAAGTATTGGAATTAGCTTGAAAGTACCTTTCATGAGATAAGTTTTAATTGTTAACTCTCTTTAGGTCCCTAAAATCCCCCAAAATTCCCAGAAAAAATACAACGGACATGACCTCAGGTCCTCAATGTTAGCTACGGCCCTGCATAGGCTTTACAGAGGATGCATAAACACCTCCAGGACTGGACTTCATGCTTGCTGCTAGATGTTTCTGGTGCTGATAGTGTTTATTCAAAGTGAAGTGTCTGATGTCACTGATGTCTTGTGTCACCTCTCACACATACACACACTATCACTATCCCACCAGAGCAGGACATTGTTTATGAGGGCAGGTCATCCTTGCTGGAGAGTATCAAAAGTTGTGTGTCAATGTGTGTGTGTGGGTGTGGATGGGGGTACACACTGAGTGGTCAGGGCAAGGGTCGGGGTCAGCGGAGGTCAGAGTTTAACATTTCAATCAGGCGTCTCCTCACGCTGTGTCAGTGTGGCATCCATCAGCTGTTTCTTGTCTTTGGGGTTTTGGATAAGACACATTCAGGCATCGCTTTGAACTTTTAGAAACACTCTGCTCTTTGTAATTAATTCAGATCATTTGAGGTTTAAATACTTTATATCCCCTAAAAATATGAATTTGTGCAACTAGTGTTTGGTGATGTGACAGGCTATTCCATTAGATAGTGATTTCTCAACCATCAGCGATTTTGTTATACTATTTATATTAGCAATTCCTTTAATATCTCTGGTTGTATTTGGCGGCAATGGTGCAAATTGACAAGTAGGATTATTTTATGATAGTACCTTGATTTTTCAGGTATTTAAATCACTAGATTAGCCAAAAAACAGGCATTTCAATCCAGTTATTTTATCTATAAACAGTTTCCTAATTGAATTTCCAGGAAGTTAACTATATATATATATATATATATATCAATGAGAGGAATTCATTAGAAAACACCAACAGACAGCATTGTGGTCAAAGTTTGGGGATTTCAATAGACTTGTTTTTGTGCACTTGCCCCAATTTCTGCTTTTTTGATCACTTCCCTGAATCAGCAAGGTTCTCAGGCTACAGTAGTGCTGAGCGAGCATCCGGTTTACCTCCAAAGTCTGTGTGAAATCATGTGGCTTTCCCAGAGTGACCTTAAATCAATATACTGCACAGCTGACTCGGAAAATATCACCTCTGCTTTCTTTGTTGAGGGAAAATTAAGTATATAGACAACTTGCTGCCTAAACCAGAAGCTTAGACATCCAAATTCCGAGATCCAAAAAGCCGCCTTGTAATAGGATTGGTTCCTCCGTGTTTGTAAAGGAACTGTAATTATGTCGTATAGTAGCCCCACACACACTTCGCAGACATCCTGGCTTTTGTGGGCCGAGCTTCTAACACTTGTCTGTTGAATTGAAACTAGGCCAGTTCGTCTTTGGAATGACAATTACCATGGACCAAACCCAGGCCCTATTCTGAGGCTGGAGGGATGGAGGGCAGGTGGGGGTGATGATGAGGGTATGAAAGGAGACGATTGGGCGCTGCCAAGATGCTCTGGATGTACAGTAGCTTCCGATGCTCGTTAGCGCAGCCGAGCAGAGGGCCAGGCACTGGAGGGGGTAAGGAGGCAGGGAGGGAGGGTGAGGCTGGCACAGGCCGGGGCGGGATGTTTAGAGGCAACGTCTATCTTTAACTTCATTTTAGAGGCTCTTTTGATAAAGTGCGGCTCAGCTCGGCGAAGAATAGAGGCAACAAGCTGGGGAAACCCTCCCTCCCCCTCTCTCCTCTTTCCTCCTTGATCTCCGCCGAGCCATCCCTCTTTTCTCTCCATCTCTTCCTGGCAGGCTTCTCTGCAACGGTGTGAGGTTGTCAGGCTGGCCCAGATTAAGGGCATTGTCCGAAGGTATTTACATCCGGCCAAACCATATTAAACAGAGATTAGGGGTTTTCACTGCACATTGCAAAAAGAAAAAAGAAAAAAAGCAGAGGGGGTAAAAAAGAAGAGGGAGCTTTTCCAGGACGAGCAGGATTTACAATTGGCATAGCTGTGAAATGGAGGAAGAGAAATGTGCTCTTTATGGTGGGGGGTTTGATGGTTGCTGGTGGTGGTTGGGGGGGCTCCACAGATCCTGTTTGAAGGTCATGTGATGCTGGCTTGTCTGGGGGGTGTTGAGTGTGCCAAATGGTGGCAGCCAGTCCAGTTTTTAAGCAGAAGTAAAATAATCTGTTGGCTGCTGTGGAGGACATCACTGTCTGTACCAGGCTGTGTGTCTGAGTGTGTGTAGCTCTTCAAGAAAGTTCTTTGAAAGATAATCGTTTTTATTACAAGGAAGGTCTTTTTTTTTGCCCATCATTCCTATTGGTACCAATAAGATTGTACTAACCAGGTTAACTGCTGAAATCTGGGAGTGTGGAGACATTGCGAAAAGCAAGTCTGATGGGGCAAGAAACACAAGCAGGTTTTAAGTAAACCTGTATTTCAAAATGACAACAAAAGGGAATGGTAAAATTATTATGCAAACAGTCCATTGTATGTCCAGGTTCAACTTCTATCTCCTATTTTACTTGCCATAGTCGTGTTCACACAATTTTCTGTGCAATGAGGGATTATTACTTTTTTTTTTTAACCTCCAAGTACAGTTGTTTAGGAAATGTTGCTACTTAGCTCATTTTAAAACTAAATCTGATCTTTCGCACTGTGTTTCAAGATCTCAGCAATTACTTTAGTGTGTATAGTACAATACTATCATGACCAATAGCAATCATAGCCAAAACTGAGAAAATAATACGAATTATCCTTTAAGGTCAACATGCATATCGGTCTTTTTCTCTGTGAAATACTACACAGAGACACATTTTGATTCATATACACTACTGTATATAAGCTGTTTTCACTGCAGAAAAACACACAGATGAAATTTACCCACATGTGTACAGACATATTGTACACATCTCAGCTTCACACACATGCACACCAATTGGCCATAAGTGATCACAGAAATGTGGAAAGTATTTGCTCTCCCTCTTCAAAAAGAAAAGTCCAGTCTTTTTCAGTAGTTGAAGCAAACAACTAATTACCTGCAATAAAAAAAGCCATTTGTCGCTGAATTGTTTGCCACTGGTTTGGGAGCAGCCCGCTCTGCACATGTTGGAAACATGGCCTTGTTGTATTATTAGCACAGCGTAGTGAGGAGGAGGAAAAAAGGAAGCTTAATAAAGATGAATGTCTCCCTGGCCCATCTGGAATCCATCACTTTCAAAAGCGGTTTAAACACTGATATAGTTTAAAAAGGTTGTTGGTGCTTTTCTACCAGACTCAATAAAGGTACCTGTTAAGCTCCCCTAAAGAGAGTCCTGTAAGCGTTTACTGTTTATGATTCTTCTTGTCGGCCTGTTTGAACCTGCAGGGATGCGTCTTTATGCAAAGCAGCCTGGCTGAACAAGAATACTTCGTTCTGAAACAGCACCGTAAATCAGTCTGGAGAGGCAGTAGGAAGTTTAAAGGATAATAAAATTGGCAAAACTTTTGTTTTTTCTGAGGATATCTGGTATTATTTAACCCACAGGTTTAGTGTTTCAGCACAGCAGAGATGAAACTCTGTATTTCTCTCCTCCAGAGCAGAAAATTAATTCATCAAACTGCCAGCATGGTGATGCCACAATTTAGTTTTTTACTGACAGATGTGACATTCAGAAAATATCCTCCTCACTCTGAATTTTAAAGAGGGATGCACATCAGGAAACATCATGCACACACTCAGACACAAAACAATCTTTTAAGCAACATTTTAAGACTCAAGTCTTGATTCACAGTTGTCTCATTTTAACTTTAATGTGGAGTTCATTTTTACACTCAAGCCTGGGTGTCAAAAGAATGAGTGAAAAATATGTTCAAGACACGTTTACAAAGCTGACAGATAGATTTGCTCTTGAAGAAAAAGAAAGCAACAACATTTAATCTTCATCTGAATGCCAATCTGCATCAAAAGAAACAATTATGGGATACATTTGGCAGATTTTTTTCATTCAAATAAGTGCAAGAGTTTATTAGAAAATACTAAAAATGTTCAATCTTGCAATGCCAAGAAATCCTTTTTAAAACATCTTGAATCTGCACCAAAAGCTCATCACTTGCTCCTTGACCGTGGCTTCACTTACCCCCAAACTTAATTGACTCAACTTTTAGAGAAGTCCTACTTAAAAATCCTACTTAATAAAGCAAAGAGCATCAAACTCCTGCTACCAAAAGTAAGAGAAAAAGAAGTTTTGAATCTGGAAATGTATTCATTGTGTCACTGATATTAATGTAACCCTATCAACTGCCTACAGATGGTCAGTCTGTGTTGTAAAGCAGTAAAATTCTTGTTATCACCCTTTTAAGATATATTAGTCTAAAAAGTTGAATAAACTGGATTTAAGTGTGTTTACTGAGCTAAACGTCATCCGTGTTCCGTCCTGTGAACTGATACGACAGCAGCTATGGCGACAGCTCCTCGGTCTGGTCTATACTCCTTCCTGTTCCTTCAGGATCCCTCACTCAGTCCCTCTGTGTGTGTGTGTGTGTGTGTGTGTGTGTGTGTGTGTGTGTGTGTGTGTGTGTGTGTGTGTGTGTTAGAGAGGGAGAGAGGCAGGCGTGGAAAGGCTTCCCACATAAAGAGGCCTTTTTATCCCTAGGGCCGCAGCCTGCCCGCTGGCCCCTGGAGGAGTTTGTAGAGGATAAATAAACCTCTTCAGACGCACAGAAAAGATGGAGTCTGTAAGCGGCACGTTAACGGACAGTGTGCCGCAGTATCTCAAAGAGAGACTTTATATTATTCTGAAGGGCTATTTGTTATGATATTGAGCCGAGAGGGTAAGAAGGACCACAAGGGCAGGGGCCTCTTGATTTATGGAGTGACTGTCCAGCCTGTACAACACACACACACACACACACACACACACACACACACACACACACACTCTTCCTCGTTTACAATCACAGATTCATACGCACACACACATATCAGACACATTCACATTTACACACACGCACACTCAAAGAGTACATATCACACATTGCTTCCAGCTGGCCCCAGGTTCCGGCGAGAGTGCTCCCACCCCCTTCAAACACACACACACACACACACCAGGCAGCCGATAGCTCACATATGCCGCACCGGACGAGAAAACAGCGGGAATGTCTAGATGTTGTTATGAGGCTGAACGGCACCAGAATGCTGCAGCTGATTTATCTGCTTTGTCAGAATCACTTCAGGTCAGTTTGATTCATGAAGTGCTTTAACATCAAACAGGTTCACCGAGCACAACGAACGTAAACACCAAAGATTTTAAAAGACAAAGCCTATGAATTAGTGCTTTTAATCACTGACATCAGTGCAGTCAAAGTGGCACACAGTCGTCTTCCACTACTTTCATACATATTCATACTATTTACCGTAAGGCTAGACCAGTAATAATTAATACACTGCAGATTCGTCTCTGACCACAGCCACATCAACAACCCTTTGATGGATTCTAATTTTCTTTTTTGTTTTATTTTGTTTGTTTGTTCAGTAGTTGTTTTTTTGCAATATAATTTCTCTTGAAATTATTTTTTGTTTTTTGTTTAATGCAGAGTCTGTTCAAATAAATTTCATGAGGACAGATTGTCAATAGCTTGAGCTTATAATGAAGACTTGTTCCTGTGATGGTCTAAATGTTGTTTCAGAGAGTTTACATTAAATAACTGTCCATTTTTTACATGGAAAAGGTCTAATTTAAAGATAATGGAACACTGGTAAAAAACGTGGTACCATCCTTTAGAAAACCACTGCTAGTTAAAACGCACTTGCTGCTGAAACCCTGAATTTAATAATGAGTTTTAAGCAAATAATTGTATTTTTATTTCTACCAAAACTGAAGAACTGTAAAAAATTGGTCAAATAAGATGGATTACAGATTAAAAAGCATTCAAAATCAATTGTGCACGTGACAACAACAGCACACAATCCATGTGTTCTTTGTTATTTACTGCTTTGTGATGTTGGAAAGGAAATATGCAAAGCTGTTGTGTGACGAGTTTGTGAGCTTCGACTGTGGCTTGAGCATCAGAAATACTGAAAGAAATCCCAATTCCTATTCTTCAGTATGTTTACAGGCACTCAAGAAACCAGGTTACTCAGTGAAACCAGGTTACGCAGGTAATCAGACATCGCGTTTACCATAGTAACCTGGTTAATGTAAATCTGTGTGTACATTCAGCAGGTCATACTGGTGACTGGTGTTTGATTACTGTCTGAATAATGCCATACACATGTTGTTGCAGTTGGCTTGTGTTTGACCAATAAGCAAAGGTCAGTTCTTGCTAACTGCACCCCAATAGTTCCTGGGCCACCTAAAATATTCTTTCAGGAGCCTGTCAAAATGCCGGTAAAGATTCTGAGTTCCTTTAGGGTTTCTGGAAAACTTCCTGTGGTCAAAATATGGACCTAATTCTAGTCTTCCCAGGTTCATTAAGCCTCACTGTCAGATGCACAGAACCACAAGAGACAAACTGGCCCAGTTTGATTTTAACCTCCACTTTGAAAAAATAGCTGTTGTAGCTTTGATTTTTTTTTTATACCTTTACTCACATGCAGAGGAAGGTGACTGAGTATCGCCCTGTTTCACATTCATTCAGTTCCACACATTCCCTTGGAGCTCAGTACAACAACACAGTCCTCCACAGCTGGACACACAGCAGCTGGAATTTCTTTAGGAATTTAAATTTCTCACTTACTAATTGGGAATTCCTCTCTTTGCATATTTCTCTGTGACACACTTACATGACCACATTTCAAAGAACTGTCTCTCATCAACGTGATCAAACCTGTGACCATACTACAGGACGTTCACTTGAAAAGTACAACAAGGCAGCGACAGTCTCTACTAAAGCTCAGCGGCTGGTAGATCTGTCCTGAAAGGTTGTGCAGTGGCACAAAGTGAAGACTTTCAAACCACATCCGCTTTTATTCAAAGCAGCTTTTTTTCCACATTCAAATCTGCATTTCAAAGTGCAGGATCTGAAGCAGAAACAGATATTTTGTCATTGGCGGTGACCAAAGACAGGGGGCTTTGCTCTTTTGTGTGACACCTGAGAAATGGTGTTTTTTAATGTATGAGGGATGTATCTTTTTTTTTTTTGTTCTTTCTGTAAATTGCATTTGTTTAGCCTCTAGCAGCGTAAACATCCAAGCGGTGCACAAACGTTCCTCCTATCTATTTTCCCAGGATCAAAGTAAAAATATTCATTTTACAACAGGATCACACAAATGAGGGCACAGTATGCTTTAAGAACATGTATAAATATAGAGAATTATAACAGATTTATGCAAAGAAGGCTAATTTTGTGCCAAATATTGCACTTGGCAAATAAAATAATTCTCACTCTAATCAAAAATGTAATTACTTTTCTTTCATTCAATATACTGGTTGGTATTTAAAGGGTCAGTTCACCCAAATTACAAAAAAAAAAGAAAAATAATACATAAAAAACATTAAAGACGAATATGAAAAAACCTCAGCACATAAAACTGAAACAATCTGCATGGTTAGATACCACTGGGTGTAAGTGAGAAAATATGTTTTTGTAATTTAGGTGAACTAACCCTTTATGCAGGAAATATGTGCCTAATACAAAGTAACAGTTCTAGTTAAGACTCTGTGCTGCTGCTGCTCATTCAGAGCTGCCAGAGGAGGTTGTGCTCGAATGCTCGAGCTCCATAAAGCCAAAGTGAGCTATGAGTCTCTGGAGATTATTATATCTACCCCATAAAGCCCAATTCCCCATGTTTAAGACTTGAAGATATTCTAAGACCTATTTTCTCCTTTTCTTTCACAGAGTTCATAACTAATACACAAAGGTAGAGAGCCATTCATGCTGGGCTTGAATTTATGCTCTGTGCACCCTCGCCTCAGTGTTTTTCTTTTCCTGAATGGGCCTTTTTGCTTTAAAAGAAAAAAAGGGTGTTGTAAATATTGTTGTCAAAGCCAGAGGCCATGCAGAGAACTGCACAGCCGCGTACTGACTTAGCATCTGCAGTATTTTTAATGGGTGTAATAAGAAAATAATTCATAACTCATCTATTCAGTTCACTTTATTTAAGACCTGCAGTACATAGAAGATAATCTTTAAGCATGTCTGAAGTATTCAAGGCTGAGATGAAACAGGCAGAAGAGACTTTTCCTACAGCACATTTCTGAGGAAAATGGTGTGCTTTTTACTCAATGACACAGTAACTTTTTGACAGTAGTTCTTAGCGGTTTTTTGTTATATTTTTTCATCTTTAGTGGATACTAAAGAGACAAACGATCTTCAAGGTTTTATTTACTTTTGAATGTCCAATTTTGTGGATTTCTATCACTAATGCATTAACACATGACATGTATCGATTGGACTGTTAGTCACAATGAGTACTTTTTGTAATGGAGGAGTATTTTTCCATTGTGGACACTACTTCTGCCTCTGCAGTTTGATTTTGTAGGGCTGACAATATGCCGACATACAGACATGTTTCTTGAACTCTGGCAGCATTACCTGCTGGTTCTCGCACATAAACAGTACCTCTGTCTGTGAGGGTGCATTTGTCTCCTTGGCTTTCATTCGTCCGCACCAGCAGCCTGCCTCACATTGAAAGAGCCCATCTATAATTTAGAGCACCTATTATGTATTCCCCGTGAAGATTGTCTTGTCTGGGCTGCTCTTGATTTCAACCTTGCCTCTCAACTCCAATTTCCTAATCTCAGTTCGAGGCTGTCTGTGAGAGGGGCTGTTCACGTTCGCTGCCTGTCAGTGAGCCTCTGTAAGGCCGCTGCCCTTTCAGCGGGTCAACAGTGGGTGTGTTTGCCATCATAAATCACACTCTTAACACACCTCATTCAGTCTTTCCCATGGGTGGGTGAGAGTGCATTTGTGTGTGCAAACAAGTGTGTGTTGTGTACTCTGTTGCCCAAGCAGCTCATTGAAAGACTTTCACAGCATTGTTTGCGCTACATGCTTGCATATGTGAAAGTATGCATGCGTCTGTGTGCACATAAATGTTCTTGTGTTTGTGTACATCGTGGTGTTCCCTTGAATGGTTGCCAGAGTGACCAGAGTGTGCATGGGGTCTTCTTTTTTGTCTCTACATGACGGCGATGATGTGTAATTGAGGTCTGGATGAGAAGACACCTCTGATGGAAGGACGAGAGGAGACACAAGGGGACCAACTGTTTATTTATCCAGACGTGTCTCTCCATCTCTTCTCCATCCTCAGCGGAGGCCGGCATCCTTAGTGAAGCTTGTAAACATGTTGATTTTTCCCTGGCTCTAACCAAGCTGGCACAGGGAGCTCCTGGAGTAAATGAGCTGGTGTTTGACAGGGAAGGTTGGAGAGAAGGGGAGGTTCATTTCCACACAGCCCAGATCTGTCTCCTTTTTCGTGCTGGAATAAAAAGTTGCACTTTTCTGATTTCCAGAGGCAGATTAGCTGATAGCTCGCCAGCGGGTCTGCGGATAATTCTGTATCACTGCCTCTTTGTTTCAGAAGGAGGGGGGGTCTTTTCTTATACTGAGAAAACTCTGTGAGTTTGCCTCTTAATAATACTGTGGGAAAAGGAAGAAGGTGTTTATACAAAATCTTAAACCCTTAATTATTAGAATTCTACAATATACTATAAAATGTCATTTTGACCACCTCAATTTTCGAAACTATTAAATATTCAGTTTACAGAGATATATAATGAAAGAAGTATCCAACCATGGAGGTAGAAAGAAGCAAATCTTCACATTTGAGAAGCAGGACCAGAGAATATGTGGAATTTTTACTTGATAAATGACGACTAGAATTCCCCGATGACTCCTGTGAGTCATCTGTAAATGTATGTTTTTGTTACATCATGAATTTGCATTAAAACTGAAAGAGGATTACAAGATGGGGTTAAGTACTGAACACAGATTTAAAATCATACATTGAGTTGGCTGTGTCATGAAATATGGTGAAAACAAAACACCCTTTCTCATAATAACCCACTATGTCTTCTTTTTGTGTGCAGACTCTGTGTCCAGCGAGACAGCCTTCCTGGAGGACTATGTTCTGGGCATGGGGGACACCCTGGAAATGTCATGTGACCTGGAAGACCATTCAGAGCCCGTCGTCTGGTTCAAAGATGGCGCTGGGCTGGTGCCTAGCAACCGGACGAGACTGGGCCAGAGGATGTTGCGCATCATCAACGTGTCGTACGAGGACTCGGGCGTCTACTCGTGCCGGCTCGCCCACAGCAACACACTGCTCAGCAACTACACCATCCGGGTGACAGGTGAGAGCAACAGGAGAGTGAGTTTAAAGCTTTAGTCCTTGCAGAGAAGGGGGAAGAAATATCCATTGCAATGCTGATGCTTTGCTGATATTTTACTAGAGCATGTTAAATTTGTAATTTTTTATTTAAGCTCTGTGTAGGAAATAGCAAGACCCTGGACAGGGGGTTGGAATCGGTCACATATTAGTCCAGTAATTGCTCATGAGATGATTTAACAGTTTTAAGACGGTGTAGTCCCTCATTCGTCCAGGAGTGTTCTATCGTAGAAAAGGTTTCAGTCGTAGTCATCTGGACACTGTTTTCAGAATCAAGACGTTTCGGCTCCCATCCGGAAGTCATTCACAATTGAGAATGACTTCCGGATGGGAGCCAAACGTCTTGATTCTGAAAAACAGTGTCCAGATGACTACGACTGAAACTACTTTCTACGATTAACAGTTTTAACTACATATTCCTACTCCAAAATAATCTCTGTTTCTGTCATTTCTCTTATTTAGTTTTATTCTTGTGAAATTCTAGGTAACTTTCCCCTCTTCAGCCCTCTTAAATTCCTTTCAATTTAAAAATCTGTGAGGGAAAACAGTCACTCTTTTGCTGAACTGCTCACAGTTACTATCCACACTACTGCCATAACCTGTGATGAGGCATCACGTGTGAATATTGATTCATTTTAAGGGGTCACAAGCCAATAAAGTTGGGAAACACTACATCAAATACACTAGTAAAACGTTTCAAATACTTTTTCATTTAAGTCACCGCATAAACCTTTAAGCAAAAATATATTGATAAGTACTTAGATAAGCATTAACTACAGAAATAGACAGCCATGTTTCCATGCAGTTTCAAAATGTGGAAAAAGATGTAAGAGATGTAAATCACATTTTCAGTGACATTTCAATAAAATATAAAACGAAGGGCATACTTATTGTTTAAGATACTTGAGTCACTAGCAGAGCTCCAATGGAAACAGACACTTTGGCTGCACCCTGTGGTGCTCTCAGAAAATCGAACCTGCCTCGGTTTTTCTGCCCATCTGACAGACAACTGAGAATCAAAGTATTTCCTATCAATAAACATAGTCGAACAGTTACAGCAGTGATGTCTCGACATGACAGCTTTTCATAACGCTTCGTAGAAAAACAGTGAAAACTTAGCTCAGGAGGAAAGTTCTATTATGTTCTCCTCCTGCTCGGTTTCAACTCCCGGTTAGTTACCTGCCAAGCTGCACACACATATCCACACACACACACACACACACACACACATACAGCATCACACAAGGCACAGACTTTCACCGGCTAACACCCAGCCAAGTTTCACACAGATTCCCCCTCCTGATGCACAGTCAAAGGTGAAATTCATTATCGTATGAGGGGATGAGTAACGTCTTAAACAAGTGTGTGATGCAAACAGAGCTCTAATAGGAATGCAGGTGGAGAGGAGGTGAGGGGGGGGAGTGTGGGTGGGGGGGTCAGAAGGCAGCAAGCAGTAGCTTAAAAGTAGCTTAAAAGTCTGGCGGCTTTTTCCCGTAAAACTCATGGACACCAGCTGAGCCTGTTATTGACAACTAATTAGAAAGCAATTAGCTCGAAACATTTCATCATTGAAAACAGATGGGGTGGCAAGAAATGAGAGAGTTTGCTCCCTCTCAACTCACCCCCCACCTCCTCTCTCACACACACACACACACACACACACACACACACAGATTCATGTGCTTGGCTGCAAACCGGGGAGAAAATGGCCTTTTCCAGGACCGATCAGAGGTGGGCAGCTTCTCTTCCTGGACCCACAGACTGCAGGGGGACACACTCCCCACATCACTGATTTAAAAAGGAAGAAAACATCCATCTTTCCAAGTCATGTGCAGCTTTAAAATCTGAATTTTTTTCTCCTTTTAAACGAGCAAAAAAAATCTCCCATCGAGGTGAGATAACTGCATATGCTTCCAGCTCAACATTTTTCAGGAGAAAAACCACACAGGAAGTGAATTCATCACAGCCCATTGTCAGACATTTCATATCATTTTAACACTCAGTACATGTTTAAATTACTTGTGAAGTCAGACGTTTTACAGTATGTGACTGCAATATCCTGTTCTCTCCCCGTAATGCCCGTTCTCCTCCCTCTACTCTAAACACAGAGCCTCAGCTCCATCTAAAACACACATGGACTATTGTGTTTTTCCTCAAATATTTGAGTAAGGTGTCAGATATTTAGGAGCGGTATCAGATTTAGCACTTGGGCGGCGTCCAGACAGCGGAGAGCGGCCAGCTCATAATGTACACACACACAGTACACATGTTGGAAGCATGGTGCTGTAATGTGAGGGGATGAAAGAAGTTATCTGCAACATGAAATGTATGAAAATGAGCAACTTTTGTTTACAAGTTTTGTAGCAACATAATTCTCTGTAGAGCTATCAGAGACTGCTGTAAAAATTGTGAAATATCTTGTATATACCGGGTTGTAGATCAGTTTTAGTTTTAGTTATACTATGCTAAGATAATTGTTTTCCAATTTACTGGGACAGATTAAACTGTCTTGTCTTTGGCACCAGTCTGTATTGCAACACACAAGTTGCATCTTGATTGGAAAAGCCATTGCCTAAAGTAGTCTTGTTTTCACAATTTTTCAAGCAACAGATTATATACAAATCCCCAGTTCCACCAAATCAGCTGAATCACTTATTCGGAAACTAAAACAAATTGAGCTTGAGATTGAATTTATTGAGCTTGAAGGTTCATTATTGACCTCAAAAATTGTAATTTGAGAAAAAAAAAGTGTAGCATAAGATTCACTTACTGGAAATATTTTGGAGCTTTCAGTCACATTTATGAAAATGTTAGCAGGCTAACATTAGCATTTAGCTCAAGTGCAGCCTCACAGAGTCGCTAGCACTCTTAGTCTTGTTGTCTGAAGTGCCCCTGCTTTTCTATTGTAAGGTTTATTTTAATAACCACAGTAGTTTTTGAAAAAGTTGGTGTCATTTCTGCAATGATGGAGCTCATCCAGACTGTAATCTCAGAGTCAAACTAGCTTCTTTCTGCTGAGCTGCACCACAATAGTAGAGTGGAGTCGTGGACTGAGGTGTCAAATAATAAAAACTAAAACCTGCTAGTCAGGAGTTTCAGGAGCAGTTTTAGCTCACCGGGGTTGTCGAGGTAACAGCTGGCTCTCATTAACCAGACTTGTGGAGCTGAACCAGAAAATTTCAAGGTCAGATTGAAAATAATTAACGGCACCGTGAAAATGTGTGATACAGCAAATCTAAACAGTCGTTATCTGTGGCTGGAGAATAATTAGACGTCATCTGACACGCTAACTGTTAGCAAGAGTTAGTGTGTGTTGCAAAGATAGAAAGAGTTGTTTTTGTATGTGTGTGTCTGCACATGCGAACACACACACACTCACACGAGCGTGCACACAAGCGTGTCGCAGCAGTACGTTAACGTCTGTGGAAATGTTTTGGTTCTAATATCTGAGCGATCCGCCACTCCACAGAGAACTGTAGAGTCATTCATGAGTTTCTCAATGAGCAGAGTCAGTTTTAATATGCATTCATGCATATGCTTGTGTGTGTGTGTATCTGTGTGCACATTTGTCTAATCATACTTGTTTGTGAACACACATCATTTAATCTCCACTGGGCATTTCACATGCACAAAATTCCTGCTCAGTTTTTTTCCCTCTTTATTTTCCTCTTGTCTTGCACAAAATAAATTGTGGGCTACAGGCTTTCCAGATGTCATTTTTGTGTTATCTAATGGTTAACATAGTAGTCTAAAGAATAAAGACATTTTATTAAAATAAAGAAGTTGTCCAGATGAATGAGTGCAGATGCAAAATCAGATTTGTCCACCATTTTTTAAAATCTAAATATTAATTCCCCTCTGTTTATCTTTTCTTTTTAAGATTCTCTATCGTCTGGTGATGATGAAGATTATGATGAAGATCCAGAAGATGCAGGTAATGGTGAATTCTTAATTACTATTTTAACTACATTTTTTGAGTTAAACAATGTCATTTGGTGTAAGGAAAGGCAATATTTTAGAGCCGTTCCTGCTTAAAGCGATGGTTAATGAGTCAGACTAAACTGACAGCATTATGAGCTCATGGTAAACAACCTTGTGTGAAATTGGTAAGTTATCATTACGAAGCCAATAACTTGAAAAGCAAAAGAACTTTGGCTCAAAATAGAAAAATGAAGTGGAGGGGACACAACTAGAAACAGGAAGAAACTAAAATCTGTATACATTTTTCATATTTAACAATGATCTTCACCAAAAAACCTTCAAACTACCAAAATTCTGTTTCACCAACCCTAACCATGGTCGTAGCTTCCTAACTCAGTCCCTAACTCGGAAGGTGCCTAAAAGTCGGCTGTTGTTTCCATTTGTTAACTTCATCAGTAGAAATTTTCTGACAGCTTAAAGTTCACAAATTGTGACGTACGCTGATTTTTGAAAATGTTTTTGTTCTTTTACTTTCAGTTTTTGTGTACTCTTTTGTTATTCCTAAACATGTCATTGGAATGTAAAAAAAAACACACACACCCCATTTCAAGAGAACAAAGCAACCTCCAGCTGTTTTGTCACCTAGCAACAATATTCTTAGCACTTAAACACTTAAAGCATTAATGTGTTCTCGAACTCTCATGTCAAAAATACAACCTGACTTCTATTAAGGCAGCATGAACTGGTTGTTAAGCTTAATGAGCAGCACCTGCCACGCAGACGCTGAATGAACCTGCGAATGGGAGCTGTTGACTGCTGTGCGTGGGTTAAAGTCAGGGTAAAGAAGACACAGCTTTGTGTAAATGTTATATTGTTCCATTTTCCTTTGATTGCAAAATGATAGGTTTTAAGCAGTAAAAAATAAAACTTTATCCCTATATGGGATATATTGATATTAAAGGTTGTGCATACAGTAAGAAAAGCTGGATATTAATTCACTGAACTCATCATAACCATAACTGAACCGCGGTTGTTTCGTTTACTTAAAATTTCAGATTATGATTTTTAGCAGCTTTTACTGGAGACCATGATTACTTAGTATAAAGTACAAACAATATACTCAATACATTATTGACAAAACAATGGCACCCAGCAGGAATGAAGTGCAAGTGTAAGTTACTTGAACAAAAGTAAAAACATTCCTCATAAATGAACCTAATTTACATACATATTTACCTGACTGTAATTTAATTAAAAAATAGCTTAAACATAGATGGACAGTTAGCAATACTTTACTGTCAAGTATTTTTTCAAACAAAACATGATACTTGCCTCCAGACATGTAGTTCCAAAGGTTATAGACCTTCTGATTCCTAATCAAATCTCTCTACCTTCCAGTTACTTTAGGAATTTTGGTGTTGCTAGCCCTGGATTATTAGCAAACCTTATTACACGATGAAAAGTGCGAGCAAAGTGTGTGTGCTGTAGTTACACAGTCCTCTCGTGGAACAGAAATGGTCTCTTCCCATTATTTATGTCAACAATCTGTATTTTAGAACTTGGACTCATTTCACTTGTCATTGTGATAAAAGATTCTTTCAGTAGGAGCCACAAGAATTGCTTAGAAAGGAGCTTTTATTGGCAACTGCGTGACTATCATTGGATTTATTTAACTGATTAGAGTTTTATATCTGTAATTGGAATTATATGGCTCTTATAACTGCTCACTGTCTTGCTGTGCTCACATCAAAGCTTCTCCTCAGAGCACTAAACTAAACACCGCCTTCGCACACATCAAAAGCCGCTGCTTCTCCGGCGGGTAACACCCCTCTCAGCGCCCTGTTGTGATGTGAGCTGTTTTGGCATTCAGAGACGTGCAGAGTTCCGGTGCAGGTGAACAAAGAACGATGAGAGATGGCTTCTGCTGGCTGCGTGCGCTTTACACGCTCTTTACACTGTCAGCTAGCATGACTCCAGAGAGACAGAAAGCGTCTCCATCCCTCGGCGGGCTCTCGACCAGCCAGGCGCCACACTGTGCTTACTTTGTTGTACCGTACGGAGGGAGACAGCGGAAGGTGAGGCGCAAACAGTCAGAGACGAAAAAAAATAAGAGAAATGAAATGATGGAAATACGGCGAGAGGAAGAGATGACGGGATAAAAGTGAAGCGGGGGAGACAATAGAGAGCCTAACGCAGAAACGGAGAAACCTACAGAAAGAGAGAGATTGGGATTGAGAATGGATTTAAGTTATGTTTATACCGTTGCAAATGCGTAACTTTCCACAGAATTTTATAACTGTTTGCATACTTTGACCGTTCACAATAGTTCAAAGAAGAAGGATTCGATCAGACGGGTCTACATCTTGACAGTGTACTGCAGCTGTCAGTGGAAAAAGCAGCCAAAACTTGCCAGCACTGTCAAACAGTCCATCGTGTCTCGAACTGAATCCCAGTCCACCTTAACTGCTTGACAAAAATTGGTGCCAGAAGCGAAATATGGAACTGTTTTGGTGACAGAGCGACAGGCAGACACCCAACCAAAATCAAAGCCCCTTTGTAAACGTCACTACAAAGCTCCGACCAAATCAAGTGTCGTCACACTCCACTCAAAATAAAATACTCAGTGGCAGTGGCTCACGCTGCGGCTGCTGAAACGGCTCAAATGCTGCATTGTCATTAATGCCATTAATGTTTTACCCAATCTATTGACATCCAACTACAATAATTAAATGGTGAGCGATAGACATGTGAAAAGATGGACTGGCTGGCAAAAAGAGAGATTTTCATTACTAAAATGACAACACAGCACTGGCTTCTGCCAGGATAAAGGTGCTTTGATAAAAGAAAACAAAAAAATACCACAAAAAAAACCCAGAATTGAAATATGGCCATTTTGGAGGATGTAGTTTGTGGTGCTGTTGAACTGTATTGCATTATACAGTGAGTATACAGAGCGGTGTTTCTGTTATTTAGCCTACCCTCATTGATATAAATATAAAATAATAGAAACACCTGTCAGTATAATGCAAAACAATTCGTTAGCACCACAAACTGCAGTCTCCAAAATGATCATTCAGTTGAATGAACACCTGTCTAAAACTGTTTCAGCAAAAACTGATCATAACCTCCATGAAGGTAGGATTTAGTTTTAGCCAGGTGTACCTAATAAACTGGCGACTGAGTGTACGTCTCCTGTTAGAGTCCAGCTGGGGACCTTTGTTGTCATCCCCAATCTGTCTCTCCCTCATTTCTTGTCACCTCTCTAGTATCAAAATAAAAGCAAAAATGCCAAAAAAACAAACATAAAAATGTGCTTTTAGTAAAGACATCATGTCAAAACTTGCTATTTTTTTACTTTTACAACAAAAAAGGCATTTCCATTTAAGATGAGGTTTCTGTTGATGTTGAAATTGTTAAATGTTCTGGGGAGCTGCTGCTGCTTTTCCCTTTCTCTGCGATTTGTTATGTGAAGGATTTCCTCACTGTTAGGAGACAGGAAATAAATCTGTATTTTAATGAGGCAGTTGTTGCTGATGACAGCATGCAAAAGGAGGTTTGAGAAAGACAGACTGTCAAAAACAAGTAACAACTGTTAGTAAGACTGGTGCTTGGAAAAATAAGAGGCCCAGTTATACTGCAGATCAATAATGATAATTTTTTCCTAATTCTCTTATTTTACGAGTCTGAAATTAAAAATAATCATTTTTGTTCTTATTGTAGTGTTCAGTGTACTCAAGCACTCAATCATTTAATGAACACAGGAATGTCTGTTATATTCTTTGTCTTGGTGCTATCACTTTCAACGGATGTTGGAGGATTACAGGTGTAATCTAGCTTCATATTCATATAGTATTGCCTTTTTCTTTAAGGCATTGAGCTGGTGCTCTTATCCAGAGAGATTATAGAAGAAAGCAGCAGAATAAGCTGTAGAGTAACACTGCAGAAAGCTTTCTGTTGCTGTCTTTGTACTGAAAGTCGCTGTGGAAAATCTTAACACCTGCAATGTAAAACCTGAATGTGTTTGAATGCGCAGCTTCACTTTGCCTGGAGTGTTTTCTAAACAGGCCGAAGTGGCAGCAGCTTACGGCAGACATCCTGAATGCCAGTAAATAGCCTCAGACTGCCAGACTTAATCTCTGGATGTAAGTCTACCTCATGACATACGAGGCTCCGATTTCCTGGCCAAAAGGAGAGGGATTAGCCCAGAAACGTTAAACCCCTATCGCTGCTTAATGTCGGCTAAGCCACCGCTAATTAGCCGGCTGTAGCAGGAAGGAGCCATGTGACGAGCCACACAACCAGACGGAGAGTCCCTGTCGGTGAGCGGACATTCACATGCAGAGAGGACGATAATAGAGACGTGGAGATGGTGATAGAGTCAGGCCATTAATGAGGGAGAGGGGATAGAAAACATTTGCTGATTGACAGCGAGACAGAGAAAATTGCAGAGTGAGAGAAGAGAAAAGATGGCACAAAAAAGAGAAGATTTGAGGAGTTAAGTCACTCTGAGCTGTCGCTGTAGCTGCCAGTTGAAATGATGCTGCTGGCCACAGCTGACTGTTCTCAGAGGAGAGACAAACACACAGAGAGAAAGACAGACAAGCTGCTGCAGTCATGAGCTCATTCTTCCCCAACCTCCAGAACTCGCTCAGCTGTCTCCCAAGGCCTTCTGGGAAAAGGCAGAGAAGATAGACGCCTGCCCAGCAGCCACAGTAATTCCTGTGGAGATGACGCTGCGCACAAATGATATTATCGACCAATTTGTAAGATTGACACCAGATTTGTGTTTCATTTTTATTCAAAGAGAAAGACAGCAGCCATGTCTGTTGCCTCTGTATCTTTCCAGTTTACACTTAAATCTCAGGCATCTACACTGAGTGAGCAGCTAAAGGTTAAGCAGGCTGTCACACAGAGACACTGTATGTTCTTGACCAAACTATGACGCTGACATTTGGCATTTCTGTTCTGACAGGCAGCACAAAGGAAACCACATGGGTTGCAGAAATTGCACAAAGTCAGTTTAAGTTATGTCATGTTATGATAAGTGGAAATGATTACAGATAATGACATTACCAAATAAGGAAAATCTCCCATGAAATCTGCTTTAGGAAAGGCCATATTAATATAAGTCAGAATACATATGCAAATAAACTGTAAAAAGTTTTGGTTTAAAATGCCTGAAAAGGTCGTAAGAAGGGGCATGGTCACCATTCAGTCATCATGGATGATTACCAACAAACACAACATGTCTTGACTAGTTATGAATTGCTGTCATTTATTGTCCTGAAATTTGTTTCCAATGCAATGCATTCTTATCAAGGTTGCATCGTCTTGAAATATTTGGAAAGTAACGGTACCACGAAAAAACTGCAGTAAAAAAAAGTGAAACTGTCCCACCCTCTGGACGGACATTTGCTTTAAAAAACGTTTTAAGATATCAATAGTGAATACAGGAGTACACAAGGCATGTAAATGAGCAACATCATCCCTTATGAGAGATGCAGTCTGCGTTCATCAGTAGAAAATATTTAACCTGTTTTGACTTGTAAATGTCCAGAAGTTCCTCCCCTTTTGACCTCTCAGAATATGTTTGAAAATGGCCAAACCCACTAGTAAAATACAACAAGTTTCAAGATCACGTGGACCTGACAGAAGAGCAAATAAAAGGTCAAAGATAGAACCATCGCCCGCCCTCACACGATGAATATGAGTTATTAAAGTGAGTATTTTTTGCAGTGTGGAAAGTGTACACACTCAGAGCCTGTGTGAAGTGAAAGGGCAGTGTGTGTGTCAGGGGAGGAATGTTAACAGAGCCTAATCTGTGCTGTGCTGTCCTCCTGAGCTATGCAGCCTCCTTGTTTACCCTGGCAGGAGAGCAGAGAGCCGGACGCCGGGCCACGCTACACTGCTCCGCAGCCACCATTCCTCCGACTCTGTTTGCCTTGAGTCCCTGCAGGCCCTCCGGGGCAGCGTGCCTTCAAAGAGCCCCAGTGTAATCTGTAATGAAATCTGCCTGTGTGCTCGCAGGCGTCAGCGAGGGCAAATTATACAATTACACAATTAGACCCCCCCACCTCCTTTTCCACAGATCAGTGTCTGAGGGCTGAAGGGCCTTGTGCCGTAGCGATCGGCACCGCAGTGTGTCCTGCTTCAGCTAATTGCTGTTACACTGAAGTTGGGCTGATAGAGTGCCACAGTCACGCTCCTGTGACCCGCAACACAGAGCCAGCAGTCAGAGGAAAAGTGAACTGAGAGCTGCAGGGGTTGTGTGTGTGTGCGTGTGTGTGTTTTCATATGTGTAGAACACTTGTAATGGCAATGCTTTATCCAAATACAATGAAAATGTAATCATACTCTATTTTGTTAACAAAAAAGCACTTAGACAGTGCATACCCCTGCCACGGCTGCACAATCCTCTAAACGTGTTATTTTATAATAAGAGAAAGTATTTAGAAATGTTTTATCAGCATCTGGATCTGCATCAAAATACACACAGCGACAGACAAGCATGAGATACATGTGCCAGATTTGCATGTGCAGTACTTCATTGGGAAAATATTGAACATTTTAAAAATAAAAAGCCCTATCTTGCAAGAAAAAAAATCATTAGAAAAAATCCTGGATCCCCACCAAAAGTAATCATTTCTTTTTTTGGCCCCTGGCCTAACTTTCCACCAAATTTCATTGAAATTAGTTGCAATTTTGAGATAACCCTCTAACAGACAAACAACCAAAGTCACTGAAAATATCACCTCCTTGTCATACTTGTGGTATCTTGTCCAACTTTGAAAGGGAAAGAAGGAAAATCAAACAGCTATTTAAGTAGCAGCAGAACTTGTGGTTATATGAAAACCTGAAATATATATCCTGACTTTTGTACTTGCTGTCAAATCATTTTCTGTAATCTAAAACCAACTAAAAGTACCTGGAATATATCACTGAGTTTGGATGACTAACTGATAACAATACTGGTAACTGTAATAGAATACTTTTTCCCAGTAAATATATCTAGTGAATGTGTGCTAGTGTGTGTGAAGGCGTAAGAGTTTCTGTGGTGTGAATGGGATAGAACTCCTCCTGCCGACTGACCTCTGCCTGTCGGAGTTTAGTGATTCTACTCTACTGAACAAACAGGACTACATGCATGTATTTTTAGGCTCCCAGAGAGATTCCCCTCCTTGGTTAACCTCTGCAGCTGACAGGTGGACATGACACTGTAACTGCTGAGCTGAGGGAACATCTTATGGTAAACCAATTTCCACTATAGACTGCATGTCCACGCAGGGCAGGGTTATCTCCAGACCCCATCCCTGTGGGGTTTGAGGGGTATCTGCTCCGGTCCCCCCGCCTCCCTCCTAGAAAATCCCACTCCCCTCTGCTGAGGAAATACCATCCAGCTAATTAGACATGGGATGGGATTCCTGTGTGTTTCTGAGCGTACAGAGCAGGACTCCACAGTAAATCAAAAACATGCTGAAATCCAAATATCGACTGCTGTTTCTGAATTGGAAGAGGCTGCCCTTTTTACTTTTTCTACCGGTGCCTGTATCAGCCTCTTAAAGTAAGCTGTGGAGAATCTGTGGAGCCAACAAATCACACGTGTCACCATTTTGAAGCATTAGAAAGAAAACTCTTGGCTGTGTGCTATTGTACCACAATAGTGACCAAAATAAAATGACTCCACATAAGGAAATCACCTCTACAAGAAATAACAATCTATTTTCATTTGGAATGAACATATCTTTATTTAGTTTTTATTCATTTTAAGTTTTTTATTTTTCAAAAATGTTCACTCTGAATTTTCAAAAAAATCGAGTTTGCAGCTTAAACATTTCTTGTTTTCATAATTACTTTTAGCTTTGATTCTGGTTTGATTCTTTATCTGCATTTTTAGCCCATTTGTCTCTTCACCTGTGATTACCTGAAGAATATTCTGAGCTCTGATTTCCACAAAAGGATGTTGTTTACTGTTAATTTCCAAAAGAACAACAAATTTTAGTTGCCTGAAGACAAAAAAAAGGTGAAAATCTATTGATACCCGCTCTGCTCCTTTAAAAAATAGTTTTTGCCTTTGCCTTAGTGTTTTTTGTGTGTGGAATAAGTACAAGAGGAACAAGTGGTTAGCATGAGCAGCAATTGCTGACGTCTCTCAACAGACAAAAAACCAAGCACCACTTACAGAAACTTAATTGCCAGAAAATCAGAGGAAGAACATCATAGCACCGCCCACTCAGTTTGATTGACAGGTGATCTTGTACAGAAACACAGCAGTTAGCACTTAGCAGCTAAAGTTCAGCGAATAAACCTCAGTGTGTTTTTGGGACAAAACCATGGAGACAAGCGCCCCAGCTCGTGCTGAATCCACACTGGCGTCTATTTTGGGCTAAAAACGTCATCGTGGCTGAAGGACCAGCAGCAGCAGGACAGTGTTTTCAGGCCCAGATGAGTTCAGGAGCAGCAGCAGGAGGAGGAGGAGGACCACACATCAGGAGAGAGACTGTTTAAAAACTCAGTGTGTGTTTCTCTTTGACCGAGTGTGTGTGTGGCTGATTATGATGCCAAGAAAACAATGTGTTCAGACTCCTTGGAGGATTGTCCCACGCTGCGCACAGTGTCGCTCCAAATACGCCAAGACAGAGGAGACACAGAGAGAGAGAAGTAATGAAATCTAACAGATATTTCCCTTTTAAGGTGGAGGCAGGTTGTGTGCATGTGGTTGCACGTGGAGAGCGTTTGTCTTAGCGAGCTGGGGAGTCTTTAACTCAAGCAGGGAGCAGTGTTCAGCTGCTCCATTAGAGTTTGTAAACACACACAAACTCACACAGCGTTTATAGTCTGTTCAGTAGAGTGAAGTAACGTTCTGTTTGTTTGCTTTCTAAGAAGATAGTCTGTGTCTTTCATCACTGAATCTCTTTCTCGGTCTGGTTGTAATTACTCTGTGAAGCCGAAGCCAA
The DNA here is from genome assembly GCF_020085105.1 of Siniperca chuatsi. Classification (NCBI taxonomy): domain Eukaryota; kingdom Metazoa; phylum Chordata; class Actinopteri; order Centrarchiformes; family Sinipercidae; genus Siniperca; species Siniperca chuatsi. Next base: position 25,233,718 of record NC_058056.1, read on the forward strand.
AGTTTGATGTGTGTCAGAAATATGTCAGAAGACCCCAGGCATTATGATAAACAGACACACACACGTGGTGGATTAGAGATAATCACAGACAGGTATTATATTTTAACGGCGACATCTCTCTGACTGACATCTCACCTGAGTTGTCCTGATAATCTAAAAACCCGCCCATGTGGTGCTCGAGGGTGAGACCCGAGTCTGACAACACACACGTTCACATGAACACACAAAAGCACACACACAAGCGCAGACATTGACATGGTAATTAGCTCCTCTCTCTCCTCCTGCATTTAGAAAGTAAAAGAGACATCTGATGACCGGTCAGCCACCACCCCAGCTTTTGTCCTGGGAAACACACACACACACACACACACACACACACACACACACACTAACACACACTCACACAGACCTATAAACAGAGTGAGTGAGCCGTGCCTCATTGCTTTCACCCTCCACACCCACACAGCAGGAACAATTGGCCTCTCTGACTCGCTACACTCTCTTTGTCCGCCGTCTTCTCAATACAGCTCAATAAATCGCCCTGACAGGTTTCCAAACTCTCAGGATCGGACAATTCAAATGAACTCTTTCATTGTTATTGGGGGAAGAAGATGATAAGCATTGTTTGGTCCTTGTGACGCTTCACGCACACATTTTGTGTTCTTTCAACATCCGTCAAACTGTGTTTTACACCGTTTGCGCATCTTAAACTTCCCTGTATCTCTTGGGACAGAAGGGTGGGCTTGACATTGCAGAAAGATAGGTGCTGGTACTGTATGTTGTTTATCAGAGCGGTGAGGGAAGACCTCCAGTGAAACCACAACCTCCCATCTGTTCTGGCAAAGTACATAACTCATCCAAGATGGACCAATTGAAGAAAGGGCAGAAGAGCAAGTTTTCACATCTGTGCCATCTTTTTGCAATTACAAAAACATGTAACAGTGAATTCCTGGAGGGCCTTTCCCAAAAATTCTATGATCTAAGAATACACCAGAAAATAGAAAACTAGGAACTGGTCTGTGAGGATAAGAAAGGTGTACATCTTGGCAGAGCAACTAGATTCAAGTCACAAAAATGAGAACTTGAGACCTGACTCCCTAAAGACCTGAAAACAAAAACCTTCAAGTCTCAGGTTTTGACCTAGTAATATCACAGAACCATATTCATTGAGAGGACTTCATCCCAGCTACATATCAAACACTATTAACACAGCTTTAAATACTGTGTCGTTTTAATGGTCAGGATTCAGACCTGAAAGGTTTGCATCTCAACTTGCAGTTTGCTTATGAAGACATATAACTTGGACTTGCCCTCGTGGACTTGAGACTTGTCTCAAATGATTTGAGACTTTGGCTGATCTCAAATGACTTAGACAAGTCAAGATGAAGTCCTAAGTTGACTTGATACTTGACCTGAGACTTATCAAAATTATTTGAGACTTTACTTGTCTTGTATTAATTGAGATTTGGCTTGGACTTATCTCAAAGGACTGAAGACTTGACTTAAGACGTGTCTCCAATGACTCCAGACTTGACTTGAGACTTGCTCCGACAGACTTGAGATTTGATGTGGTCTTGTCTGAAATCACTCGAGACTTAGGGCCTTTCACATTTGACTTGATACTTGACTTGGATATTCTGAATGACTTGATACTTGAGTTATTTCAAATGACTCGAGACCTTTCAGCACTGCATAAAACTATCCATTAAATGTTATATCCTAATAGGGGACATGTTTAATTTTGGAGAAGTAGTTTTAGATGACTGAGGCAACACCCTATTTTGTGTTTCACAAACAGAAGCTCCATATTGGACCAGGCCTGACCGGATGGACAAGAAGCTCTTGGCCATTCCAGCCGCCAACACCGTCAAGTTCCACTGTACCGCAGCCGGAAACCCAACGCCAACCATCCACTGGCTGAAGAACGGCAAAGAGTTCAAGGGAGAGCAGAGGATGGGAGGCATCAAGGTGAGAGAACTTAAGTTCAAACATGTTAATACCTAAAGGTTACAGGAGCAGGGCTGTGATTTAAAGATTCAAATCCTCACACCAGCTCCAAAAAATCTGCCTTGAGGAGGTGATGCTCTGCCCTCCTTGAGCTGCCATCAAAGTTCCTTTTAGCAAGGCATCTTAATCCCCTGCTAGTCCAGGAGAGCTGCTGTGTGTCCATCAGTAGATCAGTGTGAGTGTCGCTCCCTGGTGTGAATTTCTATAACTGGAAGAGTGTAAAGCAGAGTGCTGAAAGAACGCTCATGCTCGGTGAATCTTCTCACGGTAACTAAAGGTCAGAAAATACACCGCAGGGCTGGACGCCCCCAGCAGGACTCAGGCCTCTCTCAGCCCGGCTAAGCTGACCGAAATAAATTTAGAGGGTCAAGCTGCTTTGCTGAAAACAGAGTAGTACACAGATACATGCATGCTCGCGTGATAGCTCAGTGTTGACAGTAATGCAGTGCAGCAAACAGCTGTTGTACTCAGTTTTGTCATCGGATTCACTCTAAACACTGGGCTCTCATGTGGAATGGCACTGCTTAAAGTAACAGGGCTTGGTTTACTTTTGTGTTCCTTTAATGGCCCTGAGCTGTAGGATTAAAAGACAAACTCAGTGTGGTAAGAACATCGGAATTCAAACAGTCAAAACGTGTGTTTTGGTTCAAAATAAACTCAAACTTGATGACATAAATTCTAAAATTTTGCCCAGAGATGTAAATTCTTCCAGGATCATTCTGTTTTGTGTCTTATTCTCTCTCTCTCTCTCAGTCTTCACACTGCCTTATAAAAGTGATGATGAGGGAGGACAATTTACCTGTAAAGATTTTACAGTCATTACTGACTTTCACACAGTTTTAGTGCAAAACATTGGTTCCATTCACATTTTAATTTCATTTTGATGTTGAATTGTTGTGTCAAGGAAAGCTACCTTGACTGTGTTATTTTCAATTTAGAGCAACTGTTTACAGTGTGTTTGCTTTTCCCACTTTAAAAAGAAGTATGATTGATGATTTTGTTTTAAATGTAATTCAAGTCTAGTTTGTTTCTTTTTTCTTTTTTTCATATTTCTTTTACTTATTTACATTTTGAGGAAACAGTAGTGTTCACATTAAAGCAAGCCTATGTAAGTTTTGCTAAACAGCAGCCACTGCAACCTAAAGTGACAATTACAGGATAATGCTAAATGCTAAAGCTTAGTGTAACAGTAGCACAAGAAGAGAAGAGCGTAAAGTCAGTACTGACTCAGTAATGTCCATTATAGAGTTGACCTAAAGTTTTCTAATGTCAGCTAACATTTGCCACTATAAGCTACTGGTCATACCAGACCCAGTATGGTTGTTACAGCAATCCCGCTAAGTGTATTGAACTGTTGTATTGCTTATGAATTCAAAGTTATATTTGTAAGAGGAAGAAAGAGTTATTTCTTCTTTCAGAAGTTACATATTCTTGCTCTAATTAAATGTCATGTTGCATAAATGTAGCAGAAACTTGAGCATCTATAATAAAGACAATAAGCAGAAAGGAGGCAAAGTGGCCATTTTAATTGTTTTCTGTTTCTTTCATTGCATCTTCTAACTTTAGCAGAGTAAATGTGTCAGGCTGGTAGTGAGAGGCAATGAGAGACACTTTCTCCCCAGTGGAGGTTTGGCATTTAAAGAGTTAAATGTAATGAGATCCTGTAGCTATTAACAGTTTACAGAGATCTCCAACATCTGCTCCCAGCAGACCAACAGCAGTTGTCTCCCTCCCTCTGTCCCCACTCTCACACACACACACACACACGATTCACACACCTGTCACCAGCCCTCAGGATACTCCAACTCGGACTGGAATGGCTCTCCGACAGCAACTTTTAGCGTGTTCAGTATGCATGAAGATTTCCTGATGATAAAGTTTGCGGCTGCGTTTTTAGCAGCAAATTAATCCAATCACAGCACTTAGATATTTATTCCATCTGTTCACCAAATCTCTGAATTCTCCCCCAGATCCCTAAGTGTCCTTGTTCTGTAGAAAACGACTCACCAATGGCAAGTTAAAGAGGTGACTGACACCTTATTAAGATATTAATGTCAGCCTAATCAGTCTGATGTCTCACAGTAGACCGAACCTGTGCAGTGCTTATCGCTCAGTATATTTCCCTCTGCAGCAGTAGCCATTTTGTACACTCCCCTGCATTAACACATGCTCCTATGGGATGTTAAATGTATAATTAGAGAGTGATATATATAGCTGACTATCCATAGTAAGCCTTTACAGCGTATGTGAGGTTGGCCTTTGTACTGTGTGAGCTGTGATGCTGTAAGTTGTCAACAAGCCACCAAGACAAATTCCCGTACATTTTCCACTCTGTATAGCTCAGCGGGTCGAGCTTGGCACCAACCATTGCTCTGGGTTTAGTTCCCACTGTGGCCACCCATGCTGAAAGTATAGGCACTCATGGTGCAGTAAAGTATTTAGGATCAAAGTGTCCAACAAAACAGGACATGTTGTATTTGTGGTGTATGTTAACTCGGTGGTTAAATCGATTCTGATTCCGTCAGAGATATTTGGCAGTGACTGTCGGTTTATACAATAACAAACTACAGCTAGCTTAAATTCCCAGCGAGCAATACAAATGAAAATGCATCTGTGTCTTTAAGCACATGTATCAGTAATTTAGTCTGATGGAGATATAAGATCCGAGGTGGCAGTTATTGAGACATCTTTATGGAGATGTTATCACATGCTCCTCCCCTCCCTCCCTCCTGTCCCGGAACTGTTTTAAAATCCAGTTAGCCGATCACCATGTGGCCGCTGTTGGCCTTGAGGGAGGTGAGCGGAGAGGTCATCCTCTATAGAATCAGGGTGCGGGGTGACAGACAAGCATGTGACACGGCCAGGCTTCAGGGGGGTCAGGGGTAACAGCTTCAACCCATCCTAATGTCAAAACCTCTACTAACCCCACCACCACCCTGCAAAAAATATCCATCTTAAAATGTTTAGTATCTTTTGTCTTTTAAATCAAGTAACATGCTTTTTCTGAAGGGTCAGTTTACCCATGCAGATAGTTTTGGTCTTATTTAGGCAGGTTTTGAGATGTCAGCCGTTGAGACTTACCGTATTCCTCTACTCCAGAACAATGGAGGTGAACGTAATTTTGTTTCAAAAACTCATCGGCAACATCTTTTTTCAAAAGCAATGTCCTAGCTGCTGAAGACACTGAAGGCACTGCACATTTTCACTGAAAATCAAGTAACATTATCTGCAATTAAGTTGAGTGATGTGCCTAATACAATTATATTGTCACCTAATTTTTAACATGGTTATCCTTCAGAGCCTCCTTTTCCTCCTGCCATACGTTCACTGTTGTTAGTGTTTGTGCACTGCATTTCACAGAGATCACCTGTCAGTCAAACACTATGAGATGCACAGTCGTGTCTTGATTCCTTATTCCTTAAACGTTTCTGTAGATGACTCTTTTGCCTCTTTTGTTTTTATCCTTTCAGTCATGGTGGCTAATCTTGGCCTACTCAAGATATTTTTAGAAAGATCACTGCGCTGTGGAAGCTACAGGATAAAATGCATCATTTGTTGTTGACAAGAAGAAACCAGGAATCCAACACATTGTTGGTCACTTATACTCACTTTATTTAGTATGACGTTTCAGTCTGTAAACCTGTCCACCACAGCTTGTCCACCAATGATTGGTGGACAACAGAAATACCTTTTGGCAACAATAGAAATTAAGATCAAAACAAAAATAGTGCTTGGTTTTTAAAATATGTGCATACTTGGTTTATGTTACTTGCAACATAAACCAAGTAGGCAAATATCATATAGAAAAAGTATATTGCTAGTAGCTTACCTGTTGTCCTACATTGGCAAAATCAATAACATCATGAAAAAGGGTGTATTTGTTATTGTAGGCATTAAAAAGACAATAAAAACAAGTATAAACAAATATTTATGAAGAACATAAAGCAAGAAGAATTACCCAAAGAACATTAAGTCTTTTACAAACTGGCTGAAGATTGAATCGCCATTGTGTAGACAGACACGTAAGAGACATTATACAACAATCTGTTGTCAGAACAGACATTTTTTGCAGTGCATTTAGTCTCACATGTCACAGCCCTCATCACCCTACCTCACATCTGCCTGTGATGAGTTCATCTTGCGGGGTCGGGGTAGATGGGAGGTGGGTGGGGGGCACCCTGAGTCCTGACAGCCTGACAATGGCCTTCTAAACCCCAACAGGGTCCTCAAGGTGAAGCTGTCTTCTTCTCGCATCCGTATTGAAATGACAAGATCATTTTTGAGTTGACGGCCGTGGTTAATTTCAGCTGAATGAATCCCACCCGTGTCCGATTTTTAAGGTTTGGACGGGTGATGGGATGATTTTGTCACGTGCCTCTCGAGGCTGGGAGTGTGTTTGTGACTGTAACTGACATGCTAACTGATCCATGCTGATCAGCACAATGGCGTCCTCTCCACTCAGCACTGTTACCAGCAAGTTTGTCATTTACTCTGAGTGCCTTCAGATCTGCACTACTGTGAGAGAAAGTTACTGAGTGAACCGACCATTATGGTCCATTACCCACCTACAAAAATACCTCCTGTCTTCACACTGGAGTGGTTGAAAGTGGCCTTTCTGAGGATGCACCACGTTCTCCTTTGTTCCTTAAAGGCATCCATTTTAACAAGCGGTTTCATCTTCTATACAGGCCTAAAATGACATTTATTTTTGTAAAATATGAAGAAATATATATTGTCTCATCAGGCTCTCTTCCTACAAGAATATCCTAGAAATGTGACAAAAGTTTACAGGTACATTAAGGCAGATCAGTTCTCCGGTTCCCAACATATATCAATGGCGTCAAGACGTTTCTTTAAGTTGAGTTTGTGTGACGAGTATCAACGATTAAATGACACTGGATCAGATTTAAGATTTTTTGCAGTGTTGTGAGAGTGAGAGCCATTTTCATTCAAAACTTTTATTTTAAACTCAAAAGAACCATTGAGGTTGCCCTTATTTGCAATGATGTCGAGTTACATACAAGTTAAAATAAATAGGACAAACACAATTTACATTTATCCTGCGAGTGCCTCAATAGACAGAAAACCTATGTCAGTTTCCTAAATTGACAGTATAATCAAGGATAAATGTGCTTTTTTATAAAGTCGTGGTCGCGTTAATGTCAGTCTAGAAGGAGAACTACACATACTTTTATGGTAAAGAGATTCAAAGGAGATACAGCAGGGCAGAAAAGACTAAGGAAATAGACTTAGGGACAGTGTATCATTATGCTATTGTCATAAAAGAAAGGTAATACGAATAAAATATCAGTGTTTTATTATAGATCAGATATTAGCCAGTCATTGTTGTCCAGCTGTCTGACCACAGCTACAGAAAATGTCTTCTATTCTGTTATTGTGGGTCACGCTGCATTTAAGAGCTGCTGAAAAGAATTTTATCAGGCAGTCTGGTTTTCAGTGGACAGTTTTAATGTCCCGTGAAGGTCTGAATGCTTTTTCACATGCTTTACCTGGAAGTAATGTCTTTCTGGGGGAAAATGCTGACTACTTGTAGTTTTTAAAGAGAGCAACACCTAACTTAGAAGATTTACAGTAGAGAATCTGCAAAATAATTAATCTATCAACAAAGTTTGAAAATGTCAATATTGGTAGTATAATTATCACTCTTAAAAGCACAAATCAGACAAATCCTCTGATTATCCAGTATATATACTATATAGTTGTACACGAACATCTTCTCAGTATATTCTTTCCCATGAGCACACTGGAGGTTGTTCAGACATTCACTTCTATCTTACGAGCACTTTGTATGTCGACACAGAGAACTAAACAGTACGTTTGTTGAAACTAAATGAAACGGTAAATAGGATGTGTGGCTCATTTGTAAAATGTAAAATTAAATTCCAGCAGGGCGATGTGCTGGAGCATTGTGCTCCTTCCCAGACAACTGTGGCGCTCAGAGCCTCCTCCATTATGGAGGGGCAGGGCCTAAAGGTTAAAGTTCACCTCTCTATTGAGCCATCAGATGGAGGTGGGGAGAGATGGGCGTGTCGCCAGTCTATTGAGCTGGCCTGAGTCTTTGACAGGCAAAGCCAATGCTGTTGTATGCTGCCACATATGGCAGAAGGGATTTTATTGTGTTCGTGCTAAACTGCGGCGGCACAAGCGAGACAAAGGTTGACAATGTAATTATTGTGTTTCATTCCGTCCAGGTCGCTCAGCGCTTAACTGATTTCTCAATCCCTGTTTTGACAGGTTTCCAAGGCAGGGCTCTTAAACTGGCTCCACACTGTTACTTTTTAAGACTTTAAGCACTTTAAATCCTTATTTTTTCCAATCTAGATTTTAACACAGCCTGGATTGTGAGTCTCTGTAGGCCGCGTAGGAATTTTTACACTTTGCAAGATTATTTTTGGACTCTTTAATTTTAGACCTTCCGTCATTCACTTTTCTCCCCTGTCGTTTTACCCAAATACACCATGGTTATCAAAAGACAGATTATCCATCCAAATACAAAGACAGTTTTCTTACCCATTTTTGTCTCCTTTGAACTCTCATACTTCCAATGTTACAGTCTTCTCCTCTATGTTGATGCAATGGCATGTAGAGCCAAACTCAGGCAATAGACCCACAAACCTTGCCAGCTTTAATAGCAAGTCCTTAGGGCCGCTTCTATCTGTTTCCGCTTTCTCTGTGGGTCAAATTAGACGGTAGCACCGATCCGGGCCACTGGTCCGCTCTGACACACTCATAAATTCTTGTAACTGGCCCCGCTGGTTCTGACAGGGCTATTTTGCGAGGTGAAGACGGAGAGTTTGTACTATAAAGGGAGCAGAGCTTCCTGTGTTTTCTCAGACAAGTGCTACACTGCAAAAAATGTCTATATCTTTACGAGCCATTTAAGCTGGCGGTCGAGTCGTGAAGTCTTGTTTTAAGCCAATAGGGTGAGGTAACTTCACTGTTTTCCATGGCATGCACTGTAAGGCATCTTAAAATAAGGCAGATAATTGTTTTTGATAGATATTTTATCCACAAAATGTTGAATTTTCTTTTTCCTTTATGCAAAGACTCTGTATGTTGGTTTAATGTCTCCTTCAGATGCACACTTTTTGCAGTGTGAAACTCCTTGTCCATTCCCATGGCTTGTGTCCTTCTGTAGGTCCACAGCCAAAGCCCTAAAACCTTTAAAGCCTTGTATGACTCTAACGTAAGCTCCTTAATAATTTAATTCTGTTTGGAATCTGGCGTGATTGGAATGGATGGGATTATCACGTTTGGGGACTAATGCTGCAGGTTCAACAGGGGTTAGCCAGTGTAACATGGTAATAAAAGCAAGTGGCATGTATGGAGAAAATAATTAAAAGTGCCAAGTAAAAGAGGGAGGGGAATTAAATTAGAAATGTCACTCAAAGTTAATAATTACCACAAATTATTAACTTTGAGCAATTAAATTTGAGTGTATTTTGCATTTGACAATTGCCTTTCTCTAGTAATTATCCATACTTTAAGCAGCTATAACAGTGGTGGCAGTAAAAGTCCAGATTTAAACATTTAAAGCAAGACTATGTAACTTTTGCTGAAAGGGGCCACTGTTCCCACAAGTGACAGCAATGGACTAACAGTTAATCAATAATGTTATAACATAGTGTAGCAGTAGCAGAACTAAGTCAAAAGCTGAAGTTAAAATAGATTATACAGCAATATCTACCTTAAGTCTCCTAACATTAGCCAACATAAGCTACTGGTCATACCAGACTAAGTAAGGCTGTAACAGCAGAGTACCTGAGTGTATCCAGTTGAACAAGAGTGTGTTTAATTGCTTGTTTATTAACTTTTCATATGTAAGTGGAAAGTTGTGTTATTTCCTATTTAAAAAGTTACATAGTCTCGCTTTAAAATAGAAAAAGTAAAGTATTAGACACAAAGCATCATCAAATGACTTATTACTTAGTACTAGTACTTGGGAAAAGAACTTATTTTGAAGATTTGTTCTTTTCAAACTTCCATAACAATAAAAACAATAGAATAGTGAAAAAATGTGTAGATACAAAACAAGATTATAAATCTTGTATTTCCAGTCTGGGGATTTTCATGCTGTCTGATTAAAGTAAAGGATGACATGTCCCTCTAACGATTGTGCCAAATATGTATGTTTTATTTAGCTGAAACTAAGCTGTGATTCTTTCAGAGTGATAACAGATTTTTTTTTTCCTTGACAGCGGCCGTAATTGTCTGAAGCTGAATGTAAAATCAGAATCTGCACAGTAATAGTACAGCTGTCAGATAAATGTAGTGGAGTCAAAAGTACCATCCATCCAAAATGAAAATACTTCAAAGAACTGGCTATAAATTATAATCACAGACTCTTTGTGATTCTGTTGGTGGTCTTGGCCTCTACTGAGCATCGACCTCAGCTCGTATTTTATCACCTTTAAGCTTCCCTCCTCATGCGTCGCTGTTTTTTCTTCCCCCTCCTCTCTGCTCGGCTAGGGGCTCAGCGACCGCAGCAGAAGGCGTCACTCATCTGCTCATGAGAGCAGCCATTGACTTCAGTTTGACTCCTCGGCTCTGAGAGGGGTAGACGGGGTGGAGCCAGCCACTCTGAAAAACCATTTGCCAGCGTTGAGCGGGCTGCCTGGTCTATGTTACCATGCAACTGCAAAAAGCACACACAGGCATAATATTTACACTGTTACATTATTTTCCGCATGCGCCTCCAAGAGAGAGAGTCAAGGAGTGTATACTGTAAAACAGAGGGAGAAGGAGGGGAGAGTGTGATCCTCGACCTACAAATGTATACGTTCTGTGAATAGCTGGCCGCTTAGCTAAACGCGTGGGGTTAAACGTTTGTGAAAACACTAAGCCCTCTCTGGATCGACACATTTTCCTACGCAGGTGATGTGAAGTGTTCCACCCTGAAAAGCCTCTTTGTTGACATCACTCACTCCTGTCTTTAGTAATTCTGACCTCTTTCGGAGGTGTGCACTCCGCGCTTGTCTCGCAGCAGTAAGCACATCGGCGGGCGCATGTTTCCACTTAGCTGCGGCGGTCGTCCCTCTTGGCCCGTGGAGACTCTGCCTATCGATGCATAGCAGGTTCTCTGTTCTCGCCTCGCTGTGCTGGGCTGCTCGCTCTGCCTCTGAGCAGCTTCTGAATCTGTCAAGTTAGTATCTGTCTGCTGCTGCCATCCAGCCACACCTGGTTTGAATTACTACACAAAATGTACCCTTCGACTCTCCGGGGATAGATTGCTCTTGACTGGCACAGTGGAACCAATTTCAGAGGTGCAAAAAAAAATCTTGCTGCCTCCTCTCACTGCAGGCAGAGAGAAGGAAATGCTTTTAAGAGACTTTACTGAGCTTTCTCTTATGAAAATAATCCCATATGAAATGTTCTGCAACTGATTGTTCAAACATTTGGGGCTTTGTGGCATTCTGTTTTTAAAACTCTTGCCATCATTGTTTAGCAATTTGTTGAGCAATCTTACATCTTGAGAATTACTAAATATGTCCCGTCACATTTCTTCTTGTTATCTTATTCAGTGTAAAAAGTTTCTTATAAAATATGATCCAAAGTCTGCACCAGGCACCTAATCAGACTGCTCTCTACTCATGAACCCTTTTCATCTCAGTTTTACTTTGTGCTATGGGCACACAGAACTGTTTCCCATCAAGACGTTTACACCACGTCAAAAGATTGTTTTCTGCTAATCACGCCTGTTCTGCATCAACCGGTTTGCAATTAATAAAAGGAGGTTAAAGTTGTATTTCCATTTTAAATGTTTGTTCGAAGGGGTCGGCACCTCAGTAAACACGCGCTGCACACAGCACGCTCTTGTTTACCAACCTGGCCGCTCTGTGATGTTTTATACCAAAGGATATCAAAGGACGGTGTGAGGGAAAAGATCTGAAGCTGGGGAGGATGGTTTCTCTGGACAGAGCACTCATTTGTGAAAATAGGAGGATTTTTTGAGAGGGGCACTGGTCTCTATTTCAGCTTCGGTTTGTGATTTACTGTACAGTATTTTATCTGTATCTGTTAGTGACTAATCACACCTTGTCTGCAAATCTTCATACATCTTCCAAATGTTTTCTTGTAAAGGATGATATATAAAGTCCTGAGACTTACACATAAACTTGACAACTTCTGTATGTTATGGCAAGTGGAAATATACCGAATAAGCACTTGTCTATCAGGACTGCGAATATGACACCAAACTCCCCCTGAGATTTCTTGAAATACGCTCAGTATCCTCACAAATTTAGATAATGGAATGACATATCCTGACTATTCTTTCCTCTTCCTTCTCCCCTCCCTCTTCCCTCCTCTCTGTCCTCCCCCCAGTTGAGACACCAGCAGGGGAGTCTGGTGATGGAGAGCGCCGTGCCGTCAGACCGGGGAAACTACACCTGTGTGGTGCAGAACAAGTACGGCGTCATCACCCACACCTACCAGCTGGATGTGCTAGGTAAACAACACAGAAACATTTACTTTCACTTCTGCTTCTGTGTAAACAACGCATAAATTAACATGCACAAGTGGTTTAAACCCACGAGAGTTGTTGATGGAAAAAAGATTTTTAAAGACGTCTACATTTCCTGCAGCACATCATTCCCATGCATGACTTGCGCTAATGACTCCGTGCTTTCTCTCTCAGAGCGTTCCCCTCACAGGCCTATCCTCCAGGCAGGCCTGCCAGCCAATCAGACGGTGGTGGTGGGCAGCGACGTGGAGTTCCACTGTAAGGTTTACAGCGACGCCCAGCCGCACATCCAGTGGCTGAAACACATCGAGGTCAATGGCAGCCGCTACGGCCCCGACGACATTCCCTACGTCAGCATCCTGAAGGTGGGTCTGCAGCCTGACACTCTGTTTCACATCTCTAATGAGTCCGAGTCTCACCGGTGATTGCCTGGAGTAGAGTTCAGCCTATGATAATTTCACTCATAATTAATCTCTCCTAAATGTCTTGTTTAATGAGTTTTTACAGTAGGTGAGTCTGCGGGGTCCACAGGCTCTTGTCACTACAGCGTATAATCAACAAACTCATTCCTCGAACACTACACCTTCATTATGGCAAAGAAAAGCTTCACCTGCACTTTCCTTCGTACTGCAGCATTTAGAAATGTACACTCATTAATCTAATAATATCACTGTGAATCACAGTCTAGGTTTCTGTTCTTATATGTGGCACCTGCACTGCTTCAGTTTTGACGAAACTTAAAGAGATGATGCATTTTGGCACCTAAATGTAGTCTTGGCCTGAACAATGATTAGCAACTGTCGAGGGTGGATACAATAAAATGAAATCATAATTGAAGGTGGATTTTTGTTATTCCTTCAAGGTGTTCCAATCTTTTTGCTGTGAAAGCATCCACCATAGGAACTGATTTATAATTCAGCTGAGGATTTTACCCATTGATTGCCATGGCACTACCTCAACAATAGGATAGGTCAATAGGAAATGTAATTTGTTGTATAACTGAACGTGAGAAAGGAAGTACATACACGGATGTATAGAAAAATTGGTATTGCTACAAAAATGATCTTTTGCCTTGATATAGGTTATATGTTTCCAGCCTTATAGCAAAATACAATTTTGTTTAGCTACTAAAAATGAGATTATTGCCAAAGTAATCATGTTTACATTGTTTGAGTCACTATGTGATAGATCTCAGAAAATCATCTTGCTCCATGTTGTCTTCACTATCAACAATCTCTACATGAAGTAGAAAACACAAGCTGATCTGATCAGTTATTGTGCTCTTTATGTAGCATGTCCATAGCCCTGATGTACATTTTTTCCTGAACTTAACTTATTGAATTTTTAAACAAATAATAGACAACAACAGACACCTTCATCTTGACTTTCTGAGAGATAAGTAAAAGGGCAGATAAAGGAAAGAAAAGCCCAGAAGACAAAACAAACAAAAACATATATATATGAGATAGTAGCACCCTGACAAAAGCATAAATCTACCTTAAAGGTCATACCTGCTACACTGGTAGTCCGACTTTGATAAAACATGAATCGATAATGCATCTTGTTGCTAACTGGCATGATGTGTTTACGTGTTCTGGAATTAACTCTTCAGTTATACAATAAGTTACATGCAGGACTGTTAAAGAGTTTGTCTACCTGACTTGCATCTGCAGGTATTCCTTATGCATTAATCACTGATATTCTGATATGTGTTTTTGGTTGAAACTGCTCAGATGTATTGCGTGTTTTGTCCCATACGTGTTGTTTGTCTGCAGCCTTTATGGTTGCTCTGATGCTTCATATTGTAGCTCTTTAAAAAGCATTTCTCAATCACAAGCACTCCCTCGTGAAATATAGGTTAAATAAACGCAGTGGGGAAGGCGTCAGATAGTCTTAGGAGGGTTTGCTCCTGTTAAAGAGCAGCTCCTGGAGGTGTCACCGCCTCCCCAGGCAGTGTTGGTGTTCAAGAATAGAGTAGAAAGCATTCCTCACAAAGGAGGACAACACCCTGAACCCGCTGTAAGGCATGTTTTTTTTATTCGGGGTGAAGAGAGGAAGACTCCCATCGAAAAACCAAGAAGGCCTTTTGCTTTCTTATTTGGCCTCTCCCTTTTCTTTTTTCTGCCTCTAGAGAGAGCGAGGGAATAAAACAAACATCTGGTTTGGACTAAGTTTAACTGCCGTGGTGGCGGCAACGCAGGGAGAGAGACGGGCTCTGTTAACCGCCGCTGCCGTCAGATGTGCTGCGTCGCGTGGTTTGAGGAGGAGGAGAGAGGAAAGAGGGAAGAGGCACCCAAAAAAGCCATGGAAAAAATTAGTGGAGGAACACAAGGAAGGGCAAAGTCAGCAGGGAGAGAGAGAGAGAGAGAGAGAATGTGCGACAGAGTGGTGGGTAAGGATGGAGGGCGAGAGACTTAAAGAATGAGTGGGAGGGGGTTGAGAGAGGCGTGGAGACAGACAGAAGGAACGCGAAAAAGAGGTGAAATTGAAACAAGAGAAGGGAGAGTGAGAGACAGAAATTGAGAGAAAGGGAAGGAGAGAGAAAACACTGAAGAAGAGTGACAGGAGACAGGAAAATAAGCCATTTTCAGACATGGAATCTGTAATATTGCTGGCTTCATCTATTTCTTGAAGTGATGGATTTGGGGCTTTCAAACTTAGGTCTACTTTATTCAGCAGTGAGTTGAAAAATAATGATATCAAGGTAGAAGATTGCCCTCAGGCTCTCACATCTGCAACTGGCTGCATAAATGATGGATTATTTTGCAGTTGAAGCCTTAATTAATAACCTTCGCAAGCGCTAGGTACACTCATCACCTCAGCCTCTCACTAGTTTTCTAATCATTTATTAGATAGAAAGTACAATATATTTATACTATGAACAGTTGGCATGAAAGATAACATTTAGGGGAAACTGATGGTCTGATGATTATTGTGGTTTTATTAGGATGTTTTCCTCTTCTGTCCCCGAGTTGCAAAGGAAAAAAATCAATGAAAACATAAAGCATGATGTGATATTAGAGGAACCTTCACAACTTAAAGGAGTAGTTTGAAATAACTTTATTCAGGCAACAGCCACTTAGCTTAGCTTTGCATAAAGACTGGAAACAGGGGAAACAGCTAGCCTGGCTCTGTCTAAAGGTAACAAAATACACCTACCAGCACCTTTAAAGTTCACTAATTCAGTGTTGAACTGGTCCTTTAAAACTGACTCGTTCACTGTATTTCATGATTTAATAAACTGCCTGGAACAGCCATTAAACGTCATCTTCTTTTTGCATAAGAATTAATAATTGAATGAGGAATTTATTACAGTGTTCTAAGAAGACAGAACAAGACGCCCATTTAATATCTCTCTCTGTTTATGTAGCCTTTACATTAAAGTGACGCCATTTGATTCAGATTTCAGGCATGTTGGAAGTGTTACAGAAATGTTTCTAGATCCAATTGCTGTCATGACTTTTACGGAAAAGTGACTCAAACCATAAGACCGATATGTAAAATTTCCAGCACAAGTAACGAGGTGCATTACTGAAAGGGGATATAGAGTGAGAGAAAGAGAGGAGGAGGTGGTGACAGAGTAAGAGAAAAAGTAAGATAGAGAGATGGAGGGAGAGACAGAGAGGAAGAAGGAGAGAAAGAGGAGGAAAGACAGGCCAACAGAAAGAGAGAGGGGGAGAAAGAAAGCAAGCCTGTCAGCCCAGACCGCGGCTCCACGCTCTATTTTCGACTACCACATAATTGAAACAGTATTTACTGTGATCTTTGTGTGCCTCTCTCTCTCTGTCCCCCTCTCTCTCTCTCTCTCTGGCCCCACCACAGTTCATTCAGACTCTCTGCGACATTTCATGTGTGGCATATACTGTAGGAGTTAAATACAGCTGTGGCTGGGAGGAGGGTATCATGCAGGATTATTTTTTTGTTTTTTGATTTTTTTTGAGAAATGCCTGAATCGCTCTTTTGATGCCTGGGGAAAAAAAGAGTTAACTATGAGCGACTCGCCCCAGCGTGGAGAGGGGAGGCGTCTGGAGCCGAGCCCTGGATGTTCATTAAGCAACCATAAAACATGATATGTTTTCTCCTTTATGTGCTTTGCCCATTTAATTATTCATCGGCAGTTTCTCTGCTGAGAGCCTGTCACAAGCAGTGTGTGTGTGAGCATGTGTGTGTTTATGCATGCTGCGCACACACTTGACATACTGTAATGCCTTTAATCTACCAATAGACAGCTTGTGTTACTATGCAATGTATGGTGTGTATGTGTGTGTTTGTGATCTTACAGGTTTGACGTTGTAATTTTAATCTCACAAACAGACAGCCTGCTTCACTATGCATGTGCTGTGTGTGTGTGTGTGTGTGTGTGTGTGTGTGTGTGTGTGTGTGTGTGTGTCGTGTGTGTGTTCGTGTGTGTGTTCGTGTGTGTGTCCAGGTTTCCATGTAAATTAGCAATACTTGTAGGCCTACAGTATGTGAAAGTAGTCAGTTATAATTAAAAGTAAAAGCATTGGTATTATACTTAAAGGAATAGTTTGATATTTTGGGAAATACACTTATTCGGGTTGGATGAGAATAAAATATTACCTGTGATGACACTTATGATCGAGTGAAAATCACTACCTGCAGCCAGATTTGCTCGTTTCAAGCAAAAGAAAGCTCATATCAAAAATGTTTTCACTTAAAACTGACATGGCATTTCTGCAGTATAGCTAGTAGCTACTTTCCATCTACCGTACCTAAGCAAGTATCAGCGCAACAAAATACAGTAAATGCTAATTAGCAATATACTGTACATTATTTCCCTTTTGAACTGTGGAGTAATAAAAGAAATAAAAATAAGAAATTTGAGTAAACTCGTAGTACCTCGCCTGCTTGCAGTATATTTGAGTGTGTGTTTCTTCTCCAGGTTTGCATGTATGTTCTGTGCATGTGTTCTTGCAGGAATTCGCTGTAAAGGCCTCACTGTGCCTCTCAATTTTCCCTTTACAGAGTGTTATCAGTAAACACACTGAGGCCCACAGTAAGTTGAAACTGTCCAACGTGACAGAGAAAGATGCTGGGAAGTACTGGTGTCGCGCCTCGAACTTTGTAGGCAAGTCGGAAAATGCTTTCTGGCTTAAGGTACACAAACCAGGTAATTCCTGAGCTCCAACCAACAACCACCTTCACCGCATTTGATCCTCTGCTGTGTCTCATCCTCTCTGCGGGGCTCCTCTTGATTGTGGATTTGAATGGCTCACTGTCTTGCTAATAGGACAAATGCACACACACATATACAAACACACTCACAGACATTTCTGTGAGTTTAAATGCTCATATTCTGTTAGCTAGTAGGTATCATCCACTTTAAAGGGCCAGTGCTACTTTGTCTTCCTTCCCGATCAATAACAAACACAATATCACACCTTTAATTACTGCAATAACTTCAAAAGCCTCGCCCACAACCACCTTTACACACAAACACACACACACACACATATAAAACGTAACCGATCAAACCATACTGCACACACACACAGACCGGTATTGATTTCCCTGGGAGTGTATTCCAGCTGTATTAATGTGCTTTTATATGAAAGCATGCAGCAGGACTCTGATTCATGACCGGGTCTGGATGTCACTGTTCATTACTGAGGCCTGGGGAACGAGAGTACCCCACCCCACCCCCTACCAAGCCACATCAGACACAAACTCTCCCATTGCTCATCAAACCAACCATTAGTCAAAGGGGAAAAGCCACAACTGCAGTGATGCTCTTTTTTGAGTAATTTTAGTTATTTATAAGTAACCATGCTAAATCTTAAGGGTATTGTGGAGTATTATAAAGTTCGTCTTTATAATACTGAATGTAAGTTTGTTAGTGAACTAAAATCTTCATGTGGAATTTGTGTAATCAGCAAACAACAATAGTAAACGATCTTTACAAACCATAAACAGGTTTTTTATTTGAATTTATTAACAAAAAGCAATGGACCCAGAATAGATCCTTGAGTCACCCCTAGGAAAAAAAACTTTGACATCAGAAGATACAAGTGGCTTTCTGTCAAATATACAGCGGAAAAAAACATTTGAGAACAACATCCTAAATTCCAGGTTTGAAGCACAAAGATGAGAATGTTATGATTAACTAGGGCTGAACAATTAATTGAAATATTATCAAAATGGCCAAGTGCAATATCCAAATCACAGGAGCGCCAATTTTTTGATAAAGGTAAAATGTGTCACAACATACCATTGTGGTGCTAGAGATATGCCTCGGCCTACAAATCATATTCTCCAGATGTAAGGGAACATGCTTTGCTCCCCAGCAAAAATCAATTCATATCAATATCGCAATATCTGTCAAAATAATCGTAATATCTTTTTCTTTTTTTGCATATCGTTCAGCCCTATAATTAACTACATCAGGTCTACAAAGAAAAAGAGTTATCATTGTCCGTGTTTGATGTTGCCGGCACCCACGAGGCGCCATCATTTCTGCAGACAAGGCCTGTGGTGAAGGGATCTGCTTTGCTTTGGCGTCAGGTAAACTTTACGCTGGTTTAATTTAAACTCATGTTGTAGCAGCAACTGAGGGAAAAGTCTAACCCTGTCAAAAGAAACAGCGCTGCAAAAATTTAAACTGTCATTGTCATTTACTGAGCCCTAAAATTCTGGTTTCTTAAAACATAAAATATAAAATAAAATCTGACATTTCAGTAAGAATATTTCAATCTTTTTTTAATACAATTAAATGTGTTTCAAGGATTTTCTACATATGAGTATGTTTAAGGAAGACAATTAAGGAGATTGCCATACTAGATTAAAGAAAATTAATTTTAGCAGATTCTTGAAACAAGCTGATTGGTATTGGGAAATGGTTAAAATATTCTTACTGTAATGTCATACCTTTTCACTTGTTTTAAGACTTTTAGGACCCAATAACAGTTAAAATGACTTGATAAGAAGTTTTGCAGTGTGAAAAGTTTCTGGGTTGTGTGTGGTTTTAGATTGAACCAGCAAGCTTCTTTCGCAGCATGGTGAAGGTGCTGCTTGGGTGTTTTCAGGTGTTGCTGGCGGTGCTGTCAGCAGAAGAAAACAGCACTGCTGACTCCTTCAAATCCTCTGCCCTGTCCTTTCCTCAAGGGTGTATTTGCTGTTTCCTCTAAGAAGCTTTGGGCTCATTATATTTCTTCTCTCTCTCTCTTTCTTTGCTCCCTCCTCCATCTTATCCCCCTTTTATCCTTCACAGACAGCTGGTATTAACACTACAGATAAGGAGCTAGAGGTTCTCTTCTTGGCCAATGTGTCTTTTGAGGATGCGGGCGAGTACACTTGTCTGGCAGGGAACTCTATCGGCTATGCTTACCACTCTGCCTGGCTGACGGTGCTTCCAGGTATATTCCTCTTCTCCCTGTGGGTCTTTGGACTCTTGTCGTCCATTTCTTCCAACTCAAATGTTCTAAACTCCATGAAAATATGATTGCTATTGTACTTTTTTTTTGACAATTTCATGTTTTGTTCAGTAGCACAATCTTTGACGTTCATTCTCAAACCTAGTTATCGTACGTTATCGTAGATTGTTACTTATGTTACTTACTGCATTTGAAGTGCACTGCAACTGTGTCATCACCCCTTTATTTGGAGGAACCGAAAATGCAATCCAGCCTCCACTGAAAGATTAAAGGCTACGAAGCAATTTAAAGACATTTCTGTGTTTGTTGTTCAACACAATAATTACCTCCCCGGGGAGAAGCATATCACAGGTGCAAGTACCTGCTACAGGATAAAACTACAAGCTGATTACTTTCTGAACTCTTTCTGTTTTGATTTATAGATGTTATTCCATAGAAAGCTGCTTCCTAGAATCCATTTGGGCAAAAGGTGCTACTGAGCAAAGCAATGTTTCATTTTAATTATTATGAAAACAATTTTTTGGTGAGATTAGGTGTGGAAAAGTATGAAAGAGTATAATATACAATATTGTTATTGTTATGATATGTCGTGTTTGTCATTTGATGTGTGTATTTTGACTGACATCCCGTGTTTGTGACCTCCTCCTCCCAAAGCAGTGAGCCCGGAAAAGGAAGACTACTACGCCAACATTCTCATCTATGTGACGGGCTGCGTGCTCTTCATTCTCGCCGTGGTTATCGTCGTCCTTTGCCGCATGAGGATGACCACGCAGAAGACGCTGCCCACGCCGCCTGTGCAAAAACTATCAAAGTTCCCCCTCAAGAGACAGGTAACAGAAAGTAGATACAAGATTCGTATAAACACGTTTCCCTCTCTTTCTCTCTCCCTGTCTGTTTAGCTGTTTAGTTGAGCTTTTAGTATATTTATAATAACTTTGATCAACATGATGCAGATGATGTAGTTGAAATCATGTAGCAATGGGGCCTTTTTTCCCATAAAACTGTGTTGAAAATATCATATGACCTGCTGGAAAAGAGAAAAACACCAAAAATAAAAACTACACCTGTCATCCCTGAGGTACTTTTACTATAACTATGGTCTATGATCTAAAACTACAGTTTTAAATTCATCAGCATTTCAGCAAACTCACTTGGCTTCCTCAAGGGGGTTTAGAGACATTACAGAGGATGCTGGAAGTCCTTGAACTCCGGGAAAACCTTTCCAGGGTGTATTCCAGACACAAAATTGGGAAAAATCATATAAAGAATCATGACATATCAGGTACTTGTTTAAAACATTTATTGCATCAGGTGCTGTTTTCAGCAGTTTTTTTCTCTTCAAACTGAACTGCTGTAGAATTTAGATTATTTTGAAAAACAACCTTAACAGTCAAGGAGGGAGTAACATTATTAACTCAACGAAGCACTCCGAATTAGTTATGGAGAGTCATGGAAAAATTGTGTAATTTTTCTGCATCAGTGCCACATTGAGAAACCTGCAGAAGGGTTTGTATTTTCAACTTCTATAACTTTCAAAGAAGAATTGCATGTAGGATAGGACTCACGCAAGCTAAGAGTATGAATAAATGGAGAAGGTTATTGTATGTCTATCTGTCGTGGATCTCTCTCTGTCCTGCTGTTTTGATGACGTTGTGCAGACGCTGGAAGGCATCACACTGGTGACATGTGTTCACATTTATCTTGGAGCAGTTTCAGCTCAGGGATATTTATGCCCTCCTGTGACTGTCAGTGTTAGTTTTAGATTTCACTCTCTGTAACGCACACTCGCCCCTCAACTGTTTGGACAGAAACATAAAGTGGAGCAGCTGCATTGCCGCAGCCTGCAGTCTGCACAGCTCTTCACGTCACTGTCTCTCAGGGCCGCGTTCAAGACAAGCCTCAGTCAAGTCAGAGTGAAATCCAAGACCAAAATTCAAACAGAATACAGACCAGGACAAGATAAACCGAGTCCTAATGAAGACCAAAATAGGCAATATGCTGAAAACAAGTCTCAAGGATTATAGGAATAGTTTGGCACTTTGGGAAATGCACTTTTTCACTTCGATATTTGACGGACAGATATGAGAGTGGTAGCGATCCTCTCATCTAACTCTTGGCAAGGAAGCGAATAAGCCTATTTCCCAAAATGTCAAACTATTCCTTTAAGGAGGTTTTGTAAGGATGAGCAGAAATGTAGCTCTAAGCTGACTGAACATGCAGAGCATCAAAGTTTTTACAGTTTGAAATCTTTTGACTGTTGTGTGTGTATATTCCTCTCTCTGTTTCTGTGTCTTTTTGTGGGAAATTTTTTCGAAAACAAGTGGAAAGTTTTGAACAGATCTGTAAATTTGGTAGACAAACATTTCATAAGTAGGTTAGAGTTGGTTATAATTTGATGTAGATCCAGATGTGAGGATTCTGGAAAATTATCATTTATGGACTTGATTCTATATCTTAAAGGTATGTTTGTCAGAAGAAGAAATCAATTTAAAGGTCCAGTGTGTAGGATTTAGTGGCATCTAGCGGTGAAATTGCAGTTTGCAACCATGTGAATACCGCTCGCCTCACCCTCCCCTTCCAAGCGTGTAGGAGAAACTACAGTGGCCGAGAAACTCAAGTGGCCCTATCTAGAGCCAATGTTTGGTTTGTCCGTTCTGGGCTACTGTAGAAACATGGCGGTGCAACATAGTGACCGCCGTGGAAGAGGACCCACTACTTATGTAGATAAAAACAGCTGATTCTAAGGTAACGAAAACACATCGATTCTTATTTTCAGCTGATTAAAAACTAATGAAAACATACTTATAAATATTACATTACATTTCTGCCAACTGCTCCTTCTAAATGTTACACACTGGACCTTTAACTTAAAGGTATAGTTTGAGTGGTAGGAATGATGTTTTTTGGAAACCATTGGCTTTGCAAGATTGTTCAGGGGGGTTGAGCTCTCTAGACAGGCAGGGGGAAAAAAGTTGAGTCAACATCCATCAGTGGACAAGTCTGAGTCAAAACAGGAACGAGAATCAGACATGTCCAAGAAGGGAAAAAGGCTTTCTGAAGACCAGGCCAGAGTACCTTTCCTTTTGCAGTCTTTCCCTCTCCACACTCATTAGTTTGCCCTCACTCTCATGTTCTCCGCTATTCACTCCGCTTTACTCTCATCGAAAGACTTCTGTCTGAGCTCCGGAGCTTCCATTTCTTTTCTTATTACTCTTATTATTATTCTTGTCCTATATAATCTTCAGAAAACTATCAGGCAGTGCCGTCTGGCTCTCATTCTTTTGGTTTCTTGCAATACTGGTGATCTAGAATGACTTACATCTTGTGATTGTACTGAGGATGCAAAGAGCATCTGAATGTCTAAAATGCAGATGAGTTTGTCATTATCCATCCTGCCCCACCCTGCTGGACTCCCACGGTGTGCAGAACACAGCCACTGTGTGGTTATTCTGTGCGAGCTCCAGCTTTCCAGTTTCATAATTGAAGGGTTGTGCTGCTCAGAATGCAAAAAGATGCATTTTTTAAAAAGAAAACTATTACTTGAGAGTTATAATTCAGTTTTTGGAAAACAAACACATAGCTTTTAAAACCAAAGTCAAGATTTAGCTGGAAAGGTTGTAAAATAATGTATTTTTTCTAATTAGTCCTTGTTACATAAAAGCAGCCTTGTTAGGTTATATCAGGTATAAACCTCATCTTTTGAAAGATTCTCTAATTGTAGCCTCTAAATCTTTCCTCTTCTGCTACTTTCATATACATGCTCTTATAAGGTAGTGCAGGGAAAGATCTTATTGCATTTTTCTGTAATCTTTGCTTAGTTTTTGTAAAGCTAATCTCCTGGTTCTCTCCTTTCTTTTTCATAACTCTGAGTAAATCTCCCATAAACCCCCTGGCATGTTCTATCAGATATTACTTTCATGCCTCTGAAATTGTGGTAGGGGTTGGGTTTTTTTTTTTTTAGCTTCACAGTGTTTTTCTCATTTTCCTCCAGTGGAGAAGTTGAGGAGGGAAGTCTGATAAGTGGACATGTTTGTTTCAGGACCCCACCTGAAGGGGTTGAGCTGGCAGACTCTGACACAAACAGATTCATCAAAAGCAGGGTCGGAGCCATCAGCTCCCAGCAGTCAGATAAATGGTGGGAAGACGGCGAGCCCACAGACTCGGCGGCAGGACCGCCGGTCTGGAAATGGAGCTCGCTGATGGATAGAGGCGTCCATCCCACCTCGCCACACGCTCACCCACCTCTGCATCCTCCTTCATTCGTCTTTGTTACTGCCTGCTACCTCCTGTGCACAACCGCAGGCCGGCTGTTTGTAAAAGTCACTGCTGGTGTCAGAAGTCAGGCTGTTTTTCAGAGAAACTCTGAGCTGCTGAAAGAGCTTTGACATTGGTCCTGAGATGTGTGATGTTTGCAGTCTGTTGCTGCCAAAAACATTCCATTTTGACAAGTTATTTAGTCATTTTTTTCAGTCCTTAAATGTTGTTTTTACATCAAGAAGTTCAAACCAAGGTTAACTGGTGGCAGTTTTAAATTTGAAAAGTAAAATATTTTTCAAAATGTTCTTCCATAGTTTCCTACACACAGTTTCTCTACAAACCAGAGCTTATACATTTTCAGCATCTTACAAGGAAATATTTGTTTTAATTATATTTAGAATTTCAGTTGCCGGATTATTGGCCTTGTCTTTGACATTCAAAATCAACTAGACTTTTGACTAGTTAGATTAGTTTCTTTAAAGCAGTTCCACTTTCGGAGTGGGCGTTTTCATGAAACACTTTTGACTTGAAAATAGAAAACTACAAAACATCTCTCGAGTTTTCATCTCTCGGTAAAACTAATATCCAGTCAAAGATTTGATCCTAACTCAAATATCAAGAGTTAGATATTCTCTGTTGGGTCAAAAGTCATGTTAGGCTTTCTCTCCTCCCTCTGGCTCATTGTTTAAACACACATCACTCACCCTTTTCAGAGACTATAACAGTTTGTTTTTGCACCCAAGCAGGTGTCCTTGGATTCCAACTCCTCCATGAACTCCAATACCCCATTGGTCAGGATCGCCCGCCTGTCATCTAGCGACGGACCGATGCTGGCCAACGTCTCGGAGCTGGAACTGCCCTCCGACCCCAAATGGGAGTTTCCTCGAACACGGTAAGAAACAAAACAGTTAGAAAAGAAACAAAACATCTACATTCATCACTGCTGTTGAAACGCCTGTCAGACAGAAAACATGGTACACTGTGGCTTTTTTCACGCTGCCAAGCAACATATTTAAGAAGTGACAGATACTGCGCTGTTGTCCTCGTACTGTAAATGTGCCGTGAAACATGTGAGCCATCAATACATCAAGGTCACCATAACACCTTCCCCCATGCTTATTGTACTTGGCAATCAAATCAGTCTCATTCATAACTGTAGAGAGAAATTAAAAAACACTCCTCAACACTGCTTGTGGCAAAAATCCAAGCTCTGAGATTGTCTTGCTTTTGTTTCAGGCTGACTCTGGGTAAACCTCTGGGCGAGGGCTGCTTCGGCCAGGTGGTGATGGCCGAGGCCATCGGCATTGACAAGGAGAAGCCCAACAAGCCGCTTACTGTTGCTGTGAAAATGCTGAAAGGTTAGTGATTGTTGTGGCTGCGCTCCAGGAATTAATACACGACCTTGACAGTGGCAGCGATGGTACTGTGCTCTGTGATTTCCTGAAGGAAATCCGCAGCATTGTGTCTTTCTCTCGCTGCTTTTCACATGCATTCCCTTTCCCTGCATATATAATCATTTATCTGCTTTGTCTGGTCTCATGTCTCCCCTATGCTCAAACTGAAGTCTTTGTCCTCTCCTGCTTTTATTTTGGTCCCTTCTCACTAGCTGATCTTCAATGAAGTGCTTCATCATTTGTTCTGATCTGGTTTCATTCTCTTTTGTTCGTCTCAGATGACGCCACAGATAAAGATTTGTCAGACCTGGTGTCAGAGATGGAGATGATGAAGATGATTGGAAAACATAAAAACATTATCAACCTGCTCGGAGCGTGCACTCAGGACGGTGAGGCCATGCTGCATTACAGAGGAGACGATTAACACAATAATTAACTACGTTCTGAAAGTGACTCTATGTTGCATGCAGGTCCTCTGTACGTCCTGGTGGAATACGCCTCTAAAGGCAACCTGAGGGAGTACCTGCGGGCGCGGCGGCCACCGGGCATGGACTACTCCTTTGACACCTGTAAAATCCCAGACGAGCAGCTCACCTTCAAAGACCTTGTTTCCTGTGCCTACCAGGTCGCCCGAGGCATGGAGTACCTCGCCTCGCAGAAGGTCAGCCGCCATGATGCTGTGTCACTAATGCTGAAATGCAACTACTGTGTGCTGTTTGTTTGAGCTGAGCCTCTGTATGTGGATGTATCCATGTTTTGGAGGAACTGTCCTCACAGCTCATAATTATTATCCGTAAGGAAATAAAAAGACAAGGAAAATCTTCCAACATAAGGATGCTGTGGCAAGTTACCTTTCTAAACTTTCTAAGATAGACAACAACTGTCAGTTAAATGTATTAGATTAAAAAAAATCCAGGAAAAGTCACAATTTTACCTTTGCAGTTTCAAGTTATTTTTTTAGGTTTACAGGTTAGAATCGCAACAAGAAATGGTTTAGGGATAGGTTAGTTAACATTTAAAAGTTAGAGATTAGAGTGTTTTAAACACTTTTGAGGTTGTAACTATGGTTATAATCTTTGCAAAATAATACTAACCTCATTGGGATTAGGTTTAAATCAGTTTTAAGGTTAGTTAATGGTTTGGAATAAGTTTCATGGTTGGAAGTTATAGGATGAGGTTTTAAGGTTTGGGTAAAGGTCAATATTTGCCATGTAGGGGCGAGTAATAAAGTCAGACAATGGTAAATGAAAGTTGTCAGGGCATCGGTGTACGAGTGTGTGTGTGTGTGTGTGTGTGTGTGTGTGTGTGTGTGTGTGTGTGTGTGTGTGTGTGTGTGTGTGTGTGTGTGTGTGTCTCTGCAATGCTTTGTCTCGGTGCATGTTTGATGCATTTGTACTTCTTCCCTCAGTGTATCCACAGAGACTTGGCAGCCAGAAACGTCCTTGTGACGGAGGACAACGTTATGAAGATTGCCGACTTTGGTCTCGCCAGAGACGTGCACAATATAGACTACTACAAAAAGACCACAAATGTGAGTCTCATTCCATCAGAAATCTTTGTCAGAAACATAGTATTGGCTAATAGTTTTAGTCTTTAACTTGCATAAAGGGATGGTATTGCGAGAGTAGGATCATTTCACCTTGCATTAAATATTCTACGGCTCTTTAAAGGAAAGTAGAAACTTCGGTTTCTCATTTTTGAAAATTTGATTTTGCCTTCCAGTATCACTATTAGGTCATAGAAGGAAAGTCCAAGACCAAACACTTGATAAGTCGACAAATTAACACTCTTCATGATTCTTCCAGGACACAAAATCAAATGATGTGATAGAATACTTCGATACAGATTTTACAACCATGCTTTTATTAGATTTTTACACAAGAAGAAGAAAAGAAACAAACATTAGTCATATGGATTTGATGCCCAAACAGGTTTGAGAGAGACAGTTTACCAAGATAAAACTGTCCAAAGAGTTCAGAAAATTGTATTCAAGACCAGCATACATTGTGATATTAACAATAACCAAGAAATGAGATATAATAAATATAAAATATCAAACTGATATCGATTAATTATTGCGGCAGTAATGAAACCTTTAGAGCTACATTTGTGGAGTTTGGAGTGAAGATTACAGACATAACACTCTATAACTGCTAAATTAATGTGGCTGAGATTCTTACGATGAGACAGGATAGCTGAAGTTCAAGGTGCCAGGACAGTTATGGCAGGACGAGGCAGAGCTCTGTGTGTTTGGGTCCATGTTTTGCTGTCTGCTCTGTACAGAATGGTTCTGCTGACCAAAGCGGTTCTGTTGTGCCTCTATTATTGCAGGGTCGTCTGCCCGTGAAATGGATGGCTCCGGAGGCTCTGTTCGACCGGGTCTACACGCACCAGAGCGATGTGTAAGTTTGCACAAACTAACCGTCACATGCCAACAGTCCACTCATGTGGAGCTGCTGTACACCGGAGGCATCCGGGTGTTGAAATATGATGACTGAGCACATTAGCATCAAGCACTGCGTTTATGCATGTGAATATGGACTCATAACGTTCCCTTTCCAAATAATTTCCCGCTCGCTGTCATCTGCGCTCGCTTGATAATCCTGAGCTTCTTGTGTATCAGCGGCTCCACATTCCTCGCCGCGTTTGTTCTTTAATCTCCCAACACGACATCAGAGAGAGACAGAAACACAACGGAGCTCTAGCATCTTACTGTTGTTTTATCAGCGTAAATCCAACCTGCCCCAGAACAGAAGGAGATAAGAGGGTCACTGGATTTATCACAAGGTGTTCCCTCAGGGAGTTTTTCCACAACAATTCAAAGGAATGGAGACAAGCGCACTCTTTACAACCTCTGATTTCTCCTGTATTGACTGCGATCACGAGAAGAAAGGTGAGTTTAGGCGAGGAGGTCACAAAGTCAATCTGTCTTCTGTCTTGTGGTAGCAAGAACACCCCCGCCGGTTGCAGCCAGACGCTGTGTCCCCAGCACAGCCATCCAAGCCAAACACGGGCCCCTGTCAACACTGGCTAGCCATGTGATTACACTAGACTGGGAACGGGCCGAGAGGAGAATCAGCCTGCTCTGTTATTTCAGCAGGTCTGGATTACAGAGTCAATCCTCCCGCCAAACCTCCTCCTCCCTTTATACAGTAGTCGCTCTGCAGCCAGTTTACTCTCACACATCCCAGGGGACTTTTGACTTTTGACCTGTGATGGTTTTCACTGAAATATGTTACGCTGGAACAGACGGGGGACAAAACACATTAAAACAAATCTGTCACACAGTCACAGTCAAACAACAAGCAAACAGCAAGAAAAGGACTGAATATAAGGAAACTTTTACCTGCTGCAGCAGCTCACACGGCACAACTGACAATGAGAACACTCAGGGAGGCATTTTTGCACTGAGTCGTTTCACACATTTTTTGTGCTGAGAAACAGTGTGCCTAAAAGTAATTTGTATCATCGCATTGTGATTCCAAGTGACAGTTTCTACCAATGAATATAGACCTTAATTCACTTTTTTAAATTCATATACCAGGGTTATTTAGTGCAGATATAGACCTTTTCATTCTTCAGCCAGTGAGTTTTTCCATATACCAATATCTTGGAGGTGAGGATTATATTTTGAACAGCTTCAGAGATGTCAGTCTGTAAAAGCTGCAGAGAACAAACCTCACGGCACCTTCAGAGCGACGCACTAACCCATTAAAAGCAGCGAAAGTGGATAAGGTGCTGGCCAGAACCAGGAGCTTTTAGCATTGACTCATTCACAGAAATAATTTTTAGGATTGAAAGCCCTACCAATAAATCAATTAATTGATCACTGTCCAACAGAACGATAGACATTGATGCTTGTAGGTTTTGCTCTAAGCTCTAAAACCTACCAGGAATCACATGGGCAAGATTAACTACCATACATATGGATAAAATCGTTTAAGATCTATAACAGCATTTGTAATTTTATATTGCAAAATCAATAAATATTGTTGTATATTTCATTTTATGGAAACACAATTGAGAATCCAGATGTTTTTTTTACTATTCTAGTGACTTAAATACCTAAAAATCCAGAGATGTCTTTACATAGATGCAAAAATCCTGTAAATCCAGTAATGTCATAAAGCAGTTTTTTGTAACATTTCCCGCAGTGGACTAATACAACCAGAGATATTAAAGGATCGGATTCCTATCGTCTTTTCACCAAACCCTACTAGAACCTATTACTAATACAGCTGATATGATTGGCAGACACTTACAGTATTTCAAAGCAAAAGTGGAGAGTTTTTGTCTTTTATTGTAGTTTCAGATCCCACCTTGACAGGAATGAATACAGAAAACTTGGATTTTTTTTGGCATGAAACAGGTCAAATTTGAAGATAATAAATATTGATACACGACCAGCTATCAGCACCTTTGTATCAGCTTCAAGAAACCAATATTGTTCAAATTCCACCATTCTCTCCCATACACGGAACATCTAAATCTTACAGAATCAATCATCACAGTGATGTTGGCCTTCAGCTCTTATTGCTGCATAGCTTGTGAAACTTCTTCCCAGACGACTAGCAGTGAATATAAACAGCGTGAGTCTGTGGTTGTCCCTGAGATGGTCCTGAACCCGTCCCGACCCTAAAGACCTGATTTGTTCACGTCCAGAACACAATAATGATAATGAGTTAGTTAGAGTTCAGTTGTCTGGCCAATTACTTTCAACTACATTTCTACAGTTTCTGTCTCCCCTTCTTTACCTCTGAATATAGATGTCTCTCTTTCACCACAGTCCTCAGTCTCCTTTCATTCTCTGTGTTTGCATGGAGGACTAGCCGGCTCGGCCAGTAGCGGCTGTTTTCAACCCTCTGGGCCGGAGCGTGGATAATTAGATTAAGCCTGCTGAGCACCGCAGTGGGAGGAGGGGTCTGATTCTGATTCACTGGACGAACAATAGTACACTGGGTTAATAGAGCGCCATTATCTGATTACCTTCCCTCATTTAGCCATTTAGGAATAATGCAGCAGTAAACTCGAGCTGCTGCCATGGACACAGAAAGAAAAAGAGAGGACAGCTCAAGTTAGAGAGTTTCTGGGATTGGCAGCAGCTGGACTGTAACTGTAGATACAGAATAATACGTTTTTCCATTCATGTTTTGTGCTCACGGGCCTGAAGGTATTTTTGGAAACAGTATGGTAGTCAAGACACATTATGGGCCACGTCCACACAAATGTGTATACCTTTGAAATTGTTGTTTATGTGTCAAAAGATTTCTTCCACACTTAACTTTTTCAGTTTGCTATTAAAACTGAACCATCAAAACAATTTAAAGATGATTACATGTCTTTTGTTACTGTAGGTATGCTTAATCCTTCTGAGCTAGCACGACCAAATCAAGGTACTCAAAAGTGGATCACATGAAAGTTTCACATTGGAGACTGGCTGTAGCTCATATTGGCCCAGATTCAAAGGATACTGACGGGGATGCTTTTATTAAACTGATGACACACAAGCAAGATACAAGAATGCTAACATGCTGCTGATATACTTTTTTCATTTGTGTTCAAATCTGTCTTCCATTTCTTTCTAATGAGTTTTCACTTGTCTCCTTTCTGGCTCGAGGGACGAGTTGTTGATTTTTATAAACATTGACTGACTGTCCCAGACAATAAGAATGTCAAATTGATTCTTAAATTGGCTGCAGTAAACTTCATTGAAGATCAATATTT
This sequence comes from Siniperca chuatsi, assembly GCF_020085105.1. NCBI lineage: Eukaryota > Metazoa > Chordata > Actinopteri > Centrarchiformes > Sinipercidae > Siniperca > Siniperca chuatsi. The sequence goes on from NC_058056.1 coordinate 25,264,974, forward strand.
CCCCAGCCAAGATTCATTGGTTTATCTGGGGAACACAAGCCTCTTTCTGCACTTTGACTGCTTCAGGCCACGAGTGCCGTTTGACCTCTAATCTGTATTCATTGTGTGTGTTCAGGTGGTCCTATGGGGTGTTGTTGTGGGAGATCTTCACCCTTGGAGGCTCGCCGTACCCAGGAATCCCAGTAGAAGAACTCTTTAAGCTGCTGAAGGAGGGACATCGGATGGACAAACCTGCCAACTGCACCCATGAACTGTAGGTGTCTTTATGAACTGTAGTTCAGTTTGATCACCTTGTTTACAGGAGGCAGCTCAGCGCAGATGAACCTGACTTGGGTAGGAAAAAGCATAGGAAGCAAGGAGCTGACACCACATCCGTAGCCAGGACTTGAGGCTTTTTGATGTTATTTTGTTTTTATACCTGGTTTAGTTAGAAAAACGATAAACCAGTAGATTTATGGTTATAATATTTGATCGTTTCCAGACACACTTCTTAAAAATGGATTCAAGGTGTCTTGGTTTTTTGTTATGTAAATCTTATCAGAAAGTACAGAAAGTTCATAGCGAAGTTTATTACATAATGTTAACCTTATGACACCTGTGACCATTTTATTTCAAGCACATACTGGAGCCGAGGCCTAAATTTCAGATTTAATTAATTAATTTTCACCAAATTTGAAAGTTACATATAGTAACTGGTTTCAAAAACCTCCACATATCCCAAAATTTAAAGTCAGAAAAAATAGATTTTATGCATTTTGTACTCAGTGTTATTTACTAGTAAAACTGTCTGGACGATGAGCACAAAGGTTTAGTGGATTTAGAATACCCAAAATAAATCAGCGTTTATTTTGAACATTAAAAAACTGGTGAAAATCTGGTTTTAAAAGATCAATAACACAACAGTCTGGTTGAAATTTTAAACACTTTAGGTTAGCCATTAATTACATTTTGGCTTCTCAACTACTTTGAGAGATCTATTAATCATACTACACGATCACCAACTCATGGGTTTTCCCCTTATATCTGTGGCTGTCGCATGGGGACTTCCTTTACTGTAAACTGTGGTGAAAAGTGTCTTCTTGCGGCTGGAAACACAACAAATGAAAATGAAAGCTGGTAAAAAACCAAAAATGGTGAGCCTTTACTTTGCTTTAACCTTAATTACAGACCATCACCATCCAGCTGCAGATCAAGTAAACCAATATGAATCACTTGAAACAGTCCATCTAAGATCTGAGAATATTTGTTTAAAATGTATATTTAATTTTAATGGATGAGATGCAGAGTAACTAAACCTTGATGTGGGTGTTTCAGGTACATGATCATGAGGGAGTGCTGGCATGCGGTGCCATCACAGAGACCGACCTTCAGGCAGCTGGTAGAAGATCACGACCGGGTTTTGTCAATGACCTCCACCGATGTAAGTCTCCCTGCACAGCCGCTGCTCACCGAACACAAAACATTACCTTTAGTTTCACCTTGGACCACAGTAACTTTTCAATTCATAAAGCCTCGCCTAACCTTATTGGACTGCTAATAAGTTGACATGGCATAGCGAAGCGGCCTTCACCCACATCGTTAGATCAGGAGTCAGAGGACGAGGGAGAAATCAATAAATTAGAGAACAACCACATTCTTTGGAAATGTGAAAAAAAGTTTTTGCCATCAAAAATAGTGTTTGAGATCTAAACACACACTTCCTCCTCCTATGATAATGCTTTGCTAGTTACTACAACCCACAAGCTAACAGTCAAATGGGGTTTCATATGATGGGCGGAGTTAGCTAGTCGCCCATTATCATATTTGATCGGATACATTTACGTATACGCCGCCAAGTTCAAGATGAGTCATCAGAAAAACATTTTTACATTTTACAGGAAGAGAAAAGAAAGGGACTTTGATATAAAATCATATATTTATATATATTATAAGTTTAGCATATAACAAGAGAACAATTAACACAGGGATGCAGGATTAGAACTTGGAAAAGTATTTTTTGTCTTTAAAATATTAGGTTGTTTGTGTTTTATGTATTTGCACAAGTTAAAGTCAAACACGACAATGGAAAATAATGTGCAGGTCTGTTTATTACCTCGACCTAATTAATATAAATCAATATCCACAATGTCAAAGAAATATGCAAATTATGTAAGAAAGAAACACATTCAAATACAATTATAAAATAGAGGTTACAGTATTTTTTAAACAGTTTCTGTGTTTCTGTAGAACTTAACATACTAAAAATAGAGTAAAACTATATAATTTTTCCCTTGATTGTGTGACCACAGAAGGGATTTGACTGTGACACCCCAGTCTAACCTTTGACCTCTCCCCTGACAGGAGTACCTGGATCTGGCGGTGCCCTTCGAGCAGTACTCGCCCACCTGTCAGGACTCCAACAGCACCTGCTCCTCCGGAGACGACTCGGTTTTCGCCCACGACCCGCTGCCTGACGAGCCCTGTCTTCCCAAACAGCTTCCCAGTAACGGGGTGATTAGGACATAAAACCTGAGCTGGGGGCCTGGACTTTAACCTCCTCTCACAGTTTGTGACTAACAAACACCTCTCAGTGACTCTGCATGCAATACTTCCACAGTGCTTCAGCTCTTCGATTCGTCTTAAGCTCTTGGTCGAAATCCTCTGACTGAGTTTTCTTCCTCCTCCCCAAGAGACTCTTGAAACATTGAAGGATTATTTTTTGCCGTTGAACCATGTTTGTGTTCTTCTTTTCAGAAATGAAATTATATTTTTGTACTCGGGCCAGTCTTTTGTTACGGACAATCTGTGGGGTGAAACCATTCCGTGCCTACTGGGATAAAAACCTCCGGAGACAAAAAGGATATAAGAAGAGGGAATGAAGGGCATTGATCAGTGACTGGCTGGCGATCCAGTAGGCGAGGACCTCAGATTTTTATCCTCTCGTCTGCACAGAGCCCATAGATCGCGATAAAAGTTGGCGATCTTAAAGACAATCCGTTGACAAGATACCAGCAAAGCCAGAATCAACTCGATGATGGGACTTGTTCTTCCCGAAGACACTCAATAACTTGTCTCAGCTTTTACAGAAGACGTTCAACAACGGAGAGGATTACATGAGCATATAAATGTGTTTTCTCATGAATTTGTACGCCATCGTCATGTTTTAGCATCCCGAAAAACCAGTTTTGTGATAATCATGGAACAAATTCCTCATCAAATGTCAGGCGAAGTTTCAGGGCCTTTCGGTTATTAGTACAGTAAGGTTTGGAGAGTTTTTTTATGTATCTAGAAAAGGATTTATTGTAAATATATAAATGCAAATATGTATCATATTGCTGTTCACAGCCATGTACTTAAAAGACAAAAAATTAAATTTTTTAAAGTATTGTTTTAGGATGGAAGCATTGCAATCTAGAGGACACTGTCATGAAAGTGTAAATCATTTAATCATTTAAAGTGATACAGAAAAGGTTTATTTGAATAATTAACATGTATATTTGTAAAGATATTTATAGACTTAACATGTGGTTCTTAAGTTCGAAAGGTCTAGTTTAGGATTTTAGTACTGTACGCAAAGATTTTTATTTCAATTTTTTGTAACTTATTTTACAACAGAACTGCGGCGTCATTTTTCACAACTGGCAGGCTCCTCTGGTTTTTGATCCATCTTTTTTTGTTTTGTTTACAGTTTTAAAAAATAAGAATGTATGACAGACGCAAAGATGATTTTTGAGAGCGAATGTGATTCGACCACCAGAGGAGGACTCGAGAACTGAAGGCTCCCGCTGAAAGGAGCTGGATGTATCTGCTGAGTTCAAATTCTGGTTTGAAAAGTTGACGTTTGCAATATCAAAGCAACGATTAACTCTTGCTGGGCAAGAAATAGCAGCGCTTCAAGATATGTACCAGAGAGGCCTTTTCGTATGACTGAAGTACTTAAAGACATACTGAACATCAACAACTATCTGTGAATCATGAAAAGCCTTTAGAGAACCTCAGCAGCCTGTTTAAGGAACAATCCTCCTACTGATACTGTTTCACTGTTCAGTCTGTAATGTTCAATACATTCCAGGTTGATTGGTAGCCTATTTGCTACCTAGTGTAAAAACACAAATCCCAAAATAATGCTCTCGCCTGAGATGTGTAAATAAGAGTTTATGAAAAACTACACTTGTCAGCAGAGATGCTAAATGATTCATTGACTAAAAGAAAACCATTAGATATTAGAGAAGTCAGTCGGTGAACAAGGGAGCAATTTCAGACACAACTTTAGTGATGAACTACATTTCCCAGAATGCTTTTCAGCCATTATCAGAGAACATGCTTGAACTTGTGTCATTCAGAAAAATGTGAAAACATGCAGGAGAACTACTGTTAGCAATAGATTTTTAAGAGCAAACGAACAAAATAAGAAAGGTGAACGTTGCAGTTCTTACCCCAAAGCTACTCTGCGTTCAGCTGCAATGCATTCAGGGGTTTTGAGTCCAGTAAGATTAAAGATTTAACAATGGATTTATTCATGTATGATTGTTGGATGTCAACATCTCTAGTCTAGAAAAAAGCTCTTGCGCCTTGATTCTGAGCCTTGACACAAAAATCTAACGTATACCGAATAAATTAAATACACCAAATGACAAAAAGGACCCCAAAATTCTAAGTATATCTGCATCATCTGCTGTTTTTTTGAACAGTGTTAAAGCAATTATAGGTGGATTGTTTCTTTTAAAGGTCTCTCTGGTGGCTTCAAACTCTTATATTGTAACAGAAAGGTCGATACTAACAAGATGCGTGCTATGTCAAAGTGCACTTGAGCAAGGCACTCAGCACCTGTGTGCACACTCATGGATACAAACATCAGCTTGAAGGCAGAAATGTAAAGCTTTTATGTCCTTTTGTGCTTGTGTGTTACTAAAAAAAACCTGCCCAGACGCTTGAGATTTTATCGCTGCTCTATAGTATTAATACTGAAATGAAGGCATGCTGTACGACTTACAGATCACGCAGCAAAAAAGAGAAAATATATATACAGTATATATATATGTCGGTTTGTTAAAGGAGACTCTGAAGTCTGTGGTGGATCCTTCTTCAAGCTTCGTTTGCTAAAAAAAAAAAGTGCCAAATTAGTCTTAAAAGTCTATTTCACCGAGTTCTCGAGATCTCTGAACCAAATACTGCACTGTCGAATGTAGGCGGGCGGAGGTTACGTGTGCAGGGAAGGATCATGGGATTGCCAAATGGATATCTCCCCTTTTTTATGCAGTAGTCTCTCCAGCTGACCCCAAAAAAGCGCAAGGGTAGAAATGTTTACAGAGTTTGATTTTAGCTAAGTCACAAAAGGGAAAACACCGTTCAAGTGGCATTGAAGGGTTCAGAAACATGATTCACTCGCTGCTAAATGGAAACGGTGGTAACACTTTACTTTGCAATGGCCTTATTCTAGTGTGTGAACTGAATTTAAGTAGAGAAATGTATTGTAATTACTCAACAAGACTGTGTCAGTACTTAATGAAATCTTCCCCTATTTAAAGTACTTAAAAGAATGAAAATTTGTATTTAATTCTATTGCTACACTGGGAGATTTTTATGTTTTTTAGCACCAAATTATGTACTTTTTCTTTGGTTTATGCACAGAAACAAGGCCGTAAAGTGAAAGATTACACACTGTTATTGTTATTTCTGTTTGCAGTATGGGCCCAAATCTATGAAGTGCCTGGAATAATTTACAACAAAAAGGAGATTAATTGATTCATTTTGATCACGTTTTGAATGTATAATTGCAAAAAAGCCTAAAAATTAAATCTCACTAGAAGCAGGCTATGTAAGTATTAGCCTCCTTTTTTTTTTTTTTTTTTTTTTCAAGTGAACAAGACAAAAAGGCACTTGTGTAAAGGTTGGATGGATCTAATGAAACGGAGGGTGTTTTGTTTTATTTATTCTTCCATGCTGGGTAAAAGCTTTCCCTATGGTGAGAGTATTTTTATTCATATCGATCTGCTTTTCAGTGTTGTTTTTCATTAAAGGGCCAGAAGATGATGATGATGATGATGATGATGATGATGATGATGATGTTGAGTAGCCATTTAGCTAAATACTAATGCCCCCCATCAGGCTTTGCTCCTGGCTTAATTTATCCTTTATTTTATTTGGATTCCCTCCCTGGCCTTTTTGCTGTATCCTTGTTGAGCATTTTACTCTGATACTGACGGCACCTGTTTTTCTGTTAGATCACTTTAAAAAAGGATGTGTTGTTTTTAACATGTGTCTTGTATATGGCAACAAAAGTAAAGTTACTGCATGTTCCAAAATGCTGGATATCCATAATAGCAGAAAAAAATGGTCCTCTGATCAGCACAGTCAGCAGCGGTGGCACACAGCTCATGGAAGCAATTTTAACCTTTAGCGCCTGATTGCTGCAATTTGCGGCAAAACAATACTCCTTCTCTGAGTCATAACTCTGAACAATCTGAACACAAAGACATAATACACATATTTAAATATCCATAAATCCCCTTACAAATCATAAAAAAAGACTCTCCTTATGACTCCAGAACTTGCCTGAGAATCACCACGTTTCAGTTTCAAAGTAATACCGTGATAGATTTCTGTACATCCATGGGTACATTGCAAACAAGAACTGTTAATAGCTAATTCGGCATATTATTAATAGTGCCAATTTTCCAACATGTAAAGAACTAACAATAAAAAGCTTTAAGCTTCTAGTTGGGGGTTCCCTGTGGCGACTGTCGATTTGAGATTTGGGGGCCAGCGTTGCTAAGAGACGCGATGTCAGTTACCATGGTGAGCTACCATGGAGCTGGAGCACACCATAATCCTGTATCCTACAAACGTTGATGCAAGACAGAACAAGCCCACATAGTGTTGGTTACATATCATTAGGGATTTAAGACATATGTCCCTTTACAACATTAAACATTTACAATAAAGTATTTCTGATATTTGGGAGGACCCACTGTGCTGTTACACAATGGGTCACAAAGTGGAAAGTGGGAGCTAATTAGCCTAGCTTGCAAACATTAACATTCCCACTAGACATTACTTTTGGTTCATGTTATTTCAGCACTTCACCAAAATTGGAAATAAATACATTTAATTGATATAATAATAATAATAATAATAATAATAATAATAATAATACTGTTTCCTATGATTTATGATGCTGGTTTAAGTTTCAGTAGCTTTTTCATCATGATAGGAATACTCATTTCAAATTTAACAGTATTTGTATCAGCAAACTATCTTCAGCTCTAATGCAAAAATATCAGTATTAGCCTTGATAACCAGATGTGTGTTGCTCAACACATGTTAAAAACAACAAATCCTTTTAAGAGTGAACATGTTTTCTTTGCTATTGAATGAACCAACACCACGGCCTCAGCAGGGAGGGACTCTTACTGTATGTACAGTCACACATTGGCCTTTAACCACCTGTCGTCTCCACTCTGACTGACTTATTTATTCTCTTTTCTGTTCAACAAAAAGAAAATCAGGATTGAAGACGAAACTGGGAGGAGAGAGGTGTTACCTCGACTTCTTTTGGTGTCGGATATCGATCCTTTCCTTTCAGAGATATCAAAACTATACATATTTCTCATGTTTTTGTTTATTTTATTTTATTTTCCAGGTTGGAATGGTTAGTTTTCACACAGCCCTCTGCTTTTCATCCCATTTTTCATTTTATCATGCAGTTCTAACCTGACAATGTTAGTCCAGATTAATTTATAGTTTGAAATATGCTTTTACGTTGCTGATGTACATGAGTAGAGTTTTATGTAGCTGTGTGAGCTATTTTGTAAGAATCTTAGAGAGGAAATGATTTTCTTATACAGTTTATTTTATTTCCGTTACGTCACGTTTCATTTTGCATTCCACATCAGGTTTTTTTTTACAACAATAGTGAGAAAAAATCATGTTTGTCCTTTGATTTTTTTTCCCAATCCCACATAATTTATTTTTCCTCCCTCTGTATTCATGTTTCTAACATAGAAAGGTGGAACTAACCATTTGGCATTATGTGATTTTTTTATTTTTAAATCATAGCTTGTTTGTTGCAATGTACCTGTTTTGATCATGATGAATCCTCTGTAACATTCCTCCACAACAGCCCCTCTGGGCAAACAACAAACAACTATTTCACAACTCTCTCTCTCTCTCTCTCTCTCTCTCTCTCTCTCTCTCTCTCTCTCTCTCTCTGTGCCTGACAAACTATGCTGTCAAAAAAGGTTTTCAATAAACATGTTTAAATAGCGTTCGCTGTCATTGGTGTGTCTGTCACTGAGAGCATGTATCTGGAAAAACAAACAGGTCCTGTGGCAAAAACAAGTCAAACAAATACCCAAACAGACTTTGTGATTCATGGTGAACAAATCAAGTTTCAAAGAAGTTTATGTTAATGAAATGAAACCAAAATACCACAGAATACACACATCAGTGAATTTATTTGCAGAGTGTCTCCGTTTGTTTTGTCTGAACTCTTTGTTAGCACAGTCGCAGATATCACGGCTTGTTTTCCTTCTACGCAAACTAACCTAACCGTCGGTTACGTTAAATACAAACAAGCTTTGGACATGGATGGCACACATGATAACAAGAGTCCACAGTTATGCTAGCGGCTCTGTGAGACTGTGTTTAGGCACAGCAGTGCCACGAGTGCTAACATGCTGATGTTTAGCAGGTATAAGGTTTACCTTGTTCACCATCTTAATTTAGCTCGCTAGCATGCTAACATTTGGTTATTAGCACTAAAAATAAAGTGCAACTGAGGTTAATGTGAGTCTCATTAGTTTTGCAGGTATTTAATCATAAACCAGGATTAGACATTTCATAAATGTCATCCTCATAGTGATGCTAGTGTTAAAGTCAGGAATACACCATTTACCATTCATCCTCTGGGGACCATGAATGTCTACAAACAATTTCCATCACACTCCATCCAAAGCTCAAAGGTCCACTAACTTTCAGAACTTTCAACCGCATTCCACTGTCTTCAGCAAATAGAGTTGGCTGATGTGTCATCACATGATTCTTCAGTCAAGTGATACGTGGTCATATATACTTACATCGAGTTTGGGGGATATTTTCCTGTTAGTCAATTCACAACAAGTGATGATGACACAGACAGCAAATTCATTCTGAATAGATTTTTTGTAAAACTCTATATATGGGCTATGGCTCCATGATCTTAAAGACAGCCACATTAAAGCCCTTGATGACACCTGAGCCAGCTCTATTTCCTGAATAAATGCTGTGAGTTGCGGTTGAAACCTGTTACTATTTATTGGTGAACCACAGCCAGGCACATGGGGTCTTGAAGTCACCATGAGACTGCTAGGCAAACAAGAGAGACTCCAGGAAATTACTACACCTGGCCGCTATTCACCAAGAAATGCGTAACAGTACATAACCCAAGATTTTCATTTAAGGATTGTTTGAAATAAGTTAATTTCAAGATAGTATTGACACCTAATTACATAAAGACATGCATAAGGGATGCAGCGAGGGAAAAGTAAACTGGATGTAGACATCAGTAAACAAGCTATAACTCTGACATTCAAATCTCCTTTAAATTGCAGCAGGAAATGCAGGCAGCACAGATTTCTGCCCCCAGTTCCTGTTGATTCTGTCACACAGTGAACAAATTAGCCTCTCATAGCATCTTAACTGCTCTTTAATCACGGAAAGTCTTTGCCCCTCTGTCTTTGTTTGCTGAGTACAGTTCCACGCCCTCCCTTGCCGCCTTGCTGGCTGCAGCTCAGTAAACGGCTGGTGGGAGGGGAAGCAGCAGGCAGGCAGGCAGGGGAGGACGGGGGGTTTTTGGGGGGTACTGAAGCCACTCGGCCCGGGTGGGAGGGCAAAGCTGGACAGTGACAGAGGGAGAGAGAGGGGTCTATGTATTCAGGCTTTTGGCCCTCAGCCCGTCTCAAGTGCGTCCTGAGGGGAACATCCTGCCCCTCGTTGGAACTTCCTCGGCCGGCTGAAGTGGCCCATTCACGGAGGTCTTGTGAGGGGGGCTTGTTTTCGCTGCTAAATGGATGTTTCTGTTTCAGAGGTGTTTGCGCTGGTGGACGCTTTCCATTCCTTCCCCCTCCTCTTCTCTCCTTCTCATTCCCTCTTTTTCTCTTTCTCCTTTCTCCCCATTCCTCCTCCCCACTCCTCTCTCTGCTAACCATTGCCTGTTGGTCATCAAACCCACTCTCCCTCTTCAGGCTGTTGTACGACCTTTAAACCACCTCTCACCCGGCCTACCAGAGGAGGAGGAGCTGGAGAGGAGGAGACGTGGCTGCACATTCGCTATAAAGTGATGGGTACTACTGTTAAAGTTGAAGGGATACATCGAGTTTGGGGGATATTTTCCTGCTGGTCGAATCAGGGATGTTAGTTTCCATTATTATCCTTTTGGAAATTCCTTTTTGGGCAGTTGTCAGCCTAATACAACAACGAAAGAAGATATTTCAATTAAGGGCAGACAATGCAATTTTTTTTTCTCAAATTCTTTAAAAAAGAAAGATTTCCACCAATTCTGTTCAGAATATCTGTCTTTAGAAATAGATCTTGAGGAGGGCACATTTCCACGCCACTGTAGTAAGAAGACAGCAAACTCAAACTCATGCTAGCAGACTAGCTCGCTAGTTGTCGTGTTAGCTCGGGTATCCTTGGCCGTCGGCCACATGAGCCTTGCCTCAAAGGTTATAGCGGCCCTTCTGGAGTCTCTCCTTTCTAAGTACCGCAACTGTATACTGACTGAAAGACAGATGAAGGAAACCCCATATGAGAAATCCCACTGAGTTACGTCATTTTATTATGATGTTAATGTGCAAATGAACTCTGAAAGCTCTGACAACTAAAATACAAAGGAAAGTGGGCAGCACTTTTGCTCCATGTAACAAGTATTATTTATTTACTGTCTTTCCAATGAAAAGAAAGTTGCATTTTGCAGCTGCTAAGTATTCTGTGCTCCCAAATTGAAGAGGAAAGAAGAAACAGAGAGCAGAAAGTGACCCAGAGTCCAGGAGGAAAGTTTTCTAGAAGATTCTCATGACTCCAGACAGGCCGAGCTGAGAGGCCTCTCCCGTGCTGAAAAGCTCAGCCATTTTTATCGCCGTCTGGCTTCATGTGCTGCCAAGAAGCACTTTAATTGTTTCCCATTCAGGCAAAGCCACAAAGCGTCAAGCGTTCCAGTATATACAAACTATCGCCCTTTTTTTTTTGCAGACAACTGAAAATAATTGCACGTTTCAGCCTGGCTTTGAAAACGCAGCCCTATGTGTTTTGAAGTTATTTTGGTGAGTCAACAGTCAGGGGAAATCAAAGATGGCTGCTGAGAGGCCCGGACTGTTTGTCTCATCATGAGGTTTCAGTGTCTTTAGTTACACAGCCATTGTGCTAATGTGGAAGTAATAGTGTGTGTGTGTGTGTGCGTGTGTGTGCGCGCATATATGTGTGTCAGTAAAAGTGTGTGTTTGAATGTGTGTAGATCTGTGTGGGTCAGAGGTTTTAAGCTGTACTGTGCATCTATTTGTGTGTGAGAGTGTGTTTAAGCGTGAGAGAATGTTTGTTCGTGTGTGTATGTGTACTAAGTTCCTGAAACTGGACCTTGGTATGTTGTCACTGTAAGTGTGCCAAATCAGCGATTAACTGCACTCCCTCTGAGACAGGCGTGTAGCCGAGTGACGTTCAGGAACAGGTGTGTGTAAAACAATCCGGTTTTCAGCGCTTCAGAACTCCAGTCCTACTGAGCAGCAGGAATAGACCTGATGATAGTTTAGGGGCCAACATAGGTTTGTTTGCTGCTTAGGTTGTGGATGCCCCTCTGACAGTCGGGTTCTTCTCGGGTGTCGGTCAGAAAAGCAACAATTGGTTTTCAATATTATTCATTTTCAATCCTTTTTCTTCTTCTTTCTTTCAATCTGTGTGATGTTTTGCAAATAAATTAAGTTAAGTTTATTTTAGGTTTATTCAAATTAAAGTGAAGTCTAACAGTTCAGCTGAACAGCTAATTTCTGAGGACAATAAGAAAAGAAAAACAAAAGGAAAAACAAAGAAAAGAGCACCACCTATAGAACCTCAAACTACATCAACAGGAAATCCATTTATGGAGAAAGGACTTTACAGTCCCACCCATACTGTTGGATTGACAGGTGCAGGGACACCACAGCAATGAGGGTTCAGCTCAGCTCACTGGAGACAAAACACTGTGTAAAAAGAGGAAACTTTAAAAGTAACTTTATTACATTTATTAAAATTGTTGTAACAATGGCAACAGATGAATGATGCCTTACGCCACCGCGCTTTACCAGGTGCTACATGAGCTGTACATTTGTAAGATCAAGTGTACACGCATAGAGCTCAAGATTTAGGTTTTATTAAAAAAACTAATCTGGGGATGTATTGGTATTTATTTTGAGTATACAAAGAAAATGAGGAAAAATCAAATTTATAAAATCTGCAATGCAACAATCTGGGTGAAAATCTGAATATACAGTATATTTATTGCTTTGAGTGACTCTAGAGATTTTTTCTATTTAATTTTACATTTTAAGCCATCCTCACTAAGGTCATGCTTTGTTTACTATAAACTCTGGATGTGTGTGGTAATATATAACCTAGGTGAAAATCATTTTAGGTTTAGGGTTTTATTGGGTAAAAGTTGGACAGCTTAAACAATGAGCCTGCAGGCATGGGGCAAATAGTTCTGTGGTTTTAACAGGTAGATTTAAGTGCATTTTACAGAATAACAAGGACATAAATTACTAACAAACATATTTCAAGATACTACTCCTCTCATGCTTTGTGTTTACAGCAGTTCACTACTGTAACTGATTTCATAGCATTTGTATTTCTGGACTCCAGAAGTAGCACATAAAACTCTTTGACTCTGTAGCCAAAAGCAGCGCACTGTCAAACTGCTGGACACAACTTCAAAACATGAAGCGTTTGGCCCAAACAATGACTGTAAAAATCGGTTTCACACCACAGTATTATGCAGACAAGCTCTTTACTGTTTTAAACCTGGATCCAACAAAACTATTCTTGGAAAACAGGTGGACAAGGATTTAATAGGCCAATGTGACATTTACTGATAGTCATTTGTATTGATAAATTTTGACATTTTCATGCCAAAATATTGATGATAATTCAGTGTTTTTAAAGCAAGGACACCCACAACATCTAAAGTCATCAATAGTGGAACATAAACTCTACTATTTAAAGCTACATTAAGTGATTTTTGATCACTAGATGGCGTAAAGAATCCAAAACAAACTTGAAGCCCTTTAAGCTCTAAACGTTATGCAGAAGTAGAGTCTAAAATAACATTACATCATCATTATCATCCCACTGAAGTCACGTTCGTGTCACCCTCCTTTTATCTCTGGTTTGGTCTCCACCTGAGGAAAATATCTGGCTCCTTAGCTGCCAGATGTTTCACTTTCTTTACCAGCTAGTCACTAACTTTGTCTGTCTGCGTGTGGGGTCTTGTTTGCTAAAAATGGCAAGCTCTATTTATTTTATGGGATGTTGATAAGAGCTGTGAAATTCAACCATACAGTCTATGTGCGACTGGAGAGCCAAAACAATGAGCTAAAAGAGGTTAAAAAGCTCAGTAGAGCTTAAGAGTTTAGTGTTTGTAGTGCCAAACCCACTGTGCTAACGCTCAGTGGGTTTGGCACTACAAGCAACCATTTAACATCTGCATGGTGTCATTTGATTAGTCATTTGACAGTAATGTGAAAGATATTATTGTTAACACAAGGTAAATATTGCCATGATTTGTTAGTATGACACTAATTGGAGTACCAAGAGGTTGGGGACTGAGTCAGTCAATGATGGAAAACAATACTAATTCAAATGTCAAAAACTCTCACATTTCTGGTCTCAACAGTCATACGCTAACAGCTGGGATATGCTCGATACAAACTAGTTTGTAAGGTTGTCAGACGATGTCTGAAGGTGAAAAGAGTTTGTAAACACTGTAAACAGCTGTTTCAAAGAGGAAGACAAGATGCGATATTCATTTAAATGAGTGCACACTGTCGGATAATCGGTCCTCAAAGGCGTTGATGGTGTTGTGCTAATTTGTACATACAAAACGTGAGGAAAGTAGCTACTGTATATGAAAAAAATGTAAAAGAGAACTTGAGAGATGTTCAAATCCTGCTTACTTTCTCTCTCCGCACTGCGTAACTACCACTGCGTGAAGTGGCCGTGCTTGTCAGATTTGGTTTCGAAAAGTTACAAAAATTGTCAGATGCATTCCCGCCCAGATGTGGGGGGAGGGGGTCACTATGCTTCAAGGAAAGTGGTACTCCAACTGAAGTAGCAAACCCCACCCTTCTGTCAACCGATGGTGCTTAAAACAAGCCCCATGAATTATTAGAAGAGCACTGTTTGACCTCAGTCTGTGCTGCAGCAGGGTGGCTTATCCCTTCCTCTCCTTGGTCGTCCTCCTTGGAGAGATTAGGAATACCATCGGCGGCCAGGACTCCCTCTGCCATTCCCATTTATGGAACATCTGTTCCATCTCTGTGGCCTTGTCTCTAATTGCTGGATTAGAGGGTGACGGGAAGGCCCTGGTTGTTGAGAGTTGTCTCTGAGCTATTTTGACATGTTCACCCATGATGTGCGATCATTAGGGAAAAATGTTGGTGTAGATCATGGTATCTCAGTGTTCAATAGCATTTTGCAGGACGATTCAAGGGAGAGGAGGGCAGAGTGTGTTTAAAATTCCCTCTGGTCGTTTTCTGAAACTGTCTTTATTGATTTACAGATCAAAAGGTCATGCAAACAAATCATAACTCCTGGTGTGCAGCGTGTCTTACGGTTACGTGACATTTCCATCTATAGTATTGCTTCAACATTTACTATTTTCATACAAAATATCATATGCATTACGTGTTTGCTATTTAAATGATTGTTTTCAAATGAGTTCAGCAGTAGAATGAATGCTTTTTGTTTTGGTTACAACTAACAGTGTCGCAGCACAGCACCCAGCAACAGACAATAAATATTCATCGACTGTGGGATAATCATGCATGATGCAGTCTGTGTTACAACAAGTTTTACTAACTAGATATTTAAAATAGTTGTTTAAGATATGCAAGATTTACTATCATAAAGATAAAACACAGAGACTGGAAGCGAGAGAAAACATACCATTTGATGTACAATTACATGAACACATTAATATTAATATAAAAACAAAGTATGGGCTGTTACAAAACTATAGATCTTTATCTTTTTATTATTTTCTTTTTGTTTTTCCTTCTTGGTGCTGCAGCTACCCAGTGGCTCCATGGGAAATTACTGGATAATGAGAATCTGGTTCCTTTCAGTACAGAAACAAACCATTCTCACATTCTGCTAATTACGGCATAAATTTTTGTTATACTCATATGTTCTGTAGCACTTTCTTTTGCAAAATAATAGGATTTTCAGAGGTTTCTGCCCCCTGTCGTAACAAAATGTACAGGTGAGTATTACATAAACAGAGATGTAAATAAACAGTTTTTTTTTTTTACATACATATGAAAGTTTGACACTAAATCTTTTGATTAAAAGTTCAGGACATTCATTTCAGGAGGAAAACATACTCTAGGCCAACACATTTGACCAAGTTGCTCTCTTGTCTCTCGTCCTAGAGTGGGAGCTGTGCACAAATCTACAGCAAGTACACAGGAAGGCCACTCTTAAAACCATGAGCAAAACATTTTTATTGGCTGCATGTTGCCATTGTAATTGTTGTAGGAAGAGTAAGTGATTGGCTCATAGACCAATGAGCCCCATATTCATTGTGTGTCAATTGGTTTGTGTCATGACACAGCTGTACCATTCCTCATGTCTCTGTCTGTTTGTCCCCTGTTGGTTCCCCTCCTGTATGTGTCTGTGTGTGTGTGTGTGTGTGTGTGTGCTGTGGGGCGCGGCCTCTGGTGAACTTTCAATCAGAGACTGACACACCTGTTACCCATCTGCTGCTGCTCACCTGCTCTCCAACCACAATCAACACCTGGCAGTATATCTACCCGGCTCTTCTCACCAGTTGTCGCCAGATCATCCTTTTACCCAGGTGGTATTGTGCCTTGGCCTCTGGCTTACCTGGCTAGTAAGTTATTGTTATGGTATCTGAAACCCAGACTAACTCTCTGACTCCCAGTGTTCAGGTTCATTCTTCTCATCTTCCTCCAAGTTGCTCACTTCCCAGGAAGACCTCACCTCAGATCTCCACTGCTCCACCTCAGCCCGCTGTCCTTGCTCCGCCTGCCTGCTTTCCCCAGTCTCTTGCCAGCCCGCTGTCTTCACCCAGTCCACCGGCTCACAGCGATTACCTCCGCACTCCTGGTTAATCATTGTACTTCCCAATAAACGAAAACTAACTACTTCAACTCTGTCGTGCTAGTTGAAAATTTGTTTGAGAATGTGCACCACCAAGTCTGTTCAGCGTTATAACCTATACCTTGTGTTCCTGTCTTGCAGGGGGCACTGTGTCAACATTTCAATGGTGCATGTACCTAAAAAAAAAAAAAAAGTGTTTAAACTAATTGCTACTAACAGAAGATTATTGAGGGCTAATTTTAACCCCTGGATGCCCCGGCAAATGAATCAGTCTATGCTGCTAAAATACAACATACCCTTTATAGCTTACAATATTATCTAGATTAGCTTGTTAGCCCTGCTGACCTAAACTCAAACTAACTATACTGGCCTAGAGGTAGCTAGGTTGCGTTCCAAAAAAACAAAGGTCCTATTGGTTGGTGAGGTTTAACTCATTCAGATTATTTCTGTAAATTTTAAAATGTCATTTATCTTCAGTTATTGTTACAGTTTAAAAATAATGAGAGAAAAATGATCAGACTGGGACTCAAAGTAACACCTTTCAGCACTTAGTTTAACTGCTGAGCCTGTATACACTGCAGTGTGCCAATGATCAAATGAATCACTCACATAAAGTGTTGGAGTAACAGTGTCCCTACATGAGGCACCAGACCTCAAACAGACTGCAAAACCTGAAAACCAAAATCACAACAACAAACCAAGTGCACTCGCAGGTCGATTGGTAGATAAGAAAGAAACGTTTAAGCTGCTCTTTAACTGGGAAAGAATGTGATTTTTGGCTTGTAGCAATGCTTCACAAATGGAGCGAGACTCAAAGGCATCATTGTTTAGTTTATTTGCCATGAAATTAGGAGTCATTAAGGCTGGGGAAAACGGTTCCACATGTGAAAACTGTCTTCCATCTCACCTTCAAGGTAAGAAACAAAGAAAGACAGCTCTTTCTCTCTCTCTCGTGCCCCTACTCTTTTTATATCCTTAAGCTAGTTGCAGGTAGCCCCACTGAGAGTACAAATCTCCCTCTCACCAGACGTCTGACCTAGGAAATAGCATCAATGACAAACTTAACAACATACACCACCAACAATACATCTCTTTCTCTCACCCTCACATTTTTGTTTGACCTTGCAGTGTTCTGATCGTACACAGCAACACACACACAAAAACACTCAAACACACCTCCTCCTCCTTTTTTTGTCAGCCAGAAATGAACATGACTGATGACACTGAGGTAACACAATGCTACCGATGTGGAATTTAAAGTGGGCCTGTGAAACTTAGCTGCTACCGTCAAGACAGAGCTCATGCGGTCCGGGCACACCGCGATGGATAGAAGGTGTGAACAGGAAGTTCGCGGCTGCCGCAGACGGCAACGGAGTATATTTCACATGGGCTGACGCACGATGACCTCATCAGGTTAGATCACATGACCTTGGCGTTGTTGACTGTCGGATGCTTTTTTGTCACAAAATGGAAAAATAGGCATCACAGTTTTAGGCTTTTAGAATAACATCCTTTCCTTTGTGATAGAATAGGTGAATGGCACCTGAATGATGTTCAATGTGATCATTTGTGATCTTACTCACTCAGATCATTATGAGAAAATTATTTTTAAACTGTGTGATCTGTAAGCAATAGAAGATACTAAATAATGAGATACTAATTCAAAATTGTTATTTATTCATTCAAATTTGTGAGATAATAATTTAAAATAACTTATACATTGGTAAGTCAAAATTGACTTTCTCATAATTTTGACTTATTGACAAATTTGACTTAATGAAATTATGAGATAGTAACAATTTTCATTCACTATCTCATCATTTTAACTTACTTTATCCCGATTTTTGACTTGGTAACTTTGACTTACCAATTTTGGCTTACTAAGTCAAAATTATTAGATAGTAACATTTTGAATTAGTATCTCATAACTTTGACTTCCTATCTTAAAGTTTTGACTTACTTAGTCAAAATTTGACTTCCCGTGAGTATTTTAATTCTTATTATGCTTACCTCATGTTTGTTTGTTTGTTTGTTTTCCTGGTGGAAAAGGGGCTTCCATAGTGAGCCTTATGCATCACAGTCAAATTAAACCTCACTGATTATTTGGTTATCTGTTCAGCCAAATCAGATTGCAACTTTTTGAGATATTGTCCTGCAAACAGATCAATAACAGAAAGGGATGAAAACATCACCCCCTGTAGTTACCACAATGCTGCCATCAGCCAGTATCCTGTAAGCATGATGAAACACAGTTATTTATGCTGCAAAATAACAGCACAGCTCATGTATTTTTCAACAGCGTGGCCAACTTGTCCAGCTTTTACAAGTTTGCAAGTCAGCCCTTTGCATCTCTTCTTTTAGTTCTTGACTTTAGAAACTTTACTGCGGTGTGCTCCACTCGCATGAAGCAGAAGCCAGATTATGCTTTAATCCAGAACAAAAAGAAAAACTGAACAGCAGTGGTGGAATATAACTAAGTACATTCACCCAAGTATTGTACTTAAGTACAATTTTGAGGTACTTGTACTTGTATTTCTATTTCATGCTACCTTACACTTCTACTCCACTACATTTTGGAAGCCAATATTGTACTTTTTACACCATTACATTTATTTGACAACATTAGTTACTTGTTACTTTACAGATTCAGATAATTCATACAAAATATAAATTAACTAACAAATTATGATGTATTATTATGGATTAAGCTACCCGGCAGTATATAAAGTAGTTGAAATTAGCTCCACCTTTACCAGCTGCAACTTTAGTGATACTTACACATTAATGCATCACTAATTATAATCCAGTGATACAATACATATTATTCTGAAATGGGCCATTCTGCACAATGAGTACTTTTACTTTTGGTACTTTAAGTATATTTTGATGCTAATACTTGTGTATGTTTACTTACGCAAGATTTTGAATGCAGGACTTTAACTTATAACAGAGTGCATTGTGGTATTGCTACCACTGCTGCAAGCTTCCTACTCATCACCAAATTGAAAAAGAGTTCAAATGTCAAAGCCATAACATTCATGTCACAGATGTAACTTAATTCTTTGTCCTTGTGGATATGCATAACAAGCAATAGAAAGAATACAAAATGTAAAAGCTCAGTAGTAGACAGAGACACTCAAAGCAAAAAGAAGCAAGAGTAGAATCCTGTGTGCTGCTGTGTGGAGATTAACTTGCCCTTTGCTTTTTTCACTTGAGGTTAGTTACATTAATTCAAAGAGCTGTTAAAACAGAGTGCAGGAACATGAGGCTTATTTCTTGAACTGTCACAAAGCCATTGAAAGTAGCTCAGTTTGTGCTTCTAGTTTTTCCATTGCATCAGTACAATAATGGATAGGTCGAATAGGCGCAGAAACGCACCCTGTTGTGGAAATATTGGACTCAATCGGACTTAATGCTGATATTGGCTTTTAACCCTTTTTGTTTTGGAATAACTGAATATCTTATTTGTTGATTATTAGGTGTTGGTTTTTTGGTATATTTGTTTTTTAAAGGAAATCCCATGAAAATGTATGTCATCTTAACTTCGTCCACATCCATAAAATTCACCAAAGCTCTCTTTTTAAGTCATTTATCCAATTTTTCAGCTGTAATCTCGTGTCTAAAAGCTTTTACAGCATTCAGTCCTCTCTGTCCTGCTGTTATTACAGACATGTCTGAGCTAGCCGCGGCTCCTCGACTCGCTCATGGACTTGCATCTTCTGTCGAGTTGTGACATTTAGCCCACGAAGGTCTAGGGCTTCTGGGAAATGATGTTCGTTAAAAACAGAAATACTTCAAAAAACTATCTAAACATATGAAGGCACATTTGAGCCACATGACATACTGTTGAGTAAGGCTCTGTTCCAAGGTTACATTTTTTTGTCATTAGCATATTTACAAATGTCAGTGGGATTTTGAATAAGATTTTCATACTTATGGAACAGAAACCCAGAAGTTCTGGTTTCACTTCGGCTCTGTATATCAAAGAGTATTTGCCACTCTAGCCTGGTGCCACTAGCCTGTTGCGTGTTGATTTACTTTTTTTACTTGACTGGTTTACGAAAGCAGAGTGTTTGTTTTTCACTTTAGTGTGCAAAATGGTCATGCTCTATTAGGTTGCTCCTCGAGGGATTTAATGTAATATACTCCACTTGATAAGAAGATTTTACAATAAATTCAGATTGATTAATGTGGCCATTTGAAACATTTCACATAGCTCATATTCCTGAAGCACAGTGGCTGCCCATTCAGGGAGCACTGCAGAGGAAAATTATGTCATCTATCTAAGTTTGTTGGCCTCATAATTAATACTTGTACTTCCCGTGCCATCTGAGGTAAAATATTGCAAACAGCATTATAATACAATTGCTTCTAGAGTCTTTTGAAAGTAGCCAGCCAGGACCAAAGTACATAATAAATATCTTAGCAGCACCCAAACCACACAAACCACAATAGAAATCTATCCAGCACTGCCAGCATTGTTACAACACAATACAGCATATGCAGGGCTGTACAGCAGGGAGGAGGAAGGAATACAAGTACAGAGCCACCCTGCTACTTGTCATACTTAAAAGTATTATTCAGGTTAAGCTGCCAGACCTTTACATGAACCTTTGATACTGTGAGATTGAGTTTCCCTCTTGTCAAAAAAAGTTAATAGAATATTCCTGTCTGCTCCGAGTCTGCTCCATAAAATATATGAAAGGGTTCGGCTCCCAGCTCCCTCAGTGACTGAGGCTACATAGCCTACGGAGAAAATAAATGAGGATTCCCATAGCAGCAGTGATCGTAAGTGCTGCTTGCTTGCCATGCCGTTTTATTGACGTCCAAATCTACTTACGACCCATAATTAAATTATGAGCTTAGCAAGGTTATTCAGAGTTATGACATTTATATGCATTCATCAAAACCAGGCTGCTTCTGTGAATGTAAATGAAATATCCCTCAGTAAAAAGTTTCTCCGCAATTAGATGTTTTGTTTATCATTTAAAGCACGGATCTATCTGCTTTAGACATAGTTTTCAAGTATTATTTACTGAAAAGGTCCTTTACTTGTCCCCGGGACAAAAAACTGATAACGCTCGAGTAACCAGGTTAAGAAGTGAACACTCTGTGCATGTAAGCATGGCTGCTGTCTCCTGTGCTGTCAGTGTGTGATGGATGAGCTGTGAGGGAGATTAAACGCTCCTCAGTGTGCAGTGACAGGTGAGTCCAGCGGCTCTGTACTCCACACTGCATCTATGTCTGTCTCCAAACGGCACGAGACCCTTTGTCAAGTGCCGGACTACAAAGCCCCTTCAGGTCTCCATTGTTCTCTGCGATCAATATGGAGTTACAGTGTTGGAAAGCACCGCTAGCACTGTTAGGGGAGTTCAATTAAAATGATGGTGAAATATAGTGTATCATGGTAGAGTGCTTTTATAGTATAAAAATGATCTAAGAATAATACAATGTATTTTAGTGTGTTGCAGTATATTATGACATGTTTAGAACAGTATTATTTCAGCAAATGTAGAAAAAAAAAGTGCCATAAAAATATGCACTG
The DNA here is from genome assembly GCF_020085105.1 of Siniperca chuatsi. Lineage (NCBI taxonomy): Eukaryota > Metazoa > Chordata > Actinopteri > Centrarchiformes > Sinipercidae > Siniperca > Siniperca chuatsi. The sequence goes on from NC_058056.1 coordinate 25,286,842, forward strand.
AAAATATAAAATATACCTGAAAAGAAAGCATTATAGTAAAATGAGAGCAATAAAATGATACGTAAACATACACAGGTGTCATTTTCATTATTTTCCAGGTGTATTTTTACTGTATATTACTCTGAATTACATGTACTAACTGAAGCTTTGTTTAAAATTGTTGCTGCCGTTATCAGTCACAATCATCCACATGAATGTGACTACAGATAAAATATGGATACCCGCACATGACACAGAACATATATGATGACAAACAGTGAAAATGTAACCCTGTATATATCCGATGACAGTTTTCAAACTTAAGGCATGAAAAACAACCCATGCATCTGTCTTTGTTTGGAGTAACTCTATACAGTTATAGTTTTTGAATAATAGTGGACTATATTTGCCAGTTTATGATAATTCTAATATCTAAATATGTCCTTTTAAAGCATACTTTAAAACTGAAAAAATGTCTGACTTTTTCTTTGAGAGTCAGTTACATTAGCTAATATGGTGTATTAGGCAATGGTATATTCTGGGGTATTTTATATCCACTACATGGCCAAAAGTATGTGGACACCTGAACATTACATCTGTGTGATTGTTCAACATCTCATTCCTAAACCGTGGCCATTAATGTGTTGCTACTCTTCTGGTCACAGGTTGTTTTCCTGCATTATTGTATATCAAAGCAGAGGAAAATAAACTCAATGTGTCTTCTTTACATATTGAAACATCAGTCAGAGACTCCAGGTGTCACAGCCTAGTGTTTTATAGTGATTACAGTGCATTAAGAATTCTACAGTGATATCATTCTTCTCCTTTCAACATGACAAAACAAAGCAAGAATGGCCAATGCCGAAGAATGTCTGACTGTCAGAGGCTGCAACTGTGGTTTAAAGTGTAGCTCATCTATGATGTAAACATACTGTATAATTAGATGCTCTCATATGCACATTTATAGTCTGTATTTTGGGACTGTTTGACACATTACCTCTCATTCTTGTTTTGCCGACATCATGTCAAAGCATGGCAAAATAAAAGCACCCAAATCTTTACTTCTTTCTTAATAGCGGCACTCAACAACAGAGGCAGCAACTTTGGTTTATTGCCTGGTCTACATATGGTGTAAATACTGCATAGTGTTTTCCTACAACATGTTAAGGCTGAGCCAAATAAAAGCATATAAATGTCATACTTATTTTTCTGTAAACAACAGAGACTGCACAACTGTGATGTAAATAATTATACAGTACATATATACATAGTTATTATGAGAATGCATTCATGCCTACATTTACAGTGTGGCTTTCTACATGTTATTAAACAGAGCAAAATAAAAGCACAAAAATCTTGCTGTTTTCTTTGTGTCTTAACAACAAAGGCTGTGACTGTGGCTTATTGTCTGACCCATATGCCCTAAATACACCTCAGTAATACATGTACTCAAAGAGCTGGTAGAGGTGTATGAGTTCAGAGGTGAACAGAGGCGGAGAGGCTTATCGGTAACCAACAGTAACTGCATTTCAGTTCAAGATTGCAACTGGTGGGAGGAGGTAACTTCTAGACCAGTAAAGTCTACGTATCCTTGAGCAAGCCACAGTGGCTGACCCTGCATTCTGACCCCTGTAAATAAATTCATAAATTTAGGGACTAAGTGTAACCGGGGAGCGATATTCAAAAAGTTTTAAATGACCTTTGGTAGTAAAGTTGTCTTTTCCCTTCACAGCTACATGGTAAAGACGAACGAGAAAGGCACAGAAGTCTCGTACTTTGCCAATTTTTTCTCAACAACAGCCTCTCTAGTTAAAAGAAACCACAGGCTGTGGTTTATAGTATAATGATATACTGTAGTATGTGTATTGCGTAATTATAGTATCACATGCACCCATACAGTTGCAGTGTGTTTTTCTACATCACGTCAAAGAAATAAAAACACAGCAATATCCCACTCTCTTCTTTAGAGAAAAGGCCACAACTGTGGCTCTGAGAATAGTTTCTATATGGTGTAACTACAGTATTGCATGCAAGTATACAGATAGACTGTGTCTTTGAATGGCATTTAAAAGAAGAGCAAAATAAAATCTCATATTTCTGACGTTTTCTCTCTCAGTAACACAGGCTGCAACTGATTAGTGTAATCATATAGTAGATCCATGCATCCATCCATCTGTTTATCCTATTCAGGGTCACTGAGGGCTGAAGCCATAAAGTACAAACATACATTCAATGTGTAATTATAGTATAGTGTAGTCAGAAAGTACTGGGGCAGTGAAATGTTTTTCTTTGTTTTCTTTTTGTACTCCGACACACTGGATTTGAACAAAGAGGACTGAGACTAAAGTGCAGACTTTCAGCTTGATTTAAGTGTGTCTGCATCTACATTGGGTGAAAACTATAAGACATGTAGCTCTTTCTATACACTACATGACACTGAGTGTTTTATATTTTACATACCTTTCTATACCGTCTATAGTTATATAAACATAGACACGGCATCTCTGCATTTCACTACACATTGTATCAAAATATGATTGTGTAGATAGCAAAGAAAATTTTTATTTTATTTTTTTCCCCACATCGTGTCAAACACAGAAATCACAGAAATATTGTTGCTTCCACTCGTCAGCCAGTGACTGTCAGACAGTCCATCCCAGCCAGAGGGTTTATTGTGTTGTGATACTGAGCTCGGCCAGCCAACTAAGCAGCCCACACACACATACACATCCTCCACCATCAACACCACCGCTGGCTCTGGACCGGCTTATTAGGGCTGGAAGCGGGCAGCCCGGCAGCTTCGGGCCGGGCCGGGTCAAAGGAGCACGGCGGGAGGACAGCCAGCTCTGGCGGCTGCTGTCCCTCTCCAAGACAACTGTTGATGGGCCAGAGAGACCCAACTGGGCCAGGGCCGGGCACGCTCAATAGCTCCCATTGACAAGGCACTTCCTGGAGGCAGCAGTGCGCAGAGAAAAAAGTAGAGAAGAAGAAGACATTTCAAGAAAAGGAGAGGAAGAGAAGATGGAGGACGGAAAGAGAGTGGAGAGAGGGGGAGGAGAGGGAGGAGAAGGATGTCAAAAAAGACAAAAGGAGGAAAGCTGGAGAAGAGAAGAGGAGAAGAAGGACAAGCAGAGTTCAGATCTAAGGCAAAAAGGATGAGGAAGACAAGGAGAAGAGAGCAGAAGAGGAGAAGAGGAGAAGAGGTGAGGAGAGGCGATGAGGTGAAGGAAAAGAAAGGACAAGATAAAGACAACAAGGCGGAAGGAGCAAATTGCTGGGATTTGAAAAAGAGGAGAGGTGAAAATACAAATAAGGGGTGAGATGTGGAGGCAAAAGAAGAGAAAGAAAATGATCGAGGAGAGGAGGCGGGAAATGTGGAGCAAAAGAATAGAGGAAGGAAGAAATAAAGGAAGGAGGAAACAAGAGTCTACAGCCATGCTATACTTCAGCACAGAGGTGTTTTGAGCTAAATGCTAAAATCAGCAAGCTAACATGCTCACAATAACAATGCTAACATCCTGATGTTTAGCAGGGAAATTTCACCTTCTTAGTTTAGCTTGTTAGCATGCTAACATTTGCTAAACACAAAGTACAGCTAAGCCTGGTGGGACTATCATTGGAATTGCAAATATCTGGTCATGAACCAAAGTATTGGACAAACAAAGTTTTTGTTTAGTTATCACAATTCATCCTGAAGGGAACATGAATGTCTGCAAACCATGAATGCCTGTATCAAATTTCTTTGCAATCCATTCAAGAGTTGTCAAGATATTTCACTCAAAACCACAAATGTGAACCTCACACTGGTGCTAGAGGAAAGTCAGAGGATCACCAGTCATTAAAATACATCGTCCGCAAACCATCAACGCCTGTACAAACTTTTTTGCCAATCCATCTTGTAGATGTTGAGTTATTTAATGAAAACGTTTACCTACTCCTGGATCCTTTTACTGAAGGAGAAGTCAAAGTTATTACAATTCATCCCCTGGGCACCCTGAATGTCTGTACAAATTTTTTCCAATACTTGTTGAGATATTTCACTCTGGACTAAAGTGGTGGACCCACTAATCGACATTGCCATCCCTAGAATCACACCACTAGGCTAAAAATGGGGAAAAAAGGAAGAAAAGTAGAAAGAGGACAAGAAAGGCTGAGATGACAGAAGTGGGAATTGGGAAGAAAAAAGAGGTAAAGATGGTCAAGTAGGAGATGAAAGCAGACAGGAGGAAAGGAGATGAGAAGAAAAGGAAGCAATTAGAATAAAAACGATGAAGAGACGTTGGAGGGTTTGGGGAATTCAATGTAGACCAGTAACAATGTAGCACACACTTGTCTCTGCCAAGTGTAATATACTCTCTTGACCGCCATTGAGTACCCAAAGGTTTCTTCTTCTCCTCGCCTCTCTCATCACCTTCTTCACTTACTTCTGCTTGTTGGTGTCCTGCTTCTTTCCCTTCTGCCTTTTTTCTTTCGACTGTGAACAATTATCACATCTGGAATGTTCTTCCTGACGTCCTCGCTCCCGTATCAACAAACATCCACCACCTGCTCACCCTTTCATCTGACCAGAGACACACGGGTCACCATAATGTCAGCATTTAACTAGTTCGCTTAACTGATGCAGAAAAACTTTAGGTAATAATGTGCAAAATGTACAAACAAATAAGCGTTTGTTTTCCTGGTTTTGTTTATCACTGGCTGATATAACAGAAGAGTGAACGTCAAACGTGGAGCAGCTGTTTTTCTGTGTTGCATCATGCTGTAATTTGTTTCTCCTACTAAATGTTTCCCTTAGCAATTTGTTTTTTTTTGTTTGAAATTCATGTCTGGGAAGAAAATAACATTTTAAATTCTAGATTGTTTTTCTATCCCTGGTTATACAAACACTAAAAAATCATGTGGTAAGGATGACACAAACTGGCAGTTGAAAGAAAGTTACCAGGCTATAGACGACATTTGTCTATTAGTCGAGTCAAAAACATTTCGGGGGGACACGAGTTTTGGCTCAAAACCAGCAGGGATGAGGTTACATTTCCAGCAACCGAAACTGCAGTTTGAGTCTATCTGCAGTTTGCAGGCTCCCTGCAAAATACAGACATTAGTAACTAACACACTTAAAAGTATAAGATACAAGGTACATGACATGTTTGATGATGATTTGAAAGCATCTGTAACAATCGCTGGAAGCTTCTAACCGTAAGCCTAACTCTATTCTGTAGTGTTGTTTTGTACTTAAAGGTGTGCTTTGTAGGAAATGTGCAAACTAAACAGAGACCCAGGTTTATTTGAAATACAAATAGGAACTAACAGTCAAAATGGCAACACCTGTCCCCTAAGGCCTTACACACCAGTTGAACACCAGTTTTGCTTCATCTGAATGGAGTCAAGATGAAGAGAGGAATCAGCACCAAGCTACAGTAGCAACCCTTGACATGTAAATTTGTGCTGTTGAACAAGAGCAAACTGTGTTGAGCTCTGACGGGTTGGTCAAGTCCAAAACTATCATTTTAGCAAATGCTAAAATCATGCACCATTTCTTTGACTACCCTGCCTCCTAGAAAATATGTTCATACGCAACTAATTTGCAGTAGCAAATATGTTTTGTGGGAAATGTAATGCGAGCTGAATTCAGTGTTTTATCAACATACAGTAACATAGCTTAAGGAAATTGGAACTGACTCGAAGCACAAGACACAATTTTTCAATATTTGTTACACTTCCTGGATTTAAAAAAATGTGGACATAATCCAGACAGTAATTACGTTTCCACCAAAACATATTTGGTAAAGCAAATGAGATGTGTAGAAGCATATTTTCTGAGAGATTGGAATGTCTCTTAGTAACACTACTTGACTGATTAGATGTTGTAACTGACTAGGTGATAGCTTTTGATTGGACAGCGTCCGAGCAACCGCTCTACACATTACTAAAGTCTTTACTATCTAGGACATTCTTTCAATTTTACTGGTGCAACCCAATTTAGTAAATCACTAGTTTGAAACTAGCTAGTAGTTACTAAGAACTAAGGAAGGACTTTACACACAAACTTAGTGAAGGATTTCTGAATAGTTAGTGCAAGGAGGAACTTATACCTCTCTGTTGATGTGTGTATTAACTTAAAGCTCATCTGCCGTACAAAATTATGCACAGCAGGACATCATATATGAACAAGAAACAAACAAGAAGTGTATGTTAGGCAAATTTTAGTAGATTATAAAGTTTAGGAGCCTTTGGCAGGTTTCCTGCGCCTGCACACCTGCCTCTCATCAGCTGATCATCCCTTGGACCGGCTGCCTGCTCAGCTGTTCCTCGCTGGCTCATCAGGCTGCGTGCATAAAGGCCGCTCTTTCCACTGAGCCTTGTTGAGTTGCATGTTATCTGATGGCCAGCCTTTTGTTCACCACTGAATGTTTAAACTGAGTTAAAGTGCTTTATATCTTTAGCTGCAATGTCACTTTCGGGCATGGGTTCTTCTTTGCCATCACAGCACGTGGTAGTTAACAGCCTTGCTGAAGAAACTAAAAAAGTGCAACGTATGTTGAAGAAAAACAGTTAGACTTGAAGGTCTAACAATGACGTTAAAGTATCACCTCCCCGCCTTAATTGACATGTGATGTCCAAGACAAGCAGGACACAAACTACAGCAATCAGCTCTTAGGAGACAAAACAATCATAAATAAAACACAAAGTGGTTTATTAATTCATGTTAAATGATTCTACACAGCTGAGGTAATTTTTGTTTTTTAGTAGGGTCTTTGTATCTTTTTGAACTGGTGTCACTTCAAGCCAAAATGTGACTTTAGATTAGAAGGTTAGATTAAAAACTGTGAAAATATAACTTTGGTCAAAACCTACTAAATATTCTGTATGTTTTTCTGTATAGAATTATGATAGCTTGTTAAATTGCAAATTATGTGCTGAAAAGTCACAGCCTGAGTGTTCAAGCTTGTTGCTCCAACATTTAATCACTCACGGGATGAAATGAAGAAGGGCTGTGGGTGTTTTTTAGTAGGTGCCTACTTCAGTGAAAGGCCCGCTCCATATCTTCCCCACTGTTTGGACTGAATTGCTTTTTGAATAATTCCATGCCTGATTTCTTATGGCTGTTAGCGCCTTGCTGTTCATCTCTATGAAAGGAGGGAGAGGGGAAAGAGGAGAGAGAGAAAGAAACACAATGGTCCCAAGCCTAGTTAGCCCCAGCGCTAAACCTGTCCACACCACAGCAGCTAACACAGCTCCCTGTCTCGGCGTAGTAAAACGATACCCATCCCCAAGGTAATAAAAATCTCTTTGCAAAGCAGAACACCAAGTTAGTTTTTCAGGGTGTGTGCAAGAGAAAAAACAGACAGAGAATAAAGCGAAGTGGAGGAGAGAGGCAAGGGGAGTTGTTGCCTAGCAACTGGCAGGCCTGACAGGTGCTTTGCGGAGATGGGATGTTGTTCATCCAGTTGTTTGCTAATTTTTTTTTCCCTTAAATTTTTGTCTTTCTTTGGTGCTCACCAGTTGTAAAGGCATCTGCTGTTCTCAAATAGCGCTGTCTTTGTCTCAAAGTCAAGGACTGCAGGAGGATTTCAGTGGAGGAATTATCACCTAAACTTTATCCATCTCTTAGAACAAGGCTGTAGTGGACTGTGGAAAACTTGGTATACCATTTTTATAAAAGTTGTTGTAGCAAACATGTTAGCAAACAGTTGCCTATTTACACATCCAGTAGACACTGAGCGACATTACTATCATTTTGACTTGTGTTTATGTCTACCTAGAGAATATTAGTTTAATATAATAATTCAGAATTTATAATGTTAGCTTGTTTTTGGGCTCCACCAACACAAGAGGTGATGATGAGACAAGATGCTCCTATGTTCACCAGCTAGTCGCTAACTTTGTCTGTCTGCTTGTTGATCCTGAGCACAGTAGGTTTATCAGAGCCTTTTCCATAAAAACAGTAGCCTGCTGCGTCTGGAAACAACAAGAGTGTTGAGCGTGAACCAAAACAGTGAATTTGCGGGCCGTAAAACCAAAACAATGAGCTGAAAGACGCTAAAATGTTCCGAGGTAAGGGGAACAGCAGAGTCAATAATTCTCTGTGGGTTTGTCACTATGAGCGTCCACTTTTTCTTTTTTTTAACACTACACGTAGTCATTTGACCCATTGCTGATATTGATTAGTGCATCTCAAGGTTACAAGGTGCAAACAAAACAACGTAAAGGCAGAGCAAGCTTGACTAAAAAAGAACACACACACACTCTGAAAATGTAAAAAATTCATTAAAGCACAAGAGAAATCATAAAGATAAAGCTTAAGAAAGAAGTAGAAGGAAATGTCTTATACATTTTCAATCAGTACTTAATAATCAGTAATTAATAGTGTACTGAGTGTACATGTTTCCATAAAAATTGATTGATTGATTGATTTTCTTCAAGGATATTTTAACATCAAGTGCCAATTAGTTTGAGTGTCATCTTATTCTGAACAACATCCTTTTTTTAAAAAGATACTAATCACGAAATTTCTGAAACAAGGGATAGTTCAAAAGCACTATTGCTGAAAACTGAATTTATTTATTTATTTATATAGCATGAAGTCTTTGAAAAGAAGTACTTGGATCTTGAGACTATCCTGGTGAAACAAATTTAATATAAATATTGGTACAGTAGGTGCATACTAATAGGTCAGTCTAACAGACCTTTTGTGATGTTAGTCTACTGGGCAGCATCTACTAAAAGCACTCTCTCTGGTGAAATTGTGCAACAGATCTTATTGTTAGACTCTGGCTGGCCCCATCTTTTATCCATAACTGAGTTTTCCATCATTCACCTTTGATAACATTCACACCTGCATACAGTGAGTTCATGCTTACACTGCACACTGCCTTTTGAGGCGTGTCGAAAGGTGACTGCCTCAGATCAGCAAGTTTCATTCAACCTCTTACAAGCACCAATCCTCATCCCCCTCATACCCTGATCCTCTTTCCTTATCAGCAAAAGAATAACTGCACAAATAAGGCTACCAGAATAGCCATAACACTTTAATATTCGCTCTGCAATTAAGAAAATTGTGCTTTAAAAATGAAATCTGCCCATTAGCCACTATGGGCAGATTTTGAGGCTCTCCCTCTAGTGCAAACAGGGAATAATGGCATAATGGACTCTTAATCAGCCTCCTTCGAACTTCTGAATCCACCGACAGACATGGAGGAGAGGTTTTGGGGGTTGTTGGAGGAGCAGACGGGCATTAGGAAGGGCTTTACAGGTGAGTAGGTAGGGAGGGTACGGATTAAAAAACGCAGGAGAGGAGAAAAGCCTGGAGGTCAACTTGACTGCCAAGACTGCCTTTCATGCTCGCTCGGTCTCCCTTTCATCTGCCGCTCCTGCCTGAGGAAAGAGGATGAGGAGGGGCGTGGATCTCGAGGGTGAGGCAGGAGTGACACAATGCATGCAGGGAGAGAAAGGCAGGGTGGTATTAAATCAATGTTAATCTTTCTGATATGAGATGCAGTTTTTCATCTGCTGATTAACATTCATTACACATTGCATCACATTCAAAGGAACTTGGGTAGTTTAAAAAAGAAAAATTAGCAACAGACAGAAAGTGTCAAAGAATATTTTTATGGCACTGAGCCGGTAACCTCACACAGATTGGAAACTGACCCTCACATCACCCTGAGAACCCAGAAAAAGGCTCCTTTCATTACAGCTGTACAGTAGCTGCTGGCGCTGTTGTACGCATTTCTTCTGTGATGTCAAGGCTTTGGTGAGTGGTTGGGGGTGGGGGTGGGGGCGGGCGACAAGGGGCACAGCTGGGCAGCTGTTGGGGAGAGCCAAGGGGTCCCTCAGGTCCTTTTTAAATAGGCCTTTTCATACAACACCCACTCCAAGTACTCCAAGAAATAAAGCGGAGGGAGAGGAGCCGGCCAAAGAGGGTGGACGAGGGCACCATAAACAAATCTCAGTTTATCAAGGCCGATCTTGCTTGTTTATGGACCACAGACATAAACTGCAGTTCCCTCCTGTTGTGGAAAAAGTGCGTCATTGGTCTTTTCTGTTACATGATTGTTGTTTCATGCTGTCAACACTGTCAAGTCAAGTGGCTTTCTGTACAATATATACGAAATTGGATGGGAAGAGTGTTAGACTCAACAGGACGTTTTGATAAAATACACCTTTTTTGTGTGTAACACAAGTTTAGTTTAAGATTTGACATGCAACTGCTATGACTTCTATGTTTTATACAAAATTTAACCACGAAATGTTCTGTAAGCCAGAGACTTTAGGCTCAAAATTTGGGCTAAATTGCTCACCCAGTGTATGAGCCAAAAACGGTTTCTAGCTTCCAGGTGTGCTTGCACTTTGTACTTTTCTAGGCTCTGAGAAAGTTTTACAAATATAACTTTGATGGTTTAAAAATTCATAATACAAAGTAATAATGACCTTCTTTGCAGTTAGAGGTCTCCTGTCAGCAGTTCTACAGACATTGCTTTACTTCACTGCAAGCAAATCCTAACCTAATGTCAGTGATTCCATTAAAAATGAATTGTCACTGTCCTAAATGCTGGTCTGACCGGGCCCTGAGAAGAGCACAGACAATACAAATGCATAAATCTTTTGTGAAATAACCAGTTTTATTGTTTTAATCTCAGTTTATGTATGTTCATCTAGGACCCATTGTTTATAATAAGAATTGTTAGAAAATAGGTTTTCAGGGCTTTTATGGTGGCATGAGATGAACAATCAGATGGTCAACAAAATATTCAGAAATCATCATTCAGCCCTGGAACATGAGGGGTTATAGATATTTGCTGTTTCATGGCCCAGAGTGAGCAGTTTGTCAGGGGCCTGGAATAAAAAACACAACAATGTGCATAGGCACAATCAAACAACAGCTGTGTAAGCACCGTTGTGTCAGTCCAAATTCATAATGTGAAATATGTAAAAGACAGTAGGGGGTGGGAAACTGACCCAACACTGCAAGAACGTGAGCCTGTCCGGGCAGAAGATGAGAAGGTGGAATCAAGGGAAGAGGAAGGAAAAAGGAAGCGGAGATTATGTTTATGAAGCGCCCTCGTTATGTAACCCTATAGGACCACATTACAATCACGGCCATTCCAGGAATTTCTCATGGGTTTACATGGAGTAAAATGGCGTCTGTTGTTTTTCTTGCTTGGCAGCTGTCGCCCGCTCGGCCCTGTGGTCGCTGAGGATTGTGGCCCCGATGAGGCACGACATTGTTGAGGGAGCATAAGTGCAGCAAGAATGTAAAGAGCCCCCCCCCCTACAGTTATTCTTCAAGACATAACTGTACAGAGAACTAAAGATGGCCTTTTTTGGAAGTGTTGAGTTATAAAAATATATAATTAAAAGTTGACTCTAGTTTGTTTAGTTTTCAGGATATGTTCTTATATTCATCAAGCGTATAATCTTGATGAGACTTCTTCCTTTTGCCTCTTTTTGGGGCGATCCTGAATTCAAGGGCCCTGGTTTTTTTTTTTTTGCTTCTTGGAGGCGTAACACAGCATGTTTGATCTGTCCAAACAAAGTACATTAACTCAACTGTTCCTGAATATCATTTTAGGTACTTGCAGTTTTTTTTAATACACGTTCACAAATCCAGAATTTAAAATGTCCTTTTTGCATAGTTCTCAGGAGCTGTGATACTTAATTCATCAAGTGCGTAATCTTGCAGATACTTCTTTCTCTCCTGCTTTTTAGATGGTCCAAAATGTAAGGAACCACTTTTTGCTTCTCAGAGGAGCAATCTGATCTAAAGTACAGACTGTCAACTGTCCTTAAATACAATTTTGAGGTACTTGTACTGTACTTTTCCATTTCCAGTGTTATTGGTTTACTCCACAACTTCTCTGGCCTTTCTTGCTTGTGGGGGGGTCCTAAAAATCTAGAAATAAACTGTCACTACTAAAAGTAGAGAGAGAGAAAAAAATCTCCCCAAAATCGAACACACATTAAGTAACACACATCCTAAAAAACAGAGGACAGTGTGTGGAGAAAAGGTGCGCTAAAATATGCTGGGATTTCAGATTGTGCAGATATGCAATATAAACGCTTCATTAATGATTACCCTAATAACCGCTACAGTGCCGTTATATGCACAGGCAATGACAATGGATGTGTTAAACGAGGAAGGGGGCCCACTGACGCTGCATATGTGCAGGGCCCGGAGGAGCCATGCTTAATCTGTCCAGTTGTGAAAAGTAACATTTACTCAACTGTCCTGTTTTTTAAAATACAATTTTGCAGTACTTATACTGTACTTTCCCATTTTATTGGTTTATTCCACAACTTTTCTTTCTTGCTTTTTGTTTTTGGTTTTTTTGTTTGTTTGTTTTTTTTAATACATGGAGTTTTCAGGATATGTTCATTCATCAAGTCTTGGTGAGATAAATGAAGTGAAATACTGACAGATTTAAACTTGCAAACCTGCCACCCAGAGAACCTGGATGTCAAATTTAGCACAAACAGTTAGGGACACTAAATTACACATCACTCTATATAACATACACAGCAAGGCTTTTATCCCTGTGGTTTGCAGCCAAAGTTGCAATGGAGCAACTTTTCATGTTCTAATGTGAAAACCATATTACGCTGTAAACGAATCAACAGTAAAAACGCCTTAACTGTGGCTTGCTATGTCATTAATTTCCCCATCGACTGTATAAGCAAAGGCAAGCCTATAATTTAGCCATGAGTGACCCATGAGTCAATGCAGAGCGCATTAATGGGTGAAGTATTGAGGCCTCTGTGAGAGCGAGAGCCCGCTCAACACGACGCGCTGCAAATGTTTACCCTGCCTGTTCATTTATCACACCATACTTTTAATCGCCTAATTTGTTCATCTTCTCTAAACGCCATTTGGAGACAGATTATTTTGTTTATCCAATGAATGGAAGGCTTATCCTCTCCCAGGTCTTTATAAATATACTATAATGATGATTTTTGGGATTCAGAATGCAAGGGACCATTTTATGCTTCTTGAGGAGCCATGAACCATATTTAATCTGTCCAGTGGTCCAGTAAAGCACTGAGTACAAATACTCAAGGACTGTACTTGAAGGTGCCCTGTGGAGTTTTCTTGTGAACAAACAAAATATATTTACATTCAGTGTTACTCACCAAAACTCACTGATCTCATTCTTAAGCTTCAACAAATGTGTTGAATCTGTGCAAAACTATGCAGGTGTTATGGGTAACCCAGGATCACAAATTTTTTGCCGAGGAGCAGACACGCATATCTCCCCAATCTTAACAAACACATCATGCTCACCAGCACATCAAGCAAGCTGATTGGTTGCTTCAGCTCCTTTTTTCAGAGGCAGGTTTGAAACCCAAGAAAACCTAAATGTTATACAAGTTGTATGTAAGTCTGAAAGGAACAGCCAGGAGAAGCATGTTTCAGCCTTAAATAATAACAATCTACTAAATTGAAAACTTTTACTTTTACTACTTTACCACTTGTAGCGCTATGGAGCACGGTTTTCAACAGTTTGTTTTGGTTTTATCATGCACGTGTGCAAGCCTGCGGGCAATGCGAGACACATTTCTGTTGCTGGTTTTACGCTATTCCACTGACAGTTGGTGGCCGTAACATGCCAAGAAACGTAGTGATGCAAAGGCAGTAAAGTAAGTTAGACTGCAGGATAGTGAACGTCAATGTAAACAATGCAGGAATAAAAATATTATAAAAATTAAAAAAAGCTTTGCAAATGTTTTTTATGAGGAAATGAATTCATCACATTTGTTAGACTTAAAGGATGCACATAGTGCACAATGACTGAAGAAGAAACAATTACTGTAAACATTTTGTTTTGTTTTTTTTACAAGAAAACTTTTTTTTAGTACATTCTGGTGATAACTTAGTAATTTTCAATGCATGACTTTCACTTTTCAAAGATTTTTTTTTTTTGGCATTTTGCCTTTATTGGACAGTGACAGCTGTAGATAGGGACAGGAAAGGGGGGAGAAAGAGATGGGGGAATGACATGCAGTAAAGGGCCGCTGCGGTAAGGACTCAGCCTTAATGGTACCAGGTGAGCTACTGGGGGGCCCTGACGTTCACTTTTTTAAGTACTTTCACATTGCGGTAATTACCTACTTTGGGCTTTATCATTGTTTTTGTATGTTTTCAGCCCATTTTACTAATCACTTAGCATCACAGCTAACCACTGAGCAGCTTCAGGCATCCATGTGTTTTCATTCATTTCCATGTGAAAGGTTTGCACAGTGGCAAAACACAGAAAACATGCTACTTTCAATGAAGCTTCAGAGTTTTGAGGAGGACAGTAGCACAACATAGATGTAGTGAAGTTTGTTGTGGAGAAACCAAGGGGCTGATAGCACCGTGAATTGTGCATCATTTGCAATCGCTATCTGCCCTGTCTCGAGGTCCGATTCACAAAAGATATTGCGCTCATGATATTACAACGCAAACACGCCCCTAAAAGTTTTGCAGCTGAGTGCAATTTGCCCTTGTTTTGCCTCTGTTAAATGGTCATCTGCATTTCTCTGTTCTCAGTTCAACCTTTGCGGGTGCTTTTAGAATTGCACGGTTTCTTTTTGTCGTATTCATGCAGGTTTAGCGGCTGCAAAAGTCGCACAATCCTTTTGTGAATTCGCCCGACTGTTTGGAACATACGGATCAATAGCTGAGAAGTGGATTATGCTGCAGGGGAGGTTTGAGAAGTTTGGATGTCTTGATGTTGTTGGAGCCTCTGTTTAGCCTACAGAAGATTGGTATTTGATACTTTAAGGAATATTCCACCAAAAACTTCTAAGTATACATGATTTGTAATCAGGGAGCTAAACACATATTTAAGTAAAAGCTCTGAGCACTTTTACCTCCATTGGCTCTGTGGGATATCATGAGACCCTGAAACACTGGACATGAGATCTGAATATATCCCAAACCCCCACCCCTCCAAAAAGTCGCAGCTAATCCTGCCCCTGCAGCCCCGTGTCAGCTGTCTGCACCCCCTTCCAGCTGTCTCCCTAATGATATACCTAATGAGACATCTGGGGGGTCTCTCTCACACTGAGACAGTATGAGCTAACCGGAGCAGGAGTACTGGGGAGCGCTGAGGGGGGAACACATCAACTTTCCCACGTGTCCCAGTATAGCACTGTGACTAACTCCTCCTTGTTCTTTCATGATATTTCATCAACTGCTCCTTGAGGTTTTTGACCTGTAGTAGCACAAATCCACAGAGAGAGAGAAAGCCGAGCGTGACGTGAAGGCAGAGTGCCGGGGTTATCCGTGAAATCAGCCAATATTTGAGATTCATAAGTGCCCACGCACTTGAAAGGATAAGCCTGAGTCAATCAATCACATCTATGCCAGCAGTTCTGCATAATGTCATGGCAAATAAGTTAAGCCTTGGGCTTTAATTCTTATTTCAGCTGAAATCTTTTGAGACTCACATGCGCCCTTTTGAGTATTTTCAGTCAAGTGTACCAAGAGAATAAATCTACTGTAGTGAACAGTTCACTGTGCTGTGTAAATGCTCTCAATGCTTCAACAGCTGATTCTTACTTCATTGGCCTAATAAATGTGTAAAATAAGTAGGTAAATGTTTTTTCATGTAATTTCAATGTATACATTTTATTCCATTTCTTACACTTTCAAGTGTATTAACTTTTTTCTCTTTATTTTCTCTTCTCTGTAAAGCACTTGGTAACGTAGTAGTATTACAATTTTGGGATAGAGGGAAGCCTTCAAAGCATTATTTATGAAGAGAAAAACTTCAGCTTGGGACATGACCAGAAAACATGTGGGCAGTAAAATTGAGAAATAAATACTAATTGCCATGTCAAGTCAGAATGCACCCATCTCCCTCTTTATTTCATTTTCTCTACTTTTTCTTTTGTCCATTTTGGTTTCATCCTTCCAACCTTTTTGTGGAACTGCATTCCTAAATATATTTTGGCAAATCAGTCAGAAAAAATAAGTCAGAAAACCATATTGCCATATTTCTTTTAACAGCAAAGCTGTTAAAATCAAATTCCGACTATTCTCATTTGTTAAGTAGAGGAAACTAAGGCCAAATGTACATACACACATTGTTGATATCAGTACAGCTGGACTGGCAGCTCTCTACAGGTTTGCTGCATTTGGATTCACACATCGTTTTGGAAATGCTCCACTCAGCAGGTTTGCACACTTCCACTCAGGTTAGTTGGTGCTGTCTGCCAATCAGGGCGCACATGTTTTTAACCTTCACTCATCAGGAAGAAGTTGCTAGAGCAAACCGCTGCTTCACATTCATGTCACACAGTCCCGAGGAAGTCCACAAACTAACTTCTGCTTAGTAAGCATCGATTGTTGATGTGCAGGTCGCACAACTCCTGGAGGGTGTAGAATAAAACTTGAGTGAGTTTTTAGGCATTTGTATTACATTCATCTGTTGTAGTTATTGACATTGTGTTAAAACAATGGTCATAGTTCAATTCATTTTTATTTAAATAGCGCCAAGTTCTTTCTTTAAGGTGCACCAGCAGAGATCTTTAGGTGTTGAATGGTTTGAAGTATCGGATTTGTTTGCCAAACTGCCATTTCCAAGGTCAAGAATTAACCCTCAAGCTCCTTTTTTGTTTTAGCTGACTAAACTTCACCAAACCTTCAATCATTAGTATTCTGTCTTTGTTAACCGCTGGTCTCGTTAGCTCGTACTTTATTGTTAACTACATGATGAAACTTTCTTGGTCACAAGCAAACTTTTTTGTAACCATCATATGCATGTTAGGCACTTCAGATGTACTTGCATTATAAAATGTTGTGCAGTGTTTTGGCATCTCAAAAGCCTTAAAACTCATAGACGTATTACTCCAACTGGACTTCCTGGTTCATATTTAATCTTCTCACGGTACCTTTAGCAACACACCACACCAATGCAGACCTTACCTTTTTTTTCTGACTGTGCCCGTAGCTGCAACACATACCATGTAACTGCCTCATCCAAGACTTGAATCCAAGCTTTATCCTTTTTTATAGCTGTTGTCATATGAGTCTTTCTGTCTTTCCAATTTACACAATGTCACACTTACTAGTACGAGAGAGAAAAACAGGCTTTTTAATGTAATCCATTTTAAAGTTTTTCGATTAGAACTGACACTGAAGCACCTCAGGGAAGACCATCTCGACGTGTAGCTGAAGGCTTCAAAATGTCTTGTGTTGTCATGCTCCAAAATAAAACAATTGTTGTTTGTGGTCCACATGTTTTTTCACTTGTATTTAAGTGTCTATCTGCCTCTGGATAAGAAAAGAAGACTCATCCCCAGAGAATATAACTCTATCACAAAGCCTGTCCACAAACAACAAAACACATTTCTGAGAGGAGAATGGGCTGCCACTAACTTCGACCCTGGGGAAGCTCCTGAGACGGTTTGATGGCGGGGAAATCACAGAGAGGTGGTTAAAATGGACTCTCAGCTGTGAGAGCCTCACATGTGAGGTGTGCAGCGAGTCGTGCCATTCATTCTCCTGCTGAAGTCTCAGTTTAACCTGCAAGTCAGCAATTTTGACTGAATCTTTATATATTATGTACACATGAATCAACTGGCCAGAAATTTAGAAAGCGGGGACAGAAGGCTAGAAGCAGCTTTGTGTTTTGTCTTTTGCTGCACTCTTCACACGTAAACAATGACGAACTGCACAAAATCTATACTGTGGGTTTCCAATGTCTCTCCATCCGCTGAGGTTGTTTTGGCTGCGTAATGAAAACAAATGGTGATGTAGCCATGCTGCAGCGACTCTGCACGCAGCCTCATCCATCCCCATCTGAATGAGATCTATTTGCCATCACAGAGAGAGGACACAGAGTTCCCACAGTCCCATCACTGCAGGTTCCTAAATGTGTTTAATTCAATTGATCTGAGAACTTTGCACTAAACCCCTGTCCTCATGGTAGTACCAGAGAATCCAAACCAACCTACATGACTTAAATGCAAATACAGGGTGAGCCAGGTTGAGGAAGAGAAGGTGTGATCTTTCTCTGAAAATGTGTCTTGAGTGTATGAACTCCCACTTTTTTAATTTTCTGGTGAGGACAGTCTCTTAAAAACAATATCTCGTCAGACTTGGTCACCTGTTCAAATGTTTAAAACAACCCATATTATAATGCAGCTGTAATCCCACCGCATACGACATTGTTAAGCTATCACAAAAGGGGTTGGACGTACAAATAATGTGAACGGAGACCGCGATTCACATCCCATCTCCTACCAAAGTTGGTTGCTTTTTACCTTACCTTCCCCAGGTAGTTTACTTGCCTACACTTAACCAGATCAATGGCATAGTATACTGCTGGCATGCATTTAGTTTTTAGAGAAATGAGACAATCCTGAAAAATTATGCAGTCTGTATTCAGATCAAATTTGTTTTAATCCTTCTCATATGGGCTTTAATCATAGGTGACAGATTACTAGTTTTTAAAAAACAATCTCACACACACAATCTCACTGTGTGTTCAGACAGAATGCAAAGTGACTTTTAGAGGTGGCGAGATGGCATACCAAGTCAGTGGGAAGACGCAATTAGACACGTATAGCATGAACTGACAGGAAGACACGTATGGGAGTTGAAGTAGTTTCAGCTTGAGCGAAATATTCACTCATATCTTGGGGCTTTATGAATCTGCTTCACAAAGAGAGACAAGTGGAGAAAGGAGAGAGACTGGAGGGAAATAACAGGAGTTTCTGGTTAGCTAAACACAAGCCCTTTCTAGCTATCTTAAAGCTAACGTATGTACAGTCAGTACACTGGCTGTTTGGGGTGAATAAGTGGTCAAATTCACACAAATGGGGCTCCCTGGTAGCTCGCCTGATAGAGTGTGCGCACCATGTACTAAGGCTGAGTCCTTACCGCTGTGTCCCAGGCTCGATTCCAGCCTGGGACACCAGCCTTCTCTCCTCTTTCCTGTCTCTCTGCAACTGTTCCTGTCTAATATAGGCAAAAAAAAAGCCTGTGGGTTTTTTTTGGGGAGGGGGGTTTAAATTTCGTGTGAATGATGTGAGGCGAAAATTCACTTGGCTTTCTGTCTGAACACACTTATGCACTAAAATTAAAGCAGCAGCAGGCAATTTTTTGGCGGCATCAAACAGAAAAATAAGGCAACTCACTAAAAACGTGAACCTGGGCCACATTTCACAAAAGCACTTGCAAGCCCTGCTTACACAGCGATGGTGGCAACATCACGTTTCACTAAGGATTTACGCTCGCAAATTGATGCTAAATTTGCAAATTTCCAGGACTTTCGTATGCACATATATGGGTCACAAGAATGGCGTTGGTTTTGATTAATTACACTAGTCAAAATGATCAGCAGGAAATTATCTCTTGTTGCAAATCACGGCTTGCATGATGCAATGGTGAAACAGGTCCCTGAATACCCAGTAAACTGCACACAGCACATCCATGTTTACCAACAGTAGCATTATTACTTGAAAAAAGGCATAATGCAGGTTGTTGTTTTAGAGAACTTGCATCACATACAAAGTGCAGCCATCACTGCATCATTCCAGATCATAACATACAACACAAGATCAGCTGTTGCTCTGCCTGAACTCACAGACATCATGTCTCTTATGAGAGTATCCTCCAGCCCTCTGGACATAATCCCAACTAGGTTTTTATTACAAGTTATGGATTGTAATGCGCCCCATTTGCTATCTATTTTTAACACCTTCGCTGTCTACTGGCTGCGTCCCAGATTACTTTAAAACTGCTTGTGTCCAATGCAGGCATGTGATTTTTTTTGTGCTGCTGGACATAAGACTGTACAAAACTCAGCTGCTAGGCTTTTAACCAGGACCAAGAGGTTTGATCACATCACACCTGTTTTAGCCTCTTTACATTGGCTCCCTGTTTGTTTTAGGATTGATTTTAAGATCTTGTTGATTACTTTTAAGGCTCTTCAAGGCTTGGCTCCAGATTATATTTTAGACCTTTTAATCCCTTATGAACCTTCACGTAGTTTGAGATCTTCGGGCAGGGGTCTTCTGTCTGTTCCTGAGTCCAGGATGAAAACTAAGGGGGTCAGAGCTTTGGCCATCAGGGCCCCGAGTCAGTGTCTTCTTTTAAGTCTCTTCTCAAAACACATTTTTATCAGAAAGCATATCCTGATTTTACCTGAGCTGTCTGTTTATTTTATTGTTTTTATGTAATTTATCATTCACTGTGGTATTTTATTTCTCTCTCTGTGAAGCACTTTGTACTTTGTTTTGATAAGTGCTCTATAAATATTATTATTATTATTATATTATTATAAGATCAGAAAAGTTCACTAATGAAGTTCAATCGCTCCAACCTGGATTTGATATTCTAGAAGAATGAGGTTCCCTGCACATAGAGTGTTCATCTGACTCCATTACAGCCTGAGGAGAGGTATAAATTGGTTCATTTGCTGCTTATACTCAGGACCTTTGCCTGCTGGGGCCTTAAAATTACCAATCAACTGACTGACGGGGGTCGCCCATGCAAAACCAAACAAAACATCAAGAAAAAAACAAAAGACTTGACTACAAAGAGGGGAAGTAATATTCTGGACACAATATAACACTAGCTGGAGGACACTGACGTGCACCTGAACCACAAGCGCTATATGAGAGACAAGTAACATAAAATAACTGCGTACTATATTATAAACTATCATACTACAAGTATATGGCACTATATTTACATTAAAATTACATTGGGAAACACCCTACATAATGAGTTTAGCTGTTTAAGGAGTCTTTATCGTCATTTTAGTCACACTCGAGGCCTGGTTCTGTGGATGGCAATATCGGTTCCCCAGTTGGTCCAGACTGAAATATCACTGAAATAATAACAACCAGTGCATATATTGCCATGAAACTTGGTAAAAAATATCCATAATCTCCAGAGGATGAGTCCTAATGACTTTGGTGATCCTGTGACTTTACCTCTGGTGTAACCATGAGGTTAACATCTGTGGGTTTGTGTGAAATGTCTCAGCAACTATTGGATGGATTGGCATGAAATTTTAATCTAGCATCATCATCAGGTCAAAATGTTTTTGACAAAAAGTTTTTCTAATACTTTGGATTATGACCAAATACCTGCAAAACTAATGACATTCCCATCAGCCTCAGCTGTACTTTGTGTTTGGTGCTAATTGGCAACTGTTAGCATGCTTACACACAAAAATTAAGATGGTGAACATCAAAACTGCTTAACATCAACATGTTAGCATCGTCATTGTGAGGATGTTAGCATGCTGACGTTAGCATTTAGCTCAAAACTCTGCTGTACCTATGTAGACTCTTAGTCTTGATGTAGATTCATCCTGGTTTGTTTATTATATTTTAGAATCCTTTAATTGTTTGTTGAAGATCATCAGGACAAGTTCATATAAATTTCTGTTATTTCTTTCATTATTATTATTTTAGTTTGGTCTGTTTTAGGATAAGACTGAAAATGTCACTGTTGTAAATGTGCACTTTCCCCTACAAATAAACTAACAAATATATATATTATATTATATTCAACCCAATGTGTATTTTTTATGTATATAGCATTTACTAACATTTTTAGTTGTAATGGTTATAGTCATGCTTTGTTTTATGTATGTTTGTTTTATGCTACTTTTTTGTAACCTGAGCAACACTTACTTATGTCACAAGTCACACTGCGATTGTTTTGTCCTACAATTTCAAGACAACTAAAACTTTATGTAGCACATTTCATACAAAAACTGCAATAGTAAGACGAAAAATACACATAGACAAAGACGGATGCAAAAAGGAGAAACATTTAAAATAATGACAAAAAACAAAAACAATGTCTGTTTTCTGTTGCCATTTCAGCATTTTTTTTCTCCCTTTTATCTATTTTTAAATTGTAATATTAAACCAAAAAGTGGATTCTTTCGTTCTCCTCTGAGTTAAAGGCAGTAAACGAAGAGCGGCTGCTGTTGGTGGGTGGGAATGAGAGCTGGCTCAGGACTGCATCAGTAACTGTAAAGGCTTCTCTCTCCCTCTCATCAACAGCAGCAGCAACCTGGCAGGCTTCCACTGTGTGTGTGTGTGTGTGTGTGTGTGGACGCCCTTCAAACACTTGGCTGTATAAATGAAAATGCAGTTACACAGAGAGAAGGAGGGAGCTCCACCTGTCTTCCTTCCCTGCCAGAATGCTTCTGTGGGTGTGTTGGTGGAGGGGGCTTAGGGTAAGGGATGGGATGGGGGAAGTCTCCTTCTAAACAAGGTGAGCCCCACCCCTCCGCCTCCTCCAATCTCCTCCCCCTCTCCTTCCACTCCTCTGTCCTGCCAGAGTCTTAAATTGGTGGCTGCTGGGAGTCAGAAGCAGTGGGTGGAGGGTTGAGGATGCCAGAGAAGAAGCCTCCGCCCCCCCCCAACCCTGCCATCCTCCCCCTTCGCTGTTGAGGTGGTAAACTCAGGAGGGGTGGGACAGAGGTGGAAGCCAAGGTGGCGGCAGGTCGTCCAGCCGAAGCTCTGCCAGGCCCTCAGAAGTCCAAAACACTGTGAAATTTAAAATAAGTGTCTGCGTGTCCTTTGGTCCCCTGCCTGCAGAGGGGGGCGCTGAGCAGCTTCTGGAAAAGGTGTGTTGCAACAGTTGAGGAGGGTGGAGTTTCATGCACACACACATATCTACAGAGACAGGCCTGCCAAAGTAACTAAGAACCAACATTCATAAGGATTTATCTATGGTGACACGTTTGCTTGGTGGAATTTTGTAGTTTTTGATTTTATTCCAAATTGTAATTATAAATTTTCAGCACATGTACTATAAAAAGAATGTTTAAAAAAGGTGTGTGCAGAGGAAAGACCATGTGCATCTATCTCACAGACGGTTTAACAAACTACTTACTTTACCCACCCAACCATCATGACTCTAAAGCATGAGAATTTGAATCAAATCCCATCACCTACCAACAATCAATGCAAAAACTTGGTTTAGTTTGTCCTAAGTATGGAATTTTGGTTACATGATCACAGATGGTAGCATATGTTTGAAAATGGTCTCTGGTGTCCACTCAGTCTCTTGTCATTGCCATTTCACTAATGTCCCCACAACCGTCCCATGTCACTCACAACTCCTGTCTTCTTCTCTGGTGGGTTCTTGTCTTTGAGGTGCACAAGCAGAGATCTTTAGGTGCTGAATAGTGTGAGGTATCGGAAACACCAAGAGGACCTCATGTTGAGATTTTTGTTTGAACACATTTTTTTGCCATTTCCAAGGTCAAGAATGAACCCTCAAGCTCCTTTTTGTTTTAGCTGACTAAACTTAGCTAAACCTTTACTGTAGAGGTGGCAATAATTTTCGTTCACATTATAGATCATTCAATTATTATTTTTTGGAATTCTCTGTCTTTGTTTACTCCCAGTCTCTGTAACTTTTATTTTATTGTTATTGCTAAAACTTTCTTGGTCACAAACAAAACACTTTGGACGAACAACCTACTGTGCCTTTGTTTTTTGGGTTGGACATTTAGGAGGTGAAGCATGTTTCCATTTCAAGAGAATAAGATGTTTAGCCATTAAAGTAGTGAAAGTCAAGGCCCTGTCATGGAGGACAATTACTGTCATATGGGACACAAAAAATCAACCTTTGCACCAGTTACAGGCATTATTATGGCTTTTTGGCGGTGGTATAACGGAACATGGTTGAAGAAAATAATTTCATGCACAGATGATCAAGTTTGTGTTCCCATTATATTGTGCAATTTTGGCACACGGGTCCTCTGCATATTTTTGGAAAGTTAGAAAATAGATGCTATTTATTAGAGAAAAGTGACAACTAATCCTAAAAAATGATTTATGGAACAAATTCAGTTGTTGGACTTGTCTTTGAAAATACTGAAAGGTGCTATTGTACGAAGATAATCCTTTTATCCTTTTGCAAAAGGGCTGTGATTTATGGTTACCTCTGCCAAAAAGGTTTCATTTTTCACCCTTATTAGTGTGTTTGTCTGCCTGCCAGCAGAATGTCTCGATACCTGATCAACACTTTACCATGACATTTGATGGACAGACTTGGGCTGCTGCTGATCAGGAATTTTCCAAGAGATGATAATTTTCAGCCATAACTACGCAGCTAATGAAAATAAAGGCTTGATCCCAAGACAGGATGTTTTCATGACAGAGAAGTCAGTTCTGAGTGACAGCAAGATGCCTTTGGCTATGACAGGAAGTTAATGATTTGTTTAGCATTAGTAGTTTGAGTTCTCGAGTTATTTCTGGAGGCTTCATTTGTGGATTCAAACTCCAGTGTCTCTATTTCACTGGATGTTAGGCCCCGATGTCTCTGTAAGTCTGTTAAAAGCAGCCACTCCATTAAGATCAATTTGTATATTTTTCTATTCAAAGTACTTTAAGTGCTTCTTCGTCAAGGTTGAGTACACTAATTAAATCTTCCTCATCTCACTTTCACCTTTGTTTATGTCTAATGCATTTTTGATCACAAGCTTTGGAGAAAATCTGTCTATTTCACCATCAAAGCAACCTCACATTCTTCTGCATCCCACTGTTACTTCATATAACTTTTCACTCTCGCTTTCCTCCCTCCAGTCTCTAATTTCAAAGCGACCGTTTAGAGATGGGGACGGTCTTTCTTCTCTTTCGTCTGTCGTCATTGCCAAAGTCGAGCACATCAATCACACATTTGTTTTCCATTTAACACAGCCGCTTTTAAGAAAGATGGAAATATCCTCTTGGCAGTGCGTCGGTGCGCTCTTCCTCTTTCAAGCCGTCTTATTTAGCTGGTTTTATTTCTCCCCCTCCCACAGCAGAGCTCCCACCACATCTGTAGTGTGGTTTAAGGAGGAAGAGACAGAGGGAGGGAGCAAGTGTGTGTGGTGTAAGAGAGAGTTAAACTTTCTGTGCTGTTGAGAAAGCAACCTGAGTCCTCCAGCTCTGTATGAAACTCCATCACATCTCCCCTGATTACCTTGAGAGCGGTCTTCAGGATGCACGCCGGCGTGCCCTGTACGGCGCTAAACAAGCTCTCTCAAAGATGATGAAACTGCATTAGCATAGGCGAAAATATAGAGCATCTTATCTCACTGGGAAACTGCTGTATTGGGCCCAAATTTGGTTTTTAGGGCAATGTGGTGAGTCATGGCACCCATGGGCCCCTATACTACAACACCTACGGTAAAAAGACATTTAATCATTCCCAAGACTTTAGGTAAAATAAAGCAGGCAAACATAAAACGGGAAGAATATTTACATTTTAATCCAATCAAAGAGTGAATACATAGTGACTCTACCTCGCTGTCTGCAGTTGTTATGTCCTTGCTAACGCCAACTCAGGTAACACAAAGTTGTGGAAGGGAGCAAAGCACGCTGATTTCTCGCACAATTGGAAAACTCAACTTAAACAATTTAAATGTGTACGCTAACCATTTTACTTCAGACTGCTTTCTCAACAAAGGACAGTACAAACCAGGATTTGCTTCAAAACTGAAGCGCAAGGATGGATGGACACCAACTTCAAACTTGGAAACTGTAAGTTTTTACTATTTTATGTTGCCTTACTGTGTATTTTGCAGGTTAACCTGTTGAACTTGGCGTTAGCACATTCTGCGCCTACTGTGGCTATAATGTCTATTGTAGACACGCTGGAGCAGTGTTGGAGTTTGTAATATTGAGTGACAGCCAAGATACATTGTGTGAATGTTAAGCCTCATTTGAAGCCAATAACCAGAGTAGTAGGTTGGATTTGGGAAACTGTTTTTTCATGTTGCTGTTTGTGGAACTTCATACTGCAACGCTAGCTCAGCTGGCTTTGTTGTTACACGAACTGGTGGCTACTTGTTCATGTGAAGTCTCCATTCTATCCGATAGAGACTTGGGAATTGAATTTGAGGCAGATTTACATCACAAAAATGTGGTTTTGAAACTCAACTTTGACTTGTCTGCTGCAAGATTGGATTTTCTTCACATTCGGCTGCCCCAAGACTCAACAAGATGGACTTGAGTCTCTGGAAAAAGCAAACACTCAAAAGCAAAAGTTTGAAAAGGGGGGGGGGGCACTTCAAATACTTTTTGATGCTGAGCGAGTTCATTTCATTTCAGTGAACTATGAAAAATAACTGGCTGTGACTTCCAACTCCCCTGAGAAACATACACAGTAAACATTTAGTTTCCTGCATTTTTGAGCTTTTTTTTTATTGTCGGCTAATGCAAATATGCAAAGGAACAGTTTTGAATTTTCCTTCCTTATTTGTGCATTCATAGAACTGCCTAAATGAGTTTTAAGAGTTTAATCTATGCCGCTTTTGGGGGTGCCATTACAAATCTAGGGATTATGACAAATGCATTTTGGGTGCATTAGGGAGTATTAAGTAATAAAAAGTTGTGATGTATATTTTGTTTGTCAATTGTTGCTTTACACATTGCACGTGGTGAGCTGGGGAGTCAAATCCAGCTCGGGGGCCCAAAAACTCTTCCAATCCTGCTGTCCAGAGTGGAGGAATGTGTGCTTATTAAACAAACATTACGTTGGTTTCGGAACAGGATATGACTTTTCTCACCTTAACTGCGTCGGCTGCTACCGGCTGACTGAGAGGTTATTTATAAACCCAGACTTTCTCTTGTCTATTTATTCAGGATGTATAACTGCACAGGGAAAGAAACTGTCTCATTCTGTGCGGCGGTGTGAATTAGCCATAATGATGATAAAATGCTGATGATGGCCCTTAAAAAGCCCTCAGTGAGAGAGCTGCCAATTAGAGGGAGGATGGTTATTAAATGGGAACAATAAAGCTTTATCTGCTCTGCTTCACACACACAGAGACATGTTTGAGACCAGGCATTATACACACACCTTTGTGAACATCACTTACACACACAAACCTCCACCTTTTATTCACTTACACAGTACCTAACACACATATGCACACAGACATACACAAACAATAACACATACACCTCACACAGACACACGATGAAAATCAATATGATGTAAATGTGTCAGATTCAGTCAAAAGGCTTATTCGCATCATGTCAAAATTTTAATTTGTCCAAAACTAACAACATTCCCATCAGCCTCACCTGTGCTTTTGTGTTTAGTGCTGATTAGCAAATGTTAGCATGCTAACCCGCTAAACTAAGATGGTATACCTGCTAAACATCAGCATGTTAGCATTGTCATTATGAGCATGTTAGCATGCTGATATTAAATAGAGCCTCACAGACCCACAAGCAAAGATAGATGTACAAGAGCACACACACAAGAACCACATACACCTGTTACCCGCTCAGTACGCAACACACATTCACACCTAATATTATTCTCAGTGCCCAGTACAATACCTCACACACACACTCTCACACACAGAGCAGTTTTGCTGCCAGTGAAGCAGCAGCACTCGGGGGTTTGCTTTGTTTCTCTGGTGTTTATCTGTTGAACTCGGTGATGCCACCAGACACCAGGACCCACTGGAACTCGTAATGAGTCTCTGAGGAAACCGGCCCGGAAACCTCATTTCATCCCCGCTGCTCGCCCACTTCCCTTCCAGACATGCCAACACTGCAACCTGCATCATGCCTTAGCACCTGCCAGACAATGCTACAGTCTCCCTCCCTCCATCGCTCTGCGCTCAGCTGTGACCCTGAACAGCCGGCCAAACGCTTGGCCTCCAGTCACCTGAAAACATCATCTGCATTTAAATTGAAAACTGACTCATTATTAGTCCAGAGGTTCAGGGTGATTTATTAAGGGGATGTGCATGCAGGAGAGTCAGTAAAGACTCTCCGTAAACATGTGGCGGTTGTCGTGACTTATGATTAACAGAGGAATGGAATAAAAGGCAGAAATAGGTGGCAGGGAGACATGAGCATGCAGAGAATAGAGAGCCACATATTCCTCTTATATGTGTCTTAGACGCAGACATACAATGCAGAAATATGCCAAAAGAGCAATTACATATATGCTCAACTACATGGACACTCTCCTGATTCTCTTTAGAAATAAAAGTCAATTTTCTACAATTTACAAGGTTATTAGCATCAGGATAGCTAATTTAATTTCTTATGTGTCTAGGTGACAGTTTTGAAAATGTATTGTTCCATTAAGAGGTTAACAAAACAAAACACCAAAGTTAATCCAAGGATGTATCTGAAATCACTCCCCTGTTCACTCCTTCACTACTACCTAAATAGTGAGTGAATAGTTTTAGTCAGCTGACTTGCTGCATTTATAGCTGACTTATATACTTTTAAATGCATCTGAGGTCAGCCATTACCCATGATGCATTGTAACTTAGATGGTTAGCTGTGCAGTTAATAATAGTTATGAGTCTGAAAGTCATAAAGAAAATATCAGTTTTCATGGTGAAAATCTTTGGATTTTTGTCAGTTTTGACAGTTAGAGACTAGCTGGGGAAGTATTTAGCAGCCAGATATTTCCCTCTGTAGTTGGTAGAGACCAGAAACAGAGCTAGATTCGTAAGGTGGACACAAACGTGACTCTACTGTAAATGAATGATAATGTTGCTCTTTAACTGCTGGATGTGTAAATAAGCAACGGTTCGCCATATCATCTTAAAAGGTGATGATGATGATGATGATGATGTCAGTGTTGTGTTCACAACTTGTTTCTGCTGCCTGGCCAAAAAAAATCAGCTATTGCTGGTTTAAGGAAAATAAATAAATAAATCATTTCAAAGATAAATGATGAATTATATGAATTAAAAGTTAATAAATAAAATTAAGTGATGTCTCCAGTCCTCTGGCTGCTGGTTATCCTGAACTCAGTATACAGACCATTTTATGAATCATGTAGTGCCTTTCGATGGGCTTGTCTCCATACAAATGAGTACTTACTCATTAGAAGTAAGGTTTTCAGATTTGCAAGTAAGTAGAAAATGTGACCAAACCTTCAAGAACAAGCTGCCATTCCCTTTAATAACAGCCAGTATTCTTTCATGAGGAAGCACATTGAAGATCTGGCTATACCAAAGGGTAATACTTTTTAAACATTCATCTGTCTGTTGAAGAAATCTATTAGAATCCAAACAAGAAACCTTCATGTTCTGCAAATCTGGATTGGGTTTTTTCAATCGCTATTTGCAGCACAATCTAATTAGTTTTATTTTATTTATTTATTTATTGATCATCAGTAATGGCCACTACTACTGTGTAAATCAAAATTACAACAGATTTTAATGGTTAGGATGTCATGTTAAGTTCCTCTGGGCTACATAATGGTTACTTAAGAACACGAATAGAGAGCACAGCAGTCTCTTTGGTGAAGACTAGAGCTGCAGTGGTCTGAGCAGTTCCCAGTCAATATCTCTATGTAGCTCAAGCAGAGCAAAGAAACACCACCACTGTGAGAAGTTTGGGAAATTTTATTGCCTCTTTAAAAACTTCTGTATGTACTTTTGGTGACGTTCATCATCTCCCCCTAATACTGATTCCTGTGAGTGACCACAGAGGCTGGGTGGCCTCCGGTGACGAGCCAGGCTGTTTACGGACGCCAGATAGCAGAGGTCACCGGCAGCCCAGGAGACGGAGATGGATGTGTGTTTGGTCTGGAAGGGAGACAGGCCTGGAGACGCTCTCTCTCTTCGACAGAGAGGCCTCAGTGTAGCTCGCCCACTAACTCACATAAAAACTCACTGGGCAGTATAAAGACCAGAGCTGTAAAATAACAAATACCTTTACTCGAGTACTGTACTCAGGGATAATTTTTCAGTACTGGTACTGCACTTGACTGGTATTTCAATTTTTCCGAGACCTCCTACCTCTATGTCAAGGCTGCAGAGTCACATTTGTTCTTTTAGTAATACACTACATGGTCAAAAGTATGTGGACACCCACACGTTACACCCATATGTGATTGCCGAACATGTCACCTTGAAGTCGTGAGCATTAATCTGCTGCTATAACAGCCTCTGCTGTTATAGGAGGCTGAAACAGGTTTCAGACTTTCCACCAGACTTCAGCCACAAGAGCATTAGTGAGGTCAGTGGTGTTGGGTGATAAGGTCTGACTCACAGTCAGTGTTCCAGTTCACTAAAGGTGTTGGATGGGGTTGAGATCAGGGCTCAGTGCAGGCCAGTCATGTTCCTCCACACCAAACCGGGAGAACCATTTCTTTGTGGACCTGGCTTTGTGCACAGAGGCATTGCCATATTGAAACAGGGCAAAACACAAACTGTTGCCACAAAGTTGAGAAGAACATTATTGCCTAAAATACTGTATTCGTTTTTTTGCTGTAACAATACGATTTCCCTTATTTGGAAGTAATGGGACCCAAACCATGAAAAATAGCCTAAGACCAAAAGTACACAAACGTATGTGTGTCGTGTCCACATACTTTTGGCCATATAGTGACAGTTTGAATCTGCATCTGGATCCAAATCTACATCTATAAATGCTACAAAATACAAATTGTGATAGACAAGTATGATTGTATGACCATTTTTTTTATTATGTCATTTTACATGTCAATTGTTTGGATTTCCATTATTGATGCACTAACACAAAAACAGGGACCACTCTCCACAATTTCGATTTCAAGACTTTTTACTTTTATGTGGTGGGTTTCTTTAAGTAAAGGATCTGAGTACTTCTTCCAGACAACTCTCTCTCTTTGTACAAATCCCAGTCTGCCTGCACTTTATTTAGTATATCCAGAATCACTGTGGCATTTTTAAACAAGGAAAACAATGTGCATTTTGCTAATTTACCCATAAATGACAAGTTAACGACTCATTAAGGAGATCCAGTTTGAATTCAGCTCAGTTTCATGAAGCCTTTGAAAACACTTTTTATGGTTTGTTTTCCCTGCTGAGATGCCAGGTTAGGTGGAGTTTCCCTACAAGGAAATGTAATGAGACCAAAAAACTTACACAATCACATTGATATTGTCAATTAGTTTTTCTTTTTCTGTGATTACCAACTTCCCTGAAACGGTAAAACCCCTTCGACCTGACCTGAAGCTCCAAATGTGTGGGGACAAACTGTTTCCTTAATTTTCATTTCTTTCACTTGCTATGCTGCTGACTTTGGTCTGCTCATTCGTCACTCACAAGAACAAGAAGTCACAGTTTGACGCTGAGAGCATTTATTCCTCTAGACTATCAAAACAGTCACACACTGCCATCTAGTGGCCAGATTGCACACACCAATAACCTGAAGGATGTGATTTGTGCTTCTTCAACAGCAAAAAATTGTAAGAGATTATTAGACAGCTACTGGAAAAGACAGAATCACAGAGAGAAGCTGTGTTGAGAGATTTATTGCAGTTTGTTTCAAGCGATATGAATCACAGCAGCTTCTGAACAATCCAGATGTCTCCAGTGTGTTCAGTTCTCCTTCGATTAGGAGCAAAGCAGATTTACATCAGACTAGTAAGCAGAGCAGACAGACAGCACTGTGCGGTTTATACTGAAGCAGACAACAGTGTGGTTGCACTATCAGTGGTAAACAGTTTTCACCCTAAACAGAGATCATTTTCTTTTTTTCATAAACTCCTACATCTTTGTGAAGATTTACATTGATGTTCGAGAATACTTTTCTACTTCTACTACGACCATACTCCATATTCCTTACACTCCTACATGTCCTTTCCGGGCTTTGTAAAGTGGTGCATGAAGCCTGTAATGTGACAGAACATTCAGCTGTCGAGACTGATGGAAGAACAGCACTGACCATAAATCTTTCACATGGCTTTGATCTACAATCCCAGAAAACCTGAACTGATGAAGCCTGAAGCAGCGTAATAACTACAGGATAATGCAGCAACTTGAAAATGTGATAAAACCGTCAAATGAAACAATTCAGATGATGTTATAACATCATGTCGTTAGAGTAACTTATTATACCACAAATAATTTGAAAATAATAATGATGTACATTCTTTGCATCTTTATGAGCTTTTACATTATTAATCAGTGTTAGTATTGCATTATTGCAAAGCCCTTAAGATGTAATTAAGGGGAGATTTCTTAAATTAACAAATTGTGTTCCATTTCCAACCATCACAGAGACACTTTAATAACTGGCAGGTGTTACATGATCAATTAGCACCAACGTGGTTCAGCCTCTTTATATTCAGTTTATCTGTAGCTGTTTCCACAGCAGAGTGACTAACCCACAGATGATTATAACCTAACCCAGCTCTACAGAGCTTTTTAGTCTATTTTCATTCATTGTTTTGGTTTTATGGCCAAACTCCGCTCTCATTAACAGCACTTTAAGCAGAAGCAGGCAGCTGTTTTCAGACTAGCTGGTGAACATAATGCAGCATCTAGCTGCTAAAAAGCCAGATATTTTTCTCAGGAGTTGGTGGAGACCAAAAACAGAACAAAAAGGAGAATGAATTTTGGACATTTGGACAACCAAAATGTGTTGCTCCATGTCTGCTGGATGGCAAATAGGCAACGGTTTGCTTCACAATAACAACTTTATAAGAGTGTTGTATGTCAGTGTTGTGTTTACAGCTTGTTCCGCTGCTCCAATGTGGCCAACAGATCAATTAATACAGCTTAAAATAAGATAATACAGTCTGACAACTGACTGAAATTAAACTAAATATCAAGACTAAACAATATAAACGGAACAAAATAAAGGTAAAAAATAGTTTTCCTTGAATGTACAGCAGCAGAGGCACTGAAGGCAGCAGTGAGTGATACTGTTTCCAGATGTAAGGCTTTTTGTTTGGCTCTGCACACTGCAAGATTTAAACCCAAAGTTCACCCACAGAACAACAACAGTCAGTTGTTCTAATTGAAGGTTAAACGTCAGAGCGATGGTGTGAAAACACGAGTTTAACTAAGAGCTTTACAGCTAAATTTCTCTTGACACTGCAGATTTGCCCCTCTTGCTTCTCTCTTTTTTTTTTTTATTATATTCAAATTAATTATTATTTGCCATTTGATTGTTTATAAATCTTGTTCTGATGCATTTCTTCAGACACTATGAATTGCCTCTGTGTATGAAAGGTGACAAATAAAATTTCCCTGCCTTCTTTTTTTCTGCTGCACCCAATGTAAAAAAAAGTCTCAAATGTAAAATGATAATTGTTTGTTCAAAAGCTTTGTTTCCAAGAAAGTTGAGTGGGAAAACAACTGTGTCCTAATTATTTCAAGAAATCATAATATTGTATTTTAACACACTTTTTTTCCCCCCCTTTCTTGTTTTTTTTTACTGGCTTCGGTCTAAACAGCAGTAAAATAACTTCAAAGTTTATCTTCAGGCTTGACAAACATAATGTTGATGACCAACAGAGTAGGAGATCATAAAGTTATTTCATGGTATTAAATGCCCTCATTTCTAGTTATGAAATCATAACATCTAAAATGATATTTCGCCCTCAGAACACACAAAAAACATCATTCCTGCTCTGGAGAAAATGAGAAATTAACAGAAACCACAATCTGCTTTTGTGACCCAAACAAGATGTTAACAATTAATGTGTTTACAACAATAAAAGACCCGAAGAACAACTTGTTTTAAGCCCAGTAACTATAAATGAGAACAAAAACAGGGACGGATGAGGAGCCAGTATTACAATGATCCCCAGGCACTGATGTTACAGAAAACCATAAAGGAAACACTGGACTTCCAGATGAAATAAGACAGTTGTGGGAAACCCAGAGAAGAAGAACAATGTTACAGTACATACGCATGAAGCACCTGTGATGAGACGGCATGTCAGCTGAAAGACATCAGCTGTGTGTCGAAACCACTTCTTCCTCTTCTTCTAGAGTTTTAACAGTGCATGAAGAACCGGTGTGTGCCCAAGTGTTTTATCCTCAGAGTCTGAGTGAAGCGGGCTGGTCCAGTCAGTTTACATATTTGAGAAAACTTTACAGCAACAAGATCAACACAGGAGCTGTGAGGAGAGTCCCCACACTGAAATATACAGTGGAAGCTGTTTCTCAGCAGCAGCAGCAGCAGCAGAGGTCCAACACAGCAGGAAAATGACTCAGGTATTGTAGTCAAGGTTACACTGATAGAACATTTGGATCTGTAAACTGGCATGCAACCCAATAAATGATTCGTTCTTCTTCAGCATGCAGTCAGCGATGGTACTTACTGCTGCACAAGGAGACACCCTTAACATATTTACATTAAGACTGTACTTTAAACGAAGGCCTGCATACAGTTTATAAAGCAGTTAGGACCTTAAAATGATCCATCTGCTGTTTCAAGTGTCCACTTAATCTGGATTGAGAATCACTTTAATTTTTTAGTTTTTTGACTAAGTTAGTCAGAGTGACTTACGTTTCGTCATTCTCATGAAGGCCGTAGCCACCGGCAACTGTGTTTACATGCACACTAGTATCCCAGGTTATAACAGGGTTTTTGGAGTATCTGGGTTGTGTGTTGCACATCTTATTCAGGGCCCATATATATCAAACTTAACAGAATTACACTTACACAAAAAGCCAGTTTAGGAGTCAAAAAGCTTATTATTATTTGGATTTTTAGAAAAAGTTCATTTCATATTTTTTTATATATATATATATAATTAATAAAATCCTTAATATCTCCAGTAAAAATGAACACAAATCTATATATTCATGATATATAATATTTTTTAAAAACAGGGATGAAAAAGTAGGAAATGAAAAGGCTGAAATGGAAACAAAAGACAAAGCAAACTGCTGTTTAGACAACAGCTCACAAGAAAGCAGTAGCTGCAAAAATAAAACTGACCTACTCTGAAAATTACATTTTACTTCAGATTGCATATTGTTTATCATGACCAATAATAAATAAACTGTAGAGGAATTCCAAAAACTCATAATGTGTGAGCTCGCATCTGCAGCTTGTACATTAAAGAGCATTTTAGGTCAATAAAAACTTGACAAATAGCTTTTTTTTGTAACACTGAAGTGTAAAACTGAAGGATTCTTACGTTTATCTTTCACTTAAGTCCAAAATTTCACTTTTAGCAGTTTGATAAATACAGGCCAGGGTTCATTCTCCTCATGTGCGCAGGTGTGTCCTCAACTCTAGTTTGTCAGTAAAACAAAAATTCTTATGATAAACCATGTAAAGAGGCCCTACACGCTGAAATGAAGGTTAATGTCTGGCACTGACAATGCAGAAGATTCTCCTGTTTTCCATTACACGTGATCAGATATAGAAACCAAATCCAGCTGACTGGTGAGAGCAGCAGAGTCCAGGCAGCCAGAGGTGACTGGCATGAAGTAACTATCTAGCTGGATGTGGAGGAGTCAAAGACACACCAGCACCAGTGCCTGAATAACACTTGATTCTTGTTAACAGGGATAAGAATAAACAGGTTTATGTTCCATAAAAAAACATCATATCCTTAATATGATCCAAAGCATGATAAGACTTAAAACTGGAATACTACTGTGCATGTAAACGCTCTCACTGAGGTCATGTGTTCTGATTTACTTTGTGGTAATTCAGGGATCGTAGCAAAGACCAGAGATGCAGTTTACTTTCAACAACTTAAAGTTACAAGTTTTATTAAAGGATTATTTTGATGGGATTTTGTAGGATTTGTTGTTGACAGTACGGAGTGATGGCAAACCAACCCTGTCCCCTAGAAATTACATTTATTTACAACTTATTTTCATCCGCAAATATGTTTTGAAAGGGACATAACGCCGTCTGGATCATGTTTTGTTTTATTACATAATGGGAAAAAGGGAAATAAAGGGAAATTCTGGGACAAAAGGCCCCTCAGACTCATGACCTCAGTGTTCCTAAAATTCTTGTGAGAGCCTTGATTTTCAACCAGATATACCCTAAACCCATCGGCTACATTTAGATTTGCAGAATTCTGTATGTGAAAACAAGGAATTCATTTCTAAATAACTTCAAAAACATCACACTTTTGATCTTTATATACAATAATACCTCTATACTTATATTTACAGACCACATACTGTGCAAACATTGTACATATCTGAAATTCACACACGATGCCATTAGCCTCCTACAGTGACGTGCTGCTCGAAAATAGGTAGGTTTTCTGTGTAGTCAAGTACCTCTGAACCTTTGATCCCAAATTCCTATCTACTAAAAATCTATAAATCCAGTTTCAAAAACCTTTCGCTACAGCGCCAGCAACAATTCAGTTTCGGGGGTAAAGACTGGGATTTGATTTCCAGTGCAAATTTATTTCCAACCTTCACATTTGAAATCTTTAAAAAACAAAATCACTAAAATTGAATGAGACACAAATGCACCACCAACATTTTATCTCACAGACTCACAATAATGCTGAAGGCAGCTGACCTCTGGCATCATACACACATAAATGATCATTTTTAGTCTAAAAAATAAATGGGATTCATTTCTACATGAAACCAATTACAAAATGCACACACAAGATAGCAATAATCTCTTTGTGTTTTTGAAGCCACTCATGAGGCCTTTTTTTTCTCCCTCCTCTGTAATCAACACCTCCTCATTAGAATATCGTACCTCAAAAACTCCCTGAAGCAGACAGCTCGCACTTCCTGAGATCAACGTGCCTCTTCGTTTAGAGGCTGCAGGCCTTGTGTCACTGTGAGCTGATTACAGACACACTTCACCATCCTGACAGGCAGCCCAGACAAACCCCTGACACCCCCAGTGAATTGACTAAGGTGCAAATATCTTTTATTCTCTGCAGACGTGTTGAAGGATGGAAACAGGGAGCAGGAGCAGAGTGGGAAAACGCCATCTATTACAGGGTGTCTGCAGCTTTCAGCAAGTTCAGGTCTACGTGATTTTAGACCTCTGTTGGGTGCTTAAATTTTGCCACAAAATTCTACATGAGTGGGTTTAATTTTCACTAGAAATGTAACAGACTGAGAAAACAGCCCATTATCAGGTTATTTCAAATTTTTTAAGGCTGCACTAAAAAGTGTATCTACATTGGTGACCTCACGATGGCTGTGAGAGGTAAATAGTATCATTTTAATATCTAGTTTTATGAATCCAATTCTCTCTGGACAAAGCACCTAAGGAGTTTGGATTTTACTCGAATGGATATACAAACCTACTGTTTTGGAAAATCTGTTAAGAAAAAAAAAAAATAATAACTTAGATTTTGTTTTTACTTCCATTGGCTCTGACATTTAAAAAAAAAAAAACCATCAGCTATATCATAACCCATGAACTCTTGAGCTATCAGAGATCTACAAAGTCAGTGGATCATTCAACTCCACTTTAAGGCATAATGACAGAAATATTAGAGGTCAAGTGAGTCTGCTTTCTACTTGACCAATAAGATAAGATCAGATTTGTTTTCAGCTTCATGATGGATAAAACTACACTTTGAAAACCAAACGAGAAGACATTTAAGCTCCTCATTACAAAGTCTTTGCCAGTTAACTTTGTTTCCATGATTCGCACAGGAAGATCAGTGCACATAAAGGGTTAAAAATCTGATATTTTATGCGTTTGTGTATCCTGCTTTAGTCTGTTAAAATAACCACTTACACACAGACGTTAAAACTGTCGCTGGAAAAATAAGTCTGGTTGCATTCCAGCGGCAGAGGACGGAGGCTCTGTGGGGAGTGGTGGCGAGTGTGGTGAGGCTGGTAAGGACTCAGGAATGAGGGTTTGGGACGAGAAATAAATAAAAATGGCTGCATGGAAGGCTTTAGAGATGACACACACAACCTAAAATGGCTGTGTGGAAGTGATGAGTGACGGGAAATATGAGATGTAAAACAGGAAAGAAAGTCAAACAAAAAAGAATCCAGGATCATCCATAATTTATTCAACACTTATGATTGTTGTAAATGATATTTCTTTACATGAACACTTGATTCGTGTTAAAAAAAAGAAAACTGATGCTTTTGATACATTTGAGATTTAGGTTCAACTAAAATCAAATCCAGTACCCGGTCATTTCTTGATGAATTAAAAACTTAGGGAAGATTTGATCAAATAAATAAATAAATAAATAAATAAAGAACTTGACAATTATCTCAAAACGAAAAGTCCATTGGGCTATATTTTATATTGATTCAAAGACTAATATTTTTTGTCATTTCAAATTGTAAAAACTAAATGTAACCAGGTACGAGATTATACTGCAACATGTCACCTCACCTTTCAAACTGAGAAGAGATTTTTGCGTATACCACAGTTTTATGAATCTGAGAGAAACAGAAAGAGCCATAGTTTCTGGTGAGTTCTGAGATCAGTCAGAGGCTGAGATGAACACACACACACACACACACACACACGGTCGCTGCGTCAGTTGCTAGCTAGCTTGCAGCTAGTGTCTTTACAGTTGGTGCAGTACATTTGCTGTTTGGGGGCGAATAAACACAAAAGGTCCAAGACCCGGGCGAAAATTTGCTTCGCTTTCTGCCTGAACACACCTTTAGAACAACAAGTTTCCTTTCTAAAAAGATGGTGGCTGCACTATTATTTAAAATGCAGTTAAATGTAGTTTTCTACACCTATTTCATTTTCAGTTTGCAGACCTGCGTATGAACCTGAGAGAGGTCTGAGCTGCTGCTTTAGGTCTGTATCTGTAGAAGCAGACAGACTCTGACTCCACATCTTATTTCCTTAACTTTAAAAACACTGCTGATCCTGCTTTTAGTCTCCAGCTGCCTTATTCTCTGCTCAACAGTTCTTCCTACTTCCACCTCAAGAGAAAACTCATATTTTTATATATTCTACAAAAAGGGCTAGTGCAAAATACTTTTTAAAAAAGGGGGGAAAAGTGGGTACATCAGTCCTCAGAAAGGTCCATACAATAATCAACTACAAGTGCATCAACTCCCAAATAAGCAGAATATCAGCCTGAAATCAAGAAGAGAAGCAGAATCCACACATTGCTTTCTTTGCTTTTTAGTTATAGCATCCTTTTTCTTGCTGATAGCATGAGGACTCCATTTCTTTTCTAAATTACATATATTACAATGCTTTAAACAAATTAAACACGCTTGTTCAGCCTCAAAAAGGCAGAAAAACAAAATTCAAAAAGATACATGTTGCATAAATGACTTATTGCTTTTAAATATTTGTTCTTCTAGTACACAACATCTACAACTTGTCTCCTCAAACTCAACAGGAATCTTTTAGGACGGTTTGTATCGTAGATCACAACACACTAACTTCATCTCCCTGCTGGTACTGAAGCTGCTCAAACCACATCAGACTGAACACACCCTGAGTCCAGACATTAACACACACCTGCTGTATCAAAAATGAATAGTGCATTTACACAGTGGCAATACTCAACGGAAAGCAGTCAAAGCATTACGACAGCAAGCTGAAATCAGCCATTACTTCTTCTAACTAGCCTAAAATGTCAAGTGTCAAGAAAAAGAGCAAGGCAGAAAACAACTCTTGGCTACTGGACTTGGTTTACAATGAAAAACGACTGATTTAAACTCGCTGTCTGCTGCCAACTGTTTCTCTCCTTTCCTCCTCCCTTAGGTAGGTTTTTTTTTTATTTTATTTAAAGACAGCAGCTTAAACAATACAGTGCAACGGTGCAACTGCTGCCAGCGGTGAGCTGTGAACTCTGCTCAACTCCTCCTACTGCAGCCAAAGACGAGGACGCACATAAACATGTCATCACAAACTACCATGCACGGCTGCAGAAACCTTTGTTTTGGGGCTTTTTGAACAAGAGATGTGTGTTTTGGAAATATAAGCAAACATATTGGTTTTGTTTGTAGTCTGTATTCAGTGACAGGCATGTGCTATTCTGCTGATATTCATATCAGGGTTCCTACATATTCTCCATTTCAAAATGGAATTATTTTTTCCAGGATTTCTTGAATGCATTTGAAGGTTTGACAGGTTTTCACGCATCATAATTATATCCTGGTAGAATGTGGGAAATATGACATGTCATGTCATATCGTTAACTGTACAGCTGAAATATATTCATCACAATGAATAGTGCATGAAATGATTGCGCAGGCCTGCAGTAGCACAATGTGTGAGAATACAACATTTCTGATAATTGGTTAAATTAAAATTAAAATCAATCAATGACAATTTTGATAACTATTAAATTGTTGAAGTCTTTCATCGAGCAAAAATGACAAACAATCGCTAGGTCCAACTTCTGGAATACGAGGTTTTGTTGCTTTTCTCTATTTTATGTCCTTTTAAAACAGCACTGCATCAAAGAAATGCAAGGGCCGTGCTGTTTCAGGTACCTGTGAGATGAAATACGATCCAGAAACTAACTTTTCATTATCAATCAATGTTCCAATTATTTTCTTCTTTTTGTGAAGGTGAAACTAGTCAATTTATTGCATTCTTGCTTGAAATTATCTTAACTGGCTATTCGACTAATCGTTTCAGCTCTACCGGACTGAGCTGAAGATCAGTGCGTTTGAAGGTTACTAAAATGGCCAAACACTGCACAGTGTTTACAACTCTGGAGAAATATCACAGAAACAATCAATTTCTCCTCAGTTGCCACACATCGGCAGGTAAAAGGTATACGTAGAAGTATTCTACTACAATTGAGTGACTGTGCAGCACCTTGCCTGCATCTTTTTCCTGGAACCCTCTACGTCAACACAGTGGCCTTTAAATTCAAATTCTGTTCATTTCAACCCTTTCTACGCAGGAATCTTAAGTATTGATCTCCATCAGCTTTACATACCCTGGTATATGTCACTGTCATACATTAACCCCCTCTGACCTTTGGCCCCTCCATGCCTAGAAACAGTGGCAGTGCTGCTAATGTACACAGCGCTCCCCTGAGCCTGACCTGTCAGGCGCGGGGACATAAACACTACTCTCTCCTGCCAAGTGTAATCGAGAGGTTGTCACAACGTTCCTGTGACATGTTTACACTGACTGCTGATTTATGCGGGAGAGAGCATGCCATGTCCCGCCGGATCGTCTCTAACCTAAACACAACCCTCCAGCAGAGCTGGCTTTGGCCCATGTATGGGGCGAGTATTTACCCTGCACCCATCAGTCTGACTGGTCCCAGGCGAAGCAGAGCCCTCGCCCTATCAGGCAGTGCTGGGTCTGAACTGGGACAGTGCTTGATGGAAGGCGAACAACGTCTTAATCATCCACACGTATGACAGCGGATTCCGGGAAGGGATTAAATGGAGAGTCATCCACTCAGCATTATCTCAAGTACCACTTTGTCTTCTGCGTTCACACCTGAGCTCTTCTCTGGTTACCGTGGAAGAATAACTGAGAGATGACTGACCACAAACTAACCGATATTCAATCCAAAGGTAAAGGTGGATCAACCCTTTACCGTGGGTTCACACTGCAAGCAACATCACAAGCAACTCAACAGAAGTCTGTTTATTTCCTTTAGAGGTGAGCAACCTGGCAAACTGTGCTGATGTGTGAACGATCAATAATCCTGTGAGCGATCACATTTCTGATTGGTCGATATTAGTGCTGAAATTAATCGATTAATCAATTGATAGAAAATTTTCTCTTCCACTTGTCTTAATCTTCTAAATTAAACCCAAAGATAATATAATCAAATCAAAATAATCATTAGTTGCAGCCCTAATTGGAATATGTTGTCAGAGTACACACAAAACACAATGGCCAAGCTTCTTGCAGTGTGAACACAGTTGAACAAATGCCAACAGGCAGCGAGATGAATGTAATGGTCAGTATTTGACTCGAATATTATCTGAAATCATCACTTCGTCCTTGTTTACAACCCACACAGATTCATCGCCGCTACATTGCAAATAAAACAAAACTGAGGAATCAGAATGTGCCTCAAACAACCTGATCTGCAACTGAATTCATTCAGACTTCTTCAGCCCAAAACTAAATTACATCAAGTGAGAAGAATATCAAGAGCTCTAACATCTTCTTAAAACACTCAAAAATAAATATACAACAGCATACGATCCATAATATCTGTGTCAAGAGAAGGCCACTTTGCATTCAACTGTGGGGGTCAACATTACCACGGTTATCACACTACTCATGCACAAAATAATCTACTTAACATTCACAAGAAGCCACTTTCACCCTCTGACCAGAAAACCTCCAAACAACTGAACTAACAAATTAAACTACCACTTGTCACAGCAACAACTGACCAATATTTGATTGGTGTGCTGTTTCAGCGTCCCTATACTGATTATGCTCGACACTGCTCATAAATATCAGTCGGTCTTAAAGGGACAGTTCACCCCAAAATCTAAAATATTTTTCCTCTTACCTGTAGTGCTTTTTATCCACCTAGATTGTTTTGGTGTGAGTTGCCGAGTTTTGGAGATATCGGCCGTAGAGATGTCTGCCTTTTTGGAATATAATGGAACTATATGACACTCAGCTTGTGGTGCTCAAAGCACCAAAAAAATTACATTTGAAAAACTCAACACAGTTGCTGCTCACATGTATTTTTGATTTTGAGGTGAACGGTCCCTTTAACTGACTTGTTTGTTGATTTTAGGAATAATCAGAAGGTGTAATTAAATGTGCCACAGTGCAGCTTTGGCATTTTACAGACATCTATTGAACACAACAAGAACAGATATGAAGAGCTGTGCTAAAATGAGACAAAAGCTTATTATGTAATAAGTACAAAATTAATTTACAGTACAGTAATTTTAACACTTCTACAGTATGAATTCTCCCTTTACTTCCATTATAGTGGGAATGATGAACTCAAAGCTATGATTTTTTTATTTGTAGAATTAATGTATAGCATTTTTTAATTCAACTCTTTAAACTCACACACAGAATGTGATGTTTTTTAATTAATTTCTATCTTCTGTGTAATTATATATTTGCTTGCAGCCACCATTTAAACATCCTCTAGCTGGCAAAAAGCTACCCTGCCAAGTACAATTCACAAAAAATTACAGCTTACTTTACAATATGGGAGTATGATGGATAAACAAAATCTAACTGAGTGTAATGATGGTGATGACAATGGTTTTTACTGTGCAAAGTCCAGAAATGATCTCTCATTTCTCTGAGATGATGACATGAATGAAATGAAAGGCAAGACGGTTCACCTCAAACTTTAAACAATAAATCTCCTAATATATTTTCCAAACATTTTTGATCAATTTTTATTCTTTGCTAACTCTTAATGTCACTTTCATGTCACTGTGTTCCCTGTATCAACGTATAATGGCAATTTAAGTTTCTATTTG
Source organism: Siniperca chuatsi (assembly GCF_020085105.1). Taxonomy (NCBI): domain Eukaryota; kingdom Metazoa; phylum Chordata; class Actinopteri; order Centrarchiformes; family Sinipercidae; genus Siniperca; species Siniperca chuatsi. Next base: position 25,329,876 of record NC_058056.1, read on the forward strand.
ATTTTGTGTGTGTTAAAAGGCAATATGCCTTCTATTTGTTTTCTCAGTTAATGTCGAAATTATATTTTGAGAAGGCAGCTGTTACCTCGTGACTCTCTCGACTTGTCCAGAACGATCTGGTGTCTGGAGTTTTCTGTGACCGGGTACCAGTCAACAAACTTCTCAGTGGTCATTTTTTACAAGTGCTATGTGTCTTTGTGGAAAATGAGTTAGCTGTTGAGTGTGGCTGCCTTTTCAGCCTTCTCTTTGGCCTTTTCCTTCTCTATCAGCTTCTCCTCCTTCTGCAGCATCACCATGATGTCAGCCACCTGAGAGGTGGAGATGTCGACGTCCTCCTTGTCGATCAGTTCCACCACCTGAGATAATGCAAGACAAAAGGAATTAATTAAAGCCCCTAAAAACTTGGTTTCAGATCTTAAATATTTCTATATAAACATTAAGAAATTCATGGCTAAATAAGCAAGAATCAAGTTAAGTCTTGAAAAGAAAACATTCACAGGTAATATTTACTGTTTAACACTCAGCTAATCTGCTTCATTAGGATTATATGGGTGTGTTTTTGATCAGATTTGATTCAAATGGTGCTGAATCCCTTTTTCCAACTGAGCCACACCCACTTCAAACCAGTAAGAGAAACACACCGACTAAATAAATTACAAGTATGTTGTTATGGCATAGTATTTTGGCACTGGCAAAGTATACCGACTGTGGTCAATAAAGTGAAGTGATGTTAAGAAACCTTTTTTTAAACACCTTTTTCTCTTTAAAACAAAACTCAGAAAGAGCATTTTATCTGATAATTAAAAAAACTACTAAATGAAAAATCAAGGAAGTATTTCTCATTTTCTGTCATCCTGTCAACGTACTTTGATGACGTCGTCAATGTCAATCTTCCCGTCCTTGTTGTCGTCGAGAGCCTCTGCGATGCTCTGCAGCTTGTGCTCTGGAATGTTCTGGATCTGCCGCATGACGCCGATCAGCTCGTCAATGCTGATGAGGTTCTCCCTGAAGGTGTAGAACAGACTGCATACAGGAAACGGTATGTAACGAAATGTAATGAAAAGGTGGTGGAGAAGTCTGAGGTCAACATGCTGCATTCGAGGTTCCCAGATCACACCAATCACACTGATTTTCAAGTTTAATTTCTATTCACGGCAGGTTAAATTTTGGTCAAAATTACCTCAAGGTTAATTCATGCTGACGGACAGACATGTAATAGATGTCTGCTCACATGACTTCTATTACATGTTTGTCCGTCCTGAGAGAGGGATCCCTCCTCTGCTGCTCTTTCTGAGGTTTCTTCCATTCTTTCCCCTTTTAAAAAGGGTTTAAACTAAAGAGTAAAAAATTAAAGAGTTTTTCCGTATCCGAGTCGAGGGTCTAAGGACAGAGGGTGTGGTACAGATGGTAAAGGCCCCTGAGGCTGATTTGTGATATTGGGCTATATAAATAAAACTGGCTTGACTTGATAAATATAGAGTTTAAAGCTGCTCTGGGCAACTTTAAATACAGGCGACTCAGAAATGGCAGCAAAAAGGATGAATTTAGCCATTTTAAACACAATTGTTATTTTTATATAAAAATATTGTATAGTGCATTTTTTAAATCAGTTAATCTTCAGTAAGGGTCATACGTCCCTAACAAAAGCTATACAAATACAGTTTGGACTGTCTTAAATCTTTCAAATCAAGCGGTTTAAGTTAGATCTTTGTATTCAATCTGATTTCATTCATTAAGGAAGATAAATTGTTTATTAAAATGGGTACACAGCAACCAGTGGGCAGCACTTTGGTGTAGGGACAGAAATGGAAGCTTGTTGATCCTTTTACAGCACAATTTCAGCAGCTGACGGTTGACAACCATGATGCAATGTTAGCATTTGACAAGCAAGCAAATGGCAGTTTACCACAGTTCAGCTTACCTTGTGGCATCACTATGTTTAGTAAAGAATAATCTGCAAAATTTTACATACATTAGGATTTGGTCTTACAATTGTAAACTAATAAATGCCATAGCTTGATAACTAACAGTATATGGGGTTTTTTCTGGGAAACCTTTTGTTCCTTGTTTTATCTCCACCACCATTTTACAATGAAAGTAATGATGATGACAATGATGATGATGATGACAATGATGATGATAGTCACAAAAAATCCAGTATAAAAACTGATCACTGCTAAAAAACAAGACATATAATAATATTTTACAATGTCATGAGAGCCAAAGAAAGTGATACAAAGTCAACATTTTAAGAGAAATCATAAAGCACTGCAGCGGCTCATACATGACCATCTACACTAGTAGTAAACAACTGAATTATGAGACTCTTTTCACCAGATAGGCAACAACATTGGTTGTTTGTACAAAGGCCTGTGTTTGTTTTCCTGACAAGAGACCTCTTTCAGTTGTGCTAATAAAGACTGCCCCCTCCATCAAAAAGTTGCCTTTGCATCATTCACTTTCAAAAGCTCCATGTCCTTGACAGACACACAGCCTGTGAAATGGTGCAAAGCCATGAGAGACAGCAGAGCAGAGATTTTCGTTCTCTCAGTGTGGATTTTTTTTAATCTCTGTTCTCTATAGTAAAGTGACACATTAGTGTAAATACTGGTTTGTTATTTTGAAATGTTCAACATTAAAGGATAATGGTGATATAGGTGCTATATTTTTGTTATGGTCAACACATCCCATACAAAGACCAAAACAACAATGAATGTATCTACAAATAAGTATTGTGTGTGTATCAAAGCCTGATATTTTTTATCCCTCTGTGCCATAGAGCTCCATTGTTGTCCAAAAACACATCAGTGAGCCACACTGTTGCACTGGGTGACATGTTCCTTCATTACCATAAACACACACGCTGTAGTTTATTTTGAGTCAGTCCCACACACACCGTCCTGCTGCCCCAAATACTCACTACAGCACCAAATGTGAATTAATCCATCGCTGAAAATAGTCCCCAACAAATGCACCATTTAGTCGTGTTTAAGTTACGTAAGTTACGTTTGCTAAAAACTACAGTGCCCAACTTTCAAGGTTTGCATTACCAGTAGAAACAAATGTGCTTATATTACGGCTGAGCGCCTCAGACAGGGCAGGGAAGTCGAAAGGTATTGAGAGATGAACTATCCTATTGATTGTTTTGGTCTTGACAATATAAAAAATATAGAATATTGCAAGCCCTATACTTTAAACATTTATTACAAAATGGATGTACAGTAGCAACTTGGAATGAAACCCTTCATTTACTATTCTGAGCCACCAGAGACAGCAGTGTAGTAGTTAAAATAACAGCTCTTACCCGACAGGTGGGGTGGTCCCACTGTCCATCTGTCCATCCAGGATGACCTTGTCCTTCTCCAGCTCCAGGATGATCTTGTCGATGCGACCAATCATACGGTTTACTCTCTTAGACAGACGCTGGCTCGCCTTTGACTCCTCTAGCGCCTTTTCTTGGCCGGTCTTAGAAAGCTCCTTCTTTATCTCTTCCAAATCCTAGAAAACACATGAATACACAAGTGAAACACAACACGCAAACACACACGCGCTCACATACAAAGCAACCATTTGCATTTACACACAACGCAAGCTACAGAAGCACATATCACACATTGTCTGTTTTGAGACAAAATACTCTTAAAACTCTGAAAGCATTGATTTGAATGGCAATAACTCTTAACTCTTGTCTCTCTGCAATAATTACAAGTCTAAGACAGGCACCTCATTGTATTCCTGGACATCATCCTTCAGTTCTTCAAGCTCTTCTTTCTCCAGAGTCAACAGCCTCTTCTGCTCCTTCAGCTTTGAGCATGCATCACTCAATAGGTCAATCTCTTCTTTGGTGATCTCCTCACCCTGGAACATAAACATACCATTGAAGAAATTTGCTCCTAAATGTCGGAAATGATATCCACTACTTGGATAAAAACCTTTGTTACTTTGTCCTTTTAAAACATACAATATGTCCTTTGAAGCAGACTAAATTAAAACGGCTTTAAAGATGACTTTTGAGATACTGAATGATAAACACAGCAGCTTATGGTCATATTTTCCCTCCAAAATGGATGTATGTCACTATACACTCCAGTTACCTTAAGAAGTAGGTCAAAAAGTGCATTCACTTAACAAGTACCACATGTGCATTTAATATAAACCCACATAAGAGAACAACCCCAAACACACAACATGGGTGAAAGAAGGAAGCTCTAGAGGACACTGGGATACTCCCCATAACCCAAAAGCACATTACCACATGCTGAAGAGAACTCTGCGGAACTACAAAAGCTGTTAGTTAGAGAGGGAAAGGTTCAACTCGGACAGTGACATTGTCTGGAAGGATTGACAAGGAAAAGAGAAGGAGAAATACATATAGATGTGGGCCAAACAGAATTTGCAAATCATATTTAGCATTTCTTTCACCATTTCAGAGTGGGAGTTTTTACAATAAGCAAGGAAATTATGGTAAATGTTGACCATGACTACCATGGTTTGTCCACACTACAATTTGTTTTATTCTAAAAAAAAAAATACATGCCTATATTTTAGGCTTAAATGGTCAAAAACATCTGATTCTAGTCAAAACAAGAAAATATAATTTGATTCCTGACCTTGTAACTTGTCTGTGATGTGTCTGCACTCTTTGCTATAATTTACCTTGTCTGTTTTTCATCCCACTTAAGAACACACAAAGCTGAATATGAGCATTTGTGGTTTACCTTCACTTAATTTTCTTCTGCAGGCTGATGTCAACATTCATCTCATCACACAAATAAAACCTTACATTTAGGGGTTATTCCCTGTAATTCAGAATATGTCCTCACTACTGAACCTAAGCTCAAATGGAAGTCTGAAATAGTTCAAACAAATGCCAGAATTATATGCAAGTACTATTTAACCCATCAATCTGGGTCCACTCAGAGAAAGACCAGATAGTGTGCGTGCAGGGATAAACTGGTATGGATGTGAGGGTCATTTGGGAGGAGACATCATTGAACCTAACCTGGAAGCGCAGAAATGTCTGCCACTGTTCAAACTGTGTGGTACAGAAGATGCAGAAGTGATCAAATTAAAAGGTAGCAACAAGTGAGTGACAAATGAATTACAGTCTGGGTAATAATCAGTAAATAAGAAACAGAAAGTGTGTCCACACTAAATATCAAACATTAATGTTTTGTGCTGGTCAACGGTTAGTATTACCATTGGAGAAAGGGTTACAATAAAATCCTCTGACATAAATTTAGTTTCTGTTAAAAAATGATTTGGTAAGTTAGTTAAAAAGTTAATGACCTCTTAACCCCATAAAGATATTATGTTTACTAATGCCTAGGACTGATTTGGGTGATCTCAGTAAAAAGAAATAATAAAATTAATTAGAAAAATAAAAAATGAACTCAAATGTATGATGACATATTGTATTCAACATGGTACATATATTTATTGAAATGCAAAGTACATATCTCTGATACTATCTGCAGCTTTAGACAGGACAATGTTTGTTGTTTTAATAATTTCTTTAAAATATTGGTACATAAAAATATTGGTACATAAAAATGCAACGTATTATAGAGTATATAGAGTACTTTAGAGTTTTAGCAGAAACTATAACTTCCATGTCCAAACTGCAACTAAATGTAAAAACAATTGTAAGCATCATTTAACAAAAATCTACTGACCTCATAGACTGTATATTTAGAGACATTACCTTGATTCCTTCTATGACAGGTGCTGTATCCCTCAGTATCTCTGAATGAGCAGCCATGTCAGCTTTAGCCAGCTCTGCATCTGCGTGGCTGCTCTTCACCCTCTCTGCTTCAAGCTCCAACTCACCCTCCTGTAGGAGACAGTGATGGGGCAACTGATCAAGCACACCAAGAACAACAGATAAACTAAGTAATGAAAGTGAAAGAAGTCAGCCTTATAATCTGTAGGGTAACAGACATGCTCCTCATGCATTTAGCTAAAAATGTTCACAAATAAACACCTCATGAGCTGGCATGGAAACAGGTGTGTAGGGTTGGGTATCGCACCAAAACACTATTAAAGTACAGACAACAATATGCAGTCCTCAAGTATCAAAAACTGTCAAGTACCAAAACTTGGCACAGCTCACTTTGGTTTTTATTATTCTTTCATCAGACATTTCCTGATCTACTGTCAGAATTTTGTGAAATTTTCTGTATTTTATTTAGACCAAGTTCTTATATGTCTGTTAGTGTCAAGATTGCACTCAGTGAAAACAGGTATTTTCATTTTGCTATTAGTACTCAAAATCGTGTTCAGGTCATGCGTGGGTACCTATATCAAATATTTCTGACAAATTTTTGTCAAAAGAACTTAAGTATTTTCTTGAACAATGAAATCAAGTGATCAGAGTTGTTACCCTGGCAGCTTTCTCTGCAGCGTCTGCCAACCTCTCCATCTCCCTGTCCTTGTTGTCCTGGCGTATGGCCGCCTCCTCCTGTAGTGTGGCCTCCACCTTGGTCTTATTGTCCACTTTGGAGAGCTCCATCTCTGCCACCATCAACTGGGCCTCCTTTGTCTGGAGAGGAGAGAGTAGGGTAGAGCAGAATAGTATACAATATATCTACTTTAATTAAAATAACCACAAACTAAACCTTAAAAGGAGCAGTGTGTAGACTTTAGTGGCATCTAGTGTTGAAATTGCAGTTTGCAACCATGTGAATACCGCTCGCATCACCCCTCCTCTTCCAAGCGTGTAGGAGAAACTACGGTGGCCGCGAAACTCACAAAAGACCCTATCTAGAGCCAGTGTTTGGTTTGTCTGTTCTGGGCTACGGTAGAAACATGGCGGTGCAACATCCGTGGAAGGGGACCTGCTCCCTCTGTAGATATAAAGGGCTTATTCTAAGGTAATGAAAACACCACGATTCTTATTTTCAGGTGATTACAAACTAATGAAAACATACTCATGAATATTGTCAATAGTTCCTCTTAAATGTTACACACTGGACCTTTAAGTGCCCACAGCTGAGCAAGGAAGCTAAGCAGCTTATTTACTTTTTAAATACTGTTTACAGTAACTTTTATATCTTTCTTTATATCTTCTTTATCTGTAAATTAACAGAAACATTTTGTAAAACCTCATCAAACTACGTATTATCATTTCACCATGGCAAACAAGACTACAGTGAAGTTACACATCCCAGCTCTGGCCTCTTAACATACCACCATCTCAGGCAGCGTCTGCAGTGTTGTCTTCAGCTGGTCGGCGGGGGAAAGGGTGTCGGGTAGGTACATGGCTCGAGACAGCAGCAACAAGGACGTGGGGATCTGCTGGTTCAGATGCAGCTCCAGCCACTACAAGAGCCCAATATAACATGAAAGAGGTTATGACAAATATGTGATCTAACATGGACAACAGTAAGACTATTTCAAATCTCTGTAAGTAACTTCCGTAAGCTTATCGTTTGAGTATACATAACCTGTGTGAATGAGAGAATAGAAGAAGATGAATCAAAGAATAGAAAATGTTTCAGTTTTCAGGTGTTGTGGCTTCAGATATTGCAATTAACATAATCCACTGCAGATATGGATATTCCTCTCTGACCACAAAGGGATTAAATTAGAGTTTGCATGTGCACTTTATTTTTTCATTTGTTTAATGAAGCATATCCTTTATAAGTCATTAAAATGGCCAAATTTTAAGATATTAAAAACAGACACAGAAGATTATGTAAAAAATATCAATATCCTCTTTCATAAAGTCAGTCAAACCATGTCAATGTCATTTTACAGTGACACAAATTACAGTGCACAAATTGGTTATCTTAAGGCAGTAACATTATAACATTTAAGTTCTGTAACTGAAGAAAAATGGATGTATGTGTGCCAGAGAGTTAAAGAGTTAAATCCTGAAAATATCCTCCATCTCTGTTTGCTGTTGTTACCTGGCTGAGTTGCTCTCTCAGTCGTTCTTCTGTGACTCCGAGAGATCTCATGCCTCTGACGCGACAGGCTGCCTGCACCTCGTTCACATTCAGACTCTTCACCCCTTCCTCTGCTATCAGCTGGATGAGCAGAGCACAGAGTTCACACAGAGCTTCTAATGATCAACTACCTTCCATTTCAATTGTGTCAAAAAATGTAAACATTTAAAATAAAATGTAAAGAGAAAGTTAAATTGCAAGTAATGTTTAGCTACAAGTGCTGTATGTATTACCTCTGACCAATTTCTGATTTTACTCAAGAGGATATCTACTAGAACTTTACCACAGAGGTTCATACCTTGTCATCTGCACGGATGGTCCTCAGCTTCATGATGAGCTGGAAGCGGAGGAAGTTGTTGGTCCCGATGGACTGGAGCTCCAGGAGACGGCAGAGAGCCACCAGCTGAGGTCGGGTCAGGTTGTCCAGAGTCAGCTCATCCTCGAACAGTTTGGAGAATTTTATGATCTGCTCATTACTGGGACGTTCCCCAGAATTCCGTATCTATAAAGATGAAAAAGTCATGGCTTGTAAATCATTTTTGACAAAGGAGGTCTGAAAGCTAAAGCAGTCCAGATTTTCATGCAAAAATATATCTGTTTTTAAAACCTGAAACAGATTCTTTAACTGAGAGCCCTAGTTTCACTCTATTTGCCCACATTGTGTTTTCATATGGTCACTTCTCACCCACAGTAAATATTGAATTGAAACTTAAAAGCATTTAAGTTAACAGGACAGTGGCTGATTGCAGCTTTACTTGTAACTGTGTGAAATAAACTCAACTATCAATCTACTAATTTTTATTATTTACTTAATAGTATATAGCGTATACTATTTAATGTACAATACACCAACCAGAGACATTTAATTGTTTCCACAACCAGAGGGCAATACTGAGCCTGTTTTCACTGATTTCATGATGCCCTGTCTCCGTGAACACTGACACCAACCTTCTGGAAGAAGGTGGAGAACTCCTCCGTCACATTGCCCTGAGCAGCCTTGTTCCGCAGAGCGATCTCCTCGATGGTGTCCTGCAAGAACTTGGCCATCTCCAGTTTGACTCTCAGCTCCGTTTTCAACCTCTCCTCCTAAAAACAACGTTACAAATTCTATGTGATGTAAAAATGATTCCCCATTCTTCATAATTTTGTTGAGCATTCTGTTTTTAAGAATGTTATAAACTATGTGATGAAATGGGATGAAATTAAAGAAATATATCTCTAATATACTGTCAATAAATAAAACAAGAAATTTCAATAAATCACCTTGAGCTGAACAAAACGATTAACCCATTAATCGAGAAAATAATCGGCAGATTAATCGATGATGAAAATAAACGTTAGTTGCAGTCTTAGTTGAGCTACTGTGTCTCAAACCACATTGTCATACCATGTAGACCTAAAACTAGACTACAATTTTGAATTGCAACTACAACAGCTAGCAAAATAATCCCTAAAATTGATCTTGTGCATCTTGTCTGTATCATGCAGCTTCAGTCCAAACAAAATGTCCAGCTTTGATTACCTTCTTTGACTGTGTCTCGAAGGTGGACGGCAGCATGTTGGGGAAGAGTTTCAGAGCTACAGGAAGCAGGAACTCCATGAAAGGGACAATGATGAACACCAGGAAGGGAAGAAGTCTGAAGACGTCTGCACATGTTCTGAGGAACTAGGAAGAAGGTTTGGAAAAACTGGAATTAGAATTGAAATAATGATATTAAAATGTATTTGTATTGCACCTTTCATACAAGAAATGCAGCTCAAAGTGCTTTACAATAAAGAAATTACATGCACCGAGTGCTTCACATGAAAATACATCATGCATCACAGATGTAAAGGATGATGTAACTTGTAAAGAAATTTGTGTGTCTTGACGAACTGTGGAGATTATTTTAAATGCCCAAGGTTAGTATTGAAAAACTGATGCAGATGTGCAGTTGGTTCACATTCACATTTGTTGACCAACTAAGCCAGTGTCTGCTTGTGTTTGGATTTTCAACAATGAAGATGGCTTTTCAGAACATGTAGGGTATGGGCCTGAATGGAAGTACCATTCATTTCCACCAGGCTGAAGTTTGTGCATGCCTCCAGCAGAGAGCAGCAGCGAGAGGAAAAGCCAAACAGGGAACCATGTGAAAATGTTTACCTCATTGTCCCTTGGTACAATCACCCTGCTCAATCCCTTTAATAACAATTTCCGCAGTCAGCACTTTTAACCCTGTGCCCATACATCCCCAGAGCAACAGAAACCTCCTAATTCATTGGTGCCTTATTTGTGTGGAGCTGTAGACCACGGTGAACATTCTGCCTGACAAGGCTCAGAAACTGTCCACTTGAGCCAACAGGAAGCACATTTGTTAAGCACAGACCTGAACAATCCTCAGAGTATAGAAGTACCAGGCCAACAGTAGTCTACTTCATTGTATAGCTGTCCAACTGTGGCTTTTTGACCGACCCCGGACACAATCCCAACCAGCCATCTACAGAAATGGCCCTGAGGGGAGAAGGCCAAAACACAAGTCCTTCCTTTCCACCTGCATGTCAGTGGAAAAGAAGGGTGAAGGATTTAGGCCAGCCTGAGTGAAGAGGCCTTTGTCCACAGGCCCATTGACATGTATATCATCTCCCAGAGTTCCACATCAAAGGAGGGAGGAGGGGGTGACAGATTAAAATAGAAGAAGCCTTAAACAGAGGCCTGAGTATTGTAAGTGAATATGAAAGGAGGAGATTAAGGAGGCAAAACCAGTCCAGGTTAGATGAATAGGGTGTAGATGAGCTCGGGACATGCGCTCCAAGGGAGTCAGCTGCATTTGAAAAGGTGCAGATGGGTTGGTGGTGTGGGTTTAATGGGGGGGTGGGAGACTGTGGTCACCATCAGCACTGAGCAGCAGCTATAAGCTCTGCGGTAAAGCTTTATTTCCACTGTTTCTTTAGCATAATCAGCATGGTACATGTTGAATGTATATATTGTAGGGATTGGTAATAACTAAATTATATTGTTTAATGTCTCACTTTCACTGGAATCATATTGAGATGTGATATAATACGTCCACTTGAATGATTCAAAGCAAATTGCAGTCAAAATCTAACAAAATAAGTTTGTCGATGTAATTCATTACAGTGACACTGCATTAAATATTGTTGTAGTATTTTATGTGATTTTGCATACATTAGCCAAATCGTGATATACATTGATAATGGAAAAAATCATATCAGATCATATTAATATTAAGATATTGAATTCTGACCATCAGTAACTGTATGTACCTATGCAGTATTGCATCTGAGACTGTATTAAACTGAAACAAACTTCATTATTGTAGTTGTCAGATAAGGGGATTCAAATGGTTAATCTGACTAGAAGTAATAAAGATAAACATAAATGCTGGGAGTCAATTTCGCCTTAACTTTCCGATGGCAAAATAAATGATTAACTATAACATTTTTTCATCTTAGCTCATCTTGTAGCTGGGTGGATTTTTTATCATGATCTTCTCAAATGTCAAAAGGAGGAGGAGGTGAATGGAAAATTTACCACTACAACAAGAGTCACTGAAAAAGGGACCAGGCACATTTCAGCTCTTCATTGTAGTGTTGCACCATCCCTCTGCAAAGCATGAGAGGTCCCATTGTCATCACATGTCAGTATGACTTGTGAAACTACACTGTAAACATGCCTCTGCACCGATTTCTGTAAGTATAACACCTGTACGTTCCTCTAAGATCCTGAACTGCAATTGAAAATGAGCTAGCTTAGCTAAAATGCCCTTGCCAATGTCAAATATAGCACTGAAGCCATTCAGTTAAGTGTGATAGTTAAGGTAGGATCGAAGGATTGGTAGGATTGTTTCTATCAGCCATTCTGGAAGATAAACAACCATCATTTAATGGTTAATGTTTTTTGTTTTAATGCACTTTATCTAATTAAATAGCAAAGGCAATTGGTGAATTTTGAACTTGGCCAAATATCTCAGACAAAGCACATGGAAAGATTTCCAGACAACTGCAACAGCACTAATTCACACTTTAAGAGGAGCATTCTCAACTTGCCAATCACTCAGTCTGTACCATCCCGTACTATTGAGTGAGGAATATGTTAATGTTGTGAGACCTGAGCTGACCTGCTCACCTTCCCTGAAATGACACCTGTGTGTCAGCACCTGCATTATGGACTCTAGTGGGGATTGGGCCTCAATCCAGCCGCAGGCTGATTTAGAACAAGGGGCAGATCATGTCAAAAAATGAGAGTTCTTAAAAAAACTAAACTAAAAGTGTAAACATTAGATGAAGCTAAAGTTAAATGAGAAGTTTCTTAATCAAAGAGGCAACACGTAAAAACTTCTTCCTAAAGAGCTTTAATCAAGCAGCACAATCTGCTCAGCGCCTGGTGAGTAAACACTCAGCGTGCAGCCAATTTCTATAATTGATCCCATTATGTTTGAGAAGCTGTGGATTATAGAACAAGATGTCAGGGCTGTCAGACTTAAACCGTGCTTAGTCAACTCTGATCTCTAAACTCATGCTGGTTATCTGCTCAGTAAACTCTGAGCTTTCTTTCACCGGAAACATTGGCTGATAGATTCAACGTTTACCTTCGACGTTTTCTGTTCAAATATAATTTTCTGTAACTGAGCAGACCCTAGAATGGTTTTTGCTAAAATGACTGCCAGAATACATATACTTGCCAGACATGGTCAAAATGTAGCAGTAATTTAAGTTTGCTAAGCCCCGCCCCCTATTAGCTACTGTTGCTACACCCGTCAAGCTTGCCATTCCCACACAGCACATAATGCTGTTTACACCGTGACAAATTTGCCACTTGAAATTCGTAATTTTTTTGTTTGTTTTTTTTTTTTTTTAATGGATCCTTGATTTCAGACAGAGGTAGACAAAAGCAAGCTTCTCATTTCTAGACAGCAACTATCAATTTGCAGACTGATTAGACAACTGTCTTTAGCAGATTTTAGCAGCTGTAGCTAGCTAGCTGATTAAGCTAACATTAGCTGACAGGCCTAATTGTGGTTGCTAAGCTATAATTAGACAATCATTGTGCGGGGGAGGAATTTAGCAAGTGGTTAACATCGCTGCATCATCTGTGTTAGCAAAGTGAAAAGGAAGATATATCTTGCTCTTTGCAAGTAGAAAGTAGAAGTATGTAGAAACACACGTATGGGCTGCTCTGATTTTAGTATCACTAAATGTGATCTTAATTTAGCCAAATAAACTCACATTTAATACATTTATTTTCTGAGCACTTTGAATATTGACGTTAGCTTTGAGTGACAGGCCCCGAAGAAAACAACAGAAAAACTCATACACCAATAGAACTGCTCACAAGCCAAATGTAGAACACTGTTGTTGTAGTAATTGGCATATGAATGTGAGGCCTGGTAGTGGTTGCATCAGAGTGCAACAAGCAAAGCATGTCCCAAGGTAAATTTAATAAAAACATCATCTAAACAGATTTGTTCTCCTATAAATAAGCCAATATTTCTTTCCCTGCTATTTCACCTGTCTCCTCTCTCGTCGGGACAAGGGGTGTCCATTCAGCACCTGCCACAGCATTCGGCCAGCAATGGTGGTATCAATCCACAGCAGCCTGAAGCCGTGGTAGTAGTGCTTGACTTCATCTACAACCCACTGTCGGAGCGTCCTTCTCACAGGTTCTGCATCCAGCGTCGGGCTGTACACCGGCCCTCCTTCCTCCAGCTTCTTCTTCTTGTCCTTTAACGAACGCAGTGACTTCTCCACCTTGGAGTCGTCCCATCTCCTCCGTGAGGTGTGTATCCACCTAACACCAGGGATGTCGTGTGGTCGTGCTATCATCCACTGGGCTCCCGTTGTAATTGCAGGGTATGGTGAAGGGGAGGCCCCCAACACAAACGCACAGTAGAGCCGCTGTGAGTCCGGGCTCTGGCAGGGGCCCACATAGCCATCTGACAAGGGGAGGGAAGGACCGAGTGAAGAAACCTGGGCCAAACTGCTGAGTCGGAGCCCATCAAGTCTAAGGAGACAACAGGATGAATAGATTTAGAATACAAAGTTCAGACTGAGTCTTGAATGAAATAAAAAGTACTGTTTTAAATGAACGCCTCGTCTTAGAAAGAGAAGCTGCTCAGAAAAAAAGTTTCCTGGTACATTTTTCCAAAAAGCAATGTGATTTAAATTCACTGGTGCACAAAATGAAAACAATTTGGCAGCCAGGATATTGATTAACAAAATTATCAGAATCAGAAATCAGAAATGCTTGGCAAAAAAAATATATATGGCAAATACTTGTGTGCAAAATGGATATAGAGTATATGGTTTTAAAATTGCCCCTCAAATGCTGTAAGATATACAGCAAAAACATAAAACCACCTGAAAATGTCTTAGTATGTTATGAAGAAGGTTTGTCTGCAAGTTTCATTGAGTGGAATGAAAAACAAACAAAAAAAGTAAAGACCTTTCAGAAAATGTGGGTGTGTGAATTGCGGTTGGTTTCTAACATAAAAACAGCATCCAAGAAACCACAAAGTTTTAAAGATGTAATCTTTAAATTGATGTTAGTGTTTAGAAATGTAAAGGTGTACTAGGTGTTGCATGCAACAGTGGCTAAGCACAAGTCAAATCCCAGTTAAAATTAGCAAAAGACCAAGTATAAGTATATACTTATATATATTTTATATATCAAAAAAATGATCTAGAGATTAGATTTAACATAAGATGTGGGGCACAGAGCCCCAAAGACTTCAATCAACCACACAATATTTAATGACCTCTAAAACTGTAACTGAAAAGTCTTAAAATGTTATATTAAACTGCATGCTAGACATTTTAAAGTCTGAAGGTTTCATATTATATAAGTTATTTTAAGGTGTTTTCAGAAAATGCAGATACTGTGGAAGCCCTGCATTTAATTGGCTTACTTTTGACTGGAGAGTCTGAGCGCTGTGCAGTTGAAACAGGCACCATCTTGTACTTTCCCTGAAAGGAAGGAAGAAAACATGAGCAGCTGGGTTCTGATAATAAGTCATTAGGCAGGGACACAAACACACATAACGCATACTCAGGGATTTGATGATATCTGCAGGCTGACTGGTCTGATACATTAATGCAACTTCATTTCTGAATTCACTGACCCAGCTATGACACCAGCAAAAACACACAGTGCTTTTCGCTGGTTATGCAATAACGTGATACAAAGTGAAGTCACTCCTGATGTCTTTCAGAATGGTCTGTCTAAGAATATATATCAAAAGGCTGCTGCAATCTTGAACAGGCCTTTTCACAGCTTTTTTTTTCAGGCTTTCAGGCCTTTATTACATGGTAGCATGCAAGCATTAGGCATAAGGCTTGATCAAGCTAGCCTGAATTCCATCATCCAAAATGTACAAAGAATCACTTCAAAGAAAACTCTTTATACTGAATTATTTTCTCTTGTGGTTACATGTGTCATTTTTATTTTTCTATTACCCATTTCAAAGTAATTTTTAAAAATATTTTGTGGTGTATGTTTTCTGTAAAGTCTATTATTCTTCTGTTAATATCTGAATACACTGATCTGTCTTGGAGGCCAGGATATTCACACCCTCACTTGAGGCCCACAGTGGGGCCTCCCAGACCCCAGAGGCCCCTGTCAGTGTGACGTACAAGCAGAGAGAGGGCGGTGGTGAGACGCTTCCCACCAATCATCTCGGAGCACATGGCCTAGCCACACCCTTCCTCTGGATCTCACATGGCTGGCTGGAGTGAATCCAGCAAGGCCTGGTTGAACATAGCAGGCTGTGGCTGGCAGCCAGGAGGACACAGAGTTTACTGGAACAGTGTCACCTTTGTGGCTGAATGGCCAGCTACTGTTGCACAGAAAGAAAACGCTGGAAATACAGTAGATTACCTAACCCTATACCATTCGCCTGGGCTGTACAAGCAGCTACACTCTGCTACAGTGTTTCCTCTGTGGTTTTATCCCCCTGGGGTTTTTGGTTTCACATTCACACCTCTTTCAGTCCAAGATATGTCACATCAGGTAGATAATTTAGTAATTGTGGTTGCACAGCTATAATTTATTACACTACACGTGACATTTTTTTTGTCAACATGTTTGTCTTCTAAATAACACAATGGTGTATAAAAGTATTTCTATTTCATGTGTTGCTTTACATAGACACCCATTAAACTGACCTAATCTTCTTGCGTAACGTGTACTATGCCATGGTGGCAATGATACTAAACCTTGAGTGAATTTTTAATTCAAGTCAGTTTTATTTCTATAGCCCAAAATCCCAAATTTGCCCCTAAGAGCTTTACAAACTGTACAGCATGACACCCTCTATTCTTAGGCCCTTGTTTCAGATAAGGAAAAACCAACCCCCCACGAAAAATACCTTTTAACAGAAGAAAAAGTAGAAACCTCAGGAAGATCAACAGAAGAGTTATAATTAACTTCTTAGAATATTGTAATGTTAGGACATAAATCAAATGCAAAATTGTTACCATGTTTTTCTCATTCAGTTCAATGTGTTTAAATGTGGGTGACCTACAAATGTTCAATGTCATTATAGCTCTCTGCGAAGCTAATGAGTTTATTTATATGTTTGCACGAATTTGAGAAATGTTCCACACAATACCTTGTCAATGATTAGCATTATTTTAACCAATAAATCGTATCTGATATTTTATGAAGCGTGTCTACTGAAGCTACTGAACTTGCCCCTGAAGCTTAAAACTCTGCACAACTTGGATGTTGATGACTACAATACAGAGCTTCTACAGAAACATCTGAATCTCTGTGGACTTCTTAAGCATTACTGTTGCATTTGTATAGAAATCTACAGTATTAATTGGCCATTTTGGTGTTGGGTAGGACTAACTAACTAGGTCTGGGTTTGGAAGGTCATGACTAGGTCAGGCCCCGCCCTGCCTGTTTGACTTTTACCTGCAACAGCTAACTCATGTGTGATCTGCAGCCTGCAGCTGTCTGACTGTTAAGTGCTAAAACAACAGTCTAATAAACTTCCTCATTCACTGTGTGAGCAGCATATCACCAAACAGGCCCAGGGTCAGTTCTCTGAAGTGCTCCTGTATTGAGGTTGAACTGAGACACAACAGTTGTTCCTTTTGACCTCAGCTATTCTGTTCAGATACAGCTGTCTTGCACAAACAATCCATGTCTGCTGTTTTTTTTAAGTTATTACCTGAACATCTAACAATATATTGGATCTGATGTAAAATATACAGTGTTTTATCAAAAGTGTGAGCTCACATGTATAAATCTGAATGAAACGGTAGCAAAAGAACAGGACTGTTGGTAGG
The DNA here is from genome assembly GCF_020085105.1 of Siniperca chuatsi. Lineage (NCBI taxonomy): Eukaryota > Metazoa > Chordata > Actinopteri > Centrarchiformes > Sinipercidae > Siniperca > Siniperca chuatsi. The sequence continues at coordinate 25,347,116 of NC_058056.1, forward strand.
GCGACATAATTGGTTTATCTCCCATCATCAATGTTTCTTTGCATAAGATCCAGAGCACCACCAGAACAAACAGTACAATCTTGCGCTCTAAATACGGGGCTATTGCGAGAAGGTTTACGTCGCTTCATCTATATTCTTTATATATTTGTTTAGCTCCAAAGTGTCCACTTAAGAAACAAACCATAGCTTGGAAACAAAAGTGACATGAACGCAAAACAAGCGTGTTTATTGGACAGAATGTTGGTAAGCTTAAGTCCAGACTGCGGTTTGTTTTGATACGCCTGGCTTTCTTTGTGGCTTCTCAAATGTCAAGCATCTCCTTTCCCGGTACCCATAAACTATGATGTTTTTGGGTCATTTCCCCTAGGACAACACTCTCAGTCATACTGAAACTCGCATTCTCAGGCAGCGTGTGAAGTGAGTTTAAATGACCATGGTCTCAGCTGGATAAACCGCATAAAATGAGTAAACGCTCTAAATAAATAAATACACTGCTCCATGTGTTGTTGCAGATGCCCCCTCACAAACCATTAATAGTGAACTTACACCAATGCATGTGTACCATCACGTTATTACAACTGAAACTTTGTGCCTCCTGTAGTTTTATTGATGCTGAGTTAGATAATGCAATAATCTTTACTACTTCTGACCTTACAACCTTTGTTTGACACCGCCATTTTGCAAAGACTGGTCAATGTTCAGCAGTCACAGCAGGACCTGAAGCACCTATGGGGAAGCACTTGGTCACTATTACTATGGAACTCAAACTGAAGATTTTCTTGGTCTTTATCCTTATTTATTCATAGTTGGTTGATTGTTGCAGCCAGGATCAGTCATTTATTGTAATTATCAGTAATCGCTTATCCTGATACTGCACGGACTGCTTGTAATTAATGTGTGGGATATTCACAAGTAAGATATGATTGTACTTATAAGGAGCTTATAATGTATAACGTTGCAACCAGAAAATGAGGTAGTGTCCGCCTGCCATACTACAGGCATGTAATAGCACTAATGTCAACACACACACATGAAAACAAAATGGGAAAATTAAGCTCAGCCTGTCTCAGGTGGAGTTATAAGAGGCACTGACCTTTCTTCATGTAAGCACCGCAATTTGTTTGATCTGGGCCTGAAGCCAAGAGCACAGTCTCAGTCCATCCAGTGCAGACAGACAAAGTCTCTTTATGAGCCTTTCATCTATTTATAAGCACAGCTTTAATGCACCAACTAAACTACAGACATAAATAATTTATTCTGTAGCATTGTCCTCTAATGTCCTCAGCGCCACTCATTGACAGCTGTGATACACCTCTATATTGTATTTAACAAAAAAGGTGCAAGGAGACATATCACCATAATTTCTATGCTGGTTATACAACAGCTAACATGCAGTGCTTATCAAAAACATGTCATGAATTACTGAGTTGGTCTGCAGCGTTGATGGATGAAATAACCATTCGGGATTGTCTGTTTTGCCTAATCCAGCGTATTAAATACCTGACAAATTAAGGTCCCTCATTAATGCCAAAAACACATACGAACCCAATATTGCTGTAAATCAATCGTGCTCAATGATTTGCAGCATTTTCCACAATGATTTTATACACCCAGAGATATTAAAGGGACAGCTACCATGGTATAAACAGTATGACAAAATTTCTGGCAGTTAATAAATACATATCATATTGACTAATATTGCAAAAAAAACTTATTTTGATAATGATTAATTGTTTTAACACTAAATATTTGCTGGTTACAGCTTCACAAATAGGAAATGCTGGTTGTTTTCCTCTGTCTCATATCATAAAATCAATACTTACAAAGCAAATTTATGAAATACTTGATAACACTACAAAAGGTTGTAGTGTTTGTGTCTACCTGCCAAGGGACTGCAGATGTGAAAGTAGCTAGTAGCCAAATCTGGTACAAAGTGTATGAGATGAATGTGTTTTTTGGACATGGTTCCTGACATATGAATGTAATAAAACTAAAAACTAACCTCTGACATTTTATAGCATTAGTGGTCTATTGGTTAATTCAAAAAGGTGAGAAATTCTGTATAGTGCATATTAACCAAAAAAGAAAGTAGTAGCAGCCCTAGTCTGGAAAAGCACAAAATGATTCACCATTCCTGTGGTTCAACATTTCACAACCTTGTCTAATCATAAACAATAAACAGACGCCCATGATAAACTGTGCTCCATGGCCGCAAAACAAGGCACGAAATCAGCACACTATAGAACCAAAACAAAGCCTCATTCGTTTTAAATCCCATTTTCTAAGAGAAAATACATCTAGCTTAGATAAGGAGATCTTGTGGATGCTGAATAAACAGAAGGGAACATGTCTGCCATAATAACGAGCATCCTCTCAGACTGCAGTAGAAGGTGGGGGCGCTCGCCAGCCAGAACAGACAGTTGTCCTCAGATAACCTGAATCCTTAATCAGGTTTTCCTCCTCCTTTTTTTTTTTTTTTTTTTAAATTCTCATCAGAAAGGTGCGGTGCCTCGAGCTGCCCGGTCTCGCGAGGTGATAACACTTAAAAACCGTAGCGTCACACGCAATACAGCCTTGATGCAAAGTAGTAACTGATTTGTAGCTTAAAAAGAATGAATGATAGACGGTTTTAAGTGTGATGCTCAGTTGTCTGCTCCCTGTCACTTTGAGTCATCCACCATCATCCTGACAACACCAACAGGGCCAACCCAGGACCACCTGCCTCTGAAAAGACATGACACCTCTAACCTAGATGCTAACATGACAAGTCAATCGTTAGCCTTATTTCGTCTCCATTGGCATTCTAAACAAAAACAGTTGAGTTACCTTGACAACAACAGACTAACATAGAAAACCTTACCTTTGCCTTTCCTGAATTCGTTCTTTAACGACCTGGACGTTTTCATTAAAGGTGCCCGAGACCTCGTAAACAGGATTAACGCCATGCGTAGGCTTTCTGTCTGAACTCGCTACCTTTTTAACAGTTACAGTAAGTTACAAGCTAACTAACGTTAGCCGGTTAGCTAGCCGCTGTTTGTTGAAGACGTCGAAACGAATGGACCGCTAACGTGGTACATAGAAATACCAAAATCCTTGTATGCTTTTAACAAGCTACGAAACATCTATAACTGTACAACGGAAAATTTAGCTCCATGTTATGTCCTTCCCTTCTACGCGGATGACAGCTAGCCGGGTCAGGCTCCCAAGTGACGTCAAACTGGTGTTGCGTGTTTATTAAGCAGCTTTTCATGTGTGAGGTGGAGAAACTTCCGGTATATGTATAAAATAAAAGCCCGTGTTTCTGAGTTGGAGGCCGCAGGGTGTTGAGGTGTCAAAGGAACACGACCTTTTCATCCTCAAAAAGTTAAAGTCATTTAAATGCAATTTTTTAATTGATTATTGTGCAAGAGAAGTAAAGTATGGAAATGTTATTTTTATAGTAGATCTTCTTTTCCTTTCAGCTGTTCACTTTCAGGGGTCGCCACAACAATCATGTGCCTCCATTTAACCCTGTCCTCTGTTATTTATTTTTATTTTTATAGTAGATCACACAGAACAAAAGTCTGCATCTTCCTCATAAGATGTATGAATATATCAGTCCTATACATGTTTATTCATTCATTCATTTAATGTTTATTTTTTTCAGGGATAAGTATATAGCATGAACCAAGGCCACATACCACAGCATGTCTGACCTAAGCTAGTTTGTAATGCCCTTCCCTCTATGGGCCTTTAAAATACACAAAACTGAGTATTTTGTGAGCAACGTCAGTCTGCTTACTCTGCTTTTGTTCTATATTTTATATTTCGTTAAGCATCTTGTTTCACTGTGTTGTCTATGGGTCATATAGCACTACTTTAAAGATTTTGTAATATATAAATATATTACTATTATATAAAATAATTATGCTGGGCAAAGGGGTAAAAATGAAACATGTCTGGGGCAATGCTTGAATAGACTTAACAATAACAAAATAAATAATGGTACAGTATGAGCAAAGTAAATCAATCACTGTGAACACAACGAGAGTAAGTTTTTGTCTTTTTCCTAATGTACTTATTGCATTCTCTCACACTTGTCTTCAGTAGGGGCCTAAAAGTTAGAGGAGGCCTGTATGATCCCCAGACCAGCAGGATACTGTGGGTGAGGAAAATGAAAGAGCAGCATTTGCCCCTTCCTCATTACCACCGCTGAGGAAGGCCCTGAAGCCCATCTGTGGAGGTGGAGCTGCTCGGTGGCCAACAAATAGCACTGTGGTAGGCAGCTTTCAGATGTGAATGCAAAACAATGTGAGTGTGAGCAAGAAAGCATTGCTGGAAAGCTCCTAAAAATAAAAATAGGTCTCCAATGCCAGCCATTTCAACAGTTAAATGACAATGACCAATAACTGCACATTTTTTGCATTTGTGCTCTTCTTGTGCGCATTCCGGCGTTGTGTTGAAGTCTGTTTCCCCATCGATTTGTGTTTCCCCTTTTTAACCTGAACATAACCTGGCTTAAACCCAACTAGTTGTATTCTGCTGTGTTGAACCTCAACCCAACTTTAGCCCTAATCTCAACTGTTATCTCTGCAAAGCCTAACCATGAGCTTACCAAAACCATTATCCCATCCACAGGACAGCAGCAAAGTTGCAACAGACTTCAACACAAAATCTGTTCTTGAGATTACATGTCAAGTTCAAAATCAAGTTATTTTATTGGCATGTACACAACAATTACAGTGAAGCAGTCATCAGCATTGAAATTTGTAGATCTCAGGCTCCCTCCAACTGTCCTCTTACATATAAACAATATGTATAATGACAAATCACGTAAGTGGAAAAAAATCTGATTTGAATCTAAGACCTTAAATAACGCAGCAGCTAAAATATAGGAATAAAATATAAAGTAAAATAGTAGCCTGGTGAGTAATAGTAAAAACTGTAATGTAAACGGGTTGTGCAGTAATGTAGTATACATGATGAGAACAAGATTGTAGGCAGGTACTCACATACTGTGATGGATAAAAAGCTTATGTCAAGGATTAAACCAATGTATTAATTTAAGCGACCAACATAATTGTTATTCGTATTGTCTTGTGTGAATTATGCTTTTATCTCCTCACACCTCGATAATTGTAACAGCCTGTTCACTTGTCTTGATCAAAAAACTTTGACACGACTGCAGACTGTACAAACTCAGCTGCTCGGCTTTTAACCAGAACCAAGAGGTACGATCACATCACACCTGTTTCAGCCTCTTTACATTGGCTCCCTGTTTGTTTTAGGATTGATTTTAAGATCTTGTTGATTACTTTTAAGGCTCTTCATGGCCTGGCTCCAGATTATATTTTAGACCTTGTAATCCCTTATGAACCTTCATGTAGTTTGAGATCTTCGGGCAGGGGTTTCCTGTCTGTTCCTGAGTCCAGGATGAAAACTAAGGGGGACAGAGCTTTTGCTATCAGGGCCCCGAGGCTCTGGAACAACTTGCCAAAGAAATTAGGTTGTCTGAGTCAGTGTCTTCATTTAAATCTCTTCTCAAAACACATTTTTATCTGAAAGCATATCCTGATTTTACCTGAACTGGCTGTTTATTTTATTGCTTTTGTGTATTTTATGTATTTTACTTCTTTATATTTCATCATTCACTGTGGTATTTTATTTCTCTCTCTGTGAAGCACTTTTTACTTCTTTCTGATAAGTGCTCTATAAATAAAGTTTTATTATAATTATTATTATAATTACTATGTAATATCTTTAAAGCTTCCTATGTTCATATGATCATTACTTAGCAACTGGCATCCATTGCCATACTTCATCAAGGATGGTGGCTTTTATTTTGATAGGCATTTTTTTTAACGGAAGTTGGTTGTATTGTTTCAGTAGGTTTTAGGCCCCTTAGCTTCCTCTGTTGGTACTGCAGGTTTATACTTTAATTTCCTGTACAGTATTTATGTGGAGCGATGTGAAGCAAGGACGTATCGAGGCCTGTACTCATAATATAACATATAACATAACCAGCCATCATCTAGCATTTAGTTTTAGTTTGGGTTTTTTTTAAATGACCACCTGTGTGTAACATTTTTAGAGGACAAGTGAGGAAAATCAATGTGGCAACACCCGAAGTAGTTGTGTCAACTGTTCTACTTGTAAGGGAACAAGGGGGCTGTATTTCATTCATTGTTTTTGATCAAAGCTTATACTGATAATGTATTAAAATGTAATTGTAGACTTTGACCTCAGGCCTCTGGTTAATCATCCTCTGCAAGCCATCCCTAATGAATACAGCACAATTAGAAAATATGCGACCACGACTATTACCAGTTGTTACCAGTTACCAGATATTGCATTAACAAGGTTTCAGAGTGGTCACTTTTTCCCTGATCAACAGTAAAAATAAAATAATAAATTAAGATAGTTTGCTTAACATGAGACTGACTTTGTTTAGGGTAGATTATCGTCTCAGACTGTAATGGCTTCTTCGTGTACAGTAGCGGTCGTGTCAAATGTTGTGTCCCCATCGAAGTTCGGCCTACCAACATTTTATCGTATTTTAAAGTGCAGATATTTTTTAGATGGGGAAATACAGGCGGCATACTGACATTTTTTTCTAAACTTTTCATATTAAATATTTTTTTTCGACTGTAACGATGTTGTGGTTCAACTAGGTGAAACCTGTTTTATACAGTCTAGGGCTGAAACCGATTCTAACGGCCACACAAAATGTACATTTAAACGTCACGCGTTACATGACATAGTAGTCACAACCCGTTTACATTATTGTTGTAAGAAACAAATAAACATACATATAATAACTGTACGCACTAACGATTAAAAATAATCTAGAAAAGATGTGAAATTATGTCAAAACAGACGGAAGACACCGGGGTCATCTACTTCCTACGGTTGGGTTTTTTGAAAGGACCGGTTGGAGCCTCTCTCTGCTCCCGACCAATCGGAAGTGAGTATTTTTCGCGCTGGTTGGCTGGAGAGTTTGAGTTTCCCGCAAGCTTTTGATTCGACTTGAATGAAATCCATCGCTTTACAGGATGAATACGGGCATTTTTTCCCTTTAACCACCGAGAGGAGATTCAACAGGTAACTACAAAGAAACGACCTTTCATGTTATTGTCAACCCTGGGGATATCAGCTGGCATGAGTTTTTACAAGTACACTTGTTCGAGCCGACCATCCATTTTAGCAAGAGGGGACCTGCTCGCTTGCTAGCTAGCTAGCTAACTGTGCTAACGTTAAATGTGCAATTTGACTTGGCTTCAATGGTACGCTGCTTAGCTTTGGCTAGCACGGTTAGCTTTTTTGAAACGAGCTGTCATGGCGCCTACAAATTGACTATATCAGTGAAACAATAGCAAAACAGTTTATACAGACTACGACAATCGTCCCTCTGTGAACATATTTATTTATTCACATATTTGCTTTAATCGGGTAGGTTAGCTAGTAGGTTAACTGAATTTAGCTTTTGGGTGGCGGCTTTGTCTATTTGCTGGAATGCGGCGTAATGGCTGACTGTAGCAATGACAGTGATGCAGTTGTACGGTATGGGAAAATGCTTGTCCGCTTCTCCATGGCTGGGATCCATGAGATTCCCACATCGTGGCTTCCGTTTCAGATTGTAGTCGGTGCCCGTTTCGTGCATGACATGATAGTGTAACTGCTGGCTAAAGTTGGCATTTAGCGTTGGCCAGCAGAACACTTTAACGTATTAGTTAACTTTAGAATGACTGAACGGTTGTTAAAACGCGTTAACGTTACTATAATGTAACGTTACATTTTGTATCGCCGTTAGAATCGGTTTCACCCATATACTGTCCAGCCGTGTTGTCGTTACATTACAACTACGCTAACTAAAGTTACCTTTTTATAAAGTTAAACCACAATGTAACGTGTTAGCTTTTTAACTGAAGTGGGATGCATTTAATTCCATTAACTATTCACACTCCAAAAGCATTACTCCGACTTGTCAGCTGCTTCCATTTCCGCGGCTTTTTTAGCCGGTGATGCGGTGGTTACGCGGCACAGCTAGCCACCCACTCATTGGACATTCGCATGCGGTGGAGCCTGCAGCCTGTCTTCTCCATACCGCTTTTCCACAGACTGCAGTTAGCCGCTAGCCAGTCTTTTTCCAGGAGAAAGACAACTTTAAAATTGTCGCGGTAAGAGGATTTCCACCCGCCCAGTGGTTTTCGTTCGTATGCATGGATGTAATCGAGAATGGGTTTGACTTGACCTCGTTCACATTAGTTGTGATCAACGTATAGGTCTGGATTTCAGTGAGGCATTAGTGTTCTTTTACAATACAGAGGCAACTGTTATTGTTGCCTCCGACTTTTGGTTAGCAGAGTCGCTCGACTTTCTTATAAAAACATCCAGGACTACGCGGCTAGAACATTCCGTGACAGGTGCAGTTTTTTCTCTCGCCTCCAAGCCCTCTGTGCATGCTCCGCTGGAGCAAGTGAGTGCCATTTTGTAAAATGTGTAACGTTATGCTCATAGGATTCATATCCCAGAATGCCATTTTACAAATTGCCAGAATGAAGGGCACCAAAAATTGACAGTGTGATATTGTTATTTCTGATTGAACCTGTGGAATAAGAAGTTCTGTGTGTTCCCTGTCCTGTAGCTCTGTGAACCTGGAGGGGGTTAGATGGGATGGACAGCAAAGGTAGCTCCCTGCCTTCGATGCCTGAACCAGCCAACCCTATCAGCATGAAGCAGCCGCCAGAATCCCTCAGTGTACGGAAAGGTGGGGGAGACATGAGCAGTGACCCTTCTCTACTAATGGACAAAGCTGCTGCCCAGCTAGCCGCCACACTACAAGACGGTGTCCTTCAGAAGATGGCTGGCCACAGTCATAACAACCACAGCCATGAGCGGCTCAAAGACCTCACCTCCCGTGTGCTGAATGGGGACCAAGACACGCTGCCTAAGCTTTGTGCTCCGGAGCCACCTATGCTTAAGGGCGCTGAAGCCCCTGCTACAAATGGCACCCATCAGCACAATTGCACTCCTCATACTGAACCTGAACTGAAAGTGATGATACCCCAGGTGGTCAAGCAGCCGCTGTTTAAACCATGCTGTGCCAATGGGACCAGTTTGGCCACAACCGCTGAAGATACTATATCTGGACCCGAGAAGAGACAGGACGTGAAGAAAAGGAGAGGGAGACCTCACAAACCAGAACCAAACCTCAGTTCCTCTACCATCCCTGTGGAGCCACTTGACCACACAAATGCTGTAGATGGGACTGGAGCAGCTGATGAGGTTTTGCTTTTATTCCTACTTTTTAAGAAGAAAAAGGATGTTGTTGGTTTGTTTTTGTTTTTTGTTTTTTTTAAGATACAACTTCTGTTTGTCTGTCGTAAATATGCATACTCCAATATATCTAGCTAATACTGGTTTAAAGGCAAACATTAAGACACTGACAGATGGTATTTAGGCAAAAGGACCATACGTATAAATGTGACCAAGCAGTACCAGGCCTCCTATGGACAGTTGAATACAGAGTGAATGTTAACTAGCAGAGATATAAAGTTGACATTCAGATATTTGCTCACATACCTTTGGGGAAAGCAGTGCTAAATATGAAGTCAGTAACATTTTTACATAGGCTTAAAAATGTGGAAAATTGATAGAACATTTGCAAGTCTTTAAACCTAAATGCACAGCTGCAGAGGGTTTCCCACAGTGTATTGTATGTTTAAAGTTGTGAGTAAATATAGTGGTAGTGATGCATATGTGTCTGAGATAGTGTGTGTCTGTGTGGGGAAAATAGTTGATTTAAGGAAGTAAAAGCTGTCGGAATATTGATTAGTTTCTATTTTTATCTATTGATTTAACTGATTATTCTTTCTCTTCTCCAGCCTGATGTCATCTCAGAGTTGACGGAGGAGGCTACAGAAGAGTCCCCTTTGCTGATCTGTTTTTCTGTTGGTGATTTGGTTTGGACCAAGGTGTCAGGATACCCCTGGTGGCCTTGCATGGTGACCACAGACCCAGAATTCAACAATCACTTCAAACAGAAAGGTGACATACAGTCACTACCACCTACATCAATTGAACTTTGCTATAAGTCATGTGTTTAAAGTTAAAGGGCGAAGAATCATACTCTAGTTATAGCTATGGTTATATGTGCTAGTATATGGGGCACTTTCATTTTCATTTTTGAAAGTACTATAAAATAAATAACTATTTATTTAATGTTTGTTTTTATAGCAGCCAACAGCAGGTCGGGCCTCCTTTACCATGTGCAGTATTTTGGAGACGCCCCTGAGAGAGGCTACATCTTTGAGAAGAATATGGTGTCCTTCACAGGGGAGGATCAATACCAGGAGCTTAGCCAGGGCAACAAACAGCCAGCCTCCCGTGTCATCCACAAAAAGGTAAATCAGCTTCTTCTCCTATGTGATGCCCCTGCATATTGGCCTGTAGAGGATGAGGTTTGCTGTTGTTTAGAAAGACTTGTCTCAGAAACCTTGCAACATTAAGACATTGCACTTCCTTAAAATGTTCTATACAAGGTTGTCTCTCGTCATTAAATTTCTACAAAGTGCATTTCAAATGAGCCAATTTTTAAAATGTTGGTTTTTACCAATAAATACCAGAATATATTTTGCAACTATGGTTAACAAATGTGTTTATATTCAATGATTTTTCAGCTTTTTTCCCCCCTGAACCTTAAGTCCACTCTAGTCACACTTTTAGCCTGTTTTCGCAACACCAACAAACAAGAATGGAATAATGTTTACAACACATCATTTTTGTAATGGTTGTTAGCAAGTCATTTTGTACACCACTGTCACATGTTGCTAATCAAGTATGTAATCTTGTTTTTAAATCAAGACGTTGTAGTCCCTCATTCGTCCAGGAGTGTTCCATTGTAGAAAAGGTTTCAGTCGTAGTCATCTGGACAGTGTTTTCAAATTCAAGACGTTTCGGCGTAGATCCGGAAGTCATTCTCAATTGTGAAAATAGTCTGAGAAGAAATTTAAGCTTAAGCAACACAGAGTAGCTTAAATTTTTGAGTTCTAGAACCATTTTCATAATTGAGAATGACTTCCGGATGGGAGCCGAAACGTCTTGAATTTGAAAACATTGTCCAGATGACTACGACTGAAACCTTTTCTACACTTGTTTTTAAATATTGCCCACAATATACTTGTAAAAACAAGTATTTGCTTAATGGCGTCGTGTTGGAAGCAACATGTGTTCTACCAGTTCAAGACAATGATTAAACATCACTACTGTGTTGTGTCTTTTGTAACTTGTCGTATAACCTTGCTATTCTCTCCCTATGTCATGCAGACGGCTCCCTCTGTGCCCCGTAAACTCCAGGCTCAGTGGAACATGGGCGTCATTCAGGCCAAGGAGGCCTTCTGCATGTCACTGGATGAGCGCATGGTGAACTTTGCATTTCTGTATGATGATGATGGGCCTCATCTGAACCCCCGCATCATGGAGAAGTTGAAGCCAGAACAGAGCAACAAGATGGACCAGGAAACAGAGTCTAGGCTTAGCCCAGATCTCCCCTCTGTGCTGGTGTCCCAAGACAGCACTTCAACAGGGAAAAAGACACAAGCACCCAAAGCGAAATTTAGAGCGGGAGAATGGCGGAAAGGGGGCAAAGGCCATCTAAATGATTTCCTGTTGAAAAATGAATTGAACGACACAGTTTCTTCCAAAGAAATGCTTCATCCACAGCCAGCCTCACAGGTTAGGATAACTCACTAAAATTCATCACCAGGGGAATGCTTGTGACATGCATCATTTTTAGTTATTTTTGTGCAGACTTTGCAAGAGTTTAGAGGTTACACACTACCTTCACAGGTTTGGAAAGCAGGGAAATGTATTGATGTTAATATAAGACTTAAGTTTTGAAAAGTTCTCATCAAACAAAATGTAAAGTGGAGAAAAAAAACACTAGAAAAAGCTTTTCACCCCAGTATAACCCAGGTACCAGCATGTATCGTATTTTTATAGCTGCTGTTGTGAAGAATAGGCTTCAGGTATAGAGGTTCAGCATAGCAAACAGTCTTATTAGCCCACAATTTAACTGCATAATTTAAGCTTTCAATATCAACTAAAATTTGGAAATTCTGTAATGAAATCCAGGTGTGAAAATACTAAGAGCATTGTGGAATGGAAATAGTTGTAGAACCCTGATAGGCTAATATTATGGTCATATTCTGGCAGTCTAAGAACGTTTGTACTCGTTTCATCCAATATATTTGGTTGTTTTCTTCGTAGGATCCCACCACTTCTGCACCAGATATACAAGCTGAATCAGCCATACCTCAGAAGAAAAAGAGGAGACCCAAACAGGCTCAGTCTCCCAGAAAGACAGTGAGGAGAAGGAAAAAATCTGCAACAGACAACACCTCTGATCCCATGAAGAAAAGGAAAGCAAAGCTGGTTTCTTCGACAGGCGATATTTCGGAATCACTCTCACTTCTAGTTTCAGTTCCAGGTTGGTTGAAAGTTGAAACACGGGCAGCAGATCAAGACTAGCCATCAGTCAAGGATTGCTTAAATCTAGCCGTGGGTGGTATGTGTTTACCAGAGCTGTGGAATCTCATGTTTTAAATTGCCATATGTGGCTAGTAAAAAAGTGAAGTGGTGGGGTTATTGTGGAATTTATCACCAGTATATTTAAGAATTCCCCCTTCCTGATTGTTGTGAGACTGCTAAAACCAAGTAAGCAGTTTGCCCTTGATAGCATAGAAGCTTACAAATGCAGAGAATTTATCTAAATTGCTTTTTGATAGTTGTGTGTTGCTTTTTTATGCTTTTTTTCATTGGCTGCTTAATTCTTTACTATTAATGAAGCATAGCAAAAGTTTTAAATTATACTTGATCGAAGAAGTACTTGAACCAGTACTTTCCAACAACTAATACTCAGTTTGATCCTCATCTGTAGTTAATCGGCAACACTTGTGTTTTTATACACATTTAACTTCATTAATTAATTTAAAAAGAGCCTTTTGTTTTAACATTTTTTGTTGCTGTTGTGTTTAGTCAAGCGGGAGCGGAAGAAGACTGCTAAAAGGCCACTAACAGGCGCTACAGCAGACGAGGGTCAGCAGCCTAAAAAGAGACGTAAAACAAGCAAAGATGCTGACAAACAGGTGAGGTTTCCATCTGGTGCAGTGTCATTTCAGACCTAAAACTGCCCCTGTTCTTCCAAAGTAGTAGCTGACACTGAGTAGGACCTCGCTGTGGAGAATTTTAAATGATTCGCTAAGTAAACATCTTACAAAAAGCAATATTTAAGATGATGAACATCAGACACAATTTGGTTCCCAAAATGTATAGTAAGCACTTTGTAATAAGACGTTGATTTTCTTGTTTATCATGTCCACAAACTTTCACAGGCCTTGACTTCAGAAGGAGCAGACAAAAAGCAGAGAAGAAGGAAGAGAACCGACAATGACGTAAAAGAAACCAAGAAGCGAATGAATAAGTCAAAAGCTCTCCACACTGGTAATCATCTTGCTAGTCTGTATTGAAGAAGAACATTGCTTCTCTTTTAAATTCACATCTAAAACCTCTGTAATTTGCTTTGCAGCCTCGCTCTTGACTCCACAACTTCTTAGCTGTTATGGCATAGTTGTCATTGCCCAAACACTTTCTTTTCACAGATGACCAAGATGCTGAGAAACCAAAGCGTAGGAGGAAAAGGAAACAGGATGGAGAGAACCAGGCCACGCCCTCCAAGGCAAAGAAGAGGCGGTCCTCCCTGTGTCCTGATCCCGAGGTGAGAGGGAATAACCTCGGATCAGTCTGAGATTTACTAGTAAACCTAAGAAAGTTGTTAAATGCTTAAGAGCCACAAATCTTAAACAGGTTAAATCATTATTTTGCAGTTTCATGTTCCCAAACGATTATTAGATTAGGCCTGCCAGTGCAAGTTAGGCGGCATTAATTTAATTGTAATTAATTTAACTTCTGAAAGTTGTCTTTGAGCATAATTTTTGAGACGTTTATTTATTTTTCAAATAATGAAGTATAGAGAACTGGAAAGCTTTAAAAACCTTTGACCCTTTTTCTACTTTATGAGCAGAACTCTTCTATTAACAAAGTCACATTTGCAGTTTTGATTGTTAATTAATTTCCTTCATCACTCAGGTCTGGACTTTAGGTGATTGTTAATCGTGTTGCAGATAGTGTGAATGTATGGCTATTGTCTCATTTATTATTATTATTATTATAATAATAATAATAATAATAATACAACTTTATATATAGAGCACTTATAAAAACAAAGTGCTTCACAAAGAGAAATAAAATACCACAATGAATAATAAAATACATAAAAACAAAATAAACAGACAACTCAGATAAAATCAGGATATGCTTTCTGATAAACATGCATTTTGAGAAGAGACTTAAAAGAAGACACTGACTCAGACAACCTAATTTCAGAAAAAAGTTCACCACATGTTGTTTGCTGCAGGGCTCTGGGAGTGAAGAACGTCCTGATTCTCCAAGTGACAGCTTAGACGGGACAAAGAAGGGCGAACGGAAGAAAGAGTTTGTCTGCCAGGTAAGGTCCTTACTTTGAATTGAAACTTTGAATAAACAAACTTTATTTAAATGTAGGGCATTTCTTGGAAAAATGTGAAGTGTTTTATACAAACAAACATACATGCTGGATCACACAAGTCTTCATCCTTTTATAATGATCTGTGGAATTTAGACATTTTTAGTTTTAAATATTTGTAGTTTTTCCACACTTAGAGCCGTTATTAACTGGGACAATGTCTCCTGATTTCCGTGCCATTCTCTGTTAGACTGATCATGTGCACTGAAATGTCTCAGTCTCTGCTTATGTTTTGATCTGTGTATTTATTTATTTTTTTCCTGTAGGTGTGTGAGCAGGCTGGTGAAGACTTGGTGCCCTGTGAAGGCCAGTGTTGTGGGATGTTTCACCTCCACTGTCTGGGTCTGTCATTCAAACCCGACGAGAAGCTGCTGTGTCAGGAGTGCAGCACAGGTGAGAAGTTCACACTTTGTCCAGGAAACCGATTGGTCAGTTACTTTATGTTTATAATAAGCGACCTCTTGTTGCACCACATTCTGTTCTTGACTGTAACGTAACATAAGCCACTTAGTGGCCATTTTTACCTCAACAGCCATCTAAGTAGGTCCCTTTATTCACAGCTAGTAATGTTATGAATGAATCTGTTTTAAATTATTCATGATTAGTAAAAAAGAAAGACACTGGAATCATGTCTCAAAATCTGAAAGATGTTTGTCTTAATTTTGTTTTGTTTTTCTCTGAACAAATGTCAAAACCACAAGGTATTTATTTAGTTTTTCAGTTTAAAATTAAAAACTTAAAACTGGTTTGATTTAAGTCATAATTGTAGAGGCTGTAACCAGCTAATATTTGGTATTTTTTCTTGATAAATTACTTTCTCATACTTTTTTTTTTTTTTTTTTTGTGGAAAAGGTAACATAACATCATTGTATTATGAGTTATCCCCTGATCCCCACCCTTAATGCCATCTGTGCCTACAGTATCTTAGTAGTTGTATCAGTAATATTTTAGTGATAACAGAAGTAATGTTAGTGTCATGTTTGTAATTGTTGCTGTTTAACATTTCTTCCCTCCTATGATTTCCTCCCTGTTTCTCCTTTCAGGAATTCACTCGTGTTTCAACTGTAAGCAGTCCGAGGGCGCATTGCGTCGCTGCCACGTCCCACACTGCGGCAAGTTTTACCACGAGGTGTGCCTCCGCCTCAACCCCCTCACTGTGTTCGACAACAAGGGCTTCCGCTGTCCGCTCCACACCTGTCTGAGCTGCCACTACGGCCGCACCAAGCACAAGTCCACCAAGGGTGAGGCTCTGCAACACTAGACATGTCACTTTTTACTGTTGAGATTGCTTTGTGGGTGAGAAATTAAAGGAAAAACCAACATGAAGTGTCTTAGTGTGGAGTCAGGCCACCACGAGCCTCCAGAACAGCTTCAGTGCTTTTTGCCAAGTCTGTGGAACTCTGTTGAAGGGATGAACGCCATTCCTCCACAAGATATTCACTCATTTATATACATATATATACCTGAGTACAGCAGATAGAAAGAAAAACAAACATAGCTAGACATAACAAAAGGACATATAGCATCAGAGACAGACATCAACAACAGACGTCACAGACATCACTAAACAGATTTGAAGATGAAAGTTTATATTATATCGTTTGGTCTTATGGAGATGGTGGTGGGGAGCATCATCTTCTTTGTTGGTTCAAAATCTTCCGTAGGTGTTCAACTGGGTTGAGATTTGGTGACTGTAAAGGCCGTAGCATTTTATTCACGTCGTTTTCATACTCACCAAACCAAACCATTCAGTGAGTCCTGGTGCACGGAAGTGTCTGCATTTGCTATGTTTCTCCACTATTTGTTCCCCCGTCTGTCTGTGTGTGTGTGTGTGTGTGTGTGTGTGTGTATATGCACATTTGCACTTGTTAATTTCTGGCATGCTGAACTTCATACCGGAAGGTATACCTGGAATGTTATTGTGGTTTTTTTTTTAAAGCTGTGTGGGAAGGACATTTTTGAGTCAACTGTTCATTTTATTAACTGTAAAGGAAATGCGTCATCATCAGCCAGGAACACAATGACATTAGGAGAGTTTCAGAATAGATTGTAAGTGTAAAAAAAAAAAAAAAAAAAAAAAGGAGATGATTTTTTTTATTTACACACACACATCCTTGTACTTCAATCTTTGTGAGGACCGTTATTGACACAGTGCATTCCCTAGCCCTTTACCCTAATGAGCACCCCTGCCCCCCCAAATCTTCCCAATGGCGGCCCCTTACATAAAAGGAGTTATATGCTATTTGCTATGAAAAAATCATTTGAACCTCACAATTACAAGAATGAAATTTAAAGGTAAAACTAGCTGAAGGAATATGAATTTATTTGCAGAAAGTGGTCTGTTGTGCCTTCCAACTATAGCCAGGCCACATTTTCTAGAGCCTTGAACTCATTGAAGACACATTCTCCTTTTTGCTTTATCTATTTGGGATACATATGAGATTACAGCATTTTAATATGGTGACCATGAAAACAAGGCACTGATGAAATATGATGAAGCCATCTTTCATAACAGTTTGGGACCAGTTTCCCCAATAGATTAAGCCTAGTTTTGTGGACTTGAGGCACTTTTCACTTGTACTTCTGAGTGATGTAAATCTGTCTAATCTGGTGTCTCTCTCACTCTCCGTACTGAAGGTAGGTTGATGCGTTGCCTGCGCTGCCCTGTTGCGTACCACGTAGGTGACCTGTGTGTGGCTGCGGGCAGTGAGATGATCACCAACACCGCCATCATCTGCACCAACCACTTCCACGCCAAGAAGGGCTACAGCCACCACAGTCATGTCAACGTCAGCTGGTGCTTCGTCTGCTCCAAAGGTTTGCCACTTCTCCTCTCTCAACAATAAGGAGGGCAGTTACCATTAGCCATATATTGATTTTTGTATTTATTTTTTCAATTTAACCAGCCAGCCATGTAACCACAATCATTTTAAGGCTCTTTCGGGCTGTTAAAATCAAATTTCAGCTGTAAAACGTTGAGTTTTGTATAAAGACAAATCGTATGTCCACACTATTAGTGTACTTTTCTTAATTTTCCTCTTTGTGTCTTTGGGTTGTGGCTGGGTTGATTTCCTACTTTAGGCAATTCAGATCACAACCAGACCTGCTCACTCATTGACTTTGAACAAGGACCACTCTGCTCGTGATCAGTTTAGTTAGTAGATGATAGCAAAAACACTAGCCACTCTCATAAAGATCGTGACAATACGCTGTGTTAAATTGTACCTATGCTCGTTTTACCTAAATATTGTTTTATTTCATACACAAGTGTATTCATTTTTTATTTTAAGTGGAGGTTGTCTTTATTTCAGGCAAAGTGACCCACCTCCGTTGCCTATGATGTAATAGCTCTACAGAGAGAATTATGTGAAGTTTAAAGGGTTGTTTCTCTAGAAGAACATTTGGAAAATCTACAAAGTGTGAAAATTATTAATATCTCCTAAATCTCTATAAACGGTAATAAGGAAATTATTTTGGCACAGGCAACTGCACTGGAGCTGTACCGAGGCAGCTGTGGAGCTGTTAATCACACATACTGCTGCTTCTGAAAATCAGAGGAAATGCTGAATTACAGTAGTTCCTGAGCAACAGATTTCAGTTGAAATCACAGCCAGTTTTTGCAGAGACGGCTGCAATGTAATGTGAGAGTTATTTTCTGGACTTGTGGCCTGCTTTCTGGGTTTCAGTATCATCTTGCAGTCGTAGAATTTGTCAAGCATTGACTGGCAAAAGTTTGATGCTAAATAACTTTTGATTAACTTTATGATTAGGAGTTTTGCCATCAATGCAAAATCCTGAAGAACTGCACCAGTCCTCCTTCTGTATCCACTCAGCTTCACAACCAAAGCACAGACAGAACAACAGTGTGTGTGGGTGTTTTTTTTTTTTTGGGGGGGGTCGATTAACGAGTGGGTACGTGGCAGTTCTTTTTCCTCTGCTAGTCGGACTAAACCTTGTTGTGTGTGTTTTATTGTGCTTGTTTTTATCACCCTTGTACAGATGACTCAACTGTAATTAGTGTAAATTGTTCCACACCAGTCTAAAATGCTTTTCAGGTTTAACTGAGTTTCTCTTATGTTGCAGGAGGGCAGCTGCTGTGCTGTGAGTCTTGTCCAGCAGCTTTCCACCCTGACTGCCTGAACATCGCTATGCCTGATGGGAGCTGGTTCTGTAACGACTGTCGGGCCGGAAAGAAACCCAAATACAGAGACATCATCTGGGTCAAACTGGGAACATACAGGTCAGAAAAACCGATCCAGTCTTTTTCTAATTTCAAGCAGAGGTTGTTCTGTGTTGAGACCTAGACACTGAATAAATAACTCATACGTGCTCCTGCCTTTTTTTTCTCCTCAGATGGTGGCCTGCAGAGATCCACCACCCCAGAAACATCCCCACCAACATCCAGCATCTTCGACATGAGATTGGCGAGTTCCCAGTTTTCTTCTTCGGCTCCAAGGATTACTTCTGGACTCACCAGGGCCGAGTGTTTCCATACATGGAGGGAGACAGGGGCAGCAAGCACCAGAGGACTGGCATCGGCAAAGTCTTCAAGAATGGTGAAGATCTAGACTACCTCCTAGAAATACACATTTTAGGCAATTTCTATAATCAGTTGGTTAGTCATTTAAACTCATGAAAGAAGTGAAGTGAAATGTTTCATCTAAATGTCCAGATGAATGTTTCCACAGATGAAATGAAATGTAATGAGCCTTTACATTGTTTTGTTTCCTCAGCTCTGTTGGAGGCTGAAGCGCGATTCAAGGAGATTAAAATGAAACGAGAGGCCAAGGAAGCACAAGAGAACAGCCGGAAGCCACCCCCATATAAATTTATCAAGGTCTGAAATCTTGTGTGCATCTTTGCTTTTGTCTCTCTGTTCAAATGCATTTTTAAAGATACAAACCCAATTACCCAGTAAGTACATGTAAAGACTTTACTCAAATAAATTTTAAAGAAATCCTTTTCTAGAATAGATGTATAGCATCATTTTAAATGTTATCCTCTGTTATTGATGTTTCATGATGTTGATGTCTCCTTTTTATTATGTTCTATTTTTTACTCTCTTCAGGTAAACAAACCTTTTGGTAAGGTTCAGGTCTACACCGCAGACATTTCTGAGATCCCTAAGTGTAACTGCAAGCCGACAGACGAGAGACCGTGTGGGTTTGAGTCCGAGTGTCTGAACCGCATGCTGCAGTACGAGTGCCACCCTCAGGTGTGTCCCAGCGGGGAGCGCTGCTGTAATCAGGACTTGACCAAACGTCTCTACCCAGAGACCAAGATCATCAAGACGCCCGGCAAGGGCTGGGGCCTGGTGTCTCTCCGGGACATCAAGAAGGTGAGAAGAGAGGTTTTCCTGCTATAAAACGGTCTTTTAGTGGGACCAGCCAATGTCTCATACTAATGTACATAGTATCAGGAAAACAAAATGCAAGATTTGTCATTAAATGTCAATATGTATATTTTGTTATCAATTCTGAAAAGTTGAAGACTGTGCTATTTATGTTTTGGCTGTCATCAAGGTAGAGAAGGACACAAAGATTAAAACATCTCATTTGTGTTTTCTACAATATGAGTAATAATTTCTGGGGTTTTTGTTTTTGTGCGAATCCAAATTTTAGTCACCTGAAATTAGATAAATCGACTGATATTGGCCCATTGCCGATCTATCGGTATCAGCCGAAAACTGACAAGAAAAATACCAGACATGTTTTGAAACAAGGTCACTACTCTATATTTGTCCAACAGAAAGTAGTGATAAGTTTATTTTCAACTGTAAAATGTCCTGCCCAGTACATTCTTTGGTCGCAATTGTTAAACAAAAAAACATATATAAGGGAACCATATCAAAATTGTTTGTTTACGTTATTGGTTGTGTAAAGAAAATTAATATTGGCCGATATATTGTTATATTTGTGCCTATTTAAGTATAGGCACTGTTTTCACTTAGACATTTACTTTCACTTTTTCTCTTGATCGGTGTCATAACACCCACTTAAAGGCACTGTAGCCAATACACATCTGTTTTAAAAATACCTGGATCGTCGGAAATTGTGCGGATCGGCTCGGGACATTTCTAGTATGGAGACATCGCTGGTCTCTGATGTGACGTTTCTCAAACAGGGTGAGTTTGTGAACGAGTACATCGGAGAACTGATAGACGAGGAGGAGTGCAGGGCAAGGATCAAGTACGCCCAGGAAAACAACATCACCGACTTTTACATGCTCACCATTGACAAGGTTAGTGCCAAACCAGAACTTGGAAGTACTTTTTGCTCTGCAGTGTGTCAGGGTGCTGCACTCTCGGCAGCAGTGCCATTTCTACTGGGAGCGAGATAAACAGAAGGGTATTGCATTGGGAATGTTGCATTACAGAAAACTGTAAACATTACATTGGTCAATACTACAAATGCAACCTCAGCTACAGGTCAGACCAGCTGAATCCTGTAAATAGATCTGTTAAAGCTATTAATAATAAATAATAATAAAAAGTGAAATGCTAATTAGGTAGGAGTAAGGGGAGTAGATTTGCTACATACGCTGTAATGTCAGTACCAGAAAATGTGGGAATATAATTTACAAATTATCAAAGTTTACTTAAAGGAAGGTGCAACAAATCACCTACTCAGAATTTCTGCCTCTTTTTAAGGACCGGATCATTGACGCTGGTCCGAAGGGAAACTACTCTCGCTTCATGAACCACAGCTGTCAGCCCAACTGTGAGACGCAGAAGTGGACGGTGAACGGCGACACACGGGTTGGCCTGTTTGCTGTCTGTGACATCCCAGCAGGTGAGACGAGTTACAAACGAGACTGGTTGGAGCTTTGTCTGCAGATTTAAGCCAAGTCCCACCTACGTATCGTGTTGATTTTTCCTAAAAACGTATTTTGTATTGCAGGGACTGAGCTGACCTTTAATTACAACCTGGACTGCCTTGGCAATGAGAAGACCGTCTGTCGCTGCGGTGCTCCCAACTGCAGCGGTTTTCTTGGTGATCGACCTAAGGTGAGCTTCACACCGGAGCTGCAGGTTCAAATTCAAATGTCAGTTAAAAAGAAATTACACAAGTTACCAGAATTAGTATAAAAACGTGTGTTGTATCGGCAGTACCGTATTTGGTACATTAAAACAAATGTGGGTTTACAAATTCTGGATCCGTTTTGTTGGTAGTATATTTTTGTTATTTGTATGGATCTGTGGGTCAGAGATGGCATTACATGTTCAGGTGTTTCCAGCAGTATCCACCCAGCATCAAATTTATCCCAACCTGGCGTCTCCTCCGCAGAACTCAAATGGCCAAACAGCCGAGCCAAAAGGGAAAAGGTTGAAGAGAAAGTATAAAAAGAGGAAATCTGAGGGAAAGAAGAAGTCTGAGGACGAGTGTTTCCGCTGCGGGGACGGAGGGCAGCTGGTGCTCTGTGACAAGAAGACCTGCACCAAAGCTTACCACCTGTCCTGCCTGAATCTCACCAAGAGACCCTTCGGTAAGAAACAACTAAAATACAACGTTGCAGCTGTCACAGCATGCAGTTAATGCTGAGTCACAGATATTCGCCACATGCAAGTGGAAGGATAACTGTTGATTTTTATTTCTTTAAAAGGTTTTTTAAAAATGATAATGTTTTTCAGAGCTTTCCTTTGTCCAGTGTTTGAGGTTATTTCACCCTTGTTATTTTTGACTTCAGATCAACTGTATTCTAAACTTTGTGTCCTTATCGTTCGTTCTCGCTCCCTGCAGGCCGCTGGGACTGCCCCTGGCACCACTGTGATGTCTGCGGGAAAAACTCTGAGGCCTTCTGCCAGCTCTGCCCCAACTCCTTCTGCAAGGCTCACCAGGAGGGGGCGCTGCGTCCCTGGCCTCCCACAGGACAGCTATGCTGTCTGGAGCATGACGAGTTGGAGGGAACGGACAACCAGGATCGGGATGTCAACTCTGAGACGAATGCCACGAGCGCCACTACTGCCACCATCGCCGGTCGTCCTAAAGGCTCCAGGAAGGCAGAAGGAGCCGAGGCCAAAACAAAGGGCTCCAAGAGGAAAGCAGCAGAGGCCTGAAGTGACCTTTGACCCCTCAGAGAGCCAGAACAACAAACTATACTCTGACACTTGCTTCCCCATTCATGAACAAATATAAACCCCACGTAATAATATCACCAGAACCAAGGCACTGTACGTCTTCATCATCAGGGAAAGCCGCTGATCTCTCACATGCTCGGCAACAGCCTCTAGCTAATCGCTCAAACTTTTCTTTTTTTTTTTTATCTGTTAACATTTTCAGGTTTATTTTCACTTGTCTGCACTGAGGCGAACCATCTGTGGTAAAGCACAAAGCAGTGGCGCGAGCGCAGGTCAGGCAACTTCAGCTAGTTCTCTCATTCTTCGCCAAACAAACTGCCTTTTTAATTTTGTTTTTATTGTTGTTTGTTTTGATTATTTGATTTTTAGAATAACAAAATGAACCAGTTGGTTTCTACAGAAAAACTGAAACAGCCGGAAGTAAAACTGAGCAGCAGCGTCACCGTCTGCTAACTTGAATCTCAGTCACCCCCGTTACTCAACACGGATGACCTTGAACAGCAGAGTTTTATAGCTATATGTATATGTGTATATCAAAGACCAAAATTATGAGTACTGGAATAGTGTAAGACATCAAACAGGTTGCCGAAATGGATTGTTTTTATTTTTATATATAGTGTGTATATATGCCAGATGTAATATCGAACACCAAGACACTATGGATAGGCCTCAGATGACCTGTTTACTTCTATTTCGTAGTCATAGGTTGCATTTAATTGTAGACATTCGTTTGCTATTTTACAACCTGTTATTTTGTTTTAGCTCAGTTTTACTGTTTAGATTCGACTGATTTCTCTTCTTCTTTTTTTTTTATCAGCATGCTGAACGATGGCGCCACAAACCGTTTATCTACCTGCCTGTCCAGAGAATGAGGGATTACAGAAAGTATTAAACCGAGAGTGCTCTTAAACTGCCGTCTGACATAGAAACACTACTGGGAGGTTTATAGGTCTTTAATGCTCTCTGCTCGATGTTAAATGAAGGAATATATGCGATTTTTCTTGTACATTTTTCAATGTTGAGTTTTGACTCCTAACCTTAAGGTGCGGTTTATTGTTCGACTGTAGTAGATACTCAAGTATCTGACATCTAAGGTGCAAAGATTTTTATGTATAAATATACACATCATGCTGATTGTGAAGGCCTTTCAGTGCCACTGGCTGGGCTTTTTATTGATGATAAATTCACTGAGTACTTCATCTGTAGCTGAGGTTTTTAAAAAAAAAAAGACCTCAACTTTGTTAATCCTCAGGAGGTTTTTAGTCTCAAAACTGCGTCTGCTTGTTGTTTAATACTTTATCGCAGGCTAACAGCACATTGGCAAACACCTTGTTACTCCAATTTTGGTAATTTGTTCATATTTGTACTTGACATGAAGCATTACAAGGAGGGTTAAGAAAACTATAGAATACGGTGGCCATTGTAGGACATGTCAGGCTCAGCTCTGTGTTGTCACACTTAAGCATTCATCATCCTCAGTGGTCCGTGAGCTCCAGCTGCACTTCTTAATCCTCAGCGGTACTTAACGCGTGATGCTAATGCTGCCTTGTTGTCGATCGGAGTTACTGTAATTACCAGTTTACCATTTGCATCATCCAGTCAAAATTACAACTGAGAAACGAAACTAAGAAATATGGATGGACTGCTGTCAGCCAAAGTTCAGGTTTAATGGATATTAGAGTTAGAACTACGAGTTGATTAATCAGGTACTAGATTGATATAAAAATGATCTGCAACTATTTTGATTTAGCAATTAATCGTTAAAGTAGTTTTCCAAGGAATAATGCCAAACTTTCCCTGGTCTAGTTCCAGCTTCTTAATTTACATTGTTTCTTCCTCTTATGTGATAATAAACTAAATATTGTTGTTTTGGACTGTTGGTCGGTTGCACATTTGGTCCAATGAGGGTAAAAAAAAAACCAGTCTCTTCAATTTTCTGGTGACGTGAATACTCGCCAGTGCTAGCATGCGGCGCAAACAGGTCCAATCTACTGAAACTCAGGCTAATCAGTTTGAAATATATGCTTTGTTTATATGTACTATATGATTATGGTGCTGATTTCAATATTAACTTTCAAACCCAAGTGACATCAAGCTCTAGCTGGAGTTTATGTAGCAGCGATAACCAAATTTGCAACATTGCAGGCTGCAATTTGCAGCACAAGATAATTTCTTCATTAAACCAAATGCCGTACTTGCATCCCATGCATGATCATGTGAGTGCTCTTTAGGACTTCCTAATTTATCCACAATTTGTGAGCAGCAGTCTTTTCGTGAAACGTGACGCTGCAACTACATGCGTGCAAATTGTTTTTGTGAAACAGGCACCCAGTTCACAAGGAGCCCAGAAGAGCACTCTTAAGGTGTTCACTTAAAATGTTTGAGTCAGTATTGAAATTTTCATCATAATGATACTGGTGTACATTCCCTAAACATGCAATCGGCACATATATTTGAAAGTGATGAACCTGAAGTCCATTAGACTGGAGCTGTTCGTAACACTAAGCTGAGCCAAATCTGAAAATATTCAGCTTAGCCTTCCAAGTTGAGTCTGAAATGTCCTAAAAAGGCCACCATACTTGGAGCTTTGAAACCATTTCCACCTAACTGATTACTTTTTGAATGGATCCGTCATATTTAAGTCGTAAGACATTTTGATGGATTAATGTCAACAGTCTCTCTTTTGGGTCGGTCATGTGTTGTTGTTGTTGTTGTTTTTTTGTTTGTTTGTTTTCCCCAGCAACGCTGAGGCTACAGACAATTGTTGTGCCTTCTTAATTTCATGTTTGACGTTCATAAAAAGTTGGATTGTTTCATCTTAGAATCTGAATCTCTCCGAACAGGCGGCTTGTTTCGGCCATTTTATCTGAAAGCCACTATCCGTGCTTTTTCCTTCTTCCTCTGGGATCTCTAAAACTTCTCCAGAAACCAGATTAGAGTCGTACGACACAACAGGAGGCCATGTTTTTGCAACTGCACCTTTTTTTTATTTTATTTTTTGTTTTTTTTTATTTTCCCAGGGCGCGTGAATGGGATATGTCCAGAGGTGCAGCAAGTCTCGTACGAGTATTTTCGACTTTGTAGGTATCCTAACCTTGTGTTGAGTGAATGTAGTCCAGCCCGTTATTTTTGTAAGCACTGTAATTCCCTGTAGAGCTGAAGTGTAACGTGTGCGTAGGGGTTTCATTCTGTAACTACTGTCATAGTAAACCAGAGACTAATATGTACATAATGTATAAGTGGTAATAGTGATGCATCTATTGTAAATATCATACAATTTCTCAGATATTGTATGTTTTTGTTTTTCTTTTCTTGATGCAGTGCTGAAACACTTTTGTGCAGGATCTCACGTCTGTTGAATCGTGCAATAAAAAGTGACCAAACATGCATCTACTGTCTGCACACTGCTGGACTTTTGTTATCATCCAATACTGATTTTTATATTTATTTCTTGCAACAGATTAAACCTGTTTAATATGACTTTAAATCAAACTCATCCAAAGGGCTTGAAAGCTGCCAAAGTTCAGTCTTAAAAATTTTGTTTTTGCTCAAACTATTCTGGGAAGACTAAAATTTTTACTGTTCAATCGTTTCAGCTGTATCAGTTGGATTAGTTGATCAACAGAAACAGACAATCGATTATCGAAATAGTTGCTATTTTATTTTTTTGTAAAAATATTTTGTGGTTTTCTTAGTCTACTATGATATTGAATTGAATATCTCCAAGTTTTTGGCTGTTGGTTGGACAAAAGACACTTCATTTAATAATTCATTAATTATTCAACTGATAATGAAAATAATCATTAGTTGCAGCACTACAACTTACATTTCAATGGTTTTACAGTTAGAGGGTTGGTTCAACCAAACTGCACAAAAAAACATGCTCTCACTTGCTGCTAGTGGTATCTAACCATGCACATAGTTTAAGTTTTATGTGGCAAGTTTTGAGTTGTCTACTTTTTGTGCCCCCAACACAATATAATGGAAGTGAATGGAATTTCATTTATTTACTATTTTCAGTGCTTTGAGCACCAGTGAAAAATGTCCATTTACCTCCATTGTACTGCTGGGAGCACAAGTCTAAACCAAAACTATCTGCATGGCTAACCGGACTAGAGATAAATCCAGCTTTATATTTGTGAAACTTGAAATGAAAAGTTTGTCTAAAATTCATTTGGGACTTGAAATTATACTTAAACTATATTACATTATTTTGTACCAAGTAAGGTGAGCTGTAAGTCAAAATATTCACTCAGAAATTATTTTACATTTTCCAGTTCATCCCCAGTGGTATCTAGCCATGCAGATAGTTTCAGTTTTTAAGTGTCCAGGTTTTGAGATGTTCACTTCTGAGATTTCTGTCTCCACCCCAATACAGTGGAGGTGAATGGAATTTAATTTGTGCTCTAAGTACTGAAAATGTACATGGGGAAAAATAAGTGTCTTTACAGAAATTGTCCTAATTACTCCACAGACCTCACTGTGAACAGTTTTAATTGGACCTACTTTCTCCTGAAAAAACAGTCCCAATGAAATAATTAATGGTTTTATTAGCACAAGTGAAATCTCATTCACCTCCATTGTATTTTGGAGGAGGCAGAAATCTCAGAGGTGGGGGCATCTCAAACTTTTGAAACCAAAACAGTTTGCATAGTCTGACACCACTAGTGGTTAACTATATTATTTGCAATTTTATTTGGGTGAACTGACCCTTTTAAAAAGTTGTTTTCTGTTTGTTTTTTCCTCTCTAAAAGTGCAATTAGCTCAACTAAATAGGTGCTGGATGATTAATCAATCATTGTTAATCATCTCTCCGTACACATGTATTGTGACAAAATCAACATTGATGTCATTGTTTGGTTCTTTTGTCTTCCTTTCATTAAATTTCTAATACTTAAATTTACCAAAATCTTTCACGGTGAGATCTTAATTTTGGGCAAGTAAAAAATAAAATAGTTAAACTTTTTACTGCTTAAGTACTTAAATTTAAACCAAGTAAATATCACAACATATCAATACAAACAATGTTGTGGTTATTACAACTGTATTAATTTTGTTCGCGTTAAAGCATTTTCTCACCTTTTTAAGTTGTTTTAAAAAATAGAAACAATGTCAAAAATGTAAAGTTGATGGTTGTTTGTTCACGATTATTTCAGGTTTTAAGTATTTCCTCCTCAATTCAAAGGAAGCATTTTACCTCTGATATGTAAATTTTCCTTTACATTTACAAATATACTGTATGATAGTAAATATACATTATATTACTATACTTGTCTCAGCAATCAGTATTCAAACCCAAGCTGCTGTGTTTTTCATGGATGCAGCATTAAATTGGGTTACACAACATATTTTGTGCATCATTTAATTACAGATTTCCCCCCAAATTCAACCTGACACATGTGGTACGTTTGGGAACTTTTGGAGTTCAATTGGATTTTAAAAAAAGTTCTGCAGGTTATTTAGAAAGATTGTAAAGATGGACCAGAAACTGACCTCCCTTCATTTAACATTAAAACAACTTTTCCAGCATCGATGCTCCAAAATGTGTCTAACCAGTTCAATTTTATTTATATAGCGCCAATTCATAACAGAAGTAATCTCATTGCACTGCTAACATGCTGTTGTCAGGCTAAAACAATCCCGTTTATTCTCATCCAGCTAATTTGGTTCTTTTAAAGCAGTTTAAAGTTATCTTGAATAACAGTGTGCGCTTATTTTGAAATAAAGGCAAAACAAGTAAAGAGTTGAAACCATGGACAGGATTGATGCACTGGGCTCATTTTATATCTGTTCCCTCATTTTGTTTTACATTTCGCTACACAGTGTTTCCACACTTTTGATATTATCATTATCGTTAGATATTACCAGTGAATGTGGTCAGACAACAGGTGATGTTGGTGCATGATAGGTGAGACTTCTCACTGATAATCATAAACCTGCTATGAAAATTAAACTTTACAAAAAATCTCTTAAAAAGCAGCTTATATTGCATTAACAATTTTAAGCAAAGTGAGTTCGGTAATGATTTAATACGTTTTATTGTTCAAATGCCAATTTTTTATTTCAAATTAAATGCCACATGTTCTGGCTCCATTGGTCTTTTAACAGAATATTTTAGCTGAGTTTATGTCTTTGTGTTCAGTTTCTCAAACTACATTTTGATTGGTTCTTTTCTTAATGTACAAACTTTCATTTTGTTGTATATTTGATCATGTGTAAGTATAGGTGACTCTTCATTGTGAAAATTTATTTGTGATAATTACATCAACAGATTGCATGTTATCTTTTAAAATCATTATTAGATCACTTACTTTATACGTCTGAGAAAGTGAGCGATTTGTATTTGAGGTTAGTTCATGATTGTAGTTGAGTTGTTCTTTGATCAGATCAGTTCCTGAGTTCTTTTTAAACATTTAACATTTGAAAACTTGGCTTCTTTTATTGAATGGAGAAAAAAAAAGGATTTGCAGAAAAACATGTTTATATTTCTCAAAATAGGGCGCAACTAAATTAATTTCATTATTGATTTTTCCCAATTAATTGTTTTGTCTATAAAATGTCAGAAAATGACAATTTCTCAGAGCTGAAGGCGACGTCTTCAAATGTCGTTTTGTCCGACCAACAGTCCAAAACCCAAAGATATTTCTTTTACTTTAAAGGAAAACTGAGAAAAACAGCAAATCCTCACATTTGAGAATCTGGAACGAGCAAGTTTTGGGGATTTTTGTTCGAAATATAACAAATGATTAATCGATTGCCAAATTAGTTGCGGATTTAATTTACTGTTGATTGATTAATCAACTAATCATTTCAGCTCAAACACAATGTATTTTGGTATCTATACTTAAACTGGAGTAAAACATTTTAACATACGCAGCCCAACTCATAGTAAACTAAAGATGACTCCCCTCCCTTAGGAGGGGAAGGTTGCCAGTTTGAATCTGCGGTCTGAGTTAATGCAAAGCAGGGAGTTCCTGAAAAAAGGTAAACATTGATCATACACGGATCAGACTTAAATCCTCCAGGGTTTTTATTCCTCTTTAAGACAAAGACAAAACAAGATTCATTTTGCATAACAGTAGTACAGCAGTGGCCGAGGGTACAAAACGCTTTTTAATTTTCAGTGTAAAAATAACTCTACTCATACCTCACACCTGTGCCGTCCTCTCGTAGTGCAAACGCTTCAAATAAAAGTTAGGCACATGATGGATACGATACGATCGCAGTTCAATTACACTTAAGTGCTGATGTAAAACCCCATTCTGTATTCCTTTTTTGTTGTTTGTAGATTCCCAGTTCATAATGTCCAGTAATCGCAGCCTGAAGAGATGATGACAGCTGGAGTTTAAACGGCGGTAAAAGGGCAGTTTGACTTCCTGTTTGTAGCAGTTAGGTTCGATGAAGCTTGATTAAAAAAAAAAGACCTATGGAGTCCTATTTCACTGACAGGATGAGGATTATCTGTGTCAGCTTTTTTTAACTAAGTGCAACTGAGTTTAATACTACGTCAAAAACAAATTACATTGAAAGCTTATGGTCCCAAGCAACGATCACGACATCTCCCTAGGTGATGCTTTTGCTTGTAAATATCTGAGCGAGCGTTTAAGTGGCAACTTGACATCTTTCTACTTTTTAAGGACTTTTTTTTTTTTTTAACTAGCTCAAAATAAAGTAAAAGGTAAAATATTTCCCAGATTTACATATGTTACAAATAAAAAATAAATATAAGCTCTGTTTTTATTCTAGGCATTTTACGATTCATCCAGAAAAATAAAGGTACAAAGAGCGACTGTCATTCTTTCCCAATTAACACAGTGCAGCTTATTTTCAACAAGTGTTGCTCCGCCATCAGGAGGCCAGCACGCCTCTGCGAATGATGTCAGACCCATAGCGCCGGCCGAGAGACGAGTCGCCCCTCAGCTGGTGTGAGTGGCATCGTTTCAAGCAGGGCTCCATCTCGCCGTCGCCTGGTTTGGATTCGGAGGTGTAGCCGTCGTTCTCCGACCCCGTGCGCAGTCTGGTCCTGGGGTACGACGGCTCTGGTGTGTTGGTCAGCGGCCTCAGCAGCTGCTTGCGGTGCTCCACCTCCTCCGGCTCCTTGATCGTCGCCGTCAGCGGCCTCTCGGCCCTCTTCGGGATCCTGAACTTCCCCCAGCCTTTAAGATGTCCGGCCACAGGTCTGTGTGAGCCGTTTGCGGGGGTTTTCCTCAGCCAGCCGTTGGCTTTGGTGGCTGCGGCGGCGTCCGAGGCCACGCTGGATCTGTTGAGTTTAGTGTTGGTCGTCACATCCAGAGAGACGGAGCTTCTTTTGGTCATTCCTTCTTCCGTGAAGTAGTCGTCTGTGTCAGAGTTCCTGATATCGACCAGCCTGATAGACACAGTTTTCTCCAGATGTTTTGTCCCGAACCTGTTCTTCACCTGGCTGGGGAAGCTTTCCGTCACATCACTCCTCCTCTTCCTCCTCCTCTCTTCTTGTTCGTGGTCATTGTCTCGTTTCGGTCTGGCCAGTGTCTCATGCTCGGGCCCCGTGGCCTCCCTCCTCAGGCCTTTCCTGCTCTCAGGTTTGTGCTGCTTGACGGTGACAGTTTCCTGATCGACTTCTGGCTTCTGAAGCTTTGGGAACTGAATCTCCGGGCTGATCTCAGAGTTTTGGATTTTGGCATCGCTTATGGCCTCAGCAGGAGCAGACTCTTTGATTCGGGAGCCTTTACTATCCTTCGTCTCCAGTGGTATGCTCAGATTGTCTTTCTTGTGAGTGTGCGGGGAGTCAGATAAGCCTTTCCTGTCGCTGCTTTTCCTTTTTTCCTGCTTTGAAGACCCTCGTTTGGTTTTCAGTCCAGAGTGGCTCCAGGAGGAACGAGACTGGGAACCCTGAGAGGATAACCAGTCCAGAGAGAAGAGCTTCTCCAAATCCTTCGCTGAAGGATCACCTGCAACAGACAAGTGATACAAATTCAGTACAAAATTAGGGCAATCATTATTATATTATCCTCTACTGACTTTAAGTGGAATCATATGGTGATGATATGAGCTTTTGTTGTATTTCTGTTGTCAAAATTAAGGATTCTGTTCTGGCTGAAATTAAACACTCACAAATTTGATGTTTTTCTTTTTACACATTAAGATTTTAGTCTGATGTAATGCCCAACAGCAGAACACAGTTTTTCCTTTGAACATGATTATTTTGCCATTTTGTGATATTGGAAAATAGCCTTATTATTATTATTATTGTAGTGATTTCAACCAGAATTACCCAGCCATAATCAAAACTGATTAGAGATCAGATCAAAAACGTCAGCTTAAAGAAGGGACAGTTCACCCCAAAATCTAAATACATATTTTTCCTCTTACCTGTAGTTCTATTTATCCATCTAGATTGTTCTGGTGTGAGCTGCAGAGTTTTGGAGATATTGGCCGTAGAGATGTCTGCATTGTTCAACGTCTCTTTACAGAAGTCATGACCTGCTTACTCAAGATAATCCACAGATTTGTTGTGAGCAGTTTCATGTAGGAACTATTTTCTTTCTACCGATAGTTCCTACATGAAAGTGCTCACAAGGTCTGTATTTTTGATTTTGGGGTGAACTGTCCCTTTAAAACTTTTGAATCTAAATCCTTTCAGGGCAAAGATTTGGAACAGCTGACCAGATAACGTGAGATACTTGGAATATTTAACCGTTTTTAAAAACGGCTGTCAAAACATTTTATTCAAAGAAATGGAAAGAGCAGGGATGGGGGAATGGACTTAGTATTTTAGTAAAAATGTACAATTTGTGTCATGAGAAATACTTAATCTGCTATAAATAAATCCACACCTCACATTTCTTGTTTCTGCGTGTCCATGGAAACTGAATTTGTGTCTTTTGTTTTCTTTTGTGTAGGTTGTTTATGACAGAATAAAACTAAACCAAATATATTGTTCGAAAATCAAAGTATTTGCCAGCTTCCTTGTTGACTTTTTGGATGCAGATTTATATAAATGTGATTCTCCTTCGACAGGCTACAGTAAAATATTGCATAATCACTATCTGCCGGCTAGGTTTACAGATTACAACCATGAATGTTGTTTTGTTACTGTCAATTTTTTTAAAAAGCCCATCAGCCAGACAGCAAACATGTACCAGAATCGGTTATTGGGAATTTCCAACTTTGAGTGAGATTCTTAAAGCTGCGTCAATCAATTTTTTTTTAATTTAAAAAAAAAAAAAATGTTTAACCACAAGCAAACAGACACACAGCTCTGATGTATTATTGCCTTATGAAGTAGATTTGATGTGTGCAGCATTAATAAAATAATTTACTGAACAACCTTCATGTCGATTTCAAACTCACGTTGTCTCGTCTTGCTGACTCACCTGTGAGCAGCTCGCGGTCCAGCAGTCGAACCTGGTGTTGGAAGATCTGCTCCTGGACTCTCCACAACGAGCGCTTCATCTTCTCCCTCCGAGTCACCATGTAGGTCAGGTTACGAACCTGAGGAGCAACAGAGGGGGTCTTTAGACAGATACTTTATTTATCCCCAGGGGAAGATCAGCATCTGCCATCACTGGAACGATGGCTCACACTCTACAATCAATACTTTTTTCTGAAAAAAGGAACAAAACTATACTTTCAGTGCTTGAGACTATGAGGTTGCCCCACCAATAGTACACTGGACAAACAAAGATCGATTTGCAACAAGGGATTTATCTTAAGTTCTGAAATTTTGTTGGGTTTAATACATTGGATGCCATGAGATTCTGCTCTTACAGTATAAAGAGTACGGTCTAGACCTGCTTTATAGGAAAAGTGCAATGAGATAACTTCTGATATGAATTGGCGCTATATAAATAAAATTGAACTGAATAGACTGATTCCAGCTTCTCGTGCAGATTTGTTGCTTTTCTCTGTTTTATATCAATATAAAGTGAATATCTTTGAACATATCCTAGTTTAGGTTATACCATAATATTCTGTTCTATTCTACATGTATAATATAGTATATTGTGTATGCATTCATATGTCGACGCATATTATTTATTATAAATACCTATAACTATATTTTATGTACAGTACTTAAACTATAGCTACATGGTTCTACTTCACTTTGACTCTTGACAAGTCACTACACTTCTACAAGTCACTAATATATTTCTATATATATATACTATATATATATATATATATATATATATATATATATATATATATATATATATATAACACACTTTCATGTACATGATCTAAGGCCTGTATGGTCTAAACTACAGATCTGGCCTGTGACACAATTTCATATAGCCCTCCGAATGTTTAGAATTGATTGATTGGCCCACAGTTACCCCCCCCCAGATTTCCCCAGTGTTATATTTTACAGTAGTTATTTAATTTTCTAGCAAGGCTGCAAAATCTGAGTACAAAAACTGTCTTTTCATTTCACATTTA
This sequence comes from Siniperca chuatsi, assembly GCF_020085105.1. Taxonomy (NCBI): domain Eukaryota; kingdom Metazoa; phylum Chordata; class Actinopteri; order Centrarchiformes; family Sinipercidae; genus Siniperca; species Siniperca chuatsi. The sequence goes on from NC_058056.1 coordinate 25,381,213, forward strand.
GCAAGCTGCGCCTAACTGCACACTTAATCAACATAAACACTTTAGCTGTGACACTTAGATTCACTACGGCACAAAATGTCCTTTTGTAAACCTCAAGAGCGGTGAACAGTTGATTACTTTTCTGTGGATTTTAATGCGACTGCTTCCCGTCTCATCTGCAGGAGAAAGCTGCCATTCTCCAGTGATGTGATTTCAAGCAGCAATACAATGTTGAGTCTCTCAGCACTCGTTTGTTGTATAGTTAAATAGTTTGAAGTTACTGTAATCTGCACAGCCTTTGCATTTATGTTATTTGAAATTGTTCTTTGTTTCCTACCTCTATCCAAGGAATCTATAAAAGAAGGAAGGGTCATTACATCATAGTGACAGCATTTGAATTTTGCATTGGTGCCACTTCTATTGAAGTTAATGGGGCGGGCATGATAAGTCCCACTATAACCCATCATACCGGTGTTGTTTCGCCTTTGACTGAAAAATGCTTCCATAAAAATACATTTTTTAAAAATAAAAAACACATTACAAGACGTTGACTGATGTTTTTTATCTAAATGTGCGTGTTCATTTTCCTTGTTATTGGTCTCCAGGAGATCATGGCTCTGTCAAACAGCTGCATATAGCTCAACTCAAGCCCCTGTTTGGTCCAAGATAGCTACATCATGATACCTGACCAAACAGGGCAGGACCGACCTATTATCGCTGACCACACGGCATTTATGACCAGATCAATTTATTATTGGCTCTGATTACAACTGGCTGGACTCAATGACATGGCCTGTCAGAGTTAGGTAAATATCCTTAAGCCAAACTAGGACGTGACATGTTACAATGCCTTGCAGTTTGCTTCTTCCCCCCCCCCCGTCATCTAGAATATAACATTTGCGATCACTCACCAACACCGCCGCTCCCTGACTGAAAAAATAAAGCACATTCTTCAAACGCTGTCTGTTTCTTTTACACCTTCACGAGGAAATATTTCTTACTAACGTTAATGGTTTCATCTCCAAGAACATACATGAATGTAGGCGGTCTCAACAGGGATACTGCTGGCTAACGTTAGCTAAACAAAGTGCAAATGCTTACTTAGTTCACTGATGAACAAAGTAACAAGTACCGGTAAATCCAGATTTAAAGAGGCATTTAAAATTTGGCGATTAGCGCCACCTCCTGACAATAATAGGAAACATTTGAGAGAGCTGAAAATTATTAAATTCTCTCGACTTCGGTGAGGAAAAGCTCCAGTTTTCACACTTGGCACAATGTGCGTTCACGGGCTACACAGTGACATAATGAACCTTCCTTCTTTTATAGTTTCCTTGCCTCTATCCTGCTGTAATATGTGAATTTCCCCTCTTGGGATCAATAAATCTTATCTACAAACAAGCAAACCCTGCACTCAGAATTTATGAACATTTATTTAAACTATTTCTTTTGCCAACAGGAAGTCATTCCCTTCTCTTGAGGTTTTCCTTGTTGTCTCTGCTGCTCTCTGGGCCTCCTGTGAACCTTGGTGCAGGTGAAGTAGAAACCTACCCTCTCCAGGTCCTGTCGGAGGTGTGTGAAGAGCTGCAGGCGTCGCAGCAGCACCTCCTGCTCGCGGCGTGCCAGGCTCTCCTCCTCGTCCTTCTTGGGCGTGAGGAGCGGCTGGTTGAAGTTGGCTTTGCGTTTCAGTTTCCAGTACTGGTAGAGGAAGTCCACCACCTCAGGCGGCAGCTTCAGGTGACTGGCCACCTCCTCCACCTCCACAAACTGGTAGAAGTCTTCCTCCATCGCCTGCAGCTTCAGCTTGCGGAGGTTGACTCTCTTCTCCTGCTGGCGGCTGCTGAGCCCTTCTAGATCGCTGGGCGCTCTGTTGATGAGCTGAGGAGCCACATAGGATGACAAAGAGGAGGAGGTGGCATTTTCCTCCACTCTCACCCTGCCTCTCCTCTTGCACTTCTTGTCTCTGGCGCTCTCCTTCTCCTCCTCGCCTCCCGAGTCTCGGTCCCTGGACTCTGTGCCCTCGAGCCCGGAGTGTTTGGGGCAGTAGGACTTGAACTTGACCTCGTCGTCCTCGGTGAGGATGGTGTTCATTTCAAGGCTGGCATGGAGGCCGCACGTCACGTGGAAGGCAGTCCGGCAGTTTTTCGCTGAGCACTACAGCAGCAAACACAACAGTGTTAGACCTTTAAACTTTCAAAACACACAGTATCATATGACTTATAACAAACTTTTTCAAAAAGGAAATGGAGGAGCTTCTCCATTTTTTTTATTATTTTCCAGGAGAATAAATTAAAAAAATCTTTATTTAAAACTATGTTTTATTTAAGCAAAGTATTGTATGGCTGTTTCGGTTAAGATAACCACATTTGCACTAAATATGTTGAATGAAAAAAATGTATTTGGACAAAAACATGTTAATACTCAGGAAAGTTAAGTACTAATTAGAATCATTTTGGTATCTGTAATTAAAATTATTGATATAGTTTTGGCACTGCTGTCTCATTAATCCACATTTATCTCAGTTCTTGTTTCTAAATTCACTTAATCCTCAACTTCCAATGACTACAAATGATTAACAGAGGATGTTTGTACAAGATGTTCCAGCTGGTAAAAATGGCAGCAGCTGAATCAGGAGTCTTGTTTTACAACTACAACACATGTAGACTTGCTGGTAACATACCTGTACTGTATTTTAACCCAAAAATGTTGTTAATACACATTATCATAATTTCCTACTTGCATTACATCTGATTACTAGCTCTGTAGTTGGAGCCAAACTGGACAATCTGGAGGTGGTTGTGGAGGGGAGGACGAGTAAGAAGCTGGATGTTATCCTGGTGAAGACAAGGAGCACGTTCAGCCACAGACTCAGCCCTCCTCGGCACACCACAAAGCGCCTTTTCCAGGCCTTTGTGCCAGTAGCCATTAGGCTCCACAACCGAGGCTTGACCCCCACATGAAAACTTTAAGACCTGCACTGTCTGTTACCTAATTTGGACCTTAAACTACTGAATCCTGCATGTACTCTGGCGCACTTTGCACATGGACTCAGTTTCATTCATTCATATATTCACTCATATTTGTATAAGTACATTATACCTAATAGACTATTTATTGATAGACTGTACACATATCTATTTATATTTATTGACAGACTGTACATATGTCCACTCATTCGCTCACTCAGAGATCCAGTGCAGATATCTAGGGCCAGCTGCTGTTTTACTTAATTTTTATTCTTATTATCTTGGTTTGGTTCTGTACTCTTACTCTGTACCTCTCCTGTGTTTCATTGTCATTGCTGTTGCTGCTATGACACCTGAATTTCCCTCCAGGGATCAATAAAGGTTTATCTTATCTGATTACACAGTAGAATTAACTGGTAACAATAATAATAATAATTATTATTATAATAAGTAAGACGTTGGTGGTTTTACTTTTATGTTTTTACTCTCAGACATAAGAAAAATTAAAACAATGTTTAATGAAAAATATAACCAACTTCAAATAGAGAAACATTTCCGATTGTGTGCTGACTGATCAGCTGCCTCCTCACTCCAACCTGCTGAGCTGTGAAATCATTATAAATTTCTTTTCCCACATTTGTTTGGGTGTGAAAAGCAGAGGAAACGCTCTGCAGCACTAACAAACACATCACTCTCCACCACACTGAGGAAATCTCAGCAAAACGCTGGGTCACATTTTGCTTTTCACGTCTCATTAGACATCTTTGTGTTTCTGCGCTGTGGAAGTGATATGTGAGCGGTGACTCTACCTGTATACACGCTCCGGTCTTCTCTTTGCACAGGCAGCAGATCAGAGCCCATCTGTTGCTGGGAATTTGGGACACGTTGGTGATCGGCTCCATCTTCTCTGGATTCCCGATGCTCACCTGCACAGCAACAACATAGAATGGGTCACGTGTTGTTCACATGTCAGCGCAGGTGGTGTTCAGAAATGCAAATACATCAACACATGCTGAGTGAAATCCCCACCATGTGTGCAGACATTTTCTGATGCTCCAGTAGGAATAAAACCAACTGTGCTGTGATGTTTTCACTAATTTCACAACAGCTGCCAGTGTTTCATGGTGTTTGGTCCAATAAATAACAAAAACATGACAACTGAATTAATTCAAGCTACTTATTTTATCATGTCTTCTGTTTTTTGATTCATTAAGTCATATATAACTTTAAATTATTTGTTTACAATCGGAAAACAAGCAAAAATTCTCTGATATGAGCATTTATATGAAACCGTGATGGTAACTTCTTTGAAAATGTTAAAGTAGATATTGTCAATTTGTAAACATGATTGTTGGCTTTTCATTCACAGTGATGGATCACCTTTTCTAACAGCAATGTCAGTTGTTTAATAATTTGAAAATAATTCAAATCAAGGCCAGTGTCAGTAATAACACTTCAGAGATTCCTATCAGGCTGGAATTTTTCCTTTAACATTATTTCCATGTGTTGACATACAAAGTTCAATTTGCTCTTTGCTAATTGTTTTAGATTCACAGTACTGGAATACTGCATCAAAAACCCAAAGAGTGATATGTATCTAAAAATGTAAAAGAGTACATTAATTAATTGGTATAACACACACACAAATAACAAAGACTGTAAACAGGTAGATTTTTCACCTCTGGAATCCACAAGGCACAGCTGACGTGGACCCACTTGGTTCCACTTCGGGTCGGCTTCATGGCTCCACCCTTCTTGGGACACAACTGGCACTTTGGCAGGATGCCGAGGGCGCAGATCCGGCACAGCCAGCTGCCCTTTGGGACTTTCTGGATGCCGTAACACGCCTGGTGAGAAATGCAAACAGACAGAGGGCTGCTCAGCTTCCAGACAGAAAGCAGAAATGAATACAGCAGCAACAAATGGAGACACGGAGAAAGTGTGTGTGTGTGTGTGTGTTTGTCAGATGAAACCACAGCAACAGCTGAACTGAAATATAAGACGAGTCATTTTTCTTTTTACCAAAGCGAAACATCTTTAGACGGCCAAATTAAATCTCTAAGTGCTTAGCGCTACAAAGTTAACACGGTTTGGTTAAAAACGGTGTGTTTGCTGTGTTAAATGAGCAGCATTTCATAATAGATTTCACTTTGACTATTATTCATCTTCACATCTTAGCTGTGATTTTTTCTTTTTTTAAAAAAACAAAATCCCCATAATTCTTTTCAGAGGAAACACCATCACAATCACAATTGAAATTTCAATTTAGGTCCAATCATTTGGTTTACATTTAGGATATTCAGCTGAAAGTCTTATATAAAAGTAATTAAAATGAGACAGACAGTAGAAGTAAAGTTAAACTCAAAGTAATAACACTAGAAAGTGTACAAAGCTCAATTAATCAACAGTGGAACAAAGAATATTGAATAAACTTCACACAGAACAAAAAGCGTTTTGGAAGACATCATTGGTCTCTGTATTCAGAGATTTAACTCTATAATCACACAGTAACCATTTAAGAAAAGTATTTTTTCTGAATATTTTAAAGTTAAGAATTGTATTCCATCAATAGTTTTTTCTCTCATGTAAAGTGAGTTAAATGACCTCTGACCTGGTGAACGCAGATGTTGCACTTGTCGCAGAAAACCATCTCGTTGTTGTCCTCCCCGTCGGGCGACTGGCAAACGTCACACACCACGTCCTCGTCGTATTCGATGCCCAGCCCCTCCTCCGTCTCCATGGCGTGCGTCATGTTTTCGTGGCAGCAGCGCTCAAACTCCTCCATCACCCGCTCCATGGTGATCTCGTCCAACGGCGGCACAGCTGGAAAAGTGGAGTGGAGTAAAGGTTTCCTGATTTGTTTGTCACAAAGTTAAGTAACCAGAGAAACTTTGGCAATGATCAACCTCCTCCAGAAAAGTCCGGTTTTACAATCTCAATAAAAGTATCAAATGCTACTCTGTTGTGGCTTGAGGATATCATATAACCATTCGGCTTTTAAAACCTGTTAAATTTAACTAAAAGGTCATGGTGATCAAATTGAACATGCTAATTTCTCTCGGCTTAAACGGCTGACATTTTGGAGATAAACCTGTAATTAAGCATATGGTCACTGTTGGGTAAAGTAGGCTTAACTATGAAGTTTACTCTGTTAGTCATCTGACCAAAGACACAACACAGAACTGTAGACAACAATGCGTATCTAAACAAAGATGTGGTCGAAGCAACACAAGCAGCCTAAAATAAATCAGGACAAAAACAATAGCAGTCTCTACTCAAAACCAAAACCTGATATAAACAGAAATTCCAGCTTGAGGAGAAGACAGAGTGAAGCTGAGAGGGTGTTAAGGACAGGCACGGTAAACAACTTTTTTTCTGACTGTAGCTAAATTCCCTGATTTGTGCTTCAAGCTTCACAGTCATATCAACAAATCCCCCTCAGATCCAGTAAAACAGTAAACTTACACCACTGTGAAGAGCTACAAATGTGTTGGAATAACACTAAAATTCAGACTTTAAAAAACAAACTTGATTATTGCAATTAAGTCCTTCAACCGACACTCTTAGCAATTCATTTTGTGTCATGCCCAGAAAAACTCCAGCGACTACTGATGGGGAGAAATGGCTGCTGTGGAAATTAACACAAGCTGGCTGGCTTAGTGTAGAGTAAGACTGTTCTTTAATGAACCACGCTGCTGAAGTTTGACATCAAAATCCCAAATCCGTTCCGTGTCTGCAGCTTGACCTCTGACCTCTCGAAAGAAGAATTTAAATACATTTTAACATCAGATTACAAAGAAACATCTTTCTTACAGGGCAAAAAACATTTTCACCCTGGACCTCTCAGCAGTGACCTCTCAGTTAATTCAACACTTTCATAAAAATAGAATCCAATTTCTGAATGATACCAACAAAAGCCTTTGCCAAATCAACCTCAGTCCAAACATCTGTTCTGTGACTCACCCATCTCTGCAAACTCCTCGTTGGTGATCTGCAGCCAGGCTACGTCTACCTCGTTCAGGTCGTAGCGGCACATCCCCTCCGCCAGCGTCCGGATGTCCACATAGCCCAGTGCCTCTGTGCCCGACGTCCGGATCAACTTCTTTGGCCTGACGAACATGACATCCTTTCCTTTCTCTGCCAACACCCTGCACAGCACAGTCAGGAGACATTTCAGTTTACTGTGATGCATTTACAGTGCGGTACTCCATCCATTCATTTTCTAAACACTCTTATCCTGTGAGCAAATAGGTGGAACATTTTTGCAGTCTCTTCAACGTGTCCCTTCACGTTGGGGTGCAGGGTGCAGTGCTGAAGTCAGGATGTTTTCCCAACATCTGGTGCAAAGGGCTCGTTTTCCCCCCCATTTATAAGAGTGGGGACAAATCAGACCCTGGTAACTACCGTGGCATCTGTGTCAGTTTGTCAATTGACAGATATTCGCTTGTTTTATTGACCTCAAGAAGGCTTTCGACTCTATTTGGCATGAAGGGCTCTATTACAGACTTCTACATTCTGGTTAAATCAATGTATTTGGAAAATAGATGTGCTGTAAAAATTGGAGACAAACAAACTGAATTCTTCACCCAGAGAAGAAGTGTTCGTCAGGGCTGCAATTTAAGCCCGACTTAATTAATGTGAATATAAATGTGCTTGCTGTACAGTTGGATCAGTGTGCTGCTCCTGGCCTCTCTCTCCTAGATAGAGAGGTGAAGTCTCTGTTTTACGCTGATGACCTTGTTCTACTGTCACCTAATGAACAAGGACTACAGCAACAGCTGTAGCCCGACACACACTGACCAGTCTCACAACAGCACTGCTTTCCAAACACCAATCAGAGGAAACCAAATTATAACGCAATGTAAAGAAACCTATTTGGAACATTGGAAAGAAGAAACTAAAAGCCCAATTGAATTGATTTGATTAGACATATGTAAGTATATGGCTGTTACATTTTCGAACAAGTGGCTTTGTTGTTTCAAAGCGGTCTTTCTTTTGTCCTACCTGGCGACAGGCTGTGGGATGGACTGGGGGCTGACGGGAACCTGGACGCCCTTCTCCCACTCCTGCCTCCACGGGTCGGCGAGGACGTAGTAGTCCTCAGGGTTCAGCTGGTACGAGTCATGCACCTTCATGGCGGTGATCAGGTCCGTCCTGAAAACCTGCAGCAGTTGCATGAAAACAAGAGTCAGTACACTTTACTGCAAGCGCTGTTGCGACTGTGTTTTTAGTACGGCTCTACCTGGAGAGGGGAATTCTCCAGAAGAATATTTGGTTGCGTTGTTCATCAAATTCAAATTATCCTACAACACCATCATGTTTATGAGTTTAGGCAGACGTACCTCAGAGGGTTTCTGCCCGGTCCCCCTCCTGGGCTGTGATGAATGTTGGGACCAGCAGGTAGAATTACCTGGAGGAGAAACACCACACAGTGTTAAGGGTCTCAGCATTTCTTCTTTGTCTGTCTCTGCTGCTGCTCTAATGAACCTCACATCTCAAAAACGTATTGATTTCCCCCACAGGGGAAACTTTGAGAAATGCATGTGCGGCTCATTTGGATAGTCAAAATGGTGCAACTGGCATTTTCAGTTTTCAATTTCATTTCTTTACGATTCACTCATTTGACTTTGGGCTTATTATAAAATTACTGACAGTAGCAGCAGTCATTTGGCATTTACGCTCACCTGTGTGTGACCAAAGCCTTCATTTTCACTACATGTGGGACCTCAAAATCCTGAAGCATCGTTTTGTTAATGCATTTAACTGTTCGCCTAACAAAACCCTGAATCAGACCTTGGCTAAAAGCAATTTCCAGTAAGAGCTTAGGGTTTGTTTTTATACCAGATGGCACATCAGATAGACTGGATGATAAGTAAATCCAAACAATTACAGGGACCCATCTACACATTTATTTGGTTTTCTGTAACAATGTATCCCAACATTTTATACAATGTGGTAAAACCCCACCCATTTGACATTTTGTGGAGGATGAAAGAAACGCTACGAAGTGTTTCTCAAATTGTTGACCGAGGTCACATTTCAGCCTGTCTGCCTGACCTGCCAGGATGTCTTTAAAGGTCCAAATGCACCTCCTGTCCCTACTCTGTCTCCTGTTTCTCAGACCGTGGGCCTTCTTTTTCTTTTCGTTAATCCTTCTCCATCTGCCACCCTTCTTTCTTTTTCTTGGTTTCCTTCCTGTACATGAAGTATACATTTACTGACACTGACAGTAACAAGATGGGAGATACATTTTCAGGAAAAGACAACTACTCTTACAAAGCCAAAATGTAATGGCTACAAACAGCCCCGGCTGACAATCAGATGTGACTTTTCCAGATGAAAACAACAAAAATTGAAAGATACTGAATCATTATCTTTATGTAATGATTTACTTTTAGCCTAGATTTTGTAGTATTTAAGGATAAAAGTTAGCATTTCCTCTGGTCTGCTGACCTTATACTGCTGCTTTGCACTTTCACTTGTGAAATTGAGGAAGATGGCAGGATTGTACTGGCCTCAATGAGGTCTATATTTGGACTTTGTATGAATGAGTCAGCAGAGACAAAAGTTTGCTTACTTCCATTGTCGGAGTCATCACTGCTGCTGGGGTGCCTGCTTCTCTTCATCGTCGTCTGTCTGCGGAGCTCCGGTGTAGGGACACTTCACAAACCAGACAGGAGGTTAAGTTACAGAAGGGATCGATGACAAGCTACACGATATACAGCTGTGATAAAGAAAAACATTTGGGAATAAGATAAGAAGTCTGACTCAAAAACTGACACAGACATGATGTTATGGCACAATATTAGGATTGCAAATTGAGTCTAATTAATCCCTGGCACACGCAATGAGCGAGTTAACACAGCACCGACTTTAACAGACACAGGAATGACGCACAATTAGACCACACAAAGTTAGTTTCCACCATAAATAAAAGCAAACTCATGACATACACATGTAGAGGATACCATCAGGATACTATCCCTGTCTCTACCATGTCTCTCAATATTTATAATAGCTCTACTCTACTAAAATATCACTTCTTGGACACAGACATGTAGATATCAGAGCAAAACAGTGGGGCACCTGTTTCCTTGCTGATCTGAGAGCACACCAAACCTGTAGGGATGTGCACACACACACACACCACAGTCACAGCGATGACAACAAGCAGTAGCAACCACATGCAACACAGACAGGAAGCAGCACCTTGCAGTGCTATGAGTTCAGCCTGCGGCGTGCAAAAACACCAGCAAGGACTCTTAAAACTCCCGACAGGTGGAAATATCTCAGGGTCTGCTGCCAGCGTGCACAAGGGTCAAGGTGCTTACTTGGCTGGCTAGGCTAACATCAGGCTAGCCACGGTTTGTGTGACGCCCCTTCGTCCAGCAAAACAGGCACCGTAAAGTATCAGCTAACTAACTAGCGGCTAACTTTAGCTAGCAAACAAAAACAGCTGGTCTGTAGTGTCACCCCCGGCAGCATGGTAACACATGCAAGGCAATAATGTGTTTTAAGTATATGGTCACAATTTGCTTTAAAGCAGACCACACAGCGTTGCATTTTTATTTTTTATTTTTAAAATCAGACTGCAAATTCTAGTTGGCTAACGTTAGCCAGATAGCTAATCTCCCTCTCCCGTTATGCAACATGCGGGCCCACCCACACCCGGCACCTCAAGTGGAAATGTTTATGATGAGAATGCTCCGCTACGTACGTTAGCTTAAAATAAGCCATTTTGCAAAACTGGTCCACCAGAAACCGGTTCATATCAGAGGGATTTACACTAGATATGCATGTTTTTCAACAGGCGTAGCAACCTTAGTCTGCACGTTAAATTTAGCTGACGTTGGTGGTTAGCAACATCGGCTAGCTCGTTAGCTGGAAGCTACACGTACAGTACTTGGCGTTTAGCATTAGCCAATGCTGCTAACATAACTTTGGCTTCTACGGTGCCCCCTTATTATTAAACTCCACAGTCCCAGCCAGCCATCTGTCAAAGGTCGGGGATCGATAATTGATTCAAACAAACTACCTGAAATCGACGTGAACACGTCGCATCAAAACGGTTAATTAACGCGAGAATGTTGTTGTGCTAGCCAGCAGTGAACAGTGGGGCAAATTTACCAGCGATCCACTGGCTGAGGTTAATCTTTGGCGCCATTTTAAATGACGATGTCGCGTTTTCCTAGCGGACTGCTAGTGCGACCATACTAGATATATAAATAAACTCATTCAAATAGCCCGTTAAAAACATTCTGGCAGATATGCACATTAATTAAATCCGTGTAGAGTTAAAAATAAATTGGACAGTACATACAGAGCACGGCAGGTCGATGCAAGCCGGTGTTTGAGTTTGATGTGAAGCGTAGTTTTTAGCCGTGAGTTCCGCTTGACCCGCATTCCACATACACAAACACAGAGCGGCGGTGGCGGCGGCGGCCGGGGAGGAGGTTACCCAGCCCGGACTGTAGCTCCGCGTGTGCGCCGCTGGAGGGCAGCAGAAACCACCCCCCTGAACAGGTCCCGGATAATCCCAACAGATCCTAAGATTAATGCAGGAAAAAATGTTTCCTCACTATGTTTCCAGTGTTACAAAACAAACCTACGTTGCCCGGTTGCCAGTTTAAGTGTCAACAAACATAATGTGAACATAATTCTTTCCTCAGGCTGCATGACTCAGCGTCCCATTGACTGACAGGCACTCCTTTTTTGGCAGCTTTATCTGTTAAAGGGACAGACCACCAACAACACATTTTTAAAAAGGGAAATGCAGTGTAGTTAGGAAATGATACAAGACAGAATAGGCACATTTTCGTCCAATAAAAGTGTCCTACAACCCACTAAAATCTGCACCCAAGAAACTCAACAATATTTATGATATTAATGTTTTCCAAATATGTACTTTTATAGGGTTCAAAGAGGTCTTCGTCTTCTGAAACATCTCACAAGATCAATTTTCATCTATCATCTATTCCCTCTACCTGTACATACATTGTCATTATTTTATGTCATTTGTATGATTTTTTGTAAAAAAAAAAAAAAAAAAAAAAAAGATCCTTACCATTAACTGTTTACTTTTGGCATTGTGTATATTTTGGATTTGCACCTTACCCGTTAATCAGTTTATATTTATGACACTTACCGTTAACCTGTTTACATTTTTGGCATTGTGTACATTTGGTTTTTGCACCTTATTGATAATCTTTTGTTGTTTGTTTCCCCTTAAGAAGCTATAAGGTAAGAAAATTCAACCCAAGACTCATCAAATATTCTACTGACAGGGCTGCATACTGTTTTTTTTAGTAATATTGGTACTTGGCGATACTTACAAACAAATCATCCTATTATACTCAAATTCAAAATTAATTGTTTTTGGTTTTGTTAGCATTAAACATACCTACTCAGGTTAAGTTTAGGGTTATATGAAGAGGGGTAATGACTGTAATTCCTTTTGTATATACTTAAAAATTAAATAAGAAGAAAATGAAATGACAGGATTGGCTGGAAATGGCCATTACCGTTATGTCAAAGGGGCAGAAAAATAAAAATTTTAAAAGTTCTTTAGCAAACCAATGTTTAATTTTAGTGTCATTTCAGCAGTTATGTGACATGAAAAACTGCAATGGTGGAATGTAACTAAGTACATCTACTCAAGTACTGTACTTAAGTACAAATTCAAGGTTCTTGTACTTTACTTGAGTATTTCCATTTTATGCAACTTTATACTTCTACTTCACTGCCGTTCAGCGGCAAATGTACTTTTTACTCCTCTACATTTGTCTTTAGTTACTTTTCAGATTACAATTTTGCATCCCCTTCCATGTATCTCCATTTTTTTTAACTGAAAAATAAAGTTTTCTTTTATGTGTTGAGAAAACTCTCCTACTTCTTCAGCTAAATAAACTATTTAACCCCCCCCCTCGGATCAGCTGGAAAATGCATCGTCACAAAGCAGGACTTTTACTTGTAGTGGAGTGTTTTCAGTGTGGTATTGCTACATTTACTTAAAAAAAAGGATCTGAGTACTTCTTCCACCACTGAAAAACTGCAATGATAAAAGACCGCTGCAGGGTTGTTTACACATACATAGCTTATAATAAAAACATTTAAAAAATTAACTATTTACAAAGAACAAACAAGATGTATGTCTTTGATTTAATCTGAAGGATGCATGCTGCCAACATGTGGAATGACCAGAAGACAGAAAACAAGCTTACAGTACCAGTAAGGACAGTTTTTATATGTTTCTATCAAACATCTTGATATTTTGCATTCGCACCTCATCTATGACATATGTGACATTTTTAGCACTTATTTAGAGCTGAGATTATGTAAATTACTTTCTGTTGTAAACACGTGATGTTCTGGAAATGCAACCAACAAACATCAATAAGAACAGGGTTTTTTTTTTACAGTACTACGGTGATTTGTCCTTCAACTAGAAGGTCACATAAGAAAATGAGAACTTTCTAATACCAGCAGAGGAATGATGGAGGTAAACTGAGGTTGTTCATAAAGGGTTGTCCTGCAGAGTCTGATCTACATGCAGTCTGAGAGGGAACCTGAACTCATCACAGTGAACAGGAAAGCCGGGAACACACAGTCACAGCAACACAACATGACAACACAGCTGTTTTTCCAGCTCAAAATTCGGTGTTTTCTGAAACTTTTACTTTTTCACTGCGCTTGAAGGTTTTGGTTTGATTTCTTTTTTCTGTACTGGCTGCATAAAATGACAACAGAATGAAAATAAATCAACACACTCAAACTGAATATGCTTCTCTGGGTGTTAAATCCTCAAAAACAGAGAAACAAAAAACACCAACAGCAGATACTTGACTTGGAGTAAAGAACATGGTAGTTGATTTGCCTCTCCCAACTTTACTCCTATAAATGTCATTTCACCTTTTTCTTTTTCTTGTAGGCTTTACTATTCATGGACAATTATGCACAAGTTATGTTGAACTACGTACATAACTTGTGTTGTAATGTTTGTGATATGGATGACATGGTGCCTGGCAACAGTGTTGTTGTTACTGTTGATGTTATTGACTTAAAAAAAGGTTTTAAAAATAAAATAAAATGCAAGAATCCCCAAAATAATAATTATTTATTTATGCACAGACATTTTTGGTAGACTTCCTTCAACACTGTGCAAACTGACAGCACTGTTGCCCAAAACATCTGTTATGAACTAATCATTTTATCTTCACATTTTAATTGTAAATCACTCTGTAGATTAGATGGAAATGTTGCAGTTTAATTATATGTTTACAGGGATCTTTTTTTGTTTGTTTGTTTGTTTCTAAAAAATATATAGGAATTTGTTGGTATTTATTTTAAATATTTGAAAAAAGGTGAAAATCTGATGACGAAAATCAATATTAACCAGTCCAGGATTATAAATATAACATTTCTCGTAAAAATGGTTTTGCAAATTATTTACAGACTATCTTTATGTGACGCTGGTCCAATATTTTGGCTGAATATTCATAAATTAGTTCATAATTTTTGGAATACACCTCCATGATACTCCAGAAACATTGTGACCAATGATAAAACTATAATCTGATATGATATCCAGAACTATTTAGTGTTTGATTCTGGTATATGTGATAGGTGCCTGTGACCGGCTCATATTAAAACCATATGACTGCAAATATTGAGCAGATTTAGATATTTTTGAGCATCTCAATTAAAAAAAACTGTCAAACAAGCAACAAAGTAAAACAACATCTTTTGCTTTAAAACATTGTTAAAATTAAACGCACCATGATTCTTAAAAAACATTAGCATCAGCCATATCAGTGCATTTATAAAATCTATCAAATAACTGATACTATATTGGTTGTCTGTGGGAAACCCTTAAAGGAATAGTTCCACATTTTGGGAAACACTCACTAGTTGCTTTCTTGCAGAGAGTTAGATGAGAAGACTGAGCCCATTCTCATGTCTGTTCATTAAATAAAATGCTACAACCAGCAGCCAATGAGCATAGCTTAGCATAAAGACTGGAAATAGGGAAAAAGAACCCGCCGATATAACCACAACTTACCGTTTTTACACTTTTTAAGCAGATAAATAAACGAGATATAACATGCTAATTAACGAGCTTCTTACCCTTTGGACAGAGCCAGCTAGCTGTTTCTACCTGTTTCCAGTCTTTGCGCTAAACAACCTAAACCCAGAGAATGTTTGTATTAGTACGATCCTTGAAAAACAACTTGAACTGTAATCACAATATCTGAAAATCTCACTGGGGTTGACCACAACATAAACTGGAGACCCATGTGCACTGAGACTAGCAATGTTTTTTTTTTTCAGAGCTTATATGTTCACCTCCCAACCTTTCAAAGGCCTTGAAAAGTTCAAGTTTCTGAACTTGAGGGATGCCTCTCTCGACTGTCTCAGTCTGAGCTCATCTGATGGCCAGGATGGCGTCGTAGGACTTGCCGGTCCGGCACACCTGAACGTTGTGGAAGCCGATCTTGTTGAGCATGTGGCTGTACTCGGACGGCGGGCGCTCCCGGCCCTCCGCTTGCACCAGCATGTTGAGGGAGAAGATCTGAGCCATGACGGGCCCTCGTCTGTTCTCAAACAGCATGGCTTCCACCAGCAGGACGCCGCCGCCTGCCAGGAGGACGAACAAAGATACTGAGTGCTGAGAGTTGTGAATGTGTGAGTATAAACAGATAAAGTATTTCAGCATTTATAAACAAAAATGTGTCAGTACAGAGGAGGGTGGGAAATAATTTAAAAACATTGAATGTGCATTTGTTATGTTGCCATGGAACCCTTGTTTTGATTAGTAAAAATGTGAAAAAGCTTGATAGACATGTCCATAATCTTCAGAGTCTCTTCCATCTTGCAGGTACATAACATATTCTCTCCGGTGCACAGTGACACACCATTTTAACTGCATCTCTTTTTTGTAGACTTGTCTTGTTTTGATCAAGATCCTAGATTTGGTTTCAGTGGTGGGGGTGTGGACAGAATGCAATCAGAGGTTTGTCAACCTCCAAAACCTTCAAGAAATATACATTTATATTAATCTAGCAAATGAGGAAATTTTCATAGTAATGGTAGTACAGGCCTAACCCCAATTAAAGTTTAGTTTATTTTCCTTGATGATAAATAATGTTATATTTCCTACAAAGAGGGCAGTCCTTTACAGCCTTATCTTTAATTGATGTTCTATTCGGGAGAATATTCACTGGAAAATATGGATAAAAAACATTTTTATCTAATGTACTCTGGAGGAAATATTTTTTGTACCTGCAGGATAGAATTTTGAGGACTGAGAACAAAAACACATCAAGTTTTGTTTAACAACCTGCTGTGTTTCTCAGAATTGTATGTATATCTGTTTTTGAGGAAGACAGCGGCTTACTGGTGTTACTAGATTGTCAGTGCAAAGTTGCAAAAGTGTAAAAGCTATGACTACAAGAGAGGCTCAAACTGGGGCTTCATGCCTATATGAGTAAAACAAAGGGCTGCTAGCAGAGTGCAGTATCACAGGACTTGTTTACGCCTCAAACCAGAACCAAATAGGATTTATCTACTTGAAGGTATAACTGCACCGTAGATGGATTCATTTAGACTTTTTCTTTGCTTAGAGAGCTTGAGCTTGGTTTTGAACTGTTGCTGACTCCCTTTGATTTGACTTGACTTCTGCTTAACACTAACTGCAACTTCCACTAATTTTAAGAACATAAAAAACAGCATATAACACTTGAATTGTAGCAGCCATACTTACATACATATAATAAACACTGTAAATTGTTCGTCAGGTGGTGGATTTGCATTTTATGTGCACCAAAGATAAATCAGATTGAAATCCCACTAACCAGATGCACCTGATGACTGAGTGTAAATGCAGACGGATAAAGATTATATCAGCGTACAATCCTATACAGGTCAGGTGGAAATATGGCCACAAGTTTATCAGCTATGCACTGATAAAAAACACATTTGTAGGTGTACACACACTCTTATACTCACCTGGTTTGCAGGTGTCATAGATCTTCTTCAGCAGTGTCAGGCACTTCTCTTCAGGCCAGTCATGAATGATTCTGGCCAGAACGTACAGGTCAGCAGGAGGAATTTCACCACTGAAGAAATCTCCTGCATATACAACAGAAAGTACGTGACCACTCTAGGCAGGGCTTTTTAAATGTACACTTAGTTATCATTTTATTAGGTACACCTAGTTAAAACTTAAACAGCCCTGTAATAAATCTTCCCTTCATGAGGGTTATAATGGAACTGTTTTAGAGAGGTGTTGATTCAACTTTATGATTATTTTGGAGGCTGAAGTTTGTGGTGCTGTTGAACTATATAGCATTATGTAGAGAGGGGAATCTAATATTTAGCCTGCCCTCATTGATATAAATGAGGTGGAACATATTAGAAACACTTCTCACTATGTGTATATAAAAGTTACAAATATACATACAAGAAGTGTATGAGCAGTTACTACATCTATTTTACCTATTTATCTACTCTTCTTCTGATTATATGCTAACACTGACTGACTTTTCTACAGAGTAAATCATAATGTGATTACAGTTAAATAAATAAATTCTAAAAAAATAGGTCATTTGTGTAATCCAGTAGAACTTAGATCATTTTAATCAATGAATATATAATTTAAATACAATGTTGACATTTAAAATTGATGTACAAATCACAGAGTTAAAAATGTTAACGATTATCTTCTATTACTATTTAAAATATATTATATTATGCTATTGCATTCAGTTATGCCTTATACACCAGTTTTATTCTAGGATTCATGTTGTTTGGCATTTGGTATGTATTTTGGATTTTCCCTCAATTATAACACTCAAACATGTTTATTTTTAAACATCAGAGACATTCCCAAGAATATACTGTACAATAGGGCCTTTTCACTTCCTGAATGAGGCTCACCAGTTTGAAATACAACAGCATCGTTCTCCTGAGAGAAATGTTTCTGAGCCGTCTCTACGACCTGCGGGAGGTCAAACACTGAGACAGAGGAGGACGGATACGCCTTCGCCATCTCACGGGCCAGAGCACCAGTGCATCCTGGGAGTTATTCAGACAAAATAATGTCAGCGTGTGAACAACATGAATTCACTTTGTTTAGTGTGAAAGTTAATGTTTTGGACAAGTCTGATGTGTCAGAAGGGTTGCATCAGCACAAAAATGTATTCAAAATGTTCATTTTATTAGTGTTTGTCTGTGAACATTTGACATTCCTTAACCTATTGATCGCATTTTATTTAAATTTAGACAAAAATATTGTAATTATGATTGTTTATTTTATATATTTACCATTTCCATGTGGTCAAAATGCCAAAAAGAGGCAATAATGTTAGGCAATAATGCAAACAAAAATGTTTAGCCATAAATAACTATAGAAATATTCATGACTATAACTAGGTTTTACATAAGGGAGTTTAACCTCTTACCTCCAAGATCTACTATGTTCTGGAAGCAGGAGAGGTTGAACGCTGTCACAATGTCGTGTCCGTCAAGAACCCAGGACGAGTTCATCAGACCCATGAATTTCAGCATCTCCTCCTCTGATCTGGGTGGTACAGTTATGATCGAACACAGAATCATAAAACTACAGAGTGATGAAGTTACACAACAAAGCATCTAAAGCAACAAAAGCAGCACCAACCTGTAAATAGCTTGGAAAATATCTTCTGGTGGAAGGCCAAAGGTCTTTTCATTCTGATTTTTCCCCTCCCTGCGTGGTGGAAAATTAGAAACTACTGTTTGTACTGTAAATTATGATAATTGAAATGCAGTGTTTGTTCTTAGTTTCCTTCTGCGGAGTTTGTTTTACTTCTGCAAACATTTCTCGGAGGCACAGCAGCTCTGGAGGCTATTAGCTAACCTGGATACCTTTGTATGTTTAGACTGCATTTTCTACTCTTCTCTTAATTAGCCAGAAAAACTGTACCTCATCTGTTACCACTAAGGTTTAGATCAGTCCACAGGCTTCCTGCCCACTCTTTAGGTGAGGCTTGCACACAAACCGATTGGGCTATCTCGCTGTCAATCAACATATGAATAGCCCTGGCCCTTGTGAACAAAATGAACTATCACACTTGGTTGTAACCTCTCTTTGCATGTTGTTACAGCAATCTAAACAACATTTGAGCATCACTTTTGGTTGTGTCCCATTCTCCCTAATGGAAGATGAAGCTGTACAGAGTTCACTAAATAGTTGCCTGTTATTTATCGGTTATGATGCTTTAGTGAACTATTGACATTCTAGGTGTTGACCCTTGATGCTATAAAGTCAGAAAAATTTGTGACATGGTTTGATTTGAGTAAAAATTGAGTAAAAGTTATTTTGAGTAAATCTTTGTTGTTGTGCTTCCATCAATTTTCAAGTTATGAGGCTGTTGTAAGCTTATAGTTTCTGTCCGTTTCACCAAAAACCTCACAGATTAGCTGCGTTACTGTTCTGTAATGAGCTATCATATTTGACACCTTCACAAATGCATTTTGTATCAATTATTTTCTAGGCGAACCTAAATTCTACATGTGTATATAATCCATTATAAACCTTGACTGCAACTATTCACATCTTTTCCAATAGTCCTGGTTAGTACTCAAAGTGAAAAAGAAAATGTGCAATACATCCATATTTGAAGCAAGAAACGTTCAGAGGCACATAACTGGAAGTAGGAAATAAACACAGTTTTTGGCCTGGGATAAATGTCAATATTCAGTTCAATTATCTGGACGTTTCCTGTTTGAACCCACTAACCTGACGGCGTCCACCATGTTGTTCCACAGCGGGTAGATGGTCTGGGATTGGTAGATGATCATTTCGTGAAGAGACTTGGCGCTGCCTTTGGCCAAGTAAAGATTTGCCACGTCAGTGCTGCTGTACAAAGCTGTTTTAACAAAATACATTCACACTTAACAGCTTTACATCAGCATGTTATCAGTTCCTGATGTGGACATTCACAGTGTCAACAGCAGTCAATGAATGCAGACATACTCTAAGTGTTTTAGTGTCAGTTCACTAGAACTGAAACGATAAGTCAGATGAACAATTAGTCGCACAAAAGAAAATTGAAGCGATTAAAGCAGACTTTTTTGATTATCAATTAATCGTTTCAGTCATTTTTCAAGCTAAAATGCCAAACATTGCCCCATAACGGGCCATGAATTTGACAGGTCTGCACTGAGCCCAGACCTCAACCCCATCCAAAACCTTTGATGAACTGGAACGCCGACTGTGAGCCAGACCTGATCACCCAACATCAGTGTTGGACCTCTTTAATGCTCTTGTGTCTCAATGATAGTAAATCCCTGCAGCCAGGTTCCAAAATCTGGTGGTGGGTGTTCATGTATCCCCATGCATGTTTGCTCGGGCGTCCACATACCTTTGGCCATATGGAGTGTATATTGATACACTGATACAGAGCTAATGTAGTAGTCAAGTATATCTGTTCATCACCTCCTCCTCCTTCTCACCTGTCCCGTCTGTGGTCTCCACCTCCAGGATCTCGATGCCCACCAGTGCGTCCAGCAGCCTCTGCATCCCGTCCACACTGGTGCTCAGCTCCTGGGCTACATGCTGGGCACTAAGGGGCTCCTGGGACTTCAGCAGGAGGTCAAACACTCCCAGCTCACAGGCTGAAAATATCACCTGAAGGGATGAACACACTGCCACATCAACACCTCTGCACTGGTAGATAGATTATTAGCCATGCTAGTTGCGTGTTGGTCGGTCCACAACTTTGGCTCAGACTAAAATATCTCAACAACTATTGGATGGGTTGTCATGAAATTTTGTACAAACATTCATGTTCCCCAGATGATGAATCCTACTGACTTTGGTGATGCCCTGACTTTTCATCTAGTGCCACCAGCAGGTTGACATTTGTGTTTTTAGTGAAATTTCTCAAACTATTCGATGGATTGCCATGACATTTTGTACAGACATTCATGTTCATCTCAAGATAAATTGTAATAACTTTGGTGATCCTCTGACTTTTCCATCTAGCGCCATCATCAGGTCAAAATTTGTCCAATAGTTTGCTTTGTGATCAAAACTAATGCCTAATAACCTGCAAAACTAATGCCATTCCCATCAGCCTCAGCATACTTGTGCTAATTAGCAAATGTTACATGCATACCTAACATTGTTAACATGGTAAACATTATATCTACTAAACATATGTTAGCAGTCATTGTGAGCATGTCAGGGTAGGTTGCATGACAACTGGGCAGACTCTATCTGCTGATGTAGATCATGTGATATGACTGAAAGCTCCAGAACAGCTACTAAATGGACCTTGTGATGAGATTAATTTAAATTTTAAATAACTGGTTAATCACTTGGGTCCTTTATCAAGCAAAAATGCCAAATTTATCCACAGCTTTCAGCTTGTTTTTTTTAATATCATTACAGTAAGACAAAACAAGAGATTAATCAAACAATCAACAGTCAAATTATCTAGTCAGTCAAATCCGATAGACAGAAAATTAGTCGGCATCTATATTTTTATATGTTTATTCATGTATTAAATTTTTTATTGCAATAATATAAAAATTGTACTAGTTCCAGCTTGTCAAACTTTTTTTTTGCTGTTTTTTTTTAGACTTCCATAGACTAAATATTAATAGGTTTTGGTTAGTTGGTCAGACAAAACAGACAATATGCAAATGTCAAGTTGGGAACATTTTATGGACCAAACCACTAAAGTTAATCGATTAATTGAGGGAAATGGTTGTTGCAGCCCTATAGCAGATTGATCATCAATAAAAATAAATGTTAGTAGCAACCCCAGATACATTACTGCACACAGCACACTTCTGAATATAAAATGTTTATTAAATGAGCTAAAAAAATAAATAAAAATCGACTCTAAAATGTTACCTTTGAGACCCTGAAGCCGTTGAAATACTCCAGAAGTTTGAATGGGTAGTCCAGCTCACTCTGGGACAGATGCTCTGCCATTATCTCCTGATGGAGGACACAAAACCGTTAATAACTAGAGGAATTCATGCAACTTTGGTTTGTATTTACTTCTGTTATGTGAATGTGGACAAACCCCGTTGTCTTTAGGATCTTCACTCACCCGATGCTGTTGTCGGGAAAGCCGCCAAGATGGTGAAAAGACGGATGATTATTTGTTTTGTTTTTTTAGGTGTCTCGCTATTTTTTAGCCAAAACAGCCAAGATGTCGGTGGTGTGTTGAGGCGCTGCCGTCGGGGTGAACTCGGTGTGAAATGGTCGACGAATCATCAGTGGATAAAACACATCCCTGCTCCGGGTCTTGAGGTGATCGGGGGACCGTAGCCGTGATGGTCGATAGGCAGCAACAGCGACTAGTTTGACTTAAACACACACGGACACACACACACACACACCTCTCGGCGTGTCGGTGCAGTTCCGGGATCATCCGGAGAGGCAGTGGGGGCGCTGTTGAGCTGTTGCTGATTACAGAGCGGTTTATTTTTAGTGTGTGGTGACCCTCAAAACGTCGTCACGTCTCCACATGAATGGACATTAATGTAGTTCTGCGATGTCTGCAGTAGTGGAAGAAATATCCAGATCCTTTACTTAAATAAAAGTAGCAATACTGCAATATAAAAATACTCCATTACAAGTAAAAGTCCTGCATTCAAGACCTTACTTAAACGTACAAATGTATTATCAGTAAAATGTACTTCAGTAGCCCCCGTCAGTGTTGTGTTATTATATATCATAATGTTGGATTATTATTATTACTAATGCATTATGTACAAGCCTCATTTTAATGTCAGAGCTGGTCAAGGTGGAGCTAATTTGAACTGCTCTGTTTAATCTGTAACATTGCATTATATTTTTTTTATAAACTAATCATTGTGCATTTATATAAAATTGTAATCTTGATTGAAAAGTGAAAAGTTAGTAGCAACTAAAGCTGTCGTATAAATCAAGTGGAGTAGAAAGTACAATATTTCCCTCTGAAATGGATTGGAGTGGAAATATAAAGTAGCAGAAAATGGAAATACTCAAGTAAAGTACAAGTACATTACTTAGTTACTTTCCACCACAGGATGTCTGTCAGTAATTCAGTGGCTCATAAAAAGGTACATGTTCCATAAAGTAACCTATTACATTAATATGTCCTTAAAATTATTTTAAGGGCTAAATGAAATATTTAGCCAAAAACAGATAAATAATTAAATAAGTACGGAGCCCCTTAAAGGTCATGCCGATATGTCTATTTGTAATGGAAGGTAGTGTGGAGATTTTGTTTATGGACACCTCTCCTTATATGATGTCCTTTGCAAAGAAGTTATTAGATAGAACATTATCAAACTTCTGGGTAGGAGCCGTATGTATAACGAACATCAATTATTGCTCCACACTTATAGCAACAGGCCTTCTACCAAAACCTGTTTCAGCATTGACGGTTATTTTAATTTGTTTTGTGCAAAGAACAGAGGGCCCTGTGCAGAAATGCAAAAAGCTTTCCAATTTGGTTCGGTCTGCATTCCTGATGTATCTCTGCAAGTGGTTCAGTGCTGTCTGCTCTTTCTGTGACAGAACCACAGACTGTTTGCAGCATTTGAGTCACCTTCTTGCTTTTTTGACTCATACAAATACAGCACATTAACTTTATGAGGTAGATTCAACTGCACATCTGTAATTCTGCCTCTGGAGACGTCTCCTTTTCCTCAGTGAAACCCCTCTGGGGTCCAGTACAGTACAGAGTACAGTAACTGTTCATGAATGAAACCGACAGCATCCTGCAGATCACTGTACTGCTTTCCTCTGGAGAGACCTCTTGATCTAAGAATTTGTTAAATTTTTCTTTCACTATTACATAACCATGCATGCCTATTGAGCAGTAGTATATCAGCATACTTAAAGCCCAGTTCAAAGTAAAGTTCAATGAACTGATATACTGTTGCGTTGCGTTGGGAGCAGCTGAGTGGAAATAGACATATGGCTCTGAAGGAACGGAAGTAAGGAAGGAAGTATTGCATGAGAATGCAAAATTTGTGAGGTAGGAATATATGAATTTTACTATTATTAATTTCCTTATTTATTCATTCATTAATTGATTTTCTTTATGATAATGAGGGGGCGTTGCCTTGACATTAAATCACCTATTGTGCACATTTATTTATTTATGTCCCCTTCAAGCACCCATAATTGCTTTGCTTAACTTTTCTTCAGAAGCCATTAAACAAGCCATTAATTCTTGACATCTTACTTTCTAATATAGTAAAAACTTCAGGAAGACATAAACTTTCGATTCATCCCAAAATCTCTTCTTTCTCTCTCTCTCTTCTAGCGATCAGTTTTTGTTTTCTGTTTCAACTTTTTTTTCGCTCCCATTTCTCAGTTTGCTTTTGGGCTTCTCAACATCTGGTGTTAATAATTGTTCACCCAGAGGTTTGGCACGAAGCAGTCTGCATGTTGTACGTTTTGTTCCTGAAATTCACAGAACTATTCTCTGAAGATATGCAGGAAAAACTTTATCTCACTATAACTCAGTTCAACAAACTTTTCTGTGGTTAGTCAGAACCTGATGTACACCTTCATCGTTAAATGATTGCCAATTGTTGAAATAAGGAGTTAATTGTTACTAGTAAATACACTCAGAGGTACTCTACCTAACATAAAATGAATTTATTATGATAATAATCACTATGAGGATGAGTTTTATGCATTCTTATAAATACTAAACTTCCCACTATATTACTGTCTGCATTTTCCTTATCCTGAAGCAAAGACACTTACTGTTAAAACATTTTAATGAACTATTGAACATTTCCTGGTAGTGATCCATCATCATGCCATCTCTAAAAGCAAATAAATTCCAGACATCTTCAATTATTAACCAAATCGATTTATTATGCATGAACAAATCCCTTCCTGCCTCTGTCACGCAGACACCCGCACACACACACACCCAACATTTAAATACATGACGTAGTGGGAATTCGGCATAGCTCACTTTGTTGTTGCACATGCTTTAATAAAATGATAGATATATTTACAGGATAAGCAACGCCTCCCGGTCCCGCCCTGCAGCACTTTGCAACACTCCTCCTATTTGGAAATTCACCCACGTTTAAAAAGAAGTCCAGAACTGAGAGGGAACAAACAAACAAACAAACCAAAAAAAACAAACAAAAAAAAACCCATGGGGATTTTGGCCAATACGACATAGCATTATACATATATGGAGTTCATCAACTACATAAATATGGCAGTAACACTGAGTAATTCATATGGTCTATTTACAAAGTTTGTGAAGTGGGGAAATATTACAGTCTGTGTGTGGACGACTGACAGAACGTATGCCTTCTTTAAAGTCTGGGGGACCGAGTCAAGAAAAACCGACACCTCCATCCCTCCACTCGCCTCCTCTGTTAGAACGGTCAGGACTGACACAACAAACAAAATAAGGCACAATTAATACTTGGACCATTTTCAGGGGAATCTACAGACTTGCAGCTGGCTTGTGAGGCATGTAAACAATTGAGTCGATTGATTAGGACTGCCTTATCACCTTTCCCTTTGTATTCCCAATCAGTGATTCAGTCCGTCAGATGTGATTCAAAACAGGATTCATATGGCAAGGACCTTTAACCCCCCCCCAACCCCATCTGAAAAACAAACAAAAACAAAAAAACCTTCCCTCCCACTCTCCCTCCTTCTATGCTACTCAACAAATACAATCACATGGTGACAAACAAAAAAAACTAGTAGTGCGTGCACTACAAACATAACAGAAAAATGCGACGTCCCGCCAATTTCCACAGCACTGTTTAGGCCACAGCGCTGCCCTCTGAAAAAAGGGGGGGAAATGATTTGAACACAAAACAGAAATGATTGATTGATGAGCTGTCCGAAGCTGAAGCAGTTTCAGTTGTGATGTGACTAAACTGAAGATAAAAAAAAGAGAAATCCGTTTCCCCATCCTGATCCACAGATCAGCTTTGACCAATGCGTTTGTCTGACTACCTCTGACCAACCTCCACCCAGCGTTCAGCGGCGACCACGTTGACCACACTTCCCCCCTGGAGAAATGACTAAAATATTTTGTTTCAAATACACCTAATGGCACAACCCCTCTCCCCCCAAAACATGTTTTCTGTCGTTAAAAAAGACCTCGTCAAAGGTTTTCAATCGCTTTCTGTTGGTGGTAATCTTCGCAGGATGAAGAGGGAGGGAGGTCTGGGCGTTGAGACTTGAGTCCTCCCCTTCCAGAACAGCCACAGTACCGGACAGATTTAGGAGGTGAAGAGTTTGGGGAGTAGGGGCAAGAGAAAGGAGTGGCAGGTAGATCGAAGGGGCGGGAGGAGGAGGTCTGGGGGGCTGGGGCGGTCTGTCACAGCTGTTTGGGGCTCCTGGCTTTGGTCGATGTGATGGAACCGCTCAGTCGTGTTTCAGGTGGTCTTTGATGTCCTCCTCGTCCGTGTACTCCGACGGCTCGTCTCCGGGCTTCAGCAACCTCCCGACGTAATCATATTTTTCTGGAAGATATCGATAAAATCTTGCATTAAAAAAGATGGCACAAAGGCTTCAGTTGGAAAACGTCAATTTAGTGCTGCGACTACAATTATGTTAGAGATTAAACAATTAGTCATTTAATTAATCAACAGAACATTAATGAGAAACTATTTGGATAATCGATTAATCATTATTTCTCATCCAAAAATGTGAACTGATTTGTTTTTTTGCTAGATTTGCTGCTTTTCCTTGTCTTATATATAGGGCTGCCAAGGGCGCAACATGAAAAGCAAGGATGTGAATACCGTTTTCTACATTTCTACATGCTTTTATCATATTCCCAGCTACTTAAAAGCAACACATTATGATTAAGATGGCTATCATGCTTAGTTTAATCATTCTGCCAGAAAAGTGGTGAATATACAACAGAAAAAGCTGTCTTACTCTCTGCATGTTTAGCCCAGAAGCCTACTGAACATCACGTGCTGTGGTATTCAATTAGGGATATAAGCTATACTGATGATATCAAACGGAAAAAAGCAGCAAATCCTCACATTTTAGAAGCTGCACAAACAAATGTTTGAAATATTTGCTAACACAGACTAATGACTCAAACAATGAATCCATTATAAAAATAGTTGCCGATTAATTTTCTATTGATCTATTAATGGACTACTTGTTTCAGCTCTACATCCTTTCCTTGCGCACTGAAACGAGTAAATTTGCCCTGAATTTCGTCCTGAAAATCAGGGACAACGCTGGAATCTCAGAGCAGCCACTGTGGTAAACAACATGCTGTGAGTAATTTACATCTTCTTACACGATTTAATCAGTCACCATTCGGGGACGCCAACTTCCAAAGCTGCTCAGTTCAGCTTTAAATGTGTTACTTGCATCAAGCGGACTTGTTGAGAGTGTCCAGAGACTTGTTATTTAAGTAAGCAGAGGCCTGACATTACTTAGAGGGGTTTCAGTCCAGAATTAGACACCCAGGATTTAAAAAGGAGACTAGACTTTGAAATAAAACACTAGCTTTGAGGTAAAGTTTTAAAATGACAAGACTGTAATAGGATCGTTTGCACTTCAAGAACAGAATAATTTGACATATAAAAGTATCTGAAAGTAAGTCCTCAGTTTCCTTCCAGTTTCAGTGTTTCCTGTTTCAACTGTTATTCAGCAGATGTGGCAGAAGATATTTTTAGTTTCGGTTTATTGCAAGTCTGTCCCAAGTTCACTCCAAAGTTTGGTTCAACTGCACATTTCAGAAATAACCTTTTTTTTTTTTTTTTTTTTTTTAAAAGAGAGACAGATCGACAGAACTTGATAATGGATGGATTATTTTATGCAAAAATGACAAAAATTCACTGGTTTCAGGTTTTCAAATGTGAATATTTTCTGGTATTCTTAGCCTTATAATAAACTAATTTAGGGCTGCAACTAATGATTATTTTCATTATCGATTAATCTTCTGATTACTTTCTCAATTAATCGATTGATTGTTTGATCTATAAAATGTCTGGAAATAAAGAAAGATCACAAATTCCTCAAGACCATGGTGACATCTTTAATTAGCTTGTTTTAGCCGACCGATATTTCAAAACCTTTAGACACTTGTGTGTTAACTAAAGCATAAAGCAGAGAAAGGCAGCAAATCCTCCCAACTGAGAAGATGCAACTAGACAATGTTTAAAAATGACTAAAAACAATTAATCGGCAGTTAATTTTTCTGTTGAGTGAACGATCGATTACTTGACTAATCGTTTCAGCTCTAAAATCAATATCTTTTTATTTTGTACTGTTGGTCGAATAAAACAAGCGTTTTGAAGGATGTCACCATGGGCTTTATGAAATTGTCTTTCACTATTTTCTGATATTTTATTGACAAAAATATGGCTGCAACTAACAATTCCTTTCATTATCGATTAATACGATGATTATTTTCTCAATTAATAGTCAGAAAATAGTGAAAAATGCTTATCCCATTTTCTCAGAGTCCTTGGTGACGTCATCAGATTGCTGGTTTTGTCTGACCAACAGTCCAAAACACAAATATATTCAGTTATATATTCAGTTTACAATGATATGAAACAGATAAAAGCATCAAACGCTCACAGTGCCGTGGAAGGAACCAGAATTTCTTACAGAATCAATTCAGTCCTCACTAATTTTGTAAACTTTTCCCAGAGATTTTTTACAAAATGTGTTAGGAAGTTCCTCAATGCCAAAAGTTAGTATGTTTCTATTTTGAACAGTATTATAGAGTTGGGTTTTCACAGATGATTGCCTGATTGTTGTCTGTATTTATTTTGCTCCTGAATTGTGATGTTATCTCCTCTTGGCATTTTGGCTCTACCTGCACGTCTGTTACATTTTAACCTGTTGGAATATTGTTCTGACCTTTCTACACTGTATCGTTCTTCATTACTTCTGAGCACGGAGCTATTCGTAGTTCTTTTTGTTGGATGCACAGTGAAACGTTTCGGTTATTTTCTACAAGCAGAGGCAGATTTCTTTCTGAATATAAAGTAAAATGTATTGGAATGCAATGAAAACTGAAGGCCAGCGTCTGAATCTGTTCAACTGCAATTACAAATGCTAGTTTGTGTACTGGCTAGCAGCTTTAAATTATCCTAATTTAATAACAAAAATCATGTTGTTCGAACTGTAATACAACATACAAAAGCAGCAGATGCTCTCGCAGAAGTTTACAAGCACAAAGTAAGGGCACAAGTTGTGTCTTGTGATTGTGTTTTGGATCTTCAGTTTGACCTGACTAAATATGCAGAGATACAGCTGTGGGACAGGCGATGGATGAATCTGTGAAATCTGAGCCAAATCAGTATCTGAGGAGCATTTTCTCTGGTGGAAACATGCCTACCCATGAACTGCATCTCCCACTCCCTCACGCTCTCCATCTGTACAGCGTTGAGGTCTGACAAGTCGTCGTACTCGTCCCTCAGGGCGTCTTTCTCCAGGCAGAAGGTGGCCAGGCCTCTCGAAGCATCCCGACCTGCGAAAATGCCGTAAGGACCATCTGAGGAAAAAACACAAAAGTCAGGATGAATTAGGTCTAAATCTTGACATTTTAATGCAAAGTATTTAAATTCAACATATTGTGTTATAAATATGCATAGCGACTGCCATCTATAGGTTGAAACCCGGCTACTGCAATTGAATTTTGCTATTGGCTGATCTGGAGGCAGGTGACGTATATGGTGGCAGCTTTCGTCACCAACCAACCAGGTCCATCCAGGTCGGACGCACCAGGCTCACGAAACTCAGATCAAACTGTCAAACTAGGCAGCACTTATCAAATATCAATCAAGATTCTGTTACTGCATCGCCCATTTCCTGCCTCAAATGTTTCCAGAAACACATTCTTGTGTACCGTTTAGCTGTAATTTGAGAAAGTTTGTTTTCCTGCTTGAAAACGGATCAAGCACCTCCCCGTCGCTCAACGCTACGTTACGTCACACGTTTCGTTGCTCTGATTGGTTGTAGGTCCAGCTGCGCTCCCTCCCAGCACTGCCCTTGTTGATACTTTCTTCACGTTCTGGAGGCATTTTTTTGAATTTCCAGGGTAGAGGCACTTCAGCCTTTGGTGACTTTGGAGATCGCAGAGTAGTTTCTTACTTTATCATCCACTCCCACAGATTAACAATCATTCTGAGAGTCTTTACTGTTCTAAAGATGTATTTAAATATGAGCACAAACACAAACTTGCCACTGATTTTTGGGATGAACCAGTCGGGAGCCAGAGGACGCACAGGCAGTTTCCTTCCTGGTTTGGGCCGACTGTACTTCTAAAGTTTCACACTGTTTCAAACTGATTTACCAAATAAAAAAGTGGTAAAAACTGTACAAACAAAGAGTTCCAGTGAAGCAACAAGTTAACCCTTGGCAATTAACTCAGACCTACGTCACACGACTGCTGCTGCTGCTTCACATTAAAAGCCTTTCAGAACTGCCAATAATTAAACCACTTGAATGCAGCCCAGATACAATGAGTTTGTTAGAGGGACTTCTGGCTCCAGAAAAATCACACATGCTTTTCATTTTCTGAAAAACCGTTGAGGGTGACTAAGCAGAATTATGATGTTATTAGAGCTGGAAGATGTATTAATATGAAAGCTGTGAAATGTGATATTGTCTGGGATTCTGGGTTAAGAGTGCGTTTAAGTGGTCTTTAAGAATGCATTAGAGTTAATTAGAGCAACAGCGATTAGTCCAGTAATCTATTAGTCGATCGACAGATAATTAAATCAGCAAATATAAATATGTGATTATTCGGTTCACTCATTTTTAAAGCAAAAAATTGTATTTAAATATAAAATATAGTCTGACAAATACTTATATACATAAATAAAAATAAATAAATAAAAACATTTATTTAAATATAAAATATAGTCTGACCACTTTTGATACTGATACTAATGTCGATATTTGGGAGTTAAAAAAATCCAATAACAATATATTGGCCAATATAACTTTTGAACATAAATGCATAACATTAAAAAATAAATAAATAAATAAATTACCTGAAAACGTGTCTTTGACATTTGTGTTCTGCACTTTCTTGTTACCGCTTCTTATCGACTGACAGCTAATATCAGCTGATGTATCAATACAGGCTGATTTATCGGTCTATTTTTATGAATAAAATGTCTTCTGAAGGCATTATGCTTTAGCATCACATTATCAACAGGAAGGAACTGATCTGATACGCCGGATTAAATACAGCTTCTTCTCTCTCTTAAAAAAATAAAAATAAAAAATGCAGTTTTCTCGCTATCAGTTACATTTATTTTGTCACAGCTGGCCTCCGACTCAGTTAGGGGGAACAGCAATCAATTGCAATTAGTTGTGCACACATTAAGATACACAGATTTTAAAGTTGGGGAAAAGAGTGCTGGTATCAGAACTGTACCCAATATCGGCAGATACCATGAGTTGAGGTATCAGAATCTGTATCGGGGGAGAGAAAGTGTATCCATAATTATCAATATTGAGGCATTCATTCAGAAATAGTGATATTTCTTTCTGTCCAATATTGCCCAGCTCTTGTTGTTGTCCTGCCGTGTAACTTCTACCAATAATTCAAACAAATATCTAAGTTAAGGTGTCTTCATGATTTTACAATTTCAGTGTTGTATTAGTAGAAGATATTACAAAAGCATACTTTGTTAAAATTATGTGTGTTACGCTCATGAATTTCAAGTTATCTGATTGATATCGCATTTAATATCTCCTCAACAGGCGCTGGTGATATTTATTCTCTATTATAAAGTTCATAAACAACGTCCCAGGCCTTCCTCGAAGTTTTCTCTGCGTTTTAAATCCTTCGTCATCTTCCAGAAGAACAGCATCTGACCAGCATGTGAAAACTCTGCAGGCCCTCAGGTTTCCTTCTTTAAATTGTGCAACAGAAAGAAAAAAAAAACACTCAGTGTTCAAACTGCTGTCAAAGAGTCCATGAAGCAAAGAAGCCTTATCAATTCAAAGATTAGATGTGCTCCTACCTTGCATAACTACAGGATTAAAGATAAAACTGCTAATCCCACTTCACAGCAAGCCTGCGTCACACTACAAGAACAGCAACACACTGATGTTTTTGAGCTGTCTATTATTAGAATCATGTTGGGCTTTTCCCTTTAAATGTTATGAATCCTGACTCACAACAAAAGAACAGCACAACAATCAGTCAATCACCTGTGCAAACCCAATTCTTCAATACTGTTACAGATTTAAACTGTTGGCAATGAGGAACTTGTTAACACGTTTTTATAAAAGGCTCTGGAAAAAGTTTACATAATTAGTGGGGATTGAATCCAGATTCTGTAGATTCAGTGCTTGACAATGATGACTATTATTTTCCAGTTTTATTCATCTTTGGGTCTTTAAAATGGGAAAAAATAATGACAAACGCACATGTTCAGAGTTCCAGCTGCTTATCTTGTCTGAATGACAGTGGAAAAACCCAAAAGTATTCAATTTATAAGGACATGAAACAGAGAAAAGCAGCAAACTCTCACTTTCCAGAAGCTGAACCAAGATTTGTATTTATTTTTTTGTTTATGACTGACTTTAAAATCGTACCAAGCTAGTCGTAAGTTACTTTTCTGTCAACTGATATATGGATTGATCTACTAGCTGTCCCAGCACTAAGTCCACTGTGATGAAAACCAACTCAGATATGGCTGTGCCAACTCCAGTGTGCCTCTAAAACTGTGTCATAATTTGGTGAGCTGGATGGATTCAGCTTCTTGGCTCGGTCCTGGCGGTGTGGAATAGCAGAAGTGACATGTGAGACTGCTGGGAATGTATTTGCATAATAATAAGTTTATTAGAGAGCTGATGGGTGAGTTAGCCAGGTCAGAGAAAATGCTGAGTAGCAGGCTAGCCTTGCTTTTCAGAAATATAAATATATGGTGACTGAAACATGCATTGTCAAAGTAAAGAAATGTAATATTTGCTCTTCATATATTTGTTTACAAACGTTATTACCTTCCCTGAACTACAATTAAAAATGGCTGCATTTACATAGTTAACTGTTTCACTTTGCACAGCAGAATACTCAGTGCTAAAAACAGGTGCTAAAAACACGTGTTTTCTGCATCAAACTAGCCTCTACATTAGCAAATATAGTAAGATTAATATCCTTTAAGATTAATACCTTGGTGCAAAGTTTGTAATGTTCATGCACGGTGCACTGTAAACAAGCGGCGGCTCCAGACCAGACACCCAGACAGTGCAGTGTTTCTGTGTGCACGTCAACAAGCTAACAGGCTAACGTTAGCAGGCTAGCTGGTTAAAAATCTTACCTTAAGTGAAGAACTTTAACCAAAAAGTTTCACAGGTTTAGTGTACGTGAATATAAAGTTTAGGGGTGTTCAAACATCATCACAGCAGGCACGACCCCCAAACGCTGTGCTAGTTAGCTAACAGCTAGCATCCCATTCAAAAACATAGACAAAGCCAGAGAGCTAGCTTAAGCTAACCACAACGGTTTGCGCCCAAATTTTTGTTGAGGACAACTCACCACAAACGGGGACGTGTCAGCTAACTCACCCAGCTGCCAATGCGTGATCTACCCACTGTCCGCTCACCTTTCCCGTAAAACTTTTTGCCGCTGGTCACGTCGAAAATTTTCATGTTGACAGCCATCAGTATGCGGGGGTTCTGGAGTCCGTCGTACTCCCGCAACTGCTCCAGAGTGAAGTCCCGTCTCCTCATCTTGGGAAGCGCCGAGGCCTCGTCGCCCTGGGCCGCGTCAGAGACGAGCCGCCTGCCCCACCG
Organism: Siniperca chuatsi; assembly: GCF_020085105.1. NCBI lineage: Eukaryota > Metazoa > Chordata > Actinopteri > Centrarchiformes > Sinipercidae > Siniperca > Siniperca chuatsi. The sequence goes on from NC_058056.1 coordinate 25,414,933, forward strand.
CCGGTACACCGCCAGACAGACCGCCACCACCAGAACCAAAATACTGATATTCAGCAACATCCCGCCGAGGCCGAGCCCGTCCGACTCGTCCGCTGCCCCCTGCCCGCCGCTTGTATCAACTGGTCCGTTAGAACTGTCTCCATCGTCCGCCATACTGCACGGTTAGAGCCTACCCGCCCCTGGCCAGATGCTGCGTTCACGTCCGGTCGGGAATAGCGGAACCACTAGTTGAGCTCGGGGAATGGTGTTGTTACATTGTGCTCTTTGGTGCAATGTAAAACTGTCCATCTTATGGCAAATATGGGGCTGCAACTAACGATTACTTTCAATATCGATTATTCCACTGATTGTTTTTTTTTTTCGATTCATCAGTTAATCATCTTATGTATAGAATGTCAGCAAATAGTGACTAAACGATTAATTGACTAATCCTTTCGGCTGTAGCCTAATAGCCTGTATTTGAAACATATATTTTGACATTAAAATCCCACTCCCCCAAATTCAGCTAACACCTTGTGCACTCTGGAGCATTTATAAAAATTCCTCCGAGTAAAGTGTATGGACTTTTATTTGCAGAAAACAAACACATATTAGTATTAATTTTATTCCAAGAGACAGGCTAACATAAGAATGATCCAAATCAAAGCTGCAGAGGCCAAGGGATCTTGACTCACTGATAAATGTTATCCTCCTTCTGTTGTGACATAAAGGAAAAATAATGTGTAAAATAAAAGTAAGTAATCTTTGTTTAAAGAGCAATATACAACAGTTTCAAAGTAACATAAAGAGAGACAGAGAGGAGGAAAATGGACAGACATGACACAATATATGACACAAACACATACAGAAAATATAAATTCAATATTTTAGGTTTGGCCCCACAAAGATTTTAAACAAAAACACACCAGAGACCTATTAAACATAAAATCGACTGTAATTACACAGTAGCACTTGGCAGTCCCATTAAGATCCATTTTTCATTAAGTTTACGAGGGACACTTGAAGGCAGCAAAGCCCCCACCCACCACAAGTTGAGTGGACAGTTGATGGTTTTGGTCCCCCATCAGGACCATAGTGTAACAAACAGCCACTAACTTGTCATAAAACTAAAATAACCCAGTAGTTTAAGTATTTTATTTTCTCAAACTTCTTCAGATATGTCCTGAAGGGTTACATCTGTTAGTGTCGTGTTTCTTAATGTTGTGAAATTATTATCATGTGAGCAGGATGATGCATTTTTAATACAATAAACGACATTTTCTTCTTTATTAGACATTGTTTGGTGCTTTTCTAATCACAAACGTTTTACTCGATGTTATAACATTGCTTGTCTTTGGTTTTTAGAGACCTCCATTTCCCCAGTGTTGCCCTTTTTATTCAGTTGTTATCTGTATGCTATTTGCACACTTTATGTAAACACTTTTCCCTCCTAACTGCTTGTTCACTCTGTTACAGATGATAACTGGTGAAACACCTTGGTGGAACAAATGTCACTTTAGATTTGCAGTCGACCCTGACAGTTTGCGATTACGGCTGCGAGTTGAACAAAAAACCTGCTGATCAGGCTCGATGACTCGCCCTGAGCAACACCACAAAATATTTAAAGGTAGATGAGAGAGAGAAATGTGCAGAGTAAGCCAAGACAAACTAGGACAGATCACACAAACACAAGTTCATACAATCAACGGTTATTTTATATTTTTTTGCATTTTACAATTCAAGACTCTGGCATTAACATGCATTGCTTTATCCTAAAACACGCTCAAAACCACACTACAAGTAAAACAAATCACTTCTTAAAATCAAAAGAATAATTGAATAGCGAATGATTTTTTATAGTATTTACATTTTTTTCTTTAAATTCAACACTAAAACCTCTTTTAAGTCCACTGATAAAGTAAAGGAAAGTTAATGATGTAAGTGCTCTAGAGCACTAAGCCTCAAACATAATATGAAGTAAACTTCAAAAAGCAGCTAAAATATACTGTAGTTTTATGATGCTAGCTCACACCCATAATTCCAGCAGAAACATTTCCTTTTTTATTTATTTTTTTTTTTTTTTTAAAATCATACTCAATAGCAAAAGCCATTAAAAACTGCAATGATTAACTAAGACTATTTCTTCAAATCAAGTACTTGGAAAAAAAATAAAAAATAAAAATAAAACAATAAATTATACTACCTCTGGGTGTAAAATGGGACTTAAAGCTTCCCAGATAAATTTGTCATTATTTCTGCAGGTTTTAATTAAAAACCAACGTGATAGTTTAGCTGTGATGCCTGTCTGTCAGACTTAAAAACATCAGGGCACATCTGTAATGGAGCAGCAGCCTTGGGGTCAAGTCCTTCACAAATTTATGACTGCAGCTGTCAACAATGATTGTCACGATGAAAACGGAAGAAATTTATGACTCAAGAAAAGAAAACCTGCAAGTAGCGTCAGTTTTAAACACATTCAAACCCCAAATAACCAATAGGAAAGACTCTGGAAGCAAAATCTGGACTATTTTGTCACTCCCATCTTCCTGGTGAATCAGATTAAGGCACACAATCTATCTGCAGTATCTCTTATCTTGGCAAACTAGCATCACAGTTCAACAGGCTGAGAGCTCTTTACAGATTGTGGAGATGAACAAACTTGTTGAAGAGCTTGGCATCTGAGAGAATAAAAGGCAAAATGCAGGGAATGCATTTTTTTTGTTTTTGTTTTGTAAACGTTATGAGCTGTCAGGCGCACAGATTTCAAGCTCACTGCCTATGCTTTGCTTGCTTGCTTTAAAATGAAACGCACAGATAAAAATTTGAATTAAGTGAACCACGCTCAGTGTCTCTTCATACCCAAACAGTTCGCCGCTGAAAAGAGCGAACGCTGAGCTCAGAGCTGCTGCTGCTGCCTCGCTCTACATCTCTTCTATCCAAGCCCACGCCTAGAGGACGGAGCTTCATTTGCTTGGTGCAACACTTTCCTTCTTCCCGGCTCCGGGCTCGGCCTTCTTCCCCTGGGTGGCGGCGGCGGCGGCTGCTGCTGCTGTTTTCTGGGTGTTGTCTTTGGGTGTGTTCTGTGCGGCGGCGTTGGAGGATTTGGAGGCCTGCATGGGCTTTGAGGTAGTGTTGGAAGGTGGTCGCCGACGCCTCCCTTCATCCCCAGCCGAGGATGAGTGGTGTCTCCTCCTGCCTCCCTCCTCTCCCATCGGGGGCTGCGGAAACACAGAGGTCAGAGTCATTACATGAAGACAGGCCAAACAGGCATTGATAAAAAAATCTCTAGCCTGCTTCTAGACCCCTGATTCGCTACCCACATCTCAGATTTGGTCAACAATTCAAATAGATCTACTTTTGTACCCACTGACAGCTGCTTTGCCCAGTTGACCAATCAGAGCGTAGTAGGTCGGATTAAGAATGGGGACGTCGTCTTCCTACATAGCTAGATAACTAACTAGCTACATTCAGGAAAAACAGCGACACAAAAATGGCGACTTAGCTCTACAAGTCGTTGTAAGTCAACTTATCAATGTGCAGTGGTAGAATGTAAGTACATTTACTCAAGTACTGTACTTAAGTACAATTTTGAGGTACTTGTATTTCCACTTTATGCTACTTTATACTTTTACTCCACTACATTTTGGAGTCAAATATTGTACTTTTTACTTCACTACATTGATTTCACAACTTAAGCAGTATATAAAGTAATTAAATGAGCTCCACCTTTACCAGCTGCAGTGATGAACACATTAATGCATCCATAACTATAAGTATATATTGATGCTAATACCTTTGTACTTTTACTTAAGTAACATTTTGAATGCAAGACTTTTAACTTCTAAGAGTATTTTTACACTGTAGTATTGATATTTAGTAAAAAGTAAAGTCAAAGATCCGAGGACTTCTTCCACCACTAAATGTGAGAAACGCAGGACGGCTCATTCACCTGAGCCCGAACATACCTGCTAATCATAGTAGCCCATTACAGATGCTGTATATCGGTGTCTGTCTGGAGATTTTGGAGATACGTTTTCATTTTCACCTAAAAAAATATTTGTGGTATTTGTCAGCGTGTACTGACACAATCTTGTGTTTTGTCACTCCGCATCCTTTTAAAAGACTCTCCCTGTTGAGTTCATATATTCATTTCATTTGTTGGTTTATTTAAAACAGGGACAGTGTACAATAAATTTATTGCACCAGATATAGCACAATGCTAATTTCCATCTGTTGTCACTGGGCGTGTTTACAATGCACATGTGACAATATAAAAAAATGATAATTCCACATAACACTATTAAATACACCTATAGAACAGACCAGTGCATATACATTCAAAAAGCCATTATCAGACCTTAATGACAACATGGCTGTCTGTCTTTCAACCATGTTTTAACATTAAACTGATTAAAACTATTACGCTCTAATATTTGTAGGTGTAGCATTCCATCGTTTTGTTGCTGTAATTTAAAAGGCAGATTTTGTCGAGCAACGTTTTATTAAACAAACAGTCTCCCCTCGATGATGATCTTGTTTGTCTTATTTCAACACGAGCTATTAGAATGAATTGGTTAATCATATCAGACATGGACACTCACCACCACCCTGAAGTCCTCCAGGTTCTTGAACTGGGAGAGGTGTTCCTGCAGCTTTGGGTCAATGGGCTGCTTCTTCATCCTAGAATATTTCAAGAAGGCCCAGAACTTCTCCAGTCCATATAGCTGACCTGGAGGAGGGGAAAACAGCACAGCGCAGAACTGATTTAATAGAAAATTCACAGTTCACTCAATGTCGAAGTGCTTTAAGGTTTAACCATTTTTTAGGACTCTTTCTCTTCTCTTTGTATAACCAGAGGATTTGACTGGGCTTGTTTACTGTCAACTGCAGTAATGAGCATCCTTCGCAGTAGAACTATAGCAACTTTTGGGTGCGTGGGGACATCTGGGTAAAAAATATAATCTGATCATTTTAAAAAAAACAACAACAACTTTTGGGTGAAAACTATCAAAAAAAAAAGAGAGAGAAAACAATGACTCTTAGGACTCTTAGGCTGCTTGTATTCAGAGTAGCACAAATATTGGCTGCATCCAAAATCAGTCCCTCATTCACTACACCTTAAATCTTCTTTTCCGACAGCTGTAGAGTCCCACAAGTAAGTTTTGCATCTTTAAAATGCGACGCACTGCATTGTGGGATTGTTAGCAGAGAGTAGTGTACATGTCATGGACAAAATACGTTCTTAGTTCCTTTGTTTGAATCTTTTAGGCCAATATATTGAGAATAGATTTAAATTCAGACACTAAAATTAAATGGTGGACTTTACTATACAGTGCACCATATTTAAATAGTTCAGACGCAGTTTATCATTTCTTGCCGCCATGATGTATGTCGCATCACGTTTCTGTCGACACGTAGACATGTTTGTGAACAAAATAAAGCCATGTTGCCTGCACTGTTTTTAGTTTCCCCCTTAAGAGAAGTCCAGAAAGGCTTGGGGAACTTCCTGCTGACAATTTCTTATTTATCTGATAAAAACAATGTCCTTGACACTAAAATAACTTTAAGACAACTGGTGTGAAGCCACATAAATCCATGAAACATCTTAATTAGTGTAAAGCTGCTTATGACTCATAAATACAGTATCTGGGTGGTGACTGTGGCCAGACATTTGCTATTTAGTGTTGTTTAGTCTGTGGATACTTCAGTGCCACATCTCTCTGACAGATCAGCCCCCAGTCTGAATGGGGGGGGGGGTTTGAATGGGAAACGTTTAACTGAACACCAAAATAACTCAGCTGAAAATAAGTGGCTGAAGTCTTTACTGGCAATGCTCCATTCTGCTTCACTGGGTCACTCGCAGAGTTGAAATAGGCTGAGAAATCGACGTTAATCCTTTCCCCCCCTCTTTTCACACAACTACACATTGAGCTTAGAGGGGCGAGCCTCGGCAAAGGGAACTTTTAGGTCGGGTCAGCAGGTTTACAGGACAAATATCAGTAACACTTATTATTTAGCATTTATAAGCTGTACATGAACAATTATTAAATGATTTGTAACACACTATAATGCTGTTGTAATATATATATTATAACAATATAAGTAAATAAGTACATTTACTCAAGTACCAGTGAAGACTGCTTCATGTGAGGAGTTATAGTTCTTAAAGACATTAACAAACACTTAATCCGGGGTCCTTGGTTTGGTTGGTTCAGCAATCTAATGTTTATTAGGGGACAGACTTCAAATACCAAATATATCGAAATGCGCATTTTCACTTATTATAATGGGCATTATTACACCCTCCAGAGTTACTTTGAGGCATTGGAAAACTGCTAAAGCTCTAGATTTGATAGATTTTGCAGATGCAATGGTAGAGATTGCATCCTATGAGTCTCTGCTCAATAGATTAAAAGGTAGTTTGGAAGATGGGACCTACAGTACATAAAATAGAAGGAGAGCCTGTTTAGATTTCAAGCATAGCCAAAAAGTTCCTGTGACATGTTTTCTTTTTTTGTGTGTGGAACGAATCCCTCACTTATTTTTTATTTCCTACACCACGTCTTGTAATAGTGGCTACTCCTGTAAACCTGGAGTTACATGAAAGTTTGTTTTTTTTCTTTAATTTTGATGATACAGCTTTGTGTTGCTTCGTCATTTAGTATCCTTAACATGTTAATGTGACCAGTGGTGAAAAATGCTTCATGAAAAAATGTCTTAAAATGTTAAACTATCCCATGACGGGGGAACCCAGTTTGTGTTTGCATTCTGTAAATCTGTGATTTTTTTCTGAAAATCTTGCTAAACCAGTGAAACTGTCAGCTGAAGTTTGGGACAGATTTGTTACTTTTTGATGTTAATTACCTTTCTCAAAGTCTCTGAGGGTCTCTTCTTGAAAGTCCTTGAACAGATCTAACCTGAATCTTTTCTCCAAACCGTAGCTGTAGTATCTGAAGAGACACTCCAGTCCGTACCTGCAGGGGAAAAACAAATATTTACCTGCACTCTGACCACAGAAACGAGTAAACAAATGGCACTCAGCTTCAAATCTGGCTTCTAGACACAAGTATCTTTACATGGACAGGGTGTTATGTGATGTAATTGCTGAACTGTAAGCTGATCTATAGCATGCCAGCCGTTTTCCCACATGTGCCTCAAACAATTCACAACAGTAAAAGCTCACAGATTATTAATATCTTTTAATGTAGCTGAGAAAGGAACCAGACAGACGAGTCACTAGTAAAGATTATAGGGTTCTTGCTCTTTACAGCTATTGCAACTGCTGTTCGGTCAATTAAAAGACAGGGTGTAAATATGACGTTTATAATTTGATTTCACGTTTCTCGTTTTCAGTGAGCTTGGCATTTGCCCCCTCAAGCGACATAATTAGGCTGCTTTAACAAGCGATCCGTTTAACTACATCATAAGTAACGTAGGTCAACTTTAACTAGGTTAAATGTCTACACCGTTGTCTCATGAATTAGTCTCATGTTCCAAAACAAATCCAAAAGCAAATTGTTTAATTACGTAGTGTTTATGACAGTATTAGCCTCGCTAATATTATCGTAGCATAAAGAAAATGGAACTATCAGGAGGTTAATGTTAAGTTGGCACTTTGGCTGAGGAGCTCAACTTATGCTGTAATCGTCGGTAAAATGGTAACGTTTGTCACGTTAAACAAGTAGTCCCAGAGCCCAAACGTGAGTAACTTTATACAAGTGGAATTTGGAATAACAAGTACGCTAGCTAACGTTAGACTGCATGGAAATAAACTTTAAACACCTTACATCATTTCATTCCCTGTGACTCTGACTCCCAGCACACCCTGAATCAACACTCGCTCCCACTTCAACATGCAGGGCTGAGTCGCCTACTTATTTAGACAAGAATGTGGGTTTGGCAGGTGTGTGAAGGCGCTTCTGGCAGATACACAACACTGTTACACGAGGCAGCCTCCCATGTTTGCCCTCTGCTGTCGAATAATGACGGTCAAACACCCGTCAGTTGGTCAAGTTTACAAAGAGAAACATGAAAGCCTTTCTTCTGGTTTTGGTGAGTTTTGATCTTTTTTGTATTTATTATTCCTTTGACTGCTGTCTGTAAACCAAACCGCTCCTCTGGGAAATTAAAGCTCTACTCTGCTTTACTTTAGCTGGAAGAAACCCCATCAAAGACCACGGCGCAAGAGAGAAAATGCACGGTGAACGAAATAATAACTTCTCTTCTTCAAAGTTCCTGAAAAGTCAAAATTTTGAGTACCCAACAGCAATAATAGCTTTACTTTGTGTCAATATTAGTGCTGAAATGATTTGTAATGAATCATTAAAAATGTTGATAATTTGTCATTTAGCAAGCAAAAATGCCAAGAATCTGCTTCTCAAAATGTAAGGATTTGCTGCTTTTCTTTTTACATCATTATAAACAGAAAATATTTGGATTTTGGACTGCTGATCAGACAACACAAATAATTTCACCTTGTAGTATGAAGGTGCACTGCATTCACTAAAGAAAAAAAACTGAGACGTTCTCTCATAATCATAACTTAGTGCCTTAATTACGAGATCCGGATCTCATAACACCATAATCATTGCCATTTAAGAAGACAGAACCAACACCGGCCCTTTTTAAAATCGCTTTTATTTCCGCCTTTGCTTGAAGCTTTGGAAGATATTGATATCTTACTAATATAACGCTAGATAACAATTTATGAGTTAACATTTGAAAAAAGAAGTAAAGAATGAAGCAGCAATTCAGTCTGACTGTCAGGCATCTGAGCCAGTTGTTGTCAGTGCACCAGTCCAGCTCCTATAGACCACATCACTGTTAAAGAAGCATTAAATGTGTAAATGCTTCCTGTCAACAGCTGGCAGCAAGCAGACTTGGAGCAAACGCAATCAAATGAAACAGTGTGCAGCTCATAAGCAGCGTTTTGACTTAACCAGAGCTGCGAGGTCTCACGCATTGACCGTGAAACTCAATTGACACTTTTCACATGCTCTCACGCCACACGTCCATTTTCTCATGCCGAGAAAAACGAATTTATAGGCTAACGACACTAAAAGAGGACAGCGCACGGACAGACAAGACAGAGCAGCACAGCGCCGCAGCAGCAGCGGGTTATTCAGACCATCAGGGGGAAAGCAAGAAACATCACCAAATCCATTATATTGTAATCTACTCCCATGCCTGCTGCTCAGAGTAATCTCAGTCAGCGGCTTCTCTGGCAGCAGCGCACCGTCTCCTCTCGCGCCGTGCGCAGGTAACTATGGTTACGGGGCGCTCTGTCTGTGGCTCTGAAACTTTGTCGAGAGAGGGTTAGTGTGCCTATGCAAAATCATGAATGTAACTGTACCTCAATGTTGAAATCTAGTAGCTGATGTAACTTTATTTTACATTTTTGGTTAACATCATACAGGGTTGCCAACATGCTCTCATCGCTCTCAAATCTATCTCACGCCAAGTAACAGGAAGCCCCATAGCCACTCCTTCATGAAAACATATAATATATGCAAAATAGCCTTTCTCTGCACACAGGACAAAGTCGGAACATCAGGCTTTTCTCAAGAGCCCAAAACACATAGTTTGTGTGGCTTCATCAACATCAAAAACCACCATTCAGTGTATGCAGTTTTGCCTCACTTAGATTAATTAGGCTCACCAATAATGCATGCATTGGTATTTATCCTAGCTCTTATTTATAAGACAGTGCCATTGGTTAATAGCTTAATTTAACTGCCAATGTGTCAGATAGATAGATAATAGCTAAGGGGAAAACAGCTGTTTGTGAAGTGGTTATGTGTGAAACCTCTGACATAATCAATAAGAAAAATATACAAACAAAATAGTTCAGCTAAGAACCCTTTCCTTCTCTTCTACTTCTAGTTTTATAACATCTAGTTTGTTTTCTGGACAGAATTATCCTGCGGGATCCATTGTCTTTGAACAATGTGTTTTTCTCCTTCAGTTACTTTTCATACAATGTTTGTAGATGCAGCTACTTCCCCAACCCTCCAGATTCTCCAGAGAGTCCATTTTTTCAGTGCCCCCTTCCCCCCCGTCCTCCCAACTCCACGTTTCGGCAGCAAAATTACTTAATAAATTCACTAGAATCCAGGAAAACTCTCTCTGAAATTAACACTTTCCTGGGGGAAGATCCCAGATACCCTGGTTAGGTTTGGTTAGTATGTTGATCAACCATACTTATTCATAACTGACCATGATTATTGACTTGGCTTTTCATCTATACATGCTATAAAATTGTGAATTTGGCTGCTGAACTTTATAAACAAAATTCCTGAGTGTGGAGGAGTGACATGTCACAGAAGGCCTACTCATAAAATGCACCGACTTCACCGACACCAAATCTCACTCCAAAGAAAATTGAAAACTTGGCAGCCCTGGCTTAACTTAATGCTAATGTAGCATTCTGATCTTGTGAATTTGTTGTGTGTAAGTTCACTCTCATAAAAGACTAAACTCAAGGAGGATCTCTCTGCTTTTGAACAGCTCACTGCACATTTAGTTACACTCTACATCAAACATAACCATTAGCATTTAGCTAAAACTCTACCTACGACTACCACAACAACTTAAAACATCAGTTCCTGCAGCTACGTTGATTAGATGATCTGACCTACAGATGAAGATCCAGATCTATCATAACATACTAATTCATAATTATGAATAACGACTCATGTTGAATGCAATTTTCTTCCGTACTCTTCAAAACTGTTACATGCAGTAAATATCCTCATTAAGACGAAGCACTGTCACCAGTAAGTAAGGGAAAAAGTTTTCATACTGAGGCTAACCTCAGAGCTGAAAGGGCTCCACCTATAAAAGTCACTTTCGGTCATCAGGATGTGGCTTTTTTATGGATTAAAGTGACTGAAGCGAGTTTGCCGTTTGCTCGTCTCTAGAGCTCATTTCCACCACAATTTGGTTTGTGTACATTTCTTAGCAAATATTTAGCATTTTCCGCCTGAGGTACAGAAATATATTTGCGCGGAGCTTAGCATTTAAACATCACCTATTGTCCTCCTCACCTGTTGTTTTCTTTGGCGTCTTCCAGCGCACACTGTTTGAACTCCTCGTACATCTTCCTGTTGAAGTTGTCCCTCAGGAAGAAGGACCAGAACCTGAACAGAGTGTTCATCTCCTGAGACTGGCCGATCCCCAACCGTTTCCTCTCTGAAAAACATTGTTTCAGTCACCAGAGAGCACAAGAACAGCTTCGTCTCCAATATACAGGTGGTCAACAGACGATTAGGAACACCTGTACAATCTACACAAATCTAAGATTAGCCATGCAGAATATACAACTTTTTACGCCAACAATGTTACATTAAAAACAAACAATCAGCCATTTCTTGTTCTACTTCTACAAAGCAGTGAGCATGTGATGGTGTCACTTTTGGCCAGTTTGGTCTCCATACCGTTCAGGCACCGTCGGCGGTACTTGTGGTATCCCTGCTGAGTGAAGCCGTTGTCCCTCAGCAGCTCGTGGGATGGATGCCAGAATTTGGGCAGAGACTGGGGGGTGCAGCCGTAACTTCCTGACAGCGGAGCTCCTTCTGACGGAGAGGCGTTGGAGCTGCTGTCGGAGGATAAAGGAGGCGAGTAGACGTTTGAGTGGCAAACCAGGAAACTCACATAGTTTTTAACACTTAGATTGCTCTTTATTTATCTTACTTCTTAAAATCTATTGATAACTAGGGATGCCCCGATCCCATCGAGGCATATTTTTATTTATTGTATCCATTAAGCCTGATCAAATTCTTATCATTTGTTTATTTTACCCTGTACTCTACAACAGCTGTCATGTACTGCTGAAATGATTAATCAATGAGTGGCAGGAATTTTTCATAATCAAGCAATCATTTATGTCATTTATCAAGGAAATGCCAAATATTTACTGGTCTCTTAAAACATGAGGATTTACTGTTCCTCTCTCTTTAATATCACTTTAAATGTAATATTTGGTGGGGGTTGTTCTGTTGGTCAAACAAAAGTAGACATTTGACAATGATACTTTGAGCTAACTGAATTGGTATTTTCTCTCTTTTCACAAATTTTATTTTTTAGATTCAATGATTAATCAGGAAAATAACTGACATAATAGATCATGTAATTAATCGTTAGTTGTAGTTCTACTGCAGTAGCAGCTACTCTCAACATGAAAAATACGGTAAATGTTTTCATATTTTTTAATATAAATGATCATGAACTACCAGAATTTTTATTTAATACTGGTATTATGTCAAAGGGGGAAAAAAAACAGAAAAACACTTTATATTGTGATGCTACTGTACTACCGTGAAAGCTATCCTCTCTTCAATCGAGTCTTGTCAAAAATGGATTGCTTTTACTAACTGTGCATGTGAATAGTGCAGCTGTGTTATGTGGGACAATGTAGATATCAGATTGTCTGTACTTGCAGTTTTTTTTTTTGAGTCATTTAATATGATCAGGAGATCTGTAATTAATACCATTCGCAGCTATGTAAAGCACTTTAGCATCCTGTTTTGTTTTTAAAAAGTTTGTATTGATACAGAGAAGTGAATAAAGGTAAAAAAAAATGTGAAGCAGAACCACCACAACAAAGGGATGATGGATGGAGAACGGCTGACAGAGTGAAAGAAGAAGTGACCAGTTTGTGTTCTTCTTTTTTAACTGAAACATCAACAGAAGGCAGCATCTTTACAGTCACAAAGGCCTGAATCTTTACTGACAACGAGCAGTCGGACCTGATGGATGCAGAGCGCGGCCGGTGTTCACGGGAGTCCATCACCCAGCCGATGTGGGCTTCCTGAGGAGGGTTCGAACTGTGGCTGGTTTTCTTCTTCCTCGGCGTCTGGAACAGGAAATCACAACAGATTCAGGACATCCATGTTACAAAGAGCCATTTGCCAGGACAGGGCTTAAATCTGTCACCTTTTAGCTACAGGATGTCCCTGATAACATACATACAGCGATGTAAGTCGAGTTGAGTTTGCACTACTGATGGCTCGTTATAAATTAGAGCCAGGTATAATGAATGCCAGATAATCCAAAAAATGACAAGACAAGGCAATTTTGTAAGTTGACTGCTCTGTGTTGGTATCTAAAATGATAAAATGAGGCCTTTAAACTCCATTTGATACTGGGAGCACGTAAAAACAGAGTATTGGCAAATGTTGTTTGACCCTTGTGTGTAACCATGTAAACACACATGCAAAACAGGTAACAGCGAGGCCGGAGGTAGCTATGGGCAGGGATGGGCTCAGCCCACCCAAACATGCGTCTTGCCCACCCAAACAAAAAGTTAAGTTTTTGTTCAGCCAATGGAAAAATAGCACAGAAAATACCAGTACCGTTTCTAACTTCAGATTTGGGCGGGCAGCCTACAGCGTGCCTCCAAGGTCGCCCACTGCCCACCCCCCCTTCTCGTTGTGTTCAGGCACAAACACAAAGAGCTCTGAAGCGAATCAGGCGTTGCCGTACTTCCTGCAGGGTTGTGCGGAGGTGTGTGGGCGTGTTTATTTGTGCTTTAGAACATAACCGCTGTGAAACAATCAGAAAATAACGTTTTATTTCTCTGATTCACCGGCTTTCTCTCTACCACCACTCTTCTTTCTCTCTCTCTCTCTAGCTCGCTTGACCACCTCTCCCTCCCTCTCTCTCTCAATGTAGCATGCTTTATTGGCATGAATGTCAGGTGAACAATATTGCCAAAGCGTCAAAGATAATACAACTCAAGAGCTGAGAAAAAAAAAAATAGAATTCATCAAGTAAAATAAATAAATGAAAAACAAGAAAATGGGAGAAAACAGTAAACACAGTGTGTGTGTGTGTGTGTGTGTATTCTAGGTCTACTGTATGTAGAAGTAATTAGTGTTTGTATAGAATCGATAAAAATAATTAGCAACAATGTATTAATACAAAATCATAAGTGTCAATTGTGTCTATCTATCTATCTATCTATCTATCTCTATTTATTTCTGGGCTGCCAGCGGTCATTTAGACAGATTTTTGTGCCAGGGATTAGGACCGGCAACCTTCGGTTTGCTTCTCTAACCTCCGGGCTACCTACCACCTAAGTTGCCCGCCTATTACAGTATTTCTACCAGCCCTGCCTAATATAGCAGGCTAAAACCGGCCCTGGCTAACAGGTAGGCAGTGTCTGCCTGTAGTTCAAGCTCATGCTGAAACATGTACAGTATGTACATAACAGTTCTCAGTACTGCACTATGCACAACAAGAAAAAAATTTTGGTTACATTTACAAAAGAGTGAAATGCAAAGAGCGCGTTTCCAGTCTGGACTCTGATGTCAATAACTGCACAAACAAAACCAGTAAGATTTATATTTGGTGTGTGTCACCAGGCCTTAAAGCAGGAATCACTGTATATTTGAACTGCAGATCAGTGAATTATACTTTGATTTTCATTGATGGCCATCATTATGGAGCAAATATCACAGATATGAATCAACTACAGTATCAACAATAAAAATTAGCCACTATCTTAACTTTTTTAGACCAAAGAGAGTTCATCATGATGGAAATCATAAGGTCAAAGAAACTTCATAGTTGCTCAGAGGCCTTAAAAAACTTGACTAAGCAACAAAAAGGAAGTGAAAGGAAAACTTGCGCCCTGATACAGGCACCAGTCTGAGTCACACTGGTTGTTTTTAGATCTGTGATTCTCGACCTTTTTGACTTGTAACCCCTTAAAACGAAGTAACGCCTAAGTCTCTACACTCTGTACTCACCTGCCCGTCGATGGTGCCGCTCTCCTTCATGACGGGGTAGAAGCGGGGCGTCTTGTTGGGGTCCTGGCGTCCAGGGGTGCGAGGCGTTCTGGGGGTTCGGGGTTGGTGAGCGCTGGATGACTCTGGGACCGTTGTAGGCAGAGAGTGGGCCAATTCTGCTCCGCTGTCCACTGAGACCACACGTTGTTTACACACACAAAAAAGATTAATATAAACACTACTAGATGGTTAGGATTACACAACATGCATGTGATGCTGAGTTTCAAACGTTTTTACAGATCAGTTGAAACCAAACCTTAATTGGACTGAAATTTAGATATGTACCCAGAACCCCCTGGACAGCTGTATTGATACTGAGTGGATTATCCTGGTAGTAAAGTAAAGTAAACTAAACAACAATCCAATGCACATTTTCTTGGTCAGGATAGGGTTAAAGTCAAAAATGTCAGAAACAAAAAACTGAACAAAATCCCATCAGAAACTGACATAAGAAAAGAGGATGTTTAAGAAATATTACAGGAGGTCTGGTTAAAGTAGCTTGTGTGACACGGACTTCACAGCAGCTCCACAAACCCACCTTGCATCGGAGGAGGTGGGACTTCCTGGTTTGGGTCAACGGGCACTTTGGGGGTGAGAGTGTCAAACTCATCTTTACTGATGACGTTCAGCTTCTTGAAGTTCTCCACTTCATGCTGGGGAACATAGAAACACGTGGACAGTTAAAAAGGGTAAAAACACCAACTTATTGTAATACATGAAACACTTCAGCAGAGTAGGTTTAAATTCCTTAATCTGCAACATTACAAGTAATATAAACCTATAAAGAGCTTATGTACTGTAAAAGCAGAATCAGCTCATTTAAAATTTCTAGACTGTGCAATGAGCTGAGCCTAGCACACATTTGGCTGTGATTTGATCCTGTACAAATCTTTTATTTTCTATTTTACGAGTTTATTTAACAGTTAAGTTTAATTGCCCAATTTAATCAATTCTTTATTTTTCATTCTAATTATCTAATCGTACTTTCGCAAACCTCTCTGTAAAAGTAACAAGATAATATTCTTTAATGTGAAGACACAAAAGAAGTGTTACTGGTGATTAGAGTTTATTTTATTGCATTATCTCAGCCTTTTACTGCATTTATGTGAAGAAAAAAACCTCAACTGTAAGACAATATAATCATTAACGATCAAAGTATTCCCGCACTGCACTCAGATATGACTATATAATAATATTCCAACCTCTCAGGCTGCGTTACAGGCTGTTTAAACTGATAACAGTGAGACACGGTGGTAAAAACACCAGCGGCTGCAGCCATGTACGCTTGTGTGACACACAGCAGATGTGCAGCGTACTTTGAACTTTACACGTCTTAAAAAAAAATAAAATCCAGGTGTGTGTGTGTTCAGGCGTCACATTTCCCACACGTGGAGACGTTACTGACAACCTCTGAGCCGAGAACGAGATGACAACGCTAAAAACTCACCAACAACAACAAAAAGAGGAATTTCTTTCATTCAGCTTTCAAATTGTTTGAACGCTTTTAGCTTTTACACAATGTAAATATTATTAGTATGACTCACGTCCTGCCTAATGTAGAGTTTTAAAGCACTTTACTTGAATATCTATATTTTGTGCGACTTGATATATTTACTCCATTTCATTTCTGAGGGACACATGGTATTTTTTTATATTTTCAAATCACATTTTTCTGAAGACTGTAGATAATATTTACTTTACAGAGTGAGATATTACATGTAAACATACAATAAGCAGTTAAAATATCATGTATTGTTGTTGATATGTATACTCTTTAAATAGTTTAGGCGCCACATGAACCACCTAAAAAAATTAAAATATTACTTTTAACAGAAGGTGTTAAAACATACTTGTTTAGTCTGGCTTTTACTGTAATTCAAATCCTGTTTTTTTTATATAATCTCTTTTAAAATCATACTTTCATGCCTGCATTGATTCTTTATAATTAATTAGTATAATCATTTTTATCTTTTTGTCTTATTGTGTTTTCTTATTTTAATCTAGTGAAGCACTTTAACTTTGTGTTTTTAAAAATGCTATAATAATCTACTACTACTATTATTAATCATTATTATTATTATTATTATTATTATTATTATTACTACTACTACTACTACTACTACTACTACTGTTCAAATCAAACCCAGAAAAACCTTCCTTCAGAGGGAGTATTTTTAGTTTTGATGAGTTTGTTTTATTAGTAATACTCATACTTATTAAAACAATAATTAAATTTAATTAAATTAAATAAAAACACATTTTTGAGCACAGACTGTGTACTTTTCCTGCAGTATTTCACAGTTTAGTATTCCTCCTTTTGCTTTGGTAAATTACTTGAAAACCGCAGCTGACACAAATGGATGAACGATAATGTGCATGTTTGATCTTAACTGATCTATTTGTGTTTTACTGTTCTGCGTTTTGGACGTCTGTGAGGCTGACAGGGTTGAGGTGGCAGAGCGTGACTCAGTTACTGTTGTCTGTCAAAGGTCATGAACACATGGCTCTTTCTTTCCTGCAGAACTCTGACACGACACTTTCCCTTCACAGTCCGTCCACAAACACCTCATCATGCTGCTTGAAGTGGCAACGCAAGAGATTCTTGTTTTGAGGAGGAGATCTTTATGGACGGGACTGTGACGTCGTCTTCCTCGGACTTGACTCTTTTGTCAGTCATGAAAGATACCTCTGCTTATGTTAACTACTTCTATTTGATTTAGAGCTGACATGATTAGTCCATTAATCTATTAGTTCATCGACAGAAAAATAATCACCAACTGTTTTTAAAATGTGTCTTTGTGATAATAAAGTGATTATATTTAGGTTTTGGACTGTTGGTCGGACAAAACAAGCTATTTGACATCCTCACATTGGCCTTTGGGGAACTGTGACGGTCATTTTTAACAATTGTGCGCAGATTAATCAATCATGAAAATATTCATCATTAGTTGAAGCCCTCATTTTTTTAAATAAAACAACTAACCAACAGAACGTTTTGAACAGCAAATACAGACGCTTTTCATTATATGGATTCAGATTAAAATCACACTTATAAGAGAAAGACATTCATTTATAATGAAAATATTGGAGACTGTAGTTTTAAACCAGTTTGTTCACATTAAATAGATGTCTAGGCAATTGACTTGACGTGTTTTATTTTTTGTCAGCTGGACTTTTAAATGAAAACTATCTTGAATTTTGAAGTCCTTCTAGTCAACTTTCACTTCATATTTCCTGAACTAATGCTGATCTTTCACTTGACTAAAAAATACTTTAAGGGGGGAAAAAAAACAAGATGCAAGAAGAGTGTGTTCAGCTGATGATGAAAGAGATCCAAGTTCTGTGTTTCAATCTGCTGATTTAGTTTGTGGTTTTAAGTCCTAATGAAGGATAAGTGTCTCCCACTGTGCCTGGATCATAAAGAATGACTGTACAACCCTATGTAATACTGTAAGTGTTGTAAAACTAGACTGATGCCGGACCATAAAGTATTACTACATAATTCTGTAATAAAGTAAGATTATATAATGCTGCGTAACCTATACACAGTGTTTCTGCAGACGAGGCAGATTTTCCAAAAATCAGGTAACACTCAGCTCTGGCAGCAGCTGCATGACACACATGTAGTCTGGAGGCTCGTGTAGTGGGCGATAAATAGTACTTTATTTTTATCCCCCTCTACAGTGTGAGATTTAACAGCTCTGTCACAAAGTCTTCATGTCAAGCTGCTCAGAGAGCCAGCAGTGCTACACTTTTCTGTGTGTCTTATGAAAAATGCTTTTCTTGTTTTTATTGACTCTGACAAAAGGCACGATGTAAACAGTCTGCACTCGCCGAGTTCAACAGTCAAGAAACCGTCTGACCTATTTTTCAGCCCCAGGATCAAATGTCAGGTTCCTCACCGGGACAGTCTGCTGCCTTATTTAAGATTAGGTAATCGTGGTTTTCAGCTAAATGATCCAACATCAATTTTTAAATCTAAAGATGCATCTTTTCTCAGTGAATAAAGTATGTGTACAAATGTGCTAAATGTTATCTGTAGATGCGGTTTCTTGCTATAATGGTAGAGAATATTGGTAACTGTCTGGTGTAACTCAAGCTTCATGAATGAAATCAAAACCAAGACGTTCTAAATCAACTTTGAACACGATTGTGAAATCAGTGCAGATATCCAGCGCTGTCTTTTCAATGGGTCTGCAAGGCGCTCACCAATAAAACAAACAGAGTATATTAAACAGGAAACATCTTCCCTCTGCTGCAATCCCTCTGCTGCCACAAATATTAATGTATAGATTGATCATTTTTCAAGCTCTAGTCAGTGTTTCACACTTTCAGTGTTATCTGTAAAAGTTGCATCAAATCTGCACTGAAGCAAGACAGTCATAAAATTCAGTATCAAGTTTTCTGAAAGTGTTTCAAACTGTACAATAAGAATGAATAGGAATAAAATTACTAAAGCATCAGAGTGTTGCTCTCAGTGTGCTGTGTATTTGTATCCAGCAGCTCGGCTGTTTATGCCCAGTGTTTTGCCCTCTGGCCCACAGGCAACAGCAAAAAAACAAAAAAAAAAAAAACAAAAAAAACATCAGCAATTCAATAACAGGAAGTGAATCAAGTTTTGCCAAGGCCAAACAACCAGAACAATCTGGTTTACTGCCCGTTGGACAGCTGGACACTAACATTAGCGCTGAGTTTTGGTGTTTAATTACCCTCCATTTTCTCTCAGGCACTCATTAGTCTCCCTCTTTCTTCTGACCCGAGAGAAATTATTGTTTTGCTCTTGATGACCAACAAATGTAAGCATTTATAGTTTTAAAATTCAATGCTAAATGCCTAACATTAGTGTCTTCTGAAAAACCTTGTGAACAAAAGCTATTGATATTAGTCAAGAAATACCAAAACGATAAAAGACGTAGGCAGCAACTAACAGGGTGAGTAAATTTATCACGTCACAGATGGTGAAAATATCTTAATCATTGATGATTGGGGTAGATGTTGATGGCTGGCTGTATAAGGCATGAATAGCATGTCATGATTTGAAACTGAAAGAAAAGGTTGAAACTCAGTGTTTCAAAGCTTGAAATAGAAGGTTTGAAAAGGCTGGAAAAAAAATTCTAATCTCGGCAAACATTATTTTGTATTTGACTTTTCCTTCTTCACAACTGCAGCACTCTTTTTACAGTGTTTCTCCAACACATTTTCAGAGTTTCAAATTTTCCACTGTTCTCCCGGTGTATTAGTTTGTTTTCCAGGTTTGAGACCGGTGCGCAAAAAGGTTTGAAACTTGAGTTTCGAAAGGGCGAGTCTTTATTTTGAAATTTTTGATCTGCCCACACAGTTGCAAGCTTGCGAGTCACATGATTGGACTGTACGTCAGCAGAGAGCAAACAAGAGGTTAAGAGCAAATGCCCCTGCCTCCAGGAGCTTTCGTTTTTTTCTTTTTCTTCAGGCCGAATATAATTTGGGAATTACAAATTGGAAGAAATTGCCAGTAGGGACAAAAACCCAAACTTTGGAAGCTTTCTAATCCTTCATTAGTCAAATTTTTCCTAATATCCCTGAGACACTATACTCCATGTTTTTCTTACCTTGCTGCACTCGATCTGGTCCTCTTCCTTCCACAGGTCCTGTTCATAGTAGAACAGCTCGTCGTTGATGGCTTTGGCCAGGTCGGTGGTGATCTTGGCTCGGGACTCGTGGTTGCCTGTGCGGTCGCCACCGGGGTGCTTTCGGATGTAGGGAGGGGTCTGGGTGACGATAAGGATCTTGTTGACGTCGTGGTCGTCCAGCTCATAGTCTGAGTCGTCCTCATCTGACCAATTGGTGAACTTGTTCTTCCTGGGAGCCATCTGCTCCATTTCTTCATCGAACAGGAAGTCCAGCTCCTCCTGGTCAAGCTCGGCCTGCGGAGGAGCCTGGTGGCTGCGGGGAGGCGCCTTGCTGCGCTCCTGGACGACACAGTGAATGCACAGCAATTAACGTAGGAACAGACCAGGAGAGCATTAAACTACAGGATGGGAGGGTAAAATGGAGAGGAGGTTTAAAAACAGTTTAACATTTAAAAGGAACCGTTCAACATTTTGGGAAACATGCTTGTTCGCTTTCTTGCCGAGTGTTAAATGAGTAGATAGATACCACTCTCATGTGTGTCCGAACACTGGAACATGTTTATGGGTGGCTTTGTTCGAGGTTAAACGAATAAACTTTGATTTTAGGAAAAGGGAGAGTGAACATTATAACCATTAGATCCAACATGACGAGGTGGCAGCTAGTTTTTTTTATGTCACCTGCGGGAAAAGCTACAACTTGCAGTTTAAAATCTAGAATGAAAATAAGTAATAACGGTTTTCAGTAGTTTGGTCTAATTTCAAAATAACATCTAATCTGAATTGTTTTTTTTTCTTCTTTGTTGGTTTTTATTGTGCCAGTGTGATTTATGTTGTCTTTACTTTTTTGATGTATGTGTTGCTTTCACTGTTAAATGCTTTAATTAGTACTTAACAGTGTAAAGTAATATCATGAATAAAACATTATCTTTACTTAATAAAATTCCCTTTTTATTATTGCTTTGCTCATTTCCTATTTCAATAACCATCTTCATTTTACATTCATCTGTCCATGGACTACTGATGAACAACAGTCTTTTGGTTCACTCTAGCACATTTACAGCAATGTTTATTAATGTGCCCTGTCCCTCCTAAATATGATAATAAATAAATAAAATATGATGAAATCAAATCATTGCAATCAAGCTATTGGGAATGACCTGTCTTGTTTCTACAAGAAGCTATATTAAAAATCACTAATTACATGGTTGCACATCAGATAATAGTTCCGCAAATAAAGCTGCCCATGTCAGCCTTAGATGAATTAATAATGGTTAATTTTTCACAACAACAAACAATATTAAGTTAGAAAAGGGCCAACGGTCATACTTTGAGTTACAGTAAAGGACTAGCATTCTCCAAACTGTATAATTCACATGATATGAACTTGACTTTACAGGAATGGACGGTTGGGAATGTAAAGTAAGGTAAAGGGTGAAAAACAAACATGGCTGATAAATAAATGATAAATTAAGTTAAGGGAAAATTAAAATTTTGGGAGGAGTTTGAGGTACGACGGTAAATATGAGACATTAAATGAATGAGAAGCACAGAGAAGAAGGGGCAGAGGGAAAGCATGTGAGAGCAGGAAGTACTCAACTGCAGAGGGGAGGAGGTCGGGTTGGAGCGCTGAAGAAGGAGAAGAGCTGACAACACACACATCATCACTGACATGCTGCCAGCAGAAAGGTGGAGGACACAAACAGACAAATGAACAGGAGGAAACGACAGGTGACCACAGAGGATGGAGGACATGAAAAAGATGAAATGTAGTGAGAAAAAGAAAAAAAGGGATGAAAAACAGAAATATGATGCTTGACAGATATTAGGCCTTAAGGTGATTACGACTTCAAGGTGAATCTTTTCAGTACCTTTGCCTTTCCGGAGGGCTGTCGGTGGCGTTTCTCCACCTGAATCCAGGCGTCGGGGTTGGGTTGGGGGGCATCTTTGGAGGCGTCTGGCGCTGGGGATGACTCCTGGCTCGAGGAGCTGGGTTCAGCTGAGTCCTGAGGCTCAGCAGACTCAGGAGGAGTCTTCTTCACAGGCGATGAAGCTGAAAGGCCCCAACACAACAAACAACAAACAACCTTCAACACAGTTTTAAAATCACACATCACACTGTCAGCTCTTATTTAGCCACAGAGGTGCTAAAGACTGAAATTTCAATGCTGCTTAAGATTCTGTGTCTTTAAACTTGTGATTAGGCAGAGAGGGAAAGTTTATGTTGTTTGTATATACTGTATATATTTCAGAATCAGAAATACTTTATTAGATTTAAATGTCTGTTTTTATGAAGCCCAGAACGTATCAGAGATAAAATCTGTGGATTCTAATGGAAGACACTATTGCATTATGGGAAATGTAGGATCCAGTGTTTTTTGGGTTTTAGACATTGCATTCTGGGAAATTGTAGCGGACATTTTTCACTATTTTCTGGTATTTTATAGACCAAATAATGATCAAGAAAATAATCTGCATATTAATCATTAAAGAACATAATCGTTACTTGCAACCCTAGTGCACACTTAGTACTAATTCACACTAGGGCAACAATAATGAAAACGGATTTGTTTCTTCAAATTGCTTGTTTTGTTTGACCAACACTTCAAAACACAAATATATTTAATCTACAGTGATATATCAGAGAAAAGCAGCAAATCTTCACATTTGAGAAGTTGGAATCTGAGAATTTTTGGCAATTGTGCGTGAAAATTGACCAATTCTGTCACTAATTCATACTACTGAATTAATAACTTGTATGCATTAATTGGTAATAAATAAGTAGCACCCTTGGATTACTTATACTTGTTAGCAGGACACATTCATTGTTGGTTTTGGTCTACACGTGGGATTTGCTGAGAGTATGAAAAACACAGAATATCACCAGACTTCTCCTTTAGTCTTCACTTTGTCTAAAAAGAGAAGCAGTGGACTGAGCTGAACACTGACCGGAGTTTGTAGAGCTGAGGGTCTGTCGAGGAACGAACTCGGGACAATTGATGAGCTGGGAGAAGTCGGTCCGAGGGGAACCCACGATGGTAGGGGTGGGAATGGGCCAGCGCTCAGGGTCGGCTTTACAGCGAACCTTGTCGTCAACCAGCTCCACCTCTTTGCTGGTCTTCAGAGCCTGGAGAGCAGGATTTAGTAAAACAAGGACAAACACATTTTCCTGTAGCCAGAGCCAAATGTTTAAGCTGAATTTGAAGAACAAGGTTTTCAGTAAGAGCCTGACCATTTTTTGGGGCAAGTCGTAAACTATGCAATATACTGTATATATTCAACATGCCATAATTTCTCTTGGATCACTCATAGCGAACATCTCTATAAATATTAGTCTTTGAACCTTTAATTTCTCATTATGGGATTAAAAGTTTAAACAAATACACATCTGAAGGTGTCAGTTATCCTGAGATCTTTGTGTGCCAAAGACACTTGGAACCAAACCAAACCAGCCAAACAATGTGACAAAATTAAACTGATCTCCAGAGGCAACACTGCAACATGTGTGAGTGAGTGAGGAGTCTAATATGTCCTGCACCACTGAACTTATTGATGATGTGATATTACCTCCATGATGAGGCTGATATCCATGGTGAGAGCCTGCACTCTGTGGAAGCTGGCGATGAGGGAGATGGGGAGGAAGCCCTGCGCATCCATCTTTCTCCTCAGGAAGAAGTCTCGCTCCAGGTTGTGGAGGCTGAAGTAGTACTCACTGGAGGAGGACAACATGATGCTCATCAACAACATCAGCTTGTAATTTCATTCAATCAGGAACACACTCTTAAAATGAAAACAATGTCTTAATATGGAGAGACCTAGCTAAGAGAGCAGTACCAAGATGAGCATAAATGTAGCTGCTAGCGCTGAAATGATTAGCTGATTAACCATTTAGTCAATCTACTAAAAGTATTCCACCAATTTTACATGTGAAAGTTATTTTAGTAGTCGTAGTTAGTACTACTCTGAGGCTTGTCAAGTCTTATGGTGTATTCACACAGAAAGCGAAGCGAATTTTTCGTGCCGCGCGATTACATACAAAGTCAACGCAGCAATTCTCAACCTGTCTGCAGCAGCAGCGAGCCACGGAGGTGCCGACCTCCACTGTCGTTACTGTAGCCGTCTGTGGGCACCCAGAGCTCTATGATACCACTTCATATTTATACAGAGACCGGACAAAAAAGGAGACTGCTAAGCGAGGAAGTTGGACTACCGGTTAAGTTCTGAAAATGTGTGTCTGTTACTTGATTCCAGCTATCGGTTGTACTTTACTATGAACCAAGTTAGCATAGCATAGCCCTGATCGATCCATTCGGAAAACAAGCATTTTAAAAGTTGTTTGCTTGTCGTCTTGCAGGCAGACCTGACAAAGCAAAGCATGAATTCAGACTTGTTACAAATCGGCATCATGATGTAGGTATTTCGGCATCCTTTTGATCCATTTATTGTAATTAAATCGCAGCAAAATCTGCTTATTTTAGGTTAATACCGCTCTAGTAAACCAGATTAAGAGCAAATATTCGCAGATTGTGTACTCACAAGTACACACAATCTTGATCTTGTAGTCAAACTTGCGTGAGTAATGCGAGGCGCAAATTCGCTTTGCGTTCTGTGTGAACACAGTTATATAATGACCCTAATGATGTCATAGTGAGGTCATCAGGGTTATTTCAGCTTGGGCTTGGAGACGACAGATTTTTAACAGAACGGCTATGTAAAGAACCTGGAAGCGTGGAGTATGACATATGTGGGTGTTAACCAGACAGGCGGGGTCTAACGAAAGATGCTATTGAGTTGCATTATGGGAAGTGTGGGATCCAGTGTTTTTGGAGCATGATCCATACTAGGGACTAAGAGTTCGGATATCACAACCTCTGCTGCTTCGATTTTTACTATATTTTAAAAATCCATCTCTTTTACTTCATGGAGAAGCATTACTAAATCACTGGAGTTGCAGTTAGATGGTCACTGACATTACGAAAAGCATCGGCAGACCTGTCTTTATAAAATTTATAATTATTCTAAATGCTCTTGTAAGCCACAATAAATGTAGAATCTTCTGACTCGAGCACCAAAAATCTGTAGTTGGAAAAGCTCTCTGTCTATTACTTGTCACAGCACTTAAAGTCACCACACACACACACACACACACACACACACACACACACACACGTTTGTACGTCGAGCTCAGCCTGCAGGCGGTGGGTAGTCGTTGTTTCATGTGGAGTAACGCCGGCTGAGTGAGCAGCCTGAATACCGCTGAGGGAGACGAGAGAGGAGAAGACAAGAATGTTCCTTCCTCCTTCACCTCCTCCTCCTCTCGATCCTCTCTCCCCCTCCTGCCTCCCTCTATCGCCCATCACCCTCCTCCCTGAAACTTTTTTTTTTTTTTTACATTTCTTTGCTCAGGCCTGCATATAATTCATCCCCTGTCCCCTCCGAGGCACTCAGCCTATATTTAGGTGCCCACCTCACTCTCCACTATCCTGAGTCTGCTGCTGCAATGAGGCCAAAGCTGTCAGTCAGACACAGAGCGCACGCTGCCCCCTGCAGGACACCCCGAACCCAGAGGAGCTTTACTGACTACACATGCTCCGTTTACTGCTTATCAGTCCTTCAGTCACACCTGTACAGACACAATCTTCACCTGTTTCACTCTGCAGGAGCCAGTGGTTAAAACCTAACTTTGCTCAGTTTCGACACTGACCTTTTCTGGCATGTTTTTCCTGATAAATAATTGGGGTCAAAATGTCATTACCTGCTTCACTATAGAGCTAATTAAGACTAGATTGCCTGGCTCTCCAATTCAGACCTACAGAGCCCCATAAATTAAAGTTTTTAGCACTGTTGGAAAAACGTGTTTGATTCACTTGAAGAAGCACTTCACATTATTTCAAAAGATCCAAAGATACTTCTTCTAGGAGAAATACCGGAAGGCTTTGAGGAAATGCCTAAATTGTATGTTACCAATCCTTTTAGTGGTAGGCAGCCATTAAATATATTACAATTAGCTGGTTGAAGCCTAACTCACTTGCATACATTAAATGGATTAAAAAAGTAGAAGTAACATTAGGATGAAACAATTAACTTATTGTATTAAAGCTAAGAACATTTTTTAAGAGCGGTGGTCCTGTGATGGTCCTTTTAATGTAATGATGTTTACTATTCTACATACAGTATGTACAAAAACCCTCACACACTCATATCTTTTGGGTTCTTATTATATTTTCTTTTCACTCAATGTCATTTGTCCTCTTGAGTATTCTACGTATTTATAGTACTTAAAAATAAATCATCATTTATATGAAGCCCGCTGGAAACTGGATGAGAAAAAAATTTGTGAAACCGTGTTGCATTGTATGTATGAGATGCTGAGATTGAAATAAATAAGATATGACCTCTTTTTTTTTAAAAGTTTGTTTTTTCCAACATATTGAGTGCTTTATTCTGCAATTAAAAGCAACAAATGATGGAAATGACAATAAACTGAAGTGGTGTGTTACTGATTCTTCATTCCCTCTTTTCCTGCAGCTACAGCCGTAAAACCATTCTGGTAGAATGTGAAAATTAACTGTATAAATGTTTCATTACAATTACTGGTTGGTTTATGGGTCTCGTTTAGGCTCGGTGGTGAAGAAAAACACTGTTATTTATATATTTATGTATTTCTTTCCCTGGTACTGTAGGAATCTGAACCACCCCTCCCAGTCAGTCAGTGTGCTTCTGAAAGCCCCCATGTTGCCTACTTACATTTGGCGTTTAATGTATTCTTTAAGAAGCTTTTCATCCACTGTGTACATCTGGACCTTGCTGCCGTCATCGTAGTAGTAAACCATGTTGGTGCCAAACTCTGAGGGGACCTGAACAGAGCCGTCAGACGACTGAGAGTCCCGGAAGCTCTGAGAGTATTCATAACGGCCTAAAAGAGCAGGAAAATACAGAAAATAAATATGAGAAACAATTACTGAATAAGAGCCAAACAGTGAACTGTTTTCTGGACGTGAAGGAAAACATTTTTAAAAGGGTAAACTGCATCCCAGCTTTTCTCTCATGTTGTTACAAAAGCTGCCAAAATAAAACCCTGACTCAAAGCTTTGCTGCAAGGAATTAAAAACAAAGAAATGACACATGAAACAGAGCAGGTCAAATAATGGAAAATAACACTGTCTACATGATTGTAAATTATGGGTGTTAATCCAGTGTAAAGATTTGGCAAAACTAAAAGCCATACCTCGTCCACGACCTCTCCCGCGTCCACGACCTTTCCCTCGGCCTCGTACACCTCCACGAATGCTCCCACTGTCATCCCCAAAGTCCCGCTGCTCTCTTCTCCAACCTGTCAGCAAGAAAACACGAAAGCTTAGTGTCAGATCTTACAGATACTTCATGTAGTGGTTCCCAAAGGTTTCTGGGGGGTTGATAAAGCCTGATAAATTCTAGAGAGGAATTTTAATAAGAACTTGGGATAAATGATGGGATAAAATAGTTTCGTCCATCATTCCTGTCGGTTGTAACATTTTAATCTTCAGTACAGCAGCCTAGATCTGGGGATGCAGCAACATCACTACAACCACTCGTAAAGGACAAGAAACATGAGCTGTCAGATGAGCAGAGATTGTAAAGAAGCCCTCAGTTTAGTCAAATTATCTAAACCACTTTTTGGGGGGCTGTCAAAATAGGGCTGCAACTAACAATTTGCAGATTATTTTTATTATCATTTGGGCTTTAAGGTCAGAAAATAGTGAAAAACGTCCAAGAAAAATTTCCTAGAATCCAAGTCTGACCAGTAGTCCAAACCCCCAAAAAATATTCAGTCTAATATAATTTAGGCAACAAATGCTCACATTTGAGAAGCTGGAACCATTAAATCTTTGGCATTTTTGCTTAAAAAATGTGATTATTTGACTAAGATTTTCAGCTCTAACCAGAAGTGAGCACACCAGCATTATTACTCAAATGTGGGTTTTAATCCCCTTTTGCCAAGTTACAGTTAAGTACTGTGGATCAGTAGTTGAACCAAGAAGTCGTCTGAAAAATCTAAGATTCAGGACATTGGGTACATTGAGAAATGACAGGAAATAAGGAAAGAGATTGGGAATGACATGCAACAAAGTGACCATCTGACCACTCATCTTCCGTCCTTCCTCTTCCTGAAACTTAATTCTAGTGATGTCCCCAGATCTCAGAAATGAACTTTGTGTCAAATGTTATCATAACTGATAGAAATGATTGTCAAAACTATGAAAATAAGACCAGGTTGTAAAAAAAACAAAAAACTGAATTTCCCTTAAAATCATGTTTACATTCTCTTTTACTGGCATAATATTGCATAATATGGCATAACCGCTCATGAGTAATACAGGCTGACAGGCCTGTCTGATGCAAAATGTTTCCGAAATGAATCACTTGAGGGTTTTGTTCAGGTAAAAGAGCATCAAACGTTATCAGATGTATGCCATGCTTTCATTCTGCTATGCATTAGTATGGGAAAAAAGCTTGCAGACACTGATAAGACAGATGGTAGCGGGGAAAAGTGGTGAGCAAACATGAAGTAGAGGGCAAACAGCAAAGCCAAACCAGCAAGTGAAGAAGCAAAACAGAGACTGAATGCGTGAACAGAAAACAGTGAGCTGCTGGCCACTTACTCCTGCCGCTATCATGCGCCCTGTTATTATGGAGTGTGTGATTGGGCGACGTGGGGTCAGGTGAGTCGCCGGTGGGCTCGGTGTCCAAGCGTGCCGGACCCCCGCCGAGCATCTTGTCGCCGTCGTCCTGGGACGCTTCCTCCAGCGGCAGAGAAACCCACTTACGTTTGTTACCTAGCGATGATTGCACACCGAAAACAAAGCTTGAAGAGTTTTCTTCCAAAATGCTGGAAATCCAGTTTGGAACAAATTAAATCATCAACTGAACTCAAAATCAATCTGTGTCTCTAAAATAAAGATCCACTGTTTACTAAACTGCAGTGTGATCATCACACTGTAGCAGGCTCCAAACACTAACTTGGACATAAAACTCAAAACCTTTGTTTGGTAAATTCTTAAAATTAAAATTGGCTTATTCTGAGGTAGCCACACTTTCAAGAAGTTTTTAGTTAATGGCCTACACACGCTTCCCTCAAAGAACACCTCATCATGTTTAACAATCAAGTCAGGAAAGACAGGTCATTTAAAACCTGACAATTTTAAAACCTGGACTATGGTAATGAAATATTCAGCCTCCAATCTGCATAAAGAATGAGAACTAGACCGTTGGCTGAGTTATGACGTTTCCAACTTGGAGAAAACGACAACTTGACATTGCTAGAATGAACGTGAAACATACTGCTCTTCAGAACTAAACCTTACAGACGCCTTATTTATCATTATATTTGTCACTAATGATCTAGTAAAATCAACAAATACTCGTTAAATTACCAACTAAAACAGGGAGGTTGGGTTTTTGATCCCATTTGTCTGTTTTTTAGTTTGTGTCATGATATCTTAAACAATTGTTAAAGTGGCTCGCTTAGCTTAGCATAACGACTGGAAACAGGTAGAAACTGCTAGCCTGGATCTGTCTGAAGGTAACAAAACCAGTCTACCAGAACCTCTAAAGCTCAGTAAAGAACACACAATATATCTTATTGTGTATCAGTACAAAAACCAAAGCGTAAAAACGAGATGTAACATGTTAATTAGTGAGTTTTAGAGGTGCTGCTAAGCTAAGCTAACCAACCTAATGGCCGTAGCTTCATATTTAACAGATTTCAACGATATTTGGTGGAAGTTTAGAGCAAAGAAACAATGAATCAACTTTTCAGTCAGCATGAGTGAGAAGTCCTTAAAAGTGCTCAAAAACACATCTTCTATTAGATGGGCAAACACCATCTGCTGAGGAAGATTGTGTGATACAATCGAAAGCTCCAGAACAACTACTAAATGGACCTTGTAGTGAGACTGAACAATTGATTTTGATCGTTTTGGGAAGGATTTGTCAACATTGTGAGGTAAGGCATTTTTGAACCCATATTATATTTTTACTAGTAGTACTACACTACTACCACTTCGTTAATGTACTTATCTGAGTGGACACAATCTGAAACATGTGTCCCATTATTGTCCATCACTATGTGTATTTGTAGAGATCCAGATGCAGTTTTCACACTATATATTATAAAAAACAACACGTTTAAATGATTTTGCATTCCTAGCAGTTTTTTAGTTCATTTTAAATCTATATTCAGTCAAAAACACATCTTCAACAACATTTTAAGGTTGTTTTTTCACACCAACAAACCTTAAAAGGATTTTCACAGCCTGTGTGAATCCACAGTGGATGAACTCAACTCATTTTGGAACAAAACTCTTCACTTCCTCTCTGGTTTAGACACTCGTGAGCTGATGAAGTGGTGTGTCTCTTAATTAGCCTCCATAAAAGACTGGTGCCTGTTATTTCTTGTTTAAATGTCTATAAGATGGGAGCGAATCAGGGGAAGTGCAACACATAAGATCAGAGCAGAACATGCGCCAATCAGCACCAATCAACCATTACCAACCGTTATCAATACGGTCATTGACATGCTCCGTCTACGTAGCAATCGACGATACAAATCATCGCCGTCCAGTGAAAACCATTTATCTCCAAATCTGGTCGACTCTTAAAAGCTCATGACATTTTAAAACCATTAGATTATATGAAAATTGTCATAAAGCTTAAATCAAGTCTCCCCCCCTTTAGTTAAATACAAGTTGACATTCTGGAGATGAATCATTTCACAGGTCAGAGAAGAAATGTGTATTAATCAAACTCAGTCTGATCTGCAGCCACTATAATCAGCCGTATTCAGGCCATTTAAAGGATGCTGTTTAACATGCTTCACCAAGTCGGAAAAACTCCTCACCTCCACCTCCTCTTTTCTTCAGGGCGGCGCTCTTGGCGTCCTGTCCCGCCTTGGACTCTCCATCTTTGGGCAGCTCTCCCAGCGGGTCCAGCTGAGCCTCCTGGTTCTCTTTGCTCTCACCACCGTCATGGCTGCTCTCCGATTTTCTCTCCGTTTGCTCCCTCCTCTTCTCCTTCTCTCTGCGTGAAGGCGAAGTCTTCTTTCCGTTGTTGTTGAGGACATTTTGTTGTTGCTGGAAGATGAGGAGACCGGCTTTTAACTCTGACGTCATGTTGCACATTTTGGGTTTGGGCTCCTGATGCATTTCACTTACTTGGACAGCAAATTCTAGGACTTAAGACTGACATATATCAGAGTTAACACCTACAGATCTGTCAGTCTCATTTTAACTCCTGATCTTGTCAAAGAAATGCTGCTTAAAACCATTACATTTTAAATCAGCAAGCTCCATCACAGGGGTTTTCTCAGGAAATGTTAGTAAGAATTTTAGAAAAATTAAGAACTTATAAAAGGCATAAAGGCTTGGTTTTTTGGGGCTTTTCTGAAATCTTTCCAAGCTGGGGGTCACCTAGATAGAAAAATCTGGGGATCACAAGATAATTTAAAAAAAAATAATGAGAAATATTTCAGTTACACAAAATGATGCTTAGTTTTTACTGACTGTTCTCAAATGTTTGCTTTTTACTTGTTTTTCTACACTTCATCTACAGTTCTTCTTTGCGTCATTTTTTAAGCCAAAAAAAGGTTTTTGGGAACCACTCCTCTAATGGCTCTTTACTCAAGTCAAGTCTTCGTTTTTGTTTTTCAAACAACATTCTTCAGGCACTTCAACGCGGAGCAAATTGACACAGGACAGGACAAATCTGTCAGACTTATAAACAATTATACTCAACTAAATAAGCAATTTTAACATCATTTGTGCCTGAAGAACATTTTCTTCTGCGATGAGTTTTTACAACTTCAAGAACACCTTAAAGTTCATGGATTGACTACATGTCAAACTGATTGGGCACAGAAAATTTGGACTTGTACCAAATCACTGTTGAGAGGCAAACTGCAGAGTTAAATCCTAAACAGTGCTCGGTGTTTTTAGTGCTCCATCTAGTGAGCAGAAATCAGAAAAGCTCTTCTGTTATCAAACCAGTCTGTTCAGTAAAAGCGGCAGAAAACAAGCAGAAGTTGTTGCTTTTAATCTCTTTGATTTAACGTCTCACACACACTTGTCGTACCTCTTTGGCCAGTTCCCCAGGTGTGGGCCAGTTTGTGATATCACTGAAGTCACTTGACTGTAAAATTGAGAAAGAAAGAAAGAAATTAACAACAACAAATCATCAATACATCGTTCACAAATCAATTCCTGTCACCTGGACTCATTTCGATTATTTTAACATTGTCTGTGGGTCAGGTAGAGTCCGAGTGCCCTTCTGGTTGAAACCAGCAGGGGAGAAAAAGGAGGTCAGCGCTCCGTCTGTGGGGAAACTGCAAACAACGATAAACAGGCAGAATCACTTTCCAGCAGCGTGAATGTTGTAAATTTGAAAAGCCTGATATGAGTTCAAGGTTAGACAGACGAGGGTCACAGTTACACTCAGAGCTGCACAGTAAGATGGGCAGAAAAATAAAAACTGCACTCACAATCATTCTCCTACAGGTGTATTACCCAAACTGCCGTCCTTTATTGTGGTTTTGGATACACGAGTGACGCAACAAAACTAAATTCACCCTTCAGGGTATTCTGGCTTTTAAACAGCGCTCACTGACGCATGTGTACTGACCGAAAGGTTTTTGTCTTTTGCTTAAAAAGGGTCAGTTCACCCAAATCACTTTCTACCAGTGAAAGATGGCACAAAAGGCAGAACAATAGCCGCTAAAAGGCTGATCTTTAATTTCTGACCATAAAATTTAAGCTAAATCCACATCCATAACTGCAGAGCTGCTCTTACAGCTGAAAAATCTCCATTTTCCTGCAGACATGACAATGGAAAATACAGACATGCTTCGATTCTGCATTTAGAATCATTATTGATTTATAAAACAGGATCAGAAAACATTTATACCTTTGGTTTAGTTGTTATTTTGTGTTAGTGTATGTGTAAAGACCTGTCAAATTGGGAGTAATAGCAGGCTTAAATTCTATGTTGTGAATAGGGGGTTTTGTTCGCAGAGAATTAAAAAGGTGCCCTGTGGAGTTTCCTTGTAAACAAACAAAGCTTCTGTTTACATTCAGTGTTACTCACCAAAACGCATTATGTGTATCCTTGAGCTCTAACAACTGTGTTGAATGCGTTTCATTCCTCATAAAACATTTGCAAAGTCGTTTTTTTAAGTATTTTAAATCCAGTATTGTTTACATCCACGTTTACAAGCTAGCAGTCTTCTTCACCGTCTTTGGTGGCGCACTGCTGCATATTTTGGCACATTTCCGCCACCTGTAGATCGGTGGAATAATGTGAAACCATTGGCATTGGTGACCTCGTGTGCGTGCACGAGACAAACAAAAGGGGACCCACTGATAACATGAACAAACTGCTCCACAGCGCTACTAGAGGACAAAAACTCCACAGAGTAATTTTAACAACAATAATTTGGAAAATTATTAAACTCAGACTTCCTGGTTTAAACTGGTGTACAAATATTTGAGTCTCCAATACATGAATGTACATGAAAATATAAGTAAATCTTGTGAGTCACATATGATAAAGACAAATTTATTTCCTTTTCTCAGTTAGAGATGTCAACACTTCCTGTCTCAAAATCATCATTACCTATTTGAAGTTAATAACTTGTTATTTTTCTACTATTTGGTTCCCTTCTAACCACGTATTTTTAAACACCCGCAGTGGAAAAACTGGTTGGAAAAGCAAACAAAAACGACCGCCGCAAAGACAGCAGCTTAAACTAGCTTACGTTTGGCTACTGGCAGATGTGAATTTCCCATCCTGCATGTCAGTACCTGGCAGAAGTTACAGTGGTGAAATATGAACACGTGATCCAGAGACTGGAAACATGACCAGAAACATGTTTATTTACAGGTGAGAAACAGGCAACGCTCAAACACAACCATCACTTTCAGCTCTAATCAGTTTTGAGTAAAAGCTCCATTAAAAGGTTAGTTTATACATAAGCTGAGACATTAAACATCAGAACAAAGTGGCAACATGTGTTGATTATTGAGTGTTGCTTTAGGAATTAATTATCAAGATATATTAATGACACTAAACCTGTCATCTACAGTTTTTGGACACCTCATGTTTGTGACATTTATTTATTTTTTTAAAAGGTCTAACAGAGAAAGTTTGGAAGCTTTAAAAAAAAAAAAAAAAAAAGGAGAAAAACATCAGTTAAAACCAAAAAAAGCAAAGACCATTACCTTGCTGGATTTTCTCGTTCTGGGCTTGCTGGCACGGACGACTTTCAGAGTGTTTTGTTGATCTGCAGATACAGAATCAATAAGTGAAAGAGACATTATCATACTTGACAAGACAGGCCTAAATCCAACAGGTTTTTATCCGTTAACAGGTTGCCGGCCTTGAAGCGTTGCTCAACACTTAAGTTAAGCAGTCATCTACTCTTGCATTCTCTGCTGTGAATGAATAAATACCCCCCCACCCCCCAGGTACTGAGTGACTGAACTAGTTGAGGGTGTTTTGTGTACAGCCAGAGGCGGCATGCGGCTGCGTCTCTGCAGGCTGGGAGTGGCCCGCTGCAGCCCTGACAGTCCCTATCGCTCCGCAGAGGATGGTCGGACTGATAAGAGACACGGGCCCGAGGCTTCCACATGAATGGGTGTATGCCTGACTGAGCCTGCAGACGTCCACCCACAGACCTGGTTGTACAGAAACACTGTAAAATGATGCCTGTGCACTGGCCAGAGTCAAACGCTTCAAATATAGCTCCCCCGTGGTCGCTCTGCGCTCTGACACACATTCACAGCTCAAATTCAGTTGACTGTCTGAATTTAAAAAGCTACCGTTGTATTTCAGAGCCAACTGCCGCATATGTTACCAAATAAATGTGACCACAATAAAATCTCATGTAAATTCTTACACGTGAAGTGAGCTGGTCTTGTTTGTTTCGACATTTTAACTGGCACTGAAATGATTAGCCGTTTAATCAGTTAGCTGATCAGAAAGACAGAAAGTGAATCAATCCAATTCTGATATGCGATAGTCAATAATTAAAAGGAATACTCCACCAATTTAGTATTAAACTTCCATGAAGTTGAAGATGATTGTAAGAAAAGAAATAATAATAAAAAAAAGAATAGTTAAAATTGAAGCAGGAGAGGCCAAAATAACCTGACCTTTAGTCTTTAGGATGAGTCAAAAAAAAAAAAAAACACTGGATCCTACATTTCCCATAATGCAACAGTGTCTTCCATTAGACCCTCCCTGCCTGATGCACATCGTTCAAACTCCACACCTCGAGTTTGTTACGCAGGCTTTTTGTTATAAATCTAAAATTGAGTTGAAACCAAGATAACCCTGATGACATCACTATGATGTCACCAGGGTTATCACGGCTCCCTCCAGAGCCACAGGAGAAATTATACAACTGTTTTCAGAGGCTGAGTAGTACCGCTTATGACAAGTAAACTGAACTTCATGTGTAAAATCAGTGAAGTACCCCTTTAATTTTTGTTATTGATCAAATCCTATTGTAGTTAAAGCTTTAAATATCCAAAATGTGTGTTTTTTAGTGCTGAAATGATGATAAATTAAACAGTAGATCTAAAAGAACATTTATTAACAACAATTTTGATAATCCATTAGTTGTTTAAGTCATTTATTAAGCAAAAATGGCATTTATTGGTCCCAGCTTCTGTTTTTCTCTGCTTTATATCATTGTCAACTGAATATCTGTGGGTTTTGAGCCGTTGGTCGGACCAAAAAAAAAAACCAAACAATTTGAAGACATTTTTCTAGAGCTGAAACGATCAGTTGATTAATCGGATTGGTCGATGGACAGAAAAACACTCAGCAACTACTATGATAATCAATTAATCGTCATCAAGTCATTTTTCAGGCAGAAATGTCAAACGCTCACTGGTTTCAGCTTCTCCAATGTGAGAATGTTCTGCTTTAAAATAAAAAAAGTAAAAATAAAAATCCTTTTCTAGTTAAAGTTGACACGAGTGCTTGAAGTGCTGAAATTTGTCAGACTCTCTTTTGGTTTTGGACTGTCGGTTGGGCAAAACAAGGCACTTGATGGCATCACCTGGGGCTTTAGGAAATTGTGAAGGTATTTGTCACTATTTTATGATATTTATATCTAGAAAATAAGATGATTATATAAATCTGCTTATTTTCTAGATATAAATCTAGACAAAATAAAAACTTTTTTAAAGACGTCACCTTGGACTCTGAAAACGTGTGATGGGCATTTTTCACAATTTTCTTTCATTTTACAAATGCATCAAACAATTAAGTAATTAATTAATTTTAATTCATTTAACCGTTGTTTAAAATGTATGCTCTTTTCTTTTGTGAAGCCCTTTCAGCTGCATTTCATGCATCAAAGGAGCTATTATATATATATATATATATATATATATATATATATATATATATATATATATATATATATATATATATACACACATACACACACATATATATATATATATATATATATTTTTTTTTACATTTATTTATTATTATTATTATTATTATTATAAAATGGCTGATTAAAATAATAGTAAATTTCTCTATTACACATCATTCTGAATTTAAAAGACTGAATTTAAAGCTCTGGGCACTTCTGAAGCATTTTTTTTTTATTTCCTACATTTAATGATTAACTGATGCATCACAAAAATCATAGTTAGATTCAAACGAAAGAAGTACAATCATTAGTTTTACAACCCTAGCCTACTTTAACTTTCCCACCTGTCCGGCCAGCTTGTCAGTGGTGGAACGTAAAGTACATTTACTCGAGTACTTTTGAGGTACTTTACGTGAGTATTTCCATTTTATGATACTTTCTACTTCTTCTCCACTACATTATGGAGGCAAATACTGTACTTTTTACCCCACTACATTAACAGTTAGTTTACAGATACAGATTACTAACATAAAATATACACCAACTAAATAACTTATGATACACTCTTATAGATTAAGCTACCCAACAGTAAATAAAAGCAGTTAAAATAAAGCTCCACCTTTACCAGCTGCAACATTAAAAGTGACACATTTATGCTTCGGTAATTATAATCTGGTGATACATATTATTCTGAAATGGGCCATTCTGCATAATGAGTGCTTTTCCTTTTGCTATGTTAAAGTATATTTTGATGCTAATACCTTTTGTACTTGAGTAAAAAGTTTGAATGCAGGACTTTTACACCGTGGTATTGCTTGATCTGAATACTTCTCCCATTACTGCACTTTGTTCACATACTTCACCAGTGACAGTGGAGAGCAGGCTGGTGGGAGGAACTGCAGGCAGCGAGGCCATTGGACATACACAACGTGTCTTTACAGCAGCAGTTAGCCTGGTTGTCTTAGCTTTTTTTACACTCAGGCAGCACCAACTTGGGGCTGGTTTTGGCACATATTGTGCTTCCCCATGTGCTGTATTTCACCAACACTAGCTCTGGCACTCTGTCACTGTCATTACCAAGCAGGGAAAAGCAGTGAGGGAGGTGGGGGGAGATAGCTGCTAGTAGCTAAAAGTTACAGGCAGAAGAAGTAGCAGTTGTCACTAATCAACACGTGGTGCTCCGGAGCAATCCGAGCACAGAGGGGGATGGGGCACATATGCCACCATCAACACCTCTTTGCCTGCACTGACATTTAAAGTGTATGCACTTCATTCAACTGTTTAAAAAAAAATAAATAAACCCAAAATGAGAGTATGAGAGACCCGCGCGGTTGATATTAAAGCGGATTTCCCCTGCAGCGAAGCTGTCAAAAATGCTGCAGCAACGTGCTCAGACGCCGCTGCGTGCCGTTAACTTTACAGTTTGGTCACGACAATCTGCTTTTAATTTTTAAAAAACAAAAAGACAGCTCACCTCCTTTCTCTTGGGAGCTGGAGCTGCTGATGTTGTTGTTGTTGTTGTTGATCGGCACCCTGCCCGTGGTCCTCTTAGTCCACGGGTTGACTTTCGGCGGAGGAGCTTCAACAACTTTCCTCTTCACCGTCTCCGCAGCCGAGTCGGCGCTGCTGTTTTGGTCATTTTCTTTATCGTTTTCTTTGCATTTCTTGTGCATTTCCGTCGGGCTCTTGGTTGCCTCGGAGCTGTGGCCATCTGCTAGTTGCTTTTCCGAGCCTTTCTGCCCCTGTTCTTCGTGTTCTTTCTGCAGGTGAGCCCCCCCGGACTTCTCCTCCGCTTTGGCCGCTGTCAAACCTGACTCGACCTGACTGCACTCAACCTCTGTGGACATCCTGCTAGTTTCCTAACAGCGCACAGTGTTAAATCCAGTGTGAATATTTGGTCCTTACTCTCTTATCCCAGAGAAAAGTCGCGAAAAGCTCAGAGAAGGGGTCGGGGGGGGGGACACACACCGCATCCACAACTTGAGGTAAACAACTTTTGGGCTGGACCTCGCTAGCCAGCTAGCCAAAGTAGCTCCTGCTAGCTAACAGTTAGCTAGCTAGCGACCATGCAAAAGCCAGCGAAGCCGAGCTAAATGTTGCTGTTTTCCGCCCCGATCGACTTTTTCATATCAACAAGTAGTTACCTCTGAGTCTGTAGTCGGTCACCATGTGAACGACACACGCTGAATCGGTTCGCCTGCGAGTTTCTGTAACTTTTTTTTTTTTAAAAACACAACTACTACAGCGACCTCCTCTCCGTCTCTCGGTCCAGCTCCACGCTACCAGCTAAGAGCTCGTGCGGCCAGCTGCTCTCTGCCTGTAAACAGTGACTCTGCTGCCCCCGGCGGCCACGCGGCGGTACTGCAGCACACACATTTAAAACTGAGTGCAATGAGGAATAAATACATAAAAATACATTGTACAGTGGTTGCTCAGATCTTTTACTTAGGTAAAAGGTAGCAATACCACAGTGTAAAAGTACTCTGTTATAAGTAAAAGCTTATGCAGTCAAAATCTTACTTAAGTAAAAGCATTAATTAGCATCAAAATGTACTTAAAGTAACAAAAGTAAAGGTACTCATTATGCAGAATAATCAGAATCAGAATCAGAAATACTTTATTGATCCCCGAAGTTAAACTCTTTGTTACAGCAGCTCGCCTTTACGTCAGTGCACACAGGAGAAAGTACTAGCAAAAAAAAAATATAATACAATAAACTATAAAAACAGATCAGAAAATAAATTAAGTACCAGGTATAAGTATAAAATAAAATAAGTGTGAAGTACCAAGTGGGTTTACCGGTTGATGATTATAATACGGTATAATAATACAATGTAATAATGTAAGTAATAAGTAGTGGTGCATGTACTAATATATACAGTATAATACAACTGGATTATAATTGGTGATGCATTAATGTGTAAGCATCACTAATATTGCAGCTGGTAAAGGTGGAGCTAATTACTACTTTATATACTGAATAGCATAAAATGGAAATAAAAGTAAAGTACCTCAAAATTGTACTTAAGGACAGCGCTTGAGTAAATGTACTTGTACCATTGTTGGTTGGGATTTAAAAATACAAAATATCAACCAAAAAAAGTACATCAGCATTTATAAAAAAGCATATAAGACAAAGTAAAATTGAAGCATGATACAGGATAAGTTAAAATAACTTATAAATGACTGCAGCTAATGGTCATTTTCATTATTAAATAATATATTGTTAACTTTTTATTAATTTATCTGTTAGTTAATTTAACAGGGACAATGCAGATAAACGTCCGGCTGAAGCTAATAACCTCAGGTTAGGCTTTTAAATTTAAACAACTAAACAAACAAATGGATGAGACAGTCTCAGGATCAAAACATCCGAATAGATAAAACAGACTTTGTGTTTATGTGTCTGTCTGTCGTATATGATTGTGTATGCATTGACATTTACGTGCAAGAGTTTGTATATATCTATACAGTATGTAAGCGCACATTGTTGTTAATGTCAACATAATGACAAATGTGCCAGACAAGCGTAACCCAAAAAAGTCAGTACAATGAAATAACCAGAAAATGTCTACTGGTAATGTATTTTCTCTAAATAAATGACTTAAATGATGAATTAATTATCAAAACTGTTGTTGACTGTTGGTCAAAACTTATTCCAAAAGCATTTTATTTGACAGAAAACATGATATTTGTATGTATTTTGGACGCATTTCATGCCTGTTTTGTTGTTTATCTTGTTTTTAGGTGCATCACACATGATTGGCCTTGTATTAATTGATCAGTTGTATTTATATTGTCTTGTTTTAACCTATAGTTTAATGGACTGCCAACATTTCATCTCTGACAAAATATAAGTAAATACAACTGCAAGAAAATGCATAAACAGTGGGGATTTTATTTTATTCATATAACTTTAACTTAAATTTGGCTTAATGTAGTGGGATTTATTTTAATTTTGTTGTAAGACCAAAAAAAACTTAATATCAACCAAAAACAAGACAGTTAAAAGCGACTGCAATAAAATAAATTTAAAATATTTAAGGAAATGTGGCGTCATAATACAGTACATATATATAGTATAAAGAGATCATTTCTTCTATGTTTTACTGACAAGTTACAGCATCAGTCAGTGTTAAATTATGTTGTGATGTTGGATTATCTGTCAATAATGAGTAAAGTCAATAGTAGATGAACTGAGAGATCTACTTCAACAGTTACCTGCAGTTTATCCAAATCAGAGCATTTGCATATCAGACGGAGTTTATCACAGCGCTGTTATCTCCCCGTGTGGACAGATACACACCTCAGTGCTACAGAAACGCAACAACAACAACCTTTTAAAGACATAATGGGACAAAAGCAGAGCTTGATATTTGTCTTTTTTGCGCTCAGTGACAATGTTTAAGAGCACTTTCAGACTCTGCAGGTTATTCTGAAGACACGAGAGTCTCTAAACAACAAGGTGCAAAGTTAGAATTCAAGTTATTAGTTTGGCAGCAAGGAAGACGTGTATGTTTTGCTTGGTTGATGTATTTAGCTCAATCGTGAGTCATGGGTTGAAACTGTTTTATTTCATTTTCAGCAGCTGTCAGAAACATTTTTATATCTAATCACAGAAGAGGAGACATCACAAATACAGTACACTGGTCAATGTACTGATAAAAAGTTACCAATGTCTAACTTCTAAAACAAAATATAAACTGGTCTCTTGATTGATCACATCATCAACGTCCAAGTTAATGTCCATATGGTGGACGTTTTTCACACAAAGAAAGTTAGAGTTCCCTGAGTGTTAATGTTTTAAGGATCTGTGGCTCCAGTGGGAATCAAACCCTCAATCCAGGCAGTGCTGGTGCCTTGCTCTGCCTGTTGAACTACAGATAGTTAAACACAGAGAGCAGAGACATCAGCGTCAACGTCGTCGCGGAGATACGTCTCAGCGTCGGTGCAGACGATTCAACTCGGGGTCTGGTGTAAATGTAAGGATGTTCCTGGATAAATGTGAGAAAAACGTGTTTAAAGGGATTTTATCATCTACATACAGAAACGTGAAAATCTTCAACACGTCGGTCATGTTGTACCTTTGTGGGGCAGATGAGTTTTATTGGCTCTGAAAATGTCTTTATCATCTCTTTCCCTCCTTCAGGCTGGAACTGAGGGGAAAAGCTTTGTTTCATTTTGAGAGTTAAGTTGACAGTTTTTCAGCCGTTTCTGTCCTGAGCTGTCAGTTAGATGTTGTGTGAATTCAGTGATGGCATACTTTTATATTTTGTTAGGCAGCTCCAAATGCATTACACAGAATATTTGATAAATTCCAAACCAAATTAATTCACTTTTTACTGAAACTATTGATACAAATATCAATATATTAGTCTTAGCAACCTGCTGTGATGTGGCCATTATAGGCCCTTATCTAAACCAAACCTTTAGCTAAATAAAACAGTTATCTAAAGATATTCATTACAACTTAAAAACATAAAACTTCACCATGTTGTTCCACAGTCCCTTTGCCAGCTCCTCATGACCCTTAACAGTGAAGTGGAAACAATCGGCCGTGAAGAAGCTCAAGTCAAACGTCCCATCCTGAAGTTACATTAAACCCAAAATAAATAAATCACTAATAAATAATGTATTTAAATAAATAATAAACAAAGTGATTTGCTGAGAGAAAAAGAAATTGATACATAGGGAAACAAAAGGCAACACATGAATAATGGAAATGTGAGAGACTTACAGGAAGTCTCGGTGGTCCTGTGTTCTCTAAATAAGGTTGCAGAACAACAGCAAAGTCCTTTTTGAAGAAACGATCGCTGTGCAGAAGCTTCTCTAATCTTCTCTAGAAACAATGAAAGTTAAAAAGGCAACACGTCAAGGCTTTTACTGCCTGATAGCATAATATCACCATTATGTACTTAGTCACAGCAGACGTGTCGCAGTAGTAATGACTGATGGCTGAATTCCATTTAGCTGCTTCAGTTTCAGAGTCCTGGTATTGCGCATGCTGACTAACTGTCATGTCTTACTGGGACGCTTGAATACAACTGAGCCATCGTTAATGTTATTAGTAACACCTGTGCTTTTCCTGCTATGACAAGTCGAAATGTCTGCTGTTCCTGTGGAATTACATTACATTTTCATCAGTGACCCACACATCAACACATTTTAAACACAAAAAAAGCCAACGAAAAAGCACAATT
Organism: Siniperca chuatsi; assembly: GCF_020085105.1. NCBI lineage: Eukaryota > Metazoa > Chordata > Actinopteri > Centrarchiformes > Sinipercidae > Siniperca > Siniperca chuatsi. The sequence continues at coordinate 25,457,930 of NC_058056.1, forward strand.
ACAAAATGGAATACATATAAATACAATAAATCTAAGACTACGTCCACATGAAGCACATGAAAAACACATTCTTTTCTTTCTGTCAGCGTTTTTCTCATCCGAAACTGGATCTGATACCGTCTCTAAAAATGTCAGCTTACATTTTTAATGTGTGCTAATGTGTAAACTGAGCTGTGTGGCAGTTAAGTTGTGAAGACATGTCTGTCTCCCTTAACTTCCTCTGCGGTCGCCCATTTTAAATGTCAATATAGCCGAACACACAATACAGTCGTTAAGATGTATTTCTGTTTATTTTGTCAGGCAACTCGACTATTTTACGTTCAGTCAGTTGTCTGACAACAGAAATAGAAACATATGTAAATGAGAACAATGAAATTATGAGTTTGACAATGTGAAAACACAGTATAGTTGATCACAGAGAGCAGAAGGTTTAACGGAGCAGAGCAACCAGACTGTCCAGATGTTTACCGACAAAACAGAAGAGATTTAGCCATTTTCTTGTTGTTCAGGCATTTTAGTGTCAATGGAGATTTTTATGAAAGCGACATCACCTGAAAATGCTAGCGTGGACTCATTTTCACACATAAAAGGCATTTTCAGAATTAGCCGGGTCAGTGAGGACAGTCTGATTAGCTTATTAGCTTGCACACACCTGGAACTCATAGTTAACCTCAACCAGCTCCTTCAGCTCAGTGGAGTTTTCTTCAGGTTGAACGAGGCAAGAGCAGAAAGTCCTGTGAGCAGATTATCAGATTATCACACTATCGGATTATCAGGTTATCAAATAAACAGATTATCAGAGCAGTTATGATTTATAATCCTTATAGATTCGGACACTAATATAAGGCAGGTGAAATATGAAACCCCTGTTTAGTCACTGCACTGCATCATTTACCCGATCACGTACTACAGTCTATCGTTAGGAATTAGTTTAGGAATAGGATTTCCTGATATTTTAGTTTATTCTGCACAAATAAAGGTGAATAAATACGTCTTTAACTCAACATTTAATAATAATTATAGGAACGTTAAGCAATCTGAAGAATAGTATGATAGTTTGGTATTAATCTAAACCTAATTTTTCACATTTTATTGATGAAGTTTTGATCACCTCTTCGTCTAATCAGATTTTATAGCTGGATTTCTGTGATACATATATTAATAAAATGCATTAACTTCCTGAAAATGGAAATCTAGCTAGCTCAGCAATCCAATGATTCTTATTCAGGACTCTTAATCTGACAATGGTGAAAATATGAATCTCATTCTGCCAATAATAGTGACTGTTTGAGTGATATAGTATTATCTAAAAACAATATAAGGAAGTTTAGACATCTACTTTTAATAGAATTTGGTGGTAATAGTTAGGTCCTGCAGTTTGGCTAACAGGTAAAAACAAAAAAATAAGAAAATGGTCAGGTAACTTTTGAAGCTGACAGCCTAGAGTCGGTCTCTGAACCTCTCTGAGAGGCTTCATGGGAAGAATCTGCACCACGTTCACGATTGTCCGGGGGATCTGAAAACAGAAGAAAACATTCATTGACTGAAATCATTTCTGCAGACTGAAGAGTGTTTCTTTCAATGTCTGCATATCTGCTCTCATACTTAAACCATTCCACTCCACTAACATACTGAAACTCATAGTTTCTCATAGTATGATAGTGGAGAACAAAACTGTTTTTTCAGCAGTTGCACAGATATAAATGCATACAAAGGCACTGTAAATAAAAAGCTCCACAATACATTGACAACTTAGGCAACACAATTCATAGACAGTGTGTTTTTATCAATACAACTGGCTGAATGAATAGTTTCTTAGTTAAAAAAGTTAAACCCTCCCTTTACTTTTTCTACATCAGCGCCTGGCCTGCAGGGATAGTGATGTTGGTCGGCCTGTTGGTCCAGACTGAAATATCTTGACTTGGTATTTCAAAGTAGAGGGATGACAGGAAACCCTAACACTAACCCCTGGGGCACCCTGACATGCTAATTTTTACATACCAACTGTTCGCATTTAAGCTTGCTAACATGTTAATATGCCTCTGATGAGCATATTAGCATACTTACGGCAGACTTATAGTAAACTGATGTTAGCATTAAGCTCATAGCCAAGCCAAAGTACAGCTAACATGCTGACGATGTACAGTTAAAGGTGATAAAAGGACAGCTGATAAAGGGTTCATGATGCTCAGAACAAACTAGTTCGTAGGACTTGTTGTCCGAACACACCTGAAGGCAAAAGTTATTATAACTATAACACTATAACACTCGAAGGTTAAGCAAAAAGCCTGCTGCCAAATAGAGGGGTGAGACGCAATAATCATTTAAAATAAGGATAATGACGCACACTTTCAGGCAGTCTAGTTCAAACCCTGTTTACTTTCACACCTATGCACACCTGGCCAATCGCTGCGTAAAGTGGGCAGTTACAAAACTTATCGCAGCCCCCCCCAATACCGACATGGGAAAGGTGTGGGGGGATTCAGAAGTGCAGCTGTAGCTAATAGATAGTCAAATCTGACAATGTAGAGCTGAGCCTGAAATCTCTTAAAGCAGAATAAACCCTTTTGATTTAGGTTGAAACAGTTAGTTTCCTGGTGTGTAATGAGGAGTTCAGCCTGGTGTGGCTCTAGACTTTCGATCTAGTCTCTGACCTTGTTTTGGGTTATAAAATCTTACCTCCTTCATCATCGTGTCCAGAGCTTCTGTCATGTGTTGAATGAAGCTGTCGGGGGAGAACAGAATCTGTGGAGAGTTTGAGCAGAACGTGAAGTGAAGGGAGGATCAGATTTAAATTCTGACATTATCTTTCCTCTCTTTTTATTATTTTTGTACGCTAAACTCATTAATCTAAATGTTCAGTGTTCAGTGTATAGACCTAATATGTCCTATATATTTTCCACTGCTACCAAATAATTAGAGAGAATAGTAGAATAATCATATCATATAAAACACTTAATATCTGTTAATACCACGCTGGAAAGCAGTGTTTCTCTGCCCTCTCTGGTTAAAAGTGTCACCCCTGACCACACCCCGCATCACTGATAGGTGTGGACAGAAGTGGGCTTTGTTGCACCTGTAACCTGTAACCACTCCCAGCAGTAATGTCACGGTGAACTGACACAGCAAAGAGGTCAGCAAAAACAAGATTATCAGCTACTGTTAAGTCTGTCTTTAAATATGTTATCAGATTTTTTTAAAAATCTAACTATATTGGTCTTTAAAAAATCTTTAATAAATCTGAACTGAGCTCAACAAATACAGACAAACACACCAAAGCTCTTACTTTGTTTTTGCAGTAATCGCAGATGTCGTTCATGCCGATCAGCATTGTCACCAGCTTCCAGTCCTCTTGGAAGTTCAGACCCTAAAAAAGAAGTTTTGTCTCAGTTTGGTGGTGAATGTCACGCGAAGAAGAAGATTAAGATTATTTATCATTTAACTGAGACTTACTGGATAAGACTTGAACGTGTCTATCATGTGTCTTATCTGATCTGAGACATTTCTGAGGAAGGACAAACACACACCAACACACGCAGCGTTGAGTCTCCAGTTATATTGACATCAATAAAACATTATCGTATGATTATCAAATAATTTGCATCTGTAATTATTTTGATCTTTGAACTTAAGGGAAAACATTTTGAAGACATTCAGTGTCTCATGGTTGCAGCCTCCTTACTGAAGCTTCCTACAGTTGCATGACGAAAATGTATTGTACAGCTTAAAGTTACACTCTATTATTTATATGTATATATATATATATATATATATATATATATATATATATATATATATATATATATATATATATACACACAACATCTCCAAATATTTCTCCAATTGTTTGAAACTCCACACAGTTTCAAAATATCAACAGAGAGGGAAGAAGAAGACGTGAACACCAAACTGCGTCAACAGAAAACTCAAAGGAAAAATATGGACATAATATAAAGTGCGAGTGAGCGTCCAGGCCGTCAGAGTCTTACAGCGTGTTGTGGCCGGTGACGGCGAAGTTGAAGCCGGTCTCGTTGACAGTTGTTGGTTTGCCGTGGAATGTCATCACGGGTGATGGACCCAGCAGTTTGGGATTGAAGAGTTTGAAAATATCTGGACAACAAGACAATCAAACATTTAAAAAATATAGATCTCATAAAGCAGAAAGGATCCTGTGATTTTGTCAGCTGATAGCTCTAATATTTACCAGACGAAAATGCTTCATTATGACATAGATTGTTATGGTACAAACAAGCCAAGTCGTCCTGGCATAAAGAGGTTTTAGTTTTACAAACATTCGTCAAAGTCAGAAATAATCTCAATCTCAGCCAAAGAATTGCAGATTGCAGGTTGCAGAAGAAGAAAATGAATACAGCTTTTTTTTATTCATTCATTCATTAGGTAGTTATATAACTAGCTTAGGTCGGCTAATCTAACTTGCTAACCTAGATAGCTGCTGTCTTTTGGTTTTACACATTGAAATGAGATTATTTTTGCTCCTGCGATTCTTTAAACTGTAATCTGCTCACTATAACCTAACTTACTTGCCAGTGTTATGACATTTTGATAAGTTCCATATCCTCCGATGCTGTACGCAGAAGAAAGGAAAAGAAAGGGACATGGTTTGTGATGAATGGAGTCACACCAATAATAACATAAATCACAATAAAAATGTAATTAATAATAAAAACGTGTATAATGTGACTGGAAAGATAAGATAAAGTTAAATAAATGAACCTGGATACAGTGTTGCAAAACAATTAGCAGCTTTTTGAGCCGGCTACAGATTGGTATAAATCATCTATTGATTACCTTTGACAGGACACTGATATTCAAGTGAGAGTTTGGAGTTCTTTATTGGTTACATAGGTTTAAAAAAAAAAAAACAAGATTATCTCAAATGGAGATAAGGGCATTGGGCGTTGTACTGATTTACCTCCAAGACACGTGGCGAAATTCAAGAGGTATTGAGAGAATCGTAGAACCATTGGCACCAATAGCTGTCTGCAATAAAATCAGGCAATATTCTTAATGAAGAGAAACACTATTAAAGTATTAACATGTTTTCATTACTACTACTACTACTATTCATAATAATAATAATAATTATAATAATAATGACATTAAACCCAATAAAACTAATTTTTCATTAATGTTTTAAATTATTCTAATGGTTTCCATGAAGGAATATATTGTTCTCTACTGGGTTTGTATTGTTTCTGGTGTTTTCCTTCTTAAATTATTTTGGTTTCCTTGAGCCGGTAATGGTTTCTAATCAAACACGGCACACTGTACTGATTTCCATGCCAATACAAACCTGTACAGTTCCCAGTAAAATTATTAAAGATAAATACATTTGTAAGTATTTGTATTTCTGTAACACCACTTCACTCACAGTTAAAGAGTCTCCCAGTGCGGCGATGACTTTGACATCTGCAGCTTTAACATGTTCAACTAGAACAGAAGACAAACAAGGAAACAGCCAGAATAAAGAGACAAACCAACACATGAAGCAGAGCTCTGAAGCATTTTTTTTTTACTTGATAGCAGAATATCTCTGTAAGAGCTAACACTTTGTTCTTCATTCTTCGACATGGTCCCCGTTTTTACCCAAATTTCATAGATGCCTTCACCTTGCATGTGCAAACAGTTGATTTAACTTTCACACGTTAAACTTAATAAGGATCAAGGATTAAAGGAGTCAGATATAAAGCAAAGGGGTTAACTGGCTTAGCATGTAGAAACCACTTCAGTGCAGGTGTATTGCTCTCACATTAAAGGCATTTAGGACCAAAACATTCAAAATATTGACAGACATGTTGGCAGTGGTGGAAGAAGTACTCTCTTACTTCTTTAACTTCCTGTAGCAATACCACAGTGTAGAAGAAAAAGTCATGCATTCAAAATCTTACTTAAGTAAAAGTGTTTATTACACAGAATGGCCCATTTCAGAATAATATACATTATATTACTGGATTATAATTAATGTAATGTTGCAGCTTGTAAAAGTGGAGCTCATTTTAACTACTTTATATATAGTACTGCTGGGTAGCTTGTGAATTTCCCCCCAGGTAATCAATAAAATCTTATCTTAACCTATAATAATACATGATCATTTATTTGTTGATTATATTTTGTGTTATTAATCTGAATTTGCAAAGTAACTAGTAACTAAAGTTATTGAATATTTACAGCCAAATTGTAGTGGGGTAAAAGTAAAAAGTAGCAGAAAAGTGACACTCACCCGAGGTGGGGACGGTGGGAGACGGACTCATGTCGGGGCAGTTGAAGAGAGGATGCAGACGACGCTGGAGAAAATCTGTTCCTAAAACATCCTGCAGGAAAACCACGCAGACACATTCCCACCGTTAGCGTGGCGTCGAGAGACGTCTGTTTAAAGCTGAAGAGTTTTGACTGGAGGTTTGTTTGTTCTGAATGGAGCTGAAATGGCTTCAGGGTTGCATGAACTCTGATAGTATGCACTAGGGTGTGACTGATGTGTCTATTAAAGGCTGATCATTTTAAACTTTACTCAACAGTAGCCAACACTGTGCACATATATTCAGGATGTTTAAATCTGGCAGCGTGTAGACCGGCACTGTGTGGACACTTGAACTCTCAAATGGTGTTCCTTTAATGCATGGGACCCAAACAGTTCCCAAAGTCCGTATTGAGCCGCTTTCTCTCCTGGCTGCTGATGTTTTTGTGTATTTTATCATCTTGATGTGTTGGTATCATTAAGTTATTGTTGGTTTTAGACAGCTCTTGTTTTAAGGTACAATTAAGGTTGTTTTAGTGTGAAATCGTTACTGATTTGGAAATGTTCATAATTTTATAATCACATTTCTGTGCAATTCTGATTTTCGGGCGTATTCTGTCTGTTTTATGTGGTTCCTTTTGAAAAAGTGAGGCTTTCCTGGTTAAATAAAGGTGAATGTAAACTGTTTTTTGTTGCTCACACAGAAAAACATCTATGTCAAGTCTTTTCTCACATTACAAAACCATTCTGGATAGAAAGGGAACAGCTAGACATATTGCCTGGCTCACGAGGTCACCCAGCGTCCAAAATCGCTTAGCCCAACAGCAGCTTGTATCCAGCACACCTGGTTGCTAGATTAATGATCAATAATGCACAAAGTATACTGGGCTAAATCCAGGTGTCAGCACTGGCCCAACACTAGTCTGCAGAGTGCTGCACACTGGAACTGACTCCAAGCCCAAGTCTGCATCCCTCCAAAAAACTAGCTAAACCTGGCAGCCACGTATTGGAAAGAGCCAGCCCACATTTGGTGCTTTGGGCCCAGAACACAGCTGCAGGCTGTCCGTCTCTTTCAATTCGAAAAAAAAATTAAACCTTTTTTGGTCCTTTACATGGCAATGTTGCTTTTTTCCCCACTAAGTCATGGAGGAAGATTTCCTGGAATAGAGCTATTCATAAGTACGATAATTACCTGAAAGTCTTAATGGAAAATCAAACTCTTGCTTCCACACAACATAAAAAGTTGCCGGAAGATTTATGGGTTGAGGTGCATGTTGGAAAGTGGTTTAAATGAACCTCTTTTAGGGTTAGCAGCTATTAAAAGAAGAGCAATCTATCACACCTCAGTGCTAATAATTCAAAGGTTTACTGTGCATATACTGTAAGCGTTTTATTATCTATCTCTAATTTATTATCTAAAGCAGCGGACTGTGCGCACATCTTGCAGAAAGTGGCATGAAACCTCTGCATAAGGCCTTTAAATGAATCAGTTTACAAAATATGTTATCAAACAATGACATTAATAAATACATACAGTTTGTTCTGTAGCTGAGGTCAGTGAACACGTCTGATATTTAATAAAAATCTAAAAGTATACATGCACACACACACACACTCAGTTGCACTATTGATTCTTATACTCTCAGACTATTTTACAGTCAATTATGTAGAGTGAAACTCATTAAAATTTTAGACATTTATTTAACTTATTCAGAGTGACAGCAACAGCAAAAGAAACAGTGCCAGTGCTCCATAATATATATATATATATATATATATATATATATATATATATATATACCAAGAAAGAAATGGTTGGTTTTGTTCTGTAATGTCATGTCGGTTATACAGTATTGAATGTTTTAGATGGAGACAATACCTGGTTTAAATTTTCTTCTTCTTCCCTTAATGTGTAACCTGCAAGAGAGAAGAAAAATTATAAATACATGTTTGTTCCAGATTCTGTAGACGGGCCGGTTCAGATCCACATGTAGAAGAGCTGGCTGCACAACAGCAAATTAAAAGAGGTAGTTTTAGTAGAGACTCGGGCAAGAAAACGCTTACCGTCTACATGACATGTGGCAAATATACAGACTGCAAATAGCACACAGGGCAACATGTTGCCGTGTTTCTTTCACAAAGGAAAACAAATTAAGAAACAGAAATAAAGAGCCGTCCTGCTGCTTTGAAGCTTTATTAGTGTAATATAACCGTTGTAATGAATACTGATATTGCTTATCTTTGACCTTTGTAGTCAGTAGAGCAATCAGAGAGAGAATAAACTGTAGATAATCGATTTATAAGCATGTCAAGTCCAAATGAAAATGTCCATGTTGTCTAGATGGTCCTCAGCTCTTCAACAACAACCCAGTAGATCGTTTAAATTTTAACACGAGATTGTAAATACCTGCATGAATAAGATGTAGTGTAAGCAACGTGGATTGTGGAGGTGCAGCCAGATTAGCTTTGCATATGTCAGTTTCAAGTCTGAATGGAGAAATTATGTTTGTGTCTTATTTTAAAAAGAGCTGTGGAAAAATTTTCTTATTAATTTAATCAGTTTGTTGTTTTTAATTAGAAATGACATAAGATACAACCTCTTAAAAAACAGCATGCGTCATTCGTATTTCCTTGTAATTCTATATTTTCGTTGTCCTTTGTCATGTTTGGCCCCGGCTGTTGTTGTAAAGTGTATAAGTGCTTGTATGTCTCTGTTCTATAATGGCTCTTATTACGTACCTGTTCTATAAGGCCGTATTTTACTAAATGTCCTTTGGTGTTGTTTTTTTCTGCTTTTTGTCTTGTTTTTTTGTTACCAGCTGCCACAGTGTGGCTGTGTGTGTGTGTATGTGTCTGTGTGTGCGTGTCATTGTGGCAAAATGTGGTCCTGGAGACGCCTACTGTAGCGGGAACTACCACAGAAGCGGTTTTTGAGTACTTTGCCAGGTGTTTATATGTCTGTGCACAGTTTTCGTCGACGTGATAGCGTCACCACCGTGCAAGAAGCAGTCACGAAGCTTTACAGGTGTGTAGTTGAGCGCAAAATGAAGGCCGAGTTTGAAGATGGGTGTGGTCCGCCGGGAGTAGGGGGGGAGGAAGTAGGGAAGAGGCCATCAGCCCCCCCACTTTACACCCCTGGCCCACATACACACCGATTTGGCCTTGCGGCTGGTGTGATCCAATCACAAGATGGAGTCTAGTTTCTTTGAACATACCCAGATATCACAGAGAACGAATTAGCGTTTTGTCAAAATCTGGCACATTTTACATCACATCGATGTCTGCGTGAGCTGGTTAATCAGACTCAAAATCAGAAACAGGTTTATCGCCAAGTAGGTTTTCACACACACAAGGAATTTGCCTTGGCGTTGTGGTGCATAACAGTCCAAATATACAAAGTAAGAGAAAAAATAAGTACTGCAAAAGTCAAGCAATCAAAAGTATAAAACAAAATTTGTACATTACAAATATGTAAAATGTATATATTCTTAAGTGAAAAGAGCTGTACAGTGTTTAAAATGAAGAGGATGCAATGTGCAAATGTTCACAGTATAAAGAATATGTGCAGTATAAGTGCATTAATATGATCAATTAATCTGCAAATAAAGTAAAGTCCAACAAAAGCATCTTTTTACTTGGTCTGCAGTTTACCGACATGACTGATATATATGTTTTTATGTGTACTACTTTTATTTATGTAAAAGAAAGATGAGAAATCGGCTCAGACGCGGGAGATACTCTATCCGTAAACTCAGCTAGATGTCAGATGTTTGAGTTTATATTGTGGAAAATGTTTATGTGAATTTACCTTAATCTGTGTGGGAAAACAAAGTCTGTAAGGGAGAGAGATGTGTGTGTCCACTTCCCCCAGTTTCACACATAGTGTTCAACTTTATCTCTTGAAGGAATTCACTTATAGCACACATTTCTTATACATCATGTCTTGGTATCTTATGTGCATCTAAATGTCTGAGTTAAATGTTAATAGTCTGAACTGTTGAATTCAAAGAGGATTACACTAAATGCAAAACACCAGAAATTAATGACATTTCTCAAAACTTTAAATTCCTTTGATTTGATGAAGTTTAAACATTTTTTTTTTTATTTGTCCTTGTAAAATTATGAATTACTTTTTATTAACTACCCAGGGAACCGGCGTTGGTCATGACGTCATTATTGGGGTCACGAGGGGTTGACCTCAGGTGTGTGTTTTTTTTTTTTTTGCATCAGTTTTTCAGGTTTGTTCCTGCTGAAGGTAAACAAATGGACTCAGCGGCGGTTTGCGGTAAAAACATGAAAAATGTGATCGCACCGCGCGGATTAAAGCGAGTAAAATGCCCGGACAGAAGAGAAGATATAATGTACGGTTCCCTCCTGTGAGTATAAACTTTATTCTGGTGTATGAAAGCTGTTAAAAGGTTAAAAGATTAAAAGCAGCTAACAGCAGCTAACAGCTAGCTGCGGCCATGTTGGGAGCACCTGCTGCTTTCAGGGGCTGTCGGACATCTGGAATATCACCGTCCTGACAAGGTGGTGAACTGAAAACCGTAACTTTTTACGATACCCGGGTTAAACACGGGATATTTACAGTGCAGACAGCACGGACGCTGAGTTAACAATTTGGGGTAAATCTGAAGATGTTCATACCAACATTCAGATGTTAAAGTACTTGACAGATCCGATATATTCGGCACTGGCCTTGTTTGGACGATGCAAAGGGCAAATTTAACAGAAAAAACAAAAACAAAACACTAAACGTTGTACAAAATGAAGGAAAAGAAGTAGAACGTAAAAGAACAAGAAAGAAATAGAAAGGAAATGACAAAAGAAAACACAGATCAGCAGCATAATAAGAACTTTTGATTCTAACTGTATATTGGTCTGTGCTCCACTGCTTTCTATTTTAATTCTGTTCTTCTGTATTTTTGAATCTTCTTTGATATATATGTATTTTATGTTACGTAAACACATAGATGACAAATTAACCATTTCATAAAACAGCATCGATTAAAAACTTCAACTGATTTCGAGGGTCTGTTTATTATCATTTAGAAGTGTTAGCGCTTAATGCTTTACATGTTGTTTTCATGACCTCAGATCGAGGAAAGCGCCTGAATGCAGCATCTTAACTTGGCATGTCATTTCTCTGGATGTCTCTGAAAGTGCTGAAATCTTTGTTTCTGCTCCCAGAGTCGCATCAAAAAGATCATGCAGAAGGACACAGAGGTGGGAAGGATTGCGATGGCGGTTCCTGTGATCATCTGTATCCTTTTTAAACCCGCAGATATGCAGGATCAGCGGTATTTGATCAGTGCTGAGAGCAGCTACAGGTTACTGCTTTTAATTCAACTTTCAGCCATCTGTTTTGCAGCAGTCCTCTCCCCCTCCAACTCCCTGTTTTCCTTCAGTTCCTCCTTAAGGACTCCTAAGCATGCTGGGAGTTGTAGTCCCTCCAGTATATCTAATTCTAATCGAGGTACCATCTTAACACATGGCATGCAAAACCTTTTTGAATACAGACAGACTGTGAGGATGTTTTATGTTTAAACATTTGAGAAATTGCGTTTATTTTTAAACGTGTTTTTTTGTGTTTTAGGTACTGAAACTCTGGTATGTTGTTGGCAATTGAATTGAAAATTTTCAAATATCCGATCCTACATTAAACCATTTTTTATTCCTTCCAAAAACTGAAAGTATGCATTGTTCTTCCTCACAATTACTGTATATTATTATCATGGGACACAAAACTCTCCACCGAAACCCGAGCGGATGGATTTCTTCCAGGTTTTGCAGCCATCCCCTGCTCAGTTTAACACACTGCTACTTTTAAATGAGGCATTAATTAACAAACCAAGTGCTGCAACAATAAATAATTCAATAAAATGTACCAAAATAATATCCCTGCCGGTGATACAGTCTGTTTTCTGCTGTAGTCCTGGAGGAAATATAGATGACACAGTCATCTCTCCAGTGTTGAGAGATGACTGCGTTGTCTCACAGGCACGTAGAGATGTGTTGAAGTGAAGTGTGACGTCGTAGAGCTGTAAAGTCCTGAACTGCAGAGAGCAGCTCGGGCGTTGGAAATGTTCCTGAAGTGTCTGCTGACTGAAACCTGTCTGATAACTCAGTCGAAGCTCAGCGCCGTCGTATCTGTCGCTCATATGTGAGTAAGCCTGTTGTTCCACCTTCACAAAGGCGTGGCGGTTACCTGACGTAATCCGGACGCCCCTGTCTCATTCAGCACAATGGACAGCAACAACTTCTGTCTGTGTATTTTCGACAGTATAACCGTTGTCTGACAGTTATTATATAATCTGTCGTTGTTCGTCTTTCGTAAGTGTGCTGACTGGATATTTGTAGTGAAGAAAAACTCAGGACTAATCCAGCTCTGATGCATTCACCGCCCATATGCCAAACTAATAGTATACAGTATGTACTACATACTTATCTTCATAGTATTGGTATTCAAGAAATCGTTTTACATTAGTCTTTTTATGTAAATTATACTGCTGTGACTTCGGTAGGCTGCTGCAAATTCTACTCACAAAAACAAAGCAAATTACTTTCTAAAGATTTAACAACTCACTTCACTTCAATTTTATATATATAGCGCCAATTCATAACAGAAGTTATCTCATTGCACCTTTCCTATAGAGCAGTGCTAGACCGTACTCTTTATAATATTAATTACAGAGACCCAAGAAATCCCACCATGAGCAAGCATTTTGCGACAGTGGCAAGGAAAAACTTTTATTGGATTACTTTTTACTTTGCTATTTTCTTAAATCCTCTTGGAGCTGCCTTCATCACCATTTATAATAATAGCCTCGGTGCCCTGATGGCAAAAGCTCTGTCCCCCTTAGTTTCCATCCTGGACTCAGGAACAGACAGGAGACCCCTGCCCGAAGATCTCAAACTACGTGACGGTTCATAAGGGATTAAAAGGTCTAAAATATAATCTGGGGCCAGGCCATGAAGAGCCTTAAAAGTAATCAACAAGATCTTAAAATCAATCCTAAAACAAACAGGGAGCCAGTGTAAAGAGGCTGAAACAGGTGTGATGTGGTCGCACCTCTCGGTCCTTTTAATGTTTACTCAAAAATTAAAGTAATTAGGTCTGCATATCGACACTTTTGAGCATGCCTTTGCCCATTTTTTGTGTGTAAACGCACTAAATATCTAAAACTTTTTCAGTATGAAATTAGGACACAGCTTAGATTTTTGAGAATGTGATAACTTAAAGTCATGTTTGTATTTACAAAAAGATGTACATGGAGAGTGGACAATTCATTTATTGTGTTGCGTTGTTGCGTAGGAAGCAGTGCATAGAGTCAGAGAAGCTCTTCCACTTCCTCAAAGACCTGGCGGAGCAAGCCACGTCTACGGCAGGCCAGAAGGACAACAGAGGCATGAGTGTGTGGCCGTTGTACAGGTAGAGACGGAAAGATTTCTCATCAGTTCAGCTTCAAACATAACACACTGTTTGGGTGGTGAAAAGTGTTTTTTTACAAACACAGATAATATGTGTTATAGGCTTTTTATCCAAGTCATCATCTTTTCAGAGAAGCTTAGTTTAATAGCACTTTTAGAAGCATTAAAGGAAAATAGTTACAACAAAATATTGTGCGAGGTAAAATATTTGTGTTTTAAATGCTGCATATTGAAACTTTTTGCAACTTGTTCTAAATTACACAAGTTCACTTAAATCTGAAACTGAAAAGGATCTTTGTCTTGTATCTACAGTATAACTATCTTATCGATTAATCTGTAGAGTATTTTCTCAATCAGTCGAATAATCGTTTGGGTCAATGAAATTAATCTTCAAATTGCTTGTTTTGTTCGACCAACAGTCCAAGACCCAAAAAGATTCAATTAACTTTATCATATATGACAAAGAAAAGCCACAAATCGTCACATTTGAGGAGCTGGAATCAGATCATTTTTGGTATTTTTGCCAGAAAAATGACCGTAATGATTAATCAGTTATCAAAACTTCTCTGTTGATTGACTAATTGTTTCAGCTGTAACCTATATTCTTACATGATGTTCTGTCCAGGACCAGACAGCATGACATTTCTTTAAAAAAACGGCTGAAGTGGTAGAAATGGCGCCACGATCGAGCCTCGACTCACTGGACAACGACTCCAGCTCCAGTGTACGTATCCTACGACTGAAAACACTTAAACTCACATTCATCCTCTGACATGCAAAGTAAGAGATGATTTTATCTTCTTACAGCAGCAACACAGATTATGAGGATGTCTTTGTTTTTTAGTACTCGTCATTAGAGCAGGTTATATATAAAAAAAAGGTTAGATGCTCTTGCTCAGTAGTTGGTGATTGAACTCTCAGCTAACAAGACTAAAAGGCTGTAAGTTACAATAGCGGCCCCATGAGGCTGTGACGTCCATTACACTCCAGAAAACACTTTACTGTTCTTATATTCTTACCTCATCTGGGGTAAAACATGTAAAGTTTGTCTTGGGGCACCAGAGGAAAGATGTAAAGAGGCACATTCATCCTAGGACGCCAACATTGTTGATAACCTCAGTTATTAGGAGTTTATTAGCCTCACAGGAGTCTCACTTGCTCTGTTTCTTCCAGGAGTCGGAGCTCTACATCTGCTTATGACTGTGAGCGTTCAACCAGAGGAAAGAGCTGCGAACTCACAGCAGCACGTCATTTCATCACGTCACTTTTGTTTAAAAGTTCGTCTTTAATCCAGCTTTAACCTGGTCCAGGTCACCATTTTGATGGGGATATTTACTATGGGGAAAAAAAGTTGTTTAAGTTATATAATAATTTAGACATTTGCCTGCTAATGTAGTTTTTGGGATTTTTGTTTTTTGAAAATATTACATTTTGTAATGAAGCCCTTTTCCTTTTTGTTTGTAGCAGATATGTATTAGGAGGACAAGAAGAACTTAAATTCTCTTAATTTTACACTAAAAGAAAATACTTATAATGAACTTAAATTATGCAATATATATATATATATATAGCTTTTTACTTTTAAATTCTAAAGCTTTTTTGTTATTTAGGCAATTTGCTTTAAACTTTTGTTTTGCATTTGAATTGAAAATAAATCTGAGGTTATGCTCTGGTCCAATGACGTTACAGTTTAGATGGTAAGATAATACGTCTCTATGGCTGAAATGCCATTTTAGACACTGTGCAGCAACCTTTAAAACCAAACTAAGTGCTTATTTTGCTGAATAGTGGCCTTTGCGGTTTCTGTTTTGAGCGTTTCATTTTTAAAGCACTTGTAAATTAACGTTTTAAAGACAGTAAACCTTTGCATATGAAATGTAATCAAATTGTAAATAAATAAGTTCATTTCAGCTTCTGTGATTTACGAATTTAATGTGAAGAAGTTAAAAGATGTGCTCACATAAATAAAAACAAATCAAGAGCATACAGGGATTGGTTTATTCCAACCAACTAAACTTTTTACATCGTGGAGGGATGAAGTGATGAATAAATAGATGTATTTTGTTCTGAAAACTTTTTACTGGAAATTTACATTTGGAAGCCAAATATAGCAAAACGTTTCTCTTAGTTTGCTACGCTAGCTACCTGCAGATGGAATGGAAACATCCGGCGGTTTTAAATGAAACATGCATCTTGGCTGAAAGCATCTTCACTACAGTTACACTTGAAAAGAGTAAAATAAGTAAGAAATCATTTTCAAATAAAAGAAACCCAACATTTATTTTAACTCTTGCAGTAATTACATATTTATATAAGTGGAGGCCAATTTGCATTAGTGGTTCAATAGATTCTTCTTTGCTTTATTCTACCCATTTTCCATCCAGAGTCCCAAAGGCACAGTCCATTTACGCTCCTTTGAACAACTGACCCAAATACTGACGGGGAGAAATCTAGATTTAAATATGTTCAGAAATGAAAACATTTACACATACACTGACAGGTGACAGGCTGGCCTTCACCTATTTCGTCTCTTTCGTTAACTCGTGCTATGAGTTTACAATGGGACATCTTGTGCCAGACAGATCGAAGGACAAGAAGTTTAAAAATTCATAACAAATGAAAACCGCACTACAGTACACCATCTTCAGAAGAGTCGTGCTCCGTAGCCAAAAGTCTGTTTTATAGCTTCGAAGTAGTATCTCTTCCAGCCTTCTTTTGTCCGCTCCTCCTCGTTGTCCGGGACGCCTCGACACTCCACCTTCAGCTCCGTCTCGCTGCTCCGGTCCAAGAAAGTCATCGTGATTGTCGCGTAATGCTCTGTGCAGCAGGAATAAAATCACACCGTACCATCAGTCTGAAGTTGTACAAAAAGTTACACTATAAAAAAAAACTTTATTAGTAACAGCAAATGTAAAATAAGTGAGTTACGGCCCCACACTGAGGCAGATCATCTTTCATTTCAGTGCTTAAACAATTAATTCTACATTGTCATTTCTTAATAATAAAAATGATATGACTCTGCAGCCAAGGACATTTAGTCCATTTTTTAATTATTTCTTATCCGGCAATCTACAGAGTTACATTAAGTTGTCTTATGAGATAATATAACCAGCCAAGCTTGTTTACTACATAGTTTCGGCAAATGTAGTTTATATAAAAAAAGTGATTAAGTTAAGTGTGTTTGAGTTGACGTATTATTTTATATTATTATTTCTATTCTTGTGTGCACCGACGTGATAGTGAGCTGCTGTAGCAAAAGAGTTTCCCCTCGGGGATCAATAAAGTATTTCTGATTCTGATTTTAGTCCAAATGATTTTTTATAGCAGCCAGCCACACACATTAAGCATGTGTGAAAAATTATGTGTGTGTGAATGTGTGTTCTTAAGAGTAAAAAAACTATATAAATCAACATACCACAGGGCCAGTTGTTATACCTCCACTTCATAACTATTTTCTCATCAGGTGCCTGGCGGAGAGAGGATTCATTGTTATGTGGTAGAATAGAGAACAACAAAATGCACAAAAACCTACAAAAATCTTCCAACTCTTCATTGCTGATGAATATAAAAGAACGTCACTCTCACCAGCTCTGTGAATTCACCGAAAACATTTCCTTCAAGCAGACGAAACTTTCCGCCCCTCTCTCCGTCCACTATCGCCGGAGCGTGTGTGAACGCCTGGACCATCTGCAGATTGATACAAGACAAACACGTTAATCAAACACTGACGTTAGTCAGATGAAGTCAAATCAAATATTTGTTAAACTGGCGCTTGTAACTTATTCTTTTAGCTGTGTGGTCTGAGAATAAAGTGAATATTTGTAGAAAACTGAACCCGAGCAGCGTCAGATAAACAGGTGGCGCTCACCTCCTGGTTGAGGAAGACCCTGTAGAGATCAGCCGGTGAGGTGAGGAACGTTTCTTTCATGCTGAATTTACAGGTGGGGATCTTGACGCCGGTGTTGATTGGAGCAGCTGTGCTGCTTGAGGAGGAAATCTGTTCCACACAAGAACAAAAGTCTGGTGAGATCTGCACTGCCGCAGGGAAAACACTGAGGGTTCATAACTGATGATTCTGATACAGTGAATAATTTAAAATGGAGGTGATGGCTGGAGATCTTTTGTGACTGTCAGCGCGAACCTGAGTTTTATCCTGCTTGGATTTGGACTGCGATGTGGACTGCAGCTTGGCCACACCGTTGGCCGTAGGCAGGATCATTCCCTGTGTGAACTCTGCAATAAAAATAAAAACAATTGAGCCAACTTATTCTTCATCTTCACTGAATTAAAGGAAAGAATTCCACTTTAAATAAACTAATACAAAGGGTTAAAACTCTACAGTGAATAATCGTTGAGGATGTTTATCCTCAATATAGTAAAAACAAATCCTACTATTCAAAAAGAATAGTTTTCTGAGAGAAAGTGGCAGTTCTTTCTGTTTGACATGAACATTTATATTAAATTAAAGTACTTCTTGGTTTTTAATCTGGTGTTGTTACACATTTTAACTCAGGCATACAGGCTTATCATTGCAAACTAAATCTTAAAATTCAGTCATCGCCATGACTTAAATGACACTGTTAAAAAGGCCAAATCAATTTTTTCTGACCTTTGAAATTACAGATAAACACTGTAAACACCTAAAAGACTTTACAATCAATTTGAGACTTGTAACTGATCCTGTGTTTTAAGTTTTGGTGATGAATGGACCTCTCGTGTTTTAATTTGGATCACCGACTGGTTTCACTCACCTGTTTTTAAGAACCCAACGTAGCTTCCGAGGGCTTCGCGGATTTTCTCAGCTCCTTTTGTCTTCATCAGGTTGGTAAGTGGCGTTTCAGGTTCGTCTTTATTCAACGATACAGAAATCTGGACATGGATCACAGGACGGGCGTCACCACACTGTTCCTACACCAGTCAGTATCATTATACACAAGTTCGCTGGAGAAACTTACATCAAGATCTTCCATGTCGTTCTCATCAGAAAGGTTTGGAACTTCAATTGTTCCTTTATAGTTGACTCCTGCTTTTGACTTTCCTGGTAAAATGAAGAGAATACAGATGTCAGCAGAGATAACAACAGGAAAACCTCTTTTTGATCAGATGATGACTAACTGTCCTTTTCTATTTTAAGAAGCGTTTGACTGTCAAAATGAGAAAGCTGTCACAGCTTTTCAGGAAATGAGCACTGCAGTAAGACAGGTGATTAAGTTAGTTTTCTGTTTGTTTCCTCTGCATTCGTCCAGCGGCAAAGACAGTCACCACCACTGTCAGCAAATGTGTCGCCAATTTAATGCAGAAATATTTAACCAAATTCCTCCCCAAAACAAAATCAACAGTAGCCTCAATCTTCTACTTACCGGTCCAAGTAGCTTTCAGGTTCCATTCGTAAAAGAAAATAAGTTTCCCTTTCCGGTTGTTAATCGAGGCCTCTCCTTCCAACTTGCTGACTTCTGTCACCTCGCAGCTCCCCTCTTCGTTATCCACGGTCAATCCGAGGACCAAGGATTTCAACTTGTCCGACGACCAGTTTGTTGCATCTCGTTCAGTCCTGAAAAGTCCAGCAGCAATGGGCAAACGGGTAAACAACACAAATCTGCATATTTACAGTGTTATGTTGAGCAGGTGTCATGAGCTTTTTTTGTTCTTCATTTCCTTACTGTTCAATGTTTGTATACTATGCTACAAACCTACTTTTCTGAAGATGCATAGCTTCTAACAGACATCAGTACGCTATTGAGCAATTTATCTTCAGAGGGATTCAGAATTTAGGGATTTACAAAAAGGCATATCAGTCTTTTACCTTATTTACCATGGACATTTAGCGCTAAAAACAGCAGTGTCAAGTCCTATCAACACCTAATGCATCTCTACAAATCACTCGGAGCGAACTCAGTCTGCCCACAGGTTGATGCTGAACAGCTGTTGCCTTGACAGCAAGCTGCTGAGAGAGACTCGTTGGGGGAAATTTATTCCTCAATCTATTTTTTTTTACATGCAGACATTCTGTTTTTGAAAGAATACCAATGTTTTTGCATGTGTTAGCTAATTAACTATACATTTATATATTAATTACAAGCACAAAGTATATATGATTTATTTAGTAGTGTTTTATATTACACTGCTGATCATTGTCAAAAGCATTCTGCATTATTTAATATTGTTTAGCTGCTGGTTTCTGTTAATTTTCATCGTGGTATAAAAATCATCAACTTCAAACTTTCCTGAGATGGTGAACGTATTACAGTGAACGTCAAGTCTACTTGTATATGTCAATATGTTGCATTATCTTGGTCTGCAGCTGAAAGTGTAGTTTGTTACGGGGAGGGCTTTACTGCACGACAACATAACTGACAATACATTCAGACATGATGTCATATGTAATCAATTAATCATCTCAAGTAAGCTTTATATGTTAATTTTTATACGGAGCTGCCAGGAAACCAGGAACAACACATACAACAATCTAACATTGTATGATATACTATGAAAAACTGCAGTAATATGCACACAGTAACTCACAGTAAATGGTTTAAAACATTCAAAACAGTGGTATGGCCAAACCTCAAAAAGGACATTAGATGCCATTATCGCAGAAGTGCCATTTTCCAACAGTAAAGGTAGCCAGTAGAGGCCTGTGGTGGTCCGAACCTTCATCCTTTACATCCACAGCCAGCAAGTATGAGTTTAAAGTCACCAAAGCTGCATTTTGGGAACTTTTAACAGCAGCACTTGCTTGATATAAAGACATCACTGAGTAGATGTACTTGACAGGAATGTAATCATGACACAATACCATCTAGAGGCCCTTTGAGTCTTGGAACAACCCTTTAGATATGTAAAGTGAGGAAATACATTTCTGAACTGAATGATGTTAAAGGTTACAATGGAGGAAACCCTAGAAACAGTAAAGTATATGTATTAGGTGTATAGGATGTGTTGCAATACTTATGGCCACTTTTATACTACTACTTCGAGCTCGCAACAAGATAGAAACAACTGTCAGAACACCATAATTTGGATCCATTTATAGTTTTTTAGCGAGTGACGTTAGCCACAAACTATACGATTCAGTCACTTTGTAAAAAGGGACTACCTCACGTGCTCTATACAGGTGTAATAACCGAAGCCGAAAACTTAATTACCACATGATTACACTATAGAGCATGTTATTACATTGAAACACGTGTGTTGTAACAGACAAAGTGTTGTTAACCACCACCGACGGCTATCAACTTCTATGCATGCATTAAAAGCTACAGTAGCTAGCTACACGCGAAGCTAACTTGAAAACGATCGTAAAGTCCCCCAAATGTGATTCTTTACTTCAATAATACTCTACATTTTACTGTCTACGAACAACCAAATAACACTAATGGATCTACATAGGGGACCTAAATCCCCAAAAATAACAGCTGTAGCTTGACATGGCGTTAAATAAGAGATCAATGTGTGGAAGTTAGCATTAGCGGGCTAGCTAGCAGTCAGTGTCCTTTTATCGTATCTTACCAGTGCCAGTTGTTGACATTAGTCGCATCGGCTCTCTCCTCTACAATCCAACGAGGGTCCCCTTCTCCCCACTTAGCCATCTGGCCAGCTAAATGCCTTTACAAGCTTGAATGTGTAACGTTGTGAGCGGAGAGCAGGTTTGTTTGCCGGTGACTGCCCGGTGCACGTTGTTTCTAGAAGCCTCTAGCTGCTACTGGCTCTGTAGCGGTGCTCCTGCGTTTATCTGCCGTGTCTCAGAAATTGCTGGAAACGGAACTTTGTGGAACGAGTGACAAATGTTCCCCCCTGCCGGAAGTAATTTTCTGAAGAATAACGTTAGTTCCGTCTCGTAAAGGAAGACTCCTTTAAAGGAAAAAACTTTAACAAACTTAGACATTAGCAGTGTTTTGTGACTTTTATCAGTAAAATGCCCTATTTTGTTCTCTAAAAGATGCGTTCAGGGACAATACTCGGCAATACTTTGACAATAAAGTGCTTTATTATATGAGGCTAATGCTAAAGTCTTTGATAAAATAGATTTACTGGGTGATCCAAAGGGCTGCTTTGTCAAAATGACATGTAAACGATTAATCGATCAATCAATTAGTCCATCAACAGAGAAAGAATCTGCAACTGTTTTGATAATCAATTAAAAAATCAACCAAAACTTAAGATGTTCCAGCTACACGAATGCTTTTCTCTGGTTTATATCATTATAAACTGAATATCATTGAGTTTTGAACTGTTGGTCGGACAAAACAAGCAATTTGAAGATCTCACCTTGTGCTTTGGGAAATTGTCATAGGCATTTTTTTTTTTTACTACTTTATAAACTACATGATTAATTGAGAAAGTATTTGATAGATTAATCAATAATGACAATAATCGTTACTTGCAGCCCTAAATCCATCATAGCTGTTTAACTTCTGTTTTGGAAACATGTTGGAGACTGATGTTTTTCACCCACAGCATCAATATTAATCAGGTTTATAGTAGTTTATATAGTTTATACACACGTATACGTAATATCAGTATGTACTAATCAGTGGTGGGAAAAGTACTTTTACTTAAGTAAAAGCAACAATAACTAAAGGTAAAATGAATCCATTGCAAATAAAAGTCATGCATGCATTCAAAATTTTAATTGAGCAAAAGTACAAAAGTAGTAGCAGCAAAATGTACTTAAAGTATCAAAAGTAAAAGTACTTATATTATGCAAAAATGACCCCTGTGAGTGTGATTTGTTACTGTTGAGTGTTACTGTAGGTCTACATGCAGCATTTTACATTGTAGCTGGTAAAGCTAATTTTAGCGACTTTATATGATGCATCTTATTTTAAAAACTCATTGTATAGTTTGTGTGTAAAATCTTAATCTAAATAATGAATATAAATAAATCTAGTAGAGTATACAGTGCTATATTTCCCTCAGAATATCTCACCTAGGGCTCTAGGAAACCGCAATGAGCATTTTTCACAGTTTTCCAACATTTTATATATATATTTTATTTCGACTGATTGAAATAATTGTCAGTTGCGTCCCTAATGACAGGCCTAGAGCATTTACATGGCTCACAGTAAACACATTCCTCCAACAAGCAGAATTTACATATCAGACATTAAGCAGGAAAATTAAGGGACTGTGCTGTTTTATTCCCCTCGTACTGCGGTCCTTATCATACTCCACTGCTGACACGTGGAGGAAACATCTTACTATCTTTATTTTACTGACAGTGCTCACATGTGGGAAGTCAGTGAGGGATCATGTCTATGTCGCTGCATAAGTTAATGTAATTGACCTTAAATAACACCTCATCCAGGTTTGGTGTGAAGGGTAATTACTGTACCTATGAGATCCCAGATCAGTGAAGAAATATAATCAGCTGCTTTTTTGGCTCAAACCCAATACTAACTAAAAAATTTAAAATCTGTCGTTAGGTTTCTGAAATACATCATTAATAGGGAGCCAGATTAAACTAATTACCAAGAGTGACAACAAAAAACCTCCATGGCAGAGGTAATAAGCATCACCGGCACCGATAATTACTGATAATTACACCAATCGTGCTCAAAGTGTTGTGTGTGGTAGTCTTGGCATCAGAGGGGAAAAAAACACTGCTGAAAGGGTGAAAAGGGAAAATTCAGGAAGAGATAAACATACTAGATTTTGACACTTAATTCAACTTGCAATATAAGCTTTGAAACCCAACTATAAAGGGGAATACACATAATTTTAAGACCCTGTTAACATCTGGCATTAAAAACATAATCTGTGTCAAGATACAAAATGGCATCCAATTGCATTTACACTTGGTGTTGATTATGTTTTCTCATTTTCTGCAATTTGTAATCAGTATCGATACATTGCTGCAAAAATCTCCATTTATCTGTTATTGACTCCTTAAAACAGTATTAATTTTAATTATCGCAAGTGTGGTGACATTATTCACCCTGTAATCAATTCAAATCATTACCAAAAACTTTTCTGCAAACGTCTGTTAGTATAAACAAGACAGAATAAGGTGGAAGAAGTCAATTTTATGTATATAGCCCAAAATCACGAATCATAAATTTGCCAAAAGGGGCTTTACAATCTGTACAGTAGTAACCTCTAGCCTCAAAAACTCTCCCAAAAATGGATGAATGTGAGCGCGTTTGGTTGTCTGTCTCTATGTGTCAGCCCTGTGATTGGCTGGCGACCTGTCCAGGGTGTACCCCACCTTTCACCCAATGCCAGTTGGGACAGGCTCCAGCGACCCTGCGACCCTGCAAGGATGGTAAATGGTAAATGGACTTTGATGAACTTGTATAGCGCCTTTCTAGTCTTCCGACCACTCAAAGCGCTTCACACACTACATATCACATTCACCCCATTCATACACATTCACACACCGAAGGCACCTCGGGAGCAATTTGGGGTTCAGTGTCTTGCCCAAGGACACTTGCGGCCTGGGGGAAGCCGGGATCAAAGCGCCGACCTTCCGATTGGATGGATAGTTGATTTACTGTATACTGGGAACAGATCAAAAATACATATTTCCCTCTTACCTGTAGTGCTATTTATACATCTGAATGTTTTGGTGTGAGTTGCCGGGTTTTTTAGACTATTTTAAAGATTTATTGCCACTACTGTATAAAATTAATACAGATTTTGATTAGCAAAAACACACTCTCACTGCTAGTATGTTACAGTTCATTCTGATTTATTTGTTGATGGAGTATTTATATTGTGAATCTCTCTAACCCTCTGTTTGTTTGTGTCCCACAAGCACATGAATGTCCAAGCTGTGTGCCTACCTCTCTCTCTCTCTCTCTCTCTCTCTCTCTCTGGCTGTCGGTGCCTCTCTCTAGATTTTTTGGATCTGGATCCTCGCCCTCCATTGGATTCAGCCTCTCCTCTTGTCTCTCTCCCGTTGTGTGCATGTTGTCCTTGTCGCTCTCTCCCTCTGTGTGTTTGTTTCCTTTCTCTTATCTGTGTTTAGTTTTACTTCTTGTGTGTTTGTGCAGTCTGTCCTCATCCAGGTCTCCATGGTGGAGAGGAGGTTGTTAGGTTCAGGTCTGTTAGGGTCCTCCCGGATCCTTATTCTTCATGTATGTTTACAGTCTATTTATTTCCTGTCTGTCTGTCCTCTGTTGCTCCTTCTGAGGTTTCTTCTATTTTTTCCCTATTAAGGTTTTTCCTCATCCGAACTGAGGGTCTCAGGACAGAGGGTGTCAAATTTGTGATTTGTTATACTGGGTTATATAAATAAAATTGACTTGACTATTAAGATGCACTATGACAGGGCTATTCAATTACAAATTTAATTGGGCCAGATTTTAAAAAATGTAAATGGGCCAAACATTTTCAGCAGCCTATTTAAAACCTTTTTTTTGTTTTGTTTTTGGTAATGACAAATTTTAAACAAATGCAAATGAATGTAATAAAAAATTGCAGGCGTTTGGAGATGGAGGTAAAATAAACAAATACTTCATTGTTTTCATTGTCAAATTTATGTTTCAGGGTTGACAGATGGTTTGAAAAGCGACTAAGCGTGGTCAGAACTCACATGAGAAAACGTTGATTTGTGAAAGATATGTTTGCCGGTGTTGCTACATCCATAAACATCCCGCCCGATCAGTACTGCACATGTGCAACTCTCAACAGAGATGAGAAGGAAGCGAGATGGCTCACTCATTAGCTGCTTCCATTCACTATATATATGTAGTTTCCTTATTTTGTCATATATCAGATTTATGTATGCTGGGCCAACTGTTATTTCTGTCTGCTCTGTATATACAGCAGCTATTGCATGTCTGTCCTGGAATTTACATTTATGTTTGTCCAAAGCAAGAGGAATCCTTCCTCTGTTACTTTTCCTGAGGTTTCTCCCTTTTTTCCTGGTTAAAGGCTTTTCTTGTGGAAGTTTTCCTCATTGAATTGAGGGTGCAAGGACGGGGGCTGTCATATGTTGTACAGACTGTAAAGCCCTTTGAGGTAAATTTGTGATTTTGGGCTATATAAATAAAGGTGTGTAAATTATGTCCTACAGTTAGCCACCTTAAGGCCACAAAAATCAAAGAGTCTTTATTTAATCATCACTTTTCAAAAGGAAATATTGTACTTTTTACTCCATTACATTTATCTGACAACTATAGTTACTAGCTACTTTACATACAAAAGGTCAGGTTTTACATACAAAACACATGATGAGCTTGTCAAATATGATGCACAGATTATGCAACAGTATATAAAATTAACCCCAACTAACTCCACCAACTACAACAATAAAATGCTACTTTCACATTAAAGCATCAGCAATAATAATCTAACAATATAATATATAATAGCATAACACTCCTGTGGTACATTTTTCTGCATTGATTACTTTAGTTACAAAACTACATTTTGCTAATAATAGTTTACTTAATAAGTAATATTTCCAATGCAGGACTTTAACTAATATAATCTAAAAATGCCCCACTACAAGTAAATGCCCTTCAAAAGTACTATCAACAAAATACACTTAAAGTATTAAAAGTACTGTTGTAGCTGGTCGAGGTGGAGCTAACTTTAACTACTTTATGTACAGTTTCACTACTTTCGTCCAGTGGTTCCCAACTTGGGGGTAGGGCCCTTATCACAGGATGAATCTGAGGGGTCGTGAGATGATTAATGGGAGAGGAAAGAAAAAAAAAACAGGTGAACAGTTACTTAAATGAAACCATCTGAGAAGTTTAGAGGAGAAATCTGTTATTGGTGGAACTGCTAACAACTCAAAGACATCTGAAACACGACAAGGGGCCCCAAATGCTTTTAGTAAGAGGCGACAAGCCTTCTCTTAAACAATGCATCGTACTGTACGAGCTTATCGTGTGTTTTTTCAATGAAAAATGTTAATCTGAAGAAAGAAACTGAAAAGAAACATGTAACTATACCTGTCAGATAAAGGTAGTGGAGTAACATATATAAATATTTCTTATTTATTGTTATTGATATCATATACCTCAATTACTCTCGACAGTACATGCACCTCCACTTATTACTATTACTTATTACTTATTTGGTTACATTGTATTATTATACTGTACTTTCATCATCAACCGGTAAACCCACTTGGTACTCGACACTTAGTTTATCTTATACTTATACCGACCTGATACTTAATTTATTTTCTGACCTGTTTTATAGTGTATCATATTGTTTTCTAGTACTTTCTCCTGTGTGCACTGACGTAAAGGCAAGCTACTGTAACAAAGAGTTTCCCTACGGGGATCAATAAAGTATTTCTGATTCTGATAAGTGTGAGATGTAGTGGATTAGAAGTATAAAGTGGCATATAATGGAAACTCAAGTAAAGTTCAATTACCTCAAAAATGTGCTTCAGTACTTGAGTAAATGTTTCCACCACTGGGTACTGCTATTTTTATTTTTATTTTTTAACTTATGTGAATAATTCCTCCACCACTGTTTTTCTTTGGTTTAAAAAAAAAAAAAAAAGGTAAGTAAATATAAATGTAGTGCAAATGCAGAGCGAATAACTTGTGACCTTTTATTTCTTGCTCTCGACGCCAACCACAGGCTTTCACTTGTTTTGTCAAATTAAAGCATTAGCAGAAGAGAAAACCGGGGAGAAATCATTAGAGAGGAATCCCAGGCATATGGCTGGCTTTTGTCGGCTCCCCTCCCCCTCCCTTCCTTCCCTCCTGCCGTCCGCTCCGCAGCAGCAGGACAGAGGTAGTTCAGTTTTTGAAGCCGTGGCATGAATGATCTCATCTGAACCTGATCTCCGCTCTCCCTGCCGTCGATCCTATGACCGAGACGGGAATAAAATAACACAAACACGAGGTGAGTACGGCTACCCGGCGATAGTCGTTTTAACCAGGCACCCGGGTGACCGTTTGTTGTTTTTAGGAACTTAACAGCCCAGCCGCGGCGAAAACTCTTGTTTTTGGCTAGAAAGGAGGAAGGACCGCGGAGGATGTGTGGGTGGGCGCTTTTAGCTAATTAGCTTTACGCTTGCTAGCATTCTTTTTTTTTTTTTTGAATGAGAGGAAATGGCCAAAGAAGGCCAAACTGAGACGAATGCCAATCGTTTTGTACCTCCACGGAGGAATCGTTTTTTTCCCCGTTTCACTGAACATCTTAGCCCGGTTAGCTAGCGGCAGCTCATAAGCGTAAAGTCAGATCCGTAGCATAGCTAGCCGGCTAGCTGTTAGCTACTAGCGCAAAATGGCCTCATTGTCGCTCGGTAGCTGTGATGCTGAAAAGACAAAGCATGCGGCAGTCACGGCCGACAGCTCCGAACCGCTCTTTACAGCGGCTGTGACGGCTTTAACATGGCGGCTGATAGCGGTTACATTGTGTTTTTGATGGGGGAAGTGGGGAAAATTAATGCCGCCGTGTTGTAAGTTTATTTATTCATTTAGCACGGCGTGCTGGGGAAGTGCTGGGTTTTCAGTGTGCAGTGGGGGATGGGTCATGCTAGGAGCCATTGACGTAAAGCGAGGCTGCATTTTGTTTGGCTTCTGGCTCCTAGCATAATACAACACAGGAGCTCAGTTTAGTAGCAATGTTTTACCTGAACACTGTATTCAGTAGCGCTGTCTGACATATATAATTGTGTAATACTAATATCTGACTCCAATACTATTTATGCAATTTAAACCAGGTGATTTCTTTTTTTTTGTGGCTCTTGATGACTCATTTCCTGGTATCTTAAGTTTTTGAACATCATATGTTTCAGCATTTTCTTGTCAAATCTTGTTAAAACTTACTGTTAAGGCCCCTTTTAAAAAACAACAACATAAGAATGTGTAGGTTTAAATGAAATTGATTTTAATTGATTTTATTGTATTGGAAATTATCTAAATCTCAATCACTACAATTAAGCATCTATAGCAGACAAAATACGTCTCAAATCAATATATATTGACCTATAAAGTATTGCTAGCAGCACCGTTAATGATGAATGCATATAATGGCATAATAACCATGCATAATGAAGTTTAAATGTTTAAAAATAATTTGAAACTGTCAGAGGGTTTTGTCGGACTGTAGTTTTTTGGTGTACATGTATTGTGTTTTGTTATTTTTGGGTGTTCATGCAATTGTACATTCTGTAGGTTAATGTTTTTGCATCAGCTGTTCGATGTATGTTTGTCTGCTACATGTGCAAAATCAGAATGATCAAGATGTAAGCCATTTCCAGTCTGATTTTTTTTGTCTCTCTCTCTTTTTTAACAATAAAGAAAATATATAAAACAAATATTGACCTTTACTCTGTAGATTTATGGTATTTACAGTTAAATTAATATCAAGGTGGAATCCTTGAGATTTAACCCCAAAATGCTAAACTATAGGGTGTTCAAAAACCAGATTAATCAATATACCTGTTTTAAAAAAATAAATAAATAAAAAAATCTGTCATGTCCAAAACTGTTTTTTAATTCTCTGTGCAGTGTGCTTTCTCTCAGGTTGTAGGTCTTCCTGGTTGTATTTCATTTCTTGTTCACTTTTTATTTAATTTAATTTTTTTTTTTTTTTTTTTTTTTTTTTTTTTTTACACATTGTTGTTTTCCTTCAGGGAGCTAGTTCTCTCTAGTGTCTCTTGTTTAACAGGGGCCAGCCACAAATGCACCACACAAGAAGACAACATATGTCCATAATTGTTTTCTCACCCTTTTGTATTTTAGATCTCCGGGTACCTTCAAAAATGACTTTTTTTCCTATTCTGTCCACTGTCAGGAAATGTTTTTCTGTATGCAAGCAATGACTCAAAGATCTTTTAGATCCATTTCTTTTTTGGTATGGGTTATAACTTTTTGAAAATATGGTGCTGATTCCAGATTATTCATCTGATCAATAAGGTGAAGCCAGTAGCTGTAATTTAATCACTTTTTCTCATTTTATGTCAGGTTTTCATGTGTGTAAAGAAGCACAGTACCTCCCTCTATTGACGGTTGAAGTAAAGGAGCGTTTACAATCCATTCCTAATTAGAAATCACTCAATTTTTGGATTACATGTTTGATTATATGTTGATAAAATGTTTAATTATGTTTTTGTCATCCCAGTTTTTGGCTGTAAAATCGTGCACAGCACCCCTGAGTACTACAATGTGTTAACTGTAAGATGGTATGTAATTTTCACAGGTCGTAGGGCCTTAGTTTTGCCTGGCATGAAAAACAAATTCTGCTTTGTTGGTGCGGCGATAAATTGTGACAACAACTTAGTGCATTAAGTTTCATCTTGGTTTCCACAGAAGAGTGGGCAGTTTTTGTAAAATTGTTAACACCTCTTTGCTGTTTGATTTCTATTCTGTAAACCCTAATGCTATGCTTTTACACTCCAGCATGTATCAATACTATTTTTATTGTACCCTTGGTTTTACTTTTTTTGTGATTATTTTGTAAAAAATGTATCACAAATAGAAATTTCAAGCAAGTGGATTCATTCACCCAAATGCCCTGCCCACAGGTTTTTACTCAGAGGAGACACAGCTGGACACTGCGCACTATTTTTCTGTCTGATGGAAAATTAAATGCCACAGGCTGCTGTTCAGAGATCAGTCTCCTTATTTACTTGCATCCCGTTTATTTTGGGGAGTCAGAGGGCCTTTAATGTTGGCAGGAGTGTTGTTTTGTTCCTGTAAGTCATCTGTATTCCAAACGGTGTGTAATAAGGAAGTTGACCCTATTTTTCTTCCCCTCCCTCAGTGAAGAGAAAGTGAAAATCTTGTTCTACTAGTTTTTGAAGGGTGTCGTGTGTAGATCTGGAAACCTGATATCCCTTGTAAATATTAGTGGTTCATGGTGGTATATTGTATTGTGTAATATTGTAAATGCTATTATTTTCCATATTCTTATCACTTTTCCCCTTAAAAGCACCTTATTGATTAGGATATTTTCTTGATCACAGGTGGCAGTGGGAAAGAATCTAAGTGCACTGATCATGTAACTTGAGTGCTGTTTTTGTTTTCTGACAAAGGTCTCTCTAGTCTGTGCTTACTTTGATGCAGCGTCGGCATTTAGTTGGTAACCATGCTATTTTCGGTGGCTCAGTGGTCTGTTAAAAGTGTGGTTGTTCCGCCCAGCAGGAGTCTTGCCTCAGACTGGCCTAAAATGGGCAGAAATGGTGCTGAACAAAAGCTGCTTGTCGCTCGTACAAAAGTACTTGAAGCGTTGCAGCCGGGACCAAGCTGCATTGCTATTGCCTGTGCCTCTCAACAGGAAAGGTATAGCAAACTTTACGAAAAAGACTACAACAAACAATTTACTGTTTACTGTAGTTCATAAAGAGTTTAAACCTGTAGAGTTTATTGATAAAGTCACAGCTGCTGTTGAGCAGATTGTAGCCCTAGCTCCTTCATGTCCAGACACAAAAACTACACCACATAGCCTCATTACATCACACATTTACATAATTAATTACATGGCACTTATTCTTTTCACTAAGATCTTAGCTAGTGAAATTCAGTAGGCATTTTGTGTGTTTGTCAGTGTGATAAATTAGTTGCTAGTCAGATAAGTATTGTCCGTTGATGTCTGACTGTGTTTCTGTCTCCTCGTCATCACCACAGAGAGACAACATGTTCCCGAAGGGCACCAAGCGCAAGTTCTCAGACTCCGGGGAGGAGCCGGTCTCCAGTGGTGACCAGGGCCCGGCAGCTTCATCTGCGGTGCCTCGGGCGCTGACGTCCTCTTACAGCCTGCAGCGGCAGTCGCTGCTTGACATGTCGCTGATCAAGCTGCAGCTCTGCCACATGCTGGTGGAGCCAAACCTGTGCCGTTCGGTGCTCATCGCTAATACAGTGCGGCAGATCCAGGAGGAGATGACCCAGGACGGCACCTGGCAGATAATGACCCAGGCCCTGGCAGCTGCTCAGTGTCCCGCTGACCGCCTGGTAGCCACAGAGGTGCTGTGCCGGCAAACGGACGCGGCAGCTCAGGCCGGGCAGAGCCCGAAGCCCTTCTCCGTGGTTGGTCTGGAGGAAGGCTACCACGCTGAGGAGGTGGTGATGGAGGGAGACGTGGAGACAGAGGTCACCATGTCCACTTTGTCGCCCATCTCCCCCCAGCTGTCCTCTGCTTCTTACCTGGCAGGTCCCTTTGGCATGGGACCCTGCTGGGAGGAGGAAGAGGAAGACGGTGAGTGCGAGGAGGATGAAGAGGAGGACAGCGAGGAGTGTGTGTCGGAGGGAGAGGAGGGAGACCGGGACCACCTAAACGCAGACTCCAGGACAGGGGAGCAGGTTTTTGGGACATTTGAGATCAAGCACCCGGCGCCACCCCCTGACCCTGCGCTCGAGGAACTGTTTTCAGACGTGGACCCGTCCTACTATGACCTCGATACGGTGCTGACAGGCATGCAGACCGCCCCAAAGATGGGGCCTTACGATCTGCTGGAGAGCCTTTCCTCTCACGGGCCAACGACCCTGAGCTCCAGCTCGAGCTGCAGGTCAGACCTGAACGAACTGGACCACATCATGGAGATCATAGTGGGATCCTGAAACTCAGAACATTCCTCTGGCCTGTACTGATCCCTCAGACTCTTTCCAGACTATGCACAGTACACATGTGCATGTTCTGTATGTGGTATTGTTACACATGGAGATTGCTGGAGGTTTTGGGACAAGGTGGGAAATTAACAGCAAGCAAAGTAGATTTTGGGATTGGCTGTTAGAGGTGTAGTTCGTCTGCTCTAACGGCTACTTAGGCAAGTCGGCAGCTGCTGTTGGGACCTTCATCTTTTATTAAAAAAATGTAATTGGCAGTTTAAAGTAGTGAGGGTGAAATTGATGAATTTTGGGTTTCACAAGCCATCCTGGCCTGTGGGCAAAGCAGTTAGTTTCCTACTTTGTTGATGAAATCCAACACTTGACAATATCTGTGAGAGGGCAAAGATAATTACCTATACCATGATGCATTCTTATTTACGTACTTTCCATGTTTACGTCTGTCATACATTCTGTCATACTAGCTCCTTCTGGTCATATTCTTCTCTGCCATTTTGTCCATTTCTATTTATTGTTACATGGACTGAGGAACAATTCATCACACTACATGCATCAGAAACCAGAACAAATTGTAAATCCAAATCTATGAATCAATGCATATTTTCCTAAAGATTTGAGCAATTATGAATGGAATATATGTATATGTACGTATGTGTATATAGAAATATATTTTTTGCATTATACAGCTGGGGGATTTTGCAAGTATCATTTGATATTATTATTATTTTTCCCTCCCAAGCGGTTTTTAAGATTTTAATGTAGCCAGACTCGAGACAGTGTCTTCCCATGGTTTGGTATAACAAGTCGACTGTAACAGGTGTCAGGACTGGCATTGTCACACTTTATAGGCGCTGTTCTTTCATTTTCTCAAAGCTTTATGCAGGGCAGGGAAATTACTGCCAGCCACCAACAAAAGGCTGGTTTAGATTTGACTGTTTCTGGTAAGTTTACAGTATCCAGTGGACAAATTAAGTAAGTTTCCTGCCCTGCTTTACACACAGATCTAATAACAATAATATTAATAATGACAGCTTTTCTGAAAGCATTTGGAGAGACCACGGGGTGATAACTGCATCAAGAAGCCATATTTCTTTCTCATTTGTTAGTACTACAAATGAGGAATTCTGTGTGTTTAACCCAATCTAATTTATTGTTTTATTTATTGTATTTATTATATCTAGGTACAGACATGCCACATTGACTTATCAAATCAACCATGAGGCCCGATGAAATTATATTTATCCAAATTTTGCCCTCTGTTCTGAATGCAGTACCTATTTATTCCTCACATTTTTTTATTATTATTATTAGTAATAATAATAACAACAACTGGGTTACTATTTAAATCACTATGCAGCTCTGTCATACGTGTTTCAAAATGATTGTATACGACTCAAATGTCCTTTAATTCCTTTATGCAAACAGTTGCCTTTCTCCTAAAGATGTGGAAAATCAAATGCATTTTTCAAAATTGTTCCTTATCATCGTGATGAAGAGATTAACTCAGGCAAACAAAATGTATTGACAAAAATACAGTATTACGACACGCTTAATACCTTACCACAACACTCCTGAAGGATGTCACTCTGGTCTGAATGGGAGCTAGAACTTCAAAGACTAATTACCGTTGTAAAATGTATGCATTTTTTTATATTAAGGAAAAAACATTGTAGCATCTTTGTAAATATTTTTTATAATAAAAGGTGCAACTATTGATTGTGTGGTGTGGGTTGGATCACTTATTTTAGTATTAGGCATAAACAGTATTTTTTTTTACTGCTTTTATTATAGACCTTTGGATTTGGGTGAGCTCAAAGGACAAGGCTGGTAATAAACAATATATATTTCTTATTGTCATCAATACCTATGAATTAGACCAAACCCAATAATGTGTTAGTTCTTCTCAACACTTTGGTGACTTTCCTATCCTGTCTGTGGCACTCAGCCCCAAGCCCATTCATTTCTACTGAAGTCAAATCTTTAAAAACTAGTCACAAATATATACTTTACTGAGTATTTTTAAAGTCTATTTCCTGAAACAGCTGGGCACTGTAGTTTTTAGCAAATGTTACTCGAACATGAGTAAGTAGTGCATTTGTTGGGGACTATTTCCAGCAGCAGGACGGTGTATGCATGATTGATTCTAAATAAACTACATGTTTATCATATTGAATGAACATGTCACCCAGTGCAGCAGTGTGGCACATTAATGTGTTTTTAAGAGTCTGCGGACAACAGTGGCGCTCTCTGGCACAGAGGAGTAAGATATATCAGGCTTTGGATACACAATACTTTTTTGTAGGATCGAGTCATTGCTGGGTTTGGTGTTTGCATTGGATTTGTCGACAATAAGAAAAATACAGAATATCGCCAATCTTACCCATTTAATGTGTTCTTTCAAAATTTTAGTTTCTAGTGGTGACTGTTCAGATGCAAGCATTATTGTTATTTTCATTGAAAGCAATAGATCACTGACTGAGACAACTATTTGGAACTGAATTAAGAGTAAATGGGCAGTTGTATGTGTCTGTACCGTACAAAGACACTAAAGAGGCCAAACATACCTGCGTCAGTGAACTGCATCGGTATTTGGAGTTGTTGTGACAAAATAATTCAAAACGAAATCACTATTAAAATCAGAAAATAACTCATGAAATTATATGCAATCCTGCAGAATGAATGAAGAATGAATTTCTACTCGGGAGCTGCCAAGATCAGGTCAGTCCTGACGGTGTTAAGTGCCTTGCTCAGGGGAATTGCTACAGTGACTGCTTTTATTTGAGTGTGTTTGTAGTTTTTGTGAGTAGATTTTCCTTTGTAGTAACATAAAAATGCTGAGTGAATTAGATGTGACTCAGCTGTAATTTGGCTGCAGAAGGACCTTTGTCCTCACGTGCTCTCACATGACGATGTTTGACCGTGAGATTCTGCATTAGATATGCAGAGAGAGTTACAATGGATTCAACAGAACAAGACTTGTCTGTTTGCAGCTCAGGACATGCATACAGCTGACCTGTACACAGTGGAAATAGGGATTTTCTATTAATAATGAATGCTTTTATTTTAGTCTACTGAAGAGAGACCTTTCATATTGTTAAACATGCAACAGTTAAATAAAAATCTCAAAGTCTTGTTTGAAACTGTCAAAAGGTATTTGTTCGTAAAATTCTAGCTTACTCTGCATGTTGGCCTGCCGCCTAGTCTTGGTTTGCCTATAGTTAAAGATTAATGGCCTCTCTGTGACTCAGCAAAAAGGCAGCCTGAGGAAAAACCAAGGCATCAGAGAAAGAGACTATTATGTCTTAAAAAGCAGCAACAGAGAAAATGTAAATGCGATGCAGAAAATTCATGCAGTGTTTCAGAGATGCACTAGAAATGAAGTTTACACCATGTGATGTTAAGAAGGCATGCTTTTTCACTTGTGACATGTCTGGAAGCAATTACTCTGATCTTCAATAATAATAACAATATAATAACAACATACTGTACTTATAATACATGTGTTGTCTGCTGTAAGAGGATTGTACCACCTTTAAAAACGTGAGTGGGTTCAGGGTTAATAAGTGCTAACAGGCCACAGGTCTCATGCTGCCTTCAGGTGCTTCTCATAAACTTGAGATCTGGAGTCAAGACAAGCATTTCTCACAAATTCAAGTCAAACATTTTGGTTGGACATAACAAAATTGACCCCATAGCTAGATAAATTCTGTGTTTGTCTAACAGAGTTGAACTACTTTAAAGAAACTACCATAAAAACAACTTACAACCAAACATGTCTGTTATTTTACAACAAACCCTTAATTAACTAACCCCTGCATGCATAAAGGTTATAATTTACTTACCAGATCTTGTAGTTTGTCGGTATTTTGGCACTGATGTGAAATTTAAACAGCTCATGAGCACATGAGCATTTGGGGTTTTAAGGTGGATTTTAATGGCCATGCAATTGTCACAGAAACCACAAAATGTAGACCAGCAAACAATAAATATATTAATTTCATAATGTTGAGTTTACTTTCTGTTCAGAAGAAGAAAAAGAAAAAGGAAAGGAAAAGAAAGAAGAAGAAGAAGAAGAAGAAGAAGAAGAGGAAAGAAGAATTAGAAGTGTAGCTGTGAAAGCTTCAAGAGGAAGAGACTGAAAAACGTGAATGAAGAGTTGCCTTATTTGGTGTTTGCCTTCTCCATCTTTCCGGTCACATTCTCCCCACTTCCCTTCTGAGTCATCTGTCCCTTTAAAATGCTGCGTTCAGGTGCTGCTCGCTGCAACTTTCTAGGCCTTGCAGGCCTTCTAGATATTTCTACTGTAATACTGATATAATGATATTTGTTTGATAATATTTTAATGCATAAATACCTTTTAAATACATTGTTATTTCTATATATTCTATTTGGGTCCCCTGTTATATTCGACTTCACGTGACAACTTTTTTAATCACTGTGTCATAAGATTTGTGGCATAAAAACAGGTTTTCTGGTAAGCCAGAAAACGGTAGAAACCCTGTGTTATTGTATTATTAAAAAGGAGAGGAGAGTTATTAATAACTATCATGCTCTGCCCCCCTTAATGTCACGTCTGTCAATATTCAGAAGGAACAACACTGGACCTTCAAGTGCTACTTTTCTTGTTAGAAAAAGGCACGTTGAGAAGGACAGTGGTTCGAGTAACTACAGTGTTTTTGAAGACTGGATCTGTATGTAATCCTGAAAGACTTTTCTCACAACACAACACAACATATTTCCCCTTATGGACAGCAAAATTTGACCGATTAAGCTATTCCTTGACTCGAACAAAGATGGCAACAGGACAAGAAAGCAGCTGTCTTTTCCTGATGCATCTTAGTTTATGTCAAGGAACAGATCGAAACATAATTTTTGGGATTTTGAGTATTATCTACCACCAGTGGTGGAACATAACTAAGTACATTTACTCAAGTACTGTACTAAAGTGCACTTTTGAGGTTCTTGTACTTGACATGACAATTTCCATTTCATGTTACTTTATACTTCTACTCCACAACATTTCTGAGGGAAATATTGTACTTTTTACTCCTCTAAATTTATTTGAGAGCTATAGTTACTATTTACCTTAAAGATTAAGATATTACATAGTAAACAAATGATAAGTTTGTGAAATACGATGTATTGTTATATATTAAAGTACCCAGTGAAGTAGTTAAAATTAGGTCCACCTCAGCCAGCTACAACATTTAAATGTGACTTACATGTTATCGCATTAGTAACAACACTGACATGGGCCATTTTACTGCATAATGAGTACTTTTACTTTTGACACAGTACATTTTGCCAATAATACTGAACTTTTACTTGAATAAAATTCTGAATGCAGGACTTTTAGTAACAGAGTATGTTTACACTGTAGTATTACTACTTTTACTTTTACTTAAATAAGGAATCTGAATACTTCTTTCTCCACCAACAGTAACAGAGAATGTTTACACTGTAGTATTATTACTTTTACTTTTACTTAAATAAGGAATCTGAATACTTCTTTCTCCACCAACAGTAACAGAGTATGTTTACACTGTAGTATTATTACTTTTACTTTTACTTAAATAAGGAATCTGAATACTTCTTCCTCCCCCAACAAAGTTAAAAGAGCCAAAAAACAGGACAAAAGGGAAACAAAACCAAGAAGGAACGGTGTCTCCATCCCGTATGTATCTGGACTGTCTGAAAAACTACAAAGGATCTTTAGACAGCACGATGTTCCTGTTTTCTTTAAACCAGGCAACACTTTAAGACAGAAACTCGTTCATCCTAAAGACAAGATACCCACACAGAAACAGAGCAATGTAGTTTATTCAATTCAATGCAGTGAGGAAAACTGCAAAGAACGGTACATAGGTGCGACTAAACAGCCACTTCACAAAAGACTTTATCAGCACAGACGACACGCTAACTCGGGATTGCAGAGCGCCGTGCATTTGCATCTAAAAGCTACAAACCGCACATTTGAAGACAGCGAGGTTAAGATTCTAAGTAGAGAGAAGAGTTGGTTTGAAAGAGGAGTCAAAGAAGCCATTTTTGTGAAAAAAGAAAACCCCTCTTTGAATAGAAATGGTGGTCTGAGATTCAACTTGCCAACTGTTTACCACAGTGTATTAACACCATGGTCAAGCCAATCATATGCTAATCAGGTACTTAACAGTGATGAGGGAGGTGCAGCCAGAAAACAATAGGGCTGCTTACTGATTACTGGGCCATCATGGAAACAAAAGAAGGTCAGTTTCAGGTGAAACTAGGCAGGTTAAACAGCAGACACTCAGGAAGACTCCTCCCTGAGGGCAGGGCTTAAGGAACACAGAGTAGCTTAAATTTCTGAGTTCTCAGACCATTTTCACAATTGAGAATGACTTCCGGATGGGAGCCGAAACGTCTTGATTCTGAAAACAGTGTCCAGATGACTACAATGAAACCTTTTCTACGAAGTTCTTCCACCACCGTCAACCATAGTGGTTCTTGTAGTGATGCAGGCTCAGTTTTAGTGTCTGTTGTATTTAACACTACGATCAGGATTTCCATTCATACTTTATCACTTGTTGGACAACATAGATCCCTGTCATCACTGGTGGAATGTAACTAAGTACATTTACTCAAGTACTGTACTTAAGTATTCATGCTACCTTATACTTCTACTCCACTACATTTTGGAAGCCAATATTGTACTTTTTACTTCACTACTTTTATTTGAAAACATTAGTTACTTGTTGCTTTGCAGATTCAGATTATTATTAATACAATATTTAAATCAACTAATAACTTGTGAATTATTATTATAGATTAAGAAACCCAGT
This sequence comes from Siniperca chuatsi, assembly GCF_020085105.1. Taxonomy (NCBI): domain Eukaryota; kingdom Metazoa; phylum Chordata; class Actinopteri; order Centrarchiformes; family Sinipercidae; genus Siniperca; species Siniperca chuatsi. The sequence continues at coordinate 25,496,914 of NC_058056.1, forward strand.
AGTATATAAAGTAGTTGAAATTAGCTCCACCATTACCAGCTGCAACATTAGTGATACACATTAATGCATCGCTAATTAGAATCCAGTGATATAATGATTATTCTGAAATAGGCCATTCTGAATAATGAGTACTTTTACTTTTGGTGTGTTAAGTATATTTTGATGCTAACTCGCTAACTTACTTATGTACTTTTACTTAAGTAAGATTTTAACTGCAGGCTGACTTTTACTTTATTAAAAGCATTTATTACACTGTGATATTGCTAGTTTTACTTAAGTAAAAGATCGGAGTACTTCTTCCACAAACGCGTGTCACAACTAAAAACCAAATGTCCCCGATCACACTGACCACTTTCGGCGATCACGTGTGCTCCGATGTGGTTTCCGATTTTTTCAAGCCGCACTTGAACGCAGCGGCAGCCCGCTGTCGGAACCAAACGGCCGCACATTTAGCTGCCCCGTGAGTAGCGTGGGTGGAGGCTTGATCAGCGGGTGAACGTACCAATCATATCCGCCCGTGAGCTCCGGAGCTCCCCGCGGCTCCGCCTCCTCCCCCCGCTGCCTGGACCGAACATTCCTCATATTCCTGGGGCTCGATAGCAGAGGAACGCGGCGACGAAACGAAACGAGCCGAAGACACGACGGATTCACACAACTCATGACACTTTAGAAGGGCACGTAAGGTTGGTTTTTAACCTCTTTTTATTATTCACTTAAAATTTCCTCGATTTTTACCCTTTAACTTGGTTTAAACAGAGCTAGTGTTTCCCCACTTAAGTCCGGGGACCGTTTAAGGGTTGGGGGTGTTCATGGGGGAAATATGTAGGATGGAGTGAAATTATTCGCTAATTTTACTACTTTAAAGAGAGGAAATTGTAGGAATAAGTTATTTAATAATACAATTTACTTTCTTAGGTTGTTCATCTCTCTATTAAATCAGACCAGGCAGCTTTTAATCTCTTCAGATGGGGGTCAAACTCTCATTAAATGGGGTTTCATGTGTACTCATTTGTTATTTGGGGAAACATTTGAGAGACAATGACCTACAGCTAACGAAGCCATGTCTGTGTGGATGAGTAAAGTCTCTCAGCCTGCAGGGGTGTCTAACAGTGAGTCATAACAGTTATAATGTTCACCTTTTCAGATGTCTTAAATGGAAAAACTCTAACGTTCACCCTGTAAACTTAAGCAGTTTGAGCAGCATTTGTCTGCAAGTCTATTTCTGATGTCAAGAAAATCTCTTTTGGAGCTGATCAAATGAAAGTGAATGTTAAAACTAGCCATGTCTGCTAGGTTGGTGCTATTACATAAAGGTTTATTACATTTAAAAAAAAAAGCTGATGTGATCCTGAATGTGTCTCAGTGTAGCCAAAAAATAATTACCTAGTATTAAGATCTTTTACAAAAGTAAAATTAGCAATACTACAGTGTAAAAATACTCTGTTACAAGTAAAAGTCCTGCATTCAAAATGTTACGTAAGTAAAAGTACACAAGTATTAGCATCAAAATGTATTTAAAGTACCAAAAGTAAAAGTACTCATTATGCAGAATGGCCCATTTCAGAATAATATATATTATGTTATTGGATTATAAACAGTGATGCATTATATGTGCACATCCTTTAATGTTATAGCTGGTAAAGGTGGAGCTCATTTCAGCTACTTTATATACTGCTGGGTAGCTTACAGTAACCTATAATAATACATCATAAATGATTTGTTGATTATATTTTGTATTACTAATGTAATGGAGTAAAAAGTACAATATTTCCCTCTGAAGTGTAGTAGAGTAGAAGTATAAAGTAGCATAAAATGGTATACTATATATAAATATACTTAGTTTCACTCCACCACTGGGTCTCAGATACTGTATAACCTGGATTTCCTATTTGCTGACAACTGAGCAGACAAAGTCTCCACCAATGACTTTACAAATTACAGGTGCTTGTGTCTCTTAGAGCTGAAACGATTAGTCAATTAATCAATTCATAGATCTACAGAACATTAATCGGCAATCATTTTGATTATTAATTAATCGTTTAAATAATTTTTTAAGCAAAAATGGTTAAATTATTTGGTTTTCTAAATCTTATATTTGTTTATTTCGATCTCTTTTAGCTCATATATACACGATTATAAATGCCTGCACACATACACACATTCAGTTAAAATATAATCATATAGTTACATAAATAGTATATGCACATACACATATGTATATACAAAATAAATCAAGAAAATGATCTATAGATTAATCGATAATGAAAATAGTTAGTTGCAGTCTGTCTTAAAGAGTTGATAACACTAATTTTGACAATTTTCCAATCTGACAAAAAGGCAATTTTGCAGAAAACCACTGAATGCATGTGGTGTTTTGCCATGAAATATAATAATAATATATCTGTAATAATATATATATGTCTTTAAAATTCATATTGGTTATTGTACATCAAGTGTAACTGGTAATCTATTAATCTAGGTCGATGTTGGGGCGCGGCGTGAAGCGGAAGTGGAGCTGCTTGGGGGAGCTGGAGGCTGAGACCCTCCCTGCTGCAGCAGAAAAGGAGAAGAATGGGGAGGAAGATGTGGAAGACGAGGGCGGGTTCCTTTTGGGTCCGTCCAAATCCGACATGAGCCACCTGCAGCAGCGTCAGCTGGTTCTCGGCCTCTGCTTGGAGAAGCTCCAGAGCTACCAGGCCGGGATGGAGCTCAGCCTGCGTCGCTCCGTGCTGCTCATCAACACGCTCAGGCAGATCCAGGAGGACATGCAGAGCGATGGGGTGGGAACCTGCACGTCGGAGGCACTCCGCAACGGCGTCCACGCTGACTCCTGCCTTCTCAGGGACGACTTCAGGGAGGACATGCCAGTTACATGCCCCGGGTGTGCAGAGGGTGATGGGGACAACCTATCTCTGTCTCCGCCGCTGTCCCCAGAATTCCCCTCTCAGGAGGCAAACAGTTCGCCCGACTCGCAGAAATCACTGCCTGCTGCAACGATCAATGCTTTTAGTGATGCAGTAAACGCCATGGGCTACCTCAGCGACCTCGCACTAGATGACATCTTTGAGGACATTGACACATCAATGTACGAGACTTCAGATCTGCCTTCTGCCTGGGCGGCGGGCTCCCTGTGGCCCGTCAGTGTGTCGCTTTGGGCGGATGAGGACGTGAAAATGCGCTCTCCCAGCCATGCCGCAGCTGGGAGTCTCCAGTCATGTCTGATGGACATGAATGAGCTGGACCACATCATGGAGATTCTGGTAAAGTCCTGATCGCCAAGACAAACTCCTGAACATTTACTCCACTTGGTTAATCAAGGATTCAGAGTCTGACAGTGGAGACGGGGAACAAGGACTGATTTGAGGGTTGATAGACTCTAATGTGACCTTGGATCTTTAAGGCTCCATCTGATATTTTGGGTGAAAATGTGTTTTAAGCTTCAGCTAGTTTTAGGTAGATTAAACAATAATTCTTATGCACTTAACTCATTTAAAAGGAACCATCCAACATCCTGAGTTATGTACATGAGCGGATGAAGAATCCAGTTTAAAAGGAAACTTAAAGAAAAATCCACTTTTAAACACTTTTATACTGTTTTTGGTTGTTATAACTCAGGTGGAGAAGTCGCCAAACACACTTTAAGTGATGTGAAGGCACATACAGATATTTCTAAAAGTCTCAGTGGAATTAAATGGTAGAAATTTCTAGCTATCAAATATTACTGTTGACATTCAACAAGGAGAAATGCATTTTTTAACAGACAGAGAGACCAATTTCTGCACCCACAGTAGCAGGAAACAGAACAGATAGCTCTGCAGTTTCAGGACAGGTTGTGTTTTGAGCAGTGGGTGAATAACCTGTAGTAAAAGTAGATGAGCCTTGTCTAGACAAATTTGCAAAAAAAAAAGTGCAGTGCAACACATGTAAGGGAAGTGTTGTAACGGACAGGATTAGACAGCATAAATTGATGCCATGTGACAGTGGATTTTGGTAAAACTTTAAATGCAGATGGAACCTTAAATGTTCAACCTCACAGTGTTTATGCCATTTTACTCTCCTGATTTATCAAGTTTTAGTAAAAGCAGCAGCAACTCTCTGAGTGAATCCACCAGTGAAGAAGCAACCTGAGCTGCCATGGTTTGTGCGTCACTCAGGCTGTTAGATCAGACCTGGGTTGATTATTAATTGAAATCCCTTCAATTACTTAAGAGGCTGTGCTTCAGCCAGCCAGGAGGGCAAAGGCCTGGGATTCCTTTCCATATGAATGTTTTTTATCGCTCCATGTAGGATCTTTAAATTAGAAACTGACATCAGCCAAACGTCTTTGTGGCTGTGGTCATGCAGCGGTCAGAGGGTGGACGGTCTATATATTTATTTGGCTTGTGAAAAGAAGAATGTGGCCACTGAATTTGGGGTTTAACCAGCCAAAGTAGCTTCCATTCTCTGAAGATGAATGCCACTTTCACGTCGTATCAGAAGAAGCGTGAGAAATGGATGACATCTTGTTGCTTCGATAGAGAAAGGGTAAAATGTTTTAACTTGTTGGAACGCCTTTATCTAATATTATTCTTATTTATGAATGAAAAATCAACCACAAACTACAGCAGATATTATTTGTTCTTTGAATGTAGAGTCTATTGTTTAGGTGTGAGTGTAACTTATAATTTAGATCTTTATGATTTTGGACTGTCAATGTATTGGCTGCCATGTCTACTGCTTTTGTTGACACTCTTGCACCATTTGTGACATCAAATGGGACAAACTATCAGAGGCCGTGTAAGAAATATACTCATCTTTTCAGCATAAGGTTGATGTGAACAGTTTATCCTTCTCGGCAGCTGGTATTTATGATAAATGCAACGTGTCATTAACGCAGCATAAAACATATATTTTAAATAGTAATGTAATCCCATTCTGGTTCTGACTGAGGAGCTGATCGCCTCAAGTCAACAATCAGGAAAACTTTGCCATGTCTCAGAATTATAAATGACAACAGAAGCCTATGTATTTTTATGGCCATAATGGTATGAATTTTTATTGCAATGTTGGGTGTTTTTTAAAAACTGTTTTATATATGTTTCTACCTGAAACTCAAATCACCTGTCCATTAGAATAGATACAGTGAGTGGAGGACTGCAATGAAGCGGATACTCGACCTTCACTATATGTGGTTTACTCCTGTTCTACCTCCTGATGTCTGTTTGTTGTTGGTTTACCTGGACACTCCTGTTTTACACCGTGAGCCATGGACTGTCTGTCACTGTTTTTTATGTTATCGTTTTAACTCGGCTGAAAAATCCAATCCAATGGAATCCAATGCTTTCCTGTCAGACCAAAGTAATCCATCCTTATCCCCATCTCTTGTCTCATGTCGACAACGTGCCTTACTACTGAACCTAATTTTTATTCGTGTTGAGGTTTTTGTGGTTGTCTGAGCTCGAGCTTCATTGATAAAAAAAACCTAAGAGCTGTGTTATGTAAAGCACTGAAAGCCAGAACCGCCATCATTTCTTCTTTTTTCTGTGCTCAGTGAACACTAGTGGCATATGAGCTTAATGTATCCTGACAAGCTGACAGTGAACTATCAGAGGGAGGAGGTGGCAGCAAGGGCCAGCAGGGAAAAATAAGAGGACATGGAGGAGGAGGGGTGGGAGGAAGCAGCTTGCGTCACTTGTTCAGTAGGAGGGGTTTAGAGCTTGTTTTGCCCAGACTCAGCCCACCAACCAATCACATGAGATGTACGAGGTGCACACTGCTACTCCGACAACAACTTGTTTTTGCTCCTAATGGCTCTGTGAACAGCCTGTGAAAGAAAACCACTTTTCTGTTGTTTTTTTTTCATTTACACAATCTATCGGACAGGACTGAATACAAAAAGCAGAAAGCTGCAGTGTTATTTATAATTGTATGAAAGTACAGTGTCAGTAGGGTCTGTAAAGCACAAGCTGTATGTTGTTGATGCTGATTATGATATAAATGTAACTGAAGGATGAGTTTGCTAGGTAATAAGATGACAATTAATAATGTATTGTATTTTTCTGTGGAATATTTTATAGATTTTATTCAATAATACAGTAAAAAATACCCAAACTGTGCCTTTTGTGAGTCCTTTGACAAACTGTAAAGCAGGCCTCATTATGCAACATCACATGTTTTTGGGTCAAAGACACAAACGTTACATCCAGATTACAAAAAACTGATTGTCATTTCTGCCAACCTCTCAAAACACGTGCCTTACTGCACACCAACCATGCATACACAATGAGTACATGACTGACTGCATGTGGTTTATGGACAGGCTCTGTTTTTTTGCATCTAGAGGATTTGTTTTGCCCCGGGTTCGGCCTCCCAGGGAAACCTTTCTCTCAGACTTCACCATAATACTGCTTTTTTTACTGTGACTGGTTAACCTAAATGTGTAAACATCTCTAACCTGCAGCATTTAAATGTTAGCGCTTGTTACAGGCAGTACACAGCCTGGGAAGCTTAGCACAGGGCAAAATCTGCATCAATATATTTTTCCACATATGGCTGAAGAGTCAAATGGAAGCCAATACTGCCCTCTGGTGGCCATTTGACTGAAAAGCAGATTGTGCTGATGGTAAAAGCATGACAGTGCAGATACAAAAAGTATGTCCGGTGGCGTTAGTTGATCCTGAAGTCTGGTGTTTTTGCAGCTTCATTATGAACCTGATCCTTGCGCAAAGTCAGCTTCTGTGCACCAAATATTACTACTAGTTCTTACAGTGGGGTAACGGGGTTCCTAGGAATGTCACTTAGTTCACTGGAAACTATCCTAGTCATGGAAAGTATTGAGTGAGAAGCCTAATCTCATGTTTCACCCTCACCTCTGCTGCAGACACATCTGCAGTACTACAGGTCAATACACGAGAAGTAACAACAACGCAATGGAAAAAAACTGCATTATAGAAAAGGCGGTATTGTATAATCAATCGATGTAGTCGAGTATTAAAAATAGTCATTAAATTATTGATGTGCTAACATGTAAGCAGTATTTAGGAGGTGCATTATGGACTGTTTGGTAGTTTGAACTCTAGCAATTTATTCAACAACTTACAAACTGACAAATCTTAATCTTGAGAGTAAGCAGTAACTTGTGCTGTCAATTCAGTGGAGTAAAAAGCAGCTGCCGGGGATGAAATCTACTTAAAAGCGGCTCCATGGAGCCTAAATTGTGTCTTTTTTGTGGTTTGTTTATTTTTTAACAGGGACATTACAGATAAACATTGCTGCATAGAAAAATAAATAAAACAGATACAGTTTAAAGTGTTCAGGACATCTAGCTGGAGCTAATTTGCAGCCCCTGTCCCTGGTTGGGCTTTTATCACGATAAAACAGCTAAACAAACAAACAGATAAAACATGACATGAATGTGACATTAAATGTGTTTTTCACTATTTAGCAGCATACTTTTTTTTTAAATGCAGTGTCCTTTTTTTTTACTGCACTTCATCCTTCTTTCAGTACATGACTGAGTCTGATATCACTCCAGAGAATAAGACAGAAGTAGAGTTACAGTCGATGTTGTTGGTGAGAGGGCTCTGGTGCTGGAATTCAGGGAGTGGTCACACATGAGGAGGAGCAACACGTGCGCTACTGCACACAACCACTGCTAATGCTAATCATTAAACACATGTGAAGAGAGCGTGTCTGACTGTCAAGCCACATCCATAGTCAAATATGCATTAAAGGTTACTATCTATCTATCTATCTATCTATCTATCTATCTATCTATCTATCTATCTATCTATCTATCTATCTATCTATCTATCTATCTATCTATCTATCTATCTATCTATCTATCTCTGATGACACTGCACATTACTCACAGTCAAACTGAAGGTATAGATGTTTAAAGGTCTAAATGTCCGCCTGCGGCCCAGCAGAGTGCTGCGGTGTGTCAGTCTGGGTTTTATGTTTCTCTGCAGACAGACATCAGTCTGCTGCGGCGGAGTAAAGCCAAGCTTTGGCTCCGTCTACCAGGCTGACTCAGCACACACTCACAGAACAAACAACCTCTGCTGCTGCAAAACAATGGGATGGACCGACTGGACTGATAGATAGATACATCCAGCAGCACTTGGGGAGTTCTTAGTGTAAAGAAAAACACCTTTCATCAGTGTAAATTATGTGTAATGTGTAAAGTGATGCTGCATTTGAGACTATATAGATTTTAACAGCCCAAATCAGTTCTAATGTTGGGCATGATCATCCTCTGCTCACAGGAAAAATCAAAACTTAAAGGATAGCTTCACATTTTTTCAAGTCTGTCTTAAAACAATAGTCAGGTGACCATATGAACATTGAAACAGGTTTTGCTTGCCAAAATGATTCCTCCTGTTCATACTGGCCATTAAAAGATCCCTTCTTAACATGCTTCCAAGTGATGGGGGACAAAATCCACAGTCCTTGTTTTGTGTAAAAATTTATTTGAAAGCTTATCTGAAGCTAACGTGAGGCTTCAGCAGCCTGAATTAGACAAATCAATTGGATATCTTCCAAAATTACAGTCTTTTTATAATGAAATTCCCTCTGTATTTCCCTGGACACGGTTTACCTATTGCGCTGCAGTGAAACAAAAAAAAGAGTGAATTTTGTACTAAATAGACTGTAACTTTTTGCACACTGTGGATTTTGTCCCCCATCACTTACACTGAACGTGCATCAGGAAGGGATCTCTTAATGGTCAGTATGAACAGGAGGAATGATTACAGCAAGCAAAAACTGTTTCACTGTTCATTTGGGCATCTGACTATTGTTGAAGAGTGAAATCCAAACAAGCTGTGTCCTAAACAGCACTGAGTATAAGTGCTCTGTCCAGAGAAAGCTACACACCGTAACAATACATCATTTTTGCTCTCTCATCCCTTTGTGTATGTATAACTATAAGTTAGTTAGGTTGGTGAACATGAGGGAAATAAGTAATAATTTTACAGTTATCGTACCTACTCCTGAAATTTGAGGCAACCTGCAAAGCAGACTGAGGTAGCTTTTATATTTTGGCTAGTATTATTGTGTTATGACCCACCTCTGATATGATGATGTTTATTTAATTTTCTTTGCCCATTTATTTTATATTATTGCTCAGAATGACGCGTTTTTTCATATTAATTGCAATTTCTCCTTTAGAGCTTAAAGAGCCTTAAAGAGTTGCTAACTAAAAGAATTTCATTGGTCTTGTTTTATTGAAGTTTTAGCGCCCCACGCTGGTCTAAACATGCTACTTGAGGCTTTTCTCCTCTGGTAAAGACATAACTCTAGTTAGTTTTTGGACATAAAAGTGGGCTTAAAACACTTAAAATCACACAAAATATCAGCTAAAAATATCACTGTCCGTCTTTAAATCCCCGTATAGAGGCTGTATATAAATCCCACCAGCATAGGCTGGCATTTGTATAACTTAGTCTAATGGTTTAATGTTCTGGCTGCAACTAATGATTATTTTCATTATCGATTAATCTTCTGATTGTTTTCTCGATTAATCAATAATTGTTTGGTCTATAAAATGTCAGAAAATAGTGAATACCCCTTAGAATTTCTAAAGTCCAAGTTTATGTCTCCAAATAGCTTGTTTTGTTCAATCAACAATCCAAAACCTACCACATTATTGATGTATTATCACATATAAGTCAAAGACAAATAGCAAATACTCATAATTAAGAAGATGGAACTCGTGATTGTTTGGTATTTTTGCTTGAAAAATTACTTTAAACGATTAATCGATTATCAAAATAGTTGCCAATTAATTTTCTGTCGATCATTTCAGCTCTATTTTATGTTGTCCTTTTTATTTTGTTTTATTTCTCCATGTTCTCCAAAAATTCTTGTTGCATTTCATTGTATTGTATTTTATGTGCACCTGTGAAGAACCTTGTAACTCTGGTTTTTAAAGGAATAAAAATAAAGTTTACTTACTTACTCAGTTACAATGTGGTTTAAACCCTAATACATAAATACCAAAATAAATGGTTTTAAAATGGCCCTTCAAAAATATCAAAAAGCAGGGAAAACATGAAAACTAACCAGAGGATCAGTCTGAGAGTGAAACATTTACCCGTATGTGACACAGGAATAAAAAAACGACTGAAATCTTGTGACTGTCTGAGTAGTGTCTCATCTTTGACTTCTTTCCCAGTGAAGACAGATGTGAGAATGTGTCTGACAAGCTACATAACCCTGAGGAACAAATTCCTTTTTGTCTTATTATCTGTAAGTGATTTACAAGGTCCTCCAGACACCGTGGAGATTCAAGTGCAGGTCCGAGATGTGACCCGAACACCGAAATGGATTTGAACCAGCATCTTCCGACTAATAGGCTCCCATTCATTTTTCACGGGGAAACAAATTATCTGCTGGTATGTTGTTTTTGTTGACGGACTAACTGTAAGACAGAGACAGAGCACAGGCTGTGGTGGTTTGTAGCAGGGCGTTCTTGGAAAGGTTGTGACCCCAGACCACGTGGACTCGCTAATTGAAAAGGGAAATAAGGGGAAGGTAGTGACCAGGTCATTTCCAAACTTTATCTCTCAATGGATCTGACTTATTTTTAAAACCTTACACTGGAACAGATTAAATATGGGAAATTGTGGAAGTAATCACATTTTGCTGAGATTTAAAAATTACAATTTTGGCATTCTTTGAGAACACGATGATGAAAAATATGGCATTACGATAGTAATTCTATTTTCAATATTAATAATAATATAATAATATTTATTTATAGAGCACTTTTCTAAATCCACGTTACATAAAAACAAGAAAACAGATTAGGATTTTACATACAAACTATGAGTTTTTAAAAATAAGATGCATTACATAGATTAAACAACCCAACAGTATACAGAGTCGCTAAAATTTGCTTTACTTTTACCAGCTGTAACATTAAATGCTGCATGTAGACCTACAGTTTAGTTATTGTTGCTTTTACTTAAGTAAAAGCACTGAATACTTTTCCCACCACTGATTAGTACATACTGATATTACGTATAAGTGAGTATTAACTATGTAAACTACTATAAACCCTGATTAATATTGATGTTGTTAGGTGAAAACATGTTCCAAAAACATTTCAGGAACTGAACTGTAAACAGTTGAACAGCTATGATGGATATGGTGCAACTAACGATTATTTTCATTATTGATTCATCTATTAAATACTTTTTCAAGTAATCATTTCACTCGTCTCATTTTTTTTTTATGTTTTGAATTTTCATGATTGTGAACAACTTTGTATCAGAAAAGTGCCATAAAACTAAAGATGATGATTATCATGAAGGTATCGGCAGTGGTCAAACTGTGAAGATGTGACAATGTATGTTTGTGTTTGATGACGATAAAGGACAATGTCAGGAGCAATTTCTTGAACGGGATAAAATGTAGTCTAATAATTTCAAAAATGTTTACAATCTTACAAAGCAAATCCAAAAAATATTTTACAGTGCTTAATTAAGAGCCCAATCAGTATTGATCATACACAGTAAACTAGAGGTTTATTTTCATACATAAAGTAACTGAGGAGTTAGATGTACAAGACTGACAAGAGTCTACAGCCATGCTAGCAGCTCTGAGGCAGTGCATAGCAGTGTTTTGAGCTAGATGCTAAAATCAGCATGCTAACAGGCTCACCATGACCATGCTAACATGCTGATGTTTAGCTGGTATAATGTTTACCATGTTCACCATCTTAGTTTAGCATGTTAGCATGCTAATATTTTAATAATTAGCACTAAACACAACACAAAGCCGAGGCTGATGGGAATATCATTAGTTTTCATCATTAGGAGGTATTTGCTCATAAACACAAGTATTGTAAAAAATAAAATAAAAATGTCCTGATGATGGCACTAGAGCAAGTCAGGGGTTAACCAAAGTCTGGGGAACATGAATATGTTTTTATGGAAATCCATCTGCTCTTCAGATATTTTCTTTCTGGATGACCGACCGACCGATCGACTGACCGACCGACTGACCGACTGACCGACTGACTGACCTTGCCAACCATAGAGCCACGCTGCAAGTGCTAAAAGCATGATAGCAGGTGGTAAATATAGGTGATTTCCTGGTGGATCACAGACTTTGCATCTGAAATGACCCCAGTTTTTTAAACGCATTTCTATGTAAATGTTAATGTACATCAGACATCAGTGAACATTAAAACATCACACTTAATTTGCACATGCAGTCCTTGTACAAATCAGGAAGTCAGCCAATCAACTGGAGAATGAAAAACAATAAGAGGATAAATCCGATGGTTGTTCCTCTTTTCTGCACACCTGTCTAAGTTTAAGCTTTTTCCCCAGATTTTGTTGGAGGCAGAAAACAATGTCTATTTCAATCACAACTGAATGCACAAAATTGTTGCAACAGTTTATTGAAAAGTCTAACAATTAGCAAGTACAAAAGGTGACTGCCAGGGTGGGGAGTTTTTGCAAGTTTTTACCACAGATGAGATGACGTGTGCTGTCACTCTCCCCCAAATTCAACTTCTCTGTGAGTAGAGCTCTGTTTCAACACTTCTGGACAGCTCTTGTATCACGCAGAGATAAAAATGGTAACTCATGGTCAGTGGAAGTTCAGAGAATCAAGTACATAATGTGTTTAGGTGCAGTTCAATATTCCACTCATCACTCACTGTCAGGTTTTGAAACGGATGAAGTCTGTGGGTCTGTACATGAAAAGGTCTGATGCAACACAAACATCAACTCTTATCCTCCAAACCCTTTGAAACGCCCTGTTTCACAATCACACCAGTCCATGCTGCTTTGCTCAACAACACGTAAACAACGGCTGCTGAAAGAGCCGAGAAACTGCCGGAATAACTTTTTATTTACCTGTCTGTGCAGGGATTTGAACCAGCAACCTTCCAGCCTCAAGTCCACCTCTTTAACATGACGAATGTTGGAAGCTGAAAAAAATATGAGAGAAAAACAGTCAGTATGTATTTCTATATACAGGTACTTTCTGTGAGGTCAAATATGAACAATGTAGAATGAATTGTATGATGATTGATTTGACATTGTCTACATTCAGATCATATTTTACTATAAATCAAACAAAAATACTTTGGTTTATGTCTTGCAACAATATGAAGAAGCCACATGATAAACTGTTACACAGAGAGTAATAAATCCATCCACCCATAAATAAATGCATTTCAAATGATGTCAAAGAGCGTCACTACAGCATTTTGAACATGCCTTCTGTCCTCCTTCAGTAAGCTTTCATGTCCGTAGAGAATGAAATCACGCTGTATGCATGAAGACGTAATTCATTTCCAACACTGCTGACTGGAAAGCATGATGCTGATCAAAATCACCAGCTGAGATATTTAGTGCACAGCTGTATCCCTCTTACACAACTGACCAATGCTGCCATTTCAACACAGTTGACAGCCATTTTGTTTGGTGAACTCACACAAAACAAGAAACCTCAGAAAATAGCATGACCACGATCAACATATCTGAAATTATTATTTATTATAATATGATGACAGCTTCCATAAACAAATGAGAACATAATATTGGTATTTCACACTCTACTACTGTTTGTGGTGGTGTTTTTCAAAATGAACGTGTTTCCCATAAATCCAGCTGCAAACTGTGTCTTTTTATACTAAGTTTTGCCTCATACTGAATTCTGCCTACATCTAAAGTGAGTTATATACTCAGAATGGAGAAATGACAATAAAGTACACTTTAAAATCCCAACATTGAGTGTGGTATTGATAGGACAGCCATTCCCTATCCTGGACAGCCAGGACAGGGAAGACCTCAGCAGTCTCCCAGTCCACTGATGGGCCTTGGGGTTTAAGCTGACCATGTATTCCCAAAGTCCCAAGTTCAAGTCTGGCTGAGGACATCTGGTGCATGTCACCCTCTCTCTCCTCTCATTTCCTGTCAAATCTCCACTGTCAACTATCTAATTATAGCAAAATGTTCCCCAAATAAAAAAAAAAAACGGCTACGTCCTTAATTATGCATAACTTTAAGCCTTAATATAATTTAAACGAGTCAGTCACATAAAAATCACCCCGTCACAGTTGTCATGAATATGGAAATTAACTATAGAGACCAAAATCGTTTTTTGTACCAGGCTGTGAACATGTTTATTTCTGCTGTGAAGTTGGGCATTTTAACATGGAGCTCTATGGGGATTGACTCGCTGTTGGAGCCATTTGAGCAACTGTAGTTTTTGGCACATCCGCCTTGGCTTCATTTTTCAGCCCCCGAGGTTGCCGCTTAGTTATCATCAGCAGCTTTTTTTTTGTGTTTTTTGTATTATGCTGCTCAGTTAAAGTTATCAAACAATACAAAGTTTCTATAGCCACAATAGCAGCGCTGCAAGGCTGTACTTTGGCACAGTGGTGGTTTGAGTGAATTGCTAACATCAGTGCTGACATTCACAATATTAACATGCGGATGTTTAGCAGGTATAATGTTTACCATGTTCACCATCTTAGTTTAGAATGTTAGCATGCTAACATTTGCTAATTAGCACTAAACACAAAATACAGCTGAGACTGATGGGAATGTCATTAGTTTTTCATCAGATCAGTCACTTCTTTTAAATCACTTCTCAAAACGGATCTTTTCAAAAAAGCCTTTTATTAATTCTAATACTCTGTTGTATTGCCAACTTATTGTATCTGTTTTATTATTAGTAATTATCTTTATTATTGGGGGTTTTATTTTATTTTTATTTTATTTTATTCGATTTCATTGCAGTTACTGTATTATTTTAATTGCCTGATTATATTTGCCTCCGTCCTGAAATGTTTTAATCCTTGTTCAACCATGTAAAGCACTTTGTAACTTTGTTTTTGAAAAGTACTGTATCAATAAAGTATATTTTATTATTATTATTATTATTATTATTATTATTATATAGATATTTGGTCATAAACCCAAGTATTGGACAAATTAAAATGTTTGACGTGATGATGGCGCTAAAGGAAAAGTCAGGTGATTACCAAGTCAGTAGGCTTCATCCTCTGGGGACAAAATTTCATGGCAATCCATCCAATAGTTGTTGAGATATTTCAGTCTGGACCAAGGTGGTGGACCGATCGACCAACCGATCGACATAATGACATTTCCTTCCGTAGAGCCACAACGCTAGCATGGCTACAACAAAAGATCAGAGAACTTTCTAATTATAAAAGAGGCTTTATGATAAAAAGTTACCAGGCTGGTAGGAAATATAAAAAATGCAGACTGCCCTGAAGTCAACTGTGGTGAACCTGTATATATGTGCCCTCTGCTGATGAACATGAAGTGCTTGAATGTCCCAGAGTCTGAATTAAAATCAGCGTGACTCCAGCAGAGTATATGGATCCCTTACAGTCTCATCCAATACACATTCCAACAGAACAGTATGTGGACTGTGTCTGCATGCATATTTTGTGTGTGTGCGTCCTTGTGTGTGGATGTGTATTATAAGTCTTCATTGCCATGTGATGCTGGCTCGTCTCTGGGACCATCAGGTTTGCTTTTCACAGTGTGTTGTGTGGAACTGAACGCTCATCAGGTTGCATTTCTCTGGGAAATGAAGTACACTCCAACTTCTCACAAGGTTGCGCACCTTTCCTGACATTTTCACAGCACTTTAACTGCAACACATCCATCAGTACTGCTTCAAACCAAGCAAAGAATACTGTTACAACCAAAATAGTAAAAGCTGATATTGTTTTCTTGTTTATGATGCTTAAGTCAGTTTGATGTAGGTGCACATCTAATGGGGAAAGTCACTTTTGAATGTGAATAGTTACTCCAGTTTATTTACTTTTTAAATCCTTGCTTTTACATCATGGACTTCAAATGACCTCTACAGAGCATTTCAACATCTTTCAGCCCTTTGTTTTGGTTTTAGCAACATGTTAATTTTAACTTTATAAGGAGATAATATTTAAACTTTGCTGCTCCGTGTAAATAAGCAACTATTTGCTAACAAGTTTGCCGTATCAATTTAAAAGGGGTTCTTATGTCAGTGTTTTGTTTACAGCTTGTTCTGCTGGACCAAAGTGGCCAAAATCAATTAATGCAGCTTTTAAGAACCTGTTGTAGCTCCATGAAGTTTATCATCTATTTGTGTTTTAAAATTAAATGTTGGACTGTTTCTTCTTTTTTGTCATATATATCAAGTACATTAGATGGTGTGGGATATTTAAATTTAGTTTTTAATTTAGCAATATGTTATGTTAACCTGGCAAAACTGTGGAAAGACACGGGGGCTGTTCAGGTCACATTTTTCCAATACAATCCATCCAGATCTTTTTAAAAAATAAATCTGAGGCTACAAATAGGCCATGCAATTGCAGAATTATGCTTCATTTTATATATACAATGCCTAATTTTGATATTAGTGAATGAGGTTTGGGAATTTTGGAGAGGCAGAAGAAAGCAGCTGAATGCTCCAATATGTTTTTTACTGATCTGAATGAATGCTTGATAAGATGCTTTCCAGACTTCCTTTGAATCTTGGATGGAAAACCTGGCTCACAGGATACAGGCGTCTAGTTTGATGGCAGTGGTGTTTAACATTATCAGCAGAATGCATGGTGGTGGTATCGGTAAAGCCATCAATAACGGGTAATAGGTGTGGCAAATTACATTCAATAAGCTGCGTGTGCTTTCCATTTACCAGTCATATACCTCAGCTTCTGATATCATGAACCTTCATCAGAGCAACATGAAATGGACATATAGTAAATTAACAGAATGTGATTTGTATCTTCTGTCTGTGGGGGCGTACAGATGAAACAAGGTCCCTACATAAACAGTTAAGTCACTCATAGCTCCAACTTTACCAGCTGCTAAAACAGTTTCATGTATGAGGACGCGGCCTGGACAGGACTCAGATAACATCAGGCTTTTAAAAAACATGCCTGGAAAATGTTTGACACAGTGTGACAGTCTGTAACTTATTTTACTGCCAGGTTTTGCTCTTATATGTAATATATGTGTCCTTAAACAGAATTAATATTGATTAGCATCTGCTGGACAGATATTAGACTGAGAAGTTTGACTTGATATTGTGTTAATTTGTTTTTATCTTACTTATGTGTTTTGCTGTATGTTACCGGTCTGCAAAAAAATAAATAAAAAGTGGATTTAGTCTAAACATAACTTTATTTTGCCATATTCCCAATGATACATAATACAATCATATACATAATAAATAGGAGTTCTGTGGCATTTTTGAAGGACACTGAGACACGTTACCTGAGAAGGATAAACAATAAACCACAGAACAGCACAATCTGCCTTTTCAGACTCTGGTAATGATGTCCACATTGTTCTGACTTGTGTCTTTTTGTCTTCTAGCATTTTCATGTAACATGCTTATTGATAAATGCTTCAAAAATGGAATTCAACAGATATATGATCAGAAAATGAACAAAAAGCCTGAATGTGGTGGCACATCGTCTAGTTGTATTTTCCACACGGATGACAAAGAATGCAGCTGTTATTTATCCTTTTTCTCTCCAGCCAGAAATTGATTTAGGTTTGGAAATGTTTTTTGAACTCCTGCCAAAACTAAATGCTGTGTCATTTTGTCTGCCCATAGCCAAGAAGAAGAAGAAAAAAAAAGAAAAGATGTAAAGAGATTATCTCATTTGTCGGGATTTGCCCTGACTTGAATGCAGATTCAGAAAAAGAACATTTATAAAATCATAAATGTAGTGTTGTGATAAGCAGAAAAGGGAGCTGTAACAGAAATGTCATCATTAAATTTGTTTAACTGATGTGTGATTGAATGTATAATGGGTTAAAATAACTGTAATTATTCCCTCACATTTGAGTAATTGCTTATTTTGTTTTATCAGATTGAATTGCTGCATTACTGGAAAGTAACTGCATGCTGCAGTGAGCAGAGATTGAGAATGTGCCTAAAATATCTGCCCTGATACCTGATAATATTATTTTTGCTCTGCTGGGGTAGACACACCCATCCGGAGCAGTATGATTTGAAAATATTCCTTCACTCATGTTTTCATAGATGCTTTGTTGTTCCTTTTTAGTTATTTAGCACACAAATATAAAACATTTTAGAGGAAGAAACACAAACACATATTAGAAACAAGGCCTGGATAATACAAGCTACCTGATACCTGCGCTGCCTGTCACACCATAATGCTGCCTTGCATTTCTGCCGTATTGATCTGAGTGCTCGTCCCAACATGGCTAATGCACTACTAGCTTCACTCTCAGGTCCAAACATCACTTAGCACTGACGTTCAAACACAAGAGCACCCACAGACGTTGTGAGTGCAACTATGATTCGTTCAGATTTGTGGGATATTGGCCAGCGGGCAGGTAAAATGTCCAAATAGATTTTCTAATAAAGCCTCATGCTGACAGGGAGGATGTGTCCAACACTTTGACGGATGTCATCCTGCAAACCACCACCTGGGTAAATATACGGTCAACATTAGTAACCTCCTCCTGAGGGAGTCACAGCCCCTTTTTGGTCATCAGCTATGTCTTAATTGCCCAGTTTTAAAAAGCTCTTAACCTGTTCCTTCTCCTTCTTCTCCATCTGGCCTTCATAACATTACTGATGTAGTGGCTAAATCACTAAGGGATACCTGCTTTCACTTGAAGTCACATGTTCAGTCTTTTTCAGGGAAAAGGGTCTCACATCAGGGTCTCCTGATGTGTCTGTTGTTTCAGGATTTCAGGACAAGCATGCCTCTGTTAAAGGAATAATCCACCTCAAAATTCTGTAACATACTATAAAAACTACTATTGGTGATGTACCCTGCATTCCTCACTTTATGTTGTTGTTTGTTATATATTTGTTATATCTGTGGATATGACTCATAAACTCACAATTATTTTCATTATTGAGAAATCTGCTGATTATTTTCCCAATGAAATGATTAACTGCTGGGTCTATAAAATGTTATAAAATGGTGTAAAATGTGCATCACAATTTCCTACAGTCCATGGTGATTTCTGCAAATGGCTTCTGACGGACAGTCCAAAACCAAATTATATTTAGTTTACTATCACAAAAGTCAAGATGCAAATCCTCACAACTGAGAGTCAGGAACTTTACAATTTTTGACAGGAAAATTACTTAAAAGATTAATACATTTTTAAAAATTCAGTGAAATACAGTTGCATGTTAGCAGAAGCAGTTGTGAGAAATGTAGGAGAACTAATAACTTCAATATTGCTTAATCTGTTAAATATTTATTCGTATAATCTGTTGATTATTTATTCGATTAATTGATGAATCCTTTAGTCTATAAAATGCCCAAAATAGTGAAAAATGTTAATATGTTTCCAGAGTAATGTCTTTAAATAGCTTGTTTTATCCAAACAATAGTCCCAAACCCAGCAATATTTGATTTACAATCATATAAGAGAAAAGCAACAAGCAAATCCTCACATTTTAGAAGCTGGAACAAGAGAATGTTTGACATTTTTGCTTGATAAATGACATTTATTCAATTAATGACGATTAAATTGTTGTCCATTATTTTTCTGTTGATCAACTAATTCATTAATGGATTAATACTTTCAGCACTACACAAACTGAAGTTGAACTTTGTGCAAAAGTAAATTACAATATTTAATCACAAGATAACAATGTAAGACAGACTAATGTAGATTTTTTTTCACTGAGAGGTAACTATATATAACTATTGTTATTAAATGTATTTACAGTTTCTATTAGTATTTTACATGTGGCCACATTGCAAACTGGATGCCTCATACTGTATGTTACTGAGCTACATGCTTATCCTTGTGACTCTAATTGTGACTGAGATTTTACTATTGACGTTTCATCCTGGCTCAATCCAAAGTCTTGCAACTGACTTTTATGGTTGCTTATCTGCTTGTCCTGACACAAAACCAAACTTTATCAGCCTGCCAACATGGCAACATGTGCTGTTTTAGTTTGATTTCCAGGGGTTTTAAACTAAGTGTACACAGCATCAAATTGAGTTATGGCTCCACATCAATACACTGTTTCACCCCCTCCTGTTACTGCTGGAGCCAGAAGCTGACATCGTGATTGTCCTTGTCCGATTAGGCTGATCAATGAGACTGAACAGAGGAGAGAGGAAGAACAGGAGGAGGAGGAGTAGAAGGAGAATTGAGGGATGTGTCTGTGTGTGTTGGGGGGGGGCAGCTCCTCCCATAATTAAGTTAGCATGCTGCGCTGGAGGTCCATGTTTTCGGGGCATGCGAGGGAGTTTCCTTCACTCAGTGGACAGCTCTGAGCGCAGCGAAGGCAGCAGCAAGCTCTCTCACTCTCTATTCTCTCTGGTTATTTCTGCAATTCATCCCTCGCTGTGCTGCGACCTACACACACAGGCTGATCCAGGACTAGCCGGGGGGGAAGCAGCGACAGCAGCAGCAGCACCTGCCTAACCCCCCACCACCACCATCACCCTCCCTCCCTACCCGGCCCAGGACTTCGTCTTTGCTGCCGCCGCCTCCACCACCATCTGCCATCATGTGCGACTGTTTCCACCTGGCCTTCCCCAACTGGCACGCCGCCTCCTCAGGGACGGGTGGGCATTGCTCTCTTTGCTCCCTCTGCTTCCCTCTCTCTATGACTTTGTCTGTGCTGTTTTCCCCTGAGCAATTCACTGATTCAGCAGCAGGGTTCAGTATATACAGTGGGAGAGATTACGTCTGTGTGTGTGTTTGTGATGGAAAGAGACAGTGAGTGAGTGTAAGGCGGCTGGTGCTGATGCTGAGTTGTGTTGCTGACCTGCAGTGAGCGCTGGGTGTGTCTGCAGAGTGCAGGGGAGTGTTTGAAGATGTCATCATCGAGGATGTCAGGCGGCTCTGCACTTCTCCTGTTTCCCTCCTGCTGTGTGTTTGAAGCAGAGGCTGAAAGGCAAACAGACTCGGTTACTGTGGCAGTTCAGCAAAGCAGACATCAGGATTGTAAAAATAGTGTTAGAGGATAACTTCCTGGGGGTAAAGATGAAAAAGGAGACTGAAATGTGGGAACAGTATTCCCAAAATTAGCAATACCTTCACTGGCAAAAACCCCACAGATCTAAGCTTTAAAGCTGCAGCCTTTATGTGAAAGAGGGAAGAGCCACTATCTGTAACCTCTGTTTTACTGTAGTAACCTAAAAAATATTAAAACTTTTCAAAGTTTAGGATGCTGAAAGCTCTAAAACCTACGCAATGCATGGTTTACCGCTTACACCGCTCACCGTCTTTCTCTTGATATATCCCAGTATTCATTTTTCACGATTATAAATGCAGGGTTTAAGGGAATCAGATAGAAATTAGTTGTGGCAAATTAATTCTGTCTTTATGGTTACATCAAATGGATGTTGATGATCTTTTTAAATGATTCTACATGCCATGTAAAATGGCCATTTCCAACCACGTATGTGAGCATATAACATAGTTACGCAGTTTGCGTGAATTAGTGATGAAGCAAATTGGTTGTAATCTTGAAATTATGCTCTGAAAAAAATAGATGTGTTACTTCATCGTGACAAAAGTCTGAATTGCAAATCTGTAAAAAGTTATGATTTTATTACGCGACGCGTTGGTTTTGCAGACAACAATGGTTACATTTTTTTTGTTGGAAATAGTTCCTGTGTGTGATTTGTTGTTGTACATGAGCAACAATTGTATAGACATAGTAGGTAAAAATCATTAATATTTTAAAATGTATCTCATAGGCTTCTACAGGGTCGGTGTTCTTACCAAGGATGAAAATATGGTTCAGGTGAAAACCACAAAAATTCTTACAGGAATTTAAAATGTGTCTCATTTAACTGCCAGGTTATGCTACATTTCTTCCAAGTACGTAGAAAATAATATTGTGTTATTAGTTTACATCATAGTATTATATATGTTATCAAGGACAAAGTATTGTCTTGTATTGTGTTGGCTGATGTTGTGGCAAAGCTCAGGTTGATGTTTGCTGTAAAAAGGGGGTGAATATCTGCTGTCTGGTAAAATATTAATTTAAAAATAATACTGGCTATGTTTCTACTTTCCATTTCCCACAATTGTCCTCATTTACCTCTGCTGCTACTTTTAATTAAATCAGCCTGAAGATGTGGAGAGGTTTGTGTTGCTCTGAGAGGCTTCAGGCGACACTCAAGGTTAGAGAGAGAGAGAGAGAGAGAGAGAGAGAGAGAGAGAGAGAGAGAGAGAGAGAGAGAGAGAAAGCTCAGCTTACTGTTAGGAAATGAGACGGGGTGACTGATCTGCTTGGCAGTGGAGCCTAAACTAAAGCAGACGATCCTGATTCATTATAAACCATCAGCCTCAGTTTATAAGTGTAGCTGCTGAAAAGAGTCAATCTGAGGATTTGTTTTAACCTGCTTGGAGCATCATCCAGGAGGACATTGCTTTATATATATTTTTTAATTTACAGTTTTGACAATGGTTTGACCAATTAGGGCGCCAGGGACACCAAAAGTTTCAACTGAAGTTGCTCATATTTTGTGTCTTTATTCAATGTTTTTGTTTTTAATAAATTTCCATCTAGATTTTCATTCTTGTCTGGGAGGAAAAGACTCTTATAGGACACTTAAACGCAGACTAGGGGAACTTTGAGTTACTTGGAATCAATTCTCAAAAACATATGTGAACTGCAGGTTTACTTGACTCTATTTGCATGGCTGTGGTCAAGATAAAAAGTTACTGTCAGTTAACAACTTTGACAGTAACCGGTTCAATAACTTACATTTTATAAACTAAAAAATAACTACAATCAAATAACTCAACTAAATGATCACATTTAAATCACTTGGTGCTGCAGGCATGTGAGACAGAACACCAAGAACTGTTTGCAAACACAGTTCAACTCAGGTGTAGGTTGCTGACCTGAAATAATATTGTAGTATTGGTGTAATTGCATGTTGTGGGAAAACATGCAGATTAAGATACGAATTCCAGAGCTGTGTTGAAACTCGCTCTAAATTTGCAGCAGATTAATAGATTGAAAGCATATGCTTTTGCAGTCTCGTGTTCATATAATCCATGCAGAAAATCTAATTCTGTTTTTTTTTTCCTTCACTCAAATCTTATTATAATTTGGATCCAAACAAACTGCCTTCCAGTGAAAGGAGCTTGTGTCTGTTACACAAATCCAAATCCAAGAGCACGAATAATGAGCTGTATTACTTTATATTAGTTTAGTGAAGAGGGGAGCTTCAGGGAGCCTTCCAGGTGTTTTTCAACAGGAAACACAAACTGGAGCAGAAGGTGGTTACGTAAGAGATGAGCTGAGGACAGGCAACTAACACAATACAGTTAGGATTTTCAGTCAAGAGTAAATCTACAAACTGATTTATATTTCTAGGACTGCAGTTTTTGTTTTTGTAAGATCTTATGATTTGAATCAATGCTAAAACAGGTGAGTACATGAGAGGTTCACTGACACAGCATTGTGTTAGGACAGATGAGTTTAAGTGTCCGCATCAGTGCTGTTTGAGAGCAGTCACAGTAATTTATAAGCCTCATTCCTCGTCACATCAGCACAAGCACTGAGGGATGTGCCACACCCAAATCCAGAGCTGCAGTTGCACCCAAATATGAATCATGCAGGATCTGCACCACAAAAGACTTCAGCATCTACTGCTTGTGCTTACATATCTGCAGAATATTGCTGTGAAAGTAAAATTAAAACATTAGGTAGCAGGTTTATGAATATCTAATCTATAATAATTCAAACAAGTAAATATGTTCACTATGTAATTTTATTTTGACAATTTTAGTCAGCAGTGAGAGTTGTTATCAGGCCTTTTACAGCGCCCACATGACAAATATTTGAGAAAGGCGTGTCTACATGTGCGGTGCCAGTTGTTGGGACAGAAATACTGGACATCCGCCTGGATGAAGTGGTGAATAACATAAAGAAATACATCATCCAGTCATGCCAAGCAGGGCCTGAATCCTCCATAAAGCTCACTGCACAAATTGACGCAATGACTAACTACTCCAGCAGCTGTGTACTTGAGACATGACACATGACAGTTTTAAGGGACCCAGGCATCCGGTTAATTTAATGAATCTACCTAATTCTGTTCAGCTTAACTTGCGGAAGACACACTGGACCATCAGTAGCTCCACTTCACTCTGCAGCGCAAAACAGAATATTGAATGTATCAGGTGTCTCAAACCTAAGTATACAATTAAATAAAAAAATGACTATATTGACAAGTAATTTAATATTGAATGGATAGGTGCAGCTGTAAACCCACTTTCAAAACTGGTTGTGTAAAACAAGAAATCATTTCTCAGAAACTTGTTGGAAAACTCTCACGAGATGGACCACAGTTGCCAGACTTGAATGTAAATATCTCCGCAAAACCTCCACACCTTTCCTTTCTGCCTCACTATTTCAATGACAAACTACTTCCTGTTTCTAGGCGTGTCTCCTCCATCTAATCTGTTTGTTATGGCTGAAACCTAACTACCTATCCTTCTCTTTCTGCATGGGGGACTTTCACCTGCTTGCATTTCAAGAAGCACATTTAACGTATTTGCAAGTTTTTGTCTGCAAGGGGACTGATGCTTAAAGCAGCTCTGTGAGGCTGTACTTAGACACAGCGGCGCTTTGAGCTAAATGCTAACAGGTAAAGGCAAGGGATCACCAGTGGGATTCATCGTCTGGGGACCATGAATGTCTGAGATATTTTAGCCATCCCTAAAAATGTCATATATTAAAAAAGTGTCAGTATCATTGATATTTTAAAGGACTTATTATTGGATTGGTTTATGGAAACTCTTATCAGTTAAGGGATTTTTAATGTGTTTTGTGCATTGGTTTGTTGGTTGTTAATGTGAAAAGACTCATTAAGTTTCTCCAGATTCCATTAAATGTCCCTTGACTTTAATTTAAAGTATTACATTTCTTTTTAGTAAATTAAATTCATTACAGGTACTCAGTTACTTTTTTGCTGCAATGGCAAAAGCCTTAGAGATATAAACATAAACCAAAAAATATGAGGTTTTGAGATGAAGGTAGTTTCAATGGTTCCATCTCTGAATTTTTTGTTACATTAGAAAGTAAACTGTCAAAAATTGAGAGTTGTTTAAGGTGGTCTTGAAAAGTAAGGTGGTCTTTCCCTTCATTAATTAATTAAGGAAATTTAAGGGGGTGTGGTAGTAATTAATGAGAGATTCATGTAAATGTAAAGATATTTTAAGGAATATGTGGTACAAAGAGTTAAGTCTCTGAACTAAAGTCACCATGAGGACCTTTACAAACCACTTAATTCAGTTTGGGAGTGACACCCAAGGTATGATTGCAACCTATTTTTGTCCCGCCTCCTTTGTCCATCTGAGACTGAACAAATCACTTTGGGCACTTTGGCAGTCACACTCACGCCAGGAATGTTTAAGGGTAGTTTGGACAATGTGTTATTAACACCTCGGTTTATTTCCAGGAGTTAAATAAACAACAGCAGGAGGTAGGTGAGCTGTTTGATTGCACAGAATGGGCTCTAAAAATTCTGAGAGGTTTTTGTTACTCAAACCTGGACTGAAAGAGACGGATGGTAATGACTGTATGATAAGGATTCATACAACACTTGCGTTAATGGTTTAGGCATCTGTAGAAACGGTTTATTATTATATTTCACAACACGTCAAGATTGCGGTGTGTTCAGAGTTCAGATAAATATTCTCTGATATTATTTCTAATCCTGGTGTCAGAGCACTGAATGTCTATGATGACAGTGCAGGTTGTGTTTCAGGTATTTTTTCAGAATTATCAACCTTGAGGCAGCAACACACCCTGATACAGTAGAAGGTTTTTTACACCATCAGTCTCTTGCCTTAACTGTCTTCTAATGCAGTTACACAGTCAGTCAGAGCTCTTCACATGACATACATTAAGGCAGTGGGTGGGTATCAATGTGGTGGTTAGTTGAGAAACTATGGTGCTGCAGTATATATGTTCAATACTGTGCATATTACAGGACTGTTATATAATTGAAATTTATTTAAAAATGTAACACTTTTTCAGGGTTTTAAAGGAATTCTTAACCCCAGAAGAAAGTCTGTTTTCAAATTAATAAGTTTAGCCTCTACTTGTGGTAGCTATTTTGAGAGCAAAATAATATCACAACATCCATAAAAACCTCTCTAACTACTTGTGGAGCAAAATGCTGATTACATCCCAAACAAGTGTTTTCTTGTTATTGACATGTGGAGCGTACACTTGGGTACCCAAGATTTGAATTACTGCACAAATATTTTGATTTGATATTTAATGTTTTTATAGTGTTTTTGATAAAAGTGGTCACTGATTAACTTTACTGTTTTGTAAATGCTTTCGGGACCCCTGTTACCATGAAAGAATTGAACTATAGACCTTCTCGTTCAGCATTGCAGGTTATGGGAGTTGATACGATATTGATGTAAACATTATACATGGGTGAGATTTTCCTTTAATTAATTCATTTAAGTTGAGGAGTTTAGTGCTTCAGTAAGACTTAACAAAGACTGCAGTCTTAGTCCTAGAACTTATCAGCTATCCCACAACAGAAAAAAATTAATTGGAGCTGCAGAGTTTCAGGAGCAGGACCGCACCTCAATCACACCACTTCCTGCATTCCCATAAATACCCACCTAAACCACCTCGTCCTCTTTCGCTCTCGTATTCTACGCCCCTCCCTCCCACCCCTTTCTTTCTCCTAGTTTTCCCCTCCTTGCTACTCTCCGTCGTGCCGGGTGCTACGGCCGATTCCCCACAAAGCTTCCCCACACAAAGCAATAGACAGAAGACGTGCAAGAGTTCAAGCTTCACTCATAATCTTTTGTTTTCGTCAATAAATCACTTAAACGCATCTGCTGATGGTGTGGTCCTTGCTAGTGAATCAGCTGCTCAAAGACCAAAAACATTTTTATCTACAATGGAAATAATATGATTCTCCACGTGGAGTGCAACTGCATTTATTCAATACTAATTTCTACTGACAACATAACATCTGCTGATCAATGGCCTCTTGATGACATGAATTTATTAGCCAATGAGGATCTAAAACCACAGCAAATGTGGAGCTGTGGAGGACAGAGCAACACAGTTGTCAAGCCTTGATTTACAGTATGCAAACTTATAAATTTGGGAAGTTGCTATTTTTATCCCAAACATTTGAACTACTAACAGGGACGACATCCCAAAGTACAATGAACCTCAGATTAAAATAACCTGAAAAAATAGGCAGTTTAAAATGGAATCAAATTAAATAAAGGTTAGGTATCAGAGTGGGTAATAATAATAATCTGACTAACCATAGTCAAATTGGAGTCAGACTTTCCCTTTTTGGCATCCTTGAGGGGCTGCAGAATCAAATCTGTGGATCAATACAAAGGATCACTTAACAGATGGAGGAGGCAGCAGGTCCCTGGGGGAATTATTGCCAGGAAGAACTCTAAATAGTCTCATCATCGGCTCCACTGTCTCTCTGAGCCTCAAAACAACTGCTAGGAGTCAGACTGGGTGGTCTCAGCTTACTGCTTAATTGCAGATAAACACCAGTGCTCAACTTCTGTTTTTGTGAATTTACATTTGTGCAGTTTCTGTGTTGAATTCATTCATTCATGCAATAAAAAGGCTAGAAAACATCACTCTGCTGAGATAACGTTACAGTATAGAGTGTACGTTTTATACTAATATAATGTTGTACAGTTAAATAAAGTAATTACATATTTATCATTCAATGCATTTTATTTGCTGTGTTTGTACATGTATAATGCCTGTTTGAAAAATGACATTTAACAACATTATTCATTTAGAGTAAGTGGATTTTCAGCTGCTCTATGACTGGTACTGCTAAAATTACGTAATGCAATTTCCCCTTTAGCTGTGCATCACCATGCAACATATCTTTTAGATGAAGTTATGTACTTTTGCTTGTGAAGC
Source organism: Siniperca chuatsi (assembly GCF_020085105.1). Classification (NCBI taxonomy): domain Eukaryota; kingdom Metazoa; phylum Chordata; class Actinopteri; order Centrarchiformes; family Sinipercidae; genus Siniperca; species Siniperca chuatsi. The sequence continues at coordinate 25,524,805 of NC_058056.1, forward strand.
CTGTTGGAATGAAGCTCTTCTGTTTACTAAAATATTATTACAATAAGCAGATGTCATATCAGATGTTATTTAGGTATTTATGTTTTGTTTATTTTCTGTGTTTGTTTGTTTTATTTGTTGTGAACAGGAGCTGGTCGAAGGCTGAGAGCACCAGAGCCTGGTACAGAGGACGATTCAGTGAGTGACTTTAAATATTGGGTATCTCCGATACAGAGTCTGATCTGATACTTATATTTACCTAAATGTTGATTAAATGTGTGTCTGACACATTGAAATAACAGCTGTACCCTTCTAAATTTGGCACACCTTACTTTTCTTGAGCTACTTAGTCTGAAGGCCCTTGTTCAAAACTATTAAGTTGATAAATCATTAGGATTAATCATCTGGGAACCATTAATTTCTGTACCAAATTTTATGGGAATAAATTACAATTTATTTTTGAGATATTTTGCTCTGGCCAAAGTGTTGGACTGATATTGCCATCCCTGGAAACACACTACTAATGTGAAAATTATTAAATGACAAACAGGCAAACACCCAGTCAATGCTGCTATGGCATAGCAAGGTGTTATCACACTATTTGTGATCCAGTTTTCTCCACACCTTTGTGGTTCATGCTGCAGGCGCAGCTACATGAGTTGTACCATTAAAACTGATTTTCAGGTGGCTGAAGAGGAGGAGATGCTGTTTAGGCAGATGAAAAAATGTCTGACTGAAACTGACACAATTGTCATCTTTGAAATGATAACAACAACTGTTTTGGGAATAGATGTGACTGTTTTCATTCTGACTGACCTTATGTCCATGCAGATATGTGACGAACCATCTCAGGTCACAGTGGGAGAGAGACCACGCCCTCAAGGATCGTCCCCCGTTGAGGAGCATCCTGAAACCGAAAAATACACTGACAGTGACAAAGAGGTACAGAGAACCAACATACTACTATGTTACAGTACACGAACACAACAAACCAGGTTACAGGGAGAAACCTGGTTAAGACAATAACTCAGAGAACTTGTTTACATGCACTTCAATAACTTGGATATGCAGTTAAGCTATAAACATGATCAAGAAATCAGGTTTTTCCAGCAGAAATCACTGGGTTTATCTTAATCTCACACCTTTCATTTTAACATGACATTTTAGAAATCAGGTTACTACAGAGCAAAAACTATAATCTGGTTAATTAAATACGTATACACAATATTTTGTTTATGCCTTAGTCAGATTAAGTTAGAAAAACAAGCTTGTGACCTTGAGAAGCAAGCTTTTGCATTTGGCTCATTTCTGCTTACACGGAGCTACAGTATGTATGTCCTAAAATCAAAGTATGAGGAGTATCTTTAATGACTAAAACAAAGATTAACGAAATTGAAGAAGATTGTAACTGGACTGTATCAGTGTTTGCTCCACATGAAGCTCCGACACTCAAATGTTACAAATTTGTAGAAATTAATAATTATTGGAATTATATACTATAAAAGCCACTAGAAATTTCACAATTAAATCATGCATCTCGATTACTGTGAACTCGTAATCACAATGTGTAAATGCTGACATTAAACAGTCCTAAACTACATGGTGGTGTTAACAGAGGTATGTCATTAAGTTTAGTGCGTTGCTGTGCTTGGCTGCCACTCTCAAAAATGTGTTTTTCTGTCAGCAACTTTAAAACTAATCCTTTAATGGAGGAAAATGTTCTGTTGGCTCTTTTTCTTTCCTCACAACCTTGAAGTAGCCACAGCCTGCTAGGAATACCATAGCTTGTTGTTGTACAAAGCCTGCTAAGTGGTGAGGGGCAATTTTTGATAAATTGTTCCATTAATTTAGTAATTTGTTCCCTCAAATCCCTTCATTTAATAACTCCCTAATTTGAGGGAATAAATTATCACCATCAATCCATTTGTTCTTTCCCCCTCTGCACTCTCAGCATACACAGATTGGATTTAATAAAAATTTATTTTCATCTTGGACTGAGATATGTGGATATACTTTGTATATTGAGTGCACAAATTAATAATTTGAGGGAACAATACATCAACTAACCCACTACATGTACAGCATTTGTGTTCAGTCAACAGAGTGTGATGTAAGATGGGCTCTCTGTTTTGTTTACTGTTGCATATTGCAAAAATGATCCAGACTCAGCTACTCCCATGTATGAATGTATGTATATACAGTGCATTAGCCTTCCCTCTCAGTGCAAATACTTTCAAAGCCTGTTGATGAAATATCTCTGTCACCTTTTTTGTTTAAATAAGGCTGAAGCTCTGACTGCAACAGCAATCTTTTTTCAGTATCATGTTTAGTTAGAATTAAAACTTTTTTTCCCTATTTTCCTTTTAGTGTGAAGTAGAGCATGACCCACACCAAAAAAGTGGGAGTGGAAAGAAAACTAAAAAGTCTGGGCTTGGGTCCATGTTTGAAAAGCGCTCAACTCCAAAGATGAGTAAACTGAAGGTGAGACATTCCCACCTTCTCCTCTCTGTACTGCATCTGTGAATCCCTTCAGGCTGTGCTGCAGCAGACAATAGCACAGCTAAAGGTAAAATTATTTTATCTTTTCTATTTTGATGTGTTGGCAGGAAGTTCCCAGCCCTGAGTCTGGGGTGATAGTGAAAACAGCCAAAGATGGATGTGCAGAGGGTCTCATTTATGGTGGAGGGGGGAACGAGGGGATCTTCATTAAGGAAGTGGTACCAGAGTCACCTGCCTCAAAAAGTCTGAAACTGAAAGAAGGTAAACTAGCAGTTGCAAATGAGAAACAATTATAGTGACATTTTCTTTACAATTACAATGAAAATTAAACATACTCTAACTAATCTGAATGATAAATGTGGGATTAATGAAGCTTCTAATTAGGTTAATTGGAAAATCTATGGAACTTTTAAATCTTGTATTGTATTTTCTTGTATATTTTCCAATTATAGAATTTCAAATCCTATTACATTATCAACACCCACAAAAAAAACTCCCATTTAAAACTACAAATACACTAAGTACTAACACTTTCATCCATACAAATGTCATTACCTTAACTGAAGAAACTTTAAGAGTAAGTTACAAAGTCTAATGACTAATCATACTGTATATGCCATTTTAATTTTTAAAACAGTTTCATAGACTGAAAGCCTTCTTATCTAAGTACTTCTGAAATATTTTGCTATTGTTTACACAGGTGATCAGATTCTGAGCGCCACAGTATATTTTGACAACATGTCATACGAGGATGCCATTCAGATTCTGGAGCACGCTCAGGCTTACAAAGTGAAGCTCTGCTTGAAACGCAAACCAGACATCACAGAGACTGAACCAGCCATCGAATCTGACGTCATCCCTGTAACTATTTTCAAGTTGTCTGCTCAGACTCTTTATGATAGGTAGTCTTGGGGCTAAAACTGACATTTCATATTTCTCTTGCTCAACAGGAGGACGATCTTTATGCTCCAGAGATGAGGGAGCAAGGAAAAACTAAAAGACGCGGTGATGCCCGCATTTCATGGCCTAAATTTCCCTCCTTTGGAAAAGGACGGAAGTCCCGCTTCACAAGGTCTCACAGTTCCTCAGAGGCTGATGAGCAGAGAAAGCTTGAGCTTAGCCCCACCACAAGTGACACAGAGTCACCTATAAAATCTCAGGATGCTCTCAAAGGCAAAAAGAAGAATAAAATAAAGCTCCCTGTTCTGACAAAGAGAGGCCGCGTAAGTTCATCTGAAGACCAGGACACAGACGTACCAACAAGTGGGCAGATCAGTGGCAACATTCTCCAGACAAATGAAGCATCAGACATGCTTTCACCTGAGCGCCTTGAAAGCCCCTCAGGAGAAACACCTGAAGTCTATGTGACAGAGCATCTGAAAGTAGTGGAAGACTTAAGACTTGAGCAAAATGATCAAAAACTGACTGAACCTCACACTGTTCAACACAAGGTGGAACTCATCACTATAAGTAGCACTTTGAAAACAGAAGATCTAACTGTGGCTCTGGCAGATCAAGAAAGCTCCTCTGGTATCAAGTCCCCTGACGGGAAGAAGAAGAAGAAAGAACGGTCTGAATTAAAAATAAAAATTTTGGGGAAGGATAGATTGCACAAGAAAGATGCAAAAGCAAAATCCTCACCAAAAAGGCTGAAAACGCTGGGGGCAAGTATTGAAATTGCAGATCAACCTGAAAATGAAAAATCAGATGTCATCCCAAGTTTTGAGTCACACACAAAACTACAGGAAGATCAACTAGCACTTGATGCCAATACCCAAATAATCAGCAGTGAGAGTTCAAGGGTAATCTCAGCCAAATCAGTGACAACACAAATGGAAATGAGTGTACCAAAGGTGGAACTTGATATATCTGATGTCGCATTTATACAGCAATCTCCACAGAAAGGGGAAGAAAAAACAAAGAAAGGCAAGGACATTAAACAAAAACAAGAAACAAAGACAGGTCCAACTTTCAAACTGCCTAAAATAGGCTTTAGTGAAATTCCCACTGAGGAAACTATACAAAAAATGTATTTAAATGTTGAAGAATGTCCAGCTAAACTTGAGCGGCTTACAACTGAGGGTACAGAAGAGAAAGAAGATCCTTATGAGCGACTGTCAAAAAGCAATCTTTCCAGAACAAAACTTCCCAAACGTGAAGACATTGAGATTCCAGGTATGGAGGACATGTCTATGAGGACCACAGCCAAAACAATTAAAGAACCTAAAGCTGTTTCTACAGGACATTATGAAGAAATTCAAGCTGAAACCGAACAACTGTCAATTGATGTTGACAGCGTGAAAGAGGCAGTTTCAAAATTGCCTGGATTTAAGCTGCCTAAGGTTGACACGTCTGGAGTGCCTATTCCTGAAGAAATTACTGTGATAGATGCAAATGCGCAAAGAATATCAGTGAAAACACCTACTAAAGTTGTAGATACCAAAGCAAAACATGATGCACACTTCACTAAGTTTGACATAACTGTCTCTCCAGAAATCTCCAAGACTACAGTCAAACTACCAAAGATCACACCTGCTGATTTAAGCTCAGAGGAACTTTTAATTGTGACCAAGGTAGATTTAAAAAAACCTGAAAAGAAATACAAAGCTAAGGCAAAACAAAGCGACAAAGAGATTAAAACTGAGGTTTATAAACGAGAACATATTATAATACCTGGAAAAGAAAGTACACAAGAAGCAGCCATTCTTCAGGCACAAGAAACTGAGAAGAGGGCATCAACAGAGGGCATCAAATTTGAATATGACTCCGCAGCTACACTCAGTTCAAAAGAATCAGAAAAGAAATCAAAGAAGGCAAAGATGACAACGCCTAGCTTTGGGATCACAAAACCAGACATAAAAATCCCTGACATTGGAATTGACTTGCCAAAACAAAATATCTCTGAGCAAAAAAGTGATGATGTAAAAGGAGAAAGGACTATATTCCACCAAGAAGTAAAAATGTCAAAAATTGAAACATGGAAAGGCAAGGGACAGATTGGAGGAGTCATATCTGATATCAAAATACCTGAAATTGACAGCATTGAATACATTGATTCAGTAGGTGGTTCATCAGCCAAAAAGGATGGTGGCATTATGATGGTTAATCTTGATGCTGCAAAGCCAAAGGCTGACATCTCCTTTTCAGAGATCAGAGGTGAAGTAAAAGATGTTGAAGCTGAGGGGCACACAATCTGCAAAAAACTGCCCAAATTTGGAGCAGTTACTGCAGACATCAATGTAAATGTGCCTGATGCAGATAAGGATATAAACATTGATGGGACAGAGATAAAAACACTTGAAAGAGAAGGAAAGGGTAGCAAGTTTAAAACACCAAATCTTGGCATCTCTGTACCAAAGGTGAAAGGACCTAAAATTGATTTAAGCCTATCAAAAAAAGATGTAGACGTCACACCACCTGAAGCTAAAGCTGAGGTCAAACCCCCAGAAGTTCCTGAGGTTGACGTTACTCTTGGAGATGTTTCTGTTCCAAAGCAAAAGATGAAGGTTGAAAGACCTGAACTGGACATCAAACCTCTGCAGACTGAGCATGAACTTGATGGACAAAAAAGCAAGTTCAAGATGCCAAAGTTTGGAATCACAATGCCAAAAGTAAAAGGGTCTGAAATTGATTTCAGCTCATCTAAGAAAGTAGATATGACACTACCAGAAGCCAAAGCTGAAGTCAAACTCCCTGACGTTGAACTGAAAGAACCTTCTGCTGAAGTGAAAATTAAAGCTCCTGAGATCAAGGTTGCAACAAATGATACAGAAGGATCACCATCAAAATTTAAGATGCCGACATTCAAATTACCAAAATTTGGAGTTGGCACTCAAAGTGCCACCGTAGAAGTGCCTGATACGTACAAAGATGTCAAAATTGATGGAGATGACATTAAATTTCATCAACAGGTTCTTGCAGTTGACATTACAGCACCCAGCATTGACACTGAAGACCCTTCAATAGATATGAAAGCTATAGGAACTGAATATGAGGGAAAAGGAAGCAAGTTTAAAATGCCACATCTGGGGTTCTCTATGCCTAAAGTCAAAGGGCCTCAAATTGATTTAAGTTTATCAGAGAAAGATGTAGATGTCACACTTCCAGAGTCCAATGCTGAGGTTCAACTCCCAGAAGCTCCTAAAGTTAATGTCAGTCTTGCAAAAGCAGATGTTTCTCTTTCAGAGAAAAAATTGGATGTTAAAAAGCCTGAATTAGACACTGAAGTTGAACTTGATGAGCAAGAAAGCAAGTTTAAAATGCCAAAGTTGGGACTGTCAATGCCAAAAGTAAAAGGACCTGAAATTCACTTTGGCTTATCAAAGAAAGATGGAGATGTGACACTACCAGAAGCCAAAGCTGAAGTAAAAGTCCCTGAAGTTGAACTAAAGGAACCCTTTGCTAAGATGGAAATTAAAGCTGATGAAATAAAAGGTGCGACAAAAGGTAGAGAAGGATCACCATCAAAATTTAAGATGCCGACATTCAAACTACCAAAGTTTGGAGTTGGTACTCCAAACGTCTCTGTAGAAGTACCTGATATGGACAAAGATGTCAAAATTGATGGAGATGACATTAATATCCCTGAAGCGGTGTCAGTGGTTAACATTGCTGCACCTAGCATTGACATTGAGGGCCCTTCAATAGATATGAAAACTACAGGAACTGAACAGGACGGAAAAGGAAGCAAGTTTAAAATGCCACACCTTGGTTTCTCTATGTCAAAGGTAAAAGGACCTAAAATTGATTTAAGCCTATCAAAGAAAGATGTGGATGTCACATTACCAGAGGGTAAAGCTGATCTTAAACTTCCAGAGGTTGATTTCGAAAAAGTAGATGTTTCAATTCCAGAGGCTAAGATGGAACTTCCAGAGGGTAAACCTGAAGTTAAACTTCCAGAAGCCCCTAAAATTGCTGTGGAGATTAAACCACCAGAATATGAAGCAGAAATGGATGGTCATGGTGGGAAGTTTCAAATACCAACGTTAGGAATGAAAATGTCAAAAGTTAAAGGGCCTGAATTTGATTTAAGCTTATCAAAGAAAGAAGTAAATGTCAAATTACCAGAGACAAAAGCTGATGTCAAACTTCCAGAGGTTGATCTTGGAAAAGTAGATGTTTCACTCCTAGAGTCTAAGATGGAGGTTAAAAAACCTGAACTGCAAATGCAGTCCTTGCAGACTGAAGGTGAACTTGATGGACAAGGAGAAAAGTTCAAAATGCCAAAGTTTGGAATCACAATGCCAAAAGTAAAAGGGCCTGAAATTGATTTAAACTTCTCAAAGAAAGATGTAGGTGTGACACTTCCAAAGTCCAAAGCTGAGGTCAAACACCTAGAAGCTCCTAAAATTGCTGTGGATATGAAACCACCAGAGTGTGAAACAGAAATTGATGGGGAAGGAAGCAAGTTTAAAATGCCAAAGTTTGGAATCACAATTCCAAAAGTACAAGGGCCTGAAATTGATTTAAGCTTATTGAAGAAAGATGTAGATGTCAAATTACCAGAGGCTAAGGCTGAGGTTAAACTCCCCAAAGCCACTGAAATTGACATTAATCTTGAAAAAGTAGATGTTTCAATTCCAGAAGCAAAGATGGAGGTTAAAAAAACTCAACTGGAAATTAAATCCCGGCATTCTGAAGGTGAACTTGATGGGCAAGGAAGCAAGATCAAAATGCCAAAGTTTGGAATGTCAATGCCAAAAGTAAAAGGACCTGAAATTGATTTAAGGTTCTCAAAGAAAGATGTGACACTTACAGAAGCCAAAGCAGAGGTTGAACTCCCAGAAGCTCCTAAAATTGCTGTGGATATGAAACCACCAGAGTGTGAAGCAGAAATTGATGGACAAAGAGAAAAGTTGAAAATGCCAAAGTTTGGAATCACAATGCCAAAGATAACAGGGCCTGAATTTGATTTAAGTTTATCAAAGAAAGAAGGAGATGTGACACTTCCAGAAGCAAAAGCTGAAGTCAAACTCCCTGACGTTGACCTGAAAGAACCTTTTGCTGAAGTGGAAATTAAAGCTCCTGAGATAAAAGTTACGACAAAGGATAGAGAAGGATCACCGTCAAAATTTAAGATGCCGACATTCAAATTACCAAAATTTGGAGTCGGTAGTCCAAGTGCCACAGTAGAAGTGCCTGATACATGCAAAGACATCAAAATTGATAGAGCTGACATTAAATTTAATGAAGACGTTCTTGCAGTTGACATTACAGCACCCAGCATTGACACTGAAACCCCATCAATATATATGAAAACTACAGGAACTCTACATGAAGGAAAAGAAAGCAAGTTTAAAATGCCAAGTCTAGGTTTTTCTGTGCCTCAAGTCAAACGGCCTGATATTGATTTAAGCTTATCAAAGAAAGATGTAGATGTGACACTACCAGAAGCCAAAGATGAAGTTCAACTCCCTGATGTTGAAGTAAAAGGATCTTCTGCCAAAGTGGAAGTTAAAGCTCCTGAGATTGAAGCTCAAACTGGTGATGTTGAAGGATCACCAGCAAAATTTAAAATGCCAACATTCACATTACCCAAATTTGGAGCTGCTACTCCAAAGGTCAGTGTGGAAGTACCTGATGTGGACAAAGACATTAAAATTGATGGAGTGAAGCTGGAAGTACCTAGAGAGGGAGCTACAGTGGATGTCACAGCACCCAGCATTGACACTGAAGGGCTATCTGTAGATGTGAAAGCTAAAGGAAGTGAACTTGAAGGATCAGGAAGCAAATTTAAAATTCCAAAGTTTGGCATCTCAATGCCAAAAGTAAAAGGTCCTGAAATTGATTTGAACTTATCAAAGAAAGATGTAGATGTCACACTCCCAGAAGCCAAAGCTGAAGTTCAACTTCCGGATGTTGAGGTAAAAGGATCTTCTGCCAAAGTGGAAGTTAAAGCTCCTGAGATTGAAGCTCAAACAGGTCATGTTGAAGGATCACCAGCAAAATTTAAAATGCCAACATTCACATTACCCAAAATTGGAGCTGCTACTCCAAAGGTCAGTGTGGAAGTACCTGATGTAGACAAAGACATTAAAATTGATGGAGTGAAGCTGGAAGTACCTAGAGAGGGAACTACAGTGGATGTCACAGCACCCAGCATTGACACTGAAGGCCTATCTGTAGATGTCAAAGCTAAAGGAAGTGAACTTGAAGGATCAGGAAGCAAATTTAAAATGCCAAAGTTTGGCATCTCAATGCCAAAAGTAAAAGGGCCTGAAATCGATTTGAACTTATCAAAGAAACATGTAGATGTCACATTCTCAGAAGCCAAAGCTGAAGTTCAACTCCCTGATGTTGAAGTAAAAGGATCTTCTGTCAAAGTGGAAGTTAAAGCCCCTGAGATTGAAGCTCAAACAGGTGATGTTGAAGGATCACCAGCAAAATTTAAAATGCCAACATTCACATTACCCAAATTTGGAGCTGCTACTCCAAAGGTCAGTGTGGAAGTACCTGATGTGGACAAAGACATTAAAATTGATGGAGCGAAGCAGGAAATACCTAGAGAGGGAGCTACAGTGGATGTCACCGCACCCAGCATTGACACTGAAGGCCTATCTGTAGATGTCAAAGCTAAAGGAAGTGAACTTGAAGGATCAGGAAGCAAATTTAAAATGCCAAAGTTTGGCATCTCAATGCCAAAAGTAAAAGGGCCTGAAATCGATTTGAACTTATCAAAGAAAGATGTAGATGTCACACTCCCAGAAGCCAAAGCTGAAGTTCAACTTCCGGATGTTAAAATAAAACAACCGTCTGCCGAAGTGGAAATTAAAGCCCCTGAGATTCAAGCTCAAACAGGTCATGTTGAAGGATCACCGTCAAAATATAAAATGCCAACATTCACATTACCCAAATTTGGAGCTGCTACTCCAAAGGTCAGTGTGGAGGTACCTGATGTGGACAAAGACATTAAAATTGATGGAGCGAAGCTGGAAGTACCTATAGAGGGAACTACAGTGGATGTCACAGCACCCAGCATTGACACTGAAGGCCTATCTGTAGACGTGAAAGTCAAAGGTGGTGAACTTGAAGGATCAGGAAGCAAATTTAAAATGCCCAAGTTTGGCATCTCAATGCCTAAAGTTAAAGGACCTGAAATTGATTTAAGTTTATCAAAGAAAGATGTAGATGTCACACTCCCAGGAGCCAAAGCTGAGGTCAAACTGCCTGATGTTGAAGTCAAAGAACCTGAAGGTGCTATTTCAGTACCAGATGCAGCTACAGTTGAGGTTGAAGCCAAGTTGAAACGACCAAACTGGACATTTCCTAAATTTTCATTTTCAAGGACAGGTGGTAAAGCCCCTGATGTTGATGTCAACCTTGAAACACCCAACGATGATGTTACATCACCAGAGGCCAAAGCAGAAGTCTGTCTACCAGATGTTGAAGTCCAAGGACTTTCTGGGGCTATTTCAATGGAAGAGCCACCTGCTGCAGAACTTGATGCAAACTTGAAAAAAACAAGATTTTCACTACCCAAATTTTCTTTCTCAAAGTCAAGTGTTAAAGAAGCTGAAGTCCGTTCTAAGCTTCCACATGTTGATGTTTCTCTTCCAGAAGTAAATGTGGAAGTCAAACAACCTGAAGTGGAGCTTATACCACCAGAGGGTGATGTAGAATTAGATGGGAAGGAAAGCAAATTTAAAATGCCAAAGTTTGGCATCTCAATGCCAAAAGTAAAAGGGCCTGAAATCGATTTGAACTTATCAAAGAAAGATGTAGATGTCACACTCCCAGAAGCCAAAGCTGAAGTTCAACTTCCGGATGTTAAAATAAAACAACCATCTGCCAAAGTGGAAATTAAAGCCCCTGAGATTGAAGCTCAAACAGGTCATGTTGAAGGATCACTGTCAAAATTTAAAATGCCAACATTCACATTACCCAAATTTGGAGCTGCTACTCCAAAGGTCAGTGTGGAAGTACCTGATGTGGACAAAGACATTAAAATTGATGGAGCAAAGCTGGAATTACCTAAAGAGGGAACTACAGTGGATGTCACAGCACCCAGCATTGACACTGAAGGCCTATCTGTGGATGTGAAAGTTAAAGGTGGTGAACTTGAAGGATCAGGAAGCAAATTTAAAATGCCAAAGTTTGGCATCTCAATGCCAAAAGTAAAAGGTCCTGAAATTGATTTGAACTTATCAAAGAAAGATGTAGATGTCACACTCCCAGAAGCCAAAGCTGAAGTTCAACTTCCAGATGTTAAAATAAAACAACCGTCTGTTAAAGTGGAAATTAAAGCCCCTGAGATTGAAGCTCAAACAGGTCATGTTGAAGGATCACCGTCAAAATTTAAAATGCCAACATTCACATTACCCAAATTTGGAGCTGCTACTCCAAAGGTCAGTGTGGAAGTACCTGATGTGGACAAAGACATTAAAATTGATGGAGCAAAGCTGGAATTACCTAAAGAGGGAACTACAGTGGATGTCACAGCACCCAGCATTGACACTGAAGGCCTATCTGTGGATGTGAAAGTTAAAGGTGGTGAACTTGAAGGATCAGGAAGCAAATTTAAAATGCCAAAGTTTGGCATCTCAATGCCAAAAGTAAAAGGGCCTGAAATTGATTTGAACTTATCAAAGAAAGATGTAGATGTCACACTCCCAGAAGCCAAAGCTGAAGTTCAACTTCCAGATGTTAAAATAAAACAACCGTCTGTTAAAGTGGAAATTAAAGCCCCTGAGATTGAAGCTCAAACAGGTCATGTTGAAGGATCACCGTCAAAATTTAAAATGCCAACATTCACATTACCCAAATTTGGAGCTGCTACTCCAAAGGTCAGTGTGGAAGTACCTGATGTGGACAAAGACATTAAAATTGATGGAGCAAAGCTGGAATTACCTAAAGAGGGAACTACAGTGGATGTCACAGCACCCAGCATTGACACTGAAGGCCTATCTGTGGATGTGAAAGTTAAAGGTGGTGAACTTGAAGGATCAGGAAGCAAATTTAAAATGCCAAAGTTTGGCATCTCAATGCCAAAAGTAAAAGGTCCTGAAATTGATTTGAGCTCATCAAAGAAAGATGTAGATGTCACACTCCCAGAAGCCAAAGCTGAAGTTCAACTTCCAGATGTTAAAATAAAACAACCGTCTGTTAAAGTGGAAATTAAAGCCCCTGAGATTGAAGCTCAAACAGGTCATGTTGAAGGATCACCGTCAAAATTTAAAATGCCAACATTCACATTACCCAAATTTGGAGCTGCTACTCCAAAGGTCAGTGTGGAAGTACCTGATGTGGACAAAGACATTAAAATTGATGGAGCAAAGCTGGAATTACCTAAAGAGGGAACTACAGTGGATGTCACAGCACCCAGCATTGACACTGAAGGCCTATCTGTGGATGTGAAAGTTAAAGGTGGTGAACTTGAAGGATCAGGAAGCAAATTTAAAATGCCAAAGTTTGGCATCTCAATGCCCAAGGTAAAAGGTCCTGAAATTGATTTGAGCTCATCAAAGAAAGATGTAGATGTCACACTCCCAGAAGCCAAAACTGAAGTTCAACTTCCGGATGTTAAAATAAAACAACCGTCTGCCAAAGTGGAAGTTAAAGCTCCTGAGATTGAAGCTCAAACAGGTCATGTTGAAGGATCACCGTCAAAATTTAAAATGCCAACATTCACATTACCCAAATTTGGAGCTGCTACTCCAAAGGTCAGTGTGGAAGTACCTGATGTGGACAAAGACATTAAAATTGATGGAGCAAAGCTGGAATTACCTAAAGAGGGAACTACAGTGGATGTCACAGCACCCAGCATTGACACTGAAGGCCTATCTGTGGATGTGAAAGTTAAAGGTGGTGAACTTGAAGGATCAGGAAGCAAATTTAAAATGCCAAAGTTTGGCATCTCAATGCCCAAGGTAAAAGGTCCTGAAATTGATTTGAGCTCATCAAAGAAAGATGTAGATGTCACACTCCCAGAAGCCAAAGCTGAAGTTCAACTTCCAGATGTTAAAATAAAACAACCGTCTGCCAAAGTGGAAGTTAAAGCCCCTGATATTGAAGCTCAAACAGGTCATGTTGAAGGATCACCGTCAAAATTTAAAATGCCAACATTCACATTACCCAAATTTGGAGCTGCTACTCCAAAGGTCAGTGTGGAAGTACCTGATGTGGACAAAGACATTAAAATTGATGGAGCAAAGCTGGAATTACCTAAAGAGGGAACTACAGTGGATGTCACAGCACCCAGCATTGACACTGAAGGCCTATCTGTGGATTTGAAAGTTAAAGGTGGTGAACTTGAAGGATCAGGAAGCAAATTTAAAATGCCAAAGTTTGGCATCTCAATGCCCAAGGTAAAAGGTCCTGAAATTGATTTGAGCTCATCAAAGAAAGATGTAGATGTCACACTCCCAGAAGCCAAAGCTGAAGTTCAACTTCCGGATGTTAAAATAAAACAACCGTCTGCCAAAGTGGAAATTAAAGCTCCTGATATTGAAGCTCAAACAGGTCATGTTGAAGGATCACCGTCAAAATTTAAAATGCCAACATTCACATTACCCAAATTTGGAGCTGCTACTCCAAAGGTCAGTGTGGAGGTACCTGATGTGGACAAAGACATTAAAAGTGATGGAGTGAAGCTGGAAGTACGTAGAGAGGGAGCTACAGTGGATGTCACAGCACCCAGCATTGACACTGAAGGGCTATCTGTAGATGTGAAAGCTAAAGGAAGTGAACTTGAAGGATCAGGAAGCAAATTTAAAATGCCAAAGTTTGGCATCTCAATGCCTAAAGTTAAAGGACCTGAAATTGATTTAAGTTTATCAAAGAAAGACGTAGATGTCACATTACCAGAAGCTAAAGCTGAGGTCAAACTGCCTGATGTTGAAGTCAAAGAACCTGAAGGTGCCATTTCAGTACCAGATGCAGCTACAGTTGAGGTTGAAGCCAAGTTGAAACGACCAAACTGGACATTTCCTAAATTTTCATTTTCAAGGACAGGTGGTAAAGCCCCTGATGTTGATGTCAACCTTGAAACACCCAACGATGATGTTACATCACCAGAGGCCAAAGCAGAAGTCTGTCTACCAGATGTTGAAGTCCAAGGACTTTCTGGGGCTATTTCAATGGAAGAGCCACCTGCTGCAGAACTTGATGCAAACTTGAAAAAAACAAAATTTTCACTACCCAAATTTTCTTTCTCAAAGTCAAGTGTTAAAGAAGCTGAAGTCAGTTCTAGGCTTCCACATGTTGATGTTTCTCTTCCAGAAGTAAATGTGGAAGTCAAACAACCTGAAGTGGAGCTTAAGCCACCAGAAGGTGAAGTAGAATTAGATGGGAAGGAAAGCAAGTTTAAAATGCCAAAGTTTGGCATCTCAATGCCAAAAGTGAAAGGACCTGAAATTGATTTGAGCTTATCAAAGAAAGATGTAGATGTCACACTCCCAGAAGCCAAAGCTGAAGTTCAACTTCCAGATGTTAAAATAAAACAACCGTCTGTTAAAGTGGAAATTAAAGCCCCTGAGATTGAAGCTCAAACTGGTGATGTTGAAGGATCACCGTCAAAATTTAAAATGCCAACATTCACATTACCCAAATTTGGAGCTGCTACTCCAAAGGTCAATGTGGAAGCACCTGATGTGGACAAAGACATTAAAATTGATGGAGCAAAGCTGGAATTACCTAAAGAGGGAACTACAGTGGATGTCACAGCACCCAGCATTGACACTGAAGGCCTATCTGTAGATGTTAAAGCTAAAGGAAGTGAACTTGAAGGATCAGGAAGCAAATTTAAAATGCCAAAGTTTGGCATCTCAATGCCTAAAGTTAAAGGACCTGAAATTGATTTGAACTTATCAAAGAAAGATGTAGATGTCACACTCCCAAAAGCTAAAGCTGAGGTCAAACTGCCTGATGTTGAAGTCAAAGAACCTGAAGGTGCTATTTCAGTACCAGATGCACCTACATTTGAGGTTGAAGCCAAGTTGAAACGACCAAACTGGACATTTCCTAAATTTTCATTTTCAAGGACAGGTGGTAAAGCCCCTGATGTTGATGTCAACCTTGAAACACCCAACGATGATGTTACATCACCAGAGGCCAAAGCAGAAGTCTGTCTACCAGATGTTGAAGTCCAAAGACCTTCAGGGGCTATTTCAATGGAAGAGGCACCTGCTGCAGAACTTGATGCAAACTTGAAAAAAACAAAATTTTCACTACCCAAATTTTCTTTCTCAAAGTCAGGTGTTAAAGAAGCTGAAGTCCGTTCTAAGCTTCCACATGTTGATGTTTCTCTTCCAGAAGTAAATGTGGAAGTCAAACAACCTGAAGTGGAGCTTACGCCACCAGAAGGTGAAGTAGAATTAGATGGGAAGGAAAGCAAGTATAAAATGCCAAAGTTTGGCATCTCAATGCCAAAAGTGAAAGGGCCTGAAATCGATTTGAGCTCATCAAAGAAAGATGTAGATGTCACACTCCCAGAAGCCAAAGCTGAAGTTCAACTTCCGGATGTCAAAATAAAACAACCGTCTGTTAAAGTGGAAATTAAAGCCCCTGAGATTGAAGCTCAAACAGGTCATGTTGAAGGATCACCGTCAAAATTTAAAATGCCAACATTCACATTACCCAAATTTGGAGCTGCTACTCCAAAGGTCAGTGTGGAGGCACCTGATGTGGACAAAGACATTAAAATTGATGGAGCGAAGCTGGAAGTACCTAGAGAGGGAACTACAGTGGATGTCACAGCACCCAGCATTGACACTGAAGGCCTATTTGTAGATGTGAAAGTCAAAGGTGGTGAACTTGAAGGATCAGGAAGCAAATTTAAAATGCCCAAGTTTGGCATCTCAATGCCTAAAGTTAAAGGACCTGAAATTGATTTAAGTTTATCAAAGAAAGATGTAGATGTCACATTACCAGAAGCTAAAACTGAGGTCAAACTGCCTGATGTTGAAGTCAAAGAACCTGAAGGTGCTATTTCAGTACCAGATGCAGCTACAGTTGAGGTTGAAGCCAAGTTGAAACGACCAAACTGGACATTTCCTAAATTTTCATTTTCAAGGACAGGTGGTAAAGCCCCTGATGTTGATGTCAACCTTGAAACACCCAACGATGATGTTACATCACCAGAGGGCAAAGCAGAAGTCTGTCTACCAGATGTTGAAGTCCAAGGACCTTCTGGAGCTATTTCAGTGGAAGAGCCACCTGCTGCAGAACTTGATGCAAACTTGAAAAAAACAAAATTTTCACTACCCAGATTTTCTTTCTCAAAGTCAAGTGTTAAAGAACCTGATCTTAGTGCTAAGCTTCCACATGTTGATGTTTCTCTTCCAGAGGGAGAAGTGAAAGTCAAACAACCTGAAATGCCAATTGACGCTCCTGAGCTTGAAGCTGAACATGATGGACAAGGAAGCAAGTTTAAATTGCTAACATTTGGCATTGCACAACCAAAAGCAAAAGGACCTGAAAAAGATTTAAATGCATCACAGAAAGATGTAGACATCACACTGCCAGAAGTTAAAGCAGAAGTCAAACTCCCTGAAATTGACGTCAAAGAATCTTCAGCTAGTGTGGAAATTAAAGCTTCTGAGACTGAAGCTAAGTCAAAAGATGATGGAGGATCACCATTAAAATTTAAAATGCCAACGGTGAAAATGCCGAAATTTGGAGGTGCTACCTATGATGTCACTGTAGAATCACCTGATGCAGACAAGGTAGCTGAAGCTGATGGAGCTAAACTCAAGGAGGTCAACATCAAAGGTCTAAGTGTTGATATTAAAACAGATGTATCCAAAGCAGCAATAACGGATTCTGAAACAACAAAGACTGAGACTGACAGTGTGGGTCTTACCTCTCCAAGTAAATTCAAACTACCATCATTTAAAATGCCAAAGCTGAGTTTCTCAAGACCCAAAGCTGAAGAAGAATATGTCCCCTGCAAAGAAGATCAGCTAGAAATGGAAGTTGAGCCGAAAGGAGAGAGAAAATCACCTAAAATGACTTTGACATCATTTGGTGAGATCCTCAAGAATGTTGATGTTGAATTTGATGTTCCAAAAGTGGAAGAAAGTCTTGAAACCTCAAAGAAAGTTCATGAAACAGATGAACCCAGTGGAAAGCAGTTAGAGACAAAGGAAACAAATACCAAGCAAGATACTGTCAAAAGTCCTGAGAGGACAGGTTGGTTTAAATTCCCCAAGTTTGGGCTGTCCTCCCCATCAGAACCTGCCAGGATTTCTGAAAAAGACACGCACAAGGATGAAAAGAGCTTAGTTGGGGAAACAGTGGATGAGGAAATAAGCCCCACCTGTTCTGTCCAGTCATCAGATGCCTTTGCTGATATTAGCTCTGCAATGACAAGTGAGCATGTTGGCCTGTCCTTATCATCTCCAACTAAGGTAACTGTCAAATACTCTGATCCCAATGCTGCTACAGGGCTTGGAGAGATTCACAGCAACATCATTACTTCCACCACAAGGACTGAGCTGATCTCGGTTGAGCCCGACTTGCCTGAGAAAATCACCATTCCGTCATCAGGAGTTTCATCTTCATCGGAAGACACGCTCAGACTGGAATCTGGAAAAATACATGTCATTACATCCAATATACAAGCAACCCCAGAAGCACAGCATGCCAAGCTACTAACTGCTATCCAAGTCCAATCAACCGGAGGCCTTCTCCAAAAATCAGAGGCTAACGAAGCTTCATCGTGGACTGTCGAAGATTTACAAAGCGGCAAGAGAACGGTCTATGAGAGGCATTTAGTTAGGGAAACATCGAGTGAAAAAAGTGAGAGCAAAGAAACAATTGTGATAACTAAACAAATTACACATATGTTTGACTCTTCTGTCTCAGGTGAGACAGCTTCATCCATTCAACGACTGAGAGACTCTGTGCACTCTGAGAAAATGAGGTTCTTTGATGGAGCTGAAAAATGAAATAACTAGATGTAAATTATGTCTAAAGATACAATCCTTCAGTTTCCAGCCTCAGTGGCCAATGGGTTCTAAATTTCACTGCCCATAAGTCACATAAGTCCATAAGTGACAGAAGGCTGAGATAGAAAACAGGTTCGCAACTGGAAAAGATCGTTAGCAAGTTTAACTTACCAATCACAGGAAAGATTTTGTCAGTGTTCAGGTGTTAACTTCAGTCTCTGGTTTCATGTTGTTGGCCTATAAAGAGATGGATTCATGTAATTCACACTGACAATGTGATTAAGTTGTTAATAAGCTGTGTAACTGAATGCCCTTAATGCAAATTATGACATTTGCTTCACCAAATATAAGCCATGTCTTTTGATTATCAAAACTTATAATATCTTTGTCGTTTCATAGTTTTTAATGTGCAACACGGATCCAACTTACTTGTGCTCTTATTTGTCAGATGATAATCACCAGTGCATTTGATTTAAAAACAGTTGATCTGAACAAGACTGTTGAAAAAAATCTATCAATGTTACTGACATATGACCAAAATATGTTTACAATCATTTCACTGTAGTGCAGTATATGACAGAAAAATGAATATGTACACGTATCACCAAGATATTCTTGTTGCTGTAGCTAAAATGTAAAGAAACAATAGCAATGCAAAGCTGAAATGAAACGCTTATGATGAAACACAGCAAGTGTATTTCTGCAACTATATTTTTATTAATATTTTGCTTAGAACCTAATTTGCTACAGTAAAAATATATCAACAGTATATTCTCTTTCAATATCACTGTACAAAGTGGGAATATTAAACTGGCTGTGTAAATAGCTTTTAATTATCTCTGGAGTTTTATTTGATTACTGGTCCTCTTTGAATTCTGATGGGCTTTAACTCTGTTTGTAAAATTATACACAATAAATAAATATTACTATATGCAAACCTGTGGCTGAAGCTGATGATGAGAGTTATGTTCTGTAATCCAGGTCAGTGGGTTTCAAACCTGTTTGGGTTGTGGCCCCATTGACCCAAAGAGTGTTTTTTCCTGGTTTTTCTGTTTCATTTGATTTACTGAAATATGTCATATTTTGTGAAATTTTAGTTCACCAAATTTTAAATAACGTCATACTTTTTAGTGCTATCAGATTTGGTCAAAGTGGGCTGAATGAGTATTGGAAAACTTCTCAAATATAAAATGCTGCAAGACTGAAAATTATTCTGTTTTAACATAAAAAAGCAAAAATGAGAGGATTAAAAAAAAGAAATATGACATTATCAAAAATACATTACTTAACATAAGGTTATCATCTCATGACCAGTGGCGGAATAAGTACATTTACTGTACTGTGCTGTTAAAGTACAGGTTTGAGGTACATGTACTTTACTTGAGTATTTCCATTTTATGTTACTTTATACTTCTATTCCACTACATTGTGGAGGCAAATATTGTACTTTTCACTCCACTACATTTATTTTGACAGCTTTAGTTACTTTACAGATTCAGATTAATTATATAAAATATAATCAACTAATAAATTATGATGTACTGTATTTTTATGGATTAAGCATGAAGTAGGCTAGTTACAATGAGCCCCACCTTTACTATCTGCAACATTAGTGATGCTTACACATTAATGCATCAATAATTATCCAATAATACAATATACATTTTTCTGAAAAGGGCCATTCTGCATAATGAGTACTTTTACTTTTGGTACTTTAAGTATATTTTAATACTAATACTTGTGTACTTTTACTTAAGTAAACTTTTGAATGCAGGACTTTTAGTTGTAACAGAGTATTTCAACACTGTGGTATTGCTACTTTTACTTGTGGTATTGCTACTTTTACTTGAGTAAGTATTATTTATTGAGTAATAAAACTGCTCATGACTACACAACATTGTCATAGGAAGCATTAATACACATGCAACTTATTTGGACACTAGAGGGAGACACAGCTCACAAGTATATTTTTACAATCACTGTGTGTTATTGGGATAAAATAACAAGGTTAGAAAAAGTGAATTATCTGTATAACACACAATGAAACCTTTCTGTGCTAGCTTAATGACAAAAAAGAGGAATATTTTCTTGCTATAGGCTTTGCTGCTGTTTGATAGTTAGCATCACATAACCCTTCACTAACTTTAATTAAATGTTATAACATTAAAATAGGCCTATAAGAAGAGACGACATCTTCCTAAGTTCAAGTTTTAGCGTTATAGTGTAAAATGTGGCAAGTTAGCTTACCTGACAAATTCAGCTAACTGCTAACAGTATTAGAACCATCAACGGCTGCTCGGTTCACCGCTGATTAGGTGCTGCCTTCAAGTGCTCCTAGTAAATTCCGCCATCAATCAAAACCGATTCAAGAGCGCACTTGGTCGGGAATTTAGATAAAAATTAACGCTACAAAAAGTTTTTCTGATGGCTTGTGTTTAATCAAGGAACGCGATGCATGAAGGGAATATACTCACCGCTCATCAGGTTTAAATTCAGAGCTTAATCGCTCAATTAGCATAATTTGGCCTTGTAACACCAAAATGCATCACAGCTAATTGGCCTAGTTGTAGGTCACTACTACTCAATAAATAAATAAAAAAACTCATCTAGTAAATAACCAGATCATTTCTAAATTAAACCTGCAAGCACCTAAGTTGTAAACTAACAAAAAAATAGACTAGTGTGAAAGGAGCAACATGGTTACTTTGCAATTCATGAGTTCCCATTCAGTCACAAGAGCATCAGTGAGCTCCAACACTGATGCTGTGTGATCAGGTCTGGCTCAGAGTCTGCGTTAAAGTTCATCCCAAAGGTGTTGGATGGGGTTGAGGTCGGGGCTCTGTGCAGGCCAGTCAAGTTCTTCCACACCAAACTGGGAAAACCATTTCTTTTTGGGGCTGGCTTTGTGCATGGAGGTACTGTCATGTTAAAACAGGAAACGACTGTTTTGCCACACAGTTGGAAACACACACTGTCTAGACCCGGTTTGTGCCTCATATGTAGGCTATTACATTACATTCCAGTCACAGAGCTAAGCATCAATATTTCAGAAAAATAATTATAGAAGAGTAAAAAACAAAACATCTACTGCACAATAAAAAAGTGCAGTAGATGTTTTGTTTTAACCCCATTCCTCAAGTTGCCTGGCGTTTTGTAATCCAGACAAAGAGCCATAAATGACATGCTCGATTTATATGACGTGAAACAGAAATAAAATGTTTTATTATCAGTTGATTTTGTCTATAATCCATTTGCATTGTATTGCTTTATATTTTATAGTCTTTGAGGATTCTGGAAATAGTAATAATAATAATAATAATAATAATAATAATAACAACAATAATAATAATTATAATAAAAAACTTTATTTATAGAGCGCTTATCAAAACAAAGTACAAAGTGCTTCACAACAAGAGAAATAAAATACCACGGTGAATGATGAAATATAAAGAAATAAAACACATAAAATATACAAAAGCAATAAAATAAACAGCCAGTTCAGGTAAAATCAGGATATGCTTTCAGATGTGCTTCAAATGTGTTTTGAGAAGAGACTTAAACAAAGACGCTGACTCAGACAACCTAATGTCTTCGGGCAAGTTGTTCCAGAGCCTCGGGGCCCTGATGGCCAAAGCTCTGTCCCCCTTAGTTTTCATCCTGGACTCAGGAACAGACAGGAGACCCCTGCCCGAAGATCTCAAACTACGTGAAGGTTCATAAGGGATTAAAAGGTCTAAAATATAATCTGGAGCCAGGCCATGAAGAGCCTTAAAAGTAATCAACAAGATCTTAAAATCAATCCTAAAACAAACAGGGAGCCAATGTAAAGAGGCTGAAACAGGTTTGATGTGATCAAACCTCTTGGTCCTGGTTAACAGCCGAGCAGCTGAGTTTGTACAGTCTGCAGTCCTTTCAAAGTTTTTTGATTAAGACAAGTGAACAGGCTGTTACAATAATCAAGGCGTGAGGAGATAAAAGCATGTACAACAGTTTCTGCATCAGTAAGATTAAAAAAAGGATCGGATTTTTGCAATGTTTCTGAGGTGATAAAAACATGATTGGACAAGCTTAGTGATATGTTGCTCAAAACATAAATTGCTATCAAACAGGACACCAAGATTTCCTGCAACAGGCTTGATATGTTGTGACAGGTTACCAGTAGATGGCAGTATATGTTTAGTGATGTGTTGGGGCCCAATAACAAGGATTTCAGTTTTCTTTGAGTTGAGCTGAAAAAAATTTATCGACATCCAGTTTTTTATGTCAGACAGGCAGTCCTGCAGAGAACTCAGCATACTGAGGTCAGTGGGCTTGACAGGGAGATACAACTGAGTGTCATCCGCATAACATAAATACATAAATACCTTCAGTCTCCTGGGTTTTTCAAAGATCAGTGGTTGTCTGTGACTGGAATCTAATGTTGGCAATACATGAGAGGCACAAACTGGGGCTAACTATTGCCTAAAATGTCATTGTATGCTGTAGCATTAAAATAATCCTTAACCGAATCCACCAAAAGTACACAAACGTATATGGGACGGGGTGTCCACATACTTTTTGCCATTTAGTCTAACTACAGCGCCTCGTACGCACTCTCCCTCTCGTAACCTCAAAGTTTCCGACAGCCATTGAAGGCAGCATCGGTCTCGCTCCACTGCGCAGTCTCTGAACACTTTTAGGCGAGCTGCAACTTCACCGGGAGCCTCGCGCACCCCGCCGCCTGTCGCCCACAACAGCCCGCATCATCATCATCATCATCATCATCATCACTACCATCATCATCCTCATCATCAGCATCAGCAGCATCAGTGTGATGAAGCAGCGGAGGACGGAGACCTTCCTGCTCTGAGACACTGGATCAGCCCGCAGACAGGTACGGAGCTTTCATCCGCCTTTTAACCACTCTGGAAACAATCAGACAAACGTTTCTTCATTTCAAACACTGATCTAGAAGCTGCCTTTATTCGTTTTCATAAAAGTAACTGAAAGACTGAGCAGTTTAATAATTTAAACTGTACCTTAGAGGTTTAGTGATGCTCATTGTGTGGGATTGTAGGCAGAAAGCACTGATCAGCCTGTATAGTGAGTTTAAGTGTAGGTGTAGCAGAAGCTGTGTTTTATACACTATCTATTAATAGTATCTGCTACCTGCAGTAAACTGGCTACCTGTTGTGTGCCATGCAAGTGAACCTGCTCTCAAAACCACATTTATTAATTATACATATGTTGCCAATGTATCAAATGCATAAAACTAAGTTTCTGTGCCATTTAAACATCAACTAAGTGAAAAATAGAACAGGAAATGTGAACTAGGCCAACAAACACAAGAGAAATCAAATTAGACTGCAACAAAAACAGAGCAGTGGAACCTTTCAGAAGGCTGTGTGGTAAGTAAATTTCTCTATATTTGGCCATGGATTGAATTTTTTTTTTTCATGTCCTTGGGCTGTAAAAACTTGCTGGATTTATCTGAGCAACCTGCATTTGAGGAGGTGGTGTTGCTGCTGGCTCCGATTTAGTAGCAGAAAATGTTTGAAATGCAGCTGGGGCGATAAGAGGAGCGAGAGTAGAGCGGCCGTTCTAGCAAAATCCCATCAATATCCTTTATATCTGCAAAAATGAAATAGTGGAATTAAATTGATTGTCGAACAGTCCTGGAGGATGGTAATTCTTGGAACCGCCGCCCCTTTAACTGGTCTCCACCGTGATTAATCTCATGAAGGAGGAATATTAATCCGTGAGGTCACACCAGATGTACATCTTACATCCGAAAAGCAAACAGTAAGGATGGAAGATGAGACAGTGGCTGCAAGCGGAATCATTTTCTGCAGATTTGGTGGTGTTTCACGTGAAAATCAGATTTAATTTTTTTAGTAGGTGCAAGAATCTGGCTTCAAACTCAAGTCTGCAATCCAACATCAGCAAAGTGATGCTGCAGTACATCAGGCTGCTCCTGTGGGTTTTGGCTTGTACAGTTGATTTTCAGGGCTGCAATTAACAATCTTTTTCATTATCAGTTAATCTGACGGTTATTTATTAGTCTATAAAATCAGAAAATAATGAAAAATGCCTGTTAGGATGTCCTGAAACCCAACATGATGTCTTGTTTAATTCGACCAACAGTCCAAAACCCCCAAAATATTCAGATTATTATCAATAAGACAAAGAAAAGTAACAAATCCTCACAATTGAGAAACTGGAACTTGGCAATTTCTGCTTGAAAAATGACTTAAACAATGAATCTATTATCAAACTAGTTGCCGATTAATTTTCTGTCGTTTTACTAATCTATTAATGGACTAATCGTTTCAGCTCTAGCTGATTTAGATTTTAGCTTTTGTAGTTTCAGTTTTTGAAAAGATATAGACAATAGATATTTATAAAAATAACGACTAGTGCTGAAACAGTTGTTTGATCAATCAACACAGAAGTAACTGATGACAGTTTTGATATTTGATTAGTTGTTCGAAATGTATTCTTTTTCATATCATTATAAATTATTACATTTCAGTTTTTTGACTGTGAATAACACAAAAAAAGACGCAATTTTAAGACTTTATATTGGATTCATCCAGTGGTGGAATGTAACTAAGTACATTTACTCAAGTTCTGTACTTTTGAGGCACTTGTACTTTACTGGAGTTTTATCATTTTATGCTACTTTATACACAAATAGTAGTTAACAGTAGTTTCACGTCCACCAGCTACAACATGAAAATGCTGCTTGCACAGTATTGCATCAGTAATAATAATCCAATAATAAGATATATAAAAACATAACACTTTTACTTTTGATACTTTAAGTACATTATGCTGATAATATGTGCTTACTTTTACATGATTTTGAATGCAGGACTATGTACTGTTACATAGTCATATTTCTACTTTAACTTACTTGTGATCGGTATCTGCCATCAGTTTCGATCTTTTCTTTAAAGCAAGACGTTAAACAGTAATGAAACAATTGTTAGTTGTAGCTCCAATGGATGCTTAAAGGTTCCCTGTAGAGGTTTTGACTAGTAGCGCTGTGGAGCAATGTTTTTACAGGTGGGTCTCAAGTTTTGTTTGTGGCCACAGCTGTTGGTTTCGCACTATTTGTAATGTGCAAAGAAGTGAAGCATTGCACCAACAAAAGAAGACTGCTTGCAAGCTAACATGGATGTAAATAATGCATGATTTAAAATGAGTTTTGGTGAGAAATAATGAAAGTAAACCTCCACAGGGCACCTTTAATATTTGTAGTTCACAGCTCAGAAATCTATAGGATCTTTAGGAGTTTAGGATTTCAGTTGTCAGGTTGAAAGTATTGATTCACTGCCTTAATAAAGCAACTTCTAATACGTCAACGACCATCAAATCTTCACTTAAGTGTTATTTACTTTAACACTCAAAGAACACAGCCCAAAATAAAATGAGTTTTATTTCATGGCCAAGAATTTTACCTTCTGCTCAATTCAACTCAAGACCTATAATGGATGTATTACACGTTTTAAAATGCAAGATGCCATAATTTGAACCACCAGTTGAAACACTTGCTGCTTCATCTTCAACCAGTTAAAAATGTAACGAGACTTAACATTTCATTTCTCTGTTGAGGCAGAAGTGAAGCGGCTTCCCGCAGAGTAAACAGGCAGACATTAACGCATGGATAACCTAATGGCTCAAATAAGGCATTATTATTCAGCTGGAGGAAAAGCATGACAGAAGCGTCACGCCTGGCATCAACATTTAAATTCTTGTGTCTGTTATGCTTCACATCACTGCAGAGTGAATGCACTTCTCAGAAACAAGATCAGACTGGAATCATGTGCAGAGCTCCACAGGCATCTTCAGTTTGCTACCTTCAGAGCCGCAGAGCCTTTTCCCTTTTTAAAACCTGGACATGAGACCGACTAGAGTGACCGCACAGATTCTCTACAGAAGAACAATACGAGCCTCTGATGAGGAATAAAGGCCGTATTGTTTCGGTGCTGCGGTGATGGAGGGCAGAAGCGATTCCAGGTTTCACAACAACATGGCTCCGTCCTGAAGGCGGTAATTGCTGCGTAACGGCACACATGAATACCCCCAAATCAGCTCTCGGCCTCGTGCGCTCAGGCAAAGTGCACTACTCAGACAATCAGAGGCATACAATCTCAATCGCTCGTCCCCATGGCAACAGCAACTGCCAGTGTGATTGTATGGAAAGTGGTGTTTCTGATAACTTGTCACATGTAAAGTCTGCCTTTCACTAGTGAGCAGAAGAGTGGTACTGCCGGCTGGTTTTTAATATATTATATTTTATTAATAAAAGAACGGTATCAGTCCAGTGTTATTCTACTTTCAGTATTATTTAGTGATAATGCACGACCAGGTGTCCCGATATAAGAAAATAGTGGATGAGCTGGAGGTGAAGGATGCCATGATGTTGCAATGAGGTGTGGTGTCTCCTCTGCTGAGACACTGTTCAACAGTTATATAGCAGCTATAATCGATATTTTTTATAATAACAATGTATAAAATGACAATGTGAAAACAATGTGGTCACTCGTAGTGATGAGCCTACAGAGAAGTATGAGCTGAATCTGCAGCTCCCCTCGGCTTTACTGAGTTTCAGTTCATTGTTTATCTGTCCGGCCACAACTTTACTGTTCTGGTTCACTCTCACCGCTCTCATAGCTTCGTTTTTAGGCAGCTGTTTTCAGTGAAAAAGCTGTAAAAACTCACTGTTCACTACCTGCTCAGCAGCAAACAGCAGACAGACACAGTTAGAGACCAGCTGGTGAACATAGTGGAGCATTTAGCAGCTAAAGAGCCTGATATTTCCCTCAGGAGTTGGTTGAGACCAAAAACAGAGCTAAAAGAGAGGTGACACAAACACGACTCAAATGAATGATCATGTTACTCCGTAACTGCTGGATGTGTAAATAAGCAACTGCTTGCTAACAAGTTCACCATATCAACGTAAAAGGTGATAATATGTCAGTGTTTTTCGCAACTTGTTTCCGCCGCCCTCAAGTGGCCAAAAAAAATCAGTTATTGCAGGTTCAAGTTTCTAAGTCTGCTTAACTTTAAAGAAAGTGAACGCATATTGGTGCCTGGTTGATGGAGTTGAACGCAGTGGGGAAGCAGTTAGGGGTGGATATCAAACTTCAATACTTTTTTAGTACCGAACAACATGTGTCTCTAGCATCAAGTATTAAAAGTTGGTATCGACTGCCAGGCTGGATCTTCTTTGCTTATTCTTTGATCAGATATTTTCAGTCTTTTTTTTTATAGCTAAAGTCTATCTTAATACAACACTCACATGTCTGTATGTACATTGGAAGAGTTAATGGTGGCTGTAATCATTTCTCCTCTCCATACAGGCCATGAAGCGAGTGACCACGCTGTAATATCTGCAGCTCTTGTTCTATATCAAAAAGCATTCTCAAGTTCAGCTGAAGTTAATACGAGGCTTCAGTAGTCTGAGTTAGCCAAATCGAGTGGTAATGTTAGTTAGTGGTTAAATGATGTTCAAAACATCGGTTTTGCAAATGCTTTATGAGGAAGGAAATGCACTCAGTACGTTTGTTAGACCTCAAGGATGCCCGCAAGGCGTTTTGATCAGAAACACTGAATGTAAACAGAAACTTTTGTTTGTTTATAAGAAAACTCCACAGGGCAACTTTTAGAAAATCATTAGTGTTAGACATTTTTCATTAACGGTGCCAAAATGATACCTGAGTAATTGTAGCTTACTGATAACAAAACAACACTTTTACTGCTATACTACTAATACTTGTAATACTTTTTGTATTTTGTCTGTGTTTAATGTGTGATGTATGATGTTTAAATTAGGAAATATCTAATAAATGAGTCTGTAAAGTAATTAAAGTATTCAGTGCACACTTTAGGTAGTTGTAGTTCTACAGTAGAGAGTTGTTTTTTTTACACTGGTCAGTAATTAGAACACTGCACTAATCCACAGGCTGTAAGTGAAATCAGTAAGAGAACATTGAACATCCATTGTGTGACATCAACTCAAGACAAAAAAAGCCAAAGGAAGCAGAGTAGAGAAACACAGCACAGACAGTTTATTGATTGGTGATCATCTGCGTGTTTTCCTCCAGGATGGCTGAGGTGATGAACTCTCTGGAGCCAGGTACGGAGGACTTTAGTGGGGGTGGAGCGGCAGCAGATCAGGACGCAGTATCCTTCCAGATGTGTGTGAATATATTTGTGTGAATGTGTGTGTTTAGATTATTTGAAAGCAGTCCTGTTTTATTCGAGTAGAAAGCGTACAGTCACAGGAGCGATGAGCAAGAGTGAAATGTGGGCTGACGCGACTAAGGTCTTTAGTTGGACTCAGTCCTGCTGTGAGTAAATGGTATGTGTCTTATCCAGCCGAGTGAGTTATCATCTACTACTGTGCGATTTATTTTCTAAACATAATGTATCATCATTAGGTGAAGTGTAAAGAGTGATCACTCATGCTTTATTTTAAATTGCCAGTGAGATGTTCTGTTTCTCTCTTTGCTGCTTATGTTTTTCAACTTTTCAGACTGATATATTCTGAAGGGACTTTCTTTGGTGAAAACGGCTCAAGAAAACTACAACAACATGGACTGAACAAAGGATGTTTGTAGTGCGTTTCCCAGGAAGCATTGATTGGGGATTTGCAGGTCAGGACATCAAGGCATCTAGGATAAAACTGGGCTTAATTTAGTTGATTTGTTTTTTATTTTTTTAGGTTTAGGTCACATATAACCAGGACCTGTTTCCCATTCAAATATAGTCAGTTAAAACAATGGTTATAGTAAACTAAAAAATGTACAGTTTTCCACCAAATTGTGTGTAGTAGACCTCTCGATGTCTTTTTTTCTGCAAATAACCACGGTCAGCATTTGTAAATGAAGCAAAATTTTGTCAAAATTCACAAGTTTGCTCTTATTCTTAGAATTAAGAATAAACACACTTTCCATATTTTGTAAATATATGATAAGTTGATAAAAGGTACAGGTCTGTCCCAGTCCCTCACACTCCTATACAACAAGAGGAGGTTCAAGACATGATGGATTCAGCATGAATACAATCAAATGTTCATATGTCAGTGTGATTCTTCCTAATGTTCATATTAACCATGTCTGTCAATCTAATGCAATACGTCTTATATTTGCTGAGATTTGAAACAAAACGTAGAAATGACAAATTCGAAATATAAAAACCTGCCAGTAAACTTTTCCTGGAAATTCTCTCTTTTGGAATAACAGAAGCAATTAAACATGTAGTTTGTTCACATACAAGCATTTTATAGGACCTCCACAGACGAGTATCACTTAGACTGATAACTATATTCTTCTTTAACCCATTAAAGATTTTTACGAATGATATTCCTGATAGAATATATTTATATTGTAAACATAACAGCTTTCTTCTTGCATTGTTCAATATATGCCAGTGTTGGATACAATGAATATTGGGTAGTCTTAATCATGACAAGGTGTGCATGACATGTCACCTTTGGAGGCCTGCTATTGGCTGATGGGGTGAATTTTGGGTAGACATAATTAAAGTCCTTATTTTACAAGACTTAGGAGTCACTGCAGTCAGCAGTGAAGAATCACACTTTGCTAAAAGTTGCTTTTAGCTTCTTTATACAAAGCTTCTACAGGAAGTCCCAGTTTTATACACCCTGGCCCAGATCATTGCTTACAGGGTTTCCAGACCAATGATGTGTGTAATTTCAGATACAGTTTAATTAGAAAATAGAAAAGATCGCATCACAAGCATATGCACATTTGAAGTTAGAGATCAAAGTAACAAATCAGTGAAGTCATCTTCATAAATCCAGCTGCTAATCCTTCTTCTTATACACAGTTTTCCTAATCCCATTTGTACCAGATTGTTGTTCTTTCACGTGTTGTGAGTAATGATGTTCTTATCCCCCCAAATATGATAAACCTTTAGTTAACCTTACATAAAGCTTTAAACAGATCTTCCCAGATACCCATGAAAGGTATCCAAAGTTGTCCAAGAGGCTTCCCTCCATAGTGGTCGAGCCGACAGACGGAGCCGAGGTGGAGAGTGGCGAGCTCCGCTGGCCGCCGGACGAGCCGAGCTCTCCGGACGCCCAAACTGAGAGACAGAGTGCAGAGGAACAAACTGCAGGTGAGGAGGAGTGTGAGGTCACTGAAAGTTTGCTTTCTTTGGTCTGAAGCCACAGCGGAAAGGTTGACCTTGTTTCCTTTTTTTATTTGGCTCATTTAGATTTAAACTGGCCAATTACAAGGAACAAAAGTCAAAAGTAGAAGAAGTACTCAGATCCTTTACTTAAGAAAAAGTAGCAATACAACAATGTAAAAATACTCATGCATTTCAAAATACAGAAGTAGTATCAGCTAAGTGTACTTAAAGTATCAAACGTAAAAGTACTTGTTCTGCAGTACAATGTCTCCTGTGACTATATTATTATGTTGTTTTAGATGTTAGAGCAGCATTTAACTGTTGTAGCTGCTCGAGATGGAGCTAGTTTGAACTACTTTAAAATACTGTAAGCTAGTTTAGTCCAGTGGTTCTCAACCTAGGGGTCGGACCCCTCCAAAAGGTCGCAACATAAATCTGAGGGGTCGTGAGATGATTAATGGGAGAGGAAAGAAGAAAGTACAAAGTTCTGTTAAACAAATTTGTTTTCTCTAATCTTTGATTTTTTTGTGAAATATCGGATAAATGTACATTTTACATCAAACATTTATTTAGATGAAACTATCTGAGAAGTTTAGAGGGGAAATCTCTCTTTGGTGGAACTGTTAACTCAGCAACTCAGCAACTCAGACATCTGAAACGTGACAAGGGGCCCCAACCAAACACTGATATTTTTGTAAAGGGATCACAAGCCAAAAAGGTTTAATGTTTAACAATGTATTTTATTTTATAAGCTTATATGTTTTTTTATGTAAAATCATGATCTATCATGATCAAGTAACTATAGCTGTCAGATAAATGTAGTGAAGGAAAAAGTACAATATTTCCCTCTGAAACGTATAAAGGAGCATAAAATGGAAATAATCAAGTAAAGTACAAGTACCTTAAAATTATATTTAAGTACAGTACTTGAGTAAATGTACTTTCCACCACTGGCTGGCCTTATCTGGTGTTCATACAAACAGCTGCCTTTGAGTGTCTCTCCAAACATGAGGAGCTGTTGGCCATCTGTCTCTTTATACTCACAAAAGGTTATTTCCTGTAATGGCTTCCAGTAGTTAGTTGTTTATGCTAATGACACACTTTGCAGTCAGTCTCACCTGACCGGAGGAACTGAACAAAAGGAGGAAACACTCAAGAGCAGAGATGTTCAGTATTGGTATACTGTGGCATAATATTTTGCACAGAAATATGATGATATGCATCACTGAGTTGAGAAAGGAATTGCAATATCGAGTCAGTCTAATCATTTGGCTCCCAAACAGGGAACTGCTGGAGTCATACAACTCAGGATACATGCAGTTTTCCAGTGAGGGTTTACCACTTGATGTTGTGAAATGCAACTGAACAGCAGAATCCACCATATTTGCTATAAAAAATTGGGGTTTGTGCAACAACAAAGCAGACATTTGCTCTTTAGTGGACATTCTATCTAGATTTTAATTGACCTTCTATTTAGCTTGATGTAGTTAAGGATCTGGGACCTGTTTCACCAAAGTTGCAACATGAGATCATTTCCTCTCCTATTGATTTTTACATGTTAAACGAATCAAAACGCATGTCATACTTATGAGCATGCAGGAACCCAGAAATATATCTACAATTTGAAACCAACAATCATCATCAATCAAACAGGCTCCTGCTTGTTAAATAAGGTTATCAAAATCTATTAGAAAAAGGACTATAAAAATCAAGAAAGTTGAAGCTTGAAAACACTTCGGTTCACAGGAGAGTCTGAACCGTACCTGAACTTTTTTAGGCAGATACTGATATCAATATTTAGAGTTAAAAAATCGTATAAAAAAATGTTGCCACGCTAGTGGCTCCAGGGATGGCAATGGCACTTTGTGTCCTCACTGTATATATCTCAACAACTATTGGATGGATTGCCATGAAATTCTGTACAGACATTCATGTTCCCCAGAGGATGAATCCTAATGACTTTGGTGATCCTCTGACTTTTCATCCAGTGCCATCATCGGGTCAAAATTTTAACATGTCCAATATTTTGGTTTATGACCAAATACCTGCAAAACTAATGACATTCCCATCAGCTGTACTTTGTGTTTACTGCTAATTGGCAAATGTTAGCATGCTAACATGCTAAACAAAGATAGTAAACATGGTAAACATATTTGCCATCTTATCTTTATACCTGCGAAACATGCATTGTCTGGCAGCGTATCTATGTTCCCAGGGTCCTAAGTTCCCTAACCCCCTAACCCTAGAACTGGGGAACTCAGGGCCTTTTGTCATGTTCCCATTACGTGCCATATAAATAGGACCCTGGGAACAGAGCACCGTAATACAAGTCCTGTTAAAGTACCTGTAGTGGTAGTTAGATCTGGAAAAGGGTTCAAACTCAGCTTTATTTCCCGTTCACTCCCTCACTTTTGTGGTACATGCTCAAAAACAAAACCATGACAGAAATCAAAGTCAACTCTAATTTGAAAGATTGAGGAGTAATCCAGCATCTGC
This sequence comes from Siniperca chuatsi, assembly GCF_020085105.1. Taxonomy (NCBI): domain Eukaryota; kingdom Metazoa; phylum Chordata; class Actinopteri; order Centrarchiformes; family Sinipercidae; genus Siniperca; species Siniperca chuatsi. The sequence goes on from NC_058056.1 coordinate 25,557,807, forward strand.
ATGTTTTTTCCAGATGAGGAACAGTCGAATGTCGGCGTGGATGAAGAGGCTTCAGAGGCGGAGATGCAGGATTCCAACTGAACAAACTCTTCTCCTGCATAATCCACTGTTACTGTGAGTGTCCAGACTTGGATGATGATAGTCCACTAGAAGAGCACATTGCATGGATAGAAACATTACGCAGAGAGAGGAGGAAGGGTAGAAAACCAGATTCCCAAACCCCAGCTCACGGGCTTGGAGCCAGAGTCGTGCTGCCACTTCCTTAAATAAATGTACAGAAGGTGTTTTTTTTTTTCTTTTCATGTACTCATCTACGCTGATGATGGAGCTTGTTCTGACACATGTAAGCTAATGAAGATGATTGAAGGGACCAAGTTGCTGTCTTGACCCTTTTTTCCCCCCAGTTTGTACTTTGCCTTTTGGCTATTTTCTTTTCATGCGAAGCTGTCTGCCTGGAAATGAACAAAAGATACTTTAACTCTTAGCATGTCAGAATAATCTCCAGTTTACGTGTCTGAGGTTTTGCCCGTCGTATATGACTGTTTCCAGCTTTGTGATTTTGATATAAATACAGATTTTTAATTTGATTAATTAAATTTTCTCTCTCTGGCTCCAAGCCCTCACCGTCCAGATGCCCACGATATTTAATCTGATATCTGGACAGATGTTTCTAAATGCTGTCTTAAGTATTTAGCTCATGTGTGCCATACTACTACTACTACTAATGGTAGCTACTATATTTTGTGCACAGTTTTTACATTTACTCTAGATGTAAATTACATCACTGTGTGTTAAGTGCTGACTGCTGTAGTTTTGGTGATCTTGGTCTCACTATTCACTTTGTAATAATAGCTACGATGTTTTAAAGAACAGTATTTGATTAAAAAAGCCTTCATCACTTATTCGATGTTATTACGATACATTCTTTAATATATAATATGTAAGCATTGTCTTCATACAGTAGGTGTTAAAGGGAATGTAATCGTGTTTTGTTTTACTTAAAATTTATTGGAGCAATATGTTCACAGGAATTTAAAGGCAGTCCATTTTGTTACAGACTACAGAAGTAAAAATAACCAGTATATTTTAGATGTGTGTTGCTTGTCACAGACATGATATTTTTTAAAATACTGGAAGCCTAAATTATTGCACAAGTAATAAACCTTTTCAAAAATTCTTAAAACGTTCTTTAATTTATTGTCCGTGTGGTTTGTTATGTTCGAAGGGAAGGTCAAGTTTACTCTGATTGGTTGAAAATCTTTGTCTTCTATAAGTGGAAAAAGTCTGTGGCGTTTAATGACATCTGTAGTGCCTCAAGTCAAGTGAGAGCAGCTGCTAGTTTTTACTGACGCTAAGGTTACAGGCACCCCCATTGCTGTGAGTTTTGACAGTTTGGTTATTTACCATCACCACAACTGACCCAATAAAGAGAGACAGCTAACGCTACATAGACCATGTACACACAGCACTCAGTACGCATGAGGTGTTGAAATAACATGAACGAAAAGTCATGTCTATCTTCCACTTTCCACTCTCACGCTGCTTTGTCACTTTGCTTCTTGAGGCATGAGAACAGTCGCAGTTGCAAGTCTTGCAATGTCAGTCAGCGGTCAGGGTGCTTTTGTTCCAAAATGTAAAGCACTGACCGGAAGGTGAGACCTGAAAGCCTCAAATCTCAGCAGCTGGTGAAGAAATCATTGTGCAGGTATCATTTTCATCAGATCAAAATACACATTTGTGATACATGTCATCTACTCAGAACAGTAAAATTAATTCTCAGTATAAGAGCTCAGTCTGAACAGTTTGATTTGAAAGAGCTGCTTTAAACATTCATAATCTAATCAAAGATAAAAATCTTACATGATTACGTCTGGTGTTCAAAATATCTTTATTCACATATTTACTTGCTTGAAGGAAGACAAAGATGATCTGCTGGAAACACTCTGCTGTTGTTTGACATTTTCACACACTCCACCACTTTAATGAGTGATGCATCTTTCTCAGGGGAACCATTTTCAAATAGGTGATTTTTGGGGATGTAAACAGAAAGCTCATCATCTGTTCGATAGAAGTTTACTCAGATAAAACTGCTGCTTCAGGGCAAAAACACAGCAGCAAACCAATAATAGTGCAATAATTGTTGATATTAGTTTTGGTCTGTCTCACGGCTTACTGTGGAGCATTTAACCACATCCACTGTCAGATTTGTTGCTGTGTTCTACTACAGTCAGCCATAATGAATGTGACACTGTGAAGGTCAATACTCCCCATTCATTTTAGATAGATACTTTATTTATCCCCGGGGGGAAATTCACATGTCACAGCAGCAGTACACGAACAAACCACACAAAGAATAGTGCAAAATCAAGTGTCAAACGCAAGTACTAACATAAAAGCAAAAAAGTAAAATGATCTCCTGTGCTGCTCGGTGGAAAACCCTGGTGGTATAGGTCTTTGGCTGAAGACGCTTCTCTTCTCAACCAGCATGTGGAAGAGGGGGTGGGAAACATTGTTCAGGATGCTAGACACCCTCTTCTTCATCACTGCCAGTCCATATCCTCCTCCTCCCCACCTCATTTGTTCTGATTGAACTTTGACACGCACAATTTCAAGGCTCTCCAGTGTCCAGCCAGTTTGAGAATGATGGGCTATTGACTAATTCAGGACATATTGAGTGTTTATATCGTTATGTTAATGTTATGTTAATGTAACTCCATAGGCAGGCAGCAGAGAAGCAATGATGCTGCTCAGGTGCAGTGAGTGTAATAGACGTTAATGACAATTAAGTGTTTGATAAGAAGCTGTATAACTTACAACTTGTGGAACCACACAAGCTTTTGCCATTTCTGCGTGTAACCCTGCCCGTGCTGTTTCTTGCCCCGCCTGCTTTTTTACCAAAATTTTGCCAGGCAAAGTCGGGTTTGACCTCACCACGGCTGTGGTTCCTCAAGTGTTTTGGCTTGTGCTCCTTTACAGCAAAGTAATGTCTACTTGCGACCCCTTATCACAAGTCATGTATGTCTAAAGAGGGATGTTGCCTTCTTGGATTGTTTCAATTCGATAGTTTTTAGAGGCCAGGATGGGAACCACTGCTTTAATGCAGTGTGAGGATAAAAGCATCCACCAAATAAATCAACAAACATTCCCTGAGAAGACAACGAGGACAAAATAAAAGATAAAAAGTAACACTAACTAGATATATGGATATTAATAATCATACTATTTCGTGGAAAATATTTCCCTTGTAAAAAGAAAGATGTCCTGTGGGATTTCAGCCTTGCAGTATTTCTCTTTTTCCATCTTTTCAGTGATGGAAATTCATGTGTGTTTCTTCTCCTCTGAGCTGGAGGCTGCACCATGAATCCAAACTCTGCTTTTATTTTTCTCTGATTTATGTTTCTTGCCTCATAGTTATTCAAGGAAAGTAATCCCAACATCTGCTGTACCCACTGCTGCATGTCACGTCATAGCCAAAGAACAGGAAGCATTTTCATGTATCACTTGTTGGGAGCCCTCAATCAAAATAATTTTATTCGTAAATCAACCATGGCCAAATAGCAACAGATGTTCTTTATATTTCGACATTAAATCATTTCAACAGATCACAAAAAAATCCCACACGCTCTCATCGCTTAGAGGCTTTTTTGCATGCAGGAGGTCAAATTTACAGCAAAGTCCAATGTGACATGAACACAGCAAAGGTTTTCCAAAGGTTTTATTCTGACCAGGTGTATCCAGGTGAAAACTATTATTTCATTTATTTACTGGAAGGGAAGACAAGCTACAGTGGGATTTTGTTAAATTCCATATTAGTTGGTTTGCACGATTCTTTTTCCAAAACATTTTTGGGTCAGCATAGGAATAATACTCTTCTTGATGTTTTAGTTCTCAAACCACCAGAGCACAAAGTGAAGTCTTTAAACTGCTTACTAAAATACATTCATATTAAGCAAACAACCACCCATTGAGAAGCACAGGAACAATTTAGTATTTTCAGTTGATGGAAGACTATTTAGTACTACTAACTAGTTAAGTCCAGTTTTTCTGTTAATTGGAAAACTGGTCTAAAGGGACGGATTACTGTAATTCTTAAGTGAGGGGAGCCAAAGAGGAACGAGTTTGGTTATGACGCTCATTTTTCACAATATTTGGTAAAAGAAATCATGGTTCCATGTGGCCATTTTCAAAATTATGCATTTAATTATGCCTGAGGGGGAACAATAAGGTTTTTTTGTCACACACATTATTTGCTTATTGGTCTTTTATGAACTTAACCCAAACTCTCAAGTAATTTTATATAGTTTTAGTCACCAGATAAAAACAGTAATGCGAGGTATCTGTGTGTTTTTAACACTATAGCATTGTAAGTCTGGATTTCTCTGTGTTTTGCGACTCAGTTTGCTCCTGATTGGTTCCCAGATTGAATTGATGAAAGTTGCACTTTCAGTTTCATTTCACTATTTCTTTTATTATGGGAAACAATTTGACATTTAAAGCTATTGCAAAGATTTCACACAAAACAAAGAACCACCTCCACAGATAATTGCTGTACTTTTAATCACTCTACAGACTTTAATGTTGTATCGATTAAAGGTTTTCATTCTACGTGTTTAGTGCAAGAACTCATCCATAAAAATATGCAAATAGGCACATATGTTGGCACCATTGTCACCAACAGTGACTGAAATCTTATTGTGTTAAATGCTGAAACAATTAGTTGATTAACAACAATTTCGATAATCTAAAGGTTAAAGTCATTTATCAAGAAAAATGCCAAATATTCTCTTGTCCCAGCTTCTTAATTGTGAGATTTTGTTTATCTGTTTTATATCATTGTTGACTGAATATTTTGGGGTTTTGGACTGTTGCTCAGACAAAACAAGCGTTATGAAGACGTCAACTTGGGTTTTGGGAAATTGTGATGGGCATTTTTCACTGTTTTCTGACATTGTTTAAACTAAATTAATAATCAAATCAAATAATCATAAAAAGAAAAGAAAAGAAGTTTCAGCCATAGTTAAGAGGATTAATTGTCTGATTGCTTCATACTGTTGCCCCACAGGTTGACTAATTCAATTCAAGGGCAAGACATGCTTATAGCTGCCCTTTTTGAAAATGCTATAACTTTAAATTATCCACTGAGACAAAAATAAAATAGTTTTGATTATGCAGTGCACACAAGAAGAGGACCATTTTAATTGTTAAAGGCTTTCTGTGTCAGTCTGTGTCTCTTCCTTCATTCTGTCTTGTATACACACACTCAGACGAACAGGCAACATGCACTGCGCTCCCACATACACTTTGATAGCTTGTTGAGGCTGATATACTGTTGAAGGTCAGATTGAGTCTTGATCCAGACAGCGAGATGGATGGTGGGATCTCCATCTTATTTCTTTCATGCCTCGTTCCCTCTCTGGATCTGACCTTTCGAATGACAACCTTGTGAAGAGCACTTCATCGGAGCAAGCGGGGTCACTCCTGGGAAAATGAAGGGCTGCGGGGAGCGAGGCTGCGAGGGGAGGAAAAATGCAGTGTCAATTATCTCTCAAATGTCACAAGCTGTTTTTCAGAGGAAGGAAGACTTGCACTCCTCTTAAGGACGGCTTGCACACACACACTGTGTCTCGCTTATATTTTACACATAATTCTCACAAAGGTGGAAGCTTTTAACATTTGCTGCTGCAGCGCTCCAATCAGTAAAACATTGTCACAGATTTGTACAACAAGATTCACTGATGCTGCACTTGCATACCAACAGATATCTGAGTTTGTTCATATAAGTTCATATATATTAAATGTATCTGCTTGTAGCTGATGGAAGTTTCAGTCGGTCCACCACTTTGGTCCAGACTGAAATATCTCAACAACTATTGGATTTCATGATCCTCAGAGGGTGTATCAAACTGACTTTGGTGATCCTCTGACTTTTCCTCTAGCGCCACCAGCAGGCCAAAATTTGATTTCGTTGAATACTTTGGTTTATGACCAAATACCTGCAAAACTAATGACATTCCTATCAACCTCAGCTGTACTTTGTGTTTAGTGCTAATTAGCAATGTTAGCATGTTAACACACTAAACAAAGCTGCTTAGCATCAGCGTGTTAGCATGTCCTCTTTCTATTTGAGGTGGAAAATAACTACTTTTACTTATTTTACTTAATTCGAAGGTACTGGTACTTATATTGTTGGGGAGATTTTCTACTTCTGCTATCAGGGAGCAAAACTGTATGCAACAATATTGTACGACATGTTTTTCTTCACATTTATCTGATTGCTGCAGACTAAAATGTGACATTCAACATGAGATAAACTCTTAAAATATAACTAATATAACTTTCTTTCAGTTTTTCCTATTTGATTATTATGACTTCCTCTTGAATTATTTTCTTTTTTACTTTCTTCTTTGCTTCTTTTGCACCTTTTTTCTGTCTTCCCTTCCTTCTATCCTGTCCATTTTCCTCCCTTCTTTCTTTACTTCCTTTTTCCGTACTTCTTCCTCCTGTCCACCCCTTTTACCCTTCTGCCCTACTTCTACCTCAGTTCTTTCCTCCTCCTCCCTTTCTTCCTCTTCCCTCCTTTTTCTTCTTCTTAAGTTCTTTTATGTCTTCCTTTCCTCTTCTCTTCTTCTGCATTCCCTCTTATTCCTTTCTTCCTTCTATACTTTCCACTTCACTCCTTCTCTCCTTTTCTTAATAACGTTTATTTCCTCCTTTTTCCTTCTTCCTTGCTTCCCCCCTTTCTGTATGTCTATTACTTTTGCTTTCTTCCCCCCTTCCTTGTTTCCTCTTTTCACTTTCCTCCTGTTTTTCTTCTTTTCTTCGCTTTTACCTTTTCATTCTTTGTTCCCTTCCTTCCTCCCTTCTTTCCATCCTTCCTTCTCATATATCTGACAGCATAAAAATCCCCAAAACTGGTGGTACAAAGTATTTACTCGTCAGTTGTCAATGAAACTTCACGCTACTAAGTGTTTTTATTTTTATTTTACTGCTTTGAATCTCCAAAACAAATTCAAAATTTTGCCTGGATGTTAACTAGCTCAATCTCAGTAAATAACCATTATTTTGCTCTGCTGTATCTCCTCTGGATGCTCTCCTGTTTCATTATGTAGAATTCATTCATGTTCAATTCAGAACAAAGACCACATGGACCATGCCAGCGGCCACTTGTAAATCTGTGTATTTAAAAGTACCTTTTAACACAGCCATTAGAGCCACTGAGTGTTGTGAGGGAGTTGTGTTTTGATGATGTCAAAGTGTGCTGTGCCAGGACTTTCATCTCCCACTCCTGCTGGCTTCAAACGGGTCTTTCAAATGTGTCCGTGATAGGCCGAGGTAACGCACACCCGCCCTCTGCCTGCAGCCCAACACTGTCCTCTCACAGCTCACCACGACTGGATAACAAGGTTTTTTACTAATGTCAAACATATCATAGACAATACAAGATGCAGCCCACATAAGTCACAACATATAAAAAATATGTGTAAACATTTAGTTGAATATACTTAGACAATGATCCTTTCTGGCACTGATTGGCCCAAAAGTGACTGCATCATTTGTGGGTGATGACATACTTCCTATTGCTTGTTTAAAATAAAGTTTAATTAATAATAGTAATACATTTTATTTATAGTGTACGTCAGAGTATTTCTGCCACCAAAGACAAATAACAAATTTGCTTAGTTTTTCATTGTAAAGTGAAAAGTTTCTCATTTTAACAAATTCCTTTTCATGTTATAACAAATTTCTTGTTCTAACAATTTACGTTATATACAGTAAGTTTTTTGTTTTAATGAGATAAATCCATTTGTCGTTATATTCAGAACTGTTCTTATTTTAACGAAATACGTAGAGTTTGTGTAAAATATAGAAAGGTTCGTGACATAACAAGATAAAGTGAACAAGAAAAGTTATAGTTGTTAAGAAAACAACAGAATAATTTGGTCCATGGTAATAGCAAGAAAATGAAATGAAAAATATTTGTTGTTATAAGGTTGAAAGGTTCTCTTTGAAATGGGGACCCAGCCGTCCATAGCATTATCATCTCTGATCTTGCCCCTATTGGTATTACTTTCACAGCAGAACTCCAACCCCATCCTCCCTGCAGATGGCACTTCAATAAGTCATTACTTAAAGTATTCCATAACTATTGATAAAAAGAAAGGGCATCCCTTATCGAAACCAATTACTCTCCCGGAATAACAGCATGTACACTATGGGAAACTGCAAAGACTGTCATGAGAGGAAAAATAATCATACTGTTCATACAAAAAGAAAGAAGAAATTGCAAAAGAACACATCCTCCAAAAAAAGGTGGAGAGACTGGACCTTCTGGCCTCTCAAGCACCTACTGATTCAATAATGAAGGAACTTCAGAAAACCAAACATTCTGAAAAACCGAATATACGCTCCTTAAACTTCGACAACAATATTTTGAATTTGGAAATAAAACTGTTAAATTTCTAGTAAATCAACTAAAACAACAAACAGAGAAATATATCATTATCTCAATCATCTGGAAATATAACTCAAAATCCCTCCACAAGACCAGACCAGACCAGAAAACCTCTCTGGAGGAAGCAGAAGCATTTCTGAGGAATGTCTCCCCACCTAAACTAACTCAAACCCAAACAGAAAACCTAAAGATACCTCTCTCCCTAGAGGAAATCGCTAGAGCACTTCATCTCATGCCCAACAATAAATCACCTGGTCCAGATGGCTATCCAGCAGAATTTTATAAACAGTTTTGGCCTCTCCTTTCACCTTTGTTCTTCAAAGTAATATCTGAAATTCACCAAAATACCACCATGCCCTATCATATGTACACTGCCTATATTACACTCATCCCAAAACCAAATAAGGACACCACTCAATGCTCCAACTATCGCCCCATATCATTAATTAACACGGACATAAAAATTATAAGCAAGGCTTTATCAGTTAGATTCGAATCAGTAATACACATAGATCAAACTGGCTTCATCAAAGGCAGGCATTCCTCAGAAAACACACTAAGATTATTTAACCTGATCAACTTTTATAAAAAATAATTTCTCCCAAAACAGCCCACCATTCATCATAGCAACCCTGGACATAGATAAGGCGTTTGACAGGGTAGACTGGTCCTTTCTCTTCACCTCCCTTAACCACTTTGGATTCTGGCCATACTTCATTACTTGGATCAAAACACTATACAATTCACCTGCTGCATCTGTTGTAACCAAATATCAAATCATTTAAATTAAAAAGAGGCACTCGACAAGGATGCCCATTATCCCCACTACGGTTTGCACTTTTCATTGAACCCCTGGCTGCTTCCATTAGGCAATGTGACCGTATCTCAGGCATCCAGTCAAAGTCATGGCATCATAAAATAGTCTTTATGCCGATGACATCCTGTTATGCATTACGAATCCCTCACCCACACCCTCAGTCCATAATCTGATCAATAATTATAGTAAGGTATCTGGCTACTCCATTAACTGGATAAAATCAGAGATTCTGCCTATAACCAATTATTATTCATTTTTATTAATTTAATCAGGCAAAATAAGATTTTAACCATGTCTTCATTTTCTTCATTTTGGGAAATATGCTTATTCGCTGGGAGTTAAGCTAATCTTAGCAAATGGTAACAAAGTTCACCTACCAGCACCTCAAAAGTCAACTGATTAACATATTAGGCTATATCTTGTTTGTTTAAGCTGTACAAAAACTGAAGTGTTTAAACGTGGTTTTACGGGGGACCGGACTATTCCTTGACCTTGACTTTCTGGATTCTCCACTAGTTGCCTGACAATCTCATGGTGACAACAAAGTATAAAATGTCATTTTTACACTTCAGTTTTTGTATGAATTAAACAAACAAGATATAACTTGTTAGTTAATTAGCCTAGAGGTGCTGGTAGGTGACCTTTGTTGCTGTTTCCCCCTGTCTCCAGTCTTTGTGCTAACTGGCTGCTGGTTGTAGCCTTATATTCAACATATAGATAGAAAGCAAATAAGCATATTTCTCAAAATATCAAACTATTCCTTTAAGAACAAAATCAAAGTTCAAGAGGTTAAACTTTTAAACTGCATTCGAGGACAGTCTTGAGGTTAGAACTGAGTATCATTATTCGTGTCTATTAATGTCTAATGTTGATACTTGTACTGAAAAATATCGTGTTTTTATACCCAAGTAGTTCATTTTTGAAAAGACTGTCTGGCTGTCTAACTTCATGCATCTTTAAGTCAGTAAAAGCACGATTTTAGTAAACACGGCTCTCATAATGTGTGTTTAGAGACTTGAATCAAGTAAAATGTTTCAAAACAGGGCAGAGGTTTGGTTTCATTACACAAAACTGATGCTGAAAATGTGCCATACAACATAAGCAGAAAGAAGATTTCTTGAAAGGCCGAACTGATGAAACACAGCATGAATCTGATTAAACACTTGAATGTGCACTGGCCAAATTAAAGAGCAGCGAGATGCAGTGTGTTTGATTGTATGAAGAGCACTCACTGTATGGACGGCAGCCAGCTAGGAGCTCCGTCTCCTCTGAGGCCTTTCAGCCTTCGAGTTGGACGCCCACACAGTGTAAAAACACCTCCATGTTAGACTCATCATGGCTCCCCAGCACGACGCTGTGACTGGAAATGTTTAGCAGAAAGCTAATGTAAACATTTATCTGCTAACTTGTAGCTGCTGTTGAAATGGTTTGGATGACTTCAAGTGGAACACATGTAGATATTGTTTATGTGCGGCTGATGCCTGTAATGTAGGTTGCTGAATCAAAACCTGAAGTGTGTTCAAACAGTTCAGCTAACATACAGCTTTGTGTGGAAGCCCAATTAGAGTCAATAGTGAATTGTGTCTTTCATAATTTTGATGTGGCATCTTCTAATTAATGAGATACTATTCATAATTACAGTCATTATATATATATAGTCATTTTTTTTATGTCAAAACTCACTAAATAAAAAATGGCCTCTGCATGAAAAAAAAAAGGCCTCTGCATGACCTCTAAAAGTTTGTGCAGCAGTAAGAGCAAATGTGTCATGAAATTTTTTATTTTATCAAACTCCAACTGAACTTAAATGACATGTTTTATTCTGCCACTCAGAGGTTTGGAGGCTAAAAAAGCATTTCGATATATCTCGAAAGACCCTTTTTCCTTTTAAACAATTAAAAAAATTATAAACAATTAATGATTTTTGACTGCAAAAGGGATCACTTTTGTGTGTTCAGTTGGACTTCAAAATTAATATTTAATCAATTTTAAATAGACATTGAATGGAGGTTAAGAAGAATTTTTTTTCATTACTGAGGCACCTCAGAGTGCATCAACACAGCCTCTAATGGGAAAAAAAAATGGAGGCTGCGTTTGAAGTCAGTTTTAACCCATGGTCAGGTTGGATTCACCGCTGAGAGTTCAGATAACGTAGGATGAAACAGAAGTATTGTTGCCATGGTTACCTGCAGGTTAATATCACCCCTTTAGTAGTGATTAAGAAACCGAAACTCTAATTTACAGTTTTAGCTGACACCTGCCAGCCAATCAGATTCTCCGAGGCCATGTTATAAAGCAGCGCTATATTACATTTAACTGACTTTTTTGCATTTTAACAATAAGAGAACTTGTTTAAAAAATACTAATAATTCAGAAACCAGTCACAAGGTCAATAATGTATGAAAAAGTTTTGATCATCATCAGCCATGTTTTGTGCCAAAAAGAACTCCATCAAAATACTAAAATATTTATTTTACAGTAATAATTTAAACACTTTCCATTTTGAAAAATATAAACCAAATACACAGTAGATATGCATATTATTCATAATTACACAACCAGTTTGTCATTCAGCTCTGGTACACAGTTGTTCAGTGAAGAGAGCCTCTTCATTTGTTTGGGAATAATGTTCCACTCAAACATGTGGCACAGCACAGGGTTACTCTAGTAACCTTTTCTATGAATAGTAAATGTCACCGTAATCAATTTTAGATGGGGCGGCTCTGCAGGTGGAGCCTGCGGGTTGGGAGGAGGAAAAGAGGTTGATGTGAGCTGCTGCTGGAGTGAGTGTGCCTCCGCCTACTGTAGATGGTTTTTTATAAAGGCTTCATCAGGTAAACAGCCCTGAGACTTAAAGAGCCCAAGTATCTTATCTGCTGTGAAGAGCTGAGAGGAGGGAGGGATACACTTTGTATATGTCAGACACCAAAGTGAAACATTTTTATCAGTGTTGTAATATGGTATTAGGTATCGCATTATTGTGATACAGCTTACATTACATTTATTCATTTATTTTTATTTATCACAAAAATTGCTTCCTGGCACGGAGTCAAAGGTACCATGTGGAGTTTTTGACCACTAGCAATGCTATGGAGCAATTTTCTACATGTGGGTTCCTGTTGTGTTTGTTGTCATGTGCACACGCAGGTGGGATACACATTCCTGCCCATGGTTTCACACTATCCCACTGATCTACAGGTGGTGGTAATGCTTCAAGAAACGCAGCAATGCACTAACAAAGACAGGGATATAGACGATTGCTAGCAAGTAAATATGGATGTAAACAATGCAGGTTTCACACTTTTCAGAAATATCCGATTTGCTAATTATTTATGAGGAAGGAAATGCATTCAACACGTTTGTTAGACCTCAAGGATACACACAAGGTGTTTTGGTGAGCAACACTGAGTGGAAACTTTACTTACAAGAAAACTCCACAGGGCACCTTTAAGATACAAAACAACAACTTAAACAACTTAAATTAGTTAACTGTTAAATGAAATAAAACAAATCAGCAGTCCCTGAGCTTGGGTGATATGGCCAAAATCTAGGTATATGTAATTTTTTATCATGGTAACGGTATATATCACGATATTGTAAATTCAATTAAGAAATGGTTTAAAATAACCATACCTTACCGTACTTCATAACGTTTCATTATTTTCTTCTTTTATTTGGAACTTCCAGTTCCAGCGCAGAGTGGCTGATCATGTGTGGGCATCTTAAGGGATAGCTCTTGCGGTGGAAACAGTGTTGCCAAATCTCTACCGGTGGACACTTTTCTACCATCGCGCGGTATGTAACGTCATATTGCCTAACCCTACCCTCAGCCTTTCTATACCCCCAGTTGGTCTGTGATTGGCCGCAGATCCCTACATTCCAGTGGTGGAATGTAACTAAGTACATTTACTCAAGTACTGCATTAAGTACAAATTCAAGGTACTTGTACTTTACTTGAATATTTCCATTCATGCTTTACTTTATACTTAACTTTATACTTCTACTCCACTACATTCAGTGAAAACCATGTATCTCCAAATGTGGTGGTTTTGAATTTTTCTTATAAACTGAAGGATTAAGTTCCTTTATGGGTTGAGAAAATTCTCCTACTTCTAAACTATTTAACCCCCCCCCCCCCCTTGGATCAGCTGGAAAATGCATCATCACAAAGCTGAATTTTTTTTTAGAGATACGTGGTTCTCACAGGATGGCAACGCTACAAACATATGATGATCTTATAGACCATGATGCATTGCTGTAGATTAAACTACCCAACCGTATATAAAGTAGTTAGATGCAACCTTTAACATCTACAGCAGTAAAATGCAACATACACATTAATGCAGCAGTAACATTCATCCAGAAACATTTTACTGCACAATGAGTACTTTTACTTTTGATACTTTAAGTACATTTTGCCAGATTCACCAACCAGCAGTATGAGGTAGGATGACCTAAAGCTGAGGCCTTGGGAGCAACACTTCACATTAGCACATTTCACACATTCACATTTCCACATCCACCAATGGGGGGATGTAACACTATGGAGTCCTGTACTGAGTGGTAAATGCAAACACTTCCATACCCAGTATAGTTTGAGGTGCAATGGGTGTGAAAGAGTAGCAAAAAGAAAATATCTTTATATGTGAAAGTTGTGGGGGTTTGAATTAGTATAATTTTGTTCAGTGGTCCTGATGCTCACTCTATGAATAAATGAATTAAAATTCAAATCTGCCTTTGGATGTTGTCCTGTTGGCTCAGTGGATGATGTTGGCACACGCCTGTGATCAGGAGTCAAAATTCAGCTCACGAAATGTTTTCTCCTCTCATTTCGCTCTCATTTTTTCTTTCTGTGTCTGCTGCATACTGCCTTAATAAAGCAGCAATATCTTTCCCAGCAATTTCACCTGAACAGCAAACACAAGAACGCAGACAACAGGGAGAGTGCAATCAAGGAGCAGGCTGTATTATTTTTCTCTTTTGGGAGTCGCTGGAAGCCCACAAAAACAAAACAAACTCCTGCAGACGGAGCTCCTCTCGCTGTTCTGCATGAGGATGCCCCAGTTCTTAGACTCTCTGTGGTCCTGGCTAAGTCAGATCAGGTAAGTTTGAGTTAAAACCAGATCCAAAAGGGGGGTGGAACTGAGTTAAGTCCAGGACAAACCAAGTCCTATTCAAAGCAGGTAATAAACCATGCACATGTAATTTAAAATGGTTGAGGTTGAGGCCTGTATACTAAAGCTATTAACTAATTGACCCTGTTGACACGTATTTATTATTGCAACCATGATGACGGAGGCCCCGAACCTGAACAAAGGAGTGATATTAGCCCCAAACATGATCTTTCACTAAACCTAACTAAGTTGTTTTTGTGCCTAAACCTAACCAAACCTTGATCATAGCGTCACATCATGAAACTGATTTCTTTTTCAACATTTTGTGATGATATTTTGTTGTTTGATTTGGACTTGTTAACTTGGTGAATAGAATATATATATATATATATATATATATATATATATATATATATATATAAGCTGCTTTATTTTTGAAAATGTAATTACTGTTGGTCCTTCCAAGTAGAAGCTGTGATCCCTTATTGATCTTAGAAATGTGGAAAAAAATGTTTAGTAAAAAGCAAACAAGTCCTATAGCATTCAACATTTTGGTAAATATGCTTATTCACTTTCTAGCGGAGAGTTAGTGGAGAAACTGGAGGCCACTGTATCGTTGCGTTGAAACTAGGCTGTGCGACAGCGTAGATACAAGATTTCTAAACAAGAACATTGATATTTATTTCATGTTGAGTGTAAAATCTGAGTCTGCAGTGACATATGTCTGATTTCCCTTCAGAAATGTGGAGGGAAAAGTAGAAAAAACTCCCAAAATGGAATATACAAAGAGAAAAGTATCTCGCATTTTTACTGTACTTAGTTACGTCGCACCTCTATTGATTTTACCTGTAAAACCTGCTTCAGTCATAAAGATTAGATGCAGGGGAAGAGACATTTACAAAGCTATTCTCTTGATGCAATGTGTTATTTTGCTGTAAAGCAAATACCACCTTATTGAAATTGAACTGTTCCTCATTTTTGCTCGTTGACCCGCTCAAAGCCTTGGAGATCCGGCAGGTCATCCAGAGCCTCAGGGCCTCTCAGGCTGAACGGAGTCTCTGCAGCTTTGGCTCGTCCACATGACACAGAGCTGATGATGCTGCATGCATTATTTAAAGTCTATCCAACTCCCAGTGTCATAGCATTTTAATCTGCAACCTCTCTTAACCCCCTCTGCAGGGCTTATGTTACGTTCCCCCCGGTGGTACTGACAGGCAGAGTTAGAGAGAGGGCAGAGATATTGCTTTCAAAAGATAACTCTGATGTTGTTTTATCTTTTTATTTGTATCAATAAATTCCCTGAAGAGACCAAAGCCAACAATGAATGTACGCTACTAACAAGTAGTGTAGCAAAAACTTAATATAGCTCCAAAAAATGACTGAAAGTATTATCAACGCTTTTGACAAAGTGTTGACTGAAGAAGATTTGGAAAACCCATGTTAAGTTTGTGTAAAATGTATCGTTAACACTTCATTTTACAGCTCCATAATTTCCTAGTTTCATGAAAAGTTCAATGTACGTTGGTTATAGTTAACGCAAAAATAGAGACAAAGTTCTGTTATTTTAGTTAAAGTTTAGTTGTGTTGACTTTCCTTCAAAGAAAATCTCAGCTTACCATTTATTATTCATTTATTATTGGAAACTTTGATCACCATATATGTTGAATTGTGCTTGCCTGTAGACAAATTTCACATTTTTGCATTTCAGCTGACCTGCTGTCCTCGGACTAAAAGACTCTTTTACATTGGCAATTCATTTGAATGAATGAATCATAAGTGTAATGTTTTTCCCATTTAATTAGCACAAAAACACATAGTTCTTCCCAGGAAATTATTAGGAAACTACAGAGATCTGATTTTATTTTGCTATTAACTAACTTGTCTTTGAATGAGGGACTACACCGTCTAACTTGTCTCCTGTTTCTACCAATTTCTACTCATCAATAGGTTTATACTAATATAATAAGTAAAATGATTATGTGTAGTAATGAATCTACCAACACTGCAGCTCTATGGAGCTTTTTAGTCTCTTTTAGCCCATTTCCTCATTTCCAGCAGCAGCAGGCAGCTGTTTTTAGCTAAAAAGCTCTGATAAGGGGTGAGACGCCGACCATGAACCACAACATCCACGGTCAATCGGTTGGTCCAGACTGAAATATCTCAAAAACTATCAGATGGATTCAGATGAAATTTTGTGCATATATCCATGGTGCCCAGATGCTGAATCCTGCTGTAATTGTGTCTTTCCAGGTCTCTGTAAAAGTCTGTAAAAAATCAACCAGACAGCTGCATCTTTTTCAAAACACTGCTGCCTCACTGGCTTCCTATGCATCAAAGAATTGATTTCAAAATGCTGTTATTGACTTACAAAGCACTGAGTGTTTTGGGGCCGAAATACATCTCTGACATGCAGCTCTGTTACGAGCCATCCAGAGCTCGTACATCCTCTGGGACAGGTTTGCTCACCGTCCCCACGGTCAGCACCAAACACGCAGAAGCAGCTTTCAGTTTCTATGCACCACAGATCTGGAATAAACTTCCAGAGCACTTGAGATCTACCCCAACCCTGTGATCTTTTAAATCAAGGCTTAAAATGTTTCTGTTTGCCAATGCCTTTCCTGGGGTCATCTAAAGATGTCACATTTTTATACTTTTGCACTTCTTAAATCTTTTAAATCTACCGTATTTTTTACTGTTCTTATTTATTCTTTCTTTTATAAATTGTCTTATTTTCTGTTTTAGTTGTTTCATATACACTTTGAATTGCCTTTGTGTATGAAATGTGCCATATAAATAAACTTGCCTTGCCTTACTGACTTTGGTGATCCCCTGACTTTTCCTCTAGGGCCACCATGAGGTTGACATTTGGTGGAAATGAAGTGGCATGGACTTCAGCTTCAGCTAAGGTAATCGATGGATGATTATGGAAAGCCCTTGAACAACACCCAGTGAACTCACTGGATGATACCTGAGAGGTGGAGCCCCAGAGTGATGACGAAATTGAATGTCTTCCTGTTTCTGTACGTCACGCTTTAGATGTTTTTGGAAAAACCCCAACAGAGAGGAGACAACTCTTGCAACTGATTCTTCCCCATAAGACGACCTGATGAGGATAGTTAGTGAGAATCGGCCTTCCTGACGGAGTCTGATGATATAGAGTAGAGCTGTGTGACCTACTGCTTCAAATGCTTTGCCATTTATCTCTTGTCTTCAAGAGGAAACATATTTTTTTTCTTGCTCTGTACAGAATTTCTCTCCTTTTGTATTGAAGGTGAATGTTGGTGCAAAATGATGAGCCTGTAAAGAAGAAGCAGTTTGTCTTCATTTCTGAGGGACTGACAACAAATTCTGACATTTAGCATTGATGCTTACATTATGATATTTTGCCTCTTTTCAATTCTTGACATATTGACAAAAACATCTTGACATGATTTCATTCTCATCTCCTTTCAACAACATGAATAGGACAAATTAAAACCAAAGAGCAAGATGGATCCAGCAGAGTACATCACAAATACCTGTCATTTACCTGTTACAGGATTCTTTCACCTGTGGAGTCCATGCAGGATAAGACATGGGTTCAGCTCTTTGAAAATGCACATAATATCAATGAAATTATAGGCTGCAGGTGGAAAGCAAATTTCAAGCATTTGTGGATGATCGATATTAATCCAGACCTGTAGGGACTCTACTTCCCCTCAACATTCACGTAATGAGAGGCAAAGCAAAATTCCAGAAATGTGACTGCAGTGCTAAAGGATGTCCGAAATGGTCGCTTTTAAGGGAAATCTCTGAAATACTCTTAAATTACACAAATTAAGATACTATGAATTAGAGAAATTCATGTAAACTGCATTCATTGATTAGCTGTAAAGAAAACAGAGTATGCATTATCAAAGAAGACCAATTTTAGTCTTAGCTTTGGTCCAGACTGAAATATCTCAACAACTATCAGATGGATTCAGATGAAATTTTGTACACATATCCATTGTTCCCAGATGATGAATCCTACTGACTTTGGTGAGCCCCCGACTATTCCTCTAGCGCCACCATGAGGTTGACATTTGTGTTTTTGAGTTGCCATGGAATTTGGTTCAGACATTCATGTTCTCCTCAGGATGAATTGTAATAACTTTGATGATACCTTAACTTTTTAACTTTTTGGATTTTTAATCATGACCAAATGGTCATAAATCACAAAACTAAAGTGTTGTACAAATGACACTCTTATCACCCTCAACTGTTTGTTTAGTGCAAATAAGCAAATTTTAGCT
The DNA here is from genome assembly GCF_020085105.1 of Siniperca chuatsi. Lineage (NCBI taxonomy): Eukaryota > Metazoa > Chordata > Actinopteri > Centrarchiformes > Sinipercidae > Siniperca > Siniperca chuatsi. The sequence goes on from NC_058056.1 coordinate 25,576,464, forward strand.
AATACAGTAAACTAAGAAGCACACGGTGATCATAATACCTGCTAAACATCAGCATGTTAGCATTGTCATAGTGAGCATTTTAGCATGCTGATATTAGCATTTAGCTCAGTACAACCTCAAGTACAACCTCAATGTACAGCTAGTTTTTCAAACTTTTTCTGTTACGTCCCCTTCAGAAGCCGAAAAAAGTTCAACCCCCACCCCAGCAAAAGCGGATTTCATTTTTTATCAATAATTAATAATACGGGCGACTGAAATAAGCAAAAGATTCAGGTTAGCAAAACAGCCTTGCTAGCATCAGAGCACTTTTGTTTGTTTATGTCAACGCAACTTTAGGTCTGCTCAACATCCACGCGCCCCCCTGCAGTGGCTGTACGTCCCCCAGTTTGAGAACCACTACCTTAATGGAACAATGACTTTGTTTGCTCAAGTTTTACAGCAATACAACTGCCTCACAGAGTGTACTCTACCATATTGAGTTTCACCTTGAGCATTAAAAGAGCAGCATGTAGCATGGAGGCCTGTAATGGTGCGGCGAGGCAACACTTTGTCTACACTGCAGGAAATTAAACCAAAAGAAGAAGTGGAAGGAGGTTCTGCTGCATCATTGTTTTGTTTTTTTATTGCATCTACTTTTTTTCCATCCACTAACTTTCCCACCTCAGCTATGGATAAAAATGTGTTTGCAATATTTTGGTTGATTTTTCAGATTTTTGGCATTGCTGTTCAGTTGTTTTTTTCTCCACTTGAATTCAAAATGTGCAATACAACAGCTGGAGGAACATTAGAGAAAGCATCTGAGGTTAATAAACTGGTTGTAACCGGATCATATCATGATAATATAGCATCCTAATGTAGATATGGCATTAAATTAGGGTCATTAGCATGATTTCTTAAGTCCATGTAAACATGGAGTGGGAGAGAATAGATAGATCATGTGTAACCTGCAATAATCCCCCGTGGCAGCTTACATTTCCTCCCCTGGTGGTGTCCATATGCTGGCAGAGTCGGCCAGGTGTATTATCGAGCTCGCAGCATCACCTGAGGCCGCTCACACAGCAGGTGGAGCATGACTTTCACCCTGCACTCATTCATGGAGCTCTGGGTCACAAGATATGAAAATAAAAACTCCACTATTCTTTTGTTTATATTTGACTCTCATGTTTTTAACTTATATTTATCCTGGGGAAATTTTCTGAACTTCCAACCTTTTTTCTTTTACACTGCCTTTCTCAAATTCAATTACATCGACATACCTGGAAGCTGCCCAGTACAACTGCAGCCCCCCCACTGTTGGCTTCACTGAGGACGTTTCTAGTTTTAAGCGTTCTGCTTGAAGGCATCTCAACCCCAGCTAAAGGAACTAAAATCATTATTCTCTGTCTCAGGTTTTCCCCCCATCTTCTCCTACAATCCAGCCACTCTTTCCTTTTAGCCTGCAGTGGATACATTTTCCTGTTTGAACTCGTGGTCTCTCCATTTTGATTTTATTCAATATTTCCAGTCTTGTGCAGCTAATTCATCCAAATATCCACGACTGGAGCGCGTGTCCTCTAACATCAAAGCCAGGTTTTAAAGTCAGTGCTCATAAATTCCACAAGGGATGATTGCATCAGATCCTGTGCAGAAGAAAATACATGGTAACGCTTTTGTGTTTAACCTGGATTTAACTTCAGTGGCACAAAAAAATCAAGCTTTCTCTGCAAACTTGAAAATAACAAAGGCTCATCCAGACATAGATATTGAGGTGATTTAAACCTTTCATTTTCTGCCTTGTATTTATTTATTCTGTTGTAGAACGCTCTAAAGCTCTCCCAGGCTCTCAGCTGCTCATTCTGTATGCTACAAGCAATCATGGTGCCATTTTCATCCCAACAACACGAGACAGGAGGAGTATGATGTGTTTAAGACAGACAGACTGACAACAAATGGAATTCTTGCGCATTATTTTTTGTTTACCCAAAACTCAGCCTGCCTGACATATTGAAAACTTTGGGCAGGCCACTAGAATTAAAAATAACCATCTGTGGGTTTGAACTGTGTTTTGCTCCACAGTGTGGAGGATTTAGTGGCATCTAGCGGTGAAATTGCAGATTGCAACAATTTGAATACCGCTTACCTCACCCTCCCCTTCCAAGCGTGTAGGAGAAACTGCGGTGGCCGTGAAACTCGCAAAAAACGCCAACGACCCAATCTAGAGCCAGTGATTGGTTTGTCTGTTCTGGGCTACTGTAGAAACATGGCGGCGCAACATGGTGACCTCTGTGGAAGTGGACCCGCTCCCTCTGTAGATATAAACGGCTCATTCTAAGGTAATTTTCAGGTTTTATAAACTAATTAAAACATACTTTTATTATACTATTATATTCCATTTCTGCCAATAGCTCCTCCTAAATGTTACACACTGGACCTTTAAGCAAGTGCAGTATGCCCTTGAAAATGTGACTTGCAGAGTTAAAGTGAGACTGAACGTGTGTTTGATGTTTGCATCACAGAGCAGCGAGCAGTGGTTCAACCTTTGAACAGAAAACAGCTCTTTTTAAGAGGATCTGTGACGTCAAATGCCACTTTCATTGAACAAATGTGACTGTAGGAGGTTGTGAAGTTTGACTCATGAATTCGCTTGACTAATAGAGCTCCTTCCATTTCAATTAAAATTAAATTAAAATGTACTAAAGAAGTGTCCTTATCATGGGCATCTCTTACGCTCAAGATTCATCCATCTCTTTCATTTCTCTTTAGAAATGTCTTATAATGTTAGAAATCTCTCATGTCTTTTCTCATAAATCTCCTGCAATTACTCAGCATTGTTTGAAAACCTCAGGTCATTTAACAACCCTTAACACCGTTCTGAATGTATTTCCAGAATCCTGAAATAAATAGATAGATAGACAGACAGATTTTAATAAAATGATTTACATGGGGAAGACCATTTCCTGTTTCAACATGATAATAATAAACTTTATTTATACAGCACCTTTTATCAATGTTAATCAAGACTAACACATTTCAGTTTATACAATTAAATAAATCATGGGGGGGAAAGTACACAATGAAACTGAATAAAATATACAACAATAAAATAACATAAAAAGAGTGAAATAAACTATTCAAACAGATAATACATGTAACAAGTGGAAAAATACAACCTAGAAGTAACATTACTAAAACATCCCCGTACACAAAGCCAGGTCCATAAAGAAATGGATTTCCCAGTTTGGTGTGGAAGAACTTGACTGGCCTGCACAGAGCCCCGACCTCAACCCCATCTAACACCTTCGGGGTGAACTGGAACGCCGACTGTGACTCACACCTTATCACCCAACACTGGTGTCGGACCTCACTGACGCTCTTGTGTCTGAATGGGAGCAAATCCCTGCAGCCAAGATCAACATCTGGTGGAAAGCCTGAAACCAGATGAGTGGAGGCTGTTCTAGCAGCAGATTAATGCTCATGGTTTAGAATGAGATGTTCAACAATCGCATGTGGGTGTAATGTTCGGCTGTCCACATACTTTTGGCCATGGTAGTAAAGATTGCAGATATGGTTGTCAGCAGCATAATAAGATGCCAAAGTTAAAAATGTAATAACATAAAAATGGAAGCAATAAATAAGCCATAGAGAGGGAGTATTGTATCTGTATTGGATGTGTGTGTGTGTGTGTGTGTGTGTGTAGGTGTTGATATTGCTTTCTCTGCACAGTAGAGGAGGAGGGAGTGTGTGTGCGTGTGTGTGTGTCAGAGAGAGAGCGACTCTGACAGCCCGTCTCACAGCTGGGATACCCAGTCCTCAGGAGTGGGGCGATCAAGCCACGGGGGCGGGTTATTTTGGGAACCACTGAGGAGGAAGCGCTTATTTTCTCCGCCATCCAACCCCCCCCCCAACCCCAGCCTCCCACCGTCTGACAGCTCCCTCTGTTAATTTGCACAACCTCAATTAGCCTTCAGCGGGGAGAATAAAGGAAGTGGTCAGACAAAATCCTTTAAAAGGGTCTATTCACCTCAGACAAGGGGAGTGTGTGTGGGGGGCTGAGGGGATAAAAATACATCTGAGACTGAACGTGCTTTTGATGTTTGCACCACGCAGCAGCGAGGCGGTTCAACCTCTAAAAAGGGAACAGGTCTTTGAAAGTAGACCTGTGATGTCAAACGCCACTTTTAGTGAATAAATGAAACATGGGACAGGATAAAAACGTATACATATGACAGAGTACCTGAATGCTTGCAGACAAGACACTTTTTCAATGAAATATATTTAACAGGTGAGTACAGGTGGAAAAGTCCCTCGTTGATTTCACCTATTAAGGAGTGGAGGGAAGCCAGGTTAAAGTTGGATTTTCATTATCACAAATGTGACATATAGATTGTGCAAATTGGGGTGAGAGTGAGCATGAATATGGTGTCAAATTTCCTCCGTACCTGAGATGTTCTGGATCTTAGCTTAGACATCTCCTTCGCACCGAGCCTGCCAAGTGTCAGGGGTTACATATCTGATAGTAAAAGTTGTCTAAACATGCTGCTTGGTGTTTAGCGTCTTTAGTCTGTAATATGTGGATATATTGGCTGTCAGCAGCAGATTCCTGAAAGGATAATGATGATTTTCTAGATTTTTCTTAATGCTAACAAATCCTGTGAAAAGGCCAAAACCAACAATGTGATAAACCATCTATCAATACTTTGGGACTTCGCTATCCTGTCTGTGGCCCCGATCCAATTGGTTCCTACCGAAGATGTAAATCTTTAAAAACAGTTCACAAATATATAGTTTAATAAAAAAAAAAGGCTCTGTAATTTCCTAAAATAGCTGGGCAAACGTTACTCAAATAGGAGTAAATAGTTCATTTGTTGGGGACTATTTTTAGTGGTGGATTAATACACATTTGGTGCTCTGAGTATTACCGGCAGCAGGACGGTGTATGTGGGACCGATTCGATATAAAGTCGATAAACAGTGAGGAAGTAGGGAATTGTTTGCTAAAATATTAACATAGCAGCTTTATAAAGTGAAGAAACTGGGTTGTCATCTTATATTGGATTTCACTTCCCCCTAGAGGCCAATAATTTGAGGGTACAAATGACTAATTTATGTAATAATATATATTATAATAACATTTATTTATATGCTACTTAAAAAAAACAGATTACAAAGTGCTTTACGAGGAAAAATCAAGAAAAGAAATGTACACATACATGTTACATACATGTATGTATTTCATAATAAGTCATTTCAAGTAACAATTCATCAACTTTTTGCCTCCAATAATCTTTCGGCCTCACATCTGATAAACACACACACAACAGACACTATTAAACACACGAGTGGCTGACAAGTTGCTGATGTATTACATAATGCATTTTCTTTGCCTCATGTTTCCATATAAATCTGTTTTTACTGACAACACTTTATGCTGCAACACGGGAGCAACACATGATGGAGAAAAGGCTCCTGTTAAGATTAATTTATTCAGTGAAAAAAGCAGAGTGGAGGATGATGTGGGAGTGTGTGTGTGTGTGTGTGTGCTGAGGGAGGATGTAGTGGCGGAGATGAAGATAGAGGTTGATGTTTTTGTGATCGGGGCATTAGTAGCCATCTGTGACCTTGCTCTGTGAAGAAAGCCCACAGCTCTGGATTCTGTGGGGGGGTTTTGTGTGTGTGTTTGTGTTCAACACATTCCAGCGAAGCTTTTTTGACAACATGGGAGCAGCACAGGAACTGTTTATCGCCACAAACTTTCCCTCCATTTGCCTTTACTCTGTCTTTCCCTTTCTGCTTACTGATCAGACTTGTAGTTAAACCAGTCGGTAAGTAGCGTACCTATGCAGCTAGGCTTCGAGAGCTTACTTAGACTTAGTTGTATAGGTCTTCACGGGTTCACTCGGTTCCCAGTAACTAAGATCTAACCCAGGAACCGAAGTGGCCAGGTCAAAACTATGTTCAGTCTAACTAGGTCAGATGGGATCCTGTTGTATTGCCACAGTACTCGGGCCTGTGTGTCAATAAGCCTGATGCCCAAGTGGACTATCAGCTCTAAACACCTGGTGCGTCACAATCATCACACAAGAAAAATTTATTTTTTGATGCAGATGGAAAGTGTGAACTGAGTAAAAATTACGTGTTGTTGCTCTTTTCAACCATAAAACTGGAATTATGCTTCCTCCGAGATAGTACATGTAAACGTATCCGCAAATACGCAGAGAAGGGTGTTACGGGTAAGTATAGGTCGCGTAGACTTGCAGAGGAGTCGATGCACACACCTCCTAAAGCTCAACAACGCTTCAAGCAAGCTGATTGGTTGATGGAAAAGAAAAACAACGTAACTGTTATGCAATTGGTGGCAGATCATGCTGCAGCCCGTGTTGGTGTTGTCTCACTCCTTGGGTCTGTTTGGGTCGAACACATTTTGGATCAGGGGCCCGTTGCACCAAATTTGCAACTTGCAATTTGCAACATGAAATTATCTCCCTTCTGCTAATTTTGGCACATTTAACTAATCGAAACAAACGCTACACTTGCCACCCATGCATGAGCACGTGAGAGCCCTGTTGAATACGCAAACGTATGTGCAAATTTGCGGGTCACAACCTTTTGTGAAACTTGTTGCTGTCGCTGATTGCGATCTGTTTATAAGCAATTGCTTTTGTGAAACAGGCCCCAGGTCTTATTGCCCTCAAGTCAGGTTTCTTCTTTTTGAAAATGTATTTATTCATGTCGGGTTTGGGCAGGTTTTCCACGGGTCCATTTCGACTTACGAATGGCTTTACTTGGAAAGGCTCAGTGAGCTCATCACGATAACTTTATGACTAGATTCTCATTTTTCTCATTGGTATCAAATCTGTTGTGATTACTCACAAGATGAATCTAATGCTTTTGATGACCAGGTTATAATTTACACTTGCACCTGAGAAAATATTGAAATTAATAGGCAGATTAATAGATTGTCATTACATTTAGTGAATGTTCCTGTACTAAAGGTGATGAACTCTTTTGTTTTCGTTGACCACCATGTCCAAAATCTCAAATAATGGCAAAATCTCCAGTATAGTTAGTATATTCTTTGATTGTGGAGTCTCATAAAAACTGGGTTTTATGCTTTTACTCTCATTCAGACAGTGCTATAGGCTTCTCAGTTCTAGCTTTCCCTCTTTCTTCTCTCTTTTCTCACTTCAGGCTTCATCCAACAGGGCAGCCAGACTGATCCATTATGTATTTTTCCATTCATTTTCAATTAATGTCTGCTGTCCAAACAATTATCCATCTCCATCAGACTTCCATCTGTCTTTCATCTGATATAGAGCTTAATTAAATTGAAACTGGACAAACTGACTCACCTTGGAGGAGGCTATAGTGCAACGTACACCATCGTGTTGACTCATCACAAAAAGATCACACCAACAGAATAACATTGAGATGATCTCAAGGTTTACCAGGTCAGTTTTTTATTGTATTTATTCTGTACTTTTATCAGATTTGCTAACTGAAGATCTTTGCAACATTACAGGAGATATCCACCTCTTTTTTTTTACCTACTTACTATGATCTCTTGCATGAACTATGTTTTTTGTTATTGTTTGTCAGTTTTGTCAGATTTAATTTATGGTAAGCTGGCATTCATTTTCAATTAATTAATTCCGTTTTTTGTTTGTTTGTCTGTATATTTGGTCTTTATTTGTGAGTTTCTAGATATTTAATGCATTTTCAAGACATCAGACTGTGTGTACAATGTGATTTGAGTCATCAATATCAGTAATTCACAAACTTCTTTGCCCGTGGCCCCATGTTATAAATTCATGTGAGCCCTCGTTATGGTTTGTATGTCTATGATTTGTGAGCAGGTTGTTTCACTTCAATAATTTTTAGAAGCCTAAAAAGTCAAAACTCCAGAAGAACGTGACTGCTAAAGTACAAAAATTCATCTTAATTTTGTGGAGCTAAATTTTGTTTCTTCTGCTGCAGAAATCAAATGGCAACCACTTGGACTCATCTCATGAGAAGAAGGCCCAATCCCTAGGTTGGGAACCACTGCTTTATACCAGTGATCTGCTCTCCTAACTGACAAGCGAGCCTGATAAAGCATACGCAAAATGCATTGCTCGCTCTTCCACTTGCAGAAATACACACATACATACCAGGAATTCTTAAGTTGGTCCAGAGTTTAGTTTGCAAGCCCTCTCTTTATTTTTGATTCTTTTGCACTGCCTGCGTTTGACTAAATCCTGACTTCAAATTTCCTTATTGACACATTTGTCTAGTTACCAAAGGCAGTGGTAAGTTTTTACTTTACTCCATATTATATATTCACTGTGTGTAGGACTTGTCCAGTGTCACGACATCGGGAAACTGTAACAAAATTGAGGCGGATTCAGGTGTGAACAACACATTTGCAAGAAAAAAGCGTTTGCTCTCTCCCTATAACCCAATTTCCATGAATTCAATACCTCCTGTTCACCATATCTCCTCTACATGTTCCTCTACTAAGCTTTCCTCTCTTACTCTATTTTCAACTCATGCATTCACTTTTTCCTCCCCCCTCTGTTTTCTCTGTCTCCCTTTCTCTGAAGCTCATCTTCTCTGGGTATCTGTCATTATCTTTTGTCTCTTTCTTTTCCTACTTTCCCCAAAACCCATTTCCATAAAGCCATCTCTGACAGCACAAGTATAAAAACTCACCTCACCTGTTATTTTTCTTTTCTTTGCTCTCCCCTGAGCAGAGAAAACTGAAAACAGATTGAGTCACAGAGCAGAAATCCATCCAGACAGATAAAGAAAAAGACAAAAAAGATCACTCAGCTTCCACTTTGCTTGTTTAGCTGACACTCTCCTACCATCTGCCTGTTGACTTTTCCTTTCTTTCTGTTCTTGAATATTTTATGTTGCTCTGTTGTTTGACACAATGGTTCCCAAATGCTTTTAATGTCAAAAACCCCACTCCAACACATAATATTTTGTTTTTGAAACATAATTGGAGATGAGACTGTTTCATAGTAGCTTTCAGTCGACTAGAATAAGAATTAAATAAGTCACATTTTTCTGGGACAACATGAAAAACCTGCAAATACGCCAACTGTCCAGTGGGTTTTTCTGTTATGACCAGTGAGGTGGTGATGAAGTTAATACCAATAACTATGTGAATATTTAACCAAGTGATCGTTCCCCAATCCTCCCTGTCGCAACACCTTACACAGCACATATGCAGTTTACAGTGATTACCATCAAAATTCTCTGTTATTTTTGATTATTATTGCCCTCAAGTCAGGTTTCTTCTTTTTGAAAATGTATTTATTCATGTCGGGTTTGGGCAGGTTTTCCACGGGTCCATTTCGACTTACGAATGGCTTTACTTGGAAAGGCTCAGTGAGCTCATCACGATAACTTTATGACTAGATTCTCATTTTTCTCATTGGTATCAAATCTGTTGTGATTACTCACAAGATGAATCTAATGCTTTTGATGACCAGGTTATAATTTACACTTGCACCTGAGAAAATATTGAAATTAATAGGCAGATTAATAGATTGTCATTACATTTAGTGAATGTTCCTGTACTAAAGGTGATGAACTCTTTTGTTTTCGTTGACCACCATGTCCAAAATCTCAAATAATGGCAAAATCTCCAGTATAGTTAGTATATTCTTTGATTGTGGAGTCTCATAAAAACTGGGTTTTATGCTTTTACTCTCATTCAGACAGTGCTATAGGCTTCTCAGTTCTAGCTTTCCCTCTTTCTTCTCTCTTTTCTCACTTCAGGCTTCATCCAACAGGGCAGCCAGACTGATCCATTATGTATTTTTCCATTCATTTTCAATTAATGTCTGCTGTCCAAACAATTATCCATCTCCATCAGACTTCCATCTGTCTTTCATCTGATATAGAGCTTAATTAAATTGAAACTGGACAAACTGACTCACCTTGGAGGAGGCTATAGTGCAACGTACACCATCGTGTTGACTCATCACAAAAAGATCACACCAACAGAATAACATTGAGATGATCTCAAGGTTTACCAGGTCAGTTTTTATTGTATTTATTCTGTACTTTTATCAGATTTGCTAACTGAAGATCTTTGCAACATTACAGGAGATATCCACCTCTTTTTTTACCTACTTACTATGATCTCTTGCATGAACTATGTTTTTGTTATTGTTTGTCAGTTTTGTCAGATTTAATTTATGGTAAGCTGGCATTCATTTTCAATTAATTAATTCCGTTTTTTGTTTGTTTGTCTGTATATTTGGTCTTTATTTGTGAGTTTCTAGATATTTAATGCATTTTCAAGACATCAGACTGTGTGTACAATGTGATTTGAGTCATCAATATCAGTAATTCACAAACTTCTTTGCCCGTGGCCCCATGTTATAAATTCATGTGAGCCCTCGTTATGGTTTGTATGTCTATGATTTGTGAGCAGGTTGTTTCACTTCAATAATTTTTAGAAGCCTAAAAAGTCAAAACTCCAGAAGAACGTGACTGCTAAAGTACAAAAATTCATCTTAATTTTGTGGAGCTAAATTTTGTTTCTTCTGCTGCAGAAATCAAATGGCAACCACTTGGACTCATCTCATGAGAAGAAGGCCCAATCCCTAGGTTGGGAACCACTGCTTTATACCAGTGATCTGCTCTCCTAACTGACAAGCGAGCCTGATAAAGCATACGCAAAATGCATTGCTCGCTCTTCCACTTGCAGAAATACACACATACATACCAGGAATTCTTAAGTTGGTCCAGAGTTTAGTTTGCAAGCCCTCTCTTTATTTTTGATTCTTTTGCACTGCCTGCGTTTGACTAAATCCTGACTTCAAATTTCCTTATTGACACATTTGTCTAGTTACCAAAGGCAGTGGTAAGTTTTTACTTTACTCCATATTATATATTCACTGTGTGTAGGACTTGTCCAGTGTCACGACATCGGGAAACTGTAACAAAATTGAGGCGGATTCAGGTGTGAACAACACATTTGCAAGAAAAAAGCGTTTGCTCTCTCCCTATAACCCAATTTCCATGAATTCAATACCTCCTGTTCACCATATCTCCTCTACATGTTCCTCTACTAAGCTTTCCTCTCTTACTCTATTTTCAACTCATGCATTCACTTTTTTCCTCCCCCTTCTGTTTTCTCTGTCTCCCTTTCTCTGAAGCTCATCTTCTCTGGGTATCTGTCATTATCTTTTGTCTCTTTCTTTTCCTACTTTCCCCAAAACCCATTTCCATAAAGCCATCTCTGACAGCACAAGTATAAAAACTCACCTCACCTGTTATTTTTCTTTTCTTTGCTCTCCCCTGAGCAGAGAAAACTGAAAACAGATTGAGTCACAGAGCAGAAATCCATCCAGACAGATAAAGAAAAAGACAAAAAAGATCACTCAGCTTCCACTTTGCTTGTTTAGCTGACACTCTCCTACCATCTGCCTGTTGACTTTTCCTTTCTTTCTGTTCTTGAATATTTTATGTTGCTCTGTTGTTTGACACAATGGTTCCCAAATGCTTTTAATGTCAAAAACCCCACTCCAACACATAATATTTTGTTTTTGAAACATAATTGGAGATGAGACTGTTTCATAGTAGCTTTCAGTCGACTAGAATAAGAATTAAATAAGTCACATTTTTCTGGGACAACATGAAAAACCTGCAAATACGCCAACTGTCCAGTGGGTTTTTCTGTTATGACCAGTGAGGTGGTGATGAAGTTAATACCAATAACTATGTGAATATTTAACCAAGTGATCGTTCCCCAATCCTCCCTGTCGCAACACCTTACACAGCACATATGCAGTTTACAGTGATTACCATCAAAATTCTCTGTTATTTTTGAAACAGAGTCCTTGATTTCAGACAGATGTATACAAAAGCAGGTACTCACATTTCTACCCGGGACCGTCGATTTTGTTGGCTAAAATGACAACTTTCGCTGGCAGATTCTATCAGCTGTAGCATGAGTTGGTCGAAAACACTACGGATGACTTTTAATGTTTCCAGCTGACTCATTATAAAATCAGAATCCTGTGAAAGAGTGTTAAATATGCCCTACATACATAATATATACATAATATCGTGCTAAAAGCTACATGTCCCAGGCAAATAGTCAGCATCCTCACCAGCTGATGATCCATGTAGATGTAAATAAGGATCAGCCTTGTTAATGCATAGCGGGCTAGTTATTATAGTACAGTATTATAAATAACAATGTAATTAAAACTGTGTTCGTTCTAACAGAACCGCTGGATGGTGTGGTGGCTAACTATAGAAAAAAATAGTTGGACAGGCAACACTGGTTAGATTTAATGTTCGTATGACAGAAAGACTTAGGGTCATCAGAGTTTAAGGTAATGTTAGCAGCTCTGTCCAGCTCTTTACTGGATTTGGGGAAGTTAACCGAGTTAGTGTTACGTTTGCCAAACACATTTGTTCACGCATTGTTTGTCCTTAAAAGCCGTTTCTCTTGTAACATTAAAAGTGAAGACGTGAAAACAAATTGTTTAAAAATACAAATATTGTGTAAGCTAATCACCATTTGTTTGCAGCGAAGATAGCCCTTACCAATCTCTTACAATGTTAATTTATTTTAAGAGACACGTGCTGGGAACATAGGACCCTGGGAACATAGGGATGAGCCTGCATGACTGAGACGCATATCAACCTAGAGTCAGTCGCTGTGACAGATAATGAAAGAAAAAACAGGCTCTGCAGCAGAAACGCTGATAGACAGACTGACAGCTCGAGACAAAACAGAAATTCACCCTGGGCAAGTTGATGGGAAGGTTGATGGGGTGTATTTTGTCACAGCATTCTGGGGAAAAGAATATAAACCTTATAACCAATGGTGGTAGACAGACAAAGAATATCATCTCTGAATTTAAACCAACATAATCTATGAAGGGGATGCAAATGAGGGAGAAAAGATGGGCTGAAAGTCCCGAGTAACGTGCATGTCAAAATTTTGGGCAATAAACCACATTCCTCGGATATTTTTAAAGGACGGACACATCGGACACAGTGTGCGGCTTTGTTCAGTTGATTATCCTGGTTCAGTTGTCTCCAAAGAGCAGAGTTCAAACCTGATGTGCCGTATCTGGATAAGCCAGAGCTCCATCAGCAGTGAAGCAGTGATGAGACCTGAGCGCTCTGACCAACAATAGATGTGCAGCTCTGTCGGATGATTTCCTGTCTGGTGTTATTGTTTGAGTGACGGGAAGAAAACCTCTGAGCTGTCTGGGTCACCTGAAAACCGGACGACTGACAGCCGTGAGTGGATCTAATTTTCATATGTCGACTGTGTAATTTTCATACAATTGAATGTAATATTTTGTCCAAATAACAAGACTCTGTGTTATTTCAGTGTTGAAGCTGTATCAGCACTGAGCTATCAGTATCAGTGCTGCCCATGGATACAAGGTGACACAACGTGGTGACGTGGGTGGTATATTTCTCTGTGGGTGTGTGTGTGCAACTGAGACTAACAGCTAAAGAACTGCAGCATAATACAGCATTGCAAATCATAGTAGTAACGTAGCCTAACCTAACACAACATGACATAATCCAAACCTATCAATGTAATCAACGTATCTAGCATGACAGAACAGAACAAATACAACATAAAACTATGAATGTAAGGGGCAGTACGAAATAACAGTTTTTTAGCCTATATTTGTTCACATTTTGGCAAATTGGCACCATTAAAGCAACATTAAGCATAGTTTACCTTAAAATAACAGCTTTGAAATTATTTTGTGTAGGCCCACGATCTCCCTCAAGAAGTGCGTAACGCTTTACGGCACTACGTCACACACCACCAACTATGGGTCTCCGGCTAGCTATAAGAACAAGCTAGCTCGGTATTCTCAGTACGAGACCGAAGACGTTTGACAGAGGATGCTAAGAAGAGAAAAAGAGAGAGTGACCGACCAAGAGGCCGGACAAGAGTAAATCTCGGACTAGTCGTTGGCGCAATCTTCGCAAAATGAAAGGTTGCAAGACAGACGCAGAGCTGGCCTTCTTGCTGTTGGACTAATACATAATATTAGCTGGCTTGCTATGTCTTGTGTTGTTGCACTTGCTTGATGTTTGGCTGTGTTAGCAAAGTTGTCGACTCGCTAGTTTTTGACCATAAGCCAAGTCAGCCCATTTCGACAGAGGTTTAGCCGCTAGCATGTTATAGCCAGGCGTTAGCAGCATATGTCACTGGTTCATGCTTCGTTAGCTTCTGACGTCGTCTTTGCCAGTTCCAACTCCTTCAGCTTGTCAACAAATGCACGTCCATGAGGGTTGAATAGCCGAATTAGCTATTAGCAGTTTGCTATGTACCCATGGATGTACAGACAACTATCTCTGGATTTCTTTGATACTGAAGAAAACTTAAATTGCTCTGCTAGCTACACACTAGCTAACAGTCAAGTGCGGTTTTATATGAAGGTTAGCTGTGGAGATGGATATATTTATATAACCACCCCCAAGTTCAAAACGAATCAACAAAAATATATTAACATTTTACAGGTAGAGAAAAGTTTTTTTTACAAAAATACAGAAAAGTTATTATTTTTTGACATATTTAGCATGTAACGAGATATATGAACAATTAAGACAGGGACACAGGATTAGAACTTCGAAAATGTATTTTTCGTGTCTTTAATTTAGTGCAGTTTAGCACAACGCGAGACATTTAAACCCTAGCTACAATCATCTGCTATTTCTTGAGTTGGTTGTGTGGAAACTAAATGCAAATTAATTGATTCAAACTACACAAGTACATTTTAACCCTGCCGTCTGAATGAAAAGAAACCAGAGTAAATATCTGAGTGGGGTTGGGGATAATATGTTGGTAATTTGCTTCCTTTGCTTCACTCAACATTATCAAATAATCTCAATTACGTTTACTCTGTTTGTTGACAATAAGGGTTTTATAGCACTGCAGTATATAATTGAACATTCAACATGGTCTGAGCTCATGGACATCTGGACTCACACACACACACACACACACACACACCATTCACCACAGCTTTCCTTTCATTATGCAACACTAATCTGAAGCCTGCGCTCAAAAGCAGCCATTGTGTGCTGAGTTAAGCAGCATGGCAGAAATCACTGGACTGATCATAATTAAAAGAAGGAAGTAGATGGTAAAAACCTAACATGAAGAATAATAGAACAATTTAAATTAAAGGATAAATAGATGAATGGATTGTGTCACACCTTTTACTGTAACACCCAGGATGTTCAGTTCCAGCTCACCCTGTCCTACTACTGACTTTGTGGCTGGAAAAATGACTAATGAAATAAAATCTGTTACAGACTACTGACCAACGACTTCTAACAACAACGATACATAGATAAACACTTCATAGGGTAAATGTTTGATCCCCAGAAGAAGATACAGTTGTCAAAAAGAAACAGACAGAACTCAGACAATGCAATCAAATACACATAATTACACAATACACATAAATCAAAACAGAATATAATTACCAGCAATAACTGATTTTCTTTGACCACTTGAGGGCAGCAGAAACAAGTTGTGAACACAACACTGACATTTAAGTTAATATGATGAACTTGTTAGCAAACAGTTGCTTATTTACACATCCAGCAGTTACAGAGGAACATTATCATTCATTTGGAGTCGTGTTTGTGTCACCTGATGAATGTAAGTCCAATATTCACTCTCTTTTAGCTCTGTTTTTGGTCTCTACCAACTCCTGAGGGAAATATCTGGCTCTTTAGCTGCTAAATGCTCCACTATGGTCGCCAGCTAGTCTCTAACTGTGTCTGTCTGCTGTTTGCTGCTGAGCAGGTAGTTTTTACAGCTTTTCCTCTGAAAACAGCTGCCTGCCACGGCCAAAATGACGCTATGAGAGTGAACCAAAATAGTGAAGTTGCAGCTAGACAGATAAACAATGAGCTTAAACTCAGTGGTAAAGGGCAAATACTTGGCATCAAGTCATGTTCTTACCATCCCATTTTATATAGTCAGTGTATTTATATATATATATATATATATATTATAGAGTGCTGATTATAATTATCTCACGAAGGTGGCTGTTAAAAGTTTGTAGTTTCAGATTCCAACAGTGACGACTTTTCACAATCAACTTCCCTGTCCATCAGTGGAGCTCTCATCTCCTGCTCTTCCACTTATAGGACAATAACTTTATGATGTGTAAAACACTTTTAACATGTTTATCACATGTATGGAACATAATTTCACATGTGGTCTGCGGGCATTTCACATTAATTTACATTATACTGGAACATCTGACCCCAGATATGAAAACGTTAATTTTAAGTGCTTTTAGCCATGCTAGTGGCATGGCTCTAGGTATGGCAATGTCGTTCTGACTGAAATATCTCAACAGCTACTGGATGGATTGTCATGACATTTTGTACAGACATTCATGTTCCCCAGAGGATGAAACCTACTGACTTTGGTGATATCCTGATTTCCTGTAGCGCCACCAGCAGGTTTGGGTTTTTTAGTGAAATGTCTTGACGGCTATTGGATGGATTTCCATGAAATTTGCTACGCACCTTCATGCCCCCCTCAGGATGAATCGTAATCACTTTGGTGATCCCCTAAACTTTGTGTCTGGTGCCAATTAGCTAATGTTAGCATGCTAACAGGCTAAACTAAGATGGTGAACATTATACCTGTTAAACATCAGCATGTTAGCATTGTCACTGTGAGCATTTTAGCACGGATACGCCAAAGTACAGCCTCACATAGCAGTTAGTATGGCTTTAGACTCTTAATCTTGTTGTGAGGGACAAGAGGTTCACATGTTATATCACAAGTGAAACACTATTTCTTTTTGTACGGTTTCGCCTACAAATTTCATTAAAGATTTTGGTTTGGCTTCAGAAGAAGAAGAAGAAGAAAAGGTACGATGGATGGATGGATGGATGGATAAAACAGGATGTGATGAGTAGTGTTAAGCTGTTGCTGCTGTAGATTGCAGCTTAGTAACTGTTTCATTTCTGTTTATCTATAATCCTCTCACTGTATGTCACACACATACACATTGACTCTCTCTCTCTCTCTCTCTCTCTCTCTCTCTCTCTCTATCACACACAAGATGGAGTAGTTGGTCACGATGCCACTCATTCAGACCGGAAATGATCAATGCTGATCTTCTCTCCGTGTTTCCTCGGTCATTGACCTGAATTAAACAACAGCTGAATACAAATCTCAGTGTTTCTATCCACATACTTAGAACTTAATTTAACTTCTATTTCCTGCAATTAAAAAAAAAGAAAGGTGAGGACCGTGCATCCACCACTGCACAAGAAGAGTTTTTGGATCATCACCAGAAACAAATATGTCACATATCACCCTCCAGTGGATGTAAATGACATGACATGCCCTGAAAATCATGTTGTATTTTATGTCATTACAACTTTGGCACACTTTGACCTGACCTGACAAAGTGCAGGTGGAAAGCAGGGAGGCATTATCAACAACTGAGGGTTTATTTTAGGTTTGTATGCAGCTCTAGATATAATAGATCAGTTGTGATTAAAGGAATAAGAAAGAAAAAAATTCTGTTGCACAAAATCATGTTTATTTCTTCCGCCATTTTTCTACTTGGAGCTTTTTTCTTGAGAAATATTGGACACGTTCACCTCTTTAGGTCTCTAAAAATCCTACTAGTGAAGCAATTAGAGAGGGGGAAAAACCCATGAGGGGTCACAAGTAAACATTGCTTTGTTTTAAGGGGTCACAAGCCAATAAGGTTGGGAACCACTGTCAGTCGTGTTTTATGACACCTGATTAAATAAAACAAACACAAGTGGAAATTTGCTTCTGTGACAAGGTTGATTTAGTTATCACCACTCAAGAGATCCTGAATGTACCACAAGCTTCATTGTATTTAGTTATTTAATCAAATTTAATGAAATCAGTTTCATTATTTGTTAATTTGTTGATTAATTGCTTAATTTTTTTTTATTGTTTGATGATTTTCCTGCTGGGTGTTCTGACACCTGCTTTGCAACCTTGTTACCAAAACTGACCTGAGTATTTCTATTTTATTCTACTTTATACTTCTACTTCACTACATTTCTGAGGGAAATATTGTACTTTTTACTCCACTACATTTATTTGACAGATATAGTTACTACTTTTCAGATGTTTCATAATAAACTGATGAGCTTATAAAATAAAATACACTGTTAAAGATTAAACCAGTGATTCCAAACATTATTGACTTGAAAAAAATATTGTCTAATTTTGGCCCCATGTCATGTTTCAGATGTCGATGAGTTGTTAGCAGAGTGACTTCCCCTCTAAACTTCTCACATGGTTTCTTTTAAACCCTAACCCTAACCCTAACTGTTCAAGGACCAAAGAGGTAAAATTCAATATTTCACAAAAAAAGGAGAATATCATCTCATAGACATCTGAAACATGACAAGGGGCCCCGGCTATAATAAACAATAATATAATGATAAACTTTATTTATACAGCTATCGTCTTAACAATGTTACTAAGTGCATTACAAAAAATAAATTAAAACAAAACCTAGATAGATAAAATGAGAATAAGGCCATGAGCAAGAAGGAAATAAAAACAATAAAATGGGTAAAATAAAATAAATATGAATAAAAACAGTAAAAACAGTAAAAGACATATCAAACATTTCCAAAAGCTTTTACAAAGAAAAAAGTTTTAAGAAGAGATTTAAAAGAGGTTAGAGACTTCAGTAGGTGGGGAATGCAGAGAACTAGACACTGCTTCTTTGTAAGGGGCCACAAGCCAAAAAGGTTTGGAACCACTGAATTCATCTTTTATAATATATTGTATTTTATAAGGTTATCGTGTTTTATGTAACATCTTAATCTGTAAAGTAACTAGTAACTACAGCTGTCAGATAAATGTAGTGGAGTAAAAAAAAAAACAATATTTCCCTCTGAAAAGTAGTGGAGTAAAGGTATAAAGTAACATAACTGTCATAGTTTGGTTTTGTTTCCTGTTTCCTGTTTTATTTTGTAGTGTTCTCCTCTCCTTGTGTGTCTTGTAGATTTACTCCCGGTCTTTGTTTGCTTTCCCTCCAGGTTAGAGTGTTGGCCCCACCTTGATTGATTGCACCTGTGTCTCGTTGTCTCACCTACCTTAGTGCATTTGCTTTGTTGATTGTCGGGTCGTTGCCCTTGTCGTGTGCATTTTGGTTGTGCTTTGTTTCTGTGTCACGCATCCTGGAATTTCTTACTTGTGAGTTCTGTTGGATTGATTCTTTGTTTCCTTGGACCTTGCCTGTACTGTGGACTTTTGAGTTTTCCCTGCTCCCTGTCGGATTGTTTGATTGTTAGACTTGTTCCCTGTTTTTGACCGCTGCCTGTCTGAGGCCCGTGGTCGTTCCCTGCCTGTGGTCGCGGCCACCATGTTCTCTCTGATGTCTGCAAAGCTGCCTTCCTGTCCTGCCTGCCACGCTACAGGAGCCAGCTGCCTTTCCTGTCCTGCCTGCCACGCTACACGAGCCAGCTGCCTTTCCTGTCCTGCCTGCCACGCTACAGGAGCCAGCTGCCTTTCCTGTCCTGCCTGCCACGCTACAGGAGCCAGCTGCCTTTCCTGTCCTGCCTGCCACGCTACACGAGCCAGCTGCCTTTCCTGTCCTGCCTGCCATGCTGCACGAGCCAAACCCAGAACCTACACTCACCGTCTCCGTCCTCTGAGTCCAGTCAGTTTTCCACGGACTGACTGACTAACATCACTACTGGCTACAGCGGACTACCCCTGCTCTTGAAAAGCGCTTATTGGTCGGGTCTCTGTCTAGACCTGCTTTATAGGAAAAGTGCAATGAGATATCTTCTGTTATGAATTAGTGCTATATAAATAAATTTGAATTATCACCTGTCATTGCTTGCCATAATATAATAAAGACACCACTATTACTACTACCTAGTTCTCCACTTTCCTGTGTTTTGCATTTGGGTCCTTAAATCTTGCAGTATATGACAGCAACGTAGAAATACTCAAGTAAGGTACAAGTACCTCAGAATTGTACAGTAATTGAGTAAATATATTAGTGATTTTTCACTACTTTAAATCTAATAATATACAGTAGCCTAATATATTCTGCAGAATGTGTACTTTTGATACTTTTATAAGTACAAATTTTGAATGGATGACTTTTACTTGTAATGGAGTACTTTTACATTGTTGTACTGGTATTTTTTACTTAAGTAATAGATCTGAGTGCTTCCATCGCCGCTGCTCAATCATTAAACCCATTAACTTTTGACTCACGACCTTGAAACAGGAGTTCACGGGAAGGACTTACATGCAGCATGGTCGCAATGACTTAACGCCACATTCCAGGTAAGAAAAAGAATCTACCTGTAAACTGATTAGGGTTTACAAGAAAAACTAGAGACATGTTCACAAATCCTGTAATGAGAGCAGTTTAGACTCTCTCTTAGACACTCCTTCTTCAGGTTATACCTGTCAAATCATTAACTCATCCTCTATTTTTGCAAACAATGATCAAAGCAGAAGCAGGAAGGTGATCTTTCTCACGTCCTTGTGCCCGAAGAAGCTGGCTGCCTTGCTTTAAAAAAGACCCAAACATAAATAACCGCTTGCTTTTTACCCCATTTTCACCCTCCTGACACAGAACTTGGCACCAGACGGTAAACTTTTCTTTTTTGTGTGTCTGTTCCTAACCGGTTGATCATTAAAGGTAGAGAAAGTGAAAGCAGGTAGATAATAACACAGCGGAAGGAGGGCTGGGAGTGTATTTTGTACCGAGCGCAGGTAAGGAGACACCTTTCTCTCTCTCTCAACATAAAGTATGAGTCTGTAACTCTTTAACTTAGTGTACAGTTTGAATGCACGGGTCACATATCTGTCTTCGCGGCCAAACAGAGGGTTTTGCTTCAGTCTAGTGAGAAGTTTGCTAATTGACAGTTTGGTAAAACAATGGCGCTCTGGAGTATTACAGCAGGTTGTTCGGTGTTTATTTCACCAGCAAACACTGTTGTCAGCACATTGGTAACTTTTTAATGGGTTGATCCTGAGCTGTTTTAAAAATAAAAACTTCTTCGACATAAAGCATGACTTGACAGGCCTGTATTATATACTATTATTTATTAAATATAATACGTATAATATAATGGAGTTCTAATATCTGTTTTAAATCGGTAAAATGACTTCACTATAGAAAGGAAACTGTTCCTTTATTATAGTCCATTATTTTAGTAATTTCTCAGAAATGAATAAGACATTTTATGCAAATCATATTATTATTATTATTATTATTATTATTATCCATAAAAGCAATGTATTGGCTAGTAATGGTTAATTTAGTTTTATATCTTAATGTCGGCCCTTGTAGACAAATGGGGAAATGTTTTGGAAATAAAAGCAATTTTTCCTGCATATTATAATCTTGAATATGTACATATAGGCTAAAAAAACACCCATAAGCCTCAACTGTCATCTTCTTTTTTCAGTTCTCTTACAAACACTGAAGAAATCTATATTTTGCTAGGGGTAAAATCAACAGTAAAATGTTCTTAAAAATTCAGGTATTGAGTACAGATGATTTTAATAACGTCCTTGTTTGCTGTATTTTAAATAAAGAGGCTAACTTTATTGATATTTAACAGACACTTCTACTTGTGCACAAAACTTGTGTACTTCTTCCCGCCTTTGCTGAAGGGTCAAATGAATGAGTGCATCTAAACAAAAGGTGTGGTTAAATTGTAGTTTCACTGTAAACTACTATGGTAAAGTAAAGAGCATTTCTTTCTTTCACTGACGTTATAGAGCGACAGAAGCCTACTTTGACTTTACAGACAAAACAATTCTGTTGCTAAAATAAAATTGAAAGTATCTACGTGTTTAGATACCAATCGGCCGAAAGAATGAAATCTTTATCTTGAAATCTTTTGAAATATTTACATTCAACTGGTGGTAATATTTCACTGAGTCAAATTATGAGACATTACAAACTCATGATGTTCTGCCAGACATTTTAAATTCTTCTGGAGATCCCAAATATCTACACATTTTAAACAAATTTAAATGGAGTCTTTGGTTTGAATATGAACAGCTGGAAGAAGTTAATACACAATATATTTGATGCGGTCAGGCAGTGTGAAAAATAATAGATTAAAGTTTAACTTAAGTGGAAATAAAAGGGGAAACCTGGATGTTATTGGGTTAATAACAATTTAAAAAAATGACAGACTTTCCTTTTAAATTAATTAAAATGAATATTATTGTAGCATGTCATGCTACAATAATATGTATGGCACTGAAATTAGCTATGGGTTCTTTACAGGACAACTCTTAATCATTAGTATTGTTTTCTTTTGTTTATTTGCACAGGTTAAAATCATACAAATGACAGAAACAAAACTGGAAGCTAATGTGCAGGGGGAAAAGCCAAAAAGGACCTGTATAATACAGAAATGAACACGATAATGCATGAACAAGAACATATAATGGTAGTATAACAAACAAAACAAAAACAGAAACAGAAATGCTACATAAGCCTCTGTATTGTTAATGCTAATCCTGACCTGATACTTTATGGTAGATAATGTTGTGCTTGCATCTCAACCACAAATCACTGTGATTACTGATTTGTTCGATGCCCAATTCTTGCTTCTTTTTAGGAGAAAATAGAAATATAACAAAATAATTTTTTTACACGAAATAATGCAGAGAAGATGGAGGTGATTATTTCCGCACAGAGTAGTGCCTGCAGTCTGTGTAGAGAGATTCTAGTAAGAAAATCAACCTAAAGCTATAAAGGTGAGGGGGACAGAAATAGTGTTTTGTAACGTTAGGGGGACATCCCCAGTGGAAATTACGCTGTTGAGTCCTTGAGTACAGTTTCAGGCTGCGATGTTATCTGTAAACAAAACTGCTCCTCCTGCCTCTGCTGACTGCAGTCACAAAACCCAAAAACACACCTTAACTGCCGTTTCACACACTCCTTAGCACAGCAGGCAGACACTTCCTGTGTTGGCTTTAACCTTTTATCTGATGTTGTTTCCTCACAGTTGGATGTTATTTAACGGGATGAAATGTCAGAAATGATGGACAAATCTACTGAAAACCCAGACGAGGACAGAGTGTCCCTCAGGAGCAACGGGAAGACGCCGACCAACGGTGTCACAAAGGAGCCGCTGAGCAGGCTTCAGACGATACGAAAGAGCATCCGGCAAGTGACTCAGAAGAGCCCACTATCGTCCGGAGGCAAGGGGTCAAAGGTCACACCTAAAGCAGAAACGGACGGCAACGAGTCGGAGTCACAACCGCCTCCGTCACCCAGTGAGTACCGTCATGGCTGTCATGAAATCTGCTGTGAAATAGGATTTGCAGGCAGGTACAGTAATAAGGCCTCTGAAGGTGAGATTTGGTGTTTGTGTGCCGGCTTATCTGGCCGAAAAGTCACCACGAGCTGTTTGGAACACATTTTTAAAGTACAGTATCAGGAGTGGCTGACATTTTCAGCCTGTGTGGCACCGGTGAGTATTGAACTTCGAACCCACTCAGCTGCAGAGAAGTGCTTACTGGAAATATTATCTAATAGAAAATCAAAAGTCATATTTTTGTATTGAATTACCTGTTTTATTGAACCTGCTTTGCCTCAAATGGCCTCCTCTGATTCTCCTTAAATTAGTGATTGCCTACATTCCCCAGAACACCCACCAGAAAATGTGTGTGAACTTGTTCCACTCAGCTGTGGGTGATAGTAGGTGGAGGGAGAAGTAGTGTGGGAATATAGTTCAGAAAGAACAAGAAAGCCAGATTTTCTGAGCCAAGCATCCTTAAGCTTTACTAAAAACAAAACCTGTCATCCTGCTGTGGTTGTAGTGATCTCTGTGTGTCTCCTACGATAGATTATATTTGGTTTGTTGAGAATCAGTGCAAAACAGCAATGTTGTTTAATTCTTAGAGACTCACACGTTTCCCCCAGGAAACCCTGAACTCATTAAATATGTGGCCTTTGCTGTGTGATATAGCACCACTGCTTGTTTTCCTGAAGCTTAATAAGCTTAAACATTATATTTCATAAAACTGTAATAATTTGTCTTATAATATATGTCAGCAGAGATGCTCTTTATTACAGGTGAGGTGGGACACCTCCACAATAAAACCCTGTCACCTCCAGCTCTCTCTGAAGAGTTTGCAGCCCTCACCTCTCCATCCACCATCTTTCCCTTTTTATGACTTTTATATCTTAGACTTGAGTCTTGAAGTAAAAACGTAGTAGTAAGTAGTATAGTCTTAATGTGCATGACAACAGAAAGGAGTAAAAAAATACACCAAATGGTGGCAGGAAAGCAGCAAACATTATCAATAGCTATTTTTAAAAACTGTGTTAAAGTGTTTTAGTGGTTGATTTTCCCTTTAAGGCAGCGCCATAAGGCTTTGACAGACAGCAGTATGTCAGGAAAACAATGTGCACGGTGTCCTAGCGTTATATAATTTCTGCAGCATTTAACAAGGTTACAGTGGTCCATTTTAGTCGTGCACATGAGGTGATTTCATTTAGAGTGGATTCTTTTAAATCATTGTCTCTGTCAGCAGAAATTAGGACAAACTGCTTTCAAAACTCTACTGTGACTTTCACTTTTACATTCTGGATCTGAGCCAAAGTAATCGGTCTGTTTTCATCATGACTTAATGTTTGCATTCCTCCGTTGGTTTAGTTGTAGGTCACTGTAGGACAAAACACTGCCAAGTCATGCATTTCCCATAAATGCAGATATGAACCTTAAGAAAATGAAACCCTATCAATTTCAAGACTGATTTCTTTCCCTACTGACGTGACAAAGACAGATTGTGAAACTATGGATCCAGTTTACTGAGAAACTTTCTGCTGTTATCAGCTGTCTGTCTCTGCCTCTCTGTCAGGCCTGGGTGCTGGCTCTCCTGTGACCTCTCCTCTGAAGAATATTGGAGGCTTTTTCCAGAAAAAAGAGGACGACAAGGTCGACGTCGGTCCAAAGAAAAAGAAAGGTCTGACACGTTCAAAGACAGGTAAAGCAATCATTTAATACTGGACCAATTTTTAATATCAATAAGTCTGCTGGCTGCTAATATTAAAGTTCTACCAACTTTTTTGATCCACATAACTTTCACCAAAACTATGCAGATACCCAAATAAAGTATGTGGACACTTGCACATTACACTCATATTTGATTGTGGAACAAACTGTGGGCATTAATCTGCAGCTATAACTTCCTCCACGCTTCTGGTTTCAGTCTTTACACCACAAGAGCGTTACTGAGGTCCAACACTGATGTTGAGTGATATTTGGCTCGCAGTCTGCGTTAAAGCTCATGCCAAAGGTGGTGGATGTAGCTGAGATCAGGGCTCTGTGCAGGGCAGTTCTGCCACACCAAACTGGGAGAACCATTTATTTATGGAGCGCTGGCTTTGTGCGTGGGGGCATCGTCATGTTGAAACAGGAAAGGGACACAAACTGTTGCTAGAAAGTTGGAAGCACGCTATTGTCTAAAACATCATTGTATGTTGACACAAGCTCCATTTTAGAGCATCTCTGAAGCTTCATGTCATGTGATCTTCATCAGCAGATGGAGTTTGCCCTGTTGTGCAATTGTACTGTTGATGTTTAAATTTTCATTTTGCCTGAGCACTTCAACGCACGACTATGGAACTTTTGAAAGAAGAAATCACACAATCTTCCCATTAGTGTCATTCATAAGCACTAAAAGCCTCTCCCCCCCCCCGCTGTGTAACAGATTGCTGTGTAACTTTAGTTTGCTATAACTTTTCTCTACTTGTGCTTCTGTAACACTGTTTTAGCATTTACAGGTATCCAGTAATTGTCACTTGTGGTTCATCCATGTTGGCGTAAACGTTAACAACTAATGGACCTTGTGGTGAGATTTTTTTCACGGCTGTTCCAGGGTCAAGAATAAACTTTAAATCTCAAAATCATTGTATGCTGTATCATTAAAATTTCCCTTAATTGGAACAAACCATGAAAAACAGCCCCAGACCAAAAGTACACAAAAGAATGTAGAGAGGGGGTGTGTCCACATACTTTTGGCCATGTAATGTATTTTAAAGGTACAATATGCAGCTTCCCCCCGTTTTCTGCCCCACAACACCAAACTTACCATGAAAAATGTTTCACAGCAGACATCTCGACATGTCAATGATAAGGGTGTATTTAATAATATTACTAGTTACATTACTAGTTTGGTTGACCTGGTATTGTGCATGCTGGCTCACTGACATGCCCTTAACTGTTATTGATTACGCATGTGCTTTTCATGCTATGACAAAGGCCTATTATTGGTTATACAGTTGATATTGGCAAAAAGTTCATTATCATGTTATCAACATTTTATTAAACGGCACCTCTGTAGTGGCGTGGTGGACAGCAGCACATACAGTAAAAAAACAACCACAGTCCATTAATTGAGTGATTTTGGACATTAGGTTGTAGCAATGGAGGGAAAACAGAGGACCAGAAATCACATCTGGGTCAGTACAAGCCAACTGGTCACATATTATTTATTGCTGCTTTAACATAAACTGTGTGTTGTTCATTCTCAGATCTCAATATGGGCAGGGTTGGTGACTCTCTCATGAAAAGAGGAGCGTTCATTCGTCGAAGCCTGAATTTAGGCACTAAGAAGGACAAGGATAAAACCTGCACACTGGAGCCGCTCTTCCCCGTCTCCGAAGACTCAGCGGAGAAGGAGAAGGAGAAGGAGGAAAAAGAGGAGGAGGATGTGGTGTGGGAGGAACTCGAGGAGTTTTACACACTGCCAGAAATACCCCACATACCGCTGTCAGGTACACTCTTTCTCACATGCTCTTTTAAATCTTTTTACCCAAGGAGGGTTTGCTGATGTGCCCTGCTTTAAGGCCGCCCATCACCTTCCCTCTGGCAGCCATATTGGAGGACAGAGCTGTCGTCAATATCATGTTTCTGTAACATGCTAATGTTTAGCACAGTTTATCTTTAGCATGTCATGTTTGTAGCTATGTAACATGTATATGTTTAGTTCGTAACGTTAGCATGTTAAAGCTATGTTAAAGGTAATGTTGGAGAAACTAGCAAGAGACAGCTATATTTATCCAACTGAAAAAAATCCCACCCCCTCCCTTCAGGCCTTCCTCCAAAGCCACTCCCCCAAAACACAGTTTCATTTCATTAGGGCCAAATTAAAAGATCGGCTGGGCTCATTACAGACCTGCGACAGCCACAGATACCGGATATCTTTCTTTTTTTCCCCGAGCATTTGATTTATTGATTGCTGTCGGGATGTAAAGAGAATTTCAACAAATATAACAAAAAATGCTTCTGAAACACATTACCTCCCTAACTTTATCATTTTCAACCTGCAGTGATTGATTTTTGTTGGCCACTTGGCGGCAGTGGAAACAAGTAGCGAACACAACACTGACATATCATTTTGTTAGCAAACAGTTGCTTATTTACACATCCAGCAGTTACGGAGCAACATGATCATTCATTTGGAGTCGTGTTTGTGTCGCCTGATGAATGTAAGTCCAATATTCACTCTCTTTTAGCTCTGTTTTTGGTCTCTACCAGCTCCTGAGGGAAACATCTGGCTCTTTAGCTGCTAAATGCTCCACTATGTTCACCAGCTGGTCTCTAACTGTGTCTGTCTGCTGTTTGCTGCTGAGCAGGTAGTGAACAGTGAGTTTTTACTGTGTTTTTTCCTCTGAAAACGACACTATTAGAGCAGTGAGAGCGAACCAAAACAGTAAAGTTATGGGCTGGACAGATAAACAATGAGCTGAAACTCATTATAAAGCTCCGTAAAGCTGCACATTCTGTTGAAATATTGTTACATGGTTTTCATATTGACATCTGATACGTTATTATTGTAAAAATATTGATTATAGTTGATTTAATATTTCAATTACTATTTTTTAGAACACTGGCTCTGGCAAAATAAGTCCACAAATTACTTCCCTTTTTTGCACATTTTTCCAGCTGGAAATTTGAAGCTTTTGATTTATTTCTCTTTTATGATTTCACTGTAAGAGGAACCGTTGCCTCTCCTTCAGGTATATTCTGATTTGATGTTCAGTTGCTTATATTTGCATTGATTGTCAGATTGTGTGGAAAAGTTTATACATGTGTCCTTCAGTTTACATCAAAATGAAGTGCCAACCTTGTAAGTATTTAAAGACATTCGTAGCTGCAAGGTATGAATGCAACCTCTTCAACGTTATGAATTGGCGCTATATAAAAAAAATTTAATTGAACCTTTTCTCCCGATGTTCCCAAACATTCTTCCTGTCTTTCCGTGTCTGTACATTCAACTTTCTTCTTTATCTTTCTTTGTTTTGACAACAAAGGCAGCCAAAGATAGGAATCTTATGCCTGGTGTAAATACACAGGGGTTCAGTTTGTTTGTAGACACTGACACCACAGTCAGTGTCTAAATCCTGCCTTACAGAGAAGTCATTGCTTTAACTGTTAAAATGACAGCCACAAGTGATTTCTTCTGATTTTAAGAATTTAATTTCCTCCCTGAGTTTCCCTGCTGTTCTTTCTCTCTGATTTATTGAGAATAAATCATACATTGTTTTACAGGACAAATAAACTAAGGAAGAGTAACAATGTGTCCTCCCTTGCCTCTATCTTTTCTTTCCTGGAACATTTAAGCTCTGCAATTGTTTTAAACCATTTTAAGAGATTCACCATCTTCTCTATTTTTTCCCAGTGATGCAGATCAGTAAGCTGATAGAGACGGAGGTGCTGGAGGAGGCTCACCTGAACCTTATCGCGCTGCGGCAGGAGTTCCAGCAGGAACGGGAACAGTGCGACGAGGACTCGCCCATGGAGCTGGCCAAGAAGGAAAAAGACCTCAACCTTCTCTATGGAGACCTGAGGAACAAGGTGAAGACCATAGTGCGCGACTCCAACTCTCTTCCCTCCAGAAACAAAGGGCTGCTGGTACCCGTGTCCCGCATCATCCAAGAGGAGGAGAGGAGAGCTGAGGAACCCGGCGGGTTTCCGGGCAGCTGGATGGAGGCCTGGAGGGAGGCGGTGGGCGAGGGGGTGCAGGTGAAGGTGGAGAGCATTCACCTGGAACAGAAGGAGCAGAACGTCTCCTGGTTGGCAGTTCATCTGGGTCTGCTGGGTAAAGCCATCGTGGAGGACTTGGAGAGCGTGAAGAGGGAGCTGCGAGGGTCGTACCCACCCAGCTTTAAAGTCTTCAGCACCTACGTGAAGAGTTACCACAGAGTCGTCGGGCAGCACCTGAAGAAGCTGGAGAAGCAGGTGACGGAGCTGAAGGATCTGTACGCTCTGCTGGACTGGATCATCAACCGCTACAAGAGGTCAGTGAACATGGGCAAGAGCAAAATCAGCATCATCAGTGTGGATTAGATTATTTATTATATATATTAGATTATATTTTCTCCACAACAAATCCCATGAAAAGACAGAAACCAACAATGAATGTATCTCTCTATCTGCTCTTTTCCTTCCTGTTTGAGTAATGTTTGTTAAAAACTACAGTGAACAGCTGTTTTTAGAAATTAGAGCCTTTTAAAAAAAATGAAACTATATATTTGTGACTTGTTTTTAAGGATTTACATCTTCAGTAAGAGCCAGTGAGCTTGGAGCTAAGAGCTGCAGACAGGGGTTTCGGTTCTGGTTTTTCATGGGATGTTTTTACAATAAGAAAAATAAACAATTAAGCCACTTTTGCCATTGTTCATAGGGGCATGGCCATATTAACCTGTTAGGGGGCCACAGGGCAAAGACTTGATGTTGGGCCCTTACTGCCCCCCCACCCACCACCCTATGTGCATGATGTGTGTCCTCCTCCTATGCTGCATTCCAGACAACTAGGAACTTGAAACTTTCTGACCTCATACTAGAAAAAGTACAATGGAACGCCACTTAAACTTGTGAACTCGGGCAAATTCATCTACCCCGACTTCACGTAGAAGCAGTTGTCTGACATCACATAACAGCACCCATGGAAGCTCACATTAGGCTACATTTCAATCAATAGGGGAGGGGAGTAGGATGTAATTGTAGACTACAGTATTGTATTAGGCTAGTGAATGGAATATGAAGATAAATTTCCGAGTATAAAAGTGCCGTAAAAATAATATGTATAATGGCGTCTGTTCATGTATCGTTGTTTCCTCTGTTTCATTTGCAAGGAGGCTGCACTGCTGAGAGTTCAGTTCAGTTTTTTGTTTACGTTTGACGTCGTGCACCTGTAACGCTTTGAGGTCGGAAGTTGGAAATTTGAATTGGGAAATTCCCATGAAAAACCAAAACCAAAACCCCTGTCTGTGGCTCTCAGCACATGTTCCCATTATACCCAATGCAGCCAGTACTCCTATGGTGTAATAATACTTCGTTTGTGGTAATTTGATTAAATAAAACTTTATATGCATCATGTGAGCACAATACAAACAGAAATACTGTTGATACTGTACTTGCATTAGTGGTGCAAATTCCCAAGCAAATGTGCGATTGATCAAATTACTAAAACCAATCGACATGCAGTGAACCTGGTGAACAGTTGCTTGCTTTGCCTGGTTGGAAATCTACCTTTACCTGGCTAATTTTACTCACCTGTGTGATTAATAAAATCTGGGGTCACTAGGATCAGCCGAGTAGGAAAAAAAACACACTTGGTCAGACAATCAACGTAATGTAAACAACACAGTGATGTAGTGTATGCTTCTTCAACCACATTTTAGCACACACAGCACTTTGCTAATGCTAATGATACTCACAGAATCAGTGCATGCACTTTTGCCTCCATGCAATTACTAGACAATGGTACGAAACATATTAGGAAAGGAAGATAGAGGGAGATGACATGCTGTCCTCAGTCCTCAGCCAGACTCGTGACATCTTGGCCACATGTCGCAGACTGATTGTCTTCCTTTAGCAATGTTTATAGTCTCAAACTTGAAGGAAAAACCCAAAACACGTCTAAAAACACATCTCGACTGCCCACATAAAGATGTGTTCACAGATGGTGCAGACAGAGATGTTTAAAAGATACCAAACACACCGCCACAGCACCAGAGTGAGCATGAGAGGGGGAAGCAGTTAAGTTAAGAGGCAGCACTGCTGACATTATTTGTTGAATCAGGCCACGGCAAACCAAAAAACTGTGCTTGAAACAACATTCGGGAGACCAAAAATAAAGCTGATCTGATAAAAAAGAGGCACAACACTCTCTCGAGGCCAAAATGGAAAAATTTAAATCAGGTCGTGTCCACATTTCTCACAGATTATGTAAAGTAGCATCCTAAAAAATAAATAAGTACTGTGAAAATTAACTCCATCATCACATTGTGCACTGAATGTTGGGGATTTTAATTAAACGTATAAGAATGATGCATCTTGTTACTCAAGTGCAGCATTTCTGGGGAACATGTATGTAGAGATAATTGTATTCCAAAAAATGTTAACAATTGTGTTTTGCTCCAAAGCCTTATTTCAAGATCATGTTTCCAAAATACCCTCATGCAACATCTGATGAAATCTGAATCTGCAGAGTTTTTAACTTGATTTCTTCCTTCCCCCGACATGAAGCAACATGTCTTCAGCATTCTTTGGTGCCAACAGATCGCAGTATCAGATATGTCGTTGAATGTAGCTTGTTTCGCCCCGACAGCGAGAGGATCATGGGAAGTTTCTCCCTGCAGCCGGACATGAGGGATGAGAGCACTGATCTGCAGCTGGAGGCCGACTTCCTGGTGCAGCTGAAGGAGAAGTACTGCTGCAGAGTGAAGGTGAGGAACACACTTACTGTCTGTATTTTGTCTGGGAATTTGGAGATTTTAGCTGCCTTGGAGAGTTATTAAAAAACGTACACATTTTTAAAGGCTGATTCCAGTTTCAGGATTCAGTATTTCTCCACAAGAGTTAAAGTAAACAGGCCCTTTAGTCCTTCATGTTGGGAAATAAAACGTAATGTTTCCGTTATGGTCCCCAGACCTTCATTAGGTTAAATTCAAGATGAATTCAATGAATTTTACCTGATGATGGTCAGGGTTTTTGGACGTGTTCACACCTGTCTATAAAAGGTTGTAGTTTTCTACAAGATACAAAAAAGGGGGAAAAAAGAATCGTGGTCAAGAAAACCAAAGACATAACCAAAGAAGAAATCAAGAACCAAACCAGGAAACAAACTGTTGATGTACTTTCTGATCATTTGTCTTCTGTAAAGTCATGACGTTTCCTAAATCAACATCCAGGATCAAATCTTTTTGCTCACTTTTCACAAAACCAAAACA
This sequence comes from Siniperca chuatsi, assembly GCF_020085105.1. NCBI lineage: Eukaryota > Metazoa > Chordata > Actinopteri > Centrarchiformes > Sinipercidae > Siniperca > Siniperca chuatsi. The sequence continues at coordinate 25,608,700 of NC_058056.1, forward strand.
TAACTATAAAATATAGCTGGAAATGTAATTATTTAATTTTTGAGAGGTGAGCTTCCCTCCAGTTTGGACACTTTTATTTTGAACTACAAAATAAAAGCACAAAAGCCTCCTATTTGGAGACTGAAGCGAATTTTATAACACACTAAGCCATAGTCTGTTTGTGATGTTTAGGCTCCTGTTGTAGCTGATTCATGGCAATGACAATAAAAATTGGATCACTAAACGTTTGTAAATTATTACTAGTTCTCGTGATTATAACTGAGTATGTTTCCAGTCGCTGAGGGAAGAGGACCCAAAATAGTGTAACTCTTCAGTATTAACTTCCACCTCGCTTCTCCATGTGTTTGTTACTGCAGGAGGAAATGAGATCTTCACTGGACAAACTTGTTGATCTTGAAAATGAGGAATTTTGGAAGGACGGCAACAATCCAGAGAAGGAGGAGGACTTCCTCGAGTCTCAGATTCACATGGACATCTGGACGGTACGACACTGCAGTACCTGTTACATAGATAAATTGGATATCAGGGATGAGATATCACATGATGCCTTCATGTTGTGTGGTCAAAATCAAACATGTCCTTAAATTATTACCTGCAAAAATCTGAAAACTTGCTCAAAGCTAAAAATAATGTATATTTTATTATGAAAGTACCATCAAAACCATCAAGTAAGACATACTATAGTTAATGAAAGCACACAAGAACATAAAATACATAGGAGATATACTCTCATATTAGAAGAAATGTACTTCATTTTGCTTAAAATCATACTTTAAACATAGAAAAATATATCTTTACTATTATTATTATTATACTATAATGTTCAACTATTTCTATATTAATAAATATAAATGTAATATTTGTTTCAAAGTATGTAGCTTAATAGGCTCGAGTTAATGTGTTTTTGTAGTTTCGCGTGATTTTGTTATTTGTTTTCTGTGTTTTTTTATAAATTATGTGTATTTATTTTTGTGGTCGTTACTGTTTGTTTTTCTTGTACTTGTCTCATAAACACAAAAAAACCAAACAAGTCAATGTCCAATTAGGGTGAATTTTAATTTTAATTTGTGGACATTTAAATTAGATGTAAACAGAAGTCTAAATGACAAAAAGGGGATTATATTTCTCATTCACCATGACGCAATGTGGTAATTCAACCATGTGGGGGCAGCAGAGAGCTTCATATTAATCTCGTTGTTATGCTGGCTGTTTTCTCTCTACAGAGGGTGAAGGGAAATGTTTTGCACTCTCGACAAATTGATGCTCAACTGGAACAGAAAGTGATATCTTCCTGCCTCGAAGAGCTCAAACAATTCCCCAAGAGGTACATTAACACAGAGACACATATATACCTTTGGAAGATGCTTTATGTGACTGAGCACGGGCCTTAAAGTTGTAATCCTTAAAGGGACAGTTCACCCCCCAAATCAAAAATACATATTTTTCCTCTTATAGATCCATTATATTCAAATGCAGACATCTCTACGGCCGATATCTCCTAAACTCGGCAGCTCACACCTAAACAATCTAGATCAGGGGTGTCAAACTCAAATACACAGTGGGCCAAAATTTAAAACTTGAACAAAGTCGCGGGCCAACATTGAACAAATGAACCTTTTAATATGGACCCAAACAAGTTTTCCTTTAACATTGAATATGGAACAAGCAACGCTTATTACCATACAATATACAGTCCCCGACAAAATTATAGGGAAATGAAAATATTTGAATTGACATTTGCTATAAAAATAAAATATATTTATTTTTGATATTATTTTTATGTATTTTTTAGTTTTCTATATGATGCAATTTCTTTTATAAAAAGATTTTAGAAACTTTTTTTTATGTTTTTATTCCGACAAAAATATAGGGAAATTAATAATTTATTGACTTTCCGTGCCCAAGAATTACATCTGAACACCTATCTGGCATGCTAAAAGAAAGACTTAACTGAAACTCTCCATTTCATAGTGTCGTCTAATGTTGTACTCCTTTAGTTAAAGCCACGTTGGCTCTACATAAGAGACAAACAGGTCTGTCTTTTACACATGTAAACAGATATTCTGCCTGTCCGAAAAGCTCCTGTTTTCTGCCTTTCTTTTCACCATTTTTGGGAAGGGGTAGCACAGTGACAGCTGTAGCATGAGGTCGCTATGACTACTGTCACAGAGGAAAGGGCGTTTCTGGGCCCAGAAACAACAGCAGAGCATTATGGGATTTGTAGTATTAACGGTGAATGCGCTGTATAATACCGGCGGGCCAGCTCTAGTAGTCATTTGGTATTGCCTCGCGGGCCAAATATAATTACACTGAGTTTGACACCTATGATCTAGATGGATAACAGGGAAGAGGAAAAATATGTATTTTGGATTTTGGGGTGAACTGTCCCTTTAAGATTTCAGGGATGGTAAAGGTAATGTTGGTTTGTTGTCCCCCACCTTTGGTCCAGACTGAAATATCTCAGCAACTATTGGATGTATTGCCATGAAATTTGGTTAAGACAATAATTTTCCTCTCAGGATGAATTGTAATAACTTTGGTGATCCCCTGACTTTTCATCTAGCGCCACCATCAGGTCAGAATTTCAATTTGTCCAACTATTTTTTTTAACCAAATACCTGCAAAACTTTTAGGGTTTAATGATCATTAGCAAGTGTTAGCATGCTAACAGGCTAAACTAAGATGGTGAACATGATCAACATTATACCTGCTAAACATCAGCATGTTAGCATTGTCATTGTGAGCATGTTAGCATGGTGACATTAGCATTTAGCTCAAAAGCATCCCTACACTCTTAGCCTTGTTATAGTCACAGTGAGTCAAACGATTATGTGTAGTGACACAATGATGAATTATCACAAACTCTTTTGTTTTTTCCCAAGTCTTTAGAGGCCCCTAACTTATTAACTCACCCTATAAGATATTTTAATATCTATCAGAAAAGTACTTGAAACTGTCATCATTTTTATCTTCTGACAATTCAGAAGGAGGTCAAAGGTCAAATGTCAGTAGCGTGCCAGAAGTATACGTAAAGCATTCTGTAAAGTCAAACACTTCAGGGAAGAAAATGCCACTTGGTATACAATGAAAGCGGGGGGGTACCTCCCCACAGAGGAACAATCCAAAACAAACACAAGTCAGGATCCTGGCCTCTGTGCATAACCACATAGTTGTGTGATTTTCCTGTTGAGTAATATGAGAATATTTCCTTTGTCTGATTTATGACTAATACTGTTTTTAACTGAATCACGCAACTCCACTGTGCAACAGTTTTGCATTCAGAAAGAATACCATGGGTCATAAGATCATGGGTCTGTCCTCTCCACCATTCTTTAACTCAAAAACAAAAAAGATGAGATGAATCCTATTTGTTTTATCTCTGCAGCAGCAAATGAAGCAGGATAAAGTAAACCTAAACGTGTGTTTGCGTTATATGACTTGTTTCCTGTAAAGTCCCTTTTAGTGTTGAAGAGATTTGTGGATAAAGATAACTTCACTGCATGTTTATGGACTTGAAGGGTAAATGTTATTTAAACAGGAAGTCCATTTAAAGTGGGAGTTTGAAACCCTCTTGGTCGTCTGGCAGGCTGAATCCACCTCTCTTCCTCTAACAGAAGTCTCCTCTTTCCTCTGCAGATTTGAGACCGAGTTCAGATGTCACTGCAGTGCTCTCAGACCACAGCCTCTCTGGACTGAGTATCTCATAACCTACATCAACAGCTTCACTGCTTTACAGTAAGTCACATGACTTCCTGAAATTACCCATGAGGCACAGTGCTAAACTAGCTTGCCTTGCTAAAACCATAAATGGGGCAACCTGCCTCCTGAAAAAGATCTGCCACCCGATTCATTCAGTGAGGTTCTGTTGGGTTTTTAAATGTTTGTTTCCTGCTGTAGAAGAAGCAGAAATGATAGTACAGCTGTACTGTAGCTGTACCTGTTATAAAGAGTAGAATCTAAAATGCACCTTGTTTAGAAGTGTGCTAAGCTAACCGGAATAAAAGAAAATAATGCTTCTGGGTTGAGTGTTTTATCGTCAAAATATAAGAAAATTAAAATATTAACTGAGCAAACCAACAGCTGTGGAAGATGGTGAGATGTGCTTAATAGCTCACGAAAAAGCTACTAAAAGTGGACCTTGATTTAAGACTTTCTTGCTTACTTTCTTCCACGTTCAAATGAACTTATGAGCTCTGCTTGTAACGTGTTTGTGCTTTTATTTTGAAGGTTGCCCACAACAGAAGTTGCTTTTATATAAATTATAGAAGGTTTATCTAATAATCCTGTTATATTTTGGTTTAATGGCTTTAAACCACTGATCTTAAATTGTATCCTTGTTTCTGTATCTTGATAAACAAACTCTAATGCAGAAAAGAACCACTTAAAAAGATTTGGGAGGATGAGAGAGTGAGCTTTTGCTTGAGTGATTCATCTCCGAGCTATTTTAACTCTGCTGGGAGATTCCCAGCATTCGTGCCAACATAGTTCTCATGAGATTCAAGCACAAGACTGTTTCTTTAATATGCACAGCAGAGCCCTACTTAAATATGAGGTCATGCCGCTGTAAGAGAGAGGACAGAAACGTGCCAGCCTTGGAGAGAGTGCCACCTCACGTGATTTCGGGGAATCAGGTCGTGCGAGTGAGAAATGCTGCTGTTATAGGTGGAGGAAAGATTAAGTGCTGAAATTACATGCCTGCTGAACCTCAAATCCCCCCTCCCCCAGCTAATTCTGTCTTTCAAAACGAAAGTGGATGTGGGTTGCAGCGGGTCGTTCAAGGACATCGTGAATGGTGTGTGTTTATGGCTGCAGGTGTAGCTGCGGATTTAATGTCTGCTTTCTATTTCTTTTGCTGCTCTGAGGTTTTAGAAGCACAAGTGGTTGATTTCAGTTACAAACACCAGCAACTTCCTGTCACCTTCTTAACACTCTTACACCACACTCTTCTGGGTCTCAGTCCTGTAGTCCATGACATTTACAGAAAACAAACAAAAACGCTCCTGAATTAGAGGTCAATGTGTGAGGAATTATGTGCAAGACCTCTAAAATGTTGCATTTGTTGTAATGTACAGTGATAAAAACATGTTTGTTATGAGTTTGTATATCAAATTTAATTATATTTAATTCGCCTCATGGCTTAGGGTTTAAGATGCCAAATTTACTAGTAGTAAGTGTGAAAATATGTTATATATGCTTCAGTCTTGATGTCAAACTGTGTGAACAGCAGTGGTGGAAAAAATTCAGATCCTTCACTTCAGTAAAAGCAATAATAGAACAATGTAAAAATACCAATACTATTACTACTAAGTATTATCAGCCAAATATGCTTAAAGTATCAAAAATAAAATAACCTATTCTGCAGTAAAATTCAATTCAATTTATCTTTATTTATATAGCGCCAATTCATAACAGAAGTTATCTCATTGCACTTTTCTATAGAGCAGATCTAGACCGAACTCTTTATAATATTATTTACAGAGACCCAACAAATGTCTCCTGTTGCTGATATATTATTATGTCGGACATTATTAGATTAATACTGATGCATCAATGTTAGAGCAGCGTTTTACTGTTGCAGCTGCTCGAGGTGGAGCTAGTTTGAACTACTTTATATACAATTAGCTATTTGCTAAAGCTAATTGCTTTTTGGTGAAACATTTGATAACTTTACCCCTTTGAGGCTTGAAGTTATTTAAATGAAACCATCTGAGAAGTATTAAGGGAAATCCTTTTTTTGTGTAACTACGTGCAACTCATGGATTGGTGAAACATGTGACTTGTGCTGAACTAAAGTAAGTTAGCTGTACGTCACCAGAGTCACCAGTTTTTGTCCTTACTGAAATGCTTTACAAAAGTCAAATATCTCATATAATCTATAACCTGTCAATGATTAGTGCTTTTCCATTTTCTGCTGTTTTTCCTCCCGCAGGCAGCACATGGAGGAATACCAGGACGCCTGTCCGGATGAGGTGGAAGGGTTCAGCAAAGAGGTGAAGTGGCTGATTGTCAGGCTCACAGAGGAAATGGAGGACCAGTTCAAAGAGGATGTCAAGGTGCAATTACACTACAGTGGATAAGGGGTTTTCTAAGTGAAAGTCCAATTCTGTTTTTTATTGATTTATTTCCTCACTCAGAGAGCAGCCATTTTCTTTTGTGGTTTCTAAAGGGGAATTGAAAAAAGGGATGCTTCTTCTTCTTCTTCTTTTGAGTTTTATGGTAGTTGGCATCCATACGTGTGCATAACCGCAAACTGCTGGATTAAAACAGCTTCACAGTGTAAACTATTTACAGTTGTCCTTCCCAGATCTCCTGCCTCCTCTACATACTGCAGCAACACGTCCATATTCCTGACAGCAGAAACACCTGAGGGGAGCTCCCTCACCCTGTAACACACATAATCTAGATCCACTCTTTCCGGCAATTCCCCCTCAAAAGTCAAACTGTCCTCTTTCGCAATCTTGCCATCTTCATCCTCCCGAAATGACCCGGCCTTCACAGTCAGTGGCACGCCGCTTACTACTCCCTTTTTCTTCACTACTGATCCGAGTGGGAAGCAATTCACACTGCTGTGATCTCCAAATGCACGAATCTTCAGGGATCTATCTCTCTGACTCTTTGGTACACAGTCCATGATAACCATCCCACTTCTTGTTATCCTGACCGACCTTACATCTCCAACTTTCCTCCTACAAACTTTCTGACCTCATGTGGATCCTTAAAAATCCTGTCTGTTTTGTGTCAGCTACCATCCCAACAAGATACAATCCTCCTCTTTCCTCATCATCTGATTGGAATCACTGTAATTCCCTTCTTCCTTTTCTTTTTAATTTTCAAGGCCTCATTCCTAATCTCTTGCTCCAATTCCTTCTCTGACTCCATTTCCTCCCTCAACAACAGTGGTTGAAATACAGCTCAGGTCAAGAAATGTGACAGCCGCCTCACTAATGGTTAAAACTGTAAACCAGCACAAAAATGACAACTGGCAACATAAACCACCATGTTCTGAACAGACACATTACAAATACTAACAAAAAGTAACATTTGCATTTTGGAACATAAAACTTAGTCAGTCCAGCACTAGGCATGATGGGAATTGTGGGCCATCTCACAGATAATTGAGGTTGAGGATCTTTTAACACCCACAATCCCTGAAGAACTCCTTGTTCCAAAAAGGGTTCTTTGGATGGAACCCATAGTCATACAAAGAACCCTTGAAGAACCCTTTCTTCAAAAAGGGGTTCTTCAGAAGCAAATGGTTCTGGGTGTAACCTTAGCCCTTCAGGACAAACTCTTTTGAAACCCTTATTTCTAAGAGTGTAAGACAGAGGCGGACTGATAACCAGTTGTCCGATCTAAAAGACAAAAATCAAGGACAAAATAATTTCTTGTTGCCTTTGAAAACCGTTACAAAAATGATTGATCTGCCACCGCTATGGTTAAAGATTTGGTTAAAGTAAGGGAAGGATTGCGGTCGTAGTTATATAAAACCAACACAGACTGTTTGCAGGAAACAGGGTACAAACAGCCGTTTCCGTTGTAAAAGTTGGACACTTTTTATGTCCAACGATCCACTCTGACCTCCTCCCCGAGAGGTTTTGCATTGCATTGCATTAAAGAAAATATAACACAAAATAGAACACAAAATATAAACATACGTCATTTTAAGTGTTTGAACAAACAACCAATGTTGTTTCTCTGGTGATGGCAGTCTCTGATCAAAGTACAGAACAGCCGATGGGACAGTCGACAGTCAACAGCCACCAAACAAACTCGAGTAGCCCAGATTTACAATCACAATAACAATCACTGATTTGAAAAACTGAGAAATATTTTTCTGCAAGGCTGCAACTAACAATTCTTTTCATTATGAATTAATTTGCCCATTATTTCCTCAATTAGTTGATAAATGGTTTAGTCTTCAAATGCCTTGTTTTGTCCGACCAACGGTCCAAAACTCAAAGATATTCAGTTCACGTATGACGAATAAAAGCAGAAAATTCTTAAAATCTAGAGGCTGAAACTAAATCATTTTGGGAATCTTTGCTTGAAAAATGACTCTAATGATTATGCGATTATCCATATTTGTAGCTGTTTTGGAAGACAAAGACACACAATGTCCTGCCGGTAGGGGCGTCAGATCAGAAATCACTAATTGTATAAGAAGTGTTTTAAAATGGAGGTTTTTCACTTGGAACCTTTTCTTTGCTGTTTTCCAGCCGTATCTGAGGATCATGATGACGAGGAAGTGGCTCCGCAGTGACAAAGAATTTAAGCAGCTTCAGAGTCGGACAGAGCTGCTTTCTCAGCACTGCGCTCTCATGAGGCCTCCACACGTCCAGGTGAGGAGGAGGAGGAGGAGGAGGAGGAGGAGGAGATGGACTGGAAATAGCCGTCGGGGGTGATTCCAGCAAATACGAAGGACTTTATTTACCAGCCAAACCATTTTACTTACAGGAAAGACCCCCACATCTTAATGATAACTAGTTACCTGCCAAAGTGTTGGATATGATCCGTTAAAGTTCCCAGCAAGGGCCAAAGAATTCCTGGCATTTGTCCCATCCTCATTAGTGTGATCCTCACCCAGTCTTTACATCCTGTCATAAAGTTAATGCTTTTCCTTCCATTGTTATTCTTATGTTTCACAACAATCATTCTTAGATAATATTATTTAATACATTTACACAGTACATGAACATTTTAACACATCAATTTCAGACAAATCCCACATGTGGACATGTGGACCTTCAACAAATTGCCTTAAAGGTGGGTTATGCGATTCTGGAGAAATCCAATACCTTGACAAATACCATGATATAGAGCGAACAACAACACAGCAAGTAACATAACTAACGTTAGCTAGGTTGTGGGTTAGCAAACTGTCGCTACAGTTGCTGCTGCGAAGCTAACAGCCAGAGAGGACGAGACAGTTTCCCAGAGCCGGCACAGCAGCTCCAGACAGCGACGCTCACAACTCTCCTGCTACTATAGCTAACATCACAACAACAGCATATCTTGGCAAACTAGAAAGTGAGCTGAATGTCCGCGGGCAAGTCATTTAACGTTACCTGACACACAAATCATGGCTGGAATAGTGTTGTGTGGCTCGGGCCGAGCCACTTTGTTTGTTTCCCATTTACAGAGCCAGGGCTGAGTACAAACACCAGAGTTTTATCTCAGCGCACACACTGAACGGACAGCTAGCGGACTGTGAGGAGATATTTGCTGAATTTGACAAAAAAAGTGTACTGGATTAAAATCGCATACCCCACCTTTAAACAAAAAAAATGTTAGGTTTGGCAGCCATGTATTTTTAGGGTTAGAATTTAATGAGGACAAAAGATGCAGAATATCAGGTAAAAATACATTTCAGTTACAAGTTAACTTATTTGTAATTGCTTTGGAAGTCAGAAGAGGAAATCTTTATTTACTTCCAGTAGTTCCAGAAGTTCCAGTGAATCAATCTGTGCACCATTGTTTTTGGACGGATGTTGCGACTGCAGAAAACAGTGAGGCGAGAGCATTAACCCCAGGGCAACAGTCACGAATGAATAAGTGGAAGTGGAGGTGTTTGCTCAGATGATCTGGTGGCTGCTGGTCGTGTGACGGAGTAATATGCACACATATTACATTTCCCCTTTTTTTTGTGTCCCTCCTGTTATTCTGCAACATCATTCCTTCCGTGTGTGTTTGTGTTTCCCGGCAACAGGAGTTCGCGAGCCGATTGCATTACCACGTGGTGAGGGAATACATCGGCCAGCTGATGAAGAATAACTACTCATGCAAGAACCGCAAACACGAGAAGGCAGCAGGAAAGATCCGTCAACAGTTGGGTGAACTCAGAGATATGTTTGAGGACATGGTAATAAACTTTTTACTTCCCCATCAACATAAACAGCATCTTTTCTGTTTGGCCTGCAAGTTCATAAGGAAAAATAGCTCGAGTCTCGATGCAGTAAACTTCAAACCATTTGGTGACCCAAACAGGTTTAATGGAAGTGGTGGAAAGTAACTGACTACATTTACTCATGTATTGTACATACGTTCTTTGAGTTACTTGTAATTTACTTGAGTATTTCCATTTAATGTTACTTTATATTTCTACTCAACCACATTTCAGAGAGAAATATTGTACCTTTTATCCCACTACATTCATCTGACAGATATAGCTACAGCTGTACAGATTCAGATTTTTAAACACAACAATACAGTGTTAAAAATTAAGCGTGAAATTAAATGGTTCTCAAACCATTATGGCTTCTGACCTGTTACAAAGTTGAGGCCCCTTTTTCATATTTCAGATGTTTCTAAGTTGTTAGCAGAGTGATTTCCCTTCTAAACTTCTCACATGGTTTCATTTCAATAACTGTTCGAAGATCAAAGAAGTAAAATTATCCAATATTTCACAAAAAAATCAAAGATTATAGAAAAGTCCAGACCTCTCCCATTAATCATCTCACGACCCAAGACAAGATTTATCTTGCGACCCTTTGGAGGGGTAGTTAAAACTAGCTGACATTATATCAAGTAGTTTAAACTAGCTCCACCTCGAGCAGCAACAACAGTAAAATACTGCTCTAACATTGATGCATCAGTATTAACAATCTAATAATGTCACATTTAATAATATATCAATCACTGCAGAATGAGTACTTTTGCTTTGGATAAAGCACATGTAGCTGATAATACTTCTGTACTTTTACTTAAAGGTCCAGTGTGGAGGATTTAGTGGCATCTCGTAGTGAAATTGCAGATTGCAACCATTTGAATACCGCTCACCTGACCTCCTCTTCCAAGCATGTAGGAGAAACTATTATAAACTAATGAAAACATACTTATAAATATTATATTCCATTTCTGCCAATAACTCCTCCTAAATGTTACATAGCTATTGGCAGAAATGGAATAAAATATTTACGTTCAGGTAAGTACGTTTCAAGTACGTTTTCATTAGTGTCACCTGAAAATAAGAATCGTTGTGTTTTCATTACCTTAGAATAAGCTGGGGGTTTTTTTTCCATGGAGGTCGCCATGTTGCACCGCCATGTTTCTACAGTAGCCCAGAACCGACAAACCAAACACCGGCTCTAGATAGGGCATTTTGCGTTTTTCACGAGTTTCGCGGCCACTGTAGGTTCTCCTACTAGATGCCACTAAATCCTACACCTTGGACCTTTAAGTGACAGATCAGAGTACTTCTTCCACCACTGTTTAAAGGGATACTTCAGTGATTTAGCATTGCACTTCCATAAAGTTGGGATGAATAACAAGAGACAGATGGAAAAAAGAAATCCGTTCAAATTGTAATCTCCAGGCCTCAAGTCAAGATAACTCTGAGGAGTCATCAGAAGTTAGAAATCGCCTCCAGAGTTAGAGAAGACATCATACAACAGCTTTCACAAGCTGAATTATACCCCCCCTTAATAATAAACTGACCTTTATGTGTAAAATTTGTGATGTTCCCCTTTAAATGTGTGTATTAAAGGATGATTTTTGGTACATTTTACTTCAGTACAGTGTAAGAAAGTGTCATTTATTAATATTTATTTTGCTGCCAAAATCCAAAATCCACCTGGTCATATTTTCTGGCATGGTGTGGACAAAAGCAGGGGGGGATAGGAAGTAGAGTGAGTAGGGTTGTAAACATAACTGTTTCATTAAAATTAGCTGTCAATATCATAAACTGAGGAACAGAGGGGTTTTTCCCCTCAAATTTATTCTCGACAAACAACAATTTGCATGTTTTTTAATTACATATTTTTTAAAACTTGTTACCTGGTGATAGTAAGATTGGTCATGGTCACGAAAAAATAAGGTTCATGTGTTGATAACAATATTCTTGCTTCCTTACATTGGAATAATTGGGTTAAAAGTAAATATAAGCACCACTAAATCCTAATTTGCTTGTGGTTGCCCAGGTGAAAATCACACCAATTACAGTTCAAAGGATTCAAAACATATTTCAACTCATTATTTTTGATGTGTTTTTTCTGTCGTAGAAGTCGACTCATGAGTGGCTCTACCCTGTAGGAGACGACCTGAGCGACATCATCACACAGAAAAACAAGGCAGACATAAAGAACCATCTGCAGCCTTTAGTGGAGCATTACCCAGACTTCAGGTGAGCATTTCTCACTCAGTTAAATTTTAATCATTACATATGGCAAACCTGGTTTACCAGTAGAATTCACTGCAGAAAATCTTTAAAACAACAAAATAAATCCAAGAAAAGTACATCTTTCTATTGATTAAAGCCAGGCAGACACTGTATGGATTAAGCCTGGTTTTAGATTTCAGTCACCCCAGACTGATTTTAGAATCGGGCTAAATGTCTGTCAGATCGGTTGTCGTTTGATGTGCAGTTTGAGGTCACGACTCCTGATTAATCATGACGATCTGCGATCTGGCTCTTGGACTATTGGCTGTCTCTCAGTTTGCAAAGACAAAGTCTGCAAAATAACTATTAACTATAGCTATATAAATGGAGTGAAAAGTACAATATTTAAAAATATAAAAAAAATATAATAAAAATATAAATACCTCAAAAGTAAAATAAAGTAAAGTAAAATACCTCAAAAATGTACCGTACTTAAGTACAGTACTTGAGCAAATGTATTTAGTTACATGCCACCACTGGCTAAAACACAAATCATACTTGTGTATCTCAGTGCTTAACAGATGGCATAAAATCAAGTTTTTTCTTTTCTTGGTGATTTTTTTTTCCTCATTTAAACTTTCATTAAAGCTTCATAAAGTATGTAACATGAGTAATGTGAGGGTGAGTGATGATATTACCAATGTTTTTAGTCTGCCGGTGTGACCATTAGAAAAGTACTCAACAGTGGTTTATTCACATACTGTAGGTCATATTATCCAAACAGATTCAAGTATTCTAGTTTTATACAGCGTGAAAGTGGCCCTGATCAGAATTGAAAATGTCAGATGCAAAGTGATATTTTTCTGTCAAGATTTTGACTGATTTTATCTGTAGTTTAAATATATTCATGGTCAACCAACTTATCCAGAAGCTTCAGAAGAAACCTCCGGTTCAACCAGGTATGAAGACGACGCTGAGTGATCAGCTAACAAGATTAACATCAGCTTTTACTGTAACAGCAGAGGTTGGTTTGGTTCAGTAGTTTATGTGCTGGGCAGCTCACAGCCAGCCAAGGTCAAACAGGGAGATTTCCCGTCCACCAGTTTCTAATAAAATCAGGCTGATTTGTGAAACATTCATGGAGGTTACCAGAGTTCTGCGACATGTCTCTGTGGTAAAAAGCAGCTCCTTTGTCGCTCTAAACAAGCCAAAATGAACAGACTTTGATACAAAAAACCATAAAGAAAAAAGCCCAGAGTGAAGACATTTAACCAACATCCTGATTTTAATCTCTATTTGAAATGCTTAAAAAGTGTTTCCGCTTTGTAATTAGGGAAGTATGAGACAAAGGTGCTTCTGTTAAGAGGGAGGAGAGAGAGGTCAGCAGATTAAAGCCATGCAGGAATCCCCCATTTTAGACTAAAAGAGCCCCAACTGGACTTGTAATAATGTAACCAGGAGAATGAGGAAGTGATGATGAAATATCAACAAAAAAGGTGAACAAAATGAAGTGTAAAGTACGATTTAGTTACTGATTTATTCAAAATAGATAGCAGCAATCATTTGGCTGCCTTCGGTGTTTACATAAATCTCCCCTGACATTTGTCATAAGGAAGCTCCAGTCCAAACACAGATAGACACAACTTCTGCAAGGTTTCATTACACTTCTAAGGAAATGTCATGTTTTTGGTTTAATACAGATGAAAGAGGAGCGGGCCATAACTCAGATGAACTGAATAGTTTACGTGGAATATGTTCTGTACTAACCAGAGTTATTGGCCGTGACACGGTGTCGACCTCTGCTCTGAAATCATGTGTTACGAACATCTGAACGGCATTAAACCAAACTGCAGACATGTGAGAGGATGAGTCAACCAAACAGGCAAAATAAGTGAAATTATGAAATCGCGTGGATGTAGACGAAATGCTGATGTTGAGCTGACATCTTACCGCTGCAATTGTTTGTAAAGTTTGTCTAATCTTCCATGCTCTTTCTCCAAGTTAACAAAGAATAGCCAAAATCTAAAGAAAAGCTTAAATTACTAAAAACTGGTTAAAGTACTTAATTATTTTAGAACAACTTAAAGTCCACTCAGAACATGTTTCCTCCATCAGAGCTTCATATGAAACACTGAGCAATCTTCAACAGTGGAGAAGAAACAAAGTCTTCCCACCAGTTTCCTGCTCAGAAAGAAACATCGTAACTCTTCATCGTGGGCAGCGAGACCAAACTCTTTAGAAACACATTTCTCAAGTCAGCAACTAAAGAAATGATCCCTGAAAGTATAGTCTTGGTTTGTTTTGGATGTTTCTCAGGGTCTCATGTCTGGAGACGAGCACTTTTCCTCCTGGTGAACACCTGTGCTTCAGACAGACACTCCTCCTCCTGACGGTGAATGAACGTGAAATGTAAAGCACAGACTGATCTTTAGCCATAGTTTGTGCACAGTTTGGGCAGTTACAGTATCTGACAAGAAACTGGTGTGATTTTCTTTTTTGCAGAAACAGAAAATCAATATTTCAGTGATGGACATCAAAGAAACTGTACTTTCACTTGTAACATGTTCTGATAAGCAAATAAATGTCAGTGACGATGCTGTGATTGTAGGAGGAGTGTCTGTCTGAAGCACAGGAGTTCACCAGGAGGAAAAGTGCTCGTCTCCAGACATGAGACCCTGAGAAACATCCAAAACAAACCAAGACTATACTTTCAGGGATCATTTCTTTAGTTGCTGACTTGAGAAATGTGTTTCTAAAGAGTTTGGTCTCGCTGCCCACAATGAAGAGTTACGATGTTTCCTTCAGAGCAGGAAACTGGTGGGAAGACTTTGTTTCTTCTCCACTGTTGAAGATTGCTCAGTGTTTCTTCATGAGACTCTGATGGAAGAAACATGATCTGAGTGGAGCTTTACATGTTGTAAAAAACAAAACAATTAATCATGACATTTCAGATCTCTGTTTAAGCTCTAATACATCTACTTAAATTTTGTGTTTGAGGTGCCCAGTTGTGTTCGCTGATGTTAGTGTTTAGAATGATAAATACTTGCAGTGGTGTTCTGCTCAAACATTTCTTTATAAGTACACTGACTGCAGCAGTTCCATTAAAAATTAACTGCATTTGTGAAGGTGACTTAATTTGCTTGGTGCTTTTGTGTAGAGTTGAATTTTGGTGCACTGTGACGCACAACTTTATGCTGCCAACACTTTCAGAGATCATTTCTTTAGTTCCTGATTGATAAGACATTTTTGTAAGAGACATGTCTCCTCTGTCCCCACAAAAATGACACCTCTGCTGTTACACATCAAAACAAGTGACATTTTCTGAACATCATATCAGTGATTATTCACAAAAATAAACAAATCTGTCAGTGACGATGCTGTGATTGTAGGAGGAGTGTCTGTCTGAAGCACAGGAGTTCACCAGGAGGAAAAGTGCTCGTCTCCAGACATGAGACCCTGAGAAACATCCAAAACAAACCAAGACTATACTTTCAGGGATCATTTCTTTAGTTGCTGACTTGAGAAATGTGTTTCTAAAGAGTTTGGTCTCGCTGCCCACGATGAAGAGTTATGATGTTTCCTTCAGAGCAGAAAACTGGTGGGAAGACTTCGTTTCTTCTCCACTGTTGAAGATTGCTCAGTGTTTCTGAATGAGACTCTGATGGAGGAAACATGTTCTGAGTGGAGCTGTAGAGATTGTCAAAAAAAACCTGTTACTCATAATGACTTGTATGCCTATAAAAACTCTGATAGTTAAATAAACTCTGTGTTTGAGGTGGCAGGTCCATGTTCTGGTTAAAATGATAAAGACTGAACATGTTCTGCTCAAACACATCAGGAGAGTGAAGAAGGAGATGTCAGTCAGTTACAGCTGACACACTTCTGAGAAGAAGTGTAATTGCCAATTAAGTGAAAACAGCTGAGCAGGTGTGCACGGGGCTTTAAAGTAGGCAGTGTTTTGCCTTGTAGGGTCCAGAGCATCTGAGTTTTCATTCTAACCAATTTCAGTTGCAGTTTCATGCCAAAACAATTACCAAAGTTGTTCTATATGGTGCCTGAGCTGCACCACTTCACTTAGTGCAAGAGGTTTATCTGGAGTCACAAAACTACCAAAAAGATGCAAAACATGCACCTGTGTCAGACAAAAATGACAATAAATGTGTTTCCATCCACCTATTTTTATGAGCATTTCAATTTGCGTATCAATAAACCTGAGTGGCAAAGAAATATTTACACTTATCCGAGGTGGAAAAGTTGATGTATCAACAGAAACAAAATGCAACAAAGTGCAATGGAAATAGACTTTTCCTCTTAACTAAATGTTGGATAGAACAAACACTGCAGTGATATTTTTACAGTCTAAAACTACAGAGACAGCCATAAGGGGTCACACTAATGAAAATTGTTCATCTTCTGGAGACCAGGAATGAGCTCAGTAAAACTCATGGGACTCTGCCAACTGAATAATGATGTGTATTTACAAAAGAAAAGAAAAAGTTTTCAGGAGAAAGAGATGAAAATAAGACTTTAATTCAACTGTAAAAAGCTCCACTCAGAACATGTTTCCTCCATCAGAGTCTCGTGAAGAAACACTGAGCAATCTTCAACAGTGGAGAAGAAACAAAGTCTTCCCACCAGTTTCCTGCTCTGAAGGAAACATCATGACTCTTCATCGTGGGCAGCGAGACCAAACTCTTTAGAAACACATTTCTCAAGTCAACAACTAAAGAAATGATCCCTGAAAGTATAGTCTTGGTTTGTTTCGGATGTTTCTCAGGGTCTCATGTCTGGAGACGAGCACTTTTCCTCCTGGTGAACTCCTGTGCTTCAGACAGACACTCCTCCTTCAATCAGTGACAAATGAACTTTGATATTTCTTAAACACCTCAATAATGTACAAAAAATGCTGTTGTGGTACTTTTTTATGGTCAATTCATCCAATGCAGTGATAAAAAAGCATAAAATAACATTAGTGTTTTCTTCTCCACCTGCAGCAAGAAGCACCTGGATGCTGTTCTGTATTTCAGAGGCCCGCTGAGCGGCCGCGAACACCAGCTGATCCTGCAGCGACTCATGGAGCTGAAGAAGAAACTGGGCAGCACCTACGGCGACAAGAACCGAGTTTTATTTGATGACATGCAGGTCACCGTCAACCGAGACTGTCTGTCTAATATGACTTTCGCCATCTTCAGCTGCTTATGGCCCGAAAACTAGTGCAACATTGTGGACGAGTTGCTGAGTGGAGGACAAATAAAAGCTCAAGAGGTGTGACAGAAAAGGTTAACAGCTGCAGATTTTCTAAGGTGGTTTGACACAAGTTCAGGTCCTTGCTCTCAAACACAGCCATCTAAACTCAAACCAACTTGCACGGAATCAGGTATATCTTCTTCTACAAATCGTGTTACCTTCAAAATGTTATTTATAACGGATTCTTTCCTGTCTAAACCTGGCACACGTGTCATTGAGTTTAAAGGATATTTCTGCTGATGTTCTACATTTGAAAACCTCAAAACCAACAATGAGCCTCACGTATGAACCACTCGTACAAACAGATTTGTTCTTAAGCAGCACATACGAGCGATTTAACATCATTTGTGGCATTCACCAATTTTCTCTCGGGTATGAACAAAATTCACGAGTGTCGAGACCTGTGAAAAGAGTCAAAAAAACACTAACCTGACCTGAAATCATAACACCTTAATCTGAATGAATTTGGAGTTTAAATATGATACCGAAATGAACTGAAATAAAATATATAACTAAGACAAACCTAATGCAAAATTTATATTTTATTTACCATATCATCATCAGCTTGGCGTGTCACTTTAATTAGTCTTTTTTTTTTTGGCACAGCACCTCATCATCATCTGCTGTAGACTATAATATTCTCTCGGCTAATATCTACGTGACCGCCTGTCGTATTAGTCGTGGACCGCTTTGCTTTTCCTTTTCCTTCATCACCGTGAACACACACACTGTAGTTCATTCTGACTCAGTCCCACACACACCGTCCTGCTGCCCCAAACACTCACTAGAGCTACAAATGTGGATTAATCCGCCGCTGAAAATAGTCCCCAACAAATGTACTATTTCCGCCTGTTTGAGTAACGTTTGCTAACAATTACAGCTGTTTAAACATGAAATTATAGATTTGTTTAGATTTACCAAGAAACCACTGAGCTTGGAGCTGAGAGCCACAGACAAGTTGGGAAGTCGGAAAGTATTGAGAGACAGACTAACACATTGTTGGTTTTTTAGGTCTTTTCATGGGATTTAGTGACTAAAAGCTTTTTCCTTTAAATAAAGTTTAAAATAACTTTTCAATGAATCTAATGACATATATTCTCTGTTTTACACAAATTACAATGAATTGTGTGACTGTGTGAACTTACATCTGTTCTTCTAAAAGAAGAAATTAGTTCAGCATGTTCATTAATGTCTCTGGCAAACGTAGAAATGCCACATATGTTATCACTTAACTTATTAAATGTGACACATGCAGAGTGTTGCCAGCATTGTGAGGAATTGCGGATTCATTTTCTAATCTGGATAAAATTCAATGTTTGTGGGGGAAGATTGTGAAACTTTGTGGATGACTGTGAAGCTCTCAGCAGATATAACAAATAAAAGGCAGGTTTTAGTGCCAAAGTGTCAGCTCAACTAATACAAACTGTAAGAAACTGAAGCTCTTTGTGTGTTTCAGCCATGAATGTGATGACGTGCTATTGAGCAAGAACTGAACCTAGCAGATGAGCCCTCCAAACTGCCTTCAGACTTAAATATAAGAGGGTTATTTTGTGAAATATGTGTGTTTCTATTGTCTTTCTGTCAAATCTCTGATTTCAGCTGACCCTGTGGCGTCACAGACGCAGGAAACTCTACAAAAACTAGCTTGATGTGATTTTCTTTGCACATTTGATGTACTCATTTAATAATTCTCATTTTCCTGTGTTTGTAAAGTGTTTGTGTATGATTGTTATCAACTGGCAGAAGTGAGAGTTTTAGTATCTCAGGATGGTTTAAATCAGGGTTTTCCAACATTTTCTGTCTGACACCTGTTTTTGGTGCCAAAGTTTTCATGAAAACTGACAATTATGTGAATTGTTCTTATGAATTTGAATATGAAATGCTTTCAAATGTGTGAAGAGAGCTCAAAGGGGTTATATAGAAATATATAGAAATGTTAAACTTATTTAATCTTTTTTTTAATAAAACATTAACAGTCTTATGAATCTCCCATGACTCCATCTACTCATGAAGCAACCGCATGTTGATCAGGAAGCTTTTCAACCCTGATAAGAATCTAAACAGTTGTAATTATTGATGGAAAATGGTTAAATGTAAAATCTTAAAATGTTGACCATCTATGGATTCATTTTTCATATATTTGCACTGGCCTTTAAAATCCCAAATCTTCAAAAATCCACTCATTCATTCATCTCTTATTAATAAAAATGTAATAATAATAATAAACTTTATCTATATAGCACCTTTCATACTTACAATGCAGCTGAATATATACACACATATATATATAAACATTTAAACAAATAAAGTAAAAGGTGGCAAACAAAACATTCAAAAACAGGGTAGAATTATACAGATAAAATGTAAAATAAGACTAAATAAAATTAAAATTAACTTCCGTGAGGTTGTGAGTGACGTGGATCTTCATGTGGATCTTGCTGAGACAAGAAAATAAATGACTTAAACCAAATAAATTGTGCAGATTTTTCCAGGGTTTTGCCAGGGTCATCAAACACATCAAAAGGTCAGAACTTTAGGTTGTGTATCTTTTTGGAATAAAAAGTCCCTGATATGGATTAAAATAATTCATATCAGGAATAATAATAAAAAAGTATCACTTCTTACTTAAAGTAGCCCAGAATTCCCAGCACAAAATCATAAATGAAGAATTCAGCATTGAAATACAACCAGATTCCTATTATTTATTGTGCAAAGGATAATCAGATAATACTACTACTACTGCTACTACTGCTGCTGCTGCTGCCAATAACCAAAAAAAGAAGTTTGCAATATATAAATACTGAAAGGACAGACTGTCAAGCCGAGTAGCTTGGAGAAATTAGATAATACAGTTTCGTGCTTCGTGAGGCGTTTCATCTTCAGCTGAAGACGTCAGACATGACATTGAATATCAACAACAATGTGTGTGTGAAGGTGGAAGCAGACATTATTTAGGGATTGCTGAAGAAACCTTTTCACAAAGGTAAAAAAAAAAATATGTTGCCAGCGCTTGTCAAACTTTGAAGAGGAGTCTTTTAATGTGCATCATTTTTAAAGATTATTTTTGGGCATTTTCAGCTTTATTGGACGGACGTGACGAGAGTGAAAATACAGTCAGGAAACATGGAGAGAAACATGCAACAGTGGTATGCATCTTAACTGCTAGGCTCCCATACTCCTGTTGGATACCTTCAAGGATAACACACTGACGAATATCTTTTATCCACAGACACTGGGTCGGGGGAGCAGGTGCCTTTCACTTTAACACGATACGTCATAAAGCCAAAAATGTCAAAATGTTGAAAAGTTGGAACAAAAGTTTGAAATCGGTGGGGACAGAACGACAAACACGGTGCGGTGTTTATCACATATTTAATACTTCTGATAGTGTTGATAACATCTTGATCAGAAGTTGTGTAATAATGGACAACAGCAGAGTGTGTGTATTACAGTAAAGAGGCAACTATCACACGTTTGGTCACAGTAAATGGATGACAGCACTCGATGAATAATGTCTTTTTAGTCCTCCTCAAAAAGTCTGACATTTGTAAGTCTAACTCCCTCAAGGATTGTATCTTTTCTAAAAAGACAATCTGGGCCTGAATGCTTGAATTAATGAAACTCACGGAGCTGAGATAACATATCAGTTTGTTAGGCAAACGGGGAAACCCTCAAAATGAAATAAAGCAGCGTGGATTGTTAAGGTTAGGAAATAATGGTTCACACTTCGTAGCAGCAGATGATAAAAATAACTTGTTGCATGATTATTTTTTCAGTAAGTAATAGAAACATATAAAAGTTCAAACACTGTTCAAGTTCAACTTCAAAACGAGAAGAAACAGTGAACAGAAATTCACACTTTTGGCTCCTACATAACAGTTAAACCTGCAAGAAACAAAACTTATTCCTTGCTACACAACATAAACCCACTCAGATACATGTTTTCTCCAACAGAGTCTCATTCAGAATGGATGTTTCTCAGGGTCTCATGTCTGGAGACGAGCACTTTTCCTCCTGGTGAACTCCTGTGCTTCAGACAGACACTCCTCCTACAATCACAGCATCGTCACTGACTTTTATTTGCTTATCAGAACATGTTACAAGTGAAAGTACAGTTTCTTTGATGTCCATCACTGTGACATCTACTTTCTGTTTCTACAAAAACAAAATCACACCCGTTTCTTGTCAGATACTGTAACTGCCCAAACTGTGCACAAACTATGGCTAAAGATCAGTCTGTGCTTTACATTTCACGTTCATTCACCATCAGGAGGAGGAGTGTCTGTCTGAAGCACAGGAGTTCACCAGGAGGAAAAGTGCTCGTCTCCAGACATGAGACCCTGAGAAACATCCAAAAAAAACCAAGACTATACTTTCAGGGATCATTTCTTTAGTTACTGACTTGAGAAATGTGTTTCTAAAGAGTTTGGTCTCGCTGCCCACGATGAAGAATTACGATGTTTCCTTCCGAGCAGGAAACTGGTGGGAAGACTTTGTTTCTTCTCCACTGTTGAAGAATGCTCAGTGTTTCTTCATGAGACTCTGATGGAGGCAACATGTTCTGAGTGGAGCGTATATAGTTGAAATAAAATCATAATTCCAATTTCTTTTTCCTGAGAATTTCTCATACTCCTTTTGTATGTACATTATTATTCAGTTGGCAGGGTCCCATGAGTTTCACTGAGCTCATTCCTGCTCTCCAGAGGATGAACCTTTTTCATTAGCGTGACCCCTTATGGCTGTCTCTGTAGTTTTAGACTGTAAAAATATCACTGCAGTGTTTGTTCTATCCAACATTTCGTTAAGAGGAAAAGTCTATTTCCATTGCACTTTGTTGCATTTTGTTTCTGTTGATACATCAACTTTTCCACCTCAGATAAGCATAGATAAATAGCATAAGATAAATATTTCTTTGCGACATTTGCAGTTTCCAGCGTTTCCACTCAGGTTTATTGATACGCAATTTGAAAATGCTCATAAAAATATGTGGCAGGAAACACATTTATTGTCATTTTTGTCTGACACAGGTGCATGTTTTGCATCTTTTTGGTAGTTTTGTGACTCCAGATAAACCTCTTGCACTAAGTGAAGTGGTGCAGCTCAGGCACCATATAGAACAACTTTGGTAATTGTTTTGGCATGAAACTGCAACTGAAATTGGTTAGAATGAAAACTCAGATGCTCTGGACCCTACAAGGCAAAACACTGCCTACTTTAAAGCCCCGTGCACACCTGCTCAGCTGTTTTCACTTAATTGGCAATTACACGTCTTCTCAGAAGTGTGTCAGCTGTGACTGACTGCCATCTCCTTCTTCACTCTCCTGATGTGTTTGTCAAAGTTGTTTGAGCAGAACATGTTCAGTCTTTATCATTCTGACCAGAACATGGACCTGCCACCTCAAACACAGAAACTATGTAACTGTATCAGAGTTTTAATGGAAATGTAAGCCAATGATAATAATAGATATTTTTTAGACAATTTGTAAAGCTCCACTAAGAACATGTTTCCTCCATCAGAATCTCATGAAGAAACACTGAGCAATCTTCAACAGTGGAGAAGAAACAAAGTCTTCCCACCAGTTTTCTGCTCGGAAAGAAACATCATAACTCTTCATTGTGGGCAGCGAGACCAAACTCTTTAGAAACACATTTCTCAAGTCAGCAACTAAAGAAATGATCCCTGAAAGTATAGTCTTGGTTTGTTTTGGATGTTTCTCAGGGTCTCATGTCTGGAGACGAGCACTTTTCCTCCTGGTGAACTCCTGTGCTTCAGACAGACACTCCTCCTACAATCACAGCATCGTCAGACTTTGTTTCTTCTCCACTGTTGAAGATTTCTCAGTGTTTCTGAATGAGACTCTGATGGAGGAAACATGTTCTGAGTGGAGCGCAAATAAATTTTACAACTAATTAAAGTTCACTAAGAATTTATTCTTCTTTCTAGCAATGTAGATGTTGTGTTTGAGGGGCCAGCTTGAAGTTGGCTGATCTTTATCTGTTTACAGTGATTAAATATTGAAGGTGTTCTTCTTGAACAGGTGCAACAAACCTGTCAGGAGAGTAGAGACAAAGCTGATGTCAGTCAATGACAGCCCACACACTTCTGAGAAAACATCTAATCAGGCAACAGCATGGGGCTTTAAAGTAGGAAGTGTTTTGCCTTGTAGGGTCCAGAGCATCTGCGTTTTCATTCTAACCAAAACCTTGAAACTGGTGTTTGGAGATTTGGAAAGAGTAGGCTTAAGACTTTCCTCTTTGATAAAGCTTATAGTTAGGGCTGGCTCGGGTGAGTCCTGAACCATCCCTTAGTTACGCTGCTACAGACCTCGACTGCCGGGAGACTTCCCATGATGCACTGAGCTCCTCTTTCTTCCTCTCCCTCTCCATCTGTATGCATTCATATCCCATTAATGCACGTTCCGAACTCGACATCAGCAGCAGAGAGAGAGAAGAATAAAGATGTTTCCTTCTGGGCAGGAAACTGGTGGGAAGACTTAGCTTCTTCTTCACTTTTGAAGGTTGTTCAGTGTTTCTGAACAACCTGTAAATACTTCTTTGCGACATTTGCAGTTTCCAGCGTTTCCACTCAGGTTTATTGATACGCAAATTGGAAATGCACATAAAAATATGTGGCAGGAAACACATTTATTGTCATTTTTGTCTGACACAGGTGCATGTTTTGCATCTTTTTGGTAGTTTTGTGACTCCAGATAAACCTCTTGCACTAAGTGAAGTGGTGCAGCTCAGGCACCATATAGAACAACTTTGGTAATTGTTTTGGCATGAAACTGCAACTGAAATTGGTTAGAATGAAAACTCAGATGCTCTGGACCCTACAAGACAAAACACTGCCTACTTTAAAGCCCCGTGCACACCTGCTCAGCTGTTTTCACTTAATTGGCAATTACACTTCTTCTCAGAAGTGTGTCAGCTGTAACTGACTGCCATCTCCTTCTTCACTCTCCTGATGTGTTTGTCAAAGTTGTTTGAGCAGAACATGTTCAGTCTTTATCACTCTAACCAGAACATGGACCTGCCACTTCAAACACAGAAACTATTTAACTGTATCTGAATTTTAATGGAAATGTAAGTCAATGTCAATAATAGATTTTTTTAGACAATTTGTAAAGCATCTACTCAGAACATGTTTCCTCCATCAGAGTCTCATAAAGAAACACTGAGCAATCTTCAACAGTGGAGAAGAAACAAAGTCTTCCCACCAGTTTCCTGCTCGGAAGGAAACATCGTAATTTTTCATCGTGGGCAGCGAGACCAAACTCTTTAGAAACACATTTCTCAAGTCAGTAACTAAAGAAATGATCCCTGAAAGTATAGTCTTGGTTTGTTTTGGATGTTTCTCAGGGTCTCATGTCTGGAGACGAGCACTTTTCCTCCTGGTGAACTCCTGTGCTTCAGACAGACACTCCTCCTACAATCACAGCATCGTCACTGACATTTATTTGCTTATCAGAACATGTTACAAGTGAAAGTACAGTTTCTTTGAAGTCCATCACTGTGACATCTACTTTCTGTTTCTACAAAAACAAAATCACACCAGTTTCTTGTCAGATACTGTAACTGCCCAAACGGTGCACAAACTATGGCTAAAGATCAGTCTGTGCTTTACATTTCACGTTCATTCACCGTCAGGAGGAGGAGTGTCTGTCTGAAGCACAGGTGTTCACCAGGAGGAAAAGTGCTCGTCTCCAGACATGAGACCCTGAGAAACATCCAAAACAAACCAAGACTATACTTTCAGGGATCATTTCTTTAGTTACTGACTTGAGAAATGTGTTTCTAAAGCGTTTGGTCTCGCTGCCCACGATGAAGACTTACGATGTTTCCTTCAAAGCAGGAAACTGGTGGGAAGGCTTTGTTTCTTCTCCACTGTTGAAGATTGCTCAGTGTTTCTGAATGAGACTCTGATGGAGGAAACATGTTCTGAGTGGATAGTTTATTGGTTCTCAGTTTTAGAAGCCAACTGTGCATTTAAATTGTTTAAATTACTTTAACTTACCATTTAGAATTGATAAGGCACAATATTCAAGATTGTCTGTAAAGGATAGTTTCTGTGGTTTAGGTGAAAGGTCATTTTTGTTAGCTCAGACTGTTTTTTGGTGGTGTTTTTTTTTTTTCCTGTATTGTGTGTATGAGCTGTCTTATGCACTGCACCAAAAACGGCTTTTACACAATTTTTACTGAAGTACAGTTTGTGTGTGTGGTTGTTGTTAGACAGACACACACACACACCAAGTGACAGTCTGCATCTTAAAAGACCTTTACTTTGAAAGTGTTAGCAGCTTGCACTTTTACGTTTTGATTTTCATCAATATGGCTTTCCGTGTGTTTACATCTGAATCTTTAATTAAGACACAATTTCAAATGTTTGTCATTTTCAGCCACTGACCAGCAGTGTTCAAAGTGTCGTTTTTCACAGAAGGGGAAGAAGTAGATGGTATTTTGGTTTAAGAGTTTTAACAGATTCTCTTGGGCTGCTGTGGCTTTTCGACGCCAATGTCTCCTTCACACAATGTCACAAGAGTCGGCTTTGATTTGATTTGCAGGTTTTAAGGTGCTGAAGGGCATTTGAGCTCTTCAGCACTGACTCACTCATCTTGTCAGGCTGCTCGCTTCCTGTTTGTAACTTTCCCGTCTTGAATACAGCAGGTTTAGATTTGTTTTGAAGGCCAAAAGCTCTCAGAAAAGTGCATACCAAAGAGGCTACTGAAAAACGTGACTGAACTGTATACTGTAACTGTAAATTGTGACATGCTCAAACTTGCATCAGCACTAAAACCAACATTAGACTGTTACACATGCTGTCTGAATCTGAGGCTTTACAGGAAACATGCAATGTTTTACTTTCTGTAATGTACTGTAATGTTGGCAGTGCACTATTTTGGCATTTAACATATGAAATATTGTTCAAAATAAGACGGTGTAGTCCCTCATTCGTCCAGGAGTGTTCTATCGTAGAAAAGGTTTCAGTCGTAGTCATCTGGACACTGTTTTCAGAATCAAGACGTTTCGGCTCCCATCCGGAAGTCATTCTCAATTGGGAAAAAATGGACTGGGAACTCAGAAATTTAAGCTACTCTGTGTTCCTTAAGCCCTGCCCTCAGGGAGGAGTCTTCCTGAGTGTCTGCTGTTTAACCTGCCTAGTTTCACCTGAAACTGCCCTTCTTTTGTTTCCATGATGGCCCATTAATCAGTAATCAGGCCTATTGTTTTCTGGCTGCACCTCCCTCATCACTGTTAAGTACCTGATTAGCATATGATTGGCTTGACCATGGTGTTAATACACTGTGGTAAACAGTTGGCAAGTTGAATCTCAGACCAGCATTTCTATTCAAAGAGGGGTTTTCTTTTTTCACAAAAATGGCTTCTTTGACTCCTCTTTCAAACCAACTCTTCTCTCTACTTAGAATCTTCACCTCGCTGTCTTCAAATGTGTGGTTTGTAGCTTTTAGATGCAAATGCACGGCGCTCTGCAATCCCGAGTTAGCGTGTCGTCTGTGCTGATAAAGTCTTTTGTGAAGTGGCTGTTTAGTCTCACCTATGTACCGTTCTTTGCAGTTTTCCTCACTGCATTGAATTGAATAAACTACATTGCTCTGTTTTTCTGTGGGCATCTTGTCTTTAGGATGAACGAGTTTCTGTCTTAAAGTGTTGCCTTCAACACTTGAGGCACTTTCGGTCCAAAATTTTTACTTTATAAATGCTGGTGTGACCGAGAACTTAATCTGTTACTTATGATGCTGTGATTGTAGGAGGAGTGTCTGTCTGAAGCACAGGTGTTCACCAGGAGGAAAAGTGCTCGTCTCCAGACATGAGACCCTGAGAAACATCCAAAAAAAACCAAGACTATACTTTCAGGGATCATTTCTTTAGTTACTGACTTGAGAAATGTGTTTCTAAAGAGTTTGGTCTCGCTGCCCACGATGAAGAGTTACGATGTTTCCTTCCGAGCAGGAAACTGGTGGGAAGACTTTGTTTCTTCTTCGCTGTTGAAGATTGCTCAGTGTTTCATATGAAACTCTGATGGAGGAAACATGTTCTGAGTGGAGCTTTACAAATTGACTAAAAAAAAATCTATTACTAACATTGGCTTAGATTTCCATTAAAACTCTGATACAGTTACATAGTTTCTGTGTTTGAGGTGGCAGGTCCATGTTCTGGTTAGAATGATAAAGACTGCACATGTTCTGCTCAAACACATCAGGAGAGTGAAGAAGGAGATGGCAGTCAGTTACAGCTGACACACTTCTGAGAAGACGTGTAATTGCCAATTAAGTGAAAACAGCTGAGCAGGTGTGCACGGGGCTTTAAAGTAGGCAGTGTTTTGCCTTGTAGGGTCCAGAGCATCTGAGTTTTCATTCTAACCAATTTCAGTTGCAGTTTCATGCCAAAACAATTACCAAAGTTGTTCTATATGGTGCCTGAGCTGCACCACTTCACTTAGTGCAAGAGGTTTATCTGGAGTCACAAAACTACCAAAAAGATGCAAAACATGCACCTGTGTCAGACAAAAATTACAATAAATGCGTTTCCAGCCACCTATTTTTATGTGCATTTCCAATTTGCATATCAATAAACCTGAGTGGAAACGCTGGAAACTGCAAATGTCGCAAAGACGTATTTACAGGTTGTTCAGAAACACTGAACAACCTTCAAAAGTGAAGAAGAAGCAAAGTCTTCCCACCAGTTTCCTGCCCAGAAGGAAACATCTTTATTCTTCTCTCTCTCTGCTGCTGATGTCGAGTTCGGAACGTGCATTAATCGGATACGAATGCATACAGATGGGGAGGGAGAGGAGGAAAGAGGAGCTCAGTGCATCGTGGGAAGTCTCCCGGCAGTCGAGGTCTGTAGCAGCGTAACTAAGGGATGGTTCAGGACTCACCCGAGCCAGCCCTAACTATAAGCTTTATCAAAGAGGAAAGTCTTAAGCCTACTCTTTCCAAATCTCCAAACACCAGTTTCAAGGTTTTGGTTAGAATGAAAACGCAGATGCTCTGGACCCTACAAGGCAAAACACTTCCTACTTTAAAGCCCCATGCTGTTGCCTGATTAGATGTTTTCTCAGAAGTGTGTGGGCTGTCATTGACTGACATCAGCTTTGTCTCTACTCTCCTGAAAGGTTTGTTGCACCTGTTCAAGAAGAACACCTTCAATATTTAATCACTGTAAACAGATAAAGATCAGCCAACTTCAAGCTGGCCCCTCAAACACAACATCTATATTGCTAGAAAGAAGAATAAATTCTTATTGAACTTTAATTAGTTGTAAAATTTATTTGCGCTCCACTCAGAACATGTTTCCTCCATCAGAGTCTCATTCAGAAACACTGAGAAATCTTCAACAGTGGAGAAGAAACAAAGTCTGACGATGCTGTGATTGTAGGAGGAGTGTCTGTCTGAAGCACAGGAGTTCACCAGGAGGAAAAGTGCTCGTCTCCAGACATGAGACCCTGAGAAACATCCAAAACAAACCAAGACTATACTTTCAGGAATCATTTCTTTAGTTGCTGACTTGAGAAATGTGTTTCTAAAGAGTTTGGTCTCGCTCCCCACGATGAAGAGTTACGATGTTTCCTTCCGAGCAGGAAACTGGTGGGAAGACTTTGTTTCTTCTCCACTGTTGAAGATTGCTCAGTGTTTCTTCATGAGACTCTGATGGAGGCAACATGTTCTGAGTGGTGCCTTATATGATGTTAAAAACAATCAATTAATCATTATGGTTGATATTTTCTTTCAACTCTGATACAATGATTAAAATTTTATGTGTGAGATTGCAAGTTATAGTTGGCTGGTATTACTGTTTAGAGTGAAAAATACTTGCAGTGGTGTTCTGCTCAAACATTTCTTTATAAGTACACTGACTGCAGCAGTTCCATTAAAAATTAACTGCATTTGTGAAGGTGACTTAATTTGCTTGGTGCTTTTGTGTAGAGTTGAATTTTGGTGCACTGTGACGCACATCTTTATGCTGCCAACACTTTCAGAGATCATTTCTTTAGTTCCTGATTGATAAGACATTTTTGTAAGAGACGTGTCTCCTCTGTCCCCACAAAAATGACACCTCTGCTGTCACACATCAAAACAAGTGACATTTTCTGAACATCATATCAGTGATTATTTGCAAAAATAAACAAATCTGTCAGTGACGATGCTGTGATTGTAGGAGGAGTGTCTGTCTGAAGCACAGGAGTTCACCAGGAGGAAAAGTGCTCGTCTCCAGACATGAGACCCTGAGAAACATCCAAAACAAACCAAGACTATACTTTCAGGGATCATTTCTTTAGTTGCTGACTTGAGAAATGTGTTTCTAAAGAGTTTGGTCTCGCTGCCCACAATGAAGAGTTACGATGTTTCCTTCAGAGCAGAAAACTGGTGGGAAGACTTTATTTCTTCTCCACTGTTGAAGATTGCTCAGTGTTTCTTCATGAGATTCTGATGGAGGAAACATGATCTGAGTGGAGCTTTACAAATTGTCTAAAAAAAATCTATTACTAACATTGGCTTATATTTCCATTAAAACTCTGATATAGTTACATAGTTTCTGTGTTTGAGGTGGCAGGTCCATGTTCTGGTCAGAATGATAAAGACTGAACATGTTCTGCTCAAACAACTTTGACAAACACATCAGGAGAGTGAAGAAGGAGATGGCAGTCAGTTACAGCTGACACACTTCTGAGAAGAAGTGTAATTGCCAATTAAGTGAAAACAGCTGAGCAGGTGTGCACGGGGCTTTAAAGTAGGCAGTGTTTTGCCTTGTAGGGTCCAGAGCATCTGAGTTTTCATTCTAACCAATTTCAGTTGCAGTTTCATGCCAAAACAATTACCAAAGTTGTTCTATATGGTGCCTGAGCTGCACCACTTCACTTAGTGCAAGAGGTTTATCTGGAGTCACAAAACTACCAAAAAGATGCAAAACATGCACCTGTGTCAGACAAAAATGACAATAAATGTGTTTCCATCCACCTATTTCTATGAGCATTTTCACTTTGCGTATCAATAAACCTGAGTGGAAACGCTGGAAACTGCAAATGTCGCAAAGAAATATTTATCTTATGCTATTTATCTATGCTTATCTGAGGTGGAAAAGTTGATGTATCAACAGAAACAAAATGCAACAAAGTGCAATGGAAATAGACTTTTCCTCTTAACGAAATGTTGGATAGAACAAACACTGCAGTGTTAAGGGGTGCAGCCATAAGGGGTCACGCTAATGAAAAAGGTTCATCCTCTGGAGAGCAGGAATGAGCTCAGTGAAACTCATGGGACCCTGCCAACTGAATAATAATGTACATACAAAAGGAGTATGAGAAATTCTCAGGAAAAAATAAAATGGAATTAAGACTTTATTTCAACTATATACGCTCCACTCAGAACATGTTTCCTCCATCAGAGTCTCATTTAAAAACACTGAGCAATCTTCAACAGTGGAGAAGAAACAAAGTTTTCCCACCAGTTTCCTGCTCGGAAGGAAACATCGTAATTCTTCATCGTGGGCAGCGAGACCAAACTCTTTAGAAACACATTTCTCAAGTCAGTAACTAAAGAAATGATCCCTGAAAGTATAGTCTTGGTTTGTTTTGGATGTTTCTCAGGGTCTCATGTCTGGAGACGAGCACTTTTCCTCCTGGTGAACTCCTGTGCTTCAGACAGACACTCCTCCTCCTGATGGTGAATGAACGTGAAATGTAAAGCACAGACTGATCTTTAGCCATAGTTTGTGCACAGTTTGGGCAGTTACAGTATCTGACAAGAAACGGGTGTGATTTTGTTTTTGTAGAAACAGAAAGTAGATGTCACAGTGATGGACATCAAAGAAACTGTACTTTCACTTGTAACATGTTCTGATAAGCAAATAAATGTCAGTGACGATGCTGTGATTGTAGGAGGAGTGTCTGTCTGAAGCACAGGAGTTCACCAGGAGGAAAAGTGCTCGTCTCCAGACATGAGACCCTGAGAAACATCCATTCTGAATGAGACTCTGTTGGAGAAAACATGTACTGAGTGGGTTTATGTTGTGTAGCAAGGAATAAGTTTTGTTCTTGCAGGTTTAACTGTTATGTAGGAGCCAAAAGTGTGAATTTCTGTTTACCGTTTCTTCTCGTTTTGAAGTTGAACTTGAACAGTGTTTGAACTTTTATATGTTTCTATTACTTACTGAAAAAATAATCATGCAACAAGTTATTTTTATCATCTGCTGCTACGAAGTGTGAACCATTATTTCCTAACCTTAACAATCCACGCTGCTTTATTTCATTTTGAGGGTTTCCCCGTTTGCCTAACAAACTGATATGTTATCTCAGCTCCGTGAGTTTCATTAATTCAAGCATTCAGGCCCAGATTGTCTTTTAGAAAAAGATACAATCCTTGAGGGAGTTAGACTTACAAATGTCAGACTTTTTGAGGAGGACTAAGAAGACATTATTCATCGAGTGCTGTCATCCATTTACTGTGACCAAACGTGTGATAGTTGCCTCTTTACTGTAATACACACACTCTGCTGTTGTCCATTATTACACAACTTCTGATCAAGATGTTATCAACACTATCAGAAGTATTAAATATGTGATAAACACCGCACCGTGTTTGTCGTTCTGTCCCCACCGATTTCAAACTTTTGTTCCAACTTTTCAACATTTTGACATTTTTGGCTTTATGACGTATCGTGTTAAAGTGAAAGGCACCTGCTCCCCGACCCAGTGTCTGTGGATAAAAGATATTCGTCAGTGTGTTATCCTTGAAGGTATCCAACAGGAGTATGGGAGCCTAGCAGTTAAGATGCATACCACTGTTGCATGTTTCTCTCCATGTTTCCTGACTGTATTTTCACTCTCGTCAC
Source organism: Siniperca chuatsi (assembly GCF_020085105.1). Classification (NCBI taxonomy): domain Eukaryota; kingdom Metazoa; phylum Chordata; class Actinopteri; order Centrarchiformes; family Sinipercidae; genus Siniperca; species Siniperca chuatsi. Next base: position 25,640,894 of record NC_058056.1, read on the forward strand.
GTCCGTCCAATAAAGCTGAAAATGCCCAAAAATAATCTTTAAAAATGATGCACATTAAAAGACTCCTCTTCAAAGTTTGACAAGCGCTGGCAACATTTTTTTTTTTACCTTTGTGAAAAAGGTTTCTTCAGCAATCCCTAAATAATGTCTGCTTCCACCTTCACACACACATTGTTGTTGATATTCAATGTCATGTCTGACGTCTTCAGCTGAAGATGAAACGCCTCACGAAGCACGAAACTGTATTATCTAATTTCTCCAAGCTACTCGGCTTGACAGTCTGTCCTTTCAGTATTTATATATTGCAAACTTCTTTTTTTGGTTATTGGCAGCAGCAGCAGCAGTAGTAGCAGTAGTAGTAGTATTATCTGATTATCCTTTGCACAATAAATAATAGGAATCTGGTTGTATTTCAATGCTGAATTCTTCATTTATGATTTTGTGCTGGGAATTCTGGGCTACTTTAAGTAAGAAGTGATACTTTTTTATTATTATTCCTGATATGAATTATTTTAATCCATATCAGGGACTTTTTATTCCAAAAAGATACACAACCTAAAGTTCTGACCTTTTGATGTGTTTGATGACCCTGGCAAAACCCTGGAAAAATCTGCACAATTTATTTGGTTTAAGTCATTTATTTTCTTGTCTCAGCAAGATCCACATGAAGATCCACGTCACTCACAACCTCACGGAAGTTAATTTTAATTTTATTTAGTCTTATTTTACATTTTATCTGTATAATTCTACCCTGTTTTATTGTATTTGAATGTTTTGTTTGCCACCTTTTACTTTATTTGTTTAAATGTTTATATATATATGTGTGTATATATTCAGCTGCATTGTAAGTATGAAAGGTGCTATATAGATAAAGTTTATTATTATTATTACATTTTTATTAATAAGAGATGAATGAATGAGTGGATTTTTGAAGATTTGGGATTTTAAAGGCCAGTGCAAATATATGAAAAATGAATCCATAGATGGTCAACATTTTAAGATTTTACATTTAACCATTTTCCATCAATAATTACAACTGTTTAGTTTCTTATCAGGGTTGAAAAGCTTCCTGATCAACATGCGGTTGCTTCATGAGTAGATGGAGTCATGGGAGATTCATAAGACTGTTAATGTTTTATTAAAAAAAAAGATTAAATAAGTTTAACATTTCTATATATTTCTATATAACCCCTTTGAGCTCTCTTCACACATTTGAAAGCATTTCATATTCAAATTCATAAGAACAATTCACATAATTGTCAGTTTTCATGAAAACTTTGGCACCAAAAACAGGTGTCAGACAGAAAATGTTGGAAAACCCTGATTTAAACCATCCTGAGATACTAAAACTCTCACTTCTGCCAGTTGATAACAATCATACAAACACACTTACAAACACAGGAAAATGAGAATTATTAAATGAGTACATCAAATGTGCAAAGAAAATCACATCAAGCTAGTTTTTGTAGAGTTTCCTGCGTCTGTGACGCCACAGGGTCAGCTGAAATCAGAGATTTGACAGAAAGACAATAGAAACACACATATTTCACAAAATAACCCTCTTATATTTAAGTCTGAAGGCAGTTTGGAGGGCTCATCTGCTAGGTTCAGTTCTTGCTCAATAATAGCACGTCATCACATTCATGGCTGAAACACACAAAGAGCTTCAGTTTCTTACAGTTTGTATTAGTTGAGCTGACACTTTGGCACTAAAACCTGCCTTTTATTTGTTATATCTGCTGAGAGCTTCACAGTCATCCACAAAGTTTCACAATCTTCCCCCACAAACATTGAATTTTATCCAGATTAGAAAATGAATCCGCAATTCCTCACAATGCTGGCAACACTCTGCATGTGTCACATTTAATAAGTTAAGTGATAACATATGTGGCATTTCTACGTTTGCCAGAGACATTAATGAACATGCTGAACTAATTTCTTCTTTTAGAAGAACAGATGTAAGTTCACACAGTCACACAATTCATTGTAATTTGTGTAAAACAGAGAATATATGTCATTAGATTCATTGAAAAGTTATTTTAAACTTTATTTAAAGAAAAAAGCTTTTTTGTCACTAAATCCCATGAAAAGACCTAAAAAACCAACAATGTGTTAGTCTGCCTCTCAATACTTTCCGACTTCCCAACTTGTCTGTGGCTCTCAGCTCCAAGCTCAGTGGTTTCTTGGTAAATCTAAACAAATCTATAATTTCATGTTTAAACAGCTGTAATTGTTAGCAAACGTTACTCAAACAGGCGGAAATAGTACATTTGTTGGGGACTATTTTCCACATTTGTAGCTCTAGTGAGTGTTTGGGGCAGCAGGACGGTGTGTGTGGGACTGAGTCAGAATGAACTACAGTGTGTGTGTTCACGGTGATGAAGGAAAAGCAAAAGCAAAGCGGTCCACGACTAATACGACAGGCGGTCACGTAGATATTAGCCGAGAGAATATTATAGTCTACAGCAGATGATGATGAGGTGCTGTGCCAAAAAAAAAAAAGACTAATTAAAGTGACACGCCAAGCTGATGATGATATGGTAAATAAAATATAAATTTTGCATTAGGTTTGTCTTAGTTATATATTTTATTTCAGTTCATTTCGGTATCATATTTAAACTCCAAATTCATTCAGATTAAGGTGTTATGATTTCAGGTCAGGTTAGTGTTTTTTTGACTCTTTTCACAGGTCTCGACACTCGTGAATTTTGTTCATACCCGAGAGAAAATTGGTGAATGCCACAAATGATGTTAAATCGCTCGTATGTGCTGCTTAAGAACAAATCTGTTTGTACGAGTGGTTCATACGTGAGGCTCATTGTTGGTTTTGAGGTTTTCAAATGTAGAACATCAGCAGAAATATCCTTTAAACTCAATGACACGTGTGCCAGGTTTAGACAGGAAAGAATCCGTTATAAATAACATTTTGAAGGTAACACGATTTGTAGAAGAAGATATACCTGATTCCGTGCAAGTTGGTTTGAGTTTAGATGGCTGTGTTTGAGAGCAAGGACCTGAACTTGTGTCAAACCACCTTAGAAAATCTGCAGCTGTTAACCTTTTCTGTCACACCTCTTGAGCTTTTATTTGTCCTCCACTCAGCAACTCGTCCACAATGTTGCACTAGTTTTCGGGCCGCAAGCAGCTGAAGATGGCGAAAGTCATATTAGACAGACAGTCTCGGTTGACGGTGACCTGCATGTCATCAAATAAAACTCGGTTCTTGTCGCCGTAGGTGCTGCCCAGTTTCTTCTTCAGCTCCATGAGTCGCTGCAGGATCAGCTGGTGTTCGCGGCCGCTCAGCGGGCCTCTGAAATACAGAACAGCATCCAGGTGCTTCTTGCTGCAGGTGGAGAAGAAAACACTAATGTTATTTTATGCTTTTTTATCACTGCATTGGATGAATTGACCATAAAAAAGTACCACAACAGCATTTTTTGTACATTATTGAGGTGTTTAAGAAATATCAAAGTTCATTTGTCACTGATTGAAGGAGGAGTGTCTGTCTGAAGCACAGGAGTTCACCAGGAGGAAAAGTGCTCGTCTCCAGACATGAGACCCTGAGAAACATCCAAAACAAACCAAGACTATACTTTCAGGGATCATTTCTTTAGTTACTGACTTGAGAAATGTGTTTCTAAAGAGTTTGGTCTCGCTGCCCACGATGAAGAGTCATGATGTTTCCTTCCGAGCAGGAAACTGGTGGGAAGACTTTGTTTCTTCTCCACTGTTGAAGATTGCTCAGTGTTTCTTCACGAGACTCTGATGGAGGAAACATGTTCTGAGTGGAGCTTTTTACAGTTGAATTAAAGTCTTATTTTCATCTCTTTCTCCTGAAAACTTTTTCTTTTCTTTTGTAAATACATATCATTATTCAGTTGGCAGAGTCCCATGAGTTTTACTGAGCTCATTCCTGCTCTCCAGAAGATGAACAATTTTCATTAGTGTGACCCCTTATGGCTGTCTCTGTAGTTTTAGACTGTAAAAATATCACTGCAGTGTTTGTTCTATCCAACATTTAGTTAAGAGGAAAAGTCTATTTCCATTGCACTTTGTTGCATTTTGTTTCTGTTGATACATCAACTTTTCCACCTCGGATAAGTGTAAATATTTCTTTGCCACTCAGGTTTATTGATATGCAAATTGGAAATGCTCATAAAAATAGGTGGATGGAAACACATTTATTGTCATTTTTGTCTGACACAGGTGCATGTTTTGCATCTTTTTGGTAGTTTTGTGACTCCAGATAAACCTCTTGCACTAAGTGAAGTGGTGCAGCTCAGGCACCATATAGAACAACTTTGGTAATTGTTTTGGCATGAAACTGCAACTGAAATTGGTTAGAATGAAAACTCAGATGCTCTGGACCCTACAAGGCAAAACACTGCCTACTTTAAAGCCCCGTGCACACCTGCTCAGCTGTTTTCACTTATTTGGCAATTACACTTCTTCTCAGAAGTGTGTCAGCTGTAACTGACTGCCATCTCCTTCTTCACTCTCCTGATGTGTTTGTCAAAGTTGTTTGAGCAGAACATGTGCAGTCTTTATCATTCTAACCAGAACATGGACCTGCCACCTCAAACACAGAGTTTATTTAACTATCAGAGTTTTTACAGGCATACAAGTCATTATGAGTTACAGGTTTTTTTGACAATCTTTACAGCTCCACTCAGAACATGCTTCCTCCATCAGAGTCTCATGAAGAAACACTGAGCAATCTTCAACAGTGGAGAAGAAACAAAGTCTTCCCACCAGTTTTCTGCTCTGAAAGAAACATCGTAACTCTTCATCGTGGGCAGCGAGACCAAACTCTTTAGAAACACATTTCTCAAGTCAGTAACTAAAGAAATGATCCCTGAAAGTATAGTCTTGGTTTGTTTTGGATGTTTCTCAGGGTCTCATGTCTGGAGACGAGCACTTTTCCTCCTGGTGAACTCCTGTGCTTCAGACAGACACTCCTCCTCCTGATGGTGAATGAACGTGAAATGTAAAGCACAGACTGATCTTTAGCCATAGTTTGTGCACAGTTTGGGCAGTTACAGTATCTGACAAGAAACTGGTGTGATTTTGTTTTTGTAGAAACAGAAAGTAGATGTCACAGTGATGGACATCAAAGAAACTGTACTTTCACTTGTAACATGTTCTGATAAGCAAATAAATGTCAGTGACGATGCTGTGATTGTAGGAGGAGTGTCTGTCTGAAGCACAGGAGTTCACCAGGAGGAAAGGTGCTCGTCTCCAGACATGAGACCCTGAGAAACATCCAAAACAAACCAAGACTATACTTTCAGGGATCATTTCTTTAGTTGTTGACTTGAGAAATGTGTTTCTAAAGAGTTTGGTCTCGCTGCCCACGATGAAGAGTTACGATGTTTCCTTCAGAGCAGAAAACTGGTGGGAAGACTTTGTTTCTTCTTCACTGTTGAAGATTGCTCAGTGTTTCTTCATGAGACTTTGATGCAAGAAACATGTTCTGAGTGGCACTTAACATGTTAACCAAAATATATGATATAATATTTAAGCTGAAGCAATTTCTGCAAAGAAGTTTAAGACAGCTTTGTTACTACACACCATGCATCAATCAAACTAAAAACTGTCAAGTGAGTGCACATAATATTTCTACTACTATCAGCTTCAGCTGTCAAATGAAAAATAAGAACCTAATTCACTCTACTGCAACTGTTTTCAACTACAGTTTTAACAAGAAGCTTCTCTTTATCCAACCCAGTACAGATTCTGCCTTAATCACAGTAAAATGTGCATGTAGATGTGTACTAGCTGAAAAATGTATCAAAGGTGCAAAATTCAAAATACAGGAAAGGGTTATTTGGTATGTTTAGAGACGTCTGTTTGTGTGCTTCCATAAACGTGAAACAAAAATGGACTTGCGCACAAGTAAAGTGGCTCTCTGCACATGATTAATGGTATAACCTGTGGTCACAACGAGGTGGGGTGCAGATCACAGTGCAAAGACAAAGTGTATCATAGGGAAACAACAAACTCAGCGAAGAAAGTGTGTGAATTATGTATTTCAGTTTAACATAAAGGCAATTATTCACTTTGTGAGAAAAACACAACAGTTAAGAAGAGTCTGGTTACGTGAAACCTTATTCGTCCTTTCTGTCCATCACTGGTTGTGTTACAGGCAGGTGACGTCTCACAACAAGGTTGAAACTGAAACTTTCACAGCAGCGGTGATGCATACTGATCTGAGCAGTGAATAATGCCCAAGTTAGTGCTGCTGCAGGGTTCAGCGTCTTCACTTTCTCCATAGAAATGATCTCATCGCAAAAATAAGTTCATCTCTCTGTCACGATGCTATGATTGTAGGAGGAGTGTCTGTCTGAAGCACAGGTGTTCACCAGGAGGAAAAGTGCTCGTCTCCAGACATGAGACCCTGAGAAACATCCGAAACAAACCAAGACTATACTTTCAGGGATCATTTCTTTAGTTGCTGACTTGAGAAATGTGTTTCTAAAGAGTTTGGTCTCGCTGCCCACGATGAAGAGTTACGATGTTTCCTTCAGAGCAGAAAACTGGTGGGAAGACTTTGTTTCTTCTCCACTGTTGAAGATTGCTCAGTGTTTCTTAATGAGACTCTGATGGAGGAAACATGTTCTGAGTGGAGCTGTAGAGATTGTCAAAAAAAACCTGTTACTCATAATGACTTGCATGCCTGTAAAAACTCTGAAAGTTAAATAAACTCTGTGTTTGAGGTGGCAGGTCCATGTTCTGGTTAGAATGATAAAGACTGAACATGTTCTGCTCAAACAACTTTGACAAACACATCAGGAGAGTGAAGAAGGAGATGGCAGTCAGTCACAGCTGACACACTTCTGAGAAGACGTGTATTTGCCAATTAAGTGAAAACAGCTGAGCAGGTGTGCACGGGGCTTTAAAGTAGGCAGTGTTTTGCCTTGTAGGGTCCAGAGCATCTGAGTTTTCATTCTAACCAATTTCAGGCAATTTCATGCCAAAACAATTACCAAAGTTGTTCTATATGGTGCCTGAGCTTCACTTAGTGCAAGAGGTTTATCTGGAGTCACAAAATTACCAAAAAGATGCAAAACATGCACCTGTGTCAGACAAAAATTACAATAAATGCGTTTCCAGCCACATATTTTTATGAGCATTTCCAATTTGCGTATCAATAAACCTGAGTGGAAACACTGGAAAGTGCAAATGTCGCAAAGACGTATTTACAGGTTGTTCAGAAACACTGAACAACCTTCAACAGTGAAGAAGAAGCAAAGTCTTCCCACCAGTTTCCTGCCCAGAAGGAAACATCTTTATTCTTCTCTCTCTCTGCTGCTGATGTCGAGTTCGGAACGTGCATTAATGGGATACGAATGCATACAGATGGAGAGGGAGAGGAGGAAAGAGGAGCTCAGTGCATCGTGGGAAGTCTCCCGGCAGTCGAGGTCTGTAGCAGCGTAACTAAGGGATGGTTCAGGACTCACCCGAGCCAGCCCTAACTATAAGCTTTATCAAAGAGGAAAGTCTTAAGCCTACTCTTTCCAAATCTCCAAACACCAGTTTCAAGGTTTTGGTTAGAATGAAAACGCAGATGCTCTGGACCCTACAAGGCAAAACACTTCCTACTTTAAAGCCCCATGCTGTTGCCTGATTAGATGTTTTCTCAGAAGTGTGTGGGCTGTCATTGACTGACATCAGCTTTGTCTCTACTCTCCTGAAAGGTTTGTTGCACCTGTTCAAGAAGAACACCTTCAATATTTAATCACTGTAAACAGATAAAGATCAGCCAACTTCAAGCTGGTCTTTCAAACACAACATCTAGTTATATAGATTCAATCTTTATTAAATCTTATTTTGTTGTAAAATTGCATTGCTCTCCACTCAGAACATGTTTCCTCCATCAGAGTCTCGTGAAGAAACACTGAGCAATCTTCAACAGTGGAGAAGAAACAAAGTCTTCCCACCAGTTTTCTGCTCTGAAGGAAACATTGTAACTCTTCATCGTGGGCAGCGAGACCAAACTCTTTAGAAACACATTTCTCAAGTCAACAACTAAAGAAATGATCCCTGAAAGTATAGTCTTGGTTTGTTTTGGATGTTTCTCAGGGTCTCATGTCTGGAGACGAGCACTTTTCCTCCTGGTGAACTCCTGTGCTTCAGACAGACACTCCTCCTACAATCACAGCATCGTCACTGACTTTTATTTGCTTATCAGAACATGTTACAAGTGAAAGTACAGTTTCTTTCATGTCCATCACTGTGACATCTACTTTCTGTTTCTACAAAAACAAAATCACACCAGTTTCTTGTCAGATACTGTAACTGCCCAAACTGTGCACAAACTATGGCTAAAGATCAGTCTGTGCTTTACATTTCACGTTCATTCACCATCAGGAGGAGGAGTGTCTGTCTGAAGCACAGGAGTTCACCAGGAGGAAAAGTGCTCGTCTCCAGACATGAGACCCTGAGAAACATCCAAAACAAACCAAGACTATACTTTCAGGGATCATTTCTTTAGTTACTGACTTGAGAAATGTGTTTCTAAAGAGTTTGGTCTCGCTGCCCACGATGAAGAGTTACGATGTTTCCTTCCGAGCAGGAAACTGGTGGGAAGACTTTGTTTCTTCTTCACTGTTGAAGATTGCTCAGTGTTTCTTCATGAGACTCTGATGGAGAAAACATGTTTTGAGTGTTTTTTTACATATCGTTTTTCATTGAAATGAAGTGGCTGTCTATGTGTACTTCATGATCTTCTTGTACTTGTATAGAAAATTCAATCCAATCAAAGATGTGTTTTTCTGTTATCTGCTCCTACAAAGTTTTGCCATTGATTTGAACCTAGATTTTCCACTCTTACAACAGTTTCCACTGCTGATTTCATTTTCAGATTTCCACACTGTACCAGACGTACTGATATCTCAGCTTTATATGTTCCAGTAATTCAGGTACAGATTGTGTTTTAGACAAAGAAAATCCTTGAAGAAGTTAGATGTTAGACTACCTCAGGGGGATTGGGAAGACTAGATTATTCATCGAGTGCACTCATCCATTCACTCTGACTAAGCCTGGGATAGTTGCCTCTTTACTGTAATACACACACTCTGCTGTTGTCCATTATTACACAACTTCTGGTTTGAGATATTATATTTCTTAAGGCAACTACTACAGAAATTAGTCCTAAGGGTATACTACTGTTTTCATAAAGCATCTTTTTCAGTGTCTCACATGTAGAGAAAAAGACTTTTATTTCTGTTTCAGAAAGACACACCTCCTCCAGTCACAGCATCATCACTGACACAAAACTTAACTTCCCCGCTGTAATATGGAAAAAAGCAAATGAGAAACACCGTATTTCCCATAAAGTCTCTGTCTTCTTAAAGGCACATGTGTACATGTTTCCTGTGGCCATTTTGGTGTCACACAACATCTGCTTTCTTTCAGTTTTGGTGCCAATGGGAGTTTCAGCAGCAACAGTTCTGATACTTGAACTTTTCGTTGGGTCATGTTTCGCAAAGGTTATCATGGGCCAACACAGTGCTTGCATGTGAACTCGACCAAGACGGTTCTTGTGTCACTCTGGAGGGAAATAATTTCAAAACAGCATTTCAGTGCAAATGTTATAATTGATAGAAAACATTTAGACACAAACCACTTCCCTCTTCTGTGAACAAAGAGACACAAACACTATTTCTGAGAGCAAAAACAAATATTTAAAATCTTTTTAAATTTTGTGCAATCTGTGACCAAATGTGATTGACAGCCGACAAGTAAATCTCAATCTTTAAATTTAAATTGTAATGCTGTAAAAATGAATACACTGGAGTAGAAAAATCTCACCACCACGTCACTTTAGTAGCTGTTCTGGAGCTTTTGATCTTATCACATGATCTTTATTAGCCATGCTAGCAGCATTTTGGTTCAGACTGAAATATCTTGACAACTGTTGGATGATTAGCTGTAAAATTTGGTGCAGACATTCATGTTCCCCAGAGGATGATTTAAAATAACTTTGATCTTCTGACTTTTCATCTAGCGCCACCAGCTGGTCAAAACTGAACTCAGATACTTTGGTTTATGACCAAATTCCTGCAAAACTCATGACATTACCATCAGCCTCAGCTGTACTTTGAGTTTAGTGCTAATTAGCAAATGTTTGCATGCTAACACGCTAAACCAACATGGTGAACATGGTAAACATCGTACACCTGCTAAACATCCACATGCTAGCATTATCATTGTAAGCATGGTAGCATGCTAATGTGAGCATTTAGCATGGCTGTAGTCACTTCAAGGAATCCTTTTTGGCTGACAGAAAAAAATAAAAAGAAAGAATAAAAAAATCTAAACTTAAACATCTGCAGTTCCATGACTAGTGGCCATCTGCTGATGAAGATCATGTGATGCAACCAAAAGCTCCAGAACAGCTACTAAATTTCTCTAAAAGGCAGATTTTACATCTCTGTATCAAACTCTTTAGTTTTGTCTGTGGATTTATATGAATAAATCACTGACTGAGCCATTATGATGTTTGTTCTTGCCGGAAACACACTCTGGTGAACTGTGTGCCTGTAAGTGGTCGTGGTGTTTGTTTTTGTGGAAACACACACACACACACACACTCTTCGTTTGAAAAACCTCCTCCGGTGTCGGAAAGCTGCAGGTATGCGAGGAGGTTTTGTAAATCATAAGCTGACAGAGGGCAGGTCACAGCAAAGAAAAAGTCTGAAATGTAAAAGAGGCTGCCAATAAAATAATTATGCAACAATGAATCACATAAGGAAACAGTTTTATGATTGTTTTTTATAAACACTATATTTAATTTCTTTTAGTTTGAAACCATATTGCTCAAGGTTTGGTATTTAGTACAACTAAGCTATGATCCAGGATCCAGTCTGTGAAAGTTTAACTTTCTGTCCTTCAAACATGCAGCGTTTTGTGGCTTTAAGGGGAAACTAAAAATAGTTGGAACTTGGAATTTCTTGGCCATCAACAGCTGTGTTCAGGTTTGGTACCACTGTGCCTGTACAGAGACCTATGCCAAACCCTGTACTCACCCACTATATCTGGCAACCTGCGCTAAAGCTGGAGACACTCCTCAGAAGAAGGACAAACAGTTCCAGTATGTAAATCCCCATAAAAACAAAAAACTGTCTTAAGCATGAAAGTTGGGATCAAAGTTGAAACCTTAGGATCAGTATGTATGAAAATAATCTCAACTCACCGTGCACTTACTAGCTTTTGCTGATCTTAGAAATCCATCAACCATTGAAAACCTTGAGTTTAGGTTATGCTGTCACACACAGGTTGGACGGGATAAACAAACGCAATATAATGTGTTAATATGTGAGCTTTAGAGGTGTTGGTAGGTGTATTTTCAAACTTTAGACAGAGCCAGGCTAGCTGTTTCCCTCTGCTTCCAGTCTGTATGCTAAGCTAAGCTAACCGCATTCCGATACCAGTACATACAGTAACACACAGACATAAAAGTAATATAATGTAAAAGTAATCTATCTTCTCATCTCATTCTTGGACATGAGGCCCAAAATGTTGAACTATTACTTTAAGTCACAGATATCGATCACTAACCTTATCACATCTATCATATCAGATAATAATTGGGTCATTTTGTGCTCAGGTGCAGCAAAATCTTATTTACTGCAACTGTTTGAGTGAGTAATGATAGCTTTAAATTCAAGTAAGCTGCATGTACTGCTGTATGTGTGGTGCTTGAAACAACACCGCTTATTTAAAATAAAAGTTCTAGAGGCCAGGGCAGAGAAAACCAATTTCAACCTGATCTTGCTTCGGACTTCTCTGTTTTCTAAGGAAGTGAAGACAGTTTCCCCATATTCATTTGTAGTATTTGAGGGCAGTTCGTGGTGTAACTATATTCAGCTTTGTAAGATGCTTTGAGAGGTAACATTTATTGTATGAGCATTATTGATCCGCATATTTTGCATGGACTTTGTGTTATTGGAAGATGTATGGAGGCACCTGGATTTTTTGGAGGATAAGCAATAAGCCAATGTTCTCTGGTTGGAAATGAAACCCTGACAAAAAGCTGATGTTGATTTGGCCTCTAAAATAACACCTTTCCCACAGCGTGAGAGACGGATGGCATTTTCACATCATAAGTGTAAGCTGTCAGAGGAAATGTGCATGGGTGCAGTGCACAGGTGTAAAAATGGAAAGCAGAGCGGACTTTCTCACAGCGTGACTTAACCAACATCCTGTCATTAAATGTTTCGTCTGCATCTCATCCTCAGTACAGTGTTTCATCAACCTGCTGCAGAGACGGATGAACTCTACACACCTGTGAGTCTTGCTGCCTTCAACAGCGATGTGTTTGACTCTTTGCAGCTGTTTTTGCTGCAGATCCTGCAGAGCAAAAGGTAAGAAAAACTGTTTACAACATTGTGGTCAATGTTAATATTGATCATACAAGTCATGGTAAACATGATTCTATTAGAATCATATACATTGAAAAATGATTTTCAATTTTAATGTTTTGTATATATTGGCATATATTGTATATGTAAAAATGTTTTGTGTCATTATAATTTTGGATGAAATCTAAATGAAAATATCATGTACAGTAAGACAACTTTAGTTGTTGTTGGTTAGTTCTTAGTTTAGGTTTTGTGTTACCTACAAGATATACAAAAAGTCTCTTTTATGAGTATTATAATATGAATGTACTTTATTAGGTACACCTGTACAATCCAATACACCTGCTAAATTTAACAGAACAGTATATTGTTCAGTATATTGTTCAGTTTTTTTTTGACACTGTCACAGAGGTGTTAATTAAATTATATGTTTTAGCACTAAGGTCATAGTAAGTGATGGTGTTGTACTGGACTGCATTATATTTAGAGCTGTTTCTACTCATGTTCGTAAATAGGGAGGGGAAACACCTCTCAACATAAGTACAACAACATCTTTAACTGTGACGTCAGTAATAAACATATGAATGAATTTAAACATTTCCGACAATGTCACCAAAAACTACACATTATACAGCGTAACATTATACACATCATACACTGTCAACTTTATAAAGGCAGAATTTATAGTCTGAGCTAATTTGCAAATATCACTGCTACATGGGCTTTTAAATTACATGGACATGATTATGAAAAATATTATCTAGCTATAGAAGTAATACGAACATACCAGAATACATGGGCTTTGAAAAGCATTATATTAAATAGGCACCAGTGTATTGAAAGGCTTCTAATAATGTTTAAAAATACTGCTGCTGAACCAAGATGTTGGCTAACAGAAAAAACGATTGGGGAAAGTTTCCAAAAGTGGCAGCCCTTTAGAGTAAGAACAGAAAAACAACAGATCCCAATTAAAACATACGTAAAAACACCTTAAATATATATGTACTTATATTGATTAGTATTTGGTATCAGTACCAATACTGCTACTGGCCATTATAGGTGGGAAATACTGAGATTTAAAAAAACATATTGGTGCATCACTGTTCAGACACCTACACTTTTTCCACATTTAAATCATTACTGAGACATCTAAATAAGCAGCATGTCAGAGCAAAATATAGGAAAGTCTAGTCAACATGTGAACTTATCCAAAGATACCAAATATGGCAGATATAAGGCAGAATTTGGGGAAATTGTGCACAAAATGAAACACAAGGCATGAAAAATATTTCCATCTGATGTAATGCTGCCGCCATAAAAAGCACATTGGGTTTTAATATTCAGTATAGTCAAGTCAAGTTAAATCTTATTTATATAGCCCAAATCACAAATCAGAAATTTGCCTCAAGGGGCTTTTCAATCTGTGCAGCATACAACACCCTCTTCCCTTAGATTCGGATAAGGAAAACTCCCCAAAAAGCCCTCTCCCAGGACGGACAGATATGCAATAGATGCCGTGTTTACAGAATAGACCGACATAATAAAATTACAGTGTGGACAATGATGATGACACAATTATAGATAGATTGCAAACGTATGTGAAGAATATGGATCTGGGAGGACTTTGAGCAACTTCAGGTGTCGCCAAACAGACCTGAACCTCACGACCTCCTCTCCACCATGGAGACCAGGATGAGGACAGACTGCACAAACACACAAGAGGGAAAAGGAGAAAGAAACAGACACACAGAGGGAGAGAGAGAGAGAGACAAGAGGAGAGGCTGAATCTCCTGGAAGATGAAGATCCACATCCAAAACATCTGGAATGAGGCACCGACAGCCAGGAGAGAGAGAGAGAGAGAGAGAGAGAGAGAGAGGCCGATGGTCCAGCACAGAGCCATCATATACTGTAGTTTTGATACAGTGTTGGAACATATAAGACGTTTTAAGAAGTGAAACATGGCAGAAGCATGATGTTATAGACAGGGATTGTCCGAGACTGACAGAATGATGAACTAAAGACACATTAGGAGAGTCCCTAAGGAGAAAACCAACGTCTCCTGACTGTCACTAACGATGACCAGAAGCTCACAGCCAGACAACACTGTAATGGCCTCAGGACAAATCTCTGAGCATCCTGTGGAGACACCAGGCGATCACGGCTAAACAACGCTCCTCATCCAATCTAATCTAGAGGATCTGTGGTGTGAAAAGGCGAGAGGAGTGAACACAATATTTACAGTGTGTGTGTGAATGAGATATTTCAGGGGGTTTTTATTGCAAAAATGTCTAAAATCCTGTTTTTAATTATCATTTTGGTGGCAAAAAGGGTGAAACACCAAATGTGAAGAAAGTAGAGGGTCTCAACACTTTCTGAAGACACTAAATACAACCGCACAGTAAAATAATGAATAGACATATTGTTAACTAAATCAAAATGTACATCTCTAATACATGTTTATGTGTTAATGACAGAATAACTCAAAACAACATTGATTCATATCCCTTAATTTAAAAACAAGGGACAAATAAGTGAACTATGTAAGCAAAGAAAACTGAAAAAGAAGAGTTCAATATGTATTTACAGCACATCAGCACTGTTTTCCACAGAAGCTTTATAACTATTAATATAAATACATAAACTATTATTCCCTGTGCAACCTCTATCCTAAACAACACATCCGTTAGTTATAGTTATGTTATAGTGCTTTCCAAATTGAGTTTGTTTTCTAATCTGCCCCTCTGTGGTTAAGTTAAGTTAAGTTAAGTTAAGTTAAGTTAAATTTGGTTAGGGTTAGGCACAAAAACCACTTGATTGAGGTGTGGTCGTGGTTAAAGGAAACCAAAAGTGACAGTTGGTCGAACATAGGATGCGAAACAGCAGACATCTCTCATATGACAGGGGTTCTCACTGGGTAAACACTAAAGGTTTGAGCAAACCACCTATGCTGTTATTTTTCAGAACAGAAAACACACTCACACCACTAAAGGTCAACAGCAACACTAGCGGCGCCTTGAGGTTGTATTGCTTATCACACATATGTAGTTGCAACGACTTGTCAATTAATCGATCGATGGAAACTAATCGGCAGCTCTTTTGAGAATCTATTAATCGTTTAAAAGGACAGTTCACCCCAAAATCAATAATACATATTTCTCCTCTCACCTGTAGTGCTATTTATCCATCTAGATTGTTTCGGTGTGAGCTGCGGAGTTTTGGAGATATCGGCCGTAACGATGTCTGCATGTTTTGAATATAATGGAACTACATGGCACTCGGCTTGTGGCGCTCAAAGCGCCAAAAAAATACATCTGAAAGATAATCCACAGATTTGTTGTGAGCAGATTCATGTAGGAACTATTTTCTTTCTACCGATAGTTCCTACATGAAACTGTTCACAACAAATCTGTGGATTATCTTGAGTAAGCAGGTCATGATTTCTGTAAAGAGACGTTGCTGTTGAGTTTTTCAAATGTATTTTTTTGGCGCTTTGAGCTCCACAAGCCGAGTGCCATATAATCCCTTTATATTCAAAACATGCAGACATCTCTACGGCTGATATCTCCAAAACTCTGCAACCCACACCAAAACAATCCAGATGGATGAAATGCACTACAGGTAAGAGGAGAAATATGTATTTAGATTTCGGGGTGAACTGTCCCTTTAAGTCAGAAAAATGAACGTGAGGGTTAGCGTCCAAGAAAAGTGTCTGATGCGGCAGATAAAAAAAAACTTGGCGTTCAGTGGAAGGATTAAAGTCAAAAAAATAAAGCGATGGCGAGGACAAAGACGGATAACCATTGCTTTTCCTCGTTGGAGAGCACTGAGAGAAGGGACTGAGGGCAGACACGGATGTCACATTACTGCTCTTGGACAGGATGGTATTTGTTAAATATTTGGAGTAGGTAGCTATTAAATAATAGATTATTGTCTTCTCTGTATTTCTGTAACTGTTTCTGAACACGAGCCTGGGGTGAGCTCACCTGTAGGCATACATCATGAGCACAAGTCGACAGTGTTTGTGTAATTACTCTCGCTGCCAGACGGGGGAGACAAAGGTTTCCACACAGCAGGTTTAAATGGATGAAAAATTAGACAACTTTACTTTTATTTCTACAGACGTATGTTGACATCAATCTCTGATTAGTTTGGGGGATATACAATCTTCACTTGGTGCTGGACAGAATTAATTTTTGACCTGTTGGTGGCGTTAGAGGAAAAGTAACAGGATCACCAAAGTCAGTAGGATTCATCCACTGGCGACCATGAATGTCTGTACAAAATTTCACAACAATCCATGAAATCTGTAGCCTGATATCAGACAGAATCAGAACCCGATGGAGTGGGGCAGAATTCAAGCTTTGGACCCAATCGTTGTTGAGATATTTTACTCTAAACCGCAGACGAGTGGTCTCAGCTCTAGTGTTTCTTAAAAAAGACTTCAGCTTGTGTGTGTGTGTGTGTGTGTGTCTGTGTTTGTGTGATGGGGGGGGGTGGACTTTCCACTGCTGTGAGGAATCATTTTCTCATACATCATCTAAAGCAGGAGGAGCCTGCTGCTGCTTAAAAAAGACCCTGCAACTCACAGCAGCTGAACTGTTACTAACAGAGCAGCGACTGTGAGATCAGGGTGAGTAACAGCTGCTTGGGGAATAAAAGACTAAACTGCTACATTATTATACTACTATGCTGCCTGTCTGGGCCGGTTGTCAGCATGTTTACTCTCAAGAAAGTTTCTTAGGAACTTACTTCTCATTACAGTTACTGTTAAATGTGGGGGGAAAGATTTTGTTTAAAACTAAATTTACCTTTTACTCATTTGTTCATTCTGACTTAAAAACATATGGGATTCATTTCTAGGATTTGTTTTGTTTTTTTACAGTTATTTTTGTATTACTCATGAAATACAGGGATTTTGTTTTTTTTTTGTTTCACGTTTATTAACTACACTGTGATGAAGATGATGATGATGGTAACACTGGCCACTAAGCTGTTATGTTGCTCTCTGGTGTTATTGTGTTTTGTGATTTTATTTATTTATTTAATGCAAACATTGTGTTACAGATTCCTCTTTCATTTCACTTTGCTTTACTATGCTCAAAAAAGGCTTTTATTTTGAAAATACCAAGCAAGTTATGTTAGGAGCAGTTAGTGAATTTGTTTAGCTAGCTTTTAAATTTTCTTTTTATTATAAAATATAAGAAAATACCGTTAGTATAGTCATTTAAAATGCAAAGACAGAAAAATAGCTAACTGAAACATAAAAACGTAGAAAAAGAAGTGATAAATAAATTAAAATAAAAGCTAAATTCAAAAAAATATCTCATTTGTAGCTTGCTAATGTGCGTTAGCTAACAGATGCAGTACCTAGTACTACCTAGTTGAAATGCAAACATTAAATTTTAGCTTTTCACTTCTTTTTTTTTTATTATTGACAAACTTTTTTTTGGTCTTTATAGATTTGTCAGCACCTTGGTCCCGTTTCTCCACCTGGATAACGATGCGGACTGAGGGAGGAAGATGGTTTAACTTTGGGAGAAGCCCCAGAGGTCAGCCTGTTGTCAGCAGCCCTGCTGCGACTGATGGACAGCACTCACCCAAGGAAGAGGAGCCCCAAAACGGTCAGTTACATCAAAAACACCCAGCTGTTAGCTGTTAAAGATAATCATCCTTTCTTAATTAAGCTCACATGTTTGAACGGGACTGCAGCCCACCATTTTACTTCCCTGTACATAACAGCAAGAGACATAAATGCTTTAGGAACCGAGATAAAAGTTAGTTAGCTGTTGAATTCTGTCAGCTGAAATCACTTATAGTAAACTTATATATTGTAGAAAGAGATTGCAGGAATATAATAGAACAACTTGTAATGATTATGGTAGACTCAAGTCCCCATAGCAAACATTACAGGACTGCTGGAGGAATAATAAAGTAGTGACTATTTAGAGTTATGAGTATTGTCACAGCTGAAATGATTATTTTGATAATGGATTAATAATTAAAGTTGTGTATAGAGGGAAAAAAACAAGCATTAGATGGCTCAAGCCTCTCAAATGTCAGTATTTGCTACCTTATAGCTTCTTCCTTATAGTAAACTAAATAGTAAGCAATAATATATATGCAATTTGAAGATGGTGCCTTGGGCTGTTGTAAACCCTTTTTTCTGAGGGTGTGCACATCAAATGATTAATTATTACAGGAAGTTTATATGTCTCATTTTATTATCTGCAACTTTTCTCCCTCAGTGAACCTCACATTTGAGCAAATCCTGGAGGCACAGCGATGGAGTGAGGCCAGCCAGCAGTTGATAAAGACAGAGGAGCGTCTGTTTGGAGAGATAATGGAGGCAGAGGCACTCAAACATCACGAAGAAGAAGTAGAACAACTTGCTGAACACTACAGAGACTTGGAAGGCCTTGTGCTGCAGACTCTGAGACAATCTCTCACCGCGGATGGGATCAGCCCCGAGGCTCTGACGTCTGCTGTGCAGGCCGTGACCCAGGAGGAGAACCAGGACCAGCAGTGGAAACAGAGAGATCGGACACCACCGGCCTGGAGGCCCAGGCACTGGAAGAAGCTTCACGACTCGACGCTTCGCAGCTTGGTGGAGGAGAGTATAGACAAGCCCTCGACACCCTCTGCTGTGGAGCAGTCGTCTATCCAGGCGGACGTCCTCAGCATGGGCAAGCAGCTGAAAGACGACCTGCTGTGGGTGGTGGAAGTGGTGAAGAGCTGCTACCCGCCCAATCTGGACATCTGTAATTTTTACGCCAGGTTGTACCACCAAACCCTCAGCATCAGACTCCAAAAGATCGCAGACTTTGGTCTGGATGACAAGGACTGCACTTTCCTCCTGCGCTGGGTGAACGAGTATTATCCAGAGTAAGTCATGACTTCAGTTTATGTTTGAAGTAATTAGCACCTTTCTGTTCTGTGTGGGTCCATGATACCAAAGCGTTGGTCAAAGGGATTGTTCCATGACTCTGGTCTACTTTGGTATCTCAAAAACAAATGCTCAAAGAAATTTGTCGTGGTTATTCATGGAAACCTAGTGTTTTTGGTGCTCACCTCTCTCACTCTTTTGCCACAAGAGAGCCGAAACTTCCACATGTACTAAAGAAGAACATTTCAGTTTCTAGGGCACAAAGTCATATATATTTTTACTGACTTTTCCTCTAATCTTTGCTTTTTTTTGTTAATCACTAGATAATTTCACTTCTTCAGGAAAAATGATTCAAACTTAACAAAGAAAATCACTCTTTGGTTGAAGTGGTCACAACCAGTTCACGTAGAGAAGTAGACATTGTTTTGTTTTAAGGGGTCACAAGCCAAACATTGGATACCACTGCTCAAGGGAGCACTGTAACAGCGTTAAATTTGACTTTTTGTCTTGCATTGAATGCCTGATGGAGACAATGTGATGTTATGTAGAAATGCACACAACATTTAGAAAATATTATAAATTTCTCACTAGTCAGGCCTTAATTGTCATATCAAAAAGACTAAAAACGTTCTTTAACCATCTCATCGTCTTCCATCTAAATCTGTCCTTCATCATGTGAAATCAGTGAAATGAATGAGGAAGCATCACTTTTACCTTCAACTGCTCAGGTAGATTAACGGACAAAGCAGCTCGCCCTGAAGTTGTGTAACTATGTAAAAAGTGTAGAAACCCGTTGCAGTTCTGCCCCCACAGTACGCTAGAAAATACACCCGAATGCATTGAAGTAAGAATACAGATCACGTTTTGTTTTACAGTTTGCTCTGAGCTATTTTTACACCGTCACACCCTGGTGTTTAGTTAATTACACACCTTTTATTGAAAACAAGTTTCTGCGTGTCTGGTGTTTGAAATTGAACTGAAGTAGATGAGTATGAGGCAAGCAGGTATAGGGAAAGCCGTTAACATGAAAAAGTAAATTACAACTCCTGGAGCACATTGAGCATCACAGATTGATGATGTACAGTATAACAATGTACAAGCATCTGATACATTGATTGTTACTTTCTGTGATCTGAAATTGTGCAAAATTCACATGAAATCGTAATCTTAATGCTTAAAATGTCTCAACGTGTAAATAAAAGTTGTGATATCTCCTCTCTGTGTCAGACTCCTTCAAAAGCCGGAGCTGGCCAGTGAGATCGAAACTGAAGCGTTGGGAAAGCTGCTGCCTAAAGAGTTACTGGAACCTCTGGAGAAACAGTACCTGAGAAAACAACAGGTAACCCCAGCTGCTGCTACCTGCCTTCTTTCAAATTGGTGCATTTCATTAGATTTTAGTTATGTTTAGCGGTTTTTAATGTTAGTTTGGTTGGGTTTGGTAGTTTTACTCAAACTTTTACCTAACCTTAATTTAGTTTCAGGTCTAGTTTTGGTATTTTACACTAGCAACATGGTTTAACAATCCTGATGTTTGTCAGTACGCCCAGCACTTACAGTAGGTCCAGAGTGGGATATCTCAACAATGTTTTTGGGGGCCTCTTGACCTAATCTCAAGCGCCACCACCAGGCCACAGTTTTCATTTATAAACAAGAAATATCAAAATCTAAACGGTAGCTTGCCATGAAATTTACTGAGACTGTTAATATCTCCAGAGAGTAATCCCTTTTAAAGTTATTGACCTAGTCTAGTGCCAGCGCCCTTGCTGGTAAGGTTCTAAGAATAGCTAAATCATCAATATATTTGTTTCAACCACTTATTGTGGGTTGTAAAAAAACATTGTAGTCACTATTGCAGCTGTAGAGTTTTATATAGGCAGAATTATGGAAATTAATCACATGTATCTCATATATGCTTGTAGTAGGTAAAGTGTAATGGGAGTAATATATAATTTAATGTTTTACACAAAAAGTGAGCGTTCCATAACCAAAAACATAAACTGTGTATGAAAGTGACAGCAGCATGTTGTTGTGCGTTCAGGATGAGCTGACGACTTACATCGGCCGCGTCCTGGACGAAGCTAAGCAAAAGTGGAATAAAGGAGAGGAGCCGAAAAGAGAGGACGGCTGCTTCGTCAGTCCTGTGGCCTACGACATCATTCAGGTACAGAATCAATAAGACAGCATGCTGTTAAAGCTGCTATAATCGATTTTTTTTATAATAACAATGTGACAATGTGAAAGGGATGAACCTACAGAGATTATCACTCAAATCTACAGCTTTACGGGGCTTTATAGGGAGTTTCTTTGTCTGTCTGGCCCACAACTTTACGGTTTTGGTTCACTCTCACTTCTCTCATAGCTCTAAAAAGCCACTGTACAGCAGGCAGACAGTGCTGGTGAACATAGTGGAGCATTTAGCAGCTAAAGAGCCAGATATTTCCCTCAGGATATAGTGGAGACCAAAAACAGAGCTAACAGAGAGAGAATATTGGACTTACATTCATCCAGTGACACAAACACGACTCCAAACGAATGATCGTGTTGCTCTGTAGCTGCTGGATGTGTAAATAGGCAACCTTCATGACTTGAAAAGCTTTGTTTTGCTATAAATCACAAAATACATCAGTTATCTTGAGTTGACAAAATGTAAAATATTCATTGATCCTGACAAAAAGGCTTGCTATGTCAAGATCGTGAAATAATTTATTTATCTTTTTATTCACTAAATAATAACATGAAATGTTTTCTCTCAACACTGCCGAAGTTCAGGGGTTCAGTTTCTTGTCTTAGTTGGACTGTTTGGGAAAATGCTGGAAGTACAAGGCTGTGTAAAGTGCTTTTTGGATCTTTCATTGACATGTATGAAGAAAAGTGTCAGTGAAATGAAAATGCCAGTAAAATGACAGTAAAATCAGGTTTTCTCTCAGTACTTTACATCATTTTTAGATGCTGTCATTGATGTGTATCCTCCATCTCCGTCTTTAGCTTGTCAATGGTATGGTGACTTCAGCTGAAATAGTTGTGGGAGACCTGCACAAGGCCCACAAAATAACGCGCCATGTGAAAGATTTAATGCAGAGGTAAAAAGACTGATGATTTTCTTCTAAATAGCGTCACTTTAAAAGGCATTTTGTGTTATACTTAATAACAACAGCACTGTGGAAGCGAAAATCAACTGTTTTCATTCAAATGCAAACTCCTGCAGGTTCAAGATCTTCCAAAACGACGTCATTAAGCAAAACAAACCGAACAGCAGGTCGTTCATCAAGGCGAACCTCGGCTGCATCGAACAGTTCAGGTACGTTTCTGACATTCAGGCGTTGTGCTGTGATGAGACGGAGGTCTGCTTAATGTCACAGAACAAAATTTCCCTTTGAGCTAATGTGACTTGTGTGATCTGTCTGCAGGGACGTCTTCGTCAAGAAGCGCCATCTGTTCCCAGAGGCTGTGCGGGAAACCTGTTTGCTTGTCCTGAATGACATGAAACAATCTGCCCACACATATTTATTAAAACCTGTGCACGATGTCCTCAAGGTAAGCTTATTTACAACAGATTTAAAGGCTTTTTGTCTTTTTGTCAACAAGTCTCATGACAACACCAAAACCAACAATGAAAGTATCTACTAACAAGTGTTGTGTGTGCATCCAAAGCCTGATGTATCTTCCTCCTCTGAGCCACAGAGCTCCACTGTTGTCCAAAAACTATTAAAAACACACCACTGAGCCACACTGTTGCACTGGCTGACATGTTCCTTCATCACCATGAACACACTCACTGTAGATTATTTTGACTCAATCCCACACACACCGTCCTGCTGCCCCAAATACTCACTAGAGCAGCTTATGTGCTAAAAACCAGCTGTTTTAGGAAGTTACTGAGCCTTTAAAAAAAAAAGAAACTATATGTTTGTGAGCCGATTTCAAAGATTTACGTCTTCAGTAGGAACCGGTGTGCTTGGCGCTGAGTGCCACAGACAGGTGGGGAAGTCAGAAAAGATTGAGAGACGGACTAACACTTATTTTTGCACCAAGCAAGAAGAATTTCTACAAAGTTACAAAGTTCTCCACAATAAAAGCATTTAGGACAAAACAAACAGGGCAGGATAATAATAAACACAAGAGCAACAAAATTTAATTTACAAAACAGAAATAACATCAACAACAAAGAAAAATATCAGTTAAGAAAAGAGAGGATATTTGCAGAAATATTTGAAATGTATTTTCTGCTACTGTGGATGAAAGTGTTAACGTGTTGTCTAATGCATCATGTTTGTGTCTCGCACAGCCACAGTACCGCAAGCTGGGAACCAATGAGTGGCTGACTAAGCCCTTGTTTGAGAAGCTGCTGGTCAGCATCGAAGAAGAGCTTCAGGATCTTCGGGGTTCGATTGAATCCGGTCACCAGGTAGACTGAAGAAAGCACGAAACACACTCCTCATTTCAGTGTAAAGGAGAAGCTGCTGTCTTTGACTATGAATCATGTAAACTTTATATTACTAACAACCATTTTCCAAAGCACGCTATAGTTTAAATGTTTTGAATGTATTTTTCCTTTCAGGGAGCCATTGGTTTTAATTCATTTCCATACAGTATGAAAATCAATTAGCAGAACACAAAAACTGACGTTTATGGAAGATGATGGATTTAACAACTCAAGCACGTTTCAACAGTCTGTACGCCGATTTTCAGATTATAAAGAAATTAATAGAAACCAATGGCTGCCTGGATGTGAGGAAAAATGCATTCAAAATTCTGAAACACTACGTTATGGTTTGTAAAATAGCAATAATGTGAAGTATTTATAAATGGACTAAATCATGCAGATTCCCTGGTATGGTTCGATAAACTCACTTGGAAATGTACTCTTTCAGTTTAGCATCTTCGTTGGTTCATCCAACAAATTATAACACACATTATAATACAATTTTAAGCTGAAACTGTTTATTTTTATACCGATTTCTGATTAGATTTTTGGATTAATTTCAGAAGCTGATTGGCCAGCTGCACCGGGAAGTGACAGCAGAATATGTGAAGAGGCTCCTGAAAGGACAAGTCAAACTGAAGGACAAGGAGCGGCAGCTGAAGGCCCACGCGACCATAAAAAACAACGCAGAGAGTTTGCACGATTTATTCGTCAGAATGGTGAGACTCAAGCACAGAATCGAAAAGTACTGGTTTTAGCCAAAAGTGCATTTTTGGTTGTTATAGTGCAACATCTGAAATTCACTGAGCTGAACGCAGAGTGTGATTTACATGTGATCCAGGGAAAATCCTTTGTATAAACTCAACCACAGTGACCACAAAAGATAAAATCTTCCCCAAAACAAGAGGTGGGTAGATTACTGTTGTGGGAAACTTGTAGACTTAACTGATGTAACTGTTTTGTCTTCACAGGGCTCAAAGGAGGATTGGTTAAAGGAAATCCTGACCAAGATTGCAGAAGTGCTGAAACTCCAAGACCTGCCCGCCATACAGATGCAAGTAGTATCACTGGGAACTGATTTTCCTGACCTGAGGTAACCTTTGCTCTCTGCATTTTGGATTAACTTGAATATTATTTACTTTTAAAACAAATATACACTGCAGGTTTCACACGGACGTGGAGTGGTGTTGTTTACGTCTGCTAGGGTAACTGACCTAATAAGGACAGAATCGCATCATGATGTGGAGCGTTTACATAACTTTGGGACTTGCATAAACAAACCCATTTTTAGAGACAGCTGGGGGGCAACAGGAAGTAAAATTGTCTTCAGATGTTTCCTTGCAGCAGGATGATATGAGCTAAAAGCAGACACGCTGCAACTCAAGTTAGAGTGCTGTGCTACACTTAAACTAACACACAAGTACTACAGTAAAATTAATAGGCTAGAAACAGAGAAGTAGTAGGTGTGTCTGTAGATGTAGTCAGTAATTTGGTTCCGAATGTTAACTGTAACACAGTAAACATTCCTGTCTTTAGTCTGTTTTCTGAGTCAGAGTTGCAACACAAACCTCTTTCATGCAGGATAGTGAACCCAAGTTCTAACCTTAAAGAAATACTTAAATCAGCATTATTGTAATTACATTTATACATTTTTGAGAAATACACTTGCCCACTTTCTTGCCAAGAGTTAGAGGAACAGAGCAATACCTTTATATGTATTGCTCTGTTCTTCTCTGTTCTGCTCATGTCTGTACAGCAAAAAGCTGGAGCCTGGACATAGTTAGCTTAGCTTAGCAATAAAGACTGGAAACAGGTGGAAACAACACTTCTAAACCTCACTAATTAATAGGTTATATCTCTTTTGTGTAATGCATACACAAACAGAAACTTATAAATGAGAGCTTGGAAGTCCACATACTTTTGGCCATACAGTGCATGTAGTCTGTGTAGCAACACCTAGATTAGTTTTAGTTCTCTGAATGTCATTCTTTGAGTTGTAGTTCTTAAATAGGACTTTATTACTAAAAATTGTCGAAAGGTAAACCCACATCTGCAACTGTAGCTGCAAACACTTCGCAGCATTATGAAAGACCAAGGAACAGAATGGAAATATATTTGCTAATAGTTGTCAACTTTCAGTTCATTAAAAGTTGTGGGGCCAATTTACTGGAACTACAACCTGCCACCCTGGTTCCAAACCACTGAATCACCGTCCACATCTTCCACTTCCACTATTTTCAGCGGTTAGGTCTTGTGTCGTGCTCATTGACAGCTGTTTCCTCGATTGAAAAGAAACAACGAAGCCAATCAGAGCTTTGTATGCTGGATTAAGAACAGCAATTTTTATGAAATAGCTACATTCATGAAACATAGCGACAAGCCTGGACGAGATTGACGCAGTTATACGACTTGTTTTTAATCAAATTACAGGAATCATGACTAAATCAGCATATTTCTTTAACTGACTTGAAAAACAGTAAGTTAACTGCACCTTGCTCGCCGCCGTAGCTTCCATGTTGGCTGAAATAACTTCTGTGGGATGGATTCATCACTCACTGCTTCTTTAACATAGCAGACGGTGCCGATGAAACGATGAAAATATGTTTCTAGCATTTCTTTATTTGATCACCTTATCTAGTGCAACAACCGTCACTCTACAATCATGTTCAAGTGTCTCTGATTTTGTAATAATAAATAATACATTTAGGGGATTAAAATGCTGATATTTAACCTTTCCCTCCCTTCTTTCCCCCACAGTGAGAAACATGTTTCGGCCCTGCTCAAGCTCAAGACCAACCTCTCCAAGGCCGACCGGAAAACCGTCAAAGAGACTCTGTCGTACACTTTGAGGGAAATCAAACCTGTCGGTACTGTGCCGTTTTTCTCCACAGTTCAGGTCAAATGAGCCGAACAATCCAGTTATACATTCAGTTTTCCTCATTTCACTATTTTTAAAGTTGGTTGAAAGTTGTACAGCATCATGTATTATAGTGTTTGTGTGTTAGATTTGTGAGCAAGTATGATGAGTTGGACACTGGTGTTTTCAATCCATGTCCTGCAAATTACAAGTGTTGTAGTGACTGTATAAATGTATAAGCTATGCCTCACAATGTTGCTGGTAAATTATGATGGTGATGGTGCTTTCTGGCTTTTTACTGAAAAATAATCAAGCCAGTATAGTGTGTTTTTACTTGTTTTTGTGTTTTATGGGGAAATGCGGACCAGGTTTGCAAGTGTGGTTCTTTAAGAGTGTATATTTGTTATATCAAATCAGTGTTATATTTTGTTATTTTCAAACATGTGCAATAAGGGGAGATGTCAAGCTGTAATTTTATACTTTTACATTTTTGTTTCACGTCATCTGGTGTACAGAATATTGTTAATGAAAGTGTTAAATGTAAGTTAAGTTTAAAAATACATTTGATGAAGCCTGTGTGATTTGACAGTGATTTCCTAAAGGTCTTGAGCAGTACATTTTTACCTCTGTTATAGATTTACTTCAGCAACAAAATCACCAAAACAAAGATTTCTAGTAGGCCAAGGTTTACTGCAAGTCAGAGTCAGAGCACAACATACTGGACACAAACCTTTAGTGCAGGAACAGACGATGTAGAAAAACCAGACATAACAAGACATAAGACATATAAGTGAATAAGACTAGTATGGTAGCTAGCAGCTATACTTAGTTACAATGGTGCTTTGGGCTAAATGCTAACATCAGCATGCTAACAATGGCAATGCTAACATGCAGATTTTAAGAAGATGTAGCATGTCGGCATGTTAACATTTGTTAATTAGCACTAAACAAAGTACAGCTGTGGCTGATGGGAATGTTATTGGTTTTGCAGTCATAAACCAAAGTATTGGACACATTTTGACCCGATGATGGCACTAGATGAAAAGTTAAGAGATCACCAAAGTTTTTACAGTTCATCCTGAGGGGGACATGAATGTTTGTACCAAATTTAATTTCACTCAAAATCACACGTCAACCTCATGGTGGCACTAAAGGAAAAGTCAGAGAATCACCAAAGTGCTTACAATTCATCCTGAGGGGAATGTGAATGTTTGTACCAAATTTCATAGTAACCCATCCAATTGTTTTTGAGATATTTTAGGACCAAAGTGCATGACTAGAAACAACAACATGGCTCTTAAAGAATCTTTTTGAAGAAATTTTCCACATGGAAGTCAGAGGTCAGGGATTGTAGTGATTCTGATTCTGCATGGACACTTCATCATCAGGGGAGTATTAAAACCACTGGCCCTCTGCTTCAAAGGCGATTAAGTGACCAACATCCCACGCAGCCAAATCAGTCCTGAACAATCCCAGATCATTGACCCTCTCCTGTGGGAATAGAAGCTGTATGCTCTGTTTTCAGTTTATTAATTTCTCCTCAAAGCAGGGAAAGGATATGAGTCTGCAAAGGGTGTTGCTGCAAATTACTGCCAGCGTTGGGTATTTTCCTGAAAGTCTGTCTGTGTTTGTATATTGGTTGTAAGGGGAAGGATGTGCTCAGGAAGACGGGGATCATAGCTACAACTTTGCCTTGAAAAGCGAGATGGAGTAAAGGAAGACAAGCTCATTAAAGCCATTGCCAGTAAACTGTACTGGGAATATTCAGGCTGACCAGAAACTGGAAGATGATTTAGTGGAAATCCACAGTGCTTTCCTGCTGTGAGCCACTGACGCAAAGATGGCTGCTGTGTAGTAACCAGGACCACTGCCAAGATGTCTTAGCCTGATATCAGACAGAATTGTCAGATAATACACTTCATTTTCATCAGTCAGCTCCATGGAGTGGGTGGATTTGAAGGTCAGGACCCAGGCAAAAGGTGTCTCTTAGCAAACCACTGAATCGCAGGTGGGGGTTT
This sequence comes from Siniperca chuatsi, assembly GCF_020085105.1. NCBI lineage: Eukaryota > Metazoa > Chordata > Actinopteri > Centrarchiformes > Sinipercidae > Siniperca > Siniperca chuatsi. Next base: position 25,669,441 of record NC_058056.1, read on the forward strand.
AATCAGCCGGACATTGGTCGTTGATTAAATCTTTTTAGTTTTATTACCAGTTTTTAGTCTTTACTTGTTTGTGAAAGCTGAAATTAAATGAAAACTAGCAGCCAGCAGAGCTGAAATATCTCAACAACTATTGTCATGAAAATTAGAACAGACATTCATGTTTCTCTCAGGATCAAGTATAATCCCTTTGGTGATCCCTAGGCTTTTCCAAATTTTAGCATGCTAACACACTAGCATGCTAACTAAGATGGTGAACATGGTAAACATACCTGCCAAACATCAGCATGTTAGCATTGTGTTAGGGTTAGCATTTAGCTCAAAGCACCATTGTGTTTGAGTACAGACTCACAGAGCTGCTAGCATGACTGCAGACTTTTAGTCTTGTTATTTTTCATGTTATTAGCCATGTTAGCGGCGTGGCTCTAGGAGTGGCAATGCTGGTGTGTCGGTTGGTCGGTCCCCCACTTTGGTTCAGACTGAAATATCTCAACAGCTGCTGGATTGCCATGAAATGTTGACTTTGGTGATCCCCTGACTTTTAAGCCCCACTATGTGACTGACATTTGTGGATTTGAGAGAAAGATCTCAAAAAACTATTAGATGGATTGCCATGAAATTTGATACATTCATGTCCCCCTCAGAATTAATTGGAATAGTTTTGGTCCCTTGACTTTGAATCTAGCGCCACCATCATGTCAGATATATAATTTGTCCAATACGTTGGTTTATGACTAAATATTTGCAAATCTAATGACATTCCCATCAACACTTTGTGTGCTGATTAGAAAACGTTAGCATGCTTACATGCTATGGTAACATGATAAACACTATACCTGCATGTTAGCATTGTCATTGTGAGCATGTTAGCATACTGAAAGTGGACAAAAAGTATTTACTACAAATATTTATTCCTATTCCTTTAATCATCTTGTCCATGACTAGAAACAACAACATGGCTCTTAAAGAATCTTTTTGAAGAAATTTTCCACATGGAAGTCAGAGGTCAGGGATTGTAGTGATTCTGATTCTGCATGGACACTTCATCATCAGGGGAGTATTAAAACCACTGGCCCTCTGCTTCAAAGGCGATTAAGTGACCAACATCCCACGCAGCCAAATCAGTCCTGAACAATCCCAGATCATTGACCCTCTCCTGTGGGAATAGAAGCTGTATGCTCTGTTTTCAGTTTATTAATTTCTCCTCAAAGCAGGGAAAGGATATGAGTCTGCAAAGGGTGTTGCTGCAAATTACTGCCAGCGTTGGGTATTTTCCTGAAAGTCTGTCTGTGTTTGTATATTGGTTGTAAGGGAAGGATGTGCTCAGGAAGACGGGGATCATAGCTACAACTTTGCCTTGAAAAGCGAGATGGAGTAAAGGAAGACAAGCTCATTAAAGCCATTGCCAGTAAACTGTACTGGGAATATTCAGGCTGACCAGAAACTGGAAGATGATTTAGTGGAAATCCACAGTGCTTTCCTGCTGTGAGCCACTGACGCAAAGATGGCTGCTGTGTAGTAACCAGGACCACTGCCAAGATGTCTTAGCCTGATATCAGACAGAATTGTCAGATAATACACTTCATTTTCATCAGTCAGCTCCATGGAGTGGGTGGATTTGAAGGTCAGGACCCAGGCAAAAGGTGTCTCTTAGCAAACCACTGAATCGCAGGTGGGGGTTTAATCAGCCGGACATTGGTCATTGATTAAATCTTTTTAGTTTTATTACCAGTTTTTAGTCTTTACTTGTTTGTGAAAGCTGAAATTAAATGATTCATTCATTTTTTCTCTCAGGATCAAGTATAATCCCTTTGGTGATCCTTAGGCTTTTCCAAATTTTGATTTAATACTAATATGGTGAACATGGTAAACATACCTAGCGGCGTGGCTCTAGGAGTGGCAATGTTGGTGTGTCGGTTGGTCGGTCCCCCACTTTGGTTCAGACTGAAATATCTCAACAGCTGCTGGATTGCCATGAAATGTTGACTTTGGTGATCCCCTGACTTTTAAGCCCCACTATGTGACTGACATTTGTGGATTTGAGAGAAAGATCTCAAAAAACTATTAGATGGATTGCCATGAAATTTGATACACACATTCATGTCCCCCTCAGAATTAATTGGAATAGTTTTGGCTTTGAATCTAGCGCCACCATCAGGTCAGATATATAATTTGTCCAATATGTTGGTTTATGTATATTTGCAAATCTAATGACATTCCCATCAACACTTTGTGCGCTCATTAGCAAACGTTAGCATGCTTACATGCTATGGTAACATGATAAACACTATACCTGCATGTTAGCATTGTCATTGTGAGCATGTTAGCATACTGAAAGTGGACAAAAAGTATTTACTACAAATATTTATTCCTATTCCTTTAATCATCTTGTGACCCCTCACATTTATCTTGAGAGGACCCATCCCCCAGATTGAGAACCACTGTTCTGGGATCTGTTTTGTGTCTGAGTGAGGTCAGTCAGTGGTGGTAGTGTCATGGAGAATTTCCCATAAAGTCCCATTTTGGTAAGGTGATAGTCTCCATCTAGTGGTGGTACAATGAAGCCAAAATCAGATGTTTTATTGAATCATACTGAAGTTTATTCATTACATTGCTGATAGAAAAAGAAAAGTTGACTTTTTTGTGTCCCTGCAACCCAATCTATAAGCTTCTCAACAAAATAATCACTGTAGGAGAATACAGTATATAACATTTACAAACACAAAAACACTGAAGCAGAAAACAGTAACTGAAACAGAAGAGTCTTTGCTGTTAACAGTAAAGTTTGATATTGTGTGATTGATTGCAGGCTAGTGAATACTGGGAAGTTTTTATAAAAGATCTATTTAATCATATAAATACATTTACTTAATAGACTTTATAAATAATATAAAACTATTAACATAATAGTGAAGAAATCATGCATCTTTATCAGTGCATTTCAGTTTCTTTTAGTACCTACAGTACACTACTACACACATAGCAGAACAAAAAAGATTACTTTCCTCTTTAATTCAATCCCTTTAAATGATTTGTTCTTGTCTTTAAATATCAAAGCTCAACAAAAAAATCTTCGCTTTTATGAACTATGTAAGTTCAGCAAAAATATCACCTACAGGTCTTTTGCACAAAGCCAAATTTTACTGTTAACAGTGTGCAATCATCTTGCGACATCATGTAATTTTCCATTACATTTAGGCTAACTCGTACATAAGCAGCCTCTTGTACACAGACCTAATCCCTGCTGTGTCATAGTTTATAAAAACTTTCTGTAACTTGTCTGCTTCTCTGTATCTACATCTCTATCTTTAGATTAGATTTGAGAAGTGACATCAATAACGGAGTTTTAACAGGATTCTGCTGAAGTTCATTGAAAGTCTCCTGAACGTTTTGTACAATTAGCTCTGTCCTCTTTGCTTGTTGCCGTTGATCCTCTGTAGAGCAGCTCAGCCTTCATCTGCACGTAAGAAAGGAGTACCAGGATTCAGATCTGGGTTGGTGCCCAGGAATGGCGTCCAGCACCTCCCTAACCTGGCATTCAGAAAGACCCGTCCATTGCAGCAGTGCACTCAGGAGCTCCAGTTTCTTGCTGCAGTTGAGGATAAAACACAAGGAAGAGTTAGTAAGATGCAGTTCCTCTAACGGCCACTAGATGCTGGCTTTAAGAAAATCCAATATGAAAACCTCAACCTCAACAGAGAACCGAAGTGAAACCAGAACTTCCGAGTTCTGGTTGAGAGGAAAGAAAAACCCCATTCAAAATCACATTGCAATTTGTAATAACGCAAATTACTAAAAGTCCAGGCCAGCAAAATACTCAATACTTAATAAAACTCAATACTTTGTCATGCAGCTCAGTTAATTAGTCCAGTAGGGATGATCATTTTTGTATCTGTGTAATAGCTAATATTCCTGTGTCACTGGCCTTTAAAAGGGAACTCCACATTGTTATTATTATCTTTTATGCACTGTACGTGTAATCACATAGACTCTTGTTTCCATATTATGTTAGAAAAGGTGATCTTTCCAACAATACCTCCTCAACCGAGACAATACAACCAAGACTCTGAGGTATATTTGTATGTTGAGCCCCTGACTGTGGTAGCAGGCAAGTGGTAAGACTCGGGACAAGTTAATAGGATTGCAATATATAACATTTACATGTTTGCCCAACAGTTAACGTCAGAGGGAAGGGAACTAGCTAAAAGTGGGTGATGATAGTGACGGTCAACGTGCCAGTCTGTCTCCAGCCCCCTTGTCACACTTCGCCGTCATACCTGCTGCTTTCTGAGCACCAATTATTTGGCCAGATTTAGATTTTATGGCTATAGTAACTGACACAGATGGAAGCTATTGGTAAACACAAACTCTAAGTGCCAGGAACCGAATGGTTACGGCACATAAGCTACAATCTGAGTTTTAGTGGTTTAAAAGAACAGATTTTAAGTCTTTGGGTGTTTCTGATTATAGGTCAGTTCTTTTAAACATACACAGACAGCCAAAGCAACACTGCTGGGAAAACTGGACACAGATGTGTATAAGAAACATCAGAATGATTTACCTCCACACGAGACCTTCCTTCTGCATTTCTACAACTATGAGCTTCACTGTGTCGGTACTTTCACACTCCAACAGCTCTGAGATATTCAGCAGCATGAGGTTCCACTGTCGGACACCAGGAGCCTGACACAACACACACACACACACACACACACAGGTCAGGAAATTATGTTGTAACCAGTGAAGATTTTATCCAGGTGCTAATGTGTAAATGTCACATAGACATAAGACAAGCAGTCTTTTTCCAATGATTAATACCAAAACGCTGATCTCACCAGGTCTGACATGGTGTAGTGAAGTAGCTTAGCATCTTCAGCGACTGTTTGCCCGACATTGGGACTCCAGTACTTCCTCAGTCTGCACTGGCTGGTTTGGAGAAGATGTTTGAGGTAAATCTGAGTGATGAGCTTATAAACCTCATCCATCACTCTCTGAGAGACACGAAGACAGAGACAGAGACACAGTTCAGTTTTTGTCCAGAAGAACAGTAACAGCACCCAAAGCAGCACAAAAATATTTAGACACAAACAGATGGGGAAAAGGCCGCAATAAAAAGCTATTATGAGGATTGGGGGAAGATGGCACCTTCTGACAAAGGACCACTGATCGCTGAGACTATAAGAAGCACAACTGAGAGAGAAATGGGGAAAATGGACATTATACAAAACTCAAAACATCTGTAAATAAATCCGTCAGTAGGACCCCATGAATGTTGGTAAAATATGTGAATGAATTTCCCAAATAGTTTTTTGTTTTGTTTGTTTTTCGTTGTTACTGTCATGTTGCAAAGAAAATAAAGATTAAGGTGGAAAAGTCAAGACTTTCCCCCTTTACTGTAGCAAATGCTGAAGCTCAGATTTCTTACATACCTTCTGTACATCCTGGCAGCACAACAGCTTGGGGAAATGATTCTTTACTCTGTGAATCAAGAAGAAGAACAGCTTGTTCTTTGATCTGAAGTAGTTCCCGAGGTGGCTCTGTGGGACAGAAATTGTGATTTACATTAAACATTAAAATTTGACAAAATAAGACACATTATTTAGTAAAACTGCTGTTTCCAAGGTAAAGAATGAGCTTTCACGCTCAATAGAAATATATGCATAAAGGGCAAAAAGAAAACGGTATATGTGTGATTAAGTTGAACAGCTACCTCTGCAATGTCAGTTATAACTTCTATCAGAAGTTTCAAAGTAAAAGCCTCTATGTATATAAGCGTCGCCACAGTTTCCTGGAGAAGGGATCTTTCGATGTCTTTACCTTCGGTCATGATGTAATGCCTGAGAGGGAAAATCGTGAGATTTATCGTCATCATATTTATTTTCTTACAGTACTTTTAACTATGTACTGTACATCCTGTGGTGATTCATGTGTTTTAACTGCATTTCTATATTGCATTGGCTGTTTTAATGGTGTGTTTTTATTAATATGCCTTAAGGAACAGTAACAAGTTTTAATTAATATTTGGCAAAAAGACAGATGTACTCAAATACTCACTTGAGTTCTTTACAGGTTTTCAAAGTCTTGAAGAAGTGCATCGTTTCTGGTTTGCCCTTTTTTGCTCTGTTTCCAAGCATCTCAGTCACCTCAGCGGCGTACCTACACACCAAAGGCAATGCAAACGTTTAATTGGTGATATTTGATTTGATTTGATTTGATTGACATACATTACATTTATTTCAGGGCAAAATTAAAGTCCCAGATCTTCATGATCAAATCTCAAAATTAAAGTTGTTTTTTTAAATGTTGAGTCTGGGTGGAAATCTGTGTAGACAAATCCTTCATTCCTGAGGGAAAAGTAGACTCTCACCTCCTCAGAAACGTCAGCAGCTCTTGGTAACAAACCTCCCGTACGAGATCAGACAGTTTTGAGCTGATTTTTTGTGCTTCTTTTGGCATGGCAGCAATGCACTAAAGAGACACAAAAAAAATATTATTATGCAACAAATAAACAGACAGAGCAAACAAATAAATACTGAATAAAAAAGGAGAAATATTTATCAAAATGTGTAATTACAAATAGAAAAATACATAAAACAAATTACCAAACATATGCACATAAAGGCATACACAAGTTAATCAGAATACTTTCCCACGGTGTCTCACAGTTACAACAGACACTCTTATACCTTCTGGTTAACTAAGTACCTGAATAATGTCCACATAAAGTTGAACGTAAGCTTCCTCACAATCACAACCATCTTGGCTTCTCTCAAGCTGCAGGATTTTCTCCAGGCATCCTCTGACCTCTTTCTGTGGACAAAAGGGGACACAGAAATACTTAAGAAGTATATATGCTTTTCCCAAGAGCAGTAACCTGCACTCAGTTGACGTTGATGTTTTAGAAAGATTTGACTTTTGTGACACCTAGTGGTCGTCTCAAAAAAGACACTGCCAAAGCAGTGAATCCCATCCAACACTACTCTGCACCAATTCTCAATTTTCTACAAACAAAAAAGTCTTCCATCCGAACAATTTGACATATGCTATGTAACCACATACAATTCTGCATGCCGTAACAAAGTAAGAGTTAGTATTCTTACCTGCACATTTTCAAGCAGTTTGTTCTTTGCATTTTCTGCACATTTTGTGAACAGCAGAAGGTCGACATTTTTAATGGGATCCATTTCTTGAAGTTCAGGATGACCAAGCAGCTCCTGACTGGGAAAGTATCACAAATACCAACATCAGAACTGAGCAGCAACATCTTTCACTTCTGTATCTAATATTCTACTACAGATAATACAGTTAGGAATTGTAAGAAAAGACGGATATAGCCCTGGAAAATTTTACAAAGTCTGCACTTAATGACCTTGCTGCACATTAAGAGTCATTGAGAGTATGGTTGCACCTATGCTGTGTGTTGGCGTGACCCAGTTGAATTGCCCTGCTGTGCTTCTGGGATGCATCTGGGACATGCCAACATTTTTAAATAAGATGTAACATGTTGATTAGTGAGTTTTAGAGGTGCTGGTGGGTGGATTTGGTCAGAGTTAGGGTTAGGGTTAGACAGCGCTAGGCTAGCTGTTTCCAGTCTTTATGCTAAGCTAAGTTAACTCTTTGCTGGTGGTAGCTTAATATCTATCGTGAAGACAAAAGAGTGATATCAATCTTCTCATCTAACTCTTTGCAAGAAAGTGATGAAGCATATTTCCCAAAATGTCAAACTATTCCGTTACAGGCCATCTGATGCACAAAACAACTTTCAACTATGTCAATGCACAATGGTGCTTTATGTCAATTACTATATGTAAACATGCTCAATAAAAATTAAAATAAGTCAAGAAAGATGCTGTAGGTAAAAATGCAGAGATAGATACCTCAGATATCCATGTAGGACCCACTTCACCAGCACAAAGGAATTCTGGAAGGAGCTGATGTTCTGGAGTAGATAATTAAGGTGATCAAATGTCTGACGATGGTAGCAATCAATCAGACATCCCATCAACCCCACAGACTTCAACAGGGGACCCAGCCTCACAAGCTCATTGCACACAGTTTCCTGCACATCTGACAGGTGCTGCTGAAGGTTCTGGTTCAGATCTGCCGGTGGCTTTGGGAAGTGCTGGGACACAGATCTTTTCATGAGGCAAAGAACACTTGGTGTCAGGTTCTGTGGCGTTGAATTTGGCTCGGGCCGCATTGAGCAACAACATTCATGGTCAGAGGTGTTGGCGTCAGGGGCCACACCTAGAAGTTCAGCTAGTTCCTGAAGTGTGATCTCTTGCTCACTCTGCAAGCATTGGTCCTCTTGGTTGTCGAAGGTGTTCTGAGCCGAGGGGTTGTCATACTCGTTACATGCCTGGTCGTAACCTATGAAAGAGTCAAATTGTAAGCTTTTATTTCAGAGCACTGCAAATGTAACTTTAAAATACAAAGAAATTATACATGCATGTCACAATTGTGTTGACTCAATCCTTATGAGCGTTAAACCCAATAGCAGTTTTATTGACAGAAACATATTTTGAATACTGAAATATGTCAACCTCAACTAGATAAAATGGCACAATATTTTTGTACAGACATTCATGGGGCCCGGATGATGAATCCTACTGACTTTCCTTCTACCACGAGTTTGACGTTTGTGGTTTTGAGGGAAATGTCTACATGATTTGCCATGAAATTTGGTTCAGACATTCATGTTCCCCAGAGGATGGATTGCAATAAATTTGGTGATCCGCTGACTCTTTATCTAGGGTTACCAGCAGGTCAAACTGTTCAGTTATTCTATGAAAATATCTCAACATCTACTTGATTGATTGGCACAAAACCTATAAACTTATTTACTTATAAATACTTGGAAATATATTCATCGTTCCCAGACAATGAACGACTTTGGTGATCCCCTGACATTTCTTCTACTATGAGGTTGACATTTGTGGTTTTGAGCAAAACATCTCCACTACTATTATAAGGTTTGTCATTAAATTTGGTTCTGGACATTCATGGTCCTCAAATGATCAGTTGTAATAACTTTGGTTGACTTTCCATTTAGCGTCACAATCAGGTCAATGTTTACCATGCAGCATGCATGGTAAACATTATGCCTGCAACATCAGTGTATGTAAGCAGTATCGTTGTAAGCATGTTAGCATGCTGACATTAGCATTTAGCTCAAAGTACCGCTGTGCAGCCTCACAGAGCTGCTAGCATGGCAATAAAAAATACCAAATGGTATTAACACACAGCATAAATAGAAGTTTCTTTTTTATATTTATGATTTGACTTTTACAGTACTTGTTTTCTTTTCTCTTATTTTGTTTATTTTGATCGTAATGCACCACAACACCAAGGCAAATTCCTTGTATGTGAAAACTTACTTTGCGATAAACCTGTTTCTGATTCTGATGTGTTTTTTTAAGTTTTCTCTATGCAATAAATACTACTCATGATTTTGCTGAACTACTATGACTTGTGAATCAGAAGAGAGGCCCAAGGATTAGAGTACAGGTTTTTTGCATTTCTGATTTTTACAATTTTGTCGTTAAAGCACCAATGTTTTTCTGTGTCATCTGTCTTTTGTTGTTTTTGTTAACTTAACACTTTGTAACTCCATTTTCAGAGGTTCTATACTGAACATTTCACACACACATAAGAAAATAGTATTTACAATTATGTTTCACCAGCTTGGATTGATGGCTCGATGGTCTCATTTCAAGCTGCATTAAAATAAAAAATCTACACAAACAAGACAGACGATAGTAGATGAAGATAATAATGATAGTCCAAATAAAAAATTGTTCACTAGTGCATATAAACTATGCAAAAAAAGCACACTGACCATTATAATAGCAGACTCTTACCATCTTGTATGTCATTGTTGTTGTTCTCTATCAGAGGTCTCCGGCTAGCCTTCCTCCAAAGTTTACCCCATCCTCCAAATTGCCATATTTTCTTCATCATCAGTTTTTCAGTTGGAATGGTTTGGTACAGATTGTGTCTCCACACTGTCTCTTTGGAGTAGTGCACGTTGCTGCTCGGAGCTGTGTTTATCTGTGAGTCAACAGCTCCGTGATCCCTTATGAAGGCAGAACAGGGATTTTCCCATAACCTCATCAACACTGTACTTTCGTTTTCCTTCAACAGTCTTTCAGCAGTAAATTGAAAGTTGTTGCATCATATTGAAGAGCAACAATAATAACATAAATATTAATACCACAGCTGCTACCACTATTACTGCTGATATTAATAATAATAATAATAATAATATATTATAGTATAATATAATGAATGATGGCTGAATTCCATTTAGCTGCTGCATTTTCAGGGTCCTGATATTGTGCATACGGCTCACTGTCACATTTTTCTACTATGATACAATGATGATTGTTATTATTATTGCCTGGTGACAGTTTAAATGCAGATTGTTGATGTTGGTGATATAACTTAAACATAAATTAAACATGAACCAAGTCCGCTAACTGCTTCTCATGCCGAATGGAAATGAGTGAAAAGCAATAGCTGCCTGGAATCTAAAAAAGGAGGCATTTCAGCCACGTTTCTCAGTCTTACATCTCACGCATTTCTGAAGGAACAGATGTTTCTATTTTCACTACAGCTGTTGTTACGTAACGGCTCGAGTTTCACTCCTACTTTACAAACAAAACTGCAACTTGAAGTGTCTTTTTATGCTGCGAGTTCGTTTTCTTCCATTTGACTCTAAAGTGATTGTGTATTGTGCTCTAAGCGCTGCCAAAATGTGGGTGACCTTAAACTCAATACTGTGCCTGAAGGCATTTTGTGTAGACACAGACGAAGGACTGAAGCTGCTGCTGTCGTGCTGCCTTTACTTCCGGGGTTATTGTAGGCAGGCTGTAAAACACAACAGCAAAGGGATTAGCTGTGATTTCAGGAAAAGTGATTTGAACATGAAAGTTCACTCTTGACCTTGGAAACAGCAGTTTAACCAAAAAACATCTTAACTCAAAGTCCAGTCATATCCATCAGCATACTTCTGTTTATAGTAATGCCATCTGTATATAATGTCCATAGTACCACTTGTAAAATATTTTCATAATACTCCTCTATCCTGCATTTATGCACACACTTTATATCCTGCACTTGCTTATTGCACTTCTGGTTAGACCTAAACTGCATTTCATTGCCATTATGCAGTTATGAGCTTTTTCCATTGCTTTTAACCACATCTCCCAGTGGATGTGAATGAAAGCTCCAGAAAAAGCTATTACAGTAAGTGTACCTTAAAGGTGGGGTATGTGATTCTAATCCAATACACGTCTTTTGGTCAAATTCAGCGAATATCTCCTCACGGTCCGCTAGCTGTCCGTTCAGTGTGTGCTCTGAAAAAAAAACTCTGGTGTTTGTACTCAGCCCTGGCTCTGTAAATGGGAAACAAACAAAGTGGCTCGGACCGAGCCACACAACACTATTCACGGACATGATTTGTGTGTCAGGTAACGTTAAATGACTTGCCCGCGGATATTAAGCTCACTTTCTAGTTTGCCAAGATCTGCTGTTGTTGTGATGTTAGCTATAGTAGCAGGAGAGTTGTGAGCATCGCTGTCTGGAGCTGCTGTGCTGGCTCTGGGAAACCGTCTCGTCCTCTCTGGCTGTTAGCTTCGCAGCAGCAACTGTAACGACAGTTTGCTAACCCACAACCTAGCTAAGCTAACCCACAACCTAGCTAACATTAGTTACATTACTTGCTGTGTTGTTGTTTGCTCTATATCATGGTATTTGTCAAGGTATTGGATTTCTCCAGAATTGCATACCCACCCCACCTTTAAAGCAGTTATAATCGATATCTTTATATTAACAGTGGATCTATTGACTACAATAATGTGAAAGGTGTCGCTCAAAGTGACCAACCCACAAAGACTTATTACCCGACTTTGCAAGTCCCCTCAGCTCTACGGAGCATTTTAGCATCTTTCAGCCTATTGTTTTGGTTTTACGACCGAAACTTTAATGTTTTGGTTCACTCTCACAATTCTCATCAGCGTCGCTTTTGGTCGCAGCTGTTTTCAGCAAACAAGGTCTCATGAACCCACTGTATGCTACCTGCTCAGCACCAAACAACAGACAGACAAAGTTAGAGACTAGCAGGTGGACACAATGGAGCAATTAGCAGCTAAAAAGCCAGATATTTTCTGCAGAAGTCGGTGGAGACCAAAACAGAGTTAAAAGGAGAGTGAATATTGGATTTACATGGCCAGAAACATGACTCCGAATTAATGCTACTGTTGCTCCATAACTGCTGGATGTTTAAATAATTGATTGCCTTAACAACTTCATAAGGTGATAATATGTCAGTGCTGTGTTTACAGCTTGTTTTGTTGCCAACAAGTGAAAAAAACATAAATAAATGAAGGTTAAAGTTAAGTTGTTTTTTTTTTGTTATATGTAACTTATAGTAAATGGGCTTCAACATGCAAAACCACCTGGGCACCTGGGCTGACTGTGCCCCTTTGGAGTGACTTTAAGTTAAAGCATGAAGGTGTCCTATTAGGGCACAGACAAATCTTGGTTACTTAAAGGTTTCAAAAAACAACTGCCCCATCCTACTTTGTACACACCCCACCAAAGCAATATCATGTGTCACAAACAGCCAGTTAATTTTGTGGGGGTTTTATAGTTACATACATACTGTACTTACTTTTTTCTTTTGCTGGTAACATGAAAGGAGGAAACAGCGGACAAGTGAGTGGGAGTCACTGTTTTATCTGTATATTATAAGCTATCAAACAGGCGTGCCATTGTTCTGAGTCATGAGGTGTTTGCGAATGGAAAAACCTTCACTTGTGTGCTTACACTACTCTTGCTGGCGGATTTTTATAAAAATGAAAGATAGCCAAAGTGAATTCAAATGTGAAACTGTTTCATTTATTTAGATATTATATTGACAGGTGTTTTATTCAACATGAGTAAAATGTATTGTGTTTAGATAATTTACTTTGATATTCAAGATTAAACACAGAATGATCAAGCATGTCATCAACACATATGATGTTGATTTCTTTACAGTGTAAATAAAACGTCTTTGGTGGATCTCAGTGTACAGTTGCGAGTTTGTGTGTGTGTCTGATGCTGAAAATTATTAAGCAAATTTGTTTTTCAGAGAACAAAAAGCATTCTGGGAGAGAAAGCCATTAGGAATTTATAAGGGACATTTCCCAGCGGGGGGTATCCAGAGTCCAGCTGAATATCCAGATGGATATTCCCTGAAGTCCCAACAGACTGACGCAATAAATCAGTATTTCACAACTATGTAGTTCATATTTTTCTTTGCTACAGGATAAGACAAGTTTATTTCAATGGCACATTTCAACAACAACACAAAGAACCAGATTACTGAATAAAATGTCTTTCACACAGAAGCGTTTATTCATTCTGTCATGGTACAGCTGTACCACTCCTAGTTTCTGTTTTTCCCCTCTTAGTTCCCTTCCTGGGTTTGTCTGTGTGTGTGTGTGTGTGTGTGTGTGTGTGCGTGCTGGAGGGGCGCAGCCTCCGGTGAACCTCCAAACAGAATCTGACACACCTGTTCTCCATCCACCAATCAACACCATGCAGTATATCTGCTCTCCGGCTCTCCGCTGCTCCATGCCAGCCAGCTGTCCTCACCCAGTCTACCTGCTCACGGAGCTTCCATCCACACACCTGGTTACTCTTTTGATTTGTTTGTACAATAAACCAAAACTAACCTAAACTTCAACTCTCTCTGTGTCAAGTTGTGCTTTTTGGGTCCAGAATCTGTGTAACACATTCTTTCATTTTTCATACCTGCTGTTTTCTGTTTAGGAACGAAGGTCAAATTTACGTAGCAATCGACGCCACACATCGATTTAGCAAACATTAAGGGGCACAGGAATTTAAAGCATTCGGTTCACCTGACTTGCATGTGTCGGGAGGAAACTGGAGCACACAAAAAAGCCTGCAACTGAGACCAAACTCTGAATAAAAGTCTTTTTAAATGTTGAATCCAGGACATTTTACTGCAAAGCTTGTGGTAACTTGAAAAATGTGTTATTTCCCCTTGTTTATAGATTTCAGTTTATTTGTTTGTTTCAGCAAACTAGCTGGAGCTTTATGGGAAAGGACACACCCACAGGCCTTCAAGGTCATTTAACTAACTCCACGCACAAGTCTTCAGTTTTGGCTCACACGTACCAAAATATACTAGACGCTTGACAACTTTACAAGTCAAATATCAACTCTTAAATTGAAAAAGAAAACATGGTATGGAGATGACGTACTGAGCCTGCAACTGAGACCAAACTCTGAATAAAAGTCTTTTTGAGTGTTGAATCCAGGACATTTTACTGCAAGGCTCGTGGGAACTTGAAAAATGTGTTATTTTCCCTTGTTTATAGATTTCAGTTTATTTGTTTGTTTCAGCAAACTAGCTGGAGCTTTATGGGAAAGGACACACCCACAGGCCTTCAAGGTCCTTAGTAACATCATACAGCCTCTCTCTACTCTCTAATTATCTGGACTGACCTCAGTGTGCACTTAAGCAGGAGCTAAACTGGCTGCTGCTGCTTGTACAGAGGATACTTGACTGTCTCTTCCTAACATGAAAAAACAAGTGACATTTGCAGACAGTCAGACGGTCCACAGGCTCCATCAGGATGAACCTTTGCCAAGGTAAAGTAATGATTTAATTTTAGTGAATACCTACTACAAATATTCTGTCCTAAGTATAGTTAGGTTAGCTGAGTTTGTGTTAATGTTACTGAGATGGTTTTGCTCTTTCTGCTGCAGGAGCACTGGGATGAATGAGTCAAAAATGGGTAAGTGTGAATCATACAGCAAGACAACTTTTATTAAAAACAAACAAGTCAGCAGGAAAGAAAAATACCAGCAGAAATAAAAGGAAACCCAAATAATGACTCTACTGGGTCAGCTTTATATTCAGCATATTGAATCAGTATTATGTCTATTTCACTGTCCTTGGGTCAGGTTTCAGATGTGCATGCACTATCTCCTTAAATAAACAAAACATGTCTAGTATCCTGTCTGCTTTGAAACCCGAAGGCAGGTTTTCTTTTGGGGACGCAGCAGTGTGAGGACATCAGCGGAAACCAGGTGAAATCATACACCTGAACCTGACCCGGGTCACGCCTGATCGGTTACAGGAAGAAAGCTCACTCGTGCTGTTTTCTAATTAGAAGCTCTTTGGTTTGACAGTTTAACTAACTCCACGCACAAGCCTTCAGTTTTGGCTCACACGTACCAAAATATACTAGACACTTGACAACTTTACAAGCCAAATATCAACTCTTAAATTGAAAAAGAAAACATGGTATGGAGATGACAAACTGAGCCCAAATTGACGGGTTTTTGGTTTATCAGCATACAAAAATAATGAGAGATTACTAGATCTGAGTGTGCAAATTAATGATTATATTTGTTTAGTAACAATTTTACACTTAAAAGTTTTCAAGAAAGTATGAAAAAATCTCAGCAAGACAAAAAAACATTCGAAGCAACGTTACAACCTTACAATTTTTACTATTTTTACACTGACGTTAATTTAACAGCAGCCATTCCACGATGGGGAAGTACCAATTTAAAACTACTTCAGTGCAGGATTTTAGATTGACAAAACAGTGCACAGCTTAGCTAGCAGTTTTAGCAACCATGGCAACTGAACTGCTTGAACTTAGCAGCGACATTAGCTAGCCAACGTGTTAGCTACTAGCTAGCAACCAAGGCAAGACTCTAGTAGTTTGCGATAAAGGGGAAAAAATACGGTGTAAAAATATTAATCTAAACAGAGAAGTAGTTGTTTTTGTTTCTTCAATTGGTAACTTGACAAAGAATAAATGTTTGAATAAACTTAAAATGAAATTTTCATTTAGCTAACGTTCTGTATCTTGTATTGAATTCAGGATTGTTGTACACAATTTTTGTAACTTTCCCAAACAGCACTTATGCCTATTTTATGCAACAGGTGTGCGGAGGTGTGAAAGTAGGAAGGAATTTTTCTCTTTTTTTAATTCTTCACACAACTACTTCTCTCACTTCATGTGGACAAACAAGTGAAACATGCCATCCAGGAGAGACTCTTCAAACCCTGTGCACTAATATCTCTATTTGTACAATTAATTATGTTTTGTACCTATCTAAAACAGCAGCCTTTCCCCCACCTTTGAGTATGGCCATTCAGAACAGATAGAAGCACTTTTGCCGTATTTCATTTGAAGCATACTTTGATCTTCGGTTCCCGATATCCAGCCTCTCAGCAAACACCCTCAAATGGCCACTGAGACACAAATCTCTCAAAATGTCTGTCTGTTTTCTCTCTGGTGACAGCATTAAAAGATGCCAGCGTAAACTTCAGCAATGGTTTGAAAATCAACAGACCACCAGCTGCAAGATGTGAGCCCCAGCACGTAACGACCGTACAAATCCCCAAAACCATGACCGCAGCCCCATTTCTGAAGGTAAACTTTGAAGATTCCCATTCACAGGATCAGTTTGACTTCACGTTAAACAGATTTACCCAACACTGATTCATCCTACGTTCCAAACTAGTGAGAGGTTATTAGAGTAAACTACAACAGGATGAAGCACAGTGATGCAAAATAAATGGATCATTGTCTGAGTGTGAATCCCAGCAGTAAAACCTGACCTCTGTCTGTCCCTCAGCACACAGCACTAACACCAGCTCAGAAGGAGTATCTGTACACCATTGCAGCTTCCTCCAGCGCCGCACACGTGCGTAACCTCATCACCCGACACTACATGAACGTGCTGCACAGGTGTATACGAGCAGGTGAGACTTTAAGGTTTGTCTTTAAAAGTCTGTGCAGACGGTTTTGACTTGAATCCATTAATTACACGTTTCTTACACTTTCTCACATAAAGCACTGCGTGGGCTAGCAACTGCACCTCTCACATTTTATTTTACCATATAAACCAGCACGCTTCCTATCATTTTGTGGTTCTGGTTCCTTATCTGTCCCCAGAATTAACCAAAAATCGTCTCAGAGCATTTTCATATCGTGGTCAACCTTCCCACTTGTGTTAAAACAGCTCTCTCTCAGATCTGCCTGTCCAACAATGTATAGCTTACATAGGTTGGTTGGTTCAACACCTGTGTTTGTTTGAATCCTCTCTTTGCATTGTTTTCAATGTTTAATCAGCACTCATTGCATTTCCTGTTTTTCTTTTAATGGACTATAAATTGTACTGTATGTTATTTCTTCTGTTGTTTTCATTGCTTTTTGTAAAACATGTTAAGACACTTTTGTGTGATAATGCACTTTAAATAAACCTTGACTAACTCCAACTAAACAAAAGTTTTAACACCGTGTTTATCGTGGCTCTGTTTGTAGGCTACAGCCCTGAAAGAGACGACCTTGTGGCTTCTGTTACCTCACCGGGGACTAATGAGAGTCATAAACATCGATCAGAAGTTCCTTCGAGGGCAAAACACAAGGAGAAGACAAACACTAGTGGAAGAGATCCTGGGAAATCCTTTCTTCCAAAAATCCCAAACAGACAAGCCAGGTGGGACACTCAATTTCAACCGATATTTATATACAAAAACATGATTTAAAGGAGATTATGAAGACATATTTTCAAGGCGATTACACAACCATTTGAAGCCAAAAAAATAATTGTAAAATTGCTTATATTTATATCATCCAATGGCTGAAGTTGAATGTTGTGCCATAAATTGTGTTTACTGATCTCTCACCTCGGACAGGACCATTCTACAGAACTTGTAAGCATGTGTAACGCTGTTTCATTAACATCGCAGGCTTTCCAACGCATCAGGATCAAAACAAAGAAAGATGAAGAAAAGTACAACATCGCCCACATTGAGACCAAAACGTCCAAGACGTAAGTCAGCGAAGTGTTCGGGACTAGTTATTCCTCAGTAAAGGCAAAACTGGCTTCAAAAACGTGGTGATTTTAATTTTGTAGACAAGCTTCTGTAAACTCTATGTTTATTATATCTAGTATATATACAGCTCTGGAAAAAATTAAGAGACCACTGCAATTTTGTTCTTAAATCAGCATCTCTACAAGTATGGAAGCCATTCCATTCCAATGTCTGTTGAATTCCAACACAGGCACACCTCATTCTACTGAATGAGGTGCTGATTAGGTGATCACCTGAACCAAATCTTATTTAATAAGGAAAAGTATAAAAAACACTTCTGTGGTCATCACTATCCTCTTGCAGTGGGACCAGCTGGATGGCAAAAACAGTGCTAGTAGTACCTCAAAAGTAATTGGAATCAAAAAATAACTATTGACCATGCCAAAAAAGTTGAAAAGGAAAGTTTTGAGTGAGGAAAAGAAGGGTTCAATTCTGGCTTTACTGGCAGAGGGATACAGTGAGCGTCGGGTTGCTTCCATCCTTAAAATTTCAAAGACGACGGTTCATAAGAACAAGGTCAAGCAGCAGACATTGGGGACAACAAAGCTACAGACCGGCAGAGGGCGAAAACGACTCTCCACTGACCGGAATGACAGCCAACTCATTCGAATGTCCCTCAACAACCGTAGGATGACATCAAGTGACCTACAAAAAGAATGGCAAAAGGCAGCTGGGGTGAAGTGCACGGCGAGGACGGTTCGAAACAGGCTCCTAGGGGCAGGGCTGAAGTCGTGCCATGCTAGAAAAAAGCCCTTCATCAATGAGAAGCAAAGAAGAGCCAGGCTGAGGTTTGCAAGAGACCATAAGGATTGGACTGTAGAGGACTGGAGTAAGGTCATCTTCTCTGATGAGTCCAATTTTCAGCTTTGTCCAACACCGGGTCGTCTAATGGTTAGACGGAGGCCTGGAGAGGCCTACAAGCCACAGTGTCTCGCACCCACTGTGAAATTTGGTGGAGGATCGGTGATGATCTGGGGGTGCTTCAGCAAGGCTGGAATCGGGCAGATTTGTCTTTGTGAAGGACGCATGAATCAAACAACGTACAAGGTTGTCCTGGAAGAAAACTTGCTTCCTTCTGCTCTGACAATGTTCCCCAACTCTGAGGACTGTTTTTTCCAGCAGGACAATGCTCCATGCCACACAGCCAGGTCAATCAAGGTGTGGATGGAGGACCACCAGATCAAGACCCTGTCATGGCCAGCCCAATCTCCAGACCTGAACCCCATTGAAAACCTCTGGAATGTGATCAAGAGGAAGATGGATGGTCACAAGCCATCAAACAAATCCGAGCTGCATGAATTTTTGCACCAGGAGTGGCATAAAGTCACCCAAGATCAATGTGAAAGACTGGTGGAGAGCATGCCAAGACGCATGAAAGCTGTGATTCAAAATCAGGGTTATTCCACCAAATATTGATTTCTGAACTCTTCCTAAGTTAAAACATTAGTATTGTGTTGTTTAAAAATGAATATGAACTTATTTTCTTTCCATTATTCGAGGTCTGACAACACTGCATCTTTTTTGTTATTTTGACCAGGCAAATAAATGATCTAAATTACAATATTTTTATTTGGAATTTGGGAAAAATGTTGTCAGTAGTTTATAGAATAAAACAAAAATGTTAATTTTACCCAAACACATACCTATAAATAGTAAAACCAGAGAAACTGATAATTTTGTAGTGGTCTCTTAATTTTTTCCAGAGCTGTATATATCTTATTGTACCAGAAATGTCAGGGTGCATCTAATCGAATAGATTTAGTTATCTGATGTATGTAAAACCATTTGTAAGTCTTGTTTAGTTGGTTAAAAGTTTTTTGTTGCCAGGAGCCAGGATCAAGCTGTTGGAGGAGGAGGAAGAGGAGGAGGAAGGACTGGGCGACTGTCTGAGAGAGTGTTTGAGTTCACTCTCTTTGGGAGAATGGGATGATGACACTTTCTCAGATTTACGACACTTCTATTGAAACTTGAGTTGTCGCAATAACATTTTGTGTCGATATATAACCTGAGAATAATTGTGAGTGGGATTTTTCTCCCCACTTTCAAACCTCTTGGTTGTGGTCATGGACAAATAATTTGTGAAACTGGGGAGCTTATAGAAGTAAAATACAGAAAACACAGCAAAAACACATTATAGCTTGTGAGTAGCAGCTCAGTTTGCAGTGTTTAGTCATTAAACCTGCACAGGGTCATTCTGTAGTTTGATGCCCCCAAGTGGCAGCGAGAGAAAATGTCTTGAAGACTTCATTTCCAGGAAATCACATGTGCAGGGAAAGATTAGCAATGGGATCACATTTCATTGCCTAAACTTGTAAGTGCTCACAACACTGGTGGAAGAAGTAGTCAGATCCTTTGCTTAAGTAAAAGTACTAGTACAACAAGTCCTGCATTTAAAATCTTACTTAAGTAAAAGTACAATATATCATTAGCAAAATGTAGCCTACTTAAAGTATCAAAAGTACTTGTTCAGCAGAGAAATGGCCCTTGACTGGCTTATTATTATACAATATATTACATAAAATATTGTTAATACAGATTCATCAACGTTAGAGCAGCATTTTACTGCTGCTGTCAAGGTGGAGCTAGTTTTAACTACTTTGGATACAGTTAGGTGGTTTAGTCCAGTGGTTTCCCAACCTAGGGGTCGAGCCCCTCCAAAGGGTCACAAGATAAATCTGAGGGGCCGTGAGATGATTAATGGGAGAGGAAAGAAGAAAAAACTAAGTTCTGCTACAAAACTCTGTAGTAATTTTTCACTTTCACTATCTTTTTTCTTTTTGTGAAAATGTATCTCTCTGGGCCTCAAACAGTTATTTAAATGAAACCATCTGAGAAGTTTATTGTGGAAATGTCTGTTTGGTAGAGCTGCTAACGGCTCACAGACATCTGAAACGTGACAAGGGGCCCCAAACCAGTTTTCTTGCAACAGATCAATGTTGGAAATGACTGTGTTGTATTTTATAAGCTCATCATATGTGTTTTATGTAAATATTAATTTGAAAAGTAACTTGTAATGCATCTGTCAAATACATTTGGGTCAAAAAGTACAATATTTCCCTCTGAAATGTAGTGGAGTAGTATAAAGTAGCAGAAAATCTAAGTACAAATACCTCAGAACTGCACTAAAGTACCTCAGTAAACGTACTTTCCATCACTGGCAACCACATAGACATTTTTATTGGCAACTTTCGTGTAAACTAAAACAATGATGATTTTTTTTTAAATACCTTTAACTGCAGGTATAACATGGACTGCAGCCATGTTTCCTATATACTACATGCTATATGGGATACTATATGGTTAATCCAACATTAACTCAACACTATTCAGACTGAAGATTCTTCTTCATAATGTCTGGTGGGAAAAGTGAAGTTCAGTTGTTATTTAGGACACTTTCAGCCCAAAAACCATCCCAGACACCAGAGTTACATGTTGCTAGCACAGCTATCTATCCATTCTTTACATAAATTTCACAAGTTGTAAATCTCAAATTCTCCACACATGCTTCATATGTTCTGCATCAGTAGTGCTGGAGAGATGGAAATGTATCAAGAGAAACGAGGCATTGCTAATTTACTTGATGTGAGTAATAAACCTTTCCCTTACCAAACCTCTAAAACCCCCTCGATGTATTAATTTAATTTTCTACATTAATTTGTCTGCTAAAATATATTGTTGGTTAATTTTATCTCCCTACATGAAGGTCTAAATGTTCTCTACAATGTCATAAATATAATTATGGTAGGGAAATACTAAATCCATTTCTTCTAAAAATGTTTGGCCTAAAAAGTCAAATCCAATAATATTGTCTCTAAAAAATAAAAAAAAAGCAGAACCTGCCTCTAAAAAACACCACATTTTTTGTGTAATTGTGTTGTTAAAAAGCCGAAATTGAGATTGTCCTCAATGTTAACTAAGGCTTACAGTACAGTACAGTTACTCATTTACCCACCAAATTCCACCATATGGCAAAAAGTATGAGGACATGCCTGACACCTTTTGATCTGAGGCTTTTTTTTTATGGTTTTGGACAAGACTCCCTAATTCTAGTGAAAGAAAATATTAATTCTACAGCATACAATGATATTTTAGACACTAGTGTGCTTCCAAATTTGTGTCAGCAGTTTGAGGAAGTCCCTTTCCTGTTTCAACATGACAATGCACAAAGCCAGTCCCATTAAGAAATGTTTATCCCGGTTTGATGTGGAAGAACTTGACCGGCTGACCTCAACCCGATCCGACACCTCTGATGAACTGGAACGCCGACTGTGAGCCAGACCCGGTCACCCAACATCAGTGTTGGACCTCACTAATACTTTTAGCCATTTAGTGAAACTGTCTTGAGTTTCACCAACATTAACGGTGAGCTGGGAGAAAATTTAAGGACTTTTGAGATCTACTGTACACTTAAAAAAATTAGGGAGTATATGTCTAAGTATAAGTGTTGATACTAATTTTAAACACTAAGAAAAATAACAATTAAAATACAATATTTGGAGTAACTGTTCCTTCTCTACTACCTCAACCACAGTATTATCCATTATATGCATACATTTATATTGTGCTACATCAATGGTTTACACCTTCAAATAAGCACAAGAATTATTATTTTTATTATTTAAGAAAAAACAACTGATGGAGTGAAATCAGATCTTTATTGTGTGTGGGGGGGGGATTAATGAAAAAAGACTGACTACATGAAGCTAAAGGCCTGTTGGTTACATGTACAGGACATGACGAGGGCGAAAATCACAACAAAAAGAAAGAAAATGGCACCAAATATTTCTTTTTATAACAAATACATGTGACATTATTGCATTCTCTACAGTTACCAAATGACAGCTTGGATACAAGCAAATGCCGGTGACATATAAACAATATAATACATGGGTCTTTTAGAGTTAAGTTACTGAACAGTTTGTTACAGCATTAACATTGTGGTGATTGCAGGGGAGCTGCTGCCCCCTGGTGGAAAGGAATGAAACGATACACTGAGCCACGATAAACCCTACTCTCCTCCTCCTTTAAGATTTCTTGTACTCGATTCTCTCTACCTTGACGTCGTCGCCGATCAGCTGATAAACGTACGTCACCACTGTAGACGCCTGGATGTCCATTAATACAAAAGAGGGGATGATGTTGCTGTAAGGAGAGAAGACAGATGTGTTTTAGGTTAAAGCTTTTCCTGCACTCCTGACTGCTGGCTACTTGTAATTACAGTTGGTCTGGTTTTACTGTTACACCTGTTACTGTACTGTGTGTCACACTGGAGAAGATCATCAGCTGCTGTAAACATCTCAGTGTCTCTTTCCAGAAAATCTTTATTATTTGATAGAAAGTAGTTCCAAAAAAACGTTGCTGTTGAATTTGTTAAATGTTATTTTTTAATGCTATGATTATTGGAGGTAACTGATGCTATTGAGGTAGAAATCTCAGAAACAAATATCTCACAACCTCAGCACATAAAACCTGAACTACCTGCATGGATGGATATGATTAGATGTAAGAGAAAAAACATATTAACATAAACTGACTCTTTGAAGTAGGCAGTTATTTTTGGAGGTTGATTTTAAACCAGCATAAAAAAACAACTCTTTGTGGTCAAAATATGATTATATTGTTGCTATCTTAACTAGACACAAAATAAAATCACCTTGAACAAGACCTGTAATCACACTAACTTGCACATGACTTCTACTGTACCTGCTGTCAGCTAAAGCAACCACAAACGACTGGATGAAATGGATGCCAGCAAATTAACATGTGCGTACACTAATGTTTGCTCGCAGTGCTGCATTGAACTACAGTCTGAGAACACACCATATTTGATTAGTTTGGAATATACTGCCGGGCTTTCTGTGCAATTTATCAATTACTTGCTTCTTCACTGGTACCAATTTCTGTGTAGTTGTACATTTGTAATGCAAAGCAAATAATCACACTTCAGCTCACAGAGCTCACGTGAGAAGAAATCTGATGGTTTATAAATCAGTACAAAATGCAAAAAAAAGCAAGCATGGGTTACATGCATATGTACTACAAATGGTATGTAAACAAGTAATTTTTTATTAGAACGCTTAAATTAGAATTTGTGCCCATGTCCAGCCTCTGTGGTTACACTGGGAGGTGGGTTTCATCACTCCTCTACCTTTCCAGTGCGCTGTAGGCTCCTGTGGCCGAACCAGGGTTGATGTAGAACTTGTTTTCGTTCTCAAATGCCTCGAACTTGTGTGTGTGCCCAGAGATGAGGATGTCGACATCCAGCTGTCTCTGGAGCAGCGCCAGGCTGGCCATGTCGCCCCAGGGGATCACCTGGTGGCCGTGGATGAGACCGATCTTAAACTGGCCCACTGTCACCACCTTCTGCTCCGGGTAGTTCAGGTTCTGAGAGGGGACGAGAGAGTGAGAAAAAAAACAAACACAATGAGGCTTATGCACTGTTGTTTTCATTTGAAAGTGCTATTCTTGTAATAATACACTTGTTCTTAATCATCTACTACTGAAAACTGATGTGCACAGGTTTAACCAGACACAGCAAACAGTGAAATCAGCTGTGGTCTCGCTGTATTAAAGGATGTCAATGTGACTTATTCTAAAAATTGTGAACTAGGCAGGTAAAACTAAGTTTGCGAGAAGGGAGCAATTACAATTTCATTACACTGCAATTAGTCTTTAGTACCGGCAAGAGATCAATTTCCTCCCTTCTTGCGATTAAATATTCAGCCACAGAAATTATGTCTTTTCCCCTCGATCTGTACCATTAGTTCAACACCTCTTACTGGAAATTCTATAAAATAAAGATTTTGCTGGACTTTGATGAACAATCTCATGCCCCCAACACTGATTTCCGCTTTTTGTTCAGCCAGTCTGGCCTGTGTGTACTTACCAAAGTGGTGAAATCTAAATTTTGCATCCATTCTGACAGCCCAATTAATTTCATTAAATTAATGAAGCCTTGATTAAAGAAACTGGGTAATGAATATGGCAGTGTTTAGGGGCCGCTAGCAAGGCTCTAGATTCTTTTATCGTTGTCTACAAACACACACAGACCTCGTCAAAGTCGCCTCGGACTATGTGGACGTCTCCAGCGAGAGTCTTCAGGTAGTCATAGCTCTCCTTGGTGCAAAGGTTGCCTGTGCAGAGAATGTGCTGGATCTTCCCCGGGACCAACAGCTTCTTGAACTTGGCTGGCAGGGTGTTGCACCGGTGGGGGATGTGCAGGTCACCTAACACCAGGACCAACTGATAGCATCGCACACATACACACAGACAGGTTAGTCACCCACCGATGAGCCTCGGGAGAGTTCGGGCTGTGTCTTGTAGCATCTGAACATTGACAAAGGAAGTGGGCCGAGGACAGAGCCCTGCAGGATGCCGCAGGTCAGGATGCACACGGACTCCACCAGAACCACTGTACTCCTCAGTTAGTTATAATTAAGTTGTCTCATATCTTGTTTAAAACCAAACAATAGTGTCTACTTTAATGTTATTGCACCCAGACAACAAATTACTCCACATTCATTTAGTACAGTGGATAAACAGGCTCAATTCATAAAGATCAAACTTGTAAATAAGCAATGCTTGTGAGTAAGAAGCTGAGTATATTAAGTGTCTGAATTCAAACTGGGTGGTGAATGTTACATCTTACATAATCTGAAAAACCGCCCATGGTGAAAAAAATATGGATTGAATGAGCACAGCTGGATTTCAGACACTCAATAACAGATGTAGGACGTAAGAGCAAGATAATTATGTTTTTACACAACACAAGTAGTCGATAAGAATCAAAACACCAACAAACCTGAAGGTTCATACTAAACATGAAACCCATAAATAACCTTTTAACTCCACTGGCCAGCAGAGAGATGCTGTAAATGTTAATTGTGGTAGCATATTACTACTTTGGCGAGAAACAAACCAAAGGTTCTATCCTACGCCATATATCAGTTTAGATGATAAAACAGTGCATACAGCTGGTGACTTTTGCGACAAACTAGGAACTGTGAACAAAAGTTAAATGTGTGCAATTATAGGAATAATTTTTTTGTCACTTCATACACATGCAATGTTAAAACAACTTCTCATTTGGTGAAGTTTAAGTGACTAAATTTATAGTTACTGCATCAATCGTTCATTCACTCTAAATACAAAACTGTAAATTTGGTCCGGATTGGATTTCCTCACCAAAGCATTGCTAAAATGTGTCCAATCAGGACAGCTTATTACTTCTGAAGTGGAAAGCCTCTATTCATAAGGTCTTCCTGTTTTGACATAGATGAGTCACTAGTAAGGATTCCCAAAAAAGGGATCGCTTTAATTTGCGAAACATCTTCAGGAACATGACCTTAAAGCCTGCCTGAGTCATAGCAGATTTCTATACAGGTTCTTGAACTCTAATATGGGAGTTTTAGGTTTCCAGCTCTGATTTATTTCTAGTCTATTTCAGCTAGATGAGTAATAAGTAATTTCTTGTTTGGGACAACAGCCGAGAGAAGATGCAATTAAAGCATCATAGCCCCCCAGATCACTGCACTGCAATTGCTGAATTAGCAGCAGCTATTGGCTCAGCGGACCTCCACAGCTGTGCAATCCCAATCCCATGTTAGTGTGCCAGACAGAGGAGCGAGCAGAAAACAGGGATCCAACACAGAGCGAGGGCACTTACCCGGTGACCAGACTGGTTGATTGGAGACAGGCAAGGAGGGGTGTGAGGAGGAGAGTGGGTGAGACAGGGAGGAAGGCAGGATGTGCATGGAGAGAATGACACGAGGCATGATCAAAGATTGGGGGGGAAAAAATACAAAAAGAAGACAAGAAAGAGTTGGGACAAGAAGGGAAAACTGAAATTAGAAATTAAAAAGTGAATGGATTAAGTAGACAGATATTATCATTCAAAAACAAAGAAGAAAAGTTAAACGACAATGTGGTTAAATCAGTTGTTAATGGCTGACGGTGAGTGATAATGATGAAGCAAATGTATAGTTTTCTCCTGACAAAATCATGTGGTGAAGCAAATCAAAGTGCTGACAGGAAGTTAGTTATAATCAACCAACTACGTAGATTTAAACTACACCTAAACTTCTTGGTTTTACAAATATCCTGCTCCAAACCAACTTACTGTACAACCTATGAAAAAGACAGAGATACAATGAATGAACTAATAAATAGCATGTAGTTGTAGTCCTAATGTAAAAACAGTTTTGTCTGACTAGTTGGCCTACCTCAGAAATCATTGACAGTTAAAGTTGGGGTTAGTAATTTGCTGATAAACACCATTATTGCTGCACA
Source organism: Siniperca chuatsi (assembly GCF_020085105.1). Classification (NCBI taxonomy): domain Eukaryota; kingdom Metazoa; phylum Chordata; class Actinopteri; order Centrarchiformes; family Sinipercidae; genus Siniperca; species Siniperca chuatsi. Next base: position 25,696,640 of record NC_058056.1, read on the forward strand.
GGAAAAGTGCCTCATGAGATAAAGTAGCTGTTAACGTTAGCCTGTTAGCCCAGCTAGCTAACTGGTTGGCAAACAAGAAAAAGTAAAAAATGTCGTGATATCAATTAAACAGACAACAAGAATGGTTGATGAACAAACATGACAAACCGAAAGACCACCGTGCAAATGAAAAAAGCGACTTTAAGGGTGCTTGCGGCTTGTTGTATTGAATTTAGGGGGGACTAAACTGCTCAGCTGTCATGTGATCGGTGATCCATCGCGGACTGAAGCTTCACTAAAAAAAACAAAAAAAACAACCCGAGACTGTGTGGACGCGCTGAAACCATGATGTCGCTCTCCTTACGTCGACAACTAGTCCAAGACAACATCATGCGAGCAAAGTGCTCGAAACGCGGACTGTAAATGCAGGGAATTGTGGCCTTTTCGCCATTTCATACTCACCATCTTCTATTTTGCTGTTTCTGCTAATCAAGTTGCGGAAGCGCCTACGCACGTTCAGCGTCAAGTCGTCAGCCAATGAGAAGAGAGAATATCAGCGTGTGCGTCAAGCTACGTATAATACTTAATTTCGTCCTTTCAAAATAAAACAAGTGAAGCTCAACTTCTATTATTGCTAATACTTGTAATTGGGGGGAAACAATCCACAAACGGCTGTAATCTGTTCTGAAAGATAGATTACATAGCTAACGTTCTTTTATGACTCTGAAAAACATTGCAAGCGAGCTACATAAGGGAATTATGTACCACATGATCAAGTACGACGAAAGCGGACGTTTAATTTAAAACGATGCTATCACCGGAAGTTCCTAACTCTGTTGTATCTGCGTGCTTGACGGTCGTCAGTAAAAGCGCCGTGAGTAGCAGTATTTCGCAGAACATTCGAGAGGTAAGCAGCGAAAAACAATTTCATCACATTTTTCTCGACTCATCCTGACGTGGGTTTCACATCGACGGTCGTAATTCCACAGAGAAAATGTAGCTAGCTACCCGGCGTTAAGAAAACTAACCTTACTTAATCACATTATCCTCACCCACCCGCTTCGACAGCACTTGGCTAATATCTGCGGGACGTCAGTTGGCATCGCTGTAGCATCTGGGCTCCGGCTATTTCCTGGAGTTCTAACGTTATGAGCGACTGTTAGTGTACGGTGGACAAAACTAACGGCGAAGCTGTATTTAGACGTGGATTGTACACGTATCACCTCGAGGCTAACCATTTGGCATAATGTAGGGGAATTAAGCGATGATACACGTGTAACGTTAACTTTAGCCAGTTAGCTGGCTGTCGTTAACGTCACCTGCACGTTGAGTTACATAACGTTAAAACTACTTGACATAACGGGGCGTTTGAGAAGTCTCCTCGCTTTGTTTAGTTCTTACATCAGCTAACTACATTACATTGTACGTGACCGTTGAGCCACACACACCCAATGAACGACAACAGCTGTCACACCTGATGATGCTAACGTTAGCGTTTTAGTCCGCGGTTTTGTATGGATAACAATACGCTTCTTCTCCCAAAGGTCCCCCAAACCCCGAGGACTTTCCAGATAACCCCATTCTGTCTCTGAGCCTGGCACCTGCACTGTTTGGACGCTTTAGGGTGTTTAACTGTGCATCTTTGAGAGCCAAAAAAATCATTAAGAACCCTGCTGCAATCAATACAACACCAGCACCGGCTATCGACCACCGTTCACTGCGGCTCTTGGACGATCAGCGTTGTGTTTATGTCTTTGTTTTGCGAAAACGGTAAGTTGTAGCAACAGTTTGTGGCATATTTTAAATGTTTTAAGAGATGTATGACATGTGGTTATATTTTCTCTAAGGCAATAGTGAGCGTTATTGTGCGATATGTCAGGTTTTCTGTGCCACTATATCAAAATGGCGTCTCCCAGTTCCCCCACTCGTGTGCAGTGACTGTATGACGCACTCTGCACCAAGCAGCCAGCTAAGCTAACCTAGCCTCCTCCTGAAATAGGCTCGACCTCTGCTCTTCTGAGACACCTCAGCTGCGGACATCACTGTGTCCCTGACAAACCAGTTGTGAGTCATTTAATGTCTAATCACACTGTCATGGCTGAGAAAATGACTACTGCAGACTGGGTAGTTGGTATTAAAGCCGTCCGCAGGGGGAGAGTTGTTTGGCAGCTGCTGGGCCTCCTGTTTTTGACCTAATAACAAGAGAAGGCCTTATGTGACTAAAGCCAGAGGCCCTCGTGTAAGACAAAGGGCTTCAACAAAACCGTTTTAGTACATATATGGCCACAAAAGAATCCTGTTTAGTAGCTGGGTTTTATTTTTCTTCTTTTGGACTAATCGTGCTTGCTCACTGTTGGATCACATGGCTATTTGCTGGATTTGATTTTTGTCAGCAGAGGCTTAAACCCAGCCTTTTCATATTTGTAATCTATCTGGCAATGCAGGTGTTTATGCTCAAACCTGTTATATAATATTATATATAAGGGACTCTGCAATATCCTTGAGCTGTCTCTGAAAGTCTCTGGGCTGCCTATTACCCGTCCTCCTGGATTGGCATACCTATGTCATAACTCAGTCTGGTCTGGCTAAATAGTTGCACTCACTCAAGAATCATTATGCCCCACAGGAATCTGTTTTATGTTCTTGTGGATTGTGGGCTATCAAGAGTACACAACCACTTTTTAATTACAAAATACCTTCAAATAATCAGAGCTGCAACTACCAATTATTTTCATTGTGATTTAATCTGCCTATTTCCTTAATTGGTATGTCTATAAATTGTCAGACAACAATAAAATATCTATCTATAAAATCTCCCAGAGGAGCTTCAAAGTGCTCAATTTTTTTATTTTATTTTTTTCTGACCAGTAGTCCCCCAAACCCAAAATATTTAGTTTGCTATCAAACAAAACTAAGGCGGCCAGCAAATATTTACTTTTTGAACCACAATAAAAGCTCAAACCAGTGGGGGGTTTTGGGGGCATTTTTTCATAAAACAAACTTTTTAAAAGATAATTAAATTAGCAGAATTCAGTAAATATATTTGAGGTATTCTCCCTGAATACTGGCACAGACTAAACAAGTGTAACACAACTGCATAGCTTCACATATGGTACTGGGAAAACACCACTTTGCATTCAGTGTAAGGTATACAATTTTAAAATATACTGCTGTCAAACATTTATCTATAAAATTCTCTGTTCAGTGAAGTTGGGTAGAACACATGAAGTTATTGTTACATCATTTCCTTTATTAAATATTGAATTTAAAAAAAAAAAAATGTTGTCCCCCTCCTCTTTCAGAGCTGTTGCGCAGCCGTTGGAACCTGTGTGGTGGACATCTAGCCTTCAAGCAAGGAGCTTGCGGCCACAGCGGCACAGCGTTTTTCATGTCAGAGACCGAGCGCGCTTGCAGTCGTTTATGTCATCCCCTCTTTTCCAGACAGAAGATCCCGAAAAATCCCCAACCAAGATCCTTTTATCTTACTGATAGTGCTAACATCCAGCCAAAATGTCTGTCAACGTCAACCGCAGCGTGTCAGACCAGTTCTATCGCTACAAGATGCCCCGTCTGATTGCCAAGGTAACGGCTCGCTGTCGCGGGTTTTTAAGTTTGTACATGTTCGAGTTGTCATAAATGTTTAAAAAGTTATTACATAAGTGGAGAGATGACCAGCTTCATCATGTTGACCAAATCGAAGTTGCCTGAGATAATATTTAGATAAGAAATTCTGTATGGAGACTTTCTTTCTGTCGTAAGAACACCGTCTCCAACTGTTTTCACTAACATTTTTTGGCTTTGGTGTTGGTCTGTCTTTATCTCATGCAGGTTGAAGGCAAAGGGAATGGAATCAAGACGGTCATTGTCAACATGGTTGACGTTGCAAAGGCACTGAACAGGCCTCCAACATGTAAGTAACACCATGTGCAGTATCATCTTCTGTTTGTCCTTTTCCCACCAATTGTCTGGTATTAAACCAAGCCCTATGGGAAAAGTCAATTTGTACCCAGAGATCAACTAAACGGCAGAATTTTATTTTGAAATTTTCAGCTCCTTTTTTACCTTTTTTTTTTTTTTTTCAATTTTGAAGCTTTATTTCCATTCCTCCCTCCTTTTTTTTATTTATTTATTTATTTATTTTTAATCACTTCTGAATTTACTGTTCAACCAAACAATGTGACGGGATTAGGTAAAATTGCTTTAATCTAATAGATGTCACCAACCAAGTTACTCATGCTCGTCTCGCCTACAAAATATTAAAGCAAAAGTTATCCCCTGTACATGAAGTACACCGTGTGAAGTTTTAGTCAAGAGGAAATGTCATTTTAGTTTTTGCTTCTTGAATTTTTCATGTCTGAGTCATGTTGAGGCAAGATTACAGGGAAAAGGGGTTAGTGTTAAGACGTGTGGAATATAGCTGTGTGTAATCTTGAGGAAACAGGTTTTTTGGAGGCAAACGCCCAAAATTAAACCGCTCTACCATGATACCACTCATGTCACTTAGTTGTTTTTTGGTACAGGGTTTTACGGCATGAGGATACTTTTCAAAAATCAGTGATTTTATTGGGTGAGATCATGTAGAAAGCAGCAGAAATTTTTGATGTTTTCAAAAATTGGCATTTGTTTAAATCAATGGTTACTGCGATGTGTTAGAAGTGGCTAACCAGGAGTCCATTTTTTTCATTTCATTGTGACATCTGATGTTATTTCTGATCTTCTCCAGACCCGACCAAGTTTTTTGGTTGTGAACTAGGTGCTCAGACCCAGTTTGATACCAAAAACGACCGTTACATCGTCAACGGATCCCACGAGGCGAACAAGTTGCAGGACATGCTTGATGGGTTCATCAGAAAATTTGTGCTGTGTCCTGAGTGTGACAACCCTGAAACTGATCTGGTAAATATTTCACAGCATCTGTAACGAAAGTTCAGAAGCAAATATAATGGACAGGTCTCGTGAGATAAAGTATTGAGATATTGCTCTGTGCTTTTTTATTTTCTCTTCCCAAAATTAATATTTTGAATAGTAAAGCAGGGGCTTCCTCTTATTGGTTTATTTGATTTGATTGTGTAGCTTTTTAGCTCTAATAAGATTTTGTCTTTCTTACAGCATGTCAATCCCAAGAAACAAACCATTGGCAATTCCTGTAAGGCCTGTGGATACCGCGGCATGCTAGACACCAGACACAAACTCTGCACGTTCATCCTCAAAAACCCACCAGGTGAGATTTAGCTGTTTCTGGTAGTTACAATGTGGCACAACAGAAGCAGAGTTGATGGTCCAGCTCCCTCTTGAGTCAGGAACTTGCACTCGCGCAGATTTGATGATAACAACTGTTTTGCTTCTCCAATAACAGAGAGCACTGATAATGGATCTGCATCTGTAAAGAAAGAGAAGGAGAAGAAGAACCGCAAGAAGGACAAGGAGAACGGCTCTGGCAGCGGAGAGGCTGGAAACCACGACAACTTTGACGCTCCTCAGGCTGTGGTGGGTTTCCTCCCTTCATCAGGTGTCCTTTTGGCTTTTTGACCAAACAGAAACTAGTCTGGGATCAAGCCACTAGAGTCTATTAGGAGCTGCATTTTCACTGGTGTGAGTCAGACAGTTGTATGACCAGATGTGGGAGTTTCTCAACAGCAAACACAGCCTGATAATGGTCGGGAACACACCACTGCGTTATTTGCTTAATGTTGTACCTCTTTTAAGAAAATGTTTAACTGTCTTGTGGTTGCTCAAAGTTCAACGTCCCTGTGAGCAGCTGACTGTGTACTCATTGCTAAAACAAAGATCAGCAAAGTCAAAAATCACTTGCTATCTCACAGTCCAGGGCTACTTCTAATTCTTATTTAGTCTGTGTGTTGATTTAAGCTTCATCAACATGTTCATATTTTTGTCGACAGAAATAGTTTTTTACTATTTAAAGCTAGTAGTCCAAGGTGATGGCACATGCTTACCCACTCACATTTCATCTGTAAGGTGCAACAACTTTCCTTCAAACGGATTTCCTACTGAAGCCTCTGTCTCTTCGAACACGAACGTGAACAAACAGCAGTTGCATTCAATTATTAGGCTTTTAATTCTTGTGTCCAGAGGTCCTTTTTGTGTGTGCTTTTTTTTTTTTTTTAGTTTTTTAACAACCGGTTCGGTTAGTTAAAACGAACAAGGATTCACTTTAGTCTGTGCCAGGAGTTGTCTATAGCTGCTTTTTTGTATTTACTGTACAGAAGAGCCCTCACTAAAAACGTTGTTTCATTACCCCCACCTTTTCATTTGGTCTGACGTCTGTCCTCCGTGCATGTCTGGCGTCAGGATGGAGACGACGATGATGAGGACTGGGCGGAGGAGACCACAGAGGAGGCGCAGAGGCGGCGAATGGAGGAGATCAGCGACCATGCCAAGGTCCTTACGCTCAGCGAGGACCTGGAGAAACCCCTGGAGGAGAGGGTCAACCTGTTCTACAACTTTGTGAAAGTAAGGGTTGCCTGGCTGTGGATTCTTAGACCTTATGCACAACATCCTCTCCATATCTACTAATGTTACTATAATGATGGAGACATAACCAAGTTTTAGTTGATCTCAGGGTTTTTGACGGAAGCTGTCTGAAGGACCATTACAATGATAATAGATTAAATCAACAGTCTGTAAAATGATAATTAATGACAGATTTTCCCTTACAATTGTTTTACGTTAAATGTATGAAATGGAATTTCTTAACATTGGTCAAGCAGTTACCAACAAATATTTTTACTTGATCATTTGGAATCTTGAACTTTTTGTTTCAGCAATTCATGAATCGACTAATCCTCTTAGCACTACTTGAAACTATGAATAATAAAAAAATATCCATGAGGAAAAGAGACTGTAGATGTACAGAGATTTATAATATTAGCTTGAAGGTATACATTCTCAGTTATTCACAGCAGAATTGGGGGAGAACATTTAAATCTTGACTTGTGTTTCCAACTTCTAACTTAACTGTTTTGCCATTTCCAGCAAAAGAAGGAGAGTGGAACCATCGACGGCGCTGATAAGGAGATCTTGGCGGAGGCGGAGCGTCTGGATGTGAAGGCCATGGGCCCACTCATCCTCAGCGAGCTGCTCTTCAACGAGAACATCCGCGACCAGATAAAGAAGTACAAACGCCACTTCCTGCGAGTAAGTTGAATGATGCATGACTGTAGTCGTTATTTGTCTATTTTTGGGACCAGGTGAAAACGTCGCAGGTGGTAGTTATAGATGATGCTCATAACCTTCTCTCCCGCACCTCTAAACATTTCTGTAGCGGTGGGTATTTGTCTCATGACTGTTATCTGATGTTAATTTTCCTCTCAGTTCTGCCACAACAACAAGAAGGCCCAGAAGTATCTGCTTGGAGGTTTTGAGTGTGTCGTGAAGCTGCATCAGGTCCAGCTGCTGGCTCGTGTTCCCATCATCCTCAAAGACCTGTACGATGCAGACATGCTGGAGGAAGATGTCATATTCGCCTGGGCGGAGAAGGTGGGTGTGGGGGGGGTGTAGATATCCATATATTGAACTTTTATTAGATAGTAAATTAGTAAATTTAATATAATTTTAATAATATAATAAAACTTTATTTATAGAGCACTTATCAAAACAAAGTACAAAGTGTTTCACAACAAGAGAAATAAAATACCACATTGAATGACGAAATATTAAGAAATAAAATACATTACCCTTTATATAAACATGGACATGACCAGTTTTGTTAAACCAGTTTTGCACATTTTTATACTAAAATAATTATACAAGATATTTATCAACCAATGTATGTGGGGGAAAATATCAAATATTGGCACTGGCTTGCAAAAAAGACATCCTTCTATAAATTTAATTTGATACGAGCGTTAAATTGGCCCTTAATAACGATGTCGCTTATTGTCGCATTATATAATTTCCTGTGTAAACAGTGGACAGCCAGTTTTAATTGGAGCACTGCCTGTAATTAAGTCGTAAAGCTGTTGATAGAAGGCATGAGACGGGCAGGAGATAAAATAACTAAATCATCACTTATACGGTGGGTTAAATGTGTCACAAGCAGCATTTAATTTACAGTACGACACTAAATTGGATTGTCGTTGTATTTAATCAGAGCTGTTAGAAACCAGACTGACTTTGTTTTTCTCCGCCAGGTTTCTAAGAAGTACGTCTCTAAGGAACTTGCCAAGGAGATCCACGCCAAGGCTGCTCCTTTTGTCAAATGGCTGAAGGAGGCAGAGGAGGAGAGCGAAGGCAGCGACGAAGAAAAGGAGGAAGATGATGAGAACGTAGAGGTAACGGAAAGGCGTAGATCACTTTGTTTTATAATCTTGTGTTTATCTGAAGTGTCGGCTTGGCTCTTATCCTGCATTAAATCTAAATGATTGTATGTAGAAAACTTTAAAACAAATGTCAGTAGCTGCATACAGAAGTGCAGTCAGTCCACTTCACAAACCTCATCAGAACATTCCCATTTATTTATTTTTTTTATTAGATAATAAATTTGGTGCCAAGAAGAGAAGTTTTTTGTATGAAAATATTTAATTAGTCATGTTTTTTTGTTAATAAAGGCAGTAACGAATACTTTACTGTAAGTGTTTTGCTGACTTTCGGTGTCTGAGATTGGTCTGAACTTCCCTTTCCGAGTTCTGCACCCTAACAGGAATAAATCCACATATTACACTATCTACTTATGAAAGTCGACTGCAATGCCAAAAATGTTGACTAATTTACACCAGTGTGATGTCGAAACTTGAACTCTCCAGTTCACATACACTGAGAATGGGTTATTTTATAGAATTGTTAACCAGGTAATTCAACTTTTTTGTGGGAAAACCATATCAGACATAAACTATTAGTCAAAGCAGAGTATAAATCGTGTCTGGAGGGGAGCTTTAAAGACTAGGGCCGGGTTTCAAACCTGCAATTTATTTATATTTTGCACCAACTGAAATGTGCAAACGAACAAGCACCGAATGCCTTGTCAGTCATACTCGTCTTTACTTATTCTTTTGCTCAATCATATTTTATTTGTTTTCAGGCAAAGTTCGCATACAGCTGCTTGTATTTAAACACTTAAACTCGGACAAATACAAGTGTTTTTCTACAAAACCCCTTTTTTCCATTTAACAAAAGAACTCTATTGTTCTGTCGTCGGTCCCAAGACCCAGACATCATTCCAGCACTAGTATTGAAAGTTTTTCAAAGGATCCAGCCTCATTCAAGACACTGTCAATTAAACTGTAGCTGTAGTCGGAGTCTCATAACCTCTGTGGATAATGTTAAAGCTGTTTTTATTCAGCGCTGGTGTTTTCTGTCCTCAGGTGGTGTATTCTTCCTCCGCCCGCGAGCTCAAAGTGGAGACTGTCAAACCAGACACACCTGACAAAGAAGAGGACGACATTGACATTGATGCGATCTGAGAGACTCGGATGATGATGATGCTTTTCTTGTGTTGTGGCTTTGATTCACGATGCCCTGTACGACCTAAATGGCTGGCCTTTCCCTCCTTTACTTAACCCTCCCCCTCCCCAAACCCACAACCCTCCTCTGCTTTGTGGCATGACTTAACATAGCGCTTTACTTGCTGCACATTAACTCTGTAATTTTGAGATGTATTCAGTTGATGAAATGAAGTCGCTTGGGGGATTTTAATCATGGGTGTTTGGGGATCATTTTGACTGCACTTTTTTGTTTTGGTCCCTGTATTTTTCCAGTCAATAAAGAATGAATGTTTTGCTATCCACCACACTTCTGATTGATTGTGTGTGATGGTCACTGTTCTATTTTTCTTGTCTTTAAGAAGTTGGATTGGAAGCGAATATTTTGTGTTTCTGTAAAGACGAGCAGGTTTTACGGTCTACGTTTTATGGATGAGGAACCTGCATATGTATGGGGACAGCTGCAGTTTGCTTAACTAAGACATACGTTGAGTAGCAGCTTACAACCTAGAGCTGAAAATAATTAGTTGACAGAAAATTAATCACCAACAATTCTGATAGCTGATTAAGTCATTAAATGCAAAAAAGGCAAAAACACTCTGCTTCCAGCTTCTCAAATGTGAACATTTGCTGGTTTTCCATGTCTTCTGTAACTGTTCGCTGGATATTTGGGGCGTTTTTACTGTTAAATATGTTGTGATGGCCATATTTTCACTCTTTTCTGACATTTTATGAACTTCACAATTAATCAATAATGAAAATAATCACTAGTTGCACCTGTATTCCAAATATGTAGGAATTTGATTATTTAAATCCAGAGTCATATTTTCTCATTTAGGAGACATGACGAGCCAATCTGTGACTCCGACTGAAGTTTTTTTTTTTTTTTTAGGTTTGTCATGTTTAATTAGTTATTAAAGACAAGATTCATATAATATAGTGTAAAATACAATTTCAGACTCAAATCATGACCTTGTATTCAAACCACCTCTTGAAAGTTTTTACATCCACCAACAAAATTTTCTGTATAATTGAATCTCAATAAATAAAAATAGCTGGTAATTGACAGGGTTTTAAAATAAATTCTTAGATTTTATATTAAATGATGAATATTATCAGGTCATAGAGGAAATTATTAGGAATCATCAGGGAAAATAGTTGAAAAATGTAATTTATCGGGGCAAAGCTGGACACAAAAGGCAACTCAAACAGGACACGAAGACATTTGCAGTGATTTGTGATTAAATATTTAGAGAAAATTGGGATTTTAAGAAAAGATCAGAATTCTGAGCCACTTGTCTGTGATTGTGGACTTTAATTTCTTCCTTTTGGGGTTGCATGGAGAAGACTTTGTAAACTGTCTTATTCCTGCAAAGTCTGACAGACTGAAAGGAGGGCTTTGTCTTGTTATCCTGTGGTTCCTCTCTTTAATATGTGAATCTGTGAATGTACAAATCCGTAAAAAAAGATTTTCCTTTGAAGCCAAATAAATTCCCACAGAGACACTTCCTCCTGATTGATGATTGTACTTTTTGGTCCACTGGGATTGAGGTCAGCCGGTTTCCTCACTTCCTCCACCCGTTCAGCTGGACACACTTATGCTGCGTTCAGGTGCTGTCGGAAATGTAGTTTTTAACGTTTCAATACATCAAACCTCACAATCTGAGTGGGTATTGTGTGTATTTGGAGCTGTAACTGTACATGGTAACTATTTTAATCTATTGTATCATAATCAAAGACAACTGTGGACAACTCCACATCGAGAGACTGTAATAATCCAGGATTTTAGAAATCAGAAGTCTAATTCACCCAGCACAACTCCACCCAGCTCAGACACTTTTGACCAGCCATTAAAAAAAAAACTAACTTTTCTAAAAAATCACAGAATTCCACATTTAATGTAAAAATGTAACTTTTAAAATTATATATTCTGTAACTTTTATCCACCTATATTATGGTCTGGTGACTAGTGTATCCCTTTTCAATATAGTTTTTAAACCTCCAATTCAGCCTAAGAAATATCAGAATCAGCACCCATCATGTGCAATATGTGTGCAATCATAAACTCATCCACATGTCATTAAACCGTCCCAAAATCCAGACATTTTACGAGCACATCTGGCTCTAACCAGGTTTGAATCCTGCAAAATATTCGTCTTATTTATGTAATTGGGACTTTGGTAGCAGCAAGCCAAACTGAAAACAGGCTATTAAAGATTTCTTATTTTGAGATGACAGATCAGTAACAGCTTCCGTAACATTTGGGATGTGACTGTCCCATCTCCGGTCACACGCAATCTGTTTTATCTAATTATCAACTGCTCTGCATATTTCTTAGATTTTACTTAGATCTACTTAAATCAAAAATCAAAAGAGATTGCATCACCAGCAAATTAATCAATACATCTAGTCCAATCTGATCCCCTCAAAAACAATAACTAACAAATAAGTAAATAATTAAAGTAAAAATAATGGAAATAAATAAAGTGATTTTTCTCTTATTTATTGATCGGTTGATTACTGAATTACAGAAATTAAAGGTCTCACTAGTTCAGGGTACATTAACTTAACACTCAAATAAGTAAATAAAAGAAAAGACTGCATGCATTTCACCTTCTGCAGCAACAAATTACTCTGGATTTCTTAAATAAAAAAGCCGCCAGAAACTTCTGTCAGAGTCCTTTTATATTATGTTTTAAGTTCATTGATTCTGATTAGAGCTGCAACGATTAAATGATTAGTCGATTGACAGAAAATCAATCAATTTATTTCAGCAACATCCTCTGGCTCCTACTTCTGTTGTACTTACTACTTGTATTATTATACCGTATTGTTATCATCAACCGGTAAACCCACTTTGTACTTTTCACTTATTTTAATTTTATACTTATACCCACTTGATACTTAATTTAGCTGACCTGTATTATAGTGCATTATATTTTTTGCTTAGTACTTCTATTCCTGTGTGCACTGACGTGACAGTGAGCTGCTGTAACAAAATAATTTTTCCTCTGGGATCAATAAAGTATTTCTGATTCTGATAAATTGAATATCTCTATTAATTTTTCAATAAAGATATTGTGCATTTTGCACTATTTTTTTTTTTTTACATTTTATACATAGGCCAAACGATTAATCGAGAAAATTACCCACAAATGAATCACTTCTGATTATGATAAACATTTTTTAAAATGTATTTATCAAGTAAAAATATGGCAGACATTTGCCGCATAGTTTAACAAACATGAAAAGTTACTTGATTCACACTATATTCGACTTGCGCAGAATAAATTAATAAATCTTAATCGGACTAATCGAGAATTTAACCGATAGATTTGATGATAACAATGAAAATAACAGTTGCTTGTTCGACTGCTCGTGAGAAAACTCTGACGTCGGAGCCTGGGAGGGGTCCGTGAAGGCAGCTTAATCCAGCCCAGCCGCTGAGTAGCCATTTTGGTCCCACCTAAAACAGACAGACCAGCTTCACTTTGGGCCGTCGGAGATGGAAGAAACCGAGTCGACGGCGAGTATTTCAGCCACACAAACCGTCTGAATCCCTCCGAGAAATATCGACCGGTGACACTCGACGCCATGGCTTGTTTTTAAACAGTTGTTTTGCGGGGGGAAAATAAGCCTGGGGTTTTTTTTTTTTTTTTTGGAAGTGGCGACCGACAGCGCCTTAACGTTAGTTTAGTTAGCTTCACTGACTCAAAACCCAAACGGCAGTGATTTCGTTCGCCTGCCGAGTTGAACGCGGGTTATGAACGGGTATGTACGCGCCATGTAAATACTGAACATAAGCTTATCATGCGCTTTAGTGAGGTTTTATTTTATTTTTATTTTTTATTTTTCCCCTCGGTCCCTAACAGTTCAGGTGCTCGGCTCTAACGCGTCCGGTCTGGTTTGAAAATTGTCACGATCCATGCTGAGACTGTTTCCCCGGAGAGAGCTGCAAAGCAAAGCAATAATCTAATTTTTCCGGCTGTCTTAACTGAAGAAGGTGGACATCAGACGGCGACTCGTGGAAGAAGGACGAATAAAAGATGTCAACAAAAACTCCTTTGCCTACGGTCAACGAGAAGGTGACGGAAAGTGTAAGTATAAAGGGTTGTTTGTTGGGTTATTTAGCTAGCTGCACTTTGGTTCATTGCTGTAAAAAAATGCTTCTAGAAGGAGGTGGCTGTTTGGCTGAAATTGTGGCTGATTAATGGCGTTTTGTTGCATTATTGGACTGGATGATAGCCAATTGTTTCACACAGGGGGGTTACACTTTGTTAAATCGTAAACAAGCATATCCTCTACGTCAAGCACACCCTTCAATTTTATCCACTGTCTATTTTGGGATTTATTTGCATGTAAGTTATATTTTTGTCGGCGAGTGATTTACGCTTTTGAAGATTTGATTCTTCTGTAGGTATTTAAGATGTAGTCAGGAAATTTAGGCCCCACCACGAACAAAACTACAGTACTTTACCTGCTGGTTCTGGCAGGCAACAGTAGTTTCTGTTCAGGCTCGCTATTGGCTTTCCCAACTGTCACTCAAAGGTTTCAACCGTTCAGCTTCCAAATATGGGCTTCAATAGTCCCGCCTCCTCGTGACCGACAGAATATCCTGTTCGGAGCGGCGTTGTCAAGGTAGTGACAATGTAATAATTATAGCTTCCGGTCAGGATTTTCAAAATTAAACTAATCTCTAGCTTTTTAAGATACAGAAATTAAAAATATACAAAACAGAAATCTGTTTGAAAAAATGAAAACTTAAAAGTAATAACTTTTTCTGGCCAAAAAAATTAAAATAAAATATCAGGGCTGCTACTGAAGATTATTTTCATAATCTATCAATATTTTTTTTTCTATTAATTTCATCATTACTGCAACTATTATTCTCATTGCAGAGTAATCTATCTATATTATTTAAAAATGCCAGTAAATAGAAAAAAAAACAAAACAAGCACTTTAAAGATGTCACCTTTTAGGTTTTGAAAACCTGTAAACAGGCATTTTTCACTGACAAATCGTCCAAGATCTTGAAGATATTCAAATAATGATATAAAACACAGGAAAACAGAAAACGCCATGTTTGCTTTATAATTGATTTCAACAATTAATCGGATTACCAAAGTTAGTGTTCATTAACCGCCTGTGATTAATCAGCAAATTGTTTCAGCTCCCATCACATTTTCCAACATCCCAAAGTGATATCTTCCAATTTTCAAAACTCAGTTGTTTGTTTTTACAATGATAGAAAACAGTAAAGCAGCAAATCCTCACATTTGAGAAGCAGCAACCAGTAAATGTTTGGCATCATAGCGCTGTAAATGACAACAATTTATTGATCAAAGTTGTTGCAGATTAATTTGCTGGATGGACTAATTTAGGTCTGCAATGGTTATTGGTATCGATTTTAAATTGTTGCTTATTTTGTTGATAAATTGAATTAACCATTTAGGCTATAAGATGTCAGAAAATAGTGGTAAATGCACATTACAAGTTTCCAGAATCCAAGATGGGTTTTTTTCCCCCGACTGATGGTTCAAAAACTAAAGATGTTTAATTTACAACTATATAAATATGGGAAAAGCAGCAAATCTTCGCAATTGAGATGCTGAAACCAGCAAATGTTTGGCATTTTACCTTTTTTATAAATGACCTAAACGACTAAGTGGTCATCGTATCTACATTTTGAGGTATCCTTACCATACATTACTTTTTTCTCCCCATAGCCCTTCTGTGTAGCTGCAGCCACGCAATGCCTACATGTGATTTCAGGATCTCATGACTCATCATGGTAGCAGCAGGGAGTCAGCTGGAGATAAGACTTATCCTGCACAAACTGAGCACTGAGGGTGATAAGAGGTGGTGAAATGTCATTGATCCCTGTTGGGAAAGTAGGCCGTTTCAGTACAAATTAGGGTTGCAGCGGTATACCTGCTTCACGGTTTCAAGTTTCATGTCAGGACATAATATTTTGTGAAATTATAATAAAGCGTTTGTTCAACCATAATAAACCCTTTTCTTTTCATTCCTTTTAAGGGTCATTGTAACTAATAATAATAATAATAATAATAATAATAATAATAATGTACCTAGAACCGTGATATTTTCTGAGATGGTTATCGTACCGTGAAAATCTCATACCGTTGCAACCCTACTGCAAATGCAAAGATTCAGTAGCCAGAAAGACGGCTTGAAACCAGTAGAAGCAATAATGAAAACAGAAGGAATAACAATTAATTAATTAATTAGAAGATTAAAATTATTTATTGGCAACTATTTTGATAAATAATTTAATTTTTCATAAAAAAATACCCAACATTTGATGGTTCAGGTTCTCAAATGTGAGAATTAGCTTCTTTTCTAGGTCTTATATTCTTATGTATATTTAATTTACATCATAGCCAACTTAAAATGTTTGGGTTTTGGACCTTTGGTCGGACAAACAAGACGTTTGATGACGTCACCTTGTGCGCTAGGATGTTGTGATGGCTTTGTTTTTTTTTTTCTGTTTTTATATAGATTAATTGGGATAATGATCAACAGTTTACTCGATAATGAAAATAATTGATAGTTGCAGCTCTAAATAAAATATGAAGAATTAAAGGTGTGTGTTAACGTACTTTGCTGGCAATTTCAGCATCACGCTGCATGGTAGCATAAGAGTAATTCAAGAGATGGAGGAGTAGACTGTATCTCCCCAACACTGTGAAAGCAGCTGACTAAATGCTTTTAATCTGAAAGGATAAGCTCTGGTCTTCCTGTGTGTCTGCCTGTAGCAGGCTTGACTGAGATCTGTGCACCCCCCCCCCTTGCTGCCTCGCTCTCTGGTCTCTCTGTGGTTATCTGGGCTCTTGAGTTGGGAAAATCTGGTGTTTTGGGAATCTCTGCTGGGCATCATCAGCGGGGGCACAGTGTGTTTTCCTGTTGAAACATGACGGGCTCCCAGGCAGCCAGGAGACACCGCAGCCTTGTGAGTAACCGCTGAAAAGGAAAGGATCACAGTAAACGGGGAGATTTCTTTTCTTTTTTTTTTCCCTCTTATAGGAAGTTGTTAGCTGGTAAAATGGAAATTATGGTTTTTAAAAAAATATGTAGGATCTTCTGTGTCCTTTTATGATTGGCAGATGATGTTGTGGAAGGAAAAACACAGTTTAATGTTCCCAGAGACTTTTTCTTTTTCCAGTTTGTCTGTGGTATTCAACAGTGACCTTATCCTAGTTGATGGTATTTTTATCTCCGCTGCTATCGCTGTAGAAGTCCTAAAATATTCCTTAAAGTGTGTGCTGCTTAGCAGAGAGTTTAAAGTGACCTTATTGTGGTTTATGTGGCATTTTATATCTGCTGTGGTATCTCTGAAATAATTCATATAGAGGTTTATAACGTCTGTGGTGTTAATGAAGTTTATTGTGACCTTGTCCTACATAATGGTAACTTTGTCTTCTGTGGTATCTCTGTTTATAATACTCTTTAAAGCAACTCGATTTTAGCTGTAATATCTGCACAATATCTTACAGAATTAATTAATTTGATTGGTGCTCTGTGGAGTGAAAACATGAAGTACAGATAATGTTTCTTGCTTATCATGTTTGCCCTGTGTTCTGGCTTTTATATAAAACTCTAAGTTTGCATGAAAATCTAAACTCTTGTTGTTAATTTTCCTACTTTTTATCATTGTCCTAATTACTGTCTCCGGGGTGAATGTGGTCAGTTAGGTTTGTGGATGGGAGGGGACGGGTAGAGCCGGGCGGGGCAGAGGGCGCAGCTAATGAGGCATCGGTCGTTCAGTCGATACTGAGGCCGCACCGAGTATCTGTCAGATGGCTGTTGGGACACAGAGGGGTGCTTTTGACCCACAAAAATCAAGCCGTCCATTGGTGGTGCTGTCAGAGCTGTGCGCCACAAAATCACGACGGCAGACTTCTTCCTGCACCGAGCAGTTAATCTTTTGATTGCACGTTAAAGAAGCGATCCAGAATGCGTTGGGTTTTCTCAATGTTTTGTGTAGTATCCAGAGGAGTTAAGTTTCTGTCGTCTGAATATATTCCCCTTTACATCTTCTTGCAGCCTCAAACAGTACAATACAAACGGACAGATATTCTGTCAGTCAAAGCTGAAAAGTGCCTTTTTAGCTCTGTTAAAATCCCAATCAGACTTAATGAGGGTGAAAAAGATTAGCAATAAACAGTGTTTCACACCCACGTTTCACGCAACAAATGCCAGATATTTAATAAGTGTAAATAATGTTTAAACTGCCATCTACTAACTAAACTGATCATGAGATGCATCAAGAGGTGGGTGGTTTACGAACTCGGCTAAACCGTTTTCTTTGGGTGAATCAGAACAGTAGTGTGGTAACAGTAAGTGAAGCAGACTGCTGTTATGGATTGACCCTTGAACTTTTCAGTAACGATTTTGAAACCTTTTTTTTTTTTTTTTTTTTTAAATTTGTTGCTTTGTGCTCTGGTGTACATCCTGTTTTCAGAAAGTCTGCATGCCCATAACAGGATATGACATCGACTGGAGTTGCCAGCCAGATCATTTTGTATTTTTTTTGGCAAGTTTATTTTTACATCACCTTTCGAACATAGAGGCACTTTTACATTGGGCAAAAACATGCATAATGACATTTAAAAACTCTATCTATATCTATATATATCTATCTATATCTATCTATATATCTATCTATATATCTATCTATATATATCTATATATATCTATCTATATATATATATATATATATATATCTATCTATCTATCTATCTATCTATCTATCTATCTATCTATCTATCTATCTATCTATATATATATATATATATATATATATATATATATATATATATATATATATATATATATATATATATATATATATATATATATATAAAATAGTAGTTTCTGTTGTGCTTGCATTGTTTGTGTTTCCTGCTGTTATGGCAGCTAACGTGGTAAAAAGTTAACCACACATTTTTTTCAGTTTAGTTGTTACTTGTGTGTGAACTTGACCTTCATTATGACGGAGCCAGTGACTGGGCAAGTCTTTTCAGTGCATTCTGGGTGGGACAATTGAAGCAGATTTTTAATCAAGAAATCAAATGGGCACACATCCATAAGCAGCAGAAAATGTTCCTAAACTGCTAATCTGTTTGTCTTCATTATGATTTAAGTTCATATAAAGGTTACCAGTGTAACTCGAGTGTTTATTTGGCAGCTTGCATTGCAAATTATTTATTTTAGAGATGAACAACAAAAAATTAATGAGATTAATCATTTAAAGTAATTTTTCAAGAAGAAAATGCAAAATATTAACTGGTTCCAAGCTCTCAAATGTGAGGATTTTGTGCTTTTCGTGGTCTTATATGATAGTAAACTGATTATCTTTGGGTCAAGAACTGTTGTTTTGACAAAACAAGCATTTTGAAAACGTCACCTAGGACCCTGGGAACTTGTGATGGGTACTTTTAACTATTTGCTTTTCACTGTTAGTCAACTAATGGTCAAGTATTAGCCAGATTACAGAATTATCACTTTAAAATTGATGTCAAAAAGTACCAAAGAAATTGTACATTTAGAAAGGGGGCAAAAGTGCCTGCAATTAATGTAATATCTAGTTTTGAGGCTCTGATATTAGGTTGATGAAATGGTGAAAATACTGAGTTTATCAGCCATCTGGAAGAAAAGCTTACTTTCCTTGTCTGGATGCAGAACTATAAATATCAGTATTTTTTCCTGCAGAGTCTAAGTGGATACCTCACAGTGGGTCAACATGAGTCACCACTGATACATGTAGATGTTTCACAGTATGTACGATTCAACGGCCAGCACTCGTCTAAAATTATGTATCTTTTCCACAGCACACATCTCACAGTAATGGGCGTCAGGAGATCAGCACGCGCTCGGCCCGGACCGGCGTGCGATCCCGCAGCTCCGAGGAGCCGCAGCAGCCCCACGTAGGCAACTACCGGCTGCTCAAAACCATCGGCAAGGGCAACTTCGCCAAGGTCAAACTGGCCCGACACATCCTCACCGGCAGAGAGGTGAGATGGACACAGACGCTGGCTATTTTTATAAAGAGTGAAGTCAACTTTTAGGTGTTCAGCTGAGAAACTTATAATCATCAGTGAAACAACAAAATCAGGTTAAATGTGTGTTTCATCATCATTACGAATCATAAACCCATGAATCTGAACAGTCAGAACAACAGCAACCTTAAAAACGAGGTAAAGAATATTCTTTTGGAATAATAGAAAGTAGATAAATTAAAATGCACTTAGAGTAGACGTGAGAGGTGCGTGATCTTTCCCTTTAGAGCACTTGTAGGTTAAATTAAAAATGCAACAAATTAAGTTCAATAAATAAAAAAAACAAATAAAACTTTATATGCAAACCCAATTTTTTAAATGTAAAAAGTGCAAATAAAAATGTTGCCGTAGTATAAAAATATAGTCAAAACGTGCAAGATAAGATTTAAATTTAAAAATGATACTTAAAGTACACGTGGCCTACAGAAAACGCACACTTTCGTGTGTCTACGATATGTGCTTTGTGAGTGGATTTACAGATATTTTACGCCAGTATTACCATTAAATTTGAGCACGTACACGCTTAAAGGTTCATCAAATTTTGAGATTCAGTGTCCCCTTAAGTAAATAAGTTAGACCACCTTTAGTTAAACCTCTACACACGACACTAGGACTATGAAAACTGTTCATTGAAAGCAAAAATGACTTTATCAGAGTTTGCAGCTCCTTTTTTTTAAGACGGCGTGAAGTCAGTTTCACTGCAGGTTCTACACATCGCTCCCTCTGAGCTCATCTGTGATTTTGGCAGGGAATGATACTGCTGGGCTGACATTCAGTTGTTATTACAAGCCTCAATACTCACAGCCACAATCTCAATACTACTTTTGTACCAACCGAAAAGTGAAGTGAGAAAACTGTCAAGTACCAAAAAGCTGGCATCGAATTTTCAGTCAGATTTATAGTCTTGTTTTCTTATTCTTTGATTCCTGATTCAATTCAGAATTCTGCTGGTTTATGCCAAACCCAGCCCTACCAGCTCCACATACGGACATATCCATCACTCTAAACCTTGTTGGCAGTAATGGATGTTTTCAGGGAGAGCCGTTGCCGCTGAGCATTTGATTTGTTCATAATTGACGAATGGAAAGAGCAAGCTTCTTCTTAACGCACCGTTACAACATTCAACGAAACGATGCTCTTTTCCCCTCAATCCCCTCCTGATTCTGTCGTTAATTATTCGGCAGTTGCATTTTGCCGTATTTTTATTTATTTATTTTTATCTCAAGGAGGAAGTTGAAACTGTCTTATTGCTCTCCTAGATTGGCTCTAAAGTCTTTAAATGACGATTTACTAAGAGATACATTTACTACATGTCAGTTTCCTTTTCTGTCTGATTGTTTCTGTTGTGCATTTTTTATTTCAGGTCATACTCCACTTCCTCTTTTTCACACTTCTCTTCTGCTGTTAAGCCCCATTTAGATCAGTTTCGATGCTGGGTTTTTTCTCTCTCTCCACAGGTGGCAATTAAGATAATAGACAAGACGCAGCTGAACCCAAACAGCCTTCAGAAGGTAATTTACCCCCCTTCTCTCTCCTCTGTTATACTCTCTCACTGTGGCAGAGTTTGTTTACAAATTTATGAAGCACAACAGATTGAGTATTAATTGTGTAAATGGGAAGCAGGGCATGCTGGGACCGAGCATGTGTTCTCCATACAGAGTTAAGAGCTTTTATTATTTTAGTGGGATGCTTTAATTATAAAGAGTGTGGTCTAGAACTGCTCTGTATGCACTGAGATAACTTCTGTTATGATTTGGTGGTACATAAATAAAGTTGAGATGATTCAGCTCTGTGTTGACTGTTCCACTTAGGTTTTAAATGAAAACCTTGGACTGTAAAGCTTGTTAAAATATTGCACATGAGGCCTAAAAAGAAGATTGTTTGTGTAAGGGTTGGGTTTAATCATTTCTGTTCAGCCAATTCAGGAATAAAGGAGTAAATTGAAGTATTTTGGCCGCTTTTAAAAAGCTTTTAAGATTTAAATGTGTCCCATTTGAACACCATTTGCTGACAACTCTGGGTAATGGCATTTTTCTGAACATCTATTAGCCTCCAAGAGAAACTGTGAAAATGTGATTTTTCTTTTCCAGTTCATGCTGCTTGGTTGTATCGCAACTGGGAGTGACAGTTTAGTTTTCCTTGTTAAATCAACCAAATCAGGAAGTCGGTTTGCTTTTAAAATGCAAATTTCGGAGGCTGAGGGTGAATGCCCCTTTTGCTACCCAGTGAATAGCAGTTTCACTTTACAGTTTGAAGTCACTGAGCTGCCCATAACCCCGTTTTCACTTTTTCTTTTTGTGTACAATCATTAGCAAGGTGTGTGTGTGGTTGTTTTTGATCTGTACCGCTGTACATTTGTCTCTTGGCCTGGAAGTGGTTTCGGGGAAGTCAGAGTGATATCGACTCGGCTGCTGCAGCTCCGGAGGCTTTTTTGCTCATCAGATGAAGAAGAGGGGACGGGGGAGAGCGCGGCGGCTGCTGCTGCTGGTGGTGATGATGATGTTGATTGTTGATGTTCAGCTGGCCCTCGTCTCTCCCTCGTCCCTCTCAGCGATCAGTTAGTGGTTTTCCACCAGTTTTTCCAAAGCTCCATTGATTCTGGCCTTTGTATCTCAGAGGCCCGGGCCCTTTGGCGTTGCCTGTGACACTACGCTGACAGAAAAACACTGAGTCATGACGCCGCTGTTCACGGACACACAAAGCGTGAGGCTTTTGTCGGCAATCCTTGTTGTTTTTAGGTTACTGCTTTGTCACAGCCGAGGAAAAAAACTCAACTCTTTGAGGGATTTGTCAGGTTGTTTTTCCTACTGTTCACCAGGGATTCAGATTTCTTTTAATGTTTATTTTAAGGAATTGGAGCACGCTTGGAGAAAAAAAAAAACTACATCTCAATACTTTTTTTAGTACTTCTTCATGATTGACACATTAAATGTTCCCAGTCCTGTCTCGTGTTTCTATTTATAGGCTAGCTATATGTGTGTTTTTATTTTAACTTGGATATTCAGAGTTGAAGGAAATCCTGACATGGATTAGTAATTGAGCCTGGCTGTAATTTTGCTGGTTTCATATCTACGAAGTTTAAAGGAATACTTCGACTTTTTGGGAAATTCACTTTCGTGCCGAGAGTTATGTGAGAAAATCAGTACCGCTCTAACGTCTGTATGGTAAATATGAAGCTAACGCCATCAACTGATTAGCTTAGCATAAAGACTGGAAACGGGTGCGAAACAGCTAGTCTGGCTCTGCCTGGCAATCTTACGGTGACAAGACTCTAGGAAGTCACTGGTCCTGGACAAGAAATAGTGCAGCACATAACCCCCCATAAACCACAACATTTTGTTATTACACTTTGGTTTTTGTAAAAAAACAAGATATAACGTGTTTTAATTAGTGAGGATTTTGTTATTTTAGAGCCAGGCTAGCTGTTTCTCCCTGTTTCCAGTCTCTAAGCTAAGCTAACCGGCTGCTGGCTGTAGCTTCATATTGAACGGACAGAATAATCATGTTTCTCAAAATTTTGATCTATTCCTCTTATAATCAGCCACAAATCTGATACATGTCAGGATTTCCTTTAACCTCCTGTAATCACCGTTAACTATTAATGACTGCGTAACAATGCACGAGTTAGCCACACCGTTGCACTGTTTTGTTTTGTTTTTGATTAGATTTAGATTAGATTCAGCTTTATTGTCATTACACATGTACAAGGCAACAAAATGCAGTTTAGGTCTAACCAGAAGTGCAATAAGCAAGTGCAGGATATAAAGCGTGTGCATAAATGCAGGATAGAGGTATTGTGAAGGTATTTTACAAGTGGTACTATGGACATTATATACAGATGGCATTACTATAAACAGAAGTATACTGATGGATATGTACAATAAGGAATTGGACTGGGCAGAACAGCAGTGCAATGAATATAAAGTAGTGCAATTTATGGAAATAGTTAACAGTGCAGCAGATGAGTTATTGCAGTATTCAGTGTTTCTGTAAATACTCACTAGAGCACCAAATGTGTATTAATTTGCGGAAAAAAGTCCCTAGCAAATGCCCTAGTTACTCCCATTTAAGTAACATTTGCTAAAAACTACAGTGTCCAAGGAAATTACTGAGCCTTAGAAATGACACTATATATTTGTGAACTGTTTTTTTTTTTTTTTTGAAGATTTACGTCTTCAGTAGGAACCAATGGGCTTGGAGGTCATACACAGCAGACAGGCTGGGGAAGCTGGGAAGCACTAAGAGACGGATAACGCATAGTTTGTTTTGGTCTTTTAATGGGATTTGTTGTCAGTAAGACAAATATAGGAAAATGCCAGGCTAATCCTTTAAAACATTTACACTTTTGGTATTTTAAGTGACTGAACGTCATCAGGCAGCTCAGGTTTGTGTATCAAATGTTGTGTTCAGATGAGTTTTGAGGGATTGGATCTCGTGTTTATTTTCCTCTACTTTCTTCTTTCCTCTGAGCTGGTGCTGCTGTAACAGCCAGCCTGCATCAGAGCCGGCACCGCTGTGTCCTGACCTCTTATGTAACTGGAAGAATTGGCGAGAGGCTGATAGCGGGGGATATCGTCTCTGAAGCCTAAATGTTTATTTTCAGCCTCTGTTCTTAATAGTTTGGAGGAGCTGAGTCGACATGCACATCTGTCACTGGCTCCTGGCAAACTGCTCTCAGCTCCCACTCTGTTCGTCTCTCTCTGTCCTGATTCAACCTGCTGAGGGTCTTGTTGTCGTCCAGGTCAAAGGTCAGGGAAGGGAGTGTGACACTTGGAAGTCTTGATTAAATGTAAACAATGTCCATCAAATCCTCAGAGGCTGGGACAAACTCTGCTCCCCGTGCTGACGATTTGCTTTTCATTAAGTGGTTGTAGAGCAGTTATTAAAGCCATAGACGTGATTTATAGCACTGTTTTTAAACCTGGAGGCAGGAACTCCGCAGTGCGTCATAAAAATCATTAATCTAACAGGACAAAAGTATGTGTGACAAGCTTTTCTTAACCTTTTATTTAAAGATAACTGCTTTTATTGTGCGGCTGGTTTAGGGTTGCATTAGCCCTTCGATTAATTTATCAATTATTTAGTCTATGAAACATAAGAAAACACTGAAAAATGCCTGTCACGATTTCCCAGAGCACAAGCTGACGTCTTCAAATTCCTTGTTGTGTCCGACCAACAGTTAATCTATTGAAAAAAATGTTTTAAGTCCAAATATATAATATAAATTTACAATGATATGAGACAGGAAAGGAGCAAATCCTCAAATTTGAGAAGCTGGAACCAGAGAATATTTGACATTTGTCTTGATAATTGACTAGAACGTTTATCATAATTGTTGCTGATTAATTCTTTGTTGATGGACTGCGATGTTCAGACAGCGATTAGCACTGATATATTGGTGATGTTTGACTTATTTTGTAAGTAGAGAAAACTGAAAGTACGGTACGGAAAGTATCGCGTTGGCATCGTCATCAAACAATTTTAAATCAGTGTCCAGTTGTATTAATTAATCTGCCTTTTTGATTGAACTGCAACTGCATTAAATACAACCAGCGATGAGGGGTAACGAATAGCGATGCTCCATATTAAGGCTAAAGTTAGTCATTCTGTTCAAGTCTGTAGGCCGATCACCTGGAGGCATCTCATCATTTGTGGCCTCATAACTTCAAAAGGCAGAGACAAACCAGTTTTCTGTAAAATGTCTTAAAGTTGGTGCGAGTGGAGCAGCTAATTTGAACCAGAGTGTTTATTCCCTCAGGTTGATTTGTTTGTCCAGATGGGAACAATAACATTCGAGCTTTAGAGGGACCAAATAAACTGCACTGAGAAGCAGCGTCTCTCTCGCTTAGAAAGCTGAGGTTAACAAAATGCGCTCGGGGTAAACTGCAGTCGGGATAATTTTTCTCTTAACTGAAATAAACACCGGGGGTCAATTACAGCAAGAAGTTGCACAGAGATCCATCGTTCTTGGCTGATGTTGCAGGGGTTGTGATTTTTGTTGTGACTCACCTCAAAGTCTCTGACCTGGATGAAAGGTAACCAGAAACATGCAGTAAATGATCTAATGGTGAGCCCAGGGGATTTTGTTTACAAGCCTTAGATCAGTTGTAATTGAGGCAGCGTTAGCGTTAACGTAAACGGGAAAATGCAGCAAGGGAAGGTTTTCCACTGAGGTTTGGAGCCAACTGTAGGTGTGATTTCACCCTCAAACTGTGTGTCATTTACCCTGAAGGTGCTTTGTATTGATCACAAGACAGGTTGCGTAATCGGGACAGCTGTGCATCATCGCGGTGGTATGACTGGATCACCAGCCGGTTTACGTCCTCGACCTAATGCTCGTATTATGTGGTGAATCATCTGTGTCTCTTGTGTTTTTCCACTAATTCTGTTTACTGCATAACATACCTGACAAAGTATTCCAAAAATTGGTTTGTTGTTTTACAACCTACCCAGGTGTGAAAAGGCTTGTGTCTGCTGTGTAGGACCGTACAGACTGTGTCAAAGACTTTACAAAGTCACTGAGTTTATTTTTAAAAAAAAAAGTATTATTATGCTTGTCTCGCACTGACAACCTAACTACCCTAAACATATTTGTTCAGAGCCACTGATTCTAGTAATCAGCAAAGATAAAGTTCCTCTTTCTTGAGCAGCAGTGTTTCCACTGTCACTCACCAAACCGGCTCGGATGTATTCCTCTGTACTTTGTGAGAGCTCAGGAGAGTATTTTCAGTATAATGATGGGCAGAGTGGGATCACAGGCAGAGTGTAATGACAGTGAGGAGACCTCAGGCTCACTCCGGAGCTCTTCATCTTCCCCTCCTCCTCGCTGTCAGCAGCCACACTCGTCCTGGCTCAGTTTGTTAACATGGCTTCCAAACCGGTTGTCTCCATCCTGAAGGCCTCGCTGACGGGAGTTCATAATTAACCCTTCAGTTGTCTCTACAGAAAAAGAAGGATACAGAGAGACGACGTCCCCATTAGTAGAAAATAGAATCACTGAAACTATTAATAATCGCATAAATATAAAAGATCCGATTGGGGCTGCTACTAAAGTTTATTTTCATTTTTTATTTATTTATTTTTTTAAATAATAATTTAATTGCTTAGTTAGTTCTCATCGCCCTTGTAATGTCTTCACATCGCTTATTTTGTCAGATAAAGAGTCAGAAAACCCAGAAAAAATCTGGTGATATGAAACAAAGAAAAGCAAACAAATCCTTAATCGCGAGAAGAAATGTTTGGTGTTTTTACATCGTAAGTGACGTAAAAGGATTCATTAATTATCAAAATCATCATTAAACAACTAATCATCTAATTCAGCTTATCAGCTAATTGTTCCAGCACTAGATCTAATGTAGCTACACCATCAGCGTGTGTCTTAAGAAAAATCTGTTCATATATTTGACAAATATTTAAGTCTGTAATGTTCAACATGTTGCAAGAGTTATTTTGTCATGATATGTAATGATAAGGTTTTGTGGTAAACCCATTTCTGCCTTGTCTGCTTGATTTTACTACGTTTCCCAGAAAGCTTTCAACAGTTCCCAGACAATAGGTTTGAACAGCTTACATTTAGCTTCGGATGCTTTTAAAGTATTTTTGTGGGCGTTGTTGCCTTTATTTTGATAGTGGACAGTGGAGACGTGACAGGAAATGAAAGAGAGAAGGGATGACATGCAACATAGGACCCCTGGCGGACTCGAAGGCCGCGTTCAGACTGACTTTAGCCGACGCAGGGGGCTCTGGCAAAAAAACAGTCATCTTGCAAAAGAGTTGAACCTGGCTTAACTTTTGAGTCATCCAGCAAGGCAAGCGCACATTCCTGGTAGATTACTTTGTAAAGTGACCGCCGTATTTGTTTACTTTGAAATTATATTGAAAGATAAAATGATTGCTGCCATCAGAAGCTTCCTTAAAAACCTTCATGATATTATAATCCAGTGTTTTACAGTGTTTTGCCATCTTATAAACCTTCAAACTCATGGATCTGTTACTCTAGCTGGACTTCCTGCATCATATTTCGTTGTCTCACCGGTACATTGAAAGGACTCGCCCACAGCAACGCAGCCCCTTGTTTTCAGTGTGAACGTCTACTAAGTGGTGATGCTGTGAGAACATGGCCAGTGTCCTAAACCACTTGGCCATCAGGACGCCCCAGCTTTGGGTGATTGTAACTGGCTAAATAATGGCGCACCGGTATGTTTTTTTGTTTTTAAATTGTTTTTACTTCAGATAACCAAGAATAGAAATGTTCTCTTCGATGGCATAAACCATCTGCAGTGGAGAACCAGTGGCGTGGCTCACAGTGCAGAGGGGTCAGTGTGAAACATGAGAGAGACATGTAACACCAGTAACAACACATCTCTCTCCACATTTTTACAGCATTGTGTAACCGTGTGTGTGTGTGTGTGTGTGTTCAAGCAGCTCGGCGTGCAGCCTCATACTGAATGTGAAAACATCACCCGCTGTTTGTCACCATCTGTTTGCCTCTCAGGCAGACACCAGCAGCCCAGGGTTCAGGACAGAAGGCTTGATCAGGGCGTCCCGGTGGACCGCCGTGGGTTTGAATCTGTCAGTGAACCTCGCTTTACTGCCGTCGTTTATTTCACTCCCCGCCGAGAGAACAGATTAAAGCTCGGAGAGAAAAGAGGAAAAATGCACAAATACGCAACGATTTATGATCTCAACAAGATGTATCCGCTTTATGATCTGTCAAAAGTAAAATTGGAAAAAGATCCTACATAGTGCTGCTGAAACAATGTGTCAATTCAGTGATTAATCGATTAACAGGAGAAAAAAAGACCTCCAAGTATTTGGAGGTTATAGCTGTGTTGGTTTCATATCATTATTAATTGATTTTTTGGCTGTTTTTCAAACAAAATAAGCAATAGTAAGACATTATATTGAGCTCTGACTTACGATGGACATCGGTCATTATGTTTTGGCATTTTATAGACTAAAAAAGTGATTATTTTACTTGGTCACAAAAGTAATCAATACATTAATCTGTAATATATGATTCAAAATGAACAGTTAGGTATAAATGAGACAGTAAATCCTTGTTTCAGCTGTCAAAAATAAGGATCTTACATAGTGCAGCTGAAATTTGATTTGTCAATTCTGTGACCGTTTTAATAATCTTGTAAGCAAGTAAAATTTGTCAAGCAATTTTTGACTGTTTTTCCAAATAAAATAAACAATTTAAGACATAATGTTGAGCTCTGATAACTTGGACCCTTATTTTTGCCATTTTATAGACTATTTTTAACTTTATTTTTATAGAAAATATTATTCAGAAAGAGCAGTTGGGTAGCAGAAGGATAAATGTGGTAACGATTTATTATCTGAATAAGATGTTAAAAGTAAAGCTATAAAAAAGACCTTTGCGTAGTGCTGCTGACACAATTTGTCAGTTAAATTTTAAAAATGTGACTGTTTTTTAATAATTAATCTTGCAAGCAAGTAAAAATGTTGGTGTTTACCGCTTTAAAAAATGTGAGGATTTGCGTGATCGTCTCTGTTCACGTCGTTTTTTGAGCTCTGATAACTTAAACCAGGGAATTAATAAGTACTGCGGATTTACATTTTCTGCTGAATGTGTTTGTTCATGTGGTGGAAGGTATTTGTGCGTTTTCTGGCTGCACAGCCTTCCGATTTGTTTGTCAGTAAGCGAACTGTGGCTACTCCCGCGTCATGAAAGATTGATGCCTTTTTATATTTTTATGAAAGGGAAGAGAGCGAGGTGTAGTTAACAGTGGATCAATAATAAATAGCACTCAGTTCTTTTTATGCCTCGTACAGCGGAAGACTAAAAAGCACTTTTGGCCGTTACAAATCTGCTCGTCTGGTCACTCTGAATGCTGATGGAGAAGAGAGCGTGTGTTGACAGAGGGTCTTGTTATTAGTGCAGAGGGGGGTGGGGGATGTGATGGTGCATGTTTAACTTCATTCAGATCCCCATTTCGACCGCGCCGGGGGATGTCGGCTGTTATATGAGCGTCTCTCGGGCTGGTTTAAACCAACGCTGTCCTGCAGGAGATCCTGTTGTCGTGACGATGTGCCAGCGGTGACAAAACGATCACACTTCCATGACAAATGTGTTGATGTTGGCACGTCACAAAGACCAGCGTTTGGGGTTCAGAACCCATGATCTCCTGTTATGAACTGTCCAGGAATAAGAACAGCAGTGTTGATGGGGGAAGCGGATCGTCAGGAATGTGATCAGGACGCAAATATCAGACACAAAGCAGAGAAACCTGTGAACTGCCATTTAAAGATTAATGTAATCTGTGTGCACTAATCTGAAAATCCATTTAAAATTAAATGGGAATTCTTGCGGTGTGACATGGAAATGCCACTTAGTAACTAACTTTACTATTATCGGAAACCTTATGCACACTGCTGTTGAATAAATACTTGTTCAAGTAAATATACCAAAGTCTTAACTTTAACAAGTATTTGTTTAATGATGTCTTTCCCTCCTTTTCCTTAGTTTTGTGGTATATTTTGTCATGAAGAAAGGGGACGGGTTGACATGCTGAAATATTAATTTCCACACAAAGTGCTCAAACTGTAAAGGCAAACGACTACACTTTGAGATGGACTGGCAGTCCATGCGTTAACTTCAAAAGTTTACCAACTTTTGTGCCGCCACTCTTGTTAGACAGATTTGCTATTTCAATATTGTGGTGTTTACCCAGCAGAGTCGAATAAAGTGTTTTTTACCACTTCTTCTATTTGTTAGCGTGCTGACTGTACTGAGTGTTACAGTATGTGCTGTCCTTATGAGCTCACCAAAACAAAAATATTCCTATTAACTATGTTGAAATGTCAAAGTATTGAATGTTGAACCTTGAAACCCACAGAATGAAATACAAACACTTTCTCTTTTTATTGCAGCTCTTCAGAGAAGTTAGAATAATGAAGATCTTGAATCATCCCAATATAGGTAAGTGGATCTTAAACACACATTTTAAGCACTGCAGAAACACTGTTCACATGAGTTTGAAGACTTAAATAGTGTTGATCTATGTGTGTTGTATCTGTTAAGAATTTCCAAACATGTACATTCAGACATTTAAAAAATATTGTTGTGCTAAAAGAAAATATTTGACTTGTTTCTCAGTGATTGACATATTAGACAGATCAGGTCGGGGTTTGGTGTCTGCTCAAGGACACTTGACATGCAGGGATCTAACCTTTTGATCTTTCTGTTACTGTGACAGTCACATGAACCAGCAACATGATGCCAGCCTGTATTTTATCAGCTTGTTTACAAGTTAAAAGCACTGTTTGTTAAGCTCCTTAGTTCCTCCTTTTTCCTTTTTGTTTTGGTTCACACCGACATCGCAGGAGATGACCGAGTAGATGGCGTGTTCTTTAAAATCAAACAATCCCGACAAATAAACGTTTCTGTAAATATGGCAGCAATCTGAAATATGAGGGAAGGAACACTACGGCCCGCGTCAAAAAGGTCGTTTAGATTTTATAACGTGGATGTAAAATTAAATGATGTTTGACAAATCATCTGGGACACTTTATTGTCTCATTAGCCTGAGGCTTGATGGCTACTGTACGTGACTGATGAGACTAAAACTGGAAAACTTTCCGCTTTGTTTTGGGATTAGAAAATGAAGCGGTTTTGATCAATAAACAAGAGAGCACGCTGCCTGGAGCAGAGAAGCTTTGGCATCGCACAGCCAGCTGCAAGAGGAAATGCCAACTAACACCAAACCACTGCAGCAACAACAAGCCAATGTCAGGAAACCTCAGCTGTTGAAGGCTTGAACATGAACTGGCTAGCAGCAAAGAGATGAGAAGTGGCATCGTGACCTTGATGAGGTGGAGTTCAGGGTTGCAGCTAACGATTATTTTCACTATCAATTAGTCGGCCAATTAGTTTCTCGATCTCATTTTATGTACCAAACATTTAGCAAACGTAAGGCACAAGACAACTTCAAGATGATATTTATGAGGTTTTTTTAATATCACATGAGCCTACAATGCGAACAACAAGAATATTAGTATGATCAGTAACAGTAATCATAATAATAAAACAATAGTACGACTTTATTTATATGGCATATTTCATAGAAAAAATCCTACAATGTGGTTCATACGAGATGAAAAATACACACAGGCACATGCAAGAAACGGAAAAAACAAAGCAGAAAGTTTTAATCTCTTTTATGGTCTCAAAATTAAAATCCTAATAAAATTAACCATAAATACTGTCGGTGGGAGCGCCCTAGTAGCTGCAACGTCCGCGGTTCGATTCTGGCTGGGGACGTTTGTTGAATGTTGTAACCCGCTCTCTCCATTAACTGTCTCAGCTTCATGGTCAACTATTTAAAGGCAAACATGCTGAAAAATAATCGTTGATTGTAATAAATAAATAATAAAAACTGTGGGAGAGGTTGAAGTAAAGTTTCCAGATAAAAGCTAAAAGTTTTAGTTTTTTTTTTTTTTTAAATAAATAAAGTTGTTACACAAAAAAAAGCAGCAAATCCTCACATTCGAGAAGCTGGAATCTGTGAGTATTTATCTTTTTTGCTTAAAAATGGCCAATGATTAATTGATTATCTAAATAGTTGCTGATTATTTGTCCATCAACTGACTAATCGACTAATCGTTTCTGCTTTAGTGGCGTTCATAAAAAGTCAGCTCAAGGCTCCAAAAAGTCTTTTTTTTTTTTTTTTTTTTTCCCCTCTCTCTCTTCATTTACCTGTTCAGGAAACACACACATGGGCACACAACACACACTCTCAAACACACACATGCACGTGTCATGAAACACAGAGCGTGCACATCAAGCCTGCCATGGTGCGTTTGGTTTTGGAGACGGGATTCCCTGCTAATTACTTTTAATTTCCTTTCCCCGCGCTCCATGATTTCCTCTGCAGAAATGTGATTATAATTACCAGGGTGGTAGTAAGCGCTCACCAGCCCGTACGCTCTCTCTCTTATCTCTCTCTCTTATTGTCTTACATCCCACCTTGTCTATATTTAGCAGTGCAGCCAGTCTTTTTTATATCTTCGAGCTGAACACACTGCAGTAAAAAAAAAAAAAAAAAACAGCTTTTGGACTGTACAGTAGATATTGAGTGCTGCTAAGCTCGGCTCGATGCTGTGCTTACATGGTCACGACACACAGAGAGCCACGTGACTTCCACGTGACTTCACTTTTCCCCTCTACTCTCTCAAAGTGTCTTTTTGGAAATATTTTTGCCGTTTGTGTCCATGAATTCATTAAGTTTTCTGTCTGAATCCCTCCTCCCTTCTTTAGAATAATAAAATGTATAATTTCCTCTCTATCTCTTTTTCTCTCTCCTCGCTTTTTAGTGAAGCTTTTTGAAGTGATTGAGACGGAGAGGACGCTCTACCTGGTGATGGAGTACGCCAGTGGAGGTGAGACAAATACAATTTTGTTGCTGTAAACTGGAAACCACGTACCTCCAACCTGTCGGACTGAGAAATGCATTTTAGGCATTAATACAATTTGTTGTTTTAAAATGGTTTCAGAAGCCCAAGAAATTTGAGAATTTCCTAAACCTGAAAAGGAATCTGCCGTCCTCACACTGGTGTAAACATGAAACAGTTGTTTGCATTTGTACAAAGACAGTTGGACTTTAAATGTATTATAAAGGGAACTTGTAAAACCAAAAAATAGTTAAAAATAGAGTTAAACTTTTGCAACCATATCTCATCAGCTGCTGTACAGATATAGTCGGTAGAAATCTGCACACTGCTCCCAAGGTCCCAAGTATGATTTATTAACACCAAATGTGAAAAATGTGCACGTTAATAATTTATACACATTAGGAGCGGCATATAGTCTCCAGACTCTTCTACTTCTACCTGAAAGGACAAATGTAGAAAACACAAATCAGAGTAAGTCTGAGTGGTATTTACAGAATAATTGAGGATGGTCCGTACTGTTGATGCATACTGTATAAGTTGATGTCACGTATAAAAAGACTTTGTGTTGCAGCAAATGAAGAAGAATAAGGAGGGATGCTCGTTAACAAAGGCAAATGTTAGAGAAACATTTCCAGGAAAAGCTTCCAATGGTGGACTAATGAGTAGAAAGACAGACAAACACTTTATTCAGTAACTGACAGGAACTGGCATTTCAACGTCTATCATCTTACACGTGTCAGAGTGTGCGTATTTATAGCTTTGCAGCCCAAAATGATTACTACAAAACAGAAAAAAGGCAAAAAAATCTTTCAATGTGAGCTCTCCAGCATCTTTGGAGTTTTCTTGTGGGGAAAGCTTCTTTTTAATTTCTCATTTAATGCAGTGTCACACATACACAGGACCTAAACGACACATCCTGTCATTGATTCCTTGGAAAGGTCATGTTGGGACTGCTGAGCCAAGCGGAGACGACAAATTGTAAAGACCTGCTTGCCGAGGAGCAAATCACATCACTGCTGAGATGGGAACCCTGATCACAGGCCAATTGTATTAGATCTTAATGAAGTAAATCTAATATTTCTTTCAGTTTGGGATTGATTTTCTTGGAATTCAAGCAGAATCTCAAGGTGACCCCTCAGCTCTGTCTGCAGCACAGCAGATTGCTGTCTAGCCCTGATCCAGGACTGCGTGGATCTCTCCGGGAACTTTGCAGTCACAGATCCGGTCATGAAATTTGTTACGCGAAGAATATTGAAAATACAAACTCACCAGATCGCAGGAAATGTTCTTGCCAATACGTAAAATCAAAGATGATGCAGGACTGCTTCTTTGCTCACCAACTGGAGTGCTGCTCGTTAGCGGAGTGCTCAGTTCTGCCCCTGGTGGCTGGAAGCTATCCTGCAGCCTTGCGCCATCTTTGGTTGATTTTACATGTTTTGTATTGATTTTACCTGAAGAGACTTTTCTTTGTTGGGCTAAATTTTGGTTTTCAGGGGTGACAATGTTGGACTGTTGTTGTTTGGTTCTCCACTTTGATCCAGACTGAAATATCTCATAACTATTTGATGGAATTTGGTACAGATATTCATATCCCCTTCAGGATGAAGTGTTGTAACTTTGATCCCTTTACTTTTCATCTAGCGGCATCATCAGGTCATGTTTTTTTATACAAATACCTGCAAAACTAAAAACATTCCCATCAGCCTCAGCTGACTAACATCGGTATGTTAGCATTGTCACTGTGAGCTTGTTAACATGCTGCTCTGTCTACTGACTCTTGTTGTTAACTTAACGGCCTCCTGATGTTGTTTTTCCAAGTTTATAGTGCAATAAGAAGATTTTCTACCACCCAGTGGCCTCATGTTTTTTAACTTTCTTTCCAGAACACATTTTTAAGTAGTATATGGTA
Source organism: Siniperca chuatsi (assembly GCF_020085105.1). Taxonomy (NCBI): domain Eukaryota; kingdom Metazoa; phylum Chordata; class Actinopteri; order Centrarchiformes; family Sinipercidae; genus Siniperca; species Siniperca chuatsi. The sequence goes on from NC_058056.1 coordinate 25,731,463, forward strand.
CTAATAGGGGCAATCTTTGGGGCAATGTGGCTCACATTACTCAGGATTGTTATGCTGCAAGAATTTAAAAATAAAAACAATGTTAAATCCCTGTTTCACATTTCTTACATTTTTCCTTTACATATTTGTTTTTCATTTCCTTGCCACTTTCCAGTTTTGTTCCCTAATCTAATCCCCATATACAGCACACGGTGTGCCCTTTAGGTCTGACATGCAAAGTGTTAGCTGGCACATTCTGTCTTTTAGCAGTTGAGTCAGATATGCGGTGAATTGTTGCTTTTCTAGAGCTCTGAAGTACAGAATCGTACACTATGACCGCCTCTGCAGGTCAACGCTGAGAGAGTGGGAGGGTTTCGAGGATTCAGGAAAAGTGGGGGAGGCGTTTTTGTTGCAGGTTTTGTTGGTTGTTATTTTGTTTAGTTCCTTTTTTCACCTCAGTTAAGGACACACACATGCACACACACGCCAGCCACTCGAGTTCAATTACCACACGAGCGAGCGTTGTCACGTTTTGGCTGGAAGTGTGCAGAAGTGTGGGCCGAGGGAAGGGTCTGCTGCTGGAGCCGAGCTCGGTAGCAGCAGCTTTGTGCCTCCAGGAGAGGCTCAGTGTGGAGGAAGCAGCACCACGCTCGCCTCAATGCGGTCAAGAAATACCCTCGAACCACGCGCATGGGTGACAGTTCAGGCCAGCTGCGTAGAAAACTTGATTGTGAAATTATTTTTATCTGCTTATTTTTTTTATAAATTGTTACTCACTTTTTGTATATTTCTGCCTTCTTTGCATCTGTCTTTTCCTTATTCACTGCCTTCTCATTCACTGCTCTTCCTGTCTCTCCCTCAATCTCTAATACTCTTTGTCATTTTCTAATTCCCTTTCTTTCTCTCTCTCTCTTTTGCAGGAGAGGTCTTCGACTACCTGGTTGCACATGGAAGGATGAAGGAAAAAGAGGCCAGGGCTAAATTTAGACAGGTACCCAGCTTTCTCCCCCTGCAGTGTTCTGGTTTCACACCTCTGCTCCCGGCTCTGCCTCAGACAGGTCGCTGTCCTCTGTCCTGCTTCTGGGACAGCAACGTCTCTGTTGTCGAAATACTGATGAGAAATGCCCAAACCGGCCTCTTTCCCCATCAATTACCTCTCAGTGACTGTCACACACAGTCCAAAGTCATTGAATGTTGTTTGACGATAAGAATCTAGCCTTCTAAACTTTTTTGTGCTAAAAGGAAGGAACTTTTTAGAGACATGAAAATTACTAATCATAAATCTGTGTTGCAGAAAAATACTATAGGTACTTAATTTGAGGTAGTCACTGTTAGCAAAGCAACTGCATGTCAGTGAGGCCTGAAAACATGTATTCAAATCACAAAAAAGTTTATTACATTTGATTTCTAATGTGCCAAAATAACCTTTAGCTGTAATAACAGGTACTCCAAATCTGGTCAGGCTAGCAGAGGGCTTTCTACACAGAGCAGGGAGGTGTGGATGTTTAATTTTACAGTCATGGTAATGTTTTAAGGCGAACAGTCGAGCACTACACTGAACACCTGGCCCAATTTAAAGATGCAAATCAATGAGAAATAAAACTAAAGTAATATCTAAAAAGTGTACATTTCTAAAGTGAATGTAGGAACCTTGTGTGCCCTGTTATTGATCATGCATCTCAGCCTTTCTGTACCATTAGCGCAGGCTGTTACTGGACTGTGAGACAGGTAAATGTACAATAGTGCCTCTGCACAGTAGAAAGATGTTCTCTCACCCTCGTGGTGTCTTTCCTGTCTGTGTCGACCACACCTCCTCCTCTACCACATCCTTTATCGCAGAGACATTTAACTAAACTCTGTTTGTCTCTTTCCTCGTACAGATTGTATCGGCGGTGCAGTACTGCCACCAGAAGCACATTGTTCACAGAGACCTCAAGGTGAGTTCAGAGAAACCACACTGGTTGGTAGCAGAAAATTATCTCAGAGAGAGGCTGAGGCAACTTTTTCTGCACTGGCAGTAGCTTCTATCGACAAGAATGCAATGCAGCCACACGATGGGTTGTTCAAAAGAGCAAAGTGTGCAGCCATTATCATCAGCAACGTCACTATGTTCTCTGGAATTCAGGCCTTTTGGGAAATGTCGGCAATTACCAACCAAGGTTAAAAAATCAAACGGCAAATTACCTCATTTTAGAGTCCGAACATTAGAGTTATTAAGAAATGTATTTTGGATGATGTTTGTTTTTGTACATACATGTACATTTTTTGCAAGGACACGTCAGTTTTGGTTATTAAAATTTTGTCATGAACTGAAACATTTTCAATGTAGTATCAAAAATATCCCAGACTACGAGCAGCAGTGAATATGAAATATAAATAATGAGCATGAATGAAAACACAAGTACAACAAAAATATGTTAAACTTGAATTAAGTAAAATTACAGCTGAAATGACTAGTTGAGTAATTGGTTAGTTGAACATAAAATGAATCTGCAACAATTTTGATAATTGCCATTTCTTAAACAAAATCATTGGTTTCAGCCTCTCAAACATGAACATTTGCTGGTTTTCTTTACTACTATAATAGTAAATTGATTATGTTTTGTGTTTTGGACTATTGGTCGGACAAAACAAGCAATTTAAATGTCCACTCAGGCTTTGGGGAATTGTGATTTTTCTGACATTTTATGGAGCAAACAATTAACTGAGAAAATAATTGACAGATTCATCATTTCCATGTAAAACCATTACAATGGTTCATCCCACATGGGATTACATGACACATAAAAACTCCTTCTGTATGTTCCTAAACCAAAGAATAGAAAGTAAAGCATGTCTTACAAATAATATAAAATCCACCTATACAACAGATTTTTTCTCAGTGACCATGCATTGTCCAGATACAGTGACAATGCAAAAGAGTATTTTCAGTGTCAGCAAAAAAGCACTATGGAAATAAGATTAACTTTTTTAGTGTTGTTTTTGTTATATGCCATTTATAGTTTCTTTTATTTCATTTAATATTTTTTTGGTTCCGTGTGTTTGGGTGCCATAATGGATTGAAGTGTGTAGGTTGTTTATAACAAAGTAGTCTTTTTTTTATTATTATTATTATTTTTTTAGTTGTACAAAATAACCTCTGTCTTACATCATGATATAAGGGATGGTATAAAACTGAATGCATTTAATTTTCAATTTTATTTAAAACTCATAACTGACCAAGCCTAGCTCTAGTTCACCCATATCAACTAAACGTCTAGTTTCCAGATTCACTTAGTAAACTGACAACACGTACACCAATGCTGATATATACTGTATCTGTGATATGGCGATAAATATCTTTGCTGATATATCAGTTTAGCTTTGATTATCCCAGATTGACGTTATCTTAGTATTTTGGTGGATTTTCTGCACGTTTTTAATTCCCATTCCCAGCTGCAGAAAACTTCACATAATAAGATGGTAATTTGCATTATATATAATACACATATTTAGTAGTATTCATGTTAATCAGCAGTCCTTTGAAGAGTTTACAGTAGCAAAGTGTTTCCACCTTTTTTGAGGCCAGTTACCTCTGACTCATTGGATAGAAAGGTCACGGAGTAGAGAGATGACGTCAGTGTTGCGTGTTTTATGACTCATCTTAACTCCCATATTCCCACTGACGACTCTAACGCAGCACCTCTAATTTCATAAACACTGCATATGCTGCTAATCAGGTGCTACTCTGCCCTTCTCTGACTTTCTCCTTAGCTGCGCAACCACCATAAAACCATCATTACGCCATAGTCATTGTGTAAAAGGCCCTCTAAACCGCTCGCGTGTTCTGCACCACATCACCCGTTAATGTAAATGGGCGTATTCCATTTCGCAGCCATGACGCGCTTTGCTTCTCCGAGTATAAATATTGATGCTTCTGTATTTTAATCTCGGCATCAGTGGGAGCCACTCGGCTAAGAGAAGCCCGTGTATCATGCTGCACGTCTGAACTGTTTCCTCTGTAGAGCTTCATGAATGATCCATGAGGAGGGAGATGTGAGAGCAGTCGCTTCTCCTCATGCTCATGTATGCAGTGGATACACGTGTGTCCCTGTAATGAGGGCAGGTGTCCAAATGTCACAGGTGTGATTGTGGAGTATGAGGTACACAGTTAAATTTTAACCACCAAATGAGCCACAGTCCCCTAGTGTTGTAGGCCACTTTGTTCTTCTGGGGCATTTGTGACTCCCACGGCTTCATCAGTGTCACCCGCTGACATTAAATGTCTTTTCTGCTGTTGATAATGCTCAGCCACGTTGCGATGCGTTGTTGTTTACCCCGTCATGCAGCTGAAAGCCTCTCAGGATGCCGGTTCAGTCCTTCGGCTCAGTGGAAGATTTCTCTGCTCTCTTTGCTTCAGCTTCCCCATTAGTCTTTGGCCTACAGCTGCATGTGGGCACCGAGCAGATGTTTGAGTTGAAATCCTCGCCTACGTTTGAACACTTCCATTCACAAAGGAGACGTTGACTGTTTTATTAGATCAGACTATATCAAACAGAATGCTCTATGGATATGGAAAAATGCAAATTAGAGCAGAAATTATCTGTCAATTAGTCAAAAAATTATAGAAAGTGTTGCTGATACCTTCTGTTGTTGAAGTCATTTGCCTAAAGCATTTTTTAGATTTAGTTTTTCAAAGGGGAAGATTTGCTGCTTTCATCTGTTTATATATTGTAAATTGAATATTTGTTGAACTGTTGTTCGTGGAAAAGAACAATTTGAAGACATCACTTTGGGCTCTAGGTGATGGGCCTTTTTCACTATTTTCTGGCATTTTATATACTAAATAATTAAAGGAATAGTTAATCATTTTGAGAAAATGAGAAATTCTTTTTCGCTTTCTTGATGAGAAGATTGAAACCACTCTAGTGTGTGTACAATGAATATGAAGCTATAGCCAGTTAGCTTAGCGTAAAAAGACTTGAAGCAAAGGGAAACAGCTAGCCTGACTCTGTCCAAAGCTGTCAAAATCCACCTACTAGCACCTCCTAAAGCTCACTAATTATCATGTTATATCTCGTTTGTGTAATTCGTTAAAAAACCAAGCTCTAATAACACTTTTTCATTAATTTTTATGAACTATTCCTTTAATCAATTAATTAAAGAGAATAACTGATAGGTTAATCGTTAGAAGCCATGCTCTGACCTTTATGTTTGGAAAAATAGTAACTTATTGTAAAATTATCACAATGGCAAAGAAGTTAGTTAATTTCAGGTAGCTACTGTTTAGCTGAGAGGTTTTTTTTTTGTGGAAGCTTTTTAACTTTAACCCACTGTTAGTCATATTAAGACAGATCTCTTTCTTGAAATATCTTGACAATCTTCACGAGTAACTTCTGTCACTTAATCCTCTCCTCAGATTCACCCCTAATCCTGCTAATCTTCAGTTTGAATCCCAACGCTGACGGTGAAACTGAATTAATAATACTTAAAAATAGCTTTGAGGAAAACACCTTTTGCTGCGCTTTAAACGTCCATCAGTTAAAGGCTGAAAAAAGACTGAATGATATCATAACCAATATATTAACTGGATAGATGCACTGTAGGTAAAAAGTATAACCCCTGATCTTTATCTGTCTACTCTGTCAGGCTGAGAACCTGCTCCTCGACGCAGACATGAACATCAAGATCGCAGATTTTGGCTTCAGCAATGAGTTCACTATGGGCAACAAGCTGGATACGTTCTGCGGCTCTCCGCCGTACGCAGCGCCGGAGCTTTTCCAGGGGAAGAAGTACGACGGGCCGGAGGTGGACGTCTGGAGTCTGGGGGTCATACTGTACACGCTGGTCAGCGGCTCGCTGCCCTTCGATGGACAGAACCTCAAGGTAGGATAGTGTGGATGTACTACAGTTACCATTTGTTATGATCACCTAATGTTATTTAAAAATACCTTTTGTCATTGTTACCTTAGCCCCCTTTGTGACCTCAGCACTCCATATGTTTACATACTACAAACATTTTACCTTTCCAGGCAGACGAGAGACGTCTGTGGGGTACATTTGAAGATACAAGCAGCTGCTTGAGAGCAGGAAAAAAAAAAGTTAAAATTCCCCTCCGAGGTATATGAAGGGAATTCTACGTAACTGAATCATGGAGGCACGTACAGAGTACTGAGCTCATAAATGGGTCTACTGTCCAGTTAGTATTTTCATTATATTCTTTGAAATTCAAAAATTGGGATGCATAAATAATATAACAATCAGACGTTTCTGTATCAAACCCTCATTTTAATACTTCTACTTCTACAATCTTATCAAGTTACATAGTTAATATACAGTAGATGTTGTAAAGTATTTAGCTGTGAAACATTAGAGCCACTTTAAGCTGCTTCTGTCTTTTTTGTACCCTTCTATGTTCTCCAGGTTCTCTTAGACATGACCAAATGTAGTTATTAATAAGGTATTAGAACCTACTATCTGCATCATGTCCTCACATTTCTTCCCGCATGAAATTAACGTCCGTATGTTGTTTTCTTCAAGTGAACCGTAATACAACAATGCGACACATTGCATGTCTAAGTGTTTTGCTTAAACTTCCTGGTTGTCATCCATCCTCATCTCTGCAGGAGCTGCGGGAGCGTGTGCTCAGAGGGAAGTACCGCATCCCTTTCTACATGTCCACAGACTGTGAGAACCTCCTCAAACGTTTCCTGGTGCTCAACCCGGCCAAGCGGGGTACTCTCGAGGTGAGGGAGGACGCAGAAAATGTAAATATACCTCTCAATTTTTAACACACTCCCCCAACACGTCTGCACCATCAGAGAATGCCATCTATCCCCCTCCTCTCAGTTCCTGCATTGCCCCCTGCATCATCTTCTCTGACGCCCACAGTGTCCTGTTTTCTGTGTGCGCCCGGCCCACACTCTCCTCCTTTCTGATGTTGTAACCATGAATAATGCATCGTCATTCTCGTGTTTGTACCAAAATGCTCTTTCTTGTTCACTTCTCTGCCTTCGTCTGAGTCGAGGGTACCTCACAGTGTTCAGGGCAGCACGTAAAAACCAGCTTACTTGAGTCTAAGCCATTATTAATATAATAAAGTGCCGTTGAAGTGATCAACCTCATTTAAAGGTTTTATTCATGACTGAGACCAGTGTGGATTGAATCTCATGTCAAGATACCAAAAAAGGCAATTAACAATTTTTGTCTTCACAAATGCAAAAATTACAAATGAGAGATTTTTTCAGCTTCAACAAAGATGTAATGTTTCTGCTAAACCTCTGCAATATGACGAATGGTGAAAAAAGTATTAATTATTAAAATTTACTTAAGTAAAAACAATACCACATAACAGCACACATGTACATTTTGTTTTACTTTATTAGAATTATTAGTAAAATATTCTTATATCAAAAGTAAAAGTTCCCATTTTGCTAAATGGCCTTTGTGAGTGTTAATATTATTATTATTATTATTATTATTATTATTATAATTGATACATTTACATGTGAGCAGCATTTTAAAGTTGTATTTGGTCAGTGTGGATGTAATTTTAACTGGGTATAGATATAAGTTAAACATTTTGAACAGCAAGTCATTATTTATTTTTCCACAATTCATAATCGGGTAATACTAGAAATATTTAGACATTTCATTTCATCTGCTGAGATTAAAATAGTCGTATTTGATGTAGAGGCAGAAAGGACGGAGAGAGAATTGTTCCACAGATAAATCAGAGTGGCGATCCGCACTGTCAGAAAAGTGTTAACGATCATCTTTTCGCTGTAATCATGCAGCTTACCTGACACCCAGCAGTCTATCATTAACACATAAAACACTATTTCTTTCCAAGAGCAGTTTTGGCACCTGAGCTCTAAACTGGATCGTGTTTAAAGGCAGACTGTTTTTTTTTTGTTTTTGTTTTTTTTAAATTGGCCATTTAATCAAACAGCTGGTTTCCATCTTTCATTTCCTTTTTTTATGAGAAGTTTTATTGCATCTTGTTTTTTGTCAAGCTGAATGTAAGTGAATTAAACTAGCTGTTGTTGGCTCGACTCTGAGGGTCACATGTGTTGGCCTCAGATGCCACATGATTGCCCTAGATTATGGCATAAGCTCTGGTTACATCAGAACATGATCAGTGATAATTAGTTTGGCATGGTCCTTATTAATACCCCAGAGAGCAATATTGATCAGCTGCAAATAAAAAAAAAAAATAAAAAAAAAGGTGCAATCAAATGAGATGCAGCACAGTACAATATTGACGTTACTGTGAAAGAGCAGAGTAATAACCTTCGGTTAATGCTGATACCACACGCAATGTGTGCAATTTTCTTGCAGCAGTTTCTTTAAGCATTTTGTGCTTAAAATTGGGGGGTGTACATGTAGCAGGTGTTTATAAATGTCTGCCTTAAGTGAGATTAATAGTTATATGTTACGCATGTAGCTGCCGTAACTTAATAAATGTAACTTTACGTCAAAGCTAAGTTTCCGATGCCGGTTGTAGATGGTAAAGAAAAGAACTAACAAGTTGAAGAAAGAGTCCGTGATGTGATCCTTCTCAGTAACACACAAGTCGAGCAAGGCAATCCTCGCGGCCTCGATCGCTGAGACGAGGCAAAATAGAAGTCACCGGGCTGTAACTGTTAGTATGTGAACATCCAAATATCGATATCGGCCTCAAAAATCTAGTATCAGTCGGGCTCTAATTGTCTCACTTTGCTTTTGCAGCAAATCATGAAGGATCGATGGATCAATGCAGGATTTGAAGAGGACGAGCTCAAGCCTTACACTGAACCAGAGCTGGACATCACGGACCAGAAGAGAATAGGTAAAGGGAAAAAAAACACACCGACTGATGCTGAGGTTGCTGATAAAATCACATAACTGCATTTTTATTTTCCCTTGAAAGGAAAGTTTGCTCTGCCATTTAAGTTGTTGTTATCAAGCACTGGTATCACCACTGGGCCTGTGATATAGTGCATAGCCATCAAAACAATTTCCCTTTTATTAGAGTGAAAACTCAATCTGTGTGGTTTTTAAAGTACGACGGTGAGAAAATGTGCGAGGCGTTAAATGTAGTGGGGTCGCAGCTCCACGACCACACCAAGCCGGTCTCATTATTTTCGTGCTGAGGAGCCTTAAAAAAAAAAAAAGGAAAAAGATGAAACGTGATGATGAATAAACAAACACGAGCAGTGCTGCTGCATGCAAAGACAAAATGAGAGAATAAAGACGACGAGAGAGAAGCTGCCCCATCGTGCCCTGGATGAAAGCTGGGGGGGGGGGCTCTTACATAACAGCAACTGAGGTTCATGCACATGTGTTGGTGCGAACTCCCATTCACCAAGTCAGTGCAGGAAAGAGGAAAAAGAAAGCTTTGTCTTGCTGAGGAATCCCTGAATCTTAAATAATGCATGTAAACCTTTACATAAACCTTCCGCCTCATGAAAAACAATGTATTTGAGGCGCGCTGGTGTCTTATGCAGCAAAGTGCTTTGAATTTCAAAGGGGAGGGATATGAACAATACCTGGAAAAACAGATGAGACATGCATCTTGTTGGTCTCATGTCTGAATAAACCTCAGTCGCTTTTACGTAAAAGTCACAATGGCCATCTTACAAAGTCGGACCTGATAACGTTTCTGTAACACTTTCAACACAAACCTGAATTGAAGGCCGTCAGATTAACGTAAAGGCTGTAGCAGCACAAGGTTAAACACAGAGAGGGAGTAAATGTCTTGTTCTGCCTTATTCAGAGCGCTGTAATACATTAATCAATTATCTTCTCATGCAGAAAGATCAGTAAAGTCAGTTTATGAAACTTGTGATTTGTGAATGTGCCTCTTGAGGAGATTAGAGCTGAAGAAATTTTGATTATTGATTAATCATCTTTGGGTGAATTATTGTTGGTCTTGATCTAGATCTATGATAGTAAAATGGGTTTTGGACTGTTGGTCTGACAAAACAAGACATTTGAAGATGTCACTTTTAGTTCTGGGAAACTGTGATAGAAATTTTTCACTGTTTTTTTTATTTGACTTTTCTTTTTAGACTGAACAATTAAATCATCGACCGATTAATCGATAATGAAAATAATTGTTTAGTTGTATCCTTAGAGTAGATTCTAATCACGTCTGCTCAGTCTGTAAAAGAAATTATATTTCCCCTTGCCGTTTGGAAATCACACCAGCACTGCCTCTCCATATTTCCAATTTCCAGCTTTAAGCGTGAGCAAATGGGAATTAAACGAGAGTCCCAACTTAACATCTTGTGCACTGTTGGACAGGCAGCAGCATGTGCTGCCTCATTACGTTTAAATGAATGTGAAAATGTATTAGTGGGGTCGCTGTGAGAAGCGCTGAACACTCACAACGTTCATTAACTAACGCCAGAATAAGTTTTAAAGCTCATCGCTGATGCTGCCTGTGAGGGAACACAAAACACTCAACATTACTTTTAACTAAGGCATCAGCTGCCAGATATCACAAGGGGCATTGTGGTTCTTTCTGTAATGGTCCTGTCAAGTCTGAATAAAGCTGTAACGAACATTTACGCAACAGAAAACTAAGTTTCCAAAAAGCCATTCCTTTAACGGATAGATGAAGAAAGCAATGTTACGTATTCATTGTCTGAAAAGAGCTTAAAACATGCATACTGTGGTTTTTCTTTTATTACTAAATCTAATCAAACTCTGATGTAAAGCTATCTGTTGTTATTTGCTTTGAAGATAAGCACTTATGTATCTAATGCTACAGTAGTAAAGCACATTTTGAGAACAAGAGAAGCAGAAGTGTTAAGGGGGAGCAGGAGGGTGAAAGTGAGAAAGAAGAGAAGGGAGAGTGTGGAGATGGACGAAGAAAGATTGTTTTCACAGATTCTGCCTAGTTACAGTGGCAGAGCTAGTTTCTCACCCTCATTCTCTCATCTTGTGCTGCAACTGACGTTTTCAGCCATTTTAAATGAAGCTTGATGTTACGCTGCAGGTCGGCCACGAACAAAGTCAGAAAGTCAGGCTCGTGAGTTAGTTTCCAGGTATAGAAGACGGATGTTTTTTTTTTTTTTAAATCATGGGTGTGTGGGCGTGTTTTTTATTAGTTTACTTAAATTTGTCACATCTGCCAGGGTGGATTACTCCATGTTGGTGTGGAAAGATTTAATTCGACCAAATTAGAAGATGTCAGTCAGGAGAGCTGTTAACCCACCGAAAATAATGGCATTAGTACGGCTTTCAGTGGAGAGTTTCAGTGTGACGTGATGATCCGAACGCTTCCTGAGAGGCTTTTCCACCCTGACAGCAAGAAAATTCTGTATGAATCATTTTCCATTTGTAGAATTTTTGGTATTTTGAAAAAACGCTAAACATATTGAATTTTTGCTCAAAAGCTGTCCACAGCAGGAATCAAAACCAGCACTCTGGGCTGCTGAGAGCAGATACCTTGCAGGATATTGGAATAAGAAAGCCTTCTTGTATTCGAAGTCCTGCTGCTGTGATTGCAGGTTACGACCGTTGCCCAGTACTGCCAAAGCATCTTTGAGCAAAGGCAGCAACTGGTTAAGTCATAACTGTTGGACAATTGTAACAAATTATCAAAATATAATACAATTTCCCTTTTTTAAATGAGTTGACAATGTAATAATACCTGTTAAAACTGCCAGAAGATGTATGTCAAATCCTCGATAGCGCGTGGAAAATTATGATCTGTGAGCAAAGATGGCGGCGCAGATTCGAAAGGTTGTAAAGAAGTTAAATCAGCCACTTCAAAACTTAGAAAACTGTAATATTAATGAATGATTTGTGCAAACTCTGCAACCATAGAGTGGCAGTGTTTTACGATACAACACAGAAATATAAACTGCACATTAATTAAAAAAACATTATGGATAAAAGTTTAACCAGCTATTATTGTTATAGCAGGACTGATCTTGTATTTTGGAGGCTGATACCAATATTGATTTTTGAGATTTAGAAAATTATGATTTACGTATAATTCTTGATTTAAGAACCCTTCATTTGTTTTTTAAAGAAATTTGACCACAGGAGTTTCAATGGAGATTCTGTTTTTAAACTACCTTAAATATATCTTTGCAATTTCTGTACTGCAGTTTCTTGTTATTGGCTGATATCAATATACCTGCGATGAAGTAATATCTGCATGGATTTATCGATCAGGCTCCAATTATTACGTCACAAGTGGTGTGACCTATTCTGATCTCCTTTACATAATACTGATTTCTTACACTCTTGCTGATTTAATGACTTGGAGTAATTGAACAGTTTTATTAAATCACATTTTAAACAATCTGCAGCTCTTATGAATTAATTACTAGTTAATATAATTATGTATTTATTACATTACCAATATCCATCCATCCATCCATTTTCTACCGCTTGGTCCCCGTTAGGGGGTCGCGGGTGACTGGAGCCTATCCCAGTGACTTCGGGCCTTAGGCAGGGCACACCCTGGACAGTGGCCAACTCGTCGCAGGGCGAACACAGACACAGACAAGGACAGACAACCATTCACTCACACATTCATTCAATACGGGCAATTTAGAGTTATCAATTAACCTACACATGCATGTCTTTGGACGGTGGGAGGAAGCCGGAGAACCCGGAGAGAACCCACGGTAACACGGGGAGGACATGCAGACTCCACCCAGAGAGATTGTGTGATGTTGGTCCGGTCCGGGAATCGAACCCACGAACCCACGATCTCCTTATTGGGAGGCAGGAGCTGTAGCCGCTCTGCCACCGTGCACCCCACATTACCAATATAATAGATAATATTTTATGTCCCTTTTACAAGTAGTGACAGCAGTTGTCGGCCTGCGGAGCTTCTGACTGCTGTGTACACATAGCAGTCTGCTCCAAGGACATGTATTATATTAGAAGCTAACATTTGCTAAAAATACAGAGCTGCTGTGCTCTGACACACACACACACACACACACACACACACACCTACACTCTACTGTTAACAGCCCAGTGAAGCTTTGAAGGCGCTGCTCTTCCTCACAGCTCAAATGAGCTTTAGGCTGCAAGAAGTCCAAATTTTTTAAAACAAATCAAACTTAATCTACAAAGAGGTTGATGTCCTGGTAAAAACAGACACCAACCTGCTCTGACAGAATGATTGCTGGCAGGAAATCGGAGCACTACAGCCACTATGAAGCTCGTGACTCATCTTAACACCTTCTGCTCGGAAAACCAGTCCTGTCCCTGAAGATCTAATCTGCTTTGATTAGAAATGTTCTCCAACATGTTTCTGATAGAAGAGAGTCTATTAAAAATGAATAGGCTGCGTAGTGTTGAGATGAAAGGATAAAAGCCTTCATATGATGCATGTTTGAGGGGGAGGGGGGCACAGATAAATGTTTAAAGCAGATCAGGCTGGAGCTGCAGCAGGAAACACCGCTCTACTTCACCTGGCGTGCTGCTACAAACACGAGCTGGGCGATCAGCATCGTTCGGCTTCTGATTGATCGAGGCAGAGCAGGAAGGGGCTGATTACCTGAACTTTGCTTCTGCCCGATTCACTCACCTGAATCGTTTCACACACCCTCATGAAAATACACATGATCCTAGTCAACCATTCATGTAATGCAGTCATTGAGAAGCGTCTGCAAAATGCCAGACGTATCTGTTAATCGATTAACCGACTAATTGTTTCAGCTCCACATTACACAGAAGTTCAATCTGAAGTTTGTTGATTATTATTCACAATGAACACTGAACTCTGTCACGTTGGTCTTGTCTTAAAGTACTTATCTACAATGAAACTTTTTTTATTTTATTTTTTTAGAGAGATTAATCACATGTTCTTTAGATTTCCAACTGTGAACATCAGGTAGCAGTTTTTCTGCCACATATTGCACGAAACCCCTTGAGCTTTCAGTCGTTTAGTGTGAATAAATTTAGCTTTGTTAAAGTGCTGGTTGTAATCGTTTTTAAATAAGCCGTGTTTGTGTTTTGTTTTGTGCAGATGTGATGGTGGGGATGGGCTACAACCTGGAGGAGATCCAGGACTCTCTGGCCAAGATGAAGTATGACGAGATCACAGCCACCTACCTGCTGCTGGGCAGGAAGGCCTCGGAGGTACAAACATCAACTTGTTATCGTTAAAGCACATCACAGTAGTTCAATTAATCTTTACTGCCAGATCGGCAGAGAGGAGAGAGCATGTTGGAGTGTAGACTGAATGTTTGTTAACTGAATGATTCTTTAATTTGAACTTCTCTGGGTTAGTTAAACATACTGGATACAAAGGCAGGTTTATGATAAACCTCCTTAATCAGCATCCAGTTTAACTGATATCAGTGACCTGCTGGCGTTCACCAACCAAATCTTACATTGGTCGACCCATCTTCGTCTGGATGCTGTGCTCTCCTGCTGCTGTTGAGGACACAATTTGTTTTGATCAGCACTTCTTCTCAACAGTGAACTAGCCAGAGCTGATGACAGCATTTATTTTGGGAAAGTCTACAGCTTCTTAATTAATAGAGATAATATGTTCTCCACAGTTGTAGGCCCCATATTGTAAATCAGGTTAGGAAAAGTTGCGAAAGGTGTGTTTGTACACAAAACTGCTTTAAGTTTAGTCTGCTTTTGACTAAATTAATTATAAATCACACTCGCTAAGATTGTCCAGCTGTCAGTAGTCTGAAGGTGGGGCATGTACTTGTATGTTTTGACTCAATCTGTCTGTCTGTCCCCCAGCTGGAGCCCAGCGAGTCGGCCTCCAGCAGCAACCTGTCTCTGGCCAAACCGAGACCCAACAGCGAGCTCAATGGCCAGTCGCCCTCCCACCTCAAAGTCCAGAGGAGCGTCTCCTCCAACCACAAACAGAGGCGTTACAGTGAACAAGGTGAGGAGGACACGACATTTTATTTCGTCAGTCAGGTGTCTCTTTCTGTTCTGATCACATTTGGAAACAAAATATCAAACGTTTTAAAAAGCTGTGAATGTGGAAGCCTTCTGTTATTTTTCACTTCACGGTTTTCAGCAGCTGTGGTGGTATTTTTCTTTGTGTAACGACACAGAGTCGAATGAGCCCACAGCTCAAACTCTGTTGTGCCTTTCTCTCCTAATACAGGTTGGTTTCTGTCACTAGCTACTTTTCAGCCTGATAAAAGCAGTTAAATCAAACCAGTCACATGGTGGAGGCACTTTAACCTTTAGCTTATTTGCACAGCTCAGTGCTGTCCACTGTGATATAATGCTTTGTCAATAACCTCAGTTTGTACGGCTTCCTCTCTGTTAGATCTGCAGCTTAAATCGCTACACTGAGAACCTTTTTTAAGGTCCGGCTGTAACACACGATTCACAACCATTGTTCACCGTGTTTTGTATTTTTTTTTTCCTGACACAAAATAGCAATAGGTTCAATTGACACATGTAGGGCTGCAACAAATGGTTCTTTTTATTATCAATTAAGCTGCCGATTATTTTCTTTGATTAAATTGTTTGGTCTTCATGATTTCAGGAAATAGTTGATAAATTGAAATTGCTTGTTTGTCTGACCAACAGTCCGAAAAACAAAGACATTCAGTTTACTGTCATAAAAGTCTAAGAAAACTAGCCAATATTCACATTTGAGATGCTGCAACCAGTGAATTTTTGGCATTTTTGCTTAATCGATTATCCAAATTGTTGTTGAATAGTTTTCTGTTGAACGATTTAATAAACTCAATACATCAGCTCAAACCACAGGTCTATTTTAGGGGGGAAAATATGTTCTCCAGCTCATTGTTTTTGCATTAAAACGTAGATAAGAGACAGATATTTATTTCAACTATAAACTAAATCACCCTACTTTCTTTAAAATTACCTTAATGTGCTGATGATTATGTCCTCAATCACTTTGAGTCAGTGTCAGAATTTTCCAAAAGTAGGTTGTCTCATTTTAGATAAAAACACTTAAATATAAAAAAAAAGGCAGTTCAGCATTTTTGCCAGAGGTACAAACAGCATCTCTGAGTCATCTGTCACACATCTGTCTCTGTTTTTCTCTCTGTAGTCGGTCAGAACGTCCCTCCAGGGATGGCTCATCCAAAGAGGAGTCAGACCACCACAGCGGAGAACAGCGGGAAGGAAGAAGGTGGAGTCCAGCTCCGTAAACCCACGACCCCAGGGAGCCGCGGGGCTCCCCCCTCCAGCCCTCTGCTGGGCAACGCCAACAACCCCAACAAGGCCGACATCCCTGACCGCAGGAAAGGCGCCACCACGGCCCCGAGCGTGAGATACTTAATCAGTTACACACAACAGCTTGGCTCACCAACAGAGAGCAGCAGAGCTGAAATACACCGGCCACAAACGAGCATCTTACTAGTGACGCCAACAAGGATCAATTCTGTTTTGCGGATCTTAAAAACAAATTACCGTTCTATACAAACCTTTTGCCAACCCACATCAAATATATTACTAATCTAAAAAGCTTCAAACTGCAAGTGAAATATATCAGGCTAATCTCACTGGACAGCAGTAGAGGAGGCTTTACCAGCGCCGGTTCAAAAGTAGTTTAGCCGACTTCGATGAAATTCAGCACCGGAGCTGCGAGCGTCCGAGCAGGAAACAGACACGATTTGCGCTGCTCTGCCTTTCCACCAGTAAGTAATTTATACCCCTGTAGAATCAGCTGTCAGCTGGGACTTTATGTCCGCGCTGTGATGTCTTTTTAGAGCAAACAAACACCATAAACACACCTGTCACCTGCCACCTGCCCAGCACGGTGCTGTTAAACCAGAAACACTATGGCTACACCTTATTGTTATACAGTCTGTAGGCTACACACAGCAACCACCGTAACATTGTCACTAGCCTTCAATGCTGATTTCTACTGTTTGTGACGTCAAACATGACACATCAGGAAGAAAACAGAAAAGGTAAACTCACCTACTGGCAATGTGAGAGGAATCAATCGCCTAGTTTTAGCGGGTTTATCCGTGTTTGAAAAAACCTTCATATACGCGCTAATTTTGGTGTAAACGGTTATTAGAGAAAAGACTCTGTTCGTAAAGGTTTAGGCTGACAAAATGAGGCTGTTATATTTTACAGTCCTCGTGTTACTATTTTTTTTTTATGTCTAACTTTTAATTTCTACATTTTGAGATTAGCAACTGCATCAACGAAAGCTAATGGGGATTCTGGAAACAATAAACAGTTTTTAAAAAATCATGAATTGCTTGAACAGACTAAAACAATTTGTATTAATGTAGCATCACATCTGATTTTCTCTTGCTCTCCAGAATAACACTGCATCGGCAGGTATGACCAGGAGGAACACCTATGTCTGCAGTGACAGGAACAACACAGACCGCCTCTCCGTCATTCCCAACGGGAAGGAGAACAGGTGAGAGAGGATGTTTGCTGTCTTTGACCTGGTTTCATCATGAAAACACAAAATCTGCATCAGCACAGAGCAGAATTTGGGTCTCTTCATCGGTAAAGTACAGTGGGCAGAAAAGGTTTTATACGTTTTTTACTCCGCGGTTCAAGAAACCGTTTTTAATGAGATTATTTAGCCTGTGCATTTTTGTGGAACCTGTCATGGAAGCCAGTATGTTTATTTTTTTTTATTTCACCACCAGTCAGTTCTTTCCTTTGCCAGTATTGTGGTCTACATGCTGTTTCAGAGCTTTTTCTACCCAACAAGAATGCAAAAATCCTCATTATGAACACAAATGTGGTCAAATTCATGCCTAGTAAATATGGATATTGGTAGTCTCAATACAAAAATATCAATGTCAGCCTTCCAAACTCATACTGGTTGAACTCTAATAGCAGCGTTTCTATTTGATGCCAGACTCGCCCCTTAATTGTTGTAAGAAAATCCAGACAGGATCCCAAGAACAGATTTCCTTTGTTTCATTCCCTTATTTTCTATTCCTTCTTTCTTTCTTGTATTTACTTTCCCTTTTTCTCATCATCTTTATTTTTCGTTTCTACCTGTGTGTTTGTGGTTCGGGGGCGGGGTGTTTTTTTTTCATTGTGGCATCACCAGCATGACTGAGATGGCTTGTGCCACTAGCCCCTCCTCCGCCTTTGCGGCCGCTGCGTTCGGTGCCTCGTCCAGTTCGGTGCGGCTGAGGTATCAAACCGTCGGCCCTTTGTACGTTTGCCAGGCAGGCTGGGCCACGCTGCCCCACTCCTACTACGCTCTGGACTACTGCTCGCCCAAGTAAGACGGCAGGGCCTCCAAACCCCCCTGTCTGTCTCCTCTCATGTCTCAGCCCCTGTTTGGCCCCTCGCTAACCCACACATCCAGCCAGCTTCACACTCTGTAACCCCACAACTAAACCATGGACACCATTTCCTGCAAAGAGCAGTAAGGAAAGCGTGCGTCCAACTTGTTTTTTGTTGTCAGTGTCTGAAATTCATGCGCATCAGCCCACGAGCAGGTACAAGAAAAGACTTCTGTCAAACGAATTAGGGATGCACTGATCTGTTTTTTTCTTCCATGATACCCAAACTCCGTATTGTCATACATACTTACATACTTGATGATATAGGGTTACTGGTGTTGTGTACAGACCTTACAAACAGCGCTGATAAACTATGACCAGAGCCAGTGCTACACTCGTTGTCCTCTGTGTCCACACAGCAGGTAAGAGCTTCACTTGGCTTCACTACATGCTTCTGCAGCTGTTCAACAAACCACTTGACCTATGCATGGCTCTGTTTTTTCCCTGCAAACCAAAATTAACCTCCAAACAACACGGCTCCTTCGTAGGGTTCTTTTTAAACCAACTGGTAAAATTTGTCACTATTGAGATGTAACGTTTTATTGAGTTTGTTAAACACGCCCTTCGTCCGTGCAATCTTTCAAAACGACCTCTCGACAAACTGCAGAAGATGTCTTAAAAAAATCTATGTAGTGGTATTATCTTTGGTAATATTAGCTCACAGTAAATGCTTACCGCTGCCTTCACATTAACATGCATTTATTGTTAATAATGTGCAGGAAGTGATGTCGTAATATCAGCAACAGCTTTATGCATCTAGTTAACTCTCCACAGCAAATGATCACAGCAGAACAGAAACTGCATTTAAAGTGGATCAGTACCTGAGCCACTTAATAAGCTCAGTCCCCAGAAATTAATAAACATTTGATCAAAATGTGTCACAATACCTGTTTTCCATGACTTTTCCAAACAATACCTGTTTTCCATGTGCATTGTATCAGTTACTGTGTGGAAAAAGGCAGCATCGTAGTTAAGAGCTTGGATTCTGACGGACTTGAGCCAAAACAACAGAGTCGTCCGGCAAAAAAGTCAAACCAGGTTCAACTTTTGCTGCAACGGACCGCGACGTCATCCAGCAAGGTGCTGCGTTGGCCAATAAAATACATGCAAGCGCACAATCCTGGTAAATTGAAACGTGAATGCCGTATTTCTAGTGTTCACCTCACGATTGTCGCAACGGAAGATAAAATAGTTGCTTCCGTGATAACTTTCCAGAGTTGTAAAATCCTGTCTGTGAGTATTACAAACCATTGGGCCGTGTTTTGGCGTCTGAGCAACAGATGAATGCGTTTAAAGGCTTATCAAACTGGACTTCCTGCTTCGTGTTTCATTCTCTCACCAGTACCTTACACAACACGCCCCCACCAACGCTGTTTCTTCGCAGGGCTGTTTTCGGTCTGAATCCCTGCTAATGCTGACTTTACCTCCTGTAGATTTGGGGCAAACGCAAGCAACGCATCAGGCGACCAATAATTTGCCTTTTAAATACAGAATCAGGTTTTGCTTCTATTTCATTTTCTTACAGTCGCAAAGTTAAACGGTGGTCATCAGAAGAGCATTTTAAATTAAATGCATGCCGTTATCATATATTCAGATTTTACCATCACAGGAACTATCACTGTTTACGGTTTACCTGCATGTGAAACGTGGTGGGTGTTGATTTCAGACACTGATAAAAGTGAAGGCACAAGTAGAGAAAAATATGTATCCTCACACTGAAGTCAAGCTGCCACGCTTTGATGAACGAGGTCTTAAACTCTGTGTGGGATAATATTTTTCCATGTTTGCATCATCCCTCTGCACAACCATAAACTTGGAGGACGTCTTGTCTCCGCTGCAGACATCTGCAATAACAAACTCTCACAGCTCTGCTCCTGATCTCTCCTCCATCCTCCGCTGTGAACTTTGACCCCTGATCTTCTCCGTCTGGATCCCTCACCTGTTGGCGTCCGACACGATGGCCGAGCTCCACCGCTCACCGGCTCCCCTGCTGTCCCAGCACCCTCAGACCATCGTCTGTTTTTGTTTAGACTCTTAACTGATCAGGGACACAACTCACTCTTCTCATTGTACACGTTAGGAGCTTGATGTTCAGGGTGGGAAATTAACATCAGCTGAATGCTGTTAAATTTTAGTTTTTACAGACTCTAAAATTATTTTTGGCTGGTGAATTTATGCACAAAAACTCCCCTTAAAGATGTTTTGGTCCTGTTACCTCAGCTACAGCCTGTTTCCACTGCAGGAACTTCTTTCCAGGGACCATTTTAGCAACTCATAAATATTTGCTCTTTGTATGCAGGAGCCAGAGTCTAAGGTAGTCCCCCTCCTATTGTTTCTGGCTCCCAAAAGTCCCTGGTCTGGGGCTTGTGCTTTCCGATGTCACACAAACTATCGGAGCAGAGTGTGAAGTGCTGAACGTCACTGATTGGTCAAACTCAAACCTCAAAACTGCTACAACTTGTGTGCAACTTTTATTCAGAAAGTAAACAGGCACTGGATGCCGCACGTATAAATATCAAGATGAGTTGTAGGCATTTCTTGTGTTGTTTATTGACATTAAAAACAAAGTTATGTGTAGTTTGACTTCCCGACTAGCGTAAAAAGAGCAAGATAAAGAGAGAGGGCATATGCGAACAAGTGTGTGAGTGAACTACATGCAGAGAGAATAAGCAAGTGAACGAGAGAAACAAAACTTAATTTGCTAATTGTTACGGTGCGTCATCTTTTCCACCTCATCTGTGACCGTAATTACAACAAACACATTTATGTCTTAAACATAGCTGTCAGTTCTTCGTCTGTCGGTCTAATCTGCACAATTCTTCAGATGTGGTGGAAGCGCAAACAGGAATGTGCAAAGGGTGCTTTTAGTTCCTGGTTCAGTTCCTGATTTAGTTCCTGTGGCTCTACAGTTCATGAAACTGTTTGGTCAAAAAGGGGCATAATAAGACGAAAGGTCATAAGAGTGAAATTTATTAGTAAAATGTTTTTTTATCGCAAATTGGAATTATTAAGTTTGATTAATGGTAGAAGTGTGGGAGGAAAAAGTGTAACGGACTGCTCCGAGGGCTTTTGGAAAAACAAAACTGGCTGTTCAGTGTCCAAATCCACCAGCTAATGCGATTGGATGATTTACATTCTTGTTTTGTTTTTAATTTCCTACCCTGTTGTCATCTAACATGCAAGATTCATTGACTTGAAAACCCATGGCAATATTAGAAATCCATGTAGGAATAACAGACTCTCGGCCATTTTAAAACTAAGGAAGGAAATGTGATGTAGCTGTAAAAAGGGTTTTTCCATTGCAGTCGTATGCTTGTGTACCAAACTGTACAGTAGCAGCGACCTTTGACCTTCACATTAAACACTGAGCAGGTTTTGTCTGTTAATTTTGGAGAGAAACCTCAGAATCTGTCTATAAAATATGCAAAATTAGTTGGTTCTGTCACACACTTACTGGACACGTGAATAAAAGACAGTAGAGAAAATATTACCTACAGGTACAGCGAGGAACACGTCTGCAGTGGAGAAACTGTCAGTCTGTTTTTGGGTTTAAACTCTGATGTAGTCTTAACTGTTTCCACCCTCCCTCCACCTCAGCAGTGTCGCCGTGTCGCCCAGCAGCCAGAGGAACCCGGTGGCGTCGATCCACAGCATCGCCAACGCCACCACACCTGACCGACTGCGCTTCCCACGAGGCACCGCCAGCCGCAGCACCTTCCACGGGGGCCAGCTGAGAGACCGCCGCACGGCCACGTACAACGGGCCGCCGGCCTCGCCCACCCTCTCCCACGATGCCACCCCTCTCTCTCAGACCCGCAGCCGCGGAACCAGCAACCTTTTCTCCAAACTCACCTCCAAACTCACCCGCAGGTAGGAGAGGAAACAACTCACGTCAGACTTGATGAGTAAATCCCCAAGGGTTTTGGGTTTAGCTCTTTCTGTCCAGTCAATTTAAAGATTAAAGTTATTCTAAAACGATCCTTTATGTGCACTTTTTCCCTACTTCTGAGTTATTTATGTAAATGTTGAGACTGAATTAAAAGTGGATAGACTCCAGCCCTGCTCTGTACAGTATAATCTCCTGTGTGTTCGAATTAGAAGCCAATCAACACAGTGCCTTGTAGAGTTAGGATGATAAATTACATGAGAACACTTCACTGTCCTGTACGATATGATTTAGTCTTAAATCTAAATTGTTTATCTGTCGCTGCCTGGATCCCTGCCACAGAGAACTAAAACTACCTCGAATGAGCCACAATTTGACCTCCTTTTAAATGAAATTTGTGATATTGTTAGTGGTTACAGCTGTGCACAGCAGATACTTTTAGCCAATTCTAACCCTGTGATTCATTAAAGATGTTTGCTGATCATTTTCTTGCATAATAGTCATGAAGTAGATCTTTTTTTACAGTGCATATACTTTAACGATTAGTATATAAAATGGTGAAATCGCAGCTTCAGTTGGTTTTCTTTGGTCTAAAACATCTGGAAACATTTTTGGGCGGTTTAGATTCACACTGCCGTATCACAAGCAAACCGGAGCTTGTAAAAAATAACTCAAATCAAAACAATCATCTATTTTCATAATCAATTCAGTTATTTTTCAAGCAAAAATAAAATAAACCAGCTTCTCAAATCTGAGTATTGGCTGCTTTTTTTTATGTTGTAAACTGAAAATATCTTTAAGGTTTTGGATTGTTGGTTGGACAAAACAAGACGTTTGAAGACTTAACTTTGGGCTTTAGGCAGTGGTGGAAAGTAACTAAGGACACTTACTCAAGTACTGTACTTAAAGGAGCTGTATGCGACATTCACTGCCACTAAATGTCGCACTAGAGCACCGGCATCTCAGACCAAACAAATGGGCGATACGGCGCACCAGACTCCATTGGAAAAATCGCAGATAATCGTAAAACACACTTCGTTGCAACTGGACAGAAACAAAATAAAACTCACCAAAACCTGTCTTTGTTTGTCTTTGTCACTGTTCCAACAATCACCAACTCTGGTTTGGTGGAAATCAACCCGTTAATTCACCGCGTCAGATGAGCAAAGAAACCGTTATATCGCTCTCCTCACAGACGAACAGTTTCACACGAGGGACTCGGATGCTTTTAATGTGCATGCGCCGGCTGTAACAAAGCACAGAGGCTGCGATAACAACACAGGCAGAGGGACTGTGACGTCATCCTCTGCTCAGGACGCCACTACTCCGCTTCATCTTTACATAGCAAATAGTTGTTTTCTGCTATATTTATGTTTAAAAATCTCATTTACAGAACCTTTCAAGTACAATTTTGAGGTACTTTACTCGAGTATTTCTATGTTTTGCTACTTTATGCTGCTTTTTACTCCACTACACTTTACCTTAAACTCCACTACATTTATTTGATAACTTTAGTTAGTTTTCAGATTAATAATACAAAATATAATCGACAAATAAATGATGATTATGTATTATCGTAGGATAAAACTTTATTGATACCGGGGGGGGAAATTCACAAGATACCAGCAGCATATAAAGTAATTAAATTAGATCCAACTTTACCAGCTGCAACATTTAAAGTGATGAACACATTAATGCATCAATAATTATAATCCAATAATATAATATATATTATTCTGAAATGAGTACTTTTGGTACTTTAATATTTTATATTTTTAAAATTTTGAAAGCCAGACTTTTCTACACTGTGGTATTTCTGCTTTTACTAAAGTAAAATATTTGAGTGCTTCTTCCACCACTGGCTTTAGGACATTGTGATGGGCTCATATTTTATCCCAAACAATAATTCAGTTAAAGAAAAGAAAATAATAATAATCAAGAAAATAATCAGCAGACAGTGATAATAATTATTTGCAGCCCTGATTTAATAAAACATCCCAACAAGACATCACATATTTAAAGTGGCAGCCAGGCCAGCGACATCACTCCTGCAATGACTGACCTAAAATGAGGAATTGAAATCATTTGATAATCAATGGAAAAAATGAATCTACCCCTTTTACTGTTGATGATTCCAATCGCCCCATTTTTGTTCACTCATTCACACTCCTCATACCTCCCTCCCTCCCTCCCACTCTCCCCCCTCCTCCTTTCACTCCTCCTTCACCATTTTCACTGTTTCTTTGTCTGATTCTGTTGTAGAAACATGTCATTCAGGTTTACCAAAAGGTAGGAGTCTTGTACTGCCTTTCGCTCTGTGCCAAAAATAACGAAAACAATCTCACTGAAAAACTTCCTCTGAGACTCTACAGAGGCGTGGGGCTGCTGGCACTGAACTAACAAACCGCTTAGCAGAAAGAAAAACCCTCTCTCTGGGTACATTTACATGCACACAGTTTATAATCAGATTAATGTGATCAGATGTTAGTTTCAAGTGACATGATTTTACACTAGTAACCCAAGTTAGCAATAATTTGACAATAGGGCTATTGTTAAAGGAATTGTGTGACATTTTGGGAAGTATGCTCATTCGCTTTCTTGCCGGGAGTTAGGTGTGAAGATTGATGCCACTCTCATTGTCTGTATGTTAAAAATGAAGCTGGGGCCAGCAGCCGGTTAGCTTAGCTTAGCATAAAGATTGGAAGCAGGGAGGAACAGCTAGCCTGGCTCTGTCCAAAGATAACAAAATCTGCCTATCGGCACCTTGCAAAGCTCAGTAATTAACACGTTATATCTGGTTTGTTTAATCCATACATGAACTGAAGTGTAAAAGCGACAATTCGCCGTCGGGTTATAAGCTGGAATTCCTGGAGTGTGTTACAGCAATGTGATCAGTAATTACAATACAGTTACTAATCCCAGTGGCGCTCCATTACTTCCACATTTTGTGGCGTTGACTTGTTCACTGTTTTTATCTGGAGATGGACTCAGCTGCCAGTTTATTAGGTACACTTAGCTAAAACCAATGCAGCCCAAAACAAGAGTCCTGCAATAAATCCTCCCTTCATGAAGGTTATAATGCGATTTAGAGAGTTGTTGATTCAACTTTATGATAATTATGGAGGCTGCAGTTTGTGGCGCTGTTGAGGTGTCTCTTATTTTGGCCACCACATTTATATCAACGAGGATAGGCTAAGTAACAGAAACGCCTCTCCTTATAACGCAATACAGCTGCAGGATTGTTGTATTAGTGCTGGTATTTTGTTACCTTTTTAGACTGAGCCAGGCTAGCAGTTTCCCCCTGCTTCCAGTCTTTATGCTAAGCTAAGCTAACTAGTCGCTGGCTGTATCTTCATATTCACTGTACAAATATGAGAGTGGTATCAATCTTCTTATCTTACTCGTGGCAAGAAACGGAATAAGCGTACTTTCCAAAATGTCGAACTATTCCTTTTTTAAGAGGGATGTAACGCAATGAGGGTTAATTGAAGAAGACATCGTTATAAATCTAAATGATAATTTTATCAGATGAGAGTTCTACATTAATCAGATTTGAACTGGTGTTTTCTGTGTGTCTAAATGTACTCAGTGTGGCTGTGGTTGGTCTGAGTGGATAAAGGCTGATTGGGAGAGCGGACCAGAAGTCCTTGAACAATCAGTCGATTAACCAACAGCAACAACAAAGCCGCTTGCCACTAATCGATTGCCAATGCATGCATGGGGTCGCTTCTTAAAGCTGCCATTGATTGTGGTTTGTTTACTTACCACAAGGATTGTTGTTAACGACCGAACTCTCTCTCTCTCTGCTGTTGAAACTGCACATTTTAGACGGTGCCTTTAAGCATTATTCTGCTGCATTTATTCACCACAAAACAGGTAGTTTTGTTTTTAACTCTCTGGCCCAGATGTGCTTTATCATGGCTGTTTTTAAAAAAAAAAAAAAAAAAAAAGAAGAAGAAGAAATCACCATGGATGAGATTTTTTTTCTTGTTTTTTCAGACAGAGGAGGAAATTTTTGGCGCATAAAGTAAATACTTTTTTGTAAATACAACCTTTTGTCTAGATTGCCTTGTTTGAGTAGGACTTTGGTTGATCTATCCAGTGGTGTTAAGTGTTTCATTAGGCTTTGCATTGCATATACTTAAAGCTATAGGAACTTAAGTTTAAAGTAAATATCTTTTTGAAAGGCCTGTCAGAACTCGTACTTCCTGTTTTTGTTTTTGGGAATGTTCGGTGTTCCTGAACCAGATTTCTGGGCTTCGGTGAATCATTTTAAGAAGAATTTCTTACTTTGACACCGGTGTGAGCTTCAATACAAGTCCATCAGAGTCATCGCAGTATTTTTTTTTAGTTATCAGTTATGAGCTATAGATCACCATATATGCTAAGTATACAAAACAACATCCATATTTTTTTAAACACTTTGTGCAAAATATCACATTTACTCCCAGTGGATACAGAAATTTACAAGAGTAATATAAAAGCCCATAAATACAAAACCTAAAATATAATAACCAACTTTTCAGAATAGTCTAACAAATTCAATCTTTCATTTTAACTCATCAGAGCTTAAAATGTTAAAACATTTTTTACACACAATATACTACAATCTCTTCCACCTCTAAATGTTTATGGATAACTATTGTAATTTCTAAGTCAGTCTGCAGTTGACCATAAAAGATATTCACTTTTTCTTAAGTATATTTTAATACAAAACTTACATGCCCAAATGTACATTGAAGGCATAATTGGTCTCTGTTCATACTGCAAAAAAGCAATTTCAGTGTAAATAATGGAAGACAAAATCTTCTGTGTAGTATCTGTTTTAATCATCTTTTAAATCACTTCTTAAAACTGATTTTTTTTTTATCCTTTTTTACAAATGTTTAGCCCAAAGTTTTATTTTTTCAGTTCCACTTTGTTTATTTTACTGTTTTGTTTTTTTTTAAATCAAATGTTATTGTATTAGGAGTATTTTATTCATTGTATTTTACTTTTATTTAATGGTGGTGCAGATTTATTAAATTTTTCCTTTGTAAAGCACTTTGTTTTGAAAGGTGCTATATAAATCTGTTATCATTATTATTATTGTTGTTGTTGTTGTTATTAATGCATTCTAAAGTTTGATATGAGGCTTTAGCAGTCAGAGTTAGACTTATCAAGTGGGAATCTTTCATGGCTCCAACTGACGGTTAATTTTGTTTTATAACAAATCTGACGATCATTTTGTTTTTTGTCTGTCAGAAAATAGTAGGATAAATGTCTGTTATGGATTTATGGCATGTTTGTTTTATCAGACAATCAGTCCAAAACCAGAAGAAAATCTGTTTACTATCGTATGAGACAAAGAAAAGCATCAAATCCCCACATTTGAGAAGCCAGAACCAGCAAATTTTGCTTAAAAAAAGATCCGTTATCAAACTTTTTACACAAAAATATGTATTTTTCTGTCAATCATCTAGTTGACTAATCAACTAATTATTGTAGTTTTAGTGTCTCCAGAGTTACAGCCTTCTTATTTGCAAGTTTCTACTTTTTTTTACTGTCTGTCGTGGCTCAGCAAAGAAACTGTCCAAGGAAACAAAAAAAGCGAATTTTGCACTAAAAGCACTATAACTCTGGAAGATACTCGCTTGATTTATCTAATTCAGACTGCTGAAGCCTCATTTAACTTCAGATGAATTTAAGAAGTAATTTTTACACAGAACGGTTGATTTTGTCCCCCACCATGGGATAACCTTTTTTATATATATATATATATCAAATTTCAAAACGATTCTTTGAAAACAAATATAACCCAGTGGTCTCGAGTTCCTCCTTTAAACCTCTTGGGCTTGAGCTGCCCAATAAAGAGATCAGAGAGCAGAAATGTCTCTAAATCTCCCAGTTCAAACATTTATTACATAAATACTTGTGGTTTCCTGTTGGGTCAGTTTCAGGTCATTTCTCCCGCTAATGGGGGGGTCAGGGTCAGGAAAGGAGGCTGTGAAACTGATCTGACATCAGGCCAGGACACCACAACAAAACTTGACAGGCCAAATCGAGCTTTAAGTGATTAGATATGTGGTCGAACTGCCGCTGCTCTAATCATCAGTATCAGCTGGAGGAGCTTTATGGCCCTCGCAGGGTGCCGTCTCAAGGCTCAGCAGTGCCCTCTGGTGGCTGATTGGGGGACAGTCTTCTTCCTCTGGCAGCGTCTTCATCATCCAGAGCCTCGAGTCGGTGAACTCTCGTGTCATCTGTCATCATCTCACTCTTATCACCTCACTTTGTTTTTTTTTTTTTGTGTTTGTCCTCATTTCCATGGAGACAAAAAGGTAGTATAAGGTTATCCGACGAGTCACAAATATGTGTACTGAATACATCAATAAATAAAATTGTTAGTTAAATTATTAAAATAGTGTAAATATGAATTTATGAGCTTTATACTTATTTAATTTTACAGTTGGTTATAAAAAGCTTTTTTTACTTAACCATCAATCATTGATACTATAAACTAAAACTTTATCTATATTTATCTTTCACTTCCTGGACCAATCACTGCTCTGGAGGAGGGCTGCAACAAACAACTATTTTTAACTATCGATTTATCTGTTGATTATTTCCTCAATTAATCGTTTGGTTTATAAAAAAAAAAAGATCAATCAAGAAAAGAAGTGAAAACTCTCCGTCAGAGACTTTCAGAGCCCAGCGTCTTCAAAAGTCTTGTTCTGTCCAAAACCCAAAAATATTTAGTTTACAGTGTTTTATAAAAGCAGCAGATCGTCACTTTGGAGAAGCTGGAACCAGAGAAGGTTTAGTTTTTGCTTTAAAAATGACTTTTAATGATTAATTATCATAACTGTTGCCGGTTTTAGTTTTCTGTTGACATAGACGGGACATAAAAATGTGAAATAGATGAATAACTAAATGTGTGCTAGTTGTTGCTCCACCACTTTGGTCCAGACTCAAATATCTTTAAAAACTATTGGATGGATTGTCATGCTCCCCAGAGGATGAATCCGACCGACTTTGGTGATCCTCTGACTTTTCCTCTAGCGCCACCAACAGGTCAGAGTTGTCAGTTAACCTTTTAATATGTCTCGACAACTATTGGATGGATTGGCGCAAAATTTTGTACAGACATTCATGGTCGCCAGAGGATGAATCCTAATGATGTTGGTGATCCCTTGACCTTTTCTTTCAGCTGCCTTTTTCTTTGGTTTTGAGGCAAATATCTTAACTATTAAATGGATTGGTACAAAATTTGGTCCGCACATCCATGTCCCCCTCAGGATGAATTGTACTAATTTCGATCAAAGTATTGGACAAATTAAAATTTTGACCCGATGATGGCGCCAGAATAAAAACAGGATCACCGAATACCTGCAAAACTGACATTCCCATCAGCCTCAGTTGTACTTTGTGTTTTGTGCTAATTATCACATATTAGCATGCTAACATGCTAAACTAAGCCGGTAAACATTGTACCTGCTAAATGTTAGCATGTTAGCCTGGTCAAAAGTGAGCATGTTAGCATGATGATGTTAGCATTCAGCTCAAAGCACTGTTGAGCCTCAGAGTTGTTAGCATGACTAGACTCTTGTTTACCAACTGATTAGAGGTTAAAATAAAAGTATAAAGCTTATAATTAGTCTGACTCTCCATTTTAATTATTTAACTAACAATATTATTAATAATTCAGTTATATTTTTGACTCGTCTGATAACCTTTTAACTACATTTTGTCAGTTTCGAACCTCTGTACGTTTCTGCTTAAAAATTAAAAAAAAAAAAAAAAAATCCTCATCACGTCTTTGGACTTAACCAACGAGTTTTTGTCGTTTTCCTCCTCCTCAGGACGTTTTAGGTTCAGTCACCTCCCTCCTCCTCCTCCTCTCCTCACAGTTTGTGTGTTTTTGTCTTCCTAACCTTCCTGTGTCCTTTAACCTTGACCTCTTGCTGCTCTTCCTCTCTGCCTAGGGTCAGTATTGACCCGGCCAAACGGCAGACGGCCAAAACAGGGCCTGCCGTCCCTTCTACCCAGGGAGGAAAGACCCTTAGTAAGTCTTCTGCCCTCCAGTCTCTATCAGCCTGTCCTTCCTTCCTTCCTTCCTTCTCATCATCCTTCCATGTTTTTTTTATCTTCTTCTTTGGCCTGTCCTCATGTCATTCATTTTTAATATTCTTTCCCTCTCTCTTTCTTTCTTTTGTCATGTGTCCATTGAGGAAAATCGCCGTTTTTTTCAGATTCCCGTTTTTTCTTTCAGATTCAGGAGCGGAAGATATAGAGAGTTGTAGGAAGATGAAGATCTAGAGTAAGGGGCTGTTTCAATCCCTCAAATTTCTCTTCTGAGACTAAAGTCTGAGTGTCAGTTATGTGGAGGGACTCACCCCCTCCGATATCTCTCACCCTCCCTCCCTCCCTCCCCCCCCCCTCGGTCTTGTGATCCTCACAGCCTCTCTGACTGACCCAGGACCTGCTGTCAGTCCTGTCTGTTCACTTGTCCTCTTGTTGTCGAGTCTCTTGAGCTGTCGGGGAGTTTGGAGCCACTTCCTCCTCCACCCGTCCTGTTTTTCTGTTCTCCAGGCTGCAGTGCATGCTGGGAGCCTGACACCACAAACCCGTCCTGTCAGAGGAGCAGGGAGCTTACTGCTTATTTGCTTTTAATCTAATCTTCTGTTACATTACTCACATTGTCCTTGTGTTTGTAGCGATTCAGGGACTGTTTTCCTGTCTGTTAAACAGTAAAAGTATTCGTGAGTCACTGCGAGGAGCCAGCAGATGAACATAGACGCACATTAACACCTCCTCTAAAAAGAAACACAGCTGGTCTCTGTTGGTTTTATGGCCTTTAAAATGATTATATTCTGGCAGCCTTGACTGAGAGTGACGATATGGATAAAAACCCTCTCACAGTTTGCGTAATTTTATATATTAAGATATTAATATGTCATGATAAAAGTACATTTTTAGGAAATATCAAGAAATCAGACAGAAACGTGTTTTTGTCTAATAGAGCAAATTAAATACCTGACAAATCAAAGTACTTTATCGCGTTGATGCATTAATCACATAGTCTTGCTTATTTATGACCCACAGCGGCTTAGTTAATGGGATAGTTTCCATGTTATAAACTAGCCAGATGTATATTGTCATGGTATGTATTGTAGTATGTTGCCCAACCTTAATCGTGACTGTGAGCTCGGGCGTGGCAGCTGTTTGTGTGGCTGTGATCCACGAAACGAGCTGTTGGACTTTCTTTTTCTTTGTTTCTCTGCGGGGGGTTTTTTTTTTATGTTGCTTTGTTGTGATGAGTAAAAAAACAGGTGACAATTAATTAAAACAATATATTGTAACTTCAGATCTTCAGGAATGATTTTTATTCTTTAGTCATTCTTGCAGACCTTTTTAGAGAACTTGTAAAGCTTAATTTATCCTCCAGGATGTAAATGATGCAGGGACAATAGTTTTTTAAACCATCGCACTTTTTTTGTAGTTGTCAGTGAAAGGTGTCGCGCAGTTGCTCTTAGTTTGATCGGCGAGGTTGTCGACGCCGTCATACATGGCGTTTAACTGTGATTGACTGGAAGAAAAACTTGAATTACCAGATTCTCAAACCATCAGGGAGTCATTTATTTTCTTCACTGCGTCCCTGTGATAAAACGAGGCAGATACAGAAGAGTAAACACATTTTAAATATCCCCACATTTCATCACATGCCGCCAATTCTTCTGTCGAACGGAGACGAAATCCAAATCAACTCAGCCTCTAGTTGCTAATATTAACAACAAATACCGTCGTGGAACTACTTGCATGCATGCGATCATAAAACACTTTTTGCTTGAGTTTGAATTAACCTAAAGTGTTAAATGGCGTCAGCTTCTCCTCTGTTTTGCAGCTTACTCGTGAATCAAAAGTTGTTTTGGTGGAGATCACGGTCACGTTCTCTTGGCTGACGAGCTTGTGGACGTCTGCTCAGTTGCTGAACGTGTCGCTGCGTCCGTCACAGGGAACAAATCGTTGTCGGGGAACATTTTGTTTTATCTTTTTAGAGCCTGAGTTTCACCCGGCTTCATGTTGCAAGAAGCGTTTTCCATCTGCATCAACACAGGAAAGTTGCAAACTGTGTCTGTGTTCATGTGTCCTAGTTTTGTTTGTGGACGTAGCTTTTAAGATTAAGTAACTTTTTTTTTTTTTTTTTTAAATAACTTTATTTAATGAAGTGGCCACTTTCAGATCAAGATCGAGAACCAAGACACAGTCAGAAGCCAACATACAAGAAACCACGACCCCAGTTTAACGAACATAAAGTCAGTAAAAACAACCAGACGTCTTAAAAACATCAGATTATAAAGCTTTAAAAAGGGGCTCTGCGATTATTCAATATTATATTATCAAGATGATATGATCAAATTGTTTATTGTTTTACAAATGAGTTCCAAATTAAGGTTTTGTTTTGCACACTTATTTGGGTTTTTTGTTTGTTTTTTTCCAGATGAAATTTGTGGAACAGTGGAAGACAGTTTATTGCATTGGAAATGAAATCTTACTAGCCTTTTTCTGAGGCTTTTAACCGCATCTTATGGTCTTCCTTAGTGGTCTTGCTTATTTATTTATTTTCTATATTCTATATATTTATTAAGTTTTCTTGAGTTTCTTTTTTGTTTTTCTTTACACTGAGCAAACTCCATCCTCTGAGGAAGACTGAGATGAAAGTTCAGAAAGAGGCCAGTAAGATTAAACAGATTTTTATTGCGAGCTCCACTGTTGTGCATCAGATGGACTTTAAGTTTGCTTATTACTAAGTTTTATTTTTAACCGTATCACCCATTCCTACTTTTAAATCCACCAAAAACAGAATAAAAGGATCTCGCTCGAG
Organism: Siniperca chuatsi; assembly: GCF_020085105.1. Taxonomy (NCBI): domain Eukaryota; kingdom Metazoa; phylum Chordata; class Actinopteri; order Centrarchiformes; family Sinipercidae; genus Siniperca; species Siniperca chuatsi. The sequence goes on from NC_058056.1 coordinate 25,764,410, forward strand.
CTATTTTCAGTTCCGATATAATTTTAAATTTGTTTTTGAGGAAGAAAGTAAAAAGGAAAGAAGTAGAAAATAACTGCACCGTCACCTCCGTCCTTTTTTAGTTTCTCTTTCAAACCGTCCTCCCTAAATCTCACCTGTAGGCTGCAGCTGACGATGATATTCTGCTGCTTTGGGTCGACGCACTCGCACTAGTTCATGAGATGCATTTCCGTCCTGCTTTGTGTTTTTAAAAGATTGTTTTTCTTCGTGTCTGCTTTAAACTGTTGGTTTCAGTTTGGGGTCCCAGTCTGAACATCCATCACTGTTTTTATTGTTTTTTATTAATTTTCTTCTCTCATGATTCTTCACTGGAAGTAAAATCTTCCATTTCTTTGTTTTGTTGTTGTTGTTGTTTTTGTCGGTGGTGGCTCTCGTCGTTGTTTCACATCGGTGTCACTCTCCTTCTTATTACACGTCACATATTATCTTTTTTTTTTTTCAACTGGAATTTATCTAAAGTTATTTCTGTCGTGCACAATCCACATCTTTTTTCTTCTTTTTTTCCTTCCTCCCTGTCTGATCTTCTCATTCGCCTCAGAGTCTCAACCGAGTTTGAGAGAAACGGGAGACTTGAGGGCTCAAGGTGAGGTAACAACACCCCCCCCCCCCCACCCCACCCCCACAATGTGACGGCCCCCTTTAAACGTAGGCTTCAGTTTGTCCTCGTCTGCAGTCTCGAACCCTCTCTGCTTGGTTTCTCCTGGGATGATTGAATGTGTTTGGAAACCTGTTTCTCGTATTTGAGCTTTGCCTTTTGAGTGTTTTCATGTTTGCATGGCACTGTGTTCGTGTGCTGCTCCGTTAGCATGGCATATTTGTATTCTTGTCAACCTGAAAAATGCTTCTAATACCGCCTTAAAAAAAACAAAAAAACAAAACAAACCTGCCATTAATTACAGCATGGACGTGTCTAGACCCAGTTTACGTTACATTCACGGTCACAGAGTTTTTCCTGAAAATAAATACTTAAAAACACTGTTCTGAATGTATTTCCAAAGACTGGAAAAATCTGGATGAAAAACGTATTCCGCCCTCTGCTCAGTAAAAGACTTTTAACCTCGTTTCACAAGTTTCGACTCGATTTCCTTTCGGTTCATTTTAAAGGACAAGAATGTAGAATTTGTGTAAACAACTTGTTTGACTTTACCAAAATATTATAAACACTAGATATTTGTCTTTTATAGTACGACTGCACGTTATTATCGTCTCTCATAGGATCTTTTTATGTGCTCATATCGTCACGTTTGAATTGGAATTGAGCGCTGCCTTTTTTCTACTGTATGAGTTAAATATTTTATATGAGATGAATATAAAGTGGGACGTCTTGGTTGCATAATGGTTAAGGAGCAGACCGTGTAACTGCAACGTCCCAGGATGTGTTTTGGCTGAGGACAAATGCACAGATTTGCCAAAATAACAATCTTTAAAATAATATATAGTAACATCAGTATAGACCGATTTTACTGGATAATTCATCTTTTTAATTTTGGTTCATGTCGTACAAATTGAGCAGGAACATATGACAGTTCCCGCCACCTGAAAAGGAACCAGTCACGTACTAGGAAACGGGTTGAAAACCTTTCATCCAGATGTTTAGAAGAGCCTTTTTAGGGATCTGGAAATACCTTCAGAAAAGCAGCGGGCGTTGTTAAACGACCTTCTTGGTGTTTCAAAGATGGCTGGGTGGCATTTTGTTTGTTTTTTCCGGAGAAACGAATGCATGGCTTTGTGACTTGAATGTAATGATAAAACACGAGAGGCTTAAACTGGGGTTAGAACGTGTCCCGCTGGAAACAAACACCAGCCACAAGCTAAATATTGTTTAATGGAATCCAAATGCGCTTATTCACTTTCTTGCTGAGAGTTAGATGAAAAGTCAAGAAATAGTCAAACATAAACATAATTTTTTTTACATTTGTACAGATTAAACAAACAATATGTAACATGTTAATTAGTAGCTGGATTTTTGTTAGCTTTAGACAGAGCCAGGCTAGCAGTTTCCCCCTGTTTGCAGTCTTTTGTGCTAAGCTAACCGGCTGCTGGCTGTAGCGTCATATTTACCGTACAGACGTGAGGTATCGATCTTCTGATCTAACGCTCCGCAAGAAAGCGAATAAACCCCCCCCAAAATTGTCCAACTATTCCTTTTTAAATCTTGACCGTGGCAGCCGCTTTGACTGATAAACACCTAACATTTAGCTTACCAAAGTGAAAAGGTGACTTTTATTTCGTGAAACAGTCAAAGTGGCTGTTGAATCTTTAAATCCACCTTGTGGTTTATTTATTTTCAAAGCAGCGGAGCAAATCTGCGCTACTAAAACTTTTCTGTTTCTTCTCCTCCCGACAGTCGCCATGTACCTGGGGATCAAAAAGGGGAAAATAAAGACAGTAAACCCCGCTCCCTCAGATTCACTTGGAGTATGAGGACCACCAGCTCCATGGAGCCTTGTGAGATCATGCGGGAGATTCGCAAGGTGCTCGATGCCAACAGCTGCGACTACGAACAGCAAGAGAGTTTCCTGCTTCTTTGCGTCCACGGGGACGGGCAAGCCGAAAACCTGGTCCAGTGGGAGATGGAGGTTTGCAAGCTGCCCCGTCTCTCCCTCAACGGCGTCAGGTTCAAACGGATATCCGGATCATCCATCGCTTTCAAAAACATTGCTTCCAAAGTTGCCAACGAGTTAAAGCTATGAACAAAAGGGTTTAAAAGTATACATATATATCTAGAAGTATTTAAGCTGTACAATCATCCAAGTAGCAGTTTCCAAATGTCTCCTTTTTTTAAACAAAATACAGAGTATGTATTGAATATTATAATGTATAGATTAAGGCTTTTGGCAATAATCACTGAATTACTTACTAATATCTCAGTCTATTCTGGCCACATGGGGTCGACATTAACGAGTTGAATATGATTTGTCATGCTGTGAATGTGGACAAAAAAAAAAAACATTTCTAGTCTTATTTATTTCTTGTTTTTGTTTTTCTCTCCTGGAAAAAGTAAAAAAATTTACGTAGCGTTTTTTTGTTTTCAGTGTAAATAATATATCTTACTTTCAAGACGGCTTCACTGCAATACTCATTTTGTTTTTTTTGTTTTTTCTTTTTGTATTTCGTTTAAAAAAAATATATATTTAAAAAAAAAAAAAAAAAAAAGTAGAGATGACGGGGAGTCCGTGTAAACGCTCACGTGGTTAAGGGTCACTCATGTCTCAATTAAAGTGTCTGTCAACTTGAACGCCCCCCCCCCGTCTCACGCTGATCATTTGTATCCGGACACAGTCGAGATGAAAATATAAAAATGTTTGCTTCGATTTCGCTGTTTCTGTGTGGAGTTTCATTCCAGTATTTAAATGTATTGTTCAGTGTTTGAAAGAAAAGGGGGAAACAACGCGTTTAAAACTACGGATGATTACAAATAAAAAAAGCCTTTAATAAATATGGCAGGGTGTAATTAATATTGTAATGACAGTAGTCTGAAATTGTGGGGGAAATGCAGTTTTTAGCCAAATTACAAAATTTTCTTATATTTTCCTGCTTTTTTTGTCCTTTTCCAATCACGCGCCTGATTACTGATGTTACTCTTTAATATAATCTTGCTTTAGTCACTCAGTTCATTCAAAGTGGCGATGAGGTCTTATAGGTATGGAAAGGGTCTTTAAATTTACCTTTGGGGTTCCTGCATACCCTGTGTGTAGCGGCTTGTACATCAGAGATACACCTTTTTTTTTGGAAATCAGGTAACTTGATCAGACTAGATCTGAGGTACTGAAGCGAGACATGATTTTGTAGTGTTTTGTAGTTTATTTCGTGCCGCAGGATCCCAGTAAGCGTTTGGAGGTCAAGACGTCTTTGTGTCGAGTAGAGTTCAGACACCCAACACGCTTCAGCAAATCCCAAACACCATACTTCCTGTCCCTTAAAGAAGCGCTGCCAGTTTTGGGAGTTTCCCCCAGGTGTTGAAGCAGTTTCAGAGCGCAGCGCACACCGATCTTTGGTCTGCTTTATTTCTGGAATTATTTCCTTTTGAATCGGGTGAGTGAAACGAGTCACCAGAGATCGATCGTATCTGGTTTCATTGGTTTGAGTGAAGCTCCAGTCTTGTTTTAACACATCTTACCTGTCCCCCTCACTACAGCTGGACAGGAAGTCCAACTTCATAAACTTTAAAGATGAAGCCGCTCACTTGAGTGTTAATACTTCAAACACGAATCACATGCAGTAAATTATTTCAGATATTTATAATTTCATTTCCATAAAGTTGGGAAACTCCAGACAGATTAAAAACATTACAGCAGGCTACTCGTCTCTAATATGAGTCAAGCTGCAAAAACACTAAAGCATACATTTCCCACAATGCAACTCGATAGGATCTTTAGCCTCCTGAACAGTTTCACGTTCATGATCTTTAAACTGTTTAACCGGACATCTGTACCGACACTGTGCTGCATTCAGACACTCACGTTTGTCTCATCTTGTAGGTCCAGCTGTACGTTCGGGGACAAACGTCCTCCAGCTGTCTGAATAGGAGTAGCGAAACCTTGTAAAGGTGGTGCTTTAAACTGGAGTAGCAGAAGCTCTGCAGGCGTAGTTTTGTCATGTGATGTCAGAATCTACAACAAAGCTTCAGTGACCCAGAACAGAGATGTACAAGCCATAGATGAAGGTTAACCTACGAGGCGGTGTAGTCCCTCATTCGTCCAGGAGTGTTCTATCGTAGAAAACGTTTCAGTCGTCATCTGGACGCTGTTTTCAGAATCAAGACGTTTCGGCTCCCATCCGGAAGTCATTCTCAATTGTGAAAAAAAAAAAAAAAAGGGATGGGAACTAGAAATTGAAGCTACTCTGTTACATGATGTACCTGAGTATCTGTTAGCTAGTTTCACCTGAAACTGACCTATGGAAGTAATCAGGCCCATTGTTTTCTGGCTGCACCTCCCTCATTACCGTTAAGTACCTGATTTAACAGTAATGAGGGAGGTGCAGCCAGAAAACAATGGGCCTATTTTCTACGAGTTAACCTAAGAGGCGAGATTCAGAGAATCCTTGAATATGTGAACACGTCAGAAACAAGAACAAGTTTAATAAGATTGTTTTTATTTCAGATCATCCTCACTGTACAGGAACCGTCTTCTTAAATACATAAAGCCAAACTGATAGAGTGCATTCATTCAGACTGGGGGGGTTCGGGGGAGAGAGAGGGGGGGGGGGACTGAGGAGGGGGAGCGAGGATACTGGGGAGAGGAGGAGGGGGTACTGGGGAGAGGAGGAGGGGGTACTGGGGAGAGGATACTGGGGAGAGGAGGAGGGGGGTACTGGGGAGAGGAGGAGGGGGGTACTGGGGAGAGGATACTGGGAGGGGGGGAGGAGTGTCGGGGTGGTTTTACTTCTGGGCGGGCATGATGTCGTCGATGGACTGGCCCTTCTCCAGCTTCTTCTCCATCTCCACCAGCAGCCTGACTCCATCGACCACCATCTGCACCAGCTCCACCTCAGAGAAGCCCAGTCTGTCAGCGTTGGAAATGTCAAACACTCCGCCCACAGCGGCCGTGTCCACGCCACCTGATGGTACCAAGACAGAACACTTAGACTCAAGTTTAGAGTCACAGTCTAGCTGAACAGATGCATTTACAGAGCTTTAAAACGTAGAGCTCTTTAGACAGGAGGTCTTAAGCGCTGACGTTACTCGGGCCGTGCAGGCAGCAGCATGGCAACTAGAGTAAAGATAAATATCAAGTTTCTACATACCAGTTCCACGTTTCTGGAGTCTCAGCCTCTTGAGAACCTCCTCAAACTTGGCATGTTTGCTCATGTTGGGCAGCTTGACGTGCACACCTGCACGCAGGCCTGTGCCCAGGTTAGATGGGCAGGTGAGGACGTAGCCCAGGTGCTCATTCCACATGAATGCATGGTTTCTCTCCTTGAACAGGCTCTCAATCTAAACACAGAGGAACCAGGTTAACGAGGTCCTTGAACATCACACAAGTCAATATAAAGAGTAATTTACACAAACACGTTTCCGTCTGGCTCATGTAAACAGACAAACTCCCACTACAGCAATAACTTCACATTTCCTACCAACCTTGGTGAGTCCGGTACAGAAACGATTGAACACTTCCTTCATGTTGCCGCCTTTCTGCATAGAGATCACACGCAGGTGGTCCTCCTCATTCACCCACACCAGGAATGTCTTGTTATCGTTGTGCCTTCAGACACAAGACAAGATTACAATTCTTCAGTTTCCTTCTGAGACAGAAAACAAAAACGCGGTTAGGTGACAAACGTCAGTGAAGGTAAAGTCTCACCAGATGCCCCTGGCGTCGGGCCAGTCGCGGGCCATCCCTGAGGCCAGCAGCAGAGGAGACACTGGCTTGTCAAACAGGAAGTGGTCATCGATGAGCTGCTGCTGCTCAGCGTCCGTCATGTTCTTCAGGGCGTAGTATTTCCCCTTCAGGTCTCCGGTCAGGGAGGCCAGAGCTGCAGGGAGAGAGATACAAGGTCAAAGACCATATGCCAGATCCAAAACAAATACAGGCAGCCATGTTGGATCCTCATCCTGTGAAGGACTGGCTTCAGAGTCAGGGAGCAAATTCAAGTTCACCTTTACTTTAGTGTACTGCACTATAGTCTGTTATTCCTCCTGCTACCACTAGAGGCCACCCATTGCTTCACAAATCAGCATCATGCAGACTTCACTGGACATAACTGCCCATAACTGTTCAGGCCACAACACTCCGCTGCAGCCATGTCTCCGTCTGCATGTACTTAGTACAGATGGCAGTCAGCGTGGACAGAAGCAATGTCAGTAATAATGAACTTCCTTCAGTTACAGGTTCAAGTGGTCTCTTTACCTTCGATGGAGAGGTTCTCCACGGCGCGTCTCTCTCCTCTGCTGCAGTGAGGTGGCAGGCAGAAGCCGCGGATGCTGCGGCCTGTTCGGACACGGGAGCTCAGAACATAGTTGGGGTCGAGGTCGTCGCCACCCTTAGGAGGACGACACACACATGTTAGAGTCTGTTCAGTTCCACTGCTACAGTCAGCCATGTTAACTGGCAGAGGGCTGCGGTACCTTCAGGTTGGCTGGGTTCAGGTCGGTCTTGTGCTTGTCTGTGGGTTTGTATCCTCCATGTCTGTCCTCGATCACGGGGTCCAGCAGCTCTTTGAAGACCTCGTATGTCTCCTCGTCTCCAGCGACGCAGCCCACAGTCATAATGAAGGGGTGGCCTGCACACAAAGTCACCAGGGTCAGAGGAGACAGTGGACACAAGGACAGACAAACCAACATCCTCACTAACTGAATGTGCTGAGTGTCATCAGGTCTCAGGATGGGACTGTAACTGTACCAGGATTATCAACCCCTGTCTGAATGACACCATCTATGGTGAAGCCGTTGGGTGTAGCCCGCTCTCTCAGCGTCTTGTACATGTCCAGGGTTAAGAACTTGGCCATGTGGTTGTTGTGCTGACTGAGATCTGGGAACTCGTCCTCGGCTGACAGCCTCTTCAGCGTCAGCTTGGCCATACTCTCAGAGCTAAACAGAAACACAGTCTACAGGGTGAGGCCAAGTCACCTGCTGTACGTCAGTTACCTGGTTAATCTGAGTACCAAACATGAGCCACACACTGTTCAGATGATAAGTTAATCTACACTACAAACTAAGTGACATCATAAAACAGTGAAAGCAGCGGTGGATTATCAGCTGCTGCCCTGCAGTCATTATGTAACCCAGGTAACCTTTACCATTTGCTTTATTGCTGATAATGGAGGCCCATTTAGAGAAGGAGTTTCTAACTGATTCAGCTCTCCATGTCTCTAAATGTTGGTCATAGTTTATCCCCTTGGCAAGGTCACAGTGCAAAAAGCTGTTAGTGTTCCCTCGCAGGAACACGAAGCCCAGAGCGCCGCTGCGGCCATTAAACGCGGTCGATCAGGCAGAACAGATGGCGGGTTCGCCGAAAAGCCGCTTGTGTTTTTACCTGGGTTATCAATCCCAGTCTGAATGACATCATCCAGAGTAAATCCACTGGGTGTCTGTTTGCTCCTCAGCCGCTCGTACATAGCAGGAGTCAGGACCTTGGCCATGTGATTGTTGTGTTTGCTGAGGTCCGGGTACTCCTGCTCCGAGGTGTACTTCATCTTCAGCTGGTTGTGCGTGTTACCGAAAGGCATGGCTGATCCCTGGGCGGAGGATGGAGGGAAGAGACGGTGAAAAGCAGCGAAACAAACCCAATGCCGAGTGTGGACAGTCAGCATCGAGTCTACAGTTTATACCGGGATTATTATGGATGTTACATTTTAGTTTAAGTGACTAAATAACCGCAGATAGACGGTGAAATATCCTGCAGTGAACCAAATATCCTGAATGCAGAAATGTGCAGCAGATACATTTTGTGAGAAATGTTATGCATCGTATAGTTTTATTTTACTTTATTAAACTGCAGCTAACATACTTGTAGTGAAAAGCGGACATATCCATAAGGCTAAAATAATCTGTCTACCGCCCAGCTATCTATGAACAGTTAAAAACCAAAGATACTCGGCGTGAGAGACGGAATTTGGAGTTAAATTAAACAATATTCCTACCTGTTGTCGGATTTGTGGATTACTATTACTACCAGGGGTTGAGACAAAGATCCCTATTTTTCCGGCCGAGGAGCTCACAAACCACCAGCAGCTCTCCGGTCAGTCTGATGACTTGAGACGGTGATTTATAGTAGACCATCTCTCCTCCCATTGGTCAGTATTTGTAGTCCATTCATTCAATTGGACGCGCTGTTTGGCTGCTTTGTGAAGTGGGGACTCCTTCTAGATACACAGATTACACTGCTAACTCAGCTTTGTGTTAAAAAAAAAAAATCGCAATTTGTAAATAAAATGAGATTATCTGATCCAATGCAAAGATTTATTTTATAAGATTTCCAGACCCCATGTAGGCCTAAATGTATGAATTATACAGCCAATCAAACTAAATTTGATCAGGTGCAATAGCTCTTGTGATATTAATTCGCTGGCATTGGTGGAAAGTAACGAAGTAACAATGTATATTTACATTTATGAACTGTAGCCTACTTAAGTACAGTTTTGAGGCACTTTACTTGAGTATTACCATTACTACTGTATACTTATACTCCACTGCCTTTCAGAGGTTATACGTTTTACTCGACTACGTTTATTAGACAGCTATAGTTACTAGTTACATTTCAGATCTCAAATTTACAAACAAAACATGTGATCATCTTGTAAAATGTTTCATATCAACAGTTAGAATTAGCACCCCCTTGACCAAAAACAGTAAAATGCTACTTACACATGAAAGCATCAGTAATAATAATAATAATCCAAAATTGCAATATATAACTAATCATGCAACACTAGGCGCAATTTTTCTGCATAACTTCTACTTTTGATGCTTCAAGTAAATGTTTCTACTATTACTTCTGTACTTTTACTTAAATAAAATAGTAAAAACAGGACTTTTACTTGTAGTGGAGTATTTTTACAGTGTGGTGTTACTTCTTCACTACCGTTTAACAAACTGGTGATGAGGATTATGGGTTGTTTTTCTCCGTGTGCACATTTTACAACTTAAACATGGTGTAATATTCGTCTACAAAGGCACCATTGGGGAAATAGCTTTCTCGTATTTTGTGGGGATTCTTACAATTTAACGTAACCGTAAAAATTTCGGGCGTCTGGAGGTGAATAGCAGATTTACAAATCATCTGAACAGCCTGTTTGGCTCGACTTTGCTGGCGAAGGGAGTTTACAAATTCGTGAAGCGGCTCAGCATCCGGTCGTGTCTACTCAACTTCCTCTGAAAACAACACCACGTGTGTGGAGGGGGAATGAATGGGTAGCTGTCACTGCGGTCCACACGCACATCCAACGGCATTAAGAGCAGAATTTGTCGTTTTACGGACCATAGTTTGTGTATAAACTCTGCAGCCAAAGAACGCCGCTTCCGGAGAAGGTAGGTCGCGAGTCGCCAACGGTTCTGTCGCGTGCTAAGCGTTAACGGTTACTGTAGCTAACGTTAGCATGTTAGCTAGTTAGCAAGTCGAACCAGCGTTGAACACAAACTTCAGTTAGGCGTACAGACATTTTGCACTGTGACATTTATGGGGTTTTTTAGGTTAGAAATTCTGTTAATAATTTTTAAAATGTAGAAATTGGGTTAATAATTTCTAAACTATTTAATGTGACCCAATAACTTGAGTTAACTTTAGCTAGCTAACTTAACAGTATTCGTTAACCGCTAACGTTATCGTCAGTTAGGATTATATCATCGTTAAGTTAGCTAGTTAACGTACAGAAAACCCTCTTCAAGTGTTCAGTCTAAGTCCGTTTCTCCATCGACTTGTGTTTTCCCTTACTTTAATCTGAATCCATAATCCCAAACAGTTAGCTAGCTAACCTTTGCGACACCTAACCGAAACCTAACGTTAACCCAAGCCCTAAGAAACACTATTTGAAAGGGAAACAGACTTCGACACGAAACCAGAATTTCTCCAAGAAACATCAGAAACGTAACGTCAGCCGAACATCGATAGCATCCGTTCATCTCACTCACATCTTCTCCATTTTGTCTGATATGTTTTCGTCCGCTTTCTGTCGTGAAGCAGCGACGGGAATCCGGCTTTCTCTCTCCGAAGCGAAGTGAGCTGTTAGATGAAACGGCCGTTCGTTGTTCTTCAGTTTGGGAAGATGCTGTTTTAAATAAAAATAACGGTTTGTGCGCGTGACACGGAATGGCTTGAGAGCGGTTACCGTGGCAACGAGGGCCCCTGCTGCCAGCATCCAGGAGCGGTTTGTAGGGGTGCCTAGATCCCCGAGACCCCCTCCATCCCAGAGCCCTCCAAACCCAAGAGCTGAGCCCAGAGAAGAGTCCCCTCCCCTATGTCAGTTGGTGCTGAGACTAACTGCCCCCCCAGACACACTCTGACCAGTCTCACAACAGCACTGCCAAAATCCAATCAGAGGAAACCAAATTATAACGCAATGTAAAGAAACTGAGTGAATCTGTAACATTGGAAAGAAGGAAACTAAAAGCCAAAGTATATCAGAATCTTATCCGGCCCTAAAAAGAGATTATAAACTGTCTGAATATCTCCCTGCTCTGTAATCTCAGATTTCAAAGAGCTAAATGAGCTCTCAAAATTAAAAAATACTCCTAGGAGAAGGAGACAGGGCAGATCCTGCTGCCCAATATATATCAACATGCCACAACCTGAGGGACAGTGAATGACCTACACACACATAAACATATGTTTCCCATGCCAATAAAGCCCTAATTGAATTGAATTGGACACCCATTTACTGCCATAACAGAAAATATGTAAATGTCAAGAACTTATATACTTGAAGAAATAAACATTGTATAGTATATCTTCAATCCAACTGAGCATGCAATGAGAACAAAAAAAAATGAAGAAGTTACCAAGCCTGAAATGAGCTCAGTTCAATGGAAAATTTAATAATCTTACTTAGAGCATTAAAGTACATTTACATAGCGCATTCGAGGCAGGTAAGGATGTTGTCCTAAAAGAGGGTTCCTGGCATGTATGTTCAAAATATCACAACAAGAAAAGCCGGGACCAACATTTTAATGTTGAGAAGATTGTATTTGCCTATTTTAAGCATACTGTTTGTTGATAAATAGTTTTCTGAGTTGATCTCCAACCCCCTCTGTTACAGAGTGCTCACCATGAGTTTTGTGGAGTACTCAGACTTCATTCAGGACGGGGACGTTGCCATCGTCTACCTGGGCCACGAGTCCATGATGCCAGTCAAGGTGCAGCAGGGCGCTCAAACGCAGACGCGCTACGGGGTCATTCGCCACTCCACGGACCTGATTGGCCAGCGTTACGGGTCGAAGGTCACCTGCAGCAAAGGCGGGTGGGTCCACGTGCTTCACCCCACGCCTGAGCTGTGGACGGTCACCCTGCCGCACCGCACACAGATCCTCTACACCACCGACATCGCCACCATCACCATGATGCTGGAGCTGAAGCCCGGATCCATCGTCTGCGAGTCAGGTGAGGGGTTACTTCACATCCAAGACAAATGTATTTGTACAATGAAAGCCACACAAATACAGATTAAATCAAGAGATCACATAGTTTGGTTACAAGAGAAAGCTGCGCCTCAACCGACCTGAATGGTTTAAACTTTATTGGATTATTGTTTTTAATGCACATAGTCATGAACAATTGCATTTGAGAATTTTGACGCTGGCACAGAATGGTCTATATAAGGAATGGCCTCATCAAGTGGGGAAGCTACAGCTAGTTAGCCATGTTGCTAACACTAATTAACTGTTAAACAACCTGCAGCTTGCCTGTTTCATTCAACAATCATTACCAAAATCATTACACACACAAATAATCACAAGATAGTCCGCTGCGACTGCCAGGAACGTTTGGTTTAAGAGAACAAGAAAGTTCACGAGCCGTTTTTAGCAGGGTAGCAGATACTCACGAACATGTCTCTCATGCATTCAAACATCCTCAGTGGGATTCATTATACCCTGGAAGTTCCTGTGAGACCCTATGTGAATAAAATGTTTTGCTGGAATGACGGACCCAGACACAAAACGATGGAAACTAGCAGAACGAAAGAAAATGCCACTAAAAAAACAATATCAGATGCGATACAAAAATCTTTTAATGTATAATTTTTTTAAGATACAATATGATTCACATTTATACAAAAATGTGTTTTAATGGGTTAGACAAAGCTTGAAGGTTGAATTTTGAATATTATTGGCCTCAGTATTCTCATTTCAGTAAGGGCTCTGGTCTGTGATAACTTGCTTGAAGCTGCACTGTGTCACTTTGCATGTTGGTGGTTGTAAATGGCAACAAGAGGAAACTGTCTGGACAACAGCACAGAGCATGTTAATATGTATCAACCCGGTTAGTCTGTAAAGCTTCATACCAAAGGAAATCAGCAGGACAAGAAAGCAGATCAATATATATTTTTGGAAAGCTATACGCTACACCCTAGCTTACATGCACCTGCTTAAAATGTAACTTCGCATCAGGGCTGTTGTTTTCTCCTGAAAGCTCCTGATGCCGGTGGACATTGTTTAAAACTGAAGACAACATTAAGCAAGTTGAAGAAAGGCTTCTCCCTTTCAGCGACACACATTTAGTAAAGCCATCTCCACAGCAAACCCTCTGCTCGCTCCGATCACAGCTCTCTAGACAAGGCAAACCTGTCCGTGTTGAAAGAGAGTTACCGTGGGGATTATAATTAAAGCATGATACGTCCGTCTAGTGCTGCAGTGGTGCTATGAACGGGAGAAATCTCACGCTGAAGTCATAACCTGCACTGTAGTTATCTACGAGGTGGAACAGCCGTGGGCCTCTTGCACCAAGCATAAATCCAGTATATCTTATTTATTAAGGCCTCAAATCTTTACCTCTGCAGCTTTAAGAAGTGCCTGATTTTAATCTCAAACCTTTGAGTCTGATGTTTTGTTCCACAGAGCCTCAGCTGTTGATGTTGAACACCATGTGATAGCCACAGATGTGCGTAAGAAAATTATGTAATACAGTATTTGTTGACATTGTCACTTTTTGTCTTTTCCCCCCCTGGCTCTTGCTCCGACCACAGCTTCGCCTTCAGCTCCATCCTCCACTTCCATTTGTTTAATTGCAATCGCTCGGAGTGCGTTGGTGGTGTGTTTCGGCTCGCTGTTGCAGTTTCTTCTAGTCCAAGGGCAGCGAGGGGGGATGGTAGAGGATGTTAATGTCTGTGTGGTGCAGTGCCTCATCATGTTTTACCGCTGGCAGCCCTGCGTATGTCACCTTATTGATTGTACTTAGTGAAAATTGTGTGTGTGTGTGTGTGTGTGTGTGTGTGTGTGCAGTTTGAGATTGGAGGGGGTGATGAATGAGTAGGAAATCTGTTGAGTCAGCACACACATTAGCAGTATGGAGAGGGCTGCAGTATCTGCATTGGCATCACATTACTCTGGCCTTCTTTTTATTTTTTATGTGTATTTAACACTGTGCATCCACATACACGCATTAAGATAAAACCACCACATTGGGAGTCTTGTCACATTTAAATTCAGAGGAATAATGGTTCGAAATATCAGATGAAATGCTCGGTTTATTAAATTACTTCTGGAATGCAGCGTTTTATTCGCCGCGCATAACACTTGAGTGTCATTATGTGTCGATGAGGTGCTAATTAGCGTTTGTACGATACAGTGGTGACTCATAATGTTCAGCATGATAGTCTGTAACCAGTACGCGCTGTCCTGTGGAGGGGAGACTTTTTGTATAAACATGCAGCGATTAGAAGCAATAGTTTATACCTTACATGCCAAGTCCTTTTTGAAGGAGCATTCGGTCATGTAGAGGAGTCACCTTGGAGGTAGACTGCGCTGGCTGGCCAAGTGTTTGAAGCTAACTATTTACTGTGTTTAGTTTTTTTCCACCTGTATCAGTGCTTCACATCAAGCAGGTTCCTATGCCAGTATACTCGGCAAATACTCACTGTAACTCAAGGGCTTTTGAGTCATACTGTTGAGGCTGTACAAAAACATCAAGTTCAACCGGCCAGGGTTCGCACAGGTGGTACAAATTCTAGCCCACTGACGAAGAGACGCAGGGTTCAATTTCAGGTGGCTTGTTTTTGCGTTGTAATGAAAACTGTTGCGGTGTTGTAGGTGGGGAGCTAGTGAAGGATTATGCAATGTATTGTTTTTAGGTACAGACCCACCATTTAATCTGTGCAAACTCACAAAATTGTATTTCATCTCATGTGTCCGATTAGTCTCCATTCGTGTGAATATTAACCTGAAAAATAATGGAAAGCTTGATCCGAAAAGGCTAGTTTGGACAAATGTTTGACACTTTTACAGATATGAAGCTTTTACAGACATTACTGAGGACATGGCTGGAGTTAAAGGGGCCCTGTGGAGTCACCAAAAGTCATTGTGTGTATCCCTCAGGTCTAACAAATGTGTTGAATGCATTTCCTTCCTCCATAAAACATTTACAAAGCTGAGTTTTGAAAAAGTATTTAAAATCCTGCATTGTTTACATTCGTGTTTACTAGCTAGCAGTCTTCTTCTTTTCTGCCTTTGCCCACATTGCAGAATATCTTGGCATGTTAAGTTTACTAAGTATAAGGCTGTGCTTGTACTGGCCAGTTGCTCCTAGATATGAATCTGTGTAACTAACAGTTTTCCTGAAAAAATTTAAATGTCTGTTGTTGTTTTTTTTTAAACAAATGAAATAAAATGTAATAACTAAAAACATTTATTTGATTTGGAGAATACTTCCAGGCCTTTCAATTAGAGCTAAAATATTTAGTTGATTGATCAGTGACATCTATCTATGACAATCAGTTAATCATTATTATCAAGCACAAATACCATAACATTTGCTGTTTACAGCCTCTAAACTCCAAAGATGTTGTTCCTTTTCTCTGTTTTATATGGTTGTAATATAAGTACCTTCAAATATTTTGACCTTTGGTAAGACAAAATAATCAGATTGAAGACCATCACTTTGGTCTCTGGTAACTTATGAATGGCTCTTGTCATTTTATTTGATCTAAACATATTATGAATGTAGTGAAAAATGAATTCATAGACAATTCAAATATAAAAGTAACCTTTAGTTGCAGCCATAGATCGTTTTGCCAGTATACTGCGCCAGAATTGGATCAAATGTCTCATCCGCTGCTGATACGATGGAGGGAAAAACTGTCTGTTAACCTTTTTTAAGAACAGTTTTCTTCTAACCCTGAAGTAATTTCATTAATCTGGTTTCATCGGAGAGTTTAAGTATCTCATAATGGTCTCTTTACTGTTACAGAAGCGTGTGAACTTCTGTGATATACACTAGATTCTTGGGGCATAAAAAAATTCAAGTGGCAGCTTAAATACAGAAATATGTGTATCAATTTCTGTTTCATCAGCCTTAAAAAATGCACAGCCTTACTTCATAGCAGCAAGCAGTCACTCAAGATCTGCCAGAACAACCACAGCCACGTAGACTTGGCCTTCGAGCTGCTCCACTACAGCATTTTGGGGTTGAGTGTTTTAATGATGGCAGGACGTTACTGTCTTACTTTCACTTTGTAAACTGCATGCTTGGAAATTCAGTTCCTTGATTTCTGGCCTGGTTTTGCTTCTCATCCAGGCAACCACCATGTTGTATTTGATAGTAAATGGAGAACAGAAAGCAGGGATGACCTACAGCTCAGGTCAACAGTCCCCTTCCCCCCACTCCGTTTTCATCCCATTGTATCACAGCTTCCTCTCTTACAGTAGCTGTCCACTGACTTGACGTCTTGTTCTGCGAGCAGATTAGAAACGTCGATATGAGTCCCGGGTTGACCATTTGCATCAAAGCAACGCTCTCAATAAAGGGCAATTCATCATCAATACTCCGCTCTTTAGTACACCTCCAACAAACTGTAGTGGAGAGACACAGTGCCCTGATATTTCACTGTGTTTTATCTGCAAATCTCTTAGCTGACACATGTCCAAATGTCCTCTTTATGAAACCCTGAAGTACACATGGTTGGATACCACTTTTTTTAATTTCATGAACCACTGCAGATATCACAACGCATAGTATCGGACAATACTGATCGTAATACAGTGCTAATATTCTAGCAACAATGGCTCTAGGGATGGCAATGTGGACGGTTGGTCCACCACTTTGGTCGGAACTGAAATATCTCAACAACTGTTCGATGCATTGCCATGAAATTGTGTACAGACATTCATGGTCCAAAGATGACAAATCCTAATTCCTTATGTGACCATCGACTTTTCATCTAGTGCCATTAGCCGGTCAAATGTTGACTTATCCAGTGAAATAGCTCCAAATCTACTGGATGGATTGGGACAGATTTCAGTACAGACATTCATAGTCCCCTGATGCTGTATCCTAATGACTGAAATGTTATTCTCAGGTTTGTGGTTTTGAGTGAAATGTGTTGACAACCTTTGGATGGATTTTCATGAAATTTGGCTCTTATATTCATGTCCCCCTCACAGGGTGGGAAATTAACTTTTTAAAATGTGAACATCTACCACCCACTGACCGATAAATGTTCAAATTCACCAGCCACTCAATAGTAAATCATTATTTTGTGTCTGAAATCTGCCAGCCTCTTTTTAATATTTTACCCGCATTTGGCTGGTGGCTGACAAAAAGCACGGTATAGACCTGCTCTACATGAAAAGTGCCCGCTATATAAATAAAATTGAATTTAATTGGTGCTAATTTCCCACCCTGCCCCCTCAGGATGAATTGTAGTACCACCATCAGGTTAAATTTGTAATTTATACAATACTTTGCTTTATGACCAAATACCTACAAAAAACTAATGGCATTCCCATCAGCTTCAGCTGCACTTTGTGTTTAGTGCTGATTAGCAAAGCTTAGCATGCTAACATGCCAAACTAAGATGCTGAACATGGTAAACATACCTACTTACCATCAGCATGTTAGCATTGTCATTGTGAGCATGTTAGTATGCTGACGTCTCAAAGCAACACTGTGTCTAAGTACAGCCTCACAGAGCCGCTAGCATGTCTGCAGGCTTATTTCCTCTTTAATAGCTACAAAGCTGTTAATAAACCATTAAAAAGCACTTTGTGAGGATCTGTAAGCATGTTGCATGAGAGTTCAAATGCTCAAACTCCAATACTGAGTCACAAATGACTCAACAGCTGCTCAGACTCTGCATCAAAACCTCACATTTTAAACTTCGGAAAGAGTTTGTCACAATTTTCTCTGCTTTTGTTGCTGTGTGGTGGGAGTGTTTCATGCTTCGTCATTGGAGCAATTTTTATCTTGTGAGTTTCCAACACTTTTGTTCTCCTTGCATGTACAAAGTCCCTTTTCATGATACTTCTGCAAGGTTAACACTGATTCCACTCATCAGTTTGCATTGTTTGTTTTTTAGTGTAAAATATCTCCACACAGCTGACATGATGATTTCAGGCAACTGTTGTTATCATGTGTTCCTTCTTCTCTTAATACGTCAAATCATTTTGTAGTTTCAGTTTTTGGCTCGTATCAAACCAGTTACCAATACTGAGTAATGTGTTGGCACTTCCCTAACCTCAAGTAAACTGTTGCAGCCTGGGAGAGCAAGTCGTGGTTTAGCAGAAAGTCGTTGTCTGACTTTAGGACTGACTGTCTCACATTCCCAATAAAATAATTTGTCTCCAGTTACAGACACACTCACAACACCAGATCCTTTTTATTAAATTTGCCCTTTCCCGATTCCACCATTTGGGTGGAAAATACACTTTGTGTACTCAGATGCCTCTCACTGCTGATAAATAAAAACGGCAAGTTTAGAACAAAGGGTCAAGATTTGTGCTCTATAAACACATTTCATTTATATTTACAAATTTCCATTTTTCTGTTGAGTGTATTTCTGGTGGATGTGGCTATGTTCCCTCAGGATACCCAGGATGGAAACCGAACCCGTCAGCACCCTGGCATGAAGCCTGAGGTCCAGAGTCGGTTCTGTGCTGATTGATCGTCTGTTTATGTGGATCGAGTTCAGACAGTGTTTGAGCTGTGGGCTCACCCATCTCTCAACAACAGTAAACTCTACTTTGCAGATGAGGATCGATGTGTTCAGCCTGTATAGCAGTGTTACAATGTGAGGCTGTAGTTTGTGGATTAGTTGTTTTGGATTTTATGGCCATTTCAATTATGTTGCTGTAGCGCCACATATCGATGAAATGCCACCAAATCAAAGCACAATTGTTGACTGCTACAGGAGTTAATTAGTGCTGAAACAATTTGTTGATTAATCAATTAGTCGGTCAATTAAATCATTTAAAGGTGGGGTATGCGATTCTGGAGAAATACCAATACCATGATATAGAGCGAACGACGACACAGCAAGTAACATAACTAACGTTAGCTCGGTTGTGGGTTAGCAAACTGTCGCTACAGTTGCTGCTGCGAAGCTAACAGCCAGAGAGGACGAAACGGTTTCCCAGAGCCGGCACAGCAGCTCCAGACAGCGATGCTCACAACTCTCCTGCTACTATAGCTAACATCACAGCAGCAGGATATCTTGGCAAACTAGAAAGGAAGCTGAATGTCCGTGGGCAAGTCATTTAACGTTACCTGACACACAAATCATGGCTGGAATAGTGTTGTTTGGCTCAGCCCGAGCCACTTTGTTTGTTTCCCATTTACAGAGCCAGGGCTGAGTACAAACACCAGAGTTTTATCTCAGCGCACACACTGAACGGACAGCTAGCGGACTGTGAGGAGATATTCGCTGAATCTGACAAAAAGACGTGTATTGGATTAGAATCGCACACCCCACCTTTAACAAACAAAAACCCAACCGCTTTATGGTTCCAGCTTCTCAGTTGTGAAGATTTGCTTTTCTTTTATTATAAATTGAATATCTTTGGGGTTTTGAGCGTTGATCAGACAGAATAAGATATTTCAACACATTAAGACATGAGCTCTGGGAAGCTGTGGTAGGCATTTCTCACCATTTTCTGATATTTTATAGACTAAACGATTAATTTGATAATTGACAGATCTATCTATAATTGACAGATTAATCTGTAATGAAAATAGCTGTTAGTTGCAGCCTTATACACATTGTCTAAATTAGTTTACAACTGCACAGTGCAGGAAATATGGCAGTTTATGTGAAATAGGCCACACTTACTCAAGTGTTTGGCAATCAGTTATAGGAAAATGGTATGGCATATGAAAAATACTTTATATTATTATTTTATGTATGTGGATTAAATTTGCAATAGGATTGATGAAAAAAGCAACATTTTTGTAGGCGGAAATGGCCCGTACTCATAAGCTACACCAATTACAGATCTATTTGTTTCTGGTCTAACTTTCCACCAGATTTCATTGAAATCTGTCATGTAGTTTCTGAGAAATCCGTCTTACTAAAAAACAAACAAATGGAACTGAAAACATAACTTCCTTGAAGTAGATAATAATACAATCTAATACAACAACAACACAAAAAACACAACCTCAGAAATTACCACAAAACTGAATCCACACCTCTTAACACAGCGTCAACAAAACGATGGTATTCATTTCAGGACTTTTGTATTGGATTTCATTACATTGTACACAGTTTATATTTTATAGTCACCGATCAACATGAAGTCCCGTTAGGACAGGCAATCAGCACAGTTAGTCCTTCACCCGTAACGATAATGAGGTAATTAAGCAAAAAGCTTGTCTGAGAGTTATTAGCTGTCTCTCTGTCGCTGTGGTTTTGTATGGGACAGTTATTTTTTTCATCCAACTTAAACCTTATTTACATTTGTGTATCCTCATTCTTATGTTTTACTACATTCATCCACAGTTTCCCATTTACTGTTGTTTCCAGTCGCAGACCATCCGGCTCAGCAGTGTGAGGTTTAATCAAAGTGCTGCTGTGGGGTAAACATTGCCCTCTTTGTCGCGGCATACGAACAAAGGCGGCGGTGACGTAATGTCAGGAGAAGAAGGAGGGGGGAGGAGGATTGGATCTGCTGGCCTCTAGTTGTGTTCTCGATGCTCCACTCCCCCCGCCTTAACTGCAAGTCACATGACCGGTGTTATTTTTCTTCTCGTAAAATCATAAACACTCGCATCGCTCTTGCGCAAACTGCACATTAGCGTGCATTAAGGGCACTGCAGGGCAAAGAGGGACCTACTCAGAAATGTAGCATCCACTTATCAGCCAGAGTGGAGAGAGAACCAGTGTGAAAATGTGGGTGTGTTGTAGTAACAGCTGTGAGCTCTTTCTGTAGACTGTCTCTGGACAGAGGAAAGCCTTTAACGTCATTTCTAAGTCGTAAATTTGAGGTTTTATGAGATTACGTGGCTTTATGTCCACGCTGTACTTGGAAAAAAAAACCTGTTGAGGAGAATTAGACCTTTTTATTTGTCTGGTTTGAAGACCTGAGCAAAATCTGTGTCATTTTCGGAGATGCCTGTTTGTCAGTTTACATGCGACATGATGTGATGTCTAAAAAAAGATCCCGAAATCATCCATGTGTCAGTGGTTCTTCATGCTTACACCTTTCAGTGGATGGCAGTCGACAAGCATTATCTCAAATGAAATCTTGCAGCAGCTCGTGAACCAGGTCATAAGAGGTTTTGTTTTTGGACGTGTCCGCGGCTGTAGGATCTTTGTACCGGTGTTTTTAATACACTCTCTAATGTATTTGGTACAGTTACTGATCTCAGCCCTTTGACCGCCATATTCTGAGTGGTCCCAGAGGATTTAAAGATGCCTGCTAACCAAGCAATAGTTGTCCACTATAAACGCTGGCTGGAGGATATAACAGCGCACCTGAAACTCAAACAGCTAAAGCATACTAGGCTACAATGATCTGTTAACGGCTGGTACGAACAGGAGGAATGATTACAGCAAGAAAAACGTGTTTCCATGTTAATATGTGAAGCTGTTTTAAGACATACTTGAAAATTGTGAACCTATCATTTAAAGCTCCAAGTCTGAAACAGCGATATTTAGCTACATTAGCTAGAGTTAACACAAATTGTAACCTTCAGTGTGTCTTCATCACCAGGTTCTTTGATAGATTTAAGACCACGCAAATGCATAAGCCACAAAGCCATAATGTTTATTTGGTCAGTTTGGTCAAGTCTGTGGTGTCTGTGTTGTAGGGACAGGTAGCGGCTCCCTCTCCCACGCCATCCTGCGCACCATCGCCCCCACGGGTCACCTGCACACGGTGGAGTTCCACCAGCAGCGGGCGGAGAAGGCGGCGGAGGAGTTCAAGGAGCACCGCGTGGGTCATCTGGTCACGGTCAGGAACCAGGACGTGTGCAAGGACGGGTTCGGCGTGACCGGGGTGGCAGATGCCGTCTTCCTGGACATCCCCAGCCCCTGGGAGGCAGTGAGACACGCCAAGACTGCTATGAAGAAACAAGGTAGGACACCAGTGTGTGTGTGTGTGTGTGTGTGTGAGGGAGATCCTTTACATTATTTAAACTCTGACACGACTGCAGACTGTACAAAACTCAGCTGCTAGGCTGTTAACCACGACCAAGAAGTACGACCACGTCACACCTGTTTCAGCCTCTTTACATTGGCTCCCTGTTTGTTTTAGGATTGATTTTAAGATCTTGTTGATTACTTTTAAGGCTCTTCATGGACTGGCCCCAGATTATATTTTAGACCTTTAATCCCTTATGAACCTTCACGTAGTTTGAGATCTTTGGGCAGGGGTCTTCTGTCTGTTCCTGAGTCCAGGATGGAAACTAAGGGGGACAAGCTTTTGCTATCAGGGCCCCGAGGCTCTGGAACAAGTTGCCCGAAGAAATTAGGTTGTCTGAGTCAGTGTCTTCTTTTAAGTCCCGTCTCAAAACACATTTTTATCTGAAAGCAGATCCTGATTTTACCTGAACTGGCTGTTTATTTTACTGTTTATTTTATTGCTTTTGTGTATTTTATGTGTTTTATTTCTTTATATTTCGTCATTCACTGTGGTATTTTATTTTTCTTGTTGTGAAGCACTTTGTACTTTGTTTTGATAAGTGCTCTATAAATAAAGTTTTATTATTATTATTAGTACTCGACCAATGGAGTCTTTCAAGCTCACGCTGAAAGCATCATTTTGTGTGTGTTTTTACCAAGAAAAGCAAGGTGCATGTGGAAGCAACTAGTGAAGTAAGAACTCCCAGATCACATAATTACTTCAAAATGTAGCAACAATCAAAATGAGTTTTTTTCATGTGATGGAATTTGAATAGTGTGGTTCCTATTTACATAGCTGCAAACTCGCTGCACCTGGGTAACTTTCCACCAGATTTCATTGAAATCTGTCACCTAGTTTCAAAAACAAAAACACAACCTCAGATATTGCCACAGAACTGAATCCACACCTCATAACACAGCGTTTTATTACATCGTACACATTTTATATTTTTACAGTCACAAAATGTGTGTCATCATGAAGCCCAGTTAGGACGGGCAATCGGCACAGTTAAGTCTCATTCATGCTCCCTTTATGTACGAACATAGATAAGTCCATTTCAAACGATCTAACCGTCACTGCCCACATACTTCCATGTGCCTTTGTTGGCATGAATGTGAGGCAATACATCCACTAGAGGGCAGCTCGGAGTCAAGAGTTTCTGACAGCAACAAACATGGCGGCGGTGGAGGAGGTCGTAATAATGTACCTCCTTAAGAAAGAGGCAAAAGCGGAGGCAGCATTTAACTCTTGGCTACACTGCCCCCAAGATTTCCGGTGGTACTGCTCCGTTTCGTCCGTATCCGTAAGCTTTCAGACGAAATGAACGCAGATTACAGACAGAAGGCTCCGTCTGTATCTATAGACGTATCTAACGTTGAGCATAAATGAGCCGTTAGTCCTTCACCCATAATGTTAATATTTTGTCTTTGTCACCAGTGAGGTAATTCGTGCAAAAAGCTTATCTGAGAGTTTTTATCTCTTTCTCTCTGCTGCTGCGGTTTTGTATGGGACAGTTGTTGTTGTTTTTTAAGAACTCCCAGATTACATAATTACTTCAAAATGTAGCAAGATCACCATCAAAATGAGTTTTAAATGTAATCGCTGCAAACTTGTCGTTTTTTTTCCACAAATTTTGCCGCTTTGAATGAAATGTGTGGCACCTGTGTGATTCGTGTAGATCTGAAGGATGGGGGTCTTCGGGGTTCGAGCTCCACCTGGGCAAATCACAGACACACCAGCGCTTGATGCAAGACTCTGCTTGACCTCATGTTTGTTTTGTGTTTTCTGTTACTTGAACGGTTTCTGTTTAACTGAGCTTCAGTGACGTTACCTTGCCCAAAGTGAGCTAACGTTGTTCGCCCCTGTCCATTTTCTAGTGGATGCCAGTAATTCACTTTTTCATGGTACTTTAGCTGACAGTGTATGATGTTGTTTTCTAGGTTAAAAACCCCCACACTGGCAGCGTCTTGATGCATGTCAACTCTCCAGAAAAGCATCAGTCTTATAACATTCACTCGCCGTATCGACACATCTCCGCTGCTGTACCCTGACTACTCAAATCTGTCTGTGCAGTGCGTCCGATGTGTGCTACAGGCGTCATGGTCATGGAGTTTCACTGCCAGCCATCCTCAGGTGCAGCCGAGGGAAGAAGAGAAGTTGTCAAAGGCACGAGCACAGAGAAACAAGCAGTTATTTTGCTTTTATTGTCGATTAGTTCTTCAATTAATCGTTTAGTCTATACATTGTCAGATAACGGTGAAAAATGCCCTCCACAATTTCCACAAGGTGACGTCTTCAATATTGCTGCAACGATTCATCGATGTGTTGATAGAAAGAAAATTAATCGGCAGCTATTTTCATAATCGATCTTTTCAAGCAACAATGCCAAACATTCGATGGTTACAGCTTCTTACAGAGGATTTGCTGCTTTACTTTGTCTTATGTGATCGTAAACTGAATATCTCGGTAATTTTTGACTGTTGGTCGGACAAAACAAGCTATTTGATGACATCGCCTTGGGCTTTACTAAACTGTGAAAGGTATTTTTCACTATTTCCTAAAATCTTACAGACCAAACCAGTTACTCGATTAATGAGAAAATAATCTGCAGATTAATCCGTGATGAAAATAGTTAGTTGCAGGCCTACTTCAAATATCTTGTTTTGTCAGACAGTCCAAAACCCAAAGATATGTAATTACATTTGGATATGGATAAAAAGCAGCAAATCCCTGGTTCCAGTTTCTCATGCGGTGGGTAACGTTTTTAACAGATTATGTAATAATATTGATTAAAAATGTTATGAATGAAAATTTCCTGTTGATACATTATTAGTCACTGTTATTACTTCATCAGTTATAGACCTTACACTCATTTATCAGCAGTTGTACAAAATTTGGTCTGACTACATTTTCAGCCCATTCTGAGAAACATTTGACTGTATCTGACAACATATCCACTTGTTATTATCACGTAGAAAACATCATGTTAACCAGGACTGGTAGTTTAGTGGACTGTGGTACAGATCATCTAAATGCTGAAATTCAGCACATGATCTTATTTACTGTCTAATTAAGGTTATCGTTTACAACAAATTTACCATTTTAGGCTCAGCACTAGCATTAAATAAACCTGCCAGGGAAAATGAATGACTGAAGGCCACCGAAGTGTCCTGTTGGGTAAATAATATTAAAATATGTGTGGGTGTGTATATATATATATGTGGCGTGGCCTCAGTTGCCAACCATCACCTGATTATGACTTTTCTGTGACTCGTCCTGGCACAGCAGGAACATGACTGTGACTGAGCACATTTTAAAATACCAGCCAGTGAATTTATTTCCCCCCCGGCCGTGTCGCCTCACTCTGCACTCCCAGGACGACCATCGATCCTCGCCAGCACAGCTCTCATTAACTTTGCCCTTGTGTGTGTGTGTGTGTGTGTGGTTCCTGGTCACAGAATAAACTCAGCCATTGAGGCACAAAGTATGTTGGGGTGTCTTTGACAACCAGGACCAGCAGCATGCCCGGGCAGGTAGGCAGCTCACTCAGGTGGACAGTGTTTAGAAGTAAAGTCAAGGTGTATATGATATACGTAGAGCACATAGCAACCTGCCCTTCCTCACTACCCTTTCAGTGTCGGACCGTTTTCACCAAGTATGTTAAGCGTTTTTTAAATATCTGGAGTGTTTACTTCTTCCACTCACTTTAAGATAAGACAAACCTTTATTGATCCCCAGAGGGGAAATTCACATGTTGCACCAGCACAAGGACAGAAGTAAGTACAGCTAGATGGAGAAAGTGAAAAATAATCAGAAGTGTATATAAAAGAATAATAGAAACTATACAAGCTTAATTAAAAATAATTAAAAATATATGTTTAAAAATGAAAAGATCTGGTATTTAAAATGAACGAAATATTGACTAAAGAATGTGCAAATCTTAACAGTATGGAGAATATGTGTGAAAATAATAACCCAAGATTTGCAAAAACATGAGTTAATATAACGCATGTTGTGTTCCTCCTTTCTGTTCTTCCTTTTCTTTCTTTACCTTTGCACCAATCCAACTTTTCTCTCCTGAAACCAAGTACCGATCCAGTACCGAAGCTTTCTGTTTCCCAAATTTAAAATCTCTAAACCTCACTGCGTGGAATTTTTACGAGTTAACATTAAGCCAGGGATTGATGTGGCGCTAAAACGCATGTCGGCGGGCTGCCGTGTCACAATGACTGTACCGGATAGTGGAAACACTCAATTTAATGACGTTGCTGAAGAAATGGATACCTGATTCGCTAAAAAAGCCAATATTGGTGCCAGTGCCGATCCGGTTTATATCGGATTTGTGACCACGTGCTAACCTGAGCGACTTAGTCTTTGTTTTAGTGTTTGGTAGAAGGAAAAAAGTCAATACTTTATGTCACAATGGTTGAAAAAAGCAATACCGCATGGTGCCACCACAACCACCGAAATCTTCTTACTCAAATTCATTTATCCAATGAACTGCCTCAACACTGTTGAGATGCACAGGATCAGTGGTTTATGAGTCTGAAAGCCTGAGTAGATGCTCATATTCCCGCGGCACATGAATGCAGCATGATTTTTAAAAAGTAAGCCCCAATATGAAGAGGAATGCAGGAGGAGCGAGGATGCTGCTCTCTCTCCTCCTCTCTGAATCCCTTTTATGGTGCCACTGCTACATATTCCTTTCATGAGCTGTTGACCCTCACATGCACACATACAGATACAGATAAATAGAGTGCAGCCATTGTAGAAGCAGTCCCATGACCATACAGGGTTATGCTGCAGGGAGAGAGCTGATGAATGTGGCTCCACAAGGAAAGGCTTAATTTACTTCCCACTGCAGAGACTGGATGTTTTCTCCGGAGAGCCAGAGCCAAGCTGAGCACCGCTGCCCCAAAATGCTTCAACCAAAGGCCAAAAGATAGAAAAGTTAACAAAATTCACCTTGGAAAGGTCTGAAAGGTGTTGTGCACCACATGATAGGAAGCTAGATTTGTGGCTGCTGGAGTGAAAAGTCAGTGTTTTACCAGACATGTTGTTTGCGGAGCGTATCAGAAACCCCACTGTACTTCGACTAGCTCCTAGTTTTGGAGAGATTTCTGCTGGCTAAATCTGTTTCTTTATTACCACCAACCAGAAATCCAAATTAAGTGGGTCTCAGCACTCTTGCTGGAGGGAGTATGGATTGGTTTTGGCGGACCATGCACATATTTTGTGGTCTTTTCCATATGTTGAGCCTTTTATGGAAAGGAGCGGGCCGCTAAGTCTCAGAGATTCTGGACCTGAAATCTGATTTCTCTTTAACCTTTTTATACCTTTTGAAATATTCCTAAAGGTCTCAGTAAAAGCGACACATAACTTTTTCCGAAGATTTTTATGGCCTTAGTTTAAAAAAAACAATTACAAAATGCTAGCTCCAGAGGAACCCTCCCACCATTGCCCTTCGTATCAACATAATCAACTCTATTCACTCAATTATAGAAAATTACTTTCACTCTTAAAAGGAGAAGAGGGATAAATACTGGGGAAAATGGGATTGTTTATAATCATCTAGACTTTTAACAATTTTTCGTATTTTCTTTGTCTGTACCATTTTATATGCATGATGAACTGTACCTGTGCCTTTTTTTCTCTATTCACTGATTGCGCTGTAATGTCCAAGATTTTCAATTAAATTTTATTTATATGACGCTAATTTATAACAGAAGTTATCTTATTGTACTTTTCATATAGAGCAGGACTAAACTGTTTATAATATTATACCAGACCTCATTTGTTCTATGTTCATACAAAAACAAAAATAAAAGGCACCCACGGCCAAAATTCTTCACTTTTTTCACGTTAATTTTTCGGCGCATCACTCCGGACTGACTCGAGATCTTTTCTCAGGCTCAAGAAGAAGTTGCTGAGAGCTGGTTTACTGCAGAGTGTAAGACAAAGGGCAGTGAAATATTTCTTCTTTTCCCCTCCCAAGTTGTAATTCTTCTAATGTTTTGGCCTGCAGCCCGGCCCTGTATTTCGCTGCTCTCTCAGAAGGACCCTGGATCATGACACCCCACCCCCTCCTGCTCGCTGTGAGACTTACGAGTCTTATTATGAAGCAAACACGTCCCATGAACACAAACACTCAAGAACCCGATAGGGAATCATAGTTTCACGCATGTATAGATCGTAGGTGTGGATGTACAGTTCATATTCAAGACTATTAATAACTCCTTGAGACACCCTTGTATAATCATCAACTCAACCCCTCCTTGTGTGTTCGTCCTGGTTGCTAGGAGACCATTGAGTTGTGTTATGGCCGTCTCGAGGGAGAACACTGGTCCCGTTATCTGAAGGAACGACTGCTATCTGAAACATCCCGAAGTCTCCTGTAATGTTTATCAGACACAGTGGACTCTTCAACAAGGCTGCCCTCTGCAGACTTGTTCTTTATTTCATTGTGTAACTCGGTATTACACGTTGATGACGTTAGAATTTGAAGGTTGAATCACAGACACATGTCGTCTCCCATCAGGCACCAGTTTGTGTCATTATTACTGCTGAGTGCAGATTATTCCTCTCTGAAATGTGAAGTGAGATTAAATGGGCAGATTGCAGCACAGATGTGTTCTGTGACCCTCTGGACGCTCAATAGGTGAAAAAACAAAAACAAAACTGTGGCTAGTAGGTGGAAACGGAGGATTTCAGCTACACTTACAGGCTTTTTTAGGGACTACTTTAAAGTCTGGGGTGCACCTGAAAGTATAATAAACTAGAAGAGTGCACTCAGTAGAGTGCAGATCTCCGTCAGGTGTTTCTGACGACACGTCCAAACTTGTGAATTTAAACATTATTTATTTATTTATTTATTTAGAACGTTTTGTTGTAACACCACACAAAATAAAACTCCTCCCAAACAAAGAAGAGTTGAATCTCACTCATTTGTCCCTCCCGGCTCCCTTAAAGTCAAGATGGTGGCAAAGAAATCAAAAGCGGGGATTTATTCATCTTGTAGTGCCTAACTTTAGTGGATCACAACGTATCGAGTGTGGATTTAATCTGCAGATGCTCCGGTTCAAGATGAGACCGAACGGTACTATGGATGGCAGTTTTTCAGCCACGACAAAAGCCAAAATGTGGCCTGCAACAGACTTGTTTTAGCCTAGCTGATTGCCGGAAATGCCTTTTTGCTATGTCGTAACGCATCT
Organism: Siniperca chuatsi; assembly: GCF_020085105.1. Classification (NCBI taxonomy): domain Eukaryota; kingdom Metazoa; phylum Chordata; class Actinopteri; order Centrarchiformes; family Sinipercidae; genus Siniperca; species Siniperca chuatsi. The sequence goes on from NC_058056.1 coordinate 25,793,645, forward strand.
CGTAAAATGGTGAATACTGCGGAAAAGACGAAAGTCTAAGCTTTACGATAGGCTCAGTCAGTAAAAATAGGTTTTTCAAAAATTGTGAATCACCGCAACCACCAGAGAGCATTCAGTCATAAATGTGCACAAAAATATTTGGCTGATGGGTCCAGTAGTGTGCGAGATTAGCTGCAGACAGATACAAACACACACGACCGAACGCATAGTGAGTTTGACATCATGCATATACTGTATTGGAGAAAGAAAACACATTAAAAGAATCACCAGTTTGATTTATATATACCAAATTCACAAATATGCCTGAAAGGGCTTTGCAATCTGTACACCAATGCACCAATTTCATGCCTCAACACTTAAATAACATCTCTAACTGCAAAATCCACCCAAAGACAAGACAACTCTTTTTCTCCATGCCTTCACTCCTTTTTCTCAGCAGTTTAGATTTAAGAGTAAATATATAATATAGAAACTCATTTTGGTTTGTTAACCCTGAACCCCTCCCCAGCTGCACCGGTCAGAGTCACATTCTTCGCTCTTCAGGTCAGACGGTGAAAGTTGTCTTGGCCCGTTGCTCCGGCCTCCCGCTGCGATCACCGCAGGGTTTCATTTAGAGACAAGAGGCTGGAGCCAGTAGGTGATCTCTGTTTATTAGAGCGCCGGCTCATCCCATGATGATCCACAAACTCCAGCCTGGAGCCCAACGGGTCACAGGCCTGCTTTGTTAAGGAAAACAAAATATGCTTTGAAAGTGCGTTTGGGTGTAAGAAAAACAAATTATTAATAGTAATAGTAGTATCATGGGTTTCCCTAGAGTGAGACTAAATTTCATATTAAGTCCATATTAAGTTTATAAATCTGGTTTAGATTATTTTTCTTTGTCCATGGCTGTTTTTTTAAGCATAATTCCTTCAGATGACACACAGAGATAACAATGAAAATATGCACCTTCTACACTCCTTTTTGATGCTTTGAGGAAGGTTTAATTTGCCCTAAAGCGCGATCATGTGTGTCTTGGCCATATTAACCATGCAAGGATGGTAAATTGTTTAATCTTTTTAAGTGTCCTGTATTAATAAACCTTGCATGTCGAACCTCTCAGGGTAGGGGGTTGGCATGGCTCCTTAATGACTCTACTCTGTTAAAACTCACCTGGGACTGCCAAATCGGCTGTACTGTTGTTGTTTTGCTAACTTGCTAGCTATTAGGAAGGCAAGGCAAGTTTACTTATATAGCACATTTCATACACAGGGGCAACTCAAGGTGCTTTGCATAATGAAGTTAAAAGTAATAAAAGAGCATAAAACCTCTTTTTTTTTTTTTTACATAAACAAGTTTAAAAAGACACAGGAAGGCTCACAGCAGCTAACTAAAATGTTAGTTAGACTTGGTTATCCCAGTCCAGGTACTGTAAACTAACAGAATTCAAAATACTTGTGTTTAGACACATTAATATTTTACAGGTATATTGGGGTAGCGTTGGATTGCTGAATAATTGCAGATGGTTTTATACTAATGATAAAAATATACCAGGACAACAGTCCAACTTTGCTCTGCAGGCAAAATCTGCTAGCATGTAGCATTAGCTGAGTTCCAAGTTGGGTTTCAATCTTTTATTTGCTGATGCATGAGCTCATGGACTCTAATCTAATGTACTTTTGGCAAAACTAAGAAAAAAACATAAGATGTTCAGATATCTAGATTAACACGGATACATTTGGTTGAAAAGTGAAAGTTTTTTTAGACGTCTAGATTACATGTAACTGTTGTTTTCAATTCAGATTCAGTTCAGATCTTTATTGTCCCGAAAGAGGAAATTCTTTTTGCAGAAAGGCGGCATAAAAAAATGAAACATAAACAAAGTAAAAACACACATGACACACTTGAAGAGCTGTATTATGTACGCAATTCAGAATAAAACAACAAGGTGTATGCTAAAAGCAACAAAAGCTGCAACACGAAGAATAAATACAAGAAAAACAAAACGCTAAGCTGTGCAGGGAACCAAGAGGTGGTATTAGAATTAAGAGCACTTATTGCACATGGAATAAATGAAAACTTGAACCTCTTGCACCTAATTTTTGGGGAAATGTATTTCTGACACTCTATCGCTGCTTTTCAACACCATTTCAGTGACTGTATGATGTGCACTCATTTCGTTTTGAGACATTTAAAACCACAAATGTGAACCTCACGGTGGCGCTACAGTAAAAGTCTGAGGATCACTGAAGTCTGTATGATCCAGCCGCTGGGGACAATGAATGTTTGTACAAAATGTCATGACAATCCATCCAATAGTTGTTGAGATATTTCAGTCTGGACAGACCAGTGGTGGACAGACAGACCGACATAGAGCCACGTCACTAGCATGGCATTACATTTGTTACTGACTGGTCTTTATTATTATGGGGGAACAAGACATTAACTGTTCAACAACAACTGTTCTCTCTCTGTCTCCAGGAGGTCGAGTGTGTTCGTTCTCTCCGTGTATCGAGCAGGTCCAGAGGACGTGCGAGGCTCTGGCGGATCAGGGCTTTGAGGAGATCAGCACCGTGGAGGTACTGCTGAGAGTCCACGACGTGCGAACCGTCTCCCTGCCGCTGCCCGACTTCGGCCCCGACCCCTCCGCCCTGACTCAGCCCGACGCTGCAGAGAAAACGCCCCCCACCTCAGCCCCAAACCAGGCCTGCATCGCCATGAAGACCACCACCCCACCCAGAGAAATACCAGGTCACACAGGGTACCTCACCTTCGCTACCAAACCAAGAACCTAAAGCTCAGAGTGATTTTCTTTCTTTATTTCCACCACCAGTAAATCGGAGCAGGTTTATAATCCGTACTCTTTGCCTCGCTCCAGTCTATTTTTCATGTACATTAATAAGACTGTGATAATCCAGCAGGGTACCAGGTTCCTCCAGGTCCCGGTTGGCGCTGCAGCACCAAGAGGATTTACACTCTTGTGTTACATAATTTTGAGCTCCTGTCACTTGGCACCGGTTTGTTGCTTGCATCAAGCAAGAGTGAAAATCAAGTTGACAGTGATTTCATTTGAGAAGAATATACTTTTTAGCTTATAACTGATAAGATGCTTCCCCTTTTATAAAAATCACTTTTAATCAGTGTTTTCATTTGTTGGGGGAAGGAATTGTTTTATATTTTCTTTTTCTTTTTCTTTTTTGCACTTTTGTATCCAAGTAAATGCAATAAATGTGCGAAAAGATCCTTGTTTTTCTTTGTTTTGTTATACCGCAGCATCAACAGAAAGCAGAAAGACCTGTAAATAAGTCAAAGGTTTAATCCCTTCACCAGCTAATATGTTAAAGTGTCCTTGAGCAAGACATTGATCACCTACCAGATCGATCAACAATAAGAGTTTGTGAAAATGAAAAATACAACGCATAACTATTTAACCGAGCGATTAAGTTTTGTTTGTTCACAGATGAGAAGTCCTTAAAGCGCAAAGGATGAAATCATAATAGCTACTGAGATCCGTCTACATGACAACTGAGCAAACTCCATCCACTGATGAAGACTGTGATTTGGTCGAAAGCTGTGAAAAAAGCTTGTAAGTGGACCTTGAGTTTGGATAATTTTGTCAAACTCTCTCCAAGGTGAAGAATGAACTTTGCTGTTGAAGTTCTCCTTTCTTTCTTTTTATTTATTTCACCAGGTAAAAACTTCGATGATGACTTCGTCGATGTTAAAATCTCTTTAGTTAAAATAATAGTTTGAAATTTGGAAAATACTCTTATTCACTTTTTTTGCCAAGAATTCCTCTCGGTCTGTACGGTAAATATGAAGCTACAGCCAGGTTAGCTTAGCAGTTACAAGGCTATTTCAGTGACATAGTTTGGCACATAACCTTCTTATAAAACCACTACTCGCTGTTTGTCCAGTTTTTGTACTGATTAAACAAACGAGATATGACGTGTTAATTAGTGAGCTTCAGAGGTGCTGGTAGGTGGATTTTGTTACCTTTGGACAGAGCCAGGCTAGCTGTTTCCCCCTGGTTCCAGTCTTTATGCTAAGCTAAGCTAACTGGCTGCTGGCTTCATATTGAACGTACAGACATGAGAGTGATATCTATCTTTTCATCCAACTGTTGGCAAGAATAATAAATAAGCGAATTCTCCAAAATGTCAAACTATTCCTTTTTAAATTAAAACCTTCTTTTCCTTATTTTTCCTTTATTTAACCAGGTCAGAGTCTCCCCGAGTTCAACATTTCTTTTTCAAGGCATACCTAGCTCAAACAGGAGCACAGAAACAATGTTTAACAATAAATACAGACAATTAAGATGCACACACACACATTTGAATTTTCAAAAAGCAAAAATATTAACCAACTATTTTCCAACTCCTTTAATTCAATTACAGTGATGACCTCAAATCTTTCTAACACGTTTTTAAACACTTAACTAAACCCTTTTTATTAAACCATCTTCTTGTTTCTGATCTTTCTACTTTGACATGTTTGTTCCTGTTAACTTGCGACCGTCTCCCTGCAGTTAACTTCCCTCTGCTGATGCTCAGCACCAAAAAAAAAAGGCAGAAAAAATGTCTGCAGTTTCACACAGAAGAGCTTCTACTTTTCCTGCTCCCAGACTTCCGCACAGTCACCGCCACCTTTCATAACCAGCGCGTCAGCTGAGCTTTCCCATTCCCCTCTCTGAGCGGAGAGATCCGGTGCACCGGAAAATCATTACTGCTGTATTTAATTTGGACTCTGGGTGTTCTCGTTCATCTTTGAGGACTGGTTTCTTTTCCAAAGCTTTACTGGAAGACGCCGCTTCTTAATGTTCAGTGTCTAAAATTTGATGAATCTGATGTACAAAAGAAATTGAGTCATTTTGACATTTTGTGAGTAGGCGCAACATTTAAATGGATCATATCTCATTAAATCAGTCTGTTTTTTTCCCCAGTGCTGTAACACCTGACTGCTGCTGTTATTAGTCAAAGCCTCCTGCTGCATGTCGAGGCTGTTGGTGTGTACTGGGGACATTACGGGCTGGTTAACTGTTTAATCCCGGGCTTACAGTGGGTTATAAAAAGCACTGTGGTTGTTCTAGTCTGCTGTGCTGGACAGGTTGCTGCATGTGAGTGTGTTTGACCGAGTGGCTGAGTGAGAACAGCCAATTTTCCACTTCTGGACCAGGCCAAAAACCAGCTCCCGTCACAGCCTCAGGTTCTGTTTTTACAATCAATGTATCGCTAACATTCATTGGCAACAAGGCACAAAATCATTGTTTGTAAAAAGGCACAAAGACCAATGATGTGTTACTAGAATCATGTTGTAACAGGAAACAGGGAAGTCGTTGAATTAGAGAAATGACTGTTTGGGTGTCTTCAGTTTTCTGGTTTGTATTCCCCGATCAGCAGGGAGTGTGTGGGCGGAGGAAGTGAGTAATGCTCCCTGTCGAGGAGCTGGGTGTCGCTGTGTTTAGACCTGGTGTCTTCAGATTCATCATGTTGTTGTTAAGAGAGAGAAAATGTTAACAGCTGTGAATCTTACAGATGATTCAGTTCAGAAAGTTAATACCCGGGTGGGATTTGAAAAGTATTGTCAGTTTCTATTTTCATGATGAGTTTTTCCTCCATTTCCTTTCTTTCCCTCGTCAGATACAGACTGAATCAATCCATGACCTAACACAGCAAATACTTGTTCATACGTAATGCTGTTAGTTGGAGGTAATTTGGTTAAGACCAGTTAAAGCCGCACTAATCTGTGTTTTTATATTATCAATGAATGAAATGATTTACGGACGCATTTAGCAGCTGAAGAGCCAGATATTTCCCTCAAGAGTTGGCAGAGACCAAAAGGACAGTGAATATTGGGCTAACATTCATCAGATGGACACAAACACAACTTCAAATTAATGATAATGTTGCTCCGTAACTACTGAATGTGTAAATAAGCAACTGTTGGCTAACATTTCAACTTTATAAGGTGATAATATGTCAGTTTGTGTGTTTACAGCTTGTGTAATTGCAATTTGTGTTTAAAATCAATGATACATTTCAGAAATCTCTAATTGATGAGTCTTTTCAATAGGAATAGCAACTGACTAATGTGATATTTAGAGCCAGTTCACATATCAAACTAATGGCTTCTTACAAAGTTGAAACATTTATAACATGTAACACTTAATGTAGCTGGTTTTGCATGTTTAAAGCCCTTTTCCTACAAATCGCAGCTCTTTTACATAACAGACAATCTCAGAAAAATCTAAAACCGTGTGGCATGCATCTGAAAATGGTCAGCGAAAATGTAAAGCATATACTTTACTACTCTACACTACACCAGGAGGCTGATAAGTATGTTATTTAACCCTCCATTAAATAAATACTAGCTTCACTGGTCAGCTTCCAGAAAACTGAGTCATGTAATTGCGTGAAAGCTGGAGTAACGCCTTAGCACTCGGTGGTGCGTCCCACCCGCAGACCAGAAGCAGCAGGCAGGGTCTAATCTGCCCGTCCGAGGCCCGGAATAGCTTCTCTGAGCTGCTGGAAATCCTGCCGCTTAATCAGCTTGTCTTCTGCCCTCCTGAGCCGATACTCGGCAAATATTCAGGCTTGAAACCAACGCTGCCGGAGAGCGAGGAGAGCGTGCACGAGACGAGATCACTGCGAGGCGAGGAGGCGTGTCAGGCCTCCACTGTGATGTTTGCGCTTAGTGAGGACTGGACACGAGAAGCCGACTCGGAGTCGTTTTCAAGATTAAAATAATTGCAGGTTTTGTTGGTAACCGAGCTGATGGTTCTCGGAGAGGAGAGGGCACTGAGGTTAGATGGATTTATGTTAAAGAGGAGACATTAATTCAGATTTACACTAATATGTGTTTCATTTTAAACAACTTGAACTGAACTAAAGGAGATAAAGTGGTTTGGAGGGTGAAAATGCATCAAAACTGGACACAAGAAGTCGACTCGGAGTCGTTTTCGAGACAAATAGTTGCAGGTTTTTGGTAATTGAGCACACTTAGGTTAGATGGTTATATGATGGAAGACCGCAGAACGGGTTTGTGCACACAGCTGTTCGAACCCGTGGCACGTCTGTAGATTTGTGAACTGGACTGAATTTATACACTTTATTTACACGTGGATAAAACACATTGGGGAGCAAGAGCCTTCTTTTACAAGTGTGAAGACTTTACATTATAGTAAAGTCAGTAAATAATAGTAAAGCATTACAGTAATGAGCAGTGATAAAATAAGGTAAGTTAACCTGTACAGTTATATCTATCTATCCCTCTGGGAGAGGGATCCCTCCTCTCTTGATCTTCCAGAGCTTTCTTCCATGTTTAAAGTTTTTTTTGGGGGGAGTTCTTCCTTCCTTCCTTCCTTATCCAAATCGAAGGTCTAAGGACAGACGGTGTCGTATCCTGTACAGATTGTAAAGCCCCCCGAGGCAAAGTTGTGATTTGTGATATTGGGCTATATAAATAAAAAAGGACATAAACAAATTGAACGTAATCGTAGTAACAATAAAAACATAACTTGTGCCTTTTTATCACTCACTAACAATGGGCAAAATCCTGTACATCCAGCTTCCTGTCTGACTGCACCTTCAAAATAAAGGCGAGCACATCACTGAAACTGTCCTGTGTTCAAAAAAGTATGATGATTAGGCTGAATTAAATTTGTCATAATGTCAGTTCAGGACAAGACAACAAAAAAATGACACAAGACATTTAGAAACATTTACCTGCTGCAGGTGGACTGATTTGCTGCATCTCTTGCTTTGCTCTGTCTGTTGTTTACTCGATGTTATATGCAAAAACAACAAATTGCTGTTCGCAGTGTGTGAAAAGGCAGCATGATGATAATACAGCGAGGCCATAAAAAAAAGGAAGCAGACTCTCTCCGTCTGACAGAAACATGCTGTTTATCTTTCCATTTGAGGATCCACCAGTAATGAAATAAAATGTCTGTGACCCAGTTTCTCTCTCAGTGACGGTCAGCGAGGGACAAATGTTTCCATTCTGCAGAGCATTAAAAGCCACAGGCCTCCTCTGTTGTCTGATTGCTGTATGAAATATTGATGAGAGGCTTGTTTGAATCTGTTCCAGTTGTTGAAATTACTATTGATCAGTTTTGGGATGGAAAGCCGATGCTGCTTCGTCCTGCCAGGAAGACACAAAAGACGCCGCTGTGTTACAACTTTAATCTGAAGACAATTATAATAGTAGGATGAAATTACAAGATTGCTTTTGTACGAGCACCATGTGTATGTAACTGAATAATTTATTTACTTTCCATCTCAGAAAATCTTCATCAATAAGGCTGCAGCTGATGATTATTGTTGTCTTTCTCTTCCAATGAATTGATTAATGATTTAATCTACAAAATACCTACAAAGAAATTACTGAAACATGTCCTTCACAATTTACCAGAGCCCAAGGTGACGTTTTCAAATGTCTTGTTTTGTCCATCCAACACTTCAAAACCCAAATATATTCAGTTTACAATTATATAAAACAGAAAGCAGCGAATGATTTACATTTTTAGCCTCGTTAGCGGCACGGCTCGATGAACGGCATTAACTGCCATGAAATTTTTTACAGACATTCATGTTCCCCTGCTGACTTTTCCTCTAGCGCCACCATCAGGTCTCAATTTGGTTTATGACCAAATACCTGCAAAACTAAGGACATTCCCATCAGCCTCAGCTGCACTTTGTGTTTGTTGCTAATTAGCAAATGTTAGCATGCTAACACGCTAAACTAAGATGGTGAACATGATAAACATTAAACCTGCATTGTCACAGAGCTGTAGACTCTTGATGTAGATTAATTGATTGTCAAAACTGTTGTCAATTTTTCAATTTAAAGCCTTATTGTTTATGCATTATTCAACAGTTACTGTATTTTAAAAATGGCATGATTACAACGTATTTTTTCCATCACATTAGGGTCAGAAGAGGCTACATGATCTTGGTTTTTATGACTTATGTCATAAATGGGGCAACATTAAATAGAAATTAGGAAATGGTAAAAAAGGGGAGGGGAGGCTGATAATGTAGCTAACAAATAGCCTGTTAAATAAAAACTGGAGTTAAAGGGTAGTTTCACTGTTTTTTCAACCAACCACTGAGCTTTGAGAGGCAGTTATTGTTACCCTGGGAAGCAGGCTCATTAAAACACCACTCTCGTCTGGTTGTGACCCTCCACCAACATTCCTGCGACACAGTTTGGATACCGGCCAGTCGTCTTTATCACTGAGGTGTGGGGTCGCCCTCTAAGTAGGACAACAATGGAAGATTAATCAGTGTTTCACTGCAGTAGCTCAGAGAGAGCAGGGCCGCCCTGCTCGTCTTTATTTAATCAAAGAACTGGTTGGCAGGAATCCACCACTGAAAATGGGCACTCAGCAGTGGGAACACTGGGGACCATTATGGGTCTGGGAAAAGAGAGTTGTTGGGAATGTTTGAGGGGAGTTGGCTTAAGAGGAACATACTAGAAAAACCTCAAAAAGACAAAGTGTGACATATTTAAGAACAGGCTCAGATTTGTTCAGATGCCAGATGTAAAAATCTAAATCCGTAACAAAACATCCAAAACAAATAACAAATGTCTGTGATGAAGACTGGAAGCCTGGCTTTCGCTCATGTTCAGCCAACATCTGTAAATCTCATTCATTAAAGCGTATGGTTTTAGGGAGAGTTACTATTTCTTGACGAAGAGTTTATCCATCCATCCAGAAGAGCATCTCTAGCTGCTACAAACCAGCGCTACGTAAACTACGAATTGTCATTTATGTTTGTGTTCAGATTAAACAAACCAGATTCCACCTTATAATTAGCTATTTTAGAGCGTTTGGTAGATTGCTCTTTATGCTATGCTAAGCTAACCAGCTGCTGTAGCTTTATATTAATCGCTCAGTAAGGGTGGTGTCAATCTTCTCATCTAACTTTCTGGGGAAAAAAGGCAAATAAGCGTATTTCCCAAAATGTTGAACCATTTCTTTGACGTTCAGAAATCTGTAATGATTTATTTCTTCTTACAGATTGGTAGGAGACCATTTAAAAAACACTTTTCAAGAAATGTAATTGCATGTTGGCTCTACAATAGAAAAACATCTAACTTGTGAACATGTTTTGGCATTGTTAAATAGCTGTTTATGAAATATTTCACTTTAGATTCACACATGATGGAGAGAAGGTTTCTTGTTTACTTTCATCTCCGTGTTAAAGGATACGGCTGGTGTTGTTATTGAAAACATCAAAACCAACAATGTGTTAGTCCTTAATACTTTCTGACTTCTCCACCCTGTCTGTGACTCAGCTCCGAGCCCATTGGTTCCTACTGAAGGCGTAAATGTTTAAAAACAGCTCACAAATACATAGTTTACAGTTAGTTACAGCTGGCCACTGTGGCTTTTACCAAACAAACAGCTCTAGTGAGCGTTTGGGGCAACAGGACGGTGTGTGTGGGACTGAGTCAGAATAAACTACAGTGTGTGTGTGTGTGTTCACGGTAATGAAGGAACATGTCAGTCAGTGCAACAGTGCGGCTCACTGAGGTGTTTTTAATAGTTTCTGGACAACAGTGGAGCTCTATGGCTCAGAGGAAGAAGATACATCAGGGTGTGATACACACAACACTTGTTAGTAGATACGTTCATTGCTGGTTTTGTTTTTTTCATTAGATTAGTTAGTAATCACCAGATTCATCCTTTAATACTCGTTTTAACTGTAGTCATTACATGCAGATGCTGAATCAGGTGGAGAACAGCTGAAGAGGAGGCTACCAGCAGGGGAAGTAGTAGTCTGATCTTTTAATGAAGTAAAACTAGCAAAACCACAGTGTATAAAATACTCTGTTACGGGTAAAAGTCCTGCTTTCAAAACTTTACTTAAGTAAAAGTACAAAAATATTAGCATCAAAGTATACTTAAAGAACCAAAAGTAAACGTACTCATTATGCAGAATGACCCATTTCAGAATCATATATATTATATTATTGGATTATAATTAGTGATGCATTAATGTGTTCATCACTTTAATGTTGCAGTTGGTAAAGGTGGAGCTAATGTTAATGATATACTGCTGGGTAGTTTAATCCATAATAATACAGCATATTTTATTAGTTGATTACGTTTTGTACAAGCAATCTGAACTTGCAAATTATCAAATAAATGTAGTGGAGCGAAAAGCACAGTATTTCCCACTGAGATGACATGAAGTAGCATAAAATGGTTAAAGTACCTCAAAATCGTATTTAAGCACAGTACTTAGTTACATCCCACCACTGGAGGCTACATATAGCATTGTTTGCTTTTCGTTGCATGACAGCTGTGAAACACAGGAAGTAAATGAAGGTAAAACCGCTAACAACAGATTCCTGAGAGGTTGTGACGGCTTCTCTAAACCACGGAGGAAGTTAAAAAGAAGAAGGCCAGTCATATCATAAATGTCCACAAGCCACTGTAAGTCACAAATAAAGTTATACATTTGTCTTTCATGGATATGTAAGGTGTTTAAGGATTAATATAAAAATATCAATCATCTCCCCTGGTGGAGATTCTCCTGTAATAAAACCTCAAGCCGCAGACAGGAAGTGTCCACGCCTGTCGATGAGTGCAGAGTCTGTCTGAGTGTGTGGTGCTGTACTGTAAGTCTTTGTATCTCTGGCTGCCTTGCGGTCGATGTGTGTTATCAGTGGTGATTTCTCAGAGGTCAGAGGCGAGGCTTTGTTCTGCCTCGCTCTGACGTCACCGACCCGTCAGCTGAGTCTTTGTTACAGTTTCTGCAGCTCTGAAAATGGATCCTGTGTTCTGCACAAACCACAGAGAGGATTTACAGAAGGCAGGAGATTAAATATTTCTTATACATTTTTAGTAACATGCTTGTAAACTTGATGATGAATGCCCTCTCCTTCAGAAAGCTAGATTTTTATGTCATAATACACCCATCCTTGCATATACCTCTGTAACTAAGTACATTTACTGAAGTACTGTACTTACTGTACAAATTTGAGGTACTTGTACTTTACTTGAGTCTTTTCTTTTCATGCCACTTTATACTTCTACTCCACCACATCTCAGAGGCAAATATTGTATTTGTTACTGCACTACATTTATTTGACAACTGTAGTTACTTTACAAATTAGGTTTTTGCACAAAACATAAAAAAAAACTTATAAAATATGATGTTCTGTTATAAATTAAATTACCCAACAGTTTATACAAGTGCAGCTGAAACAACTGGATGATTAGTCAATTAGTCGATTGACAGAAATTCATTTTTCATGCAAAAACATTTCATGGCTCCAGCTTCACAAATGTGAAGATTTGCTGCTTTTCCTTTCAATTATTTTAATAATCTTAATGTATTTTTAATAATGTTGAAGTTTGGACTGTTGGTTGGACACAACCAGCATTGTGAAGGCGTCACTTTGGGCTCTGAGTCTTTGTGACAGCATTTCTCACTATTTTTAGAATTTTTACAAACCAAACAATCAATCGATTAATGGAGAAAACAATCAGCAGATTAATCAATGATGAAAATAATCATTAGTGGCAGTCCGATACAAAATAGTTCAAAATGAGCTCCACCTCAACCAGCTACAGCAGTAACATCTTGCTTTTACATTAATGCACGAGGAATAATAATCTGATGATAGAATTAGTATAACAGTCACAGGGGACTTTTTATTGCATTGAGTACTTTTACTTTTAATACTTTAGGTACCTTTTCCTGATTATACTCACATACTTTTACTTAAGCAGGACTTTTACTTTTAACAGAGTATTTTTACAGTGTGGTATTAGTACTTTTACTTAAGTAAAGGATCTGAAATACTTCCTCCACCTCTGATGTAATGTAACACAGGTTCTGATTTTATTTCTACTGTTCTCTGATTGCTTTGGGAAGAATTTCCTGGAGAGAAGTTTCAACCTGATATTTGTGTTGACTTGCAGATCAGAAGACATTTAGGTTCAAACGGTGCTAAACGGTGCTTGGTTACATATGTTGTTGTTTCAAATACATTTGAATTCAAATCGTATCTCTGTGGAAGAGTTCTAACTGTTGTTGCTGATGGTTTCTAATAAAGTCCCAAATGGTGTCCCTCAAGGATCAATATTAGGCCCCCTGCTATATTTATTTTCCAATGCCGATTTTTATGCTGATGATACCGTCCTGTATGCTACCAACCAACCAAGCCTTCTCCGGTTTACAGTCTGCTTTTGACGACCTCCAGATGTCCCTGTTTAATTTAAAGCTGGTTTCCAAACTCTGAAAAAAGACTAAATGTGTGCATTTCACAAGAGCGTGAACCATTAATGTTCCCTAACCTATCCAAAGTGAGATCTAATTGATACAGTACAGCACTTTAAATACTTAGGAATGTGGTTAGACACCAGATTCTTATACCGAAACAGAGCTTGTTTCTCCTTTCCACCATATTGTCTACAGTGGATTATGGCGATATCCTGTATGCTCAAGCGACTGTCGCTACCCTTAAACCACCGAACACTATATACCACAGTGCCATTTGATTCATTACACAGGACAGCTATCGCACTCACCACATCTTCAAGGCATCAGCATACCTCTGTCTTTATCTATAAGGCCTTGCAGAGATATTTAACACACTTAGCTGAGTTCAGAGCTAATAACAATGACACCAGATCACACAACAAGTTAGCTATAAAAGTCCTTTATACCAACTATGCACTGGGGAAGACTGGTTTCCAGTACAAACAAACAAACTGAACACACTCATTCCTCTGAAGTTTTACTATCTTATATTTGTAATAATACTTGTGATTGTTTTAATTATGTGTATCTGTGTATGTGATGACTGCTTTGTGGGACTGAACTGTCTTGTTGTGATGTTGTATTCATGTCATTTGTTCTCAGGTCTCTCTTGCAAAAGAAATCTTGATCTCAATGAGATTTCCTGAATAAATAACTAACTAATTAAACGACTATACTTCAGGTCCTAACCATATGTAGAAATACAGAGGATATCACAGTGTTTGGAGGATTTGGAATACGACAAATATTTAAACAGTGAAGCGACGAGATTAAAAAGGAAACAAGGTTACAGAAAAATCAAGGACCACAATGTGGGAATCTACGCAGACCACAAAACAGCACAATGACTTAACGTGAGTCCCGGTTTGTAAAATACAACAGAACCAAAAAGAAGCACCTCACTAGCTCTTAAAGGTTTAGGTTGTGGACACGTCTCAGGTTGGCCTGGGTTGTATATATTCACATTCACAGTTTATTCACAAAATGTCGCAATAATGTAATTCCCCTACACGCTGAAAACGTGTTCACTCTTTAGTTTCCTTCCTTCTTTTTTGCTTCAGACCAGGATGTCATTTTATAATCCCTAAATTTGACTCCACACAGTCACCTCTGCAGGAGTGCAATTACCTCTTACAGAGTCTCACTGTTGTAAAATGAAAGATAACAGCCTGCGTTCATGCAGCATATCTGCTCTTATATGTACTCTGTCTGTCTGCAGGCGCAGAACTGGCTTCGCATTTACACTTTGTTCAGATAAGATACTGACAGCTGCAGTACTTTTCCTACAGCTCCTACATGTAGCATGTTAGCTCACTGACAATATGAACCTTTTTTTGTATTTATCCATTTGATTAAATACATTTTTTGTGTGAAGTGCCTGCTGTCAGTGCAGTTTGTGTTTCTTCTGTCTGAAGTCTGTTTAGTAGCCACATGATGGCTACAGTTTTTTCCAATTAAGAAAAAAAATAATAATTTAAAATACATAATTTCCTGTGTGTCATAGGATTTTTCCAAGACAGCGAGGGTTAGTTCATTATTCTTATGGTTAGTAACTCCAAAAATCTGTATTTTTTATCAAAATACAACTACAAAATTGCAACCACACCGTGTATATGGTTAAGTTTTGTTTCTGCTTTTTTGCAGTCAGTTCTGTTTATTTGGGTTCATTGTTTGGTTGAGGATTTGGTCATGATTTCCTTTAATCAGATGTAAAAAATATCCGATTGAGTTGAGTTGATTTTGCACAGTCTTCACTTTTTTGCTACTATAGATGTCAAGGTTGTATCGGTCTGAATGCAAAGGGAACTTTCCTTTATTCACAAACACTTCAGCTCTGTTTTGCATGCCCAGTTTATTACCCAAAAACAACCAAAGGATGTGACCGTTAGCTGTAGCTAGCTAAGACGCCGCTAGTTAGCGCTCAGACTGATTTCAACTTTCAACTTACCAGGAACTCCTGTTTTTCCTCTCAGTTTCCTTGAGACTCTCTTTTGTCTACGTTCAGGAAGCAGAATCAGGGATTTTGTGATTAGTATGAATCTGCATCTCTTAGCACCTTACCTTTGGCTCTGTATGTACATTTGCATCATTTTTCATTTTCTTCATGTTTAGTCTGAAGCGACTTTCAGACAAAACCTTTTTTTATCATGGTAATACCTTTCAGATCAGGCCGAGTTACACTGATCAGCAACTGAGTATCAAAGTTAATTTTTAATGCAGTACTAATGCACCCTAGCGTTTTCACTGCCATTGAATAGGTGTGGCTCGTTATACACAAGAATTTCATTATTTTGAGTTTCAGTTGAAAGATTGATAGTGTCTCTGGAATCTCTTAATGCTGTTTTAGATTATTTCTGACCTGACAGAATGAAAATCATCAGGACTTTATCGGCGTAAAGTATCTATTTAATACAGGAACACAGGTAATAATTTATTCAGCACATTTAAAAACGTTACAAGGCATTTTACATTTGAAAATCAAGATTAAAACATCACAGCTTTTTACATTACAAACAAATTCAATAGTATAAAATACACCATGATAAAGTAAGATAACAAAGGAGTGAAATAAACAAATAAATCAGAAGACATATTTGAACTGGAAAAATAAAGATTTGTATCAGTATTTACAACATGTTCAATTTAACTGCCCAGAAGTTTATCAGGAAAATGAAAAACCTGTAATAGCGTCGTTACAGACTTTCTGATTGGCTGTTGGTGATGTCACATGTTTAACTGCTTGTCATTGAGGAAGTTAAAAGTCATAAAAAAAGTCGATATGAGACAAGGACCTGGTGACCTGCATGTTGGCTGAGTGCCGGCCTAATCGCTGCCTGCAGGACTGCACATACTGACAGTCACAGGTTGGACTGAGAGAGTTCAACCTTGTGATAACAAAACAGGACGACGACACAGTTTTAAAGGGCAAAAGACTCCTGCAGTGCTCATAATAACGGAAACTGTAGCTTTATGAAAACACTATTCACACTCTGACCTCGAAAAGCTTTAAAATTACCTAAATACTTCCATGGACAAAACACTCTGGGACCAGCTCACCTTGAAAATCACATTAAAATAAATCACAGAATGTCCTGCCTCAGGTTTCCTTTATTTTGCAGTATTAGTTGTCTTGTTGCTTAAATAAACCTTAAAGGTGGGATAAGCGATTCTGGATACCATGATATAGAGCGAACAACAACACAGCAAGTAATGTAACTAACGTTAGCTAGGTTGTGGGTTAGCAAACTGTCGCTGCAGTTGCTGCTGCGAAGCTAACAGCCAGAGAGGACGAGACGGTTTCCCAGAGCGAGCACAGCAACTCCAGACAGCGATACTCACAACTCTCCTGCTACTATAGCTAACATCACAACAGCAGCATATCTTGGCAAACTAGAAAGTAAGCTGAATGTCTGCGGGCAAGTCATTTAATGTTACCTGACACACAAATCATGGCTGGAATAATGTTGTGTGTTTTTATATTTCCTATTTACACAGCCAGGGCTGTGTACAAACACCAGAGTTTTATTTCAGCGCACACACTGAACGGACAGCTAGCAGACCGTGAGGAGATATTCGCTGAATTTGACAAAAAGACGTGTATTGGATTAGAATCGCACACCCCACCTTTAAATCTGCATTAATTGACAGCAAGCTATAAACACAGCATCTAAAATATAACCACCTTATAAAGTTAATATCACAATAGTGTTAGCAAACCGTTGCTTATTTACACATCCAGCAGACACAGAGCAACATTAGCATTCATTTGGAGTCGTGTTTGTGTCCATCTGATGAATGTAAGTCCAATATTCACTCTCCTTTTCTGTATTGGTCTCCACGAACTCCTGAGAAAAATATCTGGCTCTTTACAAATCTCGCGAGAGTTTCACAAATCCAGGGTTACCATCAAGACACGACGATGAAATGTTGCCACACCTGCAGAAAGTTAGATAAGAACAGACCTACACAGCCTGTTTCCACCGCAAGAACTTTCTCAGGAACTCTACTTCCATTTCGCCTGGAGGAAGCGGAGTCTAAATTTAGTTCTTGGGCCATGGTTCCTGCCCCCCCAAAAGTCACTGCTCCTGAGATAGCACTGATGGCCCAGGAAATATCAGGGTGTGATCTGCAGCGCTGGATGCCGCTGATTGATCAAGTACGCTAGCATTTTCCACAGCTTTTTAAACTGCCATTTTCAAAAGCCCA
Source organism: Siniperca chuatsi (assembly GCF_020085105.1). Taxonomy (NCBI): domain Eukaryota; kingdom Metazoa; phylum Chordata; class Actinopteri; order Centrarchiformes; family Sinipercidae; genus Siniperca; species Siniperca chuatsi. The sequence continues at coordinate 25,811,110 of NC_058056.1, forward strand.
CAACAGCATAAATTGTGTTTCAGATGAACCGTAATGGTGTAACAGAGAAGAGTTTATGATTGGTAGGCCGACAATGAAGTTCTGGCATTGTTAGACTAAGCATTTTTGCAGAGGAGGATATTCAGAGGGAATTTGAGATGGCGGAGCACGATGAAAAGGTGTACCAAAAGAGTTTTTCTCAGTTAGGCGAAAAGGCGGCGTCAAGAGTGCAAAAGCCTTCTTGATTTATAATGCACCAAATATGGAAAAACAGCTAGAGTTAGAATGTAAAAAAAAACAAACATGTAATTTAATTCTTTGTGGCTCTAATTTGATCAGAGGAATAGCACTGAATCTGGTTTGTACCCGTTCCAACATCCTGGCTAAGCAGCCAAGAGTTAAAATCAGACCTATATTTTCCATGTCTCTGAGTACGTGCAGCCTGTATGAGTCACTGTGTCATGGGATGCATCGAGCAGCATCCAGAGCATTGTGCTTTTCTCAGAAAATAGAAACATGGGGACGAGTTTGCTCTGACTGATTAACTGCACACAGAGACAGCTGACATCTGGCTAACAATAGAAACTATACAAGAAGAATTTCATTGCTATAGGAGATCTCCACCAGCTGGAAAAAATGAAACCTACACTCACAGAATGACTGACTGCAGAAACAGTTGGTGCATTTTGATGCATTTCCAGACCAAGAACTCCACGTAATGATTGTTATACTTCTTTATTTGTTAATATTATTATTATTATTATTAAAAGTATTTTTGTATTTTAGCTGCTGTCTCTGCCAAGAATTACAGTGTGTGCAAGAGTGGAAGAGCAGATCAAGGTTCACTTTCTGGATTAGAAATGTTGCAAGCAACAAATAGTAAAGAGTCTTAATAAGCTCACAGGATTACATTTGAAGTGACATGAAAACAAAGCATTTATTTGAAGTAGACTGGAAATATTCAACAAAACATGGCCTTATTAAACCTCTTTAAGGACCAGTTCAAAACAATGCATGATGGTCCTGCTATACTTAAAGGGACAGTTTGACATTTTTGGAAATCCGTACAAAAACCAAAACAAAAAAAGGGTAGAAACGAACAGTCAAACTATTCCTTCAAACAGCTTTTCCTTGCTTATGAAAGTCAGACATTTCAGAGATATTACTAATATGTACAAGAAAACACATTATTAAAGGTAGCGTTTTTCTAAATAAAGTTACAAAGTTATTTTCAACGAAACGAGAAGAGTAAGAGTCTACCGCCATGCTAGCGGCTCTGTGAGGCTGTACTTAGGCACAGTGGTAATGCTAATGTCAACATGCTAACATGGGAAATTGGGTCATTAAAGTATAAAACTAATGGGAGGGGGAAAATAGAAACAAATTGTGAGGAAGCAAATAGAGTATAATATTGGCAATAAAGACAAACTGAAAGAAGAGTCTACAGCCATGCTAGCTGCTCTGAGAGTGCAGGAACAGTACGATGCTTTGAGCTAAATGCTAACATGCTCACAATGATAATATTAACATGCTAATGTTTAGCAGGTATAATGTTAAGGATGTTCACCACCTTTAGCATGGTAGCATGCTAACATTTGCTAATTAGCACCAAACACAAAGTACAGCTGAAGTTGATGGGAATGTCATTAGTTTTTCAGGTATTTGGTCATAAACCAAAGTAGTGGACGAATTTTTGAAGTTTTGACCTGATGTTGGCGCTAAAGGAAAAGTTGTTACAGTTCGTCCTGAGGGAAACATGTAATCCGTAATTCATTGTAATCCGTCCAATAGTTGTTGAGACATTTCACTAAAAACTACAAATGTCAACCTCATAGTGGCGCTGGAGGAAAAGTCACCAAAGTCTTTCGGATACATCGAATGGGAATCATGAATGTGTGTTCCCAATTTCATGGCAAACTCTACAATATTCATCGAAATATTTCAGTCTGGACCAAAGTGGTTGATTGACCGACGTTGCCGGCCCTAGAGCCATGTCGCTAGTGTGGCTAAAAATGTGTGTGCTAAAATAACAAGATAACAAGACTAAAAAAATAAAAACATTTATGTGTGTGGGTAAGTCAACAGTGGTACAAGGGTGCAGCCTTTGTATCTTTGTGTATGATGTGTGTTTGCAGTGAGAAGGTGTGTCACATTCCTGGTGGTATTGCGAGGTGCAGAGTGCGTTTGTCCTCTGCTGTGCGGCGAGGCAGGAGGGCGGACGTGATGTCGCAGGCTGGACTTTGGCCACTGCAGCAATGCCAAGAAGCAGCTCCATATGGTTCGATTATGAATCAATATTTACCAAGTTAACAGCTGGAGCTTTTTATGAGTCTTGCTAAACAAATACAAAAGCTGGTTTGAACCGCTTCTACAGCCTCTCCATATATATTATTTGTCTTACTTTCATAGTTTTTTCTTCTTTTGTCAAGAAGAAAGAAAGACAATAAATTAAAAAATACAAACCGTTTCAGCACCTGGTAAAGTTGACTAATTTCTATTGAACAGTAACCTGATTGATCAACCACAGACAGCCTATATTAATGGGCATTGACGCTGTATGAAGCAGTCAAGGAATTTTTACACGTCTACAGAGGTATTGGGTGACAGATGTGTTGGAAAGCAAAGTCAAGTCAAATACAGAAAGGTGAGGAACTTTTACTTACCTGTAGTTTTAAAGCTGAATTGATTTACTTTCTGGCCACTAGGGGGCAGAAGAACTCCACAACAAGCTGACAGACACAAATCCCTGACATATTGTCAACTCGTTAGCAAACGTTTGCTTACTTTCACATCCAGCAGACACAGAGCAACATTACGGTGAAGACTCACTGGAAGCAAACAAATCGCACATCATCTCCCCCCGCTTCTCGCTGTGAGCATGTCAACGCTTGCAAGCTAGCAAGTAGCTTGTTCATTAGCAACCTATGACTCTTCCGCCAACAATTTATGTGACTTTTTGCCAAACAGCACTTTGTTTTTGTTTGTGTGTGTGATCTTGGAAGCAAGGCACACGCAAAAGAGGGATCCCAGGAACTAAATAAATAATAATTTCCTCCACAAATCCACAGCAGGTTGACTGGAATCGCAGGGAATCCCACAATCCTAACAATTCGCGATGCGCTGTGCTCCGCCCTGTTTTGTTTCTACCAACCCCTTGGAAAATTATCTGGCTCTTTAGCTGCTAAATGTTCCACTTTCGTCACTGGCTGGTCTCTAACTGTGTCTGTCTGCTGAGCAGGTAACTCACAGAGGCTAACGAGAGCGGTGAGACTGAACTGTACAGTAAGTTCGCCGTAAAACCAAAACTATGAGCTAAAAGAGGCTAAAAGCTCCATAGATCAGAGTTGGTGAGTTGAATTCTCTCTGTGTTTCACTGCAAGCAACCTCTTTGACATAATACATACAGTTGCCATTTGATTAATGTAAATGTAAATATTGTCGGAAAAAAGGACGCTTGCTCTTTCTCTCCACCTTCAGCCTCAAAACCTCTGCATTTTTGTGGACCTTTCCAGACTTGTCATTCCACACCTGTCCACTAGTTGCCTTTATAGAGTTTCCTGCATTTACCAGTCACCTGACCCTGCCCCTCCCTGCACACCTGCCCCTAATTACCCCATTAGCCCCACACCTGTCCAGTCACTTGCCAGACAGTCAGTGGTGCATCACTGCTGCGATTACATTTCAGCCTGACTGTTCCCGTTCCCTGTTCCTGACTGCAATCTGTGTTTAGACCTGATTTGGTTTCCTGTTCAGACTTCTTGTTGCCTAATGTTTGCTTTTTGGTCTGCTTCCCTGTTGCCTCGTATCCTGAACTGTGACCAAAAAAAAGGCTTCTAAGAGGAGCCTTTATTATGACATTTCAGTCACAAGATCTTCATCAGACTTTACACCCAGACTGATGCCAGAAACATCATATTAAAGTTTCTTTGAAGGTACAGAAACTGGGCAGGAGTTTGTCCCAATTTTCTATGGAGCTGTAAACATGGTTTTTATTACTTTTTGAGGGCAGCTGATACATTTTCCCGACAATCATTAGCCAAAAAGGGGATGTACTTCATAACTCTGTCTTGTTTCACTTCCTCACTGGTTTCCCCACCCTTAACCTGACTTACAACTTTTCTCCACTTTCAGGATTCCCAAACTCCCTGCTCAGACTTACTGTAATTATAGCAGAATTAGAAAAATCTAATTTTCCCCTCTTGTGTCTCTTCTTCCTTTTGCTCCAGTAAAACATTTGTGTGACAGGTTGGAAAGCTCAAGTTAGGAACAAACTGCACAGATTCCCACAGGGGGGGGAGGAGAAGGGAACAACAGCTTCCCCCCCTCCTGAACACAGCACACGTCTTGTTCAAGGTGAGAAAGACCTGGATGTGGCACGATGATCGGCTGCCCCCTGCAGCTCAGACGGAGTTGTGCTAGCCTCGTGTCATTCAGCCAACACTGTACAGTACTTTGTATCCTGAAATAGAGACATCAGCTCTAAGTGGACTGTTTTCCCAGCTCTCCATCGCAGAAAATGGCACTTTATATTAGACTTTATGGATCTGAATAATATATGGCATTCAAGCTCTCACCCATCCAGGCTTTAGCGAAGGCACTCATGCTATTCCTGTGTATCTGTACATGCCAGCATACATAGAAAATGCTGTGCAAGTGCCATTTGTCGACATGAGAGCTCCTTTTCTTGAGCAAACGATGTTCTGCAGGGGGAAAATGACATGTATGTTTGTTGGGGTGACGGATAAATAGCCACATTTGTTATTATTTCAGGACAAGCTGACTTCAGTACTCTTCTTAAACTGGCTTTTATGACACTAATACTCTCCCTTTCCTGCAAATCACAAAATCACGTTAGGTAACTCCTTCATTATTTCTGCCACCGCTGGTGCACTTTGCCTCCTCCTCGGCTTGCACTCCAGGCTCAGAGTGAATTGCAGATGTAAAACGTGGGAGTGGAGACACACAATAATATCCGCGGGCCAAACAGAGGGCAGCTGCCGCGGAGGAGTGAGTAATTCCTGTTGTTGCTGTGGCAACCGGCCAAATATGGCACCGTCCCCATCACTGTCAGGTACCGTTGGTACAGCCACAGAGATAAAACAAGGGATCCACTACCACTACCATTACTGATATTGGTCTTTGAATTTACATGCTTACACAAATATCACATTTATCTAACATTTTTATTCTTGTCAAAGTCAGAAAAGCCTCTGAAGAAGCATTTAAAGCATCATGGGCCACTAAAAATCTCCATTCAAATGAATATTAATGACATAATGTTAATGATGTGAATTACACCTTTTAAATTGAGAATTGATTGACAAAGAAATAACTGGGCCCAAAACCAACGAAAGGTAGTAAAACATTATCAATCATTTAACAGATTAGATCAATTAATAATACTGTTAGTTTTTAAAAAAGGACAGTAAAAAGAGAGATTGTCCACAGCTAGCATTAGCTGAAGCTAGTTCATCAACCTTTTCTGACCTGTTTCCTGTCGCTGAAAATGTATATTGATGCTCCAACATCTTATAGTTTATTATAGCGCATAAATAAAGCAAGTAGATAAATCATAATGAAGAAAAAAGTAACACAGATAAACTAGTCCTGCTAAAAGCTAACTAGCCTAGCTTAGATTCCTCTTAGATTGTCCAAACAGAGTATGGTATTTGGTTTCATCAACATTCATCCCCAAAAGAGCATAAATATCATGTTTTACAATTTATAGTAATTGCACACTTTTTCTCAACTTCACTTATCCTGGATTTACTTCTGTCTGACTTTGTAGGGCAGTATTACTTATCTACCTATTTTTAACGTTTTAATCGTCCAGCTAACGCTAACAAAGTTAGCTAACATAACTTAGAAGTTTTTAGTTTGTTTGACATTATGAGAAAGGAGACATTAAATCACACACATCTATAAAATGTGAAAAATTTCCACTGTGGTCCTATAGTGTCTGTGAATTTCACTTTAGCAAGCTAACTGTCAGCGTTAACTTGCTGGCTAAAATGTTTCGGTTAAATGAAAAGAAAATTAGAGGGCATGTGTAGCATGGGGAGGCAAGACATGCAAAGAAAACTAAAGCTCTACAGTTTTAATTTGTCTCCGAACTTTAATCCTCCAAAATATAGTTTGTTCTTTCTAAACTAGGTAACTCTTGGCCTGGACTGAATGAGGTTATGTAAATTCTGTCTCAACTGGAGCGTGATGTCCTTTCTCCAAATGTCTCGCATCCTCAGGCTGTTAGGTCACAGCAACCTAAAAGATAGAGAAGTCAGTTTGTTACTGGAGGGTTGCCAGTTTGAATCCTTCATCTATAGTTGGGGAATAATCTGGCAGGAAAATAAAAACAGTTACAGTTACAGTATGAGGCACTCACAATGATGTTTCCTGTGCTGACTGTGAGGCTAAATCACTGATGTATCACTAGATACATGCACACAGATAGATATTTAGCCTGAATATTGGCTGATATTTGTTTTTTTACATAAGCACATGGCATAAACCTGCCAAGGATTTGCCAAGGAGCCCTGAAATGTAGTTATTAATGAGTTGTGACAAAGATATGTACCAAGCACTACAAAAATCTCTTTATCAAGTCTTTTTTTACTCTAATTTTCTTTCTGGTATTTTGCAAAAATTCAGGAACTTTTTTAATTGATTTCTATCTGTAATGGGTTGAAATGAACTCTGCAGAAGCTAACCTTTGCCTGCCTCCCTCCCTGTTCAAGTAAGAAAGATCAAGACTCAGTTAAAGTAGAAAAAAATCTAATAGAAAAAAAAGATAAAATAGAGATTTTTTTGCAATATTTTACATCTAAACAACAAACTTTATTATCAAAGATTACAATAACAGTACACAGGATACATTTTGATGACATTTTTGTTGCTAAAAACTAGAACTATTATAGAATCTGTAAAATATATACACAAATGCAGCATATAAAACACTTACGTACTGAAATTTCTTTTTGTTTTGTGACTGATGTGATTTTTCGGCTGATATTTGCGACCTGCTATTGTATCAATCAAGCTTGGATTTTAGGCATAAAAACAGAAAAAGCTGGACAGCAGGAGAAGATGTGAGGCAATTTGTTGGAGTTTGATTCATAATTAAAATCTCAATGACCGTCCTTTTCATTCAAAATTTTAGTCCTTCTTTCTTTTTACTCCCCCCAAGGCTCAATAGAAACTGTCCCGCCTGCATTCCCCCGTGTGAAATCTGTCTGTTTTTACTAACTGACGGTGCATAAATTTCTGTTAACTCACTGAATTTCTCACAGGGGCCGACCGCAGGAAAAAATGAATCTCCAGCTGTCGTCCTGAGCTGGAGCTGAGAGTTTATCTGTCGAGGTTTCCAGCAAAATGAGTCACCATTGCCACGTTTACAGCAGGCAGATGGACCTCGGACCAAAGCCAATAACTCCAGTCGGGTGAAGAGACGCTGGGACGCTTCCCAGTAATCCCCAGTCCTCCCCTGACCCCATCAGTGGAGTACTGTAAAGTCAAAAACACTTCTACTTTTGTGTGTGTGAAATCACTTGGTTAGGATTTTGTCCACATAAAAAGTTTGAAATGTTGACATTGTTGAGATTTGTTTGTATACATCACATGGGTCTTATTCCTGAGGGAAGTAGGTCATTAAAGCAGCAAATGTAATATAAAAGGGGAAAAAGGGATGTTAATAGAGGATAATTTTGGAAATAAAGGCAAAATGAATGCTAACAAAAATAGTCTACAGCTATGCTAGCCACTGTGAGGTTGTTTTTAGAAACATTACAGTGATTTGAGCTAAATGCTAACATCAGCATGCTAACATGCTGATGTTTAGCAGGAATAATGTTCACCATGTTTGCTATTTTAGTTTAGCATGCTAACATCTGCTAATTAGCACTAAACTCAAAGTATGGCTGAGGCTGATGGGAATGTCATGGGTTTAGCAGGAATTTGGTCACAAACTAAACTGCAACCAACGATTAATTTCATTATCAATTCATGTATCAATTATTTGTTCAATTAAACGTTTAGTCTATAAAATCTCAGTAAATTGTGAAAAATGCCCAACACGTGTTCCCGATAGTCCAAAACCCCAAATATATTCAGAATAGCCGAAAATCTTCACATTTAAGAACCAGAAAATGTTTTGGATTTTTGTGTGAAAATTGACAAACAATTGATTATCAAAATTGTTATCATTCTTTTTTTTTGTCGATCGACTAATCTATTTAATTGTTTCAGCTCTAAACCAAAGTATCAGAAGACGAAAAGATGAAAAGTCAGGGCATCGCCAAAGTTATTAGAATTAATCTTCTAGGGGCCTTGAACATATTTAGCAGATTTTACGGAAATCCATCCAATAGGTGTCGAGTTTTTTCTGTCAAAAATCAAACCTCATGTCATGTCATGTCAACCTCATGGTGGCGCTAAAGGAACGGGATCACCAAAGGCAGAAGCATTCATCCTCTGGGGAACACGACTGTCTGTACAACATTTCAATCCATCCAATAGGACCGGAGGTGGTGGAAAAATAGTGGAGTTTTTTGTTATTGTTGTTCTTTTAATAAATAAAATAGAATATAACCACTTTGGGGGGTTTTGTAATATTATGCTGTAAACAATGTCAACACCTGGAGAGACAAAAACAGCATGATGTTGAACCTATAATCAACTGTAATAATATTTGCTGTATATATAGGAGCAATGTGCATGCTGCCTGTTGCTTCGTCTCGTCGTCTTACTTTTTCCATCTTTTAGCTTTCCTATTTTTTATAAAACTTGAGTAACATTTGTGTAAGTGTATTTCTATTTCTATTCTATTAGTTCTTCCATTCCTGTGTGCACTGACGTGACGGTGAGCAGCTGTAACGAAAGAGTTTCCCCTCGGGGATCAATAAAGTATTTCTGATTCTGATTCTGATTCTGATATAGGCTATGTAAAAGTGTGGGTACATGTATAGTGTATAAAAAAAATATCGGTTCGTTCATAGATTTAGTTATTCTAACCTAAACCAAGAACCAGGTCGTAACATTAGAATGAATTGTTTATATAATGGGGACCAGCTGTTGGTCCTCAGAAGGGAGGAAAGTCCCCACAGTTTGACTGTGTGGAGAGATGTTTGTCCCCACAAAAAGAGCTGATAAAAAACAAATTTCTACTTACTTTACTAATTCCTCCTTATCACAGAACAACAGGACACCTGCTCTTTGTAATCAGGTACCTTTCAACCGCTTATTTCTTTTCAGGATTATGATTTTCCCTAATCTGCGCTTCCTGTTAATTAAATCAATAAATGAGCATTTAATCTTTTTTATTGTGAAGATTATTCTCCTCATGGCTCACACATATTCACACGCAGCTGCTGGAGATGTAGAGAAAAACACGAATCAGTCCACACTCGTTAGTCTTAATTATGGAATTTTAATCATTTGAAGATTAATTTTACATTTAAATAGATTAGTGTTTGTAAGAAGACTGAGCAGGCAAATCCAGGTGAAATTGATTACTGCTCAGTTTTTAAGATAAAAGGAAAAGTAAAGAATAAAGTTTAGATTTTTTTTTTTGAGCATGGACATTCATTGCAGGCTACAGCTGTATTTATTCTACCATGCCAGCAAGCATGACACATACAGGACACTCTGGATCCACAACATTGCACAGCATGTAACTGACGAAGAAAGACAAAGACAGGGGTCAGAGGTCAAGCAAGAGAAAGAACAAAAGAGAGAAGGAAAACTAGGGTTTATGCTTTTTAATGATTTTATTTTATATGCTGTAGTATTCTTGTATTTTATTGCACAGCTCCCATGAGACTCACCAGGGGCTAAGACTCTCTGGAGATGTTGTTAAATGCTTAGAAAATAATTTGATCTTTAAATGAAGAGCTGGTCAGAGTTTAGTGTACTGTACAATAATAGATAACTATTTACCTTAGAATAAAGAGCCCTCTATTAGAAACCAAACTAAACAACAAAATATTTTGTTAGTTATTTCCATCCAGAATGAGTGTTTCCTGATCTGACGCCCCTATGGTTCAGGTTCAATAAGGCACAGGCACAACAAGACTAAGAGCCTAGCGCCATGCTAGCGGCTCTGTGAGACTGTATTGAGTTAAATGCTAATGTCAGCATGCTAACATGCTCATAATAGCCAGGTTTCCATCCAAATGTAGTGCAAATTTTAACCAAACTGACAGAAAATGTGAATTAATGTCCCTTTCCATCCATTGCCCTTACATGAGTATTAGGAGTTTGAGATAAACAGTAGGTGGCGCTAATTCTCCGGTCAGGTGTCATTAAACCATTGCATAGGAAGAAGGCGCAACCAGATGATGTAATTAAAAGTCAGACCTCAAACAAACGAAAACAATGTAGAAAACATGATGGAAATATGGCATTTATGTTTGTTTCATGTATTAATTTGAGGAAGGTTACAGTCTCCTCATCGCTCCACCCAGATCTGATGTTTCTGACGCACTTTTTCGTCTCTTCAGTGAAGCTAAAGCTTCAGTGGAAATTTAAGTCACATGTCATGATTAATTCCCAAAGTCTGTTTTCATTGCACTTTGTCGCATTTTTGTCACCTCAGCCAAGCGTAAAAACTTTTGTTTTGCTTCTGAACATACCAGACATGGAACAATCTATAGCTAGAATACATGGCCTCTGCAGCAGCAGATGCTAAACAGCTGCTGGCTTGAACATATACAAGTATGGCATTATACTGTATTGTTGTAAATCTATGAATCTATGTACTATGTAATGTAGAACTATCGTGGGATGGGGGAGGGAACATGCTGATGTTTAGCAGGTAAAATGTTCACCATGCTAACATTTGCTAATTAGCACTAAACACTAAGTAAAGCTGAGACTGATGGGAATGTCATTTATTTGCAGGTATTTAATCCTAAATTAAATAAAAAGTTTGACCTGATGGTGGCCGCTAGCTGAAAAGTTAAAGGACCACCAAAGTTGTTACAGTTCATTCAGAGGGGAACATGGATTGTTTTTGAGACATTTCACTTAAAACCAAAAACGTCAACCTCATGGTGGCGCTAGAGGAAAAGTCGGTAGGATTCATCCTCAACATTTCAATCCATCCAGACGTTGTTGAGATATTGAAGTCTGGACCAAACCAACCAACTGACATCGCCATTTCCAAAGCCACATAAGTGTGATTAAAAGTACGTGTTTTGCCTGTATTTTGTACACAGCTGATCATGTCTGCTCTGAAAACGTTTAGCACAACAATACAGAACATCGAAAGCCACTTGGACAAGCCTCATCTGCAGAAAGGCTCACAGTGCACTAGTCTCATTGATAAAAGGGTTGTTTCACTAAGGTAGACGCAGAGATAAACCCAAACCAATGTCAAACCTACTGAATCAATTTCCCAACTTTGCTCCTTGTATCTGCGACACAGGTCAAACAGATTAAAAACCATTTTATTTTAACCCCCTCGGCCCTGCAGTCATAGCAGCTTACGCTAATCGATGCAGGCTTTTCTCACCCAGTAAAGAGGCTCTGGGAGTATTACATAACACTCCTGCTGTGTTTCTGCACAGCTGACAGCACCAGGGACCCTGCTGCATACTGCATGACATAACCCTCCACACATCGGACTACACCACTGTCCTCCCTTCATCTCTGTATGTTTTCCTCCCATGTTTTACCCCCCCCATCCCGGGCTTCTCTCTGCACCTCTCGGCCTCCCTCCCTGTTCAAAGCCATTCTTCTGTATGACTATTTTTACACAGAAAAAGCAGACGTACACTCAGTTTATTCATAGGAATTTAGCATTCATCTTGCACTGCATTCTTGCACTCATCAGAGTCTCATGCTTCTTGTGACTAATCCTTTTCTTGGTCTTGGTCCATTCTGGATGTTATGTTCCTCATGACATAACCCTCACCACACAGTAAACACACTGCCCTCCCTTTATCTCTGCATGTTTGTCCCTCTTATGTCCTCCTCCCGATGCTCTGTAGCCTAGCTGCCCGAGTCGCTCTCAGGTCAAAAAAGGTTTTGTTGTGACATATGACAGTCGTAAAAAGCCAGGAAATATAAATAAAGTGTTGCAGTGTTTGACTCTGATGTGACGTTGTGCCTATGTGACTCTGACTTATCTTGGTTTAATGCTAATTAAACAAATTTGTTTGGTTTATTTTCTGCCCAACACACCAAAGAATTTACTGGATTTTATCTATCGAAGACCTAAAGTTAACAAAAAAGCTAACATTGGCAAAGCTAAAGCATTTAAGCTAAAGCTAATTAGTGGCTACTGTTGGCTAGTGACACTGTGCCCGACACACCAAAGAATTTACTGGATTTTATCTGTAGAAGACCTTTAGGCCTTTAAGCTAACAAAAAAGCTAACTTTTGCAAAGCTATGCTGTAGCTTAAGCATAAAGCTTAAGCTAATTGGTAGCTAATGTTAGCTAATGATAGCTATTTTCTTTTGTTGTTTGATTTATTTTCTGCCCTACACACCAAAGAATTTACAGGATTTTATCTGAAGAAGACCTTTACTTAAAGCTAACAAAAAAGCTAATTTGAGAAAGCTATACCAGAGACAGTTTAGAATCTTTGGCTATACTGTAGCTAAAGCATAAAGTTTAAGCTAATTGGTGGCTAATGTTAGCTAATTTTAGCTAACATCTTCTTTAGTTGTTTGGTTTATTTCCTGCCCCACACTCCAAATAATTTATAGGATTTCATCTGAAGAAGACCGTTAGTCCTTAAAGCTAATAAAAAAGCTAACACTGGCAAAGCTATATAGCTAAAGCATAAAACTAAAGCTAATTGGTGGCTAGTGTTAGCTACCTTTTGATAGATATTGCTGTGTAGGCTAACATCTGAAATTTCTCAACTGCTATTAGATGACATTTTTGAGCAGACATTCATGTATACTGATACTGAGCTGATGGATTAGTTGATTGATTTATTAGTCGATTGGCAGGAAATTTATGAAATATTTTGATAATTGACTAATTGTTCCAGTAATTTTTCAAGCAGAAATACCAAACATTGCCTCATCAAAAGTGAGGATTTGCTGCTTTTCTTGTTTTATATTTTAGTAAAATAAAGATATTTTTGGGTTTCTGACTTTTGGTTCGACAAAACAAGACGTTTTAGTACTTTTTTCCGATTCAATAGACAAAACAATTAACCCATTACTTGAGAAAGTAATTTTCAGATTAATCAATGATAAAACTAAGTGTTAGTTGCAGCCATCATTAATTTATGTTTAAGTCTTGTCATTGCCATGTTTTATTTCTAGGGATTCTTGTACATTTTGGATCTTGGGAACTACAATTATGATAAACTACATTTCCCATGTTGTACTTGTATGACACACACAGGTGTGGTCTCATTATACGGTGATGAATTGCCATCTGGTCAAACATTTATCCTGATGAGGATCTAGAGACATTAGTAGGGAATTCTTGGTAAGTAGCTGTCTAAGAAGGTAATGTACAATTATTAGTGCAAAATAAGCCTCTTACCAATGTTACTTTGATGACTTAAAGAGGTTATAAGCAATATTTTCATACTAATGATGGATCAGCTTGTTTTCACTGCCCCTGAGTGCCCAGATTATTACAGGTTTAAATTCTGCAGTTGAAATTTAACACATTACAGTCAATGAAAACGTTTAATCCAGTATAAAATAATGTACAGAATCTACTGTACAGGGGATAAGGTTAATAAATATGATCATATATCAGGGGACTGTTAAATGTGGATTTACAGATTCATTGATATGATGAACAACATTGGTTTCCAGAAATATTGGGGATGAAATTTAACTTTAATCCATTATTTTGTATATTTCAAGATATATTATAGGATACCAGTGAGGTATCTGCTGAGTTGGATTATTTCATCTATTTGTATTTAATAAACTTGTACTCAAACACTGGAAATCCACATCCCCTCCCACACTACTGCACTGGAAAAAAGAAATGTATTATTATTTGAAAATGAAAAAGACAATAGCTATTGAAAAGAACAAATTAACTCAATGTGAAATCATATGGGGAGAGGTACTACAAGCAATGAGTCCATGAAAATGCAGACTTTAAATTTAAACCTTTTTTTTTGTGTTTTCCAAAATGTATATATGACGTATGTTTATCTTTATTTATCAGTTCATCTTCTTGGGTTTTTGTTTTGTTGAAGTGTATATGATGAAGAGTGTATATATTGGGAAATCTAAATAAAATCTTATCTAAAAAATAAAAGAAACTTAACACTGTTCACTTTGCTGTTTTGTTGACAGAAACATTAAGCCTCTTCTGCTCAGTGCTTTATAGATATTGATTAATGGCCTTTATATCATATGCAGCCTTGAATTGGACCCATTCTTTATAAAAGTTTAATTAAAGCCCCTGTAAGTCACCCCAGCCTTGATGGTATTGACGTTGCCGTGGTGATCCAGTGAAATGTGTGTTTATCACCTCCGTGTGTTACAGCTTATGCAATCAGCACAGCCTCACAGAGCTACAACACGCCACTCTCGGCTGTCATAGACACTGTGCCTGTGACTGGAGCCTCGCCCAGGGTTAGATCAGTCCATACCCCCCCACCCCGCTGCCTGACAGGCTGCCTGCAGAGCCGAGCATGTGGCGCCCTCTGGTGGCTGTATGTGAAACAGGGATGTCCCATGTAATGCTGAGCCCTGATGAGACATTTCTTTCCTCGTTCACTAGCTCTACAGGAAGGTCAGAGGTCACGGTCAGCCACAGAACAACACTCGGGAGCTGGCGAGGATTCAGTAGGTGTGTCTTTTTTACTAAATGCTTCCTCCTTTCTTTCTCTATCTGCTCATATCCTTTACAACTGATGTTTGCCCCGTCGTCTGATTCTCTGGGACTCGACTCACTGCAGTGGTGGAGTGTAACGAAGTACATTTACTCAAGTACTGTGCTTCAGTACAAATTTGAGCCACTTTGTACTTCTACGCCACCACATCTCAGAGGGAAATATTGTACTTTTTACTCCACTACAATTATCTGACAGCTTTAGTTACTAGTTACTTTACAAATTAAGATTTTTGCATACAAAACATATGAAGAGCTTTATAAAATATGTTTTGTTATAAATTAAACTACCAAACAGTTTATACAAGTACAGCTGAAACAATTAGTCAATTAGTCAATTGACAGAATTGTTATTTGTTTGTTGGTATTTTAGTTAACAAACAGTAAGCACTGCATACAAATTATACAAAATATTACAAAAACAGTACAGAATTTACATACACAGACACATAAAAACAATAGGACACGTACAGTAGCCTACATATACAGTATAAATATTAACCGAGGTACAAGGTGAGAGTTAAGAGGATATATATTGCCTAGCCTCTATTTATTTTGTGTAACAGATGTATAAATCTGGTGTATATCTGACTTTGCTCCCAGGTTAGGAACCTCTGCTCTAGGGAACAAAATAAGCTTCTTCATTATCTCCTTGGTTGCAGCGTTGATGCAGGAAAATTACAGGTTCCCTCTCAAGACAAGCTGCTCTGCCCAAAATAAACATCACAGCATCAGCAGCTGGATTAGAATTAATAATAGGTTGTATGTCTTTATTATTATTCATTAAAATATATTTTTATCAACAATTTATCTTGACAACATGCACATATGCTAACCTTTAGGATTCATTTTAAATTCCGTATATTGTTTGTAGATTGTAGCTTGCATACTGTTTGGGCTGAAAAGTACTCATATCTTTTACTTAAGTAAAAGTAGCAATACCGCTCTGTAAAAACACTGTTTCAAGTAAAAGTTAAAGTTAAAACTTAGTACAAAGATATTAACAGCAAGATTAAGTTTAAAGTATTAAAGTAAAAGTACATGTTGGGCAGAGTAGTCCTATATTATTATATACTTACTACTGTGTTACATAAGCCCTGCCCTCAGGAAGGAGTCTTCCTGAGTTTCTGCTGTTTAACCTCAGGAAGACTCCTCCCTGAGGGCAGGGCTTAAGTAACACAGATTAGCTTAAATTTCTCAGACCATTTCGTCACAATTCAGAATGACTTCCGGATGGGAGCCGAAACGTCTTGATTCTGAAAACAGCGTCCAGATGAGAACGACTGAAACCTTTTCTACGATGGAACTCTCCTGGACTAATGAGGGACTACACCGTTTTATTAGAAAATAAATTATCGGAAATTGTTATGCGCGAAAAAACACGCACGTTGACAAGTGCTTTACTATTAGCCCATTATTTATTTCAGGAACCTAAATATAGGAAACTTGGGTTGAAATATACCACTTTATAACAAATAATAAAAGTTGTCAACTCAGTATGGCCAAACAACCTCAACAAATATGCTTTTAAAGTGGTTTGCTGTCATTTTTCTTGACACTAACATCTGTGACCATCTGGTGTCAAACCACAGGAAAGCATTTGTTGCCAAAAGAATGGTTTTGGATTAGAAACAAAGCTTTAATTTCTCTTTTGCTGATGTCTAAAAAGACCAAAACAAAGTAAGGGCAGCAAAATCAAACAGTGGATATGAAAGACAGTTAGTTAATCACCAGGCAAACTACAACAGCACTACATTCTTGAACAAAAGGATGTTTTTGTCTGTATATGTTTGTATGTATGTTGTATATGTATATTTGTATAGTTATGTTTCCATTTTATGTTTTACAAGTTCCATGCATTAGTTCCAGCGATGTACGCCTATCTTAAAGTATTATTAAGCAGATTGAACCCCACTTACTATGTATCCCTCCAGCAAGTAGTTTGCCGCTGCATCACAGACAAAGAAACCAATGTGGCATCTGGCAGAAATTATCTACAAAGAAAAGAATCGGCAGTCTAGGAATTTGTTCTGCCTTTTCTGTTTCACTGAATCTCAGCCACTGTGAATGAAAAACAGCAGCTAAATCCACAAAATGTAAATGCACCTGACCTCAGGGTGACTCAGTCGGCTCAGTCTGTTAGTGCTGGTGATGGAGGGCGGACGTGAGCTTGAGCTGAGAGAGACTCAGTGTTGGCCGCTCACAAAGTGAAAGGTCACCTGATCCCACACATGGAGAGCGTATCTGTGGAGGCAGCCTGGCGGTCAGAGACTCGAAAACGTGACTGTGGTCCAGTTTTCTCCCTGGTGTTATCATCACTGGGAAAACCCCACAAACCTCTGAGCTGCGTCCAATCATCATCAGAGAGACTGTGTATGTTCGAGAAAGCTGGACCTTTAATCAACCTCACTTAGCAACTCGGAGGAGTTGCAAAAACAGTGGAACAACTCTCTCACTTTAACCTCAATCCTGGGCTTTCTGGTTGGACGAAAACCTGGAACGAGGTCTTTGATTTGTCTGTTAAGCTTGGTCAAAATGCTGAAGGTGCGACTTGATGAGATCTACAACTGTGGGTGACAAGGGGGTGAAATTCTCTTTCAGTTCCCATCCAATCCTGTGACGTTAATCATTGCCACTTCCACCAAAGCGTGTTGCTTTTATTTGCAATACTGTTTTCTATTGATTCTTACTGGGTTTCTTCGTAGATCTGAGTGATCTTCATCAACTGTACGCGACTGATTTATCTTCAAATTGTGAAAATACCAGAAAAATTGGAGGTTTCCTCTGTATTTTAGCCGTTTTAGGACATCTTTCATCTGTCAATAGGCTGGACTTGCAGCTGTAGCTTTTTGATGTTAGCATGCTACATGGAACATTTCAGCATGTTCGTATCCTAACCCCGTCTGTCACTTTCTCTGAGTCGAACAAACAATCTCCACTTGTTCTGGAACTTTCTATTGTATCACATGATCTTCATCAGCAGATAACGTTTGCTCAGTTGTCATGGAGCTGTATTCAAACTTATTATGAGCACTTTTTTTTTGGGTAGATGCGTAACGGTTAAACTCACTAAAATCTCAGTCACAGATAAAATCTTTGGGCAGATATGAACAAAACTGTCCTGTAACTGTAAGATCACAGGTTTGATTCCTGCAGCAGACATGTGCCCTGTCAAAGTGCCCTTGTGCAAGAGACACCTGCTGTGGATGAGAGCGTCAGCTGAAATTTTAATGCTCGTCTATAGCAGGGAGTGAGTTTGTGGTGCATGAAATGTTTTTTATCCAGCCTCCCTTGGTGATACTGTATGTTTTTCTTAAAATAACCCTGAGTAGGCATTTTAAAAGTTTGTAGAGCTTGTGATCACCTTTAAAGAAACTTGTCAGGTCCTCACATGTTCTCTGGAGGGCAGACAGACTCAGGAATGAAAAACACATTAACATAACACTGATCAAGACACGCTGTCTTTATTTTGAAGTGGGAATACAAATTCAAAACACAACCATCCATGGAGCATTCACACAGCTTGTTTTTTCCAGTCTCAGTGTGCTTTTTGTACAAGCGCGTCTCGGAGGAGAAACAGCAAAAGCCTGTCACAATCAATGCATTTAAAGGCGACTTAAGAAAACATATTTGGAAAAGAAGAAATGCAATACCTTTTCAGTCACAGAACACATTCCTGTCATTTGCAGAAAGAAAGGCAAAGCAGTAATAACAAACAGTGACTAAGGAACATAAGAAAGTGCGCTTAAATAAAGCTCAATAAGGAATATCTTTTATTTCTAGCTGGATTTATACTATCAAACTCCCAGCCTCTCCATCATTTTTGCTTTCTAACATCCTGTCATATCCCCACATCTAATCAACCTTCGTCCTGGGTTGTACGATCGATTGCTGGATCGAGCGGGAAGTTGCACCAGCTATATGTAAGTTCAAACGTAGCTTAGTTTGGACATAGCGACATAGCGGAGGAGTCTATACAAGTTAGTTACAACATAGACTTAAGATATAATTTAATGGAATAGTTTGACATTTTGGGAAAGAAGATTGATACCACTCTCATGTCTGTACGTTAAATATGAAGCTACCGCTAGCAGCCCGGGTAACTTAGCTTAGCACAAAGACTGGAAACAGCTAGCCTGCTTTGTCCAGAGGTAACAAAACCCTTTTAAGATTTGTTCTGAAATGGGTTTCCTAATACCACAATTGACACTGCTAAAATGTTTGTTTTTGTCTGCTGATTTCTAAAAAAACAGCACATGAAGATCAGCAGTGGGAAATTCTTCTTTTTACTCTTTAGTGACATTTTAGTGAATAAAACTTGTCCACAAACAGAGCAGAACAGGCAGCCTTATATGTTAATTTATGGGAGTTGACTACGTTAATGATCACATGCCATGTCATCAGGCTGAAACGAAACGAGTGACTTACGACAAGTTTGTGTAGTAACAAGGGTTTGCTGAATACGAATTGAAACACTCATATGAGAAAACCTCTCAGAAAAAAGTAAGAGAGGTTTAGAAAAAGAATATGAATAGTTCTTACATGATGCCCAATGTTTTGATAAAGATCGATGAGTTGTAACATAAGTGCAAATGAACAAAATGCTTAGTTTTGTGTGAAACTAACTAGTTAAAACGTAGCAGTTAGTGTTGACTTTAGACTCAAACTTGCGTTCACCTGGTGCAACTGGCCGCTGATCTTTAAAACTAATGACAAGCTCAAAAGCATTGTTTCACTGACCTCTTCTGGTTAAAAGTTGTGCGTTTGTTGCAATTGAAACCACACCCAGCATCATTTTTGGGTGTGGTTTTCAGCTGGTGTTAAGTTTCTGTCACCCAGTTTGTCAGATTTGTACAACCCTCCACCTTCCTCTTCGCCAGCATAATCAACATATTGTCCCAGGAAATTGAAGGCTCAATTACAATCACCAAAACCTTTCTGTTGCCATCTCAATTCCTAATAAGTATTATTTCCAATTGATCTCTCCTTACTGAAATCAACTTTGGTACTATGAAATACAAGGACAAAAACATTCCTCAATGACTACATTCAATCTAGGGCAGGAAAATGAAATCTTTAAACCATTGAATCTGCAAGTCACGTAATCCATTTGGTGCTCTATGTAAATGCATTGTTCTGTAAAGGCCTGCTAGAAGTCAGACCTTTCAATACCCACTGGATCTGAATCTTTTAAACTCTTGACTAATGGACTCCAACTGCCACCATTCAGACACTCCAGATGACCCCGAGCTGCTTTTAGCGGTCCAGCTGTGTGTTGGGGAATAGGACTGTGAATACAGGCAGGAGGAACAGGAAAACCGAATATTTTAGTTTAGGATTACAGGTTTGAATACTGATTCAAATTTATCAAATTCAAACCACCTAACCTAACCACTTTTTGGAATAAGTGACATCTTTCTCAGAAAACTTAATGTCCTCTTTAAAAAAAAAAAAAAAAAGTATTTAAAGAAAGGTACAAAATTGTTCAAGAGTAGACTCTCTGAAGCTTTTTGTGTTGAAACAACTTACCAGAATAAGTCTGGTAACATTTTTCTTCCTGTCAACAAATCTAATGAAAAGACCAAAACCAACAATGAATGTATCGCGCTAACAACTATTGTGTGTGTATCAAAGCCTGATAGATCTTGTTCTTCTGTGCCACAGAGCTCCATTGTTGTCCAAAAACTATTAAAAACACATCAAGGACAGGATTTTCATGGACAAGATCTCAAGGCACAGCCAGGGGAAGTGTCCTCAGAATTACTTCTCTTTGCAGATGATGTGGTTTTGTTGGCTTCATCAGACGGTGAGTATCAAAAAAAAATTAAATTTATTGAGTAGCATTTGCTAAAAACTACAGTGACCAGCTGTTTTAGTTAATTACTGAGCCTTTTAAAAAAATTAAATATTCATTGCCTGTTTTTAAAGATTTGCGTTGGTTTGTTGAGAGACACATTCTTGGTTTTGGTCTTTTCATGGAATAACAAAAATAAGAGAAAGGAATATCGGCAGCCTTAAGCTGTATTCAGATCAAATCAAGCGTTGCGGAGATTAGAGGAAGGTTGTGCGCCGGTGTTTATTTGTGATTTAGAACGTAACCGCTGTGAAACAATCAGAAAATAACGTTTTATTTCTCTGATTCAACGGCTTTCTCGCTACCACTGCTCCCTCTCTTCATTCACTCTCTAGCTCGCTCGACCACCACTGCGCTCTCTCTCTCTCAAAATTCAATTCAATAGGCTTTATTGGCATGACATTTGACATGTGTTGCCAAAGAACAGTTTTCAGCTCAGTCTCTCTTCCTTCTTCACAGTTGCTCGGTAAACAGCAGAATGCTACAATGCTGCGTGGTAAACAAGGTTCTTCTTCCCGTGGGCGTCTTCTGCCAGCTTAAGTGATTGACCACGGCAGCGCAACGTTGGGTTGCGTTTCTCCAAAAGTTGATTCTGTTTCAACTTTTCGCCACAGGGCCGCTGCATTTCTTTTCAGCATCCCAACCGCCGCAGCCTAAACGCACTACCCACATTCAAATGAATGGGAGGACTGGTGTTTTCGCCGCAACACCTGATTTGGTCTGAATACAGCCGTATCATTTTAAATGTTGCTCTGTGACTTTTCCTAGACCTGACTTATGTACAAACCAGTCATTTGACAAACTTTCACACTCATGCAGGGACATACTAGTTGATGTAGAAATACATTAACGCCTTCTTTTAGACCTATAAAATCCATTGTCCTTTCTAAACACATACGGCCGCAAAAATGCATCAAAATACTCTTCAATCAATCAATCAATTCCAACTCTTATTAATTCAGAAGTGAAATTGGTTTGTAAATCTACTTAGGCCCAGGGTCCATATATATACAGCACAGATTAAGAGGAGCAGTGGTGATATTTGGGAATTTTTTAAGGGTTACTTGCTGCATTTTGCTGGCATAGATTCAAAAACCTTCACTTCAGCAAAACATTTAGAAAATGGTGCTTTACCGTATCATCCTTTTTAAGTTATGAACCACAGAATATAAATTTGTATAGTTGCCAGAACGCCCACTCATGGAGGCGCGACTAATACTGAATTAAAAAAAAAGAGAGGCTTCGAGACACTATGATGACAAGACAGAAAAAGATCTAAGTAACATTTCTTTATATAGTGTAAAACTTTTGATAAATAATTCAAATGAATGTTTAAAAAGGAAGCAATGTACAGAAATGCAGTGAACTGTGAGGATTAAATGTACATTTTTATGTTACTGCATACAAAAAAGAGCATGTGACCTTAAGGTGTGTTCGGGTTGGTTTGGTCTGAGAAAGCTTAAGGTTCGCTGTGACAAAGCATCTGTTGCAATAACAGCCAGGCAGGCTGACGATGTTTAATGAACACTGTTTAATCTAATTTTCTCCCGTATGACTCAGGTCCATACCCAGGAGGCCGAGCTGCAGGCTACGTGCCAGAAAATGCTTCCGACAGCAGCTTAATGCACATAAAAAGGGTCTGTGGGAGTTCACTGGAACATGCTTTTGTGTTTTCAAAAAGCAGTGATACACAGGACAGCCTTCTAAGCAGCTGGGATAAGCAACAAAACCCCAAAGATTTGCTTCAGCTTTGTTGCTTTAATCACACATGAGTAACTTGTTGCCGAGACATTTGACCCTTTAGTTTGCATTCACACTGCGAGTAACGAGCATCGACAAGTCAGAGGAAAACCGTTCCCACAGAGCTGAAAGAACAGGGACGAACCTGAAAAACCTTGTCGGCCAAGAAATGTTGGCCTCAGCTTATCGTTTTGTGATCGTCAGCTGTCAACCGCCAATCAGATAAGATCCAAAGCTTCGCTTTTTCCCCACTGAGGTATTTTTAATTCATGAGCAAGTTGTCAAGTGCAAACAGAATGATAAACTGATTAGAGCCAAACAAATCTTCCACTTCTTGACAAAACAATCTCCCCTCAAGGTCCATTGAGTAGCTGTTATGGAGCTTTCTATCATATCACATGATCTTCACCAGCAGTTGTCATGCAAATGTATTGCAGATGTTAGAATTTCCATTCTCTTTCCTGAGCACTTTATGGACATCTCGTTCACATTGGCTTAAAAAGTGAGATTGCACGTTTATTCTTGACCTTGTGAACAATAGCTGACGAAACTATCTTAACCACCAGGTCCATTTAGTAACTGTGTAGTTTAAAAAAATGGATGAACTTTCAGTCTTAACTGTATAATATAATCTTATCTTAACATACTGCAAGTGTATATGTCTTTGGCATTTAATATAAGATGTAACCACACTTTTAACTGATATTACTTTGAGTGCTGAAAACAAACCTTCACAACAAAACTGAAGTTTCCCAATATTATTCTTCAAGTGTAGATGTTCAAATTTCCATTTTCTCTAAAGACTTCTCGTCCATGTTGGCCTAAAAGTTGAGTTTTATTCTTCATTCTTGAAATGGTCTAAATTCCTATCGTTAAAACTGTATTAACTGATTTGTGGCCACTTGGGGGCAGCGCAACAAGCTGTAAACTCTATTTTAGTATTGACCTTATATCAAATTATATTTCATTGTGTAACCCTGTGTTGTCAAATGATTCTTAGATTCTTGATTGATTTATTATCACCTTATAAAGTTTATATTACAAACAATTGCCTGTTTACACATCCAGGTGATATAGAGCAACATTATCGTTCCTTTGGAGTCCTGTTTCTGTCCACCTGATGAATTTAAGTCCAATCTTCACTCTCCTTTTAGCTCTGTTTAGGTCTCCACCAACTCCTGAGGGAAATATCTGGCTCTTGAGCTGCTAAATGCTCCGCTACGTTCACCAGCTAGTTGTAACAGTGTCTGGCTGTGGTTTGGTGCTGAGCAGGTAGCGTACAGTGAATTAATCAGAGCTTTTTTGCTGAAAATAGCTGCTGGATATGACGCTGGTGAGGGCAGTGAGAGCGAACCAACACAGTAAAGTTGCCGGAAAACCAAAATAATGAGCTGAAGGATGCTAAAATGCTCTGTAAAGCTGTGGGGAATTGCAGAGTCAGGTGATAATTCTCTGTGGGTTCATCACCACGAGCGACCTCTTTAACGCATATTGGATCCTTTAACATAAAAACATCGATTATAGCAGTTTTAAAGTCCTGTGCTCAGAAAAACCCCCCCTCTATTTCCACGACAACTGGGCGAACTCTCTCTGCTGATTAAAGATCATGTGATATGATTGAAAGTTCCAGAGCAGCTACGAAATGAGGTGTGATTGTTGTTTCCAACGTCAAGAATGAGCTTTGAAATTCATAACCTTCTGCAGAAATGAATGTCTCAAAAAAAAAAAAAACATCTCTTCAAGAAGAGTTTATTCATTTTTAGAGGTCAGCGGGAAGCTGTGGAGTAATTTAAATCGGCTAATTATTCTGTTTTATCAGTTGAATTTTGGCTACAGTTGCTAAATTGCTTTGAGAGCAAAGGATCGGCCCCATCAGCGATGCTGTTAGCAGTGTGAAAGCACAATGTGACTCATTTTATTACCTGCTGCAAAGAGCATTGTCAGTCTGTGTTAAAGCAAATTATTGACCAGAACACCACCACCGAAGCCTCAATTTCTGACAAGTAGTGCAAATTCCTCGTGGCGATAATGGCCAAGGTGCTCTCCATAAACACATTCAGTTCTTTAGCATTGATACATATCAAAATGAGCAGCTGCTTGCTCCTTATTCAGTCGCTGCACTACAAGGCTGCTTTTACACAAACCGGTTCAAAGGGAAGGGTGAAAATAAAGGCACAGAGATTTGGACTTCTCTTCCAGTCCTTTCCCTCCCTCCCACCTTCTCGAGCAGCAGCTTCGAGAAGTTTCTAGAAGGCTCTGTCGACTGCGATCATCATCAATACTCCCTACCGCACAGCGGCCGACTGTCGGCCCTGTGAGCTTCAGCCTTGATGTGTCAATCCAGTGGATATCACCGCCTCAACCTCCCTTCCTCTCCCTCTTCCTCTCCCCAGGGACCTCTCACCGTCGCACTTCTCCGTCAGTAGAAAGCAGTGGGTAGAAACAAAAAACCTAAAGCAGCAGCAACAGCAAAAAATTTCGCCTCCTCTCCCTCCATCTCTGAATTCAAACCCGATCCATTTATAGCCTAGCGCGATCATACAAAGTCACAACAAACATTTGAAGCATATTACAGACTAACAGCTACACAAGCAGCGAGGGGAAAGGAACTTTTATCTTTTCAAACATCCTGCTCTCTGTTAAACATCCTGTTCATAGCTGGCAGGCTGCCTTACCAGATAACATCGACACAGATTTTAGTTTGCTGCTAACTTTATCGATGCTTCTGTATCTCACCTGTAACGAGGCTCACAACACTTTTTTCTTTTGTCATTTGACCGGTTGCCCACGACAGCTGTGGTTTTCAGGGTTTTGGGGAGTTTGCCACAGTCGTGTGGATTGGAGCGCTACCAGAGACAGGGACCAAATGCTGAGGTGATAAACGGGGTCACGAAGGGTGGAGAGTGACCTTACATCAATAATGCAAACTCCCACTGTTCTCTCTCTAATTACATCTCTGTTTAAACACAGATTGCCTGGCTTCGACTCCAGCTTCGTGTTTGTGAAAAACGCCTCAGCTCTGCCTCTAATGTTTCACCTTTGATGCTGCTTCTAAAATGCCCAGAAATCTTTCTCAATTGTGTAAAAGCACATTTCACTGGAGATTAAACTAATTTCCCATTTAACATTTGTTCACGCCATCTGCTTTGCCAAATAGAATCAGACCAAATTTGATTTCAATACAAACTGCAGCAACATAAAAGAAAAATGCTCCTGTAATTTGACGTTTTTTGATACTTTTTGACATTTTAAACGCCCAAAATAGGCACAGTACTAACAGGTACCACAATCTGGACTCTCCCTAATTAGGTCACTGTATTTAACACATGCATTGGCTGTCTCCATTTCGCCAACTGACAGATTAATCAGGCCAGACGAGGAAGCCACTGTTAAGCAATCTATCACACTCGGGTAATCATCAATATCAAGTGCAGTCTGGAGAATACGACCACTATAAACAGGCATTATTTAGTGCTTTGGCAGCAGGCTTCAACAACCACACACACACCAAATACAACGACAACAGATGACAACTCACACACACACACACACACACACACACACACACACACACACACACACAGGAGAGTTAAAAAGAAAATCTTCAAAAAGCACAAAAAAAATGTTTTTCAAAGTGTGTTTCACAAAGGAGTTCTGTGTTGTTGAGTTCTCAGCAGGGTCGGCCACAACTACCACAAAGAGACAAAAGAAAAGCGCTGCTGCAGTGCATTCTGGGGATTTGAGTCAATATTTACAGCCCATGATAACGTACCAGTTTTTTTTTTTTTTTTATTTACACACATTATCAGCTCCTTTCATTCCTGCAGCGACGTCCCATCCGGTGTCCCCGCCTAGCAACATGGCTACCACGCTGTGATCCGTGTTTTTTAAGGAATCAATACTCCCACTCGTCTGTCTTCATGTCCAGGTAGTTGAGAATGTTCTGGGCAAACTTCACCGCCTGCTTCCGCGCCATCTTGGTCGTCTCGTCTCCCTGCGGGTCCACGGCGTCCAGTGCCAGCAGCTGTTTGGTCAGCAGCTCCTCCAGCATCATGTAGCTCTTGTCTGCCCGCTTGCCATCGAAGCCCAGCACCTGGGCCTGGAGGTCCGACAGGCTCCCCAGGACCAGCCACACGGCGCGGTGCGACGGGTGCTCACTGGGGCCTGGCTGGCGGCAGACCAGGGCTTCGCGGAGGTCCAGGAAGGTGATGATGGCTTGGACCTCCACCACGGCGCGGCGGCGGGCCTCTCTGATGCATGGGTTCTTGGCCGTGTCCACCTGGTCCAGGTGAGTGAGGAGGCTCTGCAGCTCGGCTTTGGGCCTGAAGCTCAGATCCCCCATCACGCAGTGCCGCAGGACGCCCTCTCGCAGGTGGGAGACGTGAGCTCGCACCGCCTCAATCTCACGGATGGAGTTGTTCTGCGCCAAGTCGTACCTGAAGAAACAAACACTGAATCACTGCTTTGAAAACTCCTGAACTTCAACCACAAACTGTAGCTTCAGAAAGATGATGAAACCTGTAATAAGCATCTTTAATAGCTGTAGCATCACAAATCTGTACTGTTCTAGCAGCCAAGTATTGGTTTATTATCAAAATATTAATATGTATATTTTCCAATATCAATATATATCAACATATGACAAATGCAAAATTACACCTTAAACAAATCGTGATGTTTAAGGCAATAAATTGTGTTCCAGTGTTACGAAATACATGAGATCAAATTCTTTATGTCAAACAAAAACTAATTTTGTTTTTTTGTTTTTTTAAGACAGTGTGCTCATAATCTTTTAAGAGTACTCCACTGTCGGACTCACGATGGACAGTTTAAGTTTTTTAAGTGTAAAAATCGCTGCAGCAGAACCAGAGATATCATCCGTTTTATTCCAGAAATTCTTCTTCCTTGTCAAAAACTGCCGCTTATATTACCCACAATGCAACTCGACCACAGACAGTGTGGTTGGAGATTCGGGTGTGTTATGCTGGTGGCGGCTAATGTAGCCAGGAGCATCTAGTCTCAAGCAGAGATGAGCAGCGGGCTACAGAGGTCTGGTAAGCTCACTTCTTTCCAACTCCACACCCCCAGATTTTTCCCCCCATTTTCAAACTTGTAGTCTTCAGCCCCAACTGATGCTGACTCAAGTGATGTCACTTGAGGCAATTTATCAGATTTCACGCAGCTCCTTCCGGCGCCTAAAAAGGTTTTATACAACTTCCCGGGAGTTCCCATTTAATAACTGATTTTATTAGTTTTTTTTCTGACAGCTTCTGACAAGATCATATCACCACCGGTATGATTTTGTTAAAATTTGATAATCAGTTTTATTGAATTACCGCCCAGCCCAAGGTACCTGGATTAGCAAACACAGCTTCCCGATATTTGAAATAGCTGAACTTTATTGCAGTAAAATGCTTTTGCGGCAGGAGGGAAAATGTCTGCAGCGTAGAGGAGGCGAAGCAGCTCCATCACACCAGCCAGAGAAGCACAATTAATACCACCAAAATAAAAACACGAGTCATGTTATGTCATTATAAATCTATGGTATGCTCAGGAGTCACCCTTAAATGTATTATTTTAGGTAGGTATCTTATATAACTCATAAAAAACTCTGCTACACCTTCATTTAATGTGTTTTATTCTGAATTCTATTTTAGGCAATATTTTTTATTTTGGCTGCTCTGACAGTTGCAAGCAAATAAACATTAAAATGCTGAGATGTCATCCTCTGTGATGGCATAAACACATTTTTTATTTCACTAAGATGTGTTTATTTTCCGCACCTACTGTATCAAACAACCTTTTTATATTGTAACTGAAGCCCAAAACTAGGCAGCATGAAGAAAAACATGTGAATGAGTGGTACTTGAATCAGTGCTCGAGTCTGCTGTTCTACATAATGAAGTACTTGGTAGGCGTATTATTGCTATCAGTGCTTCTCTGGTGATGTGAGTCTAATTCACTCCTGACAGTGCAGTATGATTCAAATCAAAATTCAACAACAATCCCCAGTCCCTCCTCCAACTCACCACCCAAGCTACTAGTGATGTACAGTAACATCAGCTCAGGCGCACTTTGAAGTATAGAAAATGTTCAAAGTGGTACTTCCTGTTGAGAAAGTTGTACATGTTCTTATCCAAAATGAACATCTGCAGTACAGCTGAAACAATTAGTCAACTGACAGAAAACTAATCGACTATTTTGATAATCGATTCAGTCGTTTTTTTTAAGCAAAAGGGCAAAAAAATTCACCGACTTCTCAAAATGAATATTTAGTCTATTTAGTCTTTTAAATGAAATATCTTTGGTTTTGAACTGTCGGTCGGACAAAAAAAGACATCTGAAGACTTCACCTTATGTAGACCAAACGATCATTCGATTAATAGGGAGTATAATCAGCAGATCAATCGATAATGGTAGCCCTAATTTGCACAACTACATCCTTTGCGTGATGCCTACCTGCGTGTGTCGTCTCCCTCCCCCTCCAGGTCCAGATGTTTCAGCAGCCCGTTTATCTCCTCCACAACCTGTTTCCGGTAATTTCTGATCGCTGCGTTCCCGGAAACATCCAGAGCGTCCAGCTCTACTTGCATCTCCGTCAGGATTCGTGACAGGTGGGCGCAGCTGTCCCGCCCACTCAGACCCATCAGCAGAGCCACCAGCTGACTGCGTGCCACGCTCACCTTCACCATCACCTGGTTGATGCAGTGCACGGCCTCGTGGGTGTCCCCCGACAACGGCAAGGGGAGGGTCTGCTGCTGCGTGCGCCCTTCGATCACATCCTGTATGGCGCACAGGCGTGTCAGCGCCCGGTAGCGTGCCTTGCGGAGTGGCACTCTCCCCTCGGTCTTGACTTGGGTGAGCCTCAGCACGAGCTCCTGCAGAGCATCCACCAGCTCGTCGTTTATTTCGGCCACCCCGCCGCCACGTTGAGGAGCCACCACGCGTTCATCCACCAGCCGCCGCGCCTCGTTGCTCAGCTCCTCGATGGCCAGACGAGATGGATGAGTGCTGTTCTCCTCCAGGTAGCGCAGGAGGCCCTCCACCTCCTGTGCTGCTCTCTTTCGTGCCCCCTGCAGCTCTGGTTTGCCCTCCGTGTCCACCTGGTCCACGTCCAGCAGCAGCCGCGTCAGCTCGCGCTCCAGACGCTTGTAGTCGCGGTCGTTCTGCAGGCCGCTGAAGGTGCAGACCTGAGGCCCCAGAGACGCCACCTCCTTCTGGACCTCGTACAGCCGCATCATGGCAGGGTGCTGCGGATGATACGGCTGCTGCTGCTCCATTGGATGTTGTTGCTGCTGCTGTGGGCCACCATGGTCCATCCTCTTCCCACCATCAAAGGGCTTCCCAAAGAGGCTGGAAAAGAAAGTCAGAACAATGAGCAACAATTCAGAGCAGACAGAAATAGAGCCTCAGCAGAGCTAACATTGTTGTCTACTGGCCAGAATGGGTGGATTACTTCAAAAGTTTCTTTTCAGATACTCACAGCCAAAACTGGTTGAATAGGACCTCCAACTAATGTCTGGATCCCTGCCAAAGCAGCTTGCATAAAGACAAACTCTGTAACCTCAGCCAAACATTTAAATCTCCACCAACTCCAGAGGAATTTACAACAATGTGGTCGGATGTAAATGCTATCAGCCCTGTTCTCGCATGCTACTGTGCTAATATGTAAATAATGTGGCATTTCTGTGTTGGCGTCAGATTTTTGTAAATCTTTCTCCACTTCTTCAGTGGGAACAAAAGCGCCAACATTCCTGGCTAATGACGTTAACAGTTATAACATACAACACTTTGATATAACCACAATGGCTTATGTTGCACTGGAGACTATCGCCCACTGACACTAAAAATATTACATGAAGAATCTGATGAAAAAGGATAAAGTGTTGTGTCTCCAATTTGCAGGCAATTCTGTCGTGCTTAACATGTCACAAATCCAGCCTGGGGGCTAAAGAGTCATTAAACATAAAAAATAATCCATGTTGGCTGTGAGCAATCCTGACACTTTACTACTGTGCTGTCACTCTCCAACTTGCTGCTGTTTTCCAGCAATGTTACCAGCCTTATCTAACTGGAACAGTCATGTCATTGGGAAAGCTGAACCTGTAATGTACGACTTGCAGGTTCAGTTTGTAAAAAGGATGTTTGCTTCTAATTCCTCGTTTTGTCAGACTGATTTTTGAAGCCGATACTGATATATACTTAATATCTGGCACCAAAATATTAGCTGCTTTTTACTTTATAAACATATCATAAACAAACATTGTTGATAAGGATCCCTTTAATGTGTTCTTTAAAAAGGATTGTGACCAAGATATAGGCTACACTAAACGGGACGATTTACAGCTTAAAAATAAACTTATTAGTTCTCTCTGGATGACTAACTAAAGGTGACACCTTTTCTAAATTACCCAGCAAAAAGTTCCGGCATTTCTGTACTTCAAGTTCTTGTTACTTATCGGCCGACAAACAGATTCTGATGTATTTGCAATAAGTTAATATCGACCAATATATCAGCCCGGCTGATCAGTCATTCTAACAACTAAGAGAGTTGCAAAATCAAAAAGGTTAAAGAGTAAAATCTTGTTTCTGCTGACCTCCAGTGATTTCACCCTGCTGTAGTGATGAAGAAGTGTACTCAGGGTGTTTCACAGTAATAACTAGGAAATGTCTTAACAGAGGTTAAAAATATATATATTTTTAACTGTTTAGTGGGGTTACGGGTGTAACAGACTTTTAACAAGAAGAGGTAAAGTTGCTTTTTAACTTTAAAACCATTGACAATACATGCATTTGTTTAATTGGTTTAGAGCCACTGACCTCTTACGTCAAAACAGTACTTAGTATTAATAAGTATGTAGAGTATTATGGCAAAATGACCCCACATACAGTGCTATAAACAATGCATAGCCTGTTAGATGCTGTAAATATGTCCCTCTATGTGCTCTCAAAATGACTGAATGGTGATATGTATGAATATCTACAAAACCAGCAAACAGAGGAGTCTTTTCTTGACCTTGACCTCTTTTGTTGAGTCTGCTCTTATTTCTCGTTAGACATAACTCCATCAGTCAAGTGACAGCCCAGCTGAAGACAAGAACAAGAAGAAAATGCCCACACAATATATTCATGTGAACTTCTGTCGTTACAATCGTGCAAGAAAATGAATGAGGTTAACCTACATTTCGTCTCGACAAGAGGAACACCCACATGACAACCATTCGGAGCATTGCTGTGCGTTTCTATCAGGCTCGTTGGCTGACACGATGGTGATAGCTCTCTAATCCGCACGAAAAAGGATCCTGCCTGCAAATCAAGCTTTAAATACTGAGGAGAAAATGTACGCAGCTGACCAACACCCAAAGTCTGAAACAGTTGTTAAGTGCGTCTCCACAGTCGTGCAGGAAGATCTGGTCAAACGGCCTCATAAAGTGTGTCACAGGTGCCTCGAGCTGTGAAATGTATTACCAATTCACTTCTTAGAAAAATGCCATCGGCAAAATGTCACTTCTTAGTCAGATTAATAACGGTTCAATTATCTTTTGAGCCAAAATGCTGATTCCAGCTTCTCCAATGTGAAGATTTGCTGCTTTTCTCTGCTTTGAATCATTGTGAACTGACAAGACATCTGAAGACGTCACTGTGGGCTCTGGGAACTTGTGATATACATTTTTCACTATTTTCTGACATTTTATAGACTAAACTAAAAGATGATCAGTAGTTGGGGCCTGAGTTCTCATGATATATCAGTAGCTTGAGGTCAAGACGCTCTGCCTCTGGTGCTGTACGCTGCTCTACATTCATTATGGTTATTAAGCCACAGTATACAGATCATTCACTGTAGTTTTCAAGAGGAGGGGTGTATCAGAGGGAGAGTAATTTTGCATCCCTCTGTAGTTTTTTTCATCTCTTTGTAGTCATTTTGCATCTCTTTGTAGTTGTGTCTATTTGTATGTTTCTTTTTTTTTTACATCTCTTTGTAGTCGTTTTGCATCTTTTTGTTGTTGTTTTGCGTCTCATAGTTGTGTCTCTTTGAAGGTGATCTGCATCTCCGTAGTTTTGCATCTCTGTAACTCTTTTGCGTCTCTTTGTAGTGGTTTTACATCTCTTTGTAGTTGTCTCTTTGTAGTGGTTTTGCGTCTCTTTGTAGTTGTGTTGTCTATTTGTAGTCGTTTTTGTATCTCTTTGTAGTTGTGTCTCTTTGTAGTCGTTTTTGTATCTCGTAGCTGTGTTGTGTCTCTTTGTAGTCACATTGCGTCTCTTTGTAGTTGTGTTGTGTCTCTTTGTAGTCGCATTGCGTCTCTTTGTAGTCGCATTGCATCTCTTTGTAGTTGTGTTGTCTCTTTGTAGTTGTGTCTCTTTGTAGTCGCATTGTGTCTCTTTGTAGTCGTTTTTGTGTCTCTTTTAGCAGCATTTTGCAGGTGAAACAGAACGCTCCGGTGCTGCTGTTGGTTAAAAAACTGCACCTGAGCTTCAGTATTTATTTCACACTGGAGATGAAGAGCGGCTGTCTGACTCATGTCCATTCCTACTTTTAACTGAGCCCTGTGATTTAAAAACATTAATGTTTGTAACAGTCACTTTAAACAGAGGCTCTGGCCTAGGGGCCCCCTGACCCCTCGGACCCCTGGGTTTGTGCCCGTTCAGTAATCCATCCATGATCGCAATGCAAATCTCAAGTATAGCAAAATGAAGAACAACCTCCAGCATTAAAATAAATTCTACTTTGGGTTTAATAAAGAAAAGGAAAGAGAGAGTAAGAAAACTGTTACAAAGGAAATTCTTTCCATCCTTCCACAAACGCCCAGCCTGCATCAAAGTTAACTTTCTATACCTACAGGGTGAACGGCAACACACAGAATTAAGATAAGGAACGGATTTTAGTTTTTGCAACAGAACATGGCTCGGGGGAGAGGTCGCATCATGACACAGATTGTCATGATCAGTCGAGGTGCCTGAAAGCATGGTTTGATTGTTGCACATGAATACTGTAGCCCACAATATGATGATTTGTTATTCGCAGCATCAATAACACTTATTAGAATAGACAGGATTATGTATCAGCATTCCCTAAAGTACTTTTATGTAAGAGGGCGATGGGGCTGGGCATTTCCAGAATAGGGGATGAACGCTGGCAGAGCCAGAGCTTACAAATCTGAGTATTTATTAGGATAATCTCAACAAAATCCACCCCAGCCTGGCAAACACCTCATCCCTTAATTTGATCCGAGAGAGACAAGAAAAAGGGGACTGGCTCCAGGCTGATGTGATGGTCTTAATGCTAAGAATAGGTTTGCTCCCATGAGTCACACAGCATGAAGGCTAACTGAGCTGGGGGTAACATGCAACGAGCACCCCTTGCTTAAATCTCTCCCCGAAACCGTTCAAGCACCTTCCCCAGGCTGCCTGCACCGGTCCCGCATGGCTTTGCGCATTATGTCGCCATAGAAAATCCCGTTTGCACAGCTCGTTGCGAAGGTGCCTGCCTCTGTGAGAATATGCACATTGCCACAGCTGTACCAGAACCAGCAAGATACCACACCTCCCCTCCAGACCTCACTAAAACACCTCGATGCATCTCCAGAAGCTGTCAGCTGTATTCTCACGCGCACACACACACACACACACACCAGCAGTGTCATCGTTATTTCTCACCTTTTCAAAACTCCGAACACATTCGCGCACATTTTTACGGATGTCTGTTTCCATCAGCCAAAGCAGGGCGGGTCGTGGAGCAAAGTGGCATCCAGAAGGATAATCCCAAAATCAGAGAGAGAGAGAGAGAGAGAGAGAGAGAGAGAGAGATTTCGATGAGGGGGGGCGACGATGCTCCGGTCAGCTTCAGCACCTAAAGACTGACTGACTGACTGACTGCGGTCGGGCTGGTGTCGCCCCTCCCACAGACTATCTGAGGGGCTTCCTCCACCGAGTCTCGCTTTTAAAACAACTTACTTTACAAATAGATATGTTACTGACGCTTACGGGTGATTAAAAATAGCCGTTTTGGATCCAAGAAGGCAAAAAAATAAATAAAAAAACGAGCCCTGTCCTCCCACGTACGCTGCTCTGTGAATGCCATTGTCTGTCAGTGCGTTAAGCTAGCTACCGATGATCACCTGACTCTGCCCCACCTTGGCCGAATAACTCCAGCTTTTTTTTGGTCTTAATACATTAACACCACTTCGTCACTTTAATAGCTTCGCCCTTACCTGCATAGCCAGCGTACAGCCATCTGAACTTTTGCGGAAAAGTGCGCACCTCCTCTGATTAAAGCTAAACATTAGCCTACCTAGCTACCTTCTTGTAGTTACTTTCCGGCTCCCGAGTATGAACTAACACGGAGTTTCTCTTTGCTCATTTGGGTGAAAATAAAACCGTTTTATCGGCGTTTGTTTGACTCGACGAATGACAGGTGTGAATCGCTGTTTAGTTAAACGTATAATTAATTCACATCGACCCTAAAATAAAATACATCAAAGTGTTATTTTGCCGGTGATCGACTTAACTATTTTTTAAGTGTAAGTTTTGGTCGTCCAACATTAAATGCGCTGCATTTTGGCGTGCCGACGTGCCGTTTGTTACGTGGCGGCAAGGGCGGGGAAACTAAATGCTACTATTGTACGAGGTACAGTATTAAGTAAGTAAGTTCAGTATTTTATTATTTTTTTCTGCTACTTTCTACTTCTACTCCACTACAGTTCAGAGGGAAATACTGTACTCCACTAAATGTATATGACACCTACAGTTACTTTACAAATTAACTTATTATATTTTGTTATATATTATATTTATTATTTATTATCTGTTATACTATGCTCATACTATATTACATTTTATATTCTAGGCTATAATGCTGTACTGTTTTCTTAAATTATATACTATTTTTCTGTATATTTCTATATTAATACAGACAAACACTAAGTACAGTTACTTAATCATATATAGTATTCTGCTGTACGCTGTTAGTAGATGGTATCATATTACTCAGGGCCGTAAACACAGACAGAGGGCCCGTGGGGTGGGCAGGCCCTCCAACAATGTGTTGGGCGGAAGCGGAGAACGGGCCCTTGCCGGTGATTCAGATTGCCACCTCGGAAATACGCCTGTGTTCGAAGAAGAACTCGCACTGAATTAAAATTCGCGCCATTTGCTATTTATCCCCTCGAAAAGGCAAACCCATCTCCGTCATGTTTATTTTTTTTGCTTATTCTAAATAAACTATAAAAAAAACAATTTATTATTTTCTTTGGTATTTTTTTTTTTCGTATACAGATATGCAATGATGATTGCTGGGTAATATGCGTGTTGGCGTTGTCCAATGACAAGTCTCTATTTGATCATGTGACGAGACGATGCGATATACGGTAGCTAGTTTAGGCGCTATCCGTGGTTCTGATAGCTTTCTCTCAGTAGTAACGCATTCAGATGTAAAATCCAACACATCGCTGGTAAAATATGTTTACACCTAATGGTGCGTGTGTGCGCGCTTCATAACGAGTAGCTAGCGTGCACTGGGGCCCGTCGTAACTACCTTACGCCACCGATACTACTGCTGCTAATGACAACACTATGTCACCTTAGTAGTAGTTTTTTTAATGAATCAATAATGAAAATCCAATAGTATCACATATAAGAACATTAAAGGTCTTAAGAAGACCTTATAAATGCATTATAGTGTGTTATAATCATTTATTTAAACGTGCTGCTTATAAATGCTAAAAGTGTTACCGTTATATATACTTTTACAAAAGTAATATTTTGAATGCAGGACTTGTAACAGAGTATTTTTAAATTGTGGTATTACTTTTAGTCGAGTAGAAGATACTGAAGTACTGCACTTAAGTACAATTTTAAGGTTCTTGTACTTGTTCTTGTATTTCCATTTCATGCTACTTTATACTTCTGCTCCACTACATTGTGGAGGCAAATATTATACTTTTTTACTCCACTACATTTACTTGATAGCTTTAGTTACTTTGCAGATTCAGAGTATTAATACAAAATATAAATGAACTAATAAATTATTATATATTAAGATACCCGGCAGTATATAAATTAGCTCCACCTTTACCAGCTGCAACATCAAAGTGATAATCCAGTAATGTAATATGGTATATACGATTCTGAAATGGATTATTCTGCATAATGACTACACTTTAAGTGTATTTTGATGCTAATTCTGTACTTTTACTTAAGTAAGATTTTTAATGCACTACTTGTAACGGAGTATTTTTACGTGGTATTAGTACTTCCTCCGCCATTGGTATTACTAAACTATATTTGAGTATTTTAGCACTTTTACACTCTAGTATTACTACTGAATACTTCTTCCCCCACTGAGGAAATTAAAGTGGAAACCACGCCCGACTGGCTCAATCCGGGGCTGCGCCGGTGAGCGTTTAAAGCGCACCCTTTCATTGCGGAAGTCACGTGACCAAACTGCTGTTTTTGCACGCCGAAGGACACAGACATGAACTCCCATGAAGTACAGTGTAGGCTAACATCAACAGCATGGTGCTAAGTACTGTAACGGTGGCTGACTCTCTTTAAAACAGCAGTTTTCGGGTTTCTGTTAATTAAAATGGCGTCCAAAACAACAGCAGCAGCAGCAGCAGCAGCGGGGCGTCTAACATGGAGGATGTTGGGTCCGGTTCCCCTCCGCGCTCCACACCGCTTATCGGCAGCGAACAGGCGGCAGTGCAGCTCCAAACTGGCAACCCAGCAGGACAAATCACCAAAGGTTCGTGCAGTAAAATATAATCCCGTGCAACATAAACGCAATCTGTCCGCTACAAATTGAATATTTGACTCACAGGCAGAGTTTTGTTAATCCCCCCTTAACGGCGACGACAGCTTGTTTACAGTGTTACCAGGTGTGTGTGTTGCCATGATACTGTTGCTGGTGTGTGGTTGCCATCTTTGTGTTTTCTATGCATAAATAAATATAAATATACTCTTATTACAAGTCCTCACGTTTAAATAAATGGATTATATGTTTATCCGTGCAGTTGTAAAGAACTTTTAACTCCTGTGAAGTGTGACAAATGCTGGTATATGAACTGATAATGAATGACAATAAAACACAAGTTGTAGTTATATAATATGTCTTCATGGGAGAAGTTATAGCCTAATTGTCGAAAATGCTGTTCATTAATAAAACACTTAAAACGTCCTTGTATTTGCTTCTAACTACATTATAATGTGTTATAAACAATTTGTTTATACTGCTTATATATTATACGTATTATTAGCACTTATAGAAGTATAAAAGTACTCACATTATTACATATTACATTACATTACATTATTATATATTATACTATTATTACAATATCTTTTTTATTATTGATGCATTAATATGTAAGCAGCATTTAAATATTGTAGCCGGCTGCAGTAGAGATGATTTTACTCTTATACAATATACGACGTATACTGAAGTATTCAGACCCTTTACTTAATTAAATAAGTAATACACCACTATAGAAATACTCCGTTACACATAAAAGTCCTGCATTTAAAATCCTACTTAAGTTAAAGTACAGAAATAATATTTTCAAAATACACTTAAAGTATCAAAAGTAAAAGTACTCGTTTTGCAGTAAAATGTCTCCCGTTATTGTATATGACATTATTAGATTATTAACACTGATGCATCAAAGTTAGAGCTAGTTTTAACTACTTTATATACAGTTAGCTAGTTTAGTCCAGTGGTTCCCAACCTAGGGGTCGGGCCCCTTCAGAGGGTCACCAGATAAATCTGAGGGGTCGTGAGATGATTAATGAGAAAAACTAAGTTCTGATACACAAATCAGGTCTGCAAAATATTATATTTAGCCTCTTTGGGCCTTAAACAGTTATTTAAATGAAGCTATCTGAGAAGTTTAGAGGGGAAATCAGTCCGTGGTGGAACGGCTAACAACACACAGACCAGGTACTGCTTTTTTGTAACAGAAGGGTTCACAAGCCAAAAATGTTGGGAACTACTGGTTTAATGTATTATATTTCATAAGATCATCATATGTTTTATTTAATGTAAAGTAAACTAGTAATGTTACTAGTGACTGTAGCTGTCAGATAAATGTAGTGGAGTAAAAAGTGCAATATTTCCCTCCGAAATGTAGTTGAGTAGAAGTATAAAGTATCGCAAAATGGAAGTAGTCAAGTAAAGTACCTCTTAGCTGTACTTAAGTACAGTACTTGAGTAAGTGTCACTTCCCACCACAATGTAAAAATACTCCAATTACAAGTTATAGTTATGCATTTAAAATGTCGCTCATGTAAAAGTACAGTATAAAAGTATTAAAAGTAAAAGTACACATTATACAGAATGGTCTTATTCAGACTGTTATATTATTATATACTACATATTATATTATTAAGTGGCGTTAAGTAGCATTTAGATGCCGCAGCTGCTGATGGGTTGGGTTGTTTAATCTATAACAATCCATCATATTTTATATAAATTGATCATGTTTTGTAGAGCGGAAACAATTAGTCGATTTAACTATAAACTAAAAAAAATACATTGGCAACAATTTAAGTTTTTCATCAAGCAGAAATGCCAAATATTCTGTGCTTCAGGCTTCTCTGTCTGATAACACTGACTTTTGACTGTTTTTTTGGTCAAAATAAGACATTTGAAGACGTCACGCATTCTTCACTACTTTATGACGTTTTATAGACTGTTTGATTTATTGAAATAATTAAGAGATTAATCAATATTGGAAATAACTAACTAACTAACTACTAACTGTAGCTGTCAAATAAATCTTGATGAAGTAGAAGGGCACTCGGAGACCGCCGCCAAGGCCAGTAGTCCAGTCTTCTATGATATGCACAACTGGACAGTCCGAACCTTCTCTGACGTCTGGATATATTTCCAAAACTATTAGAATTACAGTATGTCAAAATATGTTTGTGCCTAGCTGACGCGTCATCCTCTGAGCTCACAGTGTACCTACCTCGCAATGTTAACGAAAGTGAAAGATAATTCGCGTATCTGCGTATCCAAAATTTAATGGGTGCTTCCTGAGCCCATGCTACACCATTTCACCGAGTTTCCCGTAATCCTGCTGACAGACAAACAAACAAACGGCACTGAAAACATAACCTCCTTGGTGGAAGTAATAAAATAAAAACACTCTCTGGTCAGTCTCTGTTGTCTTCAAACTCTACACAACAGTGGCTACATAGGATTTTGCTTGATAATTCCTTTCCCACTAGTCTACAGATGTACAGGAAAACAAGGTCACAAAGAGGGGCGTTTATGGCTCCTCTTAGCTATCATGTCTTCCTCCCTAAACAAACAAAATCCAGTAAGCACCAGTTCCCAAAACAAGCACATCTCAAGAAACGGAGACACCCGAAGGTCTCCTCATCCTCACGACTGGACAGTCTGAACCTTCTCTGACGTCAGAGGTCGCGATGACCCTTCTGAGTTATCCAACGGACGATTTACTGTAACAGTGATTCAGCAATGTTCATACACACATGCAGTAATTCTCTACCGCAGTATTGGAGTAAAAAGTCCAGCTGTTTGCGTCTGAAATGTAGTGAAGTATGAAATGAAAATACGGTACAAATGTACTTAGTTACATTCCACCACTGGTAACATCTGTACTGTACATCTGCTTCATCAGTGATGGAGGAAGTACTTATATCCTTTAGCTTAAGTAAAAGTACTAATACCACTCTGTAAAAACACTCTGTTACAAGTAAAAGTCCTGCATTGAAAATGTTACTTAAGTAAAAGTATGTGAGTATAATCAGGAAAATGTACTTGAAGTATTAAAAGTACTCAGTGCAGTAAAATGTCCCCTGTGACTGTTGTACTGTTATATATTATATCATTAGATTATTATTACTCATGCATTAATGTAAAAGGATTTTGCTGTTGTAGTTGGAAGAGGTGGAGCTCGTTTTGAACTATTTCGTAATCTATTTGTAACTATTTAATTTCATTTATAGCAGAATATCACATTTTATAAGCTCTTTGTATGTTTTGTATGTACAAATCCTAATCTGTAAAGTAACCAGTAACTAGAGCAGTCAGATAAATGTAGTGAAGTAAAAATATTTCCCTCTGAGATGTAGTAAAGTAGAAGTATAAAGTACAAGTACCTGAGTAAATGAAGTGTACTTAGTTACATTCCACCACCGTACTTCATTAGAGTATCGACATATTGAGCCTGTAATCGAAAAACTGTATATTTACATAATTGTATTTGCAAACTGATAACTCAGACTGTGTTTTGATTGTTATATTTACAGCTGACTGTGTTATCCACAGTGACTCTGACTGTATCTACCTGTTTTCTGGTCTCTGAGTCCTGGACCGTGCTCCGTGCCTCGCTGCTCGTCTCATCCTGCAGTCTGGTTAGAAATGATAAGCAGGTTCAGCTGCTTATTTAAACCACGTGACCTCCATCTGTGTCCGTGTGTGCAAACTGTAACACTGTAAACTCCTGTTTACTCGGTTTCTTCACATTAAACTCTTCGCTTACTGACACCTGTCACCCTGCCCTTCGGTCCGAATCCTAAACCTGACTTTAACATGTGTAGTAAAGGAGTAAAGGAAACAACCTGAGCGTAAAAATGTTAGTATTTAAGGAAGCTATGCAATGTTACACATCAAATAATAATCCTGTTAGTGAAATAACGAGAATGGAGTGTAAAAAGTTATATAAAGCTTAATACTTTAACCTCCAATCATTTGTTAAAATTAACTGAAACTTTATTTATTTTACTCTTCTATTTTAGCAGTTTTCAACTCCCAGTTTTCCTTTTTTTTGGTTTCATATGACTTTTATTAATTATTCAAAATTTTCGGTATTATTTATTGATGTTATCAGTTATATTTTTGAATCGTCTGATAACGTTTTACTGCTTTTTGTTGGTTTTGGGGTCTCCGTGTCCTCTGAGGAAGCGTATTTTTGAGGAAATACGCTGTTATTTGTGTTGCGTCTTGCAAGCAGCTGCAGGTGTTCGTGTTGTAATTTGGACTGAATCCGCTGACAGTCCCAAGACTGTCCAACTTTTCTGATATGTTTTATTCACTTTGTAGTATAGTCGTTTTTTTATATATGTACTCATCATCACTTAATTTCTTGGGTGCACATTTGAAAGGGAAAAGTACGGTGGCCCTGAGAGTTCAACGCACTGTAACTTAAGAAAACACAAGCAAATTAAGAAAACATCTTCACCAATTCGACAACACATGCGCAGCAATTAGGAAAAAATAGTTAAAACGTGCAAACTGAGAAATAATTGTTTCTGTATTTGCTGCGTATGTGTTGTCAAATTTGTGAAAATGTTTTCTTCCTTTGCTTTGTGTTTTCTTAAAGGGATTTTACACATCAGTCTGTTTACAGATGTTAGGAAGAACTGCTGCATATTTAAAAAAAAAGAGTAGTATAAAACCTTTAATGTCTCCTGTGTGAAGTCTGATAAATGTCCTCAAGTGATGTCACTTGAGTCAGCGTTGCTTGGGAATGAAGACTACAAGTTTGAAAATGAAATGAATTAAAAGTTTACCAGGCCTCTGTAGCGCGCTCCTCATCTCTGCTGCAGGCAGGCTAGCAGCTCGAGGCTACATTAGCTGCTACTAGCATAACACACCCAAATCTCCTCCTGAACCAAACTGTTGGCAGCGGAGTTGCATTATGGGCAATGTAGGCGCCAGGTTTTGACAAGGAAGAAGAATGAGCGGAATAAAAAAGACGATATCTCTGGTTGTGCTGCATTGATTCTTTTGATTTTTTTTAAAAACTGTCCATCATGAGTCTGACAACGTTATAGGCGTACAATGCTAAATCAGTGGAGTACTGCAGGGGGTTGGCCTCTCAGGGCCACCGTAGAAAGGTGATGATCATGTAGGGATTTCAGAGCTGGACGGGAGCTCGGGTTATGTATGTTGCTTTTCTCTGATCAACCCAAACTGCAGATAATGTAGCATATCATCTTATCAGGATAAATGACCTTGTACAGATGAATTACTAACACTGTATTGCTCTCAGAAGTTAATATTCTTATCAGTAACACTACAATAAAATATTTCTTATTTTTATTTACATGTAGAGATCTACCTTCAGACCAGTAGCCACCTCCACGCACGACTGGATTGGTCCACCGAACCCTCTTTCCAACCTGCGGCCAATCGTTTACCACGTCCCTGAGAACGAAACGGAGCTGGAGAAACGGCTGCGACACCTGAGGCAGGAGACCGAGGACTGGAACCACGACTTCTGGGCCAGGCAGAACATCACCTTCAGCAAGGTTGAAATGTTTTTTCCATTATAAAAGGAAAAAGTCCATGTAAATGTGCTGTTGACTGTTGACAAGGCAGGGTGTATACAAAGTCGTGTTTACCGTGAAAACATTCACAAACTTCAGTTTATTAGGAATATATACAACAAGATGAAACACAAGACAAACAAAAATCACAGACCACAAATGTGGAAAATCACAAACCACAAAATGAGGAAAATTTAATTAAAAAAAGTATTGAACTCCACACTTTCCGCACAAAGTTTATTGAAAATACAACATTTCTGTCACCCTGAGATCAATAAACTTGACATTGTGCGGGAGTTCAATACTGTCTTTTACACTTAAAGAATAATAAAGGTATTGCCAAAATTGCCAAGAAAGTTAAGATTATAATTTAATCATCTACAGTAAGAGAAACTACCTGTTATGTTAACTGTTTTACAGCTTTAGAGTTTCCTTATTTTGTAGCAGTCGTAGTTTGGTTTTATGCCA
Organism: Siniperca chuatsi; assembly: GCF_020085105.1. Classification (NCBI taxonomy): domain Eukaryota; kingdom Metazoa; phylum Chordata; class Actinopteri; order Centrarchiformes; family Sinipercidae; genus Siniperca; species Siniperca chuatsi. The sequence goes on from NC_058056.1 coordinate 25,854,262, forward strand.
GTCTCTGTGTCTTCTGGTCCCACTTCTGTTTCTCACACAGGTTGTATTGCTAAAATGTTTTTATTTTGGCAGTGTGATGAAAACATGTATATAATAACCAGAATAATGCCCGTCACGGTAAACACAGATCAGTGCTAGCCAGGAAGAAAAATCTCCCCCAAAAAATGTAAATGTAAAGTATATTTCAAGTAAAGCTGATCTCACACTACAAGAGTTTTGGGCTGATTTATCCCCGATTCGCCCCTCCCGACAATCGGAGGCTAAATCTGGCCTGGGACCGTGCTCGGCCCGGATTACCTGGTAATGTGAGGGGTTTACAGATCCAGTCTTAAGCCTCCAGACCTGCTCGCAGACTCATCAGGGCCGCCCCGATAATATCAAACATGTTTGATATTTAGGATTTAAAATCTGGGTGATTACAGTACTTTCCCCAATAGCCAATGAGAGAGATGGAAGCTTACAAGCCCGGAGCAGCTGACGGTGTTGCCAAGCAACGGTAAACATTCTAGCCCTTGAGGCTAACGTTAGCTAGCATACTGCTGTTGACAGATATAAAAACTGACTCCGTGTTGACTGCGTCTCATATTCGTGCCTTCTGCTTTTGTTTTTTCTCACTACAAAGCCTCGCCACAGCAAGTTGTTGCACCACGGCAGTCTCCGTTTTGTTTACACCTGCGTCCCCATGAGATCACGCGAGGTGGGGCATCGCTCCCTCTGGCGCGATAATCTTAATAATATCCTGTAGTGTGTGATGCGCCATTATTTTTCCAGTCTTGTAGTGTGAGCATGTTTGAGATTAGAGAGAAGAACATCTGTTAGGTTTTAAGAGATTTTTAAACTCCTGTAGTGTGAGCCCAGCTTAAGGCTGCAACTAACGGTTGTTTTCAGTATCACTTAATTTCGATGAATCAATGAGTCTATAAAGTGCACGAAACTGTGAAAAAGGCCCCTTGCAATTTCCCAGAACTCAAGGTGACGTCTTTAAAGTTCTCTTTTTGTCCAATTAACTTTCCAAAATATAAAATATTCAAAATATTTTGACTTTACAATGTTAACAAAAGCAGAAAAGCAACAAATTCTCTCATTTGAGAAGCTGGAACCAGTGGATGTTTGGCATTTTTCCTTGATAAATGTTGTAAACGATCAATCGGTTATCAAATTATTGTTGATTATTATTCCATTGATTGACTAATCGGTTAATTGACTAATTGTTTCAGCAGTTATACAAAGGCAGCCTGACGGCACAGTCACTGAGACATCTCATGTTAACCAGATGAGCTGGAGTGAAGCATCTGAATCAGCCAAACATCCACGCTGCTGACGTTCCTCTGAGTCCCTGCCGGCTCCAGAGCTGCTGCCCTGCAGCTGACCTCTGACCTCTGACCTCCCAGCAGAGGCAGAGCTTCCATATGTGGATTAGTATCACATCATCATTGTCACAGGATGATCCTGACCTCTGCATGCTGAGCTCTGATGTAGGAAAGTCCCTATTTTCACCAGCAGAGAGCAGCATTGTACAACAAAGCTTCGCTGTCATTTGCCCCCCTCTGTCCAGAGATAAAGTAAATATAGTGTATATTATAAACCGTTATCTCTGATATATATATATATATATATATTGATTCCCTTTGTTGTTCAAGGAATTATGTTCAAAATCTCTTGAAGAATTAAATACCTTGAGTTTGATATTATTTAACAGTGAAGATATTTTAGAATCAGAATCAGAAATACTTTATTGATCCCTGAGGGGAAACTCTTTTGTTACAGCTGCTCGCTGTCACGTCAGTGCACACAGGAATAGAAGTACTAAGCAAAAAATATAATACACTATAATACAGGTCAGAAAATAAATTAAGTACTAAGTGGTTATAAGTATAAAATTAAAATAAGTGTGAAGTACAAAGTGGGTATTGCACAGCAGTAATAGAGGTATGAATAAATATCAATATCAATAAATAGGGACTTTTTAAACTGAAAAGAGTATATTGCACAGCAGTATTAACACAGAATATTGCACAATTATTATTAAGTATTGCAGAGATGTAATGAGATGTAAAACATTTGAAAATTTGTGTTGTGACAACAATTTTTCTCGAGTCTGATCGAGTACTTTGTATAATCAGAGTTCTGTGTACTCTTCCCTAATCAACAGCACAGTAAGTGGCTGTCTGCAGCTTTTGTTGTTGCCTGAAAGTTGATTTTCTGTAAATGGAGAGACGGTGTCGCTCGATCCATTTAAGACTGGACTGCACTGTTACGGGCTCTCTGGATAAGTTCAGTACTGTATGGTCACCCCTCTTATCACCTGTGGCCTGAAGACTGATTGAAAGTATAAAAGAAATATCGAATTATGTAAATATGTAAAGAAAAATATATATTTTGTTGTGTGTGTATCCATTTGTTGTATACGTTTTCTGACAACCTTTTGTCTAAATGATTTAGTTTTGATTTGTTTGATTAGCTGTCTGTATTAGATATGGGTCTTTGTGTTGGCTGTTGGCTTTTTGTTTGTGTATGTTGTAAAATCTAAAGAAAGAAATTAAATACATATATATATATATATATTTTTTTTATTCTCTGCAGGAAAAAGATGCTTTCATCATTTCACAACTGAATGCAAAGGGCTTGACTGAGCGTGACGAGCAAGGTGAGGACATGTAGCTTTCCTACATATATTAGTGTTGGTGTCTTACTCAGAGGTTAAGACTCTTACCGCTCTCCTGTGTGCAGGCTTTATTAAGAAAAGACGATTAAATGCTTGAGTAGAATTTTAAAAACTCCTTTTGCATAGATTGTAAATTTGTTCACAATGTATGAGCCAGTTTTGTCTGTCAAAACTTAAACCTGACAATTCAAAAGCACAGTGAATTGAGGACATTTTGTATAACAGCTGGCGATTTAAAAAGGAAATGTATCTTAATGAGAATATATGTTGTCTGCTGTGTCTTCTCCCTCCCCCGCAGGACGACGGCGGTCCCTGAACAGTGAAGAAATGGCCGTGTTTTACAAAAGCTTCCTGGACAGAAACATAATACGACATGCAAATTATAACAAGTGAGTTGTTTTGCAGCTGGGTATGTCCCACGGTGCCGCCGGGTGGGTGGGTACATCTCCCTCCACGTGAGCTGTGGGCTTTAACCGTCACCGTTATATACTGTACCTTGTGAACGGAGAACAACAAACATCGCAGGCTTCGAAGAGCTTTCTGTGAATTAGCATTGCAAAGTGGCTGACTTGTTTTTAGGTTAGTGAATCCTCCTTAAAGACCGAGAAGTTTTTTGCCCACACGCATCACCTCTGCAACTGCTTTTAGTGTTTTTTTTCTGTGAGTGAGATTTAAACTCTATCTTCTGATTGCACAACTGTGTTCGTGTTATTCCTGTTATTGTTTCAGGTAGGAGTAAATCAAAGAAATAACAGCATTTCCCCCTTTCTTCCCCCCAGAATACTTTGTATTTGGGAAAGAAAATCAACACCCAATATTTAAAAAATCTGTAAGAATCATATATATGTACAAAGCAAATATTGTGTGATATTTTATCTGAAGGTGGCCAACATCATTGGGAAAGTTTACTTAAAGCGCCTTTCTAGATCAGAAATCACAAAGTGCTTCACAATAAAAGGTGAAAGTAAGACATAAAATAGAGACACAATGTAAAAGTAATACATGAAATAGAGATTAAAAAAGAGAAGGCAAGTCTACACAGGTTATAGTCTAAGTGTCCACAGATCTTAAGTCCAAAAGAAGAGAGTTTAAGTGCGACACATCAAAGACACAGTCTCCTTTAGTTTGGAGTCTGGAGCGAGGAACAACTAACAAACCCCGATCGGAGGACCTCAGAAACCTTCTGGCGATGTAGTGCCTGACCATGCAGAGCTTAAAACTGATCACAAGATCCTTGAATTAGATTTTGAATTTGATGCAGAGCCGGCATAAAGACTAAAGAGATCAAGATTGAAGTCACTTGAGACTGTTTCGAGGACCTGTTCAAAAGCTTTGCAGCAGCATTCTGGCCTACTAATAAATGATCCAGAGATGGGTTTCTAAGACAGGAGAAAAGGGAGTTACAGTAATCTAGATGGGATGAAATATAAGCGTGAATAATCATCTTACTACCTCAGCTGGAAAAAACAGGAACAAATCAAACATGCGGGTTCTGTGTGTGGCTTTAACTTAGAAATCTTAAATGTGAAGATGTGTTCGATGTGGAGATTGATAACATTCATACGTCTGTACGGATAATATAAAGCTACCACCAGCAGCACATAACACCCTGTAAATCTACAAATTGTAATTTTTACGCTTCGTTTTTTTGTACTGATTAAACAAATGAGAACGTGTTAACCTGTGGGCTTTAGTGGTGCTTGAAGGCAGATTTTCTTACCTTTGGACAGAGCCAGGCTAGCTGTTTCCCCTTGTTTCCAGTCTTTGTGCTAAGCTAAGCTAACTGGCTGCTGGCAGTAGCTTCATATTTAGCGTACAGACGAGAGTGGTATCTTCTCATCAGCTAGAAAGCGAGTAAGCGTATTTCCCAAAATGTTGAACTATTCCATTAAAAGTTATCCAGTCTCCTAAATTAGCGTTTATATACCGAGTAACATTAGTTGCATAATGGCCCTAGATTAAAAAGTGTTACTACTCTCTTTTCAGTGCAGTTTTTCTGTGTATATTTTAGGCTGTGAGCTGACCGGCTTAGCCAGAGAAACTTATATTAAGTACAACAATATAATGAGCTTAACTTCTTTTATAAAACTGTATTTTTTTCCAAAATGAAATGACACACTTCATATGTTGCTGCAGTATAATCTGTTGAAGTTGTCATACTGTATCACTGGATTTAACTTGAACACACTTCCTCTAATTCTCTTTTTTTCTCCTCCTTGTCACGTCCAGCGAATGGTACCGGCGTAACTTCGCCATCACCGTGCTCATGGCCCGAGTCGCCCTAAAGAACATGTGGAAGACTGTTACCGATAGACACAGCAGCAAGAAAAACAGCACTCCTACCGCCTGATAAGAAATAAAATATTCACCCGCCCTCCCGTCAAGTGTTTGGATTTGTTTCTAGTGCGTTGTTGTGTTTTTTCTTCTGTTTTCTGATGCGTGGTTGATTTGATCAAATCCCCCCTAAGGTACTGAAATATGTTTTCACTGCTCACTTACAGAGAGACAAAAAGACGAGCTGTTGATTTGATTTATTCAGTCAACTACATCTTTCTTATAATTACATTGAGAAACAGTCGGAAATCTTCCCATCAGCAGGGCGTTCACTGGAAACTCTAGTTTCTATTAAGGCTGCTCACACCTGCCTGCACCTTACTATAAAACCCACAGACAGAGATGTCTTGCATTTATTTGTTATTGTACAACTTATTTCTATCAACTTGTCTGCTTTTACTTGATGCACAGGATCACTGATTAATTTGAGGTTCATTTCATGGTTCCAGCTTCACAAATGCGAGGATTTGCTTTGATTTTCCTTTTAATTATTTTTGGACCGTTGGTTGGACAAAACAAACATTGTGAAGGTGTCACTTTGGGCTCTGGGTAATTGTAATGGCATTTCTCAGAATTTTTACAAACCAAACGATCACTTGTTTAATTGAGAAAACAATCAGCAGAATAATCCATAATGAAAATAATCATTAGTTGCAGTCTGATACAAAATAGTAAAATGCTACTTTTACATTAATACATGAGTAATAATGATATATAATAGTATAACAATATATATTATATTTTAGACCTTGTAATCCCTTGTGAACCTTCACATAGTTTGAGATCTTCGGGCAGGGGTCTCCTGTCTGTTCCTGAGTCCAGGATGAAAACTAAGGGGGACAGAGCTTTTGCTATCAGGGCCCCGAGGCTCTGGAACAACTTGAAGACAGAGATGTCTTTCTAAGACAGGAGAAAAGGGAGTTACAGTAATCTAGATGGGATGAAATAAGAGCGTGAATAATCATCAACAACTTGCCCGAAGAAATTAGGTTGTCTGAGTCAGTATCTTTGTTTAAGTCTCGTCTCAAAACACATTTTTATCTGAAAGCAGATCCTGATTTTACCTGAACTAGTTGTTTATTTTACTGTTTATTTTATTGTTTTTGTGTATTTTATTTCTTTATATTTCGTCATTCACTGTGGTATTTTATTTCTCTTGTTGTGAAGCACTTTGTACTTTGTTTTGATAAGTGCTCTATAAATAAAGTTTTATTATTATTATTATTATTATAACAGTCACAGGGGACATTTTACTGCATTGCATACTTTTACTTTTAATACTTTACATTTTCCTGATTATACTTGTATAAGCTACTCTTACTTTTTCAATGCAGGACTAGTAATGGAGTAAATTCACAGTGTGGTATTGGTACTTTTACTTAAGTAAAGTATCTGACTACTTTTCCATCACTCTTCAAGTATAAATCTGGCTGCTCAACTTGCACCACAGCTTCCCCTTTAATGCGGGCAGGCATGACATCATTACCGAGGAAGAGCGGGGGGGTGCCGGGTACGCCATTTTCGCGCACCGCGCAGTCAGTCAGTCAGTCATCCAGCCAGCCAGTCAGCCAGTGCACCAGCGAGCTGTCATCTTCATGGGCTACTAGTCAACTTTTTATTTAGCCCCATGAAGCCGCTGTCGAGTTAGTATTACGGACCTGTTCCTGCCATGGAACAAAAGGAGAACAGGCTTTTCTTATATGGCTCAGACTAAAGTCAGTGTTTTGACAGATAGCTTAGGTGGCTAGCTATGTAGCTAGCTGGTCATCATTAACGGCGGTTGATGCAGTGAAGCCCAGCGTCAGTCGGTAAAACATACCCCACTCGGAGACAGTTTGGAAATTCAGTTTTATTACTTAAATATTTTTTTACACTCATCGGCAAGCGTTGGTGATCAAAGGAACAACACCTCCATTTAAAAAAAGGCGTGATTTAAAAGGTAAAGAGGCGAGGGAAACGAGCGTTACAGCCAGCTACATTGGCAACGGATGTCCTAGAGAACGGTAAGAATGGATCCGTGTATTTCTTGGAATAGTGTCATTAGCTAATTAACCACTTTGAGAAAATTTCACCTGTTTCTTCAAGTGTCATTTTGTCAAACAACGAGCATTTGAATTATTAACGTTTTATAATTTTGGGCGCCCGTGTTTTAAAGAAATCCTCCTCCACCACCCCCCTTCGTGTGTGGTCGGTGTTTACGTTAATTGCAGGAATTAGACGCCATAAGCACTTTAACTGTCACTGAGAGTGCTAGCTCAGAGTTAGCTAACTGGGGTTATTAGTCTGTGTGACAGGAACATTTTGGCTAACTGGTTCTTCAGGTTAATCCATTTGTAAATAAGATAGCTAAGGCAAAGCAGCAGGAAGTGTAGCGGCATGGACACGAGTAAGAACATGTCTGTCAACCGGTGGGAGGATGCACTTGTTGGCCACTGCAGCACCCTAAAAGTCTTGATGTTGAGTTTGTCATGTGATAAGTTAGCTGTGTTGGATGTCCTTTCATTGATATTCAGAGCAGGGGTTGAGGGCTGTGAAAGCTGCCTGTGTTGAGGAGACAGCTTCAGAGGGGACAGTGCATCTCAGTGTGGGACTCACAGCTGGGATCTGAAAACCAGGCAGACTGAGAGGTGTCTATGAATATTTGAGATTTAGGACACGCAATCTCTGAGTCAACACTGCATGACAGAAATCTCAGGGATAAACACAAGTATTGCCCTGCAGCCTTTTAATGTTCAATCCACCCAAAGGAGCACTCATGACAACCTGCAGGGCTCCTCCTCCAGGCTAACACCCCTCTGCTCTCCGGGGGACAGCTTGTTGTTGGCTCCAACATCCCAGAGGTTTTGTGTGTTGACCTTTTTTTATAGACTTCTTACAGCTGGTGAGAAATGATAATTATGTGTTGTCACTGCAGATTTTGTTGTAATGCTGCAGGTCGCTTTTTGCAGGTGAAGCGTATAAACCAGCATATAACTAAAACATAACGCCTGCCAAAACCTGACACTGACTGGAGGTTAGTGCTTTTTTATTGTACTGTTGTGTACTTTTAGACATGCCAGAGAAGTAATTGAGAATAAATATTTGAATTACAGCACAACCAATACTGGATTTGTGAGGCTGAAACCAATATTAATATTTGAGAGTTTTAAAAATCTATTTATGAAACACAAAACGTAAACAGATGTTTTTGATTTAGAATTCCTTCAATTTGCTTATACTGTAAATAAGACACTGTTTCTAAAATACCTTAGACATATTTTAGCATTTCTGTACTGTAATTTCTTGTTACTTAATGGCCGACACATATGCCTGTACTGATATATCTGCAATAAACTAATCTCAGGTGATATATCAGCCCATCTGATTTATTGGTTGGGCTTAAATTAGAATAAGCATAAAGGGACACTAAGGGTCAAACCCACAGCATACAGACAGTAGATGCAGAAAGGGAAAAGATTTGGCTTGTGTCTTTTGCTGCATAAAGATCGTCTGTGTATCCTTCACTGTAGTCTGCTTAATAATGAGCTTTGACTAGTTAATAAGTAATACGCTCAGTTGCCACTTAATTAGGTACATTTAGCTTAAACTAATGAGTCAAATACAACAGTCCTGCAATAAATCCTCCCTTCATGAAGGTTATAACGTTCAGTTATTGTTGAAGTGGTTTTAGAGAGGTGTTGATTCAAGTTTGTTGTCATTTTGGAGGCTGCAGTTTGTGCTGCTGTATAGAGCTGTCACCATTAGACCTTTTTATCAATTTGTTGATTGTCAGAAAATGAATCTGCGACTATTTTAATAATTTTAATAATTGTTTTAAGTCATTTATCAAACAAAAAAATCCAAACATTGCTGGTTTCAGTTTGGCAAATGTGAAGATTGGTGTTTTTATATCGTTGTATTTCTTGACATGTTTTTGATGAAATGTTTGTCTTACCATAAATGAACACCTCTGTAAACAGTTTCAACAAAAACTGAACTTTATAACTTTCATGAAGGTAGGATGTATTGCTATTGCTGTTTATATTAGACTGCATTAGTTTTGGCTAGGTTCATTTTAAACAGCAACTGAGTTTACATTGTCAATGAAATAATAACAGCTGTAGTGAACATACTGAAGACAGGCTTAATGCAGAGGTATACTTTTTACATTTAGTGCAAGTTATTAATGCATGCACTGTACCTACACACACATTAGACATCCCGAATAAAACAGATTTAGACTAGAAGATGACAACAGAGTGATTTTCTTTTCTGTCCTGCCCTGTCCTGCAACTTATGTTGTTACCAATCTTGTCACTTTCAGTCCTGAGTAAACGCTGACTTACCAAGCTTCTGCCCGATAATTTAGTAAGAGAGGCAACATTTCAAATATTAAATATATAGGTTATTGTTGAGGTTTCTGCATTGGAGCGGCTTCACCTGCAAGCTGCTATTCTTGTTGCAGATTGTCAAAATTGTCATATTTTAAACAGGTTTTCTGAATTTATGTTCGTGTTACGGTGAGATGGCGCTGTCATATGCCAATCAGACAACCAGTTCTTTCATAATGGCTCTGGCGTAAATTACATTGTGTGAAATAATGCTACCAGCTATGACAAATGTCTGGTAGAGAGGCACAGAGATGATGTATGGCCAAATGAGGAAATCAGCAGGAACTCAGTCTACTTTCTCAAAGTTCTTCTTCAACCTAGTTTTGGTAACACAGTCTTAAAGCCTGAAAATTAATCAGTGGAGATTCTGAAGCAACTTATATATCAAAGTCAAAATAAATCCAGAATATTCTCTCGGTATCTTTCAGCCTTCGGGGTGCTGCAGCAAGGAGCGAGCGGTGCCACTACTGTCTCTGTAGATCAGAGCATCTACTTTAGCGATGATAAATTTAATCTCTCGCCCAAGGCTCGCTCATGGAAATAAAATAAAAAAAAATCATTGGCGCTCTTGTCATGTGAGGGCTTACCAGAAGTGAGCCTGCAACTCATTTTAGGAGATGACACACAGTTTAACACAGCAGGCTGCAGCAAATTAATTCACACAGAATAAGGCAGCTATGTTCCTGTGTTGGGTTAGTTTAGAATAAGACATTTTCAGAGTTCAACCTCCTAATGTCCACCAGAAACAGAAAACCAAATGAGTCCATTATTGATAACAATCTTACTTGTCATTTCCTGTGTTTCAGCCGTGCAGTGTCATGTCTCGTGCCTACTTGATTTGTTAACCCGTTTCTTGGTCTCTGAAGCAAACAGCCAGTGTCGTCACATGATAGTTGAGTAAGACTGATGTTTTGCAGGAATAGTGAATTCAAAGACTCCAGCACGTGGACAGCACAAGATATATGTAAACAACCATTTTAAACCAGCAGTAATCAGTATTTTTATATTAACTTGAATAATTCTCACCCAGCTTTTTATAGCATCTTTTAGCTCGTTGTTTTTGTTTTCCAGACTGCAACTTTACTGCTTTGGTTCACTCTCACCGCTCTCATCTGGGTCGTCTTCGACTGTTTTAAGCAAAAAGCTCTGATAAACCCACGTTACACTAACTGCCTAGCACCAAACGTCAGCAGTGAAAAAGCGATAACGGAGCTAAAAGGAAAGTGAACACTGGACTTTAATTTGTCAGGTGGCTAGAGACACGACTCAAAATGAATGCTAATGTTGCTCCATATCTGTTGGATGTGTAAATAAGCAACTTAAAAGGTTTTTCCTTTGTGTTTATGGTTTAGCATTTTTTCAGTCTTTGGTGCTCAGCGCTGATAGCTGCAAATGCAAAATGTTTTCATCGACAGGACACAGGTAGAACAACTGTTGCATCATTTGAATCATGGATAATTAGAAGTGATCCAGTAAAATTAACTTGTAGAGGCTCAGAGTGTCTTTCAGACTCTCTCTCTCTTTAAACGTGGATGTAAATCACAGCTCATCTGATGACTATCAGCCCACACATCGCTGACGAAGATTCTCCGCAGTGCTGCTCTTCCTGCTGCCGGCCCCATCCTCATGCATGAAGCCCAGAGCAAGCACTTACTGTTCCTCTTCTTCATTGCCCCCAATACCCTACCCCCCACCACATTTGTCTTCAGCCTCCCCATCGCCTCATTTCATTGCCTTAACCTGCATATATGAGGAGCTGCAGCGTCCCCGGGCGCTCAGCTGCATGCCAGCTATTTACATTTCAAAAGTTAACATCAGAAATAGTTTTCTCTGCCTTTCCCTGCAGTGCTTTGTGCTCTGAGACTCATCTGATGCCAGAAATAAAAGATTGTTGGATCACAACAGGAAGAAAGGCTTGTCCTGTCACTTTCACTTCTGTATTGCACAGCCTGCAATGATAGTTGTTGTCTGTCTTGTTCTTTGCAGTTTGGGATGTTTCCAGTGGTTGAAAACTGACCTTGCTTTGTGTTGGTGGGGTATAAAGCAGTGATTTTTGATTGATACCCAGGCTCACTGCTTGACCCTTTCAAGGATCCAGTTCGACTTGTTTTGCAGTGTAAGAACAACTTTTATTTTGATATTTAACATCTTGAAGGATATGTGTTGTGCAAACAAGGTGTGCTGATCAGTTTTTCAGCTCATTTACAGCAGCGAGGGACTGGTAGCTGAATGGATGTGAAGGAAACACCGGCGTTAACTGACATGATGTGCATTTTCCTAATTAATTGGTAGATTACAAGCCACAGCAGTAATTTATCCCCAAGTTTCAAAAGCCACTTTCACTACTGAAGCAGCCCATCTGTTCTCTGCAACATAATTAAAAACTCCAAATGATGCTACATGTAGAAATTTAAGTGTTTGAGTGGTGGCTGTTCCACTCAGATAGGTATGACTGTTGTTATCATCAGACAATATAATTTGTTATATCTCATGTGGAGTTACTGTTAGCTATTTTATAATAAGTATTGTCAGTAAAAATATATTCTTTTTAGAGGTGAAATGATTAGTCAACGAATCAATTAGTCAAGTGAAAATGTAGCTGCCACTACTTAATCAATTAAGTCATTTTTCAAGCTGCAATGCAAAACATTACCTTGTTCCAGCTTCTTAATTGTGAGGATTTGATGGTTTCCTTTATCTTATTTGATAATAAACAGAATATTTTGGCTTTTGGACTGTTGTCACAAGCAATTATAAGGCGTCACTGTGGGCTTTGGGGAATTGCGAAGTGCATTTTTCACCTTTTTCTGACAATCTATAGACCAAACAGTTAATCAGTTAATCGAGAAAACAATCAGCAGGTTAATCTATGATGAAATCCTAATTATTTTATTTGTAGGTGTTTGTAAGAAAGTAACTGCATTATTAAAGTGTCATTTGAAACTGATGAAACAAGTGAAATACCAACAACAGGATAAATACTGATAATTTTGCTTCATCAGCCTCTTAGCAGTTTGCCAACCACATTAGGAAATTCTTCTGAAAATGTAGTTGGGTCGACCAGTACAAGTTTGAGGTTAATGTTATTGATTTTTTCAAGTAAATTTCACTGAAAATTCCCTCGTGCTGCACAGCTCTGCTCACCTGGAGCTGCTGTTTTCCATCTCCTCCTCCACACAGCTCAGTTTCCTGCCCTGCTGTCAGCTGATAGGCTGCAGGCTGGTTGCTGAGTCACATGGAGCGATCAGGGATATAGCTCTTCCTCCGTCTGCTGAGGGCGGTCTTCGGCTATTGTTTTTTTTGTCCTTCCACATTTAACTAAAATATGAAATCTGAGGCAGTTTAGGACAAGTCTGCTGTCTTCACCTGACACCATAGCAGCTTTTATACTGAGGTGGGCACGCTGGTTCAAGTCATTGCAACGTTAAGGATAAGACTGTTAGTTCAGTCACACCCAAGAGTTGTTTCATTTCTGTATTTTTCACAGAGCCATGCAGTAAAACATAACTTCAGACAGTGTGTCTGTAATTATTCAGCCGAGAGAGTGTTTGCAGTTTCAGTTCGGCATGCTCGCAGAGATTTATTAGGCAGCTCGCTACAACTGCTGCCGAAGCGCTCAGTCATAATCCTCTTAAGTTTGTGTGTGTAATGAATACAAAGCAAAGAAAGTCAGGGTGGAGTGGGAAGGTGTGCGTTGGGAGTGTGTTGAGGGTCAATGTCAGAGGAACAGATATTAACCTGCAGTGTTTAGCTAATATGTGCATAATAATAGCACCTGTTTTACCTGCTACGCCTAATAGTCTTCCTCCTTAATCACCAAGACTGATTCAGGATCTGATTATGTGCTATGACCGCATTATGGCAGCACTAAGAAGCGGATTATTATTGGAGATATTGTAATCATGAATATGAATGTTTAGGGTCACTATTACTTTACTGTACAGTATTTTCTAACTGCAGTAGAGGATTAATAATCAAACTTCCAAAGATGGCAAAATTATAACTTAAAACTATATCCTACCTGATTTTTCTAAGATTGGGTCGTATTTTAGTAGGTTTTTGGTTGGATTAAAACTGGTTACATACAGGTAAAGCTAGTAAATGCTGACTTAAATTCATATTAAAGATGCAACACTATAATATTGTGGTTACCAAACAAAACAAATGTGAAGACCAGTGGCAGCCACTCATCATGTACTTTAAGTTTTCTACTAGTTCCTTTCAGAGTTTTCCTTTCTAATAATCCTCACCTCATACCTGTCGTTATCTGCAAACCACACACAGACCACAAGCCTCAGATCTGGATTTGAACTGTCAGCAGGCAGCAGGTTTAGCGTCTGTAGTTTGGGTTAAACTTTTCATCACAGCTGCACCAAAGTCCCTTCTTAAGTGATGACTCCTCGGGTTTTTTAGAGCACTTCAAACAGCATTTTACAAATGCCACATTACATTTAACCTGTGTTTATCCAGCTTTTTCTGCTGCTCACACACTGTACTGAGCTTTTCGAGCAGAGCAGGTGGCTCAGTCAGTGCCTCGCTCAAAGGCACCTTGACTGTAGTTGGAGAGGGAAGCATGAACATTTCTTATTAATTCACTCAACCTGAACCACCCAGACTCCTGAACCAAGAACTGTCCAGTCACAAACACGTGGGTCTAACCTTTTGTTTTTGTTTGAGTATTGATTGTAAAGGGAGATGAATCACTGGCAGGGTGGTAAAAGGCTGTGTAGTGGCCATGAGACCAGCAAACGTTAACCCCGATCAAGCCTTTGTTGCGTTAAATGTAATTAATTTTTCTTATCAGGACTTAACGAGCATAGAAGTCATAAGACGAGTGGGCACTAATGTCAACACATTGAGAGTCTTTAGATGACAACAAGCTGCTTTTAGTTTTTGTCACGATCTAGAAAATGATTTGCCCTCCTGCATTCATTGGAGCCTGATTTTTGTATACTTAAGTTTTATGAGGACATCCATGTCAGATTAATTTTATACAGCCTTTTTACTGTGTTATGTAAATGTTTTGGCATTGAAGTTTCTTGGTTTGATATGTCTGATCTCCGGGGACATATTGTATAAAACAGCATTAAAACAAACAAATGTATTTATACATCTTTTTGACATTAACTTTCCTTTCTCTGTTGTTAACAGGATGCGTGAGGACATGTCCACCATGGTGTGCGTGAAGGAGGAGGAGAACCCTGGGGAGAGGCTGTCCCAGGATGAGATCATCTCCCGGACCAAGCAGGTGATCCAGGGGCTGGATGCCCTGAAGCAGGAGCACCACTCTATCCTGGAGGGCCTGCTGGGCACGCTGTGCTGCCTGAAGCAAGACGAGGAGGGCGTTTTGGTGGAGGAGAAGTCCCACATGATCCGCAAGTCCCTGGAGATGCTGGAGCTCGGGCTGAGCGAGGCACAGGTATGTGTCTACAGCTTCACAGAGTCTGTCAATCATTGGTGAATCACTGAACTGAAATATCAGGCTTTTCTGTTATGTATAGGTTGGTCTGTACTGAATATCCAACAGATCCAGGCTACAAGCCATTCTTTTGTCTGTTTTTTGTGAATAATATTTTATTTAGTTTTCTTAAATAACTGCAACAAAACAAGGTGAATATATTTATTGAAAATATAAATAATTAATACACATTATTTTAAAAAGTGAAATAAAAACAAACCACCTGGATTGATGCCCTCTCTGGCTTATCCAGTAAAAATTACAAGGGAAAAACTTCAGAAGCTTCAAGAAAATAGGGTCAACATTTTTGTGGTAGTTTTTGTTGCTGGAGCTCTACCTTTTTTGAGAGTTTACTCTCTGGTATAGAACAGAGATTTATCCCCCACGTTTAGCCCAAATTCACACCAGACGTGACGATCAGCGGTGCCTAAGTTCTAGTGAAGCGTTAATTTCTTCAGTCCACTCCGACTTCGACCTTGTTACGGTGTCACTATCCTCAGAACTAGCTGTCCTGTCGGCAGCACAGCTCCAGAGGAGCTCACCAGGCTGACTAATATCAGACCTTCAATGTAGAAATTATTTATTTTTCTTTTCAGGTAGGCTCCATGGGAGTGGTTAGAGGTGTGAATTTATACATTTAAAATAGAAGCGTATTTGAAAACAAAACGTACACACAAAATAATACATACAGTATTCTAAAATCAGTGTTTTCCAAAGACTCCTCTAGTGTAATAGTAGTGGAAAAATCACAAATACTTCCCAAATCCTCCTGAAGAAAGTGAACAGAAACAAAGAGAGAAGCTTTTACAGCTCAGAAATAAAACATTTTAAAAATGCAGATTTTTCAGAGAAAGTTTGAAAACAGTTGGTTGTGTCATTGCTCAGTTGGCAAACACCGATGAGTCACTGTCGATGTTTTAGCATCTCATCTCCCAGCAGGCTTTATCTATTAAATATACAATACACTGCACCATGCAGACTTTAATATCCACCTTCAATGTTTTGGGTAGCTTGCAGTTGTGGTAAAGTACAGGGTGATTCATATTTTTCTGCATAATTTTCCTGCACTAACACCCCTAATGTCTCTATGCTTCAAACTCTTTGTCTAATTACACCCCTCCCAGCCTCTCACCTTAGAGCGTATGCTATTAGGTGGATACTTTTACCCAAAGTGTAGCTTGGCGATACCTGAATTTATTGTGTTCTTGATCAACCTAATAACGTACTCCCAAATTCAAACTATGTGATATTATTTGTATTATTGAACTATGTAGCAACTTGTGTGTGTTAAGAAAAAGCTGCTCCTCTTTGTCCAGGTGATGATGGCGCTGTCGAGCCACCTGAGCTCGGTGGAGTCGGAGAAGCAGAAGCTACGGGCTCAGGTACGCCGGCTCTGCCAGGAGAACCAGTGGCTGAGGGACGAGCTGGCCGGGACGCAGCAGAAACTGCAGAAGAGCGAGCAGAGTGTGGCCCAGCTGGAGGAGGAGAAGAAGCACCTGGAGTTCATGAACCAGCTGAAGAAGTACGACGAGGACTTGTCCCCATCCGTAAGTCCTCGGGTCTTCTTCAGAGTGTTATCGTGCCCTCATGTTTAATACGTTTGACATCTTATGACTAAAGTAGGATTCCAAAGCAAAGAAACTCCAGTGACAGAGTAGGGATACCTCGATCTGATACAATGGATCTATATCGGCGCGGATCCTGACCTTATGAAGCGGATTGGGTATCGGCCGTGAAGTGTTTTCGCTATCAGTTACATTAATTTATGCTAGTCGGCTTAGCCCGGTTAGTCAAGCTCATGTAGTGTTGCTGCCTCCGAACGGCAAACGCAGAGCTGGAGGATCCTCCCGTGACATTTTGATCCACTGTATGGGAGCATTATGGTTTCCCGGTTAGTTACGATGGGCAACTATGAGTGGCAAACTGTATGCCGACATTGTTCAACTGAAGTCGGGTATGTTTGTGGAAACACTTCAAACATGTCAATTTCACCTGAATGTGTCAATTAGCAGAACGAAACAAAAACAGACTGGAAAGAGAGTCCTTCTCCCCTCAGCGTTCAGCCTCTGACTGCAGATTCAGACCATACCAAATCAATAACTGATGCTATAGGAATATTTATTGCTTCAGATTTGCGACCGTACTCGGTCAATATATAAAGTCTATGGGTCGTAGAGAATAGTGCTTGAGCCACGCTACAATGTGTCTTCACATGTGCATTTCAGTCAGTCTGTTGTACCTGCCCTGTGTAAACCAGCAGAAGCTGCATGTGTTCAGAAATTATCAACAGGTCAGAGTCTCACAATGCAGCATTACTGACATTTGTGTTATTTATTTGTTATTTATTTTTTATTGACAATATGACAGTATTTGAGTGCATTAACTGTTACAGTAAGAATCATGGCCGATCAGCCGCTGTTGAATGTTTACATTTTTCAAATTAATTACAAAAATACATCTTTTTGTTTCCCTGCTGTACCGAAAATGTAACGAACCGTGACCCTAAAACCGAGGTACATACCGTGAATTTTGTGTACCATTACACCCCTACTGAGTCGTGGTGTTGGTATTTGGGAGGAAATAAAGTTGGATCAGTGAATCCCTAGGCCAATCACATAAGACTGAGAATAATAAGAGATGGTGACTAACCAGTGAGAACAGACAGAAATCCCCCAAGATTCATGGAGAGAATACATCACATTCAAACTAGCTAGGGCAAATAAAGCCTTACTGTCCACAGCAGTGGTCATGTGTCTGTGATTAAAGTATGCAAGTTATTATTTCAACAATTAGCTGACACTACTGATGAGAATGCCTAAAACAAGGCAGCGGTAATTGCTAAAATCAGCAGGTGTAATTTTTGTTTGGAGCAGTAATCTGCTCACTCTTGGGTCACAATTGCAAACCAGAAGGTGCTCAGAGAGCACATCTACAGCACTCTACAAAGTCTGCATTATAATCAAAACACACACAGTAGACAATTATGGGATACATGTTCCAGATTTTGTCATTGAAGGAAGTGCAGCAGAAAATGGCAAATATGTCTCGAGCTTCCCTTAGTGGTTAATTTGTACTGACTTTAACTTGGTTTCATCAGTCATTGGTATGCATCTCTTTTTCTTTTTTTGATTATTTGTGTCAAATATCTGAATAAGCTCTCGTGTCTCCACGCTAACCACTAGACGTTCTGCTTTTAAACAAGTTAAGTTTGGGGGTTTTTCCTCTCTCCAGGATTATCAGCCTTGTTTCATTATGTAGTTTCCATTCCTTTTGAAAGAGTCACATTTCCTGCTGTACCTTCTCTCCCACTGATTCCTTCTATTTTGGGCTTTTAAGTCACTTCCCCAAACTCCTTATCAGCAGCAGTCGATTAAAAGTTATCAATATAAACTATCAAGTATTTTAACATTTTGAAATGTGCTTGATGGGTCCCAGGCTACCGAATGACTGCATCAGCAGATAACAAAGAAGTCGGTAATGCTCTTCTATGAATTTTAGAAAACATTGAGTCAGTTCATTCATTATCCTCTATCTTTCTCCCTTTTTCCTATATATTCCTATATCCTCCTTCTCTCCCCTCTCCCTCACTCCCCTCTCAGGAGGAGAAGGACTCTGACTCCAGTAAAGAGACTCTGGACGATCTCTTCCCAGATGACCAGGACGACCAAGCCCCAGGCAGTAAGTGTACCACATTCCTCTTCTTCCCTCTACTCTGGAGTATTCTCAAGCATGTTTAGTCCTGGGCCCAAATATCTAATGGGTTCCTGGCCTTGGGACGTACGTAGATGTAATTGTAGGGGTGCTCTTGTCATGTGGCCACAGACAGGAAGCAGGTCTGTGACCCAGATTAAGTCCTAAATGTTTCTGCGGCTACAGAAGCGAAGATAGGAGTAAGATTAAAGCAATAGCAGTATTGTGTATTTTGAAAGATAGTTACCTGCAATGTGTTATGGAATAGCTGTAAGACATAGTTAACTTCAGCTTCCACCACATTAATACTTAGCAGTTGAAGGTTTGACTAATGACGTGCAGGTTTTTGTTAGAAATTAGTTTTTAGTTTTTGTTTTTTGTTTTCTGATGGTGGCAGTAATTTTGAAAATGTCACTGCTGTAAAATTGATTAGTCCTCTGGGAACAAAACTTCAATCTTTGCACCAACAACACTAATATACCAAAGTCTAGTCAGAGGATGTCCCCAGAGTCAGAATATATCACATAATATATGATGGTAGAGTTTCTCCTGCCATACATCACTTTTCTGCACTTTTCTTAAGCCTCATAAATCTTTGTCTCTTCATCTCTCTCTACTTACGCTTTCCGTGCCTCACTCTACCACTCTTACACATGCAAACCCCAGTTTTTCTTTGCTCCCACTCTTCATGTCCGCCCCTTTCCTCAGTGTTTGATGGGGTTGTCTTTCAATAGCTCGGTAGTCCAGACACTAAAGCTGTGTTGGCTGTAAAGGCCCATTAGTCAGGACCTAGTTTAGCCTGGAGGGAGGCCAAATGGGGAGAAAACCTCCCAACCAGATTGGCGTTATATAGTTCCAGGACTTCTACAGTGTGTTGTTTTTGTGTGGCAGTAGTCAGGTGAAATTATGTTTGGCAAGACCACAGTAGTAGTTGTTATGAACTGTTTGGGGCTTTGAATATGAATGAAATGCTTAAAATCTAAACATTTGGTATCAATACCATGGCAAAAAAAGTGAAAGCA
The DNA here is from genome assembly GCF_020085105.1 of Siniperca chuatsi. Lineage (NCBI taxonomy): Eukaryota > Metazoa > Chordata > Actinopteri > Centrarchiformes > Sinipercidae > Siniperca > Siniperca chuatsi. Next base: position 25,873,801 of record NC_058056.1, read on the forward strand.
CATAATTCTGATTAGCTTCAACCTGTTTCTCTTTGTAAAACCAATTACCAAAGCCTCATTTGACAGGGATTATAACTACAGTTATGTCCAATGCCCCACCAGAAGAGCTACAGCACTAATTTGGCTGTTTGGAAAAAGGGACCCACAAAAAACAGCTAACTGTTTGTTCCCAAACTTGGCTTTGATCGAGTTTTTTTTTTTTTTTTTTTTTTTTTTTTTTAACCCTTTTTGCACCAAGGTGATTCCCATTTGGCTCCTGGCACCAGTTTGTCAGCCAGTTTTGCTGACAAAATGGACAGCAGACTGGTTCACACTTTGCAGATCACTGTCGGAGCCAGACTGCAGCTCTCTGCACTCCAGTCCTCCTAGTTTCTTCTTTGTTAAACTGTTTGATTTAACCTACCAGCTGGAGGTTCGGTCAAAATGGAAATTTATCTTGCAGAACACATTTAATGAAGGTAATAAATGTTTAAACTTAATATTTAATTCAGTCTTCATTTCATCTTAACGATATGAGGTCCAGTCAAATACTGTAGATTTTAAGATTATAACCTGACTTGGTAGAATAGTGAATTTATATTCAAGAAAGTGTTGTGTGTGTGTATCCAAAGCCTAATGTATCTTCATCCTCTGAGCCATAGAGCTCCATTGTTGTCCAAAAACTATTAAAAACACATCAGTGAGCCGCACTGTTGCACTGTCACATGTTCCTTCCTGAACACACACACTGTAGTTTATTTATTTTGATCAGTCCCACCTACACCGTCCTCACTAGAGCACCAAATGTGGATTCATCCGCCGCTGAAAATAGTCCCCAACAAATGCACTATTTCCTCCTGTTTTTGTTAAAAACTACAGTGACCAGCTGTTTTAGGAAATTACTGAGCTGTTTTTAAGAATGAAACTATATTTTTGAGGTGTTTTTATGGCTTCAGTAGGAATCAGTAGGCTTGGAGCTGAGAGCCAATGACAGGCAGGGGAAGTCAGAAAGTACTGAGAGAAGAACTATTTCATTATTTGTTGACAATAACAAACATATAGAATATCACCAGCTGTATCCATTTAAGATGCATAAAGATCAAGAAACAATAATGTCAGCTACATATTTGCACCACATTTTAAGTCTGATGCTCTTCCCCAGGAAGCATCCGGGTGTGCACTAACCGACGATTTTTTATTTTATTTATTTTTTACATTTAACAGCTTGTCCTCTGTTTTTCTGCTCACAAAGAAACCAGCTTTTCCACTGTTTTTATGTGGACCAGAATGTGGCCAATGGAAATTCCCCACTCTTACAGTGTTTTGTGGGTGTAAAATAGGTTTTGATCCAGACTTCTCTGGGTTTTGGCCCAAATTATGACTGCAGTGCATGTTGTAGAGCAGAGGAAGCAGAGCAGGTTGTTTTTGGGATACCTTGTCAAATTAAAGGACTAAATTGTTTCATGTTTTAGATGGAAAACTGGCTTCATTATGCTGATCTCCAGCATTTTCCCTAGCAGTGTTCGTAAAGCCTTTGCTGTGTTGAGCACCACGGCCGAATATTTATGACTAGACAGGAGAGACTTTAACAGAATATAGCTGTGAGAGAGGAATTAGTTTGGGAAATAGGGGCAGCATAAGATTGACTTTCTGCAGCATAAATCTAAATAAAAGGGCTGTCACTTTAGAGGTCAATACTGCATAATGATTAAAAAATAAAATTATGTGACATTTCTCTTGAGTTATTAAGCTGATAACATCAAAGGGTATATATCAAAGAAGTTCTGGAGTTGCAAACAGCGAAGGTCGACGAGCAGAAATTTTATTTTTATTCTTTATTGGATTTATTCTGTTGAGGTTTTATACCAAAGGATAGGGCATCTGGCACTAATAAACACAATTCTTAATATCCATTTGAACACGTAATTATACATTATAAAAATAATAGTAGTTATTAGACTTTGGTTGCCTAGATACCAGTATTTCTGAGATTGCAAGATGAATTTGAAATTAGGAATGATTTATAGCAATTGAAAATTAACTGTTGGTAATTGTAAGTAAGGTTTGAGATAAACACAATTTTAAAATTAAAAAAAAAAAAATCATGTTGCAATGCAGTAATTATTTACACATAAACATGTCTCAGACGCTCATTGTTACACCCCCAGACTCCTTCACACACCTACACCAGTGCTTACAGTAAATACAATCAAGTAGCTACATTTGAAGACAAAACTGAAAGGACTAAAAATAAGAAACAGATGGGCGGGAGCCTGGAGGGTAGAGAAGCAGTAGTTTATTGGTTTCATGTTTCCAAACTACCGTGGAAAAAAAGAAATGATTAAATCTCTCCCCTCCTTCATGGCATCAAATAAAAATAATAATAAATCAGATGAACAGATGAGCAGTGCTTTAAGTACTGTGTGTTTTTGAATGAATGAAGAGATTGGATGGATGAGAGAGGATGGTAAGGCAGAGTAGGAAACAAACTGTATGCAGAAAGAGAGAGATGGGATGCATTTAGGATCCGTCGGTGCATGGAGAAGAATGCATCAACGAATGACGCTTTCACAGGCATTAATCCTCTCTCTGTGTAAAACAGAGCTGCCTGAGACTCTTTGTGTGGGTGGGTGTGTGTTTTTGTGTTTGTTTGTGTGTGTGTTTGTAACGCTGGAGTAGATTAGATGTCTTTTCTCCTTAAAGCTTATTCAGACTGCCTAAAAAGCTTTTGGGGTTTTGGTAAATTGCTGTCAGCAGGAAGAAGATAATGGCGGAAGGAGGACGAAAATGGTGATGACAGCTCTGCCTTTATTTAAATTGGCCGTAGGTTTATATACACAGATTTTTCTGTACAAATATTTACATTTCATTGTCATTTAGCTAACTCTGTTATCCACAGTGAGTTACTAAATGAGCTTGTAAAGATTTAGTGTCCTGTTCCTGTTAATGAATTGGACAAATTGGCTGCTGTTTTAGTTAAAGTTCCAAAAATGGTACACTTCCCATAATGCAACTTGAGGGCTTTTTGGCCTAACAAATATTCCCCAAGACTTATAAACTGACCTTGATGTGTGAAAGTGGTTGCTGACCGTGAATCACAGTGTCCCAGGTTCGAGTCCAGCTGGGGACCTTTGTTGCATATCTCCTCTTCTCTCCGTTTCCTGTCGTCTCTCCACTATCGGTATCTAATAAAGGCATGAAAATGCCGCCCAAAAAAAGTAACAACAACAAAAAAAAAAACACAACATACACAAACATGAAGAACGCCTTTTGTCAATTAAACCAAAATTGGGTATATACCTTATTAATTTTACTTATTAAATTGTCATTTAGGGGAGATTTTTTGCAAAAAGAAGTTCAAACTTTTAGACAGCTGAGCAACGAATTGTGAATAAAATAAATTGTAAGCAACTGTAACTTATTGCTTTCATGGGAGAAAATAAAACCCAAGTGTTTTGGGTTTTTTTCTCACTATTTTCTCAACACCACATCTCGACATTTAAGAAAGTAAAAATAATGTTTTATAGCACTTTTCAGAGTTTGTTCGTTTCAGATTTGCAAAATACATAGAAAGCATTTGAATAAATACATAAATCAAAGACTGAAAAAATTGTTAAAGAATATGAACAAATTGGGAAGCATCCATAAAATGCTTTTGACAATAAATGGATCTTGAGAGGAAAATAAATAAATCAAGAGATTTAAAACACTCTGCAGAGTTTGCTGACTTGACCTCCACTAAGATGAGGTTTTTGGTTGTAACCTCCACTTTGAAGTTTATATATAGATAACTTTTAAAGAAGAATTTGCTGAAAATGGGTTTTCAGTCTGATTGTATGTACTGTAGTGAGTGGACACTTGAATTTGGACAAATATGATTTAGGTACAGGCCGTTTAAATATATTACAGAGATCCTACATGTAGAGCTGAAACAATTAGTCGATGTGAAGACGTTATATTTAGCTTTAGGATAATTTCTCACAAGAAAATAATAGGCAGATTAACCAATACAAAACTTAATTGTTAGCTGCAGTGCTAACTACATCCTTTTGTATGTGTGGATTGATTTGTTTTCTAGCACCTGGTGATGGATGTAAATACTGGTACACCTGGTATCACTTGGTGTCCGGACACTGTGGTCGGTGTTATTACTGCAGTGGGCGTTTACCACTCCAAACCCTGCTGGCTCTCCTTCAGAGTAAATATAGAGCTGCCTGCCTTTTTAATAAGAAACCCAATCAGGTGGTTTCCTGACCTCTCGCTCACACGCACATTCATACATTCTTACACACTTAAACAGAGACAGACAGACAGACGGCATGTCATGAGAGACATTCCAGTCATGTCCTCCTGACCCTGTTAAACGTAACGCACAGAAGCCAGCACATTTGCTGTGCACCGTAGCAGAATGAGGATATTGTTTATGTGTGAATAATCTTATTTGTAGGGCATATGTTAACCGCCAGCCAGTGTTTGTGTGTTGTGGCTTCAGCTTTGACCCATTTGTAGGAGCTCAAATAACTAATGGCTTCAGAGGACTCTTAAAATGAAGCAGGACACAAGCTGTGACATTTGAAACAAAGTTTGAGTTGACTGATATTCAAACACACAATACAATAGAAAGTAAAGACCATATTTAAAAGCTATTTATAGTAGAGCTGAAACAATTAATCGGTTAGTCGATCGACTGAAAAATTATTTTGAGTAATTGTTTAAGCACAAAATGCCAAACATGAATTATTTCCAGCCTCTCAGTCATGAGAATCGTAAGCTTTTCTTTTTTTTATGTGATAGTCTAGTAAATTGAAACTCTTTGGGTTTTGGACTGTTGTTCGGACAAAATAAGAAATATATAAAAATAAGAATAGAAATAAAAATAGAAACTATACAAGAACAATTAAACTCAAAATTACCTACTAATCTCCTTTCTCTTTCCTCCATGTGTCTCCAGTCCAGCCAACTCACGGCAGTGCTGCGGCAGCGGCTGCCCAGCAGGGAGGCTATGAGATCCCGGCCCGTCTGAGGACACTTCACAACCTGGTGATCCAGTACGCCTCCCAGGGCAGGTATGAGGTGGCTGTGCCCCTCTGCAAACAGGCCCTGGAAGACCTGGAGAAGACCTCTGGACATGACCACCCAGATGTGGCCACCATGCTCAATATCCTAGCCCTTGTTTACAGGTTGGTCTATCAAATCTTTGATCTTGGCCCTGAACTGTAGTAGTGGTTCCCAAAATAGGGTCCTGGACATCCAGCGATCCATGACGCTGTTCCAGGAGTTTATCTGCAAAATTACAAAAGGAATAGTAATATTACTAATATTACTGTTGACACTAATATATGAGATATAAGAGAATTCATATTAGGGCGGACTGTTTTGAGTGTTCGCTGTCCGCTTTGTGTAAGAGTATAATAGTGTAATTAAACAAAATCAAACCTATCAAATGAGTTTATTAAATGGGGTTCTATTTGCCAATAACATTTTTAAGGAGATCTAATGTATATCTGTTTGGGAAAAGATCAACCATGCAAAATAAGCCAGCGCCCATGTATTTTTCAGAATCAGGGGCATATTTAATAGATTTTTGATATGAGGTATGGTATTGATACATAGATAGATAGATAGATGATAATATTAAACGTTTACAACAGCCGTCAGTGTTAGGGCTAATATTCACTTTGCTGAAAACGCTTCTGTTTCTTACATCACACTGGTAGCACTATGAAAACAAAAGCCTTCACTAGCTTGTAAATCCTTAAAGTCCCTGGCCACTATTTTACAAGCCTTCCCAGGATTTCTGAATGGAGTAGAAGCTTCTTAGTGTTTGCTAGTATCACTGTTTGGTAGTTATCAATGAAAAGATTGTTTTTAACCTTGTTGCTGTCGTAGCATAATTTGAATACCTTCAGATCCTTTCAAGAAAGAAAGATGTGATCATGGTTATGGCATGTTGTCTTTTTGTCACCCTCACAACACGGTGGCATGTCCCTTGAAACCTTTGGTAATAACCCCCAAAGCACTGTGGGGCAGGCCTCTATAGGACCTCCAAATGATAGTTGGATGCCTTTCTACGTCAGAAGTGGAACATAGCAAACATCGTAGACACAACCAAAGATTTACAGTACAGTAATAGAACTGGGGAAGCGTTAATTTCCAAGCCCAAGAACAAAAGAACAAAAGAATGACACAAAAGAGCTGGACAAGTCTTTTACAGGGGTTGCTCCCATGTTTTTTACTTCCACAAATCTTATCCATTGAATAGTCAGTGCAGGTTTTTGGTTTGGTTACCCTGAATGAATGAGAGACTGGGTTGACTTGTTGTTAGTGGACTGTTGCATTGACTGTGGGAACTGCTGCAAAGCTATTTGGACCATGTCACCTGAAAATAATGGGCTGTTAGTGGAAATTGTTAGCATGTTTTTGTTTATTTTCTTTGTGTGCTTGTCTGTTGTTCTGTCCATCTGTGTATGTATTTCTGTCTGACTCTTGTCTGCTTCTCTCTGTCAGGGATCAGAACAAATATAAGGAGGCAGCCAGCCTGCTGAATGATGCTCTGGCCATCAGGGAGAAGACCCTTGGCAGGGACCATCCAGCTGTGAGTACATAAAAGTTATTCAGTTGTACTGTTTTTTCTGGCACTGGACTGTTGGATAATATTTTTTTGTGACATTGCTAAAATCACAGTTTTATCAGAGTCAGAGTTACATTGTCCTTGTAGTCAGGTGCAGAAAAAGACTTGCATAAATGCTCAAAAATTAATTTAAAATTAACAAGAAACACAAGTCATATTTTAGCAACTTGACCCATCTGTACAACAACATTAAAGGGATAATTTTAACATTTAGAGAATGGTGCTTTTTGCTGAGAGTTAGATGTATGTACAGTAAATATGAAGCTACAACAATTAGCTTAGTTTAGCATAAAGACTGGAAACAGCTAGCCTTGCTCTATCCAAAGATGACAAAATCTGCCTGCCAGCAGCTCTATATACCTCGTTTATTTAATCCAAACAAAAACCGAAGATTAAAAATGACAAGTTGTGGTTTTATGTGGGGTTATGTGCTGGTAGGCTGATTTTGTTCTTTTTTGACAAAGCCAGGCTACTTGTTTCCAGTTTTTATGCTAAACTAAGCTAACCGGCTGCTGGCGGTAGCTTCATATTTACCGTACAGACGTGAGAGTGGTATTGATCTTCTCATCTCACTCTCGACAAGAAAGTCAATAAGCGCTTTTCCCAAAATGGCGATCTGTTCCTTTTAAATAAAGAGCACTAACGATGGATTCCTGGCTGTAGGGTAATAAGCACTTCAGCAGTTAATGGAACGCCTTTGGCATCCACCATCATTTTATTTTACCCTTTAGTCTTTGGTCTACACCTATTTTTGGCTACTGCAGGGTCCTAGTTTCCCCTCAGGGATCAATACAGTTAATATAAAAAATGAATGCCCTGCTCCCCTTCAGGTAACTCATAACAACTAACAACACTGATAGCCATAATAACATTGCAGCCAAATGAGTGTTTGAATTGCAGTTTTGAGGCATTAATATTTATTAAAGAGCCCATATTATGTCTATTCTGTTAGTAGTACTTCTCCTGTGTGACGTCATAGTGAGCAGCTGTAACAAAGAGTTTCCCCTCGGGGATCAATAAAGTATTTCTGATTCTGATGAAATGACCAATGAGTTTCAGAGTTGTTAAGTGGTGCTCGCAATGTACTCCAAGGAAAAAAATGTTTTCTAAAAGTGTAATCTTTTAATCATCAAGACTGAAAGACGTCTTAAGCCTTTTCTAAATTACAGGAGCTTTAACTGGTTTACAGTCAAACTGGGGTTAGGTATTTGTCTTTTAGGTACTTCTTGGAAACAAGGATCATTTTACCATTTTAGAATATAGTTTAACATCCTGACAGTCAAAAACAAAACAACTTCTGAACTGCTAATATAAAGTTTTGATGCTTTTCCAGTAGAAGACAGTAGTACATGACACCCTAAAGCCTTTTGGGAAATAGTGTTCCTTCCACCTACCTCATACATTTTAAATTACACTTCTCCCAGACACCCCTAATGTATTTGTCCAAGATTGTGACTGCAGTCCAGGACGATCACAGTGAACACAGTAGATTTCATGAATAATTGACACAGGCCTGTTCTCAGACCCAATAACCTCTGTTTGTCAGTGTGACTGTAAACAGACAGCAGGTCGACTAACTGTGTTAACCCCAGCAGGCCTGTGTCTCCACTGTCTGGACATCCATCACTCTCCACTTTGTGAAACTGAGGTTAGCTCTACCCACTCCTCCCCTCCCACCTCCGTCCTCTCATCCTGCCACTAGACCTTCTTTTCCACAAGGAAGTCATTTTTTTCAGTGATTTTGTCAAATCATAGTTTTGGCACCATCTGACACCGATTCACCGTCTTTTTCCTCTCTCCATATTTTTCATTTTAAATCCAGCTCTTTGCTTCTTGGTCGAATCCTTCTATTTCCAATCGTCTTAATCTTCTCAATCTCTTCTACTCGCCTTTCCCATCGCCCTATTTTGAATGTTCGGTGTTGAAAACCGGTTCTGAGTTTGAACTGGTTCCAAATCTATGAGAGCCTGGTATTCGTTAAGAAACGTTATCTTGAATTCTTGAATCAGGTTTGAACTTGCTGCACTTCCGTCTACATTGCCAGTTATTGCATGTACCAACACACGTGTTTACATAATCGCTGATTTGGTGGTCTGGAGCTTTGCCAGTTGGGCGGCAGGTGAAGGTTTGGCTTTGCCATGGTGACTCCTGGCTATGAAAACTGGGAATGTGCATTGTCACCTCTCTGGTGGGGAAGGAGCTAAAGCTAGTGTGAAAAGTAAAAAACCTGGACAAATGTGAAAAGAGTGGTTCTAGACAAATCCTGGACAGGCTCTAGTCTTTCCAGTGTTAAGAGGGACCAGGCACGTATGGAAATAGTTAAGAGCCCCCAGCTCAGCGCCGCTGTGTTGGACCTCTCCCCAGAGAGCAAGAGGGTCAGAGACAAGAAGCCTCTGATTGTGGTTGCTGCCTACGCATCAGACAGCACTTTGAAGTATCCAGTTCTCAAGTTTTGAAGTGGGGTCTGCCTGGGGACTCTATGGATGTGCTGGGAGGAGGGTGACTGAGAGGAACGGCCTGCCTGATCTGGATCGGAGTGGTGTTCTGCTTTTGGACTTAACTAGTTTTGGACATAACAAACGCCTCTTGAGTACTGGACTCCTTGTGATGAGCTGACGTGACTCAAGTACCCCCTACTTTGTGACTCCGCCAGAGGACCAGTGTAAGCCCAGCACCAGGCTCGTTTAATCATTGTCAGCCTGTGTCTTGAGGAATTAATGTAATGAGGCAAACTCTTAAGTGCTTTTTGAAATCTGATCATTTTAATAAGAAAAATATTTATATATATATATATTTTTTTAAATCTTTCCTGGACACCCTGCTATACTGTCAAGGACGACTAGGGGACCACGGACCCCTAGTTGAGAAACAGTGAAATAGTTCATAAGTGTTTCTGTTATGAGAACACCTTAAGCTAAAGATCGGTCATCGACTTTGTAGCCGTATCATCTGATCTGCGCACTGAATAAAAAAATATATCTAATTACGGAATAAAGTTCTGGAAAAAGTGAGAATTTTTTTTTTTATTCCCCTCCTCTTCCTCTTACACCCTCCTTCCCTTTATCACCGCTACACTCCACCTATCGTCTTTCTGAATGGGCTCCCCCTCCTCCAGTCACCTCACTCCTCCTCTTTCCTTTCCTCCCACTCTGTCCGCATGGCCACCAGAGCTTGTCTGAATCAGAGATCAGAGGTGACCTCCAGGCGCCTCTGTAGCCTCCCTCCTCCTGAGTGCACGTGTTTGCGATTCATCATACAGCTGATTTGGGATCAGATTACAGCCCACCATAATCACTTCCTATTTCCGCACGTCTTCTTCCTCCTCGTTAATTACTCTCTTACCAGATCAATGCTGCTGTGGTGGAGTTTTGCGGTTGCACAAATATACTGCGCACATCGGTGAAGATGATTGAGGCTCATCACCAGGTTTGAAAAATATTTGAAATGATAAATGTGTTTGTGTCCCTGTCAGGTCGCTGCCACCCTCAATAACCTGGCTGTCCTGTATGGGAAGAGAGGAAAGTACAAGGAAGCAGAGCCTCTGTGCAAGAGAGCGCTGGAGATCAGAGAAAAGGTATGTCAAAGGTCATCACACACCATGACAAAACAGATTTAGTAGTAGTTAAATAATAGGAAAGCATGACTAAGCAGCTGCTTCTAAATGAAAAAAAGGTGTTTCTACTTGTACTCCACAGCCAACAGATGGCCTTTTTTTTCTTCACTAGACTTAAACTTAAAACTTTCACTTTCAAACAAAAGTTTACTTTCACTTTCAGACAAACTCTGTGTCCTACTTTGGTACAAAGCCGTCAAACACTGAGGATTTCACTCAAGATGGTTCCCAAGGCAGCAGAATAAAGGACACTTACTGTTGCTACACCCTGTCAAGCTTTCGATTTTTCGCACAGCTCATACAGTTTACAGTGATAACAGTGACAGATTTACCATTTCACAGAGAAGTAAACAAAAGCAGCTTCTCATTTCTAGCCGATAACTGTCGAATTTTGTCGCCTGAAATGACGACTGTCACTAATAGGTTTTATCAGCTGTAGTTAGCTAGCAAAGGCTAATGCTATCGGTAAAACTCCATGAGTTGGTTGAAAACTCTGTCTCCAGCTGCTTTTTTCACTGTTTAATGTGGATTTTCCATTGCTGTACAGGTGCCTTTCTATCTAACACTGTTTAATCCATTCCTTAGACTTTTTCTCTTGTGTTTTTGGATTTGTAAAGATAAAGACACCACCGTCCGAACTCTTTAGATACCAGGTATCACTTTCTACAGCCCCATGCACACCACTTCAACAAGTGGAGAAATCCAAAGCTTGACAGACCGGACGTGCCTAGTTACTGCTCCTAAGCTATGATTAGACTATCGCTGTTCGGTTAACTAATTGGCATAAACTAATGAAGAAATTACAGTTTGTACAAACATAAAACGAAGTCCCTAAAATATTGTCTCTGTAAAGAGTAACTACTGTGTTTCGTAACTCATGTTAGTATTGAGATGTCAGATTAGGTGACTTATTCAGCTTGTGTTGTTCTCCATTGACTCATTTCTGCTCATTCTCCCTTCACTTTGTATTGTTCAAAGATGTGTATCATGGGACAGCCTGTATACCCAGGGAGAACGTCATTATTTCGTCTGCCCTCTAGTTTGGTGCTTACAACGGTGCTGCTCAGCAATCCTGAAAGTGCGGAAGACACTTTTTATTCACTATTCTGTCTGTCCTCAGCTCTTGCCTTTGAACAAACCCTCCTTCGCTCTCCTTCTCACTCCTCTGAGAATGAGACGTCAGCTTTGGTTAAGCTGAGAGATTTCATTTTTTTCTTATGCTACTGAAACTCAGACGATAATGCTCTCGCTTAAGCCGAGTTTTCCCGCACAGGCGGAGCGGTGCAAGGTGGCTGCTGCAGAGTTGTTTTTCTTGCAGTTTTCTTCTTTTTATAGAAGCTAGGGAAAGCTCAGCTTCTGAGTTTGGTGGGCATCGGGGACAGTGAAGCTATGAACTGGTATAGAAGCTTTTAACTATTCAGTTAGTTTACTTTATTTGAGAGGAAATAAAAACATTTTGACGCTGAATAAAAAGAACAGTATTTTGTCTTTATACAGTATGATACTCTGCTTTATTTCAAGATAGGAAAGCTCAGATCTGATGCTGATCTAAGTGATTAAATTAAGTATTTGCCAATATGAGTACCGACCTTATATTACTGTGATTAATCAAGTATCTGTATTGAATATATTTGCCATATTATCCTTCATGCAATCCAAGAAATGTTCACATAACTTGTCATCTAGATACACTGCAACAGTGACTGAAAGACATCGTAAACTATAGTACCACTAAACACTGTATTAAAGGATAAAAGGTCCGATGATATTTTTCTTATTGTCAGCAAATCCCAGAAAACCCCAAAACCGACACTGAATGTGTCCCACTAACAAGTATCGTGTGTGTATCCAAACCCTGATGTATCTTCTTCCTCTGTGCCACAGAACGTCAATGTTGTCCAAAAACTATTATTATTAAACTAATGTTGCACTGGATGACAACACACATACTGTAGTTTGACTCAATCCCTCATACACCGTCCTGCTGCCTCAAATACTCACTAGAGCAGCAAGTGTGGATTAATCCGCTGCTGAAAATAGTCCCCAACAAATGCACTATTTCCTCCTGTTTGAGTGTTAAAAACTACAGTGGCCAGCTGTTATAGGAAGTTACTGAGCCTTTTTAAAAATGACATTTTTGACCTGTTTTTAAAGATTTGCGTCTTCAGTAGGAACCAATGGGCTTGGGGCTGAGTGCCACAGACAGGCTGGGGAAGTTTTAAAGCACTGGGAGACAGACTAATGCTTGTTGATTTTGGTCTTTTCATTAGATTAGTTGACATTAGCAAAAGTATATGATATTGCTGGCCTTATTCTTTAAATGAAACAAAATAATGAGAACCCACAGTTTCACTGCGATGTCTCAAAAAAAGACTACACAAGACTTCTGCCCTACTATGTGTTTCCTCAAATCACTGTTAAAATTAGCAGAAGTTTAAATATATAACATTAGTTATCTTTTTGAGTAGTGCATCAGAGTTCCCCCAAACTTGAAGCACTAAACAAGTATTTAATCAAGTCGGTGCTTAAAGGAGAAGAGAACCTGACTGTCGTAATAAAGAGTTTCAATAAAGTATTTCTGATTCTGATAACTACAACAAAAGCCGAAGTTTTCTTTTCTGCTCAAATGTCCTTCAGCAAGCAACTGATGCCCTTCCTGCTGCTGGCTGTTTCTTTGCACTGATGTCTTTGTTGAAATGTGTACTTCTGTCTCAGAGGGATACGCATAGAAACAAATTCCCATATTCAGTAAATATTTTGGTAAGACATGGATTCAGTCAGTACCCTGTAAGTACAGGCTCTTCTGCTTAATTTTAGATGAAGCTAGTGTTTCTAAGAGCTTCCCAGAAACCACCACAGACTGCAGCACTTTTGGTATTTGAGGCATGGCATCCATCAATAAACACGATCAGTTCCTCAGCGACCCAGACTTTGCTGGTGCGTGTGGCTTATGGCAATCCTTTTCCAGCTAACGATGTTTACAGGAAAGCTGTCAGATGTGTTATGCGGAGGCAGAGGAGGCGTGGGAGGCCAGGACTGAGTGAATACTGTAGGTGGCACCGTGCAGATAGCTCTGCACCATCCTGTGGATCGCAGACACAGAGAGGCTGTCAGTCTCCAAGAGGGAGGGAGATGATCCTGTAATGCTCAGGAGGGGTTTGGTCTCAGACTTACACTGCAATAATCTGAAGCCAAAACTTCCCCAAAGGACAAACTACAAGCTTCTTGGTTTACCTTTTATCTCTGATTCTCTCTAACTTTTCACCAAGTGCTTTTATTTCTTAATTTTTCTCTGTCCTCCCACTGTTCACATCCCCCTTTCCCTAGTGTTTTTAATGAAGTGGTTTCTCAATGAGCAGCAGCCAGCAGAGAGTACCAGCTTTCTCTGACTTTATCCCCTTTTCTCTTTTACACCCCCCCCCTTCATCCTCTTTGAATCTCTTTTTCCTTCCTGGTGCTTCCCTCTCCAAAGTATCAGCCTGTCTCGTCTTCTCTTACTTTCTACATTTTCGTCCTCTCTGTCCCTCTCTTTGCTGGTCAGTCTGACTCATAAAACCCTCTCTGCAGTTTTCTAGGTCTAGCCAACTAGTCTCTAATGGTCTTTCTGCGTCTCTTTCACACTTCGACTTGAATGGCTTTACGCCTCCTCAGCACACAGGAAAAGCTTACACCGCTCTCATATCCACATTAATGCAAGCACATTCACTTTTAAAGATTTTTTTCATGGTTCTGCTTTTTTTTTTTGGCTCTGTGCAGACAGGAGTATATCGTTTTCTGCGACAAATGCTGTTTGTTGCTGTACTGATGTGTTTGTCCACTGTACTCAGCTCTTATTTAATCAAGCAGGTCAATAGTCCACCAATCTGGCACAGGTCAAAATCTTTCAGGAGACACCTATGTAGTTCAGAAAGCAGTTTGTATTGTAGTGTGAACACCAGTTACAGCTTTAATTCCCAATATGGGGGTCCGAATTTATGGGACTAAAATAGCACGTTTTATGCAGGTTATCGAGAGAAATTTTTATGTGTAATGTTAGAGGCTAAATTCCAAGATCAGCAACATTATAAACAAACCGTAGCAAGCAGTGCAAGGGTCAACGCAACCTGGCAAGAGATGTAACAAATATTCCTTGGTTCCTAGGACAATCATGTGTTAGTTTGTATTGATTTCCAGTGGCCAACATATTGACAGACTGCTTTGCCTTCCAGGAAGTCTAAAATGACAAAACTAGACATGAGGGTTAAAACTGGGTTACACAACCTGAAGGTTGACACTGAGGGAAATTCAGAGTATGAAGTAAAAGAATTACTGACCAGTTACAAGTTAATTCCAGAGTTACACACAAAATTTGGATTTTATTTCTTTTTTTTAGAATAGAGAGGAACTGCAAAATGACTGGGTACCAGCTACAGCAAGAGATTCACCGGCACCTGGTTATAGGCTGGTGGTAGTTTCTTACCCTGGACAAAAGCTGTTGACCAAATGGCTCGTTAGGTTGTTGCCTAAAACTCATTTTGTTTGACGTAACGTTGTTTTAATCCCCCTCTCCACTCGCTTCCGTCCCAGGTGCTGGGGAAGGACCACCCAGATGTGGCCAAGCAGCTGAACAACCTTGCCCTGCTGTGTCAGAACCAGGGCAAGTACGAAGAGGTGGAATACTACTACATGAGAGCGCTGGAGATCTACCAGACCAAACTGGGCCCCGACGACCCCAATGTGGCCAAAACCAAGAACAACCTGGTGAGAGGGATGGAGGCGGGGTGGGGGCAGTGTTTCATTGATGGAGGAAAGGCGCTTTAGGGTATTTTAATATATTGATAACAGGAATGGAATCAGGAATCGAGTGCTACAGTTCATGGAAAACTTTTTAAATTGTGTTTACCCTTTGCTAAAGTGTAACCATACTGTATGTTAGCCAGTCACATTTGTGTTTTCATTCCATTGGTCCATTGGAGATTTTGGTATGAGGGGTAACTTGCTAATTAAAATAAACACTGCAGGACTAAAGCCCAGTAACACCAGAAAGTGTCACAGCAAAATTCATCTTCTAGAAGATTAGTAACGTAGAGACTACTCGTAGTTGGTACGCTGCTGTAGCCGGCTGGCTAGCGTGTTAGCAGGAGTCAAGTCATGAGTCAAGAGTTCTGCGCGCTTGAAGGGGAAAGCTAAACTTGGTAACTAGCTCGGTTATTAATGGGACAATGAATTCTCAGCTTATTCATTGACATATTTGTACCATTAACTCCTGTCTCATAACTGTCTGCAAACCATGAAGCAGTTTGTACTTCAGCAGAGCAGGTTTATATAAAAGTTGAGGGTGCAGCACAGCTAAAGAGCAACGATAGCTTCCTTAGTTTGGATTCTCCGGCTCTCTGTTGCCTCAAAAAGTCAGCATTGTCAAGACGGCATGTCAGAGTTCACCAAAGTCCCCAAAAAATGGTGTGGTGTGTTTACTTCATCCCTGCGAGCGAATCCACTTATCGCAGCAATTTCCATCGGAATTAATCTATTTTTTCCCCATGAATTTTAATTTTAAATGCTGAGTGTAACCAGGCTTTGAGGGTGAATTATTATTGAGATAGGAAACAACTATTTTGTATTTGCCTGAAATGCTAATCTTAATTACTTTTCTTCCTGTTTTGATCACAATAATCAGTATCATTTACAGTGTCACGCTGACTCTTAACGTTTGGTTCTCTGTGTTCTTCAGGCGTCCTGTTACCTGAAGCAGGGCAAGTTCAAGCAGGCTGAAACTCTGTATAAAGAAATCCTCACCCGCGCTCATGAGAGGGAGTTCGGCTCTGTTGATGGTACGACATGTGACTAGATAATAAACACAAGCACACACACATGTTTACATTCTGGACATTTCAGCCTCTTATCCAGAGTGACTGCTGTTCTCTTCTTCTAATGTAAAGGTTAATATTTTCAGGCTGCTGTTATCATTTTGGAAGCTGTAAACAAAAACGACCTTTCAGCTGAAAAATAAAATCATACTTTTTCAGAACCAGAGTGACTGTTTATCTGTGTTGAATGTTTTGTACTGAATCACTTCTTCCCTTTCATGTGACTGTGTGTTTCCCTGCAGATGAGAACAAACCAATATGGATGCATGCTGAGGAGAGAGAGGAACAAAGCAAGGTGAGCGAAAACTGTTGATATTTTTCAAAATGTTCTCCTCTATTTGTCAATCCGTGTATTATCATGCATACTTTGTTTAGTGTAATTTATACTCATATTTTTTGGATTCAGTGTTTTTAATGTTGCCCCGAAAATCTTATAATTACTTTAAAATATTACAGTAGAAAAATCTGACACATTCACTAGTTAACCACATTTGAATTGTACGTCTATTAAACGGCAAGTCAGGACAAATGAATTTCTTGGCTACATGCGCAGATAACAAAATACAAAGTAACACTGGCGACAGCTTAAAACTACTCTGACAGTTTTATGATCTTATTTAAGATGGAATAGGAAGGATTGACTGTACAAATTGTTGGATTAGCAGGTTAAGTCTCAATAATAACCATCTAATGCTGATGGTGTGAGTTTCCCAAGTAGGAGTTTATTTTTGTCCTGGTTTAAAAATTTGTTCAGGGAAGGAATCCTGACCCGACTATAATCCCACCACTAAATACCCCTTCATGTTATCTTTGATAGTATTAAAAAAAAGCCTCTAGTTTTGAAATGGGTTCATTTCCATCCTTTAATGCACGAGTCACTTCGCATTTTAGTTCACGGGTCCGTGCTTCTAGTCCAGACTTAAAACCTTCATGTAAGTCTATGTAGATTCCCTGAAGCAGTTCTGTTGCAAACTAATGAACATGAGTTTTGTCTTGTAGGGGAAGCAGAAGGACGGCTCACCATTTGGAGAATATGGAGGCTGGTACAAAGCCTGTAAAGTCGACAGGTCAGTTTGTTTGATGATTATATCTAAAGAAATTTGAAGAACAAAACACATTAATTCAAATGTAGGTATTAATCAGTTTATTTGTATAGTACATGTGAAATATTGTTGTAAAAATACTTGTCCTTCGCCAGAATGATGCTCTGACATGAGATATTCCTCCTCCTTGTTTTTGCAGCCCCACAGTGACCACCACCCTGAAGAACCTGGGCGCCCTCTACAGGCGGCAGGGCAAGTTCGAGGCAGCCGAGACTCTGGAGGAAGCCGCCATGCGTTCCAGAAAGCAGGTGTGGTCTCTGGATGATGTGACCGATAACACAGGATTCCTAGCTGGGGTTTGGACGTCACTGTCGGTGTTAAAACTGCAGAGATAGTGGCAGATGACTGTCGCCGGGTCAGCTCAGCATTTACTGCAGATTAAAAAAGCAGAACATTTAGTAACATCTAGTGTAAAATTAGGGATGAGATGATATACTCAGGGTGCCGATTAGCCTGGATTGCAGCTTTTAAACTGCATCTGATGGTGTGTTACTTATGAGACTTAATGTGGTCTCCTGTGGAGATATGAGGTGGGAGGCGGTGGAGAATTTTTATCCTGAATTAGGATTTAATGTCAAGTATCTCTCGGTTGGGAAGTAACACATGAATTTAAACGAGATTCCTGTGGTGCCGCTGCAGTTACAGCTGTAGAGTTATGTTTTGGTAATTAATTAAATTATAGATACAGTTTTATTAAATCAAGTAAGTATTTTGGGCTGTATTAGACTGCTGAGAATGTGAAACTTCAGACACTTTACAGGTTTTACAAGCACAAATTGCAGGACATTTTCTCAAATATTTTGTCATTTTTGCATCATTTACTTGTGGTAAAGTTCACGTATTTAATGTAAGTAGCAGAGCATTGAGAAATGTGATCATAGTGTAGAAATGAAAGTAGCTTTATGCAGAGGAAGAGGTCTGATGTCACAAGACATTTAACACAATCCATGCCCTGCCCAAAATTAGATTGCCTTTTTAAAGATTCAAGAAATTCAAGTCAGTATAATGTACAATGGAGAACATGTTAATAAAGATAAAATAACAAGAATTTAGACTCTTACAACATCATCGTTCTTCAGATAGTTGTCCTGTTGGTTTGTGTTTTTCCCCTCTTGAATAATTTATTCTTCAGACAGGGTCATAGGAAACAGTCTTTGCATCGGTCTGCACTGTGGTTTAGCAGTATCATTAGTCCAGCTTTAATTATGCCAGAGGCTGCTTGACTTTGCCAACAAGAGAAATCCCACTGAATTAGCTTTCAAATAAGCATAAGTATGTGTTACTTACACTCAAATGTGTGTTTTTTTTATTGTTACTTCATTTGGATGTTTGAGCTTCACTGTGCAGAATGATGTATGTGCAGAATTTGACACCAGAAGGCTGTTTTCATGTTCAGCTGCTGAAGGAAGAAAGTGTCTCTGTGTTAGGGAGAATGACAAGATGTAGAAGAAGTAATTACATTTTTTGGGGGGGGAGGAACTCATATCACACACTAATTATTATTATTAGTAGTAGTAGTATTTTTATATCTTAAAACATGTCTGAGGGTGATCTTTAAGCTTTGAAAATGTTTATTTTTAGATAGTGACTATGTATCTATGAAATGTCATCATGGGTTTTTAATGTTCCAGTTCCACTTTTCTAGCTGCATACTTAAGCTTATCTGGTCATAAAGCATATTGGCTGCTATCAGATACTCTTTTCGCTCTTAATCGTAATTCTTAATTCACTCTTAAGGGTTTCGTACTAGGTAGTAGGGTGGTGGGATTGAATAATCAAAATCTTCTGCATCAGGAAACAACAGGTTTCCATTTGCTGTGCAATAATTTCTTCAAAAAAAGATTTTAAGTTGAGTTTTGTCCAATTTTGCTATTGTAACTGACTTTGCTGAATATGTTGCTACTGCTGGTGTCTAATGTAAGTAAATGAGTGTCTGCCAGGGCCTGGGTTCAGTGCAGCAGGTGGTACAAGTCTATAGCTTTAATATTAATTGGATTGGATGAATTGGTACTTTTTCCTGTCAGCTGTACAGTGTCTGTGTGTGACCGTGTGGTCAAGCTGCAGGTCGCAGAGGTGCTCATCTTTTGCTTTAATTGGATTAATTGAATTGGCATTTATTGCTGCCTTGTGTTTGTGTGTGTCAGGGTCTGGACAATGTGCATAAGCAGCGTGTGGCAGAGGTCCTGAGCGAGCCGGAGGCCCGTGAGAAGCAGCGAAGCCGCGAGAGTTTGACCTCTGACACGGTGAAATACGAGAGTGGGCCGGACGGTGGCGAGGAAGTGAGTATGAGCGTGGAGTGGAACGGGGTAAGTACAGTACACAGCCCTCAACACGTTACTGAGAGTCTTACAGACATGTTTATATGACAAACAGCCTGGATCTTTCTGGACAGAAGCCACATACAAAGGGATCTGGTCTGATAAACTCTTGCTGAAATCGATAAATGGCATTTATATACTATTAATACATAGAGATTGATAACAACACAGTACCCTCCAAGAACAGATGTGGAGTTTTATCAATAGGAGTGAATCATCTTAAGGTTTAGGTCACATCAACTTAGTTTGGAGCAGATTATTTTAACTCTGGAGCATCGACTGCTTTATTTAGTCATCTTTGTCTTGGTGACGTTGATGACGTTAAAATGGGCGTAACAGCAAGACAGTTTTCCGTCAAGTTGCAGGAGAACCACAGACGAGTAAAAATGCAATCTGAAACATCAGGAAACAACCAGAAAACTCATGTTTTATAGGTAGAAAGCGATAAAAGATAAAAAGACTAACACCTTCACACTGACTCCAAACTACAAATTTCTCCAAAGTGTTTCTGTTGTCCATTTAAATACTTTTGTGGTTTGCTTTGCAGCTACAGTACATGTAATGTGCGTATAACTACACTTCCTCTGTTGCTATTTGATAGACAGCAGTTGCTCACTCTTGAAAGGCTGAGCATAACAAAATTAAACGAGGTCAGATCTGATACTCACATTCAGCGGTTTCTTGATGTGTTAATGAGTACACCCGAGGAGGAATAGTAGACCAGTTTATCATTCTTAGCTAAAGTTATAGGAACTGGAATCAGATGTGTTTTTGATCTGTGTCTCAGGATGACAGATAATATCAAAACTCTATTCAATAAAACGGCCATTTCTGTGTCCATATGATGTTTGTGTACAATTTATGGTTCTCTTTTTCACCGTAGTTTGGACCAAAGAAAAGATTTCACCTTTAGTGTACCTAAAGGCAAAGTTAAGTATTTGAGGCCATAGAAATGTAAATTCTGGCTCCAAGTTTGTCAGTAAATAGCTCAATTCAATATTACCTAAAAATGTAGATTCACTATTCCCACAAATTGTAATAAAGGTCCTGTCCAAATTCATTGTCTACTTAAGATGAAATCTTCCTTGTTTTATCCACCCACCATCTTCAGGGTACTAAGATGTTAATATGAGAATTGCTCCATGTTTAGGAACCATTATATGATAACAGTGTAGACGTTTATCAGGGTTTGAGTGGCTTCAGTCGAGAAAGATACGATGAGGTTGTTTCTTTACTAAATTGCTGTAAATTCTGTCAGACCTGTAAAAAGATGCTAATTAATAATGCTGATTGACTGTCAGAATTATTACAGTAGCTACTGCTTGTACTTCCCTGTTACACTGACTTTGATTAATAATAAGACCAAGTGAAAAGCTGCTCTGCTGAGACGCTCACTTGGCTGGATCTTAAATCTCTGACAGTAGGTGCCTGTGCTTTAGTCCTAGTGTTTTACATTTACACAGTGCTTATCTTGTAATAAACACTCTTTTTCCACTAAACTCTCTTCCTGTAGAGCTTTTCCAACTAACTCTGAGTCTTAAAAACTGCTTTCATCGCAGTAAAGCCCTCTGGTTACGCACGTTGACAACACCCACCTAACTCCCTCTGCCGCAGAGCCACTTCTCTAACTGAGCCGGTACATTTCACTGTATCTGCAGTATTTTCTCAGCCTCTTGTGACTGCACTGTGGCAGAACATGTAGATGTAGGATCACCATCTCTTTTCTAAATTGCTGCTGCTGCTCAGAGCTGGCCTGCTCGCATAGCAACAGTACTCATAGCGCCCTGAACAACCAATCAGCATCTTCCCCGGTTCCTTACCTCTGGTTGTGGCTCTGGGAGGTTTGGCGTGAGACACATCATTGTCTATTTACACTGTGTCCTACCAGTTATTAGCATACAGCCTCCTGCAGACAATCTCACATCACCAGCTGATCTCTGGACTTATTTATATCAGGAGAGCAGCCTGTCTTCTCTGGAAAGAGCTTTAGCTTGTGGTGTTTTTGTTTTGCCCTTCTTTCATCTAACGGTAAATCAATTTGTGGCTGAAATGTTACCATAAAGTCAACAAGAATACCAAACTTACAAAATTCCCTTTTAAGGTGCATTAATGTTGAATTTGATTTTAGATAAGATCAAACTTAAATTGATCCCAGGAAGGAAATTTAGCCTTAAAGCAGCACAAGAAGACGACCAGAGAGGTAAATAGGAACAGGAAACCGAAAAAAAAAAAAAAATTTAAATTGTAAATATACAGAAAACGAAAAGTTAGAACACTATGTACAGTATGTTACCCTAACCAGTGTGCATAAATGTAGTTTTCTGAAAATTCAAAGTGGCATAGTAGATGCCTTATATTTGGAATTAATATTTATATATAGATTAGCATGTATGAATAATGAATATAATAATGACTGTGATAAAATAAAAAATTGTGTGAAAATAATATAAATATATGATGAACATGAATATATGTACAGTATGAATATTGTGTAGATACTCTCTGTACATTGCAGTATTAACTTGTGTGGCTACAGTAGATGGGTAAAAACTTGGTTCTAGGTATTTTTACCCTCCACTGCTTCGCTGCAGTTGTCAAACTACATTTTGCCTTCCAACCTGTCAAAGAAATCATCACTTCCACTTCAGCTCTCTCCACAGGCAGGTGTGAAAACTGTTTTCCTCTTTCTAAAAAAAAAAAAAAAAAAAAAGTCCTCTGCGAAGCACCGTGACTCATCAGTCTGTTCACCATGGGCTCTGTACTGTACTCCTTCTGTGTTGATGTTTGTGATCTCTGTCCACTGTGCTGTATGTACCTGTGTGTAAATGTATCTCTCCTTTGCATTTGTGTGATGAGCTGCTGCCTGAGGATGTAAAGTGTGTTTTTCCTGAACTTTATTCTTTTCCTTTGCTTGCTTTGTCAGCATGTTAGCAGCCAGAGGGGAAGCAAAGATTGTTTAATGGATGTTTCGGTAGCCTGCAAGCTAAAAGTGAAACAAAAGTTAACACATAAAACGCTTAAAACACAATAAATGCTGATTATCATTATCATCATCGTGTTAAATATCCTTTAACCAGTCTCCAAAACGCTCTAATCGATCTCTAATAGATTTATTATTATGATCACTAATGTGCTGTTTTCTTTACACTACATTTCAGCTGATTGTTTTCCTCAGACAAATGCAGAAAAGTGCAATAATAGAATGAACTTCAGTTTACAGCTGAAACAATTAGTTGATTAATCAGTAAACAATTCTAAAAATCAATTTAAAGTAATTTTTTGAGCAAAAATTGCAAACAATATACTGTTTCTAGCTTTTGAGGCTATTTGCTAGTTTTCTTAATTTCTTTGTGATAATATGTTGAATATCTTTCGGGTTTGCACTGTTGGTCATGCGAAACAAGCGGCTTTAATAAGTGAGTTTGGGTTTTTAGTCCAAACTATTTGAGTCATTAATAAAATAATCACAAATTAATCAATAATGAAAATAATCATTAGTTCCTGTGCTGCCAAAAAATACAAGCAACCAACAGAAAGAAATGTACTCATAGCTGTCTGGCTGCTCACATGTGTCTCCTACCTGCATCCCCTCCGTGTTTATGTTGTGGTGGTCTAACGAAGTTTATCCTTGTTCTACTTGATGTAAATGTGCTAACAATGTTCCAGAAACAGACACAGTATCTCTCCATCGTGTTAAACTCATTGTGCTAAAGCGCCACCTAGTGACAGCGTCTGGGAATTACAGCACAGTCACTCTCATCAGACAGAAGTTATATGCATAGGTGGTTTTAAAAAATAAAAAAAGTCAAATGAAATAAAAGAAATATCGCTGTAATCACCTTGCCTTGCTATGTTTAGTCTGCAATATTGGAGTATTTATCTGTGTCAAAATAAGTATCTGGGTACTTCAACATTTGGGTTCTGTGTGCAGAGAAGGACCATAGCAGCTGTTACATCAATTAGTTTTGAGAAGAGAGTTTAGTTTCCTGTTGTAAACCAGCCTAACAGTCATAGCCAGAGTTATAGGCATGTTTTTGGTGGCTTGTGTAAGTTTCCCACCCTGTCAGAAGCTTTCGGATATTCTGTATTTTAACACGTTGAGGTTCATCCAGTCAGCTGAGACCTTTTTTATTAGATTTTCACTGAAGCAGGAAGCAGGAGGTGTGACTTGGTGAATGGACAGAGCTGATAATAACTTGTCCTCCACCCTGCCTCTGTTTGTCTTCTCTCTGCAAAATCAGTCAGTTCCTCTTCGGTTTGTTTTGGTTTTCTGGGTTTTGCAGCTCTTGACGAGTCAGTGGGCCAGACCCAAGGCCATTTGGACCGGACTGTGGAAAAAGGCTGATGGCCATGTTTTTCTACATCATTCTTCTGTTTTGGTCCACAAAAATAAGTTTTAAGTGATATTTTAGCATGTGAGACCAATAAAATACAACTACTGTCAGAATAGCTCTCGTCCGCTCTCACCTTTTTTTAAAAAATGTTTTATTTGTGGATGAGAATATTAGCCAATACAGTTTTTGATGGATGTGACATTAAATATACATTAGGGCTAGGCGATTTGGCAAGAAAATGTATCATGCTAAAATTTTCATATATCAGTCCACTGATCACTATACACTCAGCTGCCAGTTAATTAGATACACTTAGCTAAAACTAATGTAGTGTAATACAACAGTCCTGCAATAATTCCTCCCTTCATGAAGGCTGTAATGTTCAGTGTTAGTTGAACTGTTTTAGAGGTGTTTATTCAACAGTGTGGTCACTTTGGAGGATGGCTGTAATGGGATGTGTTTCTAATATTTAGCCTACCCTCACTGATTATAAACATGGTGGACAAAATATTAGAAACACTCGAATCAGTTGAATCAACAGTTTCAACAAAAACTGAGCATTATAACCTTCATGAAATGAGGATGTAGTTTGGGTTAAGTTTAGTTAGGTGCACCTAATAAATCAGCAACTGAGTGTACGTCACAACAAAACAAAGTCTCTATATTTCTGTTGAGCTTAAAGATTCCCTTAAGCTTAAAATCAACAGGTGTTTTACCATTAAAAAGCATGTATGATGTGCCTGTTAACGCTGAGACAATCTGATATTGTTTCGGTTTGTTGTGGAGGCGTTTCTCTGTGCCTCGCTACTCATTCCAGGGGATGGGTCTAATTGCTGGTGTTTAAGAAACAGTTGATAAACTTAGTTTGTGGTTTTCCATTTTATTATTGCAACGCTGTACACAAAGGCTGTGTCAGACTTTAGCCAAGAACCATTCAGGACTGATTCTTGGCCGAACAAGGCAGCCAAAGTGTCGTCACACCACCAATGTCTTGTTACCTCATCTGTCCAAAACAGCTATTTACATTCAAGGTTGTTGCAACTGTCATTTTCTGTGCAGAATCATTTGTGTTTTTAAGGAGTTTTATCACTTATCATGTAACTAGACTGCCTTTTTTTTAACATGTTAATCTTGATTTTGTAAGTTTAAGTGATGCAGTGCTTTAGCCAAAGCCTCTCGAGCTAAAACACAAGCTGGTAGAGAAGTACTGTGTCTGATCTGGGAACCCTGCTCAATAACCTTGTCAGTCTCTTTAATGTAATGTTTCCCTTCCTCTTCTCTTCCTCCACTGTTCTTTTTTTCCATTTCTTTCCTTCCTCCATCCTAAATTGCTCCTTTCAAACTGTCTATCCATATCTCATCTCATCTGTTTTTCTCTCTTTCACTTGTATTCGCTTGTATTTCCTTCTTTCTCTTCTGTCGTCTGACCGGCAGGCATAACTCCAGATGCCTTGTAATGGTTTCTAAAAACTTGTCTTCTGCATGACGGACGCCTCGCCTCGCCTCACCTCACCTCGCCTCAACCCCTTCAGCTTTGCAGTTTTCTTCAGCTCTGACTCCCCCTCTCTTTCTCCTCCACCACCTCCACCTCTGGGTTCTGGTGGGATTCTTCACGCCGGGTCGAACAAGAGCAATAATGTTGCTTTTACATCCTCCTCTCTGCTGTGTTTGGGAACAAGGAGTGGGTTGGGGTGGTAACGCGGAGACAGCCTGGATGTCTAAATCCAAATTTCTGCTGCCTATTTGTAGCTGTACTCGACTGTGTGTATCTGCTGTGGGTGGGAGAAGACTGGGGTGATGTTTCTTTATGGCAACATTAAACTTGTGCTTCTTACCATGTTCTTTCTGCTGTCCTTTAACACTAGCCTCTGCTTCTCTACTTCCTCTCTTTCTGTCACTCTCCGGTGTCTTTAAACTGTTCTTTCATATTGGCTGTAGCTCATTTAATAGGTTGTTGGAAGAACTGTGTGGGGAGGTTGACAATATGCCCTTAAACCAAATCTCTGCTGTCCTTTTAAAGCATAACTCTCCATTTTGACCTGGACTCTGAACTTTTGGACTTTCCAAATCCTGTCCAATCATAATAATTCTGACCAGAATAAAACCCGTTGTTTCACTTTAAAGTTATTTGCTTTCTTGGAGCTTGAGTCTGTTAAAAAATAAATTAAAAAAAGGTCGAAAAAGCACCAAAAATGTTTCTTATCTTAATATATAAATAGTTTCCTTTAGTAAGGAAACGCTCGAGTAGAAAAATGTGAAGAAATTATTTTAAGTCGGGCCTTTAAGCACAGTTGTTTAAAGCTAGCTTGGCTATTGCTTCTGCATTACATTGATTCCCTGCTTCTAATGGGCATTTGTCCCAACAATAAAAACAATAAATTGATTAATCAAGAAAAAAAATATGGGCAGAGTAATCAATAATGAACATATTCATTAGTTGCAGCACTGGTATCATGGATTAAGATATAGTTCTTAATATCATAGCAATAGGCCTACTACAGTGTGAGCAATCATATGTTTTGGGTAATGCTTGTGTGGTACCTTTTTTAAGGATCTGACAAACATGTTAAAAATATGAAAATATATTAAGGTTTTGGTCAGAATTGATCTGTATGATATCAGATCAGGGAAAAACAGATATATAAAAGAGAAAAGACAAATAAAAACCAGGAAAAAGACTAAAAAGGGGAAAATATTAATGTTGTTTTTAAAAAAATGTCTCCTTTAATTAAACAGAGGTTGGCAAAATAGTAATTGTTGCACATCCAGCTCTTTATTTAGACCCATGCAGGATAAGTATCCACACACTTGACCAAAACTTTATTGGACTGAAAAAAAGGCAATGACCAACATGACGAAGGATAAGGAATATATAGGCTCAACACTGACCACATCCTGTTGACATCATGGTCAGTTGATCAAACAAATAATTACTTCCAATACAACCGTTGCCAGATACATTCCAGGTATGAAATGGTCAGAGTTAAAGCTTTGGACTTTATCCTCCTGCCTCTCCGTCTTTCTTTCTGTGGAGGTTCGAAGCTTTTTGTTTGTCCACTTATCGTCCATTCGGTTTAATTCAGCATTTACATCTAAACTCAGTGGTGATTTAACATGCTGTAAATAACATCAGCGTAACTCGTCAGCATGATCGAGAGCACCGTTGCTTGTGGCTCTGTGGGTTTCTGCTCCTATTAGAGTTGTAGTCATTAGTTTGTCGCTCTGTGCTCTGTGTCATCTGTTCAAATGATATCAGACTAAACTAACTTGCGATGTCAACGAGAGGACACGTTAAAGGGAACTGGATTCATGCACGATGTGTTTATATAACAGAATAGTTTGTCTGATGAAGGTGTGATATAAAATTGCAGCATTTCCAACTTAGAGTTTGTAGAGAAAAGAAGTGAAGCTTTTGGCCAATGTGAAGCCTAAACATCGTGCATCCAGCCTGTTTACCTTCTGTATATCTCTGTATATAGATATCGGGGTGGGTGGAGGGGGTGCAGGGGGTTTGCTGTAAACAAGCAATGTTACATTTGTTGGAAATTTGGGAATTGAAATAGTCTCCTCGTCTCTCTGTTCTCGGCTCCTGCTAATAATCTTCTGCGTGTCCTGTCCTGTTTGTGCATCTTACAGTTTGTCTTTCTTAACTTCTAATAAAACCTAAACTCTTTGCTCACCTGAACCTGTGCCTGTCGCCTCTTTGTGTGTTCCCTCTCTTTTCTGTGTGTGCCTTCATAACCGAGTGAGCTCTAAACCTTTTAATACCTCTCAACAGCCGCTCTCTTGGTACTGAAACTCGAGTCAAAGCAGTTGTTGGAAAAAGATCCCCACACCACCATGTTCTTGTTAGCTTAAAAAAAACCCAGAGTTTTCATTGGAAATGTGTGATAAATGTTTCTAAGTGTGGACTCCCTGAAGGAGTAAACACTATCAGTCGAATAGTAGAAGTTATCTTCCGGAAGCTCACAGAGTCGGTCGATGTCAGAAGTTTATACTTCATCAGTACATTCATTCATTACTTCTATTTAATCTTAATTGATTTCTGAGGTGAAATTGGTTCATTAAATTAAACCAACAAGAATTTAATTAAGGTTGAAAGTTTATTCTTGAACACATCAAATCAAATTTGACATTTGGTTGACATACTAGATATGTTTGAAAAGGTTATAAAGATGCTGTAACTTTCCGTTTGAGTTTATTTTGCTCTTCAGCACATCTGGAAGGTCCCAGAAGGAAACCCAGATATGAGCTTTTGTTGTACAAGTATTTTTTTTGGGGGGGGGGGCTGAAGCAAAAGAACCACAGTTTCTCATGTACAGTTAATCCATTGCCAATAGAGTATTGATATTATCAGCCAATATTAGCTTATCACAGATACATCTGTACTCGTCAGTGTAAACTTCTGCTGGTAAGTAACAAGAACTTGCAGTAAAGAAATGAAAGATGTGTTTGAGGTCATTTAGAAACAGTGTTGTCATTACATAATGAAAAGCCCACTGGAGATCAAGTTTTCAACTTCAAAATGTTCCACTTAGTGAACAGTGCTGTGGTCACAGTGCTTTGATAGCCAAATTTAAGGGATCCTTATCTAAAATGTCTGTTTCTGTTATGTATTTATGTTAAAATACGAATATTAAGAATTAAACTTAAATATAGATATCAGTATTGGCCTCAAAAATCAAGTATCATTTGGACTGTAGTCAAAATGTACATAGAAATACAGATACCTTTGACATCTTGTTCATTTCTGATCATGGTAGAGATGATGTTGGGATTGCAGCAGGCTAGCTAACTAGCTTAACTAAATATCTTCAGGCTGATATAGTTAGACTAAAGTCTGAAGGTCAGCTAATCCAGAGAGTTTTCATACTTTACACCATCAGTGATGAACTGGCTGATTCAGAGTCAAACATCCACGTTGCCTTCGAGCAGTAACTGAGCACATTTACTCAAGTACTGTACTTACTTTGAGGTACTTCCATTTTATGCTACTTTATACTTCTACTCCGCTACATTTAACAGCTTTAATTACTAGTTACTTTGCAGATTCAGATTAATAAAAGATATATATATATTCGTAGTTAAAATCAGCTCCACCTTTACCAGCTGCAACATTAATGATGCTTACATATTAATGCACCAATAATTATAATCCAATAATATAATATTCTGAAATGGGTCATTCTGCTAAATGAATACTTAAGTATATTTTGATGTTAATACTTCTGAATGTAGGACTTTTATTAGTAGTATTATAGTATATCTACACCGTGGCATTGCTACTTTTAGTAAAAGTAAACAATCTGAGTACTTCTTTCACCACTGCCTTGGAGATTATTTTTGTCAGTACCCAGCATGCTCAGCTTCATTATCAGCTTCTTCCTCTTTCATTCCTTAAATCTTTCACTGGGCCTCGGTCAGAAACACTTGTTGTCTGACTCTATTTGAGGTTATGTTTAAATAACTAAAAGAACACGAAGAACCTGCAGCATCTGTCTGCTCGAACACAAAGTCTAAACCCAGTTCTGGCTGTCGGAGACGATACTGTCACATCCTCCCGTCTGTTTAGGATCCGGGCAGACAGGGAGGCGTTGGGGCTCAGACTGTAACCATGTTAGACACCAAAAAAACAAGTTGCCATGCAGCCTCACTGCGGCTGTGTTGAGGGTAGGGCTTCTCTTTTCCACTCATACAGATACGGTCCTGGTTATGTTGGATTAATCAGGGACAGCACTTTGGTAAAACGGATTGGTCCAGGTAGGGGTTGGAACTGGATACATTTAGTAGGAAACATTAAATTAAAGGCTCGTCTTTAGTTATTCTGGCTGATCAGAGCTGCTTAGGTTGAAGGTAGGCAGAACTGCGCTGGTCACATATGTCACTGGACTCCGTGTACCAATAGATGAAGTTGTAGTCTGTCCCACACTAACAGCTGCAACAAAATAAGTTAAATCACCTGTGTGGGTGGAAGTACAATGCACAGATTACTGAGTCAGTAACTTTACTGGTTTGCAAGTGAGTGTGCACCTGCGTTACTGCATCGTGTATGCACATGAAATTTTACGTGGAAGATTGTGCACTTCTGTTTGTGTGTGTGTATTGGCGTTTGACCGGTGTTTGAAGACTGCTACCTTTGACTAAATCTACCAGTACAGCCCTAAATTCAGATTTGACATATTATGGCCCCAAAAAGTCCCTACAATTATTAACACTTAATGTCCTCTGAATACAGTATGTTAAATCATTTTGGCCATGAGATACTCAATGTCTTAATTTAAGCGCAGTCAGGTTACAGGTTTCAGTTTCATTGCAGGTTTTACAGACTACAAACAGTCTTGAATCTGTTGATTAAATTCAGCATCCGCATTTTTATTATCTGCATCAGGCAACATGCTGGATTTTTATTGGAGGCCACATTTTGGCAAACAATACACTGGTCTGACGCTAATGTCCATACAGTATGTACACTCCTCGTTTGTGTGGGTGTGTGTATGCACTCTATTAGAAAAGGGTGTGTATGAATGAGTGTAACCCTGTGACGTCTCCCATCAGGACGGCTCCGGCTCTCTGAAGAGGAGCGGCTCTTTCAGTAAACTGCGAGCGTCGATCCGTCGCAGCAGCGAGAAACTGGTCCGCAAGCTGAAAGGCGGCGGCTCGTCCCGAGACAGCGAGCCCAAAAACCCCGGGTAACTATCCCAACAGACACCTGACTGACCTGCTACAGGTGAATCTCACTTAATGCACTGGAGGCCTGGAGGAACGAGCCGGCCCTCCAGCCCTCAGCTCGGCGGTTGGTGCACTAACCAAAAACAAAAGAAGGGATTGGCTTTACTTTGCTGGTGGTGAAGTGGTGTAACTCTAAAGCTGTGTTTGCACATGAAATGATGGAGGGAGCTTTTACGGGCACATACGCATTTGTCCCTTTCCCATTGCTTTGGTTTACCTTTCTGTTCTCCGGCTGCCTGTGCAAACTGTCAAACTTTTTTTTTTTATGGTTGTCAGTGAGTATTAGGGCCACTGTTTGAAAAACAATAATATAAGATTTTGAGAAAAAAAGTCCAAAATATTTTGAGAAAAAAACTGTAATATTGCGAGAAAAAGTCATACTGTTTAAATAAAGATAAAGACGTAATATTCAGAGGAAAAGACCTGATAGTTTGAGGAAAAAGTCAATATTTCAAGAAGAAAACTTAATATTGTGAGAAAAATTATATTTCGAGAAAAAACTTACCTTAAGACAAACTTTCTCATAAATTGTTGACTTTATTTTAGAAATATATTATGAGTTTTTCTCGATATATTATGGCTGTTTTTCTTGTAAATTTTCAACTTTATGCTCTAAATATTCCGACCTAATTCTGGAAATATTTCAACTTTTGAATTATTTTCCTCACAGTGGTCCTAATATTTTCCATCGTAATGACCTATAAACCTGAACACGATTTAAAATAGAAAACCAAAGGTAACTCTAACTGCACAGTAAGCGGTACATGTACAGAACGGTATTCATGAAATGGGAAATAATGCAACTACTTCAAACTTCACTCACGTGCTGTGACGGGCGACACGTAGAAAAGCATCTGCAATGAGACACAAGCTACTAATGTCTGCTTTTGAAATGCCGTTATGCCTGTGGGACTCATTTACTTTTTGTTTTAACCACTAATAGTTACACCTATTTATTGCATTTTGTGGATTTGGACCGTTTATTTCAATTTGTTTTGAAATACAGTTGTTTTACTCAGCTTTGGATTTTTTTACTTTCATTTTATTTGTGAATTTTACTCTGAAAAACAAACTTGTCTGCATGGCTGTTTTTTGTTTTATGCTGTGTTGAATTTTTATTTATGAATAAATTTTTTTCATTTGAATGTCTCCTTGCATGCCTCATCTGGTTTCCATTTTCCTTTCTGGTCTGCTCTTCTCTGATGCTCCTTAAGATGATGGACATGATGATGTCACTGCCGCCATCATCATCATGACCGATCGGCTCTCAGTCACTTCAGATCGCTGCAGAAATGTCCATTTTAACAAGTCATTAAGTGCAATGCTGCTCTTAAATATACCGCCGCCTGTTGTACGAGAAGAAGAAACAGCAGCACAGAAAATAAGTTCAACTGGAAGGAACTGGGCTGAGCGCAAACCCACAACTTTCAAAGATCCAGTCACTGCAAAAGTGTTTCCTTTTTTGGATTATTTTTTGGGCATTTTTGTCTTTTTATTTGACAGTTTACATTAGCGATAAACAGGAAATATGGGGAGAGAGAAAAGGCCGACGACATCCAACAAAAGTCCCCCAGCGGCATCAAACTGTGGATGTTTCAGTTACCTGAAAACGTCTCAGATCACGCCAGGTTGCTACACCACATACATCATGTAGGACTTCTTACTTTGGTGCCATCTGGTGGTAGCATCAAGAATGCCTCTCTTTACCCACTATCACCCCAAAAAACAAAGTTTTTTGCCTTTGCCATTTTGCCTTTATTTGATAGTTAAAAGTATAGATACTTATTTATTTTTACTTAAACTTTATTGTCAAAATATTACAACGTTTTCTCGTAAATTGTTGACTTTATGTTCGAAATATTATGGCTTTTTTTTTTGTAGATACATTGACACTTTTTTCTCAGAAATTTGCAACAAAATGTCCCCGTCCGAATCAAACGGATGTGCGCGGTATTCACCAGGTCAACAGGACGTCCCCAAAAAGTTATTTAAAATAATTTTTATAATAATCTTGCGGTTGAATGTCAAAATGTTTTCACACTACAAAAAAGCGTTTTTCTTTAAACAGCCGTTAATCATGTTTTTTTTTTTTTTCAGCAGAACGTTCATCTTCTCTGAAAGGCCAGAAAATTTACACATTTAAAGGACAACACTTAAGTCAGTGTCAGGATGTTTATTTTAATGCTAATCCACCGCCAAGATGCTACCGTCACATAAATACATAAAAATAAATGGTAGATTTTTCACCACCATTTGATCTAAAGGGGGAAAAAGAATAATCTGTATATCTTATTAACATCTGTCAGAATGGACATTTTCTGCAGTGTCGCCTTACTGAACTGAAGTTTTTGTTCAGACATGAATGTTGGTGATTGCATGAACTTCACTGACATGTAAATATCAGTTTACACCACTCAACTGTTGCACATTACTTCAGTAAAAAAATAAATAAATGTGGTACCACTTTCTAATAAGGGTTTGTTAGGTGTAACTAATGACTTTACCCATGTTTAATAAATAATTTACTAATGCTTTGAAGATCAGTTACAAGCCATTAATGAGCGCAAATTATAGTTTGCGAATAATCTCGCTGGTGAGTCGTTAATAATTAAGTCATAACTAAAAACGAAAAAGTGTGTTTTTATGTCTAATAAGTCATCAAGTCTGCCGTTATAAATGTTATTAAGTCTTTGAGGGTCACATGTTTCTTACTTCATAATAACACAACAGCAAAAGTTGGTAAGTCATCTGTCATAAGTGTCACAAAGGGTTTTTACAGCAAATTGCTAAAGTTGTTAATAAAATGGATTTTGTTCGAGATGCTCAGCAGCACTTTTCCAGACGGTTCAGAGGTTAAATAGTCCATTGAAGTGTTTTATTAATAACACAAAGGAACATTATAGAGGTTGTTATATTAGAAAGTGGTACCAAAGTTTTATATTTAACCTTCTAAATTTCATAAACAGGAAGAGAAAAGGTTGTGAAGACATTTTTGTGAAACTAACCTTTGTGTGAAAATATAATGGATGTCATTAACCAACATACCACCATTTCCACTGAGCTAAAATCCTCACACCTGACTCTCCACCCCCTGACCTCTGACCTCTGACCCCTCACCCCCGCCTCCCTGCATGTCACTGCTCTGGGTGCAGCATGAAGCGAGCCAGCTCTCTGGGGGTTCTTAACGTGGCGGACAAGGCTGCGAGTGACCACTACCAAGTAAGGAGGCCGAGTGTCGCGACCTGAAGTATCTGCACAGAGCTTGTCAGTTTGTCTTTAACCCTGCTGGTGTCGGGGGGGGGGTAATATCCTGTTATGGAAAGGTCAAAGTTGAATCCCTAAAAAAACTCCCAGTGTGCTTCTATTAAAGGACAAATACCTCCTAAAATAAGTAGCGTACAGTAACACTGTTATGTTTTACAGTGATTTTTTTTAGCTTTATTTTGTAGTTGTAGGAAAGAAGAAAATCAATTAATTAAAGGGAAAAAAGGAGCTTATTGTCATCCACACACTGAATAACTATTAATTAAGAAAAAGATTTACCAAGTTTGACAGTTTCTTTGCTGAAACAATTTGTCAGTCGACAGAATATTAATAACCATTTTTATAATCAAGTAATTGTCATTTGTCAAGCAAATATGAGAATTTGCTGCTTGTCTCTGTTATTATAAATTTATTATCTTTGGAACAAATAAGCAATTTGAAGATCGCAATTTGAGATCTAAAGAAAATTGTGGGCAGTTTTCAGTATTTTCTGACATTTTGTAGATTGAATAATCTGCTGATTACTAAAAAAAACAACAAACAGATCCAAATAATCATTATTTGTGGCCCTAACCAGGTTATCTCTAAATATATGTACAGTATATAAGTTTTAAATAGATAGATAGATTTAGATCCCTCAGACCAGAAATCTTTTTCAGTGGCTCTGTAGTCCAAGATCTTAGAAAATAAGGTTTGTTACAGTTTTACAATGCAGTAGAATATGCACTAAATGAAAATGCTGTGGTAACTCTTAATTAATACCCACAAGTCTGAGTTCCTTCACTGATGCTTGAGAGAAACAGCCACTGGTGAGGTAAATTGCATTTTCAGGCTTATTTTTGTGTTTGCGATTATCTTACAAATGTTCATAAAGTGACTTCACATCCAGCTAAAATGGAGTTAGTCAGCAGACAACAGTTTTATAAATATAAAACATCAACTGTAAATGTTTTCAGCATCAGTACCACAGAATTCATTGATTAAAAATTTGTTTGTAGAGATGCTATTTGGAAACTGAAAATAAACGACCACACAGACAGAAGTCTTTATCTTCGAAGACGCAGAGAAATTAATTTCTACAGTCACAGAAGTCTCAATAAAACAAATTCACTAGCTTGTTCCAGACCTCAGTTAAGTCTGATTATCATACAAATTCACACCCTATGTCTGAGTGTTGTTGTTCGAAACATAGGAAACCACAAACTGATGTAGCAGTAGATGAGGAAGAGACAAAAACAACAATTACAACATTAACTTTAAAAGAAATACCAAAAAAAAAAGCTCTTGAGTTTGAATTTCAAAGAGTGCCAGAAAGGTTAGACATTTAAAGAAAAATGCTTAAAAGTTAATGTTAGCATTTGTATTTAAGTGCTAATCCACCCACCTGGTTCACCAAGAGGGTTACAACAAACCAGTAAAGAACTTTTTACAGATACTTTTTGACCCGGCCTTTTCTTTTATACTCCTCTCTCTCATGTCTTTATAAACTGTGTCCCCTGAGGCTCTGTTGATTCAGTTTTGTGGCCAGATCGCAGTATTTGTCGAGTCAGATTTATCACTAATGACACCTGATGAGTAACAACACCATCAACTTCACACCATCATGTTTTTTTTACTGATCAAGACAAATTAACAGGGAGAATGTTTTTTTTTATTTGACACTTTGACTATACTTTGTTATTAAGAAAATCACATTGTTTTCACCACATAGCCTAGTGACAATATAAATTAAAAACTATTTAATACTATTATGTTCCATAAACCCTGTGTTCCCTCAACCCTATATTCCCTCAGCCCTATGTTCCCTAAACCCTATGTTCCCTCAGCCCTATGTTCCCTAAACCCTATGTTCCATAAACCCTGTTCCCTCAACCCTATATTCCCTCAGACCTATGTTCCCTAAACCCAATGTTCCCTCAGCCCTATGTTCCCTCAACCCTATGTTCCATAAACCCTATGTTCCCTCAGCCCTATGTTCCCTCAACCCTATGTTCCATAAACCCTATGTTCCCTCAACCCTATGTTCCATAAACCCTATGTTCCCTCAGCCCTATGTTCCCTCAACCCTATGTTCCATAAACCCTATGTTCTGTCAGCCCTATGTTCCATAAACCCTATGTTCCCTCAGCCCTATGTTCCCTAAACCCTATGTTCTGTCAGCCCTATGTTCCATAAACCCTATGTTCCCTCAGCCCTATGTTCCCTCAGATCAGTACCTCCGGCAATGAGGTAGTCCCCCTAACCCTGACCTAACCCTAACCTCAACAGTGCGTCATGCACGTTATGGGGCTGAGGGAACATAGGGGCTAACTTTATTGTTTGTATTCCGAAACAGTATGTTTCACTTTTAATATTACGAAAGAAAAGGCTTTCAAGATGAACTGATGTGTTTGATAAACATAACACTATCTGAGGCAATGTTGGCTGGGGTTGCCAGAGTGTTAACTTCCCCAAATCCAATAAAAAGCATGACAGAACCGCTAATGTTAGCCTTAACTCTGATAGCATCAAGCTCAAATGTGAAAATGTGCTGCTTTTCTCTATTATATATAATTGTAAATTGAATATCTTTGGGTTTTTGAACTTTTGGTCACACAAAACAAGACAGCAACTTAAGATCTGAGAAAATGTTGGTGGTTTTTAGTATTTTCTTTTATTTTGTAGCCTAAATAATCAGTAATTTACAAAAAACGTCCCCAAATCCGATAAAAACAGGACAAAGCCTGTAACGTTAGCCAAAACTCTGATAGCATCAAGGACCTGCTTCCACCCACTGGGGGAAAACTACACAGTGGATGTGCTAGTTGTGAACAGGGCATTTATTTTTTAAACCTGCGGCCCCACAAAATAATATGCTGCTTCTCTTTGGAAGTATTGCACAGTTACTACTAAGCTAATTATCCAGGCACGCTAACGTTTGTAGCTTATGTTAAACTGTTTAAATCATTCCATCCACTTTTGCACATTGGTCAAGCTAAAAACAAAATCTTAGTTCTTGAAAAGTTGACATATTGGGGAATATTTCTGAAAAAGAATCCACCGGTCAGCTGTCAATCTCGTTTTCTTCTCATTACATTTTCTCCAGGAACGAAATAATCGTCTGAGAAAAAGTCGCGACCTGAGTGCCAGCCACACTGATCTGGCGTGTTGAAGGTTTTCAGACCCTGGCAGAGGTGAAGGACGGAGCCTGAGAGGTCACGGAGGTCATGAGAATCCACTTCCTGTCCACAAACTCCAGACCCTCCTCACTGTAAACAGTTTAATTTCTCTCACACATTATACTGCTCACTGTACAGGTTTCAATGTTTCATTGCACTTTTGAAGGTTTGTGCTCTTAGAGAGGGATTTTTTAAATCAGTACATATCCAGGAATATGAACATACAGGGACCTGCCGTATGTTTGTGATTTGAGTGTGTATATCTTTTCTGTGTATATCTTCTATGTGTGTGTACTGTATGTAAGTGTGTGCTGGTGTGAGTGATTGCCCTCTCAAATCAGTCCTTTTTAATATTTAATGCTCTGCTAGCGCTTGAATGAAGGCAGATGCAGAGTAGAGCTTTAGTTTTACAGACATTTCTGATGTAGAGGCAAAATAAAATGTACTCACTGGTCCAGTTAAATTGTAGTGTGTGAAGGCAAATAGCTACAGAGCTCAAGTTCACTAACAGACAGACTAAACCTACATGAAAGCCACTGCAAACTGCAAGTGGAAGTGTCCAACCATTTATAAAACACGCCGTTTTGTTTCAGGACGGGTTTTTAGTGGCGAGTTTTCAAATTTGGCTGATGCCAGGATCAGACTACACGATAATTCTTGTTTTTCAAGATGGTAACTGTTAAGTGCGTTTCCATCCATCTGTTTTTACGCACACAAGAGCGTAAATGCTGGAAATCTGAAAAAAAGATTAAAAAATCTGCTTGGTTAAAGTGGAAAAATTGGTGTTTTGATAAAAACAACCTTCCTCACATAAATTCATGAAACAAACGTAAATATTATATATCCATCACGTTTTCGTTTGTTTGAGGTTTGATTGGCGCTCTTTTAATTACGTCATCTTCTTCTGCAATGGCTTCATGGCACCCGACTGGAGAATTAGCGCCTGTTTATCTCGATGCATCAACTCCTAATAGTCACGTAACAGTAGTAACAGTATAATAATAACAGTAGTGGATCGAAACGCGCATTAATTCACATTTTCTTTTGCCAATTTTCTGGAAAGTCGCTTAAAATTTGCGCTACATTCGTCTTCTCCATGTTCACAGTTGAAGAGCGCTCTGTGCTCCTATTGGTCAACACCACTGAACACGTCGTAGAAGTTGTCAAACTCGGAGAGAAAAGACAAAAAAATTCCGACGTTAGTCTTTTTGTTGGGATGTCGTGTCCTTCACTATGATACACTAAAAGATAAAATGATCACTTGTCGCTCCCAATGCTCATTTTTGTTCCTGATACCCGATGTCTGTCGGTTCGGGTCATTACCGTGCAGTCTGATCGCTCCATAAGAAGGAACCGAACAAATCCATCGCACTGTAGTTCACTTGTACTCAATTTATTGATTACTTTCAGTTCGTAAAGTCAGTTTGTCAAGAAAAGTTTTTTAATTTGAAATCAAAGCAGCAAAGTTGCAGTCTAATTGAACGTCAGAACACCAATACTGAACTCACTGATGAATCAATGTGGATACTTTACCATCTTGCACTTACTGAAACTGTTTGGCTTCACCCACCGAGGTTTAACTCAAACAGTGAGAGCAGTTCTGCCTCTGAGAACGTGTTTTAATAACTAAACCTGCCGAGAACTCTGCAGACAACTTGTCCAGCGATGACGTCTTTTTGTAGGCCGACCCGGACGTTAGCTTAGCTCTGCTTTCGCTCGGCAGATTCCCAATGGAAGTTCTGAACTGGGTTTAAGAAAATAAGATGTGTAGCAAATTAAGATTTATCATAATCACGCATTTATGTTGAGCAGGAAACTCCTCACAAATCAGCAGACATTTGACAATATTGGAACAACATGCAGTTACTGTACAACTCTGAAATTCACAGCTGAGGTCTGAACAGGTTTGAACAAAATGTGAGACATGTTACGACCTTATTTTCTGCTTTATTTAAGCAACCCTTCAAGACAAAAATGTTGGAAACCTGTCGAGGGAACCCACATCTCAAATGCTTTTAAGAATTGCTTTCCTAAAATGTTCCGTCCTGTGTTCATTGAAGATTTTGCTTTTTATGTATGATGTTTACATTTGGGGTTTTGTAAATTATGTTTTATTTGTTTTCTGTCCTTGCGCTGCTCCGAAGAGTTTATCTTTATATCTTTCTGTAAAAAAAGCCTTGAGAATAGCAGCGCTGTCTTCCTAAACGTTGAGTCTGAGAAACAACGAGGCAGGACGATGACATTTATTGGCACATGAAGGCCGAACGACACATTCTCAGGATCGAGGCTGTAGTTTCACACACTGACCGCAAAGTTGACGCCACTCCACACTTTTACACATTAACGCCATTTTCAGCAATGGCCGGAGAAATGTTACAGCATTTTTTACTTCTTTTAGTCAAGACAACACTTTACCATGTGAGTAAAGTTGAACAAATCCAGCCAAAAAGTGCAAATTATGAATTATTTAAGAACAGTTATTATCGTGCAAGAATTATTCCTGAGATTTAAGTTGCAAGTGTAAAATACATGTTTTCTATTAGCAAAATGAGAGAGAGAATATTCCTCCTATAGCTAGTCATAATATAGTTTATATCACTGTAAACCAGTTATTCACTTTGAAGTTCCAAAGTGTTATTGAAAATTAGAATTAATTTACTGACCTAATAAAAATACAGGATTTAATCTAACATGTGTCCACATTACAGCAGCTGGATCAAAACCCAGATCAGACCGCAAACATAATCCTGGTATAAATACTGACGGATTAATCCTAAAAATGTCTTTATGTAAAGAGACGCGTAAAGTTTCTAGCTTTATTAGCTTTTTATATTAAATGAAGTTCACTATTTTTCTTTAAAGGGAACTAAGTAATGTATATTTATCATCTTATTCTGGTGACAAGCTTGAAATGCAACAACATACAGAAAAACTCTTAATTTATATCCCCGTCAATCGACATTTAGGATTAAGTGCATTGCTAAAGAGCGCTAAAGAGTTTTGTTTGTTTGAGATGAAAATTATCCGACCAGGTTTAAGGCTTTTTTTTTAATGGTTCCTTACTTAAATATACTGAATATAAACATATTTTTCAAAACACCCGTCTTTCAGCGAGCAAAAGAAGCCAAATTTCTCAAATCTTAAATGTTGCCTAAATACAAATAAAATAAAATGGTCCAAAAATTATAAAATATTGATTTAATTTAGAAAATATCTGATTAAGGAATAGGGCTGCAACTAACTCGATTAATTAATAAGTCATTTGGTCTGTAAAACTCATAATTTCCCAGAGCCCAAGTTGGCATATTTATATTAATTATTCTTGTTATGTCTGACCAACAGTCAAAAATACTCAGTTTACTATCATGAAAAACGAAGAAAACCAGTAAATATACATGTTTGAGTGCTTGAATGAGTGAATATGTTGCTTTAAAAAGTTATTTAAATAATCGATTATCAAAATTTCCTGTCAATCAATTGCTCAACAAATCGTTTCAGCTCTGGATCAAACTAACCAACGGTTTATAAAGTAGTTTCAACATTACCAGCTACAACATTAAAAAGCTTCTTACATTTTAATGCACCAGTAATAACAAA
The DNA here is from genome assembly GCF_020085105.1 of Siniperca chuatsi. NCBI lineage: Eukaryota > Metazoa > Chordata > Actinopteri > Centrarchiformes > Sinipercidae > Siniperca > Siniperca chuatsi. The sequence goes on from NC_058056.1 coordinate 25,914,373, forward strand.
TTGACTGAGCAATTATCTTCACGATAAATCGTTTCATCTGTAAAATGTCTGAGAATAATGAACAATGCCCATCACAAATTCACTAACATCAACTTTTTAGTCAAACCAACAGTGGAAAACCCAGAAAATATTCAGTGTATTATCCTATAAGACAAAGAAAAGCCGCAAATCCTCACAACAGAAAATAAAAAATCGACTTATCGATTAATTGTTTCAGCTCTAACGAATAACCGCTTTCGGTACTTGACAGTTTTCGTTGCTCTCTGCTACAGACACACGTCTGTCTTCACCAAAAATGCGCTGAGGTTCAATATTCAGCTCTAATCGGGCTTAACACTCGTCCATCTTGAAAAGAGTCTCTGGGTTTCCCAAAAGCATCTTCAGACCATGTTGTAAACGTGTCAGGCAGCGACTGGAAGACATGAACAACCAGTCGTAAACATAAATAATCTCTCACCTTACTTTATATTGATTATTGTTCTGACGTACTCAGATTTTGCATTTACTGCATCATAAGCTTTGTTAGTTTTTCTTGCAGAAGTTTCATGAACTTTTAGTTTCTTGGCAGGGGTGTGCAATAAGCTTTCGTTTGACTTTACCCTCCTTTGTTTGGAAATAATCAAACTCTTTACATCTTACAGTCGTGATTCTGATTTGTAAATTTGATTAAAAAGTTAATGAATATCCTGACCGAAGAACTTATATGAAGGCTTTCATTCCAAAACGTTACACTGTTTATCCCCTTTTAAAAGAACATTATCTGTTTCCCAAATAATAAAAAAACAAAACAAAGATACAGTCCTGAAATATAAATATAAAAGCGGAATAGATTTGATAACTTGAATAATATTAATGGTAATTTTTCCTTCTGTGCCGGCAATAATTTAGTCAAACTCGTAGTGATTTTTTAAAAATGTTAAACATCTCATTTTGGAATGAAAATCTTATTTTTTTCTTTATGAAGATGCTTTTATTGACACGTTACAGAGTCGAGTGTGTTGAAGCTTTTTGTTGACTGTTGATCAGTCTGCTTTGTGCTTTAAAAAAAAAAACAACTTTATTGTCTTACTGTTAGAAGCTCCACAAAGTAAAGAGGCACATAGTTTAACAGTGTCTGATGGCTTTGATGAACCGGGCAACATTTTGGGCAACACCTTCAGCAACCGGCAAGAAAGTGATAAAGTGTTGTTCAGGGTCGATATAAACATTTAAAGAGACTCATTTAATGTTCTGAATGTAGTTTACATGAGATAAAATGCAGAGTAGTTTTATATGGAAGCAAAGAAAGGCCGTAATAGCAACTATTTAAAGACCACTGAATTTATAGTATTAAAATATGAAATCTGAATTCATGTGGTTTGAGTTTCCCTTTCCAGAAGTTAATTTTAAGGTGGATCACATAACTGACAGAACATAACCTGACGTTGAACGCAACCTCGTCGTTAAAGTTTTAATTTGTCATCTCTGAATTTCACCAATGTAATTTTACCAACCTGAATTTTTTTTTTTTTTTTGGTTTTCAGATCAAACGATGACGAACTGAATTCAAGCAATTTGAATATAGTTTTTCATTAATATTGGACACAATTTTCTATCTGAATTTGTGAGTAAAATCATGTTTTTAAACTTAAAATGACCTTCTGGAAATTTAAAAAATTCAAACCACGTAAGTTCATAAAGATGGTTATAAATATATATAAAAGAAATATATACAAAATACAATATTCTTAAATTCTATACATTCAGCGGCATTTAAATTTACACATATTATTCAGTGGTGACAAAATTTCACGTTGCTTATAAGATTCAAATCCTTTTGGCCTTTTTTTGCTTCCATAGTTGTACGTATTTTATGCAATTTACTGTTTATTAAAAAATATATTTAAAAATATTCAGTGGAAAATGTAATTTTTCACAAATTTTCTACATTTTATGATTTAAAAGTCTTTCAACCAAAATTCAACATCGGGTTAAAGTCTTTTTCTTCTTTAATATTTCTTGGTATGTGTGTATATACTGTACTTATTGAGTAAAGCGGCAGTGTTGAGGCATTGTTGCTCAATATTATAGGTCAAAGTTGCTCAAACTGTTGCCCTGTTGCAGAGGACAAACTGCAGCAGCCTGACGCTGATTATCACAGGAAGGAAAACTTTATTATGATGACGTGAATGTAAATTTATGGATTTATGGAAGCGCAGGTGACAATGAAAAGTTGCCTCTGTGTGTGTGTTTCTTTGTTAAAGCAGCAGAGGTAAAAGTCTCACAGTCTCGCCATTTTGTTGCAGTTTTTATTTCTACTTTTTAATTGTATTTGTCAAAGTGTAATTTCTCCTCCTCGGCCGTGGACCTGTTGTCGTGTGGAGCGGTGATGCGGATGGTTCGATAAAGTTTATTCTCAGCTTGGGACAAAATGGTTTTATATCAATTTCTTTAAATTAAAGGCTAAAACATGACCTCTATCGCCCTCTATCAGCGATCACTTTGCAGCAATATTAACAGAAATTTCCCCCTCTTACACAACCTAATTAAATCTAATTAGAATAAATATGTAATATTCCATTTCATATTTAATGTAATATGTTCTTTAAGGTTGTGGACGGATAATTTACGTCCCCAAACGTAAAAAGTTTTGGCCAGAAAGTGCAGAGAGTTTTGGAAAATAAGACAAAATGAGCACGTGGTAAAGTAATTACTGCTGATTGTTTATATATTTATTGATTAATCTGCTGATTGTTATAATTGATTGTTTGTTCTATAAAATAAACAGCATTTTCAGTATGTGAGAAAATACTGAAAAAGTTTTTAAGAATTTTGAGGTTAAAAACGAGCACTGTGAAGGCGTCACTTTGGGCTCTGTATTCTCTGAAACTGTGACGCCATTTCTCACTATTTTCAGAATTTTTACAAACCAAACAATCAATCGATTAATGGCGAAAGATAATCAGCAGATTATCATATCGACAGAACTTTTCCCCCTTACACAAACTACTTAAAACTAATCAGCAGATTAATCCATAATGAAAATAATCATTAGCTGCAGTCCACCTCAACCAGCAACAACAGTAAAATCCTGCTTTCACATTAATACATAAGTAATAATAATCTAATGGTATAATATATAATAGTATAACAGTCACAGGGGACATTTTACTGCACTGAGTACTTTTAATACTTTAAGTACATTTTCCTGATTATACTCACATACTTTTACTGAAGCAACATTTTCAATGCAGGACTTTTTACAGTGTGGAATTTGCACTTTTACTTAAGTAAAGGATCTGAATACTTCCTCCACCGCTGGTCATTTATCAGCCTAGTTACCACGGCAACATATTGTATGCTGCACCTTCCTCATGTACCGCTCCACAGTGCGTCCGGTCTCCTAAATCTAAATTTTTTACGGCCACAATTATTAAATACAAGATTGAACGTGAAGTTGCACATGTCCTTTTTGTTGTTTTTGTTGTTGTGTTTTGTGCGTGTAAGATTATTTTAAAGGACGTAATGCTTCCCACAGAAAGCATCGTAGAGCTCCTCCATGTAAACTGTATTTGTACAGAAAATGTTCCTGGATGAGACTGGCTTTCATGATACTACTTGTCCTCTGTAACTGCTGCTCTCTCAGACATGTAGGCTTTTCGTTTGTCTGCAAACTGATGTTCCACTACGCCTCCTTCTTACCTGAGCTGTGGAGACGTTTGTTTATTGTTCATCTTAACTGTATTTGAATAAAATGGTCAAATTTATGACTTTTGTACTGTGATTTTTGATCTTACGTGGAGCTAAATACATTTATCCAAGCACTGTACATAAGCACAATTCTGAGGTACTTGTACTTTACTTGAGTATTTCCATTTTATGCAACTTTATACTTCCACTCCGCTACATCTCAGAGGCAAATATTGTACTTTTTACTGCACTACATTTGTCTGATTACAATTGTTCATATCCTTCCTGTCCAGTGATTTTGAATTTGATCTTTTTGAATTTTGTGATCTACAAAATACAAAATGCCAAAAATATAAACAAGGTTAAGGATCATAAGTTGCTCATATCTCAAGTTGCTTCTTGGAGAGTTGCATATAGCTGTGTATGTACAATAGCATTTTATAGACAAAATTATAATCAATTAACTGGAAAAACAGTCAATTAAGGAATATGTTTTAAAATAATTGTTACTTGCAGCGCTGAATACCAGGACGATGGCCGTGGGGCACAGGTTTACATTTTTAGTTTTTAGAATAAATAGCAAAAACAGATTTTTAAACCACCTTTGATTGTTTTTCCATAGACTTCAACCCCTGTTTTCAAGAGTTAAGTAGTTTTTATTCTGACTAGTCAGACTTTGGAGCTCCTTTTTAAACTGACAAATTTAAATGGCCTGGGCACCTCCATATTAACTGCTAAATTAATGATAAAATTTGTTATTTTACTAACAGAAACCCTCTTTTTGTTTATGTTAATCAGGAGAATACCCGTCTGCATGTAGTGAACATAGCAGCTCTAGAGTTGTAACATAAGCCAGAGACAGTATAAAAAATACATTAAATAGATAACTAAATAAAACTCTGAATTATAAAATTAAATCAAATGTACTTCACAATGTGTTCCAGGGGAGGGCCATTTTTTGTTCTTTTCGGTTACAGAGATTGTTTAGGGATGCATAAAAATGTTCCACAAAAAAAAAAAGTCTGAAATTGGGAACATTGTTGTTCTTTATTTATGAATATAATAATATTTCCCTAGCAGAAAGGGAAGTTTCATACAGTCATCGACGTTCTGTTATTAGTATGAACAGATAATAAACCATGTAGGCTATTCAGAAATAACATGTAATAAATAAATTATAAATATACCTGAATTTTATAGAGTAGCAGCAGTTAAAAACAACTGTCTCAGATGTAAAAAAAGTAGCATAAATAAACCTTAATGTCCTCCCTGCTTCAGCACTGTGTGTATTTTCATGGGGTTTGTAAAAATCAAAACACTGTCCCCCCCAACGCACCACGTGATATCAACTCCGTGCCCTGATTGGTTAGACGCCCTGCCAATCATTCTGGAAGGGCGTGTTCAGACAGGAGTTTGTGGCAGGAGTCTGGACTGTACAGAGAGGAGAAACGGCCACTAAAGGAAAATGTCTGCAGTTCCTGACGGAAAGAAACTCGTCCGGAGCCCCAGCGGCCTTCGCATGGTTCCGGAAAACGGCGCCTTTAACAGCCCCTTCTCCCTGGACGAGCCGCAGTGGGTCCCGGATAAAGAGGTGAGACCAGGCGGAGGGGGGGTTGTTTGACAGCGAGAAGCTATCAGAGTCACGGACATCAGCGACAAGCTAGCTAGGATGTTAAAGGTGGCTTTTCCGGTTGATATTTTCAAAATAAAATGCGCCTGAAACGACTTAAACATTGGCAGTAAAAAAAAAAAAAAGCGAAGATTATAATAATCTTAAACTAACATTATTTGGTTCCTGTTTGTCTTTTGAGCTGGTCTGCACTAATCCTAAGAGTTTTAAAAGTGTGGCGTTGCTCTGAAGACGATAAACGTTACCATTTATTTGAGTGAAAACTCTGTCTAGACTTATATTTTAACCTTATAACGTTAGAGCCTCTTGTAACCCTTAAAATATAAAAATATATAATGGTTGAAGAACAAAAACCTCAAATTAAACAAAAAAAAAGAAGTTAACGTTCACATTTATGAATATGCTATCAGGTCATTTTTGGTATTTTGCTTTTAAAAAAGACTTTTAATTTATATTTATTTAAATAGCAAGTCTGTTGCCAATTAATTTTCTGTTTATTGACTAATCAACTAATCGTCTCAGTTCTACTACCAAATAGCTAATAATATATATAACAATATAAAAGTACCAAAATATAGAATAGCAATACAGTACAAAAAAAAAATGAATGCATGACCTTTACTTGAGTATTTTTACATTATTGTAAAAGTCCTGCACTCAACATTATACAAAAGTGCAAAAGTATTAGCACCAAAATATACTTAAAGTATTGTAAAGTTATTAATGTGTTCATCACTTTAATGTTGCAGCTGGTAAAGGTGGAGCTCATTTGAAGTACTTTTATATACTGCTGGGTAGTTTAATTTATAAAGATACATCATCATTTATTTTGTATTAATAACCTGAATCTGCAAAGTAACTACAACTTTAAAATCTGTGTAGTGGAGTACAATATTTCCCCCCTCAAATATGGTAAAATAAAAGTATACAGTAGCAGAAAATGAAAACATTCCAGTAGCAGTATCTCAAAATTGACTGCTTTTATTTTCGAGGTAAAGTCTCCTAACTTCCGGTATCCTTCATGCTAACTGTGGCTAACTTGGACACGGCTGTTGGGCGTTGCAGGCAGCAACGGCCAGCCTGGCAGCTAACGGAGCCTGTAAACCAGCTAGTTAACAGCTGAAACTAGCTGCCAGGCGCAGTCATGATGTTTACCTTCACCAGAGATCGTTAAAGTGACAAAACCTCCGTTTTGTTTTGTGTGTTAGCTGACAGCTGCGTCCACACTCGGCTAGCTTGTCACATTAAGCTAGCTGGAGGAGCTGCTGCTATGCTAGCAGTTAATAGCTTTGTGTCTGTGTGACTTCTGTTTGTGTCAGTGCAGTAAAAGTACAGGAAGACAACCACCAGCTGTCTGTGTTTAATTTGGCTGATCACTGGGCCACTTTGACCAGACTGACAGTAAACCACATCCAGCAAAGTTAATCATTTATCATCTGCAGGATTCTGATTAATCTGTAGTGTATAAGATGAAATAGGCATGATTATGATGGCTTATAAACAGTATTAGAAGGATTCAAGCTTCCTGAAGTAAAAGTAGCAATACCAAAATGGAAAAACACACCTTATTTGCAAGTAAACGAGTATTAATTAGGTAAAACAGTCTCTGACGTGGCTTTAAAAAGGCTGTAAAGCTCTCTCTTCTACACTGTGTCCTCTGTATATGTCTGATCCCAAAGTGTGTTCGTGTATCTTTTAAGTTCAGTTCAGTCTCTATTGTCCTGCGTGGGAAATTTGGCTCGCAGCATCGCAAAAAACACATCAAAACAGACTCGTCCTCCAGTAAAAAAGAAACGTATCTGTTAGAGTAACCCACAATAGTAAGATTAACTGATTAGTGAGTCAACAGGAAATTAATCTGCAAGTATTTTGTTAACAGATTAAACGTTTATATCATTTTGTAAGCAAAAGTGCCAAAAAACTAACTGGTTTTGACTTCTCAAATGAGAAAATTTGTTGGTTTTCTTATTCCCCTATGATGCTTAACTGAATATCTTTGGGTTTTGGGCTGTTGGTCAGATAACAAGGCCATTTGTAGACATCAGGTTTAAATGATTATCTTACAGCAGCAATACTAACATGCAGTCTGTAAAAGATGTTTGTTTTGTTGATGATTTAATGGTTGGAAAGCTGAAAGAACACGTATCATAAAGTATCTTTCAGACCGTTTTTTTTTTTTTTTTTTTTCAGCTGCTGTTGAACCTGAATCCGCCCAGCTCAGCATGTTGTGTAACATCCTGTTTTTCCTCTTTTCCCCTGTCTTCCAGTGCCCGAGATGTATGCAGTGTGACACCAAGTTCGACTTCATCAGAAGAAAGGTCTGTTTTGTTTTGCAACACGACCGTGACAACAAATCACAGCTTTATCTGACTCTGGGGGAAAAAAAACAAACAGATGAAGGACACACATGCACGTAGAAACCGAAGAATTTGAGGCTTTCGTTTTGTCTGTGTTGTGAAACATGATTTCATTTATTTCCCCACTTGGCATCTGTTCATTTATTTTGGCACAAAGACACACTTTTCACTCTGTGGCGACATTTCTTTCCAATGACTACTGACTTAAAAACGCAGTAGATCTGTCGCTCGGCTCATTTGTCTCTCACTTTATTTTGCATATTTGCTTTTTAATACTGTCTCCAGCTGTGTGTATTTGAAACAAAAATAAGAAGTTTAAATGACTGAGAAGTGAATCACTGAATATAAGCAGTGTCCACTAAATGCGGAGGCCACTTTCTGGATGTTGAATTGCACAATTCGTGTCTGTTGAATTACTCACTTCTCAGATGTCTTGACACAACAGTTTTTTTTTTCTGCATTTAATGCAGTTTTGTAAATCCACTAACACTAGCGCCCTGTCACACCAGACGACCTCAGTGTATCTGCGCTTTTGTTGAGTGTCAGTGAATCAGATTTTCTTTACCACTTTCAGAGATTTCTGGTTTAAAAAAAAAAAAATCCCTTCCTGGCCCAAACAGTTTGTCGCATAAGAACTCGACACCCACTGCAGTTTCCTGCCACTGCGTCAGTTAGATTCCAACATGGGAGATCTGTATGGGCAGGATTGATTATTGATTGTATGTATGTTCTTTCCCTATAACTCTTAAATTTTACATGTGAAGAGACGACGTCTGATTGAGCCTTTAGTTAACCTCATGAGGACAAGCGTGTTGATTCAGAAATAAGCGTAAATTTATGCATTGATTAGTGAAATTCATAACCTCATGTTAATGTCTCCCAAGGTTAGGTTCCCTAAATAATATGTTTCACACACTTGTTTACGATTTTGTGTTATGTTTAATGTGTCGTACACGATACGAGCGAGATTAAAATCCTTTCTTTTCACGTTGGAACCGACAAGCTGCCAGTACAACCCGACTGTAACTCGTTCTTCCCGCAGCATCACTGCCGGCGGTGCGGCCGCTGTTTCTGCGATAAGTGCTGCAGTAAGAAGGTGGTGCTGCCCCGCATGTGTTTCGTTGATCCGGTGCGGCAGTGCGCCGAGTGCAGCCTGGCCTCGCAGAAAGAGACGGAGTTCTACGACAAGCAGCTCAAAGTGCTTCTGGGAGGTGAGAAGTTCAAGCTGGATTATTATTTTTTTAATAATCAGTTAGAGTTTGTAAAGTAGCATGCAAGGTTGTTATATGATATGCATGTTTATGGTTATTGTTTCGCAGTTATTACCTTGAGTTCCTATTTTCCAAACCTCTTTCCTTTTACGGTTGGTATAAATGCTGTTTCCACCCTGTGGAGAAGATTTGTGGCGAAAACACTTCAGGCTGAGAGGCTAGAATAGCTGTGTGCACATCCACAAAACCTCAGTGCTGCAGTTGTTAGGAATTATTGGCAAAACATTTCAGCTATCAGGAGCTTCATATTGTCTGTAAAACTGTCCTCCTGATCTCATCTCCTGCTGAAAAGACAATTCCAGGATACTTTGTGCTAATTTTTGACCATTTTTCCTTCCTTTAATGACGACTCTAGATGCTTTATTTATTTATTTTTTTAATTAACTAATTTGCACTAGGGCTGCAAATAATAATTATTCGAATAATCTGCAGATTCTTTTCTCAATCGATTTAATTGTTTAGTCTAAAAATGTTTAATTTCCCAAAATGACATTCAATTTGCTTGTTTTATCTGAGCAACAGTTTAAAACCAAAATAATATAAATAAATAAAATAATATTCAGTTAACTATCATATATGACAAAGAAAAGACTAAAATCTGCTTCATTTGAGAAGCTTAAACCAGAAAATGTTCAGCATTTTAGCTCAAAAAGTGAATAAAACAATGAATCCATAATCTAAATATTCATTCATTCATTCATGAAAATATTAATGTTTTATCAACTAATTGATTAATCCACTAATCATTCCAGCTCTAATATGCACGTTCTTTTACGCGAACAACAGACTTCTGGTCTCAGCGAAGGTCCCATCAGAACGTCTGGCAGGCTATAAATGTAAAAACTGGGACATGAAGTTCCAGTCACTGTTTCATATGAATCAGTTATCAGATTTTGGAGTTTGGGTTCTGCTTTTTTGAGATGCTGCTCAGCACTTTAGTGGCTCTGGTTTACAGCCTACCTGCCATTTGCTAGCTCAGTTTATGGCTTTATGACCTGACACATGACACACACACACACACACACACACACACACACACCGCCCTGGTAATCCATTTTGTTGTTGTTGACTGTGGGTCAGTGTGTAGCTATAAATACGCAGCAGCAGTCAGGCTCTTAATGAAAAATCCATCAGCAGCCTGGAGCTGCGGGGGGACGACCGGCTGAATGCCTGCAGCGTGTCGGGGCCTCTCGCTTTATTGATGGTGGAGTGATCAATCGCTCAGCAGACAAGACAGACGAAAGATGAAGATAAATCTCTCTGTGGCATTTCCATATAAATATCGGTCTAGATCAGGGTTTGGGGTTTACAGTATTATTTGATTATTCAGAAGCCTAATCAACCATTAGTTTCAGCCCAAGCAGCTAGTAGTAAATGCACTAAAAAATAATATTAAACACCAACCAAAATTGTCCAACCTAATCACAGAGTCAGTGAGAAGAAACTGTGATTTAAAAAAAAGAAGAAGCCAAAGTTCTCAAATGTTAAATGTAGTCGAAACACAAGCAGCTGTACAATATTTATTCTAAAACTGGAACCATTTTTATCTGAATCAGGAACTATTGGATCAAAGAACATGCGAACAATAGCGAATAATCGACGTAAGTATGTTTTTGATATTGGAAACATGATTTCCTGGAGCTCGAGGTGACTTTTTCATCTTGTTCTGTCTGACCAACAGTCAGAAACCTCAAATATATTCAGCTTACAGTGATGTAAAATAGAGAAAAGCAGCAAATCCTCACATCTGAGAAGCCGGAACCAGAGAGTATTTGGCATTTTGTCTTGATTAAATTACTTAAACGAGTAATCAATAATGAAAATAATAGTTTTTTTTTCTTCATTCAGTGCCAGCTTTCAGTACTTAACAGTGATACTCGGATTTTGGTCACACGTTTGAGGTTTGATATTCAGCCATATTCATCAAAGCTTTTCCATTTGCTGTTGTAAATGTCGGGGTTCTGGTTGGAACAAAAGAAACTGATGTTTTGTGTCTTTTTGGCTGCTTGATTGGAAGATACGGCTGCGTTATTATGGCCAAAAGCTAATGATGGTTATTTGTTTATCTTTAAGCCATCTTTGGGATGGATTAAAACATGTTTCTACTTCTAATTGCAGGCTCTCAGATGCTCACAGAGTTGAATGTTTCTGCCTTTTCTTGTGTTCTGTCTCCAGGTGGCACCTTTGTCGTCACTTTGGGAACGTCAGAGAAGTCTGAAACCATGACGTGTCGCCTCTCCAACAACCACAGGTGAGCTTCTTTTTTAAATCCCACACTTGTGTTTAAGGGTCAGCTCTCTCAAAAAATGAGCTCTTCGGGCAGGGGTCTTCTGCCTCTTCCTGAGTCCAGGATGAAAACGAAGGGGGGCAGAGCTTTTACGATCAGGGCCTCGAGGCTCTGGAACAACTTGCCAGAAGAAAAAGACATTTTCTCACCTCTCAAAATGCCATTTTAAGAAATTAAAGACATATAAATATATATATTATTACTTTTTTTCCTTTCCTCAATGTTTGACAAAGTCATCTTGATCTTGCAAATTTCAAAACAAACAAATGTACAGCTAAATCCTCCTCGTTTCCCTTTGGTAATCTTACAGGACCTCAGGTGGGACATATATTATTTAGGGGGCAAATCTCCAGTGGTGGAAGAAGTACTCAGATATTTTACTTAAGTTAAAGTAACAATACCACAATGTAAAAATACTCTATTTCCAGTCCTGCATTCAAAAATAAAAGTACAAAAGTGTAATCAACTAAATGTACTTAAAGTCTCAAAGTAAAAGTACTCGTTCTGCAGTAAAATGTCCCCCGTGACTGATAAATCATTCTGTCTGACATTGTTAGATTGTTAATACTGGTGTATTAATGTGTAAGCGGCATTTTACTGTTGCAGCTGCTCGAGGTTAAGATACAGTTGGTAGTTTAGTCCAGTGGTTCCCAACATCTGGGTCGGGCCCCTCCAAAGGCTCAGAAGAAACATCTGTGGGGTCATGAGGTGATTAAATAATAGGCATTAGATTGTCTATTTAGATTCATAGATTATAAATAGGTTGTCTGAGTCTAAGTCTCTTCTTATCTATCTTCTTATTTTTATCAGAAAGCATATCCTGATCTTACCCGAGCTGTCTGTTTTATTTAATTGTTTTTATGTATTTTATCATTCACTGTGGCATTTGATTTCTCTCTCTGTGAAGCACTTTGTACTTTGTTTTGATAAGTGCTCTATAAATAAAGTTTATTATTATCATTATTATTATTTATTTGCTACTGTTGGTGTCTGGCCATGCTGCTGGTTTCACCTCTATGTGCCGAGGGTTCGAGATCTCCGCCTCCAACTCAACACAATAGAGGTGAATGGAATTTGTGCTACACAATTTGAAAAACTGCAGCATCTGTTTTCCAGAAACAGTGTCCTGGTTACTCTGGATAACTCACAGACCTCGCTGTCAGCAGTTATCACAGTTTCTTCAGGAGAAAGTCGTTCCAAACAAACTACAGACGAAATTCCTTGATCACCTTGATTGTATTTGGGCGGAGGCAGAAACCTCAGAAACAGATCATGTGAAAACCTCAGCGGATAAAATCAAAACTACTCTGCGTGGCAACACATTAAATTGATCATTTTAAATGTTTAGCGTGCTGTTTACCTCCATTAGTGGTAAAAGTCTTTCCCCCATCAAACCGTTTTGTATATCCGTTCTGATATCATGTGTGAACCGCAGTCCAACTGAAGTGGATCCTGACACAATCTTTCTGGATACAAGATAAAGGATGTGAACAGGACCAAAGATAGCAAAGAATACCAGATTTAGGTCTTACGTTAACAGACGTGTCCACAAATGTGCTTCAATTCTACAGAACAAGTGTAAAAATGTCATCATAGCTCATTTAGCAGATGGTGACAAATCCAGTTAAAATCAAAAACTAATACAGTTTTGGTTGCACCAATCAGATTCACAGTGTCGTTATTAGTCAAACTGGTTTGATTTGTTTTGGATACGAATCAAATGTATCTTTTTTTTTTTTTTTATCCAAACATCAGGTATCTGTTCCTCGACGGTGAAAGTCACTTCGAGGTGGAGTTGTCTCGGATCTCCAGCATGCAGATTCTGACAGACGGCACGAGTCCAGGAGGTGAGACCCCCCCAACCAAATCACCTGTTGAAATCAGAATTTCAATGTATGACTGTTTTGTAAAAAACTGAAATGAACAGATTATTTTCTACTGTACAAATTATGAACCAAGACATCTTTTCAACAGTGATCTGGAAATTCTCCCTCATGTTTTTTTTTTTTTTTTTTTTTTTTCTTGAAATGGATCCACTAACCAGCTGAGAAATTTGATTTGATTAACACTTGAGCCTGTTTGTCGTTTTTCTCTACACTAACGCTTTCTCCTCTGCTGCTTTGACTCTGGTGTCCCGGCTCCTCCTCCTCCTCCTCCTCCTCTTCTTCTGGGGCTCAGAGAATGACATTCACACTTATACCAGTCTGCTGGACAGTCACTATATCTCTGAAGGTTAGCGTTGGTTCACTCCGGTGTTGGGTCACTCATTGTCGTCACTCCATCCCTCCTTTTTCTTTTTTGTTTTTCCAGATCTGGTTTCTTTGGGTTTTCATCTGTGTGCATGAAGCTGCCTGAAAACGAAATCAGAGATTCTGTTCTGCTTTATGTTTACGCCTCACTGCGTCCCAAAAGCATCTTGGAGGAAAATGAAACACCAAAATATCAATATGTTATTGGCTGATATTCCTGTTTGAATGCCAATAATACTAATTTTTGCCATCAGCTGCCCAGTGACCCTAAACACTTCAGCAGCTGACTTCTTCCCGAGGGCGTGTTTATTAGCACTGAAATGATTAGATGAGTAATTAATTAGCTGAGAAAATGAATAAACAGGAAGTTTGATAATTGATAAACATTTATTTAAGAGTTTATTAAGCAAAAATGCCACACATTTGCCGGGTCCGACTTCTTAAATATCAGGATTCTCTGCTTTTCTCTGTTTTATATTATTGTAAATTGGATATTTTGGGGCTTTTGACGGTTGGTTTGACAAAACAATTTATATTTAAAGTCGTCATCTTGGGCTGTTTTCATGGATGTTTGTCGCTATTTACAGACTTTAAAAAAATAATAAAATTATCTATTAATAAAAGATATTAACTACAGATAAATTGATAGCAAACATAATTGTTTTTTGCCATCCAGGTGTTAATCTGTGAGCTCAGCTGCTCTGGCGTCACATTTGATAAAGTTAATTCTTTTGTTTTGACTTTTGTTTATTTAACATAAGCAAGGCAAGTTTATTTGTATAGCACCTCTCAATAAAATAAAATAAAATAAAATAAGTGTGAAGTACAAAGTGGGTTTACCGGTTGATGATAATAATATGATATAAGGTAATAGTGCATGAACTGTCAAGTTAAGTGTAGCTTATTAAGGTTATAATGAGACGGAGGATATTGCACAGCAGTAACAGAGGTATGAGTAATATCAATATCAATAAATAGGGAATTTTAAACTAAAATATTGCACAGCAGTATTAACACAGAATATTGCACAATTATGTCAAGTATTGCAGAGATGTAATGATCAATGTCCAGTTTAATGACCTAGGGTCATACAGACTGACACTTAGAGGGAGCAGTTAAAGAGTTTGATGGCCACAGGCAGGAATGACTTCCTGTGGCGCTCTGTGGTGCATTGTGGGGGGATGAGTCTTCCGCTGAAGGTGCTCCTTTGTTTGACCAGCACGTCATGGAGCGGGTGAGAGACACTGTCAAAGATGGCGTGTAGTTTGGCCAGCATCCTCCTCTCTGACACCACCGCCAGAGAGTCCAGCTCCACCCCCACAATGTCACCGGCCTTACGGATCAGTTTGTTGAGTCTGTTAGTGTCCGCTACCCTCAGCCTGCTGCCCCAGCATGCAACAGCATACAGGATAGCACTGGCCACCACAGACTCATAAAACATCTTCAGCATTGTCCGGCAGATGTTGAAGGACCTCAGCCTCCTCAGGAAATAGAGGCGGCTCTGGCCCTTCCTGTAAACAGCTTGAGTGTTCTTAGCCCAGTCCAGTTTATTGTCCATGTGTACTCCCAGGTACTTGTAGTCCTCTACAATGTCCACACTGACCCCCTGGATGGAAACCGGGGTCACTGGTGCCTTGGCCCTTCGTAGGACATTTTGAGTCCTGATTTGCTTTGAGTTCGTTGGTGCTTCATTTCATTTTGAAAGACAATGTCACTGTGTTTTTCTGTTCTGTTCTCTCGTTGATTCTAATCTTCCAATTCATTTTTATTGGATTTTGTTTCCCCTGACATCTCTTTGTTGTTGCATCTGTGTGTTTTGTGCATGCATTAATCACTTTTAAGGGTTTGTTATTGATATTGTCGAGGCTGAGCAGGTGTTTGAGAGCCAAAACTTTGACTGTGATCAGATACAGGAGCAGATATGTGATCTCATGGGGAAAAGTTCCTTGTAAAGGGAAATCTTGACACTTCTAGTTTTGGTTTGTTATTTTTGTTCCACACCCTTCCCCTTCCCCTTTTCTTTGCTTATCATTTAACCCCATCTTTGTTATTCCGTTAACTAAACTGCAGCTGTTTTTAATGAGCCAGAAGAGACAGAAAAAGGTTTTTACGGCATTTACAAAGTGTCAAACCTCTTAAATCTCTTTTTCAAAGTGTTAGTGAGGCAAGTGCCCATTGCGGTAAAAGTAACAGACTTTAAAATGCCAAGATTACTCTCTTCAAAATGTCATCCAGTCTGAGCTGAAGACTTTAATCTTTTTCTGGCTGCCTGATGGTTTTGTAAGACAAAAGACGCACAAAATAAATGTTCTTTGACAAATAGCTTTATACAGTTTAGTCCATCAATCTTGTTTTTTTTAGTCTGTGTCTTATTGAATGTATGTGTGTGTGTGTGTGTGTGTGTGTGTGTGTGCACAGGAGGGACGTCGCGGGCCAGCGGCATGCTGCTCCACTACAAGCCAATGGGCTCCCAGGACGCCCAGCAGCTCCGCTTGGAGGCAGCAGACGACAAGAAGGTGGCCTCGTTATGGTTGGCTGCAATGCACAAGGTACGACAAACGCGACACAAAAGCTCACACTGTCGCTGCATAAACACGTATTTATTATACTTTATTACATCCTTATAGTCCTGCTGACTTTGTGTTAACATACACTCATTACATAATTCATAATGTGGGGCTGTTAGAAAGGAACCACTAAATTAGATATTGTTGATTTCTCCTGATTTGATATCAGCCGTACAATTTTATCAGGCGTGTAGTGTCTGTGCCTACTTCTGGTTTGTTGTTTTATGCACATTCAGCCACACTCAGTCAAGTCTGATGACATTTTGAAGCCTGGAGTTAAAATGATTAATTGATCAACAGAGAATTAATCTGCAACAAATTTGATGATCAATCATGATTAATCCTTTAACTAATTTTTTGAGCTAAAATTCCAAATATTCTCTGTTTCCAGCTTCTCAAATGTGAGGATTTGCTGCGTTTATATTTCATATCATTGTTAATTGAATATCTTTGGGTTCTGGATTGTTGGGCCGACAAAACAAAACATTTTAAAAACACCTTTTGGGCTCTGGGAAATTTTGATGGACATTTTCACTCATTTTTATATTTTAAAGACTACATGAATAATCGATCGCAGCTCTAGAGGAGTTTTGGAAACTATTAGCTGTCAACTTTTCAGTAGCTTAGGTCCAAAATCCAAATGTGGGTGACTGATTGGAGCCTGAGTGAAGCTGAGTGTGATGACTGAGAGACCTGCCAGTCAGTCAGATATCACCCTGAACGCACCCCTCTTCATCTCTTACTATTTTCTTAATGCATGCAAACATTCTTTAAATTGCCATTTAAAAAAAGCAATATTAGCTGTTGAGACTGTTAGCGGTTGTTTCCCATTCTTTTTAATATGGAGGCTAACATAAGCATTTACAAGTAATGCTATAATTTGCTAGTGTTTGTGTTAGCATTAGCATGGCTCAGCTGTACTTATTGCAAACATAATACACAAAAATAAAAGTAGAGCTAACAATGTGGCCTTTCCTCTGGCGCCACCATCAGGCCAAAGTTTACATTTTTCTAAGAATGAAGAATGAGAATCTAAGAATGAAGAAGTTCTGGCATTTTATTCCATTTTAATTTTAGTTTTCATCTAACAGTTTAGTTTTCTGATGTGTGAGTGTGACTCTGTGGTCAACAAACACACTGTACAGGTTGCGTTTAACATCTGGCTGACTGTAGCCGTTGATCTGTTGTATTCTCACCCTGCATTTACATGGCTTTATGTCTGTCTTCCCCACAGGCGGCCAAACTGCTGTATGAAGCTCGGGACCAGTGACGTGCAGGCGGCCTGCAAGACTGAACCTCCAGGCAGCACACACCCAAGTGTTTTGTACCCCGTCTCGCCGGGGTTTGCTATCGTTTGGATTTTTATTAACGCCAGTTCTGATTCTGCTTATCCGTCTGATTCCTCATCGGTTCTTTATACCAGTTCTTATCATGGTAATTTCTGCAAGAAATGTTTATATAAAAAACAAACAATTTATTACCTCTATAACCAGTACTTTGTACATCATGTTTACCACAAGTAGGCTGATTGTTCTTCTTCTTTTTGCATTTTACATCTCTCTGAGTTCTATAATCCTCTTTGATTTAATACATAATTCAGGGCACGCAGCATTAATGTTTCTACATGAAAATGGAAGCAACTGAGCAGTGAGACAGCAGGAAAAGCAGCTTTCCAACACAAGTTAGTGTCCGTTGATTTTGGGAGGCTTCTAAATTGAATTCCTGTTCTTTTACTTTCTCAGATTTGAGAAATGGACAATGTTTTTGTTTGCTACATGATCCTGCAATACTTAGTCTGTTTTTTCACACAGAAGTTGAACTTTGACATTATAACACCCCTGAAATGTGGCATTATACCTTTTCATTTCCATGTTTCATAACTTCAGAGATGCAGTAAAACTTCAGATAGAGGCACAGTTGTTTCGTGGCAACACAATAATTTTATATGCTGCTGTTAAATTTTTTTTGCGTCAACAAGGATTTTATTTCCTGGAAGAAGTGGTGAGAAACTTTATGGATCCCTGTCGGGATATCTTTATTTTTTATTTTGCTGACCCTCCCGATGTCAGCTAAACGGCACCAAGTAGGGACTGAACCTTCAGCCGGTTGGATGCTTGATGGTAGAACCAGTTTGATCTTCCAGATAAAGCATTGTCTCACGCAGGTTAAAGGACAAATCCAACTTAAAAACCCTTTAACGCAGATAGAAAAGCAGCTATGTGTGATGCACTTAGCATTTCAGGGCCCGCTTTGTTTGGTTCAGTTGTTGGTAATCTGATAGATAACAAAGATGTTTGCTGCAGTGGAGTTTGATTGCAGAAGATGTCTCAGCAGTCTTGCGCCTCAGGTCCACTGGATCTGGCTGTGTCGCATTCCAGTATGGTACACTGTTTGTGTACAAGCTCCCTTCATCTTTACAGAGCTTTATAATGAGTTTTAGCTCATTGTTTATCTGTCCGACCCTCAACTTTACTGTTTTGGTTCACTCTCACCGCTCTAATAGCGTCGTTTTCAGAGAAAAAACTCTAAAAACCACACTGTTCACTACCTGCTCAGCAGCAAACAGCAGACAGACACAGTTAGAGACCAGCTGGCGAACATAGTGGAGTATTTAGCAGCTAAAGAGCCAGATGTTTCCCTCAGGAGTTGGTAGAGACCAAAAACAGAGCTAAAAGAGAGAGAATATTGGACTTAAATTCATCAGGCGACACAAACACGACTCCAAATGAATGATCATGTTGCGCCGTAACTGCTGGATGTGTAAATAAGCAACTGTTTGCTAATAAGTTCAACTTAAAGGTGATGATACATCAGTGTTCACAAAAAAAAAATCTGTTTTTTGAGGTTTAAATATTTATCTTTAAGACATTTATATACATTCACAAGTGAATTTCACAGTTCAGAGATGCAAGTTCCTCTGCCAACAATAGACCCAGCTCGTAAAGATAGCAGAGCAGTGAAAAGAGCAGCGAGCGCGACACTCTGGTTCTTCTCCGACAGTCGTGCCACAGCTGAATCAGGTGAAAATGGGCCGTTAAATATTACCAGACAATGTCAGGTGTTTGTGTTAGTCGCTTAAAATCAAGTGGCAGCTTTAGGTTTTGAGCACGAGTGAAAGAATAATTCCTGAAATGCAAAGAACATCACAGATTTATTCACAAGTTAAACAAAATTGTTGGATTTTTCCTTTAAGAGACCTGCTGTCATGAAACAGGTGAGTTTCAGAGTAAATGAGATGAAAGTTCAGGTTTCTGTTTCTTCTCTGTAACTTGCTCTCTGCTATACGTATTCACAGATTTAAATCTTTAGGCCTCGGCGTCTAAGGAAACTACAGACTATTCACTGATTCTAGTGAAGCATAAAAACACAGACATAATTAAATGCTTTAAATGTAGTTTCATGTATTGAAGTTTTGTATAAGCTATTTTGTTAACTATTCCTACTTTAACACAAGGCGTGTACGTACTTACATAATTTTCAAAGCTGAAGTATGACAATAGGTTTTGTAACATTTGTAAGCAGTTATTCCTTTTGTCCTAAAGGCCTAAACAGAGTCTGTTTTTCCATTTTATTTTTTATAATTATCATTGTCCAGAGCCGCCACCAGGATGTGAAATCACCGCCTTCCATCAACCTAATGCTGTTCAGTTCTGGTTGAGTTGGCGGGTTTGTTGGTTTGGCAGGTAGTTAGTTGTGCTTCCGAGGACCTTTTCTAAACAAGAACTTCATTTTGACTGAGATGGTGAAAGTGTCGAGTGAATTGCCATGTGAGCATAACACAAAGATTTACTCCCTGATGTTGTTATAGTGCCCACACATCCCCAATTTTCCTTCGGGCTCCCTCTTTAAGTTTTAAACTCAAAACTGCTTTGAGTTGGAAGAAAAATTTAGGGAATTTAACCCTAATCTTGAAAATACACTTTAGCTTAAAGGGACAGTTCACCCCAAAATCAAACATACATATTTTTCCTCTTACCTGTAGTGCTGTTTATCCATCTACATTATTTTGGTGTGAGTTGCAGAGTTTTGGAGATATCGGCCGTAGAGATGTCTGCATGTTTTGAATATAATGGACCTATATACCACTCACTGTGGTGCTCAAAGCGCAAAAAAATAAATCATGACCCGGTTACTCAAGATAATCCACGGATTTGTTGTGAGCAGTTTCATGTAGGAACTATCGGTAGAAAGAAAATAGTTCCTACATGAAACTGCTCACAACAAATCTGTGGATTATCTTGAGTAACCGGGTCATGATTTCTGTAAAGAGACGTTGCTGTTGAGTTTTTCAAATGTATTTTTTTGGCGCTTTGAGCTCCGCAAGCCGAGTGCCATATAATCCCTTTATATTCAAAACATGCAGACATCTCTACCTCCGATATCTCCAAAACTCTGCAACTCACACCAAAACAATCTAGATGGATAAATAGCACTACAGGTAAGAGGAGAAATATGTATTTTTGATTTTGGGGTGAACTGTCCCTTTTAAAGCTAGGGAGGTAATGTATTTCAGAAGCATTTTTTGTTATATTTGTTGAAATTCTCTTTACATCCCGACAGCAATCAATAAATCAAACGCTCTGGAAAAAGAGAAAAAACTCCAGTATCTGTGGCTGTCGCAGGCCTGTTATGAGCCCAGCCGATCTTTTGATTCGGGCCGAATGAAATAATTGGCTGGCCTGCCTACCTGCGCGCACTCTGCCCGTGCACTCATTGCGCATGAAAGTGTGTTTTGGGGGAGTGGCTTTGGAGGGAGGCGGGATTATTTCGGTTGGACACTTTCAAAATCCAGCTGTCTCTTGCTCGTTTCTCCGACATTACCTACCCTAACTTTAAGCATGAAGTGTATGTGATTTTTTTTTTTTTTTTTTTTTAAGTGTGAATTTAAGATTCAAAACTGTGTTGTGACACAGAAATCTTAACTCAGCGTCCTCTTACTAGCTTTTTCTGGAGCTTTCAAACGCACTTCACAGTCTTCGTTTGCTAAGTATGGAACTTATGTAACATGACAACAGGTCATCATATATGAGATGTATACATGGTGACAACTGAGCAAACTCCATCCGCTGAGGGAGACCGTGAGATGCGAATGAAAGCTCCAGAAAAAGCTAGTAAGTGGACCTTGAGCTGAACTTCTTTGTCAAAACACTTTGCATGCATGAGCTTAAAACTGTCAAAACACATGAATTATAAATGCATAGTTGCATTTCAGTTGCTAACGCTATGTGCTACATTTAGCTAAGATTACCAAGTATCATTGGCTTCACGATGATTAGCATTTTTAAAAATCTTGATGGAGCACAGAACTGGCTGATTGTTGGGTTTGTTGGCCTTTTTACCGTCGTGTCAAACCCAGTGAAAACAACATTCACCACCTCCACTTTGTGTCATAAAGTTTATTTTTATATGCTGCTCACCTAAGAGTTAAAACCACACATTGACGTTTTGGTTCGAGGCTTTCAGAACAGAGACAGAGGAAGATGGGGAGGTTTTGCGTAAAAAGACGTCTGCGTGGTCACTCTTGATGTTGTTTTTACAGTACGTTCTCAAGGTTTTCCAGTTTTTTCAACAACAACACTGTTCTTCCATTATAGAGCTGTTTTGTTAAGACGAAAGGTGTGAGGGCTGCACAGTTAGGAACAACAATGATCATCTTTAGCCTCTGTTATCGAAGACTAAAATCCTTCTTTAATTCCTCTGCCTACTACACTGCATATCTAGCACTAATCGGATGCATCATCCCTTCAGTTTACATCTAAATGTCTAAATCAGACCGGTGATGTTAGCAGTTGTGTTCATTTAAAATAGTTAAATTGGAAATTTGATCACAATAAAACACCAAACAAAATGCGCCATCCTTCCAAGTTCCAATGAATTTCTTGTTATTTAATTCAACATAATTTCAGCCACTTTTTGTTCCCATTTGAAGCACAGTTGCCCAGTGCAGATTTAAATGTCTCAAGATTAATGTTATGCTGATATTTGTAATTCTTTATTATAATAAAAACGTATTAATTACCCTAGAAATGAAGTCTATATGATCACACTGTGGGATTCTCTGTGCAGCCCTCTCAGACTGCCCTCAGTTATAGTGAATGATGAGTTTTTGTTGTATGTTTGCACTACGTGCAACGTCACCGAGTCACGACTCAGCCAGTGTTTGTACCTGCACTTTATGTCCACCCTGATTACAGACCTTTTTATCCCACCGCTTCATTTATTGCGCTGAAAATGCTCTACTACACCCTCTGTTGGATTATTCTGTTGAGAATAAAATCAAGTGTTTATACATTTGTGGTGTCGGTTGTGTCATTTGGAAAAGGAGATTCCTCCAAAAAAAGTTAATTTTTTGACTGGTTTAAAAATAACAATAATAATCTTATTAACTACCCAACTTCTAAAATCTGATGGCCTCATTTTGAAACGAACAGAATATTTACTAAAATACCAAATTGATATAACTCCAACAGAGTTTACAATTGTACTAGAGGCCATTCCAGCAGGTGTTTTTAACCCATTAATGACTAGCTATATTTAGTATGTTAAGGAAAAGCCCCACATAATTTTTTCTGTAAGAGGTAGAAGCACAAAATTTGCTGTGGAAACTGTCAAGACACGTGGCTACACATGACAAAATCAAGATTTTTGATTTCACATATTTATCACGCCTTAATTGGTAGACAAAGTTGATTCTTTTAAAAACACAAAACAATTACTAAAATAAGTAATATTCATTTGACATGCTAAATATCAGATTTACACTGGATCAAAGCACATATTATTGAAATTTACGTTGTTTTGAAGCCAATGGTACCAAGCACTTGATATTACTCCTTGTAGTTTTTGAGATACGGCCATTTCTGTATCATACTATATTTAGTCGTTAGTCACATGGGATTACTCATTTTATCAGTTTTCACAAAAACACTGACCAGATAGACTAAGAATTAATTATAAAAAAAAATACTTTTTTAGGCAGAAATTATGAGAAATGTAGCTCCATGAGTTTCCATGCATTTCAATGGGTTTATGGATTTGGCTGTATTCTGATTAACTAATGACCTCTGTTCCTTTTTGAGGTGTCTCAACCACACGCACACACTAGGCTTGCCGCGGAGGTCAGTGTTACCGGTGTTACACGGTGGTACATTATACAGTGATATATTACTTGATTACATTCCATAATTATGGCAACAGATATAAATATTCACATATATATCATTTTTGTGCACTTTTGGAGTGTTTGTTTTGACCTGGCATTCCCTCCGAGCTCTGACTGGACTTATGTTTATCATCAAGAAGCTCTATTTTCTGACATCTGTCACTTTTTATGTCGTTAAGACACTTTATTTTTTGCTATTTTGGTAGTCTGTTCAATGTGAAGTCACTGTAAACCAATTACATGAAGCTATTATTTTGTTTAATTAGCGTCCGAGCAGTGACCACTGAATTATTATTCTTTTTCTTTGTTTTTCTTCTCCCCCCCAAATGAATCATATTCTTGAGGGCCCAAATGTGCTCGAAAACTAACGAAACTTTGCACACTTGTCAGAAGTGGCGAAAATGTACGTGTTTTGTGGGACTTGCGCATGGGCTCGATAGCGCCCCCTACAAATGTTTAAAAAAGCAGCCCCCGGCCAACGTTTCACCTACATGTACAATTATAATAATACGTATTATAAGGGGGGAGGTACACAAACAACTCCCCCTCCATCCATCATTTGTTTTGTACGGGAAACTTTTCAAATATAACAGAATATAGTAACTTTAACCACTGCTCATTTTAGAAAGGCCAATGGGGTTTAAGCATATGTAGAAGGGTTCTGTTGTATGAAGTAGGCTACGTAAACTTATTACTTATTTCACCTTAGCAGTCCACTAAAATCTGTTTCTGAACAAATTTGAGACAATAAATAAGCAATAAAGTTGCTGAATCTTCACTCATATTAGATCTACAAGGCCTAATTTAAAAGTTTATTCCGACTTTAGTAAGGCAGGAGCACTTCCGGTTTCCACTTCCTGTTAGCTTACTACTAAAATAACGGTTAACTATAGTTAGCTAACATTAGCCTGCAGTTTATGCATACAGCCTCCAGCTTTCCAACAGATGCCGTTCTAATAAACTTACTACGAGTGATTTCTAAAACGAGAAGTGGTGAAAATTACTATATTGTTATGATCAAAAGTTGACTACTTCCACTATAAAATGTTGATTTAAAAACGTTGCTGTCTGTTGATACTTCGATCCTTTAACTAGAGCTTAAAACTTTGGATTTAAACATTAAGAAATTTGGTACATTTGCTTCTTCTGGACTCGAACCTCCCCCTTCTCCCTATGAGAAAGATGATTAGTCGAATTAAAAAGTGATTGATAACTGATCAGGCGGCGTATAGATGAGAGCAGCACATCCGGGTACTTTGCCCCTGCGTCAAGCCCCGCCCCCTTTTGGGAGAAAGATGGCCCCTCCAGTTTAACTGGCGGTTCTTTGCCAATTTAATAGCATAAAATAAGAATACTGTATTGCTTTTTAGCTATTAGGAGCCCAAATCATACGACCAGGTACGCAAACAATTATGTTATGTCGTTGCCAAAGATCGGCGTCCATATATATATATAAAAAAAAGAAAAAAAGAAATAGGGGTTGACGTTGACAAAATGGCGGAAATTGAGTCAGGAGGAATCGGAGCGCGAAATTGGAAAACGAGGATTCGAGAGGATTTGAAAATAAAAAGAAAAGGATGAAGAGCAGTTTAAGTGAATCCAGTCAGACAATGAAGAGGAGAAGTGTCTTGTCGGGATGGAAGCTGTGACGCAAACAGACGGCATTTTCAAAGATCCACATGAGGTCGGAAAGTTTGTAGGAGGGAAGCTCGGAGATGTAAGGTCGGTCAGGATAACAGGAAGTGGGATGGTTATCATGGACTGTGCATCAAAGTGTCAGAGAGACAGAGCCCTAAAGATTCATGCATTTGACGAGATGTGTGTGAGGCAAGAAGGCTGGCTAGATTGCGAAAGAGGACAGAGACTTTTGAGGGGGGAATTGCCGGAAAGAGTGGATCTAGATTATGTGTGTTACAGGGTGAGGGAGCTCCTCTCAGGTGTTGCTGCAGGATGAAGAGGAGGCAGGAGATGTGGGAAGGACGACTGTAATGTGGAGAAAGAGCAAGCAAAGTGCCTGCACTGCAAAGGAAATCACCATACGGGATCGGCACAGTGCCCAAAGAGAATTAAGGAAGTAAAAGCAAATAAGATCAGAGCAGAAAAGGGAAAGTCATACGCTGAAGCTGCTGGGAGAATGGAGAGGAACGGTGAAATGGTGGCAGCGCAAAAGGAAAAGGAGCAGAAAGGAGCAGAGCATCAGTATGGACAAGAAACGATTTCTGGCATTTATTGCCATGGTTATAAATTGTGCTGCTGAAATAAAGGGGAAGTCGGAAAGCATTAAGATGGTGCTGGATGCTGCAAGAAGGTTTTTAAGTGTTGTGGACACATCTGGAGAGGATCTAGATGTTACGCTGAGGGAAGGAGCTGCACCAACTCTGGGTCTGGGTTGCAGAATGGACTAATGGCATGGGAGCACTTTGGGTGGACGCTGTAAATAGTTTACACTGTGAAGCTGTTACAATCCAGCAGGTGGCGGTAATACACACTTATGGGTGCCAACTACCATAAAACTCAACAGAAAAAGAAGAAGTAGGAGGAGGAGGAGAAGGAGAAGTTGTTGAAGGAGAAGTTGTTGAAGTTTTGCCTGTTGCGCAGATAGTTTTCGCCATCTGAAGGTACTGTAACTACCTGTTTTATATACTTTAATTAATCTTAAAACAGAAAAATGTGCTATTAGAATATATACAGATAAGTAAGATAAAATAGTAATAATGATAAATATTGATTTGCAGTTGAAAATACAAATACAGGGAAGTGAAAACTACATAAACACTGCAACACTGCATTTGCTTTTCTGATGGTCTTGCATTCTTGATCAAACCATTTGTTGGCATTTTGCTTTTTAATAGGCTTCTGTTTTTGTTTTATAAGGTTAGCTTAAATAGCTGCCTTATATTGAAATATATTGATATCATCGGTAGCCTTTTTTACACCATCTCTGGTAGGGACATAGTGGTTATATACTGATATGTCATTCATCAGATCAGGTGAGTTCAAGGGCCCATCTGTAAGTAGGGTTTAATTTCTACAGCTGACTGGGTTCCCTGTTTCTCATTTGACCTGAGAGTTTAAAGAACATTTGTGGTTGCGGTCTGACAGTGAATGCACTGATAGTGGAGGGGTCCATGTCAGTGAGTCTACTACACTAGACCCAGGAGCTGAGGAGTATGTGAATCTCCCTGAAGAGTCCCCTCTGAACCTACCGTTAACTATGTACAGGCCTAAGGCCCGACAGAGTTGCACTACCTCCCTGCCACTTTGGTTTATTTCAGAGTCGGGGTCGTACCGAGGGGTGATGGCGATTTCCTGTTCGTCCATTCAGATCTACAGTTAGAAGCACCTTTCCCTGGGCCTGGAAATAAGATATTTCTGAGTGGAGAGTTTCAAAAATGTCTTCTTCAAAATAAGGAGAATCTACTGGGGGTATATAAATAGCAGAGATATAGGTCTCTATCAGTTATGCCCAGGCTTTGATCTAATCTTAACCAAATGTGTGATTTACCCTGTTTAACTGGTGAGATCTGACGGCAAAGGTCTCCTTTATACCACACCAAGACCCCCCCCCCCATGTTCTGCCCTTGCGTATGTTTTTTTAATTTTATAGAGGGCACCATGACTTCATTATATCCTGGAGGACAGTGAGTGAGCAGATCATTTTGACACCATGTTTCTGTTAACACAATTACATCAACATCTTTGATAGATTTCATGAATTCAGGGTTTCCACTCTTCAGCTCAAAGGTTGAGGAGTGGAGACCCTGAATATTCCAGCAGCTTATATGAAATGAACGCATTAAAACAATCAAACGGAGCCTGTATAGTGAGACAAATATAAAAACACCTACGACTATCTGTACTTTTACATACATGGATTACATGGCGGCATGTACTGTTTTCACTAATATTATCATTGAGAAGGTGTTCTGAGTAAGTGTCTTAGCTGAAGCCGGGTGCACGGGGTGTGCAGCATCTCCCTGATGTCTCCCAGCTCAGAGGGAGCAGGGGGAGGGACTGTGGCAGTAGGCTGAGCTACAACTGCAGCATAGCTCCGCTGCTGTCGGTGGGGAGGGGGACCAGGGGCAGCTTCTGCAGTATGGCTCTGGTGCAGTGGGGTGGGGAGGGGGCCAAAGGACTGATGAGAGTTGGTCTGTCAGGTGTTGGACTTGCCTGGTGAAGCTCCTTTCGCTATTCTCAGCATCCTCCTTCACTTTGGCTAACTGAGCACGGAGCACACTGTTCTCCTGTTTGAGTGCCTCTAGGCTTCCTCTGAGGTCAGATGCCAAGGCCTGGTTGTCTCTCTTTAAGCTGCTGTAGAGTGTTGTCTGGGTGGTCAGACAGGCTGGCTTGGGTCAGCTCTTTGAATTCAGCAAAGTCCAGCTCCAGCGGGGCCATACCCTCCTTCAGCTGGTTGGTGGCGCTGGCAGGTGTGGGAGGAGCAGAGATGGATGGGGTTCCCTAATGGGCTCTCATCATCTTCACTGTCAGAGGGGACATTGATCCTCTTGGTGTCTCCTGTTTGTCATGCAGGTGCAGGTGTACACTTGCAATGAGTCAATGTGAGGAGACAGAGGAGGGGGTCCACCCCTCTGAAACCCCTCTGTGTGGGCAACATGGCAGCCAGACTGAAGCTCAGAGGTGAGATGAGGATCTCTGGATTACTACTTTTTCCAAAGTAGATCATTATTATGTTACTTTATAATTTATGTTAGCTAACGTGCTGCTATTGCTATGGTAGTTTCTGTGGCTGGATGGCTAACACTCTGATTTCCTCTCTTGTCTATTAGAGTCCCAAGGGAAAGCAATGGCTCCCCTTCATCCAGCGTGTCCATCAAGAGTGATCGGTCAAAAGCTGACATCATTGATTTCAAAGAAGGACGCTCCTCTCTCAAGTAAGGTTTTATTACCATTAAAATGTAACAGCATTCATTAACATTTTACACACACACACACACACACACACATTTAGGGTTAAATAAACTAAAAGCAGCCCTGCTCTTGTCGCTCTAATGCCTTTTGTGTCATCTTTATTTTGTGGCTCTGTGGGTCATTTACTCACAGCGCTATGCAGTCAGTGTTTCAACGGAGCTCAGGTGGAGAAAAGATTTGGCTTTATAAATGATACCACATAAATCAAAAGTGCCTGATCTTGAGCCGGTAGATTGGCTCGGCACATCCTGACTTGAATTTGAATCTCACGTTGAGGTGGCACAGAAACGCTCCTCAAGGGTCGACCCTTCTATTTTATAGATTCATAAACAATCTTCTGTCAGTCTGCTCTGAGTGTAATAATTATCAGAACTTTTACTTATATAGCACTTTCTAAAAATGATTTTCCAATGCTTTATAGTAAAACATGGAAAAGTAACAAGTTTAAAAAAGAAATAAAATACAGTAAGAGACCTAAATGAGATGATTACGGGGTTGGGGATTGTATGTGTGATGATCTTTCTTCCAGAGTCCCTCTGGAGAGTCCAGGTTCTGCGTCTATCCAGAGTGATGGGTCACAAGTTTGCACTGAAAACTTTAATGAAAGGCCGTCCTCTCTTATCTCCTCCTAACATGAAAATGTTGTTTCATTTATGAACATTTTGTACAGTCACACATTACATGTATAACCTGCCTTTTTTTCTCACACTGTTATCATATTTGCAATCCTGTTGCTTCTGCTTTTAATGTTTATTTTCATGCTGATGAAGTAGCATCATAACAGTGCTTATTACTCGCTGCAGGTCGGACTTCGTTCTTTCTTCCTCAGAAGATGAGGAGGGCCTTCGACGTATTTCTTCCTCAGAAGATGAGGAGGGCCTTCGACGTATTTCTTCCTCAGAAGATGAGGAGGGCCTTCGACGTATTTCTTCCTCAGAAGATGAGGAGGGCCTTCGACGTATTTCTTCCTCAGAAGATGAGGAGGGCCTTCGAGATTTCTTCCTCAGAAGATGAGGAGGGCCTTCGACGTATTTCTTCCTCAGAAGATGAGGAGGGCCTTCGACGTATTTCTTCCTCAGAAGATGAGGAGGGCCTTCGACGTATTTCTTCCTCAGAAGATGAGGAGGACGTTGCGGCAGATGATGGTGATCTGTGAGTCAAATCTGTGAACCTCATGTACATTCTTTCACACACTTTCTGAAATATAATGATGAAGCTGTGAATATCATTAAAACTTTTTCAGCTTAGTCACATTCATCTTTTCTGTCACTTGCATCAACATTAAAATGTAACTGCATTCATTAACATTTTATACACACACACACACACACACACGTCTGATTATCCAGTCTGGGACAATAAACATTGTTTATGATATAAGTTAGCAAAACTAGCTATATTAACTGTGTCATATTGCTAGCCAATCCCTCTTAATTTCAGCCCAGAGCAGCGGAGACCAGACTCTCCAGTACTCAGGATGCCTGTGGAGAGCAGCTGGTCAACACGCAGCAGCTCTGCATCACAGAGCATAGACTCTTATCCAAAGTAAGTGATTATTATGTTAATGTATCTTTGTTAGCTAACGTGCTGCTATTGCTATGTGACCTGTGTAGACAATGACTTACTGTTCCTCAAAGCATTTCTGGTTTTAAAATCCAGTTTCCTTAGCTGAGCATATTTACGCTAATTTCATTTCACTTGCATCCACACTGACAGACACTAAAGTCAGTAAAATCTGCTTCCTTTTCTGGAAGATCAAAATGACTGCAAATATCAGGGCCTGTACGCCCTAATAATATTCCTGTTGTCCTGGAATAATCTACTAATGATTCATGTTAAAGTGAGAAGTAGGGGAAACTTTAAAAAGAGAAATCATTGGGAACAGAATCAACTTTTACTGAACGTTTCTGATGCCCACTTGGTAGTTTCAGTGTATCCAGCAGTTGCTGTGGCTGGATGGCTAACAATCTAATTTCCCACCGTGGTGGTCTTCCTCTCTTGTCTACTAGAGTCGCTCTGAAACGCAAAGCTTCCACTGGATCCAGCAGTTTGTCTGTCGATAGTTCACAAGGTTGCATCGATGCAAAAGAAAAACTCTCCTCTCCTAAAAAGAGGTAATCTTTTACTATCATTCAAATGTTGCCTCATTTATGAACATTTTGTACAGTCACACATTACATGTAGAACCTCTTTTGCCTTTTTTTCTCACACTGTTATCATATTTGCAATCCTTTTGCTTTTAATTGTTTATTTTCATGCTGATGAAGTAGCATCATAACAGTGCTTATTACTCGCTTAGTTACATTCATCTTTTCTGTCACTTGCATCTGTTGCATCCACGCTGACAGACACTAAAGTCAGTAAAACCAACTTCTTTTTCCTGAAGAATAAAATGACTGCAAATATTAGGACATCTAAAGCCTCATAATATTCCTATCGTCCTGGAATAATATGTGATATGACGTATGATGGAGCAGGATTAGTGTTAAAGTGAGACGAGGGGCAAATTACTTTAAAAGTCTGTGTCAGAAGAGGAGAGAAATCATTCATTGGGAACAGAATCAATATTTTCTGAACGCTTCTGATGCCTACTTGGTTATTTTCAGTGAATCCAGCAGTTGCTGTGGCTGGATGGCTAACAATCTAATTTCCCACCGCGGTGGTCTTCCTCTCTTGTCTACCTAAGGAAAAGCGATAACTCCCGTACACCCAGGGCCTTTGCACCCTCATAATATTCCTATTATTCTAAATATAATAATTAGTGATAAAGTGAGAAGTAGGTGGAAATTATTTTAAAAAGAGGAAATAAGTCTTTCATTTATGTCTAATTACTCAGTTTGTTTGAAGCTGTTTTTACAGCAGGAAACCTCAGTGTATTTAATAAAACTTTCTGCGTTCTGTTTTGGTCACACAGTACATGCATAACCTATGTTGCTTTATTCCACTCACTTTTGTAAATATTTTAATATTTACAAAAGTGAATATTTGCTATTTTGTAATGTTTATTTTTATACTTATGAAGTAGCATCATAACTATGATTATTACTCACTGCAGGCTGGAAAATCCAGCCAGAACCCTTCTATGCAGACGTTTCAGAGGACGCTATTCAGAAATGTGAAGCCGTTTTTTTTTCCAGTCTTCAGACTATCTGTGAGTCAAACCTCTTACCACCATATACATACACTCACACACTTTTTTTGCAATATATTGGTGAAGCTGTGAACATCATTAAAAGTCTTACTAAGTAAATTCAACAACTGCAAATATTAGGGCCTCTGCACCCTCATAAAATCCCTGCTATCCTAGAATGATCCCATATGATGAAGCAGGATTAATGCTGAAGTGAGAAGTAGCGGGAATATTCCTTTTTTTATAGGGTTTTTTTCTGTTGGAGGTGAAAGGTCATCTGAAATATTGATGTATTACAGGAGTTTAGAAAAGAGTGGGAGCCGTTCAAATAATGGCAAAGGTGCAGACCATGTGGTCCATACCACACAACCACAAAGTCCACGGGTTCTCTCCCAGTGTTTCCTGTCTATCTCTACACTGACTGTCAAATAAAGGCACAAAAATCTAAAATAAAAAAGTAATGGGCTTTCCCAAATTACTTTCCATAAAACTGATATGATATGAACATGATAGACATTTTTATCCATATTGCCCATCCCCACTTGCAGCTTAAATCTTGGTACGTATTATTATTATTATTATTACATGCAGTGTAAATAATGTTGTGTTTCTATCAGGAAAAGGGACAAGATGACCATCAGGAGTTTGTTGTTGGAGGCAGTGCTGCGACGGAAACATCGTCCGGGTTCCTGAGGGCTAAATTGGGGGCCACCTCTATAACTTGTTTTACAAATTGCAGATGGGGAATATGGCTTGGCCTGAAAAAATGTTTCAGTCAGAGTATATTTTTTAGCTTTAATCCCTGTGTCATACTAGAAAAATACCAACACTATTTTTTTTTACTGTAATCTGTGTATTTCTATTCTTATATTTTGTTCTCTTGTGCCTTTGATTGCCTGGTTTCTCCACTGCACTGTAACTGTATTTCTGGTCTATTCCATTTGTATTTTATTTAATTTTATCTCATTTCTAATCAAATTTTATTCCATCTTAATTGATTTTTATTTTGTTTTTTATTGCTTATTGTTTTTTTAATGTAATTCTAATGTTTTTCTTTGTCTGTATAAAGCACCTAGCCCTGTATTTAAAGTTAGTCTAAGGCGTTCGGGTCTGTGCTAATGTAAAATGCGCCTGAATGAGGAAACTATATGAAACCATAAATGAAAGGAGCTGGTGGGACTCATAAAAGAGGCTTGCGACTGTTACAGAGGGTGTTTTTGGGGCTTCTTGAGCTCAGTCGGTGAGGGACTCAAATTGTTGTTAATCTTTTCTGCATTTTCACAACTTCCTTAAAACCAGTATCTAAATAAAACCATATAATCCTACTTATCTGTGTTGCAGTGTTTTCTGTGTGAAGGTTCATACTGTCAAACATTATTAATATTATTTACAGTGTAACCCTCCTTGTCTTTGCAATTTACAGTTTCCTCTTTCCGGTTTACCCTCCCTGGAATGGGTAATCAATCATTTTAATTGATAATTCTAGTGTATGAAATTGGTAAACACTTGGTGAAACCTACAGAACTGGAGAGCTCGACTAAGTAAAAAGTGCAGTAGTTGGAGCTGTACTATTGTGAGTTTTGAACAGTGGTGGGGAAAAAAGTACTAAGATCTTTTACTTAAGTAAAAGTACCAATGCAACAATGTAGGAATACTTTGTTACAAGTAAAAGTCCTGCATTCAAAATTTTACATGTGTAGAAGTACAAAAGCAGCAAAATGTAGTCATTAGTAGCAGAATGACCCATTAATTTAGTTAGATTATAATCAGTCATCACGTTAATGTTGCAGCTGGTAAAGGTGGAGTTAATTTCAGCTACTTTATATGCTGCTGAGTAGTGTAATCTATAACAATATATAACACAATTTGTTAGTTGATTTATATGTTGTATTAATAATCTGAATCTGCAAAGTAACTGATGTTGTCAAATAAATGTAGTGGAGTAAAAAAAAGTTCAATATTTGCCTCCATAATGTAGTGGAGCAGAAGTATAAAGTAGCAGAAAATGGAAATACTGTGGTAAAGTACAAGTACCTCAAAATTATACTTAAGTACAAGGTTTTAGTAAATGTACTAGTTTCACTCCACCACTGGCTGGACAACAATGTATAAATTAAAGTGCAACAAATAAATGCGACATAAACATGAGGAAAGAAAAAGACATAACATTTTATTGTATTGTACTTCATTGTGTTTTATTTAACTTTATTTTATTTTATTCCCCATGTCCATTTAAAAGCAGCGACCTTAAGAAGTGCCATCACACACGTAGGGGGGTTCTGTTGCCGGTGTTAACTCTCTTTATGATAATACTTTTCGTGCAGAGCTGATTTAACATCTTTCTAACACCCAACATAGAACTTACAAAATAATCCTACCTTACGTTTCTTTAAAAAAAAACAAAAAAAAAACGGACCCGCTTTTTATCATTATTTAAATCAAACAACGACTTGACAGCGCGCCACCCCTCCGGGCCGAGTTGGTCTCGTCCGTGGCTGCCCAGCATCAAACGCACATGTTGGGTGTGTTGTGTTGAGGATCGCAGCGACATTAAAGCGTTTAGCAGACCTGTGCGCGCTGTCACGTTGCTGTTTGCTCCCTGCAGACCACAGCTACAATGCGATAAGCCTCACGGTCAATGAGAAATACTTTTAAAAAGCAAGAGTTATTGTAGAAAACGGCGAGGAGGCTGACACGCGTCCCGGCGTGGCTGCAGGCAGCTACTGTCTGACTACACCGGACTGAAGGTATGCACGCCGACACACACACACACACACTCATTAAGTATTTAACTACCTGTGAGGCTGCTTCGTCTATTACATACTCATTACATCATGTGGGTGTCTGTTAAAGTGTTTGTTGAGGTCAGTTTTAGCGGCTAGCAGCACTCCGTTAGCTCTCTGCCCTCAGCTGTCAGCAGCTCCATGTGAGAGCTCATGCTGTTCAATTAAACATATATATATATGTATATATATATATATATATATATATGTTTATATGTATGCAACGTTATATATATATATGTGATGCAGGAAAAATAAGTGAGACAAATCATGGCTGTGACTTGGCAATTTTAGCCCGCAAAGGACTCGCCGCTTGGCTAGCAAGTGAGAAAACGCTGAGCTAGCCGCCGGGTGCTGAGCAGTGCCACGTAGCTAGCCGGCTAATGGGAGCAGAGCAGCGGCTGCAGTTGTGCACAATCGCTGCTGGAGGACCAGCAGACAGGCGAGCGAGAAGAGCTCAGATGCTTCAGCAAAAGTACTGAATCCACACTGTAGAAATACTCTGTTGCAAGCAAAAGTCCTGCATTGAAAATATTACTTATGTGAGTATAATCAGCAAAACGTGCTTAAAGTTTTAAAAGTACTCAAAGCAGTAAAAAAAAAAGTCCCTTGTGACTGCTGTACAGATATATATTATACCATCAGGTTATTTTTCCTCGTGCATTAATCAATCAATCAATCAATCAAACTTTATTTCTATAGCACCTTCCAACAACCGAAACTGGACCAAAGTGCTGTTCAACATTAAAAACAAGATAAAAAAAATAATAATGATAATAACAATAATAAAAGTACAAATAGGCCAGCAGAGCACATTACAACATTAAGATAAAGAGAAGTGTCACAGGGCCACTAAGTGTTAAAAGCTATTCTAAATAAGTGGGTTTTAATGGGCATTAATGTAAAAGCAGGATGTTGCTGCTGGTTGAGGTGGAGCTCATTTTGAACTGGTTTGTATCGGACTGCAGCTAATTATTATTATTTATATACACTTATTTAGCTTTTATACTTATATCCACTTTGTACTTTAATTCATCTTACCTGTTTTATAGTGTATTATATTTGATTTGCTTAGTACTTCTATCCCTTATTGCACTGACGTGACAGTGAGCAGCTGTAACAAAAGAGTTTCCCCCTCGGGGATCAATAAAGTATTTCTGATTTTCATTATGGATTAATCTGCTGATTGTTTTCTCCGTTAATCGATTGATTGTTTGGTTTGTAAAGATTCTGAAAATAGTGAGAAATGCCTTCACAATGACCCAGAGCCCAAAGTGACGCCTTCACAACGCTGGTTTTGTCCAACCAACAGTCCAAACCTCAACATTATTAAAAATAAATTATTATTATTATTATTGTTATTATTATTAAAATAATTAAAAGGAAAAGCAGCACATCTGAGAAGCTGGAACCATGAAATGTTTTTGCTTTAAAAATGACAAACGATTATCAAAATAGTCTCCAATTAAGTTTTAGTCAGTCGTCTAATTGATTAATTGACTAATAGTTTCAGCTGTACTTGTATAAACTGTTGGGTAGTTTAATTTTTTACAAGCTCTTCATATGTAGAAGTAAAACAACAACAATATGTTCCTCTGAAATGTAGTGGAGTAGAAGTAGAAAGACATGGCATGAAAAGAAAATACGCAAGTAAAGTACAAGTACGTCAAATTTGTACTTCAGTCCAGTACTTGAGTAAATGTACTTAGTTACATTCCACCACTGCTCAGATCCTTTACTTAAAAGTACCAATACAATAATATAAAAATACTCTGTTACAAGTAAAAGTATTAGAAGGATTATCAGTTAAATGTACTTAAAGTATCAGAAGTAAAAGTACTGATTCTGCAGAAAAATGGCCTGAGTTATTATATACATCCTGACATTATTAGATTATTAATCCTGATGCATCAATGTTAGAGCAGCATGTAACTGTTGTAGCTGCTCGAGGTGGAGCTAGTTTTAACTACTTTTTCATATACAGTTAGCTAGTTTTAATGCAGTGGTTCCCAACCTAGGGGTCGGGCCCCTTCAGAGGGTCACAAGATAAATCTGAGGGGTCGTGAGACGATTGTTTTGAATCACAAAGCCAAAACCTCAAAACATGAACAGTTTTCCTCTGCATCGTTAAGGTTTAACTTCAGGCAATCAGGCTTGATAATTATAACCATTAACTCGTACTGTTGACGTTCCCCCGTGCAAGATGTTGAACTCACACCTGAATGTTGGCCAGCAGCTTAACTTTTTATGCTTTTTGTTTTTTTAAGTGTAAAAACTGCAGGAAATTGTTAATGAGCAATGCAAGGAAGTTTTATGTTTAAATAAAAAAAAAAAAAAAAAAGTAAAAAACAAATTCTGACACTGAACTCGGGAAAAACAGGAGCTCCTATCTTACTGTAATTTCCAGACTCTCTTTGCTCTTTTCCCATCAGGCTTTGAGGCTTGCCGTGCGACACCATGAGCTCCAGGGCGTGCAAGAACTGCGGCAGCTCGGACATCGATGTGGACCAGGCGCGCGGCGATGCCGTCTGTATGGGCTGCGGCTCCGTGCTGGAGGACAACATCATCGTGTCCGAGGTGGAGTTTGTGGAGTCGGGAGGCGGAGGGTCGTCGGCTGTCGGACAGTTCATCTCTGCAGATGGTGAGAACGACGAAATAATTCACCTGCTGATGTGAAAGTCCAGATGTGACTGCTGATTTTATTGTGTTTTTATTAGTAGATATTTGTCTTTTATGGATTTGTACAATCAGTTCCAGTGGTGGAATATAATGTAATATAAGTACATTTACTCAAGTACAACACTTTCTACTTCTGTTTCACTACAATTCAGAGGGAAATATAGCACTTTTTACTGCATTGAGTACTTTAACTTTTAATACTTTAAGTACATTTTCCTGATTATACTTACGTACTTTTACTTAAAGAGCAACTAAACCCCAAAGTTTTGGCTGAAGTGCCTCCACCCTGGAAATACAAGAAATGCCTCTAGAACGTGGAAAAAGTATTAACATGTGCAGCGCTGGGAACGGCGCAATTGGATAGACCTACAACCAATCGGAGCAACGAAACGTTACGTAGCGCTAAGCGACGGGGCGGTGCTTGCTCCGTTTTCATGCAGGAAAACAAACTTTCTCAAATTACAGCTAAACAATACACTAAAATGTGTTTCTGGAAACACTTAAGGCAGGAAATAGGCGATGCAGTGACAGAATCCTGATTCATATTTGATAAGTTCTGCCCAGTTTGACAGTTTGATCTGAGTTTCGTGAGCCTGGTGCGTCACGCTCGACGGACCAGCAGACTGGATGCTACAACCAATCAGAGCAGCGAGACGCGTGACATGTGACTTTTCATACAGGAGGGAACGGGGAGAGAGGGGTTTGTTGGTGACGAAACTGCCACCATATACGTCACCTGCCTCCAGATCTGCAAATAGCAAAATTCAATTGCAGTAGCCGGGTTTCAGCCTGTAGATGGCAGTCGCTATGCATATTTATAACACAATATGTAGAATTTAAATACTTTGCACTAAAATGTCAAGATTTGGACCTGAATCCATCAACAACACTACTAAATATCCATATATATTAGTTTTCAGCTGAAAAAAGTGGTTTTGGGGTTTAGTTAGTCTTTAAGATTTTCAGTGCAGTGCATGCAGTTTTAATTAGATGATGCTATTAAAAGGGGTGTCACGTCATGATTGACAGCTGAGGCCGGCTCGCGACTGAGTCGGCCGGGTGTGTGGGCGGGACTTCGATACCGCAGTTCCAAAGCTCCGCCAGTGTTAGCGTTGTTGATTTATTGATTATCTGTTAAAGACAGATTTTACTGGCATTTGTTTCTTTTTGGGTGGCACTGTGTAAGACGGATCTAGTGACTTTCTTCTCACTGCAGTTCTGATTTTATTTCTGGAGGTTTTTTAGTTTTTTTTTAATTGAAATTTATAAAATTGTTTATCTAGATGTCCACTGGCACACAAGAATGCCCCAAACCTTTTTTTGAAGTTTACTTTTTGTGATAGTTAAATGTAAAGCGACGTGTGCTGAAACAGTGATTAGAAACTTGAGGACAACAAAAAGAAAAACACAAGTTTAAAAGAAGATACGGCCCCTTTTGTTTTGTTGTTGTTTGTTGACGGGAAGAAACTGTATCAGCATTAGTCTGTTGAGCTTGACAGTTCAGTCTTGACCTTGGAAACAATCTCAACTCAAGGTCCACTTACTAGTTTGTTGTCGAGCTTTCAACTGTATCACCCGGTTTTTAAGCCAGCGTGGACAATAAGTCGTGAAAGTTAACATCTATACTGTAATTTCATGACAACTGAGCAAACACCATTCGCAGATGAAGATCATGTCATAGGGTTAAAAGCTCTGGAACAAGCTAGTAAGCAGATCTTGAGTTGAGATTGTTTTTGGAAAAACTGTAAAAGTTAATGCCAGGTCTTAAACATCCCTAACTACTTTTGAACGCAGACGTCGTTCTACTGGGATCTACTTAATCATTCTGATAATTTAATTTAAGCAACTTACAATCTCAGTACATGATTGTAAATGATTTAATATACTATATACGTTATATACAGTTTCTGTTACATTAGACTTTTTATTTAGTTTAACATTTTTTTATTTTATTTTCCAAAGTTAGAAATCCGCCATTTTTAAACGGCCTGATAATCACAACAAATAATAGTACCTTTTTAAAAAAAAAAAAAAAAAAAAAAAAAAAAAAAAAAAAATGTCCACCTAAAGAAGTCCAGTTGATGATTTTAAAGCAAACTGATCTTGTGATTCTTAAAGAGACTGAATGAAACATAAAACGGGGAAGCATCAGGACACAGTGAGTTTGTACTTGTCAGGTGGGTGTTTTGATGTTTAGGAACAGCGTGGCTCTTATGTAACGCTGCCCTGTGAGTTAATGCGTGTGTGTTGGACCACAGCTGCTTATCTGTGTGTAACATTTACCTCCAGGTTATCTTTGACCTTCAGCCTGCAGGACTTTTCACTCCTGCTGAGTCTGCACAAGACTTGTTAGATTTTATTTCCTGTGTTTGTAGTTCTTCATCTGTCCTCTAGAGTGCGCTGTCGGGTCACACTACAGTTCTTTATAATCTGCCTGCTCAGGATTTATTGGTCTTTTTCAGGGATGATTTTGTTTAGTTTATAATACATTTGTATTGCATTCTGGCAAAAAAATGCAATACTTATGTTTAGAAATGAAACAATTAGTTGAATAACTGATTAGTTGATCGACAGAAAATATATTGGCATTTATATTGATAATCGATTAGATCTCGGTCGTTTTTCAATCAAAATCTGCAAACGTTGTCTTGTTGTAGCTTCTCAAATCAAAAGTTTTATAGTGAAATTGAATATCTCTGGGTTTAGGACTGTTGGTCAGACAAAACAAGACATTGTTGTGGACTCTGGGCAACTTAAAGATTAATGGAATAAAATAGCAGATTAATCATCAGTGAAAGTTATCGTTGGTTGCAGCCATGTTCATGTTGTAATAGCAAGATTTATTTCAATTTCTTTCCCGCTGCTGGAAACATGAGTTTATCATCCAGCTCTGACTTCAACTGGCAAGTTCAGATTGTCTGCTGTTTTACTTGATTGAGTAAAAACTTCAATGTTTCCCTTTGATATGTCGTGGAGGAGAAGTAGAAAGTAGCATGAAATGGAAATACTCAAGTACAGTACTTGAGTAAATCTACTTAACTAACCACTGCTGTTAGTTAAGGTTCACGATAGAGCAGCAACTACAGATGATTTCCATTATCGATTTAATATGCAGATTATTTTCCCGATTTTAATTGTTTGGTTTGTAAAATGTCAAAAAATAGTGAAAAAATCACCATTTTCCAACAAACATTTTCCAACAAACATTTTCCAACAAACAGCTCAAAACCCAAAAATATTCAGTTCTCTGATCTACGACAAGGAGCCGATTTAATAACCTGGAACCA
The DNA here is from genome assembly GCF_020085105.1 of Siniperca chuatsi. NCBI lineage: Eukaryota > Metazoa > Chordata > Actinopteri > Centrarchiformes > Sinipercidae > Siniperca > Siniperca chuatsi. The sequence continues at coordinate 25,954,373 of NC_058056.1, forward strand.
TCAGTTGTTTGGAAGTTGTGCTTGAAAAACGACTTAAAATGATGAATCCATTCAGTACAATACAGCTGCTGGTTATTGCTCCGTTAAGGTCTTTTAACAAAACAGTAAAGACATGACTGAGAGGAATTTGCAAATGTTGCCTGTTTTTAATAATTAAATAACAACAACTTCATTTGTTTAACTCCTTTCATACATGAAAGTGCTTTACAGTGTGGCACTGAAAACAAAACACAATCGATCCAATAATAAGGCAGAGAGATAAAAGTAGTAAAAATCAACGCATCGGTTTTGATTTGCTTCACTGTCCCAGTAAAGAAAAATAAAGTTATTCTGATTGATAGAAAACTGAAAATATTGTTTTTGTAGTTCCCTTCCTGATACCAGTCTGTCTGGTCTTTGTCATCAGGTGGAGGTGCCAACCCCTCTTTCGGAGACGGACACTACACAGGTGTGGGGAGGGAGTCCAGAGCTCAGACGCTTTCGAGAGGTGAGTGACCAGCAGAGGGCGCCGCATACCTTTTTTATTAAAGTCTCCACGAGCCTCTGCTGCACATTGAAACCGCTGTTTGTTTCTCTTTATAGTGACACAAGTTTGAATCTTTTTCATGATGTAACTTGTGTTAGTCGATTAGTCTTGCTGCTTTAAACTTTGGTGGCTTTCTGTCAGGAAATAAGGAAGTTTTGTTCTCAGAAGACAGAAGTTTTTAAGTTGTTGATGGTCCGGATCATCATTTGTACACACCTAAATGTATAGGTTTTGTTTATAGACTCTTTTTTTTTTTTTTATTAAGCACACAGATAAAAAATAAATAAATCATTTTATCTTGCCGAAAGAGATGTCGATTTTACTGAAGAGGCTGTAAACCCCTCCTAATATGTTGTGTGTGAAACCTTTTCTACGATAGAACACTCCTGGACGAATGAGGGACTACACCGTCAGCCTTAGTTCATGTGCATTTACATATATTTAGTTTAATCTTCACTTATTCTGTGTTGTGTGTAAATGTTGTCTTCTGAAAGCAGCTGTGTTGCAACACGTTTGACACAATAGCCGAGTAATTAAAGGCTTTTCAGCATTTTCAGAGCAGATTTACCTTGAATCCTTTCATCCTGTTTGTTCAGAGAACTCCTCGTCTCATAAATGCACATTTTAAGTCACAGCAGCGGCCTTTTCTGTTCCGGGTACATTTTTGTAATATGCAGATTCAGTGTTTCTGTGTTATTCATTGCAGCAAATCACACATTGTGGTGAAATTGGTTATTATGCTTTCTGTAATAATGTAATATCACTTCAGAGCTTCTGGCAGCTGGACAGTCAGACGACGCTGTTAAGGGAGATTTTAGTGAGTAAATCAAACTGAAACTACAGAGAGTTGTTACTCTTTGATTTTTCGGTATCTGTGATAAGCCAGCATCAGCTGACAACATCGTCAATATATCTATCAAGCTTCAAATTGATCTGTTACTCATTCTTTTGGGGCCCCTGGAAGGGACCCTGAAGAGCCTTGTGGGTGTCCCCGGACCTCACGCTGACACAGGAGTTTTATCTCAACAACTCTAGTCTAGAAACATGTCAACAACTTGCGGAAAGAGACAGAAAACGGTCGGCAGGCTGCCGGGCAGAGAGCCAGAGCTCGGATAGGTGGGCGAGCAGCTGGTTACCGCGGCGACGACCGTCTGCTTCGATGATGATGATGTTTCAGTGACGGAGCTGCAGAGTCCCGGAGCTGTCAGACTGCAGCAGACGCTGAGTAATGCGAGAGAGAGTGTGTGTGTGGATAGGGGATTAGTTTAGTCACAGTGTATGTGTGTGTGTTTGAGAGATAGGAGGATGAGGATTGGGGGAATACTTTTGTTGTATTGTGTGTGTCTTTGACTACGCAAGGAAAAGTTTTGTAATTCTGCGTGTGTGTGGATAGAGGTTTTGTTTAGAATATTTTTGCCCCACTGTTTGACTCTGTGTGTGTATAAATAGGGGTTATATCACCGTCACACACTGCTTAAAGGAATAGTTTTAGATTTTGGGGTAAATACGCTTATTACTGTAGCCGTCTTGCTCAGAATGTGAAAAGATCAATACCACTCTCATGTCTGTACGGTAAATATGAAGCTGGAGCCAGGACACGCTTAGCTTAGCTTAGCATAAAGACTGGAAACGGGGGGAAACTGCTAGCCTGGCTCTGTCCAAAGGTAACAAAACCCGCCTACCAGCACTTCTAAAGCTCACTAATAGACCTTTGTCACAGCAGACGTTTTGATGTCATAGCGGGAGAAGCACAGGTGTAACTGATTACATTAAAAACTACTGCATTTCATTTAGCTGAGCCGGTTTCAGGGTCCTGGTCCAGGTGCATGCTGAGTCACGGTCATGGTTTACTGGGCCACGTGATGGAACTGAGCCATTGTTAACAAAATATGTTTCACCTGTGTTTTTCCTGCTATGACAAGTCAAGATGTCTGCCGTGAAAAAGGTCTATTAACACGTTATATCTCATTTGTTTAAGTGCAAAAATGACAATTAGTGATTTTTACGGGGGGGTTTTGTGCTGGACTACTTGAGTCCCGTTGTCACAGTGAGGTTGCCAGGCAACCACTGGAGAGTCCAGGGGTCATTTTACCAAAATATAGTCTGTCACATAAACCGCGTGAAATCACAAATTGTCATATTTGTACAGATTAAACACACCTGATTTATTAGTGAGCTTAGTGAGTGTTTACCTTCGAACAGAGCCAGGCTAGCTGTTTCCAGTATTTATGCTAAGCTAACTAGCTGCTGGCTCCAGCTTCATATTTACTGTACAGACGTGAGGGTGGTATCGACCGTCTCAAAGATTTCCCAAAGTGTCGAACTGTTACTTTAAGTGTGTGCATGTGTGTTTAAGTAAAAGGTGTGTTATACCGTGTTTTTGAATGTGTGGAAGCTAAAGTTTTGTTGTTGGTGTGTGTGTGTGTGTTAGCCGGTGTTGCAGTGGGAATAGCCTTGTCACGCTCTCTGTGTGTGTGTGTGTGTGTGTGTGTGTGTGTGTGTGTGTCTAAGGTCTGTGGGGAGATTTATGGCTGGCTCTGTGACTCTGCAGGCGTCTCTGAGAGAGGAACATCTCTTCTTCTTCTTCTTCTTTCTTTTCTGTCCTCCAGAAACTTTCCCCAGCGGCCGTCTGCGCCTCTCCCGTCTCTCCGCCGACTGATTCATATCTGGGAGCACAAACCCCACCTCGTGCTGTATGTGTGTATTTGTGTCGGGCAATAATGTATCACCAGCCCCTCATGTATCGGTCCACAGTGCGCTGCAGTGTAGGCGTGATGACTGGAATTTAAATGTAGCTTTAAAAGTGGCTCCAGGCAAGATTTATGTGTGAAAACACACTTTGTCTGAACGGTCTGAATCACAAACTGGAGCTGCAGTAAAAACAGTCTGATTCCCATAAATCTGGATGTAGAGCTGGGAGGTGTATGAATATATTGACACAACGATATGAGGCAAGATATCATCTGTGATTTTAATATTAACAATGAATCAAATGACTGTAATGTTTTGGCTCAGTGACACATTTACTGTCTGGTTCAGTCTCACTGTTTCCCGCAAACAAGCTCTAAAAACCTACTGTACGCTACCTGCTCAGCATCAAACGGCAGACAGAGTTAAATATCTGGCTCTTTAGCTGCTGAATGTTCCACTTCCTTCACCAGCTAGAGCTATAAGAGAGTTAATATTTTATTACATTCATGAGTTCACAAACACGACTCCAGATAAATTCTAATGATGCTTCATTTCTGCGAGCTTTGATAATGTTTGCTGAAGTGTTTCTGCCCTTTATGGCTCTGTGACGGTTTAGTGATGAGATTTTCTGACGTGTCTTCCTGCTAAAGACAGGAAGCAGCAAGGTCCTCCTGACATGATACTGTATTGTTAACATGCTGCCATGTAGGGCTGCAACTAATGATTAGTTTCATCATCGATTCATCTGCCACACTTCCCAGAGACCAAGGTGTGACGTCTTGTTTTGTCCGAACCCGAAGATTCAGTTTACACTAACATATATGACAAAGAAAAGCAGAAATACCTCCCATTCGAGAGGCTAAAACTAGAGTGTTTGATATTTTTTACTATTTTTGCTTTAAAAATAATTGAAACGATTAATCGATTTATCAAAATAGTATAGATTGTTATTCTGTTGATCGACTAATTGATTAATCGAGTAATTGTTTCAACGCTACGGTCATGGTGCAGTTTACAAATAGTCAAATCAAACATTTGTAACCCTATTGTTTTTCCATCCACCCCTACCACCTGCTTTGCCATCACATTCATATTAGAATGAGACCATATCACAGACTTAATTTGCATTAAACCATTTATATGTAGTAACCAATAGTTTTTACTAGGGTTGAGCGAGTACTCGGCTGAAACGAGGATCTGGTACAGATAATGTACTTTACGAGAGTAAAATGTGTCAATATCTGTACTCGTAAATATATCAACTTTTTATAAAATAACTTGTTCTGTAAATAGTTCTGTTACTCTTGTGATCAAAACCATTACTCTGAAGCTCAATTCTGAGGCTGTTCTGTAAAAAGTTTTCTAATAAATATAGCAACTTCTGATCAACCCATATCAATTTCAGGCTGAAATGAACGGCTGATTAGCCACGCCCATTTCCGGTATAAGCACCACCCATGTCCGGTTTAAGGCCGGATACGAATACAGATAATTTAGTTAGTTGAACAGATACAGATAATGGAGTATTGTCACATTATTGATACCTCACATTGCTCCTGTGCCCTGTTTGCCAAAGTGAAATCCTCATCTTAAAGTTTGGTCCTCAGGCTTTGGAGAGTTTATTTCTGACAAATCCAAACCAAGATAAAATCAAAATTTGTTTCCTGAACAGCAGTGACTGAGTTATCTGTCCAGTAAAAACTGGACCCGCCACCATGGCTGAAACTACGGCCTAGATAAACTTTTTAGAAAGGAATAGTTTGAGATTTTGGGACACATGCGTTCTTGCTGAAGGTTAGACGAGAACACTGATACAGCTCTCATGTCTGTTGGTTAGATATAAGGCTGGAGCCAGCAGCCAGTTAGCTTAGCTTAGCATAAAGAATGGAAATGGTGAGACAGCTAGCCTGTCTCTGTCAAAATCCATCTACCAGCACCTCTAGAGGTTAATAATTACCACGTCATATTATGTTCGTTTAATCTGTACAAAAGCCAAAGTGTGAAAACAACATGTTGCATTTTTACGTGAGTTTATGTGCCGGACCATTTCTTGCAGTTACTTCGAGTCATAATGCTAAACTAAGCAAACCGGCTGCTGGTGTAACTTAATATTTATTGTGCAGACATGAAAGTGGTTGTTATCAATCTTCTCATCTAACTCTTAGCAATGAAATGAATTAGCGTATTTCCCAAAATGTCGAGCTATTCCTTCAACTGGGCTTTTAGCAACCAGTAAGAACAAGATGTTCGTGTTGTGTCGTTCATGTTCACGAAAACAACTTCACTCAAGGTCCACTTACTGGCTTTCTCTGGAGCTTCCAGCCATCCCGTCGATGCCGTTACTGGTTTTAGTCTGATGTTCACAGACAGCTGATGTCTGTTTCCTGTGTTCTTAGTCGAGATTATTTTATCCAGCTAATATTTCCGAGGTCAAGAATGAACTTCTGGATGCTGTTCCTTTCTGGTGATGTTGTGGGTTGAATTGGACTGTGTGTGTGTGTGTGTGTGTGACTGGTGATGTCCTAATAATAATGACTCATGAGGCTCATGTTCAACCAGACCATACTTTACCTGTTTTTCTAATCCAGGTGTATGTAAATGCTGGCATAAATAGCTCCCCAGATAGTTTCATCAGATCCTGTGGATGTATAAATGCCAATCTGCTTCAGGGTGTCCCAGTTTTTGGTCATATAAATGTTATGAGGTGTTATTTATTCATTTAGAGGCTCTTATTAAGGAATCAGTAGCTGTTTTGGGGTTTGAGCTGAAGAGTCACGTAAAGGGCAGAAAAAGTTTTAAACCTGGGAAGACGAGCCCTAATTACAGCTGCAGCGCCGAGTGTCTGCCCTACTTATCATCCCTGACACAACTTTGGTAGAAGTTAGGGTAGCATTTAACTTTTTATGTAAACTCAAGCTCGCATGTCTGTATTCCGCTGCAGCAGAGCCGTCGTAGGCATCAGCCCAAGGATTGGTGCGGGATGTCACCGTCATGCGGAAGTGCTTCTGTCAGCTACACATACACGTCCCTGTATGACGGTGGCGTCAACTACTGATCCTTTGCCGTTTTATTTAAGACCGCAGCAGAAAGCTTGAGCTTCATAAATGCTCAAGTTTACTCCAAATGCTTGTATTGAGATTTAACGTTAGCTTGTGTGGACGCTACCGCACTACTTGATCAATAAAAGAGCTAAGCTATGAAAAGCTATTTGATTCAGAAAACGGCGACGCTACCACCGCGCTACTGAGAAATGTAGTTAAACTAGTAACGCCGCTACTTGTAGCTCCACTACTGCCCAACACTGAATGTTAGCATGTTGACAAGCTAAACTAAGATGGTAGCCATTATTTAGTAGATGTTTTGGAACTTATGATCATATAATGTGATCTTCATCGACGGAGGGAATCGCCCAATTCTCGTGGACTTGTAGATTTTTTTTTTTAGTTTGGTAGTTTTTCTGTGCACTTCTTGTTCATGTTGTCTTAAAAGTGTGAACATCTACATTTCTATGACAACTGGGCAATTTTCATCTGCTAAAGAAGGTCCATGTGATATAAATGAAAGCTCCAGAGCTGCTACTAAATAGACATTGGGGTGAGATTGTTTTCTTAAATGCTGTTTTCTCGTCATCCAAACCAGTAATCTTCATCTGGGTCAGTGCAGTAGCTGTATGGACATCATTCTGCTGGAATAATGAGAGACAGATTCAGAACAGAAAAATGAGATCCAGACATGGTTTAGGATGATGATTTTGTGTGTGTGTGTGTGTGTGTGTGTCATGCTGATGTTGAAATCTGCTGGTTTCAGATCTGAAAGAGCTTTAAACTGAACAGCATGACGGGACGTGATGAGCTCAGAGCCTCTCACATTCCCAGACACACATTTGTTTGTATGAGGATACTCAACATATTGAGCTCAGCCGAGGTCATAAACTCTGTGTATACACACACACACACACACACACACACACACACAAACACCTGCAGCTTAGTGGCAATTACAAACTCTTATGTTTCCAGTCCACCTGCCGCTACACATGAACTGTTGTGTGTCTAATGGCGGAGCACATGTGCTTCTGTGTGTTGCGTGTAAAGACAGTTATATGGGCTTGTGTGCGCACATTTGCACACGTGTATAATGGAACCCATGTGCTTGTCTACAGGCGTGTGCGTGTCCTGACGTGTTTGCAGAGCTTTGTTTGCATACGGTAATGTTTATGCACTCGTGTAATGACGTGTGTGTGTAATGACGTGTGTGTGTTCTGGTCTCCAGAAACCAGTTTATGTCCGTATCAGACTACACCACATTTACGTTGTTCTCTATGGTCCCCATGATCAATACGTGTTGTTCTGACTTGGCATAGAGACATGTGGGACAACGCGGGAACCCTGACCAATCACAGCTCGCCGTGTTTCATTAACAGCATAACATGCAAATGTGATCAGGCAGGAGGAGCCTGAAGTGGATCGCCATGGTAACTTATGTTGAACACCTAACCTGCTCCCGAGCAGGTCATGTTGGAGATAACAACACATCAACGGGTATAAAAGCACCGCCTATATTGGCTACTGACCAATCGCCTCTTGGAAAATGGCATCGCCATTCATAGCAGATCCTGCGGAGCTCAGTGCGCGGAATAAAACATAATAAAAATAAATAAATAAAAAGCTTTGAGACGAAGGCGAGTGTTGAGAGACCGACTTGTGCTTTAGTATCCTGATATCATCCTACAACGGACTGATTGAAGCACTAAAGCTTTGTATTTGTTGTATAAGATTTGAGAGTAAGCCTAGTTACCTCCTTTTTTAAATTATAATTATATATTTTATATAAATCTTCCTACCTTATAATTTTTTCTTACGATTTTTAGGTTTATTTTAATTCTTAACTATTGAGTTGCATTATACTTTATTCTTAAGTCTTGCACTGCTCTATTTTAAGTTTAAATTCACCCATTGTCTTTACATTTTATCCTTAGTGTTTTATTTATGGTTTTTAGTCATCCTTTGTGTTTAGGTTTTATTCCTCTTGTATTCCATATGCCTGCCTGTTTATTCATACATTACTGTGCATTTAGTTGTTGTGTCTTATGTGTAAAGCACACTTTATAACGCTGTAAGTGCTATACAAATAAACGTTATTATAATTATAAATGTAATTATAGTCAGATGCCGTGCCCTAATGATGGGGCAGTGGTAATATAAGCCTGCATTTGGCAGCTGCAGCTGTGTTGCTTTCAGCCTGGATTATGTGTTTAACTTCTTCATATTTCTCACTGTCCAGGGTGTGCCCTGCCTAAGGCCCGAAGTCACTGGGATAGGCTCCAGTCACCCGCGACCCCCTAACGGGGACCAAGCGGTAGAAAATGGATGGATGGATGGATATTTCTCTAGTATTATAGTTTGCTCCTCGTTTGTAAAATATGCCGCTCTGCTGCCAGTACCAACTTGCACCAAGTTGTCCATGTTGGTGCGATTGGTCATATGCTGCGAACACCGCCGCTTTTATGTGAACGCACTCGTGGCTGGACTGGGAAACCCGGGGTTGACTTACCGAGTTGATAACCAGCGCCGTGTGACGGCTTACCCTGACTGCGGTCGTTAGGGTTAGTGAAGCCAGATAATGAAAGGAGATCCAGGGTGCAGTACAGGCCCCGGATGTCTACACCTGTTCTGAACGTCCCCATATGTCTTAAAACTATTTACATGCTCATATGTAAACTGAAGTAGTTATTGGATGCTGTCATCATTCCTCTTGTCCATTCTGGCCATTAAGAGATTTCTTACACCCACTGTCTCTCAGATTGGGCCCTTGTGTGCTGTATCATGTTGCGTCATCCAGACATTACTGATTGAACCCAGAACCTTTTCAGATCTGGAACATGAACTGTACAAAGATGTACAAAAACTTTTAGGCAAAGTGTGCATTTGAGTTTAAGGGATTGTTGTCTGTTGCTTTTTGTTGTACTTGATGTTTGATTGTTGTTGTGGGCGACTGTTCTGTCTGGTGTGTGTGCTTAGTTGTCTTTTATCGTAGTTGTATTTGTCTGACAATTATGATACAAAGGAATTTCCAAAAGAATAATAAACAAAGCTAACCAACTAAAATTAGGCCAATACTGAGTTCATGTGTCACCTCTGATATGATAGTTTGCTCTTTGACCACATGTACAGAAAAACAAACTTGAAACTTGAAATGAAAGTTGTTGTTTTTTGTTGTTTTTTTCCCTTGTTGGTCCTTCGATTCACCCGTCCATCCATCACTTTTATGGCCGAATTGCCATGACATTTCGTATGGATATTCATCGTTCCCAAAGGATGACTATAATGATTTTGACTCCCTGCTTTGGTCTAGCGCCACCATCAGGTCAACTTTTTTTTTTTTTTTTTAACAATAAGCGAATATTTATGGTCACCAAACAATTCTTTTTTTCCACCTCTAATGTCACCATCAGGCCAAAAAAGTCCACTTGTACGCAAGAAATGTTAAAATTTTCCATGCAAGTTACAGAGTGCATTCATGCAGAGGATGAACCTTAAACATTTTGGACACTCAAAGAGCTTTTCTGCTTAAATATACTGTTTGCTGTACTTGTTTTTCCTCTTTTCTGTATTAATGATAAAAGCAGAAGGGAGGCTGAATACTTGTACATGTTTTAATGAAAGTGGTCGCAGTGTTTCTGTGAACTGACATGCTTTTGTGTTTGCGTGTCTCTTCAGCAAGACAGAACATCAACACTCTGGGCCACCAGCTGCAGATGAACAAGCACTGTCTGGACACGGCCTTCAACTTCTACAAGATGGCTCTCGCCAAACACCTGACCCGCGGCCGCAAGTCCTCCCACGTGGTCGCCGCCTGCCTCTACATGGTATGCCGGACCGAGGGAACGCCACGTATCCTTACTGTTCATTCTCTTTTCTATGTTCTCAAAATGTTTTGCAAATGTTGAAGGCGCTAGAAAGTACATTCAACATGGATTTTAGGCCTTAATGATACACACAATGTGTTTTGGTCAGAAACTCTGAATCTAGACAAACTGTGTTACTTCGTAATGTAAACTGCACAGGGAATCTTTACTCTGCTAAGGTCGATGTTATGCTTTTGCTCTGACATTGAGTTGTAGGCTCATCCAGCTAATGCAGCTGCCCTTGAGCAGTTAAGTATCTTGCTTAATCCTTAATACGCAGTTTATACATTTTAATTCAGTTATCACACCCCTTCTTCTCGTTATTATAACTCAGTCAAACCAGAACGCACAAACACACAAAATACCATAAATCTTTTGAGAAATCATTTAAAAAAAAAAAAAAAAAAAAAAAAAAAAAAAAAAAGCTCTTTTATAACTTAAGAACATTCATAATAATCAAATTTAGACGTTTTCTACTGTATCAAAGTAATACACGTGATTGTTGGCTGTATCCATGGCAAACTGGAACTGCTAATAGCTAATTATTTTCCGAATGCAGACTCGTAAACTTGTAAAGAAATAGGGCTCAAGGTGTAGCCCACAATTAATTCACTGGTTCCATGGCAACATTATACTTCCTGTTTATATCACCCAAAGCATGATGGGAACTGTAGTCCCAAAACTCTGATCTCATGCATCTTAAAAGGAAATAAGAAAGTAATTGGATAGTAACAATAGGATTGACAATTAGGATTAGAAAATTTGTTTGGTTTTGACGCTATCAATAAATGTATTGACATTACTAAGATACAGAAGGTCCCATCAATGTGATTTGTTATGTCACTGGAACACTGACTCACTCCTTTTATGTGTTGATATACAGATATTTACCCTGTGTTGAAAACCTTTTTTGGACATGCAGACAAAAAATCCAAACATGTGTTGACTTTTCTGAGTAGCCTGGCTAATTCTGAAAATGACAATGTATGACAGGCCTAGCTCAGACATTTAGTGACTATGCCACTAGTGCTGCAAATATCAATTATTTTCATTATCGAGTTATCTGCTGATTTTCTGAGATCTATATAGTGACCATCAAAAGTTGACATTTGAATTCCTTGTTTGGTCTGAGTCCAAAACCCAGAAATATTCAGTTTGCTGTCATGGAAAACAAAGAAAAGCGTCAAATATTCATATTAGAGACGCTGAAAACAAGCGATCGTTTCTGTAATTTTTGCTTAAAAAATGTCTAAAACAATTGGTTGATTATCAAAATTGTTGATGAATTTTCTGTTGTTTGACTTATCGATGTTGACTTATCGATCGATAATTGTTTCAGCTCTATATGCTATAAGCCTGTAAATAGAAAACGAAACATAGAAAAACAGCCAAGGTGTTGACACTTAGGCGGGTATGGACACGCCACTCTAAAGTTAAAGCAGCTAGTAGTATAGCTACCAAGTTAGCCATCACCCTGCTGTGGACTGTGTGTGTCAGTCTAATTTATTTGTTGTAACAAAGTGGAAAAATCACCTCTGAAAGGAAACCCGATCAAAGAAAAACTTCCACAAGTGAACAGAGCTGCAGAGGAGACACCTTTTTTATTTAATTGCACGTCTAACAGCTGAGCAAGAGTTTGGTGTTCGTTGAGACAAAGTTGCACTTTAAATATGCCAACCTGCATCTTAAACTGATGGAGGATGGCAAGTCAAAGTCTGCAGGTTACTTTTGAGGCCACTGCCTTTCTAAATGTTTCATAATCTGCTAACGGCAGCTTATTGAAGTCGAGAGTGATGTGTCACAGTCGGGATAATGGGACTTCTAGGTTCATCCTTTTTTCATAAGCAGGGCGGCTCTTTGGTTTTTGTGCCGTTGTTGGTTTACTCCTGACTCACTTCGCCTCCGAGGATAATTGTGTTATGTAACGGCAGCACAGGACAGCCGGGATAGGTTTAACTAATGAAAGAGGGGCGAGGAGGGTGTAATGCCTTCCTGCTGCATTGTTTACCAGGCTTGTGTGTGTGTGTGCAGGCCTGTCTGTTTGTGCCTGTTTGGAGGAGTGAGGCTGGGGTAAAAATAGCTCTGCTCACTTCCTTTTCCACAGCTGGGTGAGTCTGTAATGTTGTCACAGGGGAGGATCAGGACAAAGACGAAGGCAGAAGGAGAACAGAGTGAAAAGGAAACATCGCTGTTATCTGGAGTTTAATTTAACGACAATAAACCGGACTCTCTGGATTTTATGTCGCCGTTCAGACTGCATCTTTTCTTCCATCCTTCCGACCTTCCTTATACCTTCTTTGTACTTCCCTTTCCTTCCATCCCTGCTTTTTGCCTTCATTTTCTTCCTTCATCGCTTCTCTAGAGAGGGAAATTATCCCAAAAACAGATGTGTATGTATCCGTGCACCACAACAGTCAAATCAAAACAAAAATGTCATTACCCCATCAGTCACACTTCAGTTCATGGTCCAGCTGTGTCACCATGCAGAAACTTTATAAATGACAGTAAATAATTCATACTTCCTTTGTTGATAAAGTCGGTCGACTCTGTTCTGTCAATAGCGATGATCTGGTTTAGTCGCGCTTCCCCATAAACCTACTGCATCTTTGCTTCTTTCAGTCATGTTGCTTTCCTTAGGAATACTTTTTAAGGTCTCATTTCTTAGTGTTGGCCATCATTTCTATCAGCTATGATACCGTTGTACTCATCAATTTATTGCTGAGGTCTGGTAACACGGCAACACTGGTAAAAAGAAGTCAGATGACGCAAGAAAACACGAGCAGTCAAATCATCAGACAGAACAATGTTGTTACTCTTGTACCATCTGCTGTCTGGAGAAACGTGTAGGTCGCTGTCCTCTGGAAGAACAGCGTCCTCTATCTGTTTTGTACCAAAAGTGATCCAGCAGATTTTCGGCCGCATTCGTCACAGTGGGTCACAATGTAAAAATGCAGAGTGGAGGCTGTTGATCCTCTTAGTGGTGGTCTTGTGTTGATGCTTGTTTTATGATTGCGATGATAATATACTTGTTAAACCTTATCGTTGGGAGGCTTAATGCTAATGTAGTTAGCTGCGTGGTCACCAAATCTGAAATATCAACAAAATAACTGTTAGTGTAATAGGATCTGCATACGGTGTCACAGCAAACCACACAATCTTTGTTTTTAGATTGTATCTTAAAAACATTAATCGGCTAGAGTACAAAACACTGCGAGAGACTGCTAATGGCTCAGTTTTGCCATGTAGCGGAGGAGAGGCTGTGATGCGTGGTATTTTATTTCTCTTGTTGTGAAGCACTTTGTACTTTGTTTTGATAAGTGCTCTATAAATAAAGTAGTCAAACATTTACACGAAGGTAGAAGTCTGTACAGATGATTGGAAAAAGAAAAGTCTTTGTCGCTTTGCACAACAGTTTAAATATCGATTTCTCTGGATAGTTAAACAAGTGAGTTATTAGGATCGTCCTCCCCCATCCGTCCTTCATGTTGCACCAAATAAAGGTGCACGTTTTCTATTTCCTCAGTGGAACCAGATGTGTTGAAGGACCTGCTGTCGTCTATTTTCCTGATTAAGGGAGTCGTCTGTAATCTCCAGACGGCGTGTGCTGGGATTATCTTTTCCATTTCATCTGCACTGCTGCTAATTCCATTGTGAGGCCTTTCAGAGGAGCCCTGATAATCCACCCAGGCAGCCTGGAGACAGGTGCACCCGTCGCCACGGAGACGCTGTCGCCACGGAGACCGACGCGTCCAAGCGGGGGCCGGTCACTGGGAGGATGGGATGTCCAGAGGCTGATGAGGCAGGCGTGTTCGTGTGTGTGTGTGTGTGAGGTCACAGTCGGGGAGGCGACGGGTCCGTCAGTATATTTAGAGTCGTCTGGTTAGAGGTGACGGTTCGGTGTCTCATTAGATTCACTGTCACAGCTGCCCGGGCTGAACATGTTTCACTTATTTTATTTCATCATCCGTTTAACACCGGTGTCCACTGTGCTTCAAACATAAGTGTTTTTATGTGAGAATGCAAATTTTTAAAAAAAAGTTGAAACTATTAAGAGAGTGACAGCATGGAAGTAACTGGATTCAGACACCGCTAACTATGGGCAAAGAGAGGTTGTATAAATCTTTCCCAATGATTTCTGCCACATGACACTCCTCTGCAGAGATATCATACACAATACCTTTCATAATGTCAAAGAAACCATCAAAGAAAACATTTAAAAGTTATATTTTCTTAAAGCAGAGCTATTCTGCTGTCGAATACATTTTGAGTTACTAATTTTATGTTGTCTTACTGTAGCCTTGGTGTGCTCTGTGCTGCTGTATTATGTTGGGGAAATATAATAAAAAATAACAAATATTAGGTCAGACTATTGACAGATACTTTATTAAAGGGTTAGGTGCATAAGTACTTTCTGATGTCAAGTCCTTAAATCAGTCAATTTGTACAAAGGCTCTGGCTTACTACAGTATGTTTCCAGGTTTTGAGTATGTACAGTAATGAGCTCACGTTGAGAAAGTAACAAATTTAAATATATTTCAAGTAAATTTTTACATTGTTTGTCGTTTGACTTGACGAGCGTGGAGTCTGAAGAAAACGAAACAGACTTGTATTTTATGAACTTTCTGTCTCTCACTGTTTTGTCTTCTGTGGTCAGTTCCTTCCATTTGGCTCCTAACTGGGCAAAAGCAAAATCATAACAAATTATTTTTAACTCTTCTTTTGGTTTAGTTGCCTTAACCAGTTTTTCTCAGACATGCTGCTGGATCTCAGTGATCTCCTGCAGGTAAGTTTCAAGACTACAGTCAGTTAAAGCTATTATTTTCATTATCAGTTAATCTGCTTATTATTTTCTTGATTAATCACTGAACATCAGAAAATAGGGGAAAATGTCCATCACAATGCCAAGGTGATGTCTTCATATGTCTAGTTTTGGCTGACCAACATGTAAGACAAGTAGAAGTAGCCATTCTCTCATTTTGGAAGCAGATACCATAAAATGTTTGGCATTTTTGCTTGAAAATTTACTTGAATGAATCGATTTTGATCAAAATAGTTTCAGATACATTTTCTGCCGATCGATTAATCGACTAATCGTTGCACCTCTAATTAAAACACTGCGGTTTTTAAAATAATTTGAGCATGTATTTTCATTGACCCATTCAAGAAATCTGTGAAAATAAGGTTATAAAAGTACTAAACGTAAAATAACTTCGGGCTTTGAAGACAACTTTTAATTCTCTTTTAATGTGTGTTGATGCCCACCCTGTTACGGCAGCCACTTAAATACACACTCCTACCACTCACCACAAGTCCCATAATGCATCTCTGCCTAACCACCTGCACTCATCTTGCTTTCAGACTTTCACCCGTGTAATTAAACCTGAGTCATGTGTGTATAAATTTAGAAGCCCCTCCATTTGTCTGCATATTTAATGGCAGCCGATTCACGGTGAGTCAGAGGTGTGGTGGTGCTGGACGAGGTGGTGGGACATTTCTCAGAGTCACAGCTGGTCAGGGGCTTTTATTTTTATGCACCCAGCTGTCCTGGAGGAGCCGGCCGCCCCACCCCCATCGTCCACACCCCGGCATGAGGAGGATGGGAGTGGATTTGGAGTGGATTTTGGGTGGGTGGGGTTGTGAGGGTTATTGATGTCCAGCATTTAGGCTGTGGGGGCGGAGGTATTCCGCCAATCACTTTTTTATGGATCCACACCCAGGCCACTTGGTCTTCTTTGCATTGTTTGGATGAATGGGGGGCTTTTGTCAGTCTGTGCCACAAAGTTACTCAAGTAGAATAAGCATATTGGTCGGGTCTGGATCGATACTGGCTGTAAATATCAGCTGCTCTCTGCCTCTGATGTGGTCAGTTTTCCAGATTGTATCCGTCCAATCACATGCTCAGAATGTTTTTCACATAAGATGCATATCTCTGCACACATGCAGAGTTTTGAACAACAGGTGCTTTGGAGCGCGAACTTGCAGAGGATCCTGCATACTGTCCACAACTCCATATTCACAGACCGGGTTTCAATCTGTCAGGGGTCTCCTCGGGCCATGGAGACGCTGAGGAAGGTTCCTGGCACATTCAAACATTTTCTGTGAATAATATATTTTACTTAAAGCTCTGGACAGTGCTAAGAAAAGTCCTTATTTCTTGATCATTCTTCATCATGACATTTTCACAACCAATGACTGTCCTAATTGTGTCAGACTGTGTTCAGAGTCTCACTCCGGGTCCCTTTCCAAGCTGGTAAAATACCAGGATGTGTGAAGTTTAGACTTTTATGCATTGCTCCCTACCAATAAAAAAAAAGAGAGAGAGAGAGAAGATTAGGGTTTTTTAGGTGGACATTTGGCTCCAGAGGAAATAGTTTCATTTTTAGTTTCTTTAACAGGGAGAGTGCTCATTGATTTTAATAAAGAACTGTAAAGGAGGAGTTAGCATAGAAAGCTATGTTTCATCTGTTGTCGCTGGCCAGATGTTAACACATTTTTGGGCGCCTTTTTATCTATCTGAGTGTGTATTTATTGCGATGTTGATCTTTGAGTTGTAGTTTTTAAATACTGTTTTATCATGTTGTATTTTTAAACATTATTTGCACTCAGTGGTCCTTTTTTGGAGGGTCAAAGAAGTGATTTTAAAGATGATGATTTTCTCCCACGTACTGGGTTTATCTTCACAAAGCTGTGTGGAATTAGACTTACTAGTTTGGTTCAGTATGTCAAGACTCACTGAGGAAGACACGTGTGCCTATAGGCACTGCTGTATTTTTATTATGTATTAGCTCATATTTATTAAAGGCGTTTTATTCTTAACCATCCACAGGATGGATCCTCTTTTAAAGATAAGATCCAATAAGACATTTGAAAGGATTCACCTTTTTGATAAGTGGATCTTCATTCAGATTTAAAAAAATGGAACTGAATTTTATTTAGATTTATTTTTGGGCAGGCATAATTTTTGTTTTTCAACCAGAGCAAATTTAAACTTAAACGTTGTTTGCACATCCAATCCTGTATTTCCGACCAGGTACGGGATAGCAGGTTCTGTAAAGGACAAAGCAGGATTAATGCTCCAAAACTCCTTTTTTTTTTTTTTTTTTTAATTGTGTGCAGCTGAAGACTTTCAGACTTGTTGACAGCAGCTGTTTGGTTCTCTAGTTTCTGTCTTTAGTTGTTAATAATTGGAGCTGCCCTCAGTCATACGAGTCGCATCTGGAATCCTTTTAATTGAAAGTTTTTTCCCCTTGAACCGTCCGTCACTGCGTCCACCTGTTGATTCTCGGCCGTGAAGTATCGAGTAACCACACAGTGTCGTCGGTTGTAGAACGTTTGGAGTTGACCCTCGACCCGGAAAGTTTCACTTAGCGCCGTGATAGAGAGGGGATTATATTCTTCTTAGGTTCTCGATTTCACGTACAAGCACCTCCACTGCCGGCAGTTCAAAGTGATGATTAAAATTGAATTTAAAGACTTGAGCTCAGAGCTGAGTCACACTGATTCTAATATCATGTTCGGACCAAAGAATAAGCGTCTTCAGACAGTGTCAAATTCAGCAATTCTTCCGTGATTAACTAAACTGTTAACTGCCGTGCAGCATGAATGCATAAAGACTAGTCAGACTAGTGAATTTGATACACACATTATATCAAGCTATATATTTTAGTAATAAAACAAATAATCATGGAATATTGGCAGTTCTGAAACTTGTCTTTTCAGAGTCCTGCATCTCATTTGGGGGGGAAAAACGTGCTAAATTATATTAAATCACTTAAACCTTTTACAATTAAATGAAGCAGTTTGTGTTCTTATTTTCACAGTTTGGGCCATTATTCCTGTCCTTTTTATGATAACATTGTACTCACCAAAGTAAATACTGAGATATGTGAACACAATAACATCAACATGCATTTTTGCACTATGCATCCTTGGTTATGGAATCATTTACAAGATACATTTTTATTGGGAAACACAGCCTTCATTTCAGGCTTTCAAACACCAAAACATGTTACATGAAGAATGAAAATAGTCATGCACTCTCTTTAATGCCTCTCAGGTCTCACTGTGCTATATGTGAATGTTGTAATTTAATTCTGTGTTTTTATGGGATATGTGGTCACTACTTTACGCTGCCATTTCGACCAGGTCTCTCTCGTATTTAAGAATGTATCTCAAGTGACTTCTGGTTAAAAAAAGCTTATGAAAATAAATACAAAATCTGTCAGGTCAAGAAACACGAGCAGTCAGATGATCACACACATAAACAAGCCAACAGTTTATCCAGATTATATATACCACTTTATTTGGAAGTGAGCCCTCCTGAACTGTCAGTATTAATTCCTCATTACACAGGAACACTGTAAACACAAAATTACAGTATGTACAATAGGTCAAAGTAGAAGCAGGAACTTTGGGTCCTACTTTTACCTGGCGCCTTCCTTTTCTCTTTCAAATAAGTTTGTGTAACCTGCAGGTTTGTTTACAACCTGACTGATCTTCTTTTTGTGTTGCTGTGTTCCCAGATCTCAGCAGTTAACTTGGTTAATGTTATTATTGCTGACAGGAATTATAGACAAAACTACTAAAATGAAACCCAAGTTGAAGCATTTAGCCTAAATCTGCTCTTTGGAGCCGAGCAACAAGCTATAAACACAACATTGACACTTTATCACATTATAAAGTTGATATGTTGAACTCGTTTGCAAACAGTAGCTAATTTAGACATCCAGCGGACGCAGAGCAAAATTAATTTAGGGTAATGCTTCTGTCCACCTGATGAATGTAAGTTCTTTTAGCTCAGTTTTTGGTCTCCACCAACTCATGAAGGACATGTCTCGCTCTTTCACTGCTAAATGCTCCACTGTGTTCATCAATTAGTTGCTAACTGTGTCTGTCTGCTGTTTGTACACTATCTACTCAGCACCAGTCGGTTTATTGGAGCTTTTTTGCTTAAAATAGCTGCCTGCTGTGTCTGAAACCAAGGTTAATGAGAGTGCTGAGACTCAACCCAAACAGTTTAACTCCTTAACAAGCAGCATCCAGTTAAATTCGTACTCGAGTCGACAAAATATAGACTTATTTAAAAGCAATTTAAAGATTCTGTCAGTGAAAATGTTTTCAAGATCCAAATATCACTCCAACAAAAGTTTTGTTTTTTTTTTTTGTTTTTTTTTTTTTTGTTTTGTAACAGGAGTGCGTACAAGACAGGGCAGAAAAAATAAATAAATTACCATGTTTGTGCTGCTATAAATTTGGTGCATTATTACTTTGACTAAATTTGACTTTGTATTAGTAAAGTCGAAAGAGCTCTCTTTTTCAGAAGAGACCAGGGTCATGTCTGTAAAGGAGTCAAGAACAGGAACCATTTTATTTTGGGTGCGTCATTTTCAGGCTTGTACACACACAAGTGGTGCTTGTTGCTGACCAAAACATCAAGCTGAAAGACGCTAAATCGCTCCATAGAGCCGAGGGGAACTGCAGAGTCGGATGATAATTCTCTGAGCTATGTGCAACACCTTTCACATTACACGTAATCATTTCATCCTTTTAAGGTGTTATTTCTGTTCCCGAGTTTCTTGAGACTAACAATCAATAATAATCAACATCCTTGTTTTAGCTGCTGTCACACAGTCCTGCTTGTTCCACTTCCTCCTCCTCCGCCATTTCTGCCTTTTTGTGTATAAATTCCTCGCTGGAATCCACTTCCCAGAATAGCAGGGGAGCATCTGCGTCCCTGCCCGACTCCAGAGGGGGCTGAGAGCGAGAGTCCGTCTGTCTGCTCCCAAAAACCCCCTCGCCCTCAGCCCCGGAGGTCTGGAGAGTCGATCTGAAGGAATGACAGAGATCTGACCCGAGTTCACGACCTGATCCTGCAGCTTTCACTGCCTTCTGCTTTAGCTTTCAGGCCCCGATCACACCAAAACTTAATTCTGGGCTGTAATGCTGATAATTTGTGAAGAAAATGATAGATGTGCAGCCCTGTGGCTTTGTTATTCAGCAGTATTCATCATTAGATCCTTTCAGATAGAGTTGGGGGTAGGTCGGGGATGCCAGAATTTACTGCCGAGCCTGTTGTCTGTAAAATACAATGAAACATCTGTGATGGGAGGTGCCAGCGTGATAACCCCGATGATACACTTGCCCACATCCAGGTCTCTAGTTTAACTGCACAAGGGACCGCCTCGTCAGATCCGGTACTGGAGTTTGAAATGGAAATGTTTCACCCCCCAATTTATCAAGTTCAGGACTCGATATTGTTTAAAAAAAAGTTCAATACTGGTGTAAATATGTTTTAGTACAGTTCTGAAAATTTTCGATGAATTTGTTCATTCAACTTAACAAGCCAAACCTCTCAAACACAGCAGCGGTTAAAGGATAGGTTCACATAGGTTCAAGTCTATCTAACCGGGTATCCGCAGGTTTTGGAAAGTCTTAAAAGCTAAAAGCACTGGATTTAGTTTCCTCAAAAAAGTCCTTAGATGGTATTAAAAGGTCTTAAATTTAATTTACAAAAGTCTCGAATATTTTCTCTTGCCTGCTGTAAGCAGTAATGTTAATTCTAAGAAGTTTCTGTATGTGCTTGCGGGCTGTCAGAGGACGTTACATCTATAAACTAAAAGTGGGATTGTTGCGGCAGCGGATTGTGCTGCAGGAGGCTGCTCAATCCTTTTTCATTTAATATATTAATATAATTTAGAATTGTTGTTATATACTGCTGGCAAGTACTGAAATTTGTTTAATTAAACAATAAATCCTTCATGGCCTTATCGTCCCCACTGGTTTTTCCATCATACTTAAGCCAGTGAAACAAGTATTCAATTTAATTCTATGTGGTATTAAAATGTCTTAAATTTAACTTGGTGAAGCTGCGGAAACCCTGATCTAAATTAAACACTCACATGCCCGCTCTTTTTAGTACAAAGTGCTCCGTTTGTGTTAACCTGGACGCTGTTTCCTTGCTGAAGGAAGGGTCTGGAAATAACATAGTAATAAAGTGGGAATTTCATTAAAAATTGGAAGATTGATCAAAACTCAGACTGCCGAAGCCTCATTTTAGTTTCAGCTAAACTTTAGAAGTAATTTTTACACAGAATGAGTACGGTGGATTTTGTCACTTATTTTAGATTAGTTTTCTGTCGACTACGATGATTTATTGACTGATTGTTTCACCTCTAAAATTGGTAAAGTTATGACTTAAATCAGGGAATATCTGTGTAAAGACAAAGAATTTGCTGCAAGATTTTGGTCAGTTTTCACTATCAAGTCCTAGTCAAGTTAGTACCTCGTATTAATGCTCAAATTTTCAATAATTCAAGCAGTTATGGAAGCTGAAATCTTACCTTCATGTTAGCAAAAGTGTTGAGATAAATAACTTAACTGATAATCCACGTTTAATGCCAACGGTTATTTAGGTAGTTGACCGTTTCTGTTGCTAAAATAACTTTTTCACCTCAAAGTTATCAAAATAACCCTTTGTCCTTGTGCTGATGTTTTTGGAGAAGCTATTTCCAGTGCAGATGTCTGTTAAAAATCACCCTTTAGGTGATGAAAATAGTGGTGTGCAGATAAACCGGTCGTGCCCTCCTCTCAGATACAGAAATGTGGTCAGGTCACTTCGACAAGCCAGAGTAAAAATCACCAAAAATAACTAATAACTGAGTTAAAATGTCATCTTGAAATGAAATGTCAGCGCAGAGAGCCAGTACTGTCCAAACACACTGGTGTATTGGTCAGATGGGTGATTTCTATACAGAAAAATCGATCTGAAGGGAAACATGCAGGAAAGGAGAGTGCAGGGGGTGACTGAGTGGCAGATATTTTGATTAGAAATTAATAGACGGAGCTGTGAGGGGAAAAATCCCTTCGAATAGCCCAGAGCTCAGTTTTTAATCACACATATTGATGTGAAATGTTCTGCAACCTCCGGGTCGATGATGTAACCAGCACACTTAACCTGACGGTGACGCAACAGCCCTATTTCATATCCTAACAGTCTGTTTTTCTCTCTCAAAGACAACCGTCATCCTCAATCATAATACTCCTGTTAGAGGAAAAACATCTTGTGAGGTCTAAATTTCAGACTGATGTCTTTGAATGGCTCCTGAAGTCATCAGAACGTACTTAATACAGACAGGATCACGTAAACACCCAAATCCAGTTAGATAATTAGACTTAAATGCTCTGCTCTTTGCTGCTCATCACTTTCTTTTAAACCGCTGCTCTCCTCCACAGGTGAACGTCTACGTGCTGGGAAGAACCTTCCTCGTACTGGCCCGAGAACTGTGCATCAACGCCCCGGCTATAGGTACAGACTTCACTTACCTTCACCTTGTTCTACTGGATTCACAATGCGAGACTTTGTTGAATTAAATGTTCTAAATTGTGAATCAGCTCTTGTCAAGCACCATTTGGCAGATGTCTTTTATGTAGATAAATAATTGTTAAATAAGGCTGCAACTACCAATTATTTTATCAATTAACTGAGTGTCATTTAGTCTATATATATAGACTAAATGACAAACTATTGCCACAGTTTCCTAGAGTTCAAGGTGACGTCTTCAAATGTCTTGTCCGACCAACAGTCTAAAAACCAAAAGTATTGAATTTACAATGACAAAAACTTAAAAAAGCTGCGAATCTTCACATTTGTGAAGCTGGAACGAGAGGCACATTTGCTCCTTGGGCCCCTGTACTGTACCGGAGGCCCATTAAGTAATCCATCCATGGCTGCAAGAACCTCATGTTTTCATAAAACCAAGGTGTAGTTCACATTGTAGTAACCAGAGGGCGCTGCTGGCCCTCAAATCCCCACTCCCTCACCCTGGCACCATAATGATGTGACATCTGTGGATTCGATCACATTATAACCTTTATGTTTTATCATCAGGTGTATAAGCATTCTTGTACAGAAAACATCTGGTCATCTTTAACAGCATCAAGCTGTTAACAGTTAAATTGTATTTTACAAAAGACACAACGTTTCTGAGGCTGTCTTCTGAAGTGCAAAACAACTTTTGTTTTTGACAAGATTTCTACTTTTTTTTGCATTTAGAATAACACTACATAAAGTTTGCTCCTTGTGTAATATTGCTGCTTACACTATAGTAACAACATCGTATATAGACTTGCAATTACACAATTTAAAGCAGTCCCTACTTGTTACAGTTGTGGAGCACAGCTTGATTACATAACCACAAATCGCCGTATTAATGTTGTTTCTACAGCAGCTGCAGCCCTTAAACACAGGCATCAGAGCAAATAACGTTAACCCAGTATTTAAATTAAAAAAATAACATTAAATTAAATAAGATAAAACAGCTCCTTGGCTTTTAAAATAGTCTCTCAAAGAACTAACCAGGCCATTTAGTGTGACATTAGTCAAGTGTCTTTAATGCTACATTACGTTGAAGGCTGGGAGGCGAGGATAAACCTAATTTTCCATCAGCAGTCCAGAGCAGCTTATGCGTAGAACACAAGCTCGGGGATCTGTCCTCCCTGTACTCCAGTCCCGTTGGTGCTGTCGGAGGAGCACTGGAATTGAAATGTCACCTTCCCACACTGCACCTCCGTCATGCCCTCCTGGCCAAAATAGCTCAATTCATTCCCGTCCAGCACGGCGCTCACGGTGTAGAACGCATCCTGCTCCACCTGAACAGGATGCTCAAACCACACCGGAAACGTACTGCTCGACCCATCCGACACAAACTTTGTCAGGGTCTGCGCCAGGGTCACCCCTTGTCTCTTCAGTTCGATTTTGACGCTGTACTCTGCTTTGCCGCCGCTCGACCCGTACAGCCCCAGACCAGCGATAAAGATCCTCTTGTCCACCGCAAACTGAATGCTGTCGCACCGGCCGCGGTAGCGCCACTGATTGCTCCGGTAGGCCGAGGACTGGAAGCGGTGGCATCTCTGAGGCGCCAAACCCTTCCTCGCAGTCAGAGGGAAGTCCAGTTTGGGCTTTTTAGCCGCAGTGTACCACAGGAACACATTGTGCGTCTCCTCCAGTGTCAGGATATCACATTGCGCCGCCCCGTTGGCAAACTCCTCCAGGCTCATGGTGGGGATGCGCACTAAGAACAGCGCCTTGCCAAGGACATCTCTTTTGTTGCGGGTTGTGGGCCCCAAACCTTGTCTCTTGCACTCTGCTGTGGCCCAGTTCATAACAGCCTCAAACACCACCACCTCCTTAGTGTTGAGCGTCTCCCGCCGCAGGATGATCTCCAGCGTCTGCAGGTCGATCTCACAGAAGCCCTCGGAGCACAGCGAGAGCTCGGCCTGAGCGTCGATCACCTCCCAGCAGCGCTGCGTCAGCTCGGGCTCCTCGAACAGGCGGCTCTGGGAGAGCAGCACACAGGCGTTCTTGGCCTCCAGGCTCGTTTCCAGGAAGGTGACGCAGGCCTTGGCCAGTGCAGGAACGATGTACTTTTTGGCAGCATACAGGGTGGCCAGCACCGTGTCTGCCTCCAGGTCAATCTCATCGCTGTACATGTACCTGAGAGACGGAAAAAAACTTTTAATCACTGTACTTGTACAGAAATGTAACTTACTGGCATTGTGGGAGAGACAGATCAACTATTTCTTTCTTATTATACCACATAATAAGACATGGAAGGAGGAACATTAGGAGCATGTTAACAGACTTTGTGTCTTGGAAAACTCTTGAAAGTGCTAATTTCTTCTTGTTTCTAGTCTAATTTCCACTGAATCAAATGTTCACAAAAAAGCAAAATGGAAATCTTTTTTTTTTTCTTCCTAAAGAGGATTATATGATGACTTAACACATTCTACCCTTTTCGCAAAAGTCTATGGTGCTGGCTAAGCCAGTGCTACTGAATGAGCAACAAAGGCAGGTTATTTATAACTACAAGTCTGTATATATTCCCCTCTAAGAAAGTTGTCAAGCTCTGGATGAGGAAAAGAAAAAAGTGTTTCTAGTTGGACAAAGAGCACTGAGAAAACCAGCAATTACAGAGCTCTGTGCTGCTGCCACTTCTCTCTGGCGCTCGCAGCATTTTGGCATTCACCTCTTCTAAGCATTGGATGAGTAATAATATGCTTTGAAGTGACACTGACTGCGCTTGTCATCTCTCCTTCTGGTTGGCTGTGTGAGGGATGGTGAGTGGCTTACTTCAGCAGAATTAGAAAAGCAGCAGGTTCCACATCTGGGATATGGATCTCAGACTCCTCCTCCGCCAGATCGCCGTAAAACATGGCACAGAAGACCGAGCTTCCCACGGCCAGCACATACTGGGAGGGCGGGAGAAGCAGACAGATGCGTCAGACACATGCAAGCAGAGTCACTCTTCTTTGCTAAGTTCAATAAAGGAGCAGGAGTAGTTCTTTTCAGTAGCGCTGCAGCAGAGACGCACACAACTTCTCTACTCATCTAACAGACATTTTAAATTTTACACACAAACATCGCTCCGCTTTGCCTTTTTTAAGAGTTTCTATTTTCTTGTAGAAAAAAAATCAAAGGTGAAATGTCTTTACCTTGTGTGCTGGAACCTTCTGCGATCCCCCCAAGGGGCCAACAATGAAGTGGACATCCGCCATCAGCTCATTGTTAAACATCAAGGCATTCCTAAAAGCAGAGCAGGTTTCATGAATAAGCCTCAATCAAGTATTGTATAACATCACGTCCTCCCACACTCTTTTTGCCTGGAGACACTGGTTATTTTCATAGATTTGGGGAGGGTACAGCAACAGAGGTAGGGCTGCAACTAATAATGATTTCCATTATTGATTAATCTACTGATTATTTTCTTGATTTAATTGTTTGGCCTATAAAACGTTTGTGGAGTGTGAGAAATGTCCATCACAAGTTTCCAGAGCCAGTGGTGACTTTTTCTAAAAAAAAAAAGTGTTGTTTTCTCCAATCAAGAGTGCAAAAACCAAAGATATTCAACTTACTATCATAAAAGACTAAGAAAACCATAAAATATTCACAAAACTTCCCTAGGTGATTTAATCAATTATCCAAATTGTTGCATATAAATCTTATTGTTGCAGCTTTAATACAGTAGGGCACGCAACCTCCAAATGTATGCTCTTATGCAGAACTTGAATATTAAGGGTAATGCAACTAAGTAAGTAGATGCTGCAGAAACAGTTTTCTCCCAAATAAAACACCACTAAAGAGTGAGACTGTGCTTATTTCCTTCTTTTATTACTATCATATTAATATAGGGAGTTCCAGTGGCTGTCATGTCCTGTCGTTATTTCATAATGACCTTTTTTTTTTTTTTAATGTATGGTCATTTATATCACCTGCAGGGACTTTAAAAGCGCATATACATGAGAAATGTACTAGTTTTCCAGCAGGTCGTGGCAGATGACTCGGTCCGGAGCGAGTTACCTCTCTCTCAGTGTGGGGTGGCTGCACTGCCAGCTGGGTGGATCTACGTTGTTGTTGGTGATGTTCTGCTGGGTGGTCGGGGTGGTCGCCGCGCTGCTGCTGCTGGCCTGGCTCACCTGCACCTCCTTGGTCTTCTCGGTGTCCGCTACCGTAGTGCCGTTGGACAGGTTGGTGTTGTTGGTGTTGGCGGCGGGGTACAACTCCGCAGCCATCTTCTCCTTCTGCGTCTGCTTCTGCTTGCTCGTCAGGGACAGAGTCAGGATCTCATAACATACCGGCAGCCTGCCCGGGAGCTTGCCGACCTTCTTGGACTTTTTCAGTGTTTCTGGAAGTAGTAGTAGATAAGTCAAACACCTCATGATCCGGCCATGATGGAGCGACCTGCAGTCTGCCGTTGGCATCGGCACAAGCAACCGATCTTAGTGTTATTATCCGGTGAACCGAATCGCTAGCGGGCTCTAAAAGACTGAACTGTACGGGGGTTTGCTCGGCGGAGAATTCAGCCTTTTCTGCGTGAAATTCGGCTCCTACGGCATCGACAACGAAGTTTACACGACAACAGCTAAATATCCGTCCAGGCCCGGTGGAGTCCTTCCAACTTCCGACAACAAGCACTCTTCCTCCGTTTCCCGGCGGTCACCTCATCTTCTCCGGACGGAGAAATGTCCGCGAAGCGTCGCTTGTTTTCCCTTTTTCAGCGAGTGGGTAATCCGGATAGTCACAGCTGGTATTCAAGTCCTTTTCTATTTTTTTTTTTCTCCCACCCTGCCTCTGCCGTTAATCCTCTCAGATATTTCTCCTTCTTTCTCCGAACCGTCTGTCGACCGAGACGAAGCCAGCTACGGTGTTCCGTTGCGGCCGCACACATCCGAGGTAAATAGGCATTTGTCGGGAGTTTCTAACGTCTGCTTCGCTTTTTCTGCCGTTTTTTTTTTTTTTTTTTTTCCCCCGTCGTGATCTCGTCGGAAGTGCTCGCTGAGGACCAATCGGATTCACGTACTGTGGTGACGTCAGGAGAGCCGAAGCGCCTCCCTCAGCAGCTCCGCAGAGTGCGTCACCGGACCCAACCGCTCCGCCTCCGTCCCGCTGATTAGACCCGGTTGTAAGATAATAATAATAAAAAATAAAAAAAACAATATAAAATTAAAAAGGTCATTTAAATTTGACCGTCCAGCCCGCCATAGTTATGAGACGAAATAAGCCCTAAACATAATAAACAAATACCAGTGAACTCGCAAACATTTCACCCTCAGAGTTACAGTCTGACACCACTCTGTGATGTGTGCTGGGATTTGTATGTCATTACAATTTATGTCAACCTAAAAAGGGGAAAAGTTTTATTCTGTGTATTAATAACAAGGTGGTGAGACTGTGTGGCTCACTAATGCAAACCAAAATCCATGCTTTATTCCTTCACACTGCCCTTAGACATTATATTATGTAAGGGATAATGTGCAGCAATAATGACCGGCTCGCTGTACGTTATCCCGCTTATTACACGGATGCTTATTAAAGAAATCAATAATTTGACACCAAATGTGATGATTTTTAAAATTTTTATTTTTTCTGCGGATTGATATGATTGGACTCGAGAGTCTCGAGACTCGAGAGTCTATGATCATTATTCATAGCAGCAGAATGCCGTAATTGACCAATCAGAATCGAGTATTCAACAAAGCTGTGTAATAACAAAACGATAATATCTAATGAGCATGTAAAGATTTTACATTATAAAAACCTATTTCAAACTACAAAAAGAGACGAGGTAGCTTTGTTTCATAAATTAAAATGTTCGTGAAGTTAGTTTTAGCTCTCTAGCTCTCAGTATATAAGATAAGAGAGAACTTTATTTATCCAGAGGGAAATTGTTGTGCAGCAGTACAAAGTAGGAAAGAGTGCAAATATAAAATATAAATAAACAGATATCCAAAATATACACAATGCCAAAAACATAAACAAGGTTAACGGTGAGGTTTCTTCTTGGTGAGTTGTGTATAGTTATGTATGAACAATATCAAATGTCAAGTACAGGTAAGTGTATATGGTTAAGCAGACATAAACATATAGCAATTATGTACAGGCAAGTAGATATGAAAATAAAATAACTTTACGGACTCGGCAGGTGTCGTGGGGGGGGGGGAACCCAAAGAATTCGTGGCGCAAGTTATTTAATTGTACTCCCTAATGAATATCGAGTGCGTTCAAAATAACATAGCGTTGACTAATTTGTGACACGTGTTTCAGGGATGTCAAAAAGAACACACTTTGTTTAACTGGAAAAATCCAAAATACATCCGCGTGTCTTCGGTTAAAATCAAAACTGCATTAAATCTGAGAGGCTCGTTTAGATTCCTCGTGGCCTGATGCTCTGATCAGTTTGCTGCTGTTGTGGCTGCTTTGGTCCGTTAGAGAGGATCACCTGGAGTGTTAGCGACAAGCTAGCAGCTGTGTTTTGGTATTGACGTTCCTACAAATACTGAACTCATATTAATACTGTGAGGTAATCACACTTATTTATTTATTTGGATTATGGCTGTAAATGTTGTCTGACATATTTACTACAACTTGAGAATTTAATTTCACTGAGGTTCAGTGGGTTTACACTGTTTACAGTTCAACAGCCCCAGAAACTGTAGCCTCTAAAATGACCATAAAGTTTAATCAACACCTCACTAAAACAGTAAAAAAAAAAAAAAAGATTAAGTGTAAAGTGGTAAATATATTGGTGGATTAACACAACCCTTCAAGTATAAGCACAAATCAATACATTTCAGCTTTTTTCCCCACTATGTAAAACCCTGAAACACTATTGTGATTGTACCTAGCGGTCTTTGATGATGTATCTTTATTTCTGTGGATAACTGACCAAACAAACAGCGTTAGAAACAATATTTCTAACCGCTTCAGTGGAGTTTGATATCATTCACTGTTTTAAAACATCAGTATTTAGTCAGGTTTGGATGAGTGAGGGCTTCTTGCAAGAGCTGACAGTTCGACAGTCGTACCGAGAGAAGTCCATCGGGGGGAAAGGAAACTCGGAGACCAATTTATTCACCCACAGTAACAAAAAAAACAGACCAGAATGCATTGCAGCTGCAAGTCAGTTTTGGGTTTTGAGGGAAGGCTCGCAGCTTCCCCCACAGCTGAATGATAACACTTTAATGCTATTCATGCATCCCTGCTCCTGCATTTGATTGAAAGGAGCGAGTTCACGGCCCTTCTCTCGGGGTGGTCGAAGTCATTTTGGGGAATGTGGGGAACAGAAGTAGGAGAGGCAGTTGAGGGAAAGAGGGTACACGAAAAAAGTAAACTACAGCACTCCAATCACAGAATGACTCCTGGGCTGTTTGAGCATCACAGATTGATTATGTTCGACGGTGAAAGAGGGTTTGAGGTGGATTTTTTTATTTTCTTAAACAGCCTCTTTTTCTCTATGGAGATTTTGCCTGGCCCAGCGTTTATAGACACTCCAGTAAAACTTGGAGCAATGATGGTGAGCTCTGCAGGCATATCATTACATGGTGCGGGGGGGGGAATCGGCCTGGATCTTATTACTAGCTGGCTCTACCAGCTTTCCACTGGTCTGCTCTTTAAACACAGCCACTGACTTCAAAGATATTTGACTCCACTGTCATAGCCGGGGCATGAAACTCTACTTTTTGTCTCCTGGCTACATTGGAAAGAGGATTCCTCCTAATTTTAGTATTAAATTAGCTTTCTTAGCGAGGTGAAATCATTTTTAGAACAAAAATGTCTAAAGGCAAACTGGCCACCTGCCAGGCAGTTTCACGGCAAAAGCAGATGGTTCTTCAGTTTTCTTCTCTTCAGCTGATTCCAAAGTATTTTCCATAAAGTTTATGATATGCTACACTGCACCAGTTTCTCAGAGACATTTGAAAAGCAAAAGGGTTGAGAAGTGCGTTTGTGATTGGAAGGCTGCCCATTCAAATCCTTTCGCCAGCTGTGAAAATCTGGACAGAGACACTGAATGAGAAACATGCTGCTTCGAGTTGCACTTGAGCTAAATGCTAATCCTCAAGTTCTCCAGTGGAGCTAATTAGCAGTCAGCAGTAGGATACTGGTTTTACTCGAAGCTCACAGGTGCTAGTAAGTTTAAATCTGTATGAATTCAAAGCAGGATTTTGGTCAAAGACAAACAGCATTTTCTTTGGTTCGGACCAGAGTGGAAAACATGACTTGGTTGCTGTTTTGCTTTTGGTTTGTTTGCTGCTCAGGCACAGGCGATCCAGGGCTAGTAAACAAAACTCACACGAACATCCAAGCCGGCTGTTTATTGGTTATTGTGCCATCCTGAGAGAGTTTTGGTAGGAGAGCCAAACAGATCTGTAGCATGATGGACTTGTATCGTGTCCAGATAATCACACATGAGACAAAAGCTGAATGTGATCATTAGAGGACACTTACACCCATAAACCATGCAGTGTGCTGCAGCTGCTGCAAATAAAGTAGTGAGGGTAAATGTAGTGCTTTACATAGTAAATAGGGAGTGATGTTGGACACAGCCCTGATAATTCATCTCAGTAAAGTTATTCGATGTAATCAGAGATGAGGGTGCACAACGTTGCACAATCCTTTGATATTTTGATAACAGAAAATGTGAATTTATAAAAAATCTGCATCTGGTTCTAGATCTAGTGTTAGGGGTTTTTTTTTTTTGGTTCAACTACAGTAATTAATGAGACAATACTGAAAATGCTTAAAATAGCTAGATCTCGCAGTGTTAAGAAATCTTTTCAAATCTTCTGTATCTGCATCCAGATCTGTTCCAGAAACCCATCCTTCCTTCTCTGGTTCATTGCCTATCTTTCCACCCAGTTTCATTAAAATATTTTAAAAGGTTTTTTAAGATATCCTGCTAAATTAGAGAAAAAAAACATAACACCCTTTGGCAGAGGTACCTAAACCAAATGCTCCAGATTTTGAAGGAATGACCTGAATGTCAACGCTTACAAGATCACATACAATTCTTCCTTCTGATTGACTAAACTTAAACAAGACACTTTCCTGTCCCAACCAGACCCGTGCCTGTACATTCCCCGTTTCGCCCAGCTGCTGGAATTTGGGGAGAAGAACCACGACGTCTCCATGACGGCGATGAGGCTGGTGCAGAGGATGAAGAGGGACTGGATGCACACGGGACGAAGGCCGTCGGGACTCTGTGGAGCAGGTAACCATGAGACGAGGCAGCGTTAGATATCTACTGTCTGTGCTGTGGAGGATTTATTTATTTCGGGTGAATGGTGCTGGCAGCAGCCTGAAGGGACTGAGCAGCACGTCTGTCATCAGAGGATTCCTGGTTCCAGTCCTTTGAGAAAAATCTGAGGAGAGAAAGTGATTAACGCTCTCTGCTCTGTTGGCATCTAACATCAAGGTGCCCTTCAACCTCAGGTACTCCTGAAAAGCTGCCCAGTGACCATCAGTATTTGTAACTCAGCCTGTCACTTCTTATTCTAACCTTACAGTACAACAAGCTCATACTTCTCTAACAGGGATTAGTATAAGTGGATTTCATAACTCTGGCAAGTTTACTGCCATGTTTTACGTGGCAACTGGTGATTTTATCAGTTTGAGGAAAGGAGTTAATGAGAGGGGTAGATGTAAATAAACCTGTACAAGGCAAAATGTGAGATAAACATAAAAATGCACTCAGCATTAGATCTTTTTCTTCTCAGAATGACTGGGAGCTCAGGGGCAGATCAACCTGAGAAGTTGTTTTTGTGCCTTAAACTGAATGAATCGCAAAACAAATTCATGGAAAATATTCAGTATCACAACAAGCAAACCTCCCTGTTAGCTCAGACTTGGCTATTAGCATATAGTGATTCATTGTTTTGAATCAGGTGGTGGATAGTTTTGTTCAGAAAGTGCTGAGTAAGAAACAACAGTTTTAAGGTGAGAGCTCACGCTGTTTCTGCGTGTTTATGGCTGTTTAATGGATAGTGCAAAGGTTTGTCCTGCTCTGTAGTGCTTTTTTTCATGCTCCCCAGTTTGTCATGAGTGAAGTTTTGCCTGTATACACTGCAGGCATCTGAGTTGGTGCCCTAACATCTGGCATATATTTAGTGGTATATTTTGATGGTAAGCAGCAGGAAGTTTATACTGTACATGCTTATATTACTAATGAATATCCAAGATGAGGAGGCTTCTGTACGCTTAACTTGTGCTGCCTGTTGATAGTTTGGGACCCACTCGCTACCTGCAAGAGCTAACTTTGTGCAGTCGCGCTAGCGCTATTACTGCTAGTAGCACTATGTTAGCTAGCCAGAGTAGACAGATGTCTATCAATGTGAGTCACGCAGTAAAAAAAGGTCTGGTAATGCGAGGACGAGTGCTGCATACACATTCACCTCTAAAAAGTAATTTCCAGCAAGTTCTTCCATTTCTAAATACTGAAAATGTCCATATATATATATAAACATATAAACAGTTTTTTACCCCCTTGCTGTGCGGGCACCCTTGATTGTAAACAGGAGACCCGTCTATTTGAACTTTTCAAGGACACTGAAATGTGGGCAACCGCAAAACGATGTCCTGGAAAAATCCTAAATGTCTGAAATGGTATATTCTGAAGATTCTGAAATGGTCCCAAAGTACAGCTTTTTTTACATCTTAAATTCAGTTTTAGACATCTTTAAAAATGTTGTTTCTTGTTGTACTGTTCTTCTGGTGAGATGTTTAGCTAATCATTCAGACCCACTTCTCATGGGTCAACAGCTCCTTTCATTTTCAGTTTTTGAAAGGATTACATAAGCCTTTTTTCTGCTCTAATTGCATTGTTAAAAACTCTTAAATAGTCTTCAAAAAAGTTGCTGCATTTTGCAAATGCATTGCAAGTGCTCCATTTATCTTCAGTTGGATAACCATATTTGTATTACCCGTGATGGTAAATATGGAGGTAACATTAAAAAACTGTTGATCCCCAGTAGCTCTAGTCGTCTTGCTGTATAGCTGAACCTAAACTCTGACCGCGTCCTGTAGGAGGCAGGTGAAAGGAGATCAATAATGTAACACATGCACATTTACCCGAAGGTTTTTACACCACAAACAGGGAGGGTTTGTCCACAAACCGGTCCGGTTGCTAGTGAATCCTGACACCAGCATCTCTCTCAGTATTTGCTGCCTAGTAGGTTACCATATGTATTTTGGCCTTTTACAGTTTGTTGGTTATCTGCTGAAGAGACGTGTGGGTGAGGCAAACCTGCCAGCACCTGCCTAAACTTACCACAGTTTGTCTGGTTGATTTTCCACCCTGCCCGTCATCCTCTCTGTGTGAGTTTAGTGGTGCAGTTGATGTGAAACAGCTGAGCTCAAAGCTCTTCTCTCCTTGTTGCGTCTCTGCTGGTTTCAACCTGAATACACTGGGCTTTGAGGCATTACCCGCTAAGACGTCCTGAAATTGAATCACCAGCTTCCTCTGCTCCCTGCGTGTTTACGCTCACGGTTTAAATTTTCGTCTTTCTGTGTTCCTCTGCTGCATTGCCTGAATAATTAATTGCTTATCATAAATCTTTGAGAAGGATACAGTCAGATGGAAGAAGGAAAAGTTTGTTCCCAAATATGATGCAAATATCGCTGTTGATGAACCCAAAACTTGTATCTGCAGAAAGTTCTTTAGGGTAGAATCATTTTGAAATTGCGTCATGGACAAAGGACTCATGCATGTAAAGTAATAAATTACAAAGTAAACTCTGCATTAAGAAAGGAAAACCACTTTGAAGTTACATGTTTTCAAGGTAACAGCAATAAAATGTTTGAGAAAGTCATCAGCGGAGCTGAAAGCCACCTCTTCAGTCCTGAAGGCTGTTAGAAGTGTGCATGTAGAAGCATCTATCTTTTAACAGGCTCTTGAGCGAGGCAACTCTAATGACTGTTATATAACTGTTCCCCTTCAAGGCTCGCACTGCAATTCATTGCATAATATTAGTGTTGTTGTTACTCTTTTTTTAAAACTGTTTTTGTGTGGGGGCGGGCTGTTGGCTCCACGAGCTGAGGTTCCCCCGTCCTGTCGGCTCTGTCCTCCAGTCTTCAAGGTGTCCATGCAGAGACGCATAAAAACCAAACATAATATTTGAGTGATCAGTCACGTCTTTGCCTATGTTTGAGTCTTGATCATATGTGTGTACATTTGTTATATCATTATGTGTGTATTAATATATTTAATTTCCAAAACATAGAGCTGAAGAAAGCTCAATATAAGACACAGAAAAATACCATTGTGTACCATTTATGTAGTTTAGGGACGACACAGGTTGAGTTATAAATACTGTGTAGAGACGGACCACATGTGACAGAGTTCTAAGTTACTTGAAACTGGTTAGATTTCATCACATTGTGTTTTTTTTTTTTTTTCTGTTTTCAGCTCTTCTCGTTGCCGCACGTATGCACGACTTTCGCCGGACCATCAAAGAAATCATCGGCGTTGTAAAAGTGTGTGAAAGCACACTAAGAAAAAGGTGGGTGGTAAAAGCCGACTTGTTGGATAATGGATGAAGTTTGATAGTTCTGACAGTAAAAGTATTGAAGATAGAGGCTTTCTTACGTGAGATTTGTCTGGGAGTTTTTTTGGTGCATAAGTGAGCAGGAGATTAATAAAAAAAAATTTAAACTGTTGGTGTCCCAAATTGTCAGTCGCATTGACCCAAATTTGTGTTTCATCTTAATTTATTTGTGCTTTTTATTTGATTAGATTTTAACTTAACATTCCCTGCAACTTCTCCTGCATTAGACTGATAGAGTTTGAGGACACACCCACCAGTCAGCTGACCATCGAAGAGTTCATGAAGATAGATCTGGACCAAGAGTGTGACCCGCCCTGCTTTACAGCCGGACTGATGAAGAAAAAAGTCCATCAGGTGTGGATTTTAGCACACATAGTATCAGGAAAAACAAGCTCGTTGGTTCAAGGAGCCTTTAAATTCACC
Source organism: Siniperca chuatsi (assembly GCF_020085105.1). Taxonomy (NCBI): domain Eukaryota; kingdom Metazoa; phylum Chordata; class Actinopteri; order Centrarchiformes; family Sinipercidae; genus Siniperca; species Siniperca chuatsi. The sequence continues at coordinate 25,989,793 of NC_058056.1, forward strand.
TGAGCTTTAAGAAATTGTGTCACATCAGAAAAAAACACGTTCACATCCATGTTTTTTGTCAATTTTGATAAATTGCACTGCTTATGAAATTACCTGTTTTCCCCTCAGGGAATATTAAAATTTCATGTTATATTTTCTTGATGATTACATGCAGCCCCCAGGCGTTCTCCAATAATTAATGAAGGGTATTAACCTCTAAAGTAAAACTGTCAAAGATCACTGTTCTGTAGGTCCACATACTTAACAGAGAGGTAGCAGGGTCGACTTTGTATCAAATCTTGGTCAGAAATAGTGAGGCACTTATTCCCCCCATGAAACAGCGATTTGTCATTTTTACACTTTGTTTTATCCATACAAAAAACAAAGATACAATGTGTTAATAAGTGAGCTTTAGAGGTGTTCGAAGATAAGTTTGTTAATTTTGGACAGAGCCAGGCTAGCTGTTTCCCCCTATTTAAGCTAAGCCAACAGTTTACTGGCTTAGCTTCATATTTACGGTACAGACATGAGAGTGGTATCAAGATTCTCAGCTAACTCTCGGCAAGAAAGCAAATAAGCACATATCTCAAAATTAAACGATCCCTTTAAGCCTTTAGCCTGTTAGCTTTAGCCAACGCATGACTGTGAACTTGCTTTAAACATTGTCAACAATTGTCATCTTTTGTGGTTTTTAAAGTAACAAATTCAAGCAAAATATAATTTTAAAGCATGTGAATCATGCAGATACTTGAATCTACGTCAGAGCTGTGATTTATGTCGAACGTGCATTTGGTAATTAAGATTTGTGCTTCCAGTATCCTACATCAAGAAATTAATCTTTTTTGAGATGCTGGAAAATGTACAACTTTATGGCTAAGCTACATAAACTTGACAGAAAATAATATATATAATAAAATGCTGTAGTTGTTTTCACATGACTTAAGTATGACGTTTCTGTCACGTGATAAGTGACAAACTCCATCCGCTGATGAAAGCCACGACGTGGTTGACAGCTTTGGAAACAACAAGTAAGTTGGACCTCATGTTAGGTATTTTTTGTTAAGCTAGGAGAGTTTAATTATATAATTCCAACTGTCACTTTCTTTTAAAAAGTTTTTCTTTCTGCTCAGTAATTTCTAACATTTCATCTTGTCACAATGGAAAAGAGCGAAATTAGTGTTACAAGGTTTCTAGAAGTTATATGTTTAATCATTTTTACTTTTACAGTACAGAAACAAAGATCTGACTGTGGATGTGTTTCTCACTCAGTACTGTGTCTCCCGCCATCAGCACCAAATCAAACTCACGCTTGGTGTTATGTAGTTTTAGGAAGAAACTGTCGTACTGAAAGAAAAGGCAGCTGCTGTCAGCCACCCACAGTCCTCGTGTTATGATGTTCTTTTATACTGATATGTTTCACTCTGTAATCGTTTCACCCTTTGCTCACTGTTGGATTGGGAAAAGGCTTTTCTTCTTTCATTCAATTTCCCTCCCTGTCTTCTTCCCTCTAGCTGGAGATCGAGCTGAAGAAAAAGATTGATGACGTTGAAGGTATGGGTGCAATATCCTTGTCTGTTTGCCATCACATCAAAGGCATCTGGACTCCAGGCTACTTGCTTTTCTTTTGATTTTGCAAAATGATATTCTGTTAGCTTTCAGGGTAGTTAGACTCACATTCATAACACTGAGAAAGACAAAGTTTGGCAACGCTTTCTTGTTTTCTTCGATGTGTTTGCCATTGGGCTGACTTTGACTAAATGCAGTGTTGAATGTGGCTGAAACAAGGAAAAAAACTAAAGCGCTGCAGTACATAGAGAGGAAAAAGGTTTTTTTTGTTTTTTTTACATGATTTTGTTTCAGCACAACATGTAATTAACCATACATTATGTTACAGTACTAACATATTGTAATTATGGGGAAAAAGGGTTAGCAAAGCTTCAGAAGAACAGGCTGTGACTTTACCAAGAACACAAAAGAAGTATAATTTTCCCCCCGCATGTATCATACACAATCATTTTAGGGACATGAGAAAAGTTTCTGCATCTCACTTTCTGCTTTTCAGTGTTGCATATAAGATTATTGATCTAGGTTTAACTCCGATGTTTTCGTTTTTATCTTCAACAGATGAAATTCAAAGCTACCAGGATGAAATAGACGCAGAGCTTCAGACCAGTAGGCCCAAACTGAGAGGAGTTTACGCCGCCTACACTAAGGAAGGTACGGAGCAGAAAGGACTGTTAGTTAAAGAGTAAATGAGGGTTGTGAGTGATAATGTAACTGTAACCTCAAGGTCAAATGTTTGATCCCCACAGAAGTCCAGAGCTGTTTGAACTCTTTATATCACATATTAACAGTATGTTACTAAACGTTAGCTTGTTATCAAGCAGAAGTAACATGCATGTTAAATGCTAACTGTAGCAAACATGCTAATGTTTTTTACAAGTATTTTATGGCAGAAATAAAGTGCTTTATCAGGCAGTTAAATGCTAACATAAGCATGTTATGAAGCTAATTAGCAGCTCAAACTACAACTTAGACAAATTAAAATTGAGACCAGTCTGGCAATTTAAAGCTGAGGCTGACAAGTCTATAATGTCCTAAAATGGCCACCGTACAGAAGATAAAACCTTTTGATTTAGATAACAAAATGGCTTTTCCTTTGACAACACCTTGCTTTCCATTATTGTAATCATCACAGGGGGAAACGCTGCCATGTTAATGTGTGATGATGCTTTTATTTATCACTCTGTCAGTCAATCAGACAGGATGAGAAGGCAGAGGTTGTTAGTGTTTCCACACACACACACACACACACACACACACACACACACACACACACACACACACACACACACACACACACACACACACACACACACACACACATATATAGGCCCACCCATGAAAAATAACACACATCAGAGTGCACTCCCTGTCACTCTTTTTCTTTATCTCTTTCTACCTTTGGCTCTTTATCTCTGGCCCTCTGTCTTTGTCTGTTTTTTCTGTCTCACACACACACACACACACACACACACACACACACTCCTCGTATCCCCCTGTTTTCACACAGTAGGGGGGGTCACAGGCTGTCACTGATTTCAGGCATGTTGCTCTTCAGCTGCTGCTACGCTTTCAGATCCAGTGGCATTTCGCTTCTTCTCAAACTGATAATCGAGTTGCTTTTCTGACTTGTGGGCAGAAGTCTGTCTGAGGACATTTTAATTATGGCTGATTAAAGGACACGTTTTAATTAAATACCCATACTGCGAGAGGACAGCCAAAATTATGATCCAATTATTTTGTCTGGATGAGATTATTTATCACCATTTTTATTCTCAGTGATTTGGGAAACTAAATAATTTCACTTGTGGCATTTTGTATCAACATCAATAATAATAATTCTTTTGTATTATTTTTAATTGGGAAACTGAAATTCTGATTTATAATTATACCCAGCTAATTATACAATCTGACCATATACTGTAACTCTCGGCTGCTTTATTAATCCTCGGAGAATACTGAGGAGTCATGGACTGTATAATAAGATACAACATAGTAAAGGTGAGTCAAACCGTATTATAATTATTAGAAATAAGCATTTTAGCTTACACCAGGACACATTTTTAATTAAACTCATTTCCTGTTGAGGTCCACAGTGAATCAGTGGAAATTGAAACAGTGACCTTCTAGTTACTGGAACTTGTGATTGCTTGTATTTTTTTCACTACATTCTGAGATTTTAAAGACTGAACAATTAACTGATTAATTGAAAAATGATTGGAAGACTAATTGATAATGTACAACTTTTTAACATTTACTCTTAGCTAGCATCACTGCTAAGGTAGCTACATGCCTAAGTACTGTAGCTATGCTGCTGTGGCACTAGGCTAATGTACCGTTATGTCTGCCACTGTGTACTAATTCTATACTGCACACCAAAGCAGGTTTTGAGTATTTAGTGTGTTTACACCGGACAAGTGAGAAAACACTCTTAAAGTACTACATTTTAAAACGTCAGTATGCAGACTGAAAAGATGCTTGATTTTTGTGTGTGCTGTTATTGTCCCACAGTGCGAGTCACAAAGGAATGGAGGAGCTACTCACAGCTGCAAAACATGAAAACAAATTGTGGATGGTGGTGAGACGGGAGCGGAAAAGAAATCTCAGGGAAAGAAAAGTATTCAATCGTTGGAAAAACAAACGTTTTATTTTCTCTTTATGTATTTTAAAAGAATAGTTTGACATTTTGGAAAATATACTTATTAGCTTTCTTGTCAAGAGTCAGATAAGATCGATACCACTCTCATATGTGTCCATTCAATACAGCCCGGAGGCAGTTAGCCTAGCTTAGCATAAAGAAACAGCTAGCCTGGCTCTGTGCAAAGGTAAAACAATCTGCATAGCAGCGCCTCTAAAACTCACTACTCACGTTATATCTTGTTTAAGTCTTACAAAAACCTAAGCAAAAAAATGAGACATTGTGGTTTTACTTGTGGTCATGTGCTGTTTCTTGGCCCGGCGCAGTAACTTCCTGGAGTCTTGTCATCACAGTGAGGTTGCCAGGCAACCAGCTATAATTGGCAGTGGCATTCAGGAGTTCCAGTTTGATTGTTCGTCAGCGCACGTATTGTAGAGTTGCACAATATCAAAATATATACCATGACACCATGTAAATTTGTTAATCATCAGACATTTTGTCATACTGTTTATGCCATGTTACTGTATCTATTTATTTATCAGTGAGCAGGACTGCTTTATTACAATATTGAATTATTGTTGATTGATTTTTGCCTCAAAAACTAAAAAAAAAACCCAGATATTTCAATTTGGTTATTTTATCAATAAATGGTTATTTGTTGATTTTCTACAAAATTTACAATACATATCAATATTTTAGAATAAAATTTTATAGAGAGAGAGAGAGAGGATTTTATCCATATCAGCAACTTCCAGCCTTTTGTATCATGTCCTATTAGTCCATAACTGTAAAGTATGATTTCTCATATACTAACTGCAACAACAGTATACTATGACAATTTGTATATAGTACATACTGTATGCAATTGGAACAAACTTACCGCTACTCACAGTACTAATCCTTTTGTCCATCTACCTGTAAGATGCTAATATTTTCTTTTTCCAAATGGAAGTTATGTGCTAAATTTAAGAAATGTGGAAAACAGTTGGACTACCATCCTTCAAATTTTATAATCTGATATTTTATTTTAATGCCCATCTATCCCTGAGCCTGTTTGGTGGTTGTGTTTTAAATTGTCCAAACATGTTGTTCACTGTTGTTTTTGGGGCCCTTTAGGAGGCCCTAAGCTAAGTGAGAACTAGTTAAATTACACTGTTTTGGTTCAGTAGATGTAAATGTCGATTTTATTTTACGTTTTTATAGAAGAGCTGGTTTCAAGCTCCTGTTTTTATCTGTCCTGATGATGTGTTCGAGACAAAGTTGACCAGTTCCAGGCTTGCTGATCTGTAGCTGATCCTGATCTCTGGCGTCGCTTTCAAAGTTGTTGCAAGCAAAACAAGTATTTCCTTAAAGGTATAAATCAAACACCACATTAATTCCACATCTAACTCTGTCTGTCCCTCTCTCAGACGGTGAAAATGAGAACGACGACGGCTTCTCCACATTGTGTAAGATGGAAGACGTTGACGAACCAGAAGAGGAAGAAGAGCTTCAGGCTGTGGCCAAGCACTTTGGCAAAGAACTCGGCGAGCTCACACTGGAGGCTCTCATGAAACTAGAGCAGAAGAGACCAGAGGAGGACCAGGAGCAGGAGGAGGATGTCCCGAAGCGAAAAGCCCCATCGCTGGCGTCCATCCTGGGCACGATGCCCTCAGCAGCCACTCTCGGCCTCACCGAGTCCATCGGCGGCTGCATCGGAGACGGGAAGGAGAACGGTGAGTGCAGCCTGATGTCTAAAGCTTTTTGCTTTTATCATACTAGATGCCTCATTTTTAGGCAGAACAATCACATTACCAGAAATTAGATTAACTAGATCGGAGGTTTTCTTGGTTTTGTCACAGATTGTTGATTTCTGGGGCATAATAATCTAATTTGTTGGGGAAAAAATAGCTCAAGTTTCTCTCTGTGCTCTGTTTTTTAGATTTGTTTTCTGAGACGTCATCCGTTCGTGCTTCGTAATTCTTTTTGTCTTTTTTTGCATTTTAATGTTTCATCAGCGTGATCCAAGCAGAGGGGGAGGAAGAGTGGTTGTATTTAATAAATCTCGACACAGTAGTTAGTCAAGCAATTTGGAGAATCGCATGCTTTTAAGACAACATTTCAGGTATTAGATTGTTTGATTTAGCAAACATCTTAATAAAAGCAGCAGTACCCTTGAGGATGATCTGATTATTAATGCTGCAGTGATGCCATTCATCCTTGACTGTGTCTGCTACCTACTGTATCACCATAATAACCACTAATCAAGTTAAAGAATGCTCTCCCAGGTTTAATTGTCATAATTAAGTTTGCTCCAGAATGAAAATAGCTGAGCTGTGTGTGAAATTTGTCATCCCTCATTATATTTTACCCTATTTAGTACACTACAGACAGGAAGGGAATGTGTGGGAGAGGTTCAGGAGACAAGGTAGCCAAATTTCTTAACCCATGAGGCGGTTGACATGTGGATTTGAGCCAAAATACTGCAAGTTGTTGCTGCTGTTTTGTTTGTTAGCGGCACATTAAAGCAAGCATCTTTGGAGAGGTTGTCTGTCCGTTTTTTGTGATGGCATTTAAACTCCGGTGAGCCAAATTACTGTACCAAGACAGGAAAAAATAACTAGGAACAGCGTGGTTTGGTAGGTGAACATCACTTGATCAAATTGTAGGAAACGATGCAAGGCTTTATGGGTATAAAGCATAAGTGTGGACTCGAGTCACATGACTTGGACTTGATTCAGACTCAACTGAAGAAAATATAAAAAGACTTGGAGCTCGACTTTGCTTGGACTTCAGTCTTTTGACTTAAAATGACTTGATAATCCTCCCCGTGATTAAAAAGCGTGCGCCGAATAGACTACCCATTTTCCTAACAACGGATATACTTTTAATCCGTCTGACAGCAGCCAATCAAGTTGCACGAGCAGGAGAAAAAGGTATACATGGCAACACAGATGACCAGATAAAAAATACTTAAAACCAACTCGACTTGGACTTGATTAGGAAATTGTTGGAACATGTTCTGGGACTTGTTGGTTTTAAATTAGGACTTGACTTGGGACTTGTTGGTGTTGACTTGTAATGCCACAACAGCATATTTTCACATGTTCTTAATTCTTACAAAACACTACAGAGGAAAAATGCATGCATGGCTTAAATCATTATCTCACATAAGATGACCAATCACCCAATTTCTGTTTAATGACTTAAAAGCACAGTCTGGTGTTATGCTATATTTTTATCAACAAATCCCTTGAAAAACTAACAATATGTCAGTCCATTTTACAGTACTTTCTGACTTCCTCAGGACCAAAACCATTGGTTCCTACTGAAGACATAAATCTTTTGAAACGCTCACAAATATATAGGTTTTTTTTTCAAAGGCTTTTCAGTGCTACTGTTGTTTAGAGGCTCTTGTTCACATGCAGTCAGGTAACTTGAACCTAAATGAACCAAACACAAGAACAGACTGAACGTTTCCACTGCAGTTAGGATGGAAAAAAAGGAAAACAAACCATAGGAGTGATCACACCCTCTGTCAATGTGACTTATTAACAGTTGCAAAAATAAAACAACTACAGGGATCCATCATGTGTTGCCTATAATTACCTAATTACATGAGTAGGATGTTCTGCGCCCCCACCCCCCCCTTATCTGGGTGTGCAGAGGCGTTGATGGATGTGAGGTAATAGTGCCGTGCAGCTTCATCTGTCCTGATGAGGAAACCTGTGTTTTTATGGCTCTGAGTAGGAGGGCGGAGAGTTAGGAGAGGCCAGGGGTGGGAGGTGAAGTGTGTTTTGATGGATGTGTGTTGTGAGGGAAGGGGTGGTGAAGTGGTCTAATGGGTGGAGAACAACCTGTAACTTAAAGGTCACAGGTTTGAATCCCTGCCGAAGCCTCTTTGTGTCCATAAATATTGACCTGGGCCCCATTTCGGTGGTGCTGAAGAGGGCGTATAACTGTCTGTAATCTGTGCAGCAATGCTCGCAGCTTTGTGAGGCTTTACTGCTAAATGCTAATGTCAGCATGCTAACATGCTGATGTCAAGCAGATATAATGTTTGCCATGTTTACCATCTTAGTTTAGCATGTTACATTACTTTGCATTACATTAACATGCTAACATTTCTAACACGAATGTCATTAGTTTTGCATAAACCAAAGTATTGGGCAAATAGAAATGTTGACTTGATGATGGCGATAAAGAAAAGCTGAGGGATCACCAGCCAATTCTGTAACAAATGTCATGGCAGTCCATCCAATAGTTTTTCAGATATTTCACTCTGGACTGAAGTGGTGGACTGACTGACAGACCGACGTTGCCATCCCATGAGCCACGCCACTAGCAACACAAAGAAGTTGTTTATTCTTGAAACGTTGACTAACACAATGAAGCTTAATGTACAGTCATTAGTCTACAGCTTTCAGCTTCCTTCCCTTTACCGATATAGATGTGATGATTTATAAAACATGTTACTGGGTGGATGTAGCCTAAATTTAAGAAAGCAAACGATCGATTTAGCTATTGCTCGAGGCAGACATTACTCTTAAGCACAAATTAAACCTGAAATCAAGCAGTGGCGATTCCTATAAGTTCCATGAATATGAACATCATTTAGTGTGAATGTCATTCTGCCATCATTTATTCATTAGACCTAAACATGTGGCTAACAACATGTGAACCATAAATAAAAAGAAATAAGATATAGAGACTGAGAACTTTAGGCAAGAAGAGGGAGAGAACGACGGTGATGACAAAAGCTCAATTTTATTGTTTTTGTCTGTAATTGAAACATCACTGATTTTACATCATAATATATATATATATATTACATACAATATATTGACTAAAAAATGAACAAAGACAATAACTTGTTAATCTATGATAATTTCTAATAGACAGTGATTTTGGGAAAGACATCCTAAACTTAAAAAGTTTCGTACAATGGATTTTATGATAGGATCCAATAATCCGATACGATTTACGATAATAATAAAAATGCTTTTCGGGAACAGGTCCCAGTCCTGTCCAAGTGTCCTTTAGAGAGACGCTGATCCCTTTACGTTCCCTCTGGGGGAAAAAGTGTCCACTAAACAGCTAAAATGTAAATGATGTGGTCCTTCATTTAAAACACTTAATTACCATATTACATTAAATACATAAATGCAAACCTGAAACTTTCCTGGTCCTTGGAAGTTCTCTGTAAAAGCCTGCCTCCCTAAAACATCCATAGCTCAGGTCAAACCACCCATTAACCCGATGAAAATGTCCCCCAATATTGCCACTGACCTCATTTCACCATGGGAATACACAACGGCGACGAGGTTAAGAGCGAGAGCAGCCACAATTACCAAACTGCAATGAATCACAGCTCTCTGAATTATAAGCTCTTATGTTCATTGCAAATGTGTCTCCTTTTTTTAAATAGTTTTTTGTTATAGAGTGATGTTAGTTTGAGTCATCCTCCTTATCATGAGGCTCATCGTATGTGGCCATGAATGACAAAATCAGCATTAAGAAATGAAACATGGCTGTGATTAAAGGGTTTAATCATAGGCCAGTGGGACTTGAGGCTGATCTCACCAGGGAGCTGTATGATTAGAGGTTAGCTGCTCTTTCCCCTGAGAGTGTGTGTCTCGCGGTCTCTTCTTTATTCTGCTTCTACAGTGTGTGCTGGTTCTGTTTTGGTTTGTGTAATAGCATTGTGCTGCCATATTGTTTGATCTCAGAAGACTATCCTAAAACTAAAACAAAAAGTCCCCAATTGGTCAAATGCAAAATAGTGACACTTTTCTTTTCTGTTTTCTCCCCAGTGGCAGAAGTTCACAAAGATAATTTCACATGAATCTCATTTGTTCAGAATCATCAGAACTGCTGCTGACTGTAGCTTCATATGTATTGTACAGACACGAGTGGTATAAATCTTCTCATCTAACTTTTAAGAAAGCAAATAAGCATATTTCCCAAAATGGTGAACTGTTCTTTAAGACTATTGGTACAAACCCAGAATTTGTAAGAATATAATTGTATACACAATACAAGAACTAGCCAATAAGCTAGTGAACGATCTAGCCAGCTAACTAGTTACTTGTATGTTTTTAGCCAATCAATGTGAGATTCTTTTCTAAACAGGTATTTGTTGTTCATGACGCCTGTAAACAGCGACAGACTGGCCTACACCACAACTTTGTGGATAAAAAGCAAGTCATAGCGAGTTCAGTCATCATGATCTCAGACTGTTTTTATTAACCAGTGGCATTTTGAATGGCCGGTACTGTAGTCCTTGTACTGTAGAGCGTGTAGGCAGCGAAATCCCTCTGCTGGCACACATGAAGTTGCCCTCTTCTCACATGCCAGTGATGAGCATAAGGTTCACGCTGTCCCACAGATCCAACCTGACAAGGACATTAACTCTTCAATAGAAATGGTCCGCCAGTGCCTACATTAGTATTTTTCTTGGAGTATCTTCAAATGCTTGATATCCCTAAAATCTGTACAACCTAAACTAAAAAGTTATATAAGTCAATAAACCATAATAATTGAAAAAGTATTATAATTGTGTCAAATTAAAAGACATTAAAAAATTGGACATGTTTTTTTCATAAAATTTTACTAAATAAACAACATATTTATCCAAAAGATTTCTAGATGTAGAAACATGAACAATTTTTTTTTCTCAGCACTCCACAAGTTATTTGAACTATGTAAATTTTTTTTTGTTTTTGAGAAATGCTTATTTTAATGAGCAGAGTGCAAAGGCGTTTTCCTCTGGCTCCACGGTTTTGCACCGCACATAACGTAATGACATCATCCCGAGCGTACAGCGTGATGATGTGAAAGACCGAAGCCTTAGCTTTCCTCTGCAAAAAGAATGAATGCTCTAGCTATTATGGTTTTTATTTTAGATCAATTTAAACAGGATCATGCAAATAACAATCTCCTGCGGCCAGTTCGGAGCCGCCCGCAGGAGGGCCGTTTTCAAAGGGTTAAACTTTCATCTGCTTCTCAGCCATCAGCAATGTCAAATGTGTTTGTTAGAACATATCACCATGCTGGAGGTAGTGCTAACAGGAATTAACCCTGGATCTTTTCAGTGGGGGTGGATCCCTGCCCCACCCATGTGCCCATAAATGCCATTTTGAAACACAGGCAGCTGATTGTAAACAAAGCAGCAGCAAGACGAAAACATGATGACATCTAATCTTTGAAAGAAGAGCTGTTGGTTGCAAGTTTTCATAGTAAAGGAGCATACACAAACATGTCATTTTCCTCAAACTGACGCTTCAACAGAGTGATTCTGCGTCCAGTGGTCGTCTGTGAAAGCTGTTAGCATAGTTTCCCTCCCATAGGATCCCTCCTCTGCTGCTCTGCCTGAGCTTTCTTCCATTTCTTTTCCCTATTAAGGGTTTTTTTGGGAGGAGTTTTTCCTCATCCGAAGGGTCTAAGGTCAGAGGCGTATGCCCTTGAGGCATATTCATGATTTGTGATATTGGGCTATATAAATAAAATTGACTTGACTTGAAGGTTTAAATTAGCTTGTTTACATTTACAATCTTACAAACCTTCATTTGTGGCAGCAGATTTATGTTTCAGTTAACTCTCAATCGATCACATCATTACATTTAAAAGTTTACTGCCTTTGTGATGTTTTCAGTGCCCTTTTCTACCTCCACACATCTCCTTTCCAACATGGATTCAACCATTAAAGTCCAGTGGTGAAAAGTAACAAAGTACATGCACCCAAGTACCGTACTTAAGTACAATTTCTGAGGTACCTTGTTCTTTACTTGAGTATTTCCATGTTCTGCTATTTTATATTTTTTTACTCCACTACAATTATTTGATAACTTTAGTTACTTTATAGATTCAGATTAATGATACAAAATATAATCACCAAATAATTGTATTATTATAGGTTAAGATAAGACTTCACTGATCTGGGGGGGATTTCACAAGCTCCCCAGCAGTAAAATTAGCCCCACCTTAATGCATCACTAATTATAATCCAATAATATAATATACATTATTCTACTCATACTGCATGTTGAGTACTTGTACTTTTGGTACTTTAAAGTTTGATGCTAATACTTTTGAATGCATGACTTTTACTTGCAACAGAGTATTTCTACAATGTGGTATTACTTAAGTAGAACATTGGAGTAGTTCTTCCACCTCTGTTAAAGTAAAAAAAAAAACAGTAACAAAAACAAAGAATAACACAATAAATGTAACCTCCTCCATATTTACTGTGTTGCAGTGGAAAATGCTGTCGGGAAACAACCTGTCGTGTTTTTAGTCTGTGAAACTAGTCTAATTTTTGATGTTACTGAGATGCAGAAGGACAAAAACAACAGCATCATGAAACAAATATCTTTTTAAAAGGACATTTGTTTCATGATCCTGTTCTTCAGTTTAATTCCTGGGACTGTTTGGTCGAAATGGACAATTTATGTGCCAGCTGGATGTTTGCCCATGTTTGGTACTGTTTATTTGTGTGTAATTTCATTTGTGTATGTGTGTCTGGTGTGTGTAGAAACGAACATATGTGTCTGATTACACTTGAATTAGTGTGTGTGAGTTTGTGTGTTAGTTTATGTATCTCCATGTCCACAGTAAGTGTTTTCCTGCCTCTGTGTTTTTGTTTGGAGGCTGGTTACATGGAGCTGGATGCAAATGGAGGTTCTGTGGATTCAGGCTGGTCCTGGTTTGGTTCAGGCTTCGGCTAATTGTGGTGGATATGGGAGGGGCAGGAGGTGGTATCGTGTGTCCCCCCCTCCCCCAAAAGCTCAATCTTTGAAGTATTAAGTGGACAGGGTACCTTGTCATTAAGGCTGAGCCTTTCATCTGTATGCTCGTGTGTGTGTGTGTGTGTGTGTGTGTGTGTGTGTGTGTGTGCGCAGTTTTTGTGGACATTGTTAGTAGAGGGCAGGGCACTGGAGGAAGAGAAAGAGGGTATAATTTTGGATCAAGAAAGGAGACCAAGAAAGGAAACAAAATAAAAAGAAAACAGATTTGGAATATAGTCACTGATTGATTTATTTTTATTTATTAATTTTTTTTAAGTTTTGAGGAAGATGGAAGCCCACGCAAGAGCTATTTGGTTATAATTGTGTATTTACTAGCATGGATACATAAGGTTCATTATTTTCAGTTTTTAAGCGATCATCAAAAATACGATTTTTCAAAAAATGTACTGGTGAGTTTCAGCTAATTTTTACCCAGATTTTATGTCCCAATAATCCAAAAGTTGTTGTTGTGATTGATGAAGCTAATCACAGCGGGGTTCACTAAAAACAAGTACCCTTTACGAAGTTGACAGCTTAAAAAATGCTTCTGATAATTAAAAGTGAAGAGACTTGCATAGTCCTTCTATGTAATTAAAATACAACAAACAGCTGAATTAGTTTGTATTCTCATTTTTAAAATAAGATTTTCACTTGCTTTTTAATCAAAATCAACACCTTGTAAAATCCCACATTATTTTTTGATGACTAAAACTCTAAATTTATATCAAAAAGAGATGTCTGACTTTTAACACGCCCATGTATTTTGTACCTTTTACACATACAGGCAGTAAAATTATTTATTGTAGGAGCAGTTCATTAAATAAACTTAAACTGGGTACAAATCTTAAAAAATAGAGAATGAGATTCCAATGAAAAGGAGCCTGTGGGTGTTGCAAAATCAAAGACAGAAATTTACAAAAAAAGGAATCTTAACTGAGTTTTTAAGGCTCTGCTTAAATAACAAAATTAAAACCTCAGCTGACTCAGCTGCCCTGCACTTACCTATCCAAAACAAACACAATAAAGGTAACTACACTTCTCCCTTGTGTAATTGAGCAATAGTTAGCCTTCGTGTCAGTGTGATAGAAGCTGTACAATAAATCCATCCAAGGACAAATTACTGAACCTGGCCCACTCCCGAGATACCTTTTTTGTAACGAGTGCCTTTGATTCACAGTTTACAAGATTCTAGTTCAGTCAATAAAAAACAAGAGACAGAGTGAATAGCTTTTCTCATATAAACTGCCCAAAATGTCCTTTTTACCCATTCAGTGAGCGTAATGAACAAAGTTAGTACTTTCCTTATTCACTCACAGGAGAAAGTAAAATCTTTCAGCCCCAATTACTTACTTATCAATTAATGAATGAATGATTTAGTTTTTGTAATCAGTAAAAGTAATAAATGAAGTTAGTAAAATGTCACAGCAGAAGATTAAATGTATTAACGTGAAGTGTTGCTTTCCTTAAAGATTATGAACTGTGTATCCATTTTGGAAACGCTGTTGTCATTGAAACAGTGACGGCTGTGCATCCCTAGTTAAACTCTTTTCTATCTTTCACCCTGTTTTACCCTGCTCCCTCATCGATGGCCTGTCTGAGTAATGGCATTTTCATTAACTTGCTATCAGAGGAGAAACTGAGAGCTGAGAGCAGCCGGGCCGGCCAGCGGTCTGTCAGCAGAAAGGACGTGACTCCAGCACCTCCGGATGACTTTGTCACATTCGTCTATAGCCGAGGTCTTCGGGGAGCTCCGCCTCGCACCATTAGAGGCAGCATTGATTGAGGCACACTGTTTTCAGCGGAGCACTTAGTTCAATCAATGACGTTTGCCCTGACCTTAACTACCTCAGTGAGCACAACTCCCCAGCTCTTGTCAAACCATTCTACCGTTTTTATTGCCTGAAAACGTCTGGGAAAAGGGCCGTTTGAAGTGTGTGAAACTCTAGATTTCAGCGGGGCTTTTTGCTCTTTGAAGAATCCATTTCATTTTTAAGATCTAACTTGGTTTCACACCCCATTTTTTTAAAAAGCTATTTTACAGGTGTTAGGTTGCGTTTAAGGAAACCGTCATTGCTCCCCAGACAAGAAGTTGTTCTCCTTAAACATTTTCTACGATCCATCTTCTTCACTAACAGCAATTACTGCAGTAAATCGTAGCTCTCAGCATTTCGGGGCGTGGTAGAAGCTCTCTGTCAGATCTGCGTTCTGACAGCAGCTCTGCTGAGTCAATTATAGTCTTTTTAAATGAGCAGCATCTGTCTCATCTCTCTCTGTCCACAGAGGAGTTGTTCAGGGATGAAAGAAAATGCAAAGTCTCATCCTGTGCTTCGGCAGCATCACACTTTACCTCCTCAGCAGTCAGATCTGTAGAAAAAAGGATCTACAAGCTCCTTTGTGTTGTCTTTTTGGTATGCTGATGAGGAGAGAGGCAGCCCTTCAAACCAGGAGGTCACTGGTTTGATACCAGCAGCCACAAGCGTTTCCAACTCTGAAAGTGAAAAAACAAAGTGATTGTTTGGAAATTTCCACAATTAAGTGTAATTGATACAAGTGCAACAATCTGCTTTATTCTATCTCGTTTAATTATTTTGAGATTCATTTCAAGACGATTCCTCAAAAAAGGAAACTGCACTGTGAAAAAATTAATATCTCACCACATTTGTTGATTGTTTTTTGTTCTGATGGAAAACAAGTGTTGACGGCTTGATGGCTGAATCTGTGACCAAATTACTTGAAGGACAGATCTCATTTGTGAATGTGTGTAACTGTAAGGAAATGAAGCTAGGAGTTGATAAAAGAGCAGAGTTGCACACATTTATCTATTTGTCCTCCTTCAGTTCAAGAGACTTACTTTAAGAGAAATAATCTGTGACCACCTTACCAACCCAAGGTAGAGGTAATACTGCTCTGTCATTTGCTCTTTTGGCTTTGACACTATCTATCTACTATCTTTTGATGTCAGTGACGAGCTGGTTGCACTATTCTCCATCTCAGAGCAGTTTAAAATTGCAGTAAGAGCTGAGCGATTTATTAATAATACCAATAATGTGACAGTAAGCTGGCTATTATCTGGGATTTTGGTTTCATAAACCTATGGATGTATTATAAGAACTGGATACCGGACTCAAAGATGGCACCCAATTCATATGATTAAAAATTGCTCACCCAGCACAAAAGCTATAACTTTTTCTGCACATGCGTATTAGTGTTTCTGTCCTTACATACTCTCTTTTGTAATGGTGGTCAATGGGCCACAGGGGATTTTTTGTTGTTGTTGCAGTACCGTGTTTGACCAAATTTGTAGCAAGGCTGAGTTCTCTTACTACATTTATCCATATAACGCAGTAACTTCCTTGAGTTTGGACGTCTCTGAGTTTGTCAGGCAACCAGAGACTTGAGGAAGTTACTGCGCCTGACCAAGAAATAGTCCGAAACACAACCCCCTGAAAAACCACAATGTCATTTTTACACCACCATTTTTATACATATAAACAAGCAAAATATAATGTGTTAATTAGTGAGCTTTAGAGGTGCTGGTAAGCAGATTTTTCCACGTTTGGATAGAGCCAGGCTAGCCGTTTCTCCTGTTTCCAGTCTTTATGCTAAGCTATTTTACTTCTGCCTGTAGCTTCGTATTTACCATACAAACATCAGCGTGGTGTCAATCTTGTCATCTAACTCTCAGCAAGAAAGCAAATAAGTGTATTTCCCAAAATGTCTAATTATTCCTTTAACATTAGGGTAGAGGTTGCAGTTAGCCTTGTAATTGTGCTCTTTAACGGTTAGTGTTAGGGACTAGGGAATACATTGTCAGTAGGGGTTCTCACAAATACAGTACGTGTGTGTGTGTGTGTATGGTGGGGAAATGAGTTCAAAGACAGGAATCTCAGCACCTGTCAAATAAATATTTGATTCAGTGGTATTGTTCATTCAACAGTTTAAACCTGTAGCCGTCTTCTGCTGTTGTACAGTGAAAATCAAGTGTATTGTTCCTTTTTAATTAATAATAACTTATTACTAATTTATGCAGCTAATCCATTCACAAACTTATCCATTTACTCGTTCCACTCATTTCCTCTCTGCTGCTGGGACAGCTGGGCAGGCAGGCTGAGTATGTGTGTGTGTGTGTGTGGGGGTGTTTACAGTGCCTGGGGCAGTACAGTAGAGCTTAATAGACATATGGCCGGATGGACATAACCTCTCACAGGAGGAGAGCGACTGGATTGGATGGCAGACAGACAGACAGGCGATGACAGCGCAGGGAGACGGGCGTCACTGATACACAGCAGAAACACAAGAAGAAGGAAAAAAGTCTAATGTTTATTTCAAGCTCAGGCTGCTCTCCATGGACGGCCAATCATACGCTTTCAGTGAGTCAGTAAAAGCTAAGCTACCCCAGCTGCAGTGTGGTGTGGAATATGAAATCAGGCTGTGTGTGTGTGTGTGAGCAGCGGTTAGCAGTCAGTCTCTCCGGTGAGATGGCTGCAGCGGCCCGTCACAGCAGCCAGCTGTGATTGGAGATGATGTGCGTCTTCTGGCCCGAGGAGGGAAAGGGAAGCCGTCTCGTCGGCCGCCGCCAGCCTGACGAGAGATGACAGCTACCGTTTAGCAGGCAGGCAAAGGCAGGAAACTGCTCGCCTCTGGCTGTTACGTCACAGCAGATTTCACTGTCTCAACCCCCTTACACAGCAGGACTGCGGATTTTAGTTGGGGTCCCACCCACGTCAGGTAGTGTTAGGGACTGACTCCAAATGTACAGAAAAGCATGAGAAGTTTTTCTGGTAAAGAGTACTCATTAATCAACCATAACTGACTGTCATTTGACATGTTTTGATATTTTTCTGAATATTAGAACAGCTACAGAATAATCTTCTACACACTTGCATTGTGTAATATATAGTTTTAAGAAACACTGAACAAACAACCAGGGCTGCTGTTTTTCTGGTGAAATCCAACAGCCTAAAATGAGCTATGTTTATGTTCCACTGAAAAAGGTTTTAGGGAGGAGGTTGGGATGGACTCATTTGACACCACAGACCAGGGCTGTGTCCAAAATCATCACTCATCCACTATTCCCTACTCACTATCTAGGGAGTTCTATGTAGAACACTATATAGTGAGCTCATCTGCAAAATGACAAAACACTTCGGACGTTAGGTTAATTACATCATTGCTGTCGCACAATTAACATGTGCCAGAGCAACGTCATTGTTTTTCTTTCAGCGCAGTGCATGATGGTATATACCGTTAGTGACCATCGGTTGTACGCTACTTTTCACGATGCATTCTGGGATACTTTGAGTCCACTATATAGTGTATAATAATTCTCACTATACATTCGGACAGCAGTGCAAAATGGCGAACACAATATATAGCGGACTATATATAGTGAGTGATTTCGGACACAGCATAGGTTTGAGGTTTTGTGTCCTGTCCCCTACAGTAACACACATCTAGCAAAGACATGTCCACTGCAAACCTTCTGCAAACTGCCATCGCCGCTCTTTGTACTTTCTTTTATTCACCGTGACACACGGTGAAATAGAAGTTACCTGGATGTAAGTTAGTTCTATAAGTACATCGTAGCTCACCGTCGCTCTGTATCGCAAAATAAATATTGGAATTCAAACAGTTACTGTGGGGAATATAATTAAAGCATCCTGATCATGTAAGATACATGTTTTGTAGGGGTGCTATCAAAATTACAACCTATGCCGTAGGTATTTACAGCAGGACTGCCACTAACCCCTCAAGTATAGACCCAGCTTTAAGCAAGAAGTTATTGTTGCCTTGGATGGATAGTTCCAGTTTGTCATCATTGGTCTCATTCTCCTAGTTTTGGCTGTCATGTTATGGAAACATTAATGTAACACAGTGGTCTTGTTGGTCTATCACCATGCGTCCTGGAAGCATCTTGGAATCTAGTAAAGAAAATGTCTGGTTTACACCAAGGACAGACATTTAGCTGCTCTCATCTGGAGAAAATGATATCCTGATTCAGTCAACAGTACAACAAACTAGAATGAGGAGGGGGGAGTCAAAGCCAGAGTGACCACATGGTAAATTTCAATGCCAGGTCTTTAATGTCTCCATGAGTCATGGCGAAGTTTAAGGTAAAAAAACAAACAAAATATATAGGTTAATGTAGATTGTTGTCGCTGGAAGGATCTTCACAAGAGAACTAGTTGAGACTCTAGGTCTGAGCACTGGATCTGTCCAGGTTTAAAAAAAAAAATATATATAATTTACAATGAGTGCTAAAAGGAACAGACTTCCACACATTTTGGTCAATTTAAATTGCATTAAAGGTAAAGTCTTCAATCACAGTGGACTCTCGCTCAGAGCTGAAAGAAGAGCGGAGCTGCAGGCAGCGTCTCTGCTTTCCAGCTACATCAAAGCTAATATGTTAATGTTGTCAAGATGAGTTGCAGAGGAGGTTTGTCTTTCGAGGCAGCACTAGGAAGACTAAAGCTTACAGAAGCAGGTTTGTAGCTAAACTGTCACAGGTTTGATTCCCCACACTCTGCCATCCTGTGCAGCTACTTGTGAGGAGCCCTTGAGCAAGCAGATAAGTGTTTCATGCAGAAGTCCTTCTTGGTCCAATCTCTCCACAAGGTCCATTAGTAGTAGCTGTTCTGGAGCTTTTGATCGTATCGCACAATCTTCATCAGCAAATGGAGTTTGTCCAGCTGTCATCGAATTGTACATGTAAAAAAAAATAAAAATAAAATAAATAATCTTCTTGTTCATGTTGGCGTAAAAGTTGAGATCCAAAGTTGTTTCTTGGCCTTGGAAAGATCTGAGGAAGATAGTGTGATATGATTGAAAGCTCCACAGCAGCTACTAATGGAACTTGTGGTAAGATTGTTTTGCAGGCTGTTAGGTTTGAAACATTTTAAAGATTTAAAACATAAACCGTAAATGTCAGCTTTTCTTGTCACTTAGAAAAGAACCATTTTTCACCCACTTTCAACCAGAGAGAAATTCATTAGAGAAAAGACTGATTTCTACACCCACAGTTGCTTAAAAAATATACCAGACTGTATTGCAACTATAAGACGTTTTCTGTGTTGAGTCTGGGATGTGGCTCCTGCTTATTCTCAACTAAAAAAACAAACCTAGAAAATCAATATCAGAAGCAGAAACACATGTAGAAACTTGTGTATGTAGTCATCAAATCATTGCTGGAGCTCTTTCAACATCACAGACCGATGATGTGTAACAGCAGAAGGGGGATCCAAGGGCAGATTTGCCCTTTGATTTGATGTCTCTTCTTCTGATTACTTCCATAGAAAGTTTGTAAATATTTTCATACAGATGAGCAAGTGGTTTGGTTTTGGTGTAAGACAGTGCTGATTCATCCTTGTGGCAAAGGCAACATTTGGTTAAACATTCCTGCGGCAGTCATCTGACATTTCAAATGTTTGATTCTCATGCACAACAATGCAGACATTAAACAGTTCTTGTCTTCATGACGGCATTCTCGAAATTCTTCAGCTATACTGCTGAGGCTGCCGTGACAGACTAGAGAGTGTCCTCCTTATCCATCAAAGAGTCATTCAGTTCATCTCATGATATTCTTACATTGTAGATTCACTCAGGGCTGATGATTAATTCATCCTACTCTTGTGATGTAAAATTACAGACTGTTTTGGAAAATAGGCCGAACATTGAAGCAGGACAAAATGACAGGACATCTCTTTGATCAAAGACATTTATTCATAATATGGAGAACTTAGCTCACACTGTTGAAAAGATCCATCACTTTCAATACAGACATGTAGAGGACACACAGTTGTGGCAGCCACAGATGGCAAAGAGAGGAAAAACAATATGGCTGTTCATAACAAAGGAAACAAAAGTGATGTAATGTCGGCTAATCCAGTCTTAAGTCCCGTTTGTTTGCTACTGTTTATGACGGTTTGCATTTTACTTGTAAGTATGTTTACAGGACAACAGTACAATTTAATCTGGACACAAATAAATCTTTACTCGTTTGTTCAAATGCTCCAAACAACCTAAGTTTGCCTCCAGGAGTTTTATTGCACACTAACAAAAAGGTGTTCAGACCAAAGGCGAAGCAAATTTTAAGCCTTGTGTTATTCGTGCAAATTTGACCGCTGAATTGTGTTTCAGCCCACGTTAAGTCACCACAAACAGCAAATGTACCGACTGTACAATTGTTAGCTTTTTTATTGTCTCAGTGAGTTGTAGTCAAAAGCTCTTAGGTAAGTGAGAAAATCGTTGTTCAGTTCAAGACATTTTCAACTTGTGCAGATGAACACACCTTTTTAGAGAAAAGATTTGGGTGCTATGTACAAAGTTTGTGACTACCAACACTGGGGATCACTGTACCATCTCCTACCAACAGTCAACATTGCCTTCATGGTTAAAAGAAACCTTTCCCTAACCTCAACCAAGTAATTTTAAATGCCTAAACTTAAACAAAGCCTTAACTATCGACGTATCAGATCAGAAAATAGTCGTACGATTCATCAGGGTCATTTTGGAAGTCATCGACATACAACCTATTGTTTAGTTTGAGCATAAATACAGTGAGTAAAAAAAGTCAGAAAGTACAAAACGTTTTACACTTGGCTGAGGTGGAAGAGTTGTTTTGATAAAGAGAACATGTGATAAAGCCCGATGGAATCAAATTTTACATCTACTCATTGTTTAATGCCTCATCTCCACCAGAAAGACCAAAAAGTAAATAATAAAGAGTAGTTGTGTCCAGGTGATCCTGTGGTCGAGGACACTTACCAGGTAACCAGCCAGGGACAGTTGTTTCATGCCGCCCCGCAGACAAAAACACCATCCAGAGTGTGGACAGTGGAAACAAATGACTTCATTAGAACATCATAAATGCCATCTCAGGTATGAAAGAGCAATAAAATGTCATGATGGTCCAGTTACTGATGCTCGTTTCCTAATCTAATATTGCCACGTCCTATTGAGTACATTTACATAAGACTAGCTAATGAAAAAGTAACACCCAGCTTGCATTTTAACTGACCAACTTTTTAGATCTTCACTTGCTCATTTGGACAGAAACGCATGCAACTATTAACACCGGTCAAGGGGGTTAGTACGCCTGCCCCGAGGTTATGTTTACAGTCATGTTTGTCTGTTAATTAGGAGATGTCAAAATCTTGTAACTTTCCACCCAATTTCCTAAAAATGTTTACAAGTTTACAGATATGTAATTTACCGATATGCAAAATTAGGCATTTCCTAAAATACGATATATCAGGCTTTGGATACACATACAAAACTTGTTAGCAGATACATTTTTTTGTTTTTTTTTTCCATGGGATTTGTTGATAATATGTAAAAACAATACTCAAAAAACAAATTTATAAGATTGTAAAGCCTCGGTTGAGTGCTTTCTGGTTAGTGTATGATGTATTGTCTCAAACGCGCAGATTTATGAGCATAACTGTCAAATATAAACAAGTGTGATACAGTGTGCCTCCAGGAAGCTCATCGTCCACCACCTCCTATATGCATGTATCTCCCCGCTCCCCATGATGTGTTCGGGGGGGAGGAGCAGGTGGTTGAGTGGGCGTAAACTCAGCCTGGACTCCTCCAAGGTTGGGGAGGTCACGTTTTAATGGGCTCGCCCGGCCCGCCTGTGTCAGCGAGAATCTAGCACTCTATTTATTGCCTCGGCTGGCTGGTTATTTCGCTGGGACAGAGTTGGCACTGAGCCTTATTACCTCATACTACTGCAGGGACGGACTTGAGCTTGAAACAAGCTGTTTTTTTGCATTTGAGGCACTTTACTGACAATCTGATCCTTAGATTTCTTAGCATGAGTGCAACAGTAGAACAGGGGGCAAAGAGTCTAAACTGTTTGGATCCTTTTTTCTTTAAGCAGTAGAATAAGAGTCGCGGAAACTAGAGGTTTTGCTACATGCAGGCTAATGTCAGTGTCATTCTTTATTATTTGACCCAGATTTGCATATGTAATAGTATAAGTTTTGGCCTGTGATTTGGCAAAAAATATGCTGTTTATATGCAGGTGTAATATTTTAAATTGTTTTTTTACCATTACAAATGATGTGACGTCTTTTTCTGTCTTTGTTTTTGTAGCGTCATTGTCAAAGTGTAGCTTATAGTTGAAGAGTACTGGACATATGGATAAAAGCGCGTAACTCCCCCTACGGAGTGTTTACATTTCTGTTTGTGTACTGATTAAACAAACGAGATTAGTACTCGTTAGTCAACTTTAGAAGTGTTGGTAGGCATATTGTGACCTTTTGAACAGAGCCAGGCTAACAGTTTCCAGTCTTTATGCTAAGCTAACCGCCAACCGTTTCCAGCTCCTTACTTAACGCTTAGACATGACAATTAACAATAGTGAAAATAATCATTTGCAACTCTATTTTCACCTCATTTCCATAGCAATTTTTGAAAAATACCACAGCGCCAGTCTGTAGAAATATTGCCTAGTACCTTCACAAAATGCTGTCATTCATTTTATCTTTTCGCAGCAGCTGTCTAAAAGACAGAATCCTGACAAATTGAAATATCTCCCTTCATGTCTGCTTCTCCTCCCTGCAGCCCTGTGGCCGAGCTCGGTGCAGGTCGAGGGGTTTTGGTATGTAGGAGAGGATCAGGATTGTTGCTGACATCAAGAGCTGTGAGTCTGGATAATGTGGGCGCCTTTTGAAGTGGGGATGATGGGTGATCCTGCAGCACCGGGGCTACACAGCCCCATTCATCCTCCAGATCACACACTCACACTTTGTTTTTGGAAAGGGAAGGAGGCGGTGGAGAGCTGGAGTGAGGGAGGGGAGAGGATAGGAGGTGTGGAGGAGTCAGCAGACTGACGCTTCCTTTTAATTTTGCCAGCATGACTTTTTATTCCTCCTCTCCCCTCATCTTTTCTGTCTGTCTTCTCCTCAGATCAGGCCAAGATCAGTGAACTCCAGTAAGCCTCCCTTTTCTCCCTCCTCCATCTCTTTGTCTCAACCTTTTCTGTATTAGCTTCTTTCTCTCAATGTCTGACCCAATGTCTTCTCTATTTATATCCTTTGTTTTTAACTTTTCCTTTTCTCTCTGCCTCCTTTGTCTTTTCTCTCTGTCAGCTCTGTCTGCTCATTCCTCCATGTCCTACCTCCTGCTGGTTTTCTCCATCAGTCTCTTTGTCTCTAAATCTCCTACCTACCTCATTCTTTTTCTCAGTCTTTCCTGCTCAGCCTTTCTGTCTTTCTCTGCCTACTTTTCTCATTCTTTCTCTCCTACTCTGCTATTGCGATTTTCTCTGGATCTCTTTGGCCTTTTCTTCTGCTGTTTACCATTTTTCTTTCTGTCTCTAAAAGGATAAGTCTGGCAATATTGTATTTTTCTTACTGTCAACAAATGCCATGCAAAGACCAAAACTTTTCATCCTGTTAGCCTGACGATGTTAAGAGAGTTTAACTTTGTTGAGAACAAGTAAGTAGATGGTTGTCCAGGTGCCACGTTTCAGACATCCACTCTCACATGCTCAACCCAGAAGTCCTCCGAAAAGACCAAAACCAAGAATTAATTTATCTACTAACAAGTATTTTCTATGTATTAAAGCCTGATATAATTCCTCTGTGCCAAAAAGCCCCATTGTTGTCCAAAAACTATTAAAACCACATCAATGAGCAACACTGTTGTAGCTTTGGGATCCAATGGCTGAATTCATGTTGGATCCGGTTCCCAGTTGGCAAACTACCTGAACTCACTAAGCTCCAAAGCTAACAAATCTCTTATCTAACCTTTTATCTCTTCTCACTCCCTTTTTATTAGCAAAGAGCAATAAATAAATCATTAA
Organism: Siniperca chuatsi; assembly: GCF_020085105.1. NCBI lineage: Eukaryota > Metazoa > Chordata > Actinopteri > Centrarchiformes > Sinipercidae > Siniperca > Siniperca chuatsi. The sequence continues at coordinate 26,014,547 of NC_058056.1, forward strand.
GGTAATGTTGGCCGGCTTATCATTTTTAGTCAGTGGTGATCGTGGAAAAAGAGTGAAACCACTGGCAAGAATACGTATTGCGTTTCATACGTCAGCACAAATACCAAGAAAACAGGGACCCACTCATAAAAAAACTTCTCCATCATGCTGCTCGAGGTTATCTTTAATGTCCGTACTCAAAGATACTTTGAGGAGGAAAACCTTTTTTAGAAGGAAAAATTTTAAGCTCATCAAATTAATATTGTAAATTGGGACCACCAGTGTTTGGATGAACAAACTTGTGAAAAATAAAGTGTGCAAAGCACAACGAACACTGACAAGTGAACGTTGAGAGCCACAGACAGGAAGTCCGAAAGTATTAAGAGACGGACTAACACATTGTTGGTTTTGGTCTTGTCCTTGGATTTGTTGACAAAGAAAAATAAAGAACAACACCGGCCTTATCCTTTAATATCTCTGTGTCTCAGTCTCTCACCCGCCAGCTCTCCCCCCCTCCCTCCCCCTCTCGCTCTTTTAAATCTCTCGTTCTCTCCCTCCCTCGCCGCCTTCAAAAAGCCATCTCCTTCACCTGTTAGCGTTCGTTCCTGCAGGGCACATTTTCTCTGTTTCTTTGTGTTCTTTTTTTTTTTTTTTTCTTCTTTGGTATTAGAGAGCGTCTGCATTGAAGCATCTTATTTTCCTGACCACATCAGACAGGCCTGCCGCCGCCTGGGACGCAACAATGTGTGGGATACGGGGGAGGAGGGAGGGTATTTTGGGGGTATTTCTGAAGCGGCAGGGGATGGGTAGAGGGGTAAATCTGGGGTCAGGTTACCTGTCTGTGAGGACCAGGAGAGAACAGGGTGATAGGACACCAAGGACAGACATTTAGCTGCTCTCATCTGGAGAAAATGATATCCTGATTCAGTCAACAGTACAACAAACTAGAATGAGGAGGGGGGAGTCAAAGCCAGAGTGACCACATGGTAAATTTCAATGCCAGGTCTTTAATGTCTCCATGAGTCATGGCGAAGTTTAAGGTAAAAAAACAAACAAAATATATAGGTTAATGTAGATTGTTGTCGCTGGAAGGATCTTCACAAGAGAACTAGTTGAGACTCTAGGTCTGAGCACTGGATCTGTCCAGGTTTAAAAAAAATATATATATAATTTACAATGAGTGCTAAAAGGAACAGACTTCCACACATTTTGGTCAATTTAAATTGCATTAAAGGTAAAGTCTTCAATCACAGTGGACTCTCGCTCAGAGCTGAAAGAAGAGCGGAGCTGCAGGCAGCGTCTCTGCTTTCCAGCTACATCAAAGCTAATATGTTAATGTTGTCAAGATGAGTTGCAGAGGAGGTTTGTCTTTCGAGGCAGCACTAGGAAGACTAAAGCTTACAGAAGCAGGTTTGTAGCTAAACTGTCACAGGTTTGATTCCCCACACTCTGCCATCCTGTGCAGCTACTTGTGAGGAGCCCTTGAGCAAGCAGATAAGTGTTTCATGCAGAAGTCCTTCTTGGTCCAATCTCTCCACAAGGTCCATTAGTAGTAGCTGTTCTGGAGCTTTTGATCGTATCGCACAATCTTCATCAGCAAATGGAGTTTGTCCAGCTGTCATCGAATTGTACATGTAAAAAAATAAAAATAAAATAAATAATCTTCTTGTTCATGTTGGCGTAAAAGTTGAGATCCAAAGTTGTTTCTTGGCCTTGGAAAGATCTGAGGAAGATAGTGTGATATGATTGAAAGCTCCACAGCAGCTACTAATGGAACTTGTGGTAAGATTGTTTTGCAGGCTGTTAGGTTTGAAACATTTTAAAGATTTAAAACATAAACCGTAAATGTCAGCTTTTCTTGTCACTTAGAAAAGAACCATTTTTCACCCACTTTCAACCAGAGAGAAATTCATTAGAGAAAAGACTGATTTCTACACCCACAGTTGCTTAAAAAATATACCAGACTGTATTGCAACTATAAGACGTTTTCTGTGTTGAGTCTGGGATGTGGCTCCTGCTTATTCTCAACTAAAAAAACAAACCTAGAAAATCAATATCAGAAGCAGAAACACATGTAGAAACTTGTGTATGTAGTCATCAAATCATTGCTGGAGCTCTTTCAACATCACAGACCGATGATGTGTAACAGCAGAAGGGGATCCAAGGGCAGATTTGCCCTTTGATTTGATGTCTCTTCTTCTGATTACTTCCATAGAAAGTTTGTAAATATTTTCATACAGATGAGCAAGTGGTTTGGTTTTGGTGTAAGACAGTGCTGATTCATCCTTGTGGCAAAGGCAACATTTGGTTAAACATTCCTGCGGCAGTCATCTGACATTTCAAATGTTTGATTCTCATGCACAACAATGCAGACATTAAACAGTTCTTGTCTTCATGACGGCATTCTCGAAATTCTTCAGCTATACTGCTGAGGCTGCCGTGACAGACTAGAGAGTGTCCTCCTTATCCATCAAAGAGTCATTCAGTTCATCTCATGATATTCTTACATTGTAGATTCACTCAGGGCTGATGATTAATTCATCCTACTCTTGTGATGTAAAATTACAGACTGTTTTGGAAAATAGGCCGAACATTGAAGCAGGACAAAATGACAGGACATCTCTTTGATCAAAGACATTTATTCATAATATGGAGAACTTAGCTCACACTGTTGAAAAGATCCATCACTTTCAATACAGACATGTAGAGGACACACAGTTGTGGCAGCCACAGATGGCAAAGAGAGGAAAAACAATATGGCTGTTCATAACAAAGGAAACAAAAGTGATGTAATGTCGGCTAATCCAGTCTTAAGTCCCGTTTGTTTGCTACTGTTTATGACGGTTTGCATTTTACTTGTAAGTATGTTTACAGGACAACAGTACAATTTAATCTGGACACAAATAAATCTTTACTCGTTTGTTCAAATGCTCCAAACAACCTAAGTTTGCCTCCAGGAGTTTTATTGCACACTAACAAAAAGGTGTTCAGACCAAAGGCGAAGCAAATTTTCGCCTTGTGTTATTCGTGCAAATTTGACCGCTGAATTGTGTTTCAGCCCACGTTAAGTCACCACAAACAGCAAATGTACCGACTGTACAATTGTTAGCTTTTTTTTATTGTCTCAGTACGAGTTGTAGTCAAAAGCTCTTAGGTAAGTGAGAAAATCGTTGTTCAGTTCAAGACATTTTCAACTTGTGCAGATGAACACACCTTTTTAGAGAAAAGATTTGGGTGCTATGTACAAAGTTTGTGACTACCAACACTGGGGATCACTGTACCATCTCCTACCAACAGTCAACATTGCCTTCATGGTTAAAAGAAACCTTTCCCTAACCTCAACCAAGTAATTTTAAATGCCTAAACTTAAACAAAGCCTTAACTATCGACGTATCAGATCAGAAAATAGTCGTACGATTCATCAGGGTCATTTTGGAAGTCATCGACATACAACCTATTGTTTAGTTTGAGCATAAATACAGTGAGTAAAAAAAGTCAGAAAGTACAAAACGTTTTACACTTGGCTGAGGTGGAAGAGTTGTTTTGATAAAGAGAACATGTGATAAAGCCCGATGGAATCAAATTTTACATCTACTCATTGTTTAATGCCTCATCTCCACCAGAAAGACCAAAAAGTAAATAATAAAGAGTAGTTGTGTCCAGGTGATCCTGTGGTCGAGGACACTTACCAGGTAACCAGCCAGGGACAGTTGTTTCATGCCGCCCGCAGACAGACAAAAACACCATCCAGAGTGTGGACAGTGGAAACAAATGACTTCATTAGAACATCATAAATGCCATCTCAGGTATGAAAGAGCAATAAAATGTCATGATGGTCCAGTTACTGATGCTCGTTTCCTAATCTAATATTGCCACGTCCTATTGAGTACATTTACATAAGACTAGCTAATGAAAAAGTAACACCCAGCTTGCATTTTAACTGACCAACTTTTTAGATCTTCACTTGCTCATTTGGACAGAAACGCAACTATTAACACCGGTCAAGGGGTTAGTACGCCTGCCCCGAGGTTATGTTTACAGTCATGTTTGTCTGTTAATTAGGAGATGTCAAAATCTTGTAACTTTCCACCCAATTTCCCTAAAAATGTTTACAAGTTTACAGATATGTAATTTACCGATATGCAAAATTAGGCATTTCCTAAAATACGATATATCAGGCTTTGGATACACATACAAAACTTGTTAGCAGATACATTTTTTTGTTTTTTTTTTCCATGGGATTTGTTGATAATATGTAAAAACAATACTCAAAAAACAAATTTATAAGATTGTAAAGCCTCGGTTGAGTGCTTTCTGGTTAGTGTATGATGTATTGTCTCAAACGCGCAGATTTATGAGCATAACTGTCAAATATAAACAAGTGTGATACAGTGTGCCTCCAGGAAGCTCATCGTCCACCACCTCCTATATGCATGTATCTCCCCGCTCCCCATGATGTGTTCGGGGGAGGGAGCAGGTGGTTGAGTGGGCGTAAACTCAGCCTGGACTCCTCCAAGGTTGGGGAGGTCACGTTTTAATGGGCTCGCCCGGCCCGCCTGTGTCAGCGAGAATCTAGCACTCTATTTATTGCCTCGGCTGGCTGGTTATTTCGCTGGGACAGAGTTGGCACTGAGCCTTATTACCTCATACTACTGCAGGGACGGACTTGAGCTTGAAACAAGCTGTTTTTTTGCATTTGAGGCACTTTACTGACAATCTGATCCTTAGATTTCTTAGCATGAGTGCAACAGTAGAACAGGGGCAAAAGAGTCTAAACTGTTTGGATCCTTTTTCTTTAAGCAGTAGAATAAGAGTCATGGAAACTAGAGGTTTTGCTACATGCAGGCTAATGTCAGTGTCATTCTTTATTATTTGACCCAGATTTGCATATGTAATAGTATAAGTTTTGGCCTGTGATTTGGCAAAAATATGCTGTTTATATGCAGGTGTAATATTTTAAATTGTTTTTACCATTACAAATGATGTGACGTCTTTTTCTGTCTTTGTTTTTGTAGCGTCATTGTCAAAGTGTAGCTTATAGTTGAAGAGTACTGGACATATGGATAAAAGCGCGTAACTCCCCCTACGGAGTGTTTACATTTCTGTTTGTGTACTGATTAAACAAACGAGATTAGTACTCGTTAGTCAACTTTAGAAGTGTTGGTAGGCATATTGTGACCTTTTGAACAGAGCCAGGCTAACAGTTTCCAGTCTTTATGCTAAGCTAACCGCCAACCGTTTCCAGCTCCTTACTTAACGCTTAGACATGACAATTAACAATAGTGAAAATAATCATTTGCAACTCTATTTTCACCTCATTTCCATAGCAATTTTTGAAAAATACCACAGCGCCAGTCTGTAGAAATATTGCCTAGTACCTTCACAAAATGCTGTCATTCATTTTATCTTTTCGCAGCAGCTGTCTAAAAGACAGAATCCTGACAAATTGAAATATCTCCCTTCATGTCTGCTTCTCCTCCCTGCAGCCCTGTGGCCGAGCTCGGTGCAGGTCGAGGGGTTTTGGTATGTAGGAGAGGATCAGGATTGTTGCTGACATCAAGAGCTGTGAGTCTGGATAATGTGGGCGCCTTTTGAAGTGGGGATGATGGGTGATCCTGCAGCACCGGGGCTACACAGCCCCATTCATCCTCCAGATCACACACTCACACTTTGTTTTTTGGAAAGGGGAAGGAGGCGGTGGAGAGCTGGAGTGAGGGAGGGGAGAGGATAGGAGGTGTGGAGGAGTCAGCAGACTGACGCTTCCTTTTAATTTTGCCAGCATGACTTTTTTATTCCTCCTCTCCCCTCATCTTTTCTGTCTGTCTTCTCCTCAGATCAGGCCGAAGATCAGTGAACTCCAGTAAGCCTCCCTTTTCTCCCTCCTCCATCTCTTTGTCTCAACCTTTTCTGTATTAGCTTCTTTCTCTCAATGTCTGACCCAATGTCTTCTCTATTTATATCCTTTGTTTTTAACTTTTCCTTTTCTCTCTGCCTCCTTTGTCTTTTCTCTCTGTCAGCTCTGTCTGCTCATTCCTCCATGTCCTACCTCCTGCTGGTTTTCTCCATCAGTCTCTTTGTCTCTAAATCTCCTACCTACCTCATTCTTTTTCTCAGTCTTTCCTGCTCAGCCTTTCTGTCTTTCTCTGCCTACTTTTCTCATTCTTTCTCTCCTACTCTGCTATTGCGATTTTCTCTGGATCTCTTTGGCCTTTTCTTCTGCTGTTTACCATTTTTCTTTCTGTCTCTAAAAGGATAAGTCTGGCAATATTGTATTTTTCTTACTGTCAACAAATGCCATGCAAAGACCAAAACTTTTCATCCTGTTAGCCTGACGATGTTAAGAGAGTTTAACTTTGTTGAGAACAAGTAAGTAGATGGTTGTCCAGGTGCCACGTTTCAGACATCCACTCTCACATGCTCAACCCAGAAGTCCTCCGAAAAGACCAAAACCAAGAATTAATTTATCTACTAACAAGTATTTTCTATGTATTAAAGCCTGATATAATTCCTCTGTGCCAAAAAGCCCCATTGTTGTCCAAAAACTATTAAAACCACATCAATGAGCAACACTGTTGTAGCTTTGGGATCCAATGGCTGAATTCATGTTGGATCCGGTTCCCAGTTGGCAAACTACCTGAACTCACTAAGCTCCAAAGCTAACAAATCTCTTATCTAACCTTTTATCTCTTCTCACTCCCTTTTTATTAGCAAAGAGCAATAAATAAATCATTAAGGTAATGTTGGCGGCTTATCATTTTTAGTCAGTGGTGATCGTGGAAAAGAGTGAAACCACTGGCAAGAATACGTATTATGCTTCATACGTCAGCACAAATACCAAGAAAACAGGGACCCACTCATAAAAAAACTTCTCCATCATGCTGCTCGAGGTTATCTTTAATGTCCAGACTCAAAGATACTTTGAGGAGGAAAACCTTTTAGAGAAGGAAAATTTTAAGCTCATCAAATTAATATTGTAAATTGGGACCACCAGTGTTTGGATGAACAAACTTGTGAAAATAAAGTGTGCAAAGCACAACGAACACTGACAAGTGAACGTTGAGAGCCACAGACAGGAAGTCCGAAAGTATTAAGAGACGGACTAACACATTGTTGGTTTTGGTCTTGTCCTTGGATTTGTTGACAAAGAAAAATAAAGAACAACACCGGCCTTATCCTTTAATATCTCTGTGTCTCAGTCTCTCACCCGCCAGCTCTGCCCCCCCCCTCCCCCTCTCGCTCTTTTAAATCTCTCGTTCTCTCCCTCCCTCGCCGCCTTCAAAAAGCCATCTCCTTCACCTGTTAGCGTTCGTTCCTGCAGGGCACATTTTCTCTGTTTCTTTGTGTTCTTTTTTTTTTTCTTCTTTGGTATTAGAGAGCGTCTGCATTGAAGCATCTTATTTTCCTGACCACATCAGACAGGCCTGCCGCCGCCTGGGACGCAACAATGTGTGGGATACGGGGGAGGAGGGAGGGTATTTTGGGGGTATTTCTGAAGCGGCAGGGGATGGGTAGAGGGGTAAATCTGGGGTCAGGTTACCTGTCTGTGAGGACCAGGAGAGAACAGGGTGATAGTTAGCAGCTTGCGGGCACGACGGCGATACATTTCTCGCAGAGGATCAGACTGCTGCTACGCCGTCTTCCTCGGTTTCTTACTGGATTTATCTTCAGGCTGGCAGTATTCGCCAGAAGAAATAGAATTTGGCATCTTCTCAGACTCCTGCTGAACACGCCGGCGATGTGACGGCGCTTACAAGTGGTGACGAGTGAAGACACTACTTGGAAAAGTACCAGTACAAATACAGTTATGGTGAAACTAGTGTAACTATGTGAAATATATGGCCTGCAGTCAATTACGTGATATTGTTGACCGGTTGCTCGCAATGGTGTACTGTGGACTGATCTGGGGCGGCCAGAGGTCTCCACAAGTTGAGCTGTTCATCCTGATCGCACTGCAGTGATTGAAGTGAAATGTGGAGCTTTTTTGTTTTATTTTTTTGTCACAAACTCTTCATCTTAGTCGTCAATTCATGGTTTTTAATATTGTCATTAAGGTCAACTAACGATTTATCGATTTTAATCTGATTATTTTCTTGATAAATCGATTGTTTTGTCTTCAAATTCCTTGTTTCATTCGACCAACAGTCCAAAACTTCAAGATGTACATTTTTTATATTTTCGATGAAGAAAATCAGCAAATCCTCACATTTGAGAAGCTGGAGAATGTTTGAAAAATGATTTAAACGATTGATCGATTATCAAAATTGATCGTTGATCAGCCTAACCGATTAATCAAGTAACCGTTTAAGCTCTACACATAATATCAAAACATTTCATGGGACACAAACATGTGAATGACAGTTCTGGGTCACTTCACCTAAACTACTTACCTCTAGTGGTATCTCTCCATGACAATTTAAGTTTTATTTGCCAAGATTTTAAGAAATCTTTCTGAGGTTTCTGACTCCACTTCAATTGGCAAAATTCACAGATTTGCTAACAAATCCGTTATCGACTCTTTAGTCGCTCCTGTCTCTTTCTTCTTAGCACCAAGCAGTGTTCAAAACATTCAGGTAGCAGCTTGTCAGTTTTGCTGGTTGAAATGAGAAACGTTGTCAGGAACAGATTACGTATATTAGCACTCGCTAATTAGCGTTAATTCCACGAGGAACTTAACAACAGGCCAAAATGATATTTGATGTGATGATAATGATGTTAAATCCACATTTTAAAAGTGATGCATTAATCTTTTAACTGTGCCCCTAAAAATAAAAAATAAAAAATGTAATGTAGAAATGTAAAACGTAGAGCGCTGTATTAGGAGAGGGAGACAGGATTCTCAGCCAGATTTCTTAAAACCTGGACAAATAAAACCAAAACTATAGTCATCATTGGACACATGCTAGAGGAAAGTGAGAAAATGTTTTTTGTAATTTAGATGAACTGTAAATTGCATGAACTGACCCTTTTTTAAGTATGTACCGTGTGAAAATGACATGCTACTTAATGACGTTTCAGTAAATTTGAAATGTTCAAGTTCAGTAAAACGAGTTTTTTACCAAAGACGAATAAATAGTTATGATTAATATTATCATTTTAGCCATCGCCTCTCCCGTCACTACCTCTGTTTTTTAAAACTAATTTACTCCCTCAGAGTGCACTTTCTTGGAGGACAGATCCTTCCTTCTCCTCTTGCCTCAGTATGAGCTCGGAGGTGTGTTCCAGAAGGATTCACTGTTGAAAAGCCGAAGCTCCTCCGTCAAGAAAAAGATGTTTGGGGAAGCCTGTCTTTTTTTTTTTTTTTTTTTTTGTATTGATATTCAGGCAGAGCTGGAGTTACTGAGCTGCTGCCAAAGGACCTCAGGCTTCTGTCAGCCTGGACAGGAAGTGGAAACTAGTTTCTCACTGTGTTCGAGGTCATCAGGAAGGTGATTTCTGTTTTCCTCCAGGATTTTGAAGTTTTGTGAATGTGCTGCAAGTCTTGGCCACTTTTTTTGGCTAATGAGATGATGTAATCCCCTTCTTCTTATTCAGAGTGACAAAATGTTTTTTGGCCTTCAACTGTTTCCACTGATGAAGGCCAGACGGGCTGCAGATAGTTTGTTTTCTATTAATAAGGAGACGTCTAATTTAGTGCAGCCCTCCCCTGTCAGATATTTACTGTCTATGTAGAAAGGAGAGGGTAAAATTGTATGTATGTATGTATGTGACACAGTACAGAAGTGTGGCCAGTCGAACACTGATATCCACAGTTCATAAATTCTTTGCCAGACCTTCAAATAGAAGTGAAAATGTTCTATTTTTGGTTGTAACTGGTTGTCTTTCAAACTCCATACTAGATGTTAGCTGCAATGCGGTTTTGTTGTTTGCCAAATGAAAAGAGGGCGAAGAAGAAGAGATGGAGCTGTTTTCTGTTAAGGTTTCGCTGTGGACTACTTAGTGTAGCTGTTGTCTTAAACTTGTTTACTTACTCTTTGAGCACATATTTCCTGATCTAAATGATCGCTCGCTGGTTTGTGACTATTTTATTCAGGCAAAGTTTTGTACGGCTGAAACACTGATGCGCTGAGAAGTTTGGCGTATTTTTTTGGCATGTTTACATTTCACAAACAAGCCCTACATGTGACTGTGGCATCCCGGTTTCAAGTCTGGACCAGGACTTTTGTCACATGACATCCCGGCTGTCTCCTCGGCTGTCTGCTCTCTACTTTGTCAATAGAAAGACAAAAATGCCAAAAAGTGAAATAAAATAACTCTTCCTGTCTCATATTTCTACTTTAACTTCCTGATATACTCAGCCAATATAAAATTCTGATCCTCAGGTCTGCAGATTCTTCTGCACGCTCACCAAGAACAATTTTATGGGTTTGATCAAATTAGCGAGTGTAGATATATCAAAGCAGCGGCTGAATAATACCTCAGTAATTGCTCCCTCCTTCCTCCTCTCTCCGGGGTTGGACTGGTGTTATCAGCTCTTAGTCTCGCTGCCTCTCTGCCTCCCGGAGCTGCCAATCTCTCCCAGGGCTTGTCTCCATCTTATCTCCCCCTCACACTTCACGGAAAGGAAGCTCTTAGAGGGCTGGGCCCGACAGATAGCGACTGACCTGTCTCTTCCCTCTGGAGCGGTTTCTTTTTTTAAGCAAGCTGCAATCTGCTAACTAAACTCAAATGGCTGACTAGATTATTCCCCCCTCACCTCCTCGGCTGTGGGAGAACACACCCTTTACCATCTGAGGATGGGTGTATTCCTCTTCCTCATCTATTCGCTGCCTGCCTGTGCACCTGTCTCTCCTTAATGAAGTGGGAAAGCTGCCTGTGGACTCAGGTGGCACTTCTTTGAAGCTGCCGCCCTGTTGGGAGTTTGAACTCGAGGAAGGAAGGCCCCTGTGAACTTGTCAAAGGCAGAAAGCTGACAGAAGTTAAACGACTCCCATAAACCTGCCGCTTGCTGCCTCTCTAAAACGTTTCTTCCCAACTTTACGCCTTTGATTGACTGTCTGATGTCTGTAGGCAGCCAGAGAAGAGTTGCACTTTGTTCCAAAACAGCTAATCAAGGTGGAGGATCTTTGGAGTGAAAGCGGTTGAATTTCTATTAATGGTTTTCTTCTGTCAAAGCCTGCACCTGCTCTCTCCTTTTGTTTCTTTTATCAGTCAATCTGATTGTCTTTGAAATTTTCCCTTCCAAATTTGAACTGTGTGCACACCATGGGATTTCAAATACCTTTTTCTTTCATTGTCACATTAAAATGTCTGTTGTTTGACGCTTGCAATCAGCTCCATCGCGAAGAGGCGCAGGTAAAAGCGCGCGCGCGTCTCGGGCGTAGCGGCATGAAAAATGCTAATTGCCGTTTCAGCATCTCCCTGTTTCAAAATAAAGCGTGCTGCAATCTAGAAAGCGTATCGTAATTGAAAAGAAAGTTATGTTAAGGTAGATCCGCTTAAACGCGAGTTAAGCCTATTAACGTCTTATCAGAAGTCACAGTGCGTTTTATTTGCTGATTAACCCCCGATGGAAGATGCTCCACAGCACTTCCACAAAGAGAGATGCAGCAGGATGTTGGAGGTGTGTGTTTTGTTTGTTTTTTTTCTTGGCTAGCTGCCGTTTCCTGTTTTACCCCTCTGGGACGTGGAAGCTGCTGTGAAAATGTGTGTTACAGCAAATTTTCTAAGTGTGTCCACTCTGATTTTTGTCTCTGTGACAGATGGTGCTGCTGACAGTGGGGAGCTGGACCTGAGTGGGATAGATGACAGTGAGATAGAGCTGGTATGTACCTGCTGCTTAATGAGGTCCACTGTAACTGAAACACATTACAGTCTAACATGTACAAGTTCCTAAAATGCACATCAGAGAGTACCTTTTTACTACTGAACAAAATTCCCTTTCCTGGAGATCTTAATCATAGACTACACAAAGGCAGTATTTGTTGCAGGACTGTTGTATTTGATTGCATTGTGGAACAGGTATATACAGTGGAAAGACCACTCAGATTAACAGAGAAAGCATTTAGCAAGAGACGAGACTATTTTACTTAATACACAAATACCAGTAATTTGGTACAATCATTGTTCTTCCCCACTGAGGCTCCCTCTGCCTCTCTGCAGTATCTGCTTAGTGACAAAGAAATCAAAATCAAGACGGCGCTGTGGATGGCAGAAAACTCGGACTACCTCAAAGAGCAGAAAGGTACTTTCAGGATGTAACATGATTTCTGTGCTGGTTGTGTTTCAAGGCAGAATTTAACTTTTATTTGTCTGCATTTGTCTGGAGTTAAACCACCAACTGAACCTACCAGAGTTTAGCTTGTGGCCTGTGGGGATTTCCCACTGTGTCGTATTGATGTTGTTATCTCTGAGTTTGTATGTTCAGACTGTTTCTTGTTTCTGCTTTCAGAAAAGGAAGCAAAGATAGCGAAGGAGAAGGAGCTCGGGATCTACAAAGAAAAGAAGGTAACAGCATTCAGCCTTAAAAACCTTAAGATAAGGGTGGGCAGGTTGTCAGAGCTCAACACAGATAGGAAGTTGATTGGAGGCAGTATGATGGTCAGATGCTCAGTGATGGTCTCAAAAAGTTAAAATGGACTTAGTCAAAGAAGAAACGTCTTGCAGCCATTTAGACGGTTGACAGTTTGTCAGCGGAGAAAGCATCCGTCAGAGTCCGCCCGAATCCTGATCAGTTATCTGTCCAAAATCTGCAGCCCTCCACACCTTCAGAAAACCGTAATTTCTCACAGGACAGAAATTCTTAGTCAACTCATTCTTATGTCTTAATCTAAAACAGTTACTCTTAACGTTTGTATTTTATGACTCCTGTTCACAGGTTGCATATTGTCGCTATCCTGTGAAAGCTATGCATCCCCAAAATGTCAAATTTTCATGAGCTAAAGTTTAGTGCATTTTGTTTAGTTATATTAAGTATTAGTATATATTTTTTTCTCAACCCATAAAGAAACACTTAATCCTTCAGTTTATCTGATATTCTCCAAACCATTCTCACCAAATTTGGAGATACAGACTTTTCATTGGACAGCAACGATATTTCCATGAGTGTAGCAGAACTTTGTTTGTCTTCTCCCCAGATTTATCTTGTCTCTCCTGAAAATGTCCCGACACCCAGGTTGGGAACCACTGATCTAAACAACTGAAACTTATTAGGTAGTAGGAAACGGGGGGGGGGTGACATGCACTCAAACTCAAAATGACATTGTCAGCATCTCAAACCCCTAGGCCTGAAGGATGCCCCATGACGAGATGTTTTCATATTCAGCTTAAGATAACACATTTGATTTTACTCTCTGAACTGCCCATCGACCTACCAGCATATCTTTCATCAGATTACGATTCGACATGCTCATCGCTATTGGTCAATCAGGCTGTAATCTATTCAGAAAGAATGCTACTAGGGCCTTAGCTACTAGGGCCTCTGTCGATTATTTTTCTATACACTCTCAAATAATAGTAAAACATGCCCATCATAATTTCCCAGAGCCCAAAGGGATGTCTTTATATTGCTTGTTTCGTCCAAAACCCAAAGCTATTCCAATTTACAATGATATAAAACAGAGAAAAGCAGCAAATCCTCACATTTCTGAAGCTGGAACCAGAGAATGTTTTCTTTGATATATGATAGAAAACAATTTTGATGATCTATGAATTGTTTCAGTCAGTTCATTAATTGATTAATTGACTGATTGTTTCAACACTAAAAGTCAACATTAAGAAAATCTATAAGTAGTCAGATATTCATAATGTCATGTGGACAGTTGGTCAGACAGACACTTATATATTCAGGTAAACAGACACTCTCAGAAACCGACAGATTGACCGTCAGAGGGACACTGAGACAGATGCAGAGTAACACAGACAGATGATCAGATAGACTAAACACAGACAGACAGGCAGTAAGTCCCGTGAAACTGGTTCCCTCTCATATCCCATTACTAGTTTTGGCACAGTGCAGACCCTTTGTTAGACCCAACATCTGTTCACTGGTTTTAACTAGCTGGATTAACTGCAGTGAAACAGATCTAATGAGACATGCAGCCTCCTGACAGCACTGATCCAACCAGTCATTTTTGTCATTTCACTGACAAATGAGTGAAATAAAATAAAAAAAGGACATTCTCGTTATTTTTCTGCATCCTTTTGTCGTTTCTGACACCTAACATCCTGAGTTGATTAGCTGCTGTTGTAAGGGTTAATTTACTGTCATCTGAGGAAGAGGATTTTAACTGCCTGAAATCAATCTGTGAAGAAACTGTTAAGATTTAAGACCATGTCACTGTTGCATGAAATGTTTAAAAGTTTGTTTTCAGTAAAGAGAAACTAAGCTGATCTGTAACCATAATTTGGAGTGTGGTCAAGGTGAATGTGGAAAAACTGAAACTGGGTGATAACCCCAATCTGGTGTCTTAATTAAGATTGAAATTGCTGATTACAGAAATGTGTTCAGCTGTAAATTTGCTTGCAACGATGTTCCTCTGGTGGTCTGAAATTACTCACACTCATGTTTTTTAGAGGGCACATCTTTCCCATCTGGGACCTAAATGGTCTAATAGGAAGACAAAATATTTCCAGATAACATTTGACCCTCATCTGCTGAGTAGATTTGGAGTAATTTTAATAAAGTTTGATTGACTGCAAGGTCTTAATCATGACCTGTTTTTAAAATGTGGCGTTGCAATCACAGCCAGGATGGTGTTGGGTTGGTTGTTAATCAAAGAAGAGAATCTTGCTACAAAATACTTAAAATATGGACCCCCAGGAGTCAAATATACAACAAACTGTAAACTTTTAGTATTTGTATATATTTTGCCATTAACTAGACTAAATATCTTTACCACTGTGGAATAGATTGCCATGAAATTTGGTACACACATTCAATGTTATTCATTGTAATAACTTTTGGTGATTCTGACTTTTGATCTAGCACCACCATCGGGTCAGAATTGTATTTAATTTGTCCAATACTTTGGTTCACGACCAAATAACTGCAAAACTAATTATATTCCTATCAGCCACATTAGCAAATGCTATCATGCTAATGCGCTAAACTAAGATGGTGAACATGTCAAACATTAAACCTGCTAAACACCAGGCAAATTAACCTTTGCGATTTTTGAACAGATACTGCTGTGGAGTATGATTTAACAATAGGGCTTACTGAATATTTTGTATAAATATATGAATTGTTTTTATTCAGTGGGTCATTTCCTTTATATCGATTTCATACATCCAGTTGCTCGGAAGCAATAAATACAATGTATTTCCTCAAGCGCAGAAGAAGGCACACTGTTGCCAAAATGTCAGCTCATGGAATAAAGTCCACACTGTGTATTCGACATTCTGATGTTCCCCTGCTTCCTGTTTAGGTTGCTGGGTGCTAGGTTTGCATAAGCCATACAATAAATACTGGTTCTGTTTTAAATCCCGACAGCCCAGAGGACCCGGGAAGAAGCGTCCCCCAATCCAAGCCAGCACCGCGGACGAGGCCATCGAGAAGATGCTGGAGCAGAAGAGGATCTCCTCCAAGATCAACTACGATGTCCTGAAGGACCTCAACATCAAGCCCGGCGCCAGCCCAGCTCGCAAGGCCGAGTCCCCGAAGAAAGAACCGACTGTCACAAAACTGACTGGACGTAACCACAAACCTGCTCGAGCTCCACTCAGCCTCAGCACGCCGCTCAGCACCCTGGGAAAAAGGTTTGTGGAAGGCATGTTTTATACTTGTGAGCAGTTCCATCAGTCAGGTTTGATCTAGTGTTTGTATTTTGGTATCTTTTGGAATAAACCACCTAGTATATTCAGGTTTATCAAAACCAGAGTAACTGTTAATTCAGATTTCTGTGAACACAATATGAGCTTTTTTTGTGCAGACATATTGTACTCTGAATACTTCAAAAACCAAAGCATAACACAAACCAGTGTGCATGTAAACATACATCTTGGCCTCAAATGATGAAGAGATACAGACACAGCCTTCATCTTTCTCACTTTTTCTTGACTGGAAAAGCTCCCAGTGTCTGTTTTTGATGATACAATCTCCACCGCTATCTTTCTGTACACAAAAAACAGGTTCTCGCCGTTTCTTAGAGGTTCCAGAAGTCATTCTGGGAAATGTAGTCACTAAAGTCAAAGAGAACAAAGCAGGGTTCAGGGAAAGGGGGGACGCTGAAAGAAAATCGCAGCACTTAGTGTTATAGACTGGTGACCTTTAACGGTGTGATACTATGTTAGTGTGGATGTGTGCTGGTGGTGTTAATGTTTACATATATGTAAAAGGCAATGTCAGCCTCTTACTGAGTGCACGAGAATATAACATACTACATAATGAGTGCTGATAGATTAGTCCATTAATTAATTAGCTTATGACAGAAGATTCAAAGCAGTTTTGATAATTGTTTGTTTTCCATTTCACAGACATGAATGCCAAAAAAGTTTCTGGTTCCAGTTTCTCCAACGTGGAGATTTATTGCGTTTCTCTGTTTTATGTCCTTGTAAATTAAATATCTTTGGGCGTTGGACTGTTGGTTGAACAAAACAAGCTGTTTTGACATTTTATAGACAAAATGATTGATTAAATTAATCGTTAGCTGCACCACTGAACATAATATACATCCACTGCAGGAAATTACGATTGTCCGCTGGTGGTTTTTGACTTTAGCTAATAACTGTCTAATCAATCAATCAGTTAATTTAGTTGTGGACATGACGTTTAAATTAAAAAAGATAAAATAGATAAAATATACAGGATAAAAAAAGTTTTAAAATGGATTATGCCCATTCTTAAAGGAGAAAATAAACTTCTATAGCAGCGTAGACACAACTATGATATACACTCAGTGGCTCCTTTATTAGGTACACCGGTACATATTCAACCAGAGAACATTGCCTGTTTTGACCTCTGAAAGGTAACAGCTGTTGTACTAGCCGCTAGCCATCTTTAAGAGGTCCTTTTCCAAAAACAAACAAACATTTCAGCCATTGCACACATTCAACATATTGCTGCTTATCTTAACTACTTCTGAGTTTAATCATTTAATTACTATGTACCCTCCTCTTGTTAACACTATACTGTCAACCACTGTAATGTCAACCACCAGTATACATACCCCTGATAAACAACACCTAAAGTACATAAATCCATATTTAATTATGTTTGGGTCTGCTCAGTCCCTCAAACCATTAAATGCTCCTCAATGCAAACAGCAGATGCTTGATTGAATAAAGACAAGATGGATGGAGAGTGTTTATTCGTGTCTGATGCAACACCAGCCGTTCCTCGTCTACCGCTGGGGTCAAGCCCACCCATTTTTTTGTTTTTCTGGCACCTGATAGTGGCTTCGCTCCATAACGATGAGGCGGCACTTCTCCTGTCGCCCAGAATAATCACCTGCGACAGGAGAACAGATGCTCCGTTTTGTGTTATATTTATTTATTTATTTATTTTTTTGCTTCTCAACTCTAGTGGGAATTTCTGTTTTTCCGGAGATGCACCTTCTCTGCCAGGATTTGTCTCTGGCTGTTGCTCTCCCTCCTCCTTTCACGACATGCATTCACAGGACTGATCCACACCGAGCCTTTCAGATGAATTTAATGGGTTTTCAGCAGCGTAGAGAAAAGCTCAGAGGTTTTCTTCAGTTTGTTTGGTGGAAATTGGTTTCCTATGGCTCTGTCTTTAAACCCTTTTCAGTTAATGTTGGTTTTAGGTACCATCTTGAAGCTTTATAGGAGTCCTATAGAGGCAGCTGTTTACTGATTAAGGGAACCCCCCACTCGTTCTGTGGTTAGTCATCTGGTTGCAGTTTGCTAGGCCTTCGTAAACCCTGTCCTGAGCTACCACGACCCACCGAGGAGTTGGATCAGTCTGCTTATGTATTGTTTATTTCTTATTTATTGCGGTTGGGAGTCTTTTTAGCGGCAGTTGCTCTTCAAGTCAAATAAAATGTATTTATAAAATGCTCTTTAACAAAATGGGCCCATCACCCGGCTCCAGAGTGACAGGGGATGTAAACAGATAAAAACAAGAGAACAAACACATTACAGACTCTAAGAATTGAGGCCAAAGCCTCTGTGTGTGTGTGTGTGTGTGTGTGTGTACAAAAGAGTGGAAAACAGGTCATAGAAACAACTATGAAACCAGGAAACTGAAATTCACTTTAATGGAAACCCCCTCAAGCATTTTTTCTAACTAAGCTGTTGTCAGATAAATTATGCTGATGATAATTTATGCTGCATATAGGTGGCTGTGGCTCACAGAGCAGAGTACGTCGTCCATTAATCCCATGGTTAGTGGGTCGATCTCCGGCTCCTCCTCTCCACGTGTCCTTGAGTGTGGGTGACTGTGTGTGTGTTTGAGGGTCAATTTATTTTGTAATCATGTGTTTCTATAGGCATTTTTCATTATTTACCCACAACCAGCCACTATTCATTGGAAGGTCATGTTATTACCGATAACTGAGAACCAGAAAGAGAAAAAAAGAGAAATGGAGAAACAGAAACACAAAAAAGAAAAACAGACAGAAAAAAATTGGAAAACTGAGAAACAAACAGAAAAAATCCTGAATAACAGAAATGAAAAACCTGAGAAATACAATAAAAAACAGACACAAAAAAGGAGAACCATACACAGAAAAAATAAACAACAAAAAACAAAGCAAAAGCCCCTGGAAAAACAGACGCAAACAGTAAAGAAAAACAGTAACGAAACAGAAATAAACAAAAAACCCTGAAAAAAGGAAACACCAGAAAAATAGAAACAAGAGAAGCTGAAAAAAAGAAACAGAAAAATGTTTTTTTCACAACTTGGACCAACATCAATATGGTAAATGGGTGCATTAATGCAATTTTATCCAAAGCACTTTTTGCCTCTCATTCCCACGTACCGATGGCAACGAGCCACCACGCAGGGTACTGCCCAACCATCGGGAAAAATTTGGGGTTCAGTGTCTTAGGACACATGTGAACAGAAGGAGCTGGGGATCGAACCGCCGACCCTGTCACCACTGTCTCAACGGAAAACAGAAAAAACCCTACACTGACAAGATGATTGATGACGCAAATTACGACACATTATAGCACATCCCATTTAAACGATAGTAATGTGATGCTTTATTGATCATTGTGGGGGAAATCTCTGATTGTGTGTTTTCTTGCGGTTGGTTTGTAAAACTGACTGCTGATAGGCCTACAGTGGGCTGTGAGCTGTAGTTTCCCGGTAAGCACACTGCTGCTGCTCAGGGTCACTCCTCCTCCGGAGCTGCTCTTCGCTGCCGGAGTGTCTCTGGGCTACGCAGAGCCGCCAAAACCAAGTAGTCCTGGCTGCAGCCTGCTTCAATTATTTGTCCAAGCTCGGTGTGCATCGAGGGGCAGTCCGGCGACAGCTCGCCCTGCGGACACCCGGCCTGTCCTGTTCGCTCTGTGTGGCATTCTGCAGCTGCACTAAACGTTTTAGTGAACCTGCTCTACTTAACAGCTCTACTGACTTCTTGCGTGCAGGGTCACAGTGGTAGTCTAATACAAAAAAAACTTCCACTCGCTAAAAGGACATGCAGAGATTTTATTCTGAGCTGAGGGTGACTTTTCATTTGACTATTTTAATGTGAGGGCAAAAACCGCTGTTCAAAGAAATGAATGACTGTGCATGAAAGCGGTAGGCCTACCTTTAGCTAGTTCTGAGTAACAAACTAATATCCAACCAGGATTTTGATTCTGACATACAGTAAACCTCTGCTGTTTAATGCGCTTCGATATGGACTGAATCAATGAGGAAATAAAACAGCGTGTCTGACTCTGTAAGAGGGATGAGACAGAGAGAGAAACTCAGGGTTTGTTGAAAACTTGTAGGTTCACAGAGTCACTTACAACGGCAACTGGCCCAGAGTTTAAATTACCTCTCTTTCTGGAAAGGAAAAGTTTCCCTCATCAGGGTTAACAAACTCACTAAACCCGCTTTCTGGAATACACACCAGAGCTACACATAATACAGCTTCTATGCTTAACTCAAACTGCTATCTCGCAGTCCTTCAGAATTAACGTTTCCAATACTCAACACTGATAAACAGTAAATTCATCAATTTCAGTGCCTCATGTCACTATTTTCCAAGCGATACCTAAGTGGTCGTGGTTTCATCTAAACTGGGTTGGAAAAACAATAGATGGACAGGCGCCCAAACGAGCTCCTTTGATTGGTCAAAAGGGTTCTGATCTCTGAACAGTGCCCGCCCCTGGCTCTACAGGCACACAAATCAGTTTTGCTCCACCTTTCACCGAAAGATGTGGTGCAAGAGTGAGAGCACACGGAAGTTGTCATTTGTGAGTGAAAAAACAGCATTTGAGACTCATAGCAGCAGATTCAAGCAGTTGACTGCTTGTTTGTGAAAAGAAAAAGAAATATTCAAGAAAAAAAATATTTTTGAGAAAATATTCTACAGGTGATTTGTGGATGTGCAAATTTTGTTCATGATGTCACATTTTTGATACAGGTGTGTGAATGTGTTTTGCACCATATTCATTGCAGCTGTTGTTTTGTGGGAGAGAAAAATTCAATTCAAATCCATTTTATTTATATAGCGCCAATTCATAACAGAAGTTCTCATTGCACTTTTCCTATAGAGCAGGTCTAGACCGTAGTCTTTATAATATTAATTACAGAGACCCAACAAATCCCACCATGAGCAAGCATTTGGCAACAGTGGCAAGAAAAAAGTTCCTTTAAGAGGCAGAAACCTTGGACAGAACCAGACTTGATGGTGGGCGGCCATCCACCGCTGCCGTGTTAGAGAGAGAGGGAGGGAGAGGTTTAGGGAAAGTGGGGGTGGGAGAGTGGGAGGCACAATGCAAATACGACCTAGAATTTTTTAAATAGTAGAATTGTAATTGTAGTGTTAATATTAATAAATGAATAATAATAGGAATGATAGCTATAGGAATAATAATGTCAGCATCAGTAACAGAGCCAATAACAACAACTGTAGCAGCAGTTGTCGAGCAGGAACACGCGGGCAGTAGGTGGCCCACAACCACAGATCCAGACTCTGCAGCTCCGGAGGCAGAAATACCTGCTGAAAGCAACAGAAGGAGAGAGGAGAGAAACAGAAAGCAAAGAACTACGGGAGAGAGAAGATGTCGAGTTAGTAACATGCAGTGATGTTATAAAAATGCATACAGATGGAGAGGAGGAGAGAGGAAAGAGGTGCATCATGGGAAGTCTTCCAGCAGTCTAGGCCTATAGCAGCATAACTAAGGGATGGTTCAGGGATGGGCTCACCCAAGCCAGCCCTAATTATAAGCTTTATCAAAGAGGAAAGTCTACTCTTAAATGTGGAGATGGTGTCTGCCTCCCGAACCCAAACTGAGACCTGATTCCACAGGAGAGGAGCTTGATAACTGAAGGCTCTGGCTCCCGTTCTACTTTTGGAGACTCTAGGAGCCACAAGTAACCCTGCATCCTGGGAGCGCAGTGTTCTAGTCGGGTAATAAGTTATTATGCGATCTTTTAAGATACGATGATGCCTGACCATTAAGAGCTTTGTAGGTGAGGAGAAGGATTTTTAATTCTATTCTGGATTTTACAGGGAGCCAGTGCAGAGAAGCTAATATGGGAGAAATATGATCTCTTTTCTTAGTTCTTGTCAGTACACGTGCCGCAGCATTCTGGATCAATTGGAGAGTCTTAAGGGACTTATTCGGGCAGCCTGATGATAAGGAATTGCAATAGTCCAACCTAGAAGTAACAAATGCATGCACTAGTTTTTCGGCATCATTTTGAGACAGGATGTGCCTGATTTTTGCAACGTTGCATAGGTGAAAGAAGGCAGTGCTTGAAGTTTGTTTCATGTGGGAGTTAAAGGATACATCCTGATCAAAGATAACTCTGAGGTTCCTTACGGTGGTGCTGGAGGCCAGGGTCCTTTTTTAATGCCAATTACATGTTCCAGTCTCTGTAATAGGATGTGATGATCAATGGTGTCGAACGCAGCACTAAAATCTAACAAGACAAGTACGGAGACATGTCCATTGTCTGATGCAGTTAAAAGGTCATTTGTAATTTTCACCAATGCTGTCTCTGTGCTATGATGCACTCTAAATCCTGACTGAAAATCCTCAAATAAACTATTGTTATTTAGAAAGTCACAACTGATTGGCGACTGCTTTCTCAAGGATCTTAGAGAGAAAGGGAAGGTTAGATATAGGTCTATAGTTGGCTAAAACCCCTGGATCAAGGTGGGCAACTCCTAAAGCATTTTTCTCTGTGACTTCAAATTTACTGATACACATGTCACTATTTTATACAACTACAGATTCCACTGGTGCTCAGTTGTTTTGCTCCAATAATACCTTCATAGAAATTGCCTTTGTGTTCATGCCCCTCCACAGGGAGGTCAGCTTCAGCACAGTGAAGCTGGCAGTGATACAGTGTCTTGCTCGAGGACACTTCAGTAGAGTGTCTGTCTGCCTGATGAGGCTTTAATCTGCATCCTCCTGCTCAAGTATCTTATTCATCTTCCATACAATGCTCAAGGACAGAAAGTAACTTAAGAGCTTGGATGACAAAATGAAAACACTTTTTTTGAAGTGGATCCTCAATGTCACAAATACAATAATGAGTTTGATCATTCTGAGGCTGCACAACATGAGTTCAAGACAGATGAGTGAAATGTGGTGAAAGGAAAAGCTTTTTAGGAACAACAAACGTGTCAGAAATATGCAAACCCAGTGATGGTGAGGAAGAACAAGTCATTTATCCACCCGCAGTTCTGACAGAAGTAATGTACCACCAAAAAAGTTGCACAGTCTGCTGTGTGGAACTGGATTCAAAGACGATGACGACAGTTTAAAAGCACCTACATACTTTGCAAGCAAAAGCGCCACAGTGAATTTGTACAACCACCTGAAACCTCAGCAAAAATTCAATATGATGAAGATATCAAGGTCAGGGAAACTTCAGAAAATCCTCGTTTTTCAACCACACCCACATTCATTCGTAGCAGGATCTTTAAAGAGGCTATAATCGATATTTTTATAATAGCAATGTATCAAATGACAATGTGATAACAATGTGGCAATGTGAAAGGTGTTGCTCGTAGTGATGAACCTACAAAGTATGAACTGAATCTGCAGCTCCCTTTGGCTTTACGGAGCTTCATAGAGTTTCAGCTCATTGTTTATCTGTCCGGCTCTCAACTTCACTGTTTTGGTTCCCTCTCACCGCTCTCATAGCGTCATTCTTGGCCACAGCAGGCAGCTGTTTTCAGAGGAATAGCTGTAAAAACACACTGTTCACTACCTGCTCAGCAGCAAACAGCAGACAGACACAGTTAGAGACTAGCTGGTGAACATAGTGGATCATTTAGCAGCTAAAGAGCCAGATATTTCCCTCAGTTGGTGGAGACCAAAACCAAAGATAAGAGAGAGAGAGAATATTGGACATACATTCTCTGGTTGGACACAAACACGACTCTCAATGAATGATAATGTTCCTCCGTAACTGCTGGATGTGTAAGTCAGAAACTGTTTGAGTAGTAGTGGAGGCAGAAATGCCACAGCAGACTTTTGGTCAAGCTGAACAATGGAAACATACTTGAGCCTGACAGTCTGTTTTTATCAGTAATGACTTTTTAAGAGTGGGAGTCTGCAGACTGTTTCACACAGAACTGAAGCAGGCTCTCTGCTGAAGCTTCAGCCCACAAGGTCCATTCAAATGAGATTGTATTGTCAACTGCTGTTAAGTCTCCTGTCCCTAAAAGACTGTTTAGCAATTATTAATAAAATTGTAATTTTACCAATTGAACACAGTCTGAATTTTTCCAATAATTAGTGCCAAATGATATAATTATTTTGAGGAATCTAACTAAATGAACTTAAAAACTGTATCACAGACCTGTAAAACGAAGCTTTACTGAAAATAGTCGTCTGGATATGAACTCAATGAAACAATTAACTGATTAGTCAACATTCACTGTTCCAGCTATGTGAGGATTCTGTTTTATATCCATCTAAATGGAATATCTCATACAAAACAAGCCATTTGTCACCTTAGTCTCTGGGAATGTTTTTTTTTATTTTATAGACTAAACGATAAATCAATTGATAACATAGATTAATATTTTAGTTGTCCTTAAGTCAAATAAACAGACAAGTTGACAAGCTAAACTACAAAATGTATCTTGACCCCAGTATTTATCAATGACAGAAGTTTGCAAGCAGCAGCCATGATTACACCAACGCAGTAACAACAGTGGACTACAACAGGGCTGAGAGGCTGCTGGATTTGAGCCGCTCCAGTTGGCTAATGGCTGCTGCCAGAATGGCAGAGCTCTCCCTTGGAAAGCCGACATGCTCCATGAATGAAAGACCATCTCCAGTTTCATGTTTTGGCTCTGATCTCTTTGAAGAGGGGCCTCACTGGCACAAGCCCTGTCTGGTGTTTTTAAGAATGGACACTCTTTCCTGAAGTGTTCGACCTGTTTGCATTTTTAAAATCCTTTCCTGTCTCGTCAATGAATCATTCATGGGCATCGCTGTTGTGAATCATTCATTCCACACATTCTTTCATTTTTCTTTCCTGAATGGAAACTTGCTCCATCCATTTATCCAGAAATCGCTGAACTCTGCACTTTGTCGCGTTGAATGCACAACAATGTTTTCAACCCCTGCGGTTTTTCAGTTTTCAGTAGCTCTACCCACAAGCCATTAGGAACAAGAAGATGCCCCACGGCCTAGCGAGCAACAACATGGTGATAATCTCCCATTCTCTCATGGCATGTCAGTTGTAGCACTGGAATGAAAAAAAAAAAAAAAACGTTCTCAAACAGCGACCGTTGGGCGCAGAATGGTCTCTTTCAGCCCGGCGGTCGAGGAGCAGACCGTTGCTTCGGACCCTGAAAAGGTTGTTGTGCTGGTTATTGAAAAAGGGGAGAGGCCTGGTGTCAGGGGGACCTATGAAAGTGCAGGAGAAGGCCTGCTGACAGTGCAGCCATTGTGGCTTGTTTCGAGGCCTCGCTGAGGGGCTACACTGAGGCATTGTGCTGCTCCGGCCTCCCCTCCCTCTCTCCGGTTCCTCCTCCAGGCTCCTGGCTGCTCCCAGTGCTCCGCTCGAGGGTTTGCTCTTGTAGATGTGGGCTCTCGCTCGGCTCTGACGATCAGCCTGGAGTTTTTCCTTTGTTCTCTTCCACTTTTCCCTCTCTATGCAGGACCGATTCTGGCCATGTTGGACATTCATTGACAGTTCTTTCTTGGCACTTGAACTACCCAAAGTTTCTTAAGTAGAAATGTAAAGTTTGCATTATAGATAATATTAATATCCAGAAATTGATTGAAGTTGACTGGATTGGTTGTAGCTTGCTCATAAATTGTTAATTTTGTTTTGTGAGATTGGTTGTGGCCTCAGCCTGCACACTTGAATTCATTGCTCTATCTATCTATCTATCTCTCTGTCTATCTCTCTCTCTATTACATTTCACGAAACATCTGTGTATTTTGGTGTAAAAACTCGTTATGTGTGGGGTGTCTAGTCTTTTCCGTAATCTCGGGGTCTGTTCCCAGCTTCAGGTGATCAACTGTTTGTCTTCTTCGCCTAAAAACAGTCCCATTTTCTCTGTCTTGCTCCCATCATCTCTTGTACTCTAGAAAAGGGCCCTCTCACTCGCCATCTCTACCTTTTTCCCCATTTACCTCTCTACATCTTTCCTTCACCTTCGCCTGTCAGTGTCTCCTTATTGCTTTCTTGTTCTTTCCCCTCCATTTCCTCTCACTTTATTTCCCATCTTCCTTCTCTCTCTCTCCTCTAAGTTTGTCTCCGTCTACTTCTTCCCACTTTTTATCCCTCTTCCGACCTCCTTCTCTCTCCTTCGTCTGTCCTCTATTCTCTCGCCTGCTTTTCTAATCCTCGCTGTGTCTCGCAGTAAAAAGCCTTCAGCTGCAGCTACAGGCCTGTTGTATCACTTTGCACCATCAGGTCTGCTCTTGCTTTGGGCTTTTGCAACTCGCTAACGAGCTCTTTGCCTTTCTTGTGCTCTCTCTGTCGTTTTTCTCCTCCCTGTTTTGTCTCTTTCATCTTTTCTCATGATCTCTCCACTGAAGTGTTTGCACTTTACAAAACATGGTATAAATTTGCCTCACTTCACTCGGACAAGTTTGATCACAGGACATGAAAAAAAGCAGCAGAATCAGTGTGACGACAGAGCAGCAAGTCTGATGAGACCATGTAGAGTAAACAGAAAGCAGCGAGGGAGATAGTTAATTGAAAGTTGTTGACATCTTACTTGGCTTGTTATTGTTTAGGATTTTTTTCCCATTTATTTTGTAGATTACGTGAACTCAAGGCTTGACAGACGTTTGGCTTCTTTGGGGTAATAGACCTTCAGTCAGTGTTATTGGTCTTTTGTGTTCATTTGAAAAGTTGAAATCGGTTTTTAAAATTTCAAGTTTAACATTTAACAATTTTTAAAAATTCTAATATTTAGGAAATTAAATATTTCAAGATTTTTATTAGGGATAGAATAAGGTCCAGGTCTTCATCGTTTTTCCTGGTGTTTTCACAGTATATCAACTTTTTTCAAGATGGAAACAGGCATTAAATATTCAAACAGAAGGTGTTTTTTATCGAAACATTACCTTCTCATTCATTTCAATGAGACCGTGAAAACTGCACAATTGCTCAGCAAAAAAGTTGAACCTGACTTAAATTTTGCCCCAATGAAGTGTAGCATCATCCATCAGGCTGTGTTGCATCAGATACATCCAAGCAATATCTTGCTAGATGTAACAAAGGGCATATTTCTGCTGTTTACTTCACGATCGTCAAGATGAAAGATAAAATGATTGTTGCAGTGATACTTCAACTTTGTTCTAAATACTTCAACAGAGTTCTAAACAAAACATTGACATATTACATATTATCACATTATACAGTTGTTGCAGCAAACTTTTTACAAACAAAAGTTTAGGGCTGTACCGAATTGTTTGTTTGTTTTGTTTTTTTACATTCAAAGCTTTTATTAAGGTTTTCGAATGAAGCTTCAAATTCAAATTAACAGCTAAAATTTGCACAGTGTGTTTTGAAAACCAGTATGTGTCCAAAAGCAGACAGTTTTCTTGTTGATTTTCAGGGAACATCTGGGAGAGCGATGCCAGGGAGAAATAGTTTGGGCCAATGTGGCAAAAGCTCCCAGTGGTCTAGGACTTTCTAACTCTTCATGTTGTGGGCCAGGAATATCAGCTCGTTGACATTGCCTCAACTCAGAGGGAGTTGACGTGGCTGGGATGCAAAGTATGTATCTAGCAGTCGCCGCAAGTTTTGGGTAGCATTCTGCGTTTTTCTTCACCATGTCAGTGGCCCGGAATCTACTTCAGTTTTGTCATTCAGGTAATCCTGAATTTCGCTCATTTCCTTCGCCTCGACGACTTATTCTTCCTCGTCCATACACAGTAGCATGTCAATATCTATCTTTTTGTCTCCTGATTTTCTGCTGGAGCTGCGGCTCCCTCTTGTGAGCGACTGGTTTCCTCTAGCGGATTTTCCATCAGCTGCGGTGGGTTAACTGCAGCCTCAGCCTGCGTTAAACACCTGGTTAAATTGGCAAGTTCCTTGTAAGCTGTATTTCTCCTGTCTCTCTCAAGGAATTTCAGTTGTTTAAATGTGGGATTGACTGCAGCGGCCAGAACGTAGAGACTGCTCACATCACACTATGTGAGCTCAAATCTCTGGTCAATCTCCTCAACCATTTTCTGTTTCAGCTCTCTTCCTCCCGATAGTTCAGATGATGTCCTTTTTTGCTCATCAGCATGGGGATAATTGTGGACAACGAGGTATTGTCCAATTCGGACAACAGTTCAGTGAGTGTGAGAGGTTTCAGAATGGTAGCCATTTCCTCAGCCACAATCCACCGGCGTCTGATCTGCCCGTTTGGTGATGCTCGGATCTGATAAAGCAGCTGCCACTGCCCACCGCTGCTCAACAAGACGTCCAAGCATGAAACAAGTGGAATTCCACTGTGTCTGGACATCTTGAATTAGTTTATGCTCTGGAAACATTTGTTGTTTTTGTTTGTCCCAGATTGCTGCTGTTGCCTTCGCACTTCTTTTGAAATGTCCTACGAGACGTCTGGATGCTGAAACATTGTGCAACACAGGGTCGTGTTTGATGGCGCCGTTATCTGAAAAGCATCGACAACCTCTGAGTCGCTGTGCTATATTTAATGCTGTATGACTTTCCGTCATTTCTGCTGTTTCGAGCACATAGCTAGCATGTCTCCAGTCTTCTGTTATCAGATGGGTTGTTACAGTCCTATAGGCTTCCATTTGTTACAATGTCCAAATGTCTGTGGTGAAGCTAAATGTCCAAATGTCTGTGGTGAAGGGGGGGGTAATTACATAACAGAGAAATCCCCTCACTTCAGAAGAGGTCCAGAATTTCACAAGAAAAAGAATAGAGCGGGGTCCGCAGGTTATCTGATAATGCCTGCACTTGTGACACCTTTATTTCTTCCATTTCCTTCATTTTCTTTTTGAGCTCAGAGTATCAGGTCATCTTTATCCCATTGTAAACCAACAGGTAGACATGTGCGTTTGTCCTCTGTGCCCCTGCATCACCCATTTGCCAATTTTCCTTTTTGCCTCAAAAATCGAACTTTTACTAAGTGTCTTGGCTAAATCATGGCTGATTTAGCAGATTTTAACATGACCACCATGACCAGACTTCATAGCTCTCTAGTGGCAGATCTGCAGCTCTTCTCTCTCGGCTTCTGTCCCTCTGTTATCTTGTTTTTGTCTGTTTACGTCACCCCATTTCACCTTCATGCCTCCCTCCCTTCCTCCCACTCCTTTTTTTCATCTTTCCCTCTGTATTCCTGCTAACTCGGCCCTTCAGGGACAGCAGAGCCCTGCTGTACTCACTGTACTGGGCAGTCTTGAGGTTCAGACGTCCCATGCACTCATTCACTTCTCCTTCGTTCTTTTTCTACCCCCCTCCTTCTGTCTCTCCACCCTCCACCTCCTCCAGCCAGCTGCCAAACAGACCCTCCCTGTTCCCTGTTGAAAAGCAGTCTTCCAGAAATAGCCCAGATAATTGCCCTCCAGTGATATTTTTTCCTCCCCTCTCTCGCTTTTTGCGCTTCTCTGCTCCTTCATCTGTTCTTTTGCCATTCTGAGCTTTTTTCCCTTCTTTTTTTAGAGAACTTGTCTGATTCCAGAGCTTTTTTTGGAGAAAGAAAGAGAATTCCTCTATGCATTTTTTTCCTCAGTCAGGGCAACCACTCTGGTGTGTGTTGGTTTTCCAGAAATGTAAATCGGACCCACAGACTTAGCCAGCGCTGAGGAGAAACTGGAGAACTCAGCAGTTTTCTGGCCAGATGTTGCCGCTGCCACCACTTCTACAAGGTGGTGCCAGTGGACGGGAGAGGGGGGGAGAAAAAGGAAATACTTCCCATTTTGGTTTTTCAGCCTGTCGGAGCAGGTGTCATGAGAAAGTCAAAAAGTCACCCGTGTGTTTAAAAAAACTTTAAAACAGGAAAAACTGACTGAGTGAGAGCAGCTGCAGTTAAATCTCCACCCGCAGCGAAGGGGAAAAGGGGGGTCGAACTCTGCAGTTTGCATCATATTTTCCTGCCTGGCACACTAGATTGAAGAGGATGTTTTTCCTTGTTATGTGACCAGCTGTGTTAGGGGAGGGTGTATAATTTGTCTGTGGTTTGCAGCCCCTCCCTGTAAGCCTCTGATCCCCCAGCGCTCCCCCCTGCAAACTGTGACCAATGAACCGTTGGATGGTGGTGGAGGTTAGCAGACAGACAAACAGACGGACAGATAGGGTCACGGGTGCTGCCAGGCCCAACCCACCCAACCTCCACCACCCCCTCATACACTCACTGGGACTCTCCAGCAGCCACGTGAAGTGCCACATATTGCTGATGAGATTAAAAGCTTGTTTCTGCAAAACGTGAGCTTTTCAGGAATTAAGGGACAACAATTGTTAGTTTTAAAAGCTGTAATTTTGAGACTAAACTAGTTTGTTTTGAAAGAGCTTCACAAGGTCCACAGTAGTAATAATCATCTAGCATGTAGTCAAGGTTATTTAAGCTACATCTTTACCACAATGTAAACATACTCAGTTGCAATTAGTTTTATATTCAAATCTTTCTTAAATGGTAGTAGAAGCATTATCAGCTAAATTTACTTAAGTATAAAAAGTAAGTACTTATAGTAGTTCTTGTGCCCCTTTCAGAGTGCTATATTGTAAA
The DNA here is from genome assembly GCF_020085105.1 of Siniperca chuatsi. NCBI lineage: Eukaryota > Metazoa > Chordata > Actinopteri > Centrarchiformes > Sinipercidae > Siniperca > Siniperca chuatsi. The sequence goes on from NC_058056.1 coordinate 26,044,756, forward strand.
AGTATAAAAAGTGCAGTTTAAATTAAATAGCAGTTAAAGGAGGTTACCAGGGTATAAAACACGTCAGAGAAAACCAAAGCATTAGTTGGTTATTAATGTCCAATAGAGTAACTTCTTAAGACAAATGCTATTACTAACATTCACACCAGATACCAGTTATTATTCCATTATTGAGAGCTTTTGACTACTCTTCATACTGTTGGGTAGTTTAATGTACAACAATGCATCATTTTAGAAGATGATCATATGTTTTGTTTGTAAAATCCTAATCTGCTACAACTACTACAACTGTCAGATAGCTGTGGTATTAGTGTAAAGTAGCATAAAATTAAACAAGTACATCAAAAATGGTACTTAACTACAGTACTTCAGTAAAAATACTTAGTTACTTTCTATCACTGCCAAGATCCCAGAGCGCTTTTTAACAGTATTTGACATCATCTATCCCTAAACCCCTGGATAAGGAAGAAAAAATCTTTATCAGCAAAGTGAAATGGGAGAAACGTCACAAAGAGCAACAGAGGAAGGATCCCTCTTTCAGGTTGGACTCACATTTAATAGGTGCTAAACACTGTATACAGAGTAGACAGAAGTATCAGTAGTGCAGTGTAAAGAAATAGTTATGATTTGAAATGATTTTATGGGTCCTGTAGTTCCTTACTAATTTCCTGAAGTTTCCTGGTACTAAGTTCAGTTAGTTGTGTTGAGTCTAATATGCAATGGTTGATATTTGGAGGAATTATTTCAAAAGAAATTCTGGACTGGAAAATGTGTTGAATTGTATACTCGCCCGTAGAGCAATTGAACATTTTTCTATGTTCAGCTGATCTGCTGTGTCCTGTCTGTGTAACATGAGCCAGAAGTTAGAATTAAATTAGTACCAAATTACATCATCCTTTTTCAGGAAACATCCTAAGAATTAAGATTTACTTGTTACATCGTTTCTTAGAAATGTGTAGGAAATATTGGGACCTGTAAATTAAAGTGTTACGCAGCATTTTCATATTGGCTTCCATTTGTTACGATGGAAGCCTATATGATAATGCTGCGTAACAGAGGAATATGATAATGCTGCACGTAGAGGAACATCTGAACTTTTAAATTCAAGGAAGAAAACCAAACGCACCCATATGAGGAATTATGCATGACTGTTGTTAAGTAACAGATTTATGAGATAAAATGTTAAGTGAGCATGAGCTCCACTCCACGGTGATTTGGGTACTTTTAGTATTGTGCCTCACAATCTGGCCAGTGATGCCATGACGTGCTAGTCCATACATGACAGGACTTGCCAGAGGCTAATAGGCCTGCTCCACTGCTGGTCGCATGTTAAATCAAGCACATTTCACATACATTTACATTTGAGGTCTTTAGCCTCCACACTCATCCAGAGAGACGTTCACATATTTAATCCCCCCCACCCTCTCTCCCTCCTCTGGCGAACCCATTTCTCATGAAGCACTGAGAAATGAGACCATCTCTTTGATTGTGGACATCCGGCTCTGCTCGCAGCAGCGACAGCAGCTTTCCCTCTCTGCAGCCTTTTCCATCCAAACAGCTTTCAACGGCCAAACCTTTGTTCTCCAGAGCGCCTCGCACTGTAACTAATGGGACAGCCAGGCCTGGAATTTCGAGGGGAACTCTAAAACTGGGCCATTTGGAAAACATCCCAGTTTTTATCCACGGCTTAGCCACGGAAAAAAGAAAAAACAGCCCAGCCAGCAACCGAAAAGGTTGACACTAAAAGAGTTGATACTATTGTGGTAGTTCATGGCCTCACAGAGCCGCAGCATAGCTTAGCAGCTGAAGACTTTCCCCCTGGAGCCACAAGAAGGGACGCCTTAACACTGAAATACATTGAGATACCTCCTCTTTTGTCCCTCTTTATCTTCACTCTCAAGTTGGTCTCCACTCTCTTAAAACCCAAGATGATATATTAGTTTCATTTTTATATTTTATTCCCCTTCCCCGCAAAGTTTTACTGACACCATCCCCCCAGCTATTGCCAGTTGTCAGCCAGTGGCTAAACGGCCTCCCTCAATCGCCTTTTCAGCTCAGGCTTAGTCTCATTGGCAGTAAGCTGATTAGGAACGAGCTGCTAAGCCCGGCAGAGACTGATAGCCTAACAGAGAGAGTCGTGGCGGAGTGGATGAGTGAAGGAGGTGAGGGAGGGGAGGAGGGTGAGACAGACGAGAGGCAGAAAGCTAGTGAAAGGATAGAAAGTGAGACACACAGACAGACAGGAGGGAGGCTGAGATTAATAGATGGGAGAGGGACAAAGTTTTGTGGTTTGACGTCTGTAAGATAAAATGTGCTGGTTGTTGAAGGAAAGTGCAGGTTATAGCTGAGAATAGGCAGGAGAGAGGGTAAAGAGCAGCTAAATCTGTCCTAGTTTGACTCCAGTAGAGGAGGAGGGAGTCTGGTAGGCAGGACGATCGGCCAACAGAGAGTTGTGAGCCGTGAAGCGTTACAGAAGCGAGCGTGGCTGAAGGGCAAGAGAGGCGAAGAAGAGATAAAGTTAATACATGTACTTTTGTTGTCATGAAGTACGACGAATGGATGAGTGATCGTGTTCGAGAGAGAGAGATGCACGGGAAGGAAGAGATGAAAGTGATCGTTGATAGAGAAGAATTGTATTTGCTTGTTGTGGGTAAAAGAGGCCGAAGAGAAGGAAAAACTAGTGAAAATGTCCCGTGAACAGAAATACACAGGGAGTTAAAAAGAAAAGAGGAAGCAGGACTGAACCTTTGCTAGTTAGTTGGCAGGAAGAAAGACCCCATTTAACTTTGAATTTCAGATGTCTCGTATCTAGCTGCAATTAAATACACTTTCATTTACCCTTTAAGGTGGATTTACAGTTCTGCGTTAAGGTGTCAGACTACGCCATATCTGACCTGCAGCTCTTAAAAAATGTAATTACATGTCGGGGCAGCGGCGGCTACAGAGATATAAGAACTGTGATCGGTCAGCTCGGGCTGCTTGCAGTTTCTGATGCTGTTAAAGATTGTTGATTGAAGACTTCAGTCGAGCAAGTTGAAGAAAGTCTCTGCTGCTTTTCGTCAACACACATCTAAAATAGCCATTCCCTCTGCAAATACATCATCATCGTAGTGAATAAAATAATAACGTTTCTTTTAAAAGAATGGTGTTCATCCCTCCAGTAGAGATCAGGAGACTGACGAAGAGGAGCACTGAAGCTGTTCTGGAGGCTCGTGGTGGAACAACATCTTACTTTGTTACTTTCTCCATCTGTACATCACCATGCACAGTATGTGCTCATTAGTGTTGGTGAATTCATAAACACAACGTTAATCCCACAAGTAAACAGGCATTTCCATACGCAGTGGACCGTGAAGGGGAGAGAGGAGAGAGTGACCTTGATGTGAAGGTGAATGAAGCAAACAGTGCTGTCATCAGTGGTGTACACTAACTTCTGCCTCGCATCACAGATAACCATTTTTCAAACAGTGCCGATGTGTTTTAGATATTTGATTGTGGTTTTTATACCATTCCAGGCAGCCAATCATTTTTATTTACTCTGTGAGATTATTAGAATTATGAGCAGACTCTTGAAACCTGATTGAGTTTTTGAATTTTAAAATCAATCTGCACTTCAACTTGAAATTAATGGGCGCTTGGTGTTCGTTGTGATGGATTACACAATTTACACAAGTTTATCAATCTGTCAATTGATTTTCATGTTGTACAGAAATGAGTGGAAACCAATGGCTGCCTGGAAGGTGAGAAAAATGCATCTACAATGCAGAAGAGTAAAGGATTGCTTGTTGTTCTCCTGCATCGTAAACAGTTACTCAAGTACTGGACTTAAGTACAGTTTTGAGGTAGTTTTTCCATTTTCTGCTGCTTTATACTTCTACTCCACTACACTTTTGAGGGAAATATTGTACTTTTCACTTTACTTTTATTGATCCCCTGAGGGAAATTACAGTAGCACATAAGATCCACTTTTGCCAGCTTCAGCATTGTTAAATATTAAATAGTTAAAATAAAGTGTTACCCAAAAGGGGACATAACTATTTGAACTAAGGTAAATGTAACTTTTATACAAAAACATATCAGCAACATCTTCACAGCTATAGGTAAGAAAAACATCATTGGAATCACATAAACGTCCATCAGATAGCAATCCATTAAAACATTGTGAATTAAATGGTAAAGAGTTGACTCGAGCTTTGAAGAGGTAAAAGAGGGAGACAAGGAGCTTTTTATAGAAACTTAAGAGGGGAGCGGGCAGACAGAAAGAGAAATGGTGTGACCTCCTTCATAGAGGTGAAGGAGGCAGGAAGAGACGAGCAGTGACGGAGTGATTAAGTCTAACAGAGACAAACAGAAGAACCGTGACCTTTAAGTAAAGGTCAAGAAGTGAGGAGGGCAAACAAACAGAGAGGAAGCTGAGACTGTTTCAGAGAGTTCACAGGAAAAATACAACCTTAAACATTTAAACCCTGCCGGTTGTTGATGATGTAGCTCATACTTTTCCATCTGTTGACTGTGGACTGACCAGACCGCTGATTATAATCTTCTATAACAGTATATATACTGTAAAGTTTTTGGAAATTCAGTTGAGAAACCTTATAGTTTATTCTTAAAGCACCTTTCAAACCAAGACATTAGAACAACATTTAAAAACACAATGGAGGCAAATAAACAAAAAAAGCACAGTATGAAAGAATAAAATGAAAATTAGTCAATATAAATAGATAGTGGCTGTGTTGTACGTAGCAGAAAATGTTTACATGATTGAATGTCAGGTTTTGGTGTGAGAATCAATGAGCAAGGTGTTCCTTGGAGCAGCTATCTCACATCTACGGCCAGCACTTTTTCAGGGAGGAAATCCATCAGAATAGAGCTGAAGAGTCCAACATCTACACCCACAGTACCCGAAAATGGACCAGAATTCAGTGCAGCCACAGTACTCTCACTCACAGAAACGCAACTTTAGGCCAGATCTGGGGTTCGTTAAAGGCTTCCTTGGAAATATAGAGAACTAGTTGAAGCAGAAGTTGACTAATTGAATAGGCCTTTTTCACAGCAGACATTCTGACTTGTCATAGCAGGAAAAGCACAGGTGGTACTGATTACCAAGGATGAACCCATTCTATTCAAGTGTCCCAGTAAGTCATGACAGGGAGTCAGCATGCACCACACCAGGACCCCGAAACTGAAGCAGCTAAATGGAATTCAGCCATCATTAATTTAATCATTTACCTACTGTGACGTGTCCAAGTAGCCTCTGTGAAAAAGGCCTATTGCATCAGAAAACAACTTAAGAATAAACAAATTGTCTGATGATGATGTAGCTGTGGAATTCCCTCAAAGAAGAAGGAAAAGGAGATTGAGAACCTCACCTGGTGTTCAGGCCGAAGACAGAACTATGTTGCAGTTGGTGTTGGCATGTGGCTGTACGTTCAGATGAGACGAGGAAATGTGACCCAGAAAGTTTGAAGGCTTATCAGATCCCAAAATACTACACAGCGGTTTTTAGTACCGTTGAACAGAGTTCAACAACATCATGGCGACAGTCATGTTTTCCTCCGTCGGGATGATTGCATGGTAAACATGACGACTACAAACTAATCTAAAAGGAGTGTGTGCTTTCACTTACTTGACTAACAGCATGTGTTGAATTGTGTTCCAGCAAAACCCGAAAATGAAATTTTTTTTTTGTCTCGCTGAAATGAATCAGGAGGCATTGTTAGTCGCAGTGCTTATGTTGGTTGAACAAGGACATCTCAGCAGGATGGATGTGTGCAGGCACAGCAGCTGACTGATCTCTCTAACTCACAGGTTAATGTCGCAATTTCAGGATAGATATACATACAAAGACAGCGTTTCCCAGAGTTCTAAAAAGTAGAAGGAGCTGAGCAGGAAGTCTGTCAAGTGGAGGAGTGTTGAGAAGGCAGTCTCATGGTTATTCATTCATTGCACTCAGTGCTAAAAAGGTTAAAGGTCAGAGCTGCAGCACTATAACAGTAATGATGTGAAACTAGAATAAATGTGCATGATGGAGAGTTATCAGGGGGACAAGTAGGAGTTACAGTCAGACTGAAAATCCCTCCTGTCTCCTTAAGAGCAGATTAGAACAAATCCAGGAGGAGGAGGAGGAGGAGGAGATGTGATTCAGCAGAAGAGGAGGATGTTCAGTACATGAGGTTCCTTTTGAAGAGTTGAGCTTCTCGCCTACTTCTCTCTTTTCTGGAGACATAGACGTTACCTCGTCTCATCAGGTCACTGTAATTGAGCCTGTAAAAGTCTCATTTTCTTTTTAAATTAAAACTCTGCCAGAGCCATAAGTGTATTTCAATGTGTTTCCAATGCATTGTAACTAGTTTTGAGTATTTTCTTAAATCAAGTTTCATTTTTGGAGTATTTGACCACTAGTAGCGCCATGGAGCAATGTTTTTTATGTGTGGGTTCCCGTATTGTTTGTATTGTTCAGGCGGCGCAATTCACATCCTGCCAACAAAGGCAGTGAAGAAGAAGGCAGCTAGCAAGTAAACATGGATGTAAAAAAATGTAGGATTTAAAATATTTAAAAAATTGGCTTGGCAAATGTTCCCTGAGAGAGGAAATGCATGCAGCATTTTTGTTGGCCCTCGAGGATACACACAATGCATTTTGGTGAGAACACTGAATGAAAACACAACTTTTAATTGTTTACAAGAAAACTCCAGAGGGCACCTTTTAAGCCTTTTGGCTCGCTGTATCTTTTCATGAGCCTGATGGAGCGCTGAGTGAAATGTGTTCGTGCCAATGTTCAGATCCTGGATTACATTATAAGGATTATTGCCTTACATGGGCTGAGTGAGCAGCCAGTGCACAAACACTTGTGATTTGTTTTTTCTGAATATAGACACTGATTTCTAAGGAATATTTCAAACAAGTTGGTGTCTGTTGGGAATGGGTGAAATGTTCGTACAGTGCTGCCAAATGTTTTTAATGGAGTCCTCGACGTCCTGAAAGTTAAACTTAGCTTTTTGTTTCTTTTGTAAGATTATTTATTTCTGGAAATTGTGCCTTGATTCGATAGTCAGCGGTGTAGAGACAGACAGGAAACATGGGGAGATAGAGAGGGGTAACACAGGTAACTGGCTGGAATCAAACAGTTGCGGTTATATGGGATGCAGCTTAACTATTAGGTATTATTTATTTCTATTCTCATCATTGCACAATGTATCAAATTGTGCACACTAGATAGATAGATAGATAGATAGATAGATAGATTGAAAGAAACAAAACAAAAGTAGTTTTTACATTTTTACAGAAAATGCAGACAGACACCTTGATAAGATGTGTTTTTCTGGAGCTGTGGAAGAAGGACAGAGTGAGCACAGCTTCATCCCTCTCCACGTGTTGTGAGGTGCGGCGGTGGCCGGCAGCAACGTGTGTTGGGGGGTGGGTCGTCCTTTATGAGAGCGCTACATATGGCCCCATTGTTTTCCTGGGGGAGTGATTTATACATGGCCGCTGTGTCGCACGGCGAGGCCTGACTGGGTGTCAGGAGCCACTCCCTGCTGCGGTAAATGGTCGCCATGGAGACAAAGGTCTGCGCTGTTGACGGCCGTTTGACCTCCGACCTCCACAAGTAACTCCAATACTCTCCCAGTGAGCTCAGATTAATCGCTGCTGTCACATGGAAAGCTTGTACCTCCGACATGTAAACTGTAGTGGCCCTGTAACTCAAGGTTCAGTAAACGTTTTAGAGGTTTGAATCCCACTGGGACCACACGTGCTAAAATTTATGCTGCCATAGTCATCCACAAAATATTTGTTCTGTTTTTACGTGTAAGGAAAACTAAACAGCTTGTATTTCTGATAGCGATTCCTACTTTTAGGTTGTGAGATCGGTTGAGGTGACCTCTTAAGGGAAAGTTGCTCACCTCATGAAGCATGAAGGCTCATATTAACCTTCATTAATCATTCATTCAGTTTCATTTCATCTTTATTAATACAACCATTGTGCAAAGGGAAGGGGAACAACATATCAGAATCATTTTCTAAATAGATTCAATAAATTCAACCAAATACCTTGTGAACATGACAAGAATTATAAAAATGAAAAAAACTTTTAAAAAATATGACTTAATAGATAAATAAGTAAAATGAAGAAATAAGATGAATAGAATCATAGAGCTAAAATGAAACAGAACAGAAATGCTCTGCTACAAACTTAAAAATGGATTCATTGTTTACTGTAAGTCATTTTAAGTAAAAATACCAAATATTCTCTGGTTCCTGCTCCTCGGAAGTGAATATTTGCAGATGTCTTCTCTGACATTGTAGGAAATTTTCTGATATTTTATAGACCAGAAGATTGATCGAGAAAATAATCGGCAGATGAATTAGTAATGAAAATAAGACTTAATGTGATGATTGGCAGTGTGATATGCATGTGTTTCAGAATCTCGTGGCCATTTTCTTCCGGTTAATACTTTGAAAGAATCCTTGTAATGAGATCATTTGATCACAAAAGGTCTAAAGTTTGGGAAAGAAATTTTTTGACTTTGACTTTTTTGGTTCACATTAAAAACGCACGGTTATATCACAGAGTAAAACCAATGACAACCTAAAACACATCATCACAGCATGTACCATAGAGAAATGTATCATTAATGAGATCAAACGGGGAGTCATTGACTTCATTTAATGCAAGAACATTTCACTCAGTCCAAAAACAAAGTAGAAGCTATGAAAGTCAAATCAAACTGTAGTTTTTCGCAGTCACTGTGTTGCAAAAACTACTGAGATCAAGGCAAAGAGGCGACCTGGTTGACAGTGAATAGGAGAAGGCCATCTGCCTTTCTAGAAAATCATTAACACACCCACCATGTTAACAAAAGACAAGTGCTTTACAGAGGACAAAGAACACAGATACATTAGAGCAGCAGACAGTAACCTGGGTCACTCCCAGGAAAACTACATGAATGAATGACTGCAGGGAAATAAAATGAGGAGTAAATGAACATCTGATGAAGTGAGGGTGGAGGTAACTTAGACTGAGCTGAGTAAAGTCTGGAGTGTGGGCTTGAATACTAAGACGATGTGATTTCCTGTAGATGATGGGAAGCTCGTTCCATAGGGAGGGATTACAACTTTAAATGCTCACGTCCTTTTGAAGTATCTCTGCATACTAATTAAGTTTCCTTGACCGAAATGTCAATAAATCCCCAATCTATGCAGCACACAGCAGTCTGTTCTGTGAAAGACTTTGCTGCTTTGCTTTGCTCCCCCATTTCTCCCATAACCTAAAAAAATGGTAACGCGGCCATATTTGGTGTTTTATAATAGCAATGTGAAACAGGTCGCTCATAGTGATGAACTTGCAGAGAATTATCACCTGAATCTGGAAATTGTTTAGCTGTCCAGTCCACAACTACTGTCTTGGTTCACTCACCGCTCTCGTCGTCTGATTCAATCAGACGGTTCCCTGGTTTCAGGCGCCATGTCAGCACGTGTCCATCCTACTGAAGTGTCCTTGGACAAGGCACTAATGCAGTTATAAGGCCAACACTGCGTCACAAAACTCTTCGTCCTCCTCGTCCATTTCACTGACTCGACTGCGTTGATGCTGCAGGGGTCCCAAAATGGAGAGCTCTGGCAGAACAACTTCTGCTGGACTGCAGTGCAGCGTCATCCAGCAACGCATAAACATGTGTAAGCACACATTCCTGGTAGACGACTTTGTAACGTGAACGCTGTATTTCTACCATTTACCTGTCGATTGTCAATACTAAGGACAAAATGTCGCTGTAATAACTTTCTAGAGTCCTGTCTCATAGCATTATAAACCTCATTTAGCAGCGTCTGATAAGCCTTCACACTCATGGATCTATCACTAAAACTAGCCTTCCTTATATTTCGATGTCTCACCAGTTACCTGAGACTACATGCCAGCACCATTATTTATTTTTTCAAAGTTTCTTTATTCACCCCAACAGCCAATGTAGAGATTGATGCTCTGCCTCTTTCATTTCTTCGGTTGATTGCGGAGGCCTTATCTTAAGCTCTGATCCCTCGGTGGAGGACGAAAGTAACATGTCACATTAAAAACAGAACTTTTTAAATTTACAGAGTAGTGTGTGGTACCACTGTTATCTTATGCATGGCCTGCAGATTGGATGGACTAGAGTAGAGCAGTGATCAGTGAATAATCTGGATGAAGCAGATTGTGTGTAGTGATGGCTAACAGTTGTAGAACTGTAGAAGAGCTCGTATGACTTTAGCTTCCCTGAAAGACCATTTTGTTTCCATGGTACCTGAGAAGATGGAGGTGTTTAGTTTGTTGCGTTAACAGATACTTGTGGGAAGTGCTGGTCATGGTTACTGCTGTTGCTATGCCACTAAGGAGAACTGTTGACATGACTGCCTCCGTCCGTGGCTTCATGTGATGATCCAGATTAAAGAATCTGAACTGATTTTCGGTTGTAAGACACAAGAGCATGAGTGAGGTCCAACACTGGCTCGCAGCCGACAGGAGAACCAGTTCTTTATGGGCCTAAGATATCATTGTGTGCTGTGGCATCGAGGCCAAACCATGAAAACAGCTCCAGACCAAAATTACTCAAAAGTGTGTCTGTATGGTGTCCACAAACTTTTGGCTATGTAATGTATATATTTGTTAAACCGTAAGGAAAACTTCCCTTTTCAGTCTGACTTTTTCTAAGAATGTTTTATGGCTATTTTATATATGTATTTATATTTTGTTTCATTTATAGTTTTAAATAGTTTTTATTGACCTTTATCTATTTTATGTTTTTATTTTTTACACATTTTTTCTTTGTCCATTTCAATTTTAATCTTATTTCTCCATATTTTGGACATTTTTGTGTCCATTCATCTCTCTATTGTTTTACTGTGTATATTTCTACTGTCATTAGTCCTTAGTTCCTTTTCCTTTAGCATGTTGCTGAACTGCACTGTTGGTTGAGGTTAAAGGGAGATTTCACTGCACCATCAGAGTCAGAGAGGTGGCAGTTTGATGTGAAACATGTTTGTAATTTAAGCATCATGTCAAATCGTGTAATTTAAGTACTGAAGTGTGTCTAAGATCGAATCTTTCAAGAGTTTATTTTAGAAAATAAAGTGTGACTTTGTCGCCACAAGGTCTGGCTTTGTAGTACGAAGGAGTGACCTGTGTGTGTGTGTGTGAGAAAGATCATACTCATGTTAACCCTTTGATCTCTCAGACTTCATGACTGATCTGTGTGTGTGTTGGTGTGTGTTAATAGCGTGTGATCCTCCCCATTTGTGTGATTAGTGGTGTGAAACACTGTGATCCTCCCCTCTGGTCACGCCACCAGCCTCTGACGTCACACACACACACACACACACACACACACACACACACACACACACACACACACACACACACACACACTACGTGCGACAATCAACACTGCCTTTATAACACACGATGAGACTTTATAAAACACTTTAAAATACGTTCTTTCTGTCTCAAGCACACTTTTCCCGCCATCAGAAAGCTGCACTGCACGTCTCTCTTGTCAAACTATCTCGCGTTAATCTGTGTGTGTGTGTTTAGCCCACAGCCATTAAGAGCCACCCGTCTCAATGAATGGCTAATCTCTGTTCACAAGACCAGTCACGGTCCCCAAAATATCTGCGAAGGATGAACCCAGCGCCGCAGTGCGCAGCCGGGTGCTAAATGACCCAGAAATCCCATCCATCTGGACAAATGTCACAGCTCTCATCAAACAGCCACGGATGGGTTAGTGGGTTATTAAATATGGCTCCCTGTGTGTGTGTGTGTGTGTGTGTGTGTACTAAATCATCTCAAAAGCATAGAGCAAGCGATAGAAATCCCCCTGAAATGAGGGTGTTTCCTTTACTAGAAACAAAGTGACATTGTTAGGGCGTGGAGCGAAAGTCCCTGAAAACTGACTTTCTTATCAGTGATGAGCTGCTTTATGAACACACTGTTATCTGCTGAAGTTAGAACCAAACAAAGTTTTGCGAGTTTGCTATTACTTATGACTAACTTCAAAGATTTCTAACTTGATTGATGCTTATTTAATCACAAATATTGATAATATAGGAATTATTGGAACCATGGTTTCAGGTGCTTAAGAAGTTGTCTTCATCAAAAGGGATTTTCTTTTTCACGGAGTAATTCAATGGCTTCTTTGCTTTCCGTGTAGAATTATACATAAAAGTACAACAGGTTTAGTCATACAAGTCGCAAAATTGTATCTGCTTGGCAAACACTGATCTTTAACTAGTAATCTTCTGGTGTTAATGCCCATGTATTTCATCACTCTCTGTAGTATGGTGAGTCAAAGACAGGCTGGTTTCATCAGCTTTGTCTCTTTATTTCGTGCTTCAAAGTGTTTTTAAAAACAATTCCTGGTCAAATTTTAAAAGCTCTTGATTTTGTCAGTGTGAAACCTGCTGTTTAGGGCCGGGTATCGAACCTCAATACTTTTTCGGTGCATCCGTAGCACAGACTGTCAAACTGCAAATTATCAAAAGCTGGCATTGAATGTCTCGTCAGATTCGTAATCTTGTTTAACATTTGATAACTTAAACTTCTTTTTAAATGGAAAAAAATGCTTTTTGTAGAGAGAGAGAGGATTATATTTTTAAAGTAAAGCATGGGGGGGGGGCTTTTCTGCTGCTACAGGCGAAACACACTGGTGTTGTACAACCCATGTCAGAACACTTCTTGTTTCCTGCCTAAGCCTGCAGACCTACACTTTAAGGTTCAAGGTGATTTGTTCAGCATTTAGTGGTTAACAAAAGAATGCAATTCAAAGTCCTCACAAGTATAGCAGTAGAGTGTGTTTGTATGTATAAGTGTGTCTGTATTCCTGTGTGTGTTTGTGCACACATGGCCATCTATGTAATCTTTCCCGTTGTGAATCGGCAGTACCAGGTACTGTGTGTGTGTGTGTGTGTGTGTTGAATGGGGTCAGTGCTGGATGGACCGGCCAGAGGAGAAGAAAACACAATCAGTTCTTTTGGCTGAATCTGCGTCTCCTCCTGCCAAGCCGCACATCGGCCCACAATGCACTGCAGCCTGAATGGAGACAACTCTGCACAAATGAGTGTGTGAGTCTCTATTGTGTGTTTGTATACAAGGCTGTGTGTATGTTGTGTGTGTACTTTTGTGTCTGGGAAAGTGCGCACCACAGTTGTGTGTGTGTGATTATGCCTGATTTAATTGCGCTGAAGGAGGCTGTGTGTGTGTGTGTGTGTGTGTGCGCCTCGGAGGATCCAGTCCCCAGCTGGAAAATCAAGTTGGAAGCTCAGATTATTATCATCATTTATTTACATCTGAGCTCATCGCAGAACTAATTTCATTCAACCCCCAGTTTGCAGATTATTCCTCCTCTCCGTCTCATGCTTCCTTCTCGTTATGTTATTGATTGGATTATTGTGTGAATAATGAAATTATTCCCTTTACATTGGTTTGTCTCACTTTATTCGTGCAGAGCTGAAGCGGTGATTGAAAATAGAGGTTGATTTAAAAACAAACAGATGCAATTACCAGTGAGCGAGATTAAAAACAAGAGGCTTGTAGAAACATCTCACCTCGATGCTAATGAGCAAAACAACAACAACAAAATGTCAAGAAGACACACAAACACAGCAGATAATCGTTGTGCAGCGTGTTGTCGCTCCTCATTTACATTGAGATCTATAAAATAGGGGAGGGGTGGTATATTAAAATGAAAATGGCTCTAATGCAGGAAATGAAATGAGAGATTTGACTTTATATTCAGCAGCAGCTACTGGTTTCATTAGAGAAACTCTGTGTAAAAGACTTCAGAGTCGCTCAGAAAATATTTGTAATACTGTACAAGAGGAAGATCAGTTTCAGTTTTAGCTCACACAGTTTGGTCCAGTTTCTGTGATTGCTGATTTGGATGATTTTAAATGACCAACGTCCACACAGTTTTTAGTTTTCTTAATGCCAGTTGAACATAATTACTAAAATCTGTCCACGATAAGATCAGTGTGGAATATCCTAAATAACCAGGACATTGTTTACGGAAAAGCACATTGCTGATGAGTTTTAACTGGGAGAGTCTACAGCCATGCTAGCAGCTCTTTGAGCTAACTGCTAACGTGCTATAGCATGATTATGACGTTATGCAGGTAGAATGTTACCACGTTTATTGTATTTAGTGTGTTCGCATGCTAACATTAGCAGTGAACACAAAGTACAGCTGAGGCTGATGGGAATGTCATTAGTTTTGCAGGTATTTGGTCGTAAACCAAAGTATTGGGCAAACTGAAATTTTGACTTGATGATTGCGCTCGAGGAAAAGCCAGAGGATCACCAAAGTGACTGCAATTAATCCTGAAGGTGACATGAATGTGTGAACCAAATTTCATGGCAATCCATCCAACAGTTGTAAAAAATATTTCACTCCGAACCAAAGACATCGGACTCATGGTGGCACAAGTGGGAAAGTCAGTCAGCTTCGTCCTCTTGGAACATTTGTACCAAAATTCAAGGCAATCCATCCATCGCCTCGCAGCTAGCCTGGCTAAAAATAGCTCTTATTTTACTCTTTTAACCCACATTTTTCTCTGTAATGATCATTCGAGGCTCACTGATGTTCCCTGTCGCTCCGACCTCTGACCCCTCTCACTATTGACCTCTGACCCCTGTCACTATTGACTGCTAGTGATGCTGATGACCAAAAATGGATTCTGTTGCAGTTAATGAAGCAGCTCCATCTAACAACCATTTAACAACGATTAATAGCCCAGTTGTCCTCGTTACAATAACAACTTATACATGAAAAATATAGGAAAAACTCCATGTACGACATATTGTTTTCCCCCACAGTGAAACAACTGGCCATGCGCCAGTCAGAAATGCAAAAATATTCAATTACAATATAAAACCGAGGGGAAAAAGCAAATATCTGTCATTTTACTTGATAAATGACTATAATGTAATCTAAACATTTTCTGTTGAGCAACAGATGGATGAATTGATAATTAATAATAATAAATATTTTATTGCCAATTTAGCAGCACCTGGAACCATCTGGGTTCTTCCTGTTTATCTGACAGTGAATGAAGGGGTATTAGTTGGGTTGTATTGATTATTGATCCACGTGTGATTGGATTTAATCAGATTCCCAGATTTCTTCTAAAACTACTTCCTTTTACTCCTCCCTCATTTCCTCTTCCAATCCTTTCTTCTTCTTCCACTTTTTGTTTTCACACTTTTCTCCTTCCCTCCTCCCTGTCACTATTCATTTCCTTTTCTCACTTCCGTTTTCTCCTTGTAACCTCCCTCCCCACCTCCTTGTCTGCTGCTTCATAGACTCTCCTTTTTTTTCTTGGTGCCATATTTCCCTCTCTTCTGTGCCACAAGTCCATCTCATTATTTAAAGCACTTGCTCCTTTGTACCCTCCTTCCCTGTGCCTTCCTTCTCTTCTTCGCACTTTCCCCACCTCTCTGCCTGTTTGCTTGCTTTCATCCCTTCCTCTCATCCTCCCTCTCTGTACCCTCCATCCTTTTCTCCCACCCTCCCTCCCCACTGTCCAGGTCAGTGCCCAGGGGAGTGAGTATAGTCTAGCACATGTACGGAGGCCCTGAATAGTTCTCACAGCGGGGAGCGATTCGCTGGCCTGGCTGAGATTTTCTAATGAGCTTTGAGAAATGAGGGGGTAGTGTTGGGGGTGAAGATGCCACATTCACTGTTACCCATCCTCCCCCCTTCCTTTCCCCTCTTTCCCCTGGTTAAAGCTGATTAATTAAAAGCTCTCTCTCTGTCTCTCTCTCTCTTATCAGTGAGAGTTGAGCACTTACTGTAAGCCTCCAGGGAGGGCACAGCACCGGGCCGGGTGGGCATGGAAGGGGGCGGGAAGCCTCCGGGAACGATGCTAATTCCAGCCGGTGGGATGGCTGCTTAGGAATTACTGCCGGTGGTGCGTTCATCGCTGATTATCTCTGACTGTCTAGGAAGAGATTGTGCTCACAGACAGACAGTCAGTCTGCCTGTCAGTCACAGTTTGGGCTTAATTCACATTCACACCATTTTTTTCCTCTTTCTCGTCAGTTGCCTGGTAATCTGAGCCGGGTGCCTTAAGCCAAGAGACTCAAAGACCAGCCGTAGTAATCGAAATGAAATCCTCAACCTATATTGTGTCAGCAGTAAATCCTGTAAAAAAAAATTAAATAAATAAAAAGAAATAATGAAGTGTAATGAATATATATATTTTATAAAACAGGCTACAAGGAACCCTCACAGAATGTTAATAATACCCAGCTGTGCTCTCTGTGCAGATGGTAAGAGTCAGCAATAATTGTTGTAAGCAGTAACTATTAATATTACAATAATTATTATGTTTTTCCCTTTTTCATCCCCCGAAGCCTGCTGCGATACCC
This sequence comes from Siniperca chuatsi, assembly GCF_020085105.1. Classification (NCBI taxonomy): domain Eukaryota; kingdom Metazoa; phylum Chordata; class Actinopteri; order Centrarchiformes; family Sinipercidae; genus Siniperca; species Siniperca chuatsi. Next base: position 26,061,149 of record NC_058056.1, read on the forward strand.
ACATTTATTTTTGCTGTTGCAAGTTCCTGTCCTTTTTTTAAAATAAGGGACTGTATGAAAATGATTGCGGTGACAAAGAGTTCTAGACTTGTTTTTTCTCTTTGCTTACCGGTAGGTAGCCAAATTATTTGGGAGCACAAATGAGGCCCTGCTTTTTATTATAATTTTCTTTTAGTCATACTAGCAGCGTGGCTCTAGGGAGGGTCCAGACTGAAACATCTCAGGATCTATTCGATGGATTGTCATTATGTTTTGCTCAGATAACCTTTGTGCCCAGCGGAGGAATTGGAGTAACAAAGCTGTTCACCAAACACTTCTGATAAAATACACTGGTGTCTTTTAGTCCTGTTTTCTAATTTAAGAGGAGAGTCTGATCCAGATCTAGCTTAAAAACAAAACCAAAAAAACAACAAAAAGCACAAGGTTAAAGGGACAGTTCACCCCAAAACCAAAAATACATATTTTTCCTCTTTCCTGTAATGCTCCTTGTTGTGAGCAGTTTCGTCTTTTTTTAAGATTATTTTTTCCGGCTTTTTGCCTTTTATTAGACAGGAAGAAAGACAGGAAGGGGGGGGGGATGACATGCAGCAAAAGGCCCCGGGGCTGGAATCAAACCCGGGCTGCTGCGGTAAGGACTCAGCCTTAGTACGTGGTGCACCCCAGTTATGAGCAGTTTCATGTCGGAACAATAATAAGGTCTGTTGATTATCTTGAGTAACCGGGTCATAGTTTCTGGTAAGAGACATTGCTGTTGAGTTTTTCAAATGTAAAAAAAAAAAAATGCAGACATCTCTACGGCTGATATCTCCAAACCTCACCAACTCACACCAAAACAATCTAGATGAATAAATAGCACTACAGGTAAGAGGAAAAATATGTATTTTTGATTTTGGGGTGAACTGTCCCTTTTAACACCTCCCCTGATAATTTTTATTCAGTGATAAATTGATACATTTTATCCTTGTTTAAGATAAAGCGACCAACGTTTTGGCCACGCAGACATATCGGCCACCATTAGCCTATTGGATATATATACAGTATAATATGCAGTACATTTTTTGTCCACCAAAGATAGCAGTATCGATAGTATCAATAACGGTACTGGCCGAAAAAATCCAGTATCATTCAGGCTCTTCTTTTTGAAGACTGCTTGTATCTTCTATTACATTAAAAATTAATGTGATCACAATCATTATTACAGGATTGTATTGTTGACACAATAGAGCCAAAGGATTTCATTAAGATTATGAGGCTCTGTATTTCAGTGCCATCCTCTTCAAGTCTTGTACTGTGTCGCTGGCTTCAGGCACCAAACTCAAAAACAAGGAAATGCAAATGAAGGAGAAGAAAGTGGTGCAAATGAAAAATGAAGCTGAGCAGAAACAGACGCAGTGTTCTCACGGCTGAGGTGAACAATGAAATGAAATCCGAACAGTCCACAGAGTGAAAGGTTTTATTGTCTTCTAGTGTCTCAAAATGAATATCATTACTTTCAGGCTTTGGGAGGTTCATAAAATCTGCACATTTAATTCTGTTGTAGACTCACTTGCATCTCAGTCTGTACTTCAATCTGAATAATGGTCTTCATTTTCTACAGCCACGTGACTTCAAGGTCATGAAACCTAGCCATTATTTAAAATAGGGATTGTTGGGGGATTTCCAGTGTTCTTCTGTGGTCTCTCCCAGAACATCTCCCTCATTGGATTTTCTAGTGATAAGGTTTCTGTTAATCTGTTTGGCATCACTGCTCATTATAACTATCCAGACCTTCCTCTGTTCATGCTAGCAGTGGGCGGATCAACACCTCAAGTATGGATACTATTATTACTAAGTTTTGTTTGGAGTATTATTATTAGTATCAATAGGATCCGTCCCATTTTATGTTCTGGCCATATGAATGCGTTATTTGCCTCTCTGCTGATGTTCTTTGCATACATGAAACAATAGTTAATTCAGAATGATTACATTAAAAACTGTCCTGTGATTTAACATTGTGTGATTTAGTAATTAATAGAGAATAGCAGCAAGAAATGCTTAATGGCAAACTATTAAGTAATAAAAATGTATTCAGAAGTAGCCTATTAATATCATGACACATGGCTCTCCCCTTCATGATAGTACATTAGCCACTTTTAATACCACTATCAGTGGAGCGCCTTGGTAGCCGAATGGTTACAGTGCATGCCATATGACCCCAACGTCGCCAGTTCGACTCCAGCTGGCGACCTTTGTTGCATGTCTTGCCCCCCTCTCCCCCCATTTCCTGACTGACTCTTAACTCTGTCCAATAAAGCCTAAAAGTATCAGTATTGATATCGGTGATTCTGGCCCTGGTATTACTTGGTAGCGAATCGAAACCTAATTGTTTTGGTATTGCCTGCCCCGAGTTGATGGCAAAACAATGCTGCCAAAAACATTAAACACGTTGGAATCCCTTGTGGGGATATATTTTTGGAGTGACAAATGAAACAGATGATGGATATTTGAAACAAAGGCACAGAGTCTTCATGAACTGGCCGGTTGTTGAATCATATAGTAATTGTGGTGGGCAGCACCTCACAAACTCACTCATTCACATTTATTATTCTACCAATAAAATGTACATCTTTAAAATAACAACCAAGTTAAGTTTGTTTTTATATATACACACACAGCAAAGATCAGAAATTCATCAACCTACTTGCTCATTTTCTGAATTTAAAATGCAACATGTAGCACCTTTTTAATCCAAGATGCACAGTATTAAAGTTGGATTGTTACTTATGTCAAACCCCAATAAAAAGTGATTTGTGGTTTGTATTGCAGGTTGCAGCCGTTCATCAGCGGACAGCCCAACAAGAAGCTCGCTGTGGAGCAGGTGAGCTGCTGTTCATCTTCACCACATCTGCTCTTCGTCTCCGTCACTCGCTTGCCCTCTGCTTCGCCTGCCTGCTCACTCACTTAGACCCTGGCTCGCCCTCCTGCACTTAACAGACGTGCACACGCAAACGTGCACGAAAACTCACCCAGTCAATCACTCGGACAGATAAGTTCCCCCTTCGCTTTTTGTTCTCTAAAACACTCAGTTATTCACTCACTGTTACAGAGTCTTATCAAAGCAGCTAAAAAAAGGTACAAGTCAACAAATAGTGATTCGTCTCATTTGGAAGTTTGGATATACAGCAGCATTTACTGTGCAAACAAATTAAACCGGCAAAAAGCAGCAACAACAAATTAACAGGCGAGCAGAAAACAAGCAGCCTTATTAATAAAACACGATCAAATACGCTTACAATACAGTTTTGGGCATTATGACAACATACCATGAGATCATAGAAATTTGTCAACCGTCCAAAGATTTTGCCATACCTTTTATAATGTGGTATCTTTCCCTTTTAATATCTGTGTGTGTATTAGACCATTGTGAGCAATGGTGCAAATCAGTGAGCAGGACTGCTTTATCAATATTGGATTTACAGGATTACAGTGACTCGTCAATTATTTAATTCACTAAATTAGCCAGAAACAACTTTCCTCTCTGGTTATTTTATCCATAAACAGTTCCTCAATCGAATTTCCAATTGACAGATGACTGTGTGTGTGTGTGTGTATATACAGTATACACCCACCCCATTACAGACTGTCTCAAATGAAAGCCTTGAGTCTAGTAAAAGAAAGGCTCTGGCCATTATTTGAGAATTCATCACAGTCTATAATATGAACTTAAACTTGCTATATATGAGTACATAATTCCCAAAGTTTTGAAGAATAAGGCTGGGATTTATTTATTTTCTTACAATCAACAAATCTCATGAAAAGACCCAAAGTGTTCATCTCTCAGTACCCTTTGATTTTCCAAACCTGTCTGTGGCTCTCAGCCACAAGCCCATTAGTTCCCATTGATCTTAAACTATAGATTCATGACCTGTTTTTTTTAATTATTAATAGTTTTTAGCAAATGTTACTCAAAAAGAAATAAATGGTGCACTTGATGGGGACTATTTTCAGCAGCGGATTAATCCACACTTGTTGCTCTAGTGAGAATTTTGGGCAGCAGGACGGTGTGTGTGGGACTGAGTCAAAATAAACTACCGTGTGTGTGGCTCAGAGGAAGAAGATATATAAGGCTTTAATACACACAATACTTGTTAGAAGATACAATCATTGTAGAGTTGAGAGTTGTTGACAATAAGGAAAATATCAAATATCACCAGACTTATCATTTAACTTTTTTTTTTAAACACTCTGTCTCAAACCCAAACCCAGAGTCTTTCAGTCTCCACATAATGAAGCTGTGTCTGTAACAGACAGCACCTGGAGACAGACTGTAATTCTGGTTAGCCATTAAGAGTTGATTGCTGATTGCTCAGACCTCCTGCAGAGCGGACGGGGATAAATAAATCTCCACTCAGGCCGTGTGAGAGGTGAAGCTCACTTCGTCTTTGTTTGCCCTTCCCTTATTACTCCTCCTCCACTCTCTTTCTCCCTCCAGGGCATTCACTGCTCCTAAAAAACTCTGACAGGGTCTTAAAATAAATACGACCTTAAACTTGAACATAAAAATGTCTTTAAACAGCACTTTCAGAAGTCTTTTTTACCACCCTGCAGTGATGGGCTTCTGTTGGCCAGTCGCTGGCATTTAGATGAATCCACTAAGAACAAGGTTGGTGGTACAATATGTGTCCTATCTGCTTTACTAAACCCAGTTAGACTTCATGTCTTTGAACAGTTAATTTATGGATGTCCTCATTCTGCCCATTTATAGCTCACAGCGTTCACCAGCCATCTTCAGGGAGAAATAGGCCAGTTTTCCCAACTTTGTTTCTTAATTTGATTTTTAATTGGGCCCAAATTCAATCATAGGTAGCTTTACATCATCTTCAAAGTCTTAAATTTGGCTTTCCGGACTTCATATACACTCTGTACTGCTCTTTTTTTTTTCTCCATATCTCATCCTGCTTCACACCACTGCTTATCTGTCTCATTTCTTATGATTTACTTCTCTCTTTTCACCTCTTCCGCCATGTTCCTCTTCATCACTCCGTAAAGAAGTAAAGAGGCAGGAGTTATTTTGGGAGCCCAATGATTGGGAAGTTAAAAGTCCTGTTCATTTTCGGCATAGACAGCGTTAGGTGACAGAGTTGGAGCACTTCAAGGCTTGGATGGACGTCTTGGAGAAAAAGCCGAAAGTTACGAGCCTGTGGACAAGGGAACAAGTCAACTACGACTCCCAAGGTGCACTTCAGTAAGAAACATCCAATCACAGATCTTAAAATTGTTATGTGATGGTCAGCTGAAGCTAAATATTACTTTGTAGAAACCTGATAAAACATCCAGCAGTTATTCAGCAACTCTGAAATGCATTTTGTCCTCAACAACAAAGCGTTTTGACTGGCCTCTTTTGCACAGTAACAGCAGCTGAGGCTCGTGAGTATCGTAGTTTTTAGAGCCATCCGCCATACCAAACTGATGGAGAAAATGTGATTTCTCAAACACTGTTGAAATAATTGATGGTCACAACATAAACCTTTTAGACAAATCCACTGCCTGGTTTATGTATTGTGCTCTCTAGCAACGCCACCATTGCTGTGGTGGGCGAAACAAACTGAACAATGGCAGTGAAGACGGAGAGGAAACATTATGCAGCGAGTACCAACTAGCAAGAAATCAGAGGGACACTGTCGCTCGCTCTTGTGGTGGCGCCTAGTCGGTTGTTTGTCGGCATGCCGCTCAGAACACTTGCATGGCTCTTGATGGAGCGTGAGGATTTAAGTGGAATAAATTTCATGGATCAGAGGCTCAGTTTTATTGTTGGAGTAGCAATGGTATTTTGATGACTGTGTGTCAACATGTAACAGGTTATATACGATATTGTGGATATTTCTTGGCAAAAAGGGTTAAAAAATAAATTCCTCTGCATGCATTACAGTGTTACTGCCACCGCAGTGATGGCTGCTTGTTCACTTTATAACACAGATCATGTAGTGTCATTAAATTGTGTTTCTAAGTTGTGGAAATTATGGATATCACTAAAAGAAAACTTTCAAATGGGATTTTACAGTGGAGAAAAAATACTCCTCTGCCTTCACTGTTTCTCTCCCCCCACATTACTCCTGCATCCCTTTCCTGCTGCTGGTCTCTTTTTTTTTTTTTAAATCTCCCACTCTTCTCTTTCTTTCCTCATAATTTCACTTTATTCTTTGTTCCCTCGAATCGTCCAAATCATTTTATCTCTCTTCCCGTTAATGCTTCGCTCTGCTGCTGTCCCCTCCTTTCCTTTTTATATTTCTTCTCCTTCTCCACATTCCTTCCCATCACTTCATCCCCTCCTCTTCCTCCTCCTCTCTGAGTCTTTGTCTCCCTCTCCATCATGTGCTATTGGCAGCTCTGAATGGAGGAGCTCTGGGAGCTCAGGCTCTGTCAACCAGGAAGAAAACATTGCCACGAGGGGCCGGGTCAACAAGGCTTGTTACTTAGCAACTCCCTCACCTCCCCTGGGAACTGGAGGCAAACAGCCGTCGCCATTGGCTGAGCCCGCTCCTCGCTCACGGCTCCTGTTATGTAATGTTGCCAATTCATTGCAGCGACATGACCAGATTGAAAAGAGATGTTTGTGCTTCGGGTGTCGCTTGCCAAGCTCTTTCTGTTCGTCGCTCAACCAAAAACTGATTTCCTTCACCCGCGTCAGTGACCCAGCAATTAGTCTGTACATTTTTCAAACAAGCCAAGAGTGGAAATGATCACTTTACAAGACAGAGAAGGAGTAACGAGTTGATTTCTGCCAATTGAAACTGGCCCGGCTGTTCTCCGCTGTCTTCTCCCCTCTTCTTCTACTCCACTTGAACCACATTTCGACTGAGACTCAGGCTGGTGGAGGGAGCAGACAGCGCAGTTGGAGATGTGGGGATTTTCAGAGAGGCTTAGAAATCTGAAAAGGGTGATGAGGTCACGGGAGAGAGGCTTTGAACTGCAGTCGCTCTGGCGTTGCAGCTATAGTCTGCTTATGCAAGCAATGGCCTTGGCAATTGATGGCTGAGTCTATTTGAAGTTGGGTTCTCAGAGAAGCTGTCAGGCCAGGCCAGGCCAGCGGTAAACCACATGATGTGCAGCGTTTTCAGCTCGTCCTGTAGAAACGCAGCGACCTCCTCGTTCACCCCGATAAAGCAGAACTTTAGTGAGAGGCAGAGGCCTGAACAAGTTCTTATTGTTCGGTGCTTTCTGTCTTAAAACAGGCACGCAAAGATGATAATACCCAAAGTTAGTTATTTTGTTCACATCAGTGTGAGAACAAACACACAGAATTAGAGCTATTGGAGTTATTAGAGTCTTAAGGGTCTTTCCAATCAAGGCAAGGCAAATTTATTTGTATAGCACCTTTCAACAAGGCATTTCGAAGTGCTTTACATAGACAGAAAGGCATTAAGACACGATATAAAAGAACGTCAAGGCAATATAAAAAGACACACAAATAGGATTTAAAAGGATTAAAACAAAGTAAAATAGAAGATAAAAATAAGCTAAAATAGAATAAGACTAAAGATTAAACCATAGAATAAAAACAGCAGTGCAGCAACAGTGCGGTGCAAGAGATGAATACATAGTCCCAAATTTAACTTAATAAAATACAGTGGCAAACAGAAAAGTCTTAATTCTGGGAGTTTGTTCCAGATATGTGAAACTGAATAAAAACTTAATGCTGCCAGTAAGCAGACCTGTCCCAGACCGACAGAGGGGTCAATTCTTCGACAAACAGGAAGCCAGAAATTAGATTTAGCTGTTGTTTTAAAGTGTTGGTCTGTGTAGTAAAAGACCGGTCATCTTGCTGTTGTTTAAATTTGGATTGTCACTCTGATTAGTTTTGACTTGAGTTTGTTTTGCATCGTAGAAATTGGTTTGATTAATCCATTGAGGCCATTGATGATGTTCATCATGTCAGAGGGGGACGTGGCCAGAACCCACCAGCTGCTAAACAAAAAGTGCGGCTTGTGATTTATATCTGGAAAAAGTCATAATTTCATACAGCAGGGACATGAAACTGTGACTTAACTTGCAGTTTTCTGTAATTTATACTTTCTGGTTGTCTTGCCATTTAAAGCACTTAAAGAAATGGCTGAATATGAGCATTAATCCAGACTGTGGTTTGCTCTGTTAATTTTGTACTGCCAGTTGTTCCATGCATGAGTGACTGGAGGCTATCAGATGTCAACATGCTCACACCCATAAAACCTCTGAGCAGTTTCCTGTAGTTGGTTCGAGTTGCGTTCTCGAGCAGTTCTCTCGTTAAAGCACTGAGTCGGCTAAAAGTGTAAATACTCCACAGTTTGAGTATCTGCTTCTAACATGCAACAGGATATTTGTAGTGCAACATGATCTCTATATAAATATGAACAGTAATGGGTAGTTGCTCACACCAACACATCTTGCTTGCCCTTCTCCACAGCTTTATCTCCTCACACACCCTTCATCCTGACCCATTTAGCATCTCTCACCTCCTAATTAGTCTGGAGCACCGTGTTTGTTTATGCTGTTCTGTTTTCTTTTTAATTATTTTTCTCATGTTTTCGTATTGACGCCTGTGTTCACTGGCAGTTAATGAGGTGTCCAGCTAAGGGGAAAGATAGCACTTCGTTTTTGTAGTGGATATTTTATGCTTTTGATATTTGTATTTTTCCATTGTATAATCGTCGGGTGTGTGTGTGTGTGTGTGTGTGTGTGTGTGTCTCAAAATCTGAGGACAGAAAAACAAAAAAGTGGAAAGGAATGAGGGAGAGTTGGAGCCAAAACTAGAATCAATGTGTAAAGGAACGAAGAAAGGAGAGAAGAATGAAGGGAGGAGGATGTGGGTAGAAAATAGAGGAAACATGAAATAAAAGGAAGAAGGAGAATGAAATGAAAGGCAGATTGGAGGGAGAGATGGCAGGAGGAGGAAGGCCCCAGCAGGGACACCAACAGCCTGATGCTGAGGAGAACAGAAATCTCTCTCTGTCACACTGTGGACCCTCCACCTGCTTCTCCTCCAGCTTTATAATTAGCCCTGGCTGAAAGGAAAGTGGTAGCATGCAGGTTTCCTTTAAGTCACTGTGGAAAAACCGAAGATGATGGGTTTCCTCTGCAAAAATGTAGACTTGTAGCATTCAGACAAAAACAAAGTGAGATGTCTCATTTTAGATATTTTATTAGTTTCTCTAGCTTAAGGCAGGTAGGAAAAAGAAGGGAAACAATGAAATCTTCCACACTATGCACACCTGTCCCCCCAGGAGTAATAGCTTGTTTGCCTTTTGATATCTGTACAGTTCATCACTAAGCAAAATAAATAAAGCTCAGGCTGAAATTGAGAAGCCGTTCTTCAGAATCGGATCAGATGTACCGGAGAGTTTTCCGAGGGGAAATTTTCTTTGTGCTGCAGCAGCACAGTTTTAAAAACAGAAATAAGTATACATTGGCTACAGGTGTCCGTTACAGTTGTATAACCAGACCTCAACAATCCGGTCAACAGTTTAACCTCCATTCTAAATCAATGTTAGGTGACTTATTAGCACTTTGAGTGGTCGGAAGACTAGAAATAGATGTTTTAACACAATTGTTCATCTTTTGCACTGATGATTCAACCAGGACCATTTCTTTTACTTAAAAACTTACATCTTATTACAAATTGGGTTTTATTTTCATAGCATCGGTTCTATCAGTAATAATAACATTGCATTCACCAAGTTGATTGCTCAGATTTGGGAACACAGTGACATCGCTAAAAATAGTTCCAACGTGGGAAGAAAATAAGAGCAGTCAGACGATCAGACAGGCTGTAAACAAACCTCCAGGTTAGCCGAACTTATTTTGAAGCTAAAACAAAGGCGAATGGAGTAACACAGGTTACAGTCCCACTTCCTGGTTCAACTTTGACCTTCTGTACTTGCCGCAGTTGTGTGCACTCGTGATTTTTCTGTGCAATGTGGGACTAATGCCAACATTTCAGGTGCGCTCCCTTTCAGTTTGACGTCCAATTAAAGTGGTTTAGATAATCTGCCTAAACTTGTCGGCTTGTTTACAACCTTTATGATCGTCTGATTGCTCATGCTTGTTGTCCCGTTAGACCTTTTTTGGCAATGTCACCATGGTCCCAGATATTAGCAATTACTTTGGTGAGTACAAAAATTAAAACAGATAGTCAGTCCATAAACCTGTAGTATTGTTACATTATCCAGGAGACTCCTGTGTTTCTGTACATCAGACCGGCGTCACGTCATCAAGTTCGGATAAGCAATGTCTGGCCGCTGTGTTGGGACGGGAGAAGACTGAAGGAGCATGACGGCTGACCGAGCCGATCAACCTTAATTTATCAAGGTATCAGGGACGCTCAGGTTCAGGCAAGGTCACAAAATCATTATTAGACATGTCAATAAAACAAAGGTTGTTTAATGCGAAAGGAATGTATTCAAACTTGCCAATGCAATTAGACGTGTGTTTTGGATTACAATTTTGACATCTATTAAATTATTCGGTTTTTCGATCCACCAAAAGGGGGCGCAGCCATGACGTTTTGCGAAGTACCCGTATGTGCCGGTGTGATGCATGTTAATGAACAGTGACGATGTCAGAATGGGAAAAATAATTCCAGAACCAGCAGCTCCTCCTGCTTCACAACTCTAGTAAGGTCTTGTCAAACGGGGAGCGACACTCCGCCTGCGCTCTGCGAGTCAACGCCAGGTGCTCTACCAGGGAAACGGCTTCTGTGCACTACTGTGTCCCTGCCGGTACAACTGTTTTTTCTTTATAGCTTAAGTTAAGAAAGTTAGACCTTTTTTAAACTGTAGGTTTCCTTAGTAACAGAACTTGTAACAGTTGCTACTTAACATTTAACTCTCACTAGTAGCGCTAGCCATGCGTAAAACTGACCCCAAACTAACTTTATGGTCAAGTTGTCACCTATTTTGGTTTGGCCATTTTTCATATTAGTGCGCATTTGGTGGAACTGTGGTCATTTTGTGGGAAAATGTACTAAAATATGAAATGGAACATTCCCATAACCCTAACTCTGAAGTTGTACCTCTGACATTTGTTTTATCGTTGTTTCCACTGCTGGAAAATGATTCCCTCTCTGTCCTCTGACTTTTTATTATACCAGTTGTTTTTGTTACTGCTGCTGACGTGCTGCCAGCATTTCTTTCTGTTTCAGGCGGCTTGTTTTCTGATCATGAACGGCTCCATTTTTGTCCCAGCATGCAACTGGAAAGACTCCTGGCTACAGGCTCACTTGAATCACCTGCAGTTGCCCACGGGGGGAAAGTCGTCACATTCCTGCATGAACATTTGACAGCTCAACTAAGACAATGTGAACCAGCTAAATCTCAAAAAAAGGGCACTCTAATTACATTTTTGCCCCCACGCTCACCCTCACCCCTTCATTTTTAATTTCACAGGCTTTTTATGAAGTCTGAAGGGTAGTTTTGCCCCGAGGCTCTGGTTATTTTCTGACCCTTTCGTACGATACAGAGTACACTGTAGACTATGCAGATTTTCAAAAGTAGAATCCCAAATTAGATAATGTAATATAAGATAATAAAGGCTGTGGTCACGCTCTGATGCCCTGTTTAGTCATATGTGATGATGCTGGGGCAGATGAAATATGTCCTCACTACCCTGTGTGCCCTCCACCTGCCCTACAGCTCACACCACACACTATCACTACCATACTACTGTTTATTATTTTTTATCATTTTAAAGGAAGTGGGGCATATGAGATCAGATCTAGCCTAGATTTCCCTGGAGGGAACCTCGTGTGTCACGCAGAGGAAAATATTAAAAATACTGAGCAACACACGCCTGCTTATGACCAACAATATTTCCTGTTTGCTCAGATTGCCAATTCCAACCCCCTGCCGGTGCCTGTGGGGGCCCCCGCCAGCGGAGTGGTGGTGGAGAGTGGGCCGGTCCTCTATGATGATGCAGCTGCTGAGGAGGAAGAGGAGGAGGAAGAGGAGACTTGTGTCAGCGCCATGGAGATGTTGGGCGGCAACGGTCAGTTGAAACAGTGTTTTGTTTAACCTGCAGTACGAGATGTTTGTCGGTGCTACTGGCAGTTTGGTTAATCAGATTTCTATCCATCACTCGTATATTGTCTTATAATGAAATTTAAATGTATTATGGTATGTAAGTAATTACACAAACAATTAGGCAAAGCATTATTCCAATTATTCCCAAACAGTACAGTGGTGTAACACACCTAACAGATTTTCTGCAGACCCAAAAGGTGTCAGCTGAAGCTACAGATTACAACATTCAGCCTTTTTGACATCTGAAAGTAACATTTCAACCACACTGAGCTATTGTCAACAGAATCTGTATATACATAACAGTACAGTGACATGTCCACACTGCAAAAAGCCTACAACTTATCAAGTCATCTTTTCTATGATTTAAAAAGAAATTGACAGTGTAGATTATTTCAACCTATTTGCACAACAAATCAACAGTGTCAGGCTGAGCTGCAAATTGTGATTATTTTCATTAGAATCTGTTGATTTTTTTGATTGGGACCATTCAATCAGTCAGTCTTCAAATTGGTGGTTATTTTGTCCTAAACACAATACGAGACAATACAAACTAAAAGTGAGTGTAAAATGTAACTATTTGAACATAAGTAAAATTTTGAGTCTAAATGTAAATGTAGAACCTAATTGGCTGTAGAAGCTACAAATCCTCACATCGGAGTAGCAGATACCTGTAAATATTTGACTGGTTGGTTGGTAGATTATCAATGAATTGTTTGGTTTGTTTCTTGAAACAAGACAGAATCAGGAAGACTGCTGCACAACAGTCAAGAAAAATGAAACTTGACTCTAGAAATAGTTTTTTGTTAATTAGTTTTGTATCGGCTGAAATAATCTTACCACAGTGGCAGATTCTTTAATTTAAAGAAAACAGGTATTTTCAGGCTCAATGACTTGATGATTTCAGCATTTGGATTTAATTGACATTAACGGTGGCAGACTGCTTTGTCACTTCTCAGTCAGGCACACTGTGTCTGCACCGTGAAATAGTTAGAATCCCTTTTCTAATGAATCTGCCACTCTGGGTCACGGCTCTGTTTCGGCTCGGACTCCTGCTATGTTTTAATGAGCCCTCTGGAAGAATACATTTCTTCACTTTCCGTCTCTGGCTGTTAAACTTTAAGGTCCCTGACTCGCAATAAAAAGTCCTGAGCTACTTAATTGATTCCTGTAGGGAAACTCTTTGTTTCTACTCTTTGCCCCCTCCACAGTGAGGTCAAAGGTCAAGGTCAGCCTTAGAGCAGCACCTTTGGAGCTGTTAGACTCGAGGACAGTTGAGCGAACGGACACCTGCCGACACTGGAGATTAAAGCAGAGCCAGTCGGTTGACGGACGGGCTCACTGTTCGTCCTGCAGAGAGTGAAGTGACACTTTTTACTAGTCTGACCTGTTGTTGCTCTTCATGAAGTCACACAGCACAGAGTGTGTCTGGAAACGGAGCATGTTTACTTTTCTCCTGCGACACCTTGTTTCAAGTACATGCAGTTCCACTCACAGTCGCACACAGGAGCCGTCCATTAAATCAAGTTTTTGGGCTCTTATAGCATCTCTCGCTCACTTTTCTCACATTTATCAGTGTTTGAGTGACACTGGTGACCTTTCAGTCGCAAGCTCACTTCCGTAGAGTATTTTTTTGAAAAATGGTACCAAAAGAGCACTTTTGTTTTGGTACTGATACCAAAAAAAAAACAAACTTTTTTTAAACATTCACAAATTAAACCAAACAGTTGGATAAATAATGAGGCAATTCAAAGTGCTTTACATAAAAATAATTAGAACTATTAAATGCAAGTAAAACTAAATAAATAAGCTAGACCAAAATATAAAAAAGAAATATAGCAGTAATAGAGTTCCCTAAATTTAATTAAGGAAATAAAGTGCAGTAGAGAAAATGAATCAAAGTCACTGGAAAACAAGACAGCTATTCATTTAGATGTGAAAGTGGCTGAATTTGGGTTCCAACTGTGTTCAACATAATAGCTGCATGCAGAACCCCGTTTGGTAAATATATGAATAACTCAGTGGTGGAACGTAACGAAGTACATCTACTCAAAGTGCAAATTCTTAGGTACTTGCACTTTACTTGAGTATTTCCCTTTTATGCATCTTTATACTTCTACTCCACTACATCTCAGAGGCAAATATTGTACTTTTTACTCCACTGCATTTGTCTGACAGCTTTAGTTACTTTTCAGATTACAATTTTTCATCCCCTATCTCCAAATTGGGTGATTTTGAATGTGAATGTTTGTGATAAACTGAAGGATGAAGTGTCCCTTTGTGTTGAGAAAATTCTCCAACTTCTTCAGCTAAATAACCTATTTAACCCCCCCTCGGATCAGCTGGAAAATGCATCGTCACAGAGCTGAAAACAGGCTGTTTTTCTCAGCTCATGAAAAGTCGACTTTTTAGAGATACGTGGTTCTCACAGGACAGCGATGCTACAAACATATGATGATCTTATAGACCATGATGCATTGCTGTAGATTAAACTACCCAACAGTATATAAAGTAGTTAAAATGAGCTCAACCTTAAACATCTGCAGCAGTAAAATGCAACACACACATTAATGCAGCAGGAATATGAATCCAGAAACATCAGATATAATAAAACACTGACAGGAGCGTTTTACTGCACAGGGACGACTTTTACGTTTGATAGTTTAAGTATATTTTGCTGATACTAAATGTTACTTAAGTAAAGGATCTGAATACTTCTACCACTGGAATAACGAGACATAACGAGAATAATCTGACAAAGCTCATTGTGGCAATATTTTTCATTACTCAGCTCCACTTTCTGACATCTACATTTTTACCAACCTATTTCTGTGGACGGTTCCTAACCACAGATTACAATTTAACACCAACTCATCATTCTTTCTTCAATGAATAAAGTGTGTATCTAATCCCACCCTCTGTGTCTCTCACCCTCCAGATTATGGCTGTGATGGAGATTACGACGATGGATTCTAGCAGTGGTCCTCCCCGGGTTATTATTCCCCAACTAGTACGGACAATTTTGAATCCTTCAGTGTATCAAATGTTTACTACCAGGGACACAACATGGCTGCAGCTACAGATGGGAGGAATGAGGAATTCCCATCAGGAATAAATGGGGAGACGTGCAAGAAAACAAAAGTTGGAAAAATCGCACTCCTTGTCCCATTTGGCATCCAAACTGGACTAAACTTGGAGGATGCTGACAGAGATGGTGAAGTGCAAATGCTGAAGAAATTAGTCTTCAGGATGATTTTTTTCATTTTAACAACCGTGTCCCCTCTGCGTCGAAGCGTTTCCACCGAGGTGTAATGTAGCAAAAAGAAATGCCAAACAAAACGCAAAACGTATCATCCTTTAACTTGCCTTTTGCATTCATAACACTCAAGTATTTAACAGCATGTGACTTCCTCAAGCACTTCCTGACAACTAATTCTGTCTCAAATCTATTACACTATAATGACATGTACTTAAAGACGAGCATCTAACAATCAGGTAGCGTGAGATCAATCATCATTATCAGTATTTGCAAAGTACAGAATGTATTTTCCTGTCACTTCTGGTTCAGATGAGGTTGATCTTCAAACAATCTCACAGCTCAGATCAATATTTATTAATGCCTTAGGTGATTAGTAGACCAACACATGCTCTGCTTAAGCCAAAGTATTACAATGAGGTTGCCTTCGAACAATGTGTGCCAATGTTTGCTGAGATGTTATTAAATCCAAACATAGTGAGATTTTAATTCCAGATCAAGTTACTATAGGGAATATGATGGTTTGATTAGTTTTTATGTTGCTGTTAATTGGGTTTGGGCTTTTCTTAATTGTTTTTTTTTTTTTTTTTGATGGAATTGATTTTTATGATTAATTTATGAGATTTTGTCATTTATGTTAAATATTATTCAAAATGTTCTGTCACAGGCCACATAGGCGTTTAAAGCCAGGATGTAAATACATTCTCTGCAATATTATATTTTCCAGATGGATGAGGGAGCCCAATCAGAGAATAGATCTATTTTGTATTTAAGCTTTTATGATTTTTGTGTTGAAAAATTATACTTGGGAGGTGAAATAGATTGTGGCCTTTTTACTGTGTCCACACAACAGTATTTAATGAGGTGTCTTGATTAACCTCGACTGCCTCTGTGTTGCTGCTACAAGTCATGATGTTGCATCTGCATATTGTTGTGTGCATTTGCTGCTACACTAAAGATTTCACTAAATGAGGAAAAAAATGTGCGTGTTTTCTGTTTTTAATGTTTAACGAAATAATGTGTAACCGTCTTTGAACATGAAGCCTGTTATTTTACCGTAACCAATCAGTAGCGATTGACAGTGCAACGTTTTCAGTAGATACAGAAGCTGTAGTAGCAGTTACTAAGAGCAGTTAACGTTCTTCACGATAAAAAAAAATGCAGATTTAAAGCAGCTACAATCGATATTTTTGAGCAAATGACAATGTGAAAATAATGTGAAAGGTATCTCTGATAGTGATGAACCTGCAGAGAATTATCAGCTGAATCTGCATTACAGAGCTTTTATAATAGAAAGAATAAAGAATAATAATACCTGGTAACATTCTGATCTCAGCTATGCAGAAACCATGATTAACACAGCTGCTGAAAGGAAAATGTTTAAATGTCTGGGCATTTTAATTGCCAGTATTAGGACCTGATCGACTTGCATGTGACTTGCAAATTGCTTATGAAGACTTGACATGTCTCAACTGATGTCGACTTAGCCCGGGATTCCACCGGGTACGGCTGCGATGCAGCCGCTGGAGCTGATCGCGGCCATTCTAGACAATGCTTGTGATCCCACCAGACGCGCTGCAGCGCGTTTCACAAGCGTCTAGTCTATTTTTGTATTTTAAATAAAACACCCTGTGCAGACTCCCGGGCAAATATCAACATAAAACAGACAAAAATATAAACTACGTAGCCTAATTACCCATGGTAGAAGCACAAAAGTCAAGGAAAAAGGACCAAATCAACAAGTCAACAACATCGGCAGGCAAACCGCTCTGCTTCTGAAACCGGTGAGGTATGAAGCCGCTTGGAACAGAGCCGGAACAAAACCAGCTCGCAGATGTGACGACGTAGAGCCGTGTCTAGTGGAATCCCTGCGTTAGGACTCTGACATTGAATTAAAAAAATCACTTGACTTGAACGACTGAGACCTGACTTTGACTTACTCTGAACTTACTTGCAGATGTACAAAGGTTGCCGCCCGGACTTGAACCCGGGACGTTGTGGTTCAAGATCGGTGCATTAGTGCCTAGGCCACCAGGGCACCCCTTTTCTCGAAAGACTTGAGACTTTGCTTGGACTTACTCTCAACTTATTTGAGGTTCGACTTGGACTTATCTCAAAAAACTTAAGACTTAAATCCAGCTGTGGATGGATACTCGTGTCCAAGTATCTAACTAATTAAACTATTTAGTTTGTCTTTCATGTTGTTTAATGATTTTGTTACATGAATATAATTATCTTGTGCTCACTTGGTGCTTTTAACTCAGTCCACCTGTTTCTATCAAGTTTGTGTTTTTTTTTCTCCTTTTGTTCTTTTGGGGTGAGGTCCCCAAAAAATCCCTTTTTAGGTTTCTTTGTTCCACCCACAAGTTTGTACTTATTTTTTCAGTCTTCTTTTCATCATCTCTGTGTAGAATTGAACTCAGCCTGAACTATTCGCGACAGACAACAGCATCAAGTCTATTTGTGACCTGACACCATCTACCATCACCAGCAATGCTTTTGATCAGGTAAGATGTTTCACTGGTATTGCTGGATCATTTACCGCCCGTACAGTATTAGTTTTCTGCAGGTATTGCTGTTTCCAGAGATATTAGGTGTCTCCGGGTGTGTGTGAAGAGATTTCTATAGAAAGATGAGTCACTCCTCAGAGTGGGAGGAAATCTGAACCTGAGGAGGCACTTGCGTAAGATGATGAATGCTGAGCCTTTACACGCAATGATTTTTCTTGTTGGGGCAAACAGTTCCTTAAAAGCTGCAAGAGTTACAACATTATTGTTTGAGCACTAGTCAAGACACAAAATCTTTCTTTAGCAATTCTTTGGGACATTCAGGCCTTTGTTAAAGCCCCATTTATGGAATCTTTATGTGACTATAGTCTCTTTTGATGCCGCAAGTGTTTGTAAGCAGAAAAATGAGACAATAGCAGGGAAAACTGGTGCAGTCTATGTGCTGCTTTGATGTCAGTCTCCCCAGGTCAGATCCACAGGGGGATGATCAGCATATATCAGCTGTCTGCAACAATGTCTTTTGTGAATCTACTCCTACACAAGGAGTCACCAAGTCCGAAATGTTCAAATCCCACACATACTGGATTTAATGTCATCAGAATCACTTAAATTGCCAAATAAAGCCAGGGAAATTGTTGACTTTGGTGTCACACACATTATATAAAGATATTGACAACTTGGTGTTGCAAAATCAGTACCCGCATTTAACTTTTTGGCTTAGATTAAATTTAATTATTACCCTAAATAGAATACAGCTTAACAGTTTTCACAGCTATAATAATGCAATACTGATGTTGTCTCTCTCTTGCAATATAGCTTCTGACAAGTCAATTTATATAGCCCAAAATCACATCACTAGTTGACCTAAATTGGCTTTACAATCTGCACTGCATACGACTCCTTAGACCATTGACATTCAATGTGAAAAACATTTCTATCTCCCAAAACTATTTTTTGCTTTTTACATTTTTTTTCTAATATCAGTAAACGTACAATGTTTCGAGCCCAAAATTAGTACCAAAGAACTGAACTCATTGTCACTGAAGCAATAATCTCAGTCCCACCCACAGGTGTGGTTACAACCAACTGGATGTAAAAGGGCACACCTCTGAGCCTCAAAATCATATCAACAGTACATCAAACCAACACTGTATATGTTCTGTCAGAAATCATCAAAAGTACCTCCAAAAGCAACAAATACATTTACAATACATAAGTGCTGACTAAGAGTATTTCTTCAATGACACACCTGAATGTGTTTGATCCCTCTGAGCCACTTTGGGTTTGAAACACTGTAAATGTTTTAATTTTTAAAGTGAGCAGATGACCGTTTTGCCCGGCCTTTGGAAGATTAAAATATAGCCTCTGGTCATCAGTGGCAGCACCGAGCACAACGCTGCTCAGTATTGTACCATTTTTCTAAGTTTAATGGATGTCACCTGCACTCTATCAGAGTTAGCTGTGTTTTTGTTATGTTACATCTGACATCAATGCTAATTCTGCTGCTAAGAAGTTCACCTGCTGTCTGACTGGTTCAAATTTTCACTTAAAGCAGTTTGACTGTTATGTATTTAAATTGGACAGCCATTCGAGACCACAATGTTTTACTGTGCTGTGGAATTAATAGGATTTAAGATCAGTGTTTCACACACTTTATTTTATGTCAAATTTTTATCAATAGAGATGTGAGCAGATGCAATTCGAACTACCGTTTACAAAAAGAATTGCTACCTAATATTAATTTTATTTTTCTACTTTGAAAATGTTGTGTAAGACTTCATCAGTAGTTCAGCAGCTGTACTTTTTAAACCAGCAGTCTGTCTCAGAGAAAAGGTGTCCGTTTCTTCTCTCAGGTGGTTGACATCTCATTTTGGACTGAAGTCTTCATATTTACACCGTCTGCTCCGTCAGTGTGGGGCTGCTGCATTAAAAAGGATTACTGCGGTCACTGACAAACTGCTAAATTTATGGAAAACGATTAAAGTCCCCAAATTTATAAAGGTTCTGCATGTTGAATTTATATTCTTTCCTAGTAATCGAGTTTTGGATGTCCAGGTCTGCTGCTGAACCAGTTTAAGGAGTTAAAGGTTTAAAGAATCATGGAAGTGTCTCGACCCGGGTGTGAGCTGAAGATCTGAGATGCTTAAATCAGCTTTTGATTATGTGAAAATTGTGACACCAATACTTAGAAAATGACGAATGGTACAAAATTAGAACATCATTGAACTGTTGAAAGCCTTTAAACTAAAGTTCATCATTAAATACTGTCAAAGACTAAGTTTTCTAAAAAAAACCAGAATTTGAACTTTTTGGAAATTAACAGTTCATCGCTAAATTCTGTATCAAGATGTTGCTGATGTCTATGTTCGATGCATTGATCCAGTTTTATGAAGATAATGTCGGTAGTTTGGACAGCTGCACATTCCTCAATTTGAACATTAAAGCTGTAATACTTTTAAATATTAGGAGCAACTATATTTTATAGCTGACAAGTTAATTTGCAGTATATATCAGTTTGGAAAAAGATTAGATGAGATCTGATGAAAGTTTAATGACCAAAGTGGGGAAACTGGGTAAAATCTACAAGGACTACCTGCTCCGTCAAAAGGTGCCATCATTTGTTTTAATTTTGTCCAGCTGACTTCAACTGTAACCTTCTTTTAAATAATGAAGACCGTTTACTAAATATGGAACACTAACTGAGGCTCATCTTTTAATATCGCCTAACCTTTAACTGTCCCATGTTAAATTCCGCTCATGGAAAAGTCAGACTGTTTAAGGACCCTGTTTTAAAACATATAAGAAATCCCAAGATTCAATTAGCATGACCGGCTCATTTGAAGTGCGGCTAAATTATTCCTATTAACAGATTATTAGACGGCGTGAAAATGTCACGCGTAAGCCTTGAGCTGTCTCAGGGAATTATGTCCCTTCATACCCGCCAACATCTGAACCCGACTTGAAACAGAACGACTCCTCGGGCCTTTTGGAAGAGAAAGATTTGAGAAAACTATTAAATTACACTCTGGATGACCCTCCACTAGTGTTCCTTTTCAGGTTGACTTTTCTCCTAACACAGCCCGGAAAATAATTTCATGCTTTATGATGCTATGTAATTGTGCTGTCAGGTCAGCTTTCTAAGGCCCCCTCTCAGTTTTCCACCCACCCCTTCTCGCCTGCTTGCCTTTCCCCCTCGAGGGCTGACTGCACCTACGGAGCTTTTCCGTATCCCCCCAAAAAAAAACACTTCAAGTTTTACTGAAACTTAATCTTCCTTCGACACCAAACTTTTACTGTAACCTTTACAGTGCAGCCAAGGGAAGGACGGAGGGAGGAGGAATTAAAATTAAGTTGGCTGTTTACTTTTGCAGCGTTTGCGACCTTGCCGCCCTTCCTCAGTGAGCGAGAGCCACAGGCGAAAGGGTTCCCCCATCTGTGAAAAATGTCCTTTATGCAAGTTGATTAAACAGGAGTAGCATGGTTTTCAAGCTGAGCCAGATTTTTTTTTTTTTGGCTTCAAGCGTGACTCTAAGGAAATACTGAGGATTTAAAAAGAGAAGCGAGTCCTTCTCCTCTTCCTCCTTCCCTTAACTTCCTCTCCTCCTGTTTCCGTCACTACAAAGAAAGAAGTACAAGCAGTTATTTTGTCCTGAGGTGTTTTCTCTTGTCTTTCTTTCCCTCCATCCTTCGCTACCTTCTTTCTCTCCTCTTAACCTTCACCTCCAACTGTCCACCCAACTGTCATCCCTCTTTTTCTTTTCCCAGCATCCCTCCATTTTCTAGTCCCTTTCTGCCATCAGTTTCTGATTTGGCACTTTGTCCTACTTTTCCCCTCCAATAATTTATCCTCATTTGATCTCTAAGGCCCGGTCGCACCAGATAGTGTGACGCAGAAATATTCATCTGTGCGTCTAAGCGAATAGGGGACATAATGACTACTCGCAGGGCTAGTTCGTGAACTGCTATAGCTGGCAGACTAACAGCTAACACGCTAACAAGGCAGGAACAGGCTAGCGCTAATCAATCACAATAGCTATCTCAGCTTTTTTCTATTTTCTCCTGACTGGCATTTTGTTTTCACATCATTTCATTCAATAAAGAATTATTGAATAAACTAAACTATTGACAGTTAGCAAGCTCGTTAGTTCAGTCGCTAATGGGACAATAAGGTCACGCAGTTTATTCAAAAGACACATTTGTACCATCGACTCCTGTCTCACAGCTGTCTAAAAACCATGCCTCCTTTGTGGAGCAGTTTTTTACTCCAGCAGAGGAGGTTAAATAAAAGTGGACGGTGACACAGCTAATAAGCTACAATAGCTTCCTCCATTTTGGACTCTCCAGCTCTCCGTTCCCTCAAAGGTCAGCACTGTGTGGGCGGCTTGCTGTTGGTCAACAGCGCAAATCAGCCTGTCAAAGTTGAACCTCACAAGTGGATCCACTGATGGCGGCGATTCCACTGAAATTCATTAATTTAGCCACAAAATGGTTTTAAATGAGGGATGTTAAAGGTCTGGTGTGACCAGACCTTTAACATCACTCCTTCCTCTCTTTCCTGCACTCTATTATCCCTCCATCATTTGCTTTCCTATGTTGTCTTTAATTTTTCTCTTCTTAAATATCCAGTTTTTCTTTTGATTTATTCCTACCTTCCTTCTTTCCACTGTCACTCTTTCCATCCTTACTCCCCTGTTTTCTTTTCCCTTCATTCAAAAATGTTTTTCATTTATTATTATTATACAGGAAGAGATTAAAAGTACCATTACAGATGTAAGTGCATGTGAAATTGATCTAATGATGTCTTCCTGTCTTGTGTCTTGGAAGTATAGCATGTCCTCTCTTAAAACAAATATCCTAATTTTCCAAACCTGTGCCCACTCACTACACTAAAACCACAAATGTCCACACTTTCAAAAACTGTCCAAACTTTTAACATTTTTTTCTTGTTTTTTTAAAAACTATCTGTCCAAAATGGCCTCACTTTTCAAAATACCCTCATCTGTTACAAATATCCTCAGTTTCCAAAACTATATCTGCGCTTCCAAAAATGTCCGGACTCTCAAGGTCTAAAACTGAAATTGGTCCTCACAAAGACAGAAGTACAGGACACACACAGACTCTTTTCTTTTCCCAGGCCCAGACCAGGCTGCCTCGTTTCTTGCCAGAGCCATTTTCCTAATAATCCCACCCTGCCTGCCCTCAAACTCTCCTCCCCTCTCCTCCCCCTCTTCCTTCTCCGCACTGCGTTTTCCTGCATCAGCACATCAAACTCACCCCGCACTGATCCGCATCCCTCCCCAAACACCACAGCCCCCCTCCCAGTTGCCTTCCTCACCCCAATTATTTCCCGGGACTTTAGCTTAGAGGGATTCTCTCACCCTCTCGCTCTATTTTGTAGTCGGGCTCCTTGCTAACCTTCCCTCCACTGCAGGCGACGGCGTCCATTGTGTTGCCCTGGGTGCCTGATTTCTCTGCCGTCATCAGGATGAATGCTCCTCACAGGTTGGGGGGGGGGGGGTTTGAGGTATTCCTACACTGGATATACAAAGACGGTAACAATAGTCCAGTGGGAGCCATCAGGTTTAAAAGTGGAATAGACTGAAGACTTGTTTTAGAGCAAAACTTATCATCGTTTCCCATCATCGACTGTACAGCCGCAGTCTGCGCCCTCTCCTCGCTGGCTTCTGTTCCACTAACTTCTGTACTTCAGACATGCACACAAAGCTGACTACATTTGAAAACACATCTTTTCTCTCTGATTTGGCCCTCTGTCCTTACTAAGCCAGCATTTTTCTCATGGAGCTTTACGTAAATGATCTAAAGAGTGGGGGGGGAAATGAAAAAAATGTTGCACTGTGATGTTTGATGATCTGAAGAGCACTTAGTTTAAAGGCCCTTATTCAGACTGCGTCCACACTCGTCCTTACAAATCTGGCATTTTTCTCTTCCGAAAATGGAGCTTTTTGAAATTGTCTCCAGAGTGAATAAATGGCATTTAGTGTGGACAAGGAAAACTGAGCTTTCAGCAAGCGATGGTGTAAGCCCGGGTGAGGAGTGTAAGGTAAGCAGTAAAGTTAAGACGACAACTTTCTGTCGCCTCTAACGTTCTCTTGGGTCCCCTAATTTAAATATTGGCCATCACGTCACCTGATTAATAGGTAGCATTTATGGGCCACAATCAAATCACTATTTTCTAACAATAATAATAATAATTATTATAAATAATTAGCTACAATGCCTACATAGTTTGTTTATATCTATGTATCAAATATTTACCACAATAAAAATACATAATTTAGGCTTCAATTCCATTTATCTGGTGTGATTACAGGGCTAGGATCAGGGTAACCATCTTAAAATGCATGACTTCTTCCAAGTCTCCTGGTTTTAGATAGGAGCGATATCACAGCAGCAACTATTTTAACTTCATCTTGACGATCATGATGTAAACAGTAGAAATACGGCGTTCATGTTACAAAGTAATCTACCAGGGGCAGCTGTGTCCCTGGGCAAGACACTGAACCCCAAATTGCTCCCACTGGTCAGACCAGTGCGTTGCATGGTACCTCGCTGCCATCGAAAGTCCAAGTCAAGGAACGTTTTATCCATAAACTGTAAATTGCAGGTCTAGATGGAAGTCTTTGAGGCCTCTGAATACTGAACATTACAATAACATGAAACCTGTGGTGTATTTAAAGATTTTGCTTATAAAGCTGTCTAAAACCCAGAAACAGCAACTTAAATGGAGCCTTTAAAAATGAGAAGTTCTGTTCAAATCCAGGTCAGGGCTTAAGTTCTCACTGTTTTGAGTCAAACGTCCAAGGCAGTATTTGAATTGTTCTTCTATTCATTTATTTATTTTCTAATCTGTATTGTTTAGATTAAACTTTCATTAAACAGCCCAGATGGTTCTGCATTTACTGAATGCAACAATGAGTTACTGCTGCTCTGAGGAGCAGTTTGGAAAGTTACAGTTTGGTAATTTTGTGTAACAATATGTCAGTTTGGCAGTTGTATCTGAGCGAGAATAGGCCACCACCACCGCAGTACTTACAAAAAATAGACGCATAATGTGGAACTGGCCCTGGCCACTGCAGACAACGTTTGCATCTTCTCAGAAATGTGGCTGGGAAAATGCCACCACGCGACGCTGAAAAACTGTCCTCTGCTCACTGCTGAGTGCTACAGAGACAGAGTGCTGAACCAAATCAGTCTGAACGGCGTAGAAAATGAAGAAATTAGTCTTGGCTGCGGAGCCAAGAGGCCGGACGGCTCCACAGCCGAGCTGAATCTGCCGCCGCGGAGCGCCGAGCTCCTGTCGTCCCCCGGTTCACAAACATAAATCCCGGACGTTTTTTGGCTCGGTGCGTGACTCAGTAAACGCGCGGAGGAGGAGCGGGAGGCTCCAAATTGTTTCTCTGTGACCACAGATGAGTTTGGTGCTCAGCTCAGAGCTCTGTTTTGATGTATGGTCCCATCTCTGTAATTGAATTCATTAAGGAATAACTGAACCCCCATCTGTGGGGACAACTCCCATGACAGCCATCACACACACGCACGCACACACACGCACGCACACACACGCACGCACACACACACACACACACACACACGTATAAAGCTGACACATGAACACATTTGCATATACAGACGCTAAGTGTTAATCTTTCACACAACCTGACTCATACACACACAAATGGGCTAACACATGTATGTGCATGACTCAAACACAATGTACACACATTCAGAGACATGTCGAACCAGTCTAAACATATTTGAAAGTGCATGAGTGAGCCAAGACGAAAACAGCATGAAGTAAAGTCAATGGGGATCTGATTTGTGCACGCAGCAAACATCGATTTGGTGATTTGCAGGCAAAAAGACGTCTAGACATCTGGTTAAAAAGGATTGAAAAGTAAAGTTTTTTAGAGATCTAGGTTACATATAGCTGGTGTTTGAACAGCCTTAATTGACTATATTTCAATGTACAGCAGGTCACAAATACAAGTTGAAATATAGTAACTTAAATGCTGTTTACACAACGGTTACATGTAATTAAAAAAATGGAACTTTTCAAACTAGTTCAGCCCGGTATTAACGTTTTTGGAACTTGGCAAATAGTTGGAGTGCGGACTGCATTGGGTCATACGCACATCTGAATCAAGCAGGAGCACCAAATTGGAGGTAATCAGATGTTTTATTGGGTTAATGGAGATGCAGATACAGTATGTGGTGCACACAAGTGTAAATGAAAGCATTTAAATTTAATCTGGATTTTATCTGGATATAACGAGTATGACGAGTGTAAATGCATTCAGGACACGTACAGGATGTGATTCAGGAATAACAGGACCTCACATGCAAAGAGCAGCGGGACACAAACATATGACAGGCAGCAGATTTACAGTGAGACACTGATGTGAAACACAGAGCTGTATGATGCAAGTCTCCTGTTGTGTTCCTTTATAGCTGCTGTGTGTGTGTGTGTGTGTGTCTGTGTGGTGGCCCTGTGGTGCTGCTTTGTAGCAGGTGTGTGTCTGCATCTATACCGGTGCGTTTTCCCTCTTTTGTGGTGTCTCATAAGAGGTTCAGGTGGTTTGTGTGTGTGTGTGTGCACCCCCCCTGTTGTTTTGTTCCATTGCAGCCCTGTAATTACCTTGAGTCAGATCTGCTTCTGTAACACAGGTGGGAGACACAGAATTTAATTACAGGGTGGGAGCCGTGCTGCAGCCCACCTGCGTGTGTGTGTGTGTGTGTGTGTGTGTGCGCACCTGTGTGTGTGTATTTTAGTGTACAGATGAGTGAGAGGGTCTGAATGCCGAGAAGTTTGAACACTTGGCGCCTGATCTGAGACAACATGTTGGAGATTAAAAAGACCATGAGCAGGATTCTTCTCTTCTCTTCTCCCTTCTTCTTTTCTCCCCTCCCCTTTCGTTTGGTGGTGATCAGACAGCAGCTTTGGTCTTCTGCTCCAACACAAGTCTCAGCTGTGAGTGTCAGTCGTCAGAGACCTTAGAGGGCTCAAGGTGTGCTTCATCATCTTTGTTGCCAAGCAACTCAAAGTTTGACAACTTGGGAGCTATCTAATTAGCTTTGGGAGGGCTTAGAGATTTGCTCTCCAGGAATATATTGGACAGCTCTGTTGTTGTGTCTGTTGCTGGTTCCAGCAGCAAGACATCAACATCAAACCAACACCTGCTTCAGGTGTTTTAAACTGGATTAGTAACCTGTGATAGAGCAGAAATTCAGCTCAGCTGTTTAGGCACACCATGTGGCTGTTGACTATGCTGCCATGAGACAAACCCTCTGGCATTACAATAAACAAAGCTAATTGGCTCATACATGTGAGTGATTTTCCCTCATGTAGTATCTTGTCTGTGTGAAAGCCTCCTCAGTGAACTTGAAGTGCAAAATATCAGTTTTGATGTGCACTGATAAAATGGAGAAATTCACTGTCATTTGAGGATGCAGCTACAGTTAATGTTACTCATTATAAAGGCGCTATACAAGTACAGTCCATTTACCGTTTAGTCTTCTGACCAACTCAAAGCGCTTCACACTACATATCAAGATGAAGCAAAGAAGCATTTGTCTACAAGGACAGCCACTGAATGTGCAGCCAGGCTGATAAAAAATGATCAGAGCCACAAAATGTCCTGCCTCTAAAACTCGAGGTATGTATTTGAAGAAGATGTACACTTGCCAAAACCAAGCTGCGTTCAAAAAGACACCACATTCTTGGACAAAGACAAATACCTGGGTTAAGCTCAAGTAAGCATAGCTTTTAGACTGCAGAAACATTGACATGAAGTCAAACAAAAAAGGGGGGAAAAGGTAAGAGAAGCTGGTATTATGGAGCCCGCCACTGAAAAAGAGTGATATTTAGTTATGTTAAGTTTTCTCACACTTTGGCTCTTTCCACTTGCAAGCAGTGATTAAAATGTTGTAAAATCTGTGGAAGCTGGCTGTTTCTTTGAATCAGCCACTGCAACATTTAGAAAATGCTAGAGCTAATGCTGTATAATACCAGTGGGCTTGTGCTGTTGATTTCAACATGTGAAAATACAAATGAAACATTGTACTATAAAGACCTCACAATGTTTCAAACAAAGTGCTTGTTGGATCATCTAACAACATCTGAAACTCCCTTTCCGGCAGCTGATCAGTGAGGAGCCGTCCCCGAAAATGTTTCTAGCGTTCCAAAACTGACAATCCAACAATCACGCCCACTTATGCAGCAATTGGTTTTTGTACAAGCTCTCATTTTTCATTATTTACATAACTACTTGAACAACCATATGCAACACAATGAAAGCCTCCGCATGTGTACAGTTTATTACATCTCTATAACAACACACTCTTGATTGTCTCGATTTCGAGTGTGACCATTCGGAAGAGCTTTTAACACCTTTGCCTTTAGACAAACTGCCCTGTACGATGTGTCGTCTGACCTATACATTTTAAACATCCTGAGACCTTTACGTCTAGTTTGGCTGTCTTTCTTAACAGAGTTATGAAACTGTCCAACAGTGATCTGTTTCACAAAAATGATTTGCAAGCACTGCTTATATGCAGATTGCACATTGTGTCAGGGTCACATTTCACAAATGCAAATTGCAAATACATTTGCGAATCCTACAGGGCTTCCACATCCTCATTCATGGGTTGCAAGTATGGCGTCCCCGCACACATGAATGGGTAAAATAATTTTATCATATGGCTCTTCTAGACTTCCCAAATGTTAATGAACCGAATGGATCAAATTCTGATAATTAAAAAAAAAAAAAAAACTCCAAAAAATGTATGCTTTTTCACACGGGCGGGTCTGTCTGTTGTTCATCACGTGATGAACCCGGAAGTTGCACCGGTAAGCCACTACACCGAAATCACTCCACAGCCCAGGTCTGTTCCTGGGGGCTTGGTCAAAATGAGCAAAAGTAAAGGATATCATGTTGCAAAATCGCAGCTTGAATGTTAGAAATTTGGTGAAACAGGCTCCTAGACGGGTGCGACCAGACCAGCGGATCAACATTTCCCAATAACATGGGCTGTTTTAAAACCACATGCTAGTTTTTCATGGTTCACTGTACTGTACCACACAGATTCATCAATGATGATGATGTATCAACTACAAGACCTTACAGATGCCCAATTTAAGCTATAAAAACCTGTGATTTGTTCATGTAACTGTATGCCTTGTCTAACCAGCTTTCTTTCTCTCAGTGCTCATTTATTTCCAGAAGACAATATATTAGCTTTGCCTCTTGTTCCTCAGAGACCAAATAACTACTGTGCCAGGACCAGTAAATATGAGCGACAGTATATTATACAGCAATGTAGACGGACCATTTTACAAACTGCTGCTCAAAGGCAAAAGTTCCTCTTGAGGAAAGATTATTGAAACTTGTACATTCAGTCTGTAGAGGTTTTTTACTGTCTCAACCAAGGATTTACTATACCAATTACCTTTATCATCCGTATCTAATTTTGTACTATTTATCACTCTAATTTTGGAACAAATTCCTCTTCTTTTTTTTTTTAAATGGTAGGCTACTTTGTTTTACCTTTCAAAGCCCTCTCTGTTAGCCAAACTCATTTTGAGCTTCAGTCACCAGCCGGTTCCCTCTGCTTGCTGCATTATTGCCAACCTCATGGCCTGGAAACTCTGCCAGTACGCCACGGCCCATTATTTCTGCACTGGTCAGTGTGTCTCAAATTCAGAGAGGATTCAGTGGTATATGCACAGCCACAATCAGCACAAAGCACAGGTGCTAAATACCAATAATGAGATTTTTAGATTTTGAAGACGAGACAAAGGGCACATAAATGTTTGAACTTATTTATTTTCCTTGGCTATAGTTTATCAGCTGTGTGGGGATTTGAACCAGTAACCTCACTGCAGTAGAATTAGAGAACTGACCGCTAAACGGAGACACCTAACTGACAACTTTTCAATACAGAAACAAATAAACAGATTGACTGCAGTCGCTTTCGGTGAAAACATGTTTTTGGAGATGCTGGCAGTGTGAGCAGTGTAGTGACATTTATGGGATTAGTTCATTCTTGTCTCAGATGACAGATCCAGAGTTATCAGCTTGCACCCTTAATACAACTGAACTCCTCCAAATGCCCAGATTTAGCACAGGCTTTGTACCCAATGATGATGATAAACCCAAACTGATTTATTTACATTGTATTAGAGAGCAAAAGTGTTTGGTAAACACTGCTTCTAATTAAAGCCCCATTGAGACAAAACTCATCTTCAAGAGTATCCTGGCTGTGATAAATGGTGAAATGTACTGGAAAAAGAAAGGATCCGGCTCACTGTCTAAAAGTCGCAGTTAAGAGCATTTAATGAACGAACAGGCAACATTTTGATCTGACAAGTTTCCTTGTTCAATCAGAACGTTAATAAAATACTCTAGTTGTGAGCTTCAGACTGTGTACAGGATCATTTCTTCTTCTGTCCTGATAAAATAAATAAATAAAATTAAAGTAACACATTTTGTGGAGGAGCTGTACCTTTTGATCAATACATTGGATGGGACAATAGTAATAGCTTATCACAGATAGATCGGTAATGGTATATATATCGGCTGATAAGTGACCATAAATTGCAGTACACGGGGCGCCCGGTTGCTCACCTGGTAGAGCCTGTACTAAGGCCGGAGCGCTCGCCACAGCAGCCCAGGTTCGATTCCAGCCCAGGGCCCTTTGTCACCCCCCCCTCTCTCCCCTCTTTCCTGTCTCTCTTCAGCTGTTCCCAGCCAATAAAGGCAAAAAAAGCCAATCCTGCTTATTTAAAATGTTTAGAATAAAAAATGAATATCAGCTGATATTAGGTTTTTGTAACTCTCCAATCCTGATATTTGTAGGGTTGGGTTCTCATTTGAAGTAGTATATACAGTGGTATGCACCAGAGACAGAAGGGAGTACTTTTCTCCCTAATCTTTTTTTAAGATTACAGTAAAACCTACTATTCAAAATCATACACATACTCATTCTACATGTATTACATATGATGTATTTAAATCTATTTCATCCTCTGCAGTTCAGTTTATGATCAGAGGTGACAGAGTGGTGCGCAGATGGAAGTTCATCCGAGAAGCTTTGGCTCATTGAGCTGCAGTGTGACTGCTCACAGTCGGCCAGGCCGGCTTGGCTGACTCCCTCCATCCATCCTCCCTCCTCCCCTCCACCTCCTCCACCTCCCTGCTGCCCTGTTCTCTCCTCCATCACTCGTGGCTGATCCTGTCAGTGGCGCCCTTGAGAACAAAGGTTAGAAAACCTCAGTACCACACAGCTGTGTGGGTGTCTGCAGTTACTCTGGTTATCCTCAAGTACTGTATTGTTTTGTTATTTGATCAACATCACTGTTGCTGAATGCTAACTGCTGTTTCTGCTCTACATTTCCATGATATCACAGTCAGTCAAACAGTGTGGTTGAAACATGTGCAATGTGTTTTTTTCTTGGATTTGTCTCTCTCTCACTGCTGATGCTAATTACCCAGTTCTTTGTTTTCATCTGAAGCATCTGAACATGACCAGTTAGCTACTTGTTATAAGTACGAATAAAACAAAGCAATCGTACTGCAATCGGTGGAAAGGTTGCATATTGTATGGTGTCTTAAAGACTGGTAGCTAGCTCCCTCACAGTAACACATACCAGAACTCCCACTCAGTGGTAGTTTTTCCCAGTCAATCGCACACTTCCTGGTCCAAATATTTGAATCTGTTTATTTGCATTCTCGCCCCTGACAACATGCTAAGTTTAACACCTCACTTCTTGTTTGGGGGTGGGCATCTGCGTATTTTAGCCAACAAGATGAAAGTTGGATGATTTCAGAGTCTCAAAATGGGCATTTATTCATTTATACAGTGGTATATTTAGATCACTGACTTAGGGCTGCAACTAACGATTATTTTCTTTATCGATTAACATGCTGATCAGTTTGGCAGATGAAATGTCAGAAAATGAAATCACAATTAGAGTTCAAGGTGACATCTTCAGAGTAGTCCAAAACTCATACTCACTTAGTAACGATATAAAACACACAAAAGTAGACTATTGTTTTTTATCATAGGAGAAGCTGAAACTAAATAATGATTGGAGTTTTTCTTAAAAAATTAATGGATTATCAAAATAGTCTGTTTCAGTTTATTTTCTGTTGATCGACTAAACGATTAGCTGTTGCACCTCTACGCTGATTATTACTTGAATACAAACATGTACGTGTGTGTACAACACACAAATGCACATGTAGGAGCACACACACACACACACAGACAAATAAACAAACACATATGTATATATGCACAAAACCATGCACATACCAGGTACATCTGTTCTGTCTGTTGCCCTAACACACACACACACACACACACACACACACACACAACAAAAACATACATGTCAGCTGTCTGGCCTGTCAGCCTCACACGATAAAGGAAGAAGAAGTGAGAGTCTCCTTCTGTTTCAGCTTCCTGTCTGTCTATCTGTCTGTCTTTACCCCCCCCCTCCATCCTCTGCAGCTGTACATCCAGCTCCATTAGCTGCCTGTATGCTTCCCCCTCAGCAGATAAATCATTCATCCCCGGGCGGCCGGGCGCTCTGCAGCAGCCTGCGGAGCTGCAGACTCCCCTGTTTGCATGGGAACGGTGCGTTACGAGCTAAGTCCACATGACCTTCTTTTGACACTGCGGTGAATGGCTGGTTGTTTTGACTCTGCGCCGAGCCTCATCACCCCACCTTCCATTTTTTGCATGAATTGTTTTCTAGACAATGACCACAGAGGCTCACGCACGCCTCCAAACAGGATGCTGGGCCGCTGTGTCATCAATTAATGATCACAGCTCTCCTACCTGAGCGTCTGGAGCGAGCTGTTATCAGGGACACTGTGCTCAGGAGGAAGGGGGGTGTCAGACACCCGCCGCAGGGGCAGAACAAGGGGCTTTTCAGGGCTCAGGCAAATCAAATTGTTTACAACACAACAGTGAAAGTGTCAGCTGTTTATTGGAGAGTCGAGGAGCTAATTCATCTCTGTTGACAGCACGATGACATAACAGCAACAGAAATGTGGTTTAGTGGATGTTTAACCTTTATTTTTATAAATCTACAATTTCATAAATATGCCTCATCTTTTTTTTTTTTTTTTTTTTTTTTTTTTTACAGATCAAAGAAGCAGATCAGTTTAGACTGATTTTCCAGCCCTATCACCACAGAAAAACGTTGGTATTGCACAATCCTGCAAAACCACAAGTTATGTTCAATTATGACATGATATGTTTAAAAATGTTAATGCTTTTAAAGACTGTATCTGTGCATGGCAACTACAGTACGTTAAGGTTAGGGAAAGATTGTTTTGTCTTTAAAAAAAAAAAAAAAAAAAAGGCAGAATCTCAATTACAGGCCTGAAACAGAACGTGACCCTTTACTTTCTGCTTCGCTACATAAATGGCACTGAACATGGGCGCTGAACGTACACCGTCAGGTATGAACGTAATTCCTAAGAAAACTGTCCTGGATTTTATGTCCCTGTACGTTTAAAACTTGTTTCCTGGTGCAAAAAGACACAGCTCAGAAAATGCTTCCCGTAATAAAGTGAAGAGAAAAATGGGGAGAAAACTATGACTTCTGATTATGCATCAGTATGCCTCTAGGATAAAAAAAAACCTCTCAGTAAATTAATTATATTTGAGCTGGAAATGCAATTTTTAAAATCTGCTTTATTTTTATATTAATTATTATTTTGTATCTGATTTTAACCTTTTTTTAAATAATCAATACAAACAGATAAATTCTCAGATTTTCTGATTTAAATCAAGACTGATACAGTAGTATGAATACAGTAGCACTTACAGTAGTTTCTATGAAAGTGCCCTCGTCCCTGAGACTTACTCTTAACTGGAAATCATTATTGCTGACTATTCATACGCGCCTGGGATCACATCAAGATTCTTGCTCAGCGCTGATGCTCAGAGTCTGAAACATTCAGACCCTGAAGCCCGCCTCCTCATCACCAGCACTGAGGCTCCCTGCTGTTGGATCCTGTTGATCCTGTCAGTCTGTGGGAGATCCACTGTGGGGCTCAGAGGTAGAGATGACACCCGGCATCTGGGAGAGATAAAGCCTAAGGGCCAGATCATGTCTGTTTGACAGTTCTGACTGGTCCATTAGTGGAGCTGAATGACTGTATTATAGCTCTGGCACTGCCACTGGAGTTGGTTCAGCTTCCATTTAGGGCACTCCTATTAAGAACTGTGATGGTCATGTTACTTAAAACTTGCATTAATCAATATTTTTTTAATTGACATTAAATCATATTTCATAGTGTAATGTGAAGGATTTATCATACTGCCAAAATCATGAGAATTATTACCACCTCTGCAGCTCTACAGAGCTTTTTAACCTGTCTTAGTTCCTGGTTTTGGTTTTCAGTCTCAACGCTTTCATCTAGGGCTGGACTAACAATTATTTTGATTATCTATTAATCTGACAATTTTCTAAATTGATCCATCAATCATTTCGTCTATAAAATGTCAAAAATGTCCGTCCCAATATCCTACATCCCAAGGTGATGTCTTCAGATATTTTGTTCAAACAATGGTCCAACACTTCAAAATATACATAATACAATGATATACAACAAATACCCTCACATTGGAGAGGCTGGAACCAGAGAATGTTTGGTGTTTTTGCTTGAGAAATGACTTAAACAATCAATCGATGAGACTAGCTGGTGAAGAAAGTGGAACCTTTAGCAGCTAAAGAGACCAAACCGGAGCTAATAGGAGAGTGAATATTAGACACAGAAATATAAGTCCAAATGAATGATAAAGTTGCTCTGTGATTGGAATTCTGCAGTGTTTTCTCCCCCATTATGCAATAACTTCAAAGAGTATGAAAAGACAAAAAAAGATTTCTGCTGCATCAGCATCCTCATAATTGCCCCAGGGCTCCAGAAAGCAGCGATTTGCCTGTAAACAACAAATGTGTGTAAAAACAAAGACTCATATGTTGACAGAGGAGTTTTACAAAATGGAGTCAGAACCAAAATAATACCATGAGATGACCCCCCCTACCCCCTCCCTCCTGCAGGTACTCAGCAGGCCTCACTGTGGAGAGTAACATTTTTCCCTCCTGCACTATTTCAAACCTCTCTCATATACCCCCTGCCTTTAAAATCATTATTTCCTCCCTCCGTGTGGACGGATTCACAGAGCTCTCGAGGCTTGTTGGGTTTATTGTGTTTGTGCAGTTCGCTCTGAGTAGGAATGAGGGTTTATAATACTGCCACCCTGCAGAGTTCAGCAGATGAGGACTTGGCGCTCTGTCTGCTGAAGCTAAAACTCCTGCAACGATCCTGCATGTGAGAGGAGGAAGAGGAGTGTCTGGAGGAGAGTAGGAGTTGATGAGAAGTAGGGGTGGATTTAGAGGAGTGTGGTAGATTAGGCAGTGCTGGGGGGGGGGGAGTTGGCGTTCTGAAAGTCAATTACACTAAAGGTGTACATGTACTGTGAGGTTATATAATGTCAATAACATTAAAAAATAAAATGGAGTTACAGTATGTCTGTGTCTGGTCACAAGTAGTAATGTGTATGAGCTGTGAGAGTGATTTTCCCTTCTCTTGCTGTTTAATTTGTATACATTTTAGAAGCCAGATGTGATTTGAAGTGATAAAGAGTGAGAAGAGAGAAATTTAAAAAAAAAAAAGTCTATTTTGTGTCACAGAGGTATGCTTTTTGTCTTCTTTTTTTTTTTTTTTTTAAACCATTTTGCAACCCGTCAGAGGTTTGGATGACAGTAGCTTCTATCTCATGCTAGTGGTGCTGCTATTATTCCTTTTCAGACATTTTGCATTGACAATGTTGCTCCCATCATCATTACAACATCCGCAAAAGTATTTTTCTGCCTTTGTTTCTTCCACAATCGAATGTTGCCACAAAAAAAAAAAACCTTTTGGCTCCATTTGTTCAGAAACAAGACTACAGAGAATCTACAGTGATGTTAGCAGCTCTGTGAGGCTGGACTCAGGCACAGTGGTGCTGTGACCTAAATGCTTAGTTTAGTGTGTTAGCATGCTAACATTCGCAAATTAGCACCTTACACAAAAATACAGCTGTCGTTAGTTTTGCGGGTATTCGGTCATAAACTAAAGTGTAGAGCAAATTAAATTTTGACCTGATGATGTCGCTAGATGAAAAGTGAAATGATCACCAAAGTGATTACAGTTTAACCTGAGGGGAACATGAATGCGGGTACCAACTATACTTTTTTGTACATGTAAACTTTAAAAATAAGACTGTTTAAGGGTGGGTTTAGAAAAAAAATGTAATATATAGTGACGTTTAAATAGAGAAAACAAAAACTTCCAAAAATCTGTAATTACAGCTCATAAAACATGATAGCTGAGCAATCAAGGCATCTACAGTATATGTTTCCATGGTGACAACCATTTCCTGTTTAGAGTAGAGAGCGTTGAATGTATACCACCATTTACCTGTTTGTTACCATGGAAATGAATCACATTAAGGAAGTAAAGACATCATGGGGGCTTTAATGTTTCAAAATTAATAAAGTAATATTTTTTGGTTGCTAAATATCTCTCTGTCCCCCCTGTAGGTCTCTAAGGGTGTAAACTAAACGTCTTAAAAACGTCAAAATGTAAATGAGGTCTGGTTTTGTTCTGATTGGAGCACCAGCGTCTTGATTTGAGTAATCACAGGTTGTGTTTGTTCGCCTCGTTCAGCGATGCCACTCATCCTAATGAGCGCACTAGACTCCCAGCTGCCTCTGTTTGGGTTCACATTATTTACTGAGCAATTAGTCATGAAGCACAAGCTTTGAGTGGAATATGATTGTACAAAGTGATAAAGCAACTCCCTCCTCACTTACAGCAAGGTCCGCACACATACACAGGATCCCATGAAATGTATTTTTATATTTATTTCTCACTCATTCAATGACTCAAAGTAACCAGAGTTTACATTTAAGGCACGAACCCAAAGCAACTTACAGTCTGTGTGAGAAAATAGTCTTGTCATCCTGTGCAATGGAGTTAAAAAAGTGAAGGTCGAAGAAAATAGAGCTGAGAAGAGAACGGAAAATTGCTTCATTCAAAGTCTTTTGTTTTCTTTAAAGCTGCACTAGATGAGATTTTTAAGGGAGATCCATTAAATTGATATTGAATTTAAAAAAAAAAAAAAAGGGCTGGAAAAGTGTCCCATCCATCTCTGATGGAGGTTCCTTATTACTCAATACTTATAATTACTTATTTACTTTTGTTATTTGTTTTTTGATGAATGAAATAAATTAGTAATTATTTTAAATAATTTGGGGGATTTATTTTGTGTCACTATTTTAAAACTTCTCTTTTCCTCTTTTTTCTAACTACTCTTATCCTACTTCAAAATGATTATCTTCTAGCTATGCCTTAATAATCTAAATAATTAAAAGTCAACAATTTAATGCCTCAATAGCAGTGTTGGCAGTAACTGTAATTCCACTACTTTTGGCGGTAACTAGACATGTAACTAATTACTTTTTCAAATTAAATAACGCAATTACAATTATTGAAATTTAAATAGGCTCGTTACTTTTGTACTTACTGAAAATAGTGGACAACTGCAGAGGACAGCAGACAAACGCAGCCTAGTCCCCGTTTTTTCCGGTTTATGATCTAATGTCACCAGACTGCTTCATTCAGACCAAATCCGGCGTTGCAGCGATGAGCCGCAGGTTTGTGCGGCGGTGTGGCCGTGTTTATTTGTGCTTTAGAACTTAACCGCTGTGAAACTATCAGAAAACAGCATTTTATTTCTCTGATTCACCGGCTTTCTCACCACCAGCGCTCCCTCTCCTTATTCACTCTATAGGTTGCTTGACCACGGCCGCTCTCTCTCTCTCTCTCTCAAACAAATGAACACAAACCAAAGGAAGCTTCTTGGTATCGCTATTTTTCAGCATAGACTGTAAGCCAGAAGCTTTTAAAAGTAACGCAAAAGTTACTTTCCCTAGTAACTAATTACTTTTATATGCAGTAACTGGTAAAGTACTTCAATTACTTTTGAGAGAAGTAACTAGTAACTAACTAAATACTATATTTCAGTAACTTGCACAACATTGCTCAATAGTATTCTAGAAAAATACTTCCGAATGAAAATCTACTTTTGTATATTATTTGCGGCGCACACACTACAGTTTAACTGTATGTTTTTTACTTTAGTTGTTCAGAATAATTCGCAGCATATTTGTGTTTTGTCCACCTTTTACAGTTTCACTTTCTATTAACTGATGGTTTTTCTGCGCTGTCCAAGCTGCAAGGGACCTTTTTTACTGTCAATTACAGTGCTCACTGTTTTCAGTGATCAAGTTTTGGACATGTTGCGACATAAAATCCAGGTAAGTTAACTGTTTAAAACAAGACTACTACTTAGACACAGTGGTGCTATGAGGTAAATGCTAACATCATCATGCTAACATGCTGATGTTTAGCAGGTACGATGTTTACCATGCACACCGCCTGTTAGCATGCTGGCATTTACTAATGAGCACTAAACACAAAGAACAGCTGATTAAGCTGATGGGAATGTCTGGTATTTGTATTGTATTTGTATTTGTGCTGGTATTTGGTCATAAACCAGAATAAGACGGTGTAGTCCCTCATTCGTCCAGGAGTGTTCTATCATAGAAAAGGTTTCAGTCGTAGTCATCTGGGCGCTGTTTTCAAAATCAAGATGTTTCGGCTCCGTCTTGATTCTGAAAACAGTGTCCAGATGACTACGACTGAAACCTTTTCTATGACATAAACCAGAATATTGGACCAAGATGGCACGATCACCAAAGACGTTATAATTCATCCTGTGGGGACCACAAATCTCTGTACAAAATTTGAATGCCAATCCATTTAATAGTTGTTGAGACATTTCCTTTTAGATGGAGAGGTGGACATAATTGTGCTGAACAGTGTCTTCCTGCAGCAGAAAACACAAGATACAATCCAGGTAAAAAGTTTTGATCAGCTCCTTTTAAAAAAATAAAAAATAAAATAAAAATCCAAGCAAGTTTCAGTAAAAAGTCCAGAAAATTGATCACGGTTTGTTCATCTGTTATGTTTTGCAGATAAGCTGACAACCATCAGCTGCTGTCTGTTGGCTCAGATACACACAGCCATGAAATACTAATGTTATACATACTGTATCCTAAGTGATGTTAACAGTATACTGTATTATTCATCATGTCTTGCACTGGTTTTACACTCCCTGTGAGCTCCTATAAGTTGTCGTTGTGTTTCTGCGTCAACACACATTTCCTCAAACTGAAGGTTGTTGGTGATGAAACAGACTGACTGGCTTGATGCAGAGAAATGGATCTGTTGCATCATGGGAAACACAGGTAAATTATATTAAGCCGTGGCTCAACACCTTGGCGGAGACCAGGCCTGGTTGACATAATTTTGAAATCTACTTGGGGAGCTCTCTGATTGGGTGGCAGTCCCGTGGAGAGGGTTCTCATTACAGGCTGCTGTTTTGATATCTCATTCTTCCAGACCTGCGCTCAGCACTTTCCGCTCACTTAATTGACAACTGCAGCTTGCAGAGAAATGATACTGAGACCTGCTCAGCCTGTTAACAAATAACTCTGCTGCTTACTGTACATTTACAGATTATACTGGAGGAGTGTCTCCTCTGCTTAGTCAGTAAATGTAAAAGTACAGCCAGTTAAAATTCATTCAGCACAAGAGAAATGCAGTGCAACAGATACAGTCACATGGCTCCGAAAGGATGTCAAAAGAAAATGCCTGTAGAAACATGTGTAATACAGATGTAAGAAAATCAATGCTTTTAGAGCATTTTAGAAGTTTATACAGCAAACAGTATTTACCATCAGTGTAGGTGGAGCCTTCGGGGTATTAAGTTGCTCTATAAATGATTGATTGTCATTTTCTGGGCAAAAGATTGTTCCAGCTTCTCAGATGTGAGGATTTGCTTCTTTTCTGTCTCATATTAATGTAAATAGAATGTCTTTGGGTTTAGGACTGTTGATCGTACAAAACACGCAAATTTAAGACATTATAAATTACACTGGGCATTTTTCATTATTTTCTGATGACAAGAAGACAAAACAACAACTAGACAAATGTATCAATCACACATATAATCATCAGATTAGTCAACAATGGAAGTAATTGTTAGCTGCAGCCCTAGTTATGTAATACTAGATGTAATTTATTCTGATTATATAAGAATCTCCTCTGCATTAAACTACATTTAAATGGCAGGAGAAGAATCAGGGAATTGTTCTGTATCAGTGAGACCTTTCCTGGATCTTCTTTTGGTTGTGGATCAACCAAAATTTGTGGATTTACTTTTCTTAATAACTGTAGTGTCATACAGTATACGACAGAGTAAAAGACACTAAATGACACTGAATGTACAAACTATGAGGGACGTGTATCCCTTATACCCCTATCCAGAATCCACATTGCTGTTGTTTTATGCTAAAACTTATGTCTTTCCCCAAATGATTTATTTTTCTGAGGTGTCCTAAACATTACGTATCATCTCTGTTCATTGAAAGTTATTTAACTTTAAGGAAATAAGTTTTGATTGCAACATCAGTCGGTAATGGTTTTACCTTTTCACATGTACATTATGCAGCAAGGCAAATCATGCAGGGGAGTACTGAGGCTCTTTTGTTCCAGAGAAAAGTAGACTTAGACAATTACCTTGGTCCGCCATGTTTTGTCTTGTCTTTTTTCCCTTGTGTTCTCCCTGCAGTCATGAATATTCAGAAAGAAGATATTTATGGCTGCTAATGAATATTCTGCACAAAGTCTGCTTCACAAATTAAGCGAGCAGAGGGAATTGGATAGGCACTAGGTGCTTCTCTCAAGGCAACAACAGAGAGGAAAATCAACTAACTCTGCATTTGAAAGGCTAATTTGATGTCATTATTACTATAGTTTATATGCCTACAGTCCCAGATAATATATAATGGATTGTGCTTCAGGGAGAAACTGGATCATTTCACAATAAAACATCTGGTGGATGTTCTAAAATGTGGTCAGAATCCTTCCATCCATGTCAGTCGATGACTGAAAAGTTGCCCAACAGATTTGATGTTGGTGATAAAGCTTCTTAGTAAAGCATCGATAACAGAGCAAAGAGCAGACACAATAATCTATAAGCAGTTCGATTTGCCCCGCAAGCATTTTCATAAACTTGTAGATGTGGACGTTTTCTCAAGGACATTTTGATCTAGACTCCTCACTGCTCTTATGAGCAAAGTAATCACTCCACGCCAACCAAAAATGAAATCTATTTTTAGCGGTTCATTAAAGCCACTTCTATGTTGAGTCACACACCAATATTCAGATTGGAGTAATTGGTGGTGTGTGTGTGTGTATAGTCGAGGTGGGGGGTCATGTTTTGCTCACGATTGAAATTGAATGTTTGCGTTTTGAACGTGCAACTCCTGCATCACTAATGAGGATTTGTAGCATTAATCAAAGGCACTGCCGTGGGTGCCAATCAACATGATTACAGAGAGGAACTGGTTAGGATCACTGCAGCAAAGGATGCTGGGAGCTGGGCACATGGTTGTCTGAGAGTGTGGATAAAGTGATAGGGGCAGTTAAATATTGGGTAACAACAATTCCTTCATGTTTTCCAACCAGAGACAGCAAGATGAACTGTATATTTACCGTCTGAAGATTTTTAAAATATTTTTCAGGTTGTTTTCAAGTTGTCTTTTACTCGTTGCCATCATGACAGTTGGATTGCGTTCAAGGGTTTTATCACTTGCTTCATTACAGAGTTCCACCATCTCTCTAGGCTTGTAGTTGTCCAGCACCAAACTGAGGGTCAAAACAAGCTCTAACCATTAAGTAATAAAGATATCATTTGTAATATGAAGTAATATGAACAAACATCAATATAACGTATTTATGTATATATAATTTGACAATACATATATTTAAATAGTTCAAAAGTAATCAATTTTAGCCATGCTAGAGGTGTGTCTGGATAGATGATTTCAGTCTAATATCCCAACAACTAGTGAAACATCTTTTGGATGGATTTCCCTGAAACCTTGTTCAGACATTCATGGACCCAGAGGATGAATCCTAACACTAATGGCAACATTTCAGAATCAGCCTCAGCTGCACTTTGAGATTAAGGCTAATGTTGACATGCTAACCTGCTAAACATGTTACACTGACATAGTAAACAATTGCAAATTCAACACAGGTAACCATTTTTGCTGTGTTTTGACCATTTGTGAACTGCTTTAAACTCCGTCTTGTTTACCATGCTTTGTGGGTGTCACTTTTTTTCCGTGTCATCATCATTCATATCTATACAACCAATGTCATGGTTTTCCCTAGCATTATAACACTTAGGCGCAGCGCCCAAGTGTTTTTTCACAGCGCCTTAGCCGAATGAAAATAAAAAGAAAACTCTGCTGAGAGCTCTCTACCATGTTTTGTAGTCATTTATGGTCGCGTTAGCTTCTGTCTTCTCCTCTGCATGTTTGACTGAGGGCTCAGCTCCGGCAGAGAGGCAGCGGTGGAGACTGAACCAGGTGCAGTGAGGGTAATGTTTTACTCAAGTTGTCGTCAACTCACGGCAGCGGTGGATGGCCGCCCACCACTGAGTCTGGTTCTGTCCAAGGTTTCTGCCTCTTAAAGGAAGTTTTTTCCTTGCCACTGTCGCCAAGTGCTTGCTCATGGTGGGATTTGTTGGGTCTCTGTAAATAATATTATAAAGAGTTCGGTCTAGACCTGCTCTATAGGAAAGGTGCAATGAGATAACTTCTGTTATGAATTGGCGCTATATAAATAAAATTGAATTGAACTCGAGTAAAACATTAAAAGAGTAGAAAAAGTAGAAAAGCGATATTTCCACCTGCAGTTGTTGTTTTACTCAACCACAGCGCGCTTGTTAAGCTAATAGGGAATTGTAATGAACAAGCTAAAATGAAAGCTGTCTGTATGTAGCCTAACTTTTTATCTTAGTTCACCACAAATCTTAAAATCTGGCAAATTCTTGTAAACTTAGCTACTGGCTGAGACGGCAGCCCCTCCTCCCTCCCCCAGCGGTGAGTCGTAGCAGTAGCAGAGGGAGGCGGACGGAGGGCAGGAGGAAGGACTGATAGTGACTGATGTCTGTGTTCTTCATTCTTTCTAAACTTCACTCAGTATTTTGATGTCAAGAATATAGTCTATTCATTTTACTGACATTTTAGATTTGTTTCCAGTGAGATATTATTGAATAGTGACTTTGCTGGGGCTGCTATTGAAACAATATTTAGTTATATTTAAAATATAAACGATAACGATACCCACCCCTACAGCTAGTTATGGATTCACCCTGACTTTGGGAGGACGAGCAAATAGCAGTTCAAATCCCTTCACTATAAGCCTTGTTTAACCAATGTTATTTTGTGATTATTATTTGTTATGGCATACAGTGCCATCACTCACAAAAATGTGAAGGATTACTTCAGGACATCGTGCTTACTTCATCAGTGAGCATCTGTTTCTCTTTTTTTCTTGCTAATGTCTGAGTGTAATGTGAAAAACTATAACCTGTGTGGTGGTGTTGTTGTTTTAAACACTGTAATGATAATAGTCTACAGTTATGTGAAAATGAATAGTTTTTCGTCAAATAACTTCACATTTTATTGCGGGAGGACCCCCAAACCCCACGATCACGCGACCCCCTCACCACAACCACAGCACCTAAGCCCTCCAGAAACCTGGGAAAACCCTGAATGTGTTTATGATTAAATTGTTTACTAGAGCACAAAATTGTTTACAAGAGCATACAGTTCTTCATAGATCTAGCCTCTTAATTTTGCTCTCCAAGTGCACGAGATTGATGCATTAACTTGCCCCCCTAAAGGGTCCGAGGTCCACCCACCACAGTCTCACAAACACAGCATTAGAAGATATTATTTCATTTTTATATATGCGGTTATATGCTTCAATTTCTAGGAAACCCTGTTACAATACAGTACAAACCTTGACACAGAGCTGCCTTATGCAACGTATCATCGCTAATAATTAGCATATATGACATATTTGTACAGTGTGATTCTTCTCAGACTGTTCAAGTGGGTAAACTGAGTATTTTAAGCATCTAGGTAACATACAACCATTATTTTAACATCATTTCAGGGACTGTGGGTGCTTTCCATTTAGCTAATTATGCTAAGTTTTAACCAATTTTGGCCTAGTTCAACCTTGACGTCTAGACATCTTTTGATCTACCAACAAATTAGTGCCTACTGGGAGGCACTTTTGGATGCCTGAGTGAGTTTGGAATTGAGTTCTGAATATAGGTTATCCACAGATAACTTGTTTTATTTCACTCAGAAAATAAATTCTGAATTCAGGTTTCATATATCTGCACATGCAGACAAGACAAAACTAAAAAACAGACACTGAAAAAAGGAAACGAAAAACTGCTGTGCCTGTGAGACCCAGAAGCCCCCAGAGGCATAAAAACATCTCACTCCAGAAAAAAAGAGGCAGAGGGGATAGAAAATCAAGAT
The DNA here is from genome assembly GCF_020085105.1 of Siniperca chuatsi. NCBI lineage: Eukaryota > Metazoa > Chordata > Actinopteri > Centrarchiformes > Sinipercidae > Siniperca > Siniperca chuatsi. Next base: position 26,105,498 of record NC_058056.1, read on the forward strand.
GACAAACAGACTCAGGTGAAAAGGCAGCAGAAACCAAATGAAGTCAAGTTTGCTACAGACTGTGAGTTTGTAATGAAGTGTGTGTGTGTTTTTGAGAAAACTAAAACTCCTTCCTCTATTCAGGCACTAAACTATCTCCCCTCGTCTTCCTGAAGGTTTCTTTGCCGTCTCCTCCTCCTGTCGGGCCTGTTTCGGTATCATGGTGATTGGAGGGGAGCGGCGGCTCTGCAGGCATCTGCTCGTTTTGTTAGGAGCTGTGTGCAAGTAAACACTTTTTGCTCGCGACCATCTGTCCAAGCTCAGATCTGCATGAGAGTTGGCAAACTTGGCTGGAAGAGATCGAGTGTGAGATGGAGACAGAGAGGAGGGAAGAAAGGAAGGAAAAGTGATGAAAGGAAACTAGAGACATGGAGAAAGAAGGGAGGGAGAACAGTGATTGCTGTGCTTGTAGAGATTAAAAATACAGGATATTTTGTGATCAAATGTTTTTTTAATTTAGATTTTTTATTTAATGTACAATCAATAACCAAGGTTTAATGTACAATCAATAACCAAGGTTTTACTGCCTGATAGCACAAAATGACTAAATATTTATCTGCAACGACTTTTGAACTAACTGATAAAGTACTGAAATGTATCAGTTTCTTTGCAAGGTCTTGACCTATTCAAGTACAAGGATGGAGGTCAGTGCTACAAATGAGCAACCGGCACCTCAAGACTGCAAGAGTTTAAAAAAATCTTTAAGTAAAAAAAAAAAAAAAAAAAGGCAAATTAAATAGTAGAATTATTTGCCTGAGCGTAGCATGGGGATGTATAACATTAGCCTGGCTCCAGACCTCCTGTCCTCTCTGATCTTTTCAGTCATTTTCAGGCGTTTCCCATGGCATCAGTTAACTGACAAATAAGAGACAGCTTTGCTAGGAGATGCGTTGTTAACCTCCGTGGTGCACTAGTGACTGGAGAGCAATATACTGTACATCATACGAACCTTGATACAAGGCGTTTCTTTCTTTCGTCATCACGTCTGAACAGCAATAGTTATCAACTAGTAGCAACTTAAGCTGTCTGTCATTCAACAGTGGGGAAGACCCGTTAATTGCTGTTAATTTTAGCTTTCTGACATTAGCACAGATTCCCACTAGACGTTAAAGGAGCAGTGTGTATGATTTAGTGGTATCTTGTGGTGAAATTGCAGTTTGCAACCATTTGAATACCGCTCGCCTCGCTCTCCCCTTCCAATCGTGTAGGAGAAACTACGGTGGCCACGAAACTCACAAAAAACGCAAACAGCCCTATCTAGAGACAGTGATTGGTTTGTCCGTTCTGGGCTATGGTAGAAACATGGCGGTTCAACATGGTGGCCTCCGTGGATGGGGACCCCCTCCCTCTGTAGATATAAAAGGCTTATTCTAAGGTAATGAAAACACAATGATTCTTATTTTCAGGTGATTATACACTAATAAAAATCGTACTTATGAATATTATATCCCATTTCTGCCAATAGCTTCTCCTAAATGTTACACACTGGACCTTTAAGTTTTGCTTATAATTTTTAATTCAACACCTGCGACCTGACAAATGTTAAGTTCATTTCTCCTGGCAACCACTAGCAGCTTGTGTGTCGACTGAAAACGATGGCAACGGTAAGTGAGTCAAAAATAAGCAAAACAATAACCTCTCACCAAAAAGAAAACAGCTAACATGAACACATGAATAATGAGGTGGGAAAAAAATGAAATTTGGTCAGATGATCGGGCTAGATTATTACAGTTTCTTGGTTTCACAATTCACTTACTTGCCTGCACACCGCTTGGCAAAACAAGAACATTTGGGGAGGGGGAAAGCAAATGAAAGAAGTTAGCATAGGATTACACATCTTCACTACACATTCTGTTCTCTGCTCTAAAAAGCACAAATACTCCTCCTTGACTTGGAATTAAATTTCAGACGAACATAGTTCAAGAGAGAAGAGATATAAAGAGACAGAAAGGAAAAAGTAAAGGAGAATCAGGAGTGAAAATTCTGAATTAGAAGACAGGCAATCTGCCAGAATCCAAACATGAGAGCTGCAGTCTGTGTGTTTACGTCTGCCTCCATCTGCTTGTCTTTATGACTGGTGTTATCTGTCTGTCTGTCTGACCGTCTGTCTGTTTATCAAGCAGATACACAGAACAAAGGGGAGGAAATAAAAACATGCTGATGAGGTGTACCACTATCCAGAGCTTTCCATCCAAAACTTTGGTTTTTAGATAATCACTGAATCAAATCTAAACATCTGCTTTCCAGTTTTGTCAGCCTGTCATGATCCAGGCCATATTGACTTTGACATAATTAACTGTCTTCACTGTTAACCGTCTGGAAAATAGGAATAATTAATATTTGTGTATTGCCAACGAGCATAACAAGAGATTAGTGCAATACCAGTCAGTTCTCTGTTCACTGTTCTGTACATGTCTGTATGGGTGATCTGACTGTCAGCATGTTATGGAACGTGAATAGTATTCGATATCACCAGCTAGATCTGTATTAGGAAACAACTGCACCACAAGTATTAGCTCTAGTACTCAGACTTAAGCCATGTTGACTGACAGGAAATCTCTGACATACAGGGTCATGAAAAGAGAGAAATCCTACGTTAAAGGTGGGAAACATTGACAGCCTAAGTACATTGAAGGCTTTAAGGTTGAACAGGGGTTTGAGAAAACAAGGAACTTCAACTTCTGTTTATTAATTTCTTTTGCTAAAAGTAAGTGGGGGATCCTGAGCTCTGACTTGCAAATGAGGCAGTGCTGAAACAATTAGTCAACTATTTTGATAATCTTTTGAGTCATTTTTTTAGGCAAAAATGCAAAAGATTTGCTGGTTCCAGCTTCTCAAATGCGAGGATTTACTGTCTATCTCTGTTTTATATAACTGAAAACTGAATATCTTCAGGTTTTGGACTGTTGGTCGAACAAAACAAGTCATTTGAGGACGTCACTTTTGGGTATGGGAAGAGAATAATTGGCACATTAATCTGTAATGAAAATAACTGTTACAGCTCTAACTGGTTCATAGCAAAGTCGAAGTCCTATTGCAGAGTAATAGTCAGAACCGGACAGTTATAAAGACTACTCTTGATGCCTGTATGAATATGGCTGGATTTTACTGGCCAGCTGATGTATGAGCCACTGGTTGTGATGCATTAATGAGACAGCTGATGCTGCACAACTCTAACACAACGCTCCATGACTCGGGGGTTTGAGAAAATGTATCAGACAAACCGACAAGGAACTCCAACATAAATGTTTTATTTATTTTTTCTATTAGTAAGTTTTGACTTCTGACTTGTAATCAAGTATGAACTTTTCTCTTCACACGCTTGACCAAGTTCACCATCCAGAGAAACCAACAATGGCTTTAACTCTTCACCATCTCACTAGACCCTAAGAAAAACAGTATTGTTTTTTCTGTAATTGCTCCTAATTTGTGGGAAATTATGCATCCAGTATTCACACAGTTCTCTTGCTGCCATTTGGGACCACCAGCGTGAAAATTGCCATCACATTCTCTGTCGGCCCAGACATTTGCCATTTTTCCATCTCTTAAAAGTAAATTTATGATTACCATAATGGCCATTTTACAACACGTTTGGAATTTGTGTTTTGCTTTGAGAGTCCACAAGGACACCGAAACACAAACCTGTTGGTATTGAGATTTAAACCAGCAGTCTTACAGTCACTGGTCTCTGTCTTTAAGGGATACACTGCATGTTATGGACTTTGTGACTTTGACAGGACAACTTGGCAGATTATTTACACATTATGATCCGGGTAGAGGACGTTCTTTCTCAGCAAGTCATCCTGTCAACTTCTTCACCTCAATACACTCTCCTTTTCTTTATGTCTCTACTAAATCTCTCCATCACATCGCTGGTGTACCTGTTTGCCTCTTTATCTTTGAGCTCCTGATGTGATCTGAATGATGCTGGCTCTATCTGCCCTGACCTTATTCTGTCTCTCCATCCTTCAGTCAGTCTGTCACATTTTCTGTCTGTCTGCCCGCCCATCAGAATCTCAATCACTTGTTTTCTTATATCACCACGTCCAATGAATACAGAGGAACTTGATGTAACATATTCACATACAGTTAGCACAATTGACTATGCATATCAGTTCATATACAGTATTACCAACAAAGCCTCCATCACTGGCATTGCAGCATTATGTTGTAAGCAAAGGTTAGAGCCAAGCAGTGTGCTGAAGCAGCCAATGAGGGCAATATGTTTAGTGTGGAAAATTAATTGTGGAGCTAGCCTGATTCTAGACCTCTGAATCACTGCCCACATCTCAGATTTGTTCAATTATACAAAAAGTGAATGATGAAATGAAACGATACGGTATTTCAGACTGGCATCTGTATATCAAGTTATTGTGGAACAGCCAGTCATTTAAAACTGAAGACCTTTAAGGCTCCTGATTACAGTTATAGTTTTCTAGGTGTAAAAAACCCATCATATTCAAATGTAGAGCATTAGTATAGTTACTGTAAACAAACAATATTGGCCTGTTTTTTAGCTAACAGTTAGCTCTGGGAATGGCACTGTCAGTCAGTCCAACACCTCGGTCCAGAGTGAAACAGCTTGTCCATTCCCATGGATTCTGGTAAACGTTCATGTCCCCTCTACACTAGCTTTGCTAAATGTTAGCATGTTACAATGCTAACTGCACGCATGTTTACATGGTAAACATTACCTCTACTCATGGTACCATGCTAACTTAACCATGTTAGCAGGCCAAGCTAAAGTTACATCTATCTATCTCATTCATTCATTCTTTGTACTCTCCATTTTCATCCCGTGTTGACTGACAACACTGAATTTTTTTGCCACAATAGAAAGGCGTATGTCACGTAGGAAAATGTTCTGGCTTAATGATCAACTTTGTAGGTTGTATATTGTTGTTGTTGTTGTTGTTATTGTAAATTAGCTGTGGGCAGCTGTTTACGGGTCATCTCTGCAAACACTCATGTACTCTGCCTGACTCTCTCATTAATTAGAGCAGACTGGGTTTGGCCGGCTGAATGTTTTTCTCTGTATGCCCAGCTGCTGATGCTGGACAGGGTGGAGGGAAGATGGAGGGCAGTGACACAGAGCACACTTTAATCTCAAGGGCCCGTATATTTTGTCTCAATAAATAAACATTACAATATAATAAAGCATTTGGAGCCCCAATACAGAAATACCATTTCCGTAACTCCTAATATCTCAGATCTTTTTAACCTGTTACGCTACAAAGAAGAAAAGAGTTTGATCAGAAAACGTGACTCAAATCTGGGAAACATTTGGAACAACAAGTATAAAAATGGGGTTGGATTTGGATATTGTCATTAAATTAAAGAGAAAATTTTATGAGTTTGAGTTAGATGTAAAATCAGAGGATGGAGATACAGATAAAGATAGATATAGAGATAAAGCCTAAGAAATATATTATTTTCCTATTTGGAGGTTGGATGATTCCCGCCGAGCTGCCCACACATTTGATATTTATGGAGCTTCAGAGAGCTGGGACGCAGGTCTCCTCCTCCTCCTCCTCCTCCTCCTCCTCCTCCTCCCACACCAGTAGCCTTCTGAGGCGAGGATCAGTCTGGATTTCTGAAGTGTCTGTTATGTTGCCATAGATAGAACATGCCAGGGGCTCTGATGGATAGATAGCTAACAATTTATCTCCCCGCAGATGGGACCCCCAGACTGGTAAACCCAACGCCCACATCCCCTGCTCCCCTCGCTCCCCTCCCACGCTGTCTGGACGAAGGGGAAGCTTCAGTGTTTCTGCCCCGGGGGGTGAAAATACACACTGGCAAGATGTGTAGTAAAGTAAGAGAATAGCAGAAACATGTCTGCTTTTTATTTTTAACAAGGGATGAAAATTAGCTTCCAGCCAGGATGTCTGTAAACATCCTCTGTGCCAAGTGTGTCTTGTGTTTGAACCAGTAGCTCCAGTACAGAAGAGTTCACACAGAGACAACACAGGCAGTCTTGCCTGGAAGGAGCAACTCATCAACCCCAACAATGTTTCCCAACAAACATCCTGGCTGCTTTCAGACAGCGAGAACTTCACTGATGCTCATGCGGTCATATCATTTTTACACTCACTCTAATATTTTGTCCACCCCATTTATATCAATGTGGGTAAATATTAGGTACACCTCTCAGTATAACACGATACAATACAGCATCACCACAAACTTCAGCCTTCAAAATTAATAGAAATTACCACTCTAAAACAGTATCAATAACATTATTACAGGGCTGTTGTATTAGACTATATCAGTTTTACCTAGGTGTACCTGATAAACTGGTAACTGTAGAAATGCTAGCAGCATAGGTCTGGGGATGGTGATGTTGGTCATCTGGTCCAGCGTTAAATAGAGTATAATTTTCAACAACTATCAGATGGATTATCATGGTACAGATATTCCTGTTTCTTGGGGGACGGGCCCAAATACTGATCCCTTGACTTTTCATCTAGTGCCACCTACGTCAAAATGTCCACTAGTCCAACACTTCTTGACATACTTGACCGAATACCTCTAAAACTAATAACCAAACTCCTGCCAGGCTGCAGCTGTAGGCTAGTTTAAGATTAAATGTTAAAAAGCTAGATGTTAGCATGGTAACATGCCAAACTAACATCTTGCCAGTTGTTAAAAAGGCAACCTAAAAATACTATAAAACAACAATTAATCCTAACATGGCTTTACTACAACTCTACAAATAGTGGGAAAAAATTCAACATGACCCAGGCATCTGAAATGAGTTGAGGTTTTGTTTTTGTTCAAAATCCTAATTATAATTTGGAATGTCATGCAAATAACATGTTAACGTTACGATGCTAAAATTCTGTTAGCCTAACATGGTAAATGATGGTACCATGTGATGCACAAAGTATAATTAGGAAATTTGAAAGAAAGTTTGGTACTGTACCATACTAGGTTTTGGCCTCAACCTCAACTGTGAACATATGCTAACATAAAATGATAAAATGCTAACATGGACATGTTAATGCTGATTTGAAAGTACAACTGAAGTAGGGCTGGGACAATTCAATGATGTCATGGATTACGGAAATACGTCGATTTGCATATTGTGCGTCGGCGCGTTGCAATGAAGTATGGCTGCACCCGGTCAAAGCATGGATTCCCCGTTGTTTTGTAAAAGCTTGTAAGTGCACCTGTTTGGTTTCGATCAATTCGACAGGTGATGTCATTAGCAACCGGCCTCCCCCACACGCGGCTCACCTGCTGCTGTGAAAACGGAATTGCGAGTGAAAAAATCCCAAACGGGAGTTGTATTTTTTTGGGCGACTTTATAAAACTGCTGACTAAGAAAGTCAACAGTGCAGACACATACGGGGAGAGAGAAACAGAAAGAGGCGGGGCAAGCCGGTGTGTGTGTGCAGAGACCAGAGGTGTAGGTGTGTGTGTGTGTGTGTGGGGGGAAAAGAGAACTGAAGGGAAAAGCAAGGTGAGCAGATTAAAGTAGTTTGTGAGTAAACACTAAAATAGGGTGGTGAATTAAGTAAAATTAAAATGGTAACATAAGAAATAACCTACTAGAAATAGGGTAATATATCAATTTATTCTTTCAAATAATATTTTTAATAGACAAATATTTTTTGTTGCAGAATAATGCCCTGCAGTATATACTTTGTTTTTTGTTACATTTGTTTGTTTTAAAGAGAAAATTATTTAATAAAGTATTGAAATATTAATGAGACAAGTTTTTTATATTTATTTTGGGTAAATTAATCAAGTAAGAAAAAAATAATCTTTAGAATAATCGATAAATTAGTCGTTAGATGAATTGACTAGTCGAAGAAATATTTTTGTGTCTTTTCTGTGAAACCAGGGCTGAAATATCCAATAGATGCTCCAAAAACTTTCCAAGGCTGTTCTGATATGAATTTAATACCGCCATAAAATCATATTTTGGGTTTAACTCAACAACCCCTCCCGAAAATAGTTTTCTGTCTGGGCTTAAATTACTTTTGACTGGAGGGAGAAGGTCTGATGAGGCTCTGACAGATGAAGTGATTTTTTCCCCAAGAAATCATGCCGTTAAAGATCTACTAGTTATTTTTTAGCAGCACATATTCTAGCACAGTTAAGATTCAGCATCTAGCAGAATGACAATAAACAGAATTAAAATTCCTCAAGCACAACTACAATCTTTATGCAGTGGAGAGGCCAGATGCACCTTCATCTAAAACCTTTAAAACAGCCTGAGTTGATTCTTGCTTTATTCTCCAAGTTTTCTCATCTGTAACTGGTCACTGTTACACTTATTAAAATTCAGTTGGAGGGCAGGGGTGATGGGTGTCTTTCACTTTAATGTTCCTTCCTGCAATTGATGGTTAACAAGGGCTTATGTTTTAAAATCTGTGCTAACAAGGGCAGTGCTATTCCAGGGGTTTTAGGATTTAGTTTGGCCTGGAGGTAGAGAGCCTGACTAATAACCAAAAACACAGAGCTCACTATTCCTGCCAACATGCCCTTGAGCTTTATTTTTCTCCTTCACTGTTCATTTGCTCAGGACAGGTAGAGTTGAGTGGTAACATGTGTAAATCCAGAAATATTAGTAGTCCATATTCTTTCCCACTCTTGCAGCCTACTTAACATATTGAAAGTCTCAGCTGAACGTGTTTATATTACCCTCCAATCGTTTGTATTCTGTTTTCCTGCTTATTTTACATTCTATTTGTGTGCTGCTATTCAGTCCTGTTATTCTGCGGCTGCAACAACTCTTTCCTCCACATGGCTAAGTATAATCTCTAATTTTAACCAAAAGGTTGCTGGTTAAATCCCTGGCACCAGCAAGAGTTTTAGCTGCTGAGTGGAGGGTAACTGGTGCTAAACCTGGAGGTAGACGTACCCCTTAAACTGACCCTGACCTTTGACTTAAAGATGACTGAAGGTGTGGGAGTCCAGCTACAAGCTCCTGCAATACTTTCCTTGGAAGCTTAAGAAGTACGGACTCCTCAAAATATAAATATCGCCAAAGTTTGCAGTTGATGTCACATGCTCATTTGCATACAAGTCCATAAACATTTGACCATTTAAACATTTCTTTATTGTTTTGGCTCCTTGCTCAAGCACATTGGATTTGAAATGAAACAATGACTATGAAAAAAATGGGGGGACTTTGTATAAAACGTGCAATGATTCCTATGCTGTTAACAAGCTTTTAAAGCTGAAAGTTAGCATTTTAACCCCACAGTCATTGTTTCATTTCAAATCCACTAAGCCAGAGTAGAGAGCCAATACAACAGATAATACTGTATGTCACTGGCCAAATAGGCTGCTTACAGACAGCACTGTAATTACTTGCTACGACCATTCTCGACACTCTACATGGAAAAACTTTGATAAGACCTCTTTGGATTGGACTAAGAAGCAGTGTAAATGTGCAGTCAACATTAACTGATGTCCTTACTGTAGCATTAGCTTTGGAGCAGATGTTGTCAGACGTACACAGCTTTTATGAGGTGTTCTGGCCTTCGGCCGTAACAAGCTCCAGTTGACGTAGGGGATATGGTTGCAATGAAGTATATTTTCCAATATATTAGGATTTCCCAGGGAATTGTTTAGCCAAGGTGGTAAGCTGCCCAGACCTTGATGCATCTCATCTCTTCAGTAGTTAGTCAGTAGATGAAAGCCTAAAAATGGGCACACTCTTTTAATACACTGCGTGTTGTGTGAAGTAGCAACTCTGCTCCTCTTTCCCTAAAGGTTAAAATATTAATGTTTTGTATAAAAGTGTCTTGACTTTTATGACGTGAGAAGAGCTGGTCTTTGTTTCAGTGCACCTCTGCTGTAAAACACTGTGGATCCTGTGTATATGTCATGATATAGCAAATGTATGCAAACTCAATGCAATTAATTCTGATCCACTTTAATGTATTACATCAGACAAAACTCTTCAAAAATACAAAACAAACACTTTTCACATATATTAAATTACAATTAATGATACCACTGAATTAAATGAAGCATATGATCAGTGGTGGCCAAATCACAGCCAAAATAGCTTGATTTGTTGCTTGGCTTTGACCAATATGGATACTGATATTTCTAACAATGCAAATACACAGTGTTTTGGACAATATTTAATTTTGATCATTTTTAAGCCAAGAATGTTGAAAATTAACTAATTAATTAATTTATTTATTTATTAAAGCCTAAAAAACAGCTACAGCAATTACACTACCAGTGGACACTGATCCCAGCCTACGATTACCAGCTCCTCAAGACAGCGTGACTTCACCCGGGTCATAACTTAATAATGCCTTGGCAAAAGACAATTGTCTGATCCCTTGACTTTTCATCTAGTGCCACCTACGTCATACTTGACCGAATACCTCTAAAACTAATAACCAAACTTCTGCCAGGCTGCAGCTGTAGGCTAGTTTAAGATTAAATGTTAAAAAGCTAGATGTTAGCATGGTAACATGCCAAACCAACATCTTGACAAGATAATGATACATAAATTAAAAAAGAGAAATAGATAATAAAGATAAATTCTCATTACAGGTTTTACTAACTGCTTTTTATGTAGCTGATGTCAGGGGAGATAGTCCATCTTTATCAGCAGTGGCTGACTTGGCTGAAATCCAGTGTTTGCCATCAGGCTAATATCTGTCTGATATATTAGCAAACTAATATTATGGTCTACCCCTATTTGTCATTGTTCACTTTGGAGAAATTAAGTTGCTGGAGTGTGAAAAGCCACTAAATCCTGATGTAAAGTTGCCAAGTTGGCAGCAGTGAAGGGGTCACTTAGGACACTGTATATGAAGACATATTTCCACCTGATGTGTGTGACCAGTGAAATGATCTTCTTATAAAAAGTAAGAGGAGATCTCTCCTAAGACTTCAACAGTAGCTGGACTGTAGCATTAGGACTGGCAGTGGACGTCTCACAGAGCCGGCAAGGATGGAGGGATGAGGAAAATGAGGGAAGGACGGGGGGGCCTCAAGGGGGAGGGAAGGCAGGGCCCTCAGGGGAGGGGGCAATCAGACCGGCTTCCCACAGTTCTGCAGGATCGTGAGAAAGGCGGCAAGGATTGAGACCAGCCGTCCGGAGTGTGGGCTAATTGATTTAAGCTGTTTCTACGGGGGGGATTTACCTTGCCGGTAATTAGCAGTGATTTCTGACAGCGTGGCGGCTCACCGGGCTGAGAGCCCCTGCAGACGGATTTATACCACAGGATCAAATCCAAAAATCTCACTTTTTGTGTTTTTGTAAGCCATGGTGTCAAAATGTGTAAATCTCATGACACAGAGGTTTCAAATCCCCAAAATCTGAAGCTTACAATCTTTACTTTCACTTAATTTTAAACCAATATAACAATATATGATGCACATTAAACAAATATGATCATTACAACACACCAAAGGACAAATAGAACCCAGATATGCTGTATAGAGCACATATTAAAGATAACAAGAAATACTGGAGATGGAAATGTGATGGTAAACTAGATTTCTTGCATATTAGGGCAACTCCAAAGAACATGCTCTATCTAACATGAAACTGTACAGAAAATGCCTGGTTCCTCTTGAAATCTGACCAAATACCAATTAAAAATTGTGACAACAACAAACCATACAAGATTATTAGTAAAGCAAAAATAGTGGTTCCAGTTTCTCCAATGTGAGGAGGTGCTGAATGTCTCTGTTTCACATCATTGTTAACTGAATATCTTTGCAATATGCATGGAATAATATATAATATATTGCTTTGAATTTTATACACATATACTGCAGACCTGTGCTTGAACAGGGGCTTTCTGTTGTGCATGTGCGGATGCAAAAATGTTAATTTTGGGATCTCCTTCCGCAGACATGGTAAATCTATGGATATGTATGCGTGTACATGTGTAGATTACTATGGACATACTGGTGCATGCATGCCTGCATGTCTTACATAGGTGCTTGTGTGGATAAACCTGCAGTTGTTTGGAAGATATTTGTATATTATATTATTATTATTTTAGTTACCATTGGTGGGGGTGGTGTGGTAGGTGGGATGATTTAGGGATAAGATGAGAGAAGTTAGGGTTAGGGTAGACAATGGCAATGTGTATTTACAGTATGATGTAATATAGTTTAACATATTTACATACACAGTAGTTCAGGTTAATGATTAATTGTTAACTGCATCTACCTGTGTATATACTTATGCAAAAAATGTATTAAGAAATAAAAACAGCTGCTCCAAAAAACTGATGAAGTTTCGATCAGGCAGCAGCCATTAAAGTCTAACTTTAGCCCCCGTCCCGGTACTCTGGCACTGCCGTCTAAATATGGAAACCCACATGGAGTCAGATTTTTCCATTTGTTTGGACAACATTTCAAAGACCCAAACTGTGTCACAGATGCAGAAAAGGCAGATTTGAGCCGGCAGTGTAAATTCAGCATTTTGAAACAGCGCCTGGATTCCCTGAAGCGTCACAGTGCCAAGTTTGACTTTGCTCTATTTTAAGCCGGTCGACTGTGATAACCTCCTGGGTGAGAGAGGAGCGAGGAAACCTGCTTTACTGTGACACAGAGTTTCCCCTGAAAATGTTTTTCCCTCGTTAGAGGGGTTTGAATCACGGATCATGACTTCAGTTAATGATTGTAGAATATTCAGAAGTTGTGTGGCTCTGGTTGAAAATAGTCAAGACAAATACCTATCTGCCGTGTCCCCCAAATGATAAGTGGCATAGATCAGCAAGTTTAACCAAAAGAGACTGAATTTCAGCTCTCAAAGATGGTGTTATTAATTACTGTTTTTGATTTAATATCAGGGAAATGACAGGCAAGCAACACAATTCTGAAAAGTCAGGAATGCATAGAGAATAACACTACATAGCTGCAGCTCTTACAGCCTCCTCTCTTCTGGTTTCAGGCTTTCCTCCAGATTTTAAACCTGCTGCAGGGATTTGCTTCCATTCAGCCACAAGAGCATTAGCGAGGTCCAACACTGATGTTAGGTGACCAGGATAAACAGCCCCAAACCAAAGTAATACGTTTGTAGGCAGGCTGTCAGCATACTTTTGGCCACGTAGTGTATTTCAATATTGACCCTGGAAATAACAGTTGGACCAAAAGCTTTCAGTCACATCTCATGGTCTTCTTTAGCAGATCGAGTTGAAGCTCTGGAAATTTTCTACCAAGTGGGCTTTGGGCTAAGAATTATTTCTCAAACAACAGTGGTCTCCAACCTTTATGGCTTGTGATCACTTTAAATGATGCAATGAAGCACTTGTGACCCCTCATCTAGATTACGGCCTTAGTGTGGATATAAATTATGAGCAGGACAACCAAAGAGTGAATGTTCCCTAACGAAGGATTTTAAGAGGCCTGAAACTACCCGTGCTGCAAAGATGTCTCTTAGCATGCAAAACAACATGTTTTCAGGTCTCTATTACTCTAAAAACACTGAAAATGTCAAAACAAGGCGTGGGACATGCTCAGGTTAGTTTCCTGTGTCATCTGACTTATTAAATAATAATTTTTTAAAGTGAGTGAGTAAGTAGGTCGCGTCACTGGCCTGAAAATTCATGAAAAGACTGTATGCAAAGTGAGATGACTGTTAAGGTGGATATTTTTTCGTAGTAAAAGATGATTGTCCAGATGGAGGCTCAGAGGATGAAGTGTTGCTCGGAAGCTAAATTATTGGCTACGATGCTCTGTAAATAAAACAGAGCTTGGTGCCAAATGAGCACGTCGGCCTGCGTGGACGTGTGGGAGACTAATGGCTTAGAATTAGCTGTAGTATGTGGGCCGTCTGTCAGCGCAATCGTCTGGTAAATGGCACTTTGGGACATCTGGGTCAAGCCTGCCTCCTCTGTACACAGCCACCCGCCTAGTACTGTGGAATTATGGGTACTCTTGTTTGTGTGTATGGTGTGCTGGCTTCCTTTCAATTCATTTAAGGTTAATTTCACAGGGGAATTTACAGGGAGAAAGAAAAAGGTGAGAGACTCTTCAGTCTGTTGAAAGTTGCAAATGTTTTCTAAACTAAATAAACTAACATGTCTCATATCCAGACTGCATCTAAATCTTTTCTTGGTTACCCTCTGGAAAAATATATTCAGCTTATGAAATGATTCAGTCCCAACCCTAACCCTAAAATTATATATATATATTTTATTTATTTATTTTTAAATTCTGCCATTGGGGTGAGGCCATTTCTCTTTTTCTCAATGCTGTTTATCTTTACTTCCTATAAATAAATGCCAGAGTAAGTTGACAAACTACTGCATCAGTAATATTTGAGTATGTTTTCATTAGTGTATAATAACCTGAAAATAAGAATCGGTGTGTTTTCATTACCTTAGAATAAGCCGTTTATATCTACATAGGGACCGGGTCCCCTTCCATGGAGGCCACTAAATCCTACAGACTGGACCTTTAACCACAGCTCAATGTTTACACAACTTTCTCTTTTAATATTTACATCCTTTCCACTGTCAACTTATCTCATAACCTATTTTTGACAGGTACAACACAACACAAGCTTTTTGGTGCTGATTTAATGCATTTTTCTATCCAGTTAAAGTGACTCGGGACACATGTTGGTGCCAGACACAGAAGCATCTATTTCTGATGCTCAGAGCGTCATCCTTTTTCCTCTCCAGCGTGTTTTATATTCAAGTCTGCTCTAGTGGACACGACTCAGATTGGACTCTGGGCCTGCTGCTACATTTCTCTTTCTGTCGGTCTTTTTAGATAAAAAAAATATTAAACAACTTTTCTTCAAATGAACACCTTTTGTTCCTTTACAGAAAACGACCTTTGGCTTTGTCCAGTAAAACACCTCGTCGAGCTCTAAGCTTTCACAGCTTTCTCTGTCTTTGCTGGAGATAAAAAGGAAATACTACACTGCTCAGATTGAAATGACCTTGGACCTCATCTTACAACTTCAAATCTGCAAAAAAAAAAAAAAAAAGCTGAATAAACAGCCTATTCTTCTTCAAATAACCTGACCTTTGTCCAGAACATTTCAGCCAACTGCAACATTTACCTCCTGCTTTATATCTCTATTCAATGTAATACAATATCTAGGATGAAAAACAGCAAAGCTAAACTGTACCGTCCTTCAGCAGAAATGACTGTGATGACCTTTGACCTCTCCCGACTCTCTCTAGCTGGCTGCGACGCTAAGTAGAGCATGACAGGGTGATTTGACAAGGAGGTGCCATGTGAAATGACAGCTCTATCAAGTCGAGGCTGACAACTTATGTCCCGCAGCAGGACGACGGAGGTGTGGATGTGTTTAAGACGATCACACAGGAAGAAGGTGAAAAAAAGAAGAAAAAAAAACTCATTTAGCCATTTGCAGCTACATAAAGCCCCCTGTCTCCCTGCCCACCCTCCTGGTGAAACATGAAATATTCATCTCATGCATATTTGGAGGGAAAGCTTTAAAAGGCTCTGTTGTAGATCCTCCTTCAGTACAGCCAGGAAACAAAGCTCATTCCACCGCCTCCGGTCGCAGATAACACCCAGACTTTATTCAGCGTTTGTCTGCTGCTAATTTTTTGCCAAACACGATGTTACGAGTTCAGGTTGTATCTTTTTAAACCCGGACTCCCTCCCTGGTGTATAGTCTCCATGAATACCTTGATGGAGTTGGACTATATTCACTGCTTTTTCTGCCACAAGTGACAAAATACCAATCTTTTCATAGCGTTGCTACAATCAGCAGTCTGCAGCAGACAGCATCTTCAGAGCGACGTCTCTGACATATTTATTTGTCACCTGACCTGCTGGCTCACACGCCTCAGAGGAAGACTTCGCACTCAATCTGTCTGTCGTGTTGAATCAGTGTGTGTGTGTGTGTGTGCAAACTACAAAAAATAATAAGCTTAAGTAAGGGATTTTTTTTCTTGTCTAGATTCATCAAGTTCATTTCAGGATATTTTTAAGTCAAATTATTTCACAGCACCGGCAAATGAAGTTTGAGGTTACATAAAGAAAAAGATTTATTATGTTAATATAATTCCTGTACTATGATATTAGTCTATTATGGTATGGATGGGTGGACCTTGAGGTGAGATTGTTCTGTCACCTGCTGTTTCCAAAGACAAAAATTTACTTTGAAACTCAACTTTTAAGACAACACCGACAAGAGTGCCCAGAAATGTTTTTATTTAACTGGCAAACTCTATCCACTGATGATCACGACAGATGATCAAAAGTCCACAACAGTTACTGAGTGGACCTTGAGTGTAGACCTTTTTGTCAACTATTATCTTTTTTTTTTTAATATATTTTAACTTATTTAGGTTATGTATAAAACTGTTTTTTTAATAAAAGCTCATTTTTATATAAACAGTGTATTAGTTGAGAGTGAAATTTCAAGGAAAGTTTAGTTAGTTTTCTTGTTTTGACTGAAGGTCTACTTCCTAGCTTATTCCAGAGCTTTCGACTGCATCTCACTGTCTTCATCAGAAGATGGAGCCGGCTCAGTTGTCATGGAGATGGCTCGGTTGTCATCAGGTTAAGTATGAAACTTAGTAACCCCTGTCTGTGTTCAAGGATGTGAAATGGCCAAAACCCGTCTGCTGATGAAGATCGTGAGATGTGGTTAAAAGCATTAGAAAGTGGTATAGTAAGTGGACCTTGAGTCATGATTATTTTGGATTAATTTAATTTTTTTTATTTGTTTATTTATTTATAATAAATAAATTACTTATATTGTGTTGTACTTGAAATTTTTCAAGCATCAGAGATTTTTGCAATGCCATTTATACTGTGCTAGCTGTCCCGTTATTGGATTTTAAGTTTTTATTTATCAATGTGATGAAGTGCCTTGGTTTGTCAAGTATTTAATTGACTGGATAACCACAAAATGGACATTCCCATCTGGTCATTTTATCTATATAAACTATTTCACAAATGGGTTTCCAAAAATGTCACCAAATCCTGACTTTTTCCATATCACCCGTACTTCTGTTGCTGTCTGCTGTAACAATTCAATAATAAAGAGCTCTCTCCTCTCTTATCTTATTCTTTTTTCATGAGGATTCTTCAGAGATATTTAAATAATGTTAAAAAAAAAAAAAGTTTTAATTATCTGCAACTGCAGTGAGATGATTCTCCTAAAAATATCTGGAATTATGTCTCTGTATTGTATTATAATGTCATTTTTTGCAGTTGTGTTTGCACATGCGAGTGTGTGGAGAAGCCCTGGGGTGTTAGAAACGAGACCAGTGAACGATTTCTCTGCTGCTGCCTGAACAACGACCCGTGAAGTTCACACACAGAATGTATGAACAATTAAGAGGTGAAACGTTCACTTCCTTTCTTTTTTAAACTTTTCTTCTTATTTTCTTCCCCCTCATTTATTGTTCCCCTCTCTCCCCTACAGTCATGCTGACAGGAAGCCAAGGGCCGAGTGTTTCTCAAGACTTCCTGAGGATGTCACAATTCCTGCAAACATCAGCAGTCGCGTAAAAAAAAACAAAAAAAGACTGAGTCTGATCCGAGAACTTCCTTAGGACGGGAATGACTTCCTGTCAGCAGGGGAAGTGATGATTATCTGCACCCTGTCAGGCTCTCCGTACACCACACCAGGTAAAGCTACTCCCCAAATCCCTGTCATTGTCTCCCGGAGTTCCAGGGAAGGACAGGGATTAGGAGATGAAGCCCTGTCTGAGTCTGTACTAATCTCTGGATGCTTTAACACCTTTCCTCAACATCCTCATCCTCGCTCAGCTTCCTTTTCTCCTGCGGTGATGCAGCAACAGAGCTGTTATTTTCACTGATGACGACATGATGGGAAACATCAAATTGGTCAATTGGACATCAAATGCAGGTTTTCCTTTCAGTGTTTGGACAATAACAACAAGATAAGATCTCTGTGAGGATTACAGCTAATCTTACTTCAATGCTTTCTCAACAGAAACAAACTAAAATCCATATTGACTTTCTCAAACTGCTCCTTCATCTAAAAAAAATTGGATTCTTTCCTAGCTGCAGCAGATTTACACCTGATTATAGGTTACATTCTGTTTCTCCTTTTTATTGACTTTTTCTTTACTATAACACAGCATGTGGGAGGAATAAACAGCACTTAAATGCACACACATGTTAACAGAGCTGACTGTGAAAACCTTCCAGATTGTTCTGGCCAACTGCGATGCAAAGTAGACTGCGATAAAAGGTTTTGACAGCAGCTGCTCACAAACTGACAAGCTCAGAGAGAAGTGAAATGACAGCACTATAAACTCACAGATTTACACCTGAGCTTGACTGCGTCCTGCAGGGAGGAAACTTCATACACAGTTACTGGTGAATTCATGAATTACCAAAAACCAGATAACATTATTTAAAGATGCCTTTTTTTTTTTTTAGATTTGAAAGAGAGGGGTACAACATGCAACAAAGGTTCCCAGCTGAAATTAAACTGTGGATGTTGTGGTTATGTGGTAGTCGCCTTAACCATTAGGCCACCAGGATGCCACGTCAAATGACACAATACTTTTAAAACTGCACTTTCAAAAAGGGCTGTGCAATACAATTTAAATCATTTTCCTGATATTGACACATATCACAATGTGGAAAATCACATATCGAATAGTCAGACTGATGTTTAAAGCAATGAATTGTGTAGAGCTGAAACATCGATTTGTGAATCAACAGAAAATGAATCAGCAACTATTTTGATAATCACTTGATCGTCATAATTAATTGTAATTAAGCTTATCTGACAGCTGCAGATCAGTATATATATATTTTATATAATCTCACAATTATTTTCATGATTAAAAAATGTGTCATTTGGTCTATAAAATGTCAATTTTAGAGAATAATGACAATGCGATTAATAGATTAATAGATGCTGATCGATGAATTGAAGTTTTAGCTCTAACTCATTCACCTTACAGATGTGGATCAGAATTTGTATTTTTGCTATTTTATTTACGTATATTGTTCATTTTATTGTGAAATCGGGTTAAAACGCCTCAGGTAACTTTAGCTAACCTGTGTACTAAGTACTCAGAGGGACGTTTACCTAATGTGTTGCTTGTGCATTAACTTGCTATGAACACTAAAGACAGCCATCACACCTTCACAAGATGTGGCCTACAGGTGTGTTTGTCCAGACAGTCGAAGTAAACTGCACCTCATCTTCAAATGAGACGTCCATATGAAATCACTATAGCAACCAACTTGTGAAATTGGAAATTTCCAAGTTTACCACTAGGGCATTTCAGCAGCTAACTAACTTTCAGGCCTATGTGGGTAAAATTGTTTAATTCTTTTTTATTTTTAAAGTAATTATTCTTCTAACTGTAGCTTTAATGCACCCATGTCAGGATTTAAACCTCCACAAACTCCTGGATGTTTAGGGTATCCACGAGCAACACAAACACACATGATGTCAACCCCACCAACACACACATCAGAAATGTAAATAACTGCCCAGTTCAATTAACTAACATACTGCTGAGAGAAATACACAGAGACAGAGGAAAGCCTGTTGATGCTCTGCCTTGTGCTGACCGAAACATCTCAGACCCAGGTGAAAACAAATACTTACAGCTTATTATTACAAGGCTGAGGAATATAGCTGGACAATCACAGCACAGCAGCTAAGACTGTATGGACATTGCAACACTTCGTGATGTTACACCTGAACTGCAGATACCTGGCAACAAGTAGCTAGCAATTTAAATCTCCATATCCACATGACACCACTTGTTACACCAGTACACTAAGATAATTACAATGGCTTACCTTTAGAAGTGGTTTTGTCCCGTTTTATGCCAAACTGGGTCATTAAATCCTCAAAAACCAGCTCCATGGTCGACTTTACTGTTGCAGTCTAAGCTAACGTTAAGCTAACGTTAAGCTAACGCTAGCTGCAGCTCGTTAACTCGCGCTTTGACTTGTTGAAAAGGCAGTTACTTTAATTCCCACGGTCTATTTCTTCACTACACTTTATAAAAAAAAATGTTCTTGTATCATTCTTGTATCTTGTATTCTTTTTGTGTGGTCCAGCTCAGTAGCCAAGCCATTATCCCGACTTTTCTGTGTGCCAAACTGGCCGGCAGCTGAGTCAAAACACTGCCTTGGATCTGTCACAAAAAGAGCCAATTAGACACCTGTTTGTGGTCGCGGATCAATAAACCAGGGCTCTTCATCTTCCTATCCACGAAAGATGACTGATCAGGAGTATACAGTACTAATCGGAATGTGCAAAGGACAGTGGTGAAATCAAATGTGGCTATGTAGGCTACTTTTCGTTTTCTGGTACTTCATACTCATACTCCACTACATTTCAAAGGCTAATATTGTACTTTTTACTCCAACTAAATTATCTGATAGCTGTAGACTAATGTTTTGCATCAGGCTATACAAGTAAAATTAACAAATTTAAATAATCATATAACACTGACAGGGACCATTCTGCATAATGAGTACTTTTACATTATGCTAGGTATTGTTACTTTTACTCAAGGAAAGGATCTGAATACTTCTTCCACTGTTTTGCATCTCTAGTTTCTCATCTCTGCCTGCACCAGTAAATCTTCAGACAATTTTATTTTTTCATAAGCAAGGGCCCTCTGGCATGCTGGGCCCCTGGCTGAGCACCTATGTCCCGATGGAGGATCTGTGCATGTGTGCATGACGATAGACACAAAAGTGGGACACTTGAATAACTGTGATTGTTCTTATTTGAACTGCTTTCTTTTTCCTCCTTAATGTTTGTGACCTGTTGCCAGAAGTGAAGAAGACGTGACCAGACCGAAGAATGGTTCCCGGGCCCCTGGAAAAGTTCCTGCAGTAGAAACTCACCAGAAATATAAACCACTCACTCAGAGTTTAATTTAGGGTTTATGCTTCATAAAATGAACTGCCATGTAACTTCTTTACTGAGCCTCAGAGTATCTTCAATTAGAAAAAAACTTTTATTTTGGCAGATGCATTTTGGGGCCATCAACAAGCAAAATTCCCTAATAAAAGCTTCAACAATAAAAAATGAAAAATAGAGACTGGTTGATTACGTGCCACAGTAACTGAGAGAATTTAATAGCATTTGGTTTGTGGCTGGAAGTAATTTTCTGCTCTCGGATGTCTATCGAGACCAAATCTAGATTCATCTTTTGTCAGTGTCGGTATTCTAATGCCAGGACTAAATCTGGCATTAACAAAAAAACAACAACAACATGCTGGATCTCAGCAACAGTCAGGCTTACGCTTTTCAGTGTAAATACCACACGTACAAATACACAGACAGGAAGTATCCAGGAGGAAGTGTGGAAGAGCTGCGGGGTCACCAGAGGTCACTGCCACCTGGGAGGCAGCTATTGTGCGTGATTGATGTTTCCCTGCAAACAGAAGCCGTTTATGTCCCCACGGCTGTCATTTCAACTCTTATCATGGAAATGTGCACTGAACCTGCTGGATCTCCCCCAGGGGAGCAGTGTGTGTGGGGGGTGGGGGGGTTTACTGAAGCAGCAGAGTAACATCTCCTTGTTGGCAAACAAGCAAAAACACGCTCAACTGTTGTCTTTTTCCCCCTTTTCTTACTTACGCTGAAAGTTTACACAGTCATTTATACTCTGAGTGTTTCGTAGCTCCTGGGTACCTATAACCTGTTGAGACCCCACTGTTTAATTTTAAAAATATACGCTGTTATGAGGGGAAAACATGTTGTTTTCTAAAAAATGAACTTCTCACTGAAAAGTGAGTTTCAGGACAATATGCAAAAACAAGTCAGAGACAAGTACAAATGCTGCATGTTCCTAAGGCTAAATAGGAAACACACAACCAGAACATAAGACTATTTTTGGCAGCATTTTGAATGATGAAAGTAGCAAAATGCTCATGTTGCTCGTGCTTATGATTTATGTTAGCTGTTATCTTTATTAAAAGTGTCAATCAGCAGTATTGTGACAGTGTGAAAAACTTGAGCAGTCATTGCATTTATTTGTTAGTTTGAATCGACTGGGCTGATTGTGGCACTTCCAGGAACCAGGTGGATTTAAGCTGCTTTTGGGCCACACTGTTGTGGCTAATTTGGGTTACCATGATAGAAATAACTCCAGGATAGATTAGATTCATTCAACTACTCAGTTTTGATTGTTCATTATTTTCAAGATAGAAGATGAGTATGTCAAAATGTTAGGCAACATCTTAAAGTGATACATGACATAACCACTGAACAGAGCAGGAGACCTGAGTCTTGGACTTGAGTCAGAATTACAGTAAGTCACAACAAAAGGACTTGAGTCTTGACTTGACTGTTGTGAGACTTTAAAGCAACAAATGTGCAGGACCTGATGACAGAATAAAAAATACACAACAAAAATAAAACATAGTGAGAAACGTTCAGTCTCAGTTTGTAACATGGAGAAGATGCCTTTAAAGTGCACAGAAAAAATGGAAATTCAAGCATCTACAATTCCCTGACAAGTGGGCAACTCCATCTGCTGAGGAACATCCTGTGATACGATTGAAAGCTCCAGAACAGCTGCTCAGTGGACTTTATGACTTGATGACCTGATACTGAAACTAGTAACATGTTTTCAATTGTCACTTTCAAAGCAGGATACTCAGTGGACACAAGGATTGATGCATGTTGTAATGTTTTTCTTAACGAGGCTGTTTAAAGCATTGGAGGACAGCTGAGTGTCTGCATTTCTTTGGATAGCATACAGTAGGCATCAATGGCTCACCTGAGCAGTAAATGTAAAATATCTTCACACACTGGAGTAGCTCACTGGCTTTATTGTGTAGACTTGTGAGCAGGTTTGTGGGCCAGCATTCAGTCTTTTGAATGCCAGCCTCTGCTGATCCCAGTTGGCGTCGTTACCGGATAGAAATGTGAGACTGAAGCCTGCTGTCATGTACCAGGTCGAGCAGCCTGGGACAACATGTTAGAAAAATACACCACTACCTGTCTGTGTAGCTCTTTTATTTACGTTATCTTCTCATTGTCATTTGATGGGCAGAACAACGCTGCAGCTGGCTGTTGCGGATGGTTTATGGCACTGTTTAGTACTGCATGTGGTCGCAACTTCCCGTCTGCTAAAGTGGTGTCATCAGTTGAACATTCTGTACTTTTGTCCATGTGTTTTGTCAGCTTATGGCTTGTTCTGAGTTTTGCAGGTCCCATATGACCCTTTGATGCAACAACTGTATCCGCCACAGCTTTTTACAGGGACCCATAACTCATCCCGCCTCAACTCTCAACCTCCCAATTGTCCATCATTCAGAACCAAGAAATAAATACGCATCTCAGACGGTGTTGTGGCACTGTTTTATCTTCTGTATGTCTGTCTGTTTAATCAGAATCAGAAATACTTTATTGATCCCTGAGGGGAAACTCTTTTGTTACAGCAGCTCGCCTTTACGTCAGTGCACACAGGAATAGAAGTACTAGCAAAAAAATATAATACACTATAATACAGGTCAGAAAATAAAATAAATTAAGTACCAAGTGGGTATAAGTATAAAATAAAGTGTAAATACCAAGTGGGTTTAGTGGTAGATGATAATAATACGGTATAAGGTAATAGTGCATGAACTGTCAAGTTAAGTGTAGCTTATTATGGTTATAATGAGACGGAGGATATTGTACAGCATTAACAGAGGTATGAGTAATATCAATATCAATAAATAGGGAATTTTAAACTAAATATTGCATAGCAGTATTAACACAGAATATTGCACAGTTATTCAAGTATTGCAGAGATGTAATGATCAATGTCCAGTTTAATGACCTAGGGTCATACAGACTGACACTTAGAGGGAGGAGTTAAAGAGTTTGATGGCCACAGGCAGGAATGACTTCCTGTGGCGCTCTGTGGTGCATTGTGGGGGGATGAGTCTTCCGCTGAAGGTGCTCCTTTGTTTGACCAGCACGTCATGGAGCGGGTGGGAGACACTGTCCAAGATGGCATGTAGTTTGGCCAGCATCCTCCTCTCTGACACCACCGCCAGAGAGTCCAGCTCCACCCCCACAATGTCACCGGCCTTACGGATCAGTTTGTTGAGTCTGTTAGCGTCCGCTACCCTCAGCCTGCTGCCCCAGCATGCAACAGCATACAGGATAGCACTGGCCACCACAGACTCATAAAACATCTTCAGCATGGTCCGGCAGATGTTGAAGGACCTCAGCCTCCTCAGCCCTTCCTGTACAGAGCTTGAGTGTTCTTAGCCCAGTCCAGCTTATTGTCCATGTGTACTCCCAGGTACTTGTAGTCCTCTACAATGTCCACACTGACCCCCTGGATGGAAACCGGGGTCACTGGTGCCTTGGCTTTTCGTAGATCCACAACCAGCTCCTTAGACTTTGTCGCACTGAGCTGCAGATGGTTCTGCTCGCACCATGAGACAAAGTTCCCCACCACAGCCCTGTAACTTTGTCTCATGGTGCGAGCAGGCTGTCCCTTTACAGTATTAGGAAAAATTATGTTTTTCATTTTCCTAGAATATTTTTGACTCTCTTTCACCTTTAATTTGAAAGTGTTTACCTCTATATTGGGTAAACAGTGTAGAACACACAGCCTTTTTTTACACACAATATCCAGTAGGCGATTTGTTTATTTTTAACAGGGCGGATGTCCCAATGGGAGCCCCCCCCAGCAGATTAAGTTTCCCAGTTGTCATGGAACTACAGATGTTCAAACTTTCCATTATTCTGAGCACTTTCCATGTCGGCTTAAAAGTTGAGCTTGATAGTTCACTCTACAGCAGTTGACAAAACAATCTCACCACATTCATTCATGTAATCATTTAAAGGTGGGGTATGTGATTCTAATCCAGTACACGTCTTTTTGTCAAATTCAGCGAATATCTCCTAACGGTCCGCTAGCTGTCCGTTCAGTGTGTGCTCTGAAAAGAAAACTCTGGTGTTTGTACTCAGCCCTGGCTCTGTAAATGGGAAACAAACAAAGTGGCTCGGACCGAGCCACACAACACTATTCCAGCCATGATTTGTGTGTCAGGTAACGTTAAATGACTTGCCCACTGACATTCAGCTCACTTTCTAGTTTGCCAAGATATCCTGCTGCTGTGATGTTAGCTATAGTAGCAGGAGAGTTGTGAGCGTCGCTGTCTGGAGTTGCTGTGCCGGCTCTGGGAAACCGTCTCATCCTCTCTGGCTGTTAGCTTCGCAGCAGCAGCTGTAGGGACTGTTTGCTAACCCACAACCGAGCTAACATTAGTTACATTACTTCGCTCTACATCATGGTATTTGTCATGGTACTGGATTTCTCCAGAATCGCATTCCCCACCTTTAATAGCTTGTTCTGGAGCATTCGACCATATTTCAAGAGCCTGCTCAGTTGTAATAGAAATATATTCCATTCTTTTGGGCACTTTTGGAAAATCTTAGTCAAGTTGGCTTAAATGTTAACTTAAAAGTTCATTCTTGACATTGGAAGCAGCTGCTGTTTCCAAGATCAAGAATGAACTTTTAAGCTCAACTTTCTGACTACACTGTAGGTCTTCTGCAATAGACCAACTCAGTTCCATAAACAAACTCCTATCTGAAAGAGAGCGTCACGCATCCAACCTGCTGTACTAAACTCTCATACTGAGAGTTTATTTACATATTCAGGAGAAAACCACCCAAAAAAAATCCCATTTACTGTAGCATCTCATAGCAGCTTTCCAACTAATTTATTTGTACAAAGGTGAAACTCAGAATGTTCACTAATTGCAGTAAAGTGTTTTAAGGGTAACCAAGAAATTCAGTTTTATCAAACAGTACGTTTTGCTTTCATGCCAGCAAACATTTTCCAAGTGGAGGCGTCACTGTGGAGTGAGACTGCTGCCTCCTCCGAAGTGCTCAGCAGAGAGCTGCTGCGCTTTAGTGCCAGAAAACACAACAAGCATCAAAAAATAATTTGAAAATGGGTGAAAATCTCAGTTTGGATTTAAACTAATTTTCTCTTTCAACACCGCTCATTTTTTGGAGGAGCATTGACTTGCTAAATTCCTATTCAATATATGCAAATCCCCCCACAATGGCTACTGTTGCAAAGTGTTGCATACTGTAAGCCAGCTAAAGTGGCATGCTTGAGCCTAAAGCAGCGCTCTCTTCAGGTTTCACAGTGCTGTAGCTGCACGGGTAGCTTGACACCAGGGAGGCAGAATGAATAATAGATGTGTGTTACTTCACCCAAACGGATGAATAATTCAGGAGGGGGCAGGGAGGGTGTGGAGAGAACAGAGACGCACGATGACCGAGCTCAACGTACCGCTGCATGCTGGCTGGGTTTCATCTAAAAATACAGACTCACATGTACTGTAAGAATGCATCAGGCCACATTCAAAACATTCTTACTGTAGGGAGACAATGTACATACATACAAAGACATGCAGATACACTCAACTACCTGCACAGGCACTCAGACATTTCACATGTCCCTTGGCGAGGCTGGGATTAAACACGTTGAATAGGAAGCTTGGAGAAAGGCAGAAAACGGTGCGGTGTAGGAGCGATTCTGCTCTGAGACTGCAAATTATATTGTACATCTAATCCGCTGACCAAACCACTCAGAGAGTGTACGGCTAGGCCAAAGAGGTTTTAGACGGTTTTAGAGTTTGGCATTGTGAACTGCACTGCAATGATCCCACTTCATGTAAACAGACACATGAGAGAACATTTCCCTTCTTCCTTTCATTGCTCTCCACTGTGTTCAGTGTTACTCCTCTGCTGTGAATTCCTACGGTCATGCACAGCAGCCGAAAGTTGTGCTTCTGTTGACTAAAACACAGTTCTACTATCAATACTAATCGAACTCTACAATTACTAACAATTATTTCAAGTACCAATCCCTTCTGTTAAAACTTTAGAGCAAGGTATACTTGGTAAATGTTGCATAACTACTGCTTGAGTCATTTTATCTGATTCATGTATTCATGCATAATAGATCATGAACATAGCATATTAAATAATGTATATCTTCTAGTTATTGTTCTTAAACTGATCATTAAGCGTTCCAATGAACAATCCGTGCCTTGATAATGTCTCACTATTTAAACTCAGGAGTTCATGATACATCGGACATTAATTTATGCATTAGGCCAGGATAAGTGAGGCATTATTAATGTGTTGGTTGTGTAACCCTAATATTAAGACTTCTACTACTATGGGCTTCCAGTGCTAACGCTGCTCCCTTCTGCATGATTTCTTCCACTATTTTTAGAAAATCTAGCAGCATAGCTGTAGAGATACAAATGCCAGTCTCTGTGTTGGTCAGATTAATTTGGTTCTCAGTGAAAGATCAAAATAATTCTTGGATTGTCATAAAATTTTGTGCCAACATTCATGGTGCCCAGAAGATGAACCCTAATGACTTTGGTGATCCTCTAACTTTTCATCCACCAACGGGTCAAATTTTCCGTTCAGTCCAACACTTAGCATGGTAACTTGCTAAACATTGGCAACCTAATGTCAACTCAAAGAGCAGCTGAGTCTCAGTGCTAGCATGCTAATGTTAGCACTGAGATCAAAAAGCAGCAGAGCCGAGGTCCGACAAAGTACAGATTAGTACGGATGAAATTCAACAAACTGAGTCTGATATGTCCTTAAGTGGCCACCGTACAAAAGATCAATATTTTAGGTACCATGCTAAATGTATGTATGTTAACATGTTTCATTGGAGGTTCCTTTAATTAATATTAACATCTTAAGGTGCTAGACATTAAAAGCTAAACATCTGCATGCTAATGTTAGCATTCAGCTCAAAGAACAACTTAGCCTAAATCCACCTGAGGCTAACAAAGTCCTGCTTAGACTGATGAAAGATTTACTGCCAACGTCAAGCTGACATGTCCTGAAATGGCCACCATACAGAGAAGGAACCCTTTGGATTGAGGTAACAACATGACCTTTCGCCACCCCCAGAACAGACTTTACACTTCTTGCCCCTCATCAATCCAACAATTTTGCCTTCTGGTGTGTAAGGAACAATAATAATGAAAAATAATATTTCATTGTATTAAGGATCTAAAATGCGTATTCAGTGCACTTGAAGTTACCTCCATACGCTCATTGCTTGCTAATGGGAGTATTTAAAGCGCTGCGAATGACTCCTTCCCTCTAACAGTTTGAACTAATATTTTGATATTATTTGGTTGGAGGAATGCCAGCACAGAGCTGTTAACCTTGGGTGTTTTCTGTTGTTGTTGTGATTCGCTCCGCCGGCTGTTTTCTCTCTCTGCAGAGTTGTTGTTGCGACTCATCTGTCTCCTGTCAGCGGTGACAGGGAGAGAAATTTCATCTCCGTAAGAAAAACCCATCCTTCAAACCTGTCTGCAGAAACACTCATCAGCACGTCCTCGTTTTTCCACTTTCCCCTGTCCTTTTCGTCTCCTTTCCTTTTTGTTTTCTGACCTGTCCTCCCCCTTTTCCTCTTTCCTTTCCTATATCTCTTTTCCTTTCCTTTCCTAGGCTTTTTATCGTTCCTCTCCTTTACCTTCATCTTTTCTTTCCTTTGGAAGCGATTGTTTTTTTCCGTCTTTCTTTTCATTCTTTCAAGCTACTGCTAAACCAGCAAAGACGCTGTTTAGAGTATAATTATAATATTAATGTGATGTTTCAAGCACTTAATAATATCTTCTTTTTTAAAGTAATATTAGTGAGACATTCTTCTTTCTGCTGGTGGAAAAGTGACAGGTAAAAGAGAGAGGAGGATGACATTTAGGAAAGGTCACAGGCAGGATTTGAACCCATGTTATCATGTTCTGCACCTTAGCCCCAGCCAAACTGAATCCTCTGCTCTCTGGTCTCCTCCTCCTCCTCCCTGACTGACTGACTAGTCCTCTGAAGGTCACCGGAAGATTAATGAGCTGATCGCCGACAGAGGAAATGTGTCTGACACTGCGGCCTTCCTGTCTCCCTCCTCCTGTAATGATCATCATTTTCTCTTATCTATACAGCCTCCGACTCTCTCACAGTGGGTTATTCTGAATCAGTCTGGAGGACATACCTGCCTTTCTCTGCCCTGCCGTCTCTCACCCCTGTCGAAAGGTGAAAACCTCATTACTCCAAATTTGGGTACCACAGGGGATTTGGAGATACAGCACAGTCTCCTGTGAGTTAAAAAAAAATGTGGGGTTCATTGTGTTCACGCAAGAGCAGTTTTCAGTCGGCAGATTTTCATTGAAAAATAATACGTTTTTAAAAGGCCAATCAGTTCAAACCAATTTAACCCAGATTTTATGTCTTTACTGTGTTTCACAATTACGTGTGTATTTATCATATTGTAAAACAGTGAGTGTATATATATAAATGTAATTATGTATAATGTTAACCTACAACCCTATGTAGCCTTTGATCACATGTCTCTCTAATTGATATCTGAACCTGATGAAGCAGACAGGAAACACTGTTTCCGTGGTTCTGGAGCTCTTTGATTTGCAGCAAGACTTTTTCATTGCAGATACTTCAGATTCCCTGTGTTTGATTGTTGCCAACTGAGTTACACATCATAATTTAATTGCTACTTTGATACTACGTTTCATGATTTGAATACTATGTTGTCATCTCTCATTGACAGACAAACTCAAAACTGACATTTATTTACATAAAAGTGTCACAAATTATTAAAGAAATTATTTCAAGTGGCGTGTTTATTTGCCCATCACAGTGTTGTTCATGTCATTTAACAAATTATACAGCATACAAACAAAAATAACATTCAAAACTCCTCGTCCTGACATATTGACAGCTGGATGTGGCAGCAGAGAAAATATCTCTGATCCTCTTTCTCCTCCTTTTCCTTCCAGTTTTCTCTCGTTGCCTCAGGTTTTTCCTCCCTGGCTCGTTAAGTAGCCGCACATCTCCTTTGAATTACACTTCAAAAAAAGAGTCTGTGCCGTGGGTCCAGGTCAGGGCTTCTCTGAGCTAATTACCACTTAGCTCCAAGTGCCACTCTGTGTTGTGTTTGGCCAGACTGGGGGGATAAGTGAGTGTGTGTGTGTGTGTAAGAGAAAGTGTGTGTGAGGGTGTGAGTGTGTGTACTGGCTCTCTAAAGAGTCAAAGGTTTTTTTTTAGTTTCATACTGTTTTCTTATCTTTGTTCTTCAAATGTGTCATTTACAAAGGCTCACAATCACACATAGCAACACACACAACTTCTCATTGGACAGATGGAGTGTGTGTGTGTGTGTGTGTGTGTGTGTGTGTAAGAGTAGTTGGAATGGCAATCAAACGACTACAAGACACAAAACAACAACAAAGAGACGTGAAGCAACCTCAAAGAAACGCACAACAACCACGAAAGACCCTAAATGACAGATGCAAAATGACTAAAAATGACGTTCTGCCGTCTCTTTCAGTCTGGAGGTCTTATTTCTATGGGCGCCTTTTACATATCTGTGCCATGGGGCCTATTGTCTCATAATCTGTCCATGGTGTGTGTGTGTATGTGTGTGAGAAGACAGTAAGTGTTGAGTTGTAGAAGTTGGAGTGTCAGCTCACTGTACAAGTTTTCTTTGAGGGGTTTTCTTACTTCTGTTCTCCAGATGTCACACTTGACTGCATAAGTGATGAATGCAAGCACACACACACACACACACTCACTCAGGCACACGTCACACTGTCTTTACAGTAAGTCATTAGTGAGTTTGCATCACACACGGTTTTCATGCGAGAGTCCTCCCATCTGCTCACAGTCCTGCCCAGCCTCATTACCAGGGGCTCCTGTTGATAACAGACTCCTGCTTCTTTTTTTTAAGACTCCATAAATTATTCAGTAATTAAGAGGTTTGTGCTTGTTGGGTTTGTTCTGGAAAGCTGCCTGGCTACCGCCTCCTCCTCCTCCTCCTCCTCCTGTACAGACTGCTGACAGCTTTGCAGGAGGAGACATGACAGATGTAGCAGGGAAACTCCTCGCTTAGCAGGCGTGAACTTTACTTCTGTTCTTTCTTGATCTCAGGGGTCGTCATCAGCACTTGCTTCATTGACCTTTTCATTTGCAGAATTTTGTTAACTGTAAAATATATTGACACAAGATTAATATTGTGATGTAAAAACAGATATTTCCTGGGACTTTTTGTTCATGTAATAATATTACTTCTGCCAAGGAGGTTGTGTTTTCAGCCCTGTTTATTACTCAGCAGAATATCTGAAAAACGTGTTAACAGGCCAATGAAATTTGGTAGAAAGTTTGGCCATGGGCCAATGACAAAGTGTTTCATTTTCCCAGTGGATCCAGGATTTTTAGAAAGGATTTCTCAACATTAAAGGCATTTTAGAACGAGGACGACAGTGATTTTGTGGAGGTCAGGCGGTGGATGGATGTGTTCCAAGTCAGACTTTCATGCAGGAAACCAGATTTTACATCCTGTCACAGACCTGAAATGACTGTTTGCTTTTTTGTTAACCAGAGTATTTTAGTTGCCTCACCCTAACCATACCTTAATCATAGTTTATTTGCCATAACCACAAGCTTTCCCTAATCTTAACCATATCATAGTCGCCATGCACAGATATTAATGGTAAATGGACTGTACTGCCTTTCTAGTCTTTCTGACTACTCAAAGCGCTTCAACATATCACATTTAGCCCACTCACACACATTCATACACTGATGGCAGGTGCCAACTGCTCATCAGTTGAAAGAAACTAATCATTCACACACACTCACACACCGAGGGCACAGCCTCTTGCATTAATGTCCAATATCAATGTTCTTGTCAGGCGAAAGGGTTGAATAGAGCTTTCTCTCTGTCCCTCTCACGTTTTCTCAAAAAGAGACAGCTTTTTCATTTCCCTCCTTTCTTTCACTCGCCCTTTCTTAGTGCCCACTTGCACCAGAAATCATTCACGCACACCTGGGAAATAGTTGGCGACCAGTGACTACATGTAGGTCATGTGACACGACTAATATGAGCTTTGTCCATTTTGGGCTCTCCACTTCTCTCCATTCCCTCAAAGGCCAGTACTCTCAAGATGGTGCAGATTTGCCCAAATTCAGTTAAACTGAATACGTAAAAGCTCCGCATGGCTTTACTCCCCCCTCTGCGTGTAAATTCCCTGATCGCTTAATTGAATTTGGTTTTTCCTTTCTACTTCCCTCCTCTCCTCTCCTCATCCCTCCATTGTCTCTCATCTATTTTGCTCTTCTCCACCCCTCTTGTTGCCTTTTTTGCTTCTTTTCATTTTTTCCTTTATGTCTCTCATGTCATCTCCCTCACATTTCATCTCGTTTCTGTATCACTCCCCTTCCCTCTCCACCTCCTCTCTCTCTCCCTCCCCCCCTGCAGCTGATGATCAGTGTTGACAGTGATATCGTAGTTGGGTTGTGACCTGCAGCAGAGGTCTGCTCCCTCATGCTTGGCTAAGTGTGTGTTTATTTGCGTATTTGTGTGTCAGTGTGTGTGTGTTCGGAGGTTAAGCCCCCGGCGGCGGCGTTCAGCCTGCTGCTGTGGACTCGGGTCAGTGCAGGTCAGAACGGGGGCGACTGATACCTCATCTTCCTCTCCACCTCCATCTCTCCATCTCTCTCAATTTTTCCTGTATTTACATTTTTCTCCTTCCTCTCTCTCTTTTTTTATCTCCCTTCTTCCTCTTTTCTTTCTCCTTTCTCACCCTTATTTTTTATCTTCCCATACTCTCTTATTACTCTATCCCTTTTCTAGTCTCTTTCTTGCTCTCCATCCCTTTCTTCTCCCTTCCTCGTCTTTTCCGTGTCATTCCCTCACCTCTCCTTTCCTTCCATTCTTTAACTACCCTTCTTTCTTTCTTTATTCTTTTTTCCCTTTCTCCTTTTTATTCCCTCCTTTTCACCCTCTCCGTCATCCATCTTCTTTTATCTAGTCTTTCCATTCCCTCCTTCTCCATCTGTCTCC
Source organism: Siniperca chuatsi (assembly GCF_020085105.1). NCBI lineage: Eukaryota > Metazoa > Chordata > Actinopteri > Centrarchiformes > Sinipercidae > Siniperca > Siniperca chuatsi. The sequence continues at coordinate 26,138,347 of NC_058056.1, forward strand.
ATGATTCTCCATCTTCTCTTTTTTTCCCCTGTCAATCTTCCTTTCTCTGTTATTCTCTCCTTCCCTCCCCTTTTCACCCCAATTTTATCTTCATGTCTTCTCTTTCTTGCTCTCTTTCTTTTTCCATTCACTCGCTGCCCTACCTTGTCCTTCCCATCTCTCTCATTGCTTCTCTCCCTCTTTCTTTTCTCCTCTATCCTTCCCTTCTCTTTTGGACACAATCTCCTTTTTTGTCCTTCTTTTTCCCCTCTCATCTTCCTCCTCAGCACCTTTCTTTCCATCCTCCTCTCATCCTTCCGCATTTTCTCCATCTCTTTCTTTTTCTCCTCTCGCCATGCTTCTCCGTCTCCGTTTACCTGTCATCTGTTTTTCTCTCCCTTTTCTCATCATGTTTATTTTTCTCCTTCTTTCTTTCCTTTCCTTCCATTTCCTCCCTCTCCACTTCGTTCTCCATCCCTTTCTCTTCCATTGCTTCTTTTTCCTTCCATCTATTTCCTCCCTTGTCTCCTCTCCCACTTCATTTCTTCTCTCCATTTCTTTATTCAAATCTCCTATTTCACTGCCTCTCTCCCTCCATTGCATCCTTTCCCCTCTCCTCTCCTCTCCTCTCCTCTCCTCTCCTCTCCTCTCCTCTCCTCTCCTCTCCTCTCCTCCCCTCCCTCTGGTCTGGGTCATGGAGGCTGAGCTCCCCAGGGTGCTGCTTATGTAAGAGCTTAGCGTGCTGATGTGATGCGAGGGGAAGTGTGCGTAACACACACACACGTTTGCTTCACTATCCCCGTGGGGGACAGTCATTGACATAATGCTTTCCCTAGCCCCTAACCCTAACCTTAACCGTCACAGCTAAATGCCTAACCTTAACCCTTACCCTAACCCTAACCTTAACCTAATTATAACTTGTACCCTAAAACCAAGTCTTTACCCTCAAAAAGCAGTCTCTACCCACGGGGACCTCAGTTTTTGTCCCCACGGGTTGGTGTGCATTCAGGTTAAAGTCCCCACCGGGATAGAAGACCACGAAACACTCCTGCAAGTAAGAGCTGCATGCAAGCTGGCATTTTAGCATGAGTTATACTTCTGCTCAGACTGTGTGATGTGGAAGCAGAATATCTGAGCAGTAACACTGACTGCAGCTTCAACACTCACTCATTACATTAAACGATCATTAAACACCTTTTGCCGTCATGATGATTTATTCTAATCGATATTTTGTCAGCTCTGTCACTGTACAGCACCATACATCACCCATTACGATACCTCATTTCCCTGTAATTTTACATACGTACACAATTGTGTGTATACTACTGTATATGGCCAAAAGTATGTGGACAAGAAACATTTCACCCATATGTGTTTGTTGTACTTGTCATTCCGAAACCGTGTTCATTAGTGCGCTGCTATGACAGCCTCCACTCTTCTGGTTTCAGTCTGTCCACCAGATGTTGGAACCTGCTGCAGGGATTTGCTCCCATTCAGACACAAGAGCATCACTGAGGTCCAACACTGATGATGGGCGGTAAGGTGTGGCTCGCAGTCGGTGTTCCAGTTCATACCAAAGGTGTTGGATGGAGTTAAGGTCAGAGCTCTGTGCAGGCCAGTCGAGTTCTTCTACAACAAACCATATCTTTATGGAAGCGCACTATTGCCTTAAGTTCTCTGTATGCTGTAGCATTAAGATTTCCCTTCATTGGAACTAAGGGACCTTGTCCAAACTGTAAAAAACATCCCAGATCAAAAAAAAAGAATGTAAGAAACAAAAGTATGTAGTCACAATAACACTAATGCACCCCATTTGCTGGAAATCATGATTTTATTTCACACATAATAATTACTGGTTGCTTGTTTCAAGATCAGAAAAACAAGACAAATTACACATTTTTGCTACATCTTCACTCTTACATCTGTAATCATTTGACTTAACAATAAACCGAATTCTGTAAGAACTGATGTGTAAATACAATGAATAGTTTTTATGAGGCTTCAGCCGTCTAAATATTGCTTACATATGTTTCAGATCATTTCTGGTTATAGATACAGTCTAGAACAATTACCGGATGCTTTTCAAAATGTGAGTGCAGCAATTTACTTGCGGTGGTTGACAAACATTGAATTAAATCTACATTACTGGACATGCAATATTCTCACATATTTATCAATCCAAACTTTAAATTGCATATCCACGTAGACCTTTGATAATCAGAAATAACAGATTCAAATTATTAAAAAATTGTCTTAGGTGGGCTGCCCAAATACATTCAGTATATTGGAAACACTGGTGTAACGTTGTTATACTATAATTACCATCCAGGAATTTAATGACTACTTTTAATTAGTATTTCTTGACTATAATACAGTACAAGTAAATGTCTCTGTCAAAGGTTGTCTTTGTCTCATCAACACACAACAAAAGATGAAGGATTTCATCTTTATAACACCAAATTCACACTGCACTTCACACTCAAACCCTGAAACCTGGCACTGCTGGTGTCACGTGCCGCCTACTGAGCCACACATTCCCTTTTAAATCACACAAATAAGACGCACTAGCATGTGTGGAAGGAAGGAAGCAAATACTGGAAACCATGACTGAGGCTGCCTGGCGACCATACGGCCTCGGTCCCACTCTAATAGGCCTATTAGTCACAGAAACAGACTGTGAGTGATTATGAGCAATCAGGCTGTACAGAGAAAGACCACTAAGGGGAATGGGGGAGCGAAGAGGGCAAAAAGGGAGAATAGAAGATGAAGAAAAGAACAGGAAAGAGAGACAGGGGGATTGGTAAAAGAGAGAAATAAGATGGCAGCAGGTAAAAGAGAAGGCAGGAAATGGAAAGCAATATGGAAGATGAGAGGAGGAAGAGCAGAGGGTCCCCGAGCCGCTATTATCACTCTGCACAAAAAGGTTAATTAAGTCATTCAGGGAGGTAAAAAATAAAATAAAACATCGACCAGGCTGGACGTACTTCAGCCTCCCACCATACAACAGACAAATCAAATGAAACCGGCTGGACACTCAAATTCAAAAGGAGGACAAAGCTAATAGGCTGCACAGCTAAAGACACTCATTTGTCAACATCAGCATGGCAGGGCAATAGAGATCCATCTTTGACATGAGTGTGTGTGTGTGTGTGTGTGTGTGGTTAAATCCACCACCACAGATGCAATCTGGCTGTGGTCGCCATGGCTACGTCAAACGCAGCTCAGGGGTCCGTTCTCATTAAGGTGTTAATTACCTGCTGTGGAAATATTTTTCACCCTCGAGTGACGAGGTCGTCGTCGTCAGGAGACAGCTCAGGGCCAGAGCTGTTTTTTATTTGCAGAAAATGTAAATAACTTAATATGCTTGCCATTGTTTTGAAGGACAAATGCATTTGATGATTTATTTGGATGTATGTAGATGATTTGCATGTATTCTTTTATCTGTTGTGTAGCAATTTTACTCCTACCTCTAAATTTTATATTTACATATATTAAGTATTATTTATTCATGTAAATATGTGTTATTTACGTATGTACATGTGCGTATGCATGTGTGTGTATGCAGTTAAAAAATGATTTATTGCAAATAAATATTTTATGCTTTTTATTGTATATTTACCACATTTTACACTGTGTATTTATAAACACACATTTATTAATAATGTATTTATGCATGCATTTCATTTAACCTTTCACCTTCTTTTTATAGGCGGCCCCACAGACATCAAAAACTTCATTTCATTTTTCTAGTCAGCAAAACGGCATCATGCTAAATGTAGACATTGCAGAAGAGGCTGCACATCATAGCAATCAAATTCACATTTAACTGGATCAAAGAAAACATATTCAACATGAATTCAGCCTTTGTGCTTTAAATGATAAGACTGGAGATATTTTTCTTATTGTCAACAAATCCCATGAAAAGACCAAAGCCTGATGTATCTTCTTCCTCTGTGCCATAGAGCGCCATTGTTGTCCAAAAACACCTCAATGGGCCACACTGTTGCACTGGCCGACATGTTCCTTCATTACCATGAACACACACACACACACACACACACACACACACACACACACACACACACACACTGTAGTTTATCTTGACTCAGTCACACACACATTGTCCTGCTGCCCCAAATACTCACTAGAGCACCAAATGTGGATTAATCCGCCGCTGAAAATAGTCCCCAACAAATGTACCATTTCCTCCTGTTTGATTAACGTTTACTAAAAACTACAGAGCCTTTTCGATTGCAACTATAAATTTGTGACCCATTTTTGTGTTTTAAGTAGGAACAAACTGAGTTGGGCCTGAGTGTCTCAGGCATGGTAGGGAAGTCATAAAGTACTGAGAGATAAACTATTGACCCGGTCGCTGACACACAGATTTGCACAGTTGACCAATAGCAAGCTGCATAGGTGGTGCTACTAAGAGGCTAGCCTCCCCAGAAGCCTCCCTAGCCTCATGACAATATGATGCTGAAGCTTTTTGTACATTACTTGGCTTGCTGATTATTACTTATATGCAATAGCTAACATTGGTCATTTTGGTGAGAAGAGAGAAGCCCAAATTTCTCACTACGTGGTGAGATTTCTTTTCTCTTTCGATTGATTGTTAGACTATTAGTAAGAGACCCATCGCCCGTCTCTCTCTCTCGACGCTGTCCATGGTTCATCACAGGTGCATCGCCTCAACTGACCAGCTTGCGTCAATTTATTTGTAAGCTGAACTCTATCTGTAACCATGTCAACCATGCATCTGCGACCATGTGTACTCCTACACATAATTAAGTCCTGTTTTCATGGCGGTGCAACGACCAGCACAAGCAACGCTCTGACAGTTCAGTGTTTTCCAGCGTCACTCAGCTTCCAGTCTGGTGATTTTATCAACAGACTGCACGAAATAATGGAATAATGCTTAAAATGCAAATAAACTATTTAATCAAACAATCTCTGGCAAGTAGATACATTTAAATCTGCACCAAAAATAACTTTTAATGCAGTTAAAGCAAAAACATTGGTAAATCTGTCTGCACTGATCTGATAAATGTGAATAATTCTCACCTTATGTGTTGTTCACAGCTGCTTTATACTGTATGAAAAGTTTCTCCTTCACTTCATTAAATCCCTGCAGCCATCTGAAGGCAGCAGGACAGATGTGTTGATCACTCTGATGGTTTTATATTCTTTTCATCTTGTTCTCTGTTTGACCGTGGCATTGAACAGGCAGCCCTGTTGCAGACAGACAAGCTTGTACAATACAACAATAAAATTCCCATTCAACCAGACCAAAGTGAAAACACTAATGAAACTCTCTTTGTCCTTTAACATTCTCGTTCTTTCCTCTTGCTAACAGATTGAGGTGTTTAGTGTGATGTGTCCCGTTTCAGCTCTTCTGAATGGATCTAACTGTTGCAGCACATCCCTGCTGTATCATGGTGAGGTAGTAAGTAGGCAGCAAATAATCACTGTAAACATGATCACAATAATAATGATGGTAATTGCCTCCGCTAACGCTGCCAGCAGCTCTCTAAAGCCCTGTTTGTTTTCTGATCCCTCTTCACAGGAGTCATTTTGGTCTAATGGTCCGTTTAATCTCTCGCTTTCTCCTCCCTCCTTCTCTCTCCATCTCTGTTCCCTCCTTCTCTTTGTCTGAAATGGAGCGTGCGACACACTAAATGGAGATAATAGAGGATCCATTTTGCAGCTAAGAGGGTAATTTGCAAACTCTTTGAAAACATAATTCTCATAACAGAGCTGATTGTTCCTTTGTTACTCTATTTGTCTATAAGTCTAATTCAATAGGCCTTTGGTGTTATTTCAACTTTTACAGTTTAAAAAGTTCCTAAATGTGATTTCAAGCATCTGAAAACCTCAAAACAGTGACTGATCCTGAAAAAAAATCAAGATGAGGATGCTTTTTAAAGCGAGGATAGTAAACGAAGCTCCATTTTTACAAAATGACCATGGATAAACAAACTTTTATAGATGGGATCCTCTATACGGTTGATATATTGAATGATAAACATGCTGTTTTGTTTTTAAGATAAGGATAAATGTAGGTCTTTGGCTTTTAATACTTTGCTTTGGTTTCAGGTCCCACAAGAAGTACACAAAGTATATAAAACAACTCGGAAGCCAACAGTAACCTGCAACAAACTGTTGAATGATCGGAAATACGATGTGTTTCAACTTATGTTACGTAATTCTTGTGTTCAGCCCCAGTATACGAGCCTCACCTGCTCTTGTGTATAAAGCAGACAGAACTGGGGAAGTCAAGGTGAAAGCTGTGACCTCATTATCTGTGAGCCCTCACTAATGAACAACAGGTGAGGTGGTTAAAGATTTGAAAGCCTTGATGATGTTCAGAAATGAAGATTCAGATTGGACAGATGCTTAATTACCTGTAACACTAATAAAATGCACCTGCATTTATACCCCATGTAGTGTCTGATTTGATAATTGTTGATTTATCATTTACAACAGAGGTTTGACTGACATGTTAACTGTCCATTTAATAAGGCATGGCTAAAATGAATCAACCAATAAAATAACCAGACTCAATATGAATCATCTTCTGGTGGTTTTGAGTGGATAAACAAACTGGTATTTAATGAAAAGCTCAGGTACTTTATTATTGATTGTTTTTTTTGTGTTCAAACTTGTAGCAAATGTGGGTTCAGAAGGTGGTGTGTTTACTGGGACTAGGAATGGATAGATTTAAACAAGACCAAAGCCACATTAGCAGCCCTGTGAGGCTGGAACGCTCATTCAATTAAAATTGTTGGATTGGATTTTAAATTTTGAGAAAACTCAAAATCTTAGAATCTCAAAATTAGTATTTGTATTAAATTCTCAGTATTTTTTTTAACATGGGCCTTTTTCTCACAATTATATCCAGTTTGACTATAGTTCATGCTAACTTTGCACCTGCCACCTCTGTAACTCAAAACATCGTATATGGGGACAAGCATCCCAAAGCTTTCCAAATAAACTTATATTACTTAAATCATTTCAAACACTTCACAGAGTAAACACAAATTAACCCTCTGGATTAGCTATTGAAGCTAACTGTATGGAGACCTACTTCTGAGGCAATTTAGCATGACCCATAGTCAGAATGAACAAAATTATGAGAATAAGTCCCTGTTGTTATTTCTTTAACAAAAATAGGAGGGTGGCACTAGAGGAAAGGCCATGTTATCGAAGCCAACAGGGTTTATCCTTTGTACGGTGGCCATTTTTAGGGCATCTCAAACTCAGCTTGTCAGGCTAAGCTCAACGCTGCCAGAATTGGATCAACTTTCAGTCTACGCTGGACTTTGGCATATTAGCATGTAAACAAACTAATGCTATTGTTGACATGTTAATGCTAATGATGTAGTAAGCCTAAAAATGCACCCCATGTTGCCTACTATAATTTTTGGTGTAAAGTATTCATCGTGAGAGATTAAAACTCAAAGCCCAGCCTAGAGAACATTGAGTGATTTATGTTTTTGGGTTGATTAGAAGCTTTTAAAGGCAGGGAGACCCAGACCACAGGTACAACTAAGTGTTTAAACTTAATTACAGAAAACCTAATTGAATAGCTGAATAAATGAAAACCACTCCATAATGTGGAAGATTTAATTGCTGGTTTTTAAATGTGTTTGTCATCAACTTCCATCACACTGACAGGAAAAGAAACTGACTTCCCCCGATTTTCAGGCAATAAACCGGTCTACCTCTACCTGATGAAACTGAGACATGAACTGTGAGGGTGAAGCCCAGTTTTCAGAACGGACTTTCCAATATTCTGCAGACACACTGCATCACTTCAGAGGCATTCGAGCAGAGCTACAGGGCGACTGACAGACTGGCAGGCTAGTTTCTGTTTTTCCCCCAGGAAGAAACTTGTCCCTAAGTCAAATTAGATCCGCTGACATCTTTTCAGCTCTCCCTTATTCTCGCTGTATGTTTGGCTGAGCCTGCAGCACATCTAAGGCCTCAGAAGATGAGTCGTGGGAACGGCAGAGCCGAGGAAAACGTGCCACGCTCTGTCACAGATGGCACCGCCGAATGCATCTGAGAACATCATGCTCTGCTGAGGAAGCGTCAAATTGGATTTGTTGGAGGGAAACAGGTGTGCTGAGTTAGGTGCTGTCGTTTTAATGTGGCTCTCTGTCTCACACGCACCCATACACACACACACATACTACAATACAGAGGTAACCCAGCCTTTCAAATTTTTCAAGAAAGTATCAGTAAAAAACACTTGGCATGAATATATTGAACCCAGATCTCTGCACCTTATTGTTTACCACCAAAACCTAAAACTTCAGTTAGTATATCAGCTACATTTTTGAGGACAAATTGGAACAATGAGTGCCAACTGAAACAGCATATTTTTTAAATTACTATTATTTGGTCAGTATGATGAAATATTACTCATATTAGTCGCCAAAAACTAAGTAAAGCAAGAGGAAGTGTGTTGTCAGTCCTTCTTCTCAGTTGGTCAACTTTCTGTTTGAAGACTTGTCATTCATGTTGACAAGCTTCATTACATGAACATTAAATAGACTAAAATATGACTAGTGCACTAAGGCTGTGAAAAATAATTATTTATTATTGATTATCTATTATTAAAAATAATTTATTTAGTCAAAATGTCAAAACTAATGTCACCAGAGCCCAAAGGGATGTCTATGGGCCACCCACCCAGGTGCTTTGAGTTATTTTGGCTGATTAGAACTCAGTGCTGTGTGGGCCAATTTACCCGGTTCAGCCTGAGCAGCACCAATCAGCCAGAATAACTCAAAACACCTGTGTGGGCGTGCAGAGCCTTTAAAAATGATTCTGAGCAACAATCAAGTAAAAAAAGAAATAAGATCATATTTATATCAAGTTTATATTAACACCTGAGGAGCTGTAATGAAGAAACATGTAGTGTTTTTACTACTTGATGAATCAGTTTCCATAGCCAATGTTAGTACGCTAACATTAGCATTTAGCTCAAGGTACAGCTACCATTAACATGCCAAACTTAACATGTTAGCAAACAACATGCATATTGACAACTAATAAATACTAGGATGCTAACCAAACCTGGCTACCTGTTACGACAACACTCCAGGAGGTCAAGCTGTTTCAAGTATCCAATGGGTGAAGTTTACCGCAGCAGCCATTTTAAAATATGTTTGCCAAATTATAAATCGAGACACGTTCAGCTACTGTCTGGTCTCAGTTGTCTTGTGGGCAAAAGTCACCAATGAAAAATAAATCCTGTATAGTTTGCACTGTAGCAAATATATTTGTGACATTGTGACATTTTGCTCTGTAATCTGTTGATTGCAGTGCTTCTGCTGAAATTCACACGATGCACAGATTGCAGCCAAATTACAGTTTTCTACTATATTTTCTTTCGGGGGTCGCAGTCAGTTTTCACCAAACACTTAACAGGCTCCTTGAAAGATTCTCTTCCAGCCTGTCGGCTAATCCCCCGCCCCTCATTAATTAAGTTAATTTGTTAGTCAATCCCTTATTCAAACAGGTAGTTTAATTAATACAGGCAAGATAAATCAAGCGCAAAGTGGCTACGAGTATAAAATTAAGCTAAGTGTAAAGTACAAAGTGGATTTACCGGTCGTTGTTGTTGGTTGTTGATGATGATGATGATGATGATGATGATGATATGGTATAAAGTAATAGTGCGTGAACTGCCAAGTTCAGTGTAGCTTATTTATATTGAGACGGAGGACATTGCACAGCAGTAACAGAGGTATGAATAAAAATCAATATCAATAAATTTTATTTGAATTTTAAACTGAAAAGGGTACATTGTGCAGCAGTCAGAAGAAGCCTACCTCTGAGTGATGAGGTGCCTTGCCTGAAGTATTTCTGATTCTGATTCTTCGGTAGAAAAACTTCAGAAAGTGTAAAAAAAAAAAAAAAAAAAAACTCTGAAAAAGCTGGGGAAAAACACACACTTAGCTAGCTCCCGAACGGAGGCTCGGATCGGGACGGTTCCAACGTCCACCCCATGGTTTTCGGGGGCGCCGAACGCGCCTGTCTTGGGCCCGAGTCGCTACGACCTCCGGTTCCGGAGATACGGCCCCGCTTCCGGGTCAGGGCTACATCCGGCGGGAAAACGGCGACGGGCCCGCGTCCACTCGACTCGGCGACCCGAAAAACGTGGGGGGGGGGAGTTTCAGCCCGCTGGCCCTCCTGGTTCCGGAGATGTGAGAGGTCGAGGCGGCGAAACTCTGAAAAAGCTGGGGAAAAACACACACTTAGCTAGCTCCCGAACGGAGGCTCGGATCGGGACGGTTCCAACGTCCACCCCGTGGTTTTCGGGGGCGCCGAACGCGCCTGTCTTGGGCCCGAGTCGCTACGACCTCCGGTTCCGGAGATACGGCCCCGCTACGGGGTTAGGGCTACTTCCGGCGGGGAAAACGGCGACGGGCCCGCGTCCACTCGACTCGGCGACCCGAAAAACGTGGGGGGGGGAAAGTTTCAGCCCGCTGGCCCTCCTGGTTCCGGAGATGTGAGAGGTCGAGGCAGCGAAACTCTGAAAAAGCTGGGAAAAAACACACACTTAGCTAGCTCCCGAACGGAGGCTCGGATCGGGACGGTTCCAACGTCCACCCCATGGTTTTCGGGGGCGCCGAACGCGCCTGTCTTGGGCCCGAGTCGCTACGACCTCCGGTTCCGGAGATACGGCCCCGCTTCCGGGTCAGGGCTACATCCGGCGGGAAAACGGCGACGGGCCCGCGTCCACTCGACTCGGCGACCCGAAAAACGTGGGGGGGGGGAGTTTCAGCCCGCTGGCCCTCCTGGTTCCGGAGATGTGAGAGGTCGAGGCGGCGAAACTCTGAAAAAGCTGGGAAAAAACACACACTTAGCTAGCTCCCGAACGGAGGCTCGGATCGAGACGGTTCCAACGTCCACCCCGTGGTTTTCGGGGGCGCCGAACGCGCCTGTCTTGGGCCCGAGTCGCTACGACCTCCGGTTCCGGAGATACGGGGGGCGGGGGGTTTAAGCCCGCTGGCCCTCGTGGTAACAACGATGGTCAGATTAAAAGTAAAAATGAAACTGAAACTAAGAATAAAAAATCCAAACAAAAAC